>NC_090931.1:753482141-755982141 GCF_040938575.1 Ambystoma mexicanum | reverse complement strand
TGCCGTCTTCCGGCCCAGATGCCACCAGGGCCCCCTGTGGACCTGCCCCGACCAATGCAGCCACCTCGGTGGGGATCCCATCCCTGCCACAGTCGGGAGTCGGAGGTCCAGCAGGGGTGGACACACCAGCAACTGGACCCCAGCAGATGGAGGATGTGACGGCATCATCGGGCAGGGCACGTGCACGACGGCGTCGGTGGTTTACATCAGCCTGGATGCCGTTGTGCTGGCACAAGCAGTTGCGTCGGAGGCAGCGGCAGGCTCGACGTGGGAGGCATCATGGCTCGGGGCCATCAACATCAGGGGTGCAGGCATCGGCCGGAGGGCAGGAGAACCCTGGAATGGGAGTGGCTTCCGTGTGGGAGCGGTTGGGCCAGCAGATAGGTGCGGAGCGGCAGCGGGCAGAGGAGGAACGGCTCACAATGGTCAGGGCGGAGAACTCCATGCGGAGGGCGCTGAGGCGGGCTGAGTGCCTCGAGGGTCTTCGCAGGGAGTTGGAGCTGGACACTGCATTATCCCTGCGGGACCTCGGGGCCAGGGAACATGCCCGCCTCCAAGCCATTGAACGGAAGTTCGATGATGCCCTGGCCCATGACAACAACCAGTGAGCCGTCGGACTAGCCCGCTGCCCTTGTAAATAGTTATGTAGTTAGTGTAGGTTTCCTTTGCTTTTTTATTTATTTTGGACCTTCTGGACAATGGGCCACATTTTTGTATATAGTTTTATTTTATTAGGTAGTATTTTTATGTAGGTTTCATTTCTTCAGTTGGGATCATGGACCCTGGTTTGTTTATCTGTATATAGTTGACTGTTGGATTTTTTTATTTTTTTTGGGATTTACCCATGGAGCAATGGTTTTCGGTTTTGTTTTTACCTTGGATTTACTTTCTTGAACTGTGACTTTGGACACCTTTCCTTTGGATTATGATTTGTCGTTTTTCATTATTTCACGGACATGCTGCTTTTGGTTTTTTATTTCCATTGTCATTTGTTTATTTTTAATTCCATTTATGCTGTTTTTAATACATTTTTTTCATCAAACTTCAATGTGTAGTATCATCTCATTTGTATCATGCATATCATGATATGGGTTTTGAGATTCACTGACACCCATTGGGTGTATGTGAGGGCCATGTGTTCATTTCCAGACTTGTTATTGGGGTTCTATCATGTCATTGCCATTTCTAAGTGGGTGGATGCAATACTCGAGTGGGTGTTTTGCATTTGGAGGCTGACCATAAGGGCCAGGGATCTAGATTGTGATGACATGTTGGCTGGGGGACATGTGTGGGGGCCTGCTGGCAGGTGCCCCGCAATGCTGGGGGGTGGGGGTGGTGGGGAACATGAGTTGGACATGCGTGGGGGCCTGCTGGCAGGTGCCCCACAGTGCTGGGGGATGGGGGTGGTGGGGAACATGAGTTGGACATGGGTGGGGGCCTGCTGGCAGGTGCCCCACAGTGCTGGGGATGGTGGGGAACATGAGTTGGACATGGGTGGGGGCCTGCTGGCAGGTGCCCCGCAATGCTGGGGGTGGGGGTGCAAGGGGACATGAGTGGGACATGAGTGGGGGCCTGCTGGCAGGTGCCCCGCAATGCTGGGGGTGGGGGTGCAAGGGGACATGAGTGGGACATGAGTGGGGGCCTGCTGGCAGGTGCCCCGCAATGCTGGGGGTGGGGGTGGTGGGAGACATGGGTGGGGGCCTGGTGGAGGGTGCCCCTGCACTGCTGGGGGGTGGGTGTGCAAGGGGACATGAGTGGGACATGAGTGGGGGCCTGCTGGCAGATGCCCCGCAATTCTGGGGATGGGGGTGCAAGGGGACATGAGTTGGTGATCATTAGTGCAAGGAGACATGTGCATTTGCTGGGGGGCATGCCCATGTTGGGTGGGCTGCCTGCGGGACATGACCAGGGATGCAGGGTAGTCCCCTGTGGTGTGGGCTGCCTGCAGGGGCCGTGGAGGGTGTACAGGGAACACCTGGGAGGACCCACACTGGCAAATCACATGTAGGACTCCCCGGCACCCCTGAAATACACGTACCCTGCTGAAATCGCGTGTGAAACTTCTCGCGCACCCCTGAAATACACGCCCCCAGGCCGATCGCGTGTGGAACTTCTCGCGCACCCCTGAAATACACGCACGCAGCCCAATCGCGTGTGAAACTTCCCGCGCACCCCTGAAATACACACACACACTCCCCCAGGCCCAATCGCGTGTGTAACTTCCTGCGCACCCCTGTAATACACGCGCCCGGGGCAATCGCGTTTGAAACTTCCCGCGCCCCCCTGAAATACACGCATGCAGCCCAATCGCGTGTGAAACTTCCCGCGCACCCCTGTAATACGCGCGCCCAGGGCAATCGCGTGTGGGACTTCTCGCGCACCCCTGAAATACACGCACATACTCCCCCAGGGCCGATCGCGTGTGAAACCACCCGCGAGCCCCTGCAATACACGCGCCCAGGCCAATCACGTGTGGAACTTCTCGCGCACCCCTGAAATACACGCACATGCTCCCCCAGGCCCGATCGCGTGTGAAACCACCCGCGAGCCCCTGAAATACACGCACGCAGCCCAATCGCGTGTGGAACTTCTCGCGCAACCCTGAATTACATGCACATGCTCCCCCAGGCACGATCGCGTGTGAAACCACCCGCGAGCCCCTGAAATACACGCGCCCAGGCCAATCGCGTGTGGAACTTCTCGCGCACCCCTGAAATACACGCACGCAGCCCAATCGCGTGTGAAACTTCCCGCGCACCCCTGAAATACACGCACACGCTCCCCCAGGCCCAATCGTGTGTGTAACTTCCTGCGCACCCCTGTAATACACGCACCCAGGGCAATCACGTGTGAAACTTCCCACGCACCCCTGAAATACACGCACGCAGCCCAATCGCATATGGAACTTCTCGCGCACCCCTGAAATACACACACACGCCCCCCCAGGCCCGATCACGTGTGAAACCACCCGCGAGCCCTTGAAATACACGCGCCCAGGCCAATCACGTGTGGAACTTCTCGCGCACCCCTGAAATACACGCACACGATCCCCCAGGCCTGATCGTGTGTGAAACCACCCGCGAGCCCCTGAAATACACGCGCCCAGGCCAATCGCGCGTGGAACTTCTCGCGCACCCCTGAATTACACGCACACACTCCCCCAGGCCCGATCGCGTGTGAAACCACCCGCGAGCCCCTGAAATACACGTGCCCAGGCCAATCGCATGTGGAACTTCTCGTGCACCCATGGAATACACGCACCCAGGCCATTCGCGTGTAATACTTCTCGCGCACCCCTGAAATACACGCACACGCTCCCCGAGGCCAGGTCGCGTGTGAAACTTCTCGCGCACACGTGTTCCCGACACCCGTAATACGCGATCCCCGCTTTGCGTTTGCTGTTTGCCAGTCCAGTAAACTGGTACAGGGTTGGCGCAGCCCTTTGCAATGGTTTTGCGATCTTGGTGGCTTTTCCTTGCGCGAGGGCATTCTTGGGGGCGTAACTGGCGCTGCTGCAGGGTCGCTGCGCCACTCTGCGCCACGTCTGCTTTTGGAGGTGGGAATCCATGAATACGCTGTGCGTGGAAATTTATTTTATCGCACGCGGCTGGCGCAGACATTCGCACGGGCACGCTGTGCGCCAGCCGCGTGCAACACTTTTGAGAGGAATTACATGAATCGGCCTGTTTACCTTCAGAAAATGACACTATGTACTGTCGGAATTGAATTTGCTGTCTCATGATATCAGAAATTACTTGGTATAAGATTTGTAATGGACGCTCCAACTGTGCCCATGACTGAGGTGGTTACAGTGACCACAAGGCCCCACATACAGCATGATGCTGGGTCTGGGGGTGGTATGTGGCAGAGGACTGCCTTAGAGAATGGGTGCTTGCTCTGCTGGTCCTCTTAAGGGATGCCACAAGACATAATATGGGCCAGTGGTGCTAGTGTTATATCTTTGCATCACAATCACAAAACGATTATTTCCCACAGGTGCACCCCCCTCATGCTGAGCATGGCCCAGAGGGATAAGTTAGGGCTCCATAAAAGCGAGACATCGTGTTTATTCAGTTTGGGAGTTGCAGTCAGGCACAGAGATTACAGAAGAGAACAGATGGCAGACACAAAGAGGAGGTGGATACATTTTAGAGAAATAAGTTTGGTTAGATGAAGAAGTAGGAGAAGAGATCACCAAGCCAAAGGTTTGAAAGAGCAGCAAGGAGATAGTGGGATGGAATTGTAAGGAGGTGGCTAGTAGATGTTGTCCAGAGGGTAGGGCAGAGAACAGAGGAGGCCAGCAGTAGTTATGTTATGGAAAGAGGCTGACCATGAAGGTGGGAATGGGGTGCACTATCAGAATTAAAGTGATAATGAGTAAAGCAAAGGAATCTGTGGGAAACCTTAAACCTGAAAATAACGTGAAATCATAAGAAAAAGGTAATATGAATTGATATTATTTTATTTGTTTCTCATGTGACACCATTGTGTTCTTAGTTTACCATTTTATTTCCCCAAGTGTCCATGAATGATGGTGACACGTGCTGTTTTTTAAGCTACATTTGAATATAGCCACCCTAGAATTGTAACCCGCGGTTTTTAAATTTAACAACACTAGAATTGTACGGAGTTAGTTACCACTGCTTTTGAATTTAGCTACACCAGAACTGTACTTATTTAGTTAACACAACTTTTAGTGTCTGCTGCCTTGAATTGAACCACACTAGAACTGCACCCCACTGCTTCAAAGTTTAGCCACACCAGAATTATACTGATGTAGTCAGCGCAACTTTTGAATTTAGCCACACTAGAATTGTACTGATTTTGCATCCACTCCTTTTGAATTTAGCCACAAAAGAAATGTACTGAGTTAGCTAGCGTTGCTTTTGAATTTAGCCACAGTAGAATGGTACAGATTTAGTTAGTGCTGTTTTTAAATATTGCCACACTAGAATCTGTACGAAATGTGTGAAACTTGGTTTCCCGCTGCTATGAATTTAGCCATACCAAAATTGTACTGCGCTAGTTAAAGCTGCTTTTGAATTTAGTGACACTAGAACTATAATGATTTGGCATTCACCGCTTTTGAATTTAGCCACACTCAAACTTGACTTACTTAGTTTACACTGCATTTGAATTTAGCCACACACACATTTGTGCTCATTTAGTAAACACTGTTTTTGAATGTGCCCACTAGAACCATACTGATGTGGCATCCTCTCCTTCTGAATTTAGCCACACTTTAATTGAACTGAGTTAATCTTGCTGCTTTTGATTTTAGCCACCCTAGAAATGTACTTGAATTGGAGGACTCCAGTGTCACAGGTTTCCCCTTTTCTCACCTGTTTTCTCTGTTTTGTGGAGTCCTTTGTCGGGGTTTTCTTCTGAGCAGTTCGGGTCTTGTACAAGCCCGCTCAGCCGTCTTCGGATTCCAGGATTCGTTCAGCTTCTTCATCCGGGATCTATGGAAACTCCAGGAAGCTAGGAATGGAGGCAGCACACAGAGGCGGTCTGCGCGGAACGCAGAAGAAACAGGATCAAGGAAGGTAGAAGGAAAGGAGAAGGAGGAAGGTGCGGGAACCGGGAAGCAACACAGTTCAGGAGAACGAACTACAGAGCACATCAGGCCATAGTTATTGGTAGCGTTGCGACGCACAGAACCGCAGGGGAGTGGCTAATTTATAGAACGTCCTGCATAGGACGTAAAGGTCGATAGACCGCATTCCGTGTATACGGCCATGTTGGGTGTACTACAGCGAGTAACCCCCGATGTGCCAGGGATCAGGAAGTCCAGAAAGGGCGTGATCGACAGATCATGACAGCATGCCCCCTTCTAAAACCCGTTCCACCGGGTTTACCTGGATGTATTCGGTGGAACCTTCTGAGCAATCTGGGGGAGTTCAAATTTGAGACTGGTTCCCAGGTATGTTCGCTGGGTGGATAACCTTTCCATTCCACCAGGTATTGAAGTTTGCCTCGTCTATATCGGGAATCACAAATACGAGAAACTTCATATTCCAGCTGGTCATTGACAAGCACAGGACTAGGTCTAAGAGTAGTCCGGGTAGTTTGGTTGAAAGGCTTTAACAGGGATTTGTGAAAGACTTGATGTATCTTCTTCCAGGAGTCCAGGAGTTGAAGTCGAAAGGCCACAGGATTGATGATCTCTTTTATAGAGAAGGGTCCATAATACCGGGAAGCCAACTTATTTGGTCTGAGATGTCGGGGTAGAAGTTTCGAGGATAGCCATACTTTATCCCCAATGGAGTATGAAGGCCCTGGTCGTCTCCTTGAATCTGCATAGTGTTTGGTTTGGATTCGCGCTCTTTCGAGATGTTCCTTGGCTTCTCTCTGAACATTTACGAGTGTTTCAATCCGGGAATCGACAGTAGGAACAGGTGTAGGATGTGGAAGAACAGAAGGTAAGACCGAAGGGTGAAATCCTTGGCTGCAGAAAAAAGGGCTGGTCTTAACAGCCGAATGAATATACAGTTGTACATCGGTCTTCATCTTGGGCCACCAAAATTGTCTTTGTAATAGACGGAGGGTGTTGGAAATACCACGATGACCGGAATGAAGACTATCATGGCAGATATTTATTATTCTTTGTTGTAATTTTTGTGTAGGAATGACCAGATTGGTATCTTTGAACAAGTATCCGTCCTTGACTCTCAAGTTTCATTGATTCCTTTCTGAAATTCCTTTCAAAAGTTCCGAAGTCTGAGTTTGCATACGAATCTCTTCCAGGAGGTTGTTTGCTTGAGCTACAAATATGGTATGAGGAAACATCTTGGGGTACGTCCGATCTTCCGGAGGTTCATAGTCTGGACGATGAGAAAGTGCATCAGCTATTACATTTTGGGTTCCAGGGACGTGGTGAATCTGAAACTGATATTGGGCAAAAAAGAAGGCCCACCGAGCTTATGATAGATAGCCCAACCGCCATCCCACCCCTACTGAAGGTGGTGTCTGTACTCCACTTCCTGGCCACAGGCACCTACCAGCACACAGTCGGACAGTTGCATGGCATTTCACAGCCACTATTGTCACGGACACTATTCCAAGTGCTTGATGCCCTCCTGAAGCACGCAGACGACTACATCTGTTTACCACGCTCGGAGCAGGAGCTCACAAACGCAAAAGTGGGATTCCATGCACTTGGCGGCATACCGGGTTGCATTGGTGCCATTGACTGCACCCATGTGGAATTGGTTGTCCCACATGCCATGGAGGTCCAGTACCGCAACCGGAAACAATATCATTCTATCAATGTACAAATGGTGTGTGACTCCAACAGGATCTTTACACATTGTTGTGCCCGATTTCCAGGATCAACCCATGACTCTATGGTCTTGAGGAACTCTACAGTACCACGCTACATGGAGCGACACGCAGGGCACCGATCCTGGCTACTCGGTGAGTCTCATTTAATGCATGTGAACGTGGGGTAGGTGATGCGTCAATGACGTGGCAGGAAGGGGGGGATGCGTACGTAGCAATGTTATTCCACAAACATCCTTCTTTGTCCACATACAGGTGATGCCGGGTATCCACTGAAGAGATGGCTCCTTACACCAATCCGGAACCCACAGAACCGGCATGAGGAGGACTACAACCATGCCCACTCACGTACCCGTGTAGTCATAGAACAGGCATTCGGTCTACTGAAGGCTCGTTTCCGCTGCCTCAGCAGGTCTGGCGGGGCACTCCTGTACCGCCATGAGAAGGTTGCAAAGATGGTCATGGCATGTGTAATGCTACACAACATGTGCGTACGTAGAAATGTGGCCATGCCCCCTGACGCAGAACTGCAAGCACCTGAAGATGGTCATGATGAGGGTGGGGATGTGGCAGCACCTCAAGGAGTCCGCGAGGCACAGGAGGCCCGTGAGAATCGTCAGAATATCATAGATGCATGCTTCTAGTACTCACGCCTGGTGGCTGTTACATGGACACGGGACTTGTAGCACTGTGTGTGTCGGGAACATGCACAATGTGGCCTGTACGCCAAGAAAGGCCTCGTACACAAAGATCAATGTCCACACATCTCATTGGATTAATGTGTATATATGTATTGCAAATGTGAAATGGTATTACACACCCAATCGACCCGCCACCCGGAAGAACCCTACACACCCCCTCCACCCTCCTACCTCCCCCCAGAACACCAGTGTCCAGAGATGCTCATTGTCATTGGTCAGACGCTATTGCAAGCCCCCTCTCCGGGTATCAGGGGCACCCCTGCCTGTGGAGCGCAGGTTCCTCCCAGATCTGCGTTGGGGGCTGCCCTGGACGGAACTTGCAACGGATGATGTCTCTGCCTGCTCACGTCCATGCATGTCCTTAAGGGTTTGTGAGAGCTCAGTGAGCACACGGCGCACAGCGGCAAGTTCACCACATACATCTTTGGACGTCGCATGCAGTTCCCCCCTCAGGCTCTCGGTGCTTCCCTCCATTTGTGCCCTTAGTGTCTCTGTACTTCGCTCCATTTCTGCCCTAAGTGTCTCAGTAGATGTTTCAATGGCTGCCTTAGAACCCCCACATTCATCAGCATGCTCCTTGAGGAGCGTGGCCAGTTGCTGCTGTTGCACTATCATCTGCTCGAGGGACTGTTGCCTCTGCTGGGCCATGCCCATTTCCGGTGGTGTCACAGAGGGGCTGATCACCTCATGTTGCCTTGCCACAGGCCTTGTGGGGGTTGGCCAGTCGTCGTCTTGTGGGTGCCCCTGAGTGGTTTCCTCATGGTGTACGGGATGAAACATACAGGGGGATTGGGACAGGTCATGGATGGATCCTACATCTACAGCACCGTTTTCTGTGTCGGAGCATGCTGGCATGAAAGCAGTGTCACCTATGGTGCTGCTGCCACCAGAAGCAGTGCCTTCTGTGGCATCCATTGGGGGGACCTGTGGTGCTGCTGTTGTGGACATGCTGGCTGCTGGGGTGCCTGTTGATGTCCCCTTCAGTGTGCTGCCACTCGATTCGTGCTGCTGACGTGTCTTGATCCGTGCAGCTGAGGTGGAGGGTCTTTGGCCGTTGGTCTTGGCCCTCTTTGCAGGTGTGCTGGTAGGGGTGTCCTGAAGCTCGTTGTTTGATTCGGACCCTGTGGTGGAGTAAAGGAGGGCAAGCGTTATTTATGGGTCTGTTGTAATTGGAATGGCAATGTATCACATGCATTGGGGTGGTACCTGAGGGTGATTTGGGTCAGGGCCTTGGGGGAGGTCTCATTTTCGTGTGGTTTGAGGGTGCAGTTATTTTGCAGCCTGCAGTTTGGGTGTGCATGCTGCACATGCAGAGGGTGTTTTTATTATTTTTACTTATTTATGTATTTAATCTGACTTTTACAGGGCGCTATCATGGCAATGTATGTGGACGTTCTCCTGGACATGTGTTTCTATTGCACTATGGGGACACATGGTGCTTCACATGATTGGACTTTGTGGATTTAGCGTTGTTTAATTTGGCCCACCTACCTGATTCTTCGGATGTCTGCACTCCTTTCTCCATCCCTCCGACTCCCTCTATGCTCTCCATTCCAATGGTGGAGGCACAGATTTCTTCCCAGGGGGTCAACTTGATGGGTGAATCAGATCCTCCCCCGGTAGCTGTGGCAATGTTGCGGTTGGCTGAAAGTATGCTCCGGACGCGTATCCGCAAGTCGTCCCATCGCTTCCTGCATTGCTGTGGGTTGCGGGGTGTCCCTCTTGTTCGCAAGTGCCGTCCTGGTCATTTGCGTCGAGAAGACGACGGCAGCGTTCTCCTGGAGGGTCTCTGTGAGCACGGTGAGTTCCTCATGGGAGAAGTGGACCTGCCGCTTGCGATCGCACGCTTTTTTAGCAACTTTTCCCATTTTTCTTTTTTATTATGGGGTGGCTAACGGGTTGGGATGTGTCTCAGGGTCGGTTTTTTATGGTTGTGTTGGGATTCTGATTTTATAGGTGTACGGCGTCCTGTTTCCCGTTCCGGCCCCATGTTTTTACTTCAGTTTCCGTATATTTACGGTGACCGTAATTTGCGCTGACCGCTCATTACGGTGACCGCTAAGATGGGTGGCGGAATTGCACCTAAGGCGCCGTACGACGGCAGAATGGGCCGTTTTGGGGTCATTTCCGCCATCGCGGACTTTGCACTTCCGCCATGGCGTGGTGCTCGTGCCCGATGGGTCGGAATTGGCCGCACTTTGCTCCATCGTGCAATGGCGGAAACGCTATTTACGCTATGGCGGTCATGTCAGTTACTTTCCGCCAGGGTCGTAATGAGGGCCAATGTGTTGTCTGGATGTCTATTTCAATAGCTATGAAGATCTTAGACTTCCCCATGCTATAGGGCAGGAGCGCACATACAAAGCATTCCTCCTTTGAGGTCCTCCTTCCCACCTCTTCCATATGCTGATACCATATGTTATTCCCCAAGTGTGCTGTACTATCCAGGTAATCAATCACCTCATTATCATCCTCCCTAACACTTCTCTTAGATCTCGTTCCTTTCTTACAAGCTTCTCTAACCATCTCATTCAATATGTCAGAATAGTTTCTCCATATTGGACCAACCATATAAACATTTGTCAGTGGACTGGGTGTTTTTACATGTACTACCTGTGTGGGAGAGAGTTCTAGAAGCTTCATTCTATTCACATAATATACGGGCATAAAGATGTCTTGCATTTTCTCCATACGTGACTTCCCTCTAAAAGGTATCCCAGGCTTATCCATCACAGGACCAAGTGCCCTCGTGTGTATCTCTAGAGTAAGAACAATCACATAAGGTCCCGGCTGCCTTGTATTTGCCACATCAGTACCCTCCTTCTGTAAGGGAAGATGCACAGGAGTTTTTGCTCCGTTTACGTCTATATAGAAAGGAGTACGTACAGTAAGTGAGAGCAGTATCACTGTGAACAGAATGCAAGTGTAAATTATGTACAGGTAAGTCAATTTACAACAGTAGCTTCTTGCACATCATGGACATCTCTCAAGATCTGCCATAATATTACTATTAACTCTGCCCATTTTTACTCTTTTTTAAGGAAGAAAAAATAAACTTCAATTGGGCAACATTAGGCAATACACTGGAAGCTAATGAGTTTGCTCCACAAGTTCTCTCGATCAGCTTCGGCTGGCTGAATATGCAATGATGAACATAAGTTCCCAGTGAAGACCACAAATTGGCCTTTTATCAGAAGACATGAAGATTCTCCTTCAGCATGAGACAAAGTAAGGAAAGGAATCAGGGAACTGTTCGCTCTTCCAGTTGTCGAAAAGGAACTCCAAATCTGGCATGCTCTCCTTTATGATCAAGACTTAAACATGTCTCAGTCCAATGTCAACAAACTCCTGCGGCTCAAGAACAAATAGCTTCCCTTAACTCCTTTTTTAATTACTGAAAAGAGTGTCCCGAAATAAGCCACACTCCAATGTACTCTTTATTTTAATTCAACAGCTTCTGCGTCCTTCTTCCTCGTCATAGACCTATTCTGCACATGTTGTGGTTCTTCCAAGATGCTTGCTTCTGACAGGGGTGGGGATGAAGGGGGTTCTCCAGCATAGGTTTTCACGTCTCCAAGAAATATTTCAGCAAGTCTGCCCTGCACCTTCACTGCAGACGGTGTCACATCTTCCACTATGAAGGGACCGTTGAAACGTGGCTCGTGCCACCTCCGTGTAAAGTTTCAGGTAAGGACTGAATCACTGGGGAAAAGTTTGGGAAGACATTGTGTTCTGAGCTGCCCCACACCCCTGCCGCTTGAGCTGAACTGAAATGACAGAGATGCTTGAGGTCCTGCATGTTAAGTAATCACATAACTCCTTTCCTAAAGATTCTGCTGTCATCTGGGCATCACTTCTAGTTCTAGACGGAGGTGTGAGAGGTGTCCTCATTCGCCTCCCTGTAACTCTTTTATGGGGGGTAAAATGGTGATCTGAACCTGGTTCATTTTTCAATGCATACAATGCCAGTGGTAGATGATGCAACCATCCTTTCTTCAAGGTAAGCTTCAGTTTGGCTATTCTCTCTTTAAGCAAGCCGTTGAGATCTCTCACATATTCCATTCGCGTGCAGGTAATACGCCGATGAAAACTTGTGCTTTATGCTAAACAACAAGCTTATTTGTTCAAAGACTTCATTAACAAAATGAGGGCATTATCTGATTTTAATATTTCACATATTCCCTATATAGGAAATACATCTTGTACTAAAGATTTTGCTGCACAGGTGGATTCTGGGTGTGTACACGGTCCAGATTCAATCCACATCGAGAAGAGACATACCACTACAATCATATATCTGTATCCATTACATCCTTGCAGCATGTCGACATAGTCGATATGCAAATGCTGAAAGGGTCCATTAGGTCTTGGAATAACTCCTCTAACTGTGTGCAGTGTGTGACTAGCAGTAAACATTGACATACAATACAATTTACTTCATAAAATAAAACGTGTTCTACTATATTTGGAACAAACCAATCCTCTGCAAAAGTTGCGGCGACACTCTCTCTACTTGCGTGCGCAGGGTAGTGTAGCTTTTCCAATGCCACCCTTAATAAGGCTACGGCATCACCGGTTTACCAGTGCTGTCTTGTCGCCACAATGCTTCAGAGGGGTTTAAAGAACACTCTCTCTGCGTCCACACGACTTTCTCATATTAAGGCCCTCCCCCTTGAATCTCTGCCAATTGAGTCCTAGACAATTTATTATAACATTCAGACACACTCATCACCACCATGCTTTCTTGCACATCAGGTGTATCAAACAACATAATAATATCTGTACTTGCAAGTCGCTTTGCTTCCTTGTCTGCTTTTTTATTTCCATGTGAGATAAAGTCTGCTTTATTAGTGTGAGCTGCACATTTAACTACTGCGATGGCTACTGGGAGTTGTAGTGCTCTAATGAGTCTGTCCAAAAAGGCTGCGTGTTGCACTGGAGTACCGTCCGCTCGGATGTAGCCCCTCCTATTCCAACCTGCTAATCCCACATGCACTGTTGATGTCACATAGGCAGAGTCACTGTACACTGTTACTTCCTGCTGTGTGTGTCTCTCGAGTATGATAATCAGCGCCCCTAATTCTGCAGCCTGTGCCGAAAAGTAAGACGGTAGTCGTGCACTTATCAATACTTCAAACTCCCTATTGGCCAGGTATATCTTTGTCCATCATTCTGATCAATTCTAGAAGAATCATCAATAAAAAAGAATCTCCCCAGCTGCCAAAGCATTTTCCTTCACCCTCGGGAGTTCATCATAGGATTCCTCATAATTCGAGCAATCGTGTGCATGCTCGTCCTCTGCCAGGGGTTTTGCTACAAACATGGCAGGATTCACTATTTTGCATTGAACTATTTTTATCGCTGGATTCAATATGACTAGCTCATACGCAGAAGCCCTTTGAGAAGTCAACGTACCTTTAGGTTTTTCCAAAATGCCAAACAATACATGTTCAACAAATAATGTCATGGAACACCCCATTACTTTGCTAGCAGCCTTCTCAATGGCGAACGTGGTGGCAGCCTAAGACTGTTTACATGGAAAGTGACCCTCATTACTGGCTCTAGAACCCACTGTAATTTGCAAGGGGCTTGTACCCCAAAGTGGTTCTCTGCATAAGTACAGCTGTCATAACAGTGCCATTCATGTGCGAGAACAAAAAGAATTCCTCAGCATAATTGGTAATCCCTAACATTGGAGCTGTGTAAATTACCTTTTTCAACTCATCAGACCCTTCTTCCATTTCCTCAGTCCAAACAATATTCTCCTGCGCTGCTTGTACTTTCTTCAGAGCTTGCAACAAGGGCCTTATGTATGAACGGTAATCAAATACCCATGTTCTTACATAGTTACACAATCCCAAAAATATCTGTAAGTGCTTTATCGTGAGTGGCTTTATTTTTTTCAAAATAGCCTCAGCCCTCTCAGGAGTAAATTTGTTTCCCTCATGCAAAATGAACTAGCCTATGTATAGTACCTCCTTTTGACAATAGTGCAATTTCTCCTTATCTACTTTATAGAATTTGTCTGCAAGAATAATCATCAGTTGAACTGAATTGTGTCTGCAGTCTTCCTCTGAGGTGCTCCAGACCAATATGTCATCCACGTACTGCAACACAACACTTTTCAAATCAATATTGCTTAAATCCATCTGCAGGACTCTATTGGAAATCACAGTACCTCTGGGGTAGGCAAGTACTTTTCAGACGAGTTTGTCTGAATGTAAATGACATCAGATCTTGCATGTCTTTATGCAGTGGGATTGAGAAAAATGCATTTTTCAAGTCAATCACAGTGAAATATCGTGCTTCAACAGGGATATTACATAAAATCATTGCAGGATTAGGAACTAGAGGGAACTCAGACTCTACAATCTGGTTAATCAGCCTTAAATCTTGAATTAAATGCCACAACTCCACTTTCCCTTTCATCACAGAATAAATTTCTGTATTACACAGTGACTCTGATGTCACTAGGGTTCCCTGCTTCATCATAGCAGATATAGAGCCTCATTACGAGTCTGGCGGTAACCGCGGCGGTAAAACCGTCTGGTTACCGCCGGACTCGTATTACCATTCCGCCTCCATGATTCCCGGAATTACCAGGGCATTACAGCCCCGGTCCCCCGGGAGTCACGGAGGCGGAATGGTGTTAATCCCCATTCCCATTGAGTCCTATAGGACTCAATGGGAATGGGGAAGTGGAAACACCGGCATCATCTCGTGATGGTGCTGGTGTTTCCACGTCCGCCTGCAGGGGGGAGGTGTTCAACCCACCAGGTCAGACCTGGCGGGAGAATCACCTTCCGCCTGCAGGGGTCGGGATCGGGCGGTCTGGAATTAACAGTGGTGGCGGGTTTACCGCCACTGTTAATTCCGGACCGCCCGACCCGTAATGAGGCCCATTGTCTTAAAAGTACCTTAATCTGCCTATCGAGACATGTGAAACTGTCGTGCTCGAGGTAAAATTGCTCCTAGTTTCAATTTAATCTTCACTTTTCCAACTGCCTTTAATATACCTACATCATAGGGGCCTGTTTTCCATAATGAAACTGGCACTTTCGCCATGTCTTCATTGAAATACTCGGGGGGTTTCTGTGCTAGCATCATTTTCCAAGTAACCTCATATTTAATTGCTCTTACCCAAGTAATGCTCATCTCAAATTCTACTTTGTCATCTGATGGATGGTCTCCAAACATATCCTCATCAGTGATGTCAGTCAATCTGTAACCTTCCCCAATGGCAATCACAGGGCCCAATCGCCTGCCTTCATAATCGTTCCCATCAAGCAAAGCCATTTCTCCTCGCACTATGGCTGCTTGTAATTTTAAAGGAAAGATTTGCCCTTTCTCTTCATCCATAGGTATCTTTGGCCTGAATAAGTGTTCATCATGTATTCTCATAGTTCTGCCCACTAAACCTGGCAGCCATGTCAACAGAATGCGTACCCCATAGTGAAAAACATCTAGTTCTAACGGTACTCCTCGCATGGCCAATTGTCCTGCAAATGCCATGATAAATTCACCCACGTTTAAATAATCCATACTTGGTGTTGAACACACTATGGGCCTGATTCATGGAAGTATTTTATAATGAAGCAATACCACAGGAAAACATTCTGTAAATCAGGCCCTATGCATTTATCAGTGAACGAAATTGTCATGTTCAACTTGATCATTAAATCTCGACCTAATATATTGACAGGTGTCTGCCTTGAATATAACAACGACAAAGACATGTCACACTCTCCTATAGAGACTGTCAATTCTTCAGTAAATGGAACTCTGCTTGTTGCTCCTGTGAACCCTTGAGTATTCATGACATTTCCAGAAATCGAAAATGTCCCCTCTCATATACATGAGAGAGTTGCACCCGTGTCTACTAAAAAAGAAAAAGATTTGCCTCCTATATTGACGTCAACCCTCAGTTCCTCTTGAGGATTGGGTGTCACTGATAGTATTGAACACATCAAGTTTCCGAGTGAGCTGTCCTATTTTGGATACATTCTCATTCCTATACCCATGAAAGGATTCCTTACTTCGACAGTGACACTACCTATTCAAGGAGTCATTAACTGACCTGTGCTTGTGCTCTGCTGTATCTGCATGGGTGACTGCTGTGACTGCCGTTGTGGCAGATTCATTATTTCCTGCTGTGTTTGAAAATCTTGTTGCATTCTTGGCACTCGTGCTTGCTGCACTGTCTGATTCAGGGCAAACCCATCTCCATTCTGCTGCGATTATGCAGGCGGGTTTGCTGTCCCCCATCTTGAAAATTGCCCATTCTTCATGAATCCTTGACTTCTACATGTGCGAGCATAATGCCCTGACATCCCACATGTCCAACATATAGGAGGAGGTCGCCTAACCTTCCCCTCCTGCATGCCTTGACTATCATTCTGCATGTTTTGAAACCCACTTTGATTACTCTGGAAGTTTCCCTGTTTATTCTGCAAGTTCGAAAGCCTCCCCTTTCCCGTGGTGCAAATCCATTATTACCTTGATCAACTGCCTTTGTTTATTCACCTGTGGCATACTTGCTACTTGCTGTAAACCAGATCTGTCTCCACCAGTCAACATCGCCCCCTTCAATAGCGTACCTTGATAGTTTTTTTCTGCGCTACCTTTCCCTCTTGACCTTTCCTAGCATCGTCTTTCTTTTGATTCTTCTCTTGCAAAAGCCTGCAATAATACGCAATGGTCAGCTGAATCTCTGACCATAGCTTTGCTTACATGCCCACTAATTACTTGCAATGCTTTTGTACTGCTTCTGGCAGCCCTGGTTCAATATATGATAAAATACACATATGGATTTCCCTCAAGCCTCGCGTGTCTCCAAAGCCCACTGCTCTTATTAAATTCTGAATATAAACAAGAGGATCTTCCCCTTCCTGCATCTTCTTTGCCATTATAGCTCCCATGTCGGACGTGTCCGATTACAGTACTCTAAGCGCTTTACAGACCAGTGCCCTACAGTTATTGAATGGTGCTCCATCATGAGCAGCGTTTACCATGGTAACACTAGATTACCCTGCTCTTGACCAAATGTCATCAGCCGTTCCCCAAGGACGGTGATCGGGAGACCTTTAATGTCCCCTATAGCTAACGTGTTTCATCCTGTCATTTTCTCTAACTCACGTATCCATTTCCCAATGCTAGAAGTTAAACTTGGGAGTTTACACCTTAAATTATCCTTATCCATCTGTGGCCAAGGTATATGCTGTGGCCTAGCTCCTCCCTTTTCTAATAAAGGAAACTGCAAGATCCCATAGTCACATCCGTCTCCCATCGTCTGTCTATCCATAGCAGGCACAATGGTTCTGCACCGCCTTCTACCTGTCAGTGACCTTAGCCTGCTCACATAAAATGGCGAGTCCTCCCTCTCACTATGGGATCACCCTCTAGGTGGATCTAGCCGCGTCAATGATTCTTATATCTGAGATTTGGGTAGGTCTAGATCTGACCATATTACTTCCTTATCCATTGAAAAGCACCCTTTAGGGCCACTTGCATTGCCTTCCTCCTCAATGGAAGGCTTCCCTATCCTCCAATGACATATCCTGTCCCCAAATTGTGTGACTTCTCTTCTCTTCATCTCTACTCAGAGTCAGTCTATCTAAAGACAGCTCCTTTGTCTCAACACTGCATGAGGCTCCTTCTTCGTCGTACAACTGTGTACTCTCAAGGCAATCATTTTTACCCTTCACCTGCAGCACTTAGCGTCCCCAATGCTTCTAGAGTCAAACTCATCCTCTAGATTTGCTCTAGACAGACCTGCTATTGGCTCATGTGCTGGGAAGAACTCTTCTATGTTTTCCCGTGCCACTACTGGATTAGGATCTATTAATTCCTCCTCCACATGTTCAAGATTGCATGCTCTCTGCCTCCTCTTTCGTTCTAGTTCATCATCAAAATCTCTTTGTTTCCTTGCTTCTTCTCTTATTCTTGCTTCCTCTTATCTTTTCATATACTCCTTTATTTTGCCCTTCGTATCTCCTTGTCTTTTCTTCTTTGTAATCTTTCATCCCTTAATTTCTGTTCCTCCTCTTCCTCTCTCTTTCTTTCTGTTCTTTCTCATTCTTCAATTGCCCTCTGTCTGTTGTCATACTTTCTCTGCTCCTCTGCTCTTTCCTGCTTTCTCAGTTACTCCTCTTGATACAACTGTTCCCATCTTTGTGTATGCTTCCTTTTCACTCTTTCTTCTTTCAGTCTCCTCTCTCTTTCTATACCCTTTTTGTCCTGTTTGTCTCGATCTTCCCTTTGCCTTATGTCCTCAATGCTCTTACCATCGAGTTTGAGCAAAATCTGACCACCCATAGATTTGTTCTGTATAACTGCAAACTCACCAGTCTTATCTTTTTCTCCTTTCCATCTCTTTATTTATCGTCCTATATCTAAGGAAGTACTTGTTCGATCACTTCTCTCCTTATCGCGTCTCTCCTTGTCCCTCTGGACTTTAGAGATTACATCTTTCTCAGAAATGTTCTCTGGGCCCTCGTCGCTGCACTGCGCAGCCGAATCATTTAGCTGATTACTGGACCCTGTTGTTGCAATAAGCTCTCTTAATGAGTATAACCCATCATCTTTTTTACTATCGCCGTCTGCCTCAGGAGCGGCGGGTGGAGCAGGAGGCTCCTCACACCCCTCTTTGCATAAATTCTATATCCAGTCTTCAGGAGGTGACTCTTCTCTCTCCTCCTGGTACTTTTTCCAGAGCTCTAAGCTTGCTAGTCGTTTATCTAACTTTGCAAAACTGCCTTCGATAAGGATCCCCCTTGTGGCCATGGCATGAATATTTTGTCTGCCGTTCCTTTAACCCATTCTGCACTGTACTGCTTCAGTTTGGGTGCGTGTTTCGGCAACTGTTTGCAAAGGTGTATAAGTGGAGTAATATCCTCCATTCTGACTCATCACACTTGACTGTCAATACTCACATTTACACTTTGCAGATTTCAAAAATACGTTTCAGAAAAACAAAACAATATGAGCATGCACCAATCGTCACAGGCTCCAAACCCTCTTTATCATGTTTTTTACTTAAATCTACTTTTTTCATTAAGCACCATCAATTCAATTTCCACTGAATAAATAAGTATTTCTTTAATCTGGTGTTTTCTTTTCACTTCTTTCAATTCCCCTATTGTTTTTTCACCACATTCAGTCACATAATACGACCAGACAAACAGACATACTCGACCGGCCACATATTTTTCAGTCCTCTCCTCAAGACCGACCTTTTCCTACCCCTAAAAATATCCTGATTGTGATGTAAATCGTCCTCTTTAAACTCGTCTTTTAGCGAGTACGTAGTCTACGTCAGCCTTCAATAGGGCTCTAGAAACTATTCCTTCTGTTATGTCTTTATGACACAGGAAACTGGGCGTACTCTTTACCATGGCACCTTCACTCATGATACCTTTTAATTGCTTGGCCTCTCCTCAAGTCAATTACCTAATATTTCAATGTTCAACGTTCTCAAGTTACTTTACCCCAACCTCCCTCCGTTACTCATTTGACCTTTATCACTTTCTTCACCCACTGCCCATTCACAATTTTTCCACCTCACTCAGTTTTACTCACCATTGTTTTTTTTCAACTTCCGAATCTCTGGACCGTCCGCCTCCTTACCAGCCTCTTCAACTTTCCATTCGTTCAGCTTCCTGTTGACGCCGGTAGGGGTTTCTGCCTGAAAATAGGGACCCGTCTCACCTAGCTTGCAAGACTTGATTTAAACTAATACCCACTATCTACAGGGAGCTTCACGTTCTTCCAACACCAAAGCTTACTATCTCAATGGATTTTAAACCATCCTCTCCGCTACCACATAAACTGGTGGACTCCAGCCCTTTAAGACAAGGTAGCAATAACCTTCAGATGGATGGAGATGCAGAAGTTACTCAAACATCAATAACCGAAATGACTCAGGTAGTTGGCAAAATGGTAACTGTTTTAATATCAATTATCTAAACCAGGGAGTACAACGGACATCAACATACGTCTCAGCGTAAAATCTCTCAGTGCATCTTAAAAAAAGCATTCTTTTATAGCAAAATAAATTGTCATTGATGACGTCAACCTACATATTTACTGACGTCATCCTATGTGTCAAACTACAAAAACCTAGTGGTAATTATGATAGGTACTTAAGGAACTTCTAAGTATACGATCCATACTCGTCTAAGAGAGTGAAGAAAAGTGATAGGTTTCTTAACATCAGGTGGGGCAACTAAGCCCTCCCCTTAAACAGGTCACTATGAACGTCACTAAATACACAACTCCATTGGTTACACAAACTATAGGATCCTTAATCACGCAGCACCCTACCATTGGTTGGCACTCTAACTTCCGTCAGTACTTTTCCACCTATGTTAGCAGCATGCAAGCCAGTCTTCCAGGTGCCGGTGAGCTACTCTTAACCAAAGCTTCCCACCAATTAGCATATTCATCTTTCATCACCTCAGTGGTCTGCTGTCAATTAAGGCTTTGAACTTGTCCTCGGAAGTTTTATTTTGCTCTGGTGAATTCAGGGGAGTGAAGGCACGCTCTGCCCTCATGCGTAGGTGTGACCAACGTGTTCGTCCAATTTCATCCTTCCACTGACTGAAGACCACAAAAGCGAGCTCTAGTGTATTGAAAATACTATTTTCTAATAGATCTCTGATGTCTTCCTTTTTCTTATCCATGTCATCTGAACAAGAGTTTCATTCTTTCACAAGATTTGTATCCAATGTCTGCTCACCCCAACTTGATATGACCTTGGCTTCTTGGTGCTCATCTTGCCTTGCCTTTCTGAGATCTGCTTCTGTAATTCAATTGCTTTTTTAACTGTGACACACTGGAAAAGAGGCCTTCTTTCTCTGGTCCAGCTCTGCTATAATACGCAGAGGAAACATCCATTCTTTGCTCACTTCAATATATGTATATGTTGGCGCATGCCGCAATCTATTTACTATAAAGCTAGCCTAAAGAATATTTAACTTGCTTGTGTTCCTTTGCATCTGGACACCTGTAAAATAACTTGATATCTTCATAATTTCTGTAGCATAAGTATCTTCATCTTGATCCTAAGATGTCACTTATCTTTGATACCTTCTTGATGCCTTATAGAATATCTGCATTCTCTTGTCCCTGCATCTCTTCCCTATACGTCAGCCTTCTTCATGTGACGCCACCATTCTTCCCTTCCATTCATTGGTCCTGCTTCTTCTGGGATTTCATTCAAATGGCCATCATATTGTCTTGTATGCAGGTATGGCTTTCTCAATGGGAACCTTGGTTCCAGGATTCTCTTCGGTATCATTATTTTCACTGGTACCACACGTGTCTCAAACTCTGAATATAGGCAAATAGGCGTAGTGGATATGGTGGGGGTACTTGGCTCCTTCTCTACATACTGTTTTGGCAACTGCTTCTTTTGAATTTATCCACACTAGAATTGCACTGATTTATTTGTTTAGATTTAGTTAAGGAACAGCACTCTGGGAACCATGCACTAGGACCAAAGCAAACATGGGACAATATAGAATGAAGAATCAACAATAAAACTTCCCAACACCCAGAGATCACCTGAAACCAACTAGCCACAGCACTTCTCTTCTCCACACCCTCAACCTCTCACCCAGAGGGCTAGTGAAACAACACACCAAAACACGTGTAAACCGTACATCTCTCTCTAATCGTACGACAAACCCAATAGTTGCAAGCAACAAACAACTCAGACAATGGATGCAATCTTTATGGACACAGCAAGCCAGAGCACATACGAAAGCACACCTAGAAAACCCACATGCACAGACTCCAGTTCCTACTGGTTCTGCATGCATCAACAGATGAGCACACATTCACTCCTATCCTTCTCTCCCTCACTAACCCACGTTTCTTACAGAGCCACATGAGCACCTGGAGACCATGCAACTGGCATAGGTGAACGGTATAAATCGACACACATTGTTTTGTTATTTAGGTCCAACCCTTGAAATATCATTAATATATCTTACTTGAAGTAAACCTCTTCATTTTGTAGTGAAGACCACCGTAACTCAGAGTCATCGTTCCCCATAGATATACCTCATAATTTAATTTTCTATCTCATTGTTAATCCCTGCTCTTTTCTCATGCATGCACTCACAGGCTTGGAAACAAGGAGGGACTCTGCATGCAATGAATACATTTAGCATACATTTGGAAGGTTTTTGGGACCCTCCTGTTTTCATGTAAATTTACCACTAAATTAACACAAACATTACTTGCATCAATGAAAAATAAGATAGTGGTTTTTCCTTTCTGGACTGGTGGCACCCCATTCACTTTCAAATATTTTACAAACAACCATACAGATTTATACCAAACCAAAAAAAAGCACATATATGATGCTTTTGCCCAACTTGCTTCATATATGGTACAAATACATCCAGCCATTTTCAGGCTACGGTATTCATTGGAAGCTCCCTTTTCTTTATGGGAACATGGATGAAGTTGCCAACACAACTTTATTTTTAACACATGTCCCACCAAATGTCCAGTTTGGAGGGGCCCGTGCCACGCATATGTTATTAGCAATAGAATTTTGGGAAAAGTGAATGCAAATTTGTTTTAACTTAACTAACCTAACTATGTAACCCTCGTTGTGGAGCCGATGAGCACACTAATGGGGATTGATGAGGACTGACTGAGGATGAATATAACCAACAGCTGAGCGGTAATACCATGTCACAAAGGTGAAGGAGAAAGAAAGGGGAGACACCCTTGTCAAACCAGCACTTGCATGAATCATTAGACAACCCAGAACATGGCAAGTCCTGAACACAACACATTTCTTTACACCTTTCTCTGGTTTGTAACACCTGTTTCATTGGATGGGAACCTCATGGGGATGGATAGAAGCAACTTTGAACTTTTAGTTTATCTAAATATTCAACCATTGAAGCAATTGGACCAATTCTGACATTTCACTTGCATTTCCTCCTATGCCATGTCTTATTTTGCCCCTACAATGCAAACGTTCTGATAAAACCTTGCTCATGGGTAGCAAAAGATTTTGCCTAGTGCCACACTCTGAAGAGAGTGGGTGCATGTAGTTAATCTTTATGTATATCGGCAAAACGAAACAAATAATCAAGCCGAGGTCCATCATTGACACAGGAGGAGACAATGGATCTTGCATTGAAGCAGAGGGTGCATACATGTGTCAGACAATATTGCAGCTGTCGATAACAGGCACTGTATATTTTGGCAGTGGTAAAGCTACAAAATGCCAACATGCATAACATGCACTGAAATAAAAAAAGAGGAGAGACTGGTAAGAGTAAGTGACTCAAGGACGTTTACTGAATGCCAGGAATTATAGTTTTGCTGACAGTATCCACTATACGCAGTCTTTAGACTGTACATTTTTCATGATGCCATTTTTTTACTGCTGATTTTTTACCACATTTTTAGGGGGGTGCTTGGGTAAGGCAATGTATGTGGGGTTTTGGTGGGGGAGGAGGTTGTGGTTGGGGAAGAAAGTGCATGAGTGGTCTCCCCCACATTTGCAATCAAATAAATTAGGCCAAAAAAAAGCTGATGAAAAAATGCCCTCTAAGAACACATGGAACCCCCACAAAAATATATGTGCAGCATTAGCAGTGGCATTACTGGTTGCTTGTATGAAGAATAAACAGTGGAAAAGAAACAAAAGGAAAGAGGGGCTGAATATTAACCATAGACACAGACATAGTTTCAAATATCTTGATTCTTCTAATTGAGTCCCAGAAATAGACATCTATGAACTTCCAATGTAAAATGGCACTACAATGAAAAATGATCAATACACCAGTCACCTCAGTTTTCAAAGCTACAGTTATAGAAATAGAGACTTTATTCCTGCATGTAAATTGCTTGTGAAAGGAAAATGTATGTCCAACATGTATGTTTGATAAATTCCCTTGAGTGGAGTTTCTATTGTATTGTAAAAAAGTGCACATTTCTCATTTTCAACGGGCAACTTAAGGCAGGAGAATGGGTAGCAAATAATCACCCTTTCCTCTTTGTCTTGAGCCATTGCCCAATAATAATAAGATTCTGTTTGATAGCGCACACAAGAAGTGACTTCAATTGCTTCATTTGTCTAGGCATGCACACAGTGAGATGTCATTTGCTCTTCTATGCTTGTACATTGCAGCACAGAAAAGGAGTCAAGGGATATCCCAGTATACACACCATAGGTTCTATTTAATAAAACCTATGATTCCAGAAGCACATATGCTTCTGATATATGTAATTATTTCCCATGATGTATAGTCAATTTATGACCCCACTTCTCAGTACTTACAAATGAAAGGGGTCAGGATTTAATCTATTGTCCTTTCGAATTTCACTCCCCTGAAGATCATTACCCCTTATATTATACTTACATATGGCTTTCTTTTGTCACTCTCATGGACAGGTGGGGCACCCTCATAAAGGACTGGTTCCACTACCCTCTCTAGGAATTGGTGGCCATCAGTCAGCAAGATGGAGTCAGGTTTACTCCACAGCCTGTCTACTATCTATTCTACTGAAGAAGGAGTGGGACTGTAACTCCTGGTAGACCTCACTTACAGTGCTCTATTGTTAATACATAAATGGGTTCCAAACGAAAGCAATCTGTTAAATCTCCTTCCTGCTGTTATCAAATCTACTTTCTCTCCTTCTTCCTCTCCATCAGCCAGTATGTGAGCGAGTGAGTGTTGGCCCGAAATCAATGGGTTTGACCATTTATAGAACAGAAACCACTGAATTTTTGACATGTGTATACTTTATCTAATGAAATTGGTCAATACATATGATTGGACAGTGTTCCACTAGTAACATCACATTTAACCTACCATTTTGTGGTCATTGGGAAAATGGTTGAGGGGAGCAGTCTGATGGGAGTAACTTCCAAACCAAGTTTCCCCTCGCATTTGATGTGATGTCATCTTGGGGATTTTTGGATTAAACAATAGTAACTTTCTGAAACTGCATATTAAACACATGTAACCATTTAACTAATCGGGTAATCAGATGTTTCTCTCTGGCACGAATCAAGCAATGCAATTTTTATCTCGATGGGACATACAATGGATGAGTTTCACATTTTTGCCCTTAACTCTGAAGACGAGGTGCTAAGACCTTGATCGTGATCTTCTTCACCTCTTCCATTCTGTCAGGCTCTCCTGGACATTCTGGGGCCCTCTGTTGCTCTCTGGGGCTCTCTGTTACCCTCTGGGACCCTCTGACATTTCAGCAAAAGCAATTCAAGCAGAAGGCAAGGAGACACAGTCAGGTTCATCAGGTTTTACTTCATGCCAGGCTGACATAGACCACAAACAGCATTGTTGTCAAGTACACAAACCCCTCTGCTAGCTAAAAACGGAGGTCCCTTTTATATCTGTCAGAGAAAGAGCATTCAACCCCCACCTTTTCTAAACATGTCCAGGCAAAACTCTTTGTTGAGCATTTGCGCACACAGCAATTATTCCTTATCTGTTTAAACCTTCAAAATGAAATACATTCTGGCACACATCCTAGGTTTTTCCCGGCCGCATGGTCATGCAGCTGCTTCTCTTGACTAAAATGTTCAGACATAGCCCAATTAACTGTCGGGTTTCAGACTGCTTGTCTGATTCTTACACGGCGGCCTTGAATTGTTGAACTTTGAATTGGAAACCATCGACCTTTCGGCGGAACCTTCAGGTTCCCAAATGCCCACCCCCGACACAGGCCACCGGCCCTGTTATCAGGAATTCACACCCCTGCGACAGGGGCACACCCCAATTCCACAAGGTACTAAACACACAACCCCCAAGGCCTCCTCAACAGAAGCGTTGAAGCGTGTAACGCCAAGCGGGCCTCTGAAAACTTCAGTGCGTTCCAAACCTCATGGTTGGATGCCCTCCACACAACAGTCATCGCAGCTTGCGATTGTGCATTCAGCCCAAAAGACATACGGTGGACGACATGCTGTACAAGGGTGCACACGTACCAAGGCTTCAGTGGAATCCTCTACCACGGCAGCACCACCAGGCACTTCGAAACCTGCCATTCAGCTACCGAAAATCCATGAGAGTCTCGCTGCTATTATTTTGACTGCTACAGAACATACAGGAACCCCCCTCTCGTCGAGAGGAGTATTACTAAGCCCCCCAGCCTCTCTTAAAGGCCTTAAGGTGTGAGATGTTGGTAGAAGGAACGTGTGATGTAGGTGGAAGGAACGAGTGATGTAGGTAGACGGAATGGCTCAAGTATGTTGAATGGAACGGATGTAGAGTGTGGAGCGGGTGTCGAGTGTGGAGCGAACAGGTAACATATGTGGATGGAACGGGTGAAGTAGGTGGAAGGAACGGGTGATGTATCTGGAAGGAACAAGTGATGTATGTGGATGGAACGGGTGAAGTATGTGGACGGAACGGGTCAAGTATGTTGAATGGAACGGGAGAAATATGTGGATGGAATGGGCGAACTATGTGGATCGAACGGGTGAAGTGGATGTAACAAGTGAAGTATTTATTTGGAATGGACGAAGTATGGGGTTGGAACGTGTGAAGTATGTGAGTGGAACGGATGAACAGGTTGGAACAAATGAACTGGGTGAAACGGATGAACTGTGTGGAACGGATGAAGTGGGTAGAACGGATGAAGTATGTAGATGGAAAGAATGAAGTATGTGGATGGATCGGGCGAAATGAGGTGGATGGAATCGGGGGAAGTGGGTTAATGGACAGGTGAAGTATGTGGAAGGAACGGGTGAAGTAGGTAGATGGAACAGAGAAAGTGGTTGTATGGAACAGGTGAAGTATATGGATGGAACGGGTGAAGTATATGGATGGAACAGGTGAAGTATGTAGATGGATGAAACGAATGAAGTATGTGGAAGGAAGATGTGAAATATGTGGAAGGAACAGAGAAAATTAGTTAATGGAACAAGGGAAGTTTGTAGAAGGAACAGTTGAAGTAGGTAGATGGAACAGAGAAAGTGGGTGTATAGAACCGGTGAAGTATACTGATGGAATGGGTGGAGTATGTGGATGGATCGGGTGAAGTATGTAGATGGAAGGAACGGATGAAGTATGTGGAAAGAACGGGTGAAATATGTGGAAGGAACAGAGAAAGTGTGAGGATGCAAAGTGTGAAGTATATGGATGAAACGTGTGAAGTATGTGGATGGAACGGGTGAAGCATATGGATGGAATGGGTGAAGTATGTGGATGGAACAGACAAAGTATGGGGTTGGAACCGGGAAGTATGTGGGTGGAACGGATGAACTGGGTGGAACGGGTGAAATGGGTGGAATGGGTGGGGTGGGTAGAACGGGTGGAGAAGGTGGAACGGGTGAAGTAGTTGAAACGAATGAAGTGTGCGGACGAAACGGGTGAAGTGGGTATAACGGTCGGAATGCATGGAACGGTCAGAGTACATTGAACGGTTGGAATGCATGGAACTATTGGAGTGTGCTCAATCTCAAGCACCTAAGGTAAACCGCCATATCTTATCTCCATGCTTACTCTCTTCCTTACACCACCACTCAACTAGATCACAGCGGTACTATGACACCATTCGGTATGTTCTCATACCATCACTTGCCTCATACTCCCCATCATCCTAACTAAACACAGCTGGTTACACACCCTCCAGCCTAGGTGTTCTCCTCAGGCCTAACGCAGCCAGAATCGATCCGGATAACAACCTGCCAGAACAAACACATACTCATAATCTCCCAACCACCACACCTACCGCTAAGAAGCAGCTATCACACGAATGCCACACCTGCTGCACACATATCCGGTGCTCACACGCACCTTATGACTCTCTTTCTCTCTACTGACTTGAACTTCGGTTCCTGAGGGCATTCAACCTACCAGCGCCTTGAGATCATACCAATGGTATATAAGGCACTATATAAATGCAAAATAACATAACATAACATAACATAACTCTGGGCTGGCTCATGCGGCCAAAATCTACAGGTAATCGCTTAATTTAACACATTACTTTTACTCATATAAAGGCATTGTCAGTTAAAAGCATTGCTGGTTACATAAATGACAGAGTTCTTTTCTGTCTGGGTATAGGAAAAAAAAACGTATTTCATTTTCAAACTCAATTTTTACACTATGCATTCTGTACCTTGCCTACTTACTAAACCATGATAAAAGCATGTTTGACCTTATAAACATAACACTATTAAAGGTACTAATGTCTTTTAACCCCGTGAGTCTATTTTCACACATTTACCATACTAATTCATTCCAAACAAATTTCTCTGCCTGGCTTTAAGTGGGGGGGACTGCCCCCTACTACATTCAGTTGTTGGTACCTCATCTTCATTTCAGCATCTCCATTACACTTCCCTGTCTTGATAGTTCTTGTTTGTTAAAACCATGACTTTCAACCATATCCATGTCCACCCTTCTTGATACTTATCTAAAAAACATCCTATCACAATCCTACAATTTGTCACATACTAACATATTGTTATTCTTAAAACAAAACATGTGTGTGTCTCTAAACTATTTTTATCTTCTTCCATTTAAGCCTCACTTCCTGTCTCCATTTGCTTTAAACTAACTGTATGCCTTAGATAATTTCACAGCCATTGTGAGACTTGAGAAGTTGGTCAAGCTTTGAGATAACCCATTAGCCCATTGTCTCTTCATATGTCATATTTTATCTGCAACTCCCACCCCAACAAAATATAATCTCTCCTTAATTTTCTTGTTCTGCCCATGCATATATATATATATATATATATATATATATATACATATATATATATATATATATATATATATATATATATATATCTTTTTCAAACTGTGTCTTTCCCTCTTGTTCCACACATTTTCTTCTTCTGCATCTTCCACTTTACTCATCTTTAATTTGGCAATGGTGGACCGTCAATGTCCTGTCACCTTTCTTTTGAGCTGTTTTCACAGTCAGTCTCCCAGGTTCTTTTGATGCTTAGACCAGGAGTCCATTGTCTTTTTTTCCTTTTTCACAAGGAGTTCATTTTTACTCGAGTGTCTCTCTTTCAATAAATACATTGTTCAAATAAGTCCAAAAGAGGGGACGTGTCAGCATGGGAACACAGGTTTGGGGGAGCCTTTTGCAGACACAGCTCAGACCATCATCTTTGTCGGGCTTCCACTGGGTTTCTCTACAACCTCCCTCTTTTCTCACGTGGTTCTACGTTAATTGCCCAAGGCATACAGGTCCCTCGATGTACCCCTGTAATATAAAACTGAAGGAGTTTATTTTGTAAAATAAACATGTCTCTTCTATTTAACACATTTCCTACCAAACCATTTCCTTAAAACCCCTCTTGTTCACATTGGCTCTCATACCCTACTTCCTAAAAAATCGTGAGACATTCCCTCTTATTGAACACCCCTTCCTCCTAGAAAAAGCTACAAGACATTTTCATTTAAACATTTCCTTTTTATGGGTCATTCTTGCTTCAGAACAAAATACACCCCCATCTTTCGCTTTTTTTTCCCAATAATATACAATACATGTTATCCTTCATGGGACACATTTGTCCCTTGAGGGTGACACATGCAACCCTAAGGAGACAAAAATAACAATTAAAGAAAGACGTTGTCTTCTTTTCTGGTCTTCTTGCGTGTCTGTTGCAGATGACACAAGTGACCTTGGGGATCCCCGTTGTCTGTAGTAAGTCAAAATAGGGACAAAAGTCATTCTGGCACTTGTAAGGGGTCAGATCTTCTTCCCAACTTCAACCCTTTCTTCCTTTTCTGCTATCAAAAAATACTTTCTGGATCATTCTCCCCTATTCGTTGGTGCACATAAACAACTATTTTCCAACCACCCCGCATGATACTTAGTTTAGGCTTGGTTCTTTGCTCAGCTTAGCTGCACGTGCTTCCTGGTTAGCAGTAAATACTTCCTCAGCTCAGCAGCCATTCTTCCATTTCTCTTCTTGTCTTTTGTTGGACCATGGCTTTTGCTCATCCTATGGAGACAAAACAGAGGCGTTTCGCTGCACACCGTCCCTGCCAAACTTAATCTAGTCTACCCCTGTTTTTCGAGACTATGGCACCAATTCTTACTATGTGCCTCCATTTTTTATTCTACCCAACAATGTGTGCCTCGTCTAATAATTGCATACCCCTATCACATCAACCTTCTTTGACATTACGAACACAAAAATAATTACTCACCTTCAATTTAACTTCTGTTTTATGTGGTTGTCTGAAATGGCCAAGTTGTCGTCTATGTTCTACTCTTTCCACAACTGATTGCACCTATCTTGGGAAAAACAGCTAAACACTTGAAGACATTGTGGGTGCGATTCATGGAAGGCCCTGCGTGTGTATTTTCCGGGATGTGCTCCAAATCCACACGTGGTGCACACCGGCGCACACGTCACTTACACATCCCGAACGCTGAGCGCGATGCGCACCGCGAAAGCGCACAACATCAGCGCACACATCAAAAAGGGGGCAGAACAAGGGGAAGAACAAGTGGAATGGGGAACAACGCATGAAAATAAGGGCGCAACTGGGGAAGTACCGCTGGGAAGTACACGGAACGCCCACACGCATGCAAACTACAAGTATTCATGGAATCGAATAGGGAAAACCTGTGCACGTCAAAACACACACACACTTACGTCTGCCACGCAAAAGCAGGCGGAAGAGCCCCCGCGCAGCATAAAAGTGTGTGCAAACAAAAAACAAGCATATACAGCTACGATGAATGTCCCATTCCTCGCAGCAGTGATCGTGGGACACCACAGGAGGAGGAGAACAGCCAGGCCCTGCATTTTTTTGGCCAGGACCAGCCTTTTTGGGATCCCTGATGACCAGGTCTATGGCAGGTATAGGTTTCCACCTCGTATCATCCTAGAGCTGGTCGAGGAGTGAGAGGATGAACTCACATCACCCACCCTGTGCTCCCAAGCATTGAGCCCCTTGGAGAAGGTGCTCAATGTACTGCATTTTGTGGCCACTGGGTCATTTCAGCAGACAACTGCCATAGTGGGGGGTGTCTCACAGGCCACGCAGTCACGTTGCCTACACGAGGTGTTGGCAATCATCACTGCATGCCCCTCAGTCCGCAGGCACATATACATGCCCAGAACACCTGCAGAAAGGCAGGCCGTGGTCCTGGGCTTCTACAGGGTGGCACACTTCCCCAAAGTGCTCGGTGCAATAGATTGCACCCATGTGGCCCTATGTCCACCTATGGCTACTGAGCACATCTATCGAAACCGCAAACACTGGCATTCCATCAAAGTGCAATCCACCCATGATAGTTTCATATTCAGAATGTCCACCCTGAGCCGGGCCCTGGAAGCTGGGAAGCATGGTGACACATGGCTCCTAGGTGATTACAAATGCCTGTGCACATGCATACATGTCACACACAAATACACAAGCCCAGCTAATGACAACCATTATCACCACCCCAGGGGGCAGTGCCTACCCTCTGAGCACCTACATGATGACACCCATACAGAACCCTACCACACCACCCCAGGTAAGAAACAACGCAGCCCATATTGTCACCAGGGCCATAGTGGAGCGTACATTTGGAGTGCTCAAATCACGCTTCCACTACCTTGACCGCTCTGGTGGACAGCTACTATATGCACCACCAGTAGTGTGCAGGATCATTGTGGCAGCATGTGTCCTGCACAACGTTGCAACACGGCATGGTGTACCGGTGGACATGGTGGTGCCCCCACATCCCCAACCACATGCACAGCCGCTGCGCATGGGAGGGGAAAGGGCATGTGGCGAGGCAGCCCGTACCCAGCTTGTGGTCACATTTTTCACCTAAACTCCAACCCCTGCAGAGTGCACACAGGCCTGGCACATACTAGGTCAGAATCGATGATGAGAAAGGGACAGTTAACTGTCACTACCTTACCACCCTGATAATGTGTACACGCAAGTGCCACATTGTGTGCATCCCCAGCTAATTAAACACAACCAATCCCATGTGACCAAAGGGAACACATGCAAGGTATTCCCCCCCACCGCCCCTTGCTAAACAGGGCATTAAAGGACTGATATGCCACCCAAATCCTCCCAACACTCTTTAACCCCATCTGCCACACCATACCATGGTATGCAATGGCAAAACATCCAATCATCTGCACAAGACATGACACAATAGTCATGAAGTGCCACGTGAAAAATGTAAATAGGCACCAGACAATTATACCTGACATGGAATCTGAAGAAATGACTGACCAAAACCTCACACCATGAAAATGGTGGCACAAATACATGCCATCAGTGGTGCAACCAACAAAAGTCAGAATACCTGATGCCATGTACATTGGACAATTGCAAATTGCTATATCAAACACTGTACACTGGACAGCACAGTGGGTGTGCATTGCATTGGTAAAAACCCTTCTGCATCATTTTAAAAAAATGGCATTAAACCAAATAGTACCCTGTCATGCATGCACACGATCAATGACTCAGATGTGAACATGGATTGTCGTGACACAGCATGCTTGAGAAGGTAATCTGGGTGCACGCGTTTGCATGGTGTCAATGTAGTTGTGGGGGCCTTGCCTAAGTGTATTTGTCCGTAGGGACATGCCTAGAATACATGCAGGTGAAATGAAGTGAGTGCCAGTGTTCCCTACACAGCAAATGTGAACATAGCACCAAGGACCCCCTGTGTGTCAAACCACACCCACCTCAAAATAAAGCACAACATTGCATCAGCCATTGGCCAGCAGAACATATCATGTACAGAGTACCCCACATCGGCAATGGCAGACAGTGACACATTACTGAATCATAGAAATGCATAATACGACCTACACACAAAGTTCATCAAAGCACATCAATGAGGGAGGGAACAAGGGAGAAGAACAGTACATTCCTACATGTCCTTAAAACAGTCCACAGTGTGATAATGAACTGAAAAGCAAAGTACATATTACAAGTGCCTGGAACAATAAGGGAGAGTGTAGGGAGGGAATGTTGGATGACATAACTAGCATCAACATTCCTATGCCTGACAGCAATAGTCGCAGCGCAGGAGTCACATAAGGAGGTAAGTGAGGGAAGAGGAGGGAAGAGGTGAGGAGAGTAACAAAACAAGTGACAAACTGTGGTAGGTCCACAAAGAATCAAGATAGTGCTGGGGAGGGGGAGAAGAAAGACAGAAGGGAAAGGGGGAAGAGTCGTCCTGTAATCTGTGGTGGAGGGACTAATTATAAAAGTAACTGGCAAAATCATACTTAAAATTTTGAAGATGGGGTGTGGAAGGACAGAGGCAGAAGGGCAAATGTCTGCAAAGAACAAGCGCCTACGTATCACCATGGCCGATGGCAATTGGAGTAGTGGTTGAAAATGACAGCCAGAGTACAAGGAGGAGGGTAAAGGGTGGTGGAGAGGGAGGAGAGAAGCAAGCTCAAAATGCCTAATGGGGAAGATGGTGAAAGAAAGCACACACAGGGGGCAGAGGGAAACCTGACGGTGCAGGAGAGTAAGGGATGTTATGATCAAGGGGGGGAGACAGAAGGACACTTACAGGGACAGGGGAGGCAAGGGGGCATTCAAGTGACTGAGAAGGCATGTGGACAGGTCTAGACAGGGCCACCTTTGTGGGCTTTTGGTAGTTGTGGCAGGCTCAAGCATCCTGGTTGGCCGGATTGTCACAAGGGCCAAATGCAAACAGTGGGAGGGGGGAGCAGGTCCAGGACACAAATAGAAAATTCAAATCAGGAACAATGCAGTCATAACTCAGATGGCACATCCAAACACCAGCCAGGGCTGGAAAATGGCCAAAATGGTGCTAGCAAGGAATGGGTGGTTGTTAAAATGTGTGGTGACAGGGGTAACTCAGCATGCAACCTTCATGTGGCATGTCAAAATCACTGGTGGGAAACTGTCCCAATTCAACATTCTCAGCACATGGACCCATCCACCATCAGTGTGTTGTACGTAGCCAAAGGGTGCATGGTACCAGCTACAGCAGGAAGTGCATTAACATAAACAGTCAATACATAACAAACATCTCAAGCAACATGATGAAATGCACAGTCAGCATAATACTCACAAAAGTGAAGTGCAGACATGCATTGGAGAAACCATCTGGAATACCCACTAGGGGTCTACACACAAGTAGAACTGCAGGCTGGCCACAGATATGACGGAAACCCAATGCCCATGTGTGATATGCTGTTACACCAAGCCATCCTTTGAGAGCCCATGGAAAAGGGATGCAGGAGTAGCATATGTGTCAGGACCCCAAGCAAAACACATACATAAGACAAGCCTGATTGGCCCAGCTGGAACACACAGTGGATACCTTTCGATGCCACAAAGCACCACACTGTCACATGTATGCACAATAGACAAAATAAAATTGAAAAAAAAGAATTCCAAAGAAAATACAAATTAAATCAAATAATCAATTGAAATAAAAAAATGAAAAGAGCAATGAAAGAAATAAAATGAAAATGAATCAAATTTAAGAAAACCAGAAAAAAATCATAAAAAATTAAAAGCAAACAAAGTGAAATCATTGTAAAAGAACAACAAAATAAAGGAAAAAAAATAAAATGAAAAATGAAAATAAAAATAAAAATAAAACATACTTTCCAAACACCATACACTTCGGATGAAAAATCCAAAATATTTGTAGAAAAAAACAGCTGGAAAAAAAAGAATTCCACCCTCAGGGCCTCACGGTGTGCCTCTGCTTGAGCATTAAGTGTTTCATGCAGAGCCACCATTTCAGCCCGGCGTGCGCTGCCAGATGCTGCCATGCCCAGCATGAGTGAGCAGCATGTGGACTGCGTAGCCCGCTGTTGGAGAACCATTTGCCTTACAGAGGGAAGAATGGAATGGGCCACACCTTCCATACTTTGAGCAATCATCTCAACTGCTCCCCCCTGTTGCTGTGCTATGGCAATCATGGAACGCTCCCACTCAGTTGACCCCGGTGGCACACAGCCACAGCGTTGCTGGACACCACACCTGCTGGGCCTTAGGAGCCGGGGTCTTTGCTGGGTTGGTGCCGCCCGCGTCTGCAGGACTGCATCCCTCCGTCGACCTGATGCCCCAGGAACATGGCCAACTGGTGTCGAGTGTGACCGTGCACCCGTAACCACCACAGGTGGACATTCCAACCCTGCCTGGCCCCCTACTGCAGGTGTCGCAGACAGATCATCCAAAATAGAATCACTTACCAGCAACGACACGTCATGATGCAGATCCGGCTCAACATAGTGGTCAGAGGATACATCAGAGCCTGACTCAGAGTCAGCTCTGGACACAAAGGCTTGGAGCTCCTGTGGGTTCTCGTGGGCTGCCACCCCACGACCACCACTGGTGGTTGGTTGGTCATGTGAACTGGCCACCGCATCTGGGATGACAGCTTCATCCTCTGCCGCCAGTGCGTCATCACCTGCAACATAAAGAAAAGAAACAAGGACACACATGTCGTAGCACATACCACACACATACAGTTCACAACATTGACAGCCAAATAATGAAACAGCCATGTCACAGGCAACTCAAACCCCAACATGCATCCAGTGGCATTGCAATACAAGGCCACCCTAAAAGCAGAAAAGGATGTGTGCAAAATGTGAAGGCAACACATGTATTGCATGTTGCGCATCACCTGCATCACACACAACCTCTAGCAGGCACATATCCAATGCCAAAATGGAAGATGGGAACAAATAGTTGGCACCTAGCATAAGCATGTGTGAACACACAAATAGACACAGCTAGAAATCTAACCTAACACACCATGATACATGTAATATGCATGTTCATGTGCAGCACTCAACTACCATCAACTATGCACCGTACATGTGTCATAGGAGGCACCTACGCTAGTGCCTTTCCATACTGTGAAAGGAGGGACATGGGTACATACATGTCAGGTCAGCATCACACAGCACCATAATGATTGCATGTTGAAGGGCTTTACTTGGCATAGGAGTCGGTGTGTGCGGTGCAGTGCAGGTTTAGCCCCTCAACTTACAACATCAACACGTACTTAGTGATGACAATATTCAAACATGATGGCAGTGTAACGGCAATTGCAGCCATCATGTGCAAATGGCATGCACCAGGTAGCATGGTTTCTGTGAAACACCCACCCTCTGGCCAATAGCAGGGAGGCACTGCATGGCAATGACATGTTCCACGCAGAACTGTGCATTGCCAGACAGTGTACGCATGAGTCTATTGAATTTTGTCATTCAAATGTCACTACAGCTGATGAGAAGTGGACATGATGGAGGAGAGGTGAGGAACCATCCATAGTACATCCATGCATGTAGAAGACACCAGTTGAAAAGAGGATGTGGGCCTGTAACAGGGGAAGCCATGTGCATGATACAGATGTGCACAGCCTAAAGTCGTGCGTGATGACACAGACCTACAGTGAGCATGACATGGCTGTCCAAATGAGATGACACTTGGATCATACTGGTCAAATACAACAATGAGCAGGTGGTCAAGGACACCTAGGGGCATACATGGAATGCACATGGAACATGATCGTACACTTATGTTCATGGAAAGCCAGTGCCATCAGCACACTCAGAGTGAGCCACACTGCACCAAGGACAAAGGATGTGTATGACATGATGTGACATCTCATCAAGATTGCACTCGTACACAAGTGGTTCAGAGCGCAAACAAGCAAAGGGAGGGGAACAAGGGAGAAAAGGAATTCAAAACAACTATCATACTGGGCACAGTGACATAGAGAACACGCAAGTGCATGGAGAAGGGATAATGGGTTGAAGACCCAGGAAGAAGGAGAAGGGCAACATGCCAAACAGAGGAGACCAAAGAAGACAAATGAAGTCCAATGATAGAATGTCAATTCAAAAAGTGGTAGTGCAGCCAGCAAGTGGCAAGTGCAAGATGATTTGGACAGGGCAAATCTGATGAGTGCATACGAAGAGTGCTGGACTGTATGGGTTCATGAACTGGACCCATTGATATGGGAGGCCTATAGGCAGTGCAGCAGGGAGGCAGGGTGAGCAGGTACCTGATCTGATGGACAGAGTGTATGCAGGGGCACAGTGCCAACAGAGGAAACTGTTCAGCTGGGTAGAAGAGGGGCTAATGCAGGAGCAAGTAGGAAGGTGTTGAGGTGCTTCTAGAAGCAGATATATTTCTCCTCAAATTTCAACGTGGCCAGTTGGCTGTTCAAAAGTGAGCTCCCAGCTGTACACAAATATCTGCTCCTACCGTATTTATTCAATTAACGACTGACCTTGAGGGAGTGTGGGGTAAAGAAGCAAAGGACTCAAGGGGAGAGGAATTGGTAGAGGGATTGTTGAAGGTATTTTGTACCCAGTCCCAAAAATTCCTTGTGCACAATGCAAAGGGTCTGAAGTATCACCCTTGCATCCCCTGGTAGCCAATGAAGGAGTTACAGAGCTGGAAAGATAGGATCCCAGGGCTTGAGGCCAAGGACAAGTGTTGCAGTCCTGTACTGGATTAGTGGTGGAGGCTGGATTGAGGAGGCAGTTCGAATACTGAACGACTGTCACAGTACCACAACCTTGAGTGAACCAGAGCTTGGCAGACCGTGAGCATGTAGGAGAATGTTAGGAAAGGCACAGTACCCTGGAGGAGTTGAAGCAAGAAGTTAATCCATCTCAAGATACGTCACAAATGTGTGTGTAAAAGGAATGTGTTGAGACAAAGGTGAACCTGAGGTTCTTGGCCTTGCAGGTGGAGGAAGGAGGAGGGCCAAGTGGGGCTGGCCAGAGATTGATGGCAAAGGATGGCGAAGGTGTATCGATGAGGAGGATGTCAGTCTTGCTGGCATTCAGACAGAGACCGCTGATAGTACACCAAAAGCAAATGGCAATGAGGCTATCGGAAATAAGGGAGGGACAAGAGGTGGCTAAGGGCAGCTATGAAATGAGTTGGTTGTCATCAGCATAGCACTGGAATTCATACAAAAAATTGATTATGCAGTAGTCAAGAGCTGCCAGGTGCTCTTTGTGAATTGAGGCCAAGAGGTCAGACCCCTGGTGAACAACACATGTGGAGAGGGAGATTGAAGATAGGAAAGAGCCAACTTGTAGCTCGGCGGGTCACACATGCCAAACACTCATGTCATTGAGTTACACGTATCAATACTCACCAGATGATGCATCATAATCCATCCTCTCTCCCACTCCACGGATTTGTTCTTCTGGGATGAACTCTGAAGCGATCTCCTCATGCTGAGTGAGTTCATCCTCCTCTGGTGGTGGCCCACCACCAGTCACCAGAGACATGGGCCCTCATTACGACCCTGGCATTAACCAATGGCGCTGTTAGCACCATGGTTAATGCCAGTAATTTACCGGATCCGCAATGGTGACCTGCGGAATTAGCGCAACATTCCAACGTTGGCGGGGCGGTAATTCACCATTTAGCATTGGCCCTTCCCCATTCCCATTTTTGCTCCATAGGGCTCAATGGGAATGGCTTCCCCATAGGGCTTCCCCATTTTTGCCCCATAGGGCTCAATGGGAATGGGGAAGGCGGTAATTACGGTACCGCAAAATGCGGTACCGTAATCACCTTCAAGGTCCCTTTGCGGGTCCTTACCTTAACGGCTGGTACAGACCAGCCGTTAAGGTCGGGACCCGCAAAGGGACCTCGTAACCCAGCGTAAAGGGATTACTGGTACCGGTACCAGTAATCCCTTAACGCCAGGATCGTAATGAGGGCCATGGTGTAATTGGAGGCACGCTTTTGCTTAGCACTGCGTCTGAGGTCATTCCAGAGCTCGTAGCAGACCTGAGCTGTGCGCCCTTGGAATCCCATGGATGTCACACCATCCGCAACATGCTGCCAGTGGACCCAATGTTGGTGATGCGTTGTATGTCACTGTGGGCACACAAGCATATTGCGTTGGTGTTCCGACACGTAGTCCACAAGGAAGTCCAGTTCCTGCCTGCAGAAAGGCTTCTTCCTTGGTGTGCCATAGGCCGGAGCCATGTCTCGGGGTCCCAGCCTCTTGTGCAGGGGCACGCTTCCTCCTTTTGGCTGCAGGTACTGACCCTGAGTGGGCAATGTGGCCCTGATCAGTGGGGGCAGTGGGGCTGGTGGGCTGGACCAAGGCAGTGGGTGTTGCTATGAGGACAGAAGGTCTGGCTTGGGTCTGAGTCACTGCCGGGGTGGTGTTGGCTGCATCTGCACATGCAGTTACCACCACCCGGCTGCCTGGGGCAGCAGATGTTATAACTGTCCCAGATACGTGTGCCACAGTCACAGCCATAGTGGACACACACGACCCCAATCTCCAGACAAGATGGAAATCGTCCTGGGAGTCCAACATGCGATGCCTGACCCAGAGCCCGGGTGGAGGTGCCCACAGCTGCACCTGCAGCTACCACCACCGGTGGGCCCGTGACAGCAGATGTAAATTGCTGTTCATTGATATGGACGCCAGGTTGTGATGTAACAGCTGCATCACCAGGAGTCACAGGGGGTGGTGGCATGTCTGCACCAGCACGTGGCTGGGCATCCCGTCCCAGAGTGGCACCCCTGCCTCTTCGCCCCCTGTAGCCACCCTGGCCACCCGGGACTCCCTGTCCTCCCTGGTCTAAACGCCCATGTGCCCGACCACGCCCAGGCCTGGGAGGACACCCAACTTTGCCACCCTTAGCCTTTGGTGGCCTGCCAACCATGGCACTGATGGAAAATAGGCTATGGGAGGATCACTCAACAATTGTCCTGGGAAATTGGCTAGAAGGGGGCAGGGTACTTGATGGAATAGGTACCACAGTGCCCCTGCAAGGCTGTCTGTGACCCCTTGGGGAAAATGACGGGTCACGAAACGCTCAGGCACCCCCAAAAAAATAAAAAAAATAAAAAAATAAAAAAATATAAGAACAGGAAATTGGCAAGAAAAAATAAATTGTGCACGTGACCCCGGTAGCCCACGTGCGCAAATTTTACCTCCAGCAGTACAGTGTGGCACCCGGGAACACAACACGTATGCGTGGAACAAGCAGGCTACTATGACCTCGAAAATGGTATGCATGCACAGGGGGAACCACATTGGGAATAATAACGTACGTGACTCACTGCCTGCCTTGCGTGGAAAAAAAATACAACAACACACGCGCTTGTGCGCGTAGGCGACACCCCACCAAAAGAAGAGGTACGGACTTCAGACGCTGTGAAGTAATCGTGTGTGATTCCAGCAGAGTAAACACATGCGTCGGTCTCCATGAACAGCACGTACAGTAGTCTGCTGGCCCGCGCTCACCTTTAACCCGTGCTGAAGGCAACACGCGCGTGCGTAACGTCATTTACACTCTAAGGCCCTTTCCTCAAATTACACGCATCCACACACGGACGTGATTTCTTAGCATGTGCAGATGCCCCCATGCTGAGGGAAACGCCTGCGTGTGTTACGTCACATACGTGCTTACGCGCTAAGGGCCTTTCCTCGAATTACACACTGACATGCTGTTTTTTCACGTGCCAAATCACTCTGTATCAAGCTGGCCACGCAACAACACACAGAAGACCACGCTCCTGCCCAGAAGGCAATTATCCTGCCCCCCAGAGCCCTGAGTAGACTCCCACCTGCCATCTGCTGCTGCCTGCCTGCTGGCCACCTGCCCTGCCATTTGGTGCCTGCACGTCAGCCATCTGCAGGGGTCCAGTTGCTGTGACCACCCCTGCTGGAACATAAGACTTTCGACTGCTGTACCATCGCTCCACAGCCCAGCCCCAGGACCCAGTTGCCCACCAACACCTGCCTCAGGGTTTGCCATGTCGGGGGAAACACCATCAGACACCACTGGCAACGCCCAGCCAGAGAGGCAGAGGGCTACCAGCTTCTCAGCAGGAGAGGTTGGTATCTGTGGAGCAAACCTGGGTCATTATGATGCCCTCTACGGAAGAAGACGTGCTGACAAGGATGGACGGGAGAGGATCTGGCTGGACATCGTGGTTGCCATCAATGCGGAGGGGGTGGCAACCCGCGACATACAGCACGTCCTTAAGCGCTAGGAGGACTACAGGTCCAGGGCCCTCCGGAAGGCCTGGCACCTCTTGGAAGCAGCAGATGCAGTGAGGCGCCGTTTCCACCTTACCACCAACGACACGAGGGTCCTGGAACGTATTAACCCAGCACTTCACCACCAGGTCCTCGAGAGGGAGAGCGGTCCGGAGTTGAGCGGTGATTGTCCCTGCGTACTTATTTGACGCAGTGCATGTTGAGGTGTGCAGGGAGTGTGCAGCTTGGACATTTGTCTGAAAAGGTCCATGTATGGATGTGTATGTGCAGGGACATGACCGTGCTGCATGTGAGTCCTGTTATGAGTGATACCCATCAATGGTGTATGTGTTCCAAAGCATGATGCCCAACTGCATGTGGAGATGCACACATGTTGGTATTTCTGCGTATGTACTATGGCATGTTTGGGGTGTGACACATGGATGCTGATTACACCTTCATGTATATGCATGGCATACATGTGCATGTGTGGGTTGCACATGTGTGACAGTGAGACAACATGGATGCATGTGACACGAACATGTATGAACCCGATTGGCAGATGTGACATAGTTGCTGATGATTGCACTGTGACAGGTAGTGGAGATGTACAGATGCATGTCTGTCTGTTGGCGTGTGTGCATGTTTTTGGCACTCCCCATGTTGCTTGTGATGTCATGCCAACCTTTGGATGTTCATGCTGTTGTGTGCGCATCGGTGCTGCTGCCTGCTGCACGATTCCTGTCGAATTCTGCATGTGTGTTTGTTCAAATGATGAGTGTTGGGGAGTGTGATAGCATCTGTGAAGTTTGACACTGCCACTCATGTGCAACTTTGATATGTGCATCCGACCATTGTTCAGTGCCTTGATGCCTGTGTTCTCCCTCTCCCTGTCTGCAGCGTCGACTGATGAGGAGGGCGGAGATGGTGCTGTGGAGCACAGAGTCAGGGATCCCACTGCCAGCCGGAGACGCAAGGCCCAGCTCTCCTCCCACATTGTCGTCTTTTCCGGGAGTGAGGAGTCTGGTGCCGTGTCCATGGCCGCAGCTGCCGAGGGAAGGTCCAAGAGGCGAAGGATAGAAGTGGACTCCTCAGCAGCAGTAGGGGCAGCCGGGCCCCCACAGGGGCCAGGAAGATGGCATGGAGTCATCCAGGTTGGTGGGGAGTTTGGTTGAGGAGGAGGCAGCGGAAGGCCCAAACACGGGGCCTGGAGGGGGGCATTCCACTGGTGCTAGTGCTGGATTCCAGGGGCAGGGACAGGAGGCAGCACAGGCCGCGGCGGAGGTGCCTGTGTGTAATCCCGTCCCCGATCCTGTGACTGCACCATCCCGCACCAGCAGGGATGCCTTCGTCCAGACCCATTTTCAGGGAGGGGATGCGCGAACAACAACTGGCCTTCCTCTCCTGCGGACGTGGTGACCCGGGACCGGGTTGAGCCTGTCCTAGCTGGGGTGGCGTTGCGTCAACGTGGTATTCGGGATGACGTGCAGGGTTCTCGTGAGGACAATGCACGTCATTTCAAATACCTCATTGACCGCGTCTGCCTACTAGGACAGGTCACCCAGGCTGGGTTCTTCCGTGTGCTGGATCTTCTAGCGACCCCCTCCTCAACTGAACCCCCTATGCGCCAGTTGTCCTCCGTGCCATCTTCCTGCCCAAGTATCACCTGGGCAGCCTGTGTAGCTGCCCCTGACCCAGCGGCCAGGCTGGTGGAGGACACATCCCTGCCACATTCTGGAGTCGGAGGTCCAGCAGGGGTGGCCACCCTAACAACTGGACCCCAGCAAGAGGAGGACGTGCAGGCATCGACCAGCAGGGCACATGCACCGCAGCAGCAGGCTCAGGGTGGGAGCCATGATGGCTCGGGGCCTTCAACATCACTGGGCCAGGAATCGGCCGGAGGGCAGGAGGACCCTGGATTGGGAGTGTCTTCCGTGTGGTAGCGGTTGGGCCAGTGGATAGATGCGGAGTGGCGGCAGGCAGAGGAAGCACAGCTCACTATGGTCAGGGAGGAGAACTCCATGCGCAGGGCATTGAGGCGGGCTTAGTGCCTCAAGGCAACTCGCAGGGAGTTTGAGCACACCATGACTGCATCCCTGCGAGACCTCAAAGCCAGGGAAGGGGCCTGCCTCTGGGACATCAATATGGAGTTCGATGAGGCCCTGGCCCAGAACATCAACAAGTGAGCCGTTGGACTTGCCCGCCGCCATTGTACATTCGTTCATTAGTGTTAGGTTTCCTTTGTTTTTTCTTTTATTTTGGAGTTAATGGACTTTGCTCCACTTCATATATATTGTTTTTTATTCATAGGACTTGGACTTTTTTGTAGATTTCATTTGTTTTGGGGATCATGGACCCTTTGGACTTGGATTGTAGAAAGTTGAAGACTTGTACATACTTTCTTTTTCAATTTTCCCATGGATCAATGGCTTTCTTTTATTTAGATTATTTTTTCTTATTGGCATTGGCAATGGACCACTTTTTTTTTCAACATGACGTTTTTTTTTCCATTGGATTACAATTTTTTTTTGGTTATATCTGTCATTGTATATTGATTTTGAAGTTTGATTTCCTCTATGTTACTTCATTATGTTTTTAATACATTTCATGATTGGTGTTGTGTTCTATGATTGGTTTTGTGCATGGCTCAATGAACATTGCCTCAGTCATCTGTTGCCACTGTGTGGCTCTGTTGTGCATTTATGCATGGGCATGGTGGTTCTTTTAAGACTGTCATGGCATGGGTAATTTGGGAGTGTGTGCTGTGGACGGTTGCATGCTTGTATTGGGGGCAATGGGGATTTGGGTTGGCATTAGGGCCATGGTCTGTTTTGTTAGGACATGTTGTTTGGTGGGCCATGTGTCGGGCCTGCTGGCATCTGCCTGTCAATGGGGGTGGGTGAGGGTGTGGGGGGACATGAGTCGGGGCCTGCTGGCAGGTGCCCATCAATGGGGGTGGGTGGGGGTGGGGGGGACATGAGTCGGGGCCTGCTGGCAGGTGCCCGTCAATGGGGGTGGGTGGGGGTGTGGGGGGACATGAGTCGGGGCATGCTGTCAGGTGCCTGTTAATAGGGGTAGGTGGGAGTGTGGGGGGACATGAGTCGGGGTCCACTGGCAGGTGCCCGTTAATGGGGGTGGGTGGGGGTGGGGTGGGACATGAGTCGGGCCTGGTGGCAGGTGCCCGTCAATAGGGGTGGGTGGGAGTGGGGGGCAGATGAGTCGGGGCCTGCTAGCAGGTGCCCGTCAATGGGGGTGGGTGGGGGACATGTGTCGGTGCTCCAGAGTGTATGGTGCCATGTGGGCTGCCTGTGGGGAATGGTCTGGGGTGATGGGCTGCCTGTGGGGCATGGGGATGGGGGGACACACCCAGGAGGGCACACACTGCCAAATTGCGTGTAAAAGTCCATGCGCACCCCCAGAATACATGTACCCCACCCGCGCTAGCGAAAACGCGTGTGAAAGTCCACTCGCACCCCTGGAAAACACGTACCCCACCCGCGTTAGCGAAAACGCACGTGAAAGTCCACACGCACCACCAGAATACACGTACCTCGCTCGTGCTAGCGAAAACGCATGAGAAAGTCCCCGCGCACCCCCAGAATACATGTAACCCACTTGCGCTAGCGAAAATGCATGGGAAAGTACACGCGCACCACTGGAATACACGTACCCCGCTTGCATCAGGTAAAATGCATGGAAAAAGTCCCCCCTGTGGTGTGGGTGCCTGTGGGGGATGGGGAGGGTGGATGTGCTTCCTGAGCATATTCTGGGGGTGCGCATGGACTTTTACATGCGTTTTTGATAGCGCGGGTGGGGTACGTGTATTCCGGGGGTGCGCAGGGAGTTTTACACGTGTTTTCGATAGCACGAGCAGGGTACGTGTATTCCGGTGGTGCGTGGGGAGTTTTACACATGATTTGGCAGTGTGGGCCCTCCCGGGTCTGCCCTTTCTCCCTCCCCATTCCCTGCAGGCAGCCCACACCACAGGAGACTACCCTACACCCCTGACCATGCCCTGCAGGCAGCCCATCCACCCTGGGCATGCCCCGCAGGCAACCCACACCACAGGGGACTACCCTACAACCCTGACCATGCCCTGCAGGCAGCCCATCCACCCTGGGAATGCCCCGCAGGCAGCCCACACCACAGGGGACTACCCTACACCCCTGACCATGCCCTGCAGCCAGCCCACATGGCACCATGCTCTTGTGAGCCCCAACACATGTCCCCCCCACCATTGACGGGCAACTGCCACAGGCCCCGACTCATGTCCACCACCCACCCACCAGTGTTGGGCACCTGCCAGCAGGCCTCAACTAATGTCCCCCATCCACCCACCCACCAGTGATGGGCACCTGCCAGAAGGCCCCAACTCATGTCCCCCGTTGACGGGTACCTGCCAGCAGACCCTGACTCATGTCCCCCAAAAACCCACCCACCAGTGACGGAGACCTGCCAGCAGGCCTTGACTCATGTTCCCCATAGTGACGGGCACCTGCCAGCAGGCCCCGACACATTGCCCACCAAACAACATGTCATGACAAAACAGATCCATGGCCCTAATGCCAACCCAAATCCTCCTACCCCCAAGTACAAGCTTGCAACCATCCATTGCACCCACTCCCAAATTAGCCATGTCATGAGAGTCTCAAAAGAACCAGCATGGCCATGCATGAGTGTACAACTGAGCCACACAGTGGCAACACATGACTGAGGCAATGCTCATAGAGACATGCACAAAACCAATGAGAGTACACCACACCAATAATGAAGGAATATGAAATGTATTGAAAAACGTAATGAAATAACAAAATGAGAAATCAAATGTGCAAATTAAGAAATAATGAAATGAAAAAAATTAAATGAAAGAATTCCAATGTAAAACAAAAAACCACAACAGGAAACTGGAAAAGTGGTCCATTTCCATTGTCCATATAAAGTACATTAAAAAAAATAAAAACCATTGCTCCATGGAATGTCCAAAGAAAGAAAGCATGTACAAGTCTGCAACTATATACAATGGATGTCCAAAGGGTCCATGATCCACAAACAAAAGGAAACCTATAAAGAAGTCCTATGAATAAAAAACTATGTAGATAAAGTGGAGCAAAGTCCATTAACTCCAAAATAAAAGAAAAAACAAAGGAAACCGAACACTAATGAACTATGTACAATGGCGGCAGGCAAGTCCAATGGCTCACTTGTTGATATTCCGGGCCAGGGCATCATCGAACTCCTCTTCAACGTCCCGGAGGTGGGCCTCTTCCCTAGCCTCGAGGTCTTGCAGGGATGCAGCCATCCCCTCCTCCAACTCCCTTCGAGTTGCCTCGAGCCACTCAGCCCGCTTCAATGCCCTGCGCATGGGGTTCTTTGCCCTGACCATAGTGAGCTGTGCCTCCTCCGCCCACCGCCGCTCCGCATCTATCCGCTGGTCCAACCGCTACCACACGGAAGACACTCCCAATCCAGGGTCCTTTTGCCCTCCGGCCGATGCCTGCCCCTGTGATGTTGATGGCCCGAGCCATAATGCCTCCCACATTGAGCCTGCTGCTGTCTCCGCCGCAACTGCCTCTGCCACCACGACGACATCTGGGATGATGGAATTCACCTGCGCCGTTGTGCATGTGCCCTGCCCGATGATGCTGGCACATCCTCCATCTGCTGGGGTCCAGTTGGTGGGGTGGCCACCCCTGCTGGACCTCCGACTCCCGACTGTGGCAGGGATGGGATCTCCACCAGGCTGGCTGCGTTGGTTGGGGCAGATCCACATGGGGCCATGGGGGGCATCTGGGCCGGAAGACGGCACGGAGAACGACTGGCGTATAGTGTGCACAGACGAGGAGCGGGCCGCAATACTTGCCGACACATGGAGGAAACCCCCGACCATGGGCCCTCCCAACTGGGTCACGTTGGCACACAGCTCTTCGATGTTGACACGTGTGGTCATCCCAGGAAGCACGCACGTCATCACGAATGTCACGTGTGTGCAACGTGACACAAATCAGGACAGACTCAATCCGGTCACGGGTCCCCTCGTCTGCAGGTAGAGGAGTGCCAGATGACATGGACCTCCCCCCTACCCGCGGACGGGCCTGGGACGGGGCATCCCTGCTGGTGCATGGTGATGCACTCACAGTGTCAGGGACAGAGACATGCACAGGCACCTCTGCGGCGACCTTTGCTGCCTCCTGGCCCTGCCCCTAGACTGAACCACTTGCACCAATGGTACCACCCCCACCAGGCCCCATGTGCAGCTCTGTAGCGGCCTCCTCCTCCACTATACACACCAGCAACATGGATGGCTCCGCACCGTCTTCTGCCATTGCAAGCCCCTGTGGGTACTCATCTGCCCCTTCCGCTGCAGCCGTAGTGGCAGACGCGGCACCTGTCCCCTTGCTCCCGGATGATGGAATTTCCTGGGAGGATGACTGGGCCTTGTGTCGCCAGCCGGTGGAGGCATCCCTGCCGCTTTCCTCCACAGCACTGTCTCTGCCCTCTTCTTCACTCACCGCTGTGTAAAGGGAGACATTGAACACAAGCATCAGGTTACTGAACTATAGTCCCCTAGACACAAAGAAATAGCACTTGAGTGGCACTGTCAAACGTCACTTCCATCATGTCCCTCCATAACACATGGGTCAGTGCAGGCAACACACATGCAGGAACAGGCATGGCAAATGCAACATACATTGGCATCCGAGTCCAAGGCACCGTAGTTGCATCCAATGGTGGCTGATACTCACATGCATCATGGGACATGCTGGTCACATGCACACACATCACCAGAGGGTCATGCATCTGGCCCGGTATACCCCCAGACACAGTGGATACAGGGATGACTAGACTGTATCAGTGAATCAACACATTGTCACGGACATGTGTCATGCATCCATGGCGCTCACACTACTCAGACACATGGACTTGGACATCATTCATGTCCATGACAGCAGCACACATCTCAAACATCCCAAACATGTCAAAGTACAGACACAGGCATGCATACATTTGTGCGTTCCGCATGCTGCTCCGCATGATGCATTGTAACACATACACCATCCATGTGGGTCACACCTGACTGGACTCACATGCAGCACCATCATGTCCCTGCACACACACATCCAAACTTGACCCATGTCACACATGCAGCCAAGTAGCTAACTACGAGCACACTGCAACATGCACTGTTTTAAACGTGAATGCATGGCCACTTACCGCTCAACTCCAGATGGGCCTGCATCCTGAGGATCTGGTGGTGAAGCACTGGGCGAATGTGCTCCAGGACCTTCATCTGCTGGGTGGTAAGCTGGACCCGGCGCCCTACTGCATCTGCGGCTTCCAAGAGGGGCCAGGCCTTCTTGAGGATCCTGGACTTGTAGTCCTCCCAGCGCATCTGGACGTGTTTGATGTCGCGGGGTGCCACACTCTCCGCGTTGATGGCACCCACTATGTCCTTTCAGATCCTCTTCCGTTCTTCCTTGTTGGCGCTTGATGGTGTGAAGAGGGCCTCATAATGCCCCAGAACTTGCTCCACCAGGATACCAACTTCATTTTCACTGAAGCTTGTAGACCTCTGCCTCTCTGGCTGGGAGGTTGCCACTGGTGCCGGAAGGTGTTGTGTCAGACATGGCAACCCCTGAGGCAGGTGTGGGTGGGCAACTGGGTCCTGGGGCTGGACTGTGGAGTGATGGAACTTCAGTCTGGAGTCTTCTGTTCCAGCAGGGGTGGTCACAGCAACTGGACCCCTGCAGATGGCAAATGTGCAGGCACCAAATGGCAGGGCACGGTGGCAGCAGGCACGCAGCAGCAGATGGCTTGTGGGAGGCTGCTCGGGGCTCTGGGAGTTAGTAATTCGGCCTTCTGGGCAGGAGTGTGGTCTTCCATGTGTTGTCGTGTGACCAGCTTGATATGGAGTGATTTGGCACGTGAAAACAGCACATGTGCTCAAAATTCAGAGGAAAGGCCCTTAGCGCATAAGTGCACAGGTGACATAACGTGCACGCGGGTGTTTCCCTCGCCACGAATTGAAGGTCCCACATGGGTTTCCATCGCTCTGTATGTGCTCTTTGTGGGAAGCGGTACGTGTATTCCAGGGGTGGGCGTGGACTTTTACATGTGCTTTTGCTAGCGCGAGCGGGGTATGTGTATTCTGGGGGTGTGCATGGACTTTTACATGTGTTTTCACTAGCACGAGCAGGGTACGTGTATTCTGGGGGTGCGCGTGGACTTTTACACGAGTTTTCACTAGCGCGAGCGGGGTACGTGTATTCCGAGTGTGCGCGTGGACTTTTACACGTGTTTTTGCTAGCACGAGCGGGGTACATGTATTCCGGGGGTAAGCGTGGACTTTTACATGTGTTTTCGCTAGAACGAGAGGGGTACATGTATTCAGAGGGAGAGCATGGACTTTTACACGTGTTTTCGCTAGCGCGATTGGGGTTCGTGTATTCCGAGGGGTGCACGTGGACTTTTACACGCCTTTGCGCTAGCACAAATGAGTTACTGTATTCCGAGGGGTGCACCTGGACTTTTACATGTATTTTCGCTAGGGTGAGCAGGGTACGCGTATTCCGTGGGGTGCGCGGGGAGTTTTCCATGCGTTTTCATGGTCGGGGGGCTGTATGCTGGTCCACAGGCCTTTTCGCCATGTAGGGGATTTGTACAATGTTTTTGGTGCATGGGGTGGGGTTTGGGGCATAACTGGCGCTACTGCAGGGTTGCTGCTCCGCTCTGCACCACGGCAGGTTATGGATGTTGAAATCCATGAATACGCTGTGTGCTGAAATGGGTTTTGGTGCACACGGCTGGCGCAGACTGCCGCACGTGCACTCTATGCGCCAGCCACGTGCGCCACTTGTGCGCCGAATTCTATGAATTACCCTCTGTGTATCTTACAACCTCTTTTCCTGTTACTCACCTGGATCCTCTTACTTTTAGTGCTGATCAGTTGTGTGTCCACACTCTTTTAGCGTGAACTAGTACTTACATTTTTATTTTTCTCCCTACTTTAAGGCTATGCAGACATTTCTCGTGCTTCCACGCATAGGTCTATCATTTTTATCTGTAAAATAAATTAAAATCATTACAGGCACTCAAAAATTGTTCTTTACTTACCTCACTATATTTTCTTAAAATGGCTTGTGTGATTTTCCCTTGTTTGATTGACCCAATTTTTGTCAGCCATACCCCTTTTCTCGGTCTTCATGGTCATGGATGCTTTTTATTGCCCTATGCTCCTTTTCTGCTGTTGGCCAGGAAACCTCATAAATTCAATTTGTTTTTTAATTTTTTGATTTTTTGTCCGTTTTATGCTTTTGAGTTTATTCCCTATCCTTTTATTCATTCCCAATTGTTCCCTTACTCAATTTTTCTTTTATTAATTTTTAATTTAAGATAATCAATCATTTTCATCTTTTCCCGATTTATTTTTTCTGAACCTGTGTAACAGATGCCCAAAGTCTCCCTAACGTTTTTAATCCTTTATTCTAATCATCTCTTATTTATGTTGCCCATTTATTTCATTATTATTATTGTTTTCATGTATACTGAAACACACCTCCTTTCCTTTTCTGCGTGATGCTGTAATAAGCCTGTATGGCTGTATTGTCATCTATGAACTTGTTTAACCTAAATCTTTTTATCTGAAACTTTACTGTCCTTCATGATTCTTATTTCATTCTATTTGCTTCTTAATCATTTGCCATGTTTCCCTACGTTATGGCTGCCTCTAATTTCCTGGAGATCATCTGTCTCTTCCTCTTGTTCATAAATGTTCATGGCCAGTGCCTGAATTTATTAAATATTTTCATAATTTCTCCATCAGGTCACACAGCTGGCTATATTACCATGCTGCTACAATAATAAAATCATTTAGTTTTCACCCAAACAATCTCATTGGCCTTCTGACATTTTTTATGCCTTCAAAATTATGCTTGTGTCTAAATGGTCATGTCCCAGATACACAAAGATGCTTTCCATGGTAACCTAAACACCATCATCGTGCTTTCAGATTTTGTCATTCAATCCTTTCTTGAACCATCTGAATCCTATAATAATAACATCTCAACTGATAGTCCTGAATCAAAAAGGTTTTTCACTATTTTTCAAAGAATGTTCTCCATGCCAGTCGATAGGGCCTCAAAAACTGTAAAATACCACCCATGGTATAACACCATTTAGGCTGTCCTATCACGCAAGGTGGAGCTCCTGAAAAAGGACCTTTAGGAGCACCCCAAAAAACCCCATTCAAATCCTCAAAATTCCCCAAAAAGCAGGTCACAGAGGACCCAATAACCCCCTTCAACTTCAGAGGTCTTTCTAAATCAGAAATACTAGAGAACATGAATAACATTAGACCATTAAGCTGCAAGGCGATGCCTGCCCCTGCCCGCACATTAGTTTAAAAACCCTGTGTAAAATCACTTGCTCCACATCTCATGACATTCACCAATACCTCATTCAATCCCAACACTATTTCTGCAGCTGTAAAACAAGCCGTAGGAGTGCTCCTCCACTCACCCATGTCCATGTCATGCCAGATTACATGCTACAATCTGTTCTGTTGCACTTATCATTTGAGTGCCATTGCTTCCGGTTCACTACCACATTCACTAATACCATCAGCCCTTTCCTTTTCCCACAATGCTTGCAAAACTGCTCATTAATTTCCTGTGTCATTATCAGAGTTAATTTGGATTACTACACTGCCATCCTTGCAGGCATCCTAGCAAAAATCTCCACAGGCTCTAAAAAGTGCAGAGTGATGCTGTGTGCAACTGTCAGTATTCCCAAAAGGATATACATTACTCACGCCATTCTAGCTGCTCACTGGCTACCTGTGAAGGAACAGTTAATTTAAAAATCCTAACCATTATGCATAAATGTATATCTCACACAGCACCAGTATCTAACTGATGCTGTTAATAGAGTCAGTTCAGCCTGACCCAAGAGAAGTCACCATGTCACTCAACTACAAGTCCCACTAACCAAAAGAGCTAATGCCAGAGGTCTAAGCTTTCCTGTCTTGTTCCCAAACCATGGAATGCTTCCTCTAGCAAACTTAGAGCAGAACCATCTCTCCTCATATTTTTGCCAAAACCCTCAAAACTACCTTGTTTACCTACCCTTTTTAGTTCCCCCAGCGGTGTCAATAAGCATTCCCCCTGCTGATTACTTAACCTCTATGCCATGTGTTTACTCAATTTCTACTCTATCCAATGTAAGCCAAACATGCAACTCATCCATTGTACCTACAATATGTATTTGTTTGTCCAAACAGCTGAAGCCGTGACATGCAGCCACTTATGTATGCTATTTTCAGTGTAAACTGCAATCCTCTTCTTTGTAACAGCACCACAATGCATAAGGGCTTCTGTGTGCTTTATACATTCTAATAAATAAATAAATGAAGGGTTTTCATGCATTCAAGCCTTTCCTTTCTACTAGCAATTGCTCATTCCTTGCCAAACTACAGTAGGCACTACTATTGGATCAATACAATGCCCCTTCTCTGGGCACTAATGGACAACTCCTCAATAAAATAAGAAAATATGTATCACAGAGAATAATGCCTCTAGGCAATACTTAATATTCCCATACAGAAGCCTCTTATAAGCCAGGAGAAAAGTGCACTGGCTATCAGTAAACAAAGCCATTCCTTTATTAAACTCATGGGAAGCACACAAAAGATGCCTTTTTGTCCATGGCCTTTCATACTTATGAGTGAATCACTCTTGTCAGTCTATCAGACCCTCCTGGTCAGTCCAATATATATATGCCTGCCTTTAAAAATCCACAACTGGGGGCCCAGCTCTAGCCATCTGGCTCCTAAAAACTGGAATGCCCTCCCACCAGCACTAGGAAATTAAGGAATCTTACATTGCTCTCCTCAAAATGCTGAAAACATTCATGTTTAACCAAGCCTCTTCGTGATCTCATCATGATGAATAGCTAAACTGGCTACGACAATGCCATCCCTGTGCTAATTCTTCTCTTGTTCAATGTATTCCTTTACCTGCACCATTGCATCCTCTGTACTCGCGCCCAAAAATGACCCTGGGCTAATGTGCGCCTACACGTTTAAATAACTACCACTGAAAGGTGCCTATTGAAATCACACCACAGCTTACACATTTTCCTCAAAAGACTGCTAAACCAATGCCACATCGATAATATAAAAAGCCGTATTTGCTACATGGATACACAGTCCCAATGTCTTATCATTAGACCAAAAATCATTTTTTTCTTGCCATATTTCTTCTTGCATTCCAAAACCCTAGTGCCACTTAACTCTTTTTAACACATCTGATCATCATCTGGGGCTGTCCAACTGTGAAACACATTAATTTTTCTGTTTTGCAAAAATATTTCTTATTTTTAGGTTGACACCTTTTATTCCCAGGTGCCTATGTGTATCCTGTGTTTTCGTATTGCTGAGCCTACGTGTACACTCACTGACTCCTCCTATGCACCAAATTAATTTTGCATGTAATGCACTTTATAATAAATGCAACGTATAAACCACACTCACTTGAGCATTTTCCAGATCACTAAAATAGCAGTTACACCAGCCGTATACGTAGCTGATACGCCCATGAATCATTCAGTGTTGTCTCTCTTGACTTACTTTATCTATGGTCCTCGATGGTGTTCAACCTATCAGTGCTTTAAAGTAATACCAGTGAATATGTAAGGCGCTATATGACTGCCAAATAACATGACATGACATCTTTGCTCTTTTTAATGTGTCTTTTCACCACATCTATATATATTTTATTTTTAAATACTGCTTCTAGGTTATTGCCCTGATACAAAATAACCAGCACAAGTCATAATGAAACATAAATGCAGAATGTAATGACCCAATCAGATCGGAGCGTTGCGTCCCCCAGAAGTGGGCCACCCAAACACGGGCCACATCAACTCTGACAAGTGTTTCAAAAATGTGTGACAATGCTCGACAAATGCCTCGTATCTACAACCTGCATTTGGCACACGCTTTTGATAATTAAAGCCTTATGTAAATGTGGCTTGTGATGCGCATTCTGCATTCCTTCAACATGGGCCAATTTCCTGAACTTGGCAATGTTATCGTCTAGGTCGACACTGTGCATTCCTGCCAAAAGCCCTTTCGTTTGAGCTCTTTCCTTGCTTTTAAGCAAAAGGAAAACACAATTGCTATTCATGTGCCAGTCTGTCCACTTCAATGTGCACATAGCAACACTGTTGTAAATCTTACATGTTTCTTAACTGTGCACTTTTAAGCAGTTTTCTCTGACTTTATAGTCAACAATGTTTTTTTTCTTTTTTTTTACCTTATAAACAAAATGCCAACTGATTTTTTTAACACTGCATTTCTCTTTAACAAAACCGCAGTCTAAACATAACATCATTTTTCTCTCTTTGGCTCGTGTTCCCAAAACACATTTTTTTTCTATCTACAAAACAAATGTGTCTGCACTTTAAAATTCATTTGCTAAAGATGCGCTTAGTTTCAAACACACAAACAGACTGGAATTCCACAATACCGCACTTCTGAACCTCAATAAATCATTCCTTCACATTTCCACTGTTCCTTTTCCATCAATCACTGTAAATCCAAGGCGATTCTCTGTTCGCACAAGGTTTCTAAAGGTCCCAATCTCTCATTCTGTCTTTCAACGCTGCCCAGTTTCAGTGCTCACATACATCAGCCCTCTATAAATCAATGTAACTTTGTTGTCATTTAAATGCAAAACTCTACCGTACTTAGCACAATCAATTTGTTATCTTGTCTAGTACTCTTTAACTCCATAGTTGACAATTTTATTTTTTTTGTGGTGGCTACAAGTGCAAAAAGTTTTTACACATATCTCAGAACTGTTTGACTTTTTTTGAGATGAAATCACCACGCATTTGTGTGCCTTAAGTCATAGCATCTGATCATCTACATTATAGTTATTTTTTGGGATTTTTAGATTAGCTTGAAAATATAATTTTTTTATTATTTCCAATGTTTTACAGTACACACAGACAGTTACGCTTTCATTTTTACATTATTTCCAATGTTTTACAGTGCACACAGATAGTTACACCATAAAATAAAACAAATGAACAGTCATAACATATAACAATTAGACACATAACATAACAAGACATGTGACAAAAAAATCAGACAGACTCGGGCCGGCTACATTTAAGTGCACTTCCTAATGTCACCTGCCTCTGAAGGTACACTCCTACCCCTATATATGTGTGTTTCTTTACAAAACGCGAGTTCACCCCTTTCAAGGAATCTGTAAATTCTCTTGGTCTCCTAATCACCCAATTAAGTGGGCTCTGGGTGCAAAACCTCCATCCAGCCGTCTTTAAATGCTAGGCAAATGGGCATATCCACTCTCTCTCTGGGCATCTTCCCTGGTATCTCCTCTCCTCGGGTATCCTCCTGGTATCTCTCTCTATTGCTCGCGTACCTTGAGTCAATATTTTTTCCCTCATACATACACATTATACTCTTATTCTGATGTTATTTTTGTTCATATCCCACCTCCCTCAGTTACCTTTTGCTGGGATCCCCCATGAATATTTTACTCTTGTGATTTTTTGAATGCTGTTAATTTTTTGTTTTTTTCCCAAATCTGGACTGCCATTGCTATTTTTCCCTGAAAAGGAACCAAAATATATATATATCTATATATTATATATATATATTCCCCTTTCTGACATACTGTTCTCCCTCCCCGTGTCCCTGTCTCTTCTTTTCTATCGGCTAGGGCAGCTGCAGTCTACCCCATCCCTATCTTATTTTCTATCCCATTTACTCCACTCTTATCTTGCGCAGAACAGTATGGCTCACCTTAGTCTCTTAGTCTTGACTGGCCAGGTTCTTTTCAGCTTGAAGAGATGTACTCTGTTCAGTAATCTGATCAGTCTGTCCATCATCCTATCCATCCTGGTTTGGCTCGCCATGTGAAGACGAGGTGCTAAGACCTCAATTGTGCTCTTCATCACCTCTCCCATTCTGTCAGGCTCGCCTGGACCATCTGGGGCCCTCTGTTGCTCTCTGGGGCTCTCTGCTACCCTCTGGGACCCTCTGGAATTTCAGCAAAAGCAATTCAAGCAGCAGGCTTGGAGGTTGAGTCAGGTTCATCAGGTTGTATTTCATGCCAGGCTGACACAGACCACAAACAGCATTGTTTGTCAAGTACACAAACCCAAAACAAAAAGTGTCTAAACTTGAAGACACTCCCATCCCATGCACACCTTACAAGCTGAAATAAATCAGTCTATTTTCAGAGCATTTAAACTTTTATATACAGAAATATCAGGTTAAAACATTAATAACAGCATATATTCGCTTGAATCAAGAAAAACAGATATCATATGGCTTCACATATGGCCAGCATAGAGAACAGAACAAAACAGATAAAGAAATGTACTCCCAACTTTGGAATACAGCTTCAAGCTCTACGCGTTTTGGGGAATAACCCTTTCTTCAGGAGCAGAAGATCTGCAAATACAGGTATATACAGAGTTAACACTCATCTCATGGTTCACTCAAAGTTTCACCTGCCTAAACAAATTCTACAAAAGCTGTTCATTGAATGTCATGTCTACACACATATCCAAAGAAGTTATACATGTTCATGTGGTTGTTTAATCACAGTAATGCAACTGGTGTGACTCCAAAATTAAACCTCAAAAAGAAAATACCCAAGTAAAAAAACATTATTATGTACCTTGTATAGATAGTATTGCCAAAGAATGTTAAATGTACGTATGTGTATAACATGGACAGAAACCAGGATCCCTGCGGAGACTCCTGCAGTCGTCAGCAAAATGGTATGATTGAAGAACTCTAAAATGCCAAAACACATATATGAACACCAACTAAACGAACTAAACTGAAACAACTTGAAAACTAAATTAAAACCATATCCAAGTGCACCTAAATTAAGCCAACAGCCCATCCGTGCACCACCAAAATCACCAAAATCAAAAATAAACCTTTTTCCACCACCTCTGCTAAAAACTACAAATTAAAATTAAAATACCCAACCTCAGTGAAGACCAAACTTGTGAATCTAACCAAACCTCCACAGTGATACATTTACCTCAAGCATATTCCTGTCAACCTATCACAGCGCACTAACTTCAGATGATTTCAGAACATGGAAAGTCTGCATCTAACGTAAGGCATCCTGCCTTTTGTGAAATCGTAATGTGAAACTAATAAAATAAACACATAATGGCCGTTTAAAGCAATACAACTCTGCAATGAGAAAACACCGCCCAAAGGACTAGATCTTATTTTATGAGACTCCCCGCTTCACATTTAAGTAGGACGAATCCTCTCCCATTCACACGCATCGCTTCCAAACCACGGATGCAATTCCTAACGTCATTTATGCTAGTTCCGGGTGGTCACATGACTGAGTCACATGACCCTCGGATACTAAGCAATGATAGCGAGCGATGCCGACTACGTGCAATTCTATATGCACACAGGAAATGAAATCTGCCAGCAAAAAGAAGCTAAAGTCTTCTACTACATACTATTGGAAAGTTAAAATCACTTAGGGAAAACAAAGTCAAATAACAACAACAGTATATTACCTAGCCTTTCATACACGCACATGTAAATGAAACAAAAAAAAGAAAATAACCGAATATAAATTTACAACAAAGTGCCAATAACACTCAAATAATTAACTACTCACCTAAATAGTGCCAAAACACAAAAAAGGAAAGGGGTGGGGGGGGAACAAGTCTCCAATAAAAGACAAACATAGAAGAAAGACTCACTAAAAAAATATTAATATCAACTAATGAATCAACAATGAATAATAAATAACTACTAATAATACATAACTACTAATAATAAATAAAATACCTAGAAGAAAGCACAATACGCAACGGAATTCATAGTGACTACAATATACCAATATATACCCAGACAGGGAAATTAAAACATAGGGGCAACACTCCTACAAACTCGTGCTAATCTTAAACAACCAAACCACCAACTCATACATTCACCACAAAAGATTCACCCAATCTGCAACTCTAGGAGGAAACAGACCACTGTATGAGCCCTAAACCTCATCTATGTGTACATATTTAAAGTCATGAACCCTTTTCCAAACATACCAATTCTCCTAGATGAAGCAATTCAAGGAGAACTCCTCATTGAGACCTCTTGGAGCTAACGTATCCAAGAGGTCAATCCAAAACATCTCTCTCTGAGCCAATATTCTCATGAAGTCACCCCCTCTAGGGGTTTCTTCACCACAGCCAAAACATTGAACCTTAATTGCGCAATAGTGTGTCCGGACATATTAAAATGTCTAGCCACTGACGATTTTACATTCTTACATCGAATGTAAGATTTATGCTCAGTCCATCTTTCACAAGCCGATCTGGCAGTCTGTCCAATGTACATTAGCCCACACAGGCACTTAATGCTATATATCACCCCTGTTGATCTACATGTAGCAAAATCTCTAAGCTTATTGTTTTTACCCGTATGTGGGTGAAGCATATATTCTCCTTTAGCCACATTATTGCAGTGACTGCATGTCAAGCAAGGGAATGTACCCTTTTTTTGGTCGCCAGTGTCATTTGGGTTTCCTTCGGGCCTCTTTCCGCTCTCACAACTCTATCTTTTATATTTCTACCTCTTCTATAAACCATCATTGGTGGGCCTGGGATCAATTCCAGAAGTAAAGGATCGTGATGGAGAATCGACCAATGTTTGTGCATGATTCTTTTAACATGCCAACTTTGTCTGGAAAATTTAGAGATGTGCAGTGTTTCAGCTGGCTCCTTCTTGGCCTTAGGGATGAGCAATTGCTCCCTTGTGATCGGGAGCGCCCTATTCTGGGCTTCATTCAGAATTTGTACTGCATACCCTCTTGCTGAAAATGTTTGTGAAAGTGTCTCACATTCAGTTTTAAACTCATCAGTGTCAGTAATGATTCTCTTAATATGTCAAATCTGACTGTATGGAAGACTAGCTATCATTGGTTTCGGATGAAAACTCGCAAAGTGTAATAGGTTGTTAACATCTGTTGGTTTGTGAAAGTGAGATGTTTTGACCTGATTATTAACAATTTCTAACTGAACATCCAAAAAAGTGTAATTTGGGATCACCAATTTCCAAAGTAAATTTGATACGTGAATGTACTCTGTTTAAATAATCAAAAAATTCTTCGAGTTCCCTTTTGGAGCCACACCACACACCGAAAAAGTCATCCATGTACCTTTTCCAAACGATGATCCTACTTGACCATTCAACTTTATCTAGAACAAACTGCTTTTCAAACCGGTAGATATAAATATTGGGATATGCTGGGGCCATCGAAGACCCCATGGATGTTCCAGAAAGTTGTGCAAAGTAAGAGTCGTGATACCTAAAGTAACTATTGGGCAAAATGATCATGATAAATTCAACCACCAACTGTGGATCACATTCTACATTCACAGACTGTTATAGTAACCACTCTACCGCCTCAATTCCTTCCTGATGTTGAATCGAGGTGTACAGGCTACACACATCCATTGAGAACAGAATACATTCTGAAGATAAACAAACTATTCCATTGACATTCAATAGAAAATCAGTTGTATCTCTTAAATAGGTCGGTATCAACTTGATTAAAGGTTGTAAAATCTTATCTACATATTTAGACAAAGGATCTAGAATACTGTCCGTACCTGCAACAATGGGTCTCAAAGGAGGATGTGATGTGTTTTTATGGATCTTTGGAAGACCATACAGTACTGGAATAATCAGATGTTGTTTAAGAAGGAAAGACCTGGTTTTGATAGAGATCCAATCATTATCAAAAGCTTATTTGACGCAATCTTCAATTACAGATCTAATCTGTAAGGTTGGATCTCTGTCCAACCGTAGATAGGTGGTATTATCATTGAGCATCGCCCGACATTGGGTATGATAAAAAGCAGAGTCCATAACTACTACTGCCCCACCCTTGTCTGCTGGTTTATTCGTTAAGTCCAAATATTTAGCCAAAGCCTCAATGTCTTTAAGGGAATAATGCTGTTATTTATGTTTTAACCTGATATTTCTGCATATAAAAGTTTAAATGCTCTGAAAATAGACTGATTTATTTCAGCATGTAAGCTGTGCAGGGGACGGGAGTGTCTTCAAATTTACACACTTTTTGTTTTATGTTTAACACAGGCTCCAGTGTCAGGGCGTGTATTCCTCCCCAGCACCTATAATTGTCTAAATGTATTTCTAAAACTGTGTATCTATCTTTTGTGAAATAGGTGTGCTCTAATTGATATTACTTTTTGCATTTAAGTACACAAACCCCTCTGCCAGCTAAAAATGGAGCTTCCTTTTATATATGTCAGAGAAAGAGGATTCAAACACCCACCTTTTCTAAACACGTCCAGGTAAAACTCCCTGGCGAACATTCGCGCACATGGCAATTATTCCTTATCTGTTTAAACCTTCAAAATGAAATACATTCTGGCACACATCCTAGGTTTTTCTCGGCCGCACTGCCCCAAATATGGTCATGCAGCTGCTTCTCTTGGCTAGAATTTCAGACATAGCCCAATTAACTGTCTGGTTTCAGACAGCTTGTCTGATTCTTACACAGCACGGCAGCCTTGAATTGTTGAACTCTGGGCTGGCTCATGAGGCACTGTCTACAGGTAATCGCTTTATTTAATACATTTCTTTTACTCATATAAAGACATTGTCAGTTAAAGGCATTGTTGGTTACATAAATGGCAGAGTTATTTTCCGTCTGGGTATAGGGAAAAAACGTATATAATTTTCCTACTTAATTTTTATAGTATGCATTCTGTACCTTGCCTACTTACTAAACCATGATAAAAGCATTTTCGACCTTATAAACATAACACTATTAAAGGTTCTACTGTTGTTTTAACCCTGTGAGTCTATTTTCATACATATACCATACTAAATCATTCCATACACATTTATCTGCCTGGCTTTAAGTGGGGGTGGGGGGGCTGCACCGTACTGCATTCAGTTGTTGGTACTTCATCTTCATTTCAGCACCTCCATTACAACACACTTATACCTTTATGTCCAAATAATGTTTCCATCTCAAAATGACAGGCTCAGCAATATGAAAGTCAGATATATAAATCAATGTGTGCTGTTTCTGCATAATGACAACATCCAAAACATATTTTTTTGGGTCCATCTAATAAGTATTTTCAAATTGCACATTTAAAAAAAAATCTCTACGACCTTGCATATAAAAGTTATCAACAGAAACATGAATCCAATGAATTTCAATGGTGCATTTTCTTATTATTCACAAAATATGACATGACATCTATTGTTTCATCCTGTTAATTCAGAGCTGGAGCTTTAATTACCCAGAGAATGATGTTCTAATGGTGCATGTGCTCTTTGTAGTTGAGGCTAGCAGGGACATTTACAATGTCATGCCTCTCTGATGATTCCAATGTCTCATTGCCAAGGTGCCAAATGACTACCTACAGGAAAGCCAGGCTGGTTGTGAGATGTGATTATTTGAGAATATACCACTACTGACTACTGCTAGAAGGAATTCAGTGTGTATTTTAGAATTAAGAATATTAGGCAAAGCTCGGGAACAGATGTGAGTAGTAAATGGATGCAATTGTATTTTATTGCAGGGTTGCCTTCCCGTGAATAAGTTTTAGTGACAGTCATCAGATTCTATTGGTCAAATTAAAAAATAGTTTCATTTTTTTGAGAAAGCAAGGCATCCCCAGTGGTGTTGTTGTATTGAAATCCCATATGGTCTCTATGCCCAAAGCTGGTTTTTGAATTAGAAAATGTATCATTTTAAAGTCAACTTTTTTTCCATGTTGCAGTACAAAACAAACCTATAACATTGCATTTTCTGAACAAAATTCTGTCCATGACACCTCTTTAATGTCTGTAGGTTTTATAAGATAGAAATAAACACAATCACTGCAGATGCGTAGCTTTGTTTTGTAACTTGTGTGTATCTATGTCAGCACCTTTATTCCCCAGGGTCCAGAGACCGCTATATAAATGTTGTAAAAAATAAAAATAAAAAATACATCTGACAGTGCTGACAGGCCTTACCCTGCCCTGCCCTGTCCAGGAGGTTAAAGTCTCACCTCTCACACCAGCCCCCCCAACCCGTCTCCCTGGACTTTCCATCTCACTCTCAGTGAGCTCAATGCCCACTTGCACTAGTTGACCATGAAATACCACTCAGCTGCACTATCTTGACTGTCCCTCCTTCAACCAACTAGACCGCCCTCCCACCAGTCGACCAGGATGTATCGCTCTAATCAATGCATGTTCCTTCTGAGCACATGCCATCGAAATCCACGACCTCATCATAGACCACGAACTTGACTGGAAACATGGCTCTTCAGTGCTTCTGGCCCACTGCTCTCACTTGCTATTCCTCCCAAATACACAATTTCCAGGGCTGACTGCACCATTACCCCAGCAGGTGGTGTCACACTCATTGTGAAATCCTTCTCAACAGAAGCATCCCTACTCGCTCCATTCTGGGGTATGAACTTCTTCTCCTCAAACTATCAATCAATTCTCAGATGACCTGCAATATCTTCCTACTCTATCGCCATTCCCAATGCCCTTGGTTCACCAGAATCTGACATTCCCCTTTTGATCACACCCCTCATTGAGCTGTCATCATACTGGGGGATTTCAACTTGGGCTTCAATGATCCTTCTGATCCTAAGGCAGATCTAAAACACGCACTCCAAGACATGAACTTCTCTCAACTTGTCTCCTTCCGAACCCACACCAAAGGACTCTTCCTTGACTGCTTCCTGACCACTAACACCACCATCGACATCTCCTCCATCAACCCAGTACCTTGGTCAGATCATTACTTAATCGAATTCAACCTTCTTCATGCAAAACACCCACCGACTCTGGTATCTCTGCCCAACCCTATTCTGATCCGAAAAACCAGGTAAGTCACACATGTGTTTCTCAGGCATAGCCTCCTTACCATGCTCACCTCCACTCCACTCCACCAGGAAGCAAAGGACCTAAAGGCCTGGCAGATCACTTCCACCAAAGCCTCCTCTACAGCATAGACCTTCATGCCCCTTTAAAATCTAAAATGCCCAAACCACACAAGCCACCAACAAGACAAGACTTCTCAGACAAGTCTGTGTCACTCTGCAGAAGCAAGAGAGCTTTCAAACATCTCTGTAGGAAGTGCCCCACCCCAGTAAACTGCATAAACCTCGCAAATTGTACCAAGCTGTACTAGAAAGCAGTAATCTTCTGAAAAGCAACTTCTTATGGCACCAGAATATCAAATGCTAGCTCCAACGTTAAAGAACTATTCTCCATCCTAAGAGAACTGGAAAATGCGGTCTCACCCCGATCAGGTCTGACAAAGTATGGTGTTCCACATTCCAAGACGCCCTTGCCAAGAAATTTGACCTGCTTTGCAACAAAATCAACACCAAGAAAACACAACTTGCCACTAAATTCCCACCTCCAGCCGCTGTGGGCCCCCTACTTCCGCCTGGCCCTCTGCATTCTCCTTCTCCCAAGTTCCTCAAGCAACTGTTTTGGATACCATCTGAAAGGGAGATTCCTAGCTGGCAAACATTGTCAAACTCTGTACCTCCATCATTACTGATTTTATACATGCCTCCTTTAGGACAAATGTCATTCCTATCAATATCAAAACAACCTGGGTAGCTCCACTCCTCAAAAAATCATCATTCCTTAGTGAACGAACCTTGATGGTCTCCATTGGTGATTGAGCAGCTGACCCCATCCTAGTCTCTGTTGGCATTCCTCAAGGCTTGTGCCTGTCACCTACCCTCTACAACACCTACCCCAATCCCCTCTTTGACATACTTGACTCACTGGGCATCACCTATACCAATTTTGCAGATGACACTCAAATCCTCATTCCCATCACAGGCAATCACCCAGAAGACACTGCTACCATAAATAGCATTAACAGTGCCATTCAAAATTGGATGGCCACCCATAACCAATGCCTCAATGATGATAAAACAGAGCTATTCAATGTAGGCTCACCCCATCACCTAAAGAACATTGGCACAACCTATTCCTCACGTTTCATCAGTGGCACAGCAGTACCAGTCCTCAAACAGGTCAAAACCTTAGGGGTCTACCTGGATGCAGAACTAACTATGGCCAAGCACATCAATGCCCTTGCATCATCCACAGTGTATTCCTTCCTGAGTACTTCAAACAACAACAACGATGGACCGATATGATAGAGGATGACAGGTCATATTCATTTATCTTTTTACATATACCAATAAAGGTCTCAATCCAAATTCATCTTTCTTTTTATTATTTCAATCATAAAAAAGATGAATCACATATTATGGGTATCCCTACAAAATATCCCCACCAAAAATATCGCCGTACATATAGCTGTTTGTCTCGCCATAGGCAATATTTTTGGGGGGGTTAATTTGTGGGAGTAGGGGTTGCGGGGGTGTCCCTGTACATTTGAAAATCATGCAGGAGTTTGCGGGGTGTCCCCCGCAGGGTCCATGGGTCAATATCGCCGCAAAAATATGGCAATATTTTTGTATCGCGATATTTTTGCGGGGATATTAACACATAGAACCATATTATGTAATACATCTTCAAGATAAAATTCAATATATTCAAAATTGGGCTCACACACATTAATTCCTACCATTCATTCACTCACATTCTCTCTACCAACATTTTCCTTCATATGTGTACAAATGACGCACTAAATGTGGTCACCATCAGCAATATTCAATGTAAACACTATCAAATTCCCTCTGCCTGTTGTCAGGTGATTTAATCTGTATGAAGCCTGGAATCCAAGAAGGGTCAGTACTCTAACAATCATGTCCAGTGGACAGGCAGACTCAAAGCAAAGCCAAAAGGATCTGACAGGACCCATATGAGAGCACAGGCCAGGCAGTAGGAGCTCAATGAAAATCACATAGATTTTACTGTAAAATGATAGAACACCGTCAGTTTGACCTTCACACATCAAATATATAATGCACAAGTGAATACAGGCAAGATTATTTTGTTATTATTTCTGATAGCACTACAGTTAGTATTTTCCCCCTGCAATGCACCTTCAAACCCCTGTTAACCGAAATATGTGTGGGTATAAAGGAGTAGCAAGCAGTCAGGCATATAAACAGAATGCAAATCCGAACTTCCCTCTCTGAATGGGAGGCAAAATTGGATTGAAAACCTTTGAACATTGAGCAAAATAGCACTCGGAATTGCTAAATATTTATTTTACATGTGCGGTTGAATGAATGAGGTCGAAATTAGTATAGCAGTATCAGAGATGTAAGAATACTAGCAAACTACAAGGCAATGTACTAACAATGGGCATACAGTTCAGAAAATTGACTTTAAAGGGGTTTAAAATGACAAAACAGCTTCAAAAATGGGTTTAACAGACAAACTCGGAATGTGGTTTTGATGCTAAGGGACAAATGCACATCACAGGTATCATATGAAAGTGAAAGGGTAACTCTGAATGGATGACAGTATGAGATTCGTAACAGGAAGGAAACTCGGCTTTAAAAATGAAATAATTTCACGGGACAAATCGGTTTGAAAAGGAAATGACAAGTTTAAATGAGACTAGATTTAGCGGCTAGAAAAGAGGAACACTCCCCGTAAAAATTTAAACTGCAGTCTCCACCCCTCATGCCTTGTGCCTCCTTATGGGGGAATTAATGTATTTATTCAAAATAGTACTAAGGACTTACACAAGGACTAGAATGAGTTGAAAAGAATGGTTCTAACACTTGGAGATCGCTACAGATTTTCCCAAAAACAAGGTACACAGAGGATTCTGACAGTTTAAGGATTTTTGCTAGGCAGTTATACTATCTCTATGAGATTGTAACTAATAAAAGGTAACAAAGCAAGGGATGCAGTTTGTGGTTGCTGGGGAAGGGAAATACTCACAACAAGCACTTGAATGGGGTAGCTCTAACAGCGGACCAGGTTTCTGGACAGCGAGACAAGATCTGGTCACTGCACAAAGCGGCAGGCTCTCCTAGAAGGGGACGGCAGGGCCTAGTCTGGTCACTGGACACTGAGGTGGATCAGCTGGGCAAGCAAGTAGCGGGGCAAAAGTCGGTCACATAATACTCCCAGAAGGTTACCACAGCTATTCCCCATTTCTTCCTGAATTATTGGGAATTTTGTGGGGGTTTTCTAGATCAGTGGTTCTGCCTGAATAGGGTCAGCTAGCTCTGGCCTGGCACTGGAATCTGAAACCTTGCAGGGTGAATATGGAATGTCTGGATCTCTGGATGTGTGGGAGCTGGAAAAGTCAGAAGAGCGTCCAGAGCTCCCCATGCCTCCCCTTTATATAAGGAGCATGACATCAGAGGATTTTATTATGGAGCAGAACTAAGCTAGACACACCTCTTAATATCAGGTAGGTCAGCCTATGTATGTTGCCTCCTCCCTGGAAGCAGATTGGACTGAAGGAGGTGACTCAGTTTTATGGTGGGTGTTTTAACAATGTGCTTTGTTCTATCAAAGGTACTTTTGCCAAAATCAGTTATGGAACAAAACACACATATTTACTAATGTCATCATCAGGAAACTTATATGGGCAGACTACACATCTCACAAGACACATGCTGATCCAAATCCCAAGATGGTACAATGCTGTTTAGTAATTCTGGTAATCTTTCGCCATTTCCGTGGAGAATAGTTCACCTAAAATTCTACAATTTTATATATGTATACATATTATCACTGGTCATGTTCTCATTTATTTTCAAAGTTGTACCATGTATATTTTCCCCAGAATTTCTGTCTCCAACATGCTGGAAAAACCTACAACGTCTTATTTTAACGGCGTAAACATGACATTTAAATGGAAATAATTTCACATTAATATGTCTTTTGGTTACTGAAATAAATGTCAAAAGCTGCATAGCCTCTGAAATCAACTGGGCTGGCTTTGTGTTCCAAATATGGCATTCCTTTCCAGGCCACAGCCAACTGTCAGGCTTTGGTCAGTTTAGCCCAGTGTTGTCATGGATTCCCCTTTGAAACCCTTCAGCTTGAGTTGAGGGGAGGTGTCACCAGGAATTCACATCTATGTGTCCTGGCAGTCGTTTGTTTTATGCTGGAGCTGTGCTGCTTCATCTGACGAGGGTGCAAGATGCTTCACCTTGGCCCATTCATAGTTTCCAGGGGGGTGGTCCACATAGGGAAGATGATCCTGTTCCCAGGAAAGGCAGGGAACTTTGAAGCCAGGGCATGTCAAACCTGTTCTGCTGGCTTTACAGTAATTTTATTTATTTATGTATTTGTCTTTTAGAAATAAACATCAGGTATATGTTTAAAGCAAAACCCCATCACATTTCTATGCAAACACAAAGCCTTAGTTTAATATTTCATTTTTTAAAAGGCATTTTCTTGTTTGGCAAAAGCACCATTTTACACATGGGTTAATATTTCTTGAATGTCCCTTTCCAAATGTGGTTTTCTCTTGCATCTAGATTCTGAACATTATTTATAGGCCTTGTCAATTTCTACTACACGGGAATCTGTCCAAGGCAAGGGTCCATTGAAACTGACATAAGGAAAGAGAGAGAGAGCTTCTTGTGAAGGGTTTGTTTGTGTTATTTTGTTGCAAAAATGTAAAGTATTTTCTGTACGGCTTGGAGGGAAGTTCTCTGCTCTTTCACAGATTTTGCCTAACACAACATGCCATTCAGTGAGGAATGACCTCATTTGCTGTTGTACACCCTGAATATGACAACAGAGCCAGCGCAGCCATTCTGCTGCTATCTGCTGAAAATGCAGTTTAGTGATGTAGGGGAGTTCTGCTGGGCAGATAAATGTAACCCACAATGCCACTCCTCCATGCATGTGCCTGGAGGAAAACATGGAGCACCCTTTAGCGGGAATCGTGCTGCATTTCTACAGTTACTGAGCTGTGCCTCATGGTTGCTGTTTTCACCCCTGTCCTCCTTGGCCTATGAGGTTGAACTTGCATCATTGATTCATCCTCCAGCCAGGTAGGTGTCACCCAGTGAGTCACATGGATAGTGTGATACAAGGACTTCTCCTCAAGGTCCATCAGGTACCTGGTTTCCAGGGGGAAGTGGCGGAAAAAACTGTGCACCAGACAAAGTGAACCCACACGTGATGCTTTTTCCCAGGAACAGTCACAATCTGAATAGCTCTTCCAGTCGAAAAAGAAAATATAGAAGCCCTTGACAGATTTGTGAGTCCCATATTTCTTGTAGCTCATACTCCCATTTTCCATTATCGTAACCAGAGAAGGACTGGACAGCATGCAACCGTAGGTATCCACTAGATAGGACTTCAAAAGAGACAAATGGAAAACTGTACTGTACACCACTCTGTATGGAATTGGAGATGAAAGGCCACCAAGGACATGCAACCGATGATGCAAAATGGGCCCAAAAAGCAAGGTGAGAGAGAGAAACTGAGGAATACTTCCTCTGAAATGATTGCACACATGAGCAAAAAAAGCTGGAAATAACGAACAATTTCTCATAAAAAATAGTTTGTTATCACAAGATCTGTAATCTCTTCTTTTAGTGATCTCTTCTTCTTATTGTCCACCACCCAAATTACACAGAGCCAAAGGAACACTTGGCCAATTAATTTGGGACTTGATAGTCCTTCATCAAATCAGAATCTGTTTGAATGGACAGTAATACATAATGTATTGCATAATTGTGACCATATAATGAAGAGATCAGTTTTATACTTCACAGCAGCTTAAATAACACGATGGAGCAAGTTGCTGCAAATATACTATGTTCATTGAGTGAACCCCGACTTCCTCAAGAAGACTTCCCCAGTCTCTCTCTCAATCTGACTTTCCACATTGTGTGGTATGGTTACTGATTTGCACCATTATACAATTCTGTTTTAAATGACTGTTTTAATCACATTACCTCTAATTCAGGGGTGGTGCCTACCTTCCATTCTAGCCCAAAATGTGAGGTGCCAACATGACAGGCAGGCTACTCCGTGTTCTTTGACAAGAGCCACACTTTATCACCTCCTTGATATCAGGGGTTCATGCATGCGCTTATGGTCAACATAGCTCTCCAGGGTGGCTGAGGTATGTTGGAGTGTGGACACAACATGCTGATTAATAGTTTGTAGTTGGTTAATTAAGTTATCTGCAGAGGGCACAATGCTCTGGATCCCTGGTTGCATGGGTAGCAACTTAGGATGATACCCATAATTGCAGAGAAATGGACTGCATTGGATGGAGGTGTGGAAGGCAAACTATCCCTATGGTTGCTAGATATTCTCACCAGTTAGACTCAAGGTCAACGGAGTAGCAGTCCAGATGTTGTTCTAGTTATTGGTTTGTACTTTCAGTTTGCCTGTTACTCTGCAGGTGGTATGCAGAACTCAATGCCCTATGATTTCCAAAGTGCTTGCATAACTTCGCCCAAAAATGTGAAAGAAATTGGAGTCCTCTGCCTGATATCTTTTTGGGAAGGCTGTGCAGCTGATAACCCTCATGGAAGAACACATGAGCTATTTGTAGGGTGATTGGAAGTGCCGGGAAGTGAATTATAAACTTGAGAAAGCAATACACTATGTCCACTAATGTGGGTGTACCCTTCAGAAAAAGGCAACAGTATGCCAGGGATAGGGTGGTCTTTCCAGGTACTGATGCATGCCCACAGGACACTGTCTGATCATTTCTACTTGAGTATATACTGGGCTTATAGCAACATATTCTCTGACTAGTTGGGCCAGGTCACCAGAACTGCAGACTGATAAGTTCATGTGTGGTTTTCTTTCTGTGATGTCCAGCAATATGATAAGGGGCTAAGTGCAAGTTGCTATATTGAAACAAATACCCATCTCTCATGCACATTTCCCCGTTGTTCTATAGGCCGTAGGATGTAAGGCTGTGTCCTGGCATACTTGTGAAGCTATCAGTTGATTTAGAGATGTGAAGGTGTGGTATAAAGCATCAGCCTTTACATTCTGCATGCTGGGAATAGAGGTGATGGTAAAATAGTGCTATGAGAAAAAGAAGGCACACTACTCTTGATGGCTATTTATGCAATGTAGACACCAGAGATGTTGGTGAATGTGGTGGTCAGTGTGCATCTAAACCAGGAAGGCACCCCCATTCCTCAAATGCTTCTTTCGCAGCCAACAGTTCTTTCACAATCACTGAAACATTGCTTTTGCTGATTGACAACTTCTTGGAAGGGTAGGTAATGGAGTGTTCACTGGTGGTTTCCCAGTTCATTTGCAGTAGAGTGGCTCGTATAGCTACCTCAGAAGCATCTGCCTCAACCCTTAATGGTCACGATTTGTCCAGGAGTTGTAGTCCTTTGCAGTGATACAGGCTTTATTCAAGGACATAAAGGCACCATCAGCCATGTTGTCCCACCGAAACACAGGCTTGGAACTTAGTAGGCAAGAAATATCAGCTAATAATTGTGCAAACACTGCGACAAAGCAGCAGTAGCAATGGGCAAACACCAGGCAACTCTGTGTAGACTCGATGTTGCGAGGGCTCTTCCAGTTTAAATTTGCCTGTACCTTGCATAGGTCCATGTGTACCACATCTGCTGCTGAATACATTCCTAAGGAACTCTATCTTGGATTGATGAAGTATTAATGTCTCAGCTTTGGCATGGGGTTGGTGGGAATCCTGGAGAGAGAAGAGCTCACCAACCTGGTGCTTATGGATCTCTGGAGACAAGAACATCAAAATACTGTGTAAGTACAGACAAACTCAAAAACCCCAAATCTTCAAAAAGATGATGTCCAAAAAATATTTTAAAAAACAGCTGAGGAGTTGCATAAGCCAAAAGGCAGTACATGGAATTCAAAGTGTCCCAATGGTGACTTGAAGCTTCTTTTCCATTCCTTGCCCTAAATGATAAGGACTTAATGGTAAGTGCCCGGTAGGTTAATTTGCTGAATATAATTGTATGTCTACCGGAGCTTAGAATATGTTGTGATACCTGTGCTATTCCTGAAGGACATTCTCCAAGGAACTGATCCATTGGATGGTGCTTGTACTGTCGTATATCACCATGACCTGGATCGTGTGCCTTTGGTTTACACCAACCTTGATACAGAAATTCGATCCAGAGATGAGTGCCCAATTTGTGCTGCTCCAACCAAGGAAGATCCTATGTCACAGGAGAGGCCAACGTTTCGATCACATCGAGGGCAATATCCTCTTGGTGGCTACTAATCGCCAGACAAAAAGGACCCTTGCTTGCCAAATGTGGCATAAAGACATGGGTGCCCTGTCTTACTGATGAGTTTATGCAGCAGTGGTATCACCATCTTTTGTGCACAGACCACATCGAAATACTTCCTTGATATTCCAGACTCTTGCAATGCCACTGGGATTGTCTGAGTGTAGTCATCCTTCCAGGACCAATGGATCTTCAGACTGAAAATGGAGGTTGGGGCCAAGTATGAGGTAAGACATTTTCTTCTGTTGGGCTTTTTGTTTTCTTTCCAATCGAGAACTTTTGGGGGGATCCTGAGGATTGCAAGACCAACGATAATGATAGGAACCCCCATAATACAGGCACATAGGAAGTTTTCACTGTAACATTTTTTCTCAGCTCTGTTAGGGGGGGCAATAATGCCACCTAATTGCTTTATTTCCTCCATTATGTAGTTAGACACATTAGAGGTAGACACGCGGTTTCTGGTCTGGTGGGGAACTGGGTATCCCATGTTCATCTAATCTCCCCATGCTGTTCAGTTAGACTCTGATCGATCGTGATAACAGGGTGAAGCAAGACCTGCTGCGACCCAGGCTCGTGTACGTTGCCCTCATTACAAGTCAGGCGGTGGACCATGGTGCTACTAGCACCATGGTCCATGCCGGATTCTGCCATGGTGGATGGCGGAATTACCACCCCATTCCAAGGTGAGTGGGGCGGTAATTCCCCATTCACCATTTGCCCTTCCCCATTCCCATTTTTGCCCCATAGGGCATAATGGGGATGGGGAAGGCGCTAATTACGCCACTGTAAATTACGGTGCCGTAATTAGCACCAAGGTCGCTTAGCGCCTTGGACTTTAACGCCTGCAAAAAGCAGGCGTTAAAGTGTGAATCAGGCGGTAAGGGTTAACGGCGCCGACGGCGGCGTTAAACCCTTAACGCCTGACTTGTAATGAGGGCCATCAGTCTGTCTTCATGTAGTTCTAAACTGATTAACAAGCATTGTGTCATTGAAGACCATTCTAAGTTAGATTCCAAGTGACAAAACCAGCATATATAAGAGATTAGATACTGCTTTCTTTGTGTCAAAACTACTAGCTGATTCTGGACACATGTGGCCCCATTAGGAGACTGAAATACTTCCAAGAAGACTTTCTCAAAGTCATGGAAATTGCTTAAGATTCGGCTATTTGCTGACACATAGGGTGACGTCCATGCCAACACGCTCTCGGTTAGGTTACTAAGGATGAAGCTGATCTTGTACTTGTGTAATAAATATAATGGACGGAAGAGAAACTGGATTGTACAATGTTTAGAAAATTCTGCACGTTTTCAGGAGTCCCTGTCGAATTTCATGAAAGTAATGTGGGCCATTGTACTCTCAGTCGGGAAGGCCTCTGTATCCTTGGCAATAGCTTTCCTAAGAGCTGCTTCAAGGCCAATAACTCTGGTCTCAAGACAGGTACTTCATCCTGAAAATGAATCCATGTCAAAACCATAATGTGGGCATCTTAATCTATGATGGACTGCGTACATGATAGTTGACGAGGAAATCCTGGTAAAGAGCCTTGTCTGCGCACAGAGAGAAAACATTGCTGCTGGATTCAATGACAATATCTCTGTTGAGAACAATGGCGTCGCCAGGAATCAAATTTAGGAGGGACACAGAGGGGGCCAAAGACAAAAGTATGGGGGCAGAGACAAAAGTAGGGGGAGAACATGGTCACTGCCCATTTTAGGTAGGGGGCATAAGGGGGGCACATGGTTTCAGAGGGGGGGCCCTGCCTCCCCCCAAGAACCGCTCTAGCGACGCCACTGGTTGAGAATAATGATGCATGGAACCCACCTCAAACAACACACACGTTAGTCAAATGGACAGGTACTCTGAGGTAGGCTCTCTGCACCACAAAATGGCTTCCCTGCCTTGACATGAGGAAAGCACAGTGCCTGGCACTGTGAGGGAATACTGCTGGCGTCAAATCCAAGCCCAGCGGAAGACACTGGCCACAATGTGCATGTGGCGAAGAAGCACGCAACTGGTCCTACGTGCCTGAGCATGGAGGAAAACATAGCCGTGCCCATCAGCAGCACCCTGGCATTGTCTCCAGGGATCCTGCGCCTTGCATCGTGCCGCCAGTCTCCCTTGGCCTACCAAGTGGAAGCCACCAGCGCGGGTACATCTTCCAGTCAGGTAGATGTCACCTAATCTCGTGGCAAGCGCCGACAATAAAAGAGAAACCTCTCATTTTCATGGTGAGAACCTCTATTTATATAAATTCAATGCTGCTTTCATTTCCTCAACAATATTTTCATTTAAAGCATCGAAGCGCTCACTACTCATCCCAAAGTGAGTGGCTAACTTTTAGCAGCTGGAAGTAGTTAAATGGCACCTTCTCAAGGTGAACTTGAAATGCTGCAATCTTTCTCCTCCACTTGATGGGGTGGATAAAGATGGCTTCTTTCTGTAGAGGAAAAATGACTAACTATAAAAAAAGGGGCCATCATCGCTGGAATGACAGAGCTGTTAGCTCTTCCCAAGCACACGGATATATTTTATTTTTCTTCAATGAGAGATGGGGCCACAAACATAATGAATAATGTTATGGATGATCCAACTCCATTATTTTTAATAGAACAGAGGCTCTGCTGCTACTTGGGAAAATGGGGACCTGTGCTTGGAGCTCATTCACATGATGGATTTGACACGGGAAATCCCAGGGCACAGCAACACCTTGGAAGTTCTGTTTTGAAGAAGGTGAAAGCTCAACTCTGCACTTTAAATAGAGCAGGCTGTCCAATGAGTAAATGTATTCTTTTTTAAAAAGATTTCAGATGTGTGTCCTCTAAAGGTCACTCCAACCCTATTTTTATTTGACAACGATCAGTGTGCACAAATCTGGGGGTTTCATGGTCATGGGGAATTAACTAAATTCCAGCAAGTATTCAGAGTGTAAAAAAGTGCATCTAAAAGCCGTGCAAAATGGCACAATGCCTGCCAGTCTTGGCACAGAGGCAAACATTTCAAAAGGGCATGAGCTGTAAGGCACAGACTATCTCCTATAGGCGGTAACGCACTCGGCTATGGGGATTTAAATCAATGACACGCGTGTATAAAAGTCGAATTGTCTAGTATTAAACACATCCTCACAGCAAGAACAAAAAAATAACACCCGACACTGGCACAGTAATGATATTCTTCGTAGCAGAAGATGCTGGGCACACCTCTCTGACCATCTAAATGCTTCTATCAGCGATCAAGACTAGGACCCCTGTAGCATGCCACAATAGGGAACATCTTCTGTTTTTACTTGTTTTCTATCAGCTATTGCCAGTGCTCTTGAGTAACCATGGCCTTTATATCTGTTTTCCTAGAAGATTGGTTGGCATAACATACAAAATAAAGTCAATTTCAAGTTTTTCACGAACCAGTCTTGATCTATAACTGGAATGGTGCAAATATGCAGTATCTGACGCATGACATGAACTTCCCCATCGTCCCTAGCTGTCGCCGCCACTACTTCCAGTGTGGCCTGATAATGTAATTTTGTGGACCTATGTCCAAAGACAGCAAAGATAAGAGTGACGTGGCCGGAGTCGACCGGTGAAAGCTGTGCCCCTAGAAGGTCACCCTTGTACCTTTCCTTCTCCCCCCTTTGCATTTGGGGGGTTCCCCCCTCACTCTCCTATTGCTGCGTGCCAGACCACCCTACTCTTTCTGCATTCCCCTGGCCACACCACTTACCTTTTCCAGCTCCCACTACATCACCTTTCTGCGCGCGAGGCTGCTTGCTCAAGCTGTGTGCCGCGCAACATGAAACTGCGTTTGGTTCTTTAGGAGAGCGGTCTGGGGACCGTAATCCAATTGTGTATATTGTTACAGTACTCCTCTTTATGTGTACATGTTGTGCTGTTTTGCTTTTTCACTAGTCTATTGTCAACTTATTTCACACCCCCACAATGGCTCACCACTAGTTCTCATCTTTCTGCTATTGTGCAGGCACCCTCTGGGCACTGCTTCCGCCATGTGCAAATGTGTTATAGTAAGTCATTTCTGATCAAAATTGACATCCCAGTTCTTCAAATGAACACAAATGCAAATCTGCCGAATAGTAAGTGCAGTATTCCCGAAATCAGCACGTGTTTCACAAAGTAACACAGCTTTTCAATCGGGTCTTTGCATTGACTGGAAATAAATACAACATTTTGAGAACCGGAGGAATTTCATAAGACTTGTCAGAGCGTACAGCACCCAAGGGCCTCATTATGAGTCAGGCTGCTCTGACGAGAGAAGCAGACATTTCAAATAGTGCCTGTTTCTACCGGCTGCCTGATTATGGGCACGGAGGTATTTATCTTATGTGGTAATCCTTGACCCCACTGCATGCTGGAAATGCATGTTTTAGGACATAATAGAACGGAAACATCTGGCAATTTTGACTTCCAATCCAAAAGTGGGGGAAAGATTGTATGAACCCTCTATGTAAGATTACGCGGTAGCACATTGCTGCAAATAATAGAAAACAGGTTTGCAGAGGGCTCTGCGAAGGTCTTGATGTGATATGGCATGTATAACGCGCCTATACACAAGTGTTTCAAAAAGAAAAGTAAGTTACACAAATTGGACATAAGTACTTATGACATGCCCACCTTCTTTGCAATGCAATGCATTGGAGGGTCAGTAAAGACCCATACGTGCATTGCTGTAAATAGAGCAGTGATATGATCTGCTACTCCACTGAGTCATTTCCACCGTGCAAACACAGATGGATATGGATTCTCATTTTGAGATCCAAAAGTGAATATTTAAATTTTCAAAAATACAGTATTTCTGGGACTCTGCATGTTTTACTGTAGGTAGGAAGCTAAAGTTATAATAATGTGGCGATAATCAAAGTTCTGCATGTGGTAACAGTAATCAGCACATACAGGAATCTGGTCCTAAAATTCAATGAGGCCCTTGGTGCAACGTGCACCAGCTCGGTACCACTGATGGTTAGGAATTGCATGTGAATGTCACTTAGATTGCGGACACAAGATGGTGTGTTGTGGTTATATTTAGCGGTCACAGTCATAGGTGGAAGCCTGGCTGTGAAGTATAACACCTTGATGATACAGCGGGGTCATTGGTACCATCCAGACTTGCTTCCATTGATATGATATGATATGATCATTTATTTATATAGCGCCTATACACAATGTGTTTCAAAGCGCTTCAAGGCAGGGGAGGGAACAAGGGAAAATACAACCACATTCTTACAGGCCATGAACAGTAAGGATGTAAAATTAACAATCGTACTCAGCCTGATGACATTTCAGGTAGTGCAAGAGCTCAGACATAGATAAGGAAGGGAGGGGGAGAGTGGGAAGGAAATGGAAACAGACAGGTGACTACCGTACTAGGCCTGACGACATTTCTGGCAGAGCTGGAGAAAAACAAAAGGTGAGGCAGAGGGGTGCAGAAAGGGAGGGGAGGAACAAAACAAGCGACTATCATACTAGGCCTGATGACATTTCAGATAGTGCTGGAGGTGTGGTGGGGAGGAAATAAACAGTAATGGGAGGGTGGAGGAAACAGACGAGGTTGCTATCATATTAGGTCCAGGGACAATTCTGATAGAGTAAGTGCATAGAAGAAAGTAAGGGGAGGAGATAGGAAAAGGGAGAAGGGAAAGGAGGAGAGAAAAGAGAGTAAGCAGTCAAAAAGAGTGGAGAAGCAAGAGTGGAGAGCGAATACAATTGCAGAAGTCAGTAGTAACACATAATGTTGCAAGCCAGGATACAGGATGAAGATGGGAACAGCATGATTCAGGGCCACCATGAGTACAAGATGCAAAGGAAGTCCAGCATGAGAGTTGAGAAAGAGTGACGCACCGTGAATGAATGAAGTCCATAAAAGTCAAATCCAGCATTGGCCACAAGACAGTGATGGTGAAGGAAGGCACCAGGTGGGTGGGGCTTGCTAAGTGGTGAAAAAGAGCATCAGGCAGGAAGGTACCAGGTGGGGGGGCTTAGGCCAGGTGACCTAGATCCACTTGCACCTGCTCCCCATCTGCAAAGGAAAAGAAGCTGGAGGGCTCCTTAAGTAGGGAAACAGAGCGGCAAGCAGGAAGGCACTAGGTGGGTGTGGCTTGCTAAGTGGTGAAAAAGAGCGGGAAGCAGGAAGGCACCAGGTGGGCAGGGCTTGCTAAGTGGTGAAAAAGAGCGGCAAGAAGGAAGGCACCAGTTGGGTGGGGCTTGCAGAAGATGTAGCACCTACCAGTGACATTTTACACTTAGACCAAGTGAGTCCTCTTGGACTTCTTCCTCTCATCACTAAAAGGTAAACAAAGGGAAACAAGGTTTTTTGGAACGTACTTGCTAATCCAATGGGGATATGGCTCTCCCCCACCAAGTGTCACTCCTTCTAGGAATCGTTGTCTGCTAACAAATATGAAGGAAGCAAACTATGTTCATCAATGTTTTTTCCTTTTGACCAACGGAAAGCAAATAATCCTAGTACTCCTTGTCCCAGGAGGATAGCTCAGTAGCAACGTGCTCGCCTTCGAAGCAAGACCACACAGAGTGATACAGGTTCGGTCCCCGAGTCTGTGCTTAGAAACTTCTGGTTATTAAGCCCGTTATAAATAACCTATCATATCATATCTATCATTTCATATCATACTAGTCTAAATGTGAAATATAATGTTATCTAATACAAGCAATCTGTATGCTACCCTTTCTTCCCCATGCACATTGTCAGATCATCTGGCTGCCTTCGAACTGCTTAATAGTCCTGCGTTATATAGTCCTACTTCCATGTCGAACGACGCATTTCAAAAGTCCAGGAAAGGTAAGACATTCCACTGAAAAAATTCTGACAATGATGACACTTAGGGCCTAATTCATGGAATCTTAAGCGAGATGCAAAATGACTTTCCACTGCCAACAAACACGTCGAACTGGGCCTAATGCACAGAGGGTGCAAAGTGTATTTGTGCAAAGCAAAGTCAATTTGCCCTGCAAAAGTACTCTTTGCACTGCATTCAATGGCATAACCTGCACCCTGCAGTTCCTACTAGTTATAGGCCTATAACCTATGTGCCCATTTAGTGCAGTGCACAGAGTACTCTGCACCGCTCTGTGAATTAGGCCCGGTTCAACGTGTTTGCTGGCAGTGCAAAGTCACTTTGCACCGCGCTAAACGTTCCATGAATTAGGCCCTAACCATTTACCCTCATTTAGAAAAATGAAGAACACAAAAGAAACCTAGCGTGATACCATTTTAGATCGCCAAAAAGACCATTTTTGTCTTGATTTATAACCAATGTCTTGGTGTACCATCTTAAATAAAATTTGCAACAGAAGAAATGAAAACCTTCTGAAGACTGCTTCCTGGGGAATTCCTTACTGTGTCTCTTAAGGTTAACTGAGCGTATGCATTCCAGGAGCTTATATAAAAGCATACTTAGAAAGTATACCAAGATATCTTTTATGAATTATTAACAAGGCTCCCTTTTTTCGTTTTTTACTGATGTTTACACACAAATGCAAAAGTTTCTTTACAGTATTTAATTGAAAATATCGGGGAAAAATGAGGAGATTCAGGTCTCAGCCCTTCAAGTTGCCGATCATGGCTTGCAAGCCAGTATCTGCACAATGAAAGACAGCGAGGGGGTTCAAAAACGGAATATATTTCCCTTTGAAGACACTACAGCATTGTTGTTCAGAGGAAACAATGCAGGGAAAACTATTTATGCATAATGTAGAAATGTATCCCGGCTAGAGGTGCTAGAGGTATGTATCTGTGGGCATCCAATAGAAGGCATCAAAGCACTATATTTTTCATTTGAATAAATATGGAAAACGACTAGTTGCAGTTTACTCCATAGTTTAAGTTTATTTCGGAAATAAAAAACATTTCCATGAAAACATAAATACATATAAATATTGTACAACTAGTTCATAAAACACATTGGGGTTCTATGTGTTTCTGTTTAACTGCATGAATTGTGTCTTTTTTTGGCCTGTCGCTCATTTCCCTAAGGGTCTTTTGGGGCGGGGGGGGGGGAGGATTTGGTCTGTTACTGTCAGTTGGAGTCTACCTATTACTTCGCTCCAACATTCGTGCTGATGCACTATTGATCCCTGTTGAGGTCACGGACTCCCTCTGCCAAAATACTTACTCAGTACCTCGCGAAGGACTGTGCTAACGCTAAGAGGCCAGCAAAGGTCACTGATAATATTGATATGACACAGCCTGGTGACGCTCACATCGATTTTAAGTGCTGCAGTTACAGAGTCCCAACGCTGTCTCTAATGATTTGATAATTTTTGATGGTGTCACATCATCCAAGTCAATGTTTTCTGTTTCTATCTCTTCCACCCCAGCCTTGGCTACAATCTCTTCTCTTGTCTCACCTAATGTAGTTACTTTATGTACTTTATCAGAGGTAAATGCAGCATTTTGGTACTTCTGACAATTTTCCATCCTCCATCCAGCCTGAATTTCTAACTAATTATTCTCTTATAGTAGCAGGAAGTGATTCTGACTTGAAAAACACCTTTTTAAATATAGCATTGCTAATCACACTATCGCTAGTCCAACATTCAGTGGATCTAGAGGACCATATTGTACAAATTAATTTGTACATGATAGCCCTTAGTGAGACTTGCCTTAATGCCTCAGCAGCCTTACTTGCAACTCGCTCTGTCTATAATATATATTTGGCTGATCACTCCTTATTGACCTTATTTACAGGGTCTCTGTCAAAATGCACTCTTAGAATTCCATAACTATTGACAATTGTGAGTCCCTAAAACGTCTGTTAGCACACCTATTCTTTATAGGCCTCCCAACATAATACCAGATTTTGAAGAGCAACTTCTAGCATGTCTTAATGACAACATGATACCATCACCACAAAGCACTTCATGTGTGTATGATTTCTTTTGGAAACTGAGATCACGGTGGTGTAAGCCAATAAATGAAAGCATCTACCAGACCATCACAGCAACCAGTACCACCTCTTACCTCTGTGTGCCTTGCAGAGCACAATGGTCCTACTCTGCTGCCTCTGTTCAACAGCCCATGAAATCGACTGTAACTACACACCACAAACCTACCATGTATTATTCCTCTGTACGTGCAGCATCTTGCCACCTGCATTCTTGCAGAAAAGTTGAGTACTGTGAGAATGCAGGGACCAATCTGCAATCTGGTCATGTCATGATTGCAGGCTTACATGAAGTGACATCATGACCAAAATATTACACAGCAGGAGCCAGAGAACACGGAGCTGCTTGTTGGCACTGCCCTGCATAATAAACCCAGAGCTATGAGATGCGTCAGTCCCACAACAAAGTAGTGTGTTTGACAGTGCCATCAGCAGCACCCAAAATCAAGGTGGCAGTAGGGGAAACATGTCTATGCACCAGCCCTGCCTCAATAAACCTGTCAGCACAGTCAGAGATACCTTTGTAACCATCCAGAAGTACAGATGTTCAATGCTAAATTGGTGATAAGGCTCACGTATGCCTTTGTTGGACACAAAGGTTTCAGAGAGCTGATGGCAAGTACTGACTCTAGCTGAAATATTCCCAGTTGGACTGGGTTTAGTTGGGTGTTGCAGAGTGTGGTGATTTCAGGTTTTTGCTGTGGGAGAGGGATGCATGTTTGAGTGTGAGTATGGAATGTGATGAATCCCAGGATGTTATCACTACTTCCGTAGGGGAGCCCATTCCCATGAGGCCAGGGAGGTGAGGCCACAACCTGATAGTCCCCCTGGGGATGGTACTTTGTGGGTGGATCTCATGGGAGGAGAAAACCCCTATGGGAACAGTGATGACTTTTCTGGGAGAATGCAATATTCATGCAACACCCCACCTCTCCTTCACCCACACTTTCATCACCCCTACCCTCCTATCTATATACTTCTGCAGAAGGCAAAAAGTAAAAGGACTGAGACAAGGAAGAATAGGGATGAACATCATGATCCAAAACAAATATGGACTGAGATGAGGAAGAGGCACGGATCCACAGGGATCACTCTAAGGAACTTACCTGAACGGTCTAGCTTTCAACTGCAGACCTTGATGGGAATGGGTAAACAAATGGACAATGACTTACCCGAATTTCAGACACTCCGGAGAGAAACCATGAGAGGGACCAAGACCCTCAGAGGGGGCAGCAGGAGCAGACCAAGGTGTGTAGATGCTGACAGGACAGTCTCCACCGGATCTGCTGATAAAGCCAAAGGGGTGGCTGCGTGAAATGCCAGCAGTGCAGCATAACAGGAACATGCAGTACAGAGGGAAGAAACACACAAAGCGGGTCTGAAGCTGCAGAGTTGTTGCAGCAAGCCAAGGACAGCCCCAGTGCACCGGCAAAGCAGAGAAGGACACTTGGAAGTCTGTGAGCGATCAGAGGCATGCAGCCAAGTCCCTAAAGATATTTGGGTGACTGAGCCTATGCTTGGGGTCCCCAGAGGGTGCAAGATAGCCTGAGAAGCATATTGAATGAAACCTCACTGAGAGACATTAACAAGGGGAATAGGGTCTGGGAACCTTATAAGACATATCAAGTAACAAGAAGGTCTAGTCTTCTTCATGGCAGTACTTGGTGGGAAGGCGACTCAGGGCTTCGACATAAGAGAAATCATAAAGAGAACTGTGAGAGTGATACATGTGAAGACAGTACTTGGCAGGGGAGTAAACCAACTCTGTGTATGAAATCAAGAAGCCATAAAGAGAACTGTGAGAATAATACAGAGGAACACAGAGCTTGGCAGACGAGTAAACCCTTTCTGTGTTAGGGACTAAGAGACCTGATAGAGCAGGAAACATGGCCTGCCAACCAGGGTCAGGGACCCACCACTGCTTTGAGTAACATCCAAGCCATTCTTCTTTGTCGCAGTGCCTAGTAGCTGGAAATCATGTCTTCCAACCAGGGCCAGGGACCCAGCACAGTTTGGAGAAGCATCCACGCCACTCTTTCTCATTGCAGTGCCTGGTAGGAGTAAACCAGTTCTGCCAACCAGGGTCACAGACCCACTACAGTTTGTGGACGCGTACCAACTACTCTTCTTTGATACAATGCCTGTCGGGAAAAGAAACAGGTCTTCCATTCAGGGTCAGGCTGCAATACCTGGTAGGAGAAAACAAGGCCTGCCAACCAGTGTCAGGGCCACATACTGCTTTGAGAAGCATCCAAGCCATTCTTCTTCATCACAGTGCCTGGTAGGAGGAAATCAGGTCTGTCAACCAGGGTCAGGGACCAACCACAGCTTGGAAAAGCATCCAAGCCCCTCTTTCCCATTGCAGCGCCTGGTAGGAGAAAACCAGGTCTGCCAACCAGGGTCAGGGAACCACCAGAGCTTGGAGGAGCCTCCATGCCACTCTTCTTTGTTGCAGTGCCTGGTAGGAGGAATACAGGTCTGCCAACCAGGTTCAAGGACCCAATACAGTTTGGAGACACATCCAAACTCCTTTTCTTTATCACAGTGCATGATGGGAAAAGAACCAGGTCGGCCAACCAGGGTCTCAGACCAGAGAGATAGAGAAGAAGCCTGAGAAGGACCTGTGTTACAAACCTAAGGAAGGGTGGGGAAGGGTGACATCCCGAGCAGTTAATGAACTGTACCAGAAGCATCAGGAAGTCTGGAGAAGGGAGACATTCCGCCCAACACTTGAGGAATTGATAAACACAGAACTGTATTTTTGTCCAGGGGAAAGGAGTAATTCCTCTGGGCAACGAAGGCCTGTTTTATTTGGTTTGAACATAGAGTGTGAGGGACAGAGCTTTTATTGGACCTTTGCTTTTGGACATTCTGATGCTGACACTATTATTTTTGGTCGAGGCAGGGTAACCCTTCTTAGAGTTGGGCAAGATAGGATTTTCTTTTCATTTGGCACTTTGAATAAAAGTGTATGCCAACCATTATGACCTCTCTGTGTCAGAGTCTTAATCTTGCACCCTTAAATGAAGACTTTGACAAGTTATTAGTAGGATTATTGATGGGAGTGGTCTGTGCCCTTCTCTTCGAGGGTTATGTTGGTTTGGCAAGGTTCAGGTTCTTATATGATGCTTTCTGATGAAATGCTTTATTTCCTTGGGGTATCCATGTTTTGGTTCATTTTGTTTTGTGTTTATCTTGTGCTGTCATGGCTGTTTCTCTTTGATAGTGTTTCTGGTTTAGCTCACTTAGTTAAAGAGAATTTTTTTTGTAATAGCCTGACTTTTAGGTGATCTTCTGTTGTTCGTATTTCCTTCGGAAGTGAGTTCCAAAGTTTGAACAGATGCTGGAGAATGCTGATCCACCAAATTTCTGCTTTGTGCATTGTTTTGTGTTGAAGTGAATGTCATTGCTGGACCTTAGTGTTCAGTTTGTATGTAGATTGACATTTTTCCCTGTGCGAATTACGCTCCTTGGCCAGGGATTGTTCAGTGGGTTATGCAGAGTGATTTGAAGAAGATAAGTATTTTGACTGATGGCCATTGTAGGGTTCTCAGTGCTGGTGTGATGTGTTCTGTCTTAGTAAATCTGAGGAGTAGTCATGTATCTGCATTCTATATTCACTGTTGTTTTTTGGTGATGTAGTATGGCATTCTAAAATAGATGCTATTGGCATAGTCGATTCTTGATGTGGAAAGGTGAGGAAATGTCATTTTCACCTGATTTTGCTCAGGACATCTTTGCTACTGTTTTGACTTGTGGTTTGAGTGTCAAGTCATTGTCCATTAATACTCTGAGGTTTTTAACCAGTCGAGTTCCCATTTCGGTAGGCCATGGAATGTGGTGTTAGTTTGAAGGACTGTTGGGTGTGATCATGATTTCTTTTTTATCCGGTTTGAGATTAAGGCTGTTGGTCCACATCCAATTGTTTATTTCTGTAAGGGTTAGTCCTTTTTCTCTACTAGTGTTGATTATCTAGATGGTGTATGTGTCATCTGTGTAGTTGTAGCACATGAGTCCATGTCTTTTGATGAGGTTAATGAGTCGGGTCATGTAGATGTTGAAGAGCAGTGGTTAGAGTGAAGATCGGTGTGGAACTCTGCAGGTTGTTGTGCATGGGGTTGAGTAGAAAAGTGTTAGCCATGTTGTTTCTGTTCTTTCTGTCAGGTAGGATTTTAACCATAGTAAAGCTGTGTTGCTGATTCTCATTTCTATGAGTCTTTTAATTAGGGTTTCATGGTTCACTGTGTCAAAGGCTTCTTGTCGTTCTAGTAGTAATAGCGCCAAGGTGATGTTGGAGTCGGCCTTGGGTTTTAGGTCATCCCATATAGATATTAATGCTGTTTCCGTTCCTCTCATGGGTCTGAAAGAGACTTCTCCCGGGTATAGTATCTGATTGCTTACTACATGGTCCAGGATTTGCTTGCATACATTGCTTTTTAGGAGTTGTGCTGGGTATGGGGTGTTTGATACCGGTTGGTAGCTGGTAAGGTCTGCTGTGTTTCCTTATGGGTCTTGAAGGAGGGGTTTGATATGTGCTGATTCGAAACTTTTTGGTACTTTTCCTGTTGCCAATGAATGATTAAAGAGGTTGCATAAGTAGTCTACAGGTGTTTTTAATGTGAGGATCGACTTGTTTATGCCTAGTGGGCTAGCGTCTGCTGATGAGCCTTCCTTGTTGCTTTTGTTCACAATGCTGATGAATTTTTCTGTCGAGTCTGGTGAGAAGTGGTTTAGTCTTGTGGTTGGTTTTTGGGCACATTCTTGAAGACCTGTTTTATGTTTGTGATTTTGTCTTTTAAATAGTTTGCCAGGTCGTGGCTAGTTTTGGTGAGGGTGTGGGTGTGTTGTGCAGGCTCTCAAGTTTCTGAGCTCATTGATGATGTGGAAACACATTTTCTGGGTGTTATTTGAATGTGTGGTAGATAAGTGTAGTATCGTTTTTTGGCTTAGAGAATATTGACTTTGTGTAGTCGGATCTGGCTTTGGTATATTTTTTTGTGCTTATAACAGTGTTTCCTCCATTCTTGTTGCAAGTTCTTGCTAGTTTTCTTCAATGTTCTGAGGTGAGGTGTGAACCATCTCACCTTATTTTTTTTTTTAGCAAGGGCTTGAACTTTTTTTTTCTGGTGCAATATCATCTCGTGTTTTTGTGATCCATTTTTGGATTGTTTCAGTTTTCACTTCAATGTTGAATGAGTCCAAGGCGGTCATCAATGGTTTTGTGAGCTCCAGTCTGGTGTTAAGGTTTACAGATTTTATGGATTTCCAGTTTCTTTTCTGAATTGGAGTTATTTTTGGGGTGCTAGATTGTATTCACATTGGAAGGTGGATTGTAAAGGGTATTATGAGGTGGTGGCTCCAGAGAATCTGCATTTGGGGGTGCAGTTGTCTCCAGGTTTCTTTTGCAAGCGATTGCATCTGTGGCGTGCCCTGCCATGTGGGTCGCACCCTTTGCCAATTTGGAGAGGTGGGCCCCAATGTACCAAACTTAGTAAAATCAATACTCAATAATGGAGTACTCAAAGTGAATGGTAAAACTGAGCTTTATTCAATACACATAATCTCGGCTAGGACAGCATACAAGTAGCTGTCAACAATACAATGGCCCTCATTACGACCCTGGCGGAAAGTGACTGACCGGACCGCCACAGCGTAAATAGCGTTTCCGCCATTGCACGAAGGAGCAAAGTGCGGCCCATTCCGACCCATCGGGCACGAGCACCACGGCATGGCGGAAGTGCAAAGTCCGCGATGGCGGAAATGACCCCAAAACGGCCCACACCGCCGCCGTACGGCGCCCTAGGTGCAATACCGCCACCCATCACAGCGGACACCGCAGTGTGCGCCTACCGGAAAGTACGGTGACCGGAAATATACGGAAACGGAAGTTAAAACATGGGCCCGGAACGGGAAACATCCCGCCGTACACCTATAAAACCACTAAAACCACACAACCACTAAAAACACTACCCTGAGACACACCCCAACCCGTCATCCACCCTAGCGAAACCAAGAAAAATGGGAAAAGTAGCGAAGAAAGCGTGCGACCGCAAGCGGCAGGTCCACTTCTCCCGTGAGGAACTCACCGTGCTAACAGAGACCCTCCAGGAGAATGCTGCCGTCGTCTTCTGCACGCAAATGACCAGGACGGCACTTGCAAACAAGAAGGCCATATGGGCTCTGGTGGCACAGCGGGTAAGTGCGGTGGGGACCGCACCCCGCACCCCACAGCAATGCCGTAAGCGATGGGACGACCTGCGGATACGCGTCCGCAGCATACTCTCTGCCAACCGCAACATTGCCACAGCCACCGGGGGAGGTCCTGAATCACCCATCAAGTTGACCCCCTGGGAAGAAATCTGTGCCTCCACCATCGGAATGGAGAGCATAGAGGGAGTCGGAGGGATGGAGAAAGGAGTGCAGACATCCGAAGATTCAGGTAGGTGGGCCAAATCAAACAATGCCAAATCCACAAAGTCCATCCATGTGAAGTACCATGCGTCCACATAGTGCAACAGAAACACATGTCCAGGAGAACGTCCACACACATCGGCCTGATAGCGCACGTTAAAACCCACAATAAATACATAAATAATTAAAAACCCCTAAAACACGCACTACACGTGCAGCAGGCACACCCTAACTGCAGGCTGCCAAACAACTGCACCCTCACTCCACACACAAATGAAAGCACCTCCAAGGCCCCGACCCAAATCACCCTCAGGTACCACCCCAATGCATGTGATACAATGCCATTCCAATTCCCACAGACCCATCAATAACCCTCGCCCTCCTTTACTCCACCACAGGGTCCGATCCAAACGACGAGCTTCAGGACACCCCTACCAGCACACCTGCAAAGAGGGCCAAGACCAACGGCCAAAGACCCTCCACCTCAGCTGCACGCATCAAGACACGGCAGCAGCACAAATCAGGTGGCAGCACAGAGGAGGGAACATCAACAGGCACCCCAGCAGCCAGCATGCCCACAACACCACCACCACAGGTCCCCCCAACGGATGCCACAGAAGGCACTGCCTCTGGTGGCAGCAGCACCATAGGTGACACCCCATTGATGGCAGCATGCTCCGACACAGAAGACGGGGATGTCGAAGTCAGATCCATCCATGACCTGTCCCAATCCCCCTGTCTGTCCCATCCCGTACAACATGAGGATACCACGCAGGGGCACCCACAAGACGACGACTGGCCATCCCCCACAAGCCCTGTGGCAAGGCAACATGAGGACAACAGCCCCTCTGTGACACCCCCGCAAATGGCCATGGCCCAGCAGAGGCAACAGTCCCTCGACCAGTTAATCGTGCAACAGCAGCAACTGGCCACGCTCCTCAAGGACCATGCCGATGAATGTGGGGGCACTAAGGCAGACATAGAAACATCAACTGAGACACTTAGGGCAGAAATGGAGAGAGGTACAGAGACACTAAGGGCACAAATGGAGAGTAGCACCGAGAGCCTGGGAGTCCAAATGGAGAGATGCACCGAGAGCCTGAGGGGGGAACTGCATGCGACGTCCAAGGACGTATGTGCCGAACTTGCCGCAGTGCGCCGTGTGCTCACTGAGCTCTCGCAAACCCTTAGGGACATGCATGGACGTGAGCAGGCAGAGACATCATCCGTTGCAAGTTCCGTCCAGGGCAGCCCCCAACGTGGATCTGGGAGGAACCTGCGCTCCACAGGCAGGGGTGCCCCTGATACCCGCAGAGGGGGCTGGCAATAGCGACTGCCCACTGACAATGAGCATCTTTGGACACTGGTGTTCGGGGGGGAGGTAGGAGGGTGGAGGGGGTGTGTTGGGCTCACTTGGGTGGCGGGTCGATAGGGTGTACAACATGATATCACATATGCCATAAACAGTGCACGATCAACCAATGAGATGTGTGGACATTGATCTTTGTGTACTAGGCCATCATAGGCGTACAGTCCATATTGTGCATGTCCCAGACACACACAGTGCCACGAGTCCCGTGTCCATGTATCAGCCACCAGGCGTGAGTGCTAGAAGCATACATCAATGAGATGCTGACGAATGTCACGGCCCTCCGGTGCCTCGCAGACTCCTTGAGGTGCTGCCACATCCCCACCCTCATCATGACCATCATCAGGTGCTTGCAGTTCTGCGTCAGGGGGCATGGGCACATTTCTACGTACGCACATGTTGTGGAGCATGACACATGCCATCACCATCTTTGCAACCTTCTCATGGCGGTACAGGAGTGCCCCGCCAGACCTGCTGAGGCAGCGGAAACGACCCTTCAGTAGGCCGAATGCCTGTTCAATGACCACACGGGTACGTGAGTGGGCATGGTTGTAGTCCTTCTCATGCTGGTCCCGTGGGTTCCGGACTGGTGTGAGGAGCCATCTCTTCAGTGGATATCCAGCATCACCTGTATGTGGACGAGAAACGTATGATGTGGAATGCCATTGCTACGTACGCCCCCCCCCCCTTCCTGCCAGGTCATTGCCGAATCACATACCCCACATTATCATGCATGTAATGAGACTCACCGAGTAGCCAGGATCTGTTCCCTGCGTGTCGCTCCATGTAGCGTGGTATTGTAGAGTTCCTCAAGACCATAGAATCATGGGTTGATCCAGGGAATCTGGCACAACAATGTGTAATGATCCTGTTGGAGTCACACACCATTTGTACATTCAGAGAATGAAATTGTTTTCGGTTGCGGTACTGGGCCTCCATGGCATGTGGGACGACCAATTCCACATGGGTGCAGTCGATGGCACCAATGCAACCCGGTATGCCGGCAAGTGCATGGAATCCCACTTTTGTGTTGGTAATTTCCTGCTCCGAGCGTGGTAGGGAGATGTAGTCGTCTGCGTGCTGCAGGAGGGCATCGAGCACTTGCAATAGTGTCCGTGAGAACAGTGGCTGAGAAATGCCATGCAACTGTCCGACTGTGTGCTGGTAGGTGCCTGTGGCCAGGAAGTGGAGTACAGACACCACCTTCAGTAGGGGTGGGATGGCGGTTGGGCTATCTATCATGCTGACAAGGTCAGCCTGTGTCATGTCCACAATGGCGGCTATGGTGTCCCGGTCCAGACGGTAGAGGGTGTGGATCTGCTCATCAGTGAGGTTGAACGGATGTGCTCGGAGGCGTGGGATTGCGGGCTGCCTGCGTGGTGGTAGTGGCTGTGCTGGCGGCCCTTGCTGGCCCTGCCTTGGCCTCCTCCTCCTCCTGCGTCTCCTCCGTGCGGCCGGTTGTAGTTGGTGTTCGTCTTCTTCTTGGAGTTGGAGTACTTGTAGTGCTATCATGTCCCCCAGGGCCAACATCGCGAGTCCTGCCGGTAGCATTTCGGTGTGGTTGTGGGAGGAGACTGGCTGTGCAATTTATGTGTTTTCAGGCTGAATGGCCTCCACCTGTGGTGATTCATTCCACCTGTGCAAACTGCTCTCCCCTTTGGCCGAGCACGTCCCGCGCACAACGCTGCAATTCGTGGAATGGCATCTTGCTATTGCAATCATGTATTTGTACCCGATGGCCGTGTAACATTGGTTGATATGTTCATTCTGCTGTGGTCCCATTGTTTCACATACTATCTGTGCAGTCGCGAACAGAGTTGTGAAGGGTCAGTGGAACGTAGTACTCGAGTAACGGTGGGCCCTCATGCATCACTGTACCGAGTTGCAACGACGGGCGGGGCGTCCCATTCGTGGGTGAAGGCAGTTGCCATTTTCACACACAGCCGCACTCGATGGATTAATTAGTGTTTTCAAACGGCCACAGATGCCTCTTCGACGTGATGTTGCAAATGAGGAATTCGAAGGGCGGCGCTTTCGGTTTTCAGCTAGCGGCGAGGAAATGCCCACAGGTCTGACTGCAAATATAACGTACTATTGTTCAATGTCCTTGAGACAGGGGCCATGGCGAGAATGCAATGATTGATATGAATGGTTTGGGATGCGCAATAGCGACGTGGGCGATGAGGCCGGACGTTCCCAAATACATGTTACTTCACTACACTGGAATTACGGGCTGGGGCACTGTGGATTTTGCAGGCTGCATAACGCACAGACTCAATGGATATTTCTAATGTTATGTGAGTAAGTATTCAGGCGTTTTAATCCCGGGATGAGGGAATGATGAATGGATGCATGGGCAGGTGATTTGATACAGAGTTTGCCATGTACAGGGCTTCTTGGGATCTATCCGCCTCCCCTACGCTATGTGATGCAGGGCTGCCATAGTGGGGCCATCGTCTATCTGGCCTTGTTGAGCCCTCCCTGTCTCGACGCGCCTTCAGACACTTGTGTCCATGCACGTTACCAATCCCATCTGATGGATTCTGTTTTGACAGACGCATGCACAGGTACACTCGTTTGTGATGGTGTTTACACCTCGATATAGATAGTTATGAGTCGCAAGTGGTTTTTGGGTGGTGATGGACCTTTGGAGTGGGCTAGCATGCATATGGCTGTGGATTTAGTGTGATCATTGCAGTGAGTTGTTGGAATGTAGTACTGATGGCCATTCTGTTCTTTTTCTTTTCTTTTGGTTGACAGGTATCTCCTCCCCTTTTGCCACTGCCATCTGTATGCCACTCCTGCAGATGGGTTTTACTCCCGACACCTGCTGCTTCGTGTTAATCAGTGGAGCAGCATTACGATCTTATGGGACGATCGCCAATGGGCCACATGCCCTTACGCAGTACTGGTGGCTCGGAGCAACATTTCGGCCTTTCAGCTGGACTAGTGCCTCCCCATTGGGACGGCCCTGCGGTTCTGTGCGCTTCCATGTTGCCTTTTCGTACGTGAATGTGGCTCTGTGTACCATGAGGGAACAGGGCGTCACACAAGTAGTGGCTGGTCATTTCTTGCGGATGCAGCCCACAATGGTGAAATGTGTTTTGGAGTTCATGGCCTGATGGCTGTATGGGCTTGGTGATTTTGATGTGCATTAAATTTCTATTCTGATTTGGCCCGTGTAGCGTTCTTCTTTGCAAGTGATGTGGCATATGCCTATTTGGGGGGCGATGTATTGTGAGGAGATCTGCACTGGGTTCCAGCTTCGGAGTTTAGTTGCGTGGTACTGTACTGGGCGCGTTTGCCTACGAAGCCCGTGAGGTCAGGGATGGGGGCTGCCAATATGACAGTTTGAATGTTGTCATGCTCAGGGGCGGGGGATTGGGTTTTGTGTAACAGATGCCGGTCAGCCAGGTGGACTGGTGGAATGATGTGATTTTCGGAATATTGCTGGTCACAGGTGCCTGTGTTTGCGTGCGTTTCTTGGTGGGGGACTGTGGTCATGTCCATTGGGATGGCTTCTGTATTCGTGCCATCTGTGCCCTGCAGCTCCCATTGGCCCCTGTTGTGTTTCTTTTGTTAGTTGGCATGCATGGGTGACTTGTACATTTCACTGGTTGCATTGTGACTTCATTGCACCTACGGGGAGTTGTACTTTGTGGGCAGGGAGCGGTGTACAGGCACTCAGTGGGGCCGTTTACGGTTGATTCGCGATGCCGTACTTCTCACCATGGCGGAATGGTGCATTCCGCCATGCTTGATGGCGTTAGGTACATGTCCGCTAGGGTCGGAATTGGCGTACCCTTGCGCCATGGTGGTGTTTACGGTTTGGCATGGCGCGCGCGCGCGTGCTTGGTGCAGTTAGCGTTGGCGTTTACTACGGTGTCGCTAATGGCATCGTACTTTGCGGTGACGGGTCATAGTCGCACCGAGCGCTATTCGATGGCGGTATTGCATTTCCGCCATCGTTTTCCGAATTCCGCCAGGGTCGTAATGAGGGCCAATGAGTGTGAGTGGATGTTGTACTAAAAATACATAAGCAATGGCATCATAATATAATATCAGTTACAAAATTTATAAGCGGTTAGGAATGGTCAATATCTTAAGATATATTTGATTACATAAGTGTTATCTTCCATATTGGCTTATACACCTCTGATGGCGCCTCTTGAGCCCAACCCATCATAGATAATAGTTTCAGTACTTCCTTACACTTGTCACTAATTGACTGGTGTGTATTCATCATGGGCTCTGTAGCAAGAGGGATTTCTATTAGTTGGCACCTTACTCACCAACCTTGGACGATTTGACAATATGTCAAAATATGCGACACACATACAGTAGGGGGAGAGCGAAGTTCATGGTCTGCACTAATTTCATTAAAAGTACTCCCCATCATTCCCATGCCATCTTTCCTAACTGTTCTATTGTATTTAGCCTTGTGTATCATCTTGTGTATGTGTGTGGGCTAGGGAGTTCAGCAGATGTCTTATCTGTACATGGCTCAAAATGAATAACCAGTGTTCTTCATGTCTTGATCACGTGTTAGGGGACTGTGTTAAAGAATTAATTTCTTCTATTAACTGGGTAATTCTAATGTTGTATTCTTTTGTGGCCTTTGGAGACGCACTTCCTCTATGCGATATAGAGTCTTTTGGCATACTGATCTCATGCATATGAACATCAATGGCTGTTTGATCTCTTATTGTAACTCAATTAACTTGGGAGTCTACTGCTTCTTGTCTTTGCATTCTGCTCATTCATTACTCCCTTCTGTGCCTCTGACCTTGGAGCTTGCTACAAACTACTGTCTGGGCAGCTTCAAAGCTTCAAGAATAAATGTATCTTAATGAATCCAGCATCTTGTCTGAGGCCTTGCTAGCTCCTAGGTATGCTGAGGCCTCTGTGCTAGTAAAATGGCAGTACTTCTTCACTTCTCGCCTCCATATTAGAGACCTATATTCATGTCTGTTCATTTTACATTCACCTTGTGCACCTGCCATATGTTGGTTTCCCTACCTGTGTATGCTGCATCAAACCTGCCTATAATTCCATCTGCCCTATCAGTGTAGTGAGTCCCTCTCTTGGTATTCCGGAATCCTCCTCCCTTCTATGGTATATACAGCGCTTTACTTGTGCTTTCTGCTATCTAACTGTGATCACTACTAGTTTCGCACACACCTAACTAATTCTTTAAGGCAGATGCATGTACATTGACTCTTGAATGTACTGTTTCTTGGAACCTGCCTTAGTTTGTCTCGTCTCTCACCCCTAAATTCATGGGGTGGTAGGGCTGCCTTAGCTGGTATTGTTTCTCACCTGTATGGTAATGATGTGGGTAGGGGCAGGAATTGGTACTTGCATATTTATCTGAGTAGGGGCAGGAGGTGATACCTGCATATTCATCTTCCCCATTACAAATTGCTGTAGATGCATCATTGAATGTTGATTTGCCAGTGTTTAGGCAAAGTTGATGATGGCCTCTACAAATGTGTCTGTGAGGGGAGAGTTGTAAGTCAGCGGTGTGTAGATGAGCAGGAATGAACAGTTGGTTTGGTGGTCTAAAGCTAAGTGGAGGAGGAGTGATTCACAGTTTGGGATGTTCAATGGTGGTGCAATTGTTATCTTTAGGTGGTTTTAGTATGTAACGATGAGGCCTCCTACTCTTTTTGTTTCTCTGTTGGCTTGTTTCAATTTGAAGGTGTTGGGTAGGGTTTCATGTGCGAATGACTACCTTGAAGTTTTGCATTAAACTTGTGGTGCAGAATAGTATGTCTATTCCACCACAATTTAGAAGTTTGCATATCTTAGTGTTGTGTTTTGGCATTGTTGTGGTGTGGACTTTTTTCCTGGGTTTTGCCTGCCCTTTGAAGGTGGCATTGATAATGTGATTTGGTATTTGTTTGTTCTTGTTGTGGATAACGCATTATTCTGTTTATCCTTGAGTAAGTTTAGAAGATCTCGTTTTGGTTTGATGTCTTCTTCAGAGCTGTCAATCTGATCGTTTTGATGATTCTTTTTGTCTCACCAGTTTTTTGTGATGAACGGTGTGCTGAGTTTGTTTAGTTTGCTTGTGCTTCTACTTTAGATTTTGTGTGTGTCTTTTGTGCTTTCAACATACCTCCTTATGTGTTTACGGTGTCTCTGAGTGGTTGGTTGTGGAACCATGTAGTAGTTTGATAGTCTGTTTTGGCAAAGGGGCTCTCTTCCAGAGGTCAGTGTGTTGTTTCTTGGTGTTGGCTGCTTCTCTGGCATGGTGGGTTGAGATGGTTGAGCTCTTTCGGTCTGGTTTGTTCTTTTTTGGTTCCTCCTTGTTTGGTGGTCTTTTGTGTTACAAAGCATTTTTTGGTTTTTTTTACTCTGGGATTGGTTTTCCCATTGGTTGGTTGAACATGTAGTGCAGGTAGGCAAACCACAACGCGTCTCAAACTGTGCCTGAGTTTCTATGTTAAAAATGGCTGTGACCTAGCTGCATTTCACACAAGTGGGGTGATGACACCCTTTTGTCACCCCTTAAGTTCAGAAATTGCACAAATGCCATGTGTGTCTATCGTGCTTGATCTTGCTATAATAAAGTTTACCAAACATGTACAATGTTGTGTATCCAGACGGCATCCACATACATCATAGTATTTGTATAATCATAGTAACTCATTCGAGATCATTATTCCACAGGATACGGAATCGAGCTTTATAAAGCTATTACCCCTACACGCTCGGCCCCCCGACATCTGGGGCGCCTACATCACCTACTTAATGTCCACCGAGAACAGTGACTCTTCAAGGGAAGCATCCCCAGAACCCCAACAAAATAAACCAGGCACTTAGTCCAGCCAATGATCGACGACAAACTGATAATAACTACTAAACTCATGCACAGATGCATCCACAGGGATTGGAGGGTTGGGGGGAATGAGGTATACAAGGCACATGTTATTTCCATGTTTCTTTATGTTGTAATTTCCTTGATTACCATATAATCAGTTGAATATACCAAAAATAAAGGTTTAAAAAAAATATTAATTTAAAAAATATTTATTTTAGGAAGAAACCAACAACCTACACATGTTTCAACCCACACAGGTATTTTCCAAGGCTAATTGGGTAAACAATTCTTGGTAATGAACTGGAATGCAGTTAGACTAAAGATAGGGTGTTGAGTGGTGCTATATTTCAAAGCCATCTCTCATGCAATATATATGTGCTTCCAGGTAAGCAGTTATTAGAAATTGAAGGAAATCACATGAATAATCTAATCAAAAAGTCAAACATCTAGCAGGAATACAGACAGACCCAGTAAAGCTCTTCATGATTTGTGTATTGTAGGAATGTGTTCCAATTATATGTCTAAATATAAATATGGGTATAAGAATCCCGGCCATCCTCTATCCTCCACAGGACTTTTAATCTTGTGATGTCCAGTTGCACTGATTTTATGTGTGACTTATTATTTTCCTTGATTAGTATTCCTTGTTGGTTGGCGTTTCAGTGTGTGACATTTGTTTGGGCCATGTTTGTTTGTGGTATTACAACAGACATTGTGGGTTCATGGGTAAGGAGAAAAATATTATAGGGCATAGTATTTCAAGGAAAACTATTCCAGGGGTAAACTAATCTAGGGGAACACTATCCCAAGTGAAAACGATTTCAGCAGCAAACTATCAAAGAAGGAAACTATACTGGGGCAAACTATTTGAGAGGGCAAACTATCTCAGGGGAAAGCTCTGGAGTAAACTGCCTCAGGTTAAAACTATCTCACGAGAAAATTATGACAGGGACAGACTATCCCAGTGGTAAACTACCCCAGAGGGCAAACTATCACTGATGCAAACTATTGCAAAAAGCAGAAAATCGCAGAGGCAGAATATCATGGGTGTCAGAATATTTTCAGGGGCATACAGTGTCCCAGGTTGCAAGGTGTCTAGTATTTCAGGGATAAACCACCGCTGCTGCAGAGATTTCCTGTGGTGCAGGCCTCACTGTGCTAAAACTCTGTGATTGCTAGGCCTTGCAATGGTAAACTTTCAGGGCGGTAGGTCCTCACTGTATCAGTGTCTCAACGACCCAAGAACCTGTGATGGTGGTGCCTCACAGTGACAAGTGTCTCACTGTGGTAGTAGCTTTAGTGGAGAGTCCCCATTTTCAAGGCTTCATGATGGTAACAAGTTCACAGTGATGAAAGTCTCTCTGTTGTGGTTTTCACTTCGCTACAAGGCCTTGTGGTGGCAGGTGGTCTCCACTGCACCATAACAGAGTTTGCATATGGAAGGTTCCAAGGGGCCCAGTTTAGCAGTGGAGATCACGGATGTTCAAATTCAAGGTGGCTAAGGGGCAGAGTGGTGAGGTGCAGAGTGGAAAGGTGCCAAAACTCAAAGTGGTGGATTGCAGGGCTGGCATAGCCTTGCAGAGGCACATCCCAAACTGGGAACAACCTCACAGCGGGAAAGCTCAGAGTGGCAAAAATGCAGAAGTGACAAAGTCTCACAGCAGCAACAAATTCCAAGGGATAAAGTCTCAACATGGGATAGCTCAAAGTGGCAAGATTCACAGTGGTAAATACTCACAGTGGGCGAGTTTGAAGTAGAAGAATTCAAAAGTGGAAGAGTTTAAGGCGATAAGACATCACAGCAACAGAATTAATAGTGGCAAAATGCAGCAGTGGCAATGTTCAAAGTGGCACGGTGCAAGCATGGCAGAATCTTACAACGTAAACTGTTTAAGGGTACCTGGTACAGTCTTCCTTCATCACCCAGGTGGTGACCATATTATACCAAGAACATGAGTGTAAGAGAATTGAATTCAACACTACAGCTAATTCAATGCCTAGTCTGGGATACTGAATGGAAACCCTTATTGATATATCTTTATGTCCAGTTCATGAGTTCCGGATGACTACCCCTATCTAACACCCCTCTCTTAGAATCCCCCTGACCCCACTGAGCCAAGAAGTAGTTCTGTTTTGCAAGTTTAAAAGGTTTATTTGAGAAATAAAACAAAATATAGATACCACGCTTTTATAATAAATTAATAATCGATATCGCCCTTATAAATATAATGTTAATCAACAATGGGTAATCTGACACTAGCACACTTCTTTATAATCAATGAGGAGTTAGTATAGAATGGATAAAGTAGCAAAAATACTTTTATGATTTCAAGGGAAAAGCAATGAGGAATAAAATGCAGTACAGAAATACTTGATATGATTTTAGCAAAAGATAAGATAATCACTTTTTCTCTGGCAATTCACCCCCCTCCCCTATGCAATGTAAGAAATGGAAGGAGATGGAAGTAACACACACAGTTCTCAGGAATGCAATCAAATACAATACGAAATTCAATTCCCACCCCAGCAAGCTTAGAGAAAACAGGTATGAGTTTTAAAACACAGGCCCAAGTGCTTTGAATGTGGTGGCAGTGAAGTGAGAAATATGCTGAACATGCTTTTAGTTCCCTTTAGGAGGTTCAGGGTGAGTGAGAGCTACTTGGTATGAGCTCAGGCTCACTTTAGCAATGATTCAGGGATGGTTATTAAGAGGCAAACGAATTTTTAGCAAAGGAAAGCAAAAAGCTGCTATCTTTTTACAGGTAAAGAAATAAGGCAAATCGCAAATCGTGGCATAATTCGCGAGTGCAAGAATCGTGATTGCGGAAAAAGTATAATTTCGTTCCTAGCCCAAACGGTTCCAGAGATACGGACGATTAAATAAAGGTAGTTTTTCGGATTTAAAGTAAACTCAAAATGACAGGTGACAGCTTGCAGCTTCAGAATTGACAGGTGACAGTTGTGCAGCTTTACAAATGACAGATGACACGATTTCTAGGAGGCTGTTCTACTTAGGTTAAAATAGTTTGGATTAGATTATTTTAACTAAGAGATTGGTTCTGCTAGGTACTCACAATATAAATTTGAAATAGGCCTTGCCACGGATCTGGTCAGGTTTTGGACTGGACTCCGGTTCTGGTCTCGGCACTTCACAGTGATCTGGGTCAGCTCTCTGGTTCTGCTCACAGCGGTCTGGGTCACTCTGAATCTCTGGTCTGGTTTCTGGGTCTCTCTGCTTTCTCTGGGTACAGCACTGCTTCTGGATCTTTCTGGCGCAGGGTTTCAGGCCAGAATCAACAGCTCAGCCCGGCTGTGAATAGTCTGCAAATGATTTTGAGGCCTGCTGACAAATACTTTTGCTTGCAGTGGGCCTTCTTGGTTCAAAGTTCTGTAGTCTCTGTTTAGCTTGGAAGTCTAAGTGTTGGATTTCTGGATGTGAAGTCGTCGGTCAGCATGCTCCGCAGCAAATGGATTTGAATGTCTCTACCTGTCCCAGCAGACTCTTTTTATGTGTTTTGAAAATGGGTGTGTGCCTGGGCCTAGCTAAGCCTGCCCCTCTCTACTTGTCATTGGCCCAATTCTCCCCTCTCCCAAGCCTGCCCCTCTCTACTTGTCATTGGCCCAATTCTCCCCTCTCCCATGATTGGGTGAAGGAAATGGATTGTCAGCATGATGAAGTCTGTTTATGGGTCAGAGGATCCTCCCCTGGTCAGTTTGCCCACAAATCTATATTTGATTCAAATACATCCTTCCCAGATATACAATTAGTTGAAATTACATGTGCAAATTATATATTCCTTATGGTCCATGCTTGTCCGCCTCTGATCTTCCTGGGGGCTTGCATTCAAAAATGACACCATTTTGCGCTTTTTAACTGGTTTTGCAATATCGGACATTTACCCAAAATTGCACACATGTGCGCAAGGAGTATGGACATTAATTGATGAAGTGTCAGATTTTTAACATGCAGACATTTGGAGTGAGACCCTATTTTCCGCTAGCAACCCCCCAGAATACACCACAGGGTCCTAACACCTTTCAAAATGTTCACAGAAAAATCACAAAAATAATGATATTACTTATATAATTCTGACAAGTCCGCACTATGGGCCTCATTACGACCCAGGCGGTAAGGGGTTTACGGTGCCGTAAACAGCGCCAACCCTTACCGCCTGAGTACGAGGTCCCTTAGCGCCATGGCGAATTTAACACCTGCTTTTAGCAGGTGTTAAAATCCATGGCGCTAAGGGACCATGGAGTTAATTACGCCACTGTAATTTACGGTGGCGTAATTAACGCCTTCCCCACTCCCATTATGCCCTATGGGGCAAAAATGGGAATGGGGAAGGGTAAATGGGGATTGGGGACTTACCGCCCCGCCAAGGTCGGAATGGGGCGGTAAGTCCGCCAACCACCATGGCGTAAACGTAGTTTACGCCATGGTGGTAAAGTCACGGCCCAGGCGGTAACTTACCGCCTGGGTCGTGATGAGGCCCTATGAGTTATCTATCTTTTTAAAATTATGCCCTGGTCAAAAAGGGGTGTGGCTTCCCACATCACAGGGTGGAATAACTGGTTTATCCACTTCCCCCAAGCTCAGCTGCTAGCAGAGGCACTGCCCCTCCCAGTTTCCCCTAAGAGGAAGCCACTTTACGGCCCCCCAATATAACATTTGCCTGAGTCCAGGACAGGCCTTTGTTCAACTCCCTGTAGTCCCCAGCTGCTCCATCCCTAATCTAATCAGAGAGGTGACAACTCCTTTTGGCAAGGGGAGTGGCTGAGCAGGTTTCAACTCCTGTCGAGGGTAGTTGTCAGGCAGAATCCAGTTTCATTAAGCCAGGTTTCAGCTAAATGTCACTTTTTGTTCCCAGTTTTCTACATTCAAATCAAACTGACAATTTTTACATATACATTAAATAATTACTTCCTTCAAGTCATTTCAGAATATAGTTTTACATTCTATCCACCTCTTAGCAAGTCTTTCCTTGGTCTGGTTTTGTTTCATTTGTTCAGTTTTACACAAAAGTCTGGTGTTTTTAAAACGCCGGCTTTCTGATAGTGGTGAGTACTGGTAATGCAACCATTTTTGGGATTAAGAAAATGAATTCCCCACAGTTCTGAGTTGCTTTTTTGGCAATCAGCATTGCCATTCCCAATGGTTTCAGGCTACTGTGTGTGTAGCCCACTGGTGGTTTTAGGCAGTGCCCTCCTGTGCTCACAACATAGGCAAAAATAGGTGGCAGCCTATTCTTCATGTTTTCTCTGTGCACTCTCTGGGGAGTTCTGGCCATCATGATGTTTTCCATGCCAGTACTGCACAGTTTTATTGTAGGGCTTGGATGCATGGGTAAAAACATCCCATAAGCCCCCCCTCTTGCGATGGCCATTCTGTCCTTTCACTGATGGAACTCGCAAGATCTGGGATGTTCGCCTCCTTTTCTTCCAATTCCATGGATGGCACAGTTCAGCATCTTTTCCTCCCTCCGGGTGGATCGATCGGTTCTCCTCGCCGGTCCTGATGGGAATATTGGGCGGTACCCCGGGCCCCTTGGGTCTCTGCTCCTGTTCTCCGGATCGTCCTCCTTGGCCAGTCTCCAGGTTTCATCTCTTCTTGGATGATAAAGCAAAGCGGCAATACCTATTCATAGACATTTCTTCACCACTATTAATGGTGTGGCGAACATATACATTTTATGAATCAGAAGATATGGACATATGCATTTTCTTTTTTTAAATTCGGAGATAAGAACATATATATATATACACGGATCACAGAATTTTATATGCTATATGTGGAATATTTTAGGGTTGGAACTGAATTACTCTGGAGCGGCCCCCTCTGGGATTCCAGTGGATTCCTCCAGTTGTTGCAGAGTGTGCCTGGGATGGCAACACTTTAGCTGATTTATATGTACCCACTTGTATTCCCCCTCTGCCAAACTGCTTTTGGGGATGCAGATCTTATAATCAACAGGGGAGATCTTGTCTATAATTTCAAACGGTCCCTTCCATGTAGGCAAGAATTTTCGCTGTTTGGCCTGGTTCCTTTGGAAATTGTATAGATAGACCCGATCACCCACCTTATATTCCTTTCGGGTAGTTTTTAAATCATAGTGGGTCTTCATGCTCTTGGCTGATCTTTCTAGATTCCACTGAGCATAGGCAAAAGCATGCTGAAGGTGTTTCCTTAAATTCTCCACATACTCATGAGTTGTGGAGGCATTCATCAACGTTTGCTCTTGGGTTTTGTAGAGCAAATGCTGGGGAAGCACCACCTTGCATCCAGTCATCAACTCAAACGGTGACATTTTAGTTGCAGATGAAGGGGTAGATCTGATGGCCATTAGGACCAGAGGTAATCGGATATCCCAACTTGGCCCAGAATCTGCCACAAACTTTTATAAACTGCTCACAATGGTTCGGTTATATCTCTCTACTGCTCCAGAAGAAGCTGGCCTGTAAGCAATGTGTAGCTTCCTTTTAACCCCCAGGATCTCCCACATCTTTGTCATTACTTCACTGGTGAAGTGGCTACCCCTGTCTGACTCAATCCTTTGAGGTAGACCAAAACGGGAAAAGATGTGGTTAATCATCTGGGCAGCTGCTGTTTCTGCCTTTCAGTTTGGGGCTTGGAGACATTCCACCCACTTGGTAAACAAGCATGTAACGGTCAACATGTACTTGTTTCCTCTAGACAAGCGAATCACAGGGCCTACAAAGTCGATTTGCAAATCTGACCATGGCAGTGTCATCCCCCTCTTTTGGAGAGGCGCACGGTGTGTGAGGGATGATGGCTGAAATTGTGCACACACAAGACACCCCTTCAAGTATTGGTCGAGGTCCTGCCCCATGTGTGGCCAGTATGCAACCTCTCTTAAGATTTCCAGTGTTGTGTGAAACCCCCTATGACCGGCGGTGGCCGCATCATGGGCGTGACTTATCATCAGGCTTCGGAATGAGGTAGGAACCACCCACTGATCATGGTCAGCTTGGGATTTCCATACCAACAAACCGTCTTGGATTCGGAACATTTTTGGACATTTCATCAACACTCTTAGGTCCTCTTTCCCAATGTAATCGGTATCCGTCAGGGGAAAGTTCTCAGGGTCCTCAAGGTGTTGGTAAAACTTACCAATAATTGGATCCCCCTTCTGAGCTGTAATTAAATCAGCATCAGGGGTATCCTTACTCCATTGTGCAGTTGAAAGATCATTGTGAGCATTTGTCTGGGACCTAGTGATAGCGGTCACCTGGATTTCCCCCAACAGGGACTCTATTTCGATTAGATCCCCTTGGATGGCCCCGCTTTTGGCCAGCTGATCAGCTAAGTAATTTCCAGTTTTGTCTGGTCCCTCTACTTTGGAATGACCCTTGATCTTCTTCCAGTAGATGGTCATCCAATTCGAGGTAACCAGATCATCAATGTTTTGGATTAACTTCCCATGTTTCAGGGGTTTGTTATTAGCGCATAACATGCCTCTGGTTTTCCAGTTGACCAGGTGCTCCACGAACCCGTTCCGTACATAATCCGAATCTGTGATTTTCGTCCTCGAGACAGTTTTCTCTGGCACAATCATGCAAGTCAGCCAGACCTTGCGCGAGGGGACTCTTCTTGTTTTGGCCATATCTGACCTCCACAGGAAAGCCTTGCATTGACAGAATCCAGGAAGTAATTTGGGAATTACTCACATTTCCGGCCCGGATTCTGTCACTTTGGAGATATTGCAGAGTCTGGTGTGGAGTCTCCACTATGATGTGTTCCCCCTGGATAAACGGGCAGTAATTCTTCAATGCCCACACCGTTGCCAGGAGTGCCTTCTCACAATCGTTGAATTTTTCCTCCACAGAGGATAAAGTTTTGCTCGCATAGGAGATTACTTTATTGACCTTGTCATGCTTTTGGTATAATACTGCCGTCAAGCACGTATTAGAGAACCCCGTCTTCAGGAAGAACTCCTTGTTTCTGACAGGGTAAGCTAGGCAAGGCGCTTGTGAGAGGCTTCTTTTGAGTTGTCTTACCGCTTCGGATTGTTCTGGACCCCATTCCCACTTGACCCCCCCGTCAACAGATGAATCAGGGGTCTAGTGATCTCTGCGTAGCCTTCAATGAACTTTCTGCTGTAATTAGTCAGTCCAAGGAGGCTCCTTAGTTCCCGCAGAGTTGTGGGGTCTTTCAGTTTCTGGAGTGCTTCCACTTTCTTTTCTTGGGGACAGAGACCCTGAGGAGTAATCTCATGCCCCAAGAAATTAACACGGGTTCTACACCACTGTGCTTTCTGAAAGGAAAGTTTTGCTCCGGTGGCCCTCAACTGTGTCAGAACATAATGGATCTCCGCTATGTGTTCCTCCACAGATGAACTTTTGATGAGGACATCATCTACATAAACCAGGTTACCCCTCGCACCCAGGTCGGGCATGGCCTTATGTAGGAAAATGTTGAATTCATTGCCGGAGTTGAGGTATCCGAAGGGAGTCCGGGTCCATGTGTACTGCTGGCCCCAAAGGTAAAGCCAGTTTGTATTGGTCCTCCCTACTGACAGGCACGGTCCCGTATCCATTGGTCAGGTCTTTTGCTGTGAATACCTGTGACCCCTGAATCTGGGCCAGCCCTTGGTCAATGTAGGGCAGAGGCCATCTGGAAGTATGGACCCGTTTGTTGAGCTCCCTAAGGTCGGCGCAGAGTCTCCACTGACCGTTTGGCTTCAATATTCCCAGCACCGGATTATTGAAAGTGCTGTGGACTGGACGGATTATTCCCCGGGACTCTAGGTTCTTAATTATTTCAGTAAGAGACTCCATGGATGCGAGAGTCAAGCGATATTGCTTCACAAACACTGGCGTCATTCCAGGGTCCGTGGGAATTGTTGTGGTGTGGATGTCGGTGCGACCACAGTCATATGAGTCTACCGCAAAGAGATCTTGGAAATCCAAGAAAACTTGTTTCAACTTTTGCTTCTGTTCCAGAGTCACACAGGCATCAGCTAGGTTGACTCTATCTTCCACCATCTGCCTGAAGCCTGGAAAGACTTCTGGTTTGGCTATCTCAGCGGCCTCCTCCAGCTGGGTGGAGAAGTCCCTGGTCAGAGTGCTGATTTGGACTGGAGGCTTCCGGTGGGAAAGGCAGCCCTCATGGACCTGGAAAATCACCTCATCCCTCCTGAAGTCACAAGTCACATCTTCCTTACCGTAAGGGCAAGAAGTGTACACCAGGAAGTTCCCCCCATGCCGGGTGAAGATCCTGTCTGGTGTTGTTTTGTCATCACTGTCACTGTCAAAACAGTCCTTGGGGATTGGTCCTAACAGTTCATTTCCTAGATCAATGGAGAAATGTCGGTCATCAACCGCCATTCCAATAATGGTGCCTGCGGCTAGAGTAATACTCTTTAAGTCGCTGTTATCCACCTCTATTGGAATGGTGTCATGTTCTATGTTGACTAATGGAGTTGGGTTTACCCCCAACCCTTGCTGTTGGAGAGAAGCATTTAGATGTATGTAAGCATCAGGGTTTTTCAATTTTTGTCCTCTTTTAACTTCCACTTCCAGGGAGAATTGTCGGGTCCTTTCTGGGATGGTGACTTCCTCTTTGATCTGAATTTCAACTGCATAGGGTAGCAATTGAGCTGACCTAAATGCTTTTTCTGGATCATCAAAGCCCATGGGATTATCCGCTAATCGGGACCAAGCTTTGAAGTTTATTAGGTCCAAACTAATGGCAAAGCGATTGAGAATGTCACTGCCTAAGTAAAAGGCGGCAGTGACGTCTCGCACGACCAAATAATTATGGACTATGCTCTTGTTGCCAATGGAGATTTTGAGCATACACCTGCTTGGCAGGAGATGTTTGGAATTAGGTGCTTCCAGGTCCATTTCCCATTTGTCTATCAGTTTGAATGTGGGCATGGCTGGATCTTTTGGGAGTTGGCGGAACATGGCTTCGCTGATGAAGCTCTTACCGTTGTTCACACACACTCGAGTGAGAACAGAGTCCTTCCCATCATTTAACTGAACAGGGATGAACAACTGCTCTCCAATTTGCTGAATATCACCCAGGCTCTGAGCTGATTTCACATCTTTCTGGACTATAGGAGTGGGAGTTTCTGATTGTGGATTGGTGAAGAATTTCAGAGTGTTTCCTTCCAGTGTGGAATACCACCTTAAACTGGAAGGAAGGTTGATTTTCAGAAATAGAGAGGACCCCCCATCACCAGTCTGTTGTCCTACTGCTATTACTGTCACGTCTGGAGTTTGGTTGTTCTGGAAGTGAAATGCTACTTGGTCAGATTTTTGTTCAACCATGTGGCAGGTGCCGTTTAAACTAACATGGTTGACACTCTGTTTTAATTTTATGGGTCGGCTAGTCTGGGTCCAGAGGACCTTGTTTACACAATCTATTAGGGGTGACAACCTTCTCAGGAGGTCATTCCCTAGTAAACAAGGGGTGCCCTCTGGAGTCACTACTATGACCGGGTGTTTCACCTTGTGTTGCCCCATTTTAATGTCCAAGTCTGCAGTCCCCTCAACGGGAATTTCCTTCCCGTCAAAGTTCTGCAGTTGTCCAGGAAGAGAGGTGAGAGGAATTCGGTAATTCTCCCCTTTCCTGCATTTAGTTCCTCAAAGGCCCTTTTGGACAGAAGGGTAGCTTGGGATCCAGTGTCCACCAGTGCCAAAATTGTACCCTGCCCCTGTACTTGTACCGGGGCATAGTATCTTCCCTCCTTCTCCTCAAGGGGGCACAGATAATGCACATTTTTGGACAACTGGTGGGCTAACTTTCTGGTTTTGGACATGGCGAGAGAAGAGATTTGGGCAGAATTCTGTGGAGAGTCTTGGGAATCTGAAAGAAAAAGTTGGCAACTGGAGATCAGAGCCATTGTGGGTTCCCCTGGTTCTGGTTCTGGGCCACCCCCCCTTTTTGGAGGCATCACCAGGATGGGTTTGAACCAGGGGATTTCGGTATTGTGAGTCCTGGGATGAGATGATGGGCGGCGTTAGCTCAGTCTCCACATCTCCCCAGTCTGAATTGGTGTCCCTTGGGACCCATTTTTCCTTGGGAGGAGTTCCCCCATCTCTAAAGGAGAAGATCCTTTCCCCAGGATACTCTGAGGATCCCTCTCCCTCAGATTGGAAGATCTGTACCTCCTTCACAAACTGGGTCTGTTTGGGTACTTTGTTTCTCCTACCTCCTCTCTGCTCCTTGGAATGCAGGCTTTCAGGGGCAGGAGATTTTGTTTCCGGTTTTCCAGGGGCTGTTTACAAGTTGGGAAGGAAGCTTCCTCCAAGGCTTTACACCCCCCTTCCCCTTGTGCCTCCTCCCTGGGAACTGGTGGGTTATCGGGGTGCTGCCCCCGTCATTGTTCTGGAGCACCAGGTCCAGAGTTTGGGGCATTCTACGGTGGCATGCTCATCTGAGGGTTCTGTTGAGCCCTCAGTATGTGACCCAGATCTTGTGCCATATTTTGGACCTGGCGCTCAAGTTGTGAAACCCGCTCAGGCTGATACGGGGCTCTATTTTCTCCCCGGCTGATCCCGGGAAGGGTAGCTATCCCTTCTCTGGTAGTACCGCTGGTTGGGAAGATTTTGGTACCCCTCCACCCTTGGCCTCCCCTCTCCCGGATTAGGTTGTCTGGGCTCAGGGAATTGGGGAAAGAAGGATGGATGATTTAGGGGCTGGAAATTGGGTGGATACCTGGGGAAAAAGTTCTGCCCAGGATTTGGTGAATTTCTGCCCTCCTGGGGGAAGTTAGGAGGGAAGTTCCCCGGGTCAGGTGCTTGGCTGGATCCCCACCTTGGGCTGGAGGAGTCCACACATAACCCAGGATTGGTCGGTTTCCCTTGTAGCAGGGACTTACACAGTCAGGGGAGCGGGGGACCCCATTTGTGGGACTACCTCCTCGACTCTCTGTCTGTGACTGGCCTGAGGCCCTTCTGGGCTGTGAATTATTTGGTGCAGGCAGGGTTTTAGGCCTCCTCATCTCCAAATCTAAAATGGGGGCAACCTTTACCTCTGCCACCTTGGCAGCAGCAGGGGTGCTGTTGGTTTTGGGGTTTTGCGGCGCGTTATTTTTATTTTCGATAGGCTTCTGCACCTCATAGATCCGGGTAGCCTGTTCAATGACCCAATCTAAAGATCTTTTCTCATGAAAATCTCTCACGAGCTGGGTCATTATGTATTTGGGTAAGGCATGGAAAAACGTATTGATAAATTCTCTGCTATCCGTGCGCACCCTTCTGGTGGTCTGCGCAAAAGCACGCTTTAATTCTTGCACAAACTCTTGTGGGGCCTGATCCTCCCCACATTGCAAATTGTAGGCTGCCTTGCGAGCCTCTTGAGGATTTTTGTGAACAAAAAAATGTTTCCAGGTGGCCGCCTTATAGATGGACCATCTTAAATGATTTTGGTCCTCCAGCCCCGCAAAGAAACTGAAGTATTCTGGGGAGAATGTCCATTTGACGTACAGGATGCAGTTACTGCTGTCCTTCAAATGGAAAGTCTCCATCATTTGCTCATAGAGCTCCAAGTGTTCCCAAACAGAATACTTGGCGTTCTTATGATAAGGCGTGATGACACTCCTTATTGCCTTTATTTGTTTCAATGGGTCCTTAAGCAAGGCCCTTTTTGCCTTATTGGCCTTTTTGGTTCGGGTAACCCTGGTCCATTCATCCTCCGACTCAGAAGCGCTGCTCCCAGAGGTGCCTGTCTGATCTTCCAGGTTTTCCCGGATTCTGCGAGCCTGGGAATGGCTGGCAGAATGTGGGGACCTGGTCTCCTGTGTCCTGTGACGCTCAGAGGAGTCTTCAGATCCCTCCTTGCTACCAGGATTTGCTGGGTATCCCCCCCACTGACCTAACTGGGCAGAGGATTTCAGGATGCCCTTAGTGGGCCTACTCTCCTGGGGTTACCCACTAAATTGCACTGTGTTTGGGTGCCCATACCCGGATGCCCGCCCATCCATTCCTGGGAGGTACTGGCCTATGAGCCCCATACTTCTAGCTCGATAGTAATCTGCCATCCCCGTGGCCCTGGGCTCAAGTGCGTGAGGGGACATGGGGGTGGCAGAGTCCAGGGACTGGGAGAGATGAAGGCCTCTGGTACTAGGGCTCCTGAGGTTATGCTCAGGAGTTTCTCTTTCCCAGCGAACCTCATCTCTATCCGCCCCTGCTTCCTGTTGCAATGCAAGAGCCTGCGCTTTCAGTTCCTCAGTTAAGGCCTTACTAGACTGTATCAGTCTCTCCTGCATCGCTACCTGTTGCTGGAGCCTATCATTGTGCTGACAGAGAGCCTCATTTTCTCTCTGTGCCTCCTGATTGGTCCTGGAGTACTGGGCCAGTCTCTGCTGCAGGAGTGTTACCTCCTGAGCTGTGTCCCTATTGGCCTGCTCCTTTCTTGCCAGAGCATCCTCCACCATCCTGGTGTGCTCTAACAAGTTCTGGTGTACTTTTTGGAGGTCACCCAGTCCCTGGAGGGCCAGGTGATTTTCTTCCATTTTCCTTTTTAAGTGGCAGACTTTCTGGCCTAAGATATCCCTTTCCTGACTAAGAGCCTTCATCTGTGCCGCCAGGTCGTCCCTTTGCCTTTGGAAGGCACCAGCTTTCTGGCGCTCCTGGTCAAACTCTGCCTGGGTATCCAGGTCTTTCAAAATCAGTTTATTGCTCTCTGCCTTCTCCCTATCTAGGTGGCTTTGCAGGGTGACTACCTGCTCGGCACATGCCCTATTGAAATCTATGTTGCTCCAGCTTTTTCTGGCTCTGCAGTAGGGAGTCCAAACCTTCTTGGTACACCTTCTGCAAGGCCAGGAATCTGGTATCCTGGTCCGCCTTTTTCTGTTGCAGCACATCCATATCCTCCTTTATTTTAGTGATGTACTGTCTGCTGTCCTTTTCTGACTCCTGGCTCCTGAGCAGGATCTGCTCAGAAGAGTCCAGATCAGATTGGGCCTTCTCTAACACCATCTGTTGCCTATTTGCCAGATCTTTGCCTTCAGCACATTTGTCCTGTATGGCTCCCATATATAGATACAAATATGCCGCTATCCTGGCAATCTTATTATGTTAATCTTTGGCTTTAGGAGCCACATATAGTTCACTCAGGGCCACATGTAGCCTATTCTAATCCGGAATCCCCGGCTACGAGCCCCCAATTTGTAAGAGGATTCAATTCAACACTACAGCTAAGTCAATGCCTAGTCTGGGATACTGAATGGAAACCCTTATTGATATATCTTTATGTCCAGTTCATGAGTTCTGGGGAGAATGTCCATTTGACGTACAGGATGCAGTTACTGCTGTCCTTCAAATGGAAAGTCTCCATCATTTGCTCATAGAGTTCCAAGTGTTCCCAAACAGAATACTTGGCGTTCTTATGATAAGGCGTGATGACACTCCTTATTGCCTTTATTTGTTTCAATGGGTCCTTAAGCAAGGCCCTTTTTGCCTTATTGGCCTTTTTGGTTCGGGTAACCCTGGTCCATTCATCCTCCGACTCAGAAGCGCTGCTCCCAGAGGTGCCTGTCTGATCTTCCAGGTTTTCCCGGATTCTGCGAGCCTGGGAATGGCTGGCAGAATGTGGGGACCTGGTCTCCTGTGTCCTGTGACGCTCAGAGGAGTCTTCAGATCCCTCCTTGCTACCAGGATTTGCTGGGTATCCCCCCCACTGACCTAACTGGGCAGAGGATTTCAGGATGCCCTTAGTGGGCCTACTCTCCTGGGGTTACCCACTAAATTGCACTGTGTTTGGGTGCCCATACCTGGATGCCCGCCCATCCATTCCTGGGAGGTACTGGCCTATGAGCCCCATACTTCTAGCTCGAGAAGTAATCTGCCATCCCTGTGGCCCTGGGCTCAAGTGCGTGAGGGGACATGGGGGTGGCAGAGTCCAGGGACTGGGAGAGATGAAGGCCTCTGGTACTAGGGCTCCTGAGGTTATGCTCAGGAGTTTCTCTTTCCCAGCGAACCTCATCTCTATCCGCCCCTGCTTCCTGTTGCAATGCAAGAGCCTGCGCTTTCAGTTCCTCAGTTAAGGCCTTACTAGACTGTATCAGTCTCTCCTGCATCGCTACCTGTTGCTGGAGCCTATCATTGTGCTGACAGAGAGCCTCATTTTCTCTCTGTGCCTCCTGATTGGTCCTGGAGTACTGGGCCAGTCTCTGCTGCAGGAGTGTTACCTCCTGAGCTGTGTCCCTATTGGCCTGCTCCTTTCTTGCCAGAGCATCCTCCACCATCCTGGTGTGCTCTAACAAGTTCTGGTGTTCTTTTTGGAGGTCACCCAGTCCCTGGAGGGCCAGGTGATTTTCTTCCATTTTCCTTTTTAAGTGGCAGATTTTCTGGCCTAAGATATCCCTTTCCTGACTAAGAGCCTTCATCTGTGCCGCCAGGTCGTCCCTTTGCCTTTGGAAGGCACCAGCTTTCTGGCGCTCCTGGTCAAACTCTGCCTGGGTATCCAGGTCTTTCAAAATCAGTTTATTGCTCTCTGCCTTCTCCCTATCTAGGTGGCTTTGCAGGGTGACTACCTGCTCGGCACATGCCCCATTGAAATCTATGTTGCTCCAGCTTTTTCTGGCTCTGTAGTAGGGAGTCCAAACCTTCTTGGTACACCTTCTGCAAGGCCAGGAATCTGGTATCCTGGTCCGCCTTTTTCTGTTGCAGCACATCCATATCCTCCTTTATTTTAGTGATGTACTGTCTGCTGTCCTTTTCTGACTCCTGGCTCCTGAGCAGGATCTGCTCAGAAGAGTCCAGATCAGATTGGGCTTTCTCTAACACCATCTGTTGCCTATTTGCCAGATCTTTGCCTTCAGCACATTTGTCCTGTATGGCTCCCATATATAGATACAAATATGCCGCTATCCTGGCAATCTTATTATGTTAATCTTTGGCTTTAGGAGCCACATATAGTTCACTCAGGGCCACATGTAGCCTATTCTAATCCGGAATCCCCGGCTACGAGCCCCCAATTTGTAAGAGGATTCAATTCAACACTACAGCTAAGTCAATGCCTAGTCTGGGATACTGAATGGAAACCCTTATTGATATATCTTTATGTCCAGTTCATGAGTTCTGGATGACTACCCCTATCTAACACCCCTCTCTTAGAATCCCCCTGACCCTACTGACCTAAGAGGTAGTTCTGTTTTGCAAGTTTAAAAGGTTTATTTGAGAAATAAAACAAAATATAGATACCACGCTTTTATAATAAATTAATAATCGATATCGCCCTTATAAATATAATGTTAATCAACAATGGGTAATCTGACACTAGCACACTTCTTTATAATCAATGAGGAGTTAGTATAGGATGGATAAAGTAGCAAAAACACTTTTATGATTTCAAGGGAAAAGCAATGAGGAATAAAATGCAGTACAGAAATACTTGATATGATTTTAGCAAAAGATAAGATAATCACTTTTTCTCTGGAAATTCACCTCCCCTCCCCTATGCAATGTAAGAAATGGAAGGAGATGGAAGTAACACACACAGTTCTCAGGAATGCAATCAAATACAATACGAAATTCAATTCCCACCCCAGCAAGCTTAGAGAAAACAGGTATGAGTTTTAAAACACAGGCCCAAGTGCTTTGAATGTGGTGGCAGTGAAGTGAGAAATATGCTGAAAATGCTTTTAGTTCCCTTTAGGAGGTTCAGGGTGAGTGAGAGCTACTTGGGATTAGCTCAGGCTCACTTTAGCAATGATTCAGGGATGGTTATTAAGAGGCAAATGAATTTTTAGCAAAGGAAAGCAAAAAGCTGCTATCTTTTTACAGGTAAAGAAATAAGGCAAATCGCAAATCGTGGCAAAATTCGCGAGTGCAAGAATCGTGATTGCGGAAAAAGTATAATTTCGTTCCTAGCCCAAACGGTTCCAGAGATACGGATGATTAAATAAAGGTATTTTTTTGGATTTAAAGTAAACTCAAAATGACAGGTGACAGCTTGCAGCTTCAGAAATGACAGGTGACAGTTGTGCAGCTTTACAAATGACAGATGACACGATTTCTAGGAGGCTGGTCTACTTAGGTTAAAATAGTTTGGATTAGATTATTTTAACTAAGAGATTGGTTCTGCTAGGTACTCACAATATAAATTTGAAATAGGCCTCGCCACGGATCTGGTCAGGTTTTGGACTGGACTCCGGTTCTGGTCTCGGCACTTCACAGTGATCTGGGTCAGCTCTCTAGTTCTGCTCACAGCGGTCTGGGTCACTCTGGATCTCTGGTCTGGTTTCTGGGTCTCTCTGCTTTCTCTGGGTACAGCACTGCTGCTGGATCTTTCTGGCACAGGGTTTCAGGCCAGAATCAACAGCTCAGCCCGGCTGTGAATAGTCTGCAAATGATTTTGAGGCCTGCTGACAAATACTTTTGCTTGCAGTGGGCCTTCTTGGTTCAAAGTTCTGTAGTCTCTGTTTAGCTTGGAAGTTTAAGTGTTGGATCTCTGGATGTGAAGTCGTCGGTCAGCATGCTCCGCAGCAAATGGAATGTAATGTCTCTACCTGTCCCAGCAGTCTCTTTTTATGTGTTCTGAAAATGGGTGTGTGCCTGGGCCTAGCTAAGCCTGCCCCTCTCTACTTGTCATTGGCCCAATTCTCCCCTCTCCCATGATTGGGGGAAGGAAATGGATTGTCAGCATGATGAAGTCTGTTTATGGGTCAGAGGATCCTCCCCTGGTCAGTTTGCCCACAAATCTATATTTGATTCAAATACATCCTTCCCAGATATACAATTAGTTGAAATTACATGTGCACATTATATATTCCTTATGGTCCATGCTTGTCCGCCTCTGATCTTCCTGGGGGCTTGCATTAAAAAATGACAACATTTTGTGCATTTTAACTGGTTTTGCAATATCGGACATTTACCCAAAATTACACACATGTGCGCAAGGAGTATGGACATTAATTGATGAAGTGTCAGATTTTTAACATGCAGACATTTGGAGTGAGACCCTATTTTCCGCTAGCAACCCCCCAGAATACACCACAGGGTCCTAACGCCTCTCAAAATGTTCACAGTAAAATCACAAAAATAATGATATTACTTATATAATTCTGACAAGTCCGCACTATGAGTTATCTATGTTTTTAAAATTATGCCTGGTCAAAAAGGGGTGTGGCTTCCCACATCTCAGGGTGGAATAACTGGTTTATCCACTTCCCCCAAGCTCAGCTGCTAGCAGAGGCACTGCCCCTCCCAGTTTCCCCTAAGAGGAAGCCACTTTTTGGCCCCCCAATATAACATTTGCCTGAGTCCAGGACAGGCCTTTGTTCAACTCCCTGTAGTCCCCAGCTGCTCCACCCCTAATCTAATCAGAGAGGTGACAACTCCTTTCGGCAAGGGGAGTGGCTGAGCAGGTTTCAACTCCTGTCGGGGGTAGTTGTCAGGCAGAATCCAGTTTCATTAAGCCAGGTTTCAGCTAAATGTCACTTTTTGTTCCCAGTTTTCTACATTCAAATCAAACTGACAATTTTTACATATACATTAAATAATTACTTCCTTCAAGTCATTTCAGAATATAGTTTTACATTGTATCCAGCTCTTAGCAAGTCTTTCCTTGGTCTGGTTTTGTTTCATTTGTTCAGTTTTACACAAAAGTCTGGTGGATTTAAAACGACGGCTTTCTGATAGTGGTGAGTACTGGTAATGCAACCATTTTTGGGATTAAGAAAATGAATTTCCCACAGTTCTGAGTTGCTTTTTTGGCAATCAGCATTGCCATTCCCAATGGTTTCAGGCTACTGTGTGTGCAGCCCACTAGCGGTTTTAGGCAGTGCCCCCCTGTGCTCACAACATAGGCAAAAATGTGTGGCAGCCTATTCTTCATGTGTTCTCTGTGCACTCTCTGGGGAGTTCTGGCCATCATGATGTTTTCCATGCCAGTACTGCACAGTTTTATTGTAGGGCTTGGATGCATGGGTAAAAACATCCCACATAAGATCAAGACCTAAAGTGAGAGACAGAACTAAATCATATGACATCAGAATCATTCATCTTGAATTACTCAGAACAAATACTTTTTATCACACATCGTTACAACATTAAAAAGAACAATTCTATTACACAAGTAAATGCATCACCATATGCACCCACACTAACCTTCATAACCACAAACAACCAATATATAAAGGCCCTTTTCAGATATAAGGGCTTTAAAGGAACAATCTAATTTCTATCTTACAATACACCCAATTATTATATAAATGTGTGTCTATTCGTTCACAACAAAAAGTCGTCAACACGTGTTTCAGTCAGAATATATGAGCCCTTCACTATGGCCCTTTGATGCTCCAACCTTCTTCCGGACAGCAGTGGGAACAACACTATGCCGCACTGTTTTCACCTGTTTGCACTCGTAGCTCTCTAAAAAAAGAACCCATACAACTTGGCATTAGAGTTCTGTCTCCTCTTGTTGATTCGCAGGGAAAAAAATCACCTGCACATGTTATAATCGCATAAATGCATAACTCCAGTGCATACCTCCTAGAATGAGCTCTGGACCCAGGGTCCCAAAGTTCATCATGCTCAGATGACTACAACACTTGAGAATTAACCTACCTAATGGTGCAAAAATACAGGGAATGGAGAAACCAAAAATCATGTGGCTTGCTCATTTCATGCGCTGGTAAATTACTGGTAGTAGTGACCTGCCATATGTAAACTTCACATTACTACGTTTACTGATGCTACAGTTTGCTTTGCATTCAACCCGGCCATTGCTGAGACCACTCTCTAATGCTCTAGTGTATACCCCCAATCTGTGCAGCAGCTGTATCTGCATAAGACACATCCAAAAGTTGTGCATGACCGTATATTTAATGTGAAACAGGGATGATCCACATCAGAAGTTCAAAAAAGAGAGACATTTTTCAGGTGTTAGGTCGGATTTCTTTTCTATTAGGAGGATGTGTATGTTATTTGGCATTTTAAAACGTTTAGTTTTTAGATGGGGAACTTTTATTTTTGTTTTTTTTGTGAGCCAGGCATTCGGACAGTCTTTTCAGGAAGCCATGTTTTTGTTTGTTAGGGTAGGGATCCCTGTTTTGTGTTGTGATTTGAATTTGAAAACTTAAGTTGGGAATCATTTTATTCTTTTCTCAGTTTTGAAGACAGTTCATTAGACAAGGCAGTTGTTTTTGTTAGGGAAACCGTGGATTTTTTAGTTGAGAAACCTTAATTGATGAGGTTAGATTTAAAGAGGTTGATCCCTTATCCATTCCTCACGGGTTATATAAGGAATGTCATGTTAGAAACACTACCGGTTTTGCCCACAGGGAGGAAAGACAGGTAAGCTCGTTTTTGAGCTGGCACGTGGAGGTACTTATAGGCACATAGTGATGACATCTCTGTTTGAGTCTCCGACCTAACACCTGAAAAATGTCTCTCTTTTTTGAACTTCTGATGTGGATCATCCCTGTTTCACATTCCTGCAGCCAAACACAACCCTCAAAATAAGCAGGGAGCTACTGGTCCTTTATATAAGCTTCTGAACTCGTTTTCCGACTAAGAATTACCTCAAATCAATGCGATAATTTGTCTATCCAATCTCACTATGTTATATAATGCCCAAATTCAATGCATGGACTTCCCGATCTCATCTGATCTCACAAGAGAAATTCAGACATCTCAATTCTTCAGCTGGCTCCCATAGATTCACCTGAATCCAAAGATTGAGCCAGCAGGGATTCGTGGAGGTGAGATTTGGGGAGATTCGCCCATGCTTAGTGAAAACGAGCATGGGCATTTTCTGTTGTCAGAACGGTCATGACAATTTTTTGTGGCATTGTGAATCTAGCTGCTCATTTTTGACAATCTGCACTGGTTTGGTAATTTTCAGCGACCATTATCAACATTGGCATGGCCATTTTATGGACAAATGCATGTCATGGCAATTTTCTGGGAAAACTATGGAACTGTGAAGGGTCAGTGAACTAAAAGTAGAAGTAATTCCATAGTCAGGTTTTTGAACAATGTTTGTTCTCAGTACAGGGTCTCCCACACTCTTGTTTATTTTGTAAAACTTGGGGATTCACCCTAAATCACCCAAGGAAATCAGGGCCTGGAGCCCTTGCACACTGTGCCTTAAAGAAGTTCAGCTTCACCTCATTGAAGAGGCCCAACAAGGATGACACATGTCTAGGGTTGCTGATGGTACTCTTTTTCAGAGGACAATTTCCTGGCATTTCTAAGCTGGACAGACTGCTTTTGTGGGTTGGACCAGACTGATATGCAAATGGAAATTTCTGCTCTGTGAAGGGTCATTGAGCTAAAACGTGGTTTTAGACCCTCCTGGGTGGAAGAAAAGTGAACTATGTTCGTTCTCAGTCGAGGGGCTCCCACACTTTGGTTAATTTTGGAAAACTGTGAAACTAGTTTCTTTCTCTTGTAACATAAAATCCCTATTACTTATTGAGGCTAGCTACTGTGCTGTAAATCAATATTAAAAATCTAACACCATCTTCCATGTCTGCTCTGTATGAACTTCCATTTAATTGTGCACCAAATACTCCAATCATATACACTTTATCACTGTATCTCTCCGCTGCTTCGATACATTCCTTCTCATGTGTTATCAGTCCTATTTGCACAATAGGATTCTGTCCATTTCTATATCCCATCAGATAAACATATTTCACTTAGTAAATCAGGCACAATAGTGCATACTATAATTATAGATTTTCAAAGTCTGCACCAGCATAACAAGTGAACTACATCCACAATGACAACCATAACCTATTAAACATTTAAGCCCACATGCATGAGACTCATACATTTGGTGGTATCCCGCCGGTAAATCTGTTTGGTGGCCAGATACCACCAAACAGGAATACCGTTCCCACCACATGGTCTGCTGGATTTACCAGCAGATTCCATGGGGAACGGTGGGAATTCCCCATTCCATGGAGTTCCATAGGACTCCATTGGGGGAATCGCTGGAAATACTGGGCTGTTGCAGTGGGGTCTTTAGTAAATTTGCATTTAGACTACTGCAATAGCCTCCTTGCTGTAATCCCGGCTAAGCAGCGGCAGAGACTGCAGAGGGCTCACAATGCAGCTGTTAGATTGGTCTGTTGTTTGAGTACATATGCCCATGTGTCAATTGCCCGTCAAACTCTCCTCCGGCAGGCAGTGGATGATAGAATTAAGTTTAAGATCACCTGCTTGATTTTTAAGAGCTCAAATTGGTCTGCACCATCATGCTTAGTGGACAAACTTAGTCGATATAAACTGACTAGGTTGTTACGCTCACGGGATCAACTATTGTTGAATATTCCCCAAACCTGTGGTGTTACAAGGGGAGACCGAAGATTTTCTGTACACGTCCCTATAGAAATCAGGACTCTCAAATTTTTTATCAGTTTCAAAGAGCACTTAAGACTCTTGTTTTTAAATAAATAGGATATCCAGATATTCTATCTCCATGGCATATAGCTCTCCCTGACAAACTGACCTTTCTAGATCAATGTTCTATTCTGTTGAGCTGCATTAGGATCATCTACGCCTCCATACGATTTAGTTTGTCTTTGTGTGCGCTTGTAACTTACTCAAAAATTAAAAAATACCAGTGCCAGTAATAACGATGAACAACATCCTAACAGTAATCAAATGGTACAGCAAGGGCATTCTTTTGGACGATGATAGGGTTTTCCTATATCAAAAAGTACCACCCTAGCCACTATCTGCTTCTTACCAATGATCCACAAAGCATTTGAACAACTACCTTTAGTTAGTCCAATAGTGAGTGGAATGGGCTGGTTCATGGAGGGTGCTGCCAAGTATATAGAACAGTATCTCCAACCTCTTGTGCTCCAAATGAAATCATATACCAATGGCTCCACCCACATACTTGAACTATTGAAACCTATTAAATGGCAGGATGAGTTTTACTTGGCCTGATTGGACACGAAGGCCGTCTACACGTCCATAGACCACGACCTGGAAATAAAATCACTGGACTATCACTTTGCCAAACTGTCCACCAAATACTAACTTCACCTGACATTAAAGAACTCTTGCATTTCTCAATGAAAAACAATGCATTTGATTTTGATAGAGAATACTATAAACAGACAAAAGGGGTAGGAATGGGAGCTGCATTTGCCCCTTTGCTAGCAAACCTTTTCATGGCAGAATATGAGCAGGCCCATGCACCACAACATGTCACGCTATCCAAACATATTGATGACATTATGTATAGGTATAGGACCGCTCACACGTGTCCTTGTCTATAAGGACTGCATCACTGGTCTGTCACCAGTTCTTAGGTGCTACTACTAGGCATAGCTGTTATATTCACTGTTACCAGACTGCCTACCAATCATTTTGTTCTGCTAAATATGATACCTGTAAGGCGTATATACTGATGGGCTGTATAGTAACTGCTTAACCATTTACTCAATGTGTGATTATTTTTGGGCTTCTTTGTGATTTTTGCTGATCAATATTCATATCCTGTATGCCATTGGTCAGAATGTAGTAAGTGTACCCTAAACATATAAGCCATAGCCCTAGCACCCTCACACCATGATAACCATAACCCATTGCCTCTGGTCCATCATATACTTACTGCTCACTACCTACAAAACACCTGACACTAGCCTCCACTCAACTACCACAAGAGGCCTACACAACTTAACCTACACATTTTCTACTATCCCCACCAACAAGGATCGTCCACAACCTATTAGCGGACCTACTAGCGGACTTCCAAGCACTCCATGTAGCCTATACAACAGAAATTCCAGACTTAGAGCGAGACTGTCGAGACTCTATGAGCCTCTGACAAGATCCCTCCCTCCCTCTAACAAAAGAGTCAATAGCCATAAAGTACAATCCGCCAACGGCAAAATCCAGACACCTCAAACCTCTCTTACCAAAACTAAACAAACTAAACCGACCATAGTGGCCCCCCCCTCTCAAAGGCGTACTAATAAATGCGAGATCATTGACTGTGCATGCCACGGACATCTGTGAACTTATATTGATAATAAGTTGGACTTCCTCGCCATCACAGAGTCCTGGCTGCATGATGCAGCAGGACCTCTATTGTCCTTAGTAATCCCAGACGGTTATACTATTCTGAGTCAAGATAGAAGTAACATGCGAGGTGGTGGCATTGCCATCATCCCCAAAATCAGCCCAGGCATGAGCACCACTTCCTCTCTAGCCCTCAATTCCTGTGAAGTGCTCGCAATCAAACTCCCGCTTCACAAATACCAGACCATGACTATCTATCTCATCTACAGACCCCCTGGCCCTGTGGGAACATTCGAGGAAGATATTAATCGTCTACTGTCCAATAATCTCAAAACATCTACACAACTGCTCATTCTGGGGGATTTCAATCTGGGTTATAATGACCCATTAGACAAATATGCCACCACCATGACTAATACCCTTACAGAACTAGGCTTAACTCAAAAAATTCTAGAACCTACCCATAGTAAAGGGAGACCCCTCAACAGGATAACGGATTACAACTGTACTGCCTCCATTACTTCCATATCCCCACAATTGTGGACGGACCACTACCTGGTGACTTTCGAACTATCCACCACTAGACCACTTCCACCAGTCTCAAATATGGCCCCACCATGTCTAACTAGGAATAAAAAGTGTATCACGAAGGACAAAGTGATTCCTACTATCCTACCCACTCTAAACCAACTTGATGAACACCTAGTCCCGGAGCTGCTTGTTGAAGAGTGCAACAAAATTATGCTAACCACTCTTGATAGCATTGCCCCTCTAAAACTCAGACAAAGTAAACCTAAAGCCCACCTCAATAAATGGTTCACCCCTGAACTGAAGGCTCTACGACAATTTAAGTGGAGTTGTGAATCCACTTGGAGGCTTACTCCATCAGAAGACCATAAAAACAAACTTATGGAAATGTCCTCTCTTTACAAGAAGGAAATTCTCCTAGCCGAGCACTCATATAATAAACGCATCTCTATGGCTAATTCGAGTATGAGGGAATTGTTCTCCATCCTTAAGGAATTGGAGTCACCCACCCCCATCCCAGATACATGTACAAAAGACAAAATGTGGTGCTCAGAGATACAAAAAACATTAGCTAACAAAGTTGCCATGCTCCAAAAGTAAATAGCTACTAAGAAAGCATCACTTAATCAACCACCACAATCCAATACCAACCCACCTCCTAAAGAACAAAACCCAACAATTCAATTCAGATTTGCCAAAAAGTCCATCTTGGAGGTTGAGAAAGTCATCCTCTCTCTTAAGCCTTCTAATTGTCAAGGCGACCTATGCCCTGCACAACTCATAAAAGATGCCGCTAGAGAACACTCCCCTTTCATAGCTAAACCCGTTAATGCCTCATTCGCCTCAGGCACTGTGCCAACCAACTTGAAACAATCATGGGTACTGCCTCTGCTGAAAAAACAAACCCTAGACCCCCTCATCCCTACTAACTACCGCCCCCCAACAACAGTACTGTTCCTGCTAAAATTCCTTGACAAGATTGCATACACCCAAATCCAAAAATTCTTGGAACAACACAAGCTTTTGGGAGCACGGCAGTCGGGTTTCCGTCCCCAAAATGGCACAGAGACCACCCTCATCGATTTGAAGGCTCAAATAGATGAGCTACAGGACAAAGGTCAAACAGCCCTCCTCCTACTATTGGATCTCTCGGCCGTATTCAACCTTGTAGATCACAAGGTCCTTTGCAGCCACCTAAATTCCACTGCACACTTCTCCAAAGAAGCTATAACATGAGTCGAATCCTTTCTCAGTGATAGGATCAGGAGGGTGTTTTCCTCCTCAGATGTGGCAGACCCTATCCCCATTTTGTGCGGCATTCCCCAGGGTTCCTGCGTATCCCCTACCCTATACAACATATTTACTAAGCCCCCTTTTGATGATCTGGACCTTCTTGGTACCGCCTACACTAATTATGCAGATGATACCCATGTTCTCCTCCCACTTTCAAGGGATTACAGCAAGGATTTGGCCTTGGTAAATAGGGTGTATCTCATCATCCAGGCATGGATGGCAACTCATGGTCTATGCCTGAATGATGACAAAACAGAATTAATAATTCTGGGCACACATTCCAATCTCAGAAAACTAGGCCAGGACTACTCTTCTTCAGTGGTTGATAGGAATATCATCACGGGAGCCAAGGAAGTGAAGACACTTGGCGTCTACTTAGATGCCACCCTCTCCTTTAACAAACAGGTGAACTCATTAACATCAGCTACAGCTTACACATGTAAGCTCATCAGAGCAGGTAAACATTTAATCTCGGATGACAATTGCATTATCTTAGCCAGAGCCCTTATTTTATCTAGGCTCAACTACTGCAATGCTTTATATATTGGTGCTAATAAAGCTATCGCACATAGAATCCAAATTCTACAAAATAATGCCTTGAGAGAAGCTCTCGGTATATCTAAAAGATCATACATATCAAAGATAAGGCGCAATAACAACTGGTTGTCGACCCAAGACAAAATCCTCTTAAAAGTTGCATCCCTTACGCATAAAACCTTAAACAGCTAGATTTGTAGAGAGAAGCTCCTCTTGACCCTCAAGAACCTCTGATATCAATACCCTTATAATTCCAAGATTCAAATTGATTGCCGTGGGTGCCAGCTTCCCTGTCCAAGCGGCACAGGTATGGAACTCTTTGCCCCATCCTTTAAGCACCTTTACACACAGAGAAATCCTACCTCAAATTTAGATCGAGCTACATAAACCAGTTGAAGTCTTCTATCAACTAGCCAGCGCGTCCCAGCCCCTCTCACCACCTCCTTGTATATACTCCACACCCAGTATCTGTACATTTCCACTCCTGATTATCTATGATACTGATATTGCCTGTATATCACTATGTATATTATTACCCATATTATTGACAAAGCCTGTATATTATTATCTGTAACCATGTAACTGCCATTGCCTGTATTTTATTATCTGTAAACATGTAACTAGGCTTTGCATATCCTGTATTGCAGGCGCCCTATTACCTTTGGGTCTGGTGCACACTATAAGTGAATAACACAAACAAACAAACAAACAAACAAAACAAAACAAACATTTCTCTAATATGGGATGGCTCAGAAGAAGAATTCGCCGAATAGAATCAATATCTCAGCACAAACACCTTTGGTTTGGAACTCATGGGGCACATAAATAACAAAGAAATAGCTTTCTTGGATCTCTGTATCTATATAAAGGACAGAGCAATACATACACATACCTACAGGAAACCGACAGAGGTAAACTCGACACTGTTAGCAACCAGCTGTCAGATATCCCTGTTGGTGAAATAATAAGAGCAAGGCATAACTGTAGCAAATCAAACGCAATTGAGGCTGAGGTCAAGATAGTCACCAAAAGATTTAACCAACATGGCCCATCGGACAAGGACCTCATGGAAGCCACCAAAACAAAAACTAGAGAACAGATTTTCTTAAAACAAGCTAACATGACATACAAAAAGGACACAATCAGATGATTCATCCGGCAATACAGCAGCAATAGCTCCCAGATCTACAAAATAATGAATAAACATTGGCATCTACTATTAATGGATGACTGCCCAAAACCAACCGTAGTCTTCAAAAAAGCACCAACTGTGCAAAATAAACCCTCTCCGAGTTTTATAGCAGCTACCAAACGTAGCCGGACGCAGGCCAGACCGATCAGAGGGTTTCACAAATGTTGCAGCTGCTCAATGTGTCCTTATGCTTTTGATAACACCAACAGACTGAAATTTGACATAGTACCTGACATTTTTGTAAACCAATTCTTGAACTACAGGAGCAAATTTGTAATATATATCATCATGTGTGTCTGCGGCAAGTATTATGTTGGTAGTACCATCAAATAGCTCAGAACAAGGATTAGAGAGCACCTGAGCTCCCTAACAAAGACACAAGATTTCCTATGTCCCAACACTGGACTGAACACCACCAAGAAACCAGCAAGAAAGATCTATGATTGCTCGCAATGGACCATATTCAACCATCCATTAGAAGTGGAGACCGGGGAAAAAACCATCAGAAGAACAGAGGCACAACTAATATGTAAACTGAGAAGCACTATCTTGTGTCTAAACACGGAAAATTAATATAAAGTTTTTTCCCTTGATAACAAATGTCTACTTACTCCTATATAACTCCATAAGCATACAAAACCAGCAAGGGTACTAAGAAAAACATGCACACCCAGCGCACAAACCTGCAAATCAGGGTTTTATTAACCGCTGTACCAAATAGCGATTATCATAATGATAGACCAAAACAAACTATACTAATAAATATGGATTAACTTGAATGATCACAATCAAGCATGAATGAGCAGGGAGGAATGCATCCAATCAAGGACCGAGACATCCCCCTGAGCAAACCCAGTTAAGCACCTTCACCACAGGTACCAATCACGAGGACCACCTTGCAGCGCAGTGGTATTCCCTAGCAGATACAACTATATTGTATATTGTATTTGGAGCTCTAAAAAAAGCATCAACAATGACAACCATACCAGAAAGAGTAAGCCCAACACACCAAATTACCAAACAATAGGGCACAGTGTAACTAGCAGATCACACACCAAACATTGATGACAGCCCCACCTTGATGTTGTATAACACACACAAGCCGATTATATGGCACTCTCTCCAACATAACCTTATGCAAAAATGTGTTTTACAAAAAGAATAGACCTGGAGGGTATGCTGCACCCCAGACAAGTAACACTTATCCCAGCATCTAACTTGGTTTTTGCTAAATTTAATAATTGCTTACATAACATTTAATTTTTATAGCAAAACACTAATGAACCCCATCACGGTATAAGAAAATGCATGTTTTTCTAGCTTAAATATACCACCAATATAACAAAGACTGACTCGTAGCATATTGCGAGATTAGGTTAATTAGCAGGCCAGCCAGACTATACACTGGTAGCCATGATGACTCCTCTCATGTGACCATAACACACGTGATGACGCAACACATGCATACGCTTTTCAGCCTTAAAAGATAATTGCAACAGATCTATCCGGCACAAATGGTAAAGAGATCAGATGCTGCCAACCAATACTTAAGATAAGAGCTACTAAATACTGTTAGTTTCTTAATGTGCATTCACCCACTGTATCGGATTCTTCAGTGAGTTGCAGATGAAAGCCCACCACGATGTAATGGCATAACGGAATGTGTGTATCCACATGGCCACCCCTGCTCACTCAATTATAAGGACAGGCACCCACACCAGCCTGCATGTAATAACAAATACAAGTAGAGTTTATTTCCGATCCTGCAAGCACCTGGCATGGCGCCTGTTGCCACTCAAACATAAATACTTCCATCCACCATAGAAGGCAGAGACCTTCCCAAACAGTGCAAGCAGCACTCATGACACCCACGTCAGGCTACAAGCTAGTATAACAGGCTGAGAGCCGCAAAAGTCACCTTGCAAACCCACACATTTTGACCCCCATTTGACCATCCTTTCTGAATCTAGCCATGCCCCACACTCATTACAGGGGCCTAATACTAGTAATGTGCACTAACATGACCCCTGTTGAGCATGCAGAATGCACCTCCCGACCAGTTAACCCCAGATAACAATGGGTTCACATTAGATACTCATGACCGGCATTTATGTCTCCCATTAAGATCAGAAGAGCAATTATGCGGTATACATAAATGTAACCCATCAGGAATTGACTCCCCTAATTTTAGACCACACCAGGAACCTGCTACGAAAACTACAACACATGATATGCATGTAACCCATACATGCCTCAGGATTTTTGAAACCACATGACCTCATCTGTAAGTATGCCAAGCACATTATATTACAGACCTCCATGGATTAGCCCAATTAAGCAAAATCTAATGATACAACCTAGAACTTTACCCACAACAACCATACATACCTAAAAGGTGATAGTACATCACTGCCTCCCAAATTGTTTTCAAATCACCAGGCACACTGTCCACACTAAATAGAAAAATCACTATAACATTGCCCTCCAACCGCTGTCTCCCAAATATCAAGGGGAACACCAGAATTTGCACAAACAACCAATGGGTTGCCTCACCTCACCAACACTGGAGGAATAACCATATTAACAGAAGCTGCATTCACTCAATGCCACTGCATGCTTTCTACAGCACACATTGGCATTTGCCATAAAGAATATTAATTGCATGAAATTGCCTGAGCTAATTTTAACACAAATGTTCTTTCTCTCTCCTCCTTTCATCCCTTCCTCCATTCCTCTTCTCTCTCCCATGTGTTTTTGTCTAAATGAAATGCATTATTATATTTAGAACTCTTGTTATGCAACTACAGTAATGTACTAGTGTGTATGACTCCAAAAGAATTACACAGTTTCATATATGATATATGATTAACCTGTCTTGACAAAGCCAGGATGGGCAAAATTGTTGGCCATGCAGTTGGCAATTATTCTCTTTTTTATTGCCAACAACAGGAGTCAACAACAATATACTGATATGCAATCTGTATTGAAATATTAAAGAATATCAAGGCTTACTATTGCATTATAGAAATAAGCAAGTCAAGAGGTCAAAGTTACAATTGTACTTTATTGACAAACAGCTGTTTGGTTCTCAATACCCTGCAGTGTGTGCAAGAAGACAGCGTGAGATGAGAGAGTGCTGAACATTCCACAAATGCATATATGTATACAAATTCTTCACAGCATTGGACACATCGTCCAGCTCCTCTTCATGTAATACATAACTTAGGGTTTGTGACCTAACTACATCACTAATTCATGCTTAAACATCTTTGCATAGTTTGCTGTTTTCCATCAAACAATTCACATGTTTTCCAAATACAAGGCACAAAGGTAACATTCCTCCTTTTACTTGCTTATATTTGTCTAGCATTTGTTCTTGAGCTTAAAGTCAGTTAGTTCCAAGGAGAAAAAACAAGGATTTCTGCAGAAGAGCACGTTTAGCCATTCATTATTTTACTTTGCTGTTTGAACAGGACAGGTACTGTTGGGACAGATGGTATCTAAATTACTGATTAGTACAGCTTTTGTTTAGCTCCAAGGTTCTTCAGTGTAGGATAAACAATCCACCTTAGCAGTTTCAACATTCTTATCTATGTTAAAACATCATACAGCAGCACAAAGTTCATTTTTCTCTGTTGAAGCCAAAAAAACAAATTCTGAACATGGAACAGAAAGCAGGAGGCAATCAAAATGGTGGACAACTCAAAATGGCAGCGTAGTCAGCCTGTTTCAGATTCATTCAATGCGATATTGCAATGTGATGTAAATGTGCTTAGGCCAGTATTTACTATCAGGTGGTATTATGTCAAATATATTTTCACAAACCCTCCTTTCGGCCTAAGCCAAGAGCATGCCTCAAACATTAGCATCATCCGAAAACCACATATCATCATCAGAACATCCTGAATCGCTATCTTCGTAAACATGGATCGCTATTAATTACTTTATGGTGATATCCTGCATTACCAAGGCATTAGTAATTTTTCCTGGCATATGTGTCTTAAGTTCTTGTTTACTAACTGCTTGTGCACAACTACCCACTATCATAGAATAAATGACAGGAAGACACTGAATTCAACAACAACAAAACAGTACTATGCCAAGGATCACCATCAGAACTGCAATTATTCTTCAGCCCCAAGTTTGTAACAGGTCCAAGAACCATGTGCCAATATTCCAGTTTCCTTCTGGAACGTGTATATCAGTGCTCAAGGTGTGCAATTTATTTATTGTCTCAAATATGGTGGGGAAGGGATCGGGTACAAAAATGCAACACGCGCATCCCACCATTTTGCACACTCCACCACGCTCAGCTAGAATGATTTCTAGCACCATTCTTTTTTGGAGAGTCACTAATCTTATAGCCGTTTGCTCTAGTGTCATGTTATATAGGATGTTGATAGTTTCATTGATGTTTTTCTCTAAAACAGTTAATTATATGTCCCCAAAAAGGTACAAAGGATTTAGCAATATCACCCAGAATCTGTGAGGGAGTGTCACCATCCTCATCCTGCCTGGGACAAGTTCTAGAAACTTCAGCAGTGGTGGCAATTTATACACCTGCTTAAATAACAAGTACCCTTTCAGTCTCTTAGCAACCATGGATATGCTTCATTACCACAAACAAAATAAACAGGATGCCCTATGAACAGAGGTCTATTCTCACCGGTTGTTACCAATTGGCTGGGAACCCTCTCTTTGTATAGAAAATGGAACAGAGTGCGGACGATGGTTAATGGTATAGGAAGGAGGCATGGCATCCCTATTACCTATGGGAGCCATTTTAAAGGTAATCATGGATTGGTAGCGCCCGAAAAGCCTATAAGAAGGCCTAGTAGAATCAACATTTAGCTTGCTCCTATTTGCAAACATGGAACACCCAAGAGACGCCAAAACCCGCCTTTCAAACTCATTGGCCCTCATTACGACCCTGGCGGAGAACCATGGTGCAATTTGCACCATGGTCCATGGCACAAAGCTGCCAACTCCGCCATGGGGGTTGGCGGACTTACCGCCCCATTCCGACCTTGGCGGGGCGGTAAGTCCCCAATCACCATTTACCCTTCCCCATTCCCATTTTTGCCCCATAGGGTATAATGGGAGTGGGGAAGGCGTTAATTACGCCACCGTAAATTACGATGGCGTAATTAACAACAAGTCCCGTAGCGCCATGGATTTTTCCGGCTGCAAAAAGCACCCGTAAAAATCGCCATGGCGCTACGGGAACTCGTAGTCTGGCGGAAAGGTACGCCATGCATTACGCCGGCGTAAACCCCTTTCCGCCAGGGTCGTAATGAGGGCCATTGAAATTTGTACCATCAAAATTTCCAGTGACACTATCAATGCATCTGCCAAGGAATAATGCCCTTAGTGAAGCATAACAAGCAGTAGTTAGAGGGAGAGGATGTATATACAAACCCAATCCCCTTTCTCCATGTTTTGACAGATGTGAGCAGACCCAAAAATTGGTCTTAATTAGAATGGCATGTGTGGCATTCATAATCATCCAGAGGGTGTTGTTTTGATAACCCCTCTATGTCTGAGGACTCGAGGACGAAGAGTATGCAAATGTACACATGGTGGAGAGACACTTGCAGTTGGCAATACAGTATCAAGTGGATGCACACGCTGTATATGCCATAAGACAGGTATCAACGTGATTGCAATACAAGCTCTTATTGTAATCAGTATCCATTTGGTCCTAGGGGACAATGGCCCTTGTTAGCCAGGCCCATCATCAGAAAAACGGACAATATCCTCATTAGTATGAGTGGCCCCAAACACAGGCATAGTTTCTCAGTGTCTGTTAAGAAGCCTCACTGTTAGGCTTTTTTAGTTCATCCGTAAGTGGCAATTGACCACGTGGCCAGTCTGGCTTGAAGTAGCTTTGCTGGTCCCTGCCTCTTATCGTACGCAGCAAAGGAATGATGAGGGACTGGCTCAACAATGGTTTTGTGTGGTTTGCTTGTGGGTGCAGAATCCTAGCTGCACTTCTCTATTCTATTACATTAACGTAATATCAAGCCCTAAATCTACATCCTCTTTCGTGGTCGCAGATTGTACTTTGAAACTCCAAGTACAGAATGATCAATAAACAGAGCGCTGTCGTTTCCTGAAGAAAATGAAGAAACAAGATTGGTCGGTGGTGAAGAAGGCAATGAAGAAGAAGCAGCAGTCTCCCCAGGCCAAACGGGCTCAGGAAGTGAATTCGTAACACACTCAGTGTTGATCAAAGCTGGTTCATTCTAAGCGCCAGGATCATAAATTTCCTTCTCCTCCCCATTGTCATTGGGCAGAGGTAAAGGAATCCTCTTCACATGTGTCACGTGGATCCAGTGTCTTTTGCCGGTCACTCGTAAAGCAGTTTGCGTGGCCAAAAGGATCTGGTAGGCCCCTTCCAACGAGGTGCAAGGCAGGTGCCCCTCTCGAAATTCTTTAACAGGACCCAATCACCATGTCGAAGTTGATGACCTGGACCCTCGTATTTTACAGGTAGGGCTGCTCGTACCTGTTGGTGAATGAAATTCAAGTTTTGAGTCAACTGATCACAATAATCAGACAAAAGGGGATATTCAATGTCCTTCAATTGTTTCAGTCTCGGTACATTCCATACATTGGCTGGTATCCCCATGACAATTCCATAGTGCTAGAGCCCTGTTTTTGACTGTCCGGTCATCCGCATCATTAGTAAAGCTATTGGCAAAGCATCAGGCCATTTCAGATTGCCGTGTGCACACACCTTGGCAATCTTATTCTTCAAAATACCATTGTGGCATTCCACCAGGCCGGCACTGTGAGCATGTTTGGCCGAGTGGAAATGTGTATCGATCTGTAACCCTGCACATACTTGCAGGATGACAGGAGCGATAAAATGTGGACCATTGTTGGACCAAATTACTCTCGGCAGGCCAAACCTGGGAAAATATTCCTTAAGCATGGTCTTTGCTGTTGACATGGCTGTGTTGTCTTTCACTGGGAACACCTCAACCCATTTGCTGAAGGCACATATCACTACCAATACATATTTGTAGTTCTGGCAATGTTCCATCTCAATGAAATCAAATTGAATCACTTCGAATGGCATGGAGGGAGGACCAAAACTGCCCTTTGGTGTCAGTGTTCCCTTCCCAATGTTATGTTGTAAACATATCATACAACTCTGAACCAAACGTTCAGCAGTTTTCTGGACATTAGCATTATGGCAGACGTGATCTAACTGTTGACAAATCTTTTTAGCACATATGTGTGTTGGGCCATGAGCCATAGTGACTATAACACTGACATAGGTGTTGGGCAGCATCCATCTTTGTTTCTCATTATCCACCCAACAACCCTCAGCATCTAGACCCGCTGGACCCTCAGGCCACTGTTTGATTTCTACCGGAGTAGCTTCAGCCTGAATCTATTTTATACTGCTAATCCATTGGTCCATTATGCAAGTATCAGTAACCCATCTTGCTGAATCGAGCACATACATTTTTGAGTGCATATCAGTAGCAGTCTGTTTGGCTATTCTATCAGCAAAAGTGTTTCCTTTTCCTACATCGTCTGTCACTTTCTGGTGTGTGCTGCACTTTATTATTGCCAGTTGTGTAGGAAGCACAAGTGCTGACAGCAACCAGACTATCAGAGTGCCATGTTGAATTTTTGATCCATGTAATGTCAAGAATCCCCTCTCAGCCCATAGTCGGCCAAAATTATGAACCACACCGAATGCATACTGGCTATCTGCATATATGTTTACACTAAGTCCGTCAGAAATTTCACAAGCTCTAGTTAATGCAATAATCTCTGCAGCTTGCGCAGAATCATGCAGAATTCATTTGCTCTCTACAACAGTTTTAAAGTGGTGATTGCATAAGCAGTGGTGGATGTACCATTCAGTAATTTACAACAGGAACCATCACAAAATAGTTCCCCTTGTGGATTCTTTAAGGGTGTATCAGTCAAATAAATTCTGCCCTTGGTTTCCTGTTCTGTAACAAAAAGGCAATCATCTGACATCTTGTCACTGCAGTCTGTCTCTTGTGGAGAAGGCAATAGTTCAGCCGGGTTCAATGAACAACATCTCTTAATTTGGATATGCGGAGCAAATAGAATCAGCTTGTGCTTTGTTATTCAAGCTGATGTGAGATGTTGAGTCTACGTTCTGTTTAATAGAATGTCTACGGAGTGGGGTACCATCACAGTTAAAGAGTGACCTAAAACTATACCCTCACTTTCATCATCTTGGCAAAGCGAATGCAACAGGATCTAACATAGAGGAAAAATAGCTGCGCGGCCTATTCTTGCAGCCATGTTCCTGTGTCAAAACAGCCAAAGCACATCCATCACGTTCATGCACATACAAAACAAAGCCCTTTACATAATTTGGTGTGCCCAAAACTGGTGCTGAACACAACACAGCATTAAGCAAATCAAAAGTGGTCTGGCAATCCATGCTCCACGGTAAAGGCAAGAAATGTCCTTCTTTGTCAGTGCCAACATAGGTTTTATCAACAACGAAAAATTCGGAATCCACTGTCTGCAATATGAAGCCATGCCAATTAAAGCTCTGAGCTCCTTCTGTGTATTTGGAAGAGACATATCAGAGATGCTTTGTATCCATTCAGTCCATTCAGGTGTCAGTCTTCTTCCCTCTTTTGACAGGAGATAGCCCCGATAGGCAACATCCTGTCGACAATACTGGAATTTCTTCAATGAAGCCTTATGCCGATGCTCTGCTAAAAGAATAAGCAGCAACACAGTGCCCTCTTTGCAAGCATCTTCAGAATCAGCAGCTAGAAGTAGATCACCTATATATTGCAACAACGTGCAGGTGGAAGGCAACACAGGCATATCAAGCTGTTCTTTCAATGCTCTACTGTAGATATTTGGACTCTCAGTGTACCCTTGTGGGCCACGAGTGAATGTGAACGAGCATCCCCCTAGGGTGAACGTGAACAAATATTTGCTTTCAACATGCACAGGAATACTAAAGAAAGCATTTTTCAAATCCACAACACTAAAATGTGTAGCCGGTGCTGGAATCATAGTCAGAATTGTGGTGACATCGGGAACAATCAGAAACTGTGGAGCAACCACCTTATCAATTGTGTGCAAATAAATAATAAAACGAAAAGGAATAGCATTATCCCCTTTCTTGTAAACTGGTAAAATCGGGTTATTACACACGCTCCCCACAATTTCTTCAATCACACCTTGGTGTATGAAATCAGAGACAATACTCTTCAAGGCCTGTTCACCTTCGACCATATTCTTATACTGCGGGATACAATGCAATTTAACAACTGCCTTCAAAACAATTTTAACTGGCTCAACCTTTAAAATTCCAACATCATTGTCATTAACTGCCCATAAACATGTGGGATCCTTATTTAATTCAGTTGGTAAAGGCATTGACAAAAATTGTGGAACAAAAGTTTGTTGGGGCGAAATTGTCAGATACACTCCATCCGGAGAACAATGAATTACAGCATTTATTTTCTTCAATAAATTCAATCCCAACTAATTTTCGCCACAATTTGTTATCAATAGAAATGGACAAGAATCAGTGAATGGTCCTGGTGAAATTGGTAACGGCCGAGAGACTGGACTAACCACTGGCGTACCAGTGAACCCTACAGAAATGTTGCTCTGCCCTGGCAGTGGATGTCTGGAACCTGTGAATGATCAATATAACACTTCTGTGCTCCTGTGTCTATCAAAAAGAGATGCTCCCTATTCCCCACCTTAATTTCAATGTAGGGCCCTTTTTGATTGACGGGAATAGGTATCGGTTCCAGAGCCTGCTTCAGGCAGTCCTAACAGATCAGTATATCCTCAGATGTAAAATCTTCAGAAAAATAGACATTCGAAGGATTATTAAAAATATTCCCACAATTAACATTCTGTTGCTGATTATTTTGTGGTGGTGCCTGTTGATTCTGTGCAAACTGATTTCTACCAGGACCCCCTATCCCAGGACGGCCTCTGGATCATCTACCCATGGCGCTATACGTGCTATTCGATCTGTGCTGAAGGAGCGGTCATTGTGCTCACCAAGGACCTTCATGTCTACAATATGCACACTGGTTTATGTGTACGGGACCCAGTTGTGTGCCAATCGGTGGTGTAAATTGGCCTCTGGACTGTGCATTCCCACCTCTGGCTCCTCTAGCTATTTGCTGCAATAACACTCTAGTCTTCAAGTCTCCCTTCTTTTTTTCCACCTTCCCCTTCTCCGTATTAACCCTGTTTTCATAATACTGAGCCCCTTCAGATTGTGATTTTGCTTGCCATGCACTCTCAGGAGACATAATCTGTCAATTTGTCAACAAACAAACTCTTTCCTGGCTCTGTACTTAAATCTTGACTGCTAAAATCTGAAATTACTTGCTCAAATCTGTTAAACTACTCTGTTGCACACTCTCACTTCCCTTGCATACAAGCTGTAAGCCTATCTCATATAATTCTCTTTTCAGGTACCAGAGTTTTTAATTTAGTCACTATTCTATCTGGCAACATCTGTATCACCTGTGATGGTTTCACGCCGGCTTTCCTTTCCCCATCTGCTTGTACTAAGGCATGCCATGTATCACCCATCCCTGCCTGATCATCTAGAGTTCTAAACTGCTTCCATAAGTCAGTAGGAAGGATCACGGGAAACAACAAATCTATATCACACAGAGTGAAAACTGACGCATGCAAGACATATTCTATTTCTCTGTAAAATCCTGTCGGATTCTTCCTAATATCTGGAATTGATTGCTTAATGGTATTCACTTCCTGTCTAGAAAATGGGACATGGACAAACTGTGAGATATAATGTGCTGCAATAGTAGTGGCAGGTGTTCCTGCTATGGCATGAGCAGGAATCTCTACTTTTGGAAGAAATGTCGGCGGAACATCCCTCATCGGCAATTGTGAAGAAGGCAAATCTGAACATCTATTAAGTACTAAGGCCAAATCAAGTGACAAAGAAGTCAATGCAGTATGGGCCAAAATGCTCTTTTATAAATAACCATCTAATCTGTGGGACAACATAACTTGTTCTTCATATAATCATCCTGAAAATACTCAAACATCACCTGTAACACTTTCCTTTACATTGCCGGAGCATACTGACTAAACGTGTCATGCACTTCAATGGGAGAAATTGAAACAACCAAAATCCATCTAAGAGCGTCTCTTGTGCAAATGCGCATTTCTTCACTCATTGGTTTCAATGTAGGAAGAAATCCCTTCTGCACATATGAAGCCTGCCATCCATTTTCATCCATCTTATCTTTCTATAACCAATCTAGCTCCCTTTTAAACTCAAATACCTTCACTGCATGCTGTTATACTTTCACCGCAGTGTCTGTTGAGCGGGCAAGGACATTCAAATCCTGCAACCCCCGTGGGACATTCATGTCCGTCAAATCACTCCATATATCAACTAAATACGATCCCATCTGTTCTTTCAAAATATTCTGTTCAGGAATACCCCCTTGGTTCACAAATCTAAATATTACGATTTTCAGGCTGTCACATAAGAGAATAAAATGGATAAAGGATTCTTCTTGTGCCCGACATATTGGGCAGCTACTGTTATTAGATCCTCTCCATGAGCGTGCAAAATTGCCCGCTGTTAAGGAGTTCATTCTGAATTCAAGATAAAGTGCACATACATAAGAGGTACAATAACATTCAGATATTCGTCAAATCCAAAGTCTTCCTTACACTGCAGATAAGAAGGGCACAAAGCGAACCATTGGCAAGAGTCCTCCATTTGTGTGTGTGAAAGGAGCGCAGCTGTACGTTGTACTCTAGTTTGGATTTATTGCTGATGGAAACTGAATGTCTATTCAGAAAAATAGACATTCGAAGGATTATTAAAAATATTCCCACAATTAACATTCTGTTGCTGATTATTTTGTGGTGGTGCCTGTTGATTCTGTGCAAACTGATTTCTACCAGGACCCCCTATCCCAGGACGGCCTCTGGATCATCTACCCATGGCGCTATACGTGCTATTCGATCTGTGCTGAAGGAGCGGTCATTGTGCTCACCAAGGACCTTCATGTCTACAATATGCACACTGGTTTATGTGTACGGGACCCAGTTGTGTGCCAATCGGTGGTGTAAATTGGCCTCTGGACTGTGCATTCCCACCTCTGGCTCCTCTAGCTATTTGCTGCAATAACACTCTAGTCTTCAAGTCTCCCTTCTTTTTTTCCACCTTCCCCTTCTCCGTATTAACCCTGTTTTCATAATACTGAGCCCCTTCAGATTGTGATTTTGCTTGCCATGCACTCTCAGGAGACATAATCTGTCAATTTGTCAACAAACAAACTCTTTCCTGGCTCTGTACTTAAATCTTGACTGCTAAAATCTGAAATTACTTGCTCAAATCTGTTAAACTACTCTGTTGCACACTCTCACTTCCCTTGCATACAAGCTGTAAGCCTATCTCATATAATTCTCTTTTCAGGTACCAGAGTTTTTAATTTAGTCACTATTCTATCTGGCAACATCTGTATCACCTGTGATGGTTTCACGCCGGCTTTCCTTTCCCCATCTGCTTGTACTAAGGCATGCCATGTATCACCCATCCCTGCCTGATCATCTAGAGTTCTAAACTGCTTCCATAAGTCAGTAGGAAGGATCACGGGAAACAACAAATCTATATCACACAGAGTGAAAACTGACGCATGCAAGACATATTCTATTTCTCTGTAAAATCCTGTCGGATTCTTCCTAATATCTGGAATTGATTGCTTAATGGTATTCACTTCCTGTCTAGAAAATGGGACATGGACAAACTGTGAGATATAATGTGCTGCAATAGTAGTGGCAGGTGTTCCTGCTATGGCATGAGCAGGAATCTCTACTTTTGGAAGAAATGTCGGCGGAACATCCCTCATCGGCAATTGTGAAGAAGGCAAATCTGAACATCTATTAAGTACTAAGGCCAAATCAAGTGACAAAGAAGTCAATGCAGTATGGGCCAAAATGCTCTTTTATAAATAACCATCTAATCTGTGGGACAACATAACTTGTTCTTCATATAATCATCCTGAAAATACTCAAACATCACCTGTAACACTTTCCTTTACATTGCCGGAGCATACTGACTAAACGTGTCATGCACTTCAATGGGAGAAATTGAAACAACCAAAATCCATCTAAGAGCGTCTCTTGTGCAAATGCGCATTTCTTCACTCATTGGTTTCAATGTAGGAAGAAATCCCTTCTGCACATATGAAGCCTGCCATCCATTTTCATCCATCTTATCTTTCTATAACCAATCTAGCTCCCTTTTAAACTCAAATACCTTCACTGCATGCTGTTATACTTTCACCGCAGTGTCTGTTGAGCGGGCAAGGACATTCAAATCCTGCAACCCCCGTGGGACATTCATGTCCGTCAAATCACTCCATATATCAACTAAATACGTTCCCATCTGTTCTTTCAAAATATTCTGTTCAGGAATACCCCCTTGGTTCACAAATCTAAATATTACGATTTTCAGGCTGTCACATAAGAGAATAAAATGGATAAAGGATTCTTCTTGTGCCCGACATATTGGGCAGCTACTGTTATTAGATCCTCTCCATGAGCGTGCAAAATTGCCCGCTGTTAAGGAGTTCATTCTGAATTCAAGATAAAGTGCACATACATAAGAGGTACAATAACATTCAGATATTCGTCAAATCCAAAGTCTTCCTTACACTGCAGATAAGAAGGGCACAAAGCGAACCATTGGCAAGAGTCCTCCATTTGTGTGTGTGAAAGGAGCGCAGCTGTACGTTGTACTCTAGTTTGGATTTATTGCTGATGGAAACTGGATTATACCAGAAACAACTGAGATACAAAGCAATGAGCCAGCTCTTTACAATTAAAAGCTGAGGATTTGCACATCCACCCTCAAAACTCATTATATGCATCAATGATTTCCTGTATTTAAATAGACCAGGTGACTCCCATATCCTGATCCAGAACATCACTAGTCTGCAGCCCACTTCGTCCACTATTGGGCGTATCGCATTCCATGGAAATAAGCGTGTTTGGGGAATTTGAAGGAAGCATAAGTAAACATTTTAAGAACTTACATTCAACAGTAGTTCAAATCTGGACATTAGCATAGCCCTATATTTCGGCTCAATAAAGTGATGAGGATTTTGCCTGTAGTTTATATATTTCGAGGGCAGGTGTAACGGCACTGCCTCCATATCTATAGAAATATTTCCTTCTTGCCCCACTGTTCTTTTCTAAAGAAACATTTGCTTTGCTAAATTGGGCTGTCCAGAGGCTATTTTTTGGGAACCTTATACCAAAGTAATTGTAAAAAGGACACCTGCTCCAGCCTACATCAATCAACACTTATACTTAATACACAATCTTTAGAATATCGAGGTCTGCAAACTAAGGCCATGAGTTTATCTGCATTGATTATTAATTTCAGTTCTTTGCACTTATCACTGAAGCAATGTAGAGTTTTCCTGAGATCCATAAGAGTTGTTGCAGGTAGGACTGTGTCATCCACAAAAAATGAAGCTGGGATCCTGTTATTTCCCATTCTAGGAGGGTCCAGGTAGTTCTTGGTCGATTTGTCAAAAACCTCAGCAATATAAATGCAAATCAATAAAGGGGCGAGCACACACGCCTGACTTTCTCTCATTGCAACTTCAAAGGGGTAAGTTACTTCTCCCAAAATGCCCCAGTGAACAACTGCTTGATTCTCTGTCTATAATAATTGAATAAGTGTCAATAGATGGTACGGGATATTCTTATATTCAGGACCTGATATACCACCCTTGCAGGACATCATCAAATGCAGTTTTAAGTTCGATAAATACTGCATAGATTGTAGTTTTTTTTTTAAAGCAACATGCTTTTGTAGGATGAGGAAAAGGTGAAAGCCCTGCATCAAGGTTATTTTTGCCTGCCCGAAAGCCATCTTGAAGGTGACTAATAATTTCCCCTGAATCGGCCACTCCTGCAAATGCTTCAGTAGGGCCTTAGAAAAATCTTACTGGTTGCATCGAGCAGTGATATCGGCTGATAGTTTGTGGGACCCTCCCTTTCCCCTTTATTGTACACTGGACCTATCTCTGCTCACTGCCAGGACTCTGGAACCATGTTCAAGTTAATCAATGTATTAAAAAGACGCCATAAAACTGGAGCCCAAACAACTGGTTCATCTTTAAACAGATCTTTAGGAATTGTATCAGGTCCTGGGGCATTCCCTCCATTTTGTGATTTGATTGCATCAAAATCTCACCCATGGAGAATCTAAAGCTGAGCTCTCCTGGATCAGTGTTGTCACCAAGCACTTCCATCCGCTCCAAATCAGGCTCAGAGTTTCCTTTTGTGCTCTTATATAACTCCTCAAAGTTTTTCACCAGATGTCTGGGTCTATGCAGGCTTGGATGTCGGTATCCCCCTGGATTTCTTTATCGGAGACAAGCTTCCAGAAAGCCAGGATGTCCACCATCTTAACAGCCTGCAACATATGATCCCATCACGCACTCACAAAAAGATCTTTCTTTCTTTAGAATACTTTTATAGTTTGTGCTAAGGGCACGCAAGAGATCTTAATATTTTGGAGAAATGCGCTTAACCAAGAGGTTAATTTCTTTTTAGCCACGCTACATTCAGAGTCATACCATTCCTCCTTCTTTATGGCCCATTTTTTTTACTAGTGACCCAATTTTATCAATGATTCAATCAGTTATGGGTAATTGCTGTTCAACCTACAACATGCCATCATCAACCCATTAAGGAACAAATCATCTCTGGTCTTCAGTCTGCAGCTATACAACTTGAAATAATAGTAGGTTAACACTTCTCATCATACATCAAAAGGACAGGCCTCCTGGCCAGTTATAAATCTAGCTTTTACCTGGGTCCTGCCATTAAAACTACCATTATGAATATTCAAAGAGATATAGTCACTCCCTAGGATCACTGTCAAACAGTTACCCTGGCTTTCATTGACCTCTCTGTGACATTTGACAGTTTAGCTCGTGGCAATCTGCTCAGCTTCCTGCTAAAACTCCAGCAGAATTTATGACATGCTCCCAGTTGTTTCCTACGATTCCGTCCTTCTAATACTACCATCACTGTTTTGCGCTGGTTTGCGCTATACAAATAAAATAAAATAAATACAAATACCATCAGATGAAAAGTGGTTTGCATAGTTTGGTACTGTTTTCAGGCATCTTTAATGCATATATGGCCAAACAACCTTACATCCTTAATCACCACATAATTGGCTGTCTTGTGCATGCCAATTAAACACCATTATATATCAAAATTGAGAGTGCTGTGCAGGAGTTCAGCAATTGTCTTCTACATACAGTGCCCATGATGAATTACAGCCTACTCTGTATGTATGCACCCAATACTGAGGTTCTGCTGTTTGGTCCATTTTTTATGAGCCTCTGAGGATTGATGCCATCTGCACTGACCCAACACAGCAGTGCATGCTCAAGGACTTTAATTTAGGATTCACTTTGCCCCTGTCATGAGGATCTGCTTGAAGTCCAAAGCCAAGTGCAACTCCAGGTATGACTCTGACCTTGTCACCCTTAAACGCAAGTGCAGGGTGGTTGAGAGGAAATGGCTAGCTTCTTGTGCATCCTCTGACAAACTGGCCTGCTGCCTGCTCCAAAGGCAATACCGGCTCTCTGTCCGCACTAAAAAGAGAGCCCACATCCAAGGCTGCATCTCTGCGGCTTCTAACAATTCGGCCAAACTCTTTAAGATCTGCAAGGAGCTGACCAATCCTTCTGCAGTCTCTACCTCTCCTGTCTCCTCCTAGGCCCCCTGCATGGCCTTGGCTTCTCATTTAATCTCTAAAACCAATGACATCCTGTCCACCCTCTCGTCCTCTCCTCCTCCTCCTTCTACTCTCTCCTCTATCTATGACCTCCCTGTGGCCACCTCTCATCCTCTTTCTCTTCCCTTCCTCTGTTCACCCCTGACAAAGTTTCTAGACAAGTCTGATCTATGAAAGTCTTGTCAAAACCTGTTCTTCTGTGTTCTTCTGAAACAATCAAGGACCACATTGAGATACTTGCTCCTGCCCTAGCTGGCTTCTGCAACCACTCCTTTGCCACTGGAGCCTTCCCATACCACCTGAAGCACACCCTTGTGCACTCTCTTCTCAAAGAACACTTAGCCGACCCATTCTGCCTGGCTAATTATCACCCGATCTCCAACACTCCTTTCCTTGGCAAAATCCTGTAAAAGCTGGCCTTCTCCCAGATTAAGCTTCACACTGAATATGTTGGTTATCTCCATGACCATCAGTCTGGCTTCAGAGCAACCAGAAGCACAGAAACTGCTCTCCTGAACATCCATAAAGACTTGCACTCTAACCTTGATTCTAATCTCCCCTCTGTCCTCATCTTACTCGATCTCTCTTCTGACTTTGACACGGTCAAACATGCCATCCTGCTGAAATGTATCCGTGATAACCTGGGTATCACAGATCAGGTCTTGGCCTGGCTGACCTCTTTCCTCTCTGATCGACCCTCCCAGGTCCAACTTGGGTCCTTCCTTTTCTCTGTCTCACTCTCTACCTGTGGTGTTCCGCAGGTGGCTAACCTCTCTTCCTGGCTGTTCAACCAAAACCTGGCACCTCTCGTCCACTGCATTGCTGCTCTCTGCTCCAACCTTCAGGGCTATGTGGATGACACTCACCTCGTTTTCAGGGTCCCCTCTGCCACCTCTTCTCCTTCTCTCATCTCTGACTGTCTGTCAGCTATCCAGGAGTGGTGTGCCGCCAACGATCTCTGCCTTAATGCCAGTAAGACAGAGATTCTCCTCATCGGCACATCTGCACCCTCCTTTCCGGTCACTGTTTGGCTGGCCTCCCTAGGCCCTCTTCCTGCTCCCACCTGTAATGCTAAGAACCTCTGGATCATCTTCGCCTCCACCCTCTCCTTTTCTCCTCACATCTCTGGTGTCTCTAAGAAGTTAATCTACCAACTGCACCTCCTCAGAGGTATTCTTCCTTTCTTCTCCTTCCCCAGAAGTTCACTGTCTCTAGAGCTCTGGTTCTCTCTAGGCTGGAATACTGCAACAGCCTATTTTTAAATCTGCATGCTTCTGCTCTCCGGCCCTCTGCAACTTATCCAGAACAGGAGTGCAAGACTTTTCCTTGTCCTCAAGCCCAGGGATCGTATCTCTCCAGCACTGAAATCTCTGCATTGGATCCCAGTGGCTGCAAGAATTAAGTTGAAGACCCTCTGTATTGTCCACAAGGCCTCCTGGGGCTTGGATCCTCAATGCCTCTAACTCTCTCTTCACAAATACCTTCCTACTCAAGCTCTTCAATCCTCAACTTCCAACTCCATCAGGGTCAGTCGCTTCTCCAAACAACAAGTTGGTGGTAGATCTCTTTCTTTGGCTGTGGCCTCCTTCTGGAACAGCCTCCCTGCCTCTCTGAAACTTGAGGAGAACAATCTCTGGTTATGGAAGCACCTCAAGACCTTCCACTTTGCTTCTTCCTTCTCTCTTCCACTCCGCTGCTGATTTCCTGTCTGATATTGCACAGTCACCTGGCTACCCTCTGATTTCAAGCCCAGGTCCCTGCCCGCCCAGTTGCACACCCGCACTGCCTCCCGGCAACCCTTGCACTTGGGTATGTATCTGTAACCCTACAGTCCCAATACTTGCACTTTTGGACAACTGCTGCCTGCATTTAACCTTGCACCTGCCACCTGCTGGCCGCACTTCTTGTTATTGTTTTGATCCCATGTACAGCAATGCCCTCTCCCCTTTCCCGTCGCACTTTTCTCCTCCCCGTCCCCTGCACGTGCGCGTTCTCAATGTCACTTGGCCTAGTAAGATCGTTGTCTCTGTCCTCCCTCTGTACCCCCTTCTGTGCCTCGTTCCGCCTTAAAATACTTGTGTATAGGCGCGTTACAAATCCCATATCATATCATATCATATCAAACTAGGCATTCTCATCACAAGTGCATGCACCTACCAAAACATCAATCTCCATTCTACAGATTCTACTGGGTATGCTGGCCATTTTTAATGATGGCACACTAAATTCCTCTAAATGCAGACATCCAATCCCATTTGGATTACTGTTATAGAGTCTAAGCTGGTTTCACAGCAAAACATCTTGTACAAAATGCAGAGGATCTATTCCTTTTCCACCCATCTCATGAAGCAGTCTAGCCGCATCGCCTAGCTTTGAAGCTGCTTAACTTTTTATTGTGGTGATATATTTCAAAATTATATTTAGTCATGTTTATGTTTTGCATTGCACTGTGCTATAGATTGCTCTTTCTGTCCTTGTTTCTTTTTCAGCTTGGACTTTCAAATGATAGAGCCTATAAATGCATGTTATGGTAACCAAGGAAGCCAGTTTAATCAGAATTATAGTATGCCTTATAAGACCTCGGTTTTAGTATAATTCAATGGATAAGTATAGCACTATAGCACTAGTTGGCTGTTATTAAAATTGCTGACACTGTGATTTAAATCCTAGGTCACTGAAAGACAATGAAGGATCATGGGTCTGTATGACTGAATGGAAATTTACTAGCACCTCTGAAGGCCCAGGTCAGTAGGCTAGTATCATCTTCGGCCTACTATATGAAGCTACTGCATCACGTTTGTCCCTTATCTGTCCCAAAAGAGTTGTGAAGCAATGGTGAGAACCATTATTGGTGCTGAGATCTACTATTGTGGAAGCCTCCTGGTAGGCATCAGGAAGAAAGAACTTTCGAGACTTCAGATGATATAGAATGGCACATGTAAGCCATTCTGGGTCATACGAAGTTCGATCATGTCTCCGATGCCAGGAGAAGTCTTCATTGGCTTTCCATTAAAGAAAGAATTGAATTTGTTTCTCCTCCCAATCATATTCAAATAATTAGCGGAACAATTCCTGTCCTATGTGGCAGATAAGTTAAAGAGAAAAATGAACACCAGGAACCTCAGGTGGAACAATCTCACCACTAACTCAGTCTTCGTTAAGCGCTGCACATTCTGGGCAGCTGCACCCAAACGCTGGACTGCAATGTCCTTTGATCTTAGAAGTTGTGAGTCTCTTGAAATGTTTAAGAATAGGCTCACAACTCATTTATTTTAATAGGAGGTCTCATATCTCTTTCTGATAATGTAGGGAGAGTAGGGTTATGTCCTCTGTCTTTGCCCTCTTTGTCTTCAGACCTTTTGGTCTTGGCGCCCGTATGCCGCCTGGCCTTTTGGTTGCATCACACACAAATAAATTAAAAGAGAAAGAAAGAAAGAAAGAAAGAAAGAAAGAAAGAAAGAAAGAAAGAAAGAAAGAAAGAAAGAAAGAAAGAAAGAAAGGAAGAAAGAAAGCCTAGCACCTAAACATCAAAGCCCAGCTCGTACCTAGTTCAATTTCTTCAGAATAAACTGAAATACAACATAAATAGTATTATCTTTTGCTGTTGAAATCCAAAAGATTTTACAGCTTTCTGGATCAGTAAATCACGTAACCCTTCACTTATTTGTGTTTTTTTCTCATTGTATCGTGCAAATATGTCTCTCCTTTCGGACAGATGGAAGAGTAGAACCATACTTCATTAATGAAGGTTCTCCATTTAAATGTATTTGTTCTGGAGAGACCTAGTGAACCTGGAAGCCAGGGGCTACAGGCCAAAGGTCAGGAACACAGCTGTATCCTGCTTACAATTAGCACTTTGATGTGTTATTATTAAAAGTGTCTTTCAGCAATGAAGGTACAAAGGAAGGACATATTTCATTTTATGTGACTGATCAAGTGCATGCACTTTTGAAACACTACCACTGCTATGTCATCTTATTATTAAGCAAGTAGAAAAACGTCCCCCCAACTTCATAATATAAGGATATTTCAAGTCACAGAGGAGTCATGTGCCCATTTACAGACACGAAACTGCAGAGCGAATGCCTTTAATACGCCACTGAACTCTGGGGAAGCACGCAGTATCATTTTGAAAAGAATGAGAAAAGGAAACATAATGGCATAGAAGATAACATTGAGTTGGCAGCAATTTTGGAGGTCTACAAAAGCAAGGTAGGAAGTGCTTTAATGTATGGCAGTGAATGTTGTGGGTACTTGAAGTGTGATGAGATGGAGGTCATTTAGAATGGGATTCTACCTAAAGAAGTTAACTGGTCTCCCAGTGGGCGTGCCGAACAGTGCTCTTCACGTGGAGTTGGCTGATCCCAAATTTGCGACACAGGCCAGAATTAGGTTTGGTACCTTTTTTCTGAGAATCTTCCAGGCAGAACCCGAGCACTCGAATATGCAATATATTTTAGAGGAATTAATCAGATCACCCCTTTGCCTTGAGTACTAGTGGTTTTTACAAAGGTCATAAAATATTGAGGAACTGTGGGCTTGAGGTTGTGGGTGCACTGAATCGTTCAAGTTTGTTAGCTTTAAAATCTGTGTTTACAAGGAGTGCACTCTGTGAAGACCAGGTGGAAGAATGGAGAGCAGCTTGCTCGTTGCATTCACTGAATGTGTATGCCTCACTGAGAGGTAGCACAGAAGTTGGGGGATGTGTGGGTAAAATCCCATCACCTGACAGTTGACGACTTAGTTTGATGATTCATTTGAATTTTCTCCCACTGAAGGCTCGTACTAACCGGGAAAAGGGACACCTGTTGAAAGCGTTCCTTGGCATTTTGGCTGTGTCTGAGAACTTGTGCCACTTTCTGTTGATCTGCAAGTGGTATTTGGACCTGCGGAAGGATCTACTAAGACCTTTTTTTTACCAAAAAATAACATTCCGGACTGTGAGACGGCTCTGCACTTTATTATGAACTAGCATTTGTGCCCGGTAATTCCTGTTCTGACATCGATTTTATATTTAAACTGTGTAACTATGTGAGAGAATCCTTGCTTCGTTGCTCAAGACATTAGACAACATAATTATATCAATGTTTTGTTGTTTTCACATGATTATGTGGGCAGGGGGGCGGGCAAGCTGTGCTCAGATTGTTGGGGGTGCGTTTGGTTAATTTTAAGATTGTGAAATGGGTGATGTTTTTAAATCATTTTGTCTAATGTGTGATGCTCTTGATTTTTATTAATTAATGTAATGATTGTATTTGTTAATGAAGAAATCTGAGTCGATAAAGTGTTCAGTTGGCAGAAAGTGAGAAGAGACATAATTAATAAAAAATGACGACCGAGAACAGAAAAGTATAAACAACTGATAAAAGGAAAGATTACATGGAACAATACATCTACATGGATGGATAAAGAGGGTCGAAGTACAGATGAAAAAGGAGACGAATAGGAAATGGCAAGAGGTTCTAGTGAGATGGAGAACATCTGAAAATAAGAGCAAAAGGAGAAAGTAATCTGCATACAACCAGAAAGGGGCACATAAGAAAATGACAACAGGATTATGCAAGGGAGGGCATGCATAGATTATAAGCAATGCAATTATCTCTATTATTGTACGTCAACATTATTTTTCAAATCTAGGAGACCTTATACACTCAGCCCGTGTCTCATGCCTACAGATGGCCTGATAAATCCTTTGTGACTTGCAAAATCTTTCTATTGTAACATTTGGGTACTTTATCAGATAAATTACAGACATGTGTCGTTTCGCAATTTCCTTATCGTAAGAAAATAATAGAGGCGTGTATTACAATATCCTTGATATTGTATGCGGACACTGTCACATGAGCACATTAAATAAGACTTGGCTGAGTTTAACCAGGGGTCGAAGTGTGCGAAAAGAAGTTGCCTGCTGCCTGACCCCGCTCCCCACAAACCCCATTGCCACGCCCCCTCCCACGCCCAATACAAACCCCCAAACACATGCCCCTACTGTTTAATGAAAAGTTCAGTGCAGTGCTCTGAAAGTGCGACTTTCAACGTCTTCCTACACTTTTATTTGAAAACGAAACCATTCCGGAACCGTTTCTTTTTCAAATAAAAGAATAGGAAGAGTAAAACTTAATTTTAAAAAAAGAAAAGTAGAGGAGCACGCTCCCAACCACTCCCGTTCACTTCGATCACTGAGTTTAACCGGCATAAATATGCAAGACACCGAAATGAGGCAGGTTGATTAAAACGTAGGCCACCTAAAGGGAACATGCAATTCGAGCTGCGGCCATATGTACCGAGTTCCAAAATGTAATGTACCTCTCATGGTTTTTTTACTTTTTTCTCGCATCTGCTGGAGACAATGCTCTGAGTTGGATCCAAGGTATGCACAGTTAGAGCAGTTGCACTTTCTGAATGCGATCATTCTTCCAGAGGAACCTATTGTGTGACTGACTTTTTCCACTGCAGTAATGACAGTATTTATTTCCCCCAAAAAAGAAAAGAAAACACATATGTATAATGGACACACTACATTTACTTGCAGGATTTTCCCAGTTTTCAAAGATTGTTACTGTAAAAAGTCTGTAATTTTTCCGACCCCCACCTTTTTTTTAATTCGACCAAAGGTGGACGAACAAAATGCAAACTTTGAGATTGCATTCTATCAAAACACGTGTTATATATAGTTTCCCTACCATGCATAGGCCCGCCCCTAAAGTGCAATGAACTATAGCTTCCACATGCACGGTGCCAGTGCAAATCTTGAAGGGGGGGCTAGAGAAAGGGGGTTTTCGGGGGGCCAATGTTTCTCGAGTTTGAAAGCAGCTCTGAAATTTCCATCTTCAAAGATCCAGCCAATGCTTCCTTCAAAACAAGATGATTAAAGGCTGATTTTTTCTCTCATCCGACCACATCAGAAGAATTTTAATGCCCGAGCTTTCACTGCTCATCATTAATGCACGCTTGCTCGGCAATTTCTTTGTGGTTTTCCCTTGGATCATAGGTTAACAAAGCATTTTAATTCAACTTCCTTATGATGTGGCTCATTCCAGAATAACCTCTCCGCCTTTGCCGCACGTGGTTTCTTCTGCGTCCTTTTTTTTTCTTTGCACAGTGTTAAAAACATGATAATTATTTGCAATGAGTGAGAAGCGGAAAGCGAGCGAAGCACTCAAATGGCATTTAGCAGGCCAGCTGGAAGGCGCAGGCCTTTTCCCTTTGTTGTCTGGACCGCAGGGAGCCTCTCAATAATAACCCTTAGCACAGGATCTGAAATGTATGTGCGCCAAATTAAGCTCATATTAGCGCGTCTCAGGTGTATGCAGGCATCAGTGTAATTTAGTGCGGCCATTTTGTGTGGCCGAAAAACATTTGGCATGTGGTACTTACTCCCCTAAGACTACTTTGACACACCATGAGTATGTCTCAACTTAAGCCCTTGGTTCAAAAGTACTACAAACGTAAATCAACAAAATGTATAAATATATGAAACATTTGAGTCAAAATGCCTTGGGGTTTGAGGACTACTTGGATCTGGCTCGGCCATAACTCTCCAGATCTCTGAATATTAGGTTTAGATTAGGTATCCGTCCACTAGCCATGTTGAAACATAAATGGATTACTACAGAAACTAATGTATGCATCTCATGAACTACTACTTAATTCAGCATGTTTTACTATTATGCCCCCTCTATCATGAGTTGAAATCCTACTATTTGAAACCGTGGTTGACCAATACTCTGTCAGAACTGTTATAGATTATAACCACCAAAAATGGTTGCCCAGAGCTGTGCCCATGGTTATGATTTATTCAAAACCTTCCAGCCATCAACTTTCTGCTTTGCAGAACTGTTATAGAGGTCACACATTTCTGTAGGATGACAGTGAATATTGTTGTGATAACGACCGTTTCGAAATACATCTATAGAGCATGGCTGAGAAGGATTCTATTAGTTAAGGGGCATTCATAAATAGTGTATTTGTATGTGTCGACATCCTTTTAGGGGGATTTTTATAAAGTGAATTGCTAATTCTGCACGGACTCTAAGATCTGCCCAAGCACAATCGCTTACTATTCCTAAATACAACTTACAGACTGCCGGAGGCGTTAGCTTCCCAGTCCTTGCTTCCAAACTCTGGAACTCCGTGCCATTGTCCATCAGAACTATCCCGTCCGCTACACTCTACAAACACAAAGCCAAGCTTTGGCTATCCTCTACCTCCGACCTACTACCAGCCTAGCCACCTGTTCTACTACTCTCGAACTACGGGCACCTTTTTGCATGAAAAGTTAACTCTACCTGTACCTGCTTTTATGCTCTTTGTGGACCTTGTGACCTTAGATATGCACCTGTGAATTTAATCTTTGCCTGTAACTATATCAATGCAATTATTGTACCCTGTGCCTTTAAGATATGTGCCTGGTTGCCCTCTGGCCTAGCGCACTGTACAAATAAATAAAATACAAATACAAATACAAATAATAACATTTGACTTGCATGATGGATTTGGCTGGTGTTTTGCAAACGAAAAGGTTTGTCTCGTGCCCCCCGAGGCGGATTTGTCAGAAAATGAAAAAGTTGTTAAGAAAGCATTAAACGCTGTTTTCGTGCCTACTCCCATTCATTTCCCCAAAGAGAAAAGTCCAAATTCCTGCTCAGCGCACAGCAAAAACCATTGGATGGAATTGGACCAGGTATGAAACAACTTGGGCAAAAAGCGTTGACTCAATTTCCGGGAGGCATCTGGGGTTATTACATCTAATAGCAGTTAAAATATTTCCCAAAATTATAGCTACATTTTTCCCATGGTGCTTTGCAGCAGAGGCCTTTCGGAAATGAAAAAGCTGCTATTTTTGTTTTTTCAGTGCAAGAGATAACCAGATTATAACGGGTATACCCGGAGCCAGCTGAAAACAAAAATTGGAAAAAATGCAATTTGGAGGAGGAAAAGGGATGAAATGGCATCACGCTTGAGGTGGGGAGGGGGAAAGAGGACAACATGAGAAATTGTGGATTTTGGGGGGCTGTGGACCAAGGTCAGATCTCAAACATTTTTGAATAACCGGGGTCATACTGGCTAGCTATAACCGCTGTTATAGTAGAAAACGGGAGCAGGAATGAAAATGCATCATTTGAAAATTCCTGCGGTTATTTACAGGAGTTTACAGATAACCAGGGGTATTTGTAATACATTCCAAATATAATCCCCGGTTATGGAAAAAAGAGAGAGTTAAAACAATGAGATTAATATAAAAGGAGGATTTTTACAGCCACAATGAGGTGGGGTAATTGGTGTGGCCGAAGTATTTGGGTACTGGGTTACTTTAAGGAATCGAATGGTGCAATATGTAAAGTGGACTCAGCTGAAGGACACGGCTAGTTGGACCCAACAAAACCTACTGGGGCAACATGTCAAGGGGTGCAATATTGAAAGTGGACACAGCCTTTGGCCATGGTCACTGAACATGGCCAAAGGCCATGGCTAGTGCACCCAAATAAAACCTAGTGGAGTGGCCACGGCGGAAGGCCATTGCTAGTGGGCCCATTTAGGAAACCTATTGGAGTAATATGTAAAGTGGCCAAAGCTAAAGGCCGTGCGCACTGGTCATGACCAAAGGCTATGACTAGTGGCAACAGAAGAAAGCTATTGGGGTAACATGTAAAGGGACCACGTCCGAAGGCCAGGACTGATGGTCATTTGGGAAGGCCATGTAAACTAGTAAGTAAGAAAGAAAGGTATGGTGAAAGGTCCTGGCTAGTGGGCTTGAAAGACACGTATATTGACAAAGTCCAAATGTTGTGGCCACCTGGGGGGTCCAAAAGGCTGTGGCCACCCGTTATGGCCTTAGACCATGGCTAGTGGCCTGGTAGTCTTTTTAAATATGCAGTGGGCACGGCCGAAAGCTGTGCTCACTGGCCAGGGCCGAAGGCTATGGCTAGTGGGCCCGAAAAACATGTATAGTGGGTCCAAAAGAAACATGTTGGGAAATTTTGGGAAATTTCTTCCCACTTGCATAGAAAGAAAGACACAAAAAGACTAACATTTTCGCATGGCTGCAGTCATGGACGTCGTACGCGCCTCATGATTAGCTAACAACACTCATCAAGTGTTATCCAATCACGAGGCGCGTCGCTCATGTCATCTTGACAGGAGCTGAGAGTCCCAACTGAGAGCAAGTCCAGCAGCCATTCATTTTGTGAGAGAATTGTGTCTTAATGCAGGAGTGCTGACGTTTGTCAACCTCTGCTGGAGACTCCTGCTAGTTGTGGGAGACATGGCATGTCTGCTGATTGAAAAAACAGTAGGTTTTTACTTCCTGTTTTCTCAGTTACCTCCAAACTAGTAATGAAGCTCAAGTCCTATTGGCAAATGCTGAGCTCTGTCTGTTACAGTACTCTATCACATGCCAAATTGTTCTTTATTAATGTGTTTGTTTCTGCAGACATAACAGTTTGTTTGGGGCGGAAATGACCTTCGGACATCGTTTGCGGCACTGTACAGCGATAAAGGAAATAACACAGACAGTCAGACGAACAATTAGTATCGGTTAACATTCCTTTCAAAAGGAATAATAACAGGAGTTCACTACTAGGTTTTAACAAAAGGTGATGTTATGCAACGGCCAGAACTCAGCTAATTGGTTTCTTTGTGCAAAGACTCGGAAAACAAATTTGATATGTTAGCTGAGGACACAGAGAAAAAGGAATAGACACTACATTGTTTGTCAAATATTGAAATCTGCAAACTGCACTGACTCTTCCTGTGCATGGTTCTCAGACGCCATGTTAGGACTGCTTCTTGGCAAAGGTGAGGAGCTCAATCTGCCTAACCAGAACCTACATACGATTTCTTTTCCTAACCCTGATTTTGATCTCTAATAAGGCAGGAGACGGCTATGGTTTTTGCACTTTCCTTTCAATTATGTAGCAAAATGTTGTTGCAACTGTATTTTAACTAAGCTTACGTTGGGCCGTACTTATGGGCAATTGGCTGTGTCATCGTTCCTATACTCAGCCAATTTTTATAAAAGCAAGGAGCAAATGTTGCTCATCAACCATGCCACGGAAGTCCTTTCTATCTTTCATGTGAGCTGGGCACTTTGCACAGTGAGATGCCACACAGGTATGGATTGATCGCAACGTAATATATTCCCTATACCCAGTGGCGTAACACAAAATGTGGGGGCCCCCCTGCGAGCCATGCTGAGGGCCCCCCAACTCGGCAACAAATCACGGGTCGTCCCACACTCTGGGCCAGCCTAGATTATCACGCGTGCGCAATACGCACGAACATGCTGCTTAAGGGCTATGCCGCACACTGCACTAGCAGAAAGATAGTGAGAATAACAGTTTCCCAAAAAACAAGCTACCTATTGGTGTCACACACTTAGACTCTAGGTCTAGACAAGGATTTGGCACATCTTAGAAAAAATCTTGTGTTGAAGCAAATATCACAAGATATAACACATAGGCTAGTATTTTGCCATAAATATATTACATTTTATTCATCTTCATAAAATATTGAGCCCAGTGGGTCCAATTATTAAAAGAAAACACAGAACAATGGAGATCAATCACAATTCTGTTAGACAGCACAAAATATTCCTATAGAGATGATTATGTGAGTAAACTTGCTTCATCCTGTTACTATATCAAGAACACTATTATTTTTATCAAGGTGGTGTTAGTAATTATATAGGTGACTTTATCAACATGAATATTTTCATAGTGAAGATATTACTGAAGTCCCCAGTTGGTACAGTGTGTGGGCATAAGCCCATCTATACAAAGTGTCGACAGGATGGCTCTGTTTCCAGCCTTATAAGCACAAAAAACAACAACTTTTTTTTTAGCATTTATAGGTGACTGTTGTCCATTCGGCCAATATAGGACCAAATAAGGCTTTCATCAGGACACGTTAGAGAGGTGTTTTTGACCCAGACCACGAGGTCTTCACAGTGGGTTTCGAATGTTGACTGGTATATCTCTTATACTGTGGCTGAAGTTAAATAATCTTCAAAAAAAGTTGTTTCGAAGTTTTAGGATCCTTCCTGCATTTCTGTAACAACGGAATATGTCAGGAACTTGCCTTCCGTGAGCAGTAGATGCGCTGCCGTCGGCGAAGAGTTAATTAATGAACGATCGGCGTGATGCAGGAATGATGACCTCTGTTTTAAACGCCGTTAGAGGAACTCCCTGTGTATTGCGAGGGGAACGGGACTGCTGACTAATTAATCGTTCATTAATTAACTCTTCGCCGACGGCAGCGCATCTACTGCTCACGGAAGGCAAGTTCCTGACATATTCCGTTGTTACAGAAATGCAGGAAGGATCCTAAAACTTCGAAACAACTTTTTTTGAAGATTATTTAACTTCAGCCACAGTATAAGAGATATACCAGTCAACATTCGAAACCCACTGTGAAGACCTCGTGGTCTGGGTCAAAAACACCTCTCTAACGTGTCCTGATGAAAGCCTTATTTGGTCCTATATTGGCCGAATGGACAACAGTCATCTATAAATGCTAAAAAAAACGTTGTTGTTTTTTGTGCTTATAAGGCTGGAAACAGAGCCATCCTGTCGACACTTTGTATAGATGGGCTTATGCCCACACACTGTACCAACTGGGGACTTCAGTAATATCTTCACTATGAAAATATTCATGTTGATAAAGTCACCTATATAATTACTAACACCACCTTGATAAAAATAATAGTGTTCTTGATATAGTAACAGGATGAAGCAAGTTTACTCACATAATCATCTCTATAGGAATATTTTGTGCTGTCTAACAGAATTGTGATTGATCTCCATTGTTCTGTGTTTTCTTTTAATAATTGGACCCACTGGGCTCAATATTTTATGAAGATGAATAAAATGTAATATATTTATGGCAAAATACTAGCCTATGTGTTATATCTTGTGATATTTGCTTCAACACAAGATTTTTTCTAAGATGTGCCAAATCCTTGTCTAGACCTAGAGTCTAAGTGTGTGACACCAATAGGTAGCTTGTTTTTTGGGAAACTGTTATTCTCACTATGTTCTGACCACATCCCACAAGCCCCTATCAAAAAAGTGGTCCTTTGCTCATTAAATATCCCTAGCAGAAAGATATACATATTTGTTTTAATGCAATATACAGCACACTATCTGTGAAAAATTGGGTATAAAGCCACAGTGTTTGCAATTGTTTTGTAGGGTAACACCAATGCAATACATGCAAGTCACAAACAGTGCACAGGAACATTAATGCTTTGCTATTAAAAATGCCATGCCACAATGAAAACATGTCCAACTGGCTGCACAATGTAGACCAGTGTAGACACGTAATAGCATTACAGTAAAGCATGCCAGGCCACATTTAGACAAACCTAGACTGGTTGCACCAAAATGCCAGTTGAAGCAATAACACATTAAAGACTGCGTCTCTGCAGCCTCTAACAACATGACCAAACTCTTTAAGATCTGCAAGGAACTGGTCAATCCTGTTGCAATCTCTTCCTCTCCTGTTCCCTCCCAGGCCCTCTGTATGGCTCTGGCCTCTCACTTCTCCACTACATCTCAGGACATCCTGTCTTCTAGCTCCTCTTCCTCTCTCGGCCCCCTTCGGCCATCTCCACCTCTCCTCCTGCTTTTCCCTCTTTCTATCTGGCAACACCTGACAAAGTTTCTAAACAGGTTCAATCAATTAAAGTGTCATCCAAACAGGTGCTCCCCTGCTCCTCCAGCACCATCAAGGGCCATATTGACACCCTCGCTCCAGCCTTGGCCGATTTCTGCAATCACTCTTTCGCCACTGGAATGTTCCCCTCTCCCCTTAAGCACTCCCTTGTGCAAACATTCCTCAAGAAGCCGTCTGCCAATCCTACCTGCCCAGAAAACTATCTCCCAATCTCCATCACCCCTTTCCTGGGCAATCTCTTGAAAACGCTTGCCATCTCCCAGCTTACTCTCCACACTGTATCTGTTGGTTGTCTCCATGACCATCAGTCTGGATTCAGAGCTGCCAGATGCAATGAAACTGCTCTCCTGAACACCTGTGAAGATCTGCTCCCCAACCTTGATTCCAGCATTGCTTCTACCCTCATCCTTCTTTCCTCTGCTTTCGACACGGTCAACCACGCCATCTTAAAAATCAAACCTGGGCATCATGGATCAGGCTCTGGAGTGACTGACCTCCATCCTCTTGAACCTCCCCTCCCAGGTCTATCTTGGTTCCTTTCTCTGCACCACTTCTCTCTGCCTGTGGCGTTCCACAGGGCTCTATCCTCTCATCCTGGTTTTTTCACCTCTGCTTGGTACCTTTGGCCCGCCTGATCTCTACATTCTCCTCTAACTTTCAGTGTTATGCCGATGGCTCTGCTTTCCTTCAGGCTCCACTCAGCCTCCTCGCCTCTCTCGCTCATTTCTACTGTCTATCCGCAATTCAGGATTGGTGCACATCCAACAATCTCTGCATTAATGCCAGTAAGACAGAGATCCTTCTCATTGGGACCCCTGAATTCCATCTCTCACTCTGGCCGCCCACCTTGTGCCCTCTTCCTTCGCCTTCCTGTGTGGGAAAAAACATTGGTGTCATCTTCGACTCCACTCTCTCTTTTTGTCTCCTCATATCTTGGACGTTGCCAAGAAGTCCAACTACCGTTTGCTCCTCCTCAAAAGGACTCTTCCCTTTCTCACTTTCCGCCAGAAGCTAACTGTCTCCTGATCCCTGGTTCTCTGTAGGCTGGACTACTGCAACAGCCTCTGTCTCAATCTGCCTTCCTCTTCTCTCCGTCATCTGCAACTAATCCAGAACAGGACTGCAAGACTTATCCTTGGCCACAATCCCAGGGATCATATCTCTCCAGCCCTGAAATGTATCCATTGGCTCCCAGTGGCTGCAAGATCAAGTTCAAGACCCTTTGCATTGTCCACCATGCTTTTGGGGACCGGGGCCCGCACTACATCCAGTGCTCTCTTGCAAAATACCTTCCTTCGCGAGCCTTTTGCTCAGCTACCTCCAACTCTCTAAGGGTTAGACGTTTCTCCCGGCAGAGAGTGGGGTTAGATCTCTTACCTGTCTGCTGTACTGACTGGTTGCTTGGCTACCCTCAGAGTCTCGCTGAGTCCAGGCTCTTTCTTGATTGGTCACCCTTGCACTGCCTCCGGGCCTACAATGCACTTAAGGGCTGTAACTGTAACCCTGAAGTCCCTTGTTCTCCTTGCACTACCCATAGCCGCGCTGCCCTGGCCGCACTCACTCAGAGCATTGCTGCCCTGTTTTCCCCTCCCCTCTCCCTTGCACTTCCTCCCTTCCTTTCCCCTTGCACTTCTCGTTCTCGCACTTGCACAATCTGAATGACAATAGGCCTAGTAAGATCGTTTGTCTTGTCCTCCCTCCATCTTTCCTCCCTTGTCTTGTCGTGCCTAGAAACACTTGTGTACAGGCACGTTGTAAATTACTTATATCATATAATATCATTTGATCACAGATGCCCAGAAACTTTACAATGCCGCAGTAAGAAATGGCTAGAGTGACAGCACCCACATGCCAATCTAGCCAGGTAATTACACTTAGCAGGACTGCTTTATCAGAAATGCCCAGTTAAAGAAAGTCATACCAAACCAAGGAATGACTAGACTGGCTGCACCAAAATGCCTCTCTAGCCACTAATACCACATATCATGCCTGCTTAGCCTGGACACGGACAACCATTATGATTTATGGCACAATCCTGCCCCCCATACATCCCCTCTCCCTCCCACCCCATAACCCAACCTCCAAAATCAGCTGCTTGGCAAAGAATTACCTCCACGTCCCTCTTCCTTGCCCCAGAGCTTACGTATGAGGCTCCTTGCCTCATAGGTAAGCACTGGGATGAGGAAGAGTGGGACTAGGAGTAATGAAGATTAAGGTAGCTAAGTCAGGCATTACCTCCATGTACCTCTACCTCATCCCAGTACTTGTGTATGAGGCAGAGTACCTCATACACAAGTACTGCCTCATACATAAGTACTGGGTCGCTGAAGAATAGGTCTAGGAGTCATGAATATTACCAATAAGTAATCAAGGCATTAAACACAAGCAGTGGTGCAACATCATTGAGTTGACTGGGCTTCAGCACACCCCCCATGAAATGATGGGCTATGTTGACCCAATCTGACTGACCTTTAGAGCAGTTGCTGAACAGAACAGGACAAAGATGTTAAATAGCACCTGGGTTTCGCTGTTAACAAGGGCCCAGCAATAACCAACATAAAGCATTTCACTGTTAGTACCTGCATGCAAATGCCAATTTTTTTAGGCAATTGAAATCGTGATGTGGGTTTAGTACTTGCAAGCCAGGGGAGCGATTGGAAGGGTAGAGAGGGAACAGGAGACCGCTCATTCTCACAGCAGTCCATAAGTGGGTGCTTTCAGACTTAAAGGAGAGAGTTAACTGCTTATAACATTGAAGCTGCACTAGAATAGTCTCATTAAAATGCGTAAAGAAGTTAGATGCCCCCACACAAATAAGTTTGCCCCTCCCCACCGCCCGTGAAGTTAGCTCTTCTCCGAACATTTGAAGGGTTAGCCCCCTGAAATGTAGGTTTTGTTGCACCCCTGAACACAAGCACACACATCATTCACCATATACACACACGCGCACTCAACCATCCATACATTTAAATGTCCACTCTTTCACTATACAGGCATACCCAGGCAGCCATCCATACATTTAAGTGTGGCACATTCAGACAGACACCAATATATTTAAGTGTGCACCTTTTCACCATACAGGCACACACACCCAGACACCCACCCATACATTTAAGTGTGCACCCTTTCGCCATACACTCACACAGGCAGCCACCTATACATTTAAGTGTGCACCCATTCACCATACACTCACCCAGGCAGCCACCTATACATTTAATTGTGCACCCTTTCACCATACACTCAGACACGCAGGCATCATGGGGTTGAGGGGAGCCCTATTACTTCAAAAAGAAATTGGGGCTCATTATGGGTCCGCGGTAAACGTGCCGGTGCTACCGGCAGGTTGCCGCCAGACTCATAAAAAATTACCAGAACCTGACTTCCCGGTGCCACTGTGGTATTCTATGTCTGACGGCCGGGAAATCAGGCACCGGTAATTTCATTAAGACCCATTCCCGTGGGGAATGGGGACATGGAAGCACCGGCACCGTTGTTAACAGTGCGGTGCTTCCGTGACGGGTCTGCCTACCGGGGCTGCTGTACCTGGCAGGGTCAGACATGTTGGGCACGGCGGCCCCGGCAGGCAGAGTTGTAATATGGCAGTCCCGAGACAACCATGCTGGTAAACTTACAGGCACCGTTGTTTCTGGACCGACATGGTCAGAATGAGCCCCATTGTTTCTTTTTGAAGTCACTCTGACTTCATTAAGAAATAATTTATGTTAAGGACCGACCCATAACGGAAAGTATGTATTTTTTAAGTCATAGGGCTCCCCTCCACCCCATGACATGGAGGCATCCAGCCTAGGGTGTTCTATGTTATGGAGTGGGGGAGCCCTAGGACTTCAAAAAGAAAGTTTCTTTTTGTAGTGACTATGCCTTCATAAAGAAATAATTTCTCTTACAGAAATAATTTCTTTATGAATGCAGAGTGAATTAAAAAAAAAAAAATTTTTTTTTGGAAGACATTTTTTTTCCTTCAAGTGGGGCCTCCTGCCAGGACATGTGCTGGCGGGCCCGTTACGCCAGTGCCTATACCCCTCACAATAGTTCCCCTTTTTGCTCCTCCCTATCCATTTCCTGTCCCCTCCTTCCTCCCAGTGTTGGTTTCCAACACTCATGTCCCACTTCTTATAAGGGCCAGTGCAGTAGCCCTGTCTTCACGACAGGGATCAAGCAGGAGAGTAGTGTCACGCTGGATGAAGGGGAGGGACCAGAGGTGAGGTGAGCACCAATACAGAGGTACATGTGGGAAGGCTGGAGTTTGGCCAGCAGTCACCAGAGCAGACAAAGAATCCCTGCCTCCAACAGGAACGCTGGCAGTGCAGGCTATTATTGGCCAGGCAGTCTCCATCCTGATTGCTTGCAGACATGTATGTTTGTAATTACGGATGTCTAGTCCTTTTAAGCAACCTTCAAAGCTGTCTACACTGTAGACCACGGAAGCATAAAGCTGCCCATCACATTGTACCTCTGGAAAGCATACATTAGACATGTACAGGTAAATGTCTACCTACCGAAAATCGGCTGCATTTATTGGCATCCTCCTATTACAGCAACCCAAAAAGCAAGCTGGCTGAAACATAGCCTGCCGATGCACCCAAATGAGCCAAAAACATTTCAGTAATTTTAAAATGGAGTGTGGTAAGAGCAGGGATGGAAAGAGAGGCAGCACAGAGAAGCAACGGGCCGAAATGAAAGAAGAACGTGTGGCTGATAGAAAAAGCGCCAATAACAGAGAAAAAAACCATGTGCCCGCCATTTTAGAATTATGCACATATGAACATGAAAGAAAGTTAAGCATGAGGTTGAACGTAAAAGGAAAGTGGTAAACTAACTAGTAGGGGCGAAAGGGGTACAATATTGAAATAAGGCTGCAAGGTGGAAAGTGTAAGAGAGGATACGGCAGTGCTTCCCGTAAAATGGCCAGAATTACAAAGATTTTAATTAAAAAAGATTTAAACAAAGACTTTCTAGGAATGAGCATATAATACTTTCATATAGCAATAATTACCTGAACGGTGGATTGACCAATCGGTAACAGCATGTGTCCAAGTTAACACCAGGTCCCTTTGCCATTACCGGGTGCGAGAAGCCCACCAAATCCGTACTTATTTCTATTAGCGCCTCGAGGCAATCCTAGCCATGTTGCTTTGTTTACTGCGGATGGGGGAGAGGCGAGGCAGTTTCTGGTTGTCACACTCACGAGCCCTGCTTGCATTTCCATGACTGAATCAGGAAGCTTGAGCGGTGCGGGCCTTGTTGGGGGTTGGTACAGCACCCCCGTGCGATGACCATAAGCCACCTACCTGTAAGGACCACACTGCACACGTCCTTACAGTTCGGGCTTCCCGGTCGCTCTGACGCGGCCGGGAATGCCCCGTTTATTTATACAGCACGCAGCGGCGTGCAACATCACACCGCCGGGTACGCGTCCTGTCATGGGGCAGCGCCACACTCCTTCTGTTCCGGGAAGACAAACAAATACTTTATTACTATACACTGCAAACCACACAACGCTTAACAACAACATTTCACACATCACTTGCCCAAAACCCCTTTATTGTCAACCACCCGGGTCCCCTTACTCAACAGTCCCCGGACTCAGGTTGATCAGCCACATGTCCCAGCACGTAATCACTGAGGTAAGTGGGTTTCCCTCGCCCAGCCCTCTGGGGGTACCTCCCGCTTACCTCCAGCATGGGAAGTCCTTCCACCGACGTCCCCCGGACAGGGGATTTGAGTTGGCTCGGGGAGCCGCCTCCATCATCCAGCATGTCCATCACATCCGGCTCCAAGGGGGGTTCAGTTCTGGGATCCCCCAGCTTCTTGAAGAAACTGACATTCCGAGTGACGGCAGATCTTCCGTCGGTGGCAGTCACCATGGACCCCTTTACGGCCACAACGTCCAATGGCTCCGGCTCATAGGGGAGTGAGAGTTTCCCATGGGGGTGTCTGTTGCGGATGAGGACCTCGTCTCCGGGCTCCAGCCGTTGAGGACGGAGGCCCCTTCGCATCTGCCAGTCCACCTCGACCTGTTGGTTGTCAATCACCCCAGGCTCTTTCTCCCCCACTTCGGGCAGCAGACCCCACGGGCAGCGCTTGAACAGGGCCTCGGCCGGCGCCACCCCCGTGGATGCTTGTGGGGTGGTTCGGTACACCCACAGGAATTGATACCAAGCTCTTTGGAGGGACTGTCCTTGCCCTTGTGCGATCCGGAAGGTCGTATTGAGTGTCCGCATTAGTCGCTCAGCATCCCCATTTGCCCGGGGCCACAGCGGGGACACCTTCCGGTGCTGAACCCCGCAGCTTTCCATCAATTCAGAGAACCGTTCACTCTGGAAGGGCAAGCCGTTGTCCGAACACAGTGTGTGGGAGAATCCATGGACCGCAAACACCTTCTCCAAAGCCACCACCATGTGCTCGAAAGCTAAAGACTCCACAAACTCCACCTCCGGGTATCGGGAATACTCATCGACGATCACCAGGAAGTGGGTGCCCACGGCGTTGACCCAAAGTCTGCGTGGACCACCTCCCAGGGCCGCATGCCCCGGGGCATTGCTTCGATGGCCGGCTCTCGCTGCAACGGAGATGCCGCCTGGCACCAGACATATTTCGCCACAAAGTTGTCGACCTTCCGCTCCAGTTCGGGGAACCAAACCTTCAGCCGCAGCCTTGCCTTGGTCTTTGCGGCACCCTGGTGTCCATGGTGGGCCAGCGTGATCACCTCTTTTACCTTGGACTGTGGGACCACTATCCGGTCGCCTCGAAGCAACAGGCCCGACGCCGAGAAGGACAGCTCTTCCTTGATCTTCCATAGCTGCTCTAGCCCCGTCTTGGCCTCCTGAGTCCGTCCTGCCAAGGATTCCAGCACTGACGTCCAGGAGCCCTGCTGCATAGGGTGCTTTAGGATCTGGAAACACTCGTCCTCGGCAGCTGCTGCCTCAAGCTCCGACAAGGGCATTGCGTTGGGCGTGGCCGCCTCCACCACCATCCGGTCATGATCATCAGCCTCCTCAGCACAGGTGTCATATTCTACTCCCCCACGGGCTCCCGGATGGCGGGAGATATAGGGCCTCATTACACGGTAGGCAGTAAACCATGGCGCTATTAGTGCCATGGTTCATGCCAGTAATTTACCGGTACCGCCTTGGTGGAAAGGGGAATTACCACCCTATTCCAAGGTTGGCGGGGCGGTAATTCCTCCTTCCACCATTGCCCTTCCCCATTCCCATTTTTGCCCCATAGGGCTTTATGGGAATGGGGAAGGCGCTAATTACGGTACTGCAAATTGCGGTACCGTAATTAGCTCCACTGGTCCCTTTGCGGGTTGGTTTTTAACGCCTACAAAAAGCAGGCATTAAATTATCCAACCCGCAAATGGACCTCGTAGTAAGGCGGTAAGGATTTACCAGTACCAGTAAAATACCGGTACCGGTAAACCCTTACCGCCTACCGTGTAATGAGGCCCATAGTCTGCTGCATTGTTGGCCCCCGCCCGATACACCAAGGTGACCCCATACTCCAGAAGAGCAAGCATCCACCGCTCGATCCTGGCCGGTGGCTTTGAAGAGGACCCTGCCAGAATGGGAAACAAGGGCTTGTGGTCGGTCACCACCGTCACCGGGCGTCCCAGGACATAGAGCCGGAAGTGTCTGCAGCCCCACAGGACCGCCAGAGCCTCCCGCTCAATCTGTGAATATCTCTGTTCAGTCTCGGACAGCGCTTTGCTGGCGTACGCCACTGGCCGAACACTCCCATCAAGGTCCACCTGGGTTAGCACGGATCCCAGACCAAATGGGCTGGCATCGTCAATGATCTCAGATGGTAACGCCGGGTCGAAGAACGCCATCGTGTCCTCAGCTGCCAGGGCACCCTTGATGTCTTCGAATGCAGCTTGCTCAAGTGGGCCCCAGTGCCAGGCGGATTCCTTCTTCGTTAGAGCCCTAAGGGGTTCAGGCCTGGAGGCGAGGTTTTGGATGAACCGCCCACAGTAGGTGACCATGCCAAGGAAGCTCCACACATCGGACACCGACTCAGGCGGCTGCGCCTTCTTAATGTCCTGGACCTTCTTCGGGTCTGTCGATACCCCTCCCTCTTTGAATACGAATCCGAAGAATTCAATGGAAGGGCGCAGAAACTCACATTTGTCCCTATGAAGGGTGAGGCCTAGCACTTACAGTCTCCCAAATGTCTTCGCCATCCTTCTCAGATGGTCCACCTCGGTCCTGGCAAACACTAAGATGTCATCGCTGATGTTTAGCACACCCTCTAGATCTGCGAGGGCACCTCGGATGATATTCTGAAACACCTGTGCAGACGACGACAACCCGAAACTCAGTCTATTGTAGCAATATAACCCCAGGTGAGTGGTGAATGTGGTGATATACCTCGATTCCGGGTGGAGGACTACCTGATGATAGCCCGCCCGGAGGTCCACCTTAGAAAAGAAATGAGCCCCTTGTACCTCTGCAATAATGTCATCGATGGTGGGGGTGAGATGCCGCTCCCTCTTAATGGCCTTGTTGGGCAGCCTCATGTCTACACAGATACGGACAGAGTCAGGTTGCTTGGGCTTCCTCGCAACCACAATCGGGGATACCCAGGGAGTCGGGCCCTCGACCTTCTCGATGATGTCGAGGCTCACGAGGTTATCCAGTTCCTTGTCCACCTGCTCCCGGAGGTGGAACGGCACCCTGCGGTGTTTCAGGGCAATGGGCTGCACAGAGTCATCAATATGCAACCTCACCGGGTCACCAGTCATCCGTCCAATTCCACTGAAGAGGGCAGCATACTTGTCGAGCAGGTCATTAATGTCCTCAAGGTACACTGAATATGCGAAGATGACAATTCCGAGAGCCTCAGCGGCGGCGCAGCTCAGGAGCGTGTTGGTACTCACTGGCGTAACATAGAATCGGGATTGATCTGCGAGCCCTCATGTTTCACCTTTGCCACGAATGCGCCGTCCAGTGGGATTGGTTCCAGTCCCCCAAATGCAAATATGCAAGCTTTCGGTGTGATTAGCTTGGGGGGCGAGTCCAGAGCATCATAATGCCCCCTGGCCATCACATTGACCGATGCTCCAGTGTCTACCAGCAGCGGGACTGGCGATTGATTGACTTCCACCATGCACCTCGGTTGTCTCCTGTTCTTGCCCCTCAGGATCCCCACACTGGAGACAAAGAAGATGTTCTCTTCCTCTTCCTCGTCGGCCTCCTCCACGTGGGCATCTTCCCCGCCCTGGTCCACCCGGCCACGTTTGGTGGGCGGCTTTGGCGCTGAAACCCAGTCTGAGCCGGGCCTCTCGGCACCATCACAGGCAGGGCTGCCTTCCACACCCTTGAGAAATGGTCAGGCAGTCCGCACCTGCCACACGTTCTTCTGGCCACCGGACACTCAGTCGGGTGCGGAAAGTCGTATCCGCATTTCTGGCAAGATTCTCCTGCTCTTCCTGCTCTGTCACGATCCTTCTCGATCCTCTGCCACCCCGCCACATGGCACACACCTCCTCCGACTTGACTGAACGGGACCCCGCCTCCATCCTGGGTGCCCGAGCCTCCGCCACCTCGTGGCACCGGCCCAGCTCAAGGATGCGGGGTAGGGTGATGCCCGGCTCCCTCAGGACTTGCCTTCTGAGTTTGCCCGAGGAGCAGGCCTGGATCAGCATGGTGCATATCATGTCCTCCGCGTCTCCGCATGCGCATGCCAGGGAGAGGCGGCGCAGGCGTCCATAGAATTTGTCCAGCATTTCATCCTCCTTTTGTTTGGCCGACAGCATTATAAATCTCTCATAGTCCGAGTTGGCAAGAGGGAGAAAGTGAGCCTGGAGGGCAGTCTTTGCCGCATCATAGGAGCCATCCCCTGCTGGAAGCGACTCAAAAATCTCCTGCACTGAAGGCCCCGCCGAGTACAGCATTGTTGCCACCCTGCTGTCATCATCCGTCACCTGTGCGGCCCTAAAGTACATATCAAGGCGGTCAACCCACCTCTTCCACCTAGGCCCAATGCTGGATGGTGGGCCCGATACGTCGAACTCAGGAATGGGCTGCAGGGCCGCATGGGCACGTGCCTGGGCTATGATGGGAAGTCCTTGCTGAGCAATTGGCTGTGCTGGAGGCGGCACCGGAGCTTGACCACCGACTTGGGCTTGAGGGAGTTGTTCTGGAGCAGCCGCCTGTGGCAGCGCTGGAGGCACCGGGGCCTGTTGTTGAGCTGCTGCTTGACCACCGTCCTCCTGATCCTCCGAATCACTCATGGGCTTGAGCGCACAGGCACCCCCCACTTGGATACTGGGGGCCACAACTCAATCACCCACCACCTCTGCACAGTCTTGATGACCCACCCAGGCATATAAAAGTTCAGCCGGCGACAGAAGGTGTAACCCCACAGGGTCTGCCACTGCAGCAGTCCACCCAGATGATGAAGAGGATGAAGATGAGGCATCAACAGGCTGTCTGCCCCTGCAGCAGTCCACCCAGATGATGAAGAGGATGAAGATGAGGCCTCCACAGTCTGATGATGAAGGGGATGAAGAAGCACCAGCCACCTTACTGTAGCAGCACACAGTGGGTGTAAGAGTCCCAAAAATTGAGCCAAGAAAAGAGAATTGGGCTAAGCAGGCCCAGCCATTATAGCCCCTCTTCTAGCTTACACTCGACGTAGGAAGCCCAAATGTTGAAAAAAATACAAAATTCGGGCATGGGCATGCAGGTATGACTGCCTGCTAGCAGTGTGTCCAAAAATTAAGCCTGGATGCCACTCACCGCCCAAACCGGAGCTCAGTGAAGTTCCACGGCCTCGTAGACAAAATGGCCGCCAGCCGCGTGAGTGATGCACGGCCACGGCATGAAACGAAGTGTTCGTTCAATCCGTTTCAGGAAGACAATTTATGCATAATTTCACCGCCGGGCCCGGGCATCAGCCTCCACTCGTCGCCACTGTTGGGGGTGGGTACAGCACCCGCGCGCGATGCCCGTAAGCCCCCACCCTGTAAGGACCACACTGCACACGTCCTTACAGTTCGGGCTTCCCGGTCGCTTTGACACGGCCGGGAACGCCCCGTTTATTTATACAGCACGCGGCGGCGTGCAAAGTCACGCTGCCACATGCCCGTCTCGTCCGGGGCAGCGCCACAGGCTTGGTGGCTGATGGGAGCCCTGCTAGAGTAGCGAGAGGGGTTTGGGGCTGATGAGGGGCTTGAGGTGGAGGTGGCGGGCAGTGGGATACAGGAGAGTAGGGTGGGAGGGAGTACAGGTAGCCTGCAGCTGGGTGGAGGGCAGGTGCACACAGAACTGGGTTTCTTAGAACCTGGGCTCCAATCAATAGATTCAGCCTGGGTTTGGAGCAACATGAATGGATGATGCATCCACCAAGGGTGCTAAAACTACATCAATAAAAAGAATATGTCCAGCACATTTTAGAAATAAAACATGTGTGGAAAAAACATTGTGACAAAGACATAAATTCGAAAGGCACATAGATTTCTTGAGTGCTAGAAAGTGCATGTTTGTCCTTGCATGCTACGTATTGCTGCTACTGCTTGATGTGTAGGCTTCTGGTCACATGTTTTATCTTAAGCTGGCTGGAATTGATAATATTACAAGTAGCTAGTGGCAAAAGTTTTTAACTTTCAGCGAAACAATGTATAAAACTCTTACAAGTTAAGGCAGGACATGCACATGGATGATATATGGATGTTATTTATTGTGCTTCAGCCAACAGCAGAGAACCAAGAACACTGATATCATGAGAAAGAATTTGTATGTTAATGAAAAACAAAAAAACACATTATCCTTCTTCTTTTCCTTAAGCCATTTAGGAATACTTTCCTTGACGTCTCCTGTGTTTGTTTCTTTCTTGCTTATTATTGGGATATTGATATTGATATTGATATTGGTATTTTATTTCTATTGCGCTCGTACACAAATGTTTCAGAGCGCGACAAGGCAAGGGAGGGGAACAGGGGAGAACAAAACAGCAATCTTACTAGGCCCAGTGACATTGAGAACGCGCAAGTGCATGGGAAAGGGGGAGGGGAAAAGTGCATGGAAGGGGAGAAGTGGAAAGTGCGAAGCAGAGGAGAAACAGATAAATAACAATAAATAAATAATAAAGGCAACAAACAGTGGTAGTGCAGACAGCAATTTGCAAGTGCTAGGTTTAAGGCAGCAGCAGGGTAGGTCTGATAAGTGCAGGAACAAAAAGGAGGTATATTTGTAGAACACTCTAGGAAAAAACTATTTTCTAAGCCAATATTATTTTTTTGTGTGGATGGACTAAGTCTTGGGCATGCTCAAATTTTGCAATTACGTCATCATTTGGCATCATAGGCTCCATTCTTTACTTGTAGGTGTTTGTAATCATACGCTAAGTGTAGATTTGAATGCTGCTTCCTGAGTTAACAAGGTCATCTGGTAGAGGAAGGTGGGGGTGGACGATCGGTACCGAAGTAATCACGGCCCCTTCAATCAGGTATAGGTAATGTTAAAGACCTCTGCTTAAGTTACGTTTTTCTTACAGGAAGTCATGAAATGACATTCCTAAGCACATGGAAGTTCTTCTGTTATGTATACATACTGCAGAATTACTATGTTTCATGTTATCAGGTAAAATCATATATGTTTGTTGTATCCTATTGTGTATGGAATCGGAAATTATAGGAGTCTAAATTTGAAAGTTATAGTGAATTTTAATTGTGCAGAACCTCATTAAGATGACATTTAACAACTCACACCCAAAGGAAACTTGCACAATTTATAATTTTTTATCAGCATGGGTAACATCATTTCACACAACAAACATCACTGACCTCATCACCACACACAACCTTAATGCCATGTTCATCACTGCAACCTGACTGACACCCACCTCCACTCACCTCCTAAACATCCTTGTCCCCAACGGCTACAACAGTCAACACAGAGACCGACCGAACAAGAAAGGCGGAGGCCTCGCAATAGTTCACAAGACCTTGTGGCACTGCACTAGAATTGACGTCTACAAGATTGGTTGCTTCCAAGTCCTCTCCTGCCACTTCACACATTCCCCAAAGGACAGAGTCATCTTCCATCCCATCTACAGACCACCCAATCTCAACACCGCCTTCATCAGAGACTCCACTGACTTGATTACCACCATGTCCATCACACACACCAACATCTTCCTAGGCAACTTTAACCTCTCAGGCAACAGGGCCACCAAACGGATGAAGGAAGCTCTCCTTGGTCTTCTTGACAACCTCAGCCTCACACAGCACATGAAAGACCCAACATATGAGAAAGGTAACATCCCCAACCTAATCCTCACTGCAATGTCTTCCCTCCACTGCAGCTCTCCTCTCCCACTTTGCTGGTTTGACCACCTAGCTGTGCCTGTCAACATCCTGCACACCACCCCAGACAAGCACTACCAGCAGAAACCCATCAGACAAACCTTCAGGTACTTCAAAAACTTCCTGGTGGAAGCCCTCACAGAAGATCTCGCCAACATGCACCTTACATGGACCTGAACACCCCCAACCAAACTGCGGCTTTCTACTGGAAGCACTCAACACTACCGTTTCAGCCACTATCGACCGACACGCGCCTCTGAAAGAATGCACCTGCAAATCGAAACCAACAGCACCCTCGTACATGCAAGAACTCAACCTCAGTGAAAGAGTCATCAGGAAACAAGAGAAAATCTGGTGGCTCTCCAGGACCTCATCTGACATGGTGCTCCTCAAGGAACTCCAAGCAACCCGCCGACAACTCATCAACACAGCCATGGTGTCCTACTATCAGAACACCATAGCAGAAGCTGACAACAAAAGGAGAGCCCTCTTCAAAGTGGTCAAGCACCGTGTCAATCCGCTACCCACTCCTGCCATAACACACTCCATCAAAAAATCCACAAGCATCAACACCTTCTTTATCAACAAAATCAGCAAGATTCGGCAGCACATAGACACCAGCTCTGCATCCACAGACCCACCTCACATCCCTCCTTGTGAAATCTCCACACCCTGGATAACATTCAAGACACTCTTGACAGAGGACCTGGTAGAAACTCTGACTGCCCTCAAAGCCCCATAGTATACAGATGACATCCTCCGAGCATTCATGCTCACCCAGCAGAAGCTCTCCTTCCCTACCTGGAGATCATGAACAGCTCTTTAACTTAAGGAACCTTCCCATCGACCCTAGAAGCAGGACAAATCCTCTGTCTACTAAAGAAACCCACTCTGTATCCTGACAACCTAGATAACTATCGCCCCATCACCCATCTTCCCTTTCTAGGTATGATCATCAAGAAAGTGGTACCCACACACTGCAGCAACACATCAGCACCAACAATCTCCTCCAATCCTACAAATCCAGGTTCAGACCCATGGAGACAGCAACTATACAAGTGGTCGACGACACCCTCAACATGTTTGATGATGGCCACTCCTGCCTCCTGGTTCTACTTGACCTCTCCACCGCTTTCTACACAGTAGACCACCAGACCACCAAGGCACTTACCGACACCCTACATCAGTGCATGTGGATCAGCAACCTTGTCCTACGCTGATTCAAGTACTACCCCGCCAACCACCAGCAGTTTGTTCAGATGGACTCCTCTATATCGCCAATGCTACCCGTCACCTATGGAGTTCTGCAGGGTTCCATCCTATCCCCAGTGACCTCCAATCTATACGTGAAGCCACTGGGAGCCCTCCTGCCCACACACAACATCCACATCCACCAATACACCGATGATAAACACAGCTATACCGGGAACTTTGAGAGCTTCACACCTGATCTCACTTCCTGCTCCTAGTCCCTCAGGTTCCACATCAACAAACATCTCTTCTTCAAGACACACATAGCTAAGAAAACTCAGGCAGCTTGCTGTGGAAAGTCAAGCCCTTTGTCCCATCTGGATAGCTTTAGATCCACTGTTCAAGCACTGGTCCTATCCCAAATGAATGGGGGCAATACACTCCTCAAAGGCCTCCTGTCATCCTCCCTTGTGCCACTGAGAAGTGTCCTTCACATGGCTGCACACCTCATCAAGGGTCTACACAGATACAACCACATCACCCTTGCCCTCATCGACCTTTACTGGCTCCCACTGCACGCACAAATCACCTTGAAGTTTTACTGCATCATCTATAAGGCATTTGCCCTTAAGTCACCCAGCTACCTTGCAGAGAAACTCAGCATCTCTGGCAGACAGCACACCACCAGATGCAAAGACACGTGCAGACTTGAAACCTGCCGTTGCAAAAAGGAAAGGACAAGAAAACAAGCCTTCTCTGCCTATGTCCCAAGACTATGGAACCTCTTCCCCGTCTGCATCAGACTCACCCCCACACTCCCACAATTCAGAAAAGAGCTTGACCCAACTCTTCAAGGAATTTCTCTGCCTCAACACCTATGCCATCACATCACCTCTCGCACCACCTGACTTGCTAGACACCACCTGCCCCTGTCCTCATTGCCATCTGGTACAGCTGTATCCCTCCTCAGTGCCCCTTTGTATCCCACCCCCCGCTGTATATCTGTTCTGTTGTACCTCTGAAAAGTGCTCTGTTATGATCTGTACAGTTGTATACCTCTGTAAAGCGCTCTGTTATGTATCTGTATTGTTGTATAACTCTGTTAAGTGATTTGTTGCTTCTCAAAGCTAAATCCATGCTCAATAAATACTGTAATAATAATAATAATAATAATAATAATAATAATAATAATAATAATAATAATAATAATAATACAACATAATCTCACTATCACTCTCTTGCACAAGAAACATGCTGTGTTGTAAAAATATGTCCTTATATTTGAAATCTGTCAGTAATTCGCTGGTGGTTCTCCTCTCTGAATACAAGTGAAAGGCACCAGAAACTCTGTTGGAAAAGACAAGCAGAATAAAATATAATCCAAAGTAATACACTCTGCCTGGTTCTATCTTTCCAATAAAGAATGAAGAATGCAAAAGACAGCCTTCAATCAATAGGTGGATGTTTATTTTGACTAATACCTTGTTTAATTGTACACAGGTTAAAAAGTACAGTACAGAGTTACAGTAGCATTTTCAATCCATTTGCATTTAAAAAAGTTAGAAAATAACATAAGTAGCTTTTGGTATGTAGCACTATCACAATTTTTGGAAATCGAAAATGATACAGGTTTGGTGAGTTGCACATTGCTGAGATCAGATGCTACCAAGACAATGAACCCTGTTTTAAACATAACATCAAATGCAGCCTTTATTTCAGAAACATCAGGATAGAACATGGTTCTGTTTTTTGGCTAATGCATAAGGCCACCTTCGCAATAGATTTATGGCTTCCTTGCCAGTCAGTAAGCGTGGCTTCCAAGAAGCATCTAGAGAAAGGTTGCTAACCTGCATCCTTCCAGCGCTTTATGCTTCACAAAGAACTTACATGTATTCCATTGGAATTGAGCCATAAAGAATGGATTAACAATTTGTTATTTTGTCAAAGTTCAAACAGCAGATGGTTTCAGTTCATACAGGGGTAAGCCACACAAAATGAAATCCAATTCAACTAAAATGTATATAGTACAAAGTCAGCTTCAAATGGCACAGGACAAAGTGACATTTTGGGAATACATTATCAGTTACAACTTTTGAATCCTTTGTCCAATTTGGAAACTCAACATAGATCTGGATACAGCATAACAAATGATCCCAATGCACATGATGTGACAGAAGCATACATGATGTCTTCAGCTTCAGAATAGTCTTACAAATCTGAAAATATAATATTCACCAAGATTGCATCTGCATTTAAGGAATCATATTAAAATTGCATGTCCCAGTTGAATTTTGATTCTTCCTTCCTGAGGGGAGGCTAGTTCATAGTGGACTCATCACCTAATGACATATACATGTCAGTGGGCCAATAGAAACAAGGAGGAGGGCCCTGGCCCCTCCTGGTAGATGTGAGAAAGTAAATGGAACCTATCACAGGCTCTTTCTAACAAAAATTGCCATATCAGATGATTCTGCCTGGTTGGAGTTTGCTGTGTATTTAAGCTGAAACACATAGGAAGAATATAGTTTTGGGGAAACTGGGAAGTAAGAGAGTCTGTCCAACAGGAGAGAAGCAGATGGCATACGAACTGGATGTAACTGATGGGTAAATCTCCTCAAAAGGAACTTTTCCCACATTGGACTGAATATAGAGGACTTTTCTAAAACAAGACCAGATTACCTGAGAAGGTTTTAAGGGTTTTTGGGAGCAGGTGCACAGATTAAAGGGCACCATATTTTCTGGCAGAACTGCCCAATGCCAGTTAGTGTCCCAAATTGTCTTGTGCCTGTGCAAGAGAGGCACAAAAAAGAGTAACCAAACCCTAGATTATTTAGACATTTTTCCCTAGAATTATTTGAATCCAAGGCAGCATGTAAAAGTATGTTCAGAACGCTGATTAACTCAATATCTCTGAAAGGGGGATATAGTATCAGGTGTATGTGCTTTGTGATTGTTAATTGAATTTGAAATCCTAGGCAGCTTCATCAAAATACTGCAAAGTGGACTCTGTGGAGGCCTTATACTTCTTAAAGTGAAATGTGGAATGACAATCCATTTGGCTAGTGTCTGCCATAGTCAATGAATTAATTGAATTCTACTCCTAAAACACACATAGAAATGGGGTCTTATGATATGATATGATACAGCATTTATGAAGCACCTGTACAGAAGTGTTTCTAGGCGCGACAAGACAAGGAGGGGGAAACAAAACAAGGATTGTGCAAGAGCAGGGAAGGGGGAGGGGAGAAGTGCTGAATGTAGGGGGAGGATGGAGAGTGTGGGACAAAGGAGAAAACTAGAGTGCAGTCAACAGGTGGCAAGTGTGGGTACTCATATGAGCAGCCAGCGGTGGACTGTAGGGTTACAGATACAGACCACAAGTGCAGGGGAGCCAAGAGGCAGTGCAGGATTACAGCTTGACAGGAAGGGACCAGGGCCCGAGGTCAGAGGGTGACCAGGTGATCAGTGCATGGAACAGGCAGTGATCAGCAAGGGAGAAGAAGAGAGAAGGCAGAAGCAAAGAGAAAGGTCTTGAGTTGCTTCTGGAACTGGAGATGGATCTGCTCAAGTTTCAGAGAAACAGGGAGGCTGTTCCAGAGTGATGCCCCAGCTGGAGAAAGAGATCTGTCCCCAACTGTTTGCTTGGAAAAGCAACTGACCCTCAAAGAGTTGGAGGTGGACGAGTGGAGAAATCAAGAAGGAAGTTATTTAGGAAGAGGCAGTTGGAGGTAGTGTGGTCCCAGGACTCAGAAAGCCTTGTGGATAATGCAAAGGGACTTGAATTGATCATTGCTGCCACTGGGGGCCAGTGAAGGGATTTCAGAGCTTGAGAGATAAGATCCCTGGGCTTGAGGCAAAGGAGAATTCTCGAAGTCCTGTTCTGGATGAGTTGTAGAGAATGGAGAGTAGAGGCAGGAAGATTTAGAAAGAGGCTGTTGCAGTTGTCCAGCCTAGAGTGAATCAGAGCTCTGGAGACAGTGAGTTTATGGGGGAAAGTGAGGAAGGGAAGAATACCTCTCAGGGTGTGCAGCTGGTAGTTTGACTTCTTAGAGACGTCAGAGATGTGAGGTGGGCAGCCAGAGGGTGAGAGGAAAAAAAGGGAGCTCGTGTTCAGATGAGGAGGATCTCAGTCTTTCTGGCACTAAGGCAGAGGTCATTGGTGGCACAATACTCCTGAATTGCAGAAAGACAGTTAGGAATGAGAGCAGGAGTAGAGGCTGCCGAGGGGAGCCTGAAGGAGAGCTGAGTGTCATCCGCATAGCACTGGAAGTTGGAACAGAGGGAAGCTATGCAGTGGGCAAGAGGTGCCAGGTATTGGTTGAACATCCAGGGAGAAATATTAGACCCCTGGGGAACCTCACAGGTAGAGAGTGAGAAAGAGAAGAGGATGGCCCCAGTTGGACCTGCGAGGGTCGATCAGTCAGAAAGGAGGTCAGCCAGGTCAGGGCCTGATGAGTGATACCCTGGTTATCACGGAGCCGGTTGAGCAGGAGGGCATGGTTGACCGTATCAAAAGCAGAGGAAAGATCGAGGAGAATGAGGATAGAAGGTGTTGTGATGGTAAGCCTGCATCATTGAAAACAGTAAAGAGTAAATTAGGCCCCTTTGTCCCAGAATTCCTCAATCACCAATAAAACCGTAAATATACACACCACAGAGGTATCTCATTACACCCTTTTAAGTCCCTTTAAGAACGAAATCAACAAGGTTCACTTGGTACCTTTATTAGATCTAATGACTACAACACAGCAATGTGCCTAGACATTTCAAATGGAAATATAAGGCACAAGGTCCTTTCATCGCCTGCCTTTTCATCCCCAGGCTTTTCAAAGTACATAATCTCCAGTTCTGTTAGGTCTAAATATGGCCTCATTACGAGTTTGCAGTTATTTCAGTGGTAAATCTGGCAAAATACCACCAAACTCAATTACCATTACCGTCACTTGGTCCTGTGGAGTTACCATGGGATTACAAGTTTTGGTAATTCCTAATTTTTGGAATCCATAGGGCTGCATGGGCATTTATGGCAGATTTACGGCTGGCAGAATTACTGCGCACTACATTTTTGGAGGTAAAGTGGAGGATTTACCCCCAGCAACAGGATGGAAATTAATCTGCCACTTTTCCTCTGAAAATCGGGGGATTCCGCTGGTGGTAAATCCTCCAAAAATGATACATTGGATGGTGCAGGAAAAGCAGCGGCAAAGAATTTACCGCCACATTTTTCCTGCACCACCAAACTTGTAAAGAGGTCTCAACCCATGATACATTTTGGAATTCCCAATGTTCTCCAACCTTACATAGCATGGACTTGTATTGTAATGCTTTCACAGTTTTTTTAATAGTAGTTTAATTGCTTGGTTCCTTTTCCTAAACTGTTTACTTTTCTACAAATTACATGTTTCTCTGAGCTTGCTCATGATCGCCCCTAGCCTAACACACTGTATGAAGGCGTGGAGTGCTGGCTTCAGAACACAAATATGCTGTATGACTTTCATTTTATGTTTTAGTCACCAAAAGCTTTCAGTGGAATTGATCATACTCGTACACATTTCTTATGCCTTTCATAGCACACCATGTAGAACTCTCATTATAAATCTGTAAACCTTGTATTACTGCAAATGTATGTCTTCAGTAGAGGACGGCTGACAATGAGAAGATGAACATTTTGTAAGCATGCACAAATGTTACCACTAGGGCCTTGAATCATCTACATTTCCCGGGATGCCACCAAGGCAACCTTTAGTTGAACATTGCGTTTAATCGCATGGCCTATCATGGGACATCCATGTTTGGAGTTTGTTTTTAGTCTTAGGCAGCTATCAGAGTGACAAGCATTGGACATTTAGAATGGATAAATACATTGGAGTGGACTTAGAGTAGTTGAGAAAGAAGAAGGGTAGGGACAGGTAGTGAGTGGCTGGGGAATCAGTGAGAGAATTAGCTTAAGGGTAGGTTTTGCTTATGCAGCGCTCAGTGATGCAATCAGTGATTTCAAGGGGTTGAATAACAGAAGATCCGTCTGGTGAGTTTAGGGAGAAAGTATCTCTGAGCGTGAGAGTATCAAGCATGATATTGAGAAACACACACCTGTGACTGTGACACATGATTTTGTGTGACACATGATTTTGTGTGACACATACCGAAATCTAGAGAAAACACCTGTTATTGTTGTAGACAGGAAGAGAGCCCAGGCGTTCTATGGCTAAGTGGCTGTGGTCACACACATGCCATGAGAAAAAAATAAACATGTTTGCATCTAGTGCATTACACTTGAGAGGACCCAGAAGAACAGATTATCCCTGATTGAAGCTTGTGTGAAACTAACTCTCATGAGGTTTTCATGAGAGGAACTAGCAGAGATTCTGGGAGATGGGGGATACCAGTCACTAGTCAGTGTCCTTCTTGTGAAGTGAAAGGGCAATACATGGAACATCGGGTGACACGTATGAAGCAGAGTAGGAGGCTTAGAGAATAGCTGAGTGCTGCTTGTTAGAGGCTCGCTCTTAAATATCAAGTCAGGTCAAGTTTAAATGTGTTCGATTGCAATGAGACAATCATAAACAGACAGAAATAAAATAATATCAGCAAAAATCACAGTAAACATTTTATAATGCATTCCCTAAGAGGTAACTCTTCACACAAAACAAAACACGAATGAAAGCAAGATTTAAAAATACAATTAAACATGAAAAAGAAAGCAACATCGATCACTTATTGAGTAGATGTTGGCCGATAGAAAAATCCCAGTGGCGTGCTACTGAAATAGGCCTTTCTATGACCATCATTACTTATCGACAGACAATGTAGAATCTAAGCAGCAATCGAGGGATCAGAGCATGGCAACACCATGGAGTAGCCATCCAGGGTTTAGTGTCCATTTGCCCAACCTGCTCACCTTCGTTGCCATCTTAATGTGTTTTCCAGGAACCAACTCCATATCAGTTCTAGTCTTAATATAGTGTGTACTTTTCCATATTATGAACGATTATGATTCATTTGTTCCCTGACGCCATATAAAATAGTCACATATGGAGCGTCTTAAGGGGGCCGTCCCAGTCTGCTCTCGGCAGGAAAAGAGAAAACCCATGGTCCTGGGGAGGGTGAGAACAACACGTGTCTACCAGGGGGGAGAGGGTAGTCGCTCCCTTTTCATCTTTTCACCTGATCGAACCAAACTGTTTGTTTTGGGCTGCCCCAATCCAATAAGTTTAATGTTCTTGCCAGTGGTGCCGTGGGGAGGAACGCCATTCTTCTTCCATGATGGACCTTGGGCTGAGGGTTTAAGACTGAGGTATGGGGTGGCAAGTCTTTCTCACTAACCCAATGTCTAGAGTCTTTGTGGGCCTTTCTACAGGTGGCATATGGCAATTGGAGCTGGGGCATTCTAGGCATGCTCGACTCTCTTGGCCCTACATGGTGGCACTAGCGCTTAAACTGGTTACTATTAGATTCGTCCAAAGATTCCTTGAAAAGGTCGATGGCCATCTTCATTAGCGTGAGTTGTGAGGCACACAAACTCCAAATGTCTGTGCATATGATGTGCTCTGCTATCCCGTCATCCATTGCATTTTGAGTTCTTCCTTCGTCCCTCCATTGGATCGTGTTTTCTTTCTTCATCCGCTGGTCTGTGTCCAGGGACCCGAGAGTGTGATGTATTGAAAGCTTCCACATCGTTACCTTGGGCATGAGGATGGTGTAGCATGGGATGCAAGAGCCATTTGACCACAGATCCAGATGTTTCAGTGGCCTATGTGGCAGCCATGCAGAAAAGTTAGGGTTGGGGCCCCAACCACAGATTTGGAGAAATCTTCCACACAGAGCTCTGGCAGCAGATGACCATGATTTCAGCTGTGCAAAGATAGTCCTTCCAGCAGTCTGAGCAGGCCCGCTTGAAGTTCTGGAAGGATGGAGGGGGGTAGGGGGGTCAGGAAGAAGCCTAACAGTCTTGGTAGGGGGACGTTGTATCATCAGATTTGTAGGTGATCGATTGCTTCCCTCTCTCTTCCTCTCGCCCGTACGCAGATGTAATGTGGGAGAATCCATAACTGCAACATTGGATTCCACTTTCTCTAGTGGAGCAGTAATGACCTCTCAGTCTTACTTTGCAGTGTGGAACATGTGGGCTGCCACTGGAATGGGATATCACTCCTTCCTCCTCGCCCCCACTTCACCTCCAACATTTTGTGTTGTCTGATGGCACTGGAGGAAACCACATCATAGATTTTCTTTTGACCTGACCGTTCCCACCAATCTCACAGGAAGGAACACATCAACTCCACATCAGATCCCTTTATATAGCAGCTAAATTGGCCCAGCCCAATGGCCAGTGGCCATCCCTCCACCAGAAGGGCAGGAGGAAATTCATTCAGCTGACAATTAGGGTCAGAGATGATAGTTAGTCCACACCAGGCAGCCCTAAAAAAGTGCCACAAGCACTACCGCTAACATTGCCCCACCGGGGCTGGGTGAGAAACCGGGCAAATGACAGGTATTGGAGAGAATGTAAAAGGCAAAGGGCAACCAGTTCGAGGCCAACCAGCAGGGAGCCCCTCATGACCTCAACACCCACTTCCAGAGAGAAGTAATACCTACAATAACAACTACAGTAATGGAAGGTATTACTCGAGCAGGTAGTCAAGCTTTCGCCCAGAGGGTCAACCTTGGCAGCATGTTTCACCACCTACCATCCTACACATTGCAAAGAATAGTAACGTTGTATCAGCATATATCGAGTGAGGCGGGACTCTGGAATATGGAAGGCAAACAGAGTGTAGAGATCATGGCTCTCACAGGATCATCTTAGTTGCAGCAGGATACAGCTGAACTGGACTCCGCTGGCACCGTTGAAAAACTCAGACCAGTACCTGCACCTACACCTGTGGCATCCACATGGCACCCATATCGGGTGGTCAGAGGAATGGACACACAGGCTTCAAAGGGCCTCAAGCAACACCGTCAGACAATTGTCTGGCAGCCACGCCCGACACTCTAAAAACTATACTAGGTAGGATATAGCGGTCAGTGTCTGTCTCGTGAAGTGAGGGAATGACGCATGGGCAACACTTGGAAGGTGGGCAGGAAGAACAGAGAATCCCTGAGTGCAGATTTTTTGAGACCTACACTCATATGTTGAGGATGTAGCCGAGATTCATGGAGAGTAGCACTACAGTCAATGGGCCTCATTACGGCTTTGGCGGTAGGCTGCCACCAAAACCGGCTCTGGGTTCCCTGAATGGGAATTACCGGGCCATTCCGAGTTTGGAGGGCCCGGTAATTCCCCCTACAGCGAACCCGGGCCCAGACCATCCCCATTCCCATTTGAGCCCCCATAGGGCTCAATGGGAAAGGGTGAGGGAGCTAACCAGGGGCCGATTACGACCGGCCCGTTGTTAGCTCCCTGGTCTCCTCGCGGGACCCGGTAAAGACGTCTGGTAAAACCAGACGTCCACATCGGGTCCCGTGAGGGAACCTCGTAATGAGGCGGAATGGGTTTAACGTGTCCGCCACCATTAGCGTTATCCCATTCCGCCACCATTAGCGTTATCGCATTCCGCCAGGGTCAGGTGAGGCCCAATGTCTTTTAGTGAAGAAAGGTGATGTAACATGTGTCATCATATGACACTTGGGATAAGGAGCAGAGATGTAGAGCACAACTTATGGCAGCTTGTGCAAAAGTGAAGCTTGCAAGATTTTTGCGAGTTAAAGTAAAAGTGATTCAGGGGCTGAGATGGAAGATACCATTTAGTGAGTTCTTGACACATTGGGACAACATATCACACGTAAAATGAGGCAGGGGGAGTCAAGCTGCATGTGGGGAGTTGCTTCATAAGGAGGTAGATAAAACCTAGGAGGGGGAGTGCAATGGTGTAATTCTTGTAGGGCACTTACCTAGTTGTGGATCATCAGCTGCACAGAGGATTGATGGCTATTTACTGGAAAATACCCCTATGAGAAAGGATGATGACCTAATATAGTATTGGTACAGTAAGCAGTCCATTTGGCAAGTACCAGACATGTGCAGTCAGAGAGAATTTTAATTGTGGCCTGGGCTATCGTCTCTAACCACGGGAGAATTATATGATATGATATGGCATTTATAACGCGCCTATACACAAGTGTTTCAAGGCAGTGTGACGTGTTGAACAAATCTCATTTATAAAAGTTCAAACTCACCTAATTGTGGAAAACTATGAGAAGAAATGTAAATATAGCCAAAACATACAAGCGCCAATCAGGATGTGTTAACAGTAGCTGTTAGAGAATTGGAGTTGGGTTGTTTCGTGGTGAGTTTGGTTGTGAAGCCACTGCCTGTAGTAGTGATGTCGAAGCTGTAGCCTGTTAGTGGCTTTGGATTGCCTAATGTGCCAATACTGCTCTTGAATCATGCTAGTGTCACAATTACAAGCAGCACTTGTCACAGCCTCTTATCCTCTCCCATAGGGCACTACCTACGCTTCCCTTAAACTTCAAGGACACACCCACAGAGTGCAGCAACCCCAACTGTTCTCAGGCTTTCCCCCTAGAGTGGCGCAACAACTTAGATTTCTTGTGCTCTCCCACAGAGCACAGCTCCACCACTTACATTCTTGGGCTCAGTCACAGAGCACAGCCATCCCTCATGATTCTCAGGCTCTAGCACAAAATGCTGCCTTTTAACATTTTTAGCAGGGGGAAGTAAAATCGACAAGGGACAGATGTGATGTTAATGTTTATTTTTCCCTTTTTTATGTTGGGGAAACCAACAAAGTCCTGAACAAACACTAAGCAGACAAAGGGAGAAGATACATAGACTACAAAAGCCTTCCTGCAAGGAGCAGTAAACCACACAATAACAACCGCCCAACTTCTAAAACTGTTCCTACAGCTGCTCAAAACTCTCCAAAAATATCCAAACACCCCTTCTAGTTCCAGCCTGCTATGTGTAGCAACATCCCTCATAGCTTAGCAAACCCCACACACGAACAGGAAGCCAGTGCGGGCCATTATAGAGCCTGAAACATCCTTTAGGAGTTTCAGCGGCAATGATTGGCTGAACAAACTTCACAAATCATCCTGAGAGGGCTTTGGTTGGATAAAGAAACTGGATTAAGAAGCCCGAGATTCAGCCTGAAAACTGATCATCCTGAGTGAACCACAAATCATCAAGAAAGACCTGGAAACCTACCGCAAATTAATCTTGGAATTTGACTGTGCGAAAAACTGGTAAAGCAATCACAGTATTGGATGAATCATGCCAAAACATTGGAAGGGTATCATGGTTATATTTAATTAAGTTCATCTAGGAGTAGCTCTGAAGGCTACTCACTTTGCCAAATTGACCATTCAAACCTTAGCACAACATGTTGGTATGCCATGAGCATGAAATCTGCACACGTGTTCCATATACCCAAAGCTGAATTCCAGGCACAGGGCAGGAAACAACTGTATCTTGTGCAAAGACTGTAATTCCCTTACATCCCTTCCATTACCAAGCTGTAAAGATATTTACTTACGGAAAAAGAATATTTCTACCAATATCATTATGGGATGTGTAGTCCTCTATAATTCATATGATATCAATGAAAACAAATGGCCCAAGAGTAGCACACATTTCAATAAAGCAGTGTTATTTTTCCCAAATTCTTCGAGTATGTAAAATCTGTAACACTGTGGACCTCATTACGAGTTTGGCAGTCCAGAAATAAAGGTACTGATAGCAACATACCAGCACCCTTTCCGGACGGCCAAACTATAAGTATGCTGTTAGGGGCACGGAACTCCTGGGAAGGCCTGCCATTCCTCTTTGGGATCTTCCCCTGTGCCCTCTTCTGAAGCCAGAAACCCTGGAGTCATCTTTGTCTCCTCTCTCTCCTTCCTCCCCCACACTCACGACATTGCCAAGAAGTCCCACTTTCAGCTCTTCCTTCTCAAAGGAAATTTCCCTTTTCTCACTTTCCCCCAGAGGCTCATTGTGACCTAAGCCCTGGTTCTCTCTAGGCTTGACTATTACAATAGCCTCCTCCTGAATCTATCATCATCCACTCTGTGACCCCTCCGGCTAATCCAGAACAGGGCAGCCAGACTTATCCTTGGCCTTAAACCCAGAGACGGAATCTCTCCTGCACTAAAAAGTGTTCACTGCTCCCGGTTGCTACGCAGATTAAATTAAATCCCTCTGCATCATCCACAAGGCGGTCTGGGCCCGGGGACCACACTATCTTCAACTTTATCTTACTAAATACTCTCCCTCTACACCACTACATTCCTTGGCACCAACTCTCTGTGTGTAAAGTGTTTTGCTAAATAGAGCGTAGGTGGTTGTTCGCTTTACTCAGCTGTCTCCCTCCTATAGAACAGCCTCACCTCCCTCTGAGCCTTGAGCAGGATCGTCTTAAATTCCGAACCTCCTTAAAATGTTCCACTTTACCTCCTCCTTCCCTTCTTCTCTCTTCTGCTAATACAAGAGTTGCCACAATTGGTGTCCTGGGCCCTTATGCTACCTCGGGGCCCCTGACCTCCGACACCCAATCGGCCCAGCTACTGTCTATCCCCTGCACTTGCGCTTACACCCTCCACCCTGGAGCATCGCACTTAGTCCCCTCGCGGCCCCAGGCAGTGTATCACTCAACATTTCTAGCACTTCATCTGTGGCACACCCATGAGCTCAGACCCCCCAGCACTTACCCCCTCTGCCCTCTTCCTTGCTGCACTTGCGCATTCTGAATACTCACACCACGGCCGCGTATCCAACCTCGTAATGAGGCCTGCAGAGATGCCATTTGTCGCAATAGGGTTACAAACTGCAATTTATTTGATTCTGTAATGATTCATGTGACGCCACCAAGTATATTTACAGTCCCCTTTGACTATCAAGCCATGAAACTAACTGCTTCAAGAAATAGGTAAAAATACAATTAAGCTGGATTTTTCATTTAATCAACATCTGTTAATCACAGGTTGATTTAATTGTGAGCGAGTTTTGATAAATTGAACTAACTAGAGGTTTGTTTCAAAACTGGTTCCCAGGCTGATCCATTTTTGGAGAATAGTGCTCAAACGCACAAGCGACAGTACACTTGGCATGACAACTATCTTATAAATGAGTGGGCAGCACAAAGGAACAGTAAACCAGAGTATGGTCACAATACGTTTTTATCTGCAACAAAACTCTTCAAACTTTCTCAAATAGTTTCACCTTGACCTATTTCTGATCAATATTGGCCTATGGTTTTCCTGCACTCTGTTTCTTGGTGTCTTTCTGTTTGGTATGAGGCTCGAAAGCCATACTTCACCCTTTTTCTCTTGCCCACTTATCTGTCAAGAGCATCTCTTTCAGACTGCTCATGTAGACGTTGTTGGGTTTCTCCTGGTAGCTTTTCACTTATGGCACATTTCCTGGCAAGACTTATAGGTAAGGCCATAAGCCCAGCATACCCCTACTAGCTCAGGAAACATGAGAAGGGTGTGGTCTCCTCCCTCTCCCAGGACCCTGACCTTTACCCTTCTAAGACCATCTCTACTCCTTTTCGGTTCCTGTGCCTCCTCTGCATTTTGCCACGTGTTAATTTCTTCTCCCACAATGAGTCCAACCCCTTCTGAATTGTGCTTCCCACTTCTCCCTTCATTGCTCCTAACCAGGATACTTAAACCTGCCTGTGATTTCTGATCACTTGCTCCTCCAGTTCCTCTCAAACCTCTCTTATTGTCTTCCTCTGAGCTCATCCTTATGTTCATCACCTCATCCTTACAAATGTTGACCTCGTCCACCTGATATTAACCCAACTACTCCTTGTCTTTCCCAATCATTCTGTCTCCTTATATCCCGTGCCACTTCTACCTGATGCTCAGCAACCTCCTCCTTATTTTCTCCTTCCACCTTCCTCTCCCCCTCTAGTGTCCATCCTCCTCTTCAAACTCCTGCCAACATCTCCTTTCAAAATTGTCAACTCGCTATTAACTGACTGCCACAACTGTCTCCAAATGCCCATACTATCTGAAGTCTGGGTGTACATAGAGCTGTAACCCTTCCCGTTGGGAGGCTTCACAGTGAGGATCTTCACCCTTGATGGCAAATTGGTGTGGAATTGGGATTGGTTAGAGTGAGCAGATTCACTTGATCTCAATAATTGACTTAAAAGGCAGACTAAATGTGTTGAAATGAGTAGTCATTTTGTAGGGTATTATGTACATTATGTTTTTGTTGTGATGTACAGGGAGCCACAGGAACTGTAGAATCCTGCTTTAGAGAGGTTGGTTTTCAAAAATGTTGGTAAGCCAAGTGTACGTGTTTTAAAGTTGCGCGCTTCCCCTGTATTCACTCTGCTTGTGCAGTGAGTATTTTCTGCATTGTAAGAATACTTTGGGGTCTTACTTGAACTCACTCTACAGCCCACAAGTCTTTTTGCTACCCTTGTTAGCCTGCGAGTGTGGTCACGAAAGAATGTTTGAATCACCCCCACTGTCTAGTGGGCTGCGGTGCAGGACAGTGATTTCTCATGCAGTGTATTTATTTTTTTCTGGGACTGCTCACCATCCCAATCTCTTAAATGGATAGCATCGCTGGTATGGTGCATTATGAGCATGAGGGCATGCTTTGCACTAGAATCCTGAGGCTGCTGTCAATGGGCGAGTTTCTGCCTTTTTTGAGGTCGGGCTAATCTTTTGTTATTCATAAAATATCACTGTTGTTGTAGCTTCCTGTATGACTTTCCCATGTCACATGATGGTGGCTGGGTTTGGATGGCCAGGGTATTTGGCCCATACCACTCCGCAGGTCGATTATCACCTCACTTGGGTATGCATCCCGCTCCCTTGGTCCCCCATTACAAGACTCCAGAACCAGGCACTGAACATTATCACATATATCCCCATATTCAGAATGGCTCTCCCATGGATCTCCTAGTGGCTATTACTTATGTAGTCTACAAGTGTTTGAAATCTAGCCCAACTATGCAACACAGAAAGAAATAGAGATGGGGTGAGGAGCCACTACATTACTCTGTGGTGGTGTCTCTGGTACTAAATAGACATGCCACTGGAGCATGATCTGTGCCCAAGGTAAACCTGCCACCCATGAGGTAATACTTTAGGGCTGCCGTGGCCAATGCAATGGCTAGGCCCTCTAGCTCAAGAGAGGTATATCTCTTCTCATGGAGGTTGAGTTGAGCTTTCTGCTTATAAAGAGGATAGACTGTTCCACCCCATTCCCTACTATTGATAATACTGGCCCCAAACATATCTGTGAGACATACATATGGAGAATGATCAGATTATTGAAGGCGTAATTAGGAGCAGTGGAGGGGCAACGTTCTTGAACAGCCTAAATACATTCTCAGTAATCTCAGATAATTAGATGTTATTGAATTCTGAACCATTGAATAGGCTGGTGCGTGGTCCAGTGATAGTTGAAACACTGGGAATTAATTAAAAGTGATCTCTTAAGATGTTCTGGATCAGGTAAACATAAAAAAGATCTCATTCACCTTCCTGTAATCTACATAACATGTGCAGGCTATATATCAGGTTTCTGGGTCAGGGTGATCGGAGATGATCAGTTACTTTATGCAGAGATCTTGCAATTTTTAGACTTCCTCCTCAATGGACTTTCAGATATCCTTGTGTAATGGATATGGTTGCAATGAAATGCTTTTTCTGGAGGAGTCTCAATGCAGTGTACAAAACCTTCAGTGTGACTGACTTATCCACATCAATTATGAAGAAGTGTTGCAGTTAGGTTAGCAGATCTTGGGTGTGTTCAGAATTAATACACTTCAGTTTCATCTCTGTCAAAGCCACTGCGTGTTTCTCTCGCTCATCTGACACAAGGATTGTCATCAAGGTGGGCTCTTCTGCTTTCTACTAGGCCTTTAGCCTATTCAGTTGACATTGTTTGGTCATCTTCTGGTGGTCGTCTTGTTGGACACAGTGCAGGTACCTGCAGACAAATCTGTGAAACCCGTGGTTGGTGGAGCTTAGAGATATCTGCAAGATGAGAACGGCCAAAGCACCTATGGAAATCTGTGACCCCCCTGCCTTTGTACTAAAGTACCTGAATGACTTTGAAGGGACAATGCTACTTAGCTTGTTTTTTGGCAGCAGGAGTAACACGAGCAACAAATCTCCCACATTAAAAATCCTTACTTTGGACTACTAGTCACACAAATGATTCTCATCATCAAAGTAGGTTTATTCGGATAAAATCCATTCAAAATGTCATCAAGTTAAAATACATTTAAAATGAAATGAAATCCAGCTCAAGAGATTCCAAAACGTACTTCTAAAAGTTCCAGCTTAGTCGATCTGATATATTGAAAGATTATCCAAAAATGTTTTCCATGCACACAAATACTACCGCCCAGGCAGCACATGGTGAGTCTGCTTGAAGAAGGTAAACTAGAGCTCACAACATTGTACAAAGCTCTCCTGCCTAAGAATGCGGAGAATCATTTGCCTTCTTATACATTGGTAAGGAGGACACAAAAGTACAAGTGAACACGTTCTTCAGCAGCTGAACTACAGCAAGGGCAATTAGAATCCTCTGTGTAGCCTCATCAGGTAACAGTGTTAGCTCTCGGCTGTAAAAGATTAAAACAGGCTCTAGTTGAGAACCAACTATCTGAATTATTATTGCTGAATGTTATATAGGATTGTAGGGAATCCACATGCTCACAATGGCATGCTTCCTATTTGAGTCCAGCAAATTTTCATAGGATTCATGTCCCTCCCTTACTTTAACGTTTTTCTTATAATGAGCCATTCGGCATAAGGAGAGCTGAAGCATTCAACTGAATCAAACGTAACAGAATATACGCAGCCAATGTAATAATGGAGCCTGGTACCAATCATCTGAAAGATAATTGGCTCCAAGCTTGACATTCACTGCAAACAGAGTAGTCAAATTTTGTCAAACCAAGTAAACCTTCGAGAAATGTATTTCCTAGGGTCTAGAGGGCAGGGAAATTCTCATGACCCAAGAGCGACACCCCATAATTAGTCATAGCCCTTGTCTGGGTGTTATACACTTTCATCACTAATGGGAGCAGTTGCCCCTGACACATACACATGAAGTGGAGCACCCCTCTCCCACCTAAGACTTGCTCTTTTTTATTTTCTGTTTATCTCCATGGTCATACCCCTTCAAAGAGGGTGAAAAGTGGATGCCCAAATAATCAAACTCATAGACTGTCAGGATGGCAGCCACATTGCTCAACTTTACATCCATTTTAATGTTCTTACGTCCCTCAGCACATGCCATAACCACAGATTTAGCTGTGTTAATTTTGAAATCTAGGTTATTCATGAAGTCCAAATACACATTGATCAACCTCTGCAAGGTGTTTGGAGTGCAGGCAAGAAGCACCATATCATCGGCATATGCCAATACAGCAAAAGCCTTATTACCCACATGCGGATAATCCACATTTGATTCCACCACAGCCATCTAGAGGCCATTAATGCAAAGAGTAAAAAGGGCAGGGGCTAGCACAGCCCTGTCTAACTCCTAAATTAACCTCACAAAACGTTTTGCATTGTCCCTGGTCTCCAAAGCGCACACATGCCTGAGTGCCCCCATGAATTAGGTGTAACACCCTCCCAATCCCCATATGACAACCCATGGACACAAGCACCATCCACAATTTAGTTCTATTTACCTGTCAAATATAGTGCTAAGATCCATGAATACCAAATAAATTGGTTCACCCTTACCAAAATTTGAGTGCATCACCAATAAATAAAGATTCTGGGATTGATCACAAATGCCCACACCCAGACAAAAATGATTCTGTTTTATTTACTGGTCCGTAGGTATTGCTGAACCAGATTCTGGATCAAGCAAAGTTTCCCTTGGGTGGCCTGCACAAAATCTTGGATTCCTCCTTCGGACCCTTCCCATCCTTCCTTCAGAATATTGAGGATTTCTTGAGGCTCATACTGCAGACCAATTTGAATGAGGAGATTCCATTGGAGGCTTGCAGTGTTTTCTGAGCACCAAGGAGGGCCCATGACAATAGCTCACTCCCAATTTCTGGCATCCTAGAAAACCACTGTCCTGAGAAATGATTTACACTCTGGTTAAAGTGCTCCACCAAGCCGTTGCTCTGGGAATGATATACTCAGGTGCAGAGGGACACAATCTGTAGGCTATCTGCGAGTCATATGAGATCTCAAACATTAATGGAGATCAATGGCCAGTGAAAGTTTGCTTTCAGAACCCCACTGTGGAAAAATAGGGCACACAATGTTTCAGGATGATCTGCGCAGTGTTTTCCTTCATTTGGAAAGCCTCAGATAGGTAGCATAACATGGACAGAATGGCCTTAGACAAAGTCCCTTGATTAACTCTTATATACATTTTATGGGTGCTATAATACTAAAGTTCTAGGTCTGCTGGTGTGACGAATTGACTTCTGTCCTCCATAAGTGCAAAGATGAATAGAAGCTAAAGCACCTACTCAGCCCTCACAGCTCTACCAACCAAGAGCCAACACAATCAGAAAGGTAAAACAAGCAAAGGTAAGAGATGTACTTCTTTTGCATTTATTTTCACAACATGGGCAGAGGAAAGGCTGTACTCTCGAGAGGGTTGTGAATGTGGTTCAGTAGCAACACAAACAGCGAAGTATTAAAGTCCAAAATCAAGGTTCTATAAAAATATATATATTCTTTAATTAAGCACACATATACAATAATAACGAACTAGAAAACACTAAAAAATCCACCTGTGTAGAAAACACACAGAATATTCAATACAGCAAGATGCAGCACTCTGGGTAATGAGACAGGGTAGAAAAGCCAATAAAAACCACAATGTTCATATAATATGTTCTTGATTTGCACAAATGGATTAATGTGACCTACCCAGTCTCTAGGACCCAAAATGGACCAGGCGGGAGATATCAGTCAATTATCCAATTATCCGTTTGCAGTGTCTTGGCATTTCTGCAATGTTGAAACAGGCTTCTGGACGCTGTTCGGCTGATCAATGCGATTCGATTGCAGTAGTCGTGGGGGTCCAACGGGTAGCAGATCTTGAACTTGAAATGGGATCGAACTGTAGAGGGCTGCAGTTCAAAACATTACTCAAGGAATGCGGATCATGGAGGTCATCAGGCTCGTTCGGTAGTCAAAGTTTGATGGCAGACGTGCTGATGACGGGATGCGCTGAAGAGCCAGTTTGATGCAGGGACTCAAAGGATGCATTTCGTGAAAAACACTAGGATTAGTTTGATCAGTGACTCGTTCAACGATGAAGAAGCTGGAGGTTCAAACAGCAGTTCGAGCAGTGCTGATGCATCAGTAAATGTTTGTTCGGGCCAAGGCAACAATATGCTTTTGAATGGCACAGTGCAGTGCAGAACAGGTATGAAGGGGAGAGAAAGCAGTTTGAAGATCAGCAAGTGCCAAAGGCAGCTCCGGAGGGTCCGGGTGGTTCGATCTGAGTCGAACACAATTGAATCACAACTCACAACAGTTCAATTATGAATGTAAAGGAATCCTGGATGTCTTGGCTCCCAGGAGTTGTGAGTCCTACTCCAGAATCTCTGGGATACAATTCGTCCTTTTCTCTGGCTCACCAACACAGTGGAGCCTGTCACACACCTTCCAGGTGTCCTTCAGCATGGTGAGGTCTTGGGGAGCAGTGTGGCTGGCACAGATGCAGGTATTGCTGCCGCAGCAGGTCACCCCCAATTGTCCCTGTGGATGGTTAGGGGAGAGAGCTTGCCTCAGCCTTTGAACACCTGCTTTCAATTCACAAATGGAGGACTTTGGACATGCCTGCTCTCTCAACAGGTCCAACAAAATGTTCTTGGAGGTTTGAAGTCCAGAGATGAGTCAAAGAAGTGCGGGAAGAACCCTTCTTTTAAAGAAAAAAAATCCCAGGTGATTGGACTAAGGATAGCCTGCTTTATGGGTCCAATCCATGTTCTTGGAACACATGGACTTTGCCTTCTGACATTACACCCAAAGTGCTTTGTGCTACAGGAAGTGGCATGCACAGGAAGGAAAGATAGAGGCAGAGAGAAACAATATGGTGGAAGCTTCCTCCAGCTGTAAGGTGCTCCTTCTGTCTACACTAACTCCACCCCCTTCCCTTCTCAATAGAATCAAAGCCCTTTTGGTGTGCAGCACCCTTGTGTGAAGCTGCGCATTTTGTGAATGGGTGTGCCCTTTGATTCCCATTGCCAGGACAGCTTCCTGTGGAGTGGCTGTCTCTCTGGGCAGGGTGTTACCTGCCCTCACAAAGAAACAAACAGAGGGAACCCCAAGGCTACAGTTCTACTAGCAATAGCAAGGTCAGCCTCTGTTGGGGAGAATACACAAAACCTTTCCACGACTGAACTGGGTTCACAAGGCTGACACATGTTTGATATCAAATTGATGTAGCTTCTATAACTTTGAGAGATGCTGGCCACCATACCCTAAACTTAGATATGGCTTATATTTACAGATTTGCATGCCATCAAGACAACAATCTCACAGTAATGTAGTGTTCTGAACAGGGGTGTATATCTTAAATGCAGCCCCTGCGCTGCAGTGAGTTGTTTGTTATGTAAGCTGTCAAATGGGTAGCTGTAACCACTGAACCTGCTCTGTGCCACTAGAGAGCAGGTGCTACATATCAGCCTACTGATGCAGCAGGGCACAAGTGCACACTATGCTTTTGTCATGCATTGCATGAAATGGAATGACCTAATTGTGTTAATTAATCCTAATCAAATAAGCTAAGGCTTCAAAACCCTTGCCAGATGGCAATTCCTCAATGGGTTACTTTCTGCTCTTTCTTGAGGCTCTGTTTCTTAAAGGATCGATGTCATTACGGCCTTCTCTGTCACTGTCCTCTTCCACTTGCAGGGGGCAAGTCGGGGTGACCAGTGGATCCTCATATTGCACCCCTGGGGGTATCATTTGCTAGGTTGTGGAGGTGCACAATCCCCTGGGTTATGTCACTAGATGTCCCCAGAAACAGGCAGGTAACTTTGTCATCACATGAAGTCTAAAGATGTCTGCATAACCTCAAACATAGCACCCTATTATTCATCCACAGCTACTTGCTCATGGGCAGTGCTATTTGAGTCTAGTGAATTTTGCATGTAGCGTGAAGAGGTGTAGTTAGTTTCCTCACGGGCCGATCAGCAATGTGGAAAAGAAAAGAAAATGGCCTGAGCTTGCCTACTGAGACAAAGGGTCTTGAATCATGATTTCTTTGTTTATTCATTTATTTGTATGGTCGCATCCAACCCGGGGGTATCTGGGCACGTTTCACACAGATGGTTACAAGAATACTTTCATCTTAGATACAGTAGAAGCAAGAATAACATGGATGCAGTATGTTATGCGATAAGGGTAAATATGTGTATACAAAATGTACAGATACAGAAGATGTATTTGAAAAATAGGTAAGTAAGTATATACAAGAGTACAAATACAAATGACATATTATTATATACAAAGAGTACAAAAAGTTACTTGGTGGTCAGAGAGATATTACTTGATTAAATCAAACGCGGTTGCTTGGCAAGTTCAATGAAGTCATACTGGTCAGAGGTCCTTGTGTAAGCTGGGCTGGTGCTAACCATTTAAGTCATTCGTAACTAGCCAGTTGATGGTATTGCGCCTGAATGTGAAGAAAGGGTGGTTGGCTCTCAATGCGGGTGGTAGGGTATTCTATTCTTGCGCTGGCAGGACAGGGAAGCTACTTTCCCCTGCTTTTTTTTAGATTGAATCTGGGCATGACCAAGCATGCTGAATTAGTTGTCCTAGTAGGGTGGACAAATGATTTTTTCATGATTCACTCAGAAAGGTAGATGGGGCTGCTTGGTTGAGGCATTTATGCGTAAGTGATAAGGTTTTGAGCATAATTGTGTCCTTAGTAGAGAGCCATTTGACCTATCTCCTTGGGTGTGAGATATGGTCTCTCCTTGATATGCCATGGGCTGCTCTAAGAGCATTGTTTAGCAAGATTTGGATTTTGTCGATGATGTATTTGCTTGCCCCCAGGGGCAAAGCATTACAATAATCCAGTTTGGAGAGGATAAGTGCTCCAGCTAGAATTGTAACACTGTGTTTAGACAAGAATGGTCTGCAAGCCCTGATTAACTTACAGGTATAGACTGTAGAGGAAGCCATGGCACTTACTTATTTGTTGAGTGTAAAGGCTGAGTCGAGGTAAAAACCCAGGGTTTTTACTTCTTTAACCACTTTGATGGCATTACCATCGATATTGAAGGAGGCATAGTTTGAACTCTGTTTGTTGAGGTTAGGTGTAGAGTAGTGTGTAGCCATCCACGCCTGGATGATAAGGTATATTTTATTAACCAAAGCCAGGTCCTTGTCATGCTCTCCAGATAGGGGTATAAGGATCTGGGTGTCATCTGCATAGTTAGTGTAGGTGACACCCAGATGGTCTAGGTCATCGAAGAGTGGCTTTGTGAATATATTATACAATGTCGGAGAGACGCAAGAACCTTGTGGCACACCACAGGTTATTGGGCTCGGGTCAGCAGCTGCTATTGATGAGAAGACTCTCATAGTCCTGTTGTTCAAGAAGGATTACATCCAGGTAATGGCGTCTAGTGAAAAGGGTGCCGCTAAGGCCAAATGTTTGCAAAGAACTTGGTGGTCCACCAAATCAAAGGTGGCCGAAAGATCAAGAAGTAGCAGCATGGCTGTTTTCCCTTTGTCCTTCAATTCATCCATCTGAGTTTTTAAATCTATGAGGGCTGTCTTTGTGCTGTGGCATGGTCTAAAGCCCAACTGGCGGGCTCAGAGGAGGTGGTTGGACTCTAGATAAACCTGAATTTTGATGCAGGCCGCTTTATCAAGGATCTTAAGTAGAAATGGCACAGTGGTAATTGGCCTGTAGTTAGGGGGAATTGATGGGTCCAGCGACAGTTTTTTTCAAAAGGAGTAAGACCCAGGACTCCTTTAAGTTGCTGGGGATGGTGCCTCTGGTGAATGAGGAGTTAATTAGTTTGGTTATAAAGGGTGCCAGTTCTCTTGCAGCGTCTTTAATTAACTGTGCTGGGCAGTTATCGCCTTGACAATTAGAGGCTTTGAGGGAGGAGATGATTTTTACTACCTCATGGGTAGTGTCGTGAGAAGCTGAACTGATGAAGAGGTATGTTATGGGAAGAGTTATGGGAAGATGACACAGTAATTGACAATTAGAGGCTTTGAGGGAGGAGATGATTTTTAATACCTCATGGGTAGTGTCGTGAGAAGCTGAACTGATGAAGAGGTATGTTATGGGAAGAGTTATGGGAAGATGATGCGGTACTGTGGTTACCTATGGAGGGTAGGTTGGCTTTTTTATTGGCAATTTTACTTTGGAGGAGGGAGATTTTGTTCTGTAAGGCGTTCTGGATGCTTGTGCACCAGAGTTTGTCCTTCAGACAATTGTCTGTCTGAAGAATGGGAGCATCCATTTCCCTTAGGATAGTAAACAGCTCCTTGGAACTAGAGCTCACTTTATTAATCCTCTCATTATAGGATTCCTGTTTGGTGCGTATTATTTCCTTTTTATAGAAGGCAGCTAGGATGGTCAAGTTTGTTTTGGTATCCTCTGTCGGGAAAAGTTTGCACAGAGATTCAAGCTTTCTTTTTTCTGTTCTTAGAGTTTTTAGGTGGGGGGGGAGGGGTGAACCAAGAGTTCAATTGCGCCTTGGGTTTGCTTTTCCGCATTTTACGTGGAGCAATGGTGTCTAGGGCTTTCGTCATAGTGAGGTTGCAGGCATGTACTAGGTTATCTGGACTAGTTGAATTTGGCAGTAGGTTGAGAGTGGGCATGATAAGTGGAATAAGCTTATCTGTGGTAATGTTCCTTTTGTTCCTACTCTGGAGGGGTGGTGCAGTAGATTTTTCCTTGGAGTTGGGGGTATTAGCTGGTAAGGTAAATGAGAGCAAGGAGTGATCAGTCCAGTTGTGAGGTGTGATTGAAGTGTTAGAAGTTTTGCAATTGAGGTCCTCTACCCAATCAAGGGTTCTCCCTTTGATGTGAGTGGCTTGGGTTACTCTTTGGATGAGCCCATGTTCTGTTAATGCATTGGAGATTGCTAGCGCATGATGGTCGTTGGGATAATTAAATCCTAAATTAAGATCTCCGAGCAGAAGATTTTGAGAGGTTTTTATTTAATTAATTCAGTGTTCTCAGAGAGAATTACAGAAAAAGGTCTTCTTCGAATGACCCAATTGGTCCTGGTGGGCTGTATATTAGGTGTATAGTTAAAGTGCCAGAATTGGAGATTGGTAATTTAGCTGTGAGCAGTTCACAGGAGCTAACATATGGAGAATGGGCTATTCTCATAGCTAGGTCGGATTTGGTAATGATAGCACTGCCTCTGCCTCTTGAATCCACTCAGTCTACTCTTATGATTTCATAGTTATCAGGAATTGCTGCTAGGATGGCTGGGCCAGCAGCTGTATGAAGCCATGACTCTGTTATGGAGAGGAAGTCGAGGTTCTCAGATGTGATCAGATCAGATATTTCTGTCGGGTGCGCCACTAGCGATCTAGCATGTATTAGGGCAACCTGGATGTGCCGGGTGTTAGAGTCATTGTTTACTGCCTGCGGATTGTCCTGGCATGTTTTAATATGAGTGCAGTTAGTGTCATTGGCTGTAACAGGCGGTTTAGCCAGGCATGTTTTAAGGAGTAAGCCTGGTGGGGGCGGTAAGTCAGATTTTTAATTTTTGTCATGAGTATTAGTGTTGATACTGTTACCCCTAAAGGTGAGGTTAGTATTAATAGAGCTGGTCGGTAATTCATGGAGTTTAGTTAATCTAGCCCAAAGTCTAGAGTTTTTGGCTGGAGGAGAGCACGGTAGGTTGGTTTGGCTAATAGGGTAATCGGTCTTAGGGCTGGTGGGTAGCACATGACAAAAACCCATAATGTTAGCGAGTTCTGGCTGGGTAAAGGTGTTTAGGCGTGGTAGGTGACTAGGGCATTGCATTGTTAAACGGTAGTAGTCACCTTTTAGCTGAGGGTGAACAGTGGGACGAATAGTAACTGTAAAAGGTTTGATATCCTTACAGGTCAGAGTAATCTTGTGGTAGTCACAGTCGTTTGAGGCTAGTACATTAGCTAGTGAATTTACAGTCAGTGAGGCAAGCAGTGATTTTAGCAGCAGGATATTAAGAGCGTACATATTTCTGGTGGTAGGCAGTGGTGTTAAATCACAACACTATAAGGCGCAGTTGATGAGGAATGGCAGATAGTAACAGATCACTACAGATACAAAAGGGTTCCGATGTGACAATTGGCGAATAGCGGAGCAAATCAGTGTCACAGCAAATCACAGTGTCACGGTAAGGCTCAATATAACATTGTGTAATACATTAGAACTTAAGTGGCATGTGTGTAGCTGAACTGAAAGTACTATACTATAACAGGGAGAGCCTCCCTGTTACCACCCCACATTAGAAAAAAAACAAAAAGGAAAAAGAAAACATCACCTCGGGAAGGGCCTCAGGAGGCTGGAACAGTAGTCAGGGATTGTGTATTCTCCACTGCTGTCCCAGCCACCTGATTGGCTGAGCGCCCTTCCCCGGGTGTAAATATATGAGAATGGCTATTTTTAATCATCTTTCTAAACCATCGTTTTGACTTAAAAATGATGAACAAAAAAGTGTTCAGCTGGTGTATTTTAAAAAATGTATGCAATGTAAAATCAAATCAACAGCAGTAAACCATTTTGAATAATAATTCAGCATGTAAAAGTTACATACCGCTATGAATTTTGTTGAAGGATATCCTCTCCTTAACTGCATTTTTATTTCCCATGGTCATTCACATGTGTGCAGTTCAAAACTGGGTTTGGCCTGATGTGTGATACATAATATACAATCGAAAACATGTGTGTGAAAAATATTCCTCTCGGTTGGACAATTGCAGGGTGCACTCCAAACAATAGATGTATAAGCATAAGAATGATTGCTGTGAAGGTCAAATGTAAACAGCATTTTTAAAACGCTTTTGGTTTTTAGGATTAGAATAAGTTACGGAATTTCAAAAGACCATTGTGTTTATTATTTAAATGAATACCAGTGAAAAAGGGAATCAAATTAAATAACAAGGTCCTGAAATTGATTTTCCTAAACAATGACCTCCCACAATGTTCTAAACGTGATGCAAAGGGATTCTATATTGTGGTATTAATTAACTATGCCTCCTACAGGACGATAATCAAATAACACACTTTAAATAATCTTTGAGGCCCGCTGCACCTCATAGCTCACAGGCCAAGACAGTGGCCTCATTAAAAGTTTGGTGGTAATTTGGTGGTAAATCTGCTGAATTACCAGAAGACTCGATTACTGTTACCATCACTTGGTACTGTGGAGTCAACAGGGTATTACAAGTCATGGTAATTACCCATTTTTGGAGTCCAGTGGACTCCATTGGGATTTCTTCAGTATTTAAATTTGGCGGTATTACTGTGCAGTAAATTTGTACATTTTTGGTGATGAAGAGAAAGATTTAACTACAACTTTTTGATGGAAGTAAATCTTCCTCCAACCACCAAACCATAGTGTGGCACTGCAATAATGTGTCTGTAAAGGAATTGCTTCCATTTTACTGACGTCTTGCTTCTGTAAAAGCTATTGGATTTTTTGTTTTAAACTGGAGAGAGAGAATAGGCCTCTCTTCCAAGATCTAATTCTAATGATTTTAATATTTACATACACAGTGGGGTAAGAGCTCACTTTCTTTTTTAGTTTTTGAATAAAATGTTTGTTGGACCTGAATGAACCATAAGGATGAATCACTCTGGTTTGTGCTGGCTTTTGTGGGGTGCATTTATAGGCCCTAACAGAAACCCTTTACCATAAAACCGTATTTCAACATTGCCACGAAAAATGCCTGCGCTCTGCTTCCCTGGCACATGTGTGGCAAGCATGTGAACACTGCATACCGGAAAATGGCCCTACAACTGTTGTTCCTTTCATCTGAACCAAGTTATGCGCTGCAGTGAAAAACGGCTCTACAATTGTTGTTCCTTTCATCTGAACCATAAAGTTGTGCACTGCATTCAAGACGGCTCTACATTTTCTGCCTGTCATCTGAAGATCAAAGTTGTGCACTACATTCAAGGTGGCCCTGCTTTTGATGTTCTTTCATTAGAAAAAGGTATGCACTGCTTGAAAAAAAACAGCCCTGCGTTCGTTTTATTCCATCTGAATGCCAAAAAGTTCAGAAAAAAAACAGAAAGCAGCATTATCTGACTGTTCATTCACATGAGGGGCAAGGATTTCAGCAAAATGCAACTTGACGCGGCTTTGTTTTACCTTTCATGTAAACTGCAACGCTCAAAACACTGCTAATGAAATACAGATTGGCGTTTACTTTTCATTTCATGTCACATCAAAGAAAAGGTGCCATACCGCTCCGTGTCCATGAACAACAGTAATTGCAAACTCATTCAAAAGGTCAGACTAAAAGGACATCCCATTACTTATAGGACCGCATTTTGTAGAGTAAATGAAATATGGCTTTGCACACGTGTAACATAAGGAAAAAAATAACTTTTAAAACCCAATGTGAAACAGTAACTTTTGCTTGCATAGAAATGTCAGTGTGTGGGTGGGAGGCTGACAAATCCATGTATATTATGACCCCCCCCCCACAAGACTTCAATCAACTTGGCAGAGGCTCAGGAATACCAGTAAAACCAGTTTGGCTCAGGCAGGAAAGACTCAATTGGAAGTCTTGCCTCCCCCTGGAAGTCAAACCTAGAAGATGACTGTTCAGAAATGCCACATGAGGGGACTGAGGGCGTGATAATTACATGTTCTACCAGACTAGAAGGCAGTAGTGGCAGAAAAGACAAAGATAGCCAGTGGGGCTAGTGTTTGACCATTAAGAGCGAGTTCCTCCAGCTGCCATTTCCAGGACAAACAGACAAAGTTCAAAGGGTACAATAAAAGTCCTTTGTTGCAAGCTGAGCCAGGGGGAGAAAGTTTGCTGTGGGGTTTGAAACACCACCTTCCCATATGTGACAGACCTCCAAATTGACATTAAAATAGTGATTCATTTTAGGCATTTTCCCCAGCACTCAATATAAGAAAAAAAAAATGTTTTATTCTATTTTTCCATGTTATTTCCAGCTGGATTTTCAGAGACTAAGGGCCTCATTACACCGATGGCGGTGAACCATGGCGCTATTAGCGCCATGGTTCATGCCGGTAAAATACCGGCACCGCCTTGGTGGAAAGGGGAATTACCGCCCTATTCCAAGGTTGGCGGGTCGGTAATTTCCCCTTCCACCATTGCCCTTCCCCATTCCCATTTTTGCCCCATAGGGCTCTATGGGAACGGGGAAGGCGCTAATTACGGTACCGCAAATTGCGGTACCGTAATTAACTCCCTGGTCCCTTTGCGGGTTGGTTTTTAAAGCCTGCAAAAAGCAGGCATTAAATTCCCCAACCCGCAAAGGGACCTCGTAGTAAGGCGGTAAGGATTTACCGGTACCGGTAAAATACCGGTACCGGTAAAACCTTACCGCCATCCGTGTAATGAGGCCCAAAGTGCATGTTTCTAGGACTTTGTGAACTGAAATGGCCAGTCCAGCCTCATTTCTGGCTGATTTTAAAATGGGACAAATTTGACAGTTGGTGGAACGATGGAGATGTACAGTCTGAACTGTTATACATTTTGTGAAAATGACCAAAAGGTGCCCAGTGGCCATGCTACTTGCAAAGAGTCAGCGATCGGCTTGTCTAATTCCCCATGACCCCTTGAAACCACCTATCTATTTCTTATGGCGGTGTCTAGTATGAAATAGAAGTTAAGATGCATAAACCAGTTTTGTTAAAAATGTGGCCAAGAGAACAAAGAACTGTCATAAATGCCAAATGGACAGATGGTGATCCCTCTCCTTGAACCATTGACACCAGGGGACGGGGAAATGAATGGTTGGCTGTCCTATCCCAGGGTAGGAGTAATTCTAGAACACTTCCCCCAGATTGTAAAATTAGTGATGTAAGTTTGTACTATTTGAGGTGGACTGTACTAGACAGAGGGACACACACCCACACAAGAATCCAGGGAGACAGGAGAAAGAGGACAGAGACAGCTGATCCCATCCAGAGACTGCAGAGGCCAGACCCTTGCCTAGCTGATCCCATCCAGAGAATGCTGAAACCAGACCCTTGCTTAGCTGATCCCATCCAGGAGAGTGCAGTTACTGGATCCCTTGCCCTAACAGTGCAAAGTAACCTGAGATCCTGCTGGCATACAGAATCCCAAACCAAGGCTTACTTTGTAAGTAGCAAACAATCCCAGTCCCGAATTGCATACTCCGCTCTTTTGTAACCTCAATCCCATTGGAAAATCCCATTGAAAGTACCAAATTGCCGGTTTAATTAATTCCCCTTTCCATAGGAGCATCTGTGTATGTTAGCGCATTCCTTTGATAAATCTTTCAGTAATCTGCATAAATCCATAGCATTATTTTCAAGTAAATCAATGAATTCCCCTATAAGTAAATGCACAGTGTAAACTGGTTAAAATTCGAAATTAACCCCCTTGTGTTTTGTGTCTTTCTTTATTAAATACAGTCTTTAAAATATAGTCTCTAAGAAGTAGTCTCCTTGTCACTAAAAACCAAATTTGCCTGTGTCTTGTGTGCATTACCCTGAATTCTTAAATTGCATCTGTCCCATTGAAAACCCAAACCATAGTCCCATTAAGAGCAATCCCTTGTGCCTTGCATCCTACCTGCATGTGTCCTTGTCCTTGTCTTTAAAAATTGATTTCCGATTTGGACAGCTAAACCCCTTTCCTTAGCGGCCTGTCATCACAAATCCTGTGTAAAAACGAAATTTCATTGCTGTGTATATTTTTCTTTTGCATTTGCTTTGTTCTCCAAAATTGATCTCCCTACCTTGTTTCCATGTTGTTCTGTGTGCGGATTTCTAGTCCATAAGCTTTCCCATCTATTCAAGTGTAGCAACACAAATTTCTTTGCATTCTGTCCCATAGCTGTGTGCAGAATAAGCTATTCCGATTCTGCTGTTTTGCTCATAAAACAGGTTTTCATTTTCTTTTCTGACTTCCCATCTTGGGGTGGGGGGCTGCATTCCAAATCCAAATTTTCTCTCTTTAGCCTCACTCCTTCTCACTGCCTTCCATACATAGGGAATTAATTGGGGGTGAGTTTTTTAGTGGGAGTGCCTAACCTTAGTGCAATCACATGCTTTAAACTATTTTTCCTGTTTGCCATTAAAGATTCATGTGAACTGTCTCAGATTTCGGCACCAATTTTTTCTGTAGGAAACATTGAATTGTGTGCCACAACATTGGTGGCTGGTGTCAAATTGTTTGATTTTGCTTTTGTTCAATAAATAATAAATTAATAAATATCTTATTGATACACAATGACCTGGTTCCTAGTCAATTGTGACATGGGGTGTTTGTAAAGGTGGGTACGAGAGGGGTTGGAGGCTGACTCAAATAAGAAAACCTGTGGGTTATTCATGAAAAAAAAGTGTTTTTATTGTGTGCCACATTCATTGTCAGGGGAAGGAGTCTCTGGCTGAAGAGTGGCATGTTATAAAAGCCTGTGTCTCAAAATAAAATAGTGTAACCCTAAACTAGGCAAGCGCAGGGTAGAGAATTTGTCCTTGCATAGATAACCAAAGGTAGAACACTCTTCATAATGAGCACTGTGGAAATCAACAGAGCTAGGCAGCACCTTCTATACAAATTATTCATTAGAGGGGAATTGGCAGAACAAAATCATGAAAACTGGCTATGTTAATGTTAAAGGATATTTGTACCTCGCACTATCACCACCGGAGTGGTCCCCTGGCGCTCTGGCGGCTCTGAAAAAGGGAGGGGGGACGAGTTAGTGGGAATGAGCTGGAAAAGTGCAAGATAGCAGTGATGTGCTGTTGGCAGCCTCAGCCCGGTGGGTCAGTTGAGTCGAGTATGATGCAACAGGTGACCTCTATAAGCATGGATGTGTGGCAAGACAGTGGCCTGTTACATCAAGCCCTGAGTTTTATTTGACTCAGAACCTCAAAGATGAACAAGTTAAGATGGTCCAACTCACTGCGTACATGTACTTCCACATGATAGTCACGGAAGAAAAGTGCCAAGAAAGTGTAACCTCTCTGCAAATCCAGTCTGAGCTTTTAAATCAAATACAAAGTGAGTTAGGGCAGGAGAGGAGAAAATGCGAGGAAGACAAAGTTCTGAGGTAGAATTAGGAAAACTCATCAAGCAGTTCAAGGGGGAGTTGGCAGCTCAGCAACAAACTAATTCAGAACAGGAGGCCCAATTATCTGCATTAAAAGAGGAGTGCCAAGAAAGGGTTGACTCTCTGGAAGAGAGTCGACTAAAATTGATCCAACAAGTGATATACAATAGGACCTGCTTAGAGGATATGACTGCTTTGCAAAATCAGATTGAGCAATTAAAAGAGGAAAATAATAAGTTAATCATTAAAGTCCATTCCCAAACAGATTTTGACCAGGAATGCCAGAAGCTAGGCGCTATAAAACAACATACAGATAACCTGACTGAACAGATTGGCACCCTGAATCAGGAGAAAGGTGCCCTATGTCAAGAAGTGTGTAAAGTAAAAACCGATCTGGAGAGAAGTGAGTCATGTTGTCAGGTAATAACATAAAATTAGAGAATGAAACATTTATGGGGCACATAATGCAAATAGAACATTATCTAGATCATATAATACAGAAAATAAATACTCAGAGTGAGGAGATGTATCTCCTGCAGCAGAAATAGTCTCAGTACTCCCAGACAATACAGGAGGCACAGAAAGAAAATGAAGGCCTTGGTGATAAGAACAGGGGACTCCAGAGCTAAGTAGTAGCACAAGGGAACGTCATAGAGGCCAGTCAAGCCCTGATAGCAGAGCACAAGGCTCAGGCCTTTGCATACTATGAAGACGTAGGGGCTGAGAAACAGAAATTTGAGAGATTCAAAAAAAGTGTGCTAGGTTAAATAAGGACTTGAGGAACCCTGAACAGTTAGAGAGTGACAGGGCCACCCCTGATCACAGTGTGATGCCCTTTGTACTAAGTGCCTCAAGACAACTTACCACCGTGTATGCGTAAAGCACTGCTAACTTCTTGTCCACAGGTTCATAAGAACCAGAACCCATGAGACAGCCAAACTCAAGTAGGCCCAACATGGTTGAGCCGTCAAGCCAGCGTCCATCAGAAATTGATGGTTCTGCCTCCCTGTTCAAGTTCAAAAATATTGTGGCCCATGTATCTGACCAGGAAGACTCATAGAAAGAGAAAATCAAGGAGTATGACTTGCAGAAACATCGGCTACAAAGGTACCACCTGGTCCACTCTGCAGACAAAAAGGAGTCTGAGTTAAGGCCCCAAAAGAGTATTCTGAAAACCTCCACCCATTCAGGGAGGTGGGGGGAGTTTTCCACCAACCCCAGAAGAAGGGAGGAATCAGATGACTACTCCCCTGTGCTAAAGAGGGGGTTCAAGGGAAGTGACCCAGAGAGCCCACAATAAAACAGGGCAGAAGAGACTAGGCCCCATCATTCTGGGAGAGACTCCCAGTCTCCAAGACTCAGGGAGCACCTAGAAAATAAGGATGGGACCTCAGATAGCAGCAGCTCTGAGTCTGATGGCGAATGGAGCGGAAAAAGGAGGCTGCCAAACAAAAGAGAACTCTGGTGAAAGACCCCATTAGACAGATAAAAGCCATTAGAAATGGTATAACTTCATATCATAAAAAAAAGTATTCAGTCTGGGAGCACCTGGAGATCTATGACCAGATGATAACATCATTTGGCATTAAAAATGATCAGAATTCTATGGAGTTTGCCAAATGGACATTCTCCCCCGAATACTCCAGCTTCTTTGCTGGGCTGGAGGATCAAAACCATTCAAGGTGTTCTACCTAAAAGGCGGCCATCTTGAAGCATTTCTCCACTCACAGAAACCCCCAGGAGGCTCGCAAAGTGGCCTACAACCTACAGTACGGAGAGGATCAGGCCCAGAGAGAATTTGTTCAGGAATTGAAGCAGGCATTTGCACAAACCACTAGGCGGGTGTGCACAAAAAGTAGGGAGTTCATCACTTCCTATTTCCATGCATTTCCTAAATACATTATGACTCAGTTGGTTAAGGACTTCCACAAAGAAAAGACCCTGGACTCTGTAATAGAGCAAGCTACCCAGATTTACGAGGTCCAAAAGCCGGTAGAAAATAAGAATCCTCCCAAAAACCTCAAAGACACCAACGCCTCCGCTGCTGCCAAGGTAGCAGAGGTGTTTGTTACTCCCATTTTGGACCTAGAAATGGGGGGGGGCCTAAAAATACCCCTCCCACTAACCATTCAGACCAGGGACAGAGAAGACCCTCGGACCAGTCTCAAGCAGGTGGTAGCCAGGCAGGGTACCCCACAAATGTGTCACCTGACTCTGCCACTTATCTAAGCCCCTGGGACAAGGGGAATAGACCCATCTTGGGGTATGTATAGACTCTCCTGGCCCAAGGGGGTGGATCCAACCAGGTAAGTATGGCCCCAGGAAATCTCCCTCCAAACTTCCCTCCAAACTTTCCTCAGGAGAGCGGTAATCTTCCACCCTCTAGTTTACGTTTCTTCCCCAGGTACCCAAAGAACCTCAATGTTCAGAACAACCCTACTTTCTCTCCCCACTTTAATGAGTCTAGACCACCAAATCAGGCAGAAGGAAGGCCAAGAATGGGGGGTTACCAGTGAAATCTTCCATATCAAGGCTACTCGGGGAGAAGAGACAGTTACCCTTCCCGAGAGCAGCCAAGAGTTGACTCTAGACCCCCTTATCAGCCAGAGAGGGTGTCCCAACTGGAATGTCAGGTCCAGTGCTTGGCCCAAGACCTGAGTCGTGTGTTGAGTGCTCAGCAGAACCCTCAGATGAACATGGCTGCTCAGAACACCTCGCACCTAGGGCCTGGCACCCCAGAACAATGATGGGGAGGAAGCCCTGATAACCAACAGGTTCCAGAGGAGGGGGCTTGGAGGAAGGGGGATGCAAAGCCCTAGAGAAAGTGTCCTTCCTCACCTGTGAAAAGCCTCTCGAAACCTCTGAACCTGAACCCAAATCTCCTAACCCCGAAATTCTGCAACCTAGGGAACAGAGGGTAAATAGGAGAAACAAAGAGACAAAGAAGACCCATTTTATGGAGGAGGTCTGCATCCTCCAGTTTGAAGGGGAAGAATCCTTGGAGGATTCTGGGAAGAAAATCTTCTCTTTCAAGGATGGGGGAATTCCTGCCAAAGAAAAATGGGTCCAAAAACACCATGGGCCTGATCACGAGTTGGGCGGTAACGCCGGCGCTAATAGCCCTACTGCCAAACCCCCTGGCGTTAATAGCGCAGGATCACGGGTTTGGCGGAATGGGTATTGCCAATTCCCCACTGAGCCCATTCGGGAATTCCCCATTCCCCATTGTGCTCAATGGGGAATTTTCCCGCTCTTACCACCAGCGGATTTCCCGCCGGCGGTAAAAACGTGAAATTTCTGCAGATTTCCCCCCAGCTCAGAGCTGGGGGGGGAAATCTGCCAAACCCGTGATTTGGCGGACCCTTAAATCTGGCGGTAATAGCGCTACCGCTGGATTTAAGGGTTACAGCCAAACTCGTGACTCAGACTGGGTAGGTATGGGGACTGACCTAGAACCGCCCATCCCTGAACCCCAGAAATGTCATCTTGAGAACTTAGAAATAACTGAGGGATCCTCCCCACAAACCAGTTCAAGTGACTGTCTCTGGGAAAAAGGGGGACAGCACAGAAGATTAAAAAATCCCACCAATCTCAGGATGCCAAATTATATTTACAGATTATCAAAATTCCTCTCACACCTCTTCCTGGACAACTCCAGAACTTCGACGGGAATGAGATTCCCGTTGAGGGGACTGCGGATCTAGAGATCAAAATTGGGCAACAAAAGGTGAAAGACCCAGTTATAGTCATAACTCCAGAGGGGACCCCCTGTCTCTTAGGGAATGACCTCCTTTGGAGGTTGTCTCCACTAATATATGGCGTGAACAAGGTCCTCTGGACGCAGGCTAACTGGCCAATAAAATTAAAACAGAGTACCAACAATGTCAGTATAAATGGCACATGCCACGTGGTTGAGCAGCTGTCTGACAACATTGAGTTCCATTTTCAGAACAATCAAAACCCCCATATTACTGTAATTTCTGTAGGACAACAACCTGGTGCTGGGAACTCTTCTCCATTCCTGAAAATCAACCTTCCTTCCAGTTCCAAGTGGCATTCCACACTGGAAGGAAATACCCTGAAATTGTATACCGATCCACAATTTGACAACCCAAGCCGCATCATAAAAAGTGATGAAAAGCCAACCCAAAGCTTGGCCGATATTCAGAGAAAGGGTGAACAGCTGTTCCTCTCCATTCAGGTAAAAAGGGGGGGCTGTTCTTGCCAGAGTATGCCTGAATAATTTGGAAATAGCTTCATCAGCGAAGCGTTATTCAGGAAACTCCCAAAAGATCAGACCATTCCCACAATGAAATTGATTGATAAGTGGGAAATGGTCCTGGAAACTTCCAATTCTAAACATCTCCTGCCTAGCAGGTGCATGCTAAGAATTTCCATTGGTGATAAAAGCATAGAGCATAATTGTTGGGTCATGCGAGATGACCCCTCTGCATTTTACTTAGGCAGTGACATTCTCAACCGGTTCACAATTAATTTGGACCTCATTAATTGCAAAGCCTGGTCCCGGCTAAGGGGCAACCCCAGGAGCTTTAACAATCCTGAAAAGGTATTTCGGTCAGCTCAATTGCTACCCTATTCAGTTGAAATTCATATTGGAAAGGAGGTCTCCATCCCAGGACAGACCTGACCATTCCCACTTTCCTGAAAAATCAAGAGAGGACAGGAACTCCAAAACCTGGACGCTTATGTGCATTTAAATCACCATCTCCAACAGCAGGGGTTGAGTTTAAACCCAAAACCATAAGTTAACTGAGAACACAACACCATTGCAATATTGGTGGATAACAGCGACCCTAGGAGTATCACTCTGGGTGCAGACACCTTTATTGGAATGGCGGTTGATGACCAGCATTGGTCCATGGACTTAGGGAATGAAATCATAGGACAATCCCCAATGACTGATATGACTGTGACGATGACATACCGCCAGAAAAGATCTTCACACGGCCAGGGAAGAATCTCTTGGTGTACTCTTCCTGCCCTTACGGGGGGGCAGAGGAAGGATGATGTGATATTCCAGGTCCACAATGACTGACTCTCCTGCCGGAAACCTCCTGTCCAGGCCAACACCATAACCAGAGATCTCTCCACGCAGCTGGAGGATACCGCTGAGATTGCAAAACCTGATGTCTTCCAAGGCTTCAGGCAGATGGTTGAGAAATGGGTCAACCTCGCTTATGCCTTTGAGACCAAGGAGCAAAAGTAAAAGCTGAAGCAGATGTTTTTAGATTTTCAAGACATCTTTGCTGTGGACTCGTACGACTATGGTCGTGCCGAGATACATTGTACCTCAATTCCCACAGACCCTGGGATGACTCCCATATTCATGAAGCAATATCGCTTGCCTCTCGCGTCTATGGAGTCCGTTACAGAAATCATAAAGAACCTAGAGTCCCGTGGGATAATTTGTCCAGTCCACAGTACCTTTAGCAATCCGGTACTGGGGATTCTAAAACCTAATGGCCAATGGAGACTATGCGTAGACCTTAGGGAGCTGAACAAACGGGTCCACATGTACCGATGGCTTCTTCCCTACATTGACCAGGGACTGGCCCAGATTCAGGGATCAAAGGTGCACCCCACCATTGACGTGACCAATGGTTACTGGACCGTACCCATAAGTAGAGAAGAACAGTACAAGCAGACCTTCACCTTTGGGGGCAGCAATACACATGGACCCAGACCACCTTCGGATATATAAACTCTAGCAATGAATTCAACATCTTTTTGCATAAGGCCATGCCTGACTTGGGTGAAAGGGGTAACCTGGCCTATGTGGATGATGTCCTAATTACATGCTCAGCTGTGGAGGAACACATAGCAGAAATCTGCTATGTTCTGACCGAGTTGAAGGTTTGTGCAGCGAAACTGTCCTTCCAGAAGGCGCAGTGGTGTAGGACCCATGTAAACTTCTTAGGACATGAAATCACCCCTGAGGGTCTCTGTCCACAGGTGAAAAAAGCGGAAGCATTATTCAAATTGAAAGATCCAAAAAATCTGTGTGAACTAAGGAGCCATCTTGGACTGACTAATTACAGTAGGAAGTTCATAGAGGATTACGCAGAGGTCACAAGGCCCCTGGTCCATTTATTAAAGGCTGGGGTCAAGTGGGAGTGGGGACCAGAACAAGCAGAGGCAGTAAATCAACTGAAGAGAAGCCTTTCACAAGCGCCTTGACTAGCGTACCCCGTCAAAAACAAGGAGGTCTTCTTGGAGACGGGGTTCTCGAATACGTGCTTAACAGCAGTATTATACCAAAGGCATGATAAGGTCAATAAACTCATCTCCAATGCGAGTAAGACACTATCCTCTGTGGAAGAAAAATTCAACGATTGTGAGATGGCACTTCTGGCACCGGTGTGGGCATTGAAAAATGACCGTCTGTTCATTCAGGGGGAGCACATCATCGTCGAGACTCCTCACCAGCCTTTGCAATACCTCCTAAGTGACAGAATACAGGAAGGGAATGTGAGTAATTCCAGAATGACTTCCTGGATTCTGTCCATGTAAGGCTTTCCTGTGAAGGTCAGATGTGGCCAAAACTAGTCCCCTCGTGCCAGGTTTGGCTGACTTGCATGATTGTGCCCGAGAAAACTGTCTTGAGGACAAAAGTCTCAAAACACAAGACAACATGAAGGCGCACCTGAAATCCCTGAACAAGGTCTATGAAGAAGACACGTGCAAGGGGATGTCCACAGTTTATGTGGACGGGTGCTTCTACCAAGTTGATAACAACTGGGAAAAGGAACTTGTGGCCAGTGTTGGGAATGCCGGGGTGAATGATGCCCTGGAGCCCACCGCTGGATACAAGATCAGTCCCCGCAGTAGTCAGTTGGCAGAGTTGATGGCAGTTCACCAGGCCATCCTCACTGCCGTGCAACACCAACTCCACAAACTGGTCATAATCACTGATTCAGAGTATGTCCAGAATGGGTTTGTGGATCACCTGATTAATTGGAAAACCAGAGGCATGATGTGTGTGACAAATAAACCACTCAAGCATGACAAACTAATACAATCTATTGATGATCTTGTTACCTCTAATAGGATGACCATCTACTGGAAAAAGATCAAGGGTCATTCCAGAATAGAGGGACCAGACAAAACCGGAACTGTCCTGGCTGACGAGTTGGCCAAAACCAGAGCCATCCAGGGGGATCTCCTTGAGATCGAATCCCTGTTGGGGGAAATCCAGGTTGCTGCTGGCACCAGGTCGCAGACACTTGCCCAAAATGAACTCTCAACGGCCCAGTGGAGTAAGGAGAACTCAGATGCTGATTTGATCATTGCACTAAAAAGGGATTGGATTATTGGGAAATGTTATCAACACATTGAAGACCCAGTGAATTTTCCTTTGACTGAAACCGATTACTTCAGGTAAGAGGATCTCTGGGTGTTAATGACGTTTCCCAACATGTTCCGAATCCTAGATGGTTTGTTGGTAAGGAGATCCATCTCTGGATGCGACCAGTGGGTAGTTACTACCCCATTCCGAAGCCTGATGCTAAGTCACGCCCATGACAGAGCCACAGCTGGGCATAAGGGGTTTCATACTACTTTGGAAATCTATCGAGAGGTTGCTTACTGGCCACACATGGGGCGGGACCTAGACCGAAATTTGAAGGGGTTCTTGTGTCTGCACAATTTCAGCCAAGTTCATTCACACACCAAGCTGCCCACCAAAAAAGGGGGGTGACACTGCCATGGTCAGATTTAAAGTAGATTTTATCAAGTCCGTGATTCGCTCCTTTAGGGGAAACAATTACATGTTAACAGTAAAATGCTTGTTTACCAAATGGGTGGAATGTCCGCTGGCCCCAAATTGCAAGGCAGAAACAGCAGCTGCCCTGATGATCAACCACATCTTTTCGCATTCTGACCTTCCCCAAAGGATTGAGTCGGACCGAGGAAGTCACTTCACCAGTGAGGTGATGACAAAGATGTGGGAGATACTTGGGTAAAGAGAAAACTCCATATTTCATACCACCTAGCCTCTAGTGGGGGAGTTGAGGGATGCAATAAAACAATTATGAGCATTCTTAAGAAGTTTGTGGCTGACTCTGAGCCTAGGTGTGACATCCGATTGCTGCTTGGCCATCAGATCTACACCAGTTTCTGCGACCAAAATGTCTTCATTTGAGCTAATGACTGGACAAAAAATGGTGCTACCCCAGCATCTGCTCTACAGAACACAAGAGCAGACATTGATTAACACGTCCACAACACATGAATATATTAAAGATCTGAGAAAATACCTTCACCATGCTTTTGCGTATGCTCAGTGGAATCTGGAGAAATCGTCAGAGGGGATGAAAACTATGATTTAAAGACTACTAAAAAAGAATATCAAATAGGAGACAGGGTCTACTTGTAAAATGTTCAGAGGAACCAGACCAAGGAGCAGAAATTCCTCCCTTACGGGCGCGGCCTCTTTGAAATTGTAGACAAAAGTTCACCTGTCGCCTATAATATCTGCATCACCAAAGGAGAAACATTCTGAAGAAAAATGTGTCCACATAAATCAGTTGAAAAGCTGTCACCCTAGATACACTCTGTGGCTGATTGATGAACAAAATGAAAATGGAGGAGAGGAACCATCTGAGGAATGAAAAGAAAGGAGGAAAAATCAGACAAGAGTATTTAGGTGCAGAGGTAAATCTATATAACAGGGAACAATCTTCTTGGTGCTGTTATAAAAATGAATAAAGGAAAAGTAAAGTGATATAGGGAAAAAGAATACAAAGATTACAATGTCTGATAAAAAAATATTGCGAGCATTATTGTTTTCTTTGTTCCCTTGCTGTAAATCTTCCAGGAATAATGTCAGGAAAAAGTTCTAAAACTTGTTTTCTTCAATATCTTCTATTAGAGAATTAACTTCCTTACATTCCTGCTTGGAGCGGGACACCCCCAGTGGACCTGGAAGAGAAGGAAAGAAAGAGGGAACAGCAACACACTCTCCAACGCTAAGAGGGAAGGAGATACTGGAACGCTACTCCCTGAGGGAGGAGAATTTCACTGAAAGAAAACCCACTCTGCCCTACTCTTTCCCAACAAAAAAGTCACGGAAGAGCAGGGAGGAATCTGTGGGGTGCATTTACAGGCCCTAACAGAAACACTTCACCTCAAAACCACATTTCCACATTGCCACGAAAAACACATGCGCTCTGCTTCCCTGGCACATGTGTGGCAAACACTTGAACCTTTCACCAACAACGGATGTGCTTTGTTCCCTGGCCCTACAACTGTTGTTCATTTCACCTGAACCCAGTTATGTGCTGCAGTGAAAAACTGTTCTACATTTGCTGTTCTGTCAGCTTAATATCAAAGTTGTGCACTGAATTCAAAACATCTCTACAATTGTTGATCCTTTCATCTGAACCATAATGTTGTGCACTGCATTCAAGATAGCTCTACATTTGCTGTTCTGTTATCTGAAGATCAAAGTTGTGCACTACATTCAAGAAAGCCCTGTTTGCTGTTCTCTCATTAGAAATACCACAAAGTTTTGCACTGCTTGAAAAAAAAAACAGCCTGGTGTTTGTTTTATTCCATCTGAATGTCAAAAAGTTCAGAAATACATCAGAAAGCAGCATTATCTGACTGTTCATTCACATGAGGGGCAAGGATTTCATCAAAATGCAACTTGACACGGCTATGTTTTACCTTTCATGTAAAACGCAGCGCTCAAAACATTGCTAATGAAATACGGCTTGGTTTTTACCTTTCATTTCATGTCACTTCAAAGAAAAGGTGCCGTACCTCTCTGTGTCCATGAACAACAGTAATTGGAAACCCATTCAAAAGGTCAAACTAAAAGAACATCCCATGACCTACTGGACCGCATTTTGAACAGTAAATTAAATACGGCTTTGCACACGTGTAACATAAGGAAAACAATGACCTTTAAAAGCCAATGTGAAACAGTAACTTTTGCTTGCACAGAAATGTCAGTGTGTGGGTGGGGGGCTGGCAAAGCCATGTATATAATGTCTGCTCCCCCAAGACTTCACTCTACTTGGCAGAGGTTCAGGAATAGCAGTACAACCAGTTTGGCTCAGGCAGGAAAGACTCAATTGGAAGTCTTGCCTCCCCCTGGAAGTCACACCTAGAAGTGAACTATTCAGCAATGACACATGAGGGGGCTGAGGGTGTGATAATTACATGTTCTACCAGACTAGAAGGCAGTACTGGCAAAAAAGACAAAGAAAGCCAGTGGGGCTAGTCTTTGACCGAGAAGTGCGAGTTCCTCCAGACCCCATTCCTAGGACAAACTGACAAACTTCAAAGGGTACAATAAAAGTCCATTGTTGCAAGCTGAGCCAGGGGGAGACAGTTTGCTGTGGTATTTGAAGCACAACCTTCCCATATTTGACAAGCCTCCAAATTGACTTTAAAATAGTTATGAATTTTAGGCATTTTTCCCAGCACTCTGGATAAGAAAAAAATTGAGTTTTATTCAATTTTTCCATGTTATTTACAGGTGGATTTTCAGAGACTAAGTGCATGATTCAAGGACTTTGTGAACTGAAATGGCCAGTCAAGACTCATTTCTGAGATGGAGATATACAGTCTGAGTATGCTTAATTATTTGCAGAGTGATAACTATTATACATTTATTGAAAATGACCAACAGGTGTCCAGGTGCCATGCTACCTCTCACATAGTTGGCGAACGGCTTTTCTTATTCCCCATGACCCTCTGAAACCACCTATCTATCTCTTATGGTGGTGTCTAGTATGAGTTGGAAGTTATGATGCATAACTCAGTTTTGCTAAAACGTTGGCCAAGAGAACAAAGAACTGTCATAAATGCCAAATGGGCAGATGGTGATCCCTCCCCTTGAAACAATGACACCAGGGGGCGGAGAAAGGAATGGTTGGCTGTCCTATCCCAGGGTAGGAGTAATTCTAGAACACTTCCCCCAGATTGTAAAATGAGTAATGTAATATTGGGCTATATAAGGGGGGACTGTACTAGACAGAGGGACACACACCCACACAAGAATCCAGGGAGACAGGAGAAAGAGGAAGTGGACAGAGACAGCAGAGGCCAGACCCTTGCATAGCTGATCCCATCCAGATAGTGCTGAAACCAGACTCCATCCAGGAGAGCGCAGTGACTGGATCCCTTGCCCTAACTGTCCAAAGTGACCTGAGATCCCGCTGGCTGTCCAGAATCCCAAATCAAGGCTTACTTTGTAAGTAGCAAATAATCCCAGTCCCGAACTGTGTACTCCGCTCTTTTGTAACCTCAATCCCATTGGAAAATACCATTGAAAGTCCCAAATTGCCAGTATAATTCATTCACCTTTCCATAGAAGAATTTGTATTAGCCTGTGTATGTTAGTGCATTCCTTTGATAAATCATTCGGTTATCTGTATAAATCGTTAGCATTATTTTGAAGTAAATCAATTAATTCCCCTATAAGGAAATTATCGATGCAAGCTGGTTACAATTCGCAATTAACCCTCTTGTGCTTAGTGTCTTTCTTTTAAAAATATAGGGCCTCATTACACGTTAGGCGGTAAAGGTTTACCAGTACCGGTAAGGGCACTGGTATCGGTAAACCCTTACTGCCTTACTACGAGTTCCCTTTGCGGGACCCGACCTTAACGGCTGGTTTTACCAGCCTTTAAAGTAGGGTGCCGCAATTTGCGGTACCGTAATTAGCTCCTTCCCCATTCCCATTATGCCCTATGGGGGCAAAAATGGGAATGGGGAAGTGCCTTGGTGAATGGGGAATTACCGCCCCCGCTCACCTTGGAGTAGGGCGGTAATTCCACCTTCCACCAAGGCAGACACAGTAAAATACTGGCGGCTACCATGGCGCTAATAGCGCCATGGTTACCACCTCCCGTGTACTGAGGCCCATAGTCTTTAAAATATAGTCTGTAAGAAGTAGTCTCCTTGTCACTAAAAACCGAATTTGCCCGTGTCTTGTGTGCATTACCCCAAATTCTTAACGTTCATCTGTCCCATTGAAAACCCAAACCATAGTCCCATTAAGAGCAATCCCTTGTGCCTAGCATCCTACCTGCATGTGTCCTTGTCCTTGTATTTAAAACCCAATTTCCGATTTGGACAGCTAAGCCCCTTTCCTTAGCTGCCTGTCATCACAAATCCTGTGTAAACATCCATAAACCTTCCCATCACCACTATCTAGTAACATGAGTTTCCTTGCATTCTGTCCCGTAGCCGTGTGCAATCACATCCTTTAAACTATTTTTCCTATTTGCCATTAAAGATTTATGTGAACTGAGTAGGATTTCTGAACCAATTGTTCTGTAGGAAACATTGCAATTTGTGCCACAACATTGGTGGCTGGTGTCAAATTGTTTGATTTTGCTTTTGTTCATTAAATAATAAATTAATGAATATCTTATTGACACACCGGCCTGGTTCCTAGTCCATTGTGACACAGGGTATTTGTAAAGGTGGGTGTGAGATGGGTTGGAGGCTGAATCAAACACAATGACCTGTGGGCTATTCAAGATAAAAAGCATTTTCATTGTGCGCCACTTTCATTGGCAAGGGAAGGAGTCCCTGGCTTGAGTGTGCTGTGTTATAAAACCGTGACACTTGTTTGGAATGGCAAATCACTGTACAAAAGACTGCCAGATTTCCCTTTTTAGCCTTTGGATCCAGGTAACCAGGTGCTCCAAGGTCTACCGCCTTCTGGCTCAATGGAAGCATCCTCCTTTTTGATTGGGGACAACTGCCTGTTTGCATATTTGGAATGAATTGTCTTGGACACATCATATGTGTTGACAGACCTTTTATATTGATAATACTCCTCCAATATCAGTGTTATTTGATGCAGCAAAATTCCATTGGATGGACCCTCTGTTTGGCTTGATGTCATTAATGTACACCCAGAAATGCACCCCTCCATGCTGTCACTAACTGTCACTAATCCAAACAAAAACCCCAGGGCTTGCAGGTCATTAGAGGGATTTCCAGCTTTAATCTGCCCCCACCCGCCAAGCGAGTTGTTTATTTCTATCACACTATTAATGTCTTCAATAATTACCTATCTATTCATTTGAAATTGTGGTAAACAACACATTATTGTTTAGAAGCATGTACTGAATTTGACACTTTATTCCAATGTAAAAGTTAATTTGCCCAAATTGTGTGCGTTTGTGAAAAGTATATAGTGATCGTAGGTCATGTGGCATCAGTGTAGATATAACCACTACCTACACATCTAATTAATAGAGTTTTTATGAGGCTTTTCTTTGGGATAACAACTTATTTGATTGATAATTGTTCCTTGTCCTTTGATCCAGGCAAAGAGTGGTTTCTTGAGTCCCTGGAAATATCCATTATTTCGATTGATGACTTTATAAGGCAAAGGTTAATATGGACACCCAGGTAATTCAGTTATCAGATCCATTACTTTCAACATGACACACTCATCTGTCAACTAAAAAAAGCTCTCTTGAGGTAATATATGTTTTGGAGACCAGGTTTTCCAAACTAATGTCCTCATTTTTCTAAACTCTTTTCAAAAAGGCAATATATGTTCTCTTTCTAAACACAGATGTGCAAGCACATCCCTACCGATCCATCTTCCTTTAAGAACAATGTTGCCTTTATAATGGGTCCTTTGAAATGGTATTTGCTTCAGGTCAACCAACAAGTGCATTTCTCTGTAATATAATTTCAACCATGTTCACTTAAAGAATTGTAGTGCATTTCTCTGTAAGTCACACCAATACTTTTGTTGCCTCAAAGCCTGGGTAAGTTGTTGGTAGGTTGTGCTTACCTCCTAAACTCAATTCCTTTGAGGAGAGAGGGAGAGAATATGTGGCTATATTTCCCCATGCAAACAGCCGCTAGCAAACTCCGGTCTCTTTAAGTCTGATGCACTAATATTTTGTTCATCCCACACCAGACTACGCAATGATCCTAGTTTTTCATGGAGGATTGGGTCTTTGTGGGTAAATTGATGCCCCAAACCTGAGAAGAGAATGGTATGTCAGATTAGTAATAGATTCCTTCATACATTATAGCACACTTTAAAAGAATAAATGAGCAACAAAGGCAGTGAACCGAAAGGGGCATGGAATACAAGTAAGACAAACATGGTTGGCTCCCACGGGAGGAGTACACAGAATGGTCACAGGATTTCCCTCTGTTAAGACAGCCCAAATACGTCCCTAATAGCCCAGAGGATCTGAAGTCAATCCAAACCAGACTCAGAAACAAAATAGACAACGTGTAAGGCAAAATCCAACTTTATTATCAGTCAGATAAAGTAGGGACACCATACAAGCATTAACATCTCATCCCCCTCAGCAAATCCATTACAAACAATGATTTAAGTAGTACAACTTCATCATAAATGATGTCATGACATTTTATCAGTTCAGAAAAACCTATGGGAAATGGGGATTGGTCAATGGTGGTGGCTACATATCTACTCTATAGGGTTCACACATCTAAATGGGTTATACTTGTCTGATGGCTTCTCCTCAGACCACCCCTATATTGATAAAGGTTAAACTGTGTTATTTCTACAACAAGGGGTTGGTTGTCACATAACTTGATGGGTGGCATAACACCAGGGACTCTGATAGTTTGACTTTCTGCTAACCATCCTCGGACAATTGACAGGTTGTAAAGACATGAGCAAAATGGAGAGTATGGGAAGAGGGGTCCACAGATTGCTTTTCTACCAATTAAAAAAGTTACCATCCCTTATTCCTGAGCCGTGAGCCAGGGTGATCTCTTTGTGCAGCGTTTCGTGTCTGTGTGTATGTGTAGTGAGTACGCCAGGTGTCCTATCTGTGTTAGCTTCTAATGAATAGACAATGTTTGCGCCAGTTGTGGGTCACGTGTGATGGGACTGTGTTTTGGATAGATTTATCCTGTATTTATTGAGAAATTAGCTAATATGAATGTAAGTGTCGTTTTTTTCTGTTGACAATGGAGACACTTTTGAGTTATTCTTAATGGATTATGTTGGCTAATAGTTTGACTGCATCTGGCTAACAAAGGTCGGATTGTGCTTTTTATAAACTTTCATTAATCTAGGAGAATATTGTTTGCGTCTTTGAGAATTACTATCTCGTACCTTGGCTCAGCCATTCCTATCCTCCCTTATTTCACTGTAACCTGTATTTCTGTGGATTTAGCATTTTCAATGCACTTGAAGTGTTGGGAACTTCGTTTATTTAAAAGCATGCAGCGGCTTCCATTTTGGAGAAAATGGCTGCCCCATTTGACCTTTTTTTCTGTTTTTCTGTTAGTGAGCAGTAATGAAGTGTATTTCATGTTGCATTCAGCTTATACAATGGTTATGTCCATGTTCTTCATGCCTAGTGGATGTTATGTTAGTATTCTTCATGTTTAAATGTATATATCACCGATTGTACATGTTCCTCATGTTGAGTGCACATTTGCTTTGTGCCTGATGCATGCACATTTAAGGTTATAATGTTAGTTTGACTACTTCAGCCATCTTCAGCTCAACTTGTATCTATGTCCTGCTGCACCTACATGGGATAAGAGTGGTATGGTTGTCTTAGCGAGTAACATTTCTCACCTCTGCTAACTTGGGCCTGGGGAGGGGCAGAAGCTATGTATGATGTATTCATCTTCCTCCCAACACCACAATGTCAAGGGAAAGTCTACATACTATTACAGTGTCTTAGTGTGTAGGTTCATGGAAAGAAAACTCATGAGTGGACTTCTGTGTTTTGACCCTGAGGCACCAAGGAAATAATAAGGAATCAGCCTTGAGTCTTGAGTCTATTGCACGCATACCATCTCCTGACTCCTCTCAGCACTCATCCACATACCTGACCACATGTGTTGCTTTCTACTAGACCCTGGCCAGCCCTGCTAAGCTTTATTTGGACAAATGCACACGCACATTCTAATCTTACTCCATCATCTCCAACGCTCTGGACTTCGGTCCATCGAGGGCGTTCCCACTACCAGAGCATGGAGACTATAATAATGGTAAAAGGTGCTATATAAATGACAAGTACAATACAATACAATACAATAATCAATACAATAATCCCAAGAAAGTAGCATGAAAGTGTTTAACATGAACAGAACAGTGGCTGGCTCCTGAAACAGGAAGCAGCATACTGTTAACAAATATGGCATAACGGACAATACTGAGACTCTTCAAATGAAAGTAAACCAAGCAGCACAACTCTGGAGAAAGGACTTAAGCACAATTGAGGACAAAGACAATACAAACCTTCTCAGAATATCCAGAAAAAGAACAAAAAGTTTAAGTATTGTCACAGAAACACTCCCAGTCTCAGAGGTAGTTCAAGGATTTATTTTCCAATTTAGTGGGGCCTATGACTCTTCGTAGCTCCTTCATATAGTGTCGAACTTCCTCCCTAACACAGGTGTCCATTGCCCCTGTTAGTAATGCTGACTGTTGACTGTTGACGCATACTGTATAAAACTGGCTTGTGCTATAGGTGATATCTTCCACACTACTAATCCCTTGCACCTAGAAACACTTGTGTATAGGCTGCTACCACCTCCTCCTCCACAGTCCTCACTATTCATTTGTTTCTCAGCCAATCCATACACAAACCTTTCTAAACACTTGCCACACAAACATGCACACTCACAGTGCAGTACCACTTCCACACTCAGGCCAGTATCTCATCTGCTCCAAGATTTGCTCCCACAATTCACTGCTCCTTCCTCACTTCTGCTGGTCTCTTGATCATCCTCCACCGCTGACCTTACCTAAATAACCCACACTTCCTGATTTCTGTCCCTGGTTCGTACACACTAACCCTGTCCAGGAGTGGGTCCCTGTCCATAAGCAATCTAATCTGGCCTTTTTCTCCCACTATATGCATATCAAGTGTACATTCATAAATGGGGGATAAGCCCTGCCTACTTTCTTTGGAAAGGCTTGCACATAACATGGATGGCGGTAAGTGCTGGCATGGGGTCCTTTTCATGTGCCGGGCTTTGGCTGCACATGGTCTCCTGGTAGATTCTTTAGAGAAGAGTGCATCTGGTGCTCCTTTATGTGGGGGACTCCATAATTTCGCGAGGTCCCTGGATCTGCCATGCTCTGTATCAGCTTATGTGTGTGGTTTCTCAGTCCCAGCAGTAGCACATCAGAGCCTCTCTTGATGGCTTCCGTGATTCATTCATATTTTCTCTCTCTGTCTCTCTCCCTGTCTCTCTCTCTTTCTCTCTCTCATGGTATGCCAATGTCTCTGATGCTGTTTTTTCTCTAGGTGAGGCAGGACTTTGTGGCAGTCTGGCGATCGTTCTGTTTTTTCCTCTTCTTCTGTGTTTGATGCTCTGCATGAAACACTGTGAAGTTTCTGTTCTTTGAGGCAAGTCAGGTGGTATCAGTGGTTTGCAAAGAAACATACTAGGGCAAGGGGAGACGACAGGAGTTGGGATTCTCTCAGCAGCCACCTTCCACATCAGGGGTAGAACTGGCGCTGGATCTCTCCTTGGTAGGCCACCAACCTCTGGCTGACAGGGGTTGCCATCCCCTCTTGACAAGCCCAGATTACTGCCAAAATTTCAAGACAGAAAATGTGAGGTGAGAACATTAGTAACACTACTATATACTAAGAAAAGGGGGACCGAAGACTGGCACTGCATGCTGGAAACTATGGAATTGGATCAAGAGACAGTGGAGAGCAATTAAGGAAAGGACTGAATTAAACTGCAATCTAGAAGCAGGAAACCTATGGACAGAAGCTAAAGTTTAGAATCAATGGAAACTATGAACTCAGATAACAGAAATATGGAGTGAAACTATACACAGAAATCTTGGATAATGGACAGAGAGCAAAGAGACTGCAGGCAGGCAACACCATGAATTGTGGTCAGAGTGCAAAGGTACTGCAGTTAGAGACCCAAGGACTGCAGGACAGAGTGCAAGGGCTGCAGGCAGGCAACTAGGACAGTGGAGCTCAAGCAGGATCAGAAAGAAGCAGACAGCAGCTGCATGTCTCAGCAGGACATCATGGTTCAAAGATGTGGCCCTGGAATCATGCTTAATGCCAGAACAAAGAGCTTCTGCGGACAGCCACTTAATACTAAGTCTTCTGAAGTTTAATCAAACTCCTAGCTGCACCTGGAGTACCACAACAAATAGTAACATTCCCTCTCCCTCTCTGAACCTCAGAAAGTGAAAGCAAAGCAGGCCAATTAGGGTTCTGGAGATTATATTGCTAAATCTCGTATACAGAAATATCCAAGTATTCTGCTGAACCACCAAGATGTGCATTGAGGGACACGTAATTTGTGACATCCAGAATAAAATGTCAAATCCTTTCTTAAGGGAAAGCAATATTCAAAATATCTATGACTATAGCTCATGATAGATTGGGACAATATTTTCTGTGCTCAAGCTAATCCATGGAGTATTCAAAAGACCAGGTTGTCACGTTGGGGCAAGTGAGTTTTTAATCCCAGATTGCAAGATAAGTAATTGGTGTCCCCAAACTGCTTGGGCAGATGACTGCATACGCTCCCCAAATAATAACTGAATAAATCAGATGAATTACAGAGCAAATTCCAGCCCCCTGACCCCCCTTCGCAACTCATTCTAATCCCGTGCTTACCTCCTCATCAGGATTATGGAAGCTCCAAAACATTTCCTCAGCTGAGCTTTTGACTGCCCAAAAAAACTAGGGCACTGAAATTCCTCTGCCTAGTAGAAGTCATGAACAACTGAAGACTGGAAAACACTGACAGAAAATCAAGCAAGTGGCCAATGATGCCTCAGGGGACGGACAGGTCTAGAGCAAGGGTATCTCTTATTATATTTTGCTAAGTGTATAAAGGGTCTGCTTTCATGCAAACATCATTTGCCATGTGCACACCTGACCAAAGAGGTAGAACACATTGTGAGCATGTGTAGTTAGGGAGCTATCGGGGGGAGGAAATGCACCTCTCCTCAACCACTGCAAATCCAGACAAACCAGTTTAAATGCTTTATCTTAACAGCACTTTTTCCAATGAAGGTATACTTACGCAGAGAAAAATACACGTATTCTATTCTATAGATGTTGTATATTGCGCCAACATGCCTGAAGGCATCAGTGCACTCACAAGACACAAACCACAAACAAACTAAAAATTATATAATTTAAGGATCAGAGAAGTCAGTCCAATCCTTTATCAAAGAGAAATGTTTTAAATCTACTTTTAAATTGCGTTGCTGATGGAATTGTTCTGAGTGATAGAGGAAGGGCATTCCAACAGACGGGAGCCCATGCATCAAAGCTGGAGCCGCCAATTTTCTTCAAGGAGATGCGAGGTTGAGACAGCAAAGCATCTTTATTTGAACTCAAGGTATGTCTGATAGACGTTTTCTTAATTTGAGGACAATGGTATTGCCAGCTAGGCATTTGTACACAACAGTGGATGCCTTGAATTGTATTCTTTGATTCACCGGGAGCCAATGGAGCTCCTGATCGGCCACAGACACATGCGACTGTTGGCCAACTCCACAGACTGCCAGAACCTCTCCATTTTGGGTGACTTGTAGTCTTTTGATATTTGCCTGATTAGTGCCTACCAAGAGGCTATTGCAATATTCTAGTTTCGTATTTATAGCGGCTGCCGCAATCAGAGCCCTGTTTTTTTTCTGAAAGACAAGGGTGAATTTGCCACAACAGATGTATCATATAAGAACAGGAGGAACCTAAATGAGATACATGTTTGTCAAAAGTTAATTGTGAATCAAGAAATATTACAAGTGTTTTTACCTGCTCAGAGACATGGATATTACTGCCAGAAATCATGAAATTACTGAATCTATTCAGTTTGGTGCCGGTTTCAAGAATAAGAAGCTTATGAAATGATATGATATGATACGATAAGATATGATGATATGGCATTTATAACGCGCCTATACACAAGTGTTTCCAGGTGCCACCAAGGCAAGGGAGGGGAACAAAGGGAGGACAGACAAAGATCATACTAGGCCAGGTGTCATTCAGATTGCACAAGTGTGTGGAAAGCGGGCAGGGACAGTGCAGTACATGGGAATAGATAATAACAATAATAAAGTAACTGCCAGCATCTGGCAAGTGCATGGGTAAGTGCAGACACCAGGGGTCAAGGGCTGGTAGGGGAACTGTAAGGATACATAGCCAGTCCCCAAGTGCGGGGTTGCCAGGCTGGCAGTGCAGGTGTGTGACACTGGCAGGGAGGGACCTAGGCCCGGGATCAGAGGGTGTCCAGGTAGCCAGTGCAGTTCCAGTTACAGCCAGGAGGTCAGCAGAGCAGAGGAGGAGAAAAAGCAGAAGCAAAGAGAAAGGTTTTGAGGTGCTTCTGGAACCGGAGATGGTTCACCTCAAGTTTAAGGGAGGTAGGGAGGCTGTTCCAGAGGGAGGCACTAGCCGAAGAAAGAGATCTACCACCAACTCGTTGCTTGGAGAAGCGACTGACCCTGAGGGAGTTGGAGGCGGATGAGCAAAGAGCTTGAGAAGGAAGATATTTAGGGAGAGAGAGTTGAAGGTATTAAGTCCCCAGGCCCCAGAACACCTTGTGGACGATACAGAGGGTTTTGAACTTAATCCTTGCAGCCACTGGGAGCCAGTGCAGAGGTTTTAGTCCTGGAGAGATACGATCCCTGGGCTTGAGACCAAGGACAAGTCTTGCAGTCCTGTTCTGGATGAGTTGCAAAGGGTGGAGAGTAGAAGCAGGCAGATTTAGAAAGAGGCTGTGCAATAGTAAAGCCTACAGAGAACCTGAGCTCTGGAGGCAGTGAGCTTCTGGGGGAAGGGGAGGAATGGAAGAATGCCTCTAAGGAAGTGCAGCTGGTAGTGTGACTTCTTAGAGATGTCAGAGATGTGAGGAGAGAAGGAGAGTGTGGCGTTGAAGATGACCCTGAGGTTTTTAGCCTTGCAGGTGGGAGCAGGAAGAGGGCCAAGAGAGGCCGGCCAGAGAGCTACAGGAAAGGAGGGAGCGGGTGTGCCAATGAGGAGAATCTCAGTCTTACTAGCATTAAGGCAGAAGTCATTGGCGACACACCACTCCTGTATAGCAGACAGACAGAGATGAGGGAAGGAGAGGAGGAGGCCGAGGGTTGCCTGAAAATGAGCTGGGTGTCATCCGCATAGCATTGAAAGTTGGGGCAGAGAGCAGCGATGCAGTGGGCAAGGAGTGCCAGGTATTGGTTGAACAGCCAGGGAGCGAAGTTAGACCACTGGGGGACACCACAGGTAGAGAAGAAGATAGCAGAGAGGAAGGACCCAACTTGGACCTGAGAGGGTCGGTCAGAGAAGAAAGAAGTCAGCAATGCCAGAGCCTGACCAGTAATACCCAGGTTATCACAGAGACGGTTGAGCAGGATGGCATGGTTGACAGTGTCAAAGGCAGAAGAGAGATCAAGCAGGATGAGGACGCAAGGGTGACAGAGTCAAGGTTGGAAAGCAGGTCTTCACGGATGTTCAGGAGAAACGTTTCAGTGCTTCTGGCAGCTCTGAAGCCAGACTGATGGTCATGAAGAAAAGCAACAGATTCAGTGTGGAGATTAAGCTGGGAGATGGCCAGTTTCTCCAGGAGCTTGCCCAGTAAGCTTGCTTTTTGTTGTCATTCAGGGTGAGTGTGTTCACTGCCATCCAGGATTGAATGACTTCAAAGACTTCATTTACCCTCTCCAAGTCTTAAACCTATGACCTAGACAACTCCAGGTTGATCTGGGTGTCATCTGCATAATTGGCAAATTGCACACCCAGACCATCAAAGAGAGCACATAAAGGCCTTTATTACACATTAAACAAAAATGGCAAGAGGCATGAACCCTGCGGTACACCACATGTAAGCGAAGCTGACTGTGATCGTGAGTCATCTTTGACAACTTTCACTAATCTAGGACCAAGAAAAGATTTAAACCCGTTAGCTGCGTTATTTGATCATTTTCCAATTCCAACCAGTCTATCCGCTAAAAGCTTGTGATCGACCAAATCAAAAGCAGCCGAGAGGTCGAGTAGCAGAAGTAATGCAATACCACCTTTATCAATGATTTTTACTATGTTAGATTTTATATCTAAAAGAGCAGTGTCCATCCATGTTTTTTCCATGTTTTTGCCGGAAACCTGATTGTCCTAGAGCAAGCATTCCTTGCGGTTCTACAAAATCCAACAGGCCACTTTGTTGAGGATTTTCAACATAAATAGTACATTTGTTACAGGCCTATAGTTGGCAGGGTCGCTAGGGTCAAGGTTCTTTTTTATTTTAGTAGATGCGATATCCATGCCTCTTTGAGGCACTCAGGAACTAGCGATTTTGGAACCTATTAACCCAAGAAACAAACAATGCCAAATACTCTTTGTTAGGGGGAATTCTAATACATGTTCTAATTCCCTTCACCTTAGAGACCCCCAGCAACTTTGCTGGATTTTGAGGACTTGATTTTTTTACTTGGAGAGAGTGTGAGCCTTTTTTCCCACTCTCTCATCTATTTTGATGTGTGTTTTACTCTTGTGATCTTTGATTATGGGGTTTTAGATAACTCCATAGGCATCATCTTTTCATGTGTGTCACACAGCACCCTCAGTGCAGTGACACAGGGTAGTCTTTTAGGCTGTCCCAAGGTATAAATACCTTCTCTGGGATAAACTACTGTTTCCCAGAGAATGTAAAGTTAAATTGACTTCACTACTCTTTTTAAATTCCTAGACCTAGCACACACTATTTTACAACAGAGTGCTGGAGGGGTTACTTACTATCCCCTATGTCTAGAAACGCATGTAGCAGTCAAATGCTACCCTTTCCTACTGAAATGGCTGGTGGCAGTGGTTTTACAACAAACTACCATTAATTTTCCCGACCACGAACACAGGTAGCTAAAAATCATGGGAGCCATGTTTTTCAAGATGGTGTCTGAGCCCCCTTTGTTTAAACAGGTCCCAGTTTTCGACATTTCATTTTGGAAAGGTCCTTCTAGTGTTTGTCGCTGTGCTCCAAACTAGGTTTGGTCCCTTTGTTCCTACGCCTTTGGCGGGCTTCAGGACTGAAGGACTGAAGACCGCCTCTTCAGCTGCATCTTTTTCTTCAATATAAGGTACTGTGAAAACCCGACCGAGAGAACTTATCTCTCACTGCGAAAGAGTGTACAACTTTGGCAACTTGCAGGCCTAGACAGCTTGTGACCCGACATACAAACCTTTCTTCTGTGAACTACTTCTAAGAACCGTGGCAAAGACTTTTCCGTTTTAAAGTCCAGAACCTTTTTTACTTATACAAGACACTAGCCCATTAACTTTGGTTACCTATTGCATTGAATCAACTCCTCTGGTGAACTCAAACTATTTGCACTGTTTTATAGTAACTGTAATATTCAATTTATTAACTTATGCCTTTTTGCTCCTACGTCCATGCTATTTTGCTCCTACTTCAAAGGAGCTCAACTGCTTACTAATCAGTACTTTAGTATAATTTTTGTGTGATATTGGTTGCCTCATTTAGTGAATGCTTTATAAATGATTGTGTAATAAAATAATACACGTTTTACCTAGAAACCTTGAGTATAAGTGTCTATCTGAATACTTGTAATTATAGACCTCTGTGTAACACACTTACAAGCTCACATTCCCTCTTGAGATAAGTCTGGATGCTCAGCTCGCTACCAAAAACTGTGTGATACAGACTTATACCAAAGGTTGGTTTTGCTTACACCTGCAGTCCTAGTTGTGTGTAGTGGTCCCAGAGGGTACTACATACAAACTTTACCTAACACTCTTTGAAATAAGAAAGCTATCTCCTTTGCCGGGAGTAGGTTTCATCTCATGAAAAATGTTTAGTATATCACTGTCTGATATCTGTTTAAAAGAGAAAGATGTATAGAATCTGGAGTAACAGTTAATAGAGGGCAAGATGTCCCAGTTCCTGTACTCATTAACTTTTTTTCTTGTTCTGTAATATAAAATTGATGTAGAGATATTTTCTGTATGAATCCATCATATATTTTTTGACACCAGTTATTGGCGATGAGAACATGCGATTCAATCCGTGTTCCTTTTAATTCATGCAAAATCGAGAATAACTCTTGAACTTGATTAAGCTGTGTTAATTCGCTCTTTCAGTCTGGTCTCCTTAGCTTTTAAAAAAAGTGTCCTTAAAGGTGTTTGCAGCAGCCTTGTAGAACTTATGCACCAAAAGGAAGCATTGTAAGCAGTGGTAATTTATTTTAGTGTAAACGCTGCTTAGAGTCAACCAGGTCAAACACTTATCTGAAAATGTGTTCCAAAGAACAAATAGCTCTTATTACATCCCCCATAATTGGAAAAAATACATTCAGACAGTATGCACTATCATTCTAATGTTATGTTATTGTGTATTTGTATAGCAGCTTCGGCCATTTGTTATGGCGTTGAGGATGTCCCTTCCTATGTCCATACAGATGAGAGAAAGGAGCATAGCAAAACATGCAGATTGGTGAGAACCATTCAGAATGTTCCGAAAAGCAGAGATGTTTAGTCTAGGTACATTAAAATATGTCAAGTGTATATGGAAGAAGTGCTGGCTGCATTGAAATGGTAGAGAGCATGGGCCTCATTGCAAGGTTGGTGCTATTTCTGTGGTAAATCCACTGAAATACCACCAAATGGAATTATCATTACCACCAGTTGGTCCCGCAGATTTACTGCAGGATTACAAATGGAGGTAGGTGGTATTATCCCTTTCTGTAATGGCTTGGCAGGTGAAGAATGATGGTCTGGAGGGTTGCCCAGTGCAATTGCAGATGTTTAAGATGTATTCCAAACCTTCCAGCCATCAGCTCTTTGTTTATGCTCTGTCACCCCGAGTGGGATGGGTATGGCCAGACGTGGGTCCCATGCCTGCTGGGCCTAGATAACCAAGCTACTCCTTGCTGATGACGCACAATGAGGCCTAAACATGTCTGGGGATGCTTGTCGACTGGTGTAGAAAGGGTGTGAGCTAGCAATTCTAGCTGGACTGCCGCTCTGGGGGTGGGCCCAAGCCTGATTTGCATATGGTATTTTCCCTTCCTGTAATGGCTCGGCAGGCAGAAGAACAATGGTCTGGAGGTTTGCCCAGAGCCATTGCCAGAGGTTTAAGTTTAATTCTAAACCTTCCAGCAATCACCTCTTTGTTTAGGCAGTATAAGACCCTATTTTTTGGAGACCCTAGGGCTCCATGGGAACTTCAGCAGAATTACCACCAGTGGTAATGAAGCTGCTGATAATTCTGCCGATTTTGCCATTTTTTGGTGAACCTTGCTACCAAAGTTATAGTATTGCGGTAGGGTAATACACTGTATTACCACTGTTTTCTTCCAGCACCACCATTTCTTGTAATCAGACCCCATGTGACACTGGACCACATTTTTCATGAGACTCAGCTGTATATTATTGAGAACAATGCTAGTGGAGGAACGGTTCCAGGAATAAGAGGTGTATGTACCCATATGGAACTGAATACAGCTGGATCTCTTCTATACTGTACATGCAGCATACATGCATTTAGGAGACACAGTGACAGCTGGGCAACATTTTTTCCTGTGAGTCAGCTGTATGCCAGAGGCACATCAATATAGGAGAAACAGTAGTTGGAATAAAGTGTATGAACCCATAGAGCAACTGTCTATAGTTGAGGGCTCTGCAATGCTTTACATACAGTGTACCCACAGAGTGAATCCTATGCAGACACATGCAAATTAAATGACAACTGTAGACAGTCAGTAATCCAGATGAAGCAGGTTTACTTGACAGTCATGCAGGGTGCAGAGAATAAACCGGGACCTTAAATCTGCTGCAAGGCACAGAGGTATGCCAAGTTATGATATTGAGGGACCTTTATGAGAAAATACACTGCAATAATAATACCCTGCGAGTCAGTGCAACTGCATCACTCCACTTGAAGCAAACATGAGCTGGGCCATTGAGACAAAGGAGAAGAAGAGAAAGCAAGTTTCAGTAGAAAAGAATCAAGGACACTTACGTGAATCTCCCTGTAGAAACCTTAATTCTGGTCCAGTGATATTTGCAGACAAAATAATGGCAACCAAAAAGAGTATGACAAAAGATTAATGTGTCACTAGAATTAAGTAGTTCAGGGGCCATGGGCAACATAGATCTTATAATGTATGTGCCAGAAGAATAACTGCATCAGAACTGCAGCACCACTGAATATGATAATTATGATACTCATGTATGCTAATCTGAATACCTGTGTCTGTCCCTGCTCACCATGAACATTACTTCGCCCTGAGAAAACAACAGTTAGAACAATCACTCATAACCAACCCTAAAGATAAGCGGAGGACCAATCACTTCTACGCCCCAAAAGCAGACAAAAGTCTGAGAGTTGAAAAACAGGGATTAGAAAAACACATAACAAAACATAGGAAACAATGCAGACATAGCGAAGCCTTGGATCAGTGCTACTAGCAGAACAGTGTCCAGGAAAAAGCTCTAATAACATTATTGCCTGATGCAAATATAAACTTTAATGACTCTCATAGTCACGAAGTAGCAGGTGGAAAGAAGTATGGATTATAAGAGTATATGTGTTCTAGAGTTGAAATATATTTCCACTCCCCTAAAAAGTACCACTATTGGCAATGTGAATTCTTTTTAACTTTGTGAAAAAAATATTCCAAGCTTAAAGAATAAGCTAGTAAAATACTTCCACTTCAAAGTTTTATCTGAAGCCATGTGTGTAACCCTGACATAGGAAGTGAGAAGGATGGGCGCAGAATCTGGCATATATTTGTTTTGCCCATCCTTCCTCACCCTAATCAACACAAATTTAAACAAATAGCCTCACTGACATCCAAAAGGATATCCCTGATACGGCAAACCTATGTTGTTTGAAGTGAATAACAGTCCTACTCTGATGCATAATGCTTGTAGTGCCTTGTCCTGTAGCTAAGGCTCCTTCCTCTGCAATGCTGTGTTAACAGTGGGTGTTAGATGTAAGCAGACTACATGATTGCTGATGATCTGACTTTAGAAGAGCACACACCATTGGGGCTTTAGAGACTTATTAACACAGTTGCGAAGTATGCTTTGGGCAATGATCTTATCATAAATGTCAATAGGTCCAACGCAATTCGCTTGAATGAAAACGCAGATAAACCATGCAGTTTTACTTGGTTCATCAATAACTCCATTCTTGCTCTTGTAAAGAATGTAAAATATTTAGGCTTTGAATTGGGGCTATGTCAAATAAGGCTTCCCTTGTGACCCAATTAAAGGCTAGAGCAGATCACTTTGCCTTTCAAATGAAAAAGATCCATAAGAAATATTGCAGATTTCCCATCTTGCCATTGCTTGAGTTTTATAAGCTACAAGTGATCCCTGCTTTTTTAGAAGGGCACATTTGGAAAAAAGCACTGAATCGTCCAATAAATATACTGATAGTGTCTCTGAGCATTGAAATGGGCTTGACGTCCCTGAAAGGTTGGTATCAGTGGAAGATCTTATTATTGTATAATACACTGTTAACACCCCTGCAGCACTCCCTATATGAAGATCTAAATGGGATAATGGTTACTAATAAATCTCCAGCGTGTGTTGCCTTTAAACATTTTGCTGAGAGTATATAGAGGGAGATCCAGTGTTCAATCTCTGATTTGCTATTTAAACCAATATTGGTCAAAGGGGTTTTATTTGAGTGGGACTGGATTCTCACAATTGAAAAGATGTGTGCATACAATTTTTGTTTCAAAGCTTTTCTAAGATCCATAAACCATTAGCCAATTACGAGGTTATCTATGTAAGTTCCCCAACTTGTATTGGAGAAACCTATTTCTCTGCTTCAGATTTAATCTGATTCTTACTAATGAGATTCACTCGATGTGCTCCAAAAGTGGGTACATGTCTGGAGAGTGCAACTTCTGTAATAATGGGAAAGAATTACAAATGTTAAATAACTTTTAATCATATGTCCAGCATTACCAGATCTGAGAATTGAGATGCTTAATAAACACAACAAGAGCATATGGCAAAGGGTAGCCAGTGGGAATGAGCTTTCATTAAATACCTTTTTGTGCATTTTTAGGAAATTTGGGTTTCACCCTAAATTACTCAGGGTAATCCAGACGTAGACCCATTGCCCACTGTGCTTAGAGAGGCACAGCTTCACCACAGTGATGATGCCCGACTAGGCAGAAATACGTGTCTGGGGTTACTGTTGGTACTCTTGGTCAGAGGAGAATTTCCTATCATTTTGGTGATGGATTGCCCTTGTGGGTGTGGGTGGGACAAAGACTGATATGCAGGGATATTTCTCCTCTGTGAGAGGGACAGTGAGCTAAAGACTTCTTTGAGACTCTCCCATGGGGCATCCACCCAAGAGCAGGTCAATGGGCTGTGCTTGTGCTGGTAGAGAGACTCCCAGACCCCCCTTTGTTTTGCATATTAAGTAGCTTTGGGTCTCACCCTAAGTTACCAGGGGAATCCAGACGTGGACCCCTTGCTCACTGTTCTTAGAGAGGCACAGCTTCACCTCACTGATGAGGCCCGACTAGGTCATAATACGTGGCTGGGGTTGCTGTTGGTACTCTTGGTCAGAGGAGAATTGCCTATCATTTTGGTGATGGACTGCCCTTGTGGGTGGGACAAAGACTAATATACAAATTAATATTTCTCCGCTGTGAAAGGTACAGTGAGCTAAAACGTGGTTGTATACTCTCCTGAGTGGGCACCTTCCCATAGAAAAGAGATTTCATTAACAGTGGTGGTTTTGAGATTTTTGGCAAAAACGTATTTAGCGTCTATCACTTGGTAATCTTAACATTTGGTACGTTCAACATGATTTTATAAGGCAAAATCAAATAAAAGGATGTATTATCATATGCTTTATGATATTGATATTAATTGGTACATTTGTTTAAAACTTTGTCATAAAGATTTTTTGGCTGTGTTGCTCTTTTTTTGTGTAAGGTTGTAATTGACAACCATATTGCATTTAATAAAATTAAAAAAAATACATGATTATATTGAAAAGCCCTCAGCAGTTGAGCACAAAAAAGAAACAGAAGATGCAGTTTTCCTAGACTGTAATTTATTATTATTTTATTTTTGTTATATCGCTCCTAATACTGTACCTGAGCACAGATAAGGGATTCAAACCTCTGTTGCTCTGTGTGGTCTTGCTTTCATGGCCTGCGTGTTGCCCTCTGTTACTAAACATCACTGTCCTTCAATGCACATAAAGAGGTTTCCAGGTTTCTTTTGACCAGAAATAATAGTCAGTTTGAAAAAAGAACAAACCAATGTAGTGAAAAGTGATTGTACCTATACCTTTCAGTCTCTAGCCAAGAACTAATTCTGCCACCCCCTGCTCTAGGGGGTCGCTACATTCTATTTGGTCCTGAGGAAGGTGGTATATTAATCTCATCCAACGAAACGTAAAGCCCTCCTTGAAGTACATGAGACTCATGGGACAGAGGCCCTGCAGTTGGTGATTGTATAACTGTGGCTCTATATAGACTCCTGGTTTTATTATTAGGTTCTCACTGGCCTAGCGGTGGCATACATTCAGATTGGCTAGTCAGTAAGGACTCGGATATTGATACACAAGTGACAGATTTGGAATCCTTTGTGCTTTTTGATATCTATGCAACACACTCTCTGTTTTGCTCTATGTGATAAAGAACCAATCATGTCCACATGTAAATGTTGTATGTTTTATTGGATACATACGTTATCTTTCTTGCATTCAAAGATTAGATGCATATTTATGAATTTACATGACTGAAAGACTATACAATATTTTTATGTTTATTTTGTAACAATAAATTATACGACCTGTAGGTTACAGGACTCAAAATGCATGTGTGATATTTTGAAGACATAAGAAAGATGCAGAGGTATATATTTTGTCCCTATTTCACTAGGGTCTGACCAGCACAATATCTTTATGTGTATCTGCATCCACTGCATTTGAGTAGTGTATTGAATTGAGTTCAGCTGACTTAAATAATTCCTGGCGGGGCGTCTTATTTAGTTCCATAACCCTATATAGAGCCTGAGGTTTCTGTGCTTGGGGGACACAATTTCGGACCAGGATACAAGGATGGTTTCCCAACCCATTTCTGCCAAGCTATCCGAAAATAAACCTTATATGGACCTCTGCTGCCTTGCTTCCTGTTTGGAATATTTTCTGAAAGGCAGTGACATTCAACAATATGTTGGCAGGGAAATAGTGTAGCCTACTTTACCAAACTAGTGGCCAAGTTGAACAATCTGCTCCTGGGGTAGGTCCTTCAACTATTTACTTTACTTCTAGTTCTCCCTGTCCCCTGTTTTTAGTATGTATTCTTTTTTGCCTATGTAGGAATATGCTTGCAGGCAATGTGACCAGATCAAAAATGCCCCACATTTCTCCCTTTGCCATTTCCTTCTCCCTTGCTCGGCTATTTACCCTTCCTTGTATTTGAAGCAGTTGCATGGTAATTATGAATATCATAAAGCCGAAAATAGGGAATTGTGAAAATATAGGCATGGATGTTTCCTTAGTGCTGCAGGGAGCAGGCTTGTACTAGGGTTGTCAGATTCCCGAAATAAATGTGTTCTCAATGAGTAGATCAGGTGAACTTAATCTGTAAATGAGGAGTGGATAATTTATCATAAGTAATTCTGACAGATGTTCCACATTAATGAATTTTGGACGCACACCATGTAACCACTCCTCCCTTTTCACCTCTCCTCACCCATACACCCAATGTTATCGCTTCTTTACATTACAACTTCCCTCGTCCCTCATCACCTGGATTACTGCAGGGCTTATGTGGAGCCTAGCCACTGGCTCTCCTTAGTAGAGAGCGTCCATGTGCCAAATCAGCAGTTTTTCCTTCTTCTGCTGGGATAACAGCGGCACATTCCCTATACCCCACAGTGGCAATAGCAACAAGCGTATAACTGGCACCTCATGGTCCCCTGGACTTGAGTTCATCATTTATTTTGGGAAGTCAGGTAAAGCCAGAATTATCAGTGCATCGGATACTCAGATGAATGACACAGCAAATGGACAGTCACACAGACAAGTCACACCAGCCATACAACTTCATGCTGTCAGTGAAAGCCATATGTTTTGGCTGTCCATCTTACCTCAGCCAATCCATCTCACTATCAGCGAACCAGATCTTCAACTCTTTCTTTATGAACTAATCTCAATGTTTCAGTTCCCTTTTTTTTTTAAATCAGAATAGGAGTGTAAGGGGATAATTTCCAATGAGTAGATATCCTCAACTGGCGACTAAAGGTGCTGGAACTTCAAGTCAAAGTACTGTAATTAGACTATTGTACAGCCATGGCCATTCAAGTATCCATAAATACCACTTTACTATGTTTGCTGAGAAACCAGTCACAATGCAGTGACACTATTTATGATTCAGATACTCATTAAGCCCCATTCAATTTATTGTATTGAAAACAGTAATCCAAAATTCCAATCTCTGAGAGAGGTGGCACTCACAATTCCCCCTCGCCACCTCTTTCTCCCCCGGTCAAAACCACTTCAAATAACTAACATTGCATCTGCTTTATTTGATGATTTATTTCTGTGAAATGTTTAGATTGAGATGACTCTTGATCATTCATATATGAATCCTAGATGTGTGCTTATTCTGTCTGATCTGGATATATCTGGATGCCTGGACTATTTACACTTTCTAAAAGGACATGTCATGCTCCAGACACACTATTCTTATTCAAAGTTCTTGAGTATAAATGATGTACCAGTTAAGAAACAGTGAACCACTCATCCTGTGATCATTATGGTATACCTATTGTAACCCTGTCACTTAAAATAGGCATGCATCCATGGAGGTGTATGCAGCAATTAGCTGTGTGTGAACAATTGGAGATTTTGTACTCTTTCCTTCAAATCCATTCATGGTGTTCCCCCACCTGACCTGGCTTCCTCCATCTCCTGTGACTCTCTTTCTAACATTGTCACATTGTTCAATCTAGCACCCTCCTCAATCATTCTTTGCATTGTCTGCCTGTACTCTCACATGTGCTACTTCTTCCTCACTTTCCCTTTCACTGGAATTCCCTTCCCCTTCTAATTAAAAACTCTATTGTCATTCACGTGTCCCATAACCTTCTGAGTATGTGTCATGTTCTTATTTGTCCATTGTTGATGTTCGGTTTTTAACCCCCTTCAGCAATCGATCATGTGTCATCTATCCACTTGTGAGAAATTGCAATCTGTCAAGGGCGTGGTAGCTCTGGCTTTTTTATCTGGATTAATTAATACAATGATGCAGGTCATTCTATCTAAGACTAACCAGCTAACCAGGTCCCCCTTTCCTAAGCTCCATGCCAAAAGCATTGTGTACACCTGTGCCCTACTGGATCAGTACCATGATCTGCAGCGCCTGCTCTCCAGTGGCACAGACTATGTTCAGGGTTCACATGTGCCCTCTTGACAGTTGCAGTGACAACTAAGTTTCTGCTGCACAGGGGCTGCATTTAAGAAATGCACCCCTGTTCCCAAAACCACAAACCTATGAGGGTTACTGTCCTGGTGGGAGTTGCAAGTTTTAAATAAAAGCCATAACTGAGTAAATTAATTTAATATGACGTATGTGTCAGCACAGTGAGTGCAGCTCAGCTGTGTAAGGGTTATGTGGATTCTGGTCAGGCAGCCTGGCACTGCCAAGTAACAGGACAGTAGACTGAATGGCTAAGCTTTCGCTTTGATCCTTTTTGAGTTTGTGCAGCACCTCTCTTCATGAGCCAGATTCCAAGCAGGAGCTGGCCTGGAAACTGAAATCAAAGGGTGCGCCCATCCCAAAAGGAATAAGCCTCACACCAGGATGCTCCATTCCAAAAGAATCATTGATGTTATTGACAAGGGATGGGGGTGGAGCTAGTAAAGACAAGGGGAGCTCTGACCAGCTGGAGAAAGATTCCACCATCTTGTTTTCTCTTCTAACTTCCTTCCTGTCCCATGTCACCAAATCAATTGTCTGAATCACAGGGATTAGGTATCTGAAAGCAGGCTTACTTCTGTCCAATCACCTGTGAACTTTTGAATTTAAACTCCTCTGATTCGTCTTTGAACTTCAGCCCTTGAAGAATAATTAGTTTGGACCCTGTTGAGAGAGCTGACCTTTCCCACGTCCTGCAGTTGTGAGGTAAAGAAAAGTAGTGCAAGCCAAAGGCACGCTGTGCACCCTAACTACCCACAAGGAACATCAGTGGTGACCTGCTGCTGGAGCAAGACCCACCTCTCTGCAAGACACACTCGAACCCAGGATGCAGAAGAACCTCTGCAGGTGTGTGCCAATGTACCCCCATGTTCTGAAGCTTTAGAACTGGGACTACTCTTGCGCCTGAGAACCTGGAGAGGGGCTCAAAGCTCCTGAGAACAAAGATAGCCAGGATGTTTTTACTTTTGCCATTAAACCACTGCCATCTGTGATTCAAGTCCATCTGAGCTTGTTTGAACCAACCAGGCCCTCTGGAGCTCCCTTCGGCACTGGCCGACCTTTGAGCCACCGTACCTCACCTTCATATCAGTTTGCTGCTACACCACGCAAGCTGAAGCATATTGTTGCTGCAACTCGAACAAAGAAGCATTTGAACAACCAGACACTTTGTTGCCGATCCAGTCGCCAGTCAACCTGGCCCTGTTATGCTTACAGAATTACAACCTTCGAGCACCGCATTGAACTAACTCACCTTGCTCATCCTGCATCACACCGTCTGCCGTCGAACCTCGACCGTAGAGTCGAACATGGTGATCTCTATAATCAGTATCTCTCAAGCATAGCTTCAAAATGCAGCAACCTTCATTCAAGTCCGACTTGGCATCTGGACAACCACGATTGCTGCATTTGAGGCAGTATCAAACCATCAGCACAGTGGTAAGAAGCAAGAAGCTTAGTACTGACAAATAACAGGGAAGGTGTTATGGCCTGATAACTGCCCCCTTGCCCATGTCAGTGCCCTATAGACTGTCAAGGTCACTTTAATCCCTTTTTCAGCCAAGAAAATATCCTTTTTGAAGAATATTGTATTTGTGAATTGCCTTTCTCCCCTGTATCATTACCCAGAGTGTTGCATGTTGCTATCTTTGCATATTCTGTTATTTCTACAGGGCTGTGCTTTTGTAGTTTTTTCTATGTAGTTATTATTGCATATGGTGTGTTTAATATATAACTTTGCTCTCCCTGGATGAATCCTCACCAATCTTTGCAAAAAAAAGTATATGGCCTACTCTGATTTTTTTTTGCAAAGTTTGGTGAGGTTTGGTCCAGGTAGGGCAAAGTTACAGGGGGGGTACCAAAATGTATTTTTTTCCCATAAACTGAATGGGGAAAAATCTTTGCTCACACCTACAGCCCAAACCGCTGGACGGATTTTCACCAGATTTGCGGCAGGAGCAGTGGCTTGGTCCCGAAAGCGTGCTTTTGTAAATTCGGTGAAAATCCGTCCAGTAGTTTTTTTTAAAACAACCAAAAAGTAGGTCACAAAAAACTTGTGATATCTATGTCCGCTCCACAGACACACTTCCCTGTTCGCTCCGCGGACAGGACACCGATTGGTTAATCGGCTTGCGTCATGTCCGCGGACATGCAACGTGTTCACTGATTGGCTGGAATGAAGAGTGAGGTGCGTCGTATGCTTACTGTTTGATATTTTATGATTGGATATATTTTTTCAAGACGTGGGTAATTGGAGCAGATATTCTTTTTTTAATTTCTGCGATAAAAGAAAAGATCATGTTAGTGTGGGTAGTTTATAAAGAATTATTACATTGCATAATAGACATTTCTGCTTTATTTCGACCCTCATATCTAGTAGTTTACAAACCAGTGTACTGTGCAATTTGCTAAGTTTCTGTGTTTGTTGCTTAAATCATTGGGTCTGTGGGAGAAAAAAAATCCATGGTGGATTAAAAAAATCCTTTTCTTGTTATAGTATGGTACATTTTTTTGTTTTTTTCAGTGTTTACTTGTTGTTTCTGGCTAATGTTCTATCTGTTGGTTGTTGCAGATTGTTAGATATGTGATGTCGAATTGTAACTGATTATAGTTTTTTATTTATATTATTAACTTTGCTAATATACCTGTTGTGTTGTTGGAGATTCTTGGGGCAGTTAGATAGATACCGTATTCTAACTGTTTATTTCTTCTTATCATTTAGTGGTGTTGAGTTATTTGTTTGGCTGTTGCAGTATTTTGGGGAAGTTAGATACCTGTTGCCGTATTCTAACTGTTTATTTTTTTGTTATATTTTAGTGGTGTTGATTTATTTGTTTGGATATTGTAAAATCTTAGGGCAGTTAGATACCTGTTGGCGTATTCTAACTGTTTATTTTTTGTTATATTTTAGTGGTATTGATTTATCTGTTTGTTTGTTTGTTGCAACATTATGGGCCAGTTAGATACCTGTTGGCGTATTCTAACTGTGTATTTATTTTTATAATTTTGTGGTGTTGATTTATCTGTTTGGTGGTTGCAGAATTTTGAGGCAGTTAGATTCATGTTGGCGTATTGTAACTGTTTATAGTTTTCTAATTGAAGTTTTATTATTGTTTATGCACAGATTAGTTATTAAATTTTGGTTTTATGAATATTAATTAATCGTTTATAAGATTTGCTGGTAATCTTTGCTTTAGAGTAATGGTATTAACCATTACATTCAAACCATCCAGAGTTCTTTTTTAGATGTGCAGTGTAGTGAACTGCATTGGTTGTGGCTCCTGCATGGTAGATTATACCTAGTGTTGTGAAGGTTTTGTTACCAAGTGATACTTGACCATGTGTGAATCCAGTTAGCTTGCAGTTGTTTTTGGTACAATCTGCATTGTAATGTAGAAGCATTAGTATTAAGTATTTACTATGTGTTTGTATTTTTAAGGTGGAGCGATTATCTGAATTGCAGGTAGTACATCATCTGCCATGGTTTGCATTTTGAACAAGTTGCTGAAATGGAACGGATTCACAGTTAGGTATGGATACATACACAAAGCGTTCTTTAGGGATTTGTTCCTGTGCCACATGTATGAAATCTGGAAGATTTCATTTATAGGTATATTGTTGTTTTCCAGTACTTGTAGTAAGTACATTAGAAATACTTGTGGATCTTCTTGTGAGTTTATAGTGAATTTCACCATTCCAGCACAGTAGTCCAATTCTTGTCTTATTCCATGAACACTGTAAGTGTTGTCAGGATTGTTGGTTGCATTTCTATGAAGGACTAACATTTGCAAACACAATTGGTCAGTATTGTGTAATTAAATGTTGTTAATAATTGGTGGCAATCAAAATAGAATATTTATTGCTACATTTGTGTAGCAATTTACACCAATTACATTTGAAAATTTGAATGGACCAGATAGTTCTGTGTCCAAATCATTTCTTCGGAGAGTGTGTTGCTTCTTTGAAGAAGTATCTGAGTTACTTTGAGTATTACATTCTTCTTTGGTTGTAGCAATTGATGAAGTATTAGGTTATTTTACTCTCTTTGGAGGATTTGCAGTGAGATCCTGTTGCATTTCTGTTTGAAGTAATTTTCTTTTATAACGTTTTGCTTTTTGTGGAACAGGATAGGTTTTTAGATGGGGGTCTAAGTGAACATAGTCTATTGTATTCTAAAATTCAAGGAATATCAGCGTTTACTTTACTTGCATCAAAGTTGATTAGAAATAGACCGTCAAGTGTGCTTAAGCGTGATAGTGCTACGTAGCTCATACCTTCTTTGAAGACTGTGTTCCCAATATTTATCAATGCTTTATCTAGGGCAAGGTTGTCCAACATACGGCCCGCGGGCCACAATGCAGCCCTCCAAGCCCTTTCATGTGGCCCGTGAGGCTGTACAGAAAACATTGAACAAATAAATAAATCGGTTTATTTATTTGCCCAATGTTTGTCAGGTCCGTGGAGCCGATTAATTTATTTATTTCTGCAATGGACATTGCATAAATAAATAAATTAATCGGGTCCACGGACCCGGCAAACATTGAACAAATAAATAAATAAACCAGGCCGTGTCGGAGGACTGTTACTGCCTCCGCCACGGCCTGGTTTATTTATTTATTTGTTCAATGTTTGTCGGGTCCGTGGTCCCGGTAAATTTATTTATTTCTGCAATGTTGGGACGACCTACATTGCAGAAATAAATAAATAAATCGGGTCCACGGACCCGACATAGATTGAACAAATACATTTCAGGGGCGCCGAGTACGCGGGTGCTCCAGGGCCCAAAGGCCGGAGAGAAGAGACGCAGTATGGATGGCCCTTTGTTCCATCCATACTGTGTCTCTCTCTGACGGCCTGGGTAAAAGCCGGGTAAAAAACGATGTTTAAAAATTGAGGGACGGATGGAAAGCAAGATGCTCTTGTTTTGCATCTGTCCCTCAATTTCTAAAAATGTTTTGATTTGAGTATACTTCGACATCTGTGCACCCGTGTGCGCGGATGTAGAGGTGCACCCAACCCAAAACGATTTTTAGAAATGGAGGCACTGATGCAAATCAAGTCAGTCCCTCAATTTCTAAAAATCGTTTTGGGTTCCAAGGTGAGCACGTTGCCCCCGAACTATCCTCCCGAGACTCTGAAGATCTGAAGTACATTTAATGATACTGAACCAGAACTATTGAGCAAGTCTAACATCATCTTCATCATCATCAGAATAAATCAACACTGTTGTGGTTATACAAGAGCTAATATATTTAAAGGGATGGAATTACTCAGAATGTAGCAGCACTATTCAATAACCCAAAGTGCTTAAGCATAGTTAATGTGAAAATATGACACTTCTCACCATTGGGACAGTACTGCCTTGACCAGAGTTTCACACTGAAGAAGTGAGCAAGTGATCCGGGGTCTGCAGCCCACACACACGCACCCACTTGCGAGATTTGCTCCAAATTAGTGAGATTGTGCTCCAAGGAAGGAGACACATGCACATTCTTTGCTCTGTGGTTTGACACACTCACATGATGGGTTGGCATTTCGTTCTCCCATCCTAGTTGTGTTGCTCTGCCTTTTGAGGGTTACTACAACCAGGATGATTATAGAGGGGTGGAGTAGGGGCAGTATTGGCTTACTGGAATGTAACTGGAAGGCTTAAACCTTCTTCCTACTTGACTTTAGTATACGCAGTACATGCTAGCCAATGTTTCCATTGTTCTGCACTCCCCGCCCCCTCGTACCAAGTTGGCGACTATGTGTAAATGCGGTCATATAACTGCTGGTGATGTCACTTCCTATATTTGTGCACCCCCCAGGAAATTCATAAGTCGGCTCCCCTGCCCGATTTATTTATTTGTTCAATGTTTGTCGGGTCTGTGGACACAATTCATTTATTTATTTCTGCAATGTTGGGTCGGACCAATAAACCGGGCCGTGGCGGAGGACTTTTGCTGCCTCAGGTGCCCCCTGGAATTGGATTATGCTTCTTTCATTACCATAGAAGTAATGAATGTGTCTTACAGAGATAAGCTGGCATATTTATTGGGCACACTGCACATGCTCAGACAGCATAAATCATGCTTTGTAGAGAACAATGCTGGCCTAAATTGGGAACAGCCAGGATAGACATGTTGCTACAGAGGCATATTTTGGGCACAACCAGCATGCCAATGTGTTATATCAGTGAGAGTGCTGTCTTACACTGTGAACACATTGATCATTAAAATGTGTTGTGTTCTACAATGTTCTTGTTTGCTGTTGGTGACATGGAATGTACATGTTCCCCTTTAGAACTGATTGTAAACGTATGGCTTTTTGGTCACTTTTTCTGCTGTAAAATGCATATTTTCAGCCCCATATTTGGAAAAAAATCTTGGGGCGGGACCCCGGGACCCCCCCAAACCCTCCCTATATCGTTATAGCTCCCTCGCTACGCTTGATCGCCCCCACTATATCAGAGAAATATCAACACATACACACTGGAAGAAATCACAAGAAACTAACCTTTGATCACTGCCCCCAAAACCAAAAGCTATCTTTGGGACTGCATGGCTATGCCTGTGATGCTATTGTGTCAAAGGTCACACACCATCGTTTTTGAATATACTGCTTTGGGTGAGAGTGTTCACTTTTGGCTCTCTGGCCCACCGGGTGACAAAAAGTTAATGCTTCAGCCCCACATTCAAAAAGGTTGGACAAGCCTGATCTAGGGTAAGACCTTGTGATTTGTGAATGGTGACAGGGTATGCTAGAGTTAGAGAAAATTGCTCTCTGCGTACATACATGTCTTTGAAAATAAGGAATCAAACTGTTGAGGATCCTATTCTTTTTACTTCTGACGGTTTGTCAAAGAGAATATTGACAAACTGAATGTTGTTGTCACGTGGGTATGTTTGAAAGCCAACAACTGTACCAAGTGCTCCATTAACTAGTCCTTGCTCCACGTCAAGGTTACATTTAAGCATTACTCTACAGTTTAAAGATAATTTTAATATTTTCTCCAAACCAGCTTTGTTGGAGATAGAGTTTTCTAAGGCATTTAATTTTGTTGTCGCTTGTTGACACATGGGTAGTGTCATACCATGTACGTCCAGTTTGTCTGTGGAGCAAATTTCAATTATTGGTTATTTCTTTTTTCAACATTGTTTCATTGAACTTGGAATAGCTTGCAAGAGTTGGCATCAAGGACGTACAAGTGACATTTTTGTGTGCTAATTGTTCCATGACATCAGTAGCACATGAGTTATGGCCATAAAGTGCATGGATGTGCCGGGTTTTTAATATTGCTTGTGCTTCTTGAGATAGTACACCAACTCTAATACTTTTTAAAATGTTGGCATAGGTGAGGTCTGCAGACTGGCGCATGTTTTCTGTTAATTCTCTGTATTGGAAATGTTGCCAAAGTTTAACATTTCCTATGCTGCCAACAGTTTTACGGCAGAGTTGTGTCCTAAGGTTTTAAAAATAGGTTCACCTTTCACTGGTGTCAATTGAAGACGATCTCTGAAAACAATGTGTTTTCCTCCGAAGAGCTCTTCATAATTTGTTTTGAGTACTTCTTGTAATCTGAGGTGAATCAAAGCCAACATTAGACTGGATACCATGCTCACCTCATCTATTAGCAGCATTTTCATTTGTTTTAACACTGTGCGTAATTCCATTGCAACTTCTGTAGAAAGTTTGTAATATTCTAATTTGTTTTGGTGTTCTACTGGAAGGAGTAGTAATCGGTGTAAAGTGGCACCAGTTATGTTGTACGCAGCTAAACCTGTGGGGGCAGTTACAACAGCTGACAGTTTGTTGTTTGTCAATTGTTGAAGGAATTTGCTAATGATTTTGATTAAGAATGTTTTGCCTGAACCATCTTCACCACTGACATATAGTAGTATAGGTTTGTAATTTTGACAGGTACATTCTTTATTTTCATGTTGTACACCATGTTCAATTTCTTTTGTTACTTCTTCAAAAATGGTATGCTGCTCTTTGTTTAGTTTTGATGGTAGTACAGTCTTCTGTATCTTCTTCATAGTGACACATGGTGTTTTCTACTTCTGTCATAGCTAATTCTGCCTCATTTGCTATTAGTGGCTGTCCCAGTGGTTCTTGGCTTCCTGTTTCAGAAGGTTGACTACTGTCGGGAGTGTCTTTATCTAGTTGAGCCTGGAGTTCTTCTTCGTGTCTCTGTTCATTGTGCAACATTGTTTTGTACTGTGTGAAGTTTACATCGGTTATAGTGCTTTCATTTGCTTTGAAAGCATCTTCATAAGAGTCATAGATACCTAGTATCTCTTCTTCTTTTCTCCATGGTTTCAAAAGTTGTAGCAGGGACATGTAATATAGTTCTTTAAGTTGAGGAGTTTTTAATGGCATTTTTATATGATGAATTAAGTTTCTTTTGGTAAGTTTCACTAAGCTGCCTTCACAATTCGTCAGTCTGTATCTACTTTGTTTTCATTGGGTTTTATATTATTTTTGTATGTGATGTTTTGGGCAATGTGGTATAGACACATGGTTTCCAAAGTGGTACTTCTGTTTGGGTAGTACGTGTCTAGTAAATTATTTTTCAAAATGTCTTGGCTGTTGAGATCATTTTTGGCTAGTGTTTCTATGTACTCGTATGATTTGAGAACTCTTTTTCTAGATTTAGCAGGACCAAGACTTAGCCATACTATATTTTCAGATTTTCCATATAAAGCAGCACTGATTAAATGATCTGCAGCTTCATAGCAGCCACATTCTCTATGGGAGAGCATTTTTATGCCTAAGCTGTACAATTTCTGAGACAGTGAGACAGTGTTTGTCCAATGATAGGTCATTCCAGAGGTCTTGCAGCTCTGTTTTTTCTGCTTTGGTTAAGTAGTCTGTCACATACCGTGCAACTGCAGTTGAATTGTCTGCAATGTACTGCACATCTATGTTTGTAATCCATAAGAGGGCAATGCTTGCATTTTAATCATTGATATATTTTACTTCTTCTGTTCTTTTTTATGTAATATGTGTTCTTAGGTGATTTACCTTTAACTCCATGTCTAACTGAAGACATGAAGTTGTTCATTTCACCTGTTTCTGTAACTGGTATAGGGAAACAGAAGCAGCATTTCGTGTAGTATTTCCCTTTGTTTTTGTATTTGCGACGACAATATTTCCCACATTTGTGTCTTTGAAATTGTACAATTTGTGCATGAAGTTCACTATTTGCTGCTTCTGATGGAATTTCACAAGTGACATATTTTTCGATAAACTGTAAAACAGTGGAATCACTGTCTTGACCAAATTTAGGAGCATCTTTAATCCATAAAAGCATGTAGATATGTAGTGCTCCTCTGGCGTGGTATTCTTTTCTCCAAAAGAAGTGTTGCACTTCTCCGAGCGGAGGAACAGTTTTATTACAAGTAAAGTGTAGCATAGCAATGAAACGATGATGGAAATATCTTGAAACATTAACAGGATCTAGAAAGCAAAGTTCTCCAGGTGTTAGTATATATATGTTTGTTTTGTTTTTGTTTGCTATGCGTAGGAAATCATGTACATTTTCCCATGCATATTCTGCACAACTTAATGTAACAAACCAAGTGGGCGGGCCAAGGTTTCTTATCATACAACGTACATCTCCGTGACGTCTGAACCAGTACTCTTTAGTACCACAGATGTTTGCTAACAGATTTGTTATGCTTGATTGTAGAATCTAATCTTTTTCTTGGACTTTTTGTAGTAATTGGCTAGCTGAAATATTTTGAAATTGGGTACCTGATTTTAATGTGTGTGCAACTCCGTAGCATAGAGTTGCTAGTTCACTTTCAAAAAGTAGGTGGAATATGTATTCCACATTTTGTCTAAATCTGGGATCTTCAGAATACATTTGTAACGAGCGGTATTCTGATGCTGTTATCTGAATGGGTCTATTATCGTACCTTCCTCATTTTCCAGTAGGAAAGAGTAGAGGAAAAGCACGTGCTTCTATACATTTTTCCATATGCGGATTGGTGATCCTTTGGTTTGTCGCATTTGGTCCATTTTTAGTGCATCATCTATGGTGTCACTAGAGTGTAATGGATGAATTGTAAAATGATCTAAAATATTGGATAGTGTAGCAGGATCTAGAAGTTCAAATTGCCCACTTTCTAGTGACCAAATTGACCACTTTCTGGTGACTCTTGAATTATTTTTGTTTTCTTCAATATTCATTTCTTTGTAGTATTAATTATTGATTGATTGATTGATTGATTGATTGATATTTTATTTCTATCGCGCTCGTACACAAGTGTTTCAGATTGACTTTTAGATATTGCAAGCTTGTCTAACTTTATGTAAGTCTACAAGTTGTTGCCAATTTTTTGTTGTCTTTTGTAGGTACACCATTTACTAAGACAATTAAAGATTGCTCTATTGGACGTTGTAGTCCCAGCGTGTTTACATTTTCTTTCAGATCTAATGGTAAATAAAAAACTAATTCAGAGGGAGGTAATTTTGCTGTTTTTGGTTGAAGGCATATTATTGCTTGAATAGGGTGCAATGTTTGAATTGTAATGCTCTCATATAAATTGAGTTGTTGCAGGGGTTTTGGTAGTGGGAATAATTCCAAGTTAATTGTGATAGCACGTGAAGGAGTTTGGTTGTTGCCAAGTTTTGTAGTGCAGTAAGTGCAAGGTACAGAGCTAATTCAAACCATTTGGACTCTTCATTGTCTTCTTTTTTGTATGTTACGTCTACAGTTTTTATGTTACTTTTAAAAAAGGTCCTGCGGCAACACACACACACATGGTTTGGTATTTCAGCGGATGTACTTTTACATTTTAGTATTTTTTTTTGTATATCTGTAGTAGAAGGTTGCCATCTGTACAATTGTTGCTAGTCTGTTGTAAAGGTATTGCATTTTGTAAGTGCCTTTCACTTCCAAAATATTTTCTCTGGATATGCTCTATTTCTTCAAGTAGATCTTTGATTGTACCATGTAGAAGATTGTTAAATTGGCTGGAGCTAAAGCAAGGCTTTTAGCATAATACAGTTATAGACTAGATTTCTTATAGTTGAATGATGTGTTGACATCATTTTGATATGATGGAAGTTGCTTTTGCAAATAGGTCCTGAAATGCAGGCTAATGAATGTCCTTGTAGTCCTGTGTGTTTGCACACTGGACAGATATCCATATTTTGTAGTAGTTTAATTTTGATTTTGTCTTTGCCTTTCACATACTGATTTAGGAACTGGCGTAAACTTTTGAAAGATTCTTTGGCAATGTTACACATTGACGTGCACGGCCATTTGTATACTGGACGTTCTGGTTCAGTTGAATGGAGAGGTGATACTGAATTTTCTGGGGACATTTTTGTAAGCAGTATTTCTTGTTCCATAATGGTATTATTAAGTTTTTCATAGCCTCATCCACTGCTATGTATGGCAATTATGTTTGTTTGCTTTTGTTTGTATGCTTCTTCATTGAAATATGGTTCTGTGCTGGTGGTTTGACTCCATTCACCTCCACAGATATTTAAGAAGTTATTTTTGTTGACATTCCGTTTATTTAGAAGTATTTTTTGTAATTTAGTAGTTAGTTTTGTTAGTGGTTTCATTCTGTTTAACACTAAAATAAATAACCTCCTTTTGAGAAGGATTGCACTGCCTATTAAAACTTCGAAAATTAATTTTCTACAGTAGGTTTTAAGGGATGTACGTGATTTCTCTCCTGTTTTTATAAGATTTTGAAGGACTCTGTGGCGGAACATTTTTTCTAATATACTTTTTTTGGTATTTGTATTTGTATTTATTTTATTTGTAACGCGCAGACCAACAGGCCCGGAGGCATCAGGGCGCATTTTGTACAGGTTACAGATATACATATGTACAGACATAATATTACAAATTTACACAAAGACAGTAGGTGACTAAAGGAATCTATCTACATATACTACAGTGATGCCGGTGCTGCTAGGTAATAACAGAGGACAGCAGGTCAGAGTGTGTAAGACAGAGGCGCTGAGCAGGGCTTAAAGCTGGTCAAAAAGCCAAGATCTAGTATTGGCTTTGAAAGTGTTAAATGAGTCTTCAGCTCTGATGGTAGCAGGGAAGGAGTTCCATAGCTTGGAGGCTAGGACAGGGAAGCTTAAACCCCCTGCTTTTTGCAGTTTAAATCTAGGGATCGCTAGACAGTGGGACTGGGCAGTTCTTAGTGGTCGGGAGGTCGAGTGTCGCGACAGTCGACTGCCGAGGTAGATAGGGGCCTTATTAGCCAGGCATTTGTGCGTAAGGGCGAGTGTTTTGAGTGAAATTCTCTGCTTGACAGGTAGCCACTTTAACTTGGTTCTAGTGTGATATGCTGGTTGCGGGGAATGTTTAGGGCGGCACGAATGGCATTGTTTTGGGTAGTTTGGAGTTTATTCAGGTTCTCTTGGTTGGTGCCTAGGTAAAGAGCACTACAGTAATCGATTTTAGCCATGATGAGGGTTCTCGCTAATGTGACACTGTTGAAGGTAGTAAGGAATGGTCTGCAAGCTGCAATGAGTTTGCATGTGTATGCAGATGCAGATCTGACAGCATTCGTTTGTCGAGTTAATGATAGTGTAGCGTCAAGGTAGAAGCCTAATGTTTTAGTGTCTTTTGAGACTCGAATGTTATTACCGTCTATGGTGAATGACTGATAGGATGGTTCTAGTCTGCTCAGGCGTTGTGCAGTGCCCAAGATCAGAAGCTCCGTCTTGTCATCGTTTAGGCACAACTGGTGTTGGGCCATCCAAGCTTGGATGACCAGGTAGACGTCATTAAGGGCCTTGGTGTCAGCTAGATAATCACCAGTGATGGGAATGAGTATCTGGGTGTCGTCCGCATAGTTAGTATAGGAGACACCCAGATAGTCAAGCACATCAAAGAGTGGTTTTGTGAAGATGTTATAAAGTGTAGGTGACACGCAAGATCCCTGAGGTACGCCACAGTGAATTGGGGAAGGGTCGGCGGCTGCGGATGGGGCAAAGACTCTCATGGATCTATTGCTCAAAAAGGATTTGATCCAGGCTGCAGCAGAGGATGAGAAGTTGGCAGCGGAGTGGAGGTGCTTGCATAGGATCTGGTGGTTGACCAAATCGAAAGCGGCTGAAAGGTCGAGAAGTAATAGCATTGCTAGTTTGCCCTGATCCTTTAAAACCTCAATTTGGGTTTTAAGGTCTTTTAAAGCAGTCTCCGTCCCGTGTCTGGGGCGGAATCCGGATTGTCGTAGACCTAGCAAGTTATTAGATTCCAAATAGTTTTGTATCTGGAGGTATGCGGCACGGTCTAAAATCTTAAGCAGAAATGGGACTGTGGTGATAGGTCGAAAGTTGGTAGGAATGCTTGGGTCAAGGGATGGTTTTTTGAGCAATGGGATCACCCAAGCGTCCTTCAGGTTATCTGGGACAATACTGGTTTTGAAGGAAGAGTTAATGAAGGCCGTAATGAATGGGGCCAGCTCATGCGCTGAGTCCTTAATAATAGGGGCTGGGCACGGGTCACCTTGGCAGTTGGATGGTTTCATTCTTAGAATTATGTTTTTTACCTCGGCAACGGTGAGCGGTGAGAATGTAAATGGTGTAGTATTAGCAGTGTCTGGAGGGGGGGGGGGCCCTGGCAGGGGAGAGAGCGTGGTTGTCTCGCTTCAGACTGTCCTGCTTATCTTTAATTTTCGCTTGTAGTGTGGAGATTTTATTTAGTAAGGCTGCTTGGATGTTGGCACACCATTTACTATCTTTCAAGCAAGTGTCAGGGGGGGCGACTGGAGTTTCAAGCTCTTTTAGGATTTTGAAGAGCTCCTTAGTGTTCGAGTCAGCTTGCATAATGCGGTTGTTAAGAGATTCCTTTTTTGCAGTGATGATAGCATCTTTATAAGAGAGTGAGGCAAGAAGGAAACCATCTTTGTGCTCTTCAGAAGGGTGGCTTTTCCATCGATTTTCAGCAAAACATTTCGCTTTACGGAGTATTCTTAACTGTGGGGTGAATAATGAGTTAAGATGAGCTTGTAATTTAGCCTTCCTAAGTTTGATAGGAGCTATAGAGTCAATGGCCGTTAGCATTGTTTGGTTGTAAGTATCTGCTAAGGAAGTAGGATCAGAGCAGGTGTTGGTGGCTGCATTAAGGGTCGGGAGTAACAGTGGGAGGAGTTTCTCCTTAGTTATGTCTTTTTTGCTTCTGGTCAGGAGTGCTGGGGCTATAGGAGTCGGGGTACGTGGGGTTGCTTCAATGTTAAAGGTTATGATGTGGTGGTCAGACCATATACAGGGGGTGTTGCTGAGAACCTTAATATTGCAGTTGGAGCCAGCTAACCAATCAAGTGTTCTACCTTTGATATGGGTAGGTTCTTGAATATACAAGGTGAGGCCGAGGGCAGTTAGTACGTTCTCCAGGTCAGTTTGCCACAGGATCCTTTAGGTCACCAAGACCTAAGTTAAAGTCGCCTAAGATGATTGTTTGTGAATTATGTTTAGTATTGTCAAGGAGGAGGGTGGAAATTTCACTGGCAAAGGACGGTGCCGGTCCCGGGGGCCTGTAGATAAGATGCAAGGTGGCCGTTTGGTTGGGTGTGAGTGCTAATTTGACTGACAGCGACTCAGCTAATGCAAGTTTGGCATCAGGTATCACTCTTAGGTCGAGCTCATTTTTATGGATGAAAGCCACACCCCCACCTCTAGAGTGGTATTGTTACTTGCCACTACATCAAGATTTATAGGAGTAGTGTTAGCAGTAGTGGTAGCTGAATTGTTGTAAATCACTTTTTGTTTTGTTTTACATTTTGAAAGAGGAGGGAAAGTTTTTGTAATGGAAGCTTGTTTTGTTTCGCTTAATGACTCTATTAGATCTTTTGTTTTAACTTTTTGTACAAATTCTGCTAGAGATGGATGCTTATTTTGGACACTTTCTACTGATTTGATTCTTGGTAGGCATTCTTTGGGGTCTGTTGAAAACAATAGAAGGTATGGGTTGGGCTGTTCTGCAATGTATGTGTGCTGTGTGCATGAGTGTGTGAGTATGATGGTAAGGATGTATGTGGTGGTGTGTGATTGTGTATTGGGCAGCTACAACTAGTTGGGAAGGCTATTATTGTACTTGTGTGTTACTGTACCTGGGTTCAGAGGACAGTACAAAGTAAGCTAGTGGTGAGCAGGAGTACTAATACTAAATCTAAGTGTATACAATTAAAACAGTTCTTTGTTCTGTAATACTAACATTCTAGGGGCTGAGTTATGTTATTTGTGTATCGAAAAACAGGGATTTGTGTGCTATTCTGCCTGTTAATACCTGTTTAACAAATGGGGATGTGTGGCCAGAAGGGTGTACAAATCTCTGTTTTTTGGCGCACAAATTCAATGAATCAACTGCACAGTGAGTTTGAGTAACAGTAGGAATATTATGGTAGTATTGTACTTACTTTTTTTGTTTGGAATGAGCAGGTTTCTTCTGAGTTGTTGTTTGTACTTCAGATGTTGCTGCTTTTCAGGAGAGTGTTCTTCACTGCAATTGTAAAATAAAGAAGTTAGTAATTTTGTGTGTTTATAGCAATGATGTTAATTTAGACGTTTATTTGTATGTTTTTGTAGTAGTATTCTTGTTTGATAAGAGAACATATTGTGTGAATGCAGTTTCCTTTGACTCTGTGCAGGCTTTATATTTTACTTACAATATGTTAGTTCAATATGCTTTGCAAATGAGTAGAATACTAAGTGTATGAAACTCACTTGGTTTATTTAAGGCTGTGTTATTGAATGTTAGGAGAAAGAAGAAATAATGATATACTTATTTTGCAACTTTTATAAGGTAAATGGCAGAAATTGTATAGAGAAGCATGCAATGTATGCATTTGTGAAGGTATGGGTAATAAAGCAGAAGAATTTGATTCATAGGCAGTGGTGTTATTTCAGCTGATAGCTTTTCAATGATACTGTCTATCTGTGTGAGTGTATGAAGATGCATAATCTTATCCTAACTGTGTGTAATTTTATAATACACTACTAAGTGTTTTTATATAATTATACTGTTATTTCTCCCATCTTTTAATATTATAATTTTTTAGATAGCTGTGTGTGTAAAAAAACATTAGATAGAAGACAGGTTTGGAAGTGAGAGTTGATTATAGCAGATGGGAAAAATGACAGTGAGTTTTTTTTTTATAGGTTATACAGGTTAAGTAGTAGTAACTCTGTTTATATGCACTCATAAGAGTTGTTCAAGTACTGTGCAGAAAATATGCATACCTTTAGTTTGTATACTTGCATGTGGATATGCCTGTAGCTGCAAGTAGAAATCTTGGAGACCTGTACAGTAGTTTTTGTAGTAGGTGCTTTCCAATGATATGAGACTTGCACTCAGAGTGATCACCAGTACATTTGAAGTGCTGAACTCTGATGATGGAGTTAGATTAGAAGTCTTGGATGTGATTGTTAGATGGTTGTGTGACTTCTTAGCTGTATGCAATGAGGGAATGGCACAGAAAATGAAGTGGAAAGAGAAGAAGGGCTGTCCAAGAGATACGCGGTCCGCAGACACTGCGGCTGTCTGTGGACAGGGCGTGCAACATCCGGGGTTTTCCTGCAAATCCAGCATGGAAAGGGGACTGTAAGGATCAGCCAATCAGATGTTGAGGTTGTGGATTTGTGTTGAAAGAGACTGTGTGTAGTGAAGATGGCAGAGGTGAAGAAAGTCAGGGTGTTGGTGCTTGGGGATATGTTTGTGCATGGTTTGCAGCAGTATGCTCAATGTAGACATGTGGCAAACAATTTTGATGTTAAAGGAGTGGAGGTCTTGTGGAGCACTGTGCCTGATTGCAATGTACAGGGAATTGTACACGTTTGTGAAGATATGGGCAGGATGAACAGTCCCCATGTGGTAGTTTTGCACTATGGTGCTTTCCATTTGCAATATGTCAGTGCCCCTACTTTGTTGGCAGATTTGGAACACTTGGTTCAAGCAGTAATGAACATTGTTCCAAATGCCAACCTTATTTTTTCTGGATTAGTACCTAGGGCAATATGGGACAACATTTCTGTTTGTTGTCCTCAGCAAAACATTTCTAGGTGTGCAATCAACCGAGGCATGTGTGCTTTCATGCTTAGAGCTGGTATGTCCTTCTGTAATAATGATAATATTGATTCCAGTAATGCTGTTTATTTTAAAGAAGATGGCATTTCTTTATCTTTTATGGGAAATGACATGCTGTTCCGGAATGTAAGGGTTGCTTTGGAGAAGGTAATGTGAAGATTTTAGGAGTAAAGTAAGAAAAAAAAAGAAAAAAACCCAAAATAACAGCTGTCTGTCAAGCATCTGCAAAAAAAACAAAAAAAAGGCTCTTTTCAGAGCCAACCTCAAAGGGGAAATGGGGCAAACTATTTAAATAAACCACGCTCAGATTTTTTGATATGTCCGCGGACATGGCGGTAGCCGCGGACATCTCGTATTACATACAGGGATTTTGGGGTGGAGAGGCATGCAAATGAGAATGAGAAAAGCAAGGGAGAGAGTTTGTCAGAAAGTATTTTTTCTGAGAGAAGAACAGATAGCTGTGGCTGTGTATTTCAGAAAACAGATTATATCGATTTTGGGAGACTCATGGATACATTGGTTGGAGGTGCATGCAGAACGCTGTGGAGTAGCTTCAGATTTTGGATTCTCTCATGTGGAAGTGCACTGGCATGGAGTGTGCATGGAATGAAGTGGCTGGACTTGGTACCTCTCTGTGTTAGTTTGGAGACAGAGCATCATCCAGACATAATTATAATTCATTGTGGAGGGAACAGTTTCAGATATGTGTCTGGAATTTCTTTGCAATTTGCAATGACAGAAGGATTGGGAATGTTATGGACATGTTTCCAAATTCCCAAGTAATTTTTTCTTGTATTGCGCAGAGACAAATGTGGCTGCGTTCTTCTTCATTTGGTCCACAAATGGAGAAAGCGAGGCACAATGTAAATAGGGCTGTTTGTGCCTTTCTAAGAGATGTTGGCATGTCCTCTTTTCACAATGAAAATATTATGTTTCGTAGCACATACATTTTTCGCAGAGATGGAGTTAATCTTACGTATGCTGGCAATCCATTTTTTCTAAGAAATGTACGAAATTCATTACAATCTTTTTTGGAATTACAGCCATCCATTTTGTGGTAGGTGTTGACCATTTGAAGTTTTTCAAACACAAACAAACACCTCCAAACAGCTCTTTTCAGAGCCACCACTTCCTCCCAGAGAAAAGTGAAATGGTTATGACAGGGCAGCACCCCAACATTTTAGATGTCCGCGAATTGTCCGCGGACTTCTAAAAATGCACAGGGCCCTGCACTATTTATTTGTCACTTCTATTTTTGGACAGTGAAAGGCGGCTCTGAAAAGAGCCTTATTTTTTGGGGGATTTTTGTTGTTTTATATATTTTTTGGTTTTTTACACGCGACACACTAGGAGAGGCGGGGAAAGAAGGGTAAAGAAGGGACACAAACCATGGGGATAAGAAAGGGCAGGTGGAGAGAGGAAGATGTAGGGTGGGCCTTATCTAGGTAGCGGGCAGACCTTCTCATGCTCCTTGACCGTAGTCTCAAAAGCACTCCGAAGACTCTCCCCCCTGCAGAGTACTGCGTCGCAGTACATACACAATATTGTGACCCTCGAAAGGTAAGGGTCAACAGCATCTTGAATGGCCTGTGAGGCAGCTGGAGGGATGCACTGTCCCACAGGAGTGTCTCTTGTGGTGACAGGAGCAGAAACGGATGATGTGGCAGAGGAACTCAACCTACTATGTTGATCACAAGGTACAACCTTTGCGAAGGGCCCCTCCGTGGAATGACCTTAGGTGTTGCTTCATAGATGTTGTAACAAAGCTGTACGAAACAGGCCTCCCACGACTCAGCACCATGTGGCACTGATTGCAGGTGACCTTGTTCGCATGCGCTTTTGGCACTCCACCCTGAATGGTAAACAACCGCCACACCCAAGACTCACGGCGAGTGCTGGTAGTAGGGACCTCCACTACCTCATCCTCTTCATCCTCTTCATCCTCCCCTACATCCTCATGCCTGTTGCCCTCTTCAGGCCCTTGGGGAGGTGGTGGTGGTGGAGGGAGTGGGGGTGGTGCTGAGGCAGATGTAGCACCAGCTGGAGCAGCAAGCATAGATGCCATCAGGTCTGATGGAAAGCAACAAGAGCAGAAAAATCTGGAAGATTACCAGCCAAAGTAGACAATGCTCTGTCAGATAGCCAGAAGCACAATGAGGATGAGCTCTGGGGTGTGGCCTTTTATAGGGGTGCAGGTGCATGCTCCGCGGACTGCAGTGCTGTCCGTGGACAGATCGAACACCCCAAAAAGGCTTAAAAAGTTTCAAAAAGTATGTAGAAAGTCAGGGTCATTGTCTGGGACATGTGCAATGGTGAATATTTACTGTAAAATTCTTTGGATTGCCCAGAAAAGTATTTTTAAAATGTTCGCGGTTCAGAACAGTGTCCGCAATTCAGGACACACGCTCAGCGTGGCTGCGGTCACATGATGATGTCGCGAACACGTCCGCGAAGGGAACCGGTGTCCGCAGGACACCAAATGCACATGAACGGTTGTGCGCATGCGCACAGATGTTCTACGGACAGTGTTCAGGTCCTCAAACTAATTAAAAGTGCGACACGAGTAATACGGACAGTTATGGACAGGCGCGATATTCATAGGACTTATGGGTGTGGTGCGCATGTGCATAGATGTTCTATAGACAGTACGGACAGGTATAGTGTCCTTAGGACACCTCCATTTAGGGTTCATTGCAAACATTTCGGACATCCCAATGTGTTCTAAGAACAGTTCCATCTTGCTTGCGGACTGTACGGACAGATATAGTGTCCTTAGGACGCCTTCATTTTGTTTCATTACGGACACTCCGGACACCGATTGTGTTCTAAGAACAGTTCCATGTTGCTTGCGGACAGTACGGACAGGTATAGTGTCTTTAGGACACCTACATTTTGGTTAATTGCGGACATTCCGGAAACTGAAAGTGTTCTAAGAACAGTTCTATCTTGCTTGCTGACAGAACAGACAGGTATAGTGTCCTTAGGACACCTCCATTTTGGTTAATTGCGGACATTCCAAATACCTAGTGTGTTCTAAGAACAGTTTAATTTTGCTTGCGGACAGTACGGACAGGCATAGTGTTCTAAGGACACCCCCATTTTGATTAATTATGGACATTCCGGACACTCGCGCTGTCCGTGGACACCCCAACTGCCTTTTTAAAAAAAATAAGACACAAAGGACTAAATTAAAACACACATATTATTTTTTTTATTATATACAGATATAAAATGTATGAAAGAGACAGGGAAGCAGAAACTAACACAAACACAGGGGAATTAGGGGTTTGGAGAGAATGGATGGGAGGGAATGAAGAGATGGATGTCTCATCAAAACGTTTTTCTTGGTGTTGAGGGTTTGGGGATAGTTGACTGGGACATGGAGAGGGGGAACAGGTGCATGTGGGACAATGATATTTAATTTTTTCTTTTATGTGGTCCTCCACAAAATGTTTCAAAAGATTGACATTTTCCATAAGCATGTCCATTTTTTGTTCCATGCGCTGAAAAGTATTTTCTAATGTCTCTTTTGGTGTATTATTTTCAATGTTTGTATGGTAAAAAGAAAATATGTATGTTAAGTACACATAAAGTAATGGTTATTAATTTGCTTATATAGAGAAGTGTCTACCATTAGTATCACTGTCTTCACACATTTTCTCACATGGGAAATTTTCCTCAAGCCATTCCAAAGTACTGGATATTTCTGTGTAAATATATATATATATATATATATTAGTTTTACTGTACCAAATACAGGAAGTTTAGAAATATATAAGAAAAATGAAGTTTACTTACTAGTTTCTGGTAAATTGTGTTTTTACTGTTGGGTAGGTCTGCTATTGATCTTAGCTGTGCAGTTTCTGTCAGGTAATAATGTTGGAGGCATATCTCTTTTGCTGTGGTATATTCCATTTTAGTTCATATGGTATTTAAATGGATGGTTGATGTGTTACATATATAGGTTTGATTTCTTATTTATTATTAGATATAATGTGTTTATGTGCTGCTTTTTGAACTTTTTCAGTGTTTATATAGCATGACAGAACAATCTAAGATACCCCCTGAGTTTTTGGGTAGTGTTGATGTTGTCCGTGTCCGTCCACGGACATTCGCACAGTCCGTAGACATCGAAATCACTAGCAGGGGGTTCAGCATGTTATATGTATATAAAGTAAGGGAATCCTAGTAAACATCTATCAAATTCACACTAGGTATATGTGTATTGAGGAAAAAAAACTTTGATAAAGGGACATTATGGTTAAGTTGCGTTACTAAAAACCTATGAAATTCAGTAAAAAAACTTTGTTAAAGGGAAGTTATGGTTAAGTTGCGCTACTAAAAACCTATGAAATTCAGTAAAAAAAGTTGTTAAAGGGACGTTATGGTTCCAAGTAAAACCGAAATCCCCCTGAAATTTGCCACTTATGTTAAACTATGCAACCATAACTCGCACCACTATCGTGTATTGCTAAAACTAACACCAAGGACATCAAAGATGACATCACAAATGTCATTGATGACATCACTGATGACATCAAATGTCTAACTCGCTGTTTTTTCTTTTAGTGATATATCTTAGACAGTAATAGTTAGGAACAAATAAATCAAAAAGTACTATATTTGTAGACTTATATTTCAAATGTGGCCTTACACTAATTCACTTAGGGTCCACTCACAGCATATGAAATATATACATAAGAAAAATACACACTTAAAAGATAGCAATGCTTTCTGTGTATGAAGATAATCAGTAAGGTTATCAACACTTTGTTATTGTTCTGCTGTTTTTTTATTACTGTACTTTCTCTGGATGTGTTCATATTTGTATTTGTACTACTTTTTTAGGGTGCAGTCACATCATGTGATATTTGTACATTGGGAAGTACTAGGTTTGAAGCAGAGCAATCCTTTATGTGCATAAAGATAATCAGTTAGGTTGTGAACACTTTCTGCTTCTACTGCTGCTTTTTTTCAGTACTTTACTTTCTCTATACATATTTGTATTTGTATGTGTTGTTGTGTCATTCTGTTTTGGATGTAGTAATGAAATTATGTAGTCAGGGGTTTTATTAGCTACTTATTACATGTTGCACAGTACATAAAACTCTAATAAGATAGCATTTATTATTTCACTATTCAAAACGGGAACATTTTGAATATTGCACTTCCATCATGTATGCTGCACACAATCCTCATATTTATACACAAGTAGCTTAGTATATTCTTAAGAACTTCATAGTAGAATGCTATTTATATCAATGCATTGTCTAATGCACTACATAGCTCAAGATATCTATTCCAATGATCGTTAACACTTTTTCTGTCAACATTTTAATAAAAATCCCTTGTACAGAGTTTTTATAAAAAGTAAATACACGTGTGATGTCATCAGTGATGTCATCAATGCCATTTGTGATGTATTCTTTGATGTCCTAGGTGTTAGTCTTAGCAATACACAGTGGTGGCGCGAGTTTGAAAGGGGCCCCTAGGGGTCCCTTACGTCTATGGAAACAAGGCGAGTCACCACACACGATAGATACGCCAGACACGAGGTTGTATTCCCAAAGCTAGGGTTTATTGCAAAGCAGAAGTCTCAGTTGGCCAACTCGGTCTCACACCCCGCGACGTGTATCTCTAGACCTCGAGGGACGCAAGAGAGTGAATTACGTAAATCAGTTACATATATACAAAATGCATATCAAACAATCAGCTATGACATGTTTAACAACCCCCTTTATTGGGTTTCTTTGAACTTGGTGTGATGATGGACATTTTCAACAACTATGAAACCTTCAAACATCTATTCTAGTAACAATTTGCAATTTGTGAGTGCGGAGGCATCTTTCAGTTGTTGAACAGAACACAGCGCTTCTGTTCTTGGACGCGAGCTACATACGGGGGGAGAGTTGCATTCTAGACCTTGCTATCTATGAGGTGCTATTCGTGTCCTGGGAGCCGACGCGCTCTAATGGGGCTCAGCAAAGGGGGCCGTGAGAAGAGCATAATTCAAGCCTTTAGCTGCTTTATTCTAACATATTCTACCATATAACGAGACTGGCTGGCAGCTGCGAAATTATTAAATGCTCTGCAACTCTGCTTCAAGGCTACATTCGGGAGGGAGCCGGGCATTCTTCCTGGCGCTGCCTACGTTGTGTTTCAACGAACTCTTGTTATCCTCGCGGCCCTGCGGCCTTGTCCTTTTACGTGCAGACAACAATGTTTTACAGTCGAGCAGTGTAAGCAGAAAATGTACTGCGAAGCTATAAGAACAGAAAGCAATGAGCAATGGTTAGAAAACAAAATGGCGATTCTTGTTACATCAAAATGGCTGTTCATTGGCAAACTCGGAAACCTATATTCTGTCATATCATGCATGAGACGGTTGGCCCACAGCCATCAAAATACGTTTGCGGTCTCACAGTAGAGGTATCCATTTTTCTAGACTGACAAACCCTCCTTTGGCCGTATGCCAAACGTCTCATCTATTTATTGAAACCTCCTCTAGTGATGATGAGTCTGAAGTACTTATGTCTGAATTTTGCATGCTATCGTAAACATCATCGTCTTCATCAATATCTATAGCCATCAACTCTTTTACTGTTTTCATCTCATTTGTGTCTTGGTCAACTCGACCATGAGTTTGTTTTTTCAATGTCATCATATGCATACATCCCTCCGTACATCCCTCAGTTACCTCAGCGCAAACTATTGGTAGGCAGTGTATTTTACAACAGCACGTTATGAATATTCCAAACACCACTACTAATATTGAAATCAACTTCCATCCCCAAGAACGCAGTATTCCCCAAAACCAAGACCCTATTCCCCAGCTTCCTTCCTCAGTAGGGAGTTCGAAGCTTAGGACATGCATTTTCTTTATCGCTTCAAAGTTCGTAGGGGAATAGTCATCGACATGTACACAACACGCTGATCCCACTATTTTGCAAATTCCCCCACGATCAACCAGGATCACATCGAGAGCCATTCTATTTTGCAGCGTCATTAACCTGATTCCTCTTTCCTCCAACGTCATGTTAAATAGTATATCTGTCGTTGTGTTTATGGTATTTTTTAGTATTCTGGACAGCTGCCTTATATTATAGGGGTTCACTATCTGCCCTAAGAATGGAATGAATGATTTTGCTACATCAGTTGCTATCAAAACACCCTTGTCAGTCCTTTTGACTCTAGTTCTGGATAGTCTGGCCATGTCTGCTGTTTCTAAGAGGAATACTCCTGGGAACAGTAGACCTAGGTAACATGTACCTCCCCATTTCTGGGCAACCAAGGATATGTTTTCTCTCCACATATAAAATAAACTGGATCTCCCACATATACTGGTTCTATTTCCCATTTCAATACCACTGTATTCATGCACTCAGTATATGTTCCGACTGAAAAAGAGCCTTTCTTTTTTATACAAAAAGGGACAATTTTGGGCTATAATTCACTGTGTAAAATGGGGGGATTGCATCTTTGTCCCCTTCTGTTCTTACACGAAACGTCATTACAGATGTTTTTTCTGGTGGGGACAATCTATCTCGTCTATTTTGTCGTGTTATCCTTCATGTACTTTTCCTCGTAGGCTCTGGGGCCATTACTTGTGCTTTATGGAATATGGAACAACCCACAGGCTTCATTATTATTTCCTCAAACTCATTCATGTTGGTTCTGTCTAATTGACCCGTTCTACTCTCATTCCATTTCCCATAGAACATTGCACCTAAAGATGCACTACATGCAGAACTTAATGGTAATGGCTGTACACACCACCCTATTCCTTTCCCAGCATGCTGTGGTAAATGGGCACATACCCAGCAATTTGTTTTCTTCGGAATTGCATGTGTCATGTTCATAATAACAACGTGTTATTCCCGAAACCTTCCCTGTGTCTTTCTTCCATTGAAGGCAGGGTATAAGTAATCACCTGAACTGGGCTTTCAGTAGTGGATATATTAACTATTGGTAAAAACATTTCTAATGGGTGTATCGATTCCACATACCATAATATTAGGGCTGTCGTTATTGGTGCTACCACGCTCATAATGCACAGAATTATTGTCAGCGCCAGCATACAATTCATTTTGCTATGCGTTTTTCTTAAGCTTACAGTCTTTATAATTGACTCATTCTCAGCAGTGATGCAGGAAGAGGCTGGAGCCAGTCCCGACATGTTTCTCATCGTCCTTCTTCTTTCTTATTACAGTTCGTCGTGGATATCTCTCTTCGTTGTGCTTGCTCTGATGTCAACGGAATTGTCACAGTTCAGTTCTGCCAGTCCTTTATAGCCTGGATTTGCTTATTTATTTTTTGGCAAGATCACTTGTCCTTTCTCATATTGCTCAGAGGACTTTTGATCAGTTATCTATTTCCTTAGTACCATGTGCGTCCAGCTTGTCTGCACTGGTTCCAGACACATGTACTTTTTATGATCGCACCGAGGAGCCGCGAGTCTTGAATTGGCCAACTTGCACAATACTCATGCTTCTGTCCTCTACACCTATAGTTCCTTCTCCATCCATGAGCAGAACCAGAGGTTGACATAAACACCAAAAGAACTGTCGATCACTTTGTCTTTCGAGGCTGCAAATTGTATCGCCTCACTCCTGGTATCGTGTGATCCGTGAATAGTACCGTTGTACTTCCAGATTCAGGCTCAAAGTCAGCCTGTAGCGCTACTGCAGGTGCTGGTGTGCGCCGCGCCAGTGATGCAGATTCGGTCTTTGGCGTGCTGGCAAATGCTGGTGGGCGCCAAAGGGGTACACCTTTCGTTCCTGCTGGTATTTGCAAGGCAGATTTCGTGTCGGCCAACAGTGATGTCGATTTTGCTGGGCAACGTTGGGCACTCTTTGCCCTTCCCTCTTTTTGGCAATCATCTCAGGCTTTGTTTCGAGTTTCACTTCTCGTTTGGGCAGATTTGGTGGCTGCTTACTGGCAACAGCTTCTTCCGTTTCTGGGACCGCTGTCTCTTTCCGGTCATCTTGGTCAGGCAAGTCTTTCAGTGAAGTTGGAATCTTTTTGGCATGGGTGGCATGGATCCACAACTTCCGTCCATCCACCCGAATCGCCGTCTGCGTTGCCAAGAGTACTTGATAGGGGCCGTGCCACCTGGGTGCTAACAATTACTTTCTTTCAAAATTCTTTAGCAGCACCCAGTCTCCTGGCTCCAGCGCGTGCCCCGGACCGGTGTATCTCACTGGTAATGCCTCCTGCACCTGCTGATGAATCAAATGCAATTACTGCATTAAAAGACCACAATAAGTACTAAGCACAGGATGTTCTACCTCACTAAGTCGTTTTGGCTGAGGTGCGCACCATACATTTGCCGGCCTCCCCATTACGATTTCGTATGGGGAGAGCCCAGTTTTAGCCTGTACAGACGTACGCATGCATAATAGTGCTATTGGTAATGCATCCACCCAACTCAACTTGCTTCCCGCACATATTTTACTGATTTCTGATTTGAGAATCCCATTGTGCCTCTCCACAAGACCGGCTGAACTCGGATGCCTTGAACTATGGAATCTCTTATTGATCTGAAGACCTGCACATATCTGTAACACCACTGCACCCACAAAATGTGGGCCATTATCGGACCATAAGACACGGGGCAAGCCGAATCTGGAAAAGTATTCCTTAAGCATTACTTTTGCCGTGCTCATTGCTGTGCAGTCCTTCAAGGGATATGCCTCCACCCACTTACTGAATGCACAGATCACCACAAAGACGTATTTTAAGTTTTGGCATCTCTCCATCTCTATGAAATCAAAATAGATCACCTCAAACGGCATAGAGGGCGGGCCAAAACTGCCTATTGGAGTCACTGTTCCCTTTCCTACATTGTGTTGTAAACACGTGATACAGTTCTGCACCAACCTCTCTGCATTCTTCTTTATGTTCACATTCTGCCATACTGTAGATAGGTGCTGTATTATCTTTTTCGCACAGATGTGGGTAGGGCTGTGGGCCATTGTGACCATTGCAGTCACATAGGAATTTGGCAACATCCAGTTTCTAGTTCCCTTGTCCACCCAACAACCTTCCAGGTCTAACTCAGCAGAGCCCTCTGCCCACCCTTGTATTTCATCGGCCGTAGCTTCGGCCTACATTTCTTTGACAGTGGCAGCTCCATTTTCTACCATACAGGGTACTTCCTCAGTCTGAACCGTCATCATTTTGGTATTTAAATCAGTGGCAGTTTGTTTAGCAATTCTGTCTGCAAACGCGTTTCCATCTCCTACTTTGCATGTTAACTTTTTGTGTGCCTCGCATTTCACTATTGCCAGGCGTTTTGGAAGCGTGAGTGCAGACAGCAATCGTACAATCAAAGGGCCATGTTGAATTCTGGCACCATGTGATGTCAAGAAACCTCTCTCAGCCCAGAGTTGACCAAAGTTATGAACCACCCCAAAAGCATACTGGCTATCAGTATATATATTCACATTCAAATTTTCAGAAATCTCGAAGGCTCTGGTTAATCCTATTATCTCTGCGGCTTGTGCCGAATTGTAGGGGATTCTTTTGCTTTCTACAATGCTCTCTAGGGTAGTGATAGCATATGCGGCAGTTGTCGTGCCATCTGGTAATTTAAAACATGAGCCGTCACAAAATAACTCACCATCTGGCTCTTTCTGTGGGGTATCACTTAAATCAACTCTCCCCTTGGTTTCTTCCTCAGTGACCATTAAGCAATCGTGGGGGGTGATTCATTCTCCCCGATTTCTTTTATGGGTAGTGGCATTAATTCTGCAGGATTCAAAGCGCTACACCTCATAATTTGAATATGGGGCGCGAACAAGATAATCTCATATCTTGTCAATCTAGCAGAGGTGAGGTGTTGCGTCTGTGTCCTATTTAATAGAACGTCTATGGCATGTGGCACCATCAGAATTAAAGTGTGCCCCAATACCATCCCTTCTGTTTGTTTCACTGACGCAGCAGCCGCCACGACAGATTGCAAACATTGTGGTAGTGCGCGCGCTACAGGGTCCAGCGCAGAAGAAAAATAGCCGCATGGCCTATTTCTTCCACCTTGTTCCTGTGTCAAAACCGCCAAAGCACATCCTTCACTTTCACACACAAACAGTCTAAAAACCTTCTCATAATTCGGCGTGCCCAAAACTGGAGCCGAGTATAATGCAGTTTTCAATTGATCAAATGCTTTCTGACATTCCTCATCCCACTGCAACGGCATAACCGCATCTTTTTTAGTCAAATTCACCATTGGTTTCACAATTAACGCAAAATTACCAATCCATTGTCGGCAATATGAAGCCATGCCTATTATGGCTCTGACTCCTTTTTGTGTCTTTGGAATAGGCATACAAGAAATACTTTCTATTCGTTCTGGCGTTAGCCTTCTCCCTTCTTTCGAAAGTAGGTGCCCAAATAGGCCAACTCCTTTCGATTGTATTGACATTTCTTCAAACTGGCTTTATGGCTATGTGCCGCTAGATGTGACAGTAGTAATACAGTGCTTTCTTTACAAATCTCCTCTGTGTCAGCAGCTAACAATAGATGGTCTATGTATTGCAAGAGTACGCAACCCACTGGTAATTCTAGCATGTCTAGCTGCTCCTTTAATGCTCTACTGTAAATACTTGGACTTTCCGTGTAACCTTGCAGAATCCGCGTGAATGTAAATGATCGTCCTCCTAATGTAGTCGCGAACAAATAGCTGCTGTCCTTGTCCACTGGAATGCTGAAGAACGCGTTTTTCAGATCAACTACACTAAAATATTCTGCTGAAACAGGTATCATTGTCAATATTGTATTGACATCTGGCACTAAAGGAAATTGTGGATCTACTACTTTGTTTAATGCGCGCAAATCAATTATAAAACGGTATGGTACTTCATTGCCTCCTTTTTTATAAACTGGAAGAATCGGGCTGTTGCATGTACTGCCTGTAATTTCTTCAATTACCCCTAATTTCACCAAATCTGTAACAATACTCTTGAAACCTTTCTCACCTTCAGCTGAAATTCTGTATTGGGGAATTTCGGGCGGGGTTTGGGCAATAGTTACTGACGTGTCTGGCCTCACTTCTGATCTTGGGCCTTGTTTTGTATGGGTCAATATGTTTTCTATCAATTCATCTGCTATGTGTAATTCTCGTTGTGGGTATATTTTCTCTATATTCAACTGGTCACGCCTACCTGCCCTTCTAAGACTCTCAGTCCACTCCTCCTCTTCTTTCTCTTCCGCTACTTCACCTTTCGATTTATGCCTGCGCGCATGCTTCGCTCTACTTCTAAATTGGAGCATTGCTTCCCTTCTCCAGTCTTTAATAGTCTCAAATGCTGCAGGACGCGCTTTCTTTCTTATCAACACCCTTTCCAAGTTATCTATTCTCGCTATCTCAAAACTACCATTAATCGGCCACTGATGGTCTTGTTGCTTTCTAGTTTGCCTATGCCAAGTCTCACAGAATATTATCGCACCGACTCCATACTTCACTTACATCTCATACGCCGGCGTTCCCCCAGGTGGTACAATTTGGCCATCTTCCAAAGATTGTCTACCACAGCGGAAAATCCCCGCTAGGGTGGACAATACCCCAGGCATGTTTCAACCTTCCTCCTGGTTAATCAACCTTACCTAGGGTGTTTCATTTTGCAAAGTCAACTCTCAACCAATATCAGGATTACTTTGAATCAGGGAATGACTCACCTGATAAATCAAGTCGTCTGTATACTGACGCACCAAATGACGTTGTGTCTGCGTTTCTTGGCTTCCGCCTCATTTCGGGACCCTCGCCTCCTTGTTCTCTAGCCAGGCACGTCGATCAGGGATCAGATGTATGCAGATCTGCAAAGGAGTCTCTCATCACTTCTACAGGGCACCCCAAACACCTCTTGATCCCGGCTCGATCGTCCCGTCCTCGCCGTTCTCCGCCTTACTCAATTACAACGTTATGCGATGGAACAAGTGGGGGAGGGTCCCTATTCGGGCGCCATCTTGAAAGGGGCCCCTAGAGGTCCCTTACGTCTATGGAAACAAGGCGAGTCACCACACACGATAGATACGTCAGACACGAGGTTGTATTCCCAAAGCTAGGGTTTATTGCAAAGCAGAAGTCTCAGTTGGCCAACTCGGTCTCACACCCCGCGACGTGTATCTCTAGACCTCGAGGGATGCAAGAGAGTGAATTATGTACATCAGTTACATATATACAAAATTCATATCAAACAATCAGCTATGACATGTTTAACAACCCCCTTTATTGGGTTTCTTTGAACTTGGTGTGATGATGGACATTTTCGACAACTATGACACCTTCAAACATCTATTCTAGTAACAATTTGCAATTTGTGAGTGCGGAGTAATCTTTCAGTTGTTGAACAGAACACAGCGCTTCTGTTCTTGGAAGCGAGCTACATACGGGGGGGAGAGTTGCATTCCAGACCTTGCTATCTATGAGGTGCTATTCGTGTCCTGGGAGCCAACACGCTCTAACGGGGCTCAGCAAAGGGGGGCCGTAAGAAGAGCATAATTCAAGCCTTTAGCTGCTTTATTCTAACATATTCTACCATATAACGAGACTGGCTGGCAGATGCGAAATTATTAAATGCTCTGCAACTCTGCTTCAAGGCTACATTCGGGAGGGAGCCGGGCATTCTTCCTGGCGCTGCTTACGTTGTGTTTCAACGAACTCTTGTTATTCTCGTGGCCCTGCGGCCTTGTGCTTTTACGTGCAGACAAGAATGTTTCACAGTCGAGCAGTGTAAGTGGAAAATGTACTGCGAAGCAATTAGAACAGAAAGCAATGAGCAATGGTTAGGAAACAAAATGGTGATTCTTGTTACATCAAAATGGCCGATCATTGGCAAACTCGGAAACCTATATTCTGTCATAACGTGCATGAGACGGTTGGCCCACGGCCATCAAAATACGTTTGCGGTCTCACAGTAGAGGTATCAATTCTTCTAGACTGACAATTCGTTTTTTGCACTGGTGAATTTCAGGGGGTTTTCGGTTTTACTTGGAACCATAACGTCCCTTTAACAAATATTTTTTACTGAATTTCATAGGTTTTTAGTAGCGCAACTTAACCATAACGTCCCTTTAACAAAGTTTTTTTTACTGAATATATATATATATATATATATATATATACATATATATATATATATATATATATATATATCAGGGTACTAGCCATGTAGTTATGGTTAAGTTGCTATTGCCATAGGAAGAGCACTTTTTGGGTGGCTTATAACTTCTCTATCCCTGGACGAATCCCCACCAAACTTTGCAAATTAAGTATATGGCCCACTCTAAATTCTTTTGCAAAGTTTGGTGAGGTTTGGTCCGAGGGGGCAAAGTTATGGGGGGGTCCCATAATGTCTTTTTTTCCCATAGACTGAATGTGGAAAAAACTTTGCTCACGCCTACAGCCCAAACCGCTGGACGGATTTTCACCAAATTTGCGGCAGATCACAAAAAATTAGTGATATCTATGTCCGGTCCGTGGACAGTGTCCTGATTGGCTAATCGGCTTGTGTCATGTCCGTGGACATGCAACGTGTCCGCTGATTGGATGGTGAAGAGCGTGGAGTGCGTCGGATTTTTGGGAACGCCCGCCATCTTGTATCCGCGGACATCCACGGGCAGCACGCTGACAAATGGTGGAGAAATACAGTTTTGGCTAGGGTGTTGGCGTGTAAGACTGTTTGGGGAGGGTGGAGAGGGTGGGGGAGTAAGAGATGGGTCAAATATTGTATCTATTTAGGTGGCAGGCATCCCTGTTGTGTTTGTTGTGTCCGCAGTCAGCTGCGCTGTTCTCGATTTCCGCAATCGACCCAAATGGGGGTGTCCTACGGACACTATACCTGTCCGTACTGTTCGCAGGAAAGTTGAAACTGTTCTAAGAACACACACAGTGTCCGGGATGTCCGTATTGAAATGAAAATGGAGGTGTCCTAAGGACACTATACCTGTCCGTACTGTTTGCAGGCAAGTTGAAACTGTTCTAAGAACACACAGGGTGTCCGGGATGTCTGTAATTAAACAAAAATGGAGGTGTCTTAAGGACACTATACCTGTCCATACTGTTCGCAGGCAAGTTGAAACTCTTCTAAGAACACACACAGTGTCCGCGGACATGAAAATTGCCCATATGACATAGTTAAAATGTTTGATTCTATGGGTGTGATCTATGGGTGTGATATGCTGCGGTGGTTGCGGCCAGGGTCTAGAGTCTTGGGTGCTTGGCCGAAAGTAAGTAAATGTTGTCAACAATTGGTGGTAATTGAAATAGAATATTCATTGCTACATTTGCAAAGCAACTTACACAAGTTATATTTGAAAATTTGAATGGACCAGATAGGTATGTGTCCAAGTCATTTTTTCGGAGTGTTTTTTGCTTCTTTGAAGAAGTACCTAAGTTACTTTGAGTAATGGGTTATTCTTTGGTTGTGGTAATTGAAGAAGTATTAACTTCTTTTTGTCTCTTTGGAGGATTTGCAGTGAGATCCTGTTGCATTTCTGTTTGAATTATTTTTCTTTTACAACGTTTTCTTTTTTGTGGAACAGGATATATTTTTAGATTGGGGGTGTATAGTGAACGTAGTCTATTGTATTCTAAAATGAAAGAAATATCAGCGTTTACTTTACTTGCATCAAAGTTGATTAGAAATAGACCGTCAAGTGTACATACGGGTGATATTGCTACGTAGCTCATGCCTTCTTTAAAGACTGTGTTACCAATATCTATCAATGCTTTGTCTAGGGTAAGACCTTTTGATTTATGAATGGTGACTGTGTATGCTAAAGTTAGAGAAAATTGTTCTCTGCGTACAAACATGTCTTTGAAGAGAAGGAATCGAGCTGTTGAGCGCCCTATCCTTTTTACTTCTGAAAGGTTGTCAAAGAGAATATTGACAAACTGAATGTTGTTGTCGCGTGGGTATGTTTGAAAGCCAACAACTGTACCCAGTGCTCCATTAACTAGTCCTTGCTCCACGTCAAGGTTACGTTTAAGCATTACTCTACAGTATAAGGATAATTTTAATATTTTCTCCAAACCAGCTGTTGGAAATCGAATTTTCTAAGGTATTTAGTCTTGTTGTGGCTTGTTGACACATGGGTAGTGTGATACCATGTACGTCCAGTTTGTCTATTGTGGAAATTTCCATTATTGGTTGCATTTCTTTTTTCAACATTGTTTCATTGAATTTGGAACAGCTTGCAAGAGTTGGCATTAAGGACATACAATTGACATTTGTGAGCGCTAATTGTTCCATAACATCAGTAGCACATGAGTTTTGGCCATGAAGTGCATGGATGTTCCGGGTTTTTAATATTGCTTGTGCTTCTTGAGATAGTACACCAACTCTAATACTTTTTAAAATATTTGCGTAGGTGAGGTCTGCAGACTGTCGCATGTTTACTGTTAATTCTCTGCATTGGAAATGTTGCCAAAAGGTTGACATTTCCAATGCTGCCAACAGTTTTCCGGCAGAGTTTGTGTCCTAAGGTTTTAAAAATTGGTTCACCTTTCACTGGTGTCAATTGACAAAGATCTCCAAAAACAATAATGTGTTTTCCTCCAAAGAGCTCTTCATAAATTGTTTTAAGTACTTCTTGTAATCTGAGGTGAATCAAAGCCAACATTAGGTTGAAGACCATGCTCACTTCATCTATTTTCATTTTGATTTTCATTTTTTTTAACACTCTGCGTAGTTCCATTGCAGCTTCTGTAGAAAGTTTGTAATATTCTAATTTGTTTTGGTGTTCTACTGGCAGAAGTAGTAATCGGTGTAAAGTGACACTGCCTATGTTGTAGGCAGCTAAACCTGTGGGGGCAGTTACAACAGCTGACAGTTTGCTGTTTGTCAATTGTTGAAGGAACTTGCTGATGATTTTGATTAAGAATGTTTTGCCTGAACCAGCTTCACCACATGACGTATAATAGTATAGGTTTGTATTTTTGGCAGGTACATTCTTTATGTTCTTGTTGTACACCATGTGCAATTTCTTTTGTTACTTCTTGAAAAATGCTACGCTGCTCATTGTTTAGTTTGGATTGTAGTGTACTGAAGTCTTCTGTATCTTCATACTGACACATGGAGTTTTCTACTTCTGTCACAGCTAATTCTGCCTCATTTGCTATTAGTGGCTATCCCAGTGGTTCTTGGCTTCCTGTTACAAAAGGTTGACTACTGTCAGGAGTGTCCTTATCTAGTTGGGCCTGGAGTTCTTCTTCGTGTTGCTGTACATTATGTTTTGTACTGTGTAAAGTTTACATCAGTGATAGTGCTTTCATTTGCCTTGAAAGCGTCCTCATAAGAGTCATAGTTTTCTTCTTCTTTTCTCCATGGTTTAAAGAGTTGTAGCAGGGACATGTAATATAGTTCTTTATGTTGAGGAGGTTTTAATGACAATTTGATATGATTAACTAACCTTGGTTTGGTAAGTTTTACTAAGCTGCCTTCACAATTTGTCACTCTGTATGTGAAGTTTTGGGCTATGTGGTATAGACACATGGTTTCCAAAGTGGTACTTCTGTTTGGGTATTATGTGTCTAGTAAATTGTTTTTCAAAATGTCTTGGCTGTTGGGATCATTTATGGCTATTGTTTCTATGTTGTTGTATGATTTGAGAACTCTTTTTCTAGGTTAAGCAGGACCAAGACTTAGCCATACTATATTTCAGATTTTCCATACAAAGCAGTACCGGTTAAAGGATCTGCAGCTTCATAGCAGCCACATTCTCTATGGGAGAGCCTTTTTATGCCCAAGTTGTACAATTTCCGAGACAGTGTTTTGTCTGATGACAGGTCATTCCAGAGGTCTTGCAGCTCTGTTTTTTCTGCTTTGGTTAAGTAGGCTGTAACATATCATGCAACTGCAGTGGAATTGTCTGCAATGTACTGCACATCTATGTTTGCATTCCACAATAGGGAAATGATTGCATTGTAATCATTGATATATTTTGCTTCTTCTGTTCTTTTTATGTAATATGCATTTTTAGGTGATTTACCTTCAACACTATGTCTAACTGAAGACATGAAGTTGTTCACTTCACCTGTTTCTGTAACCGGTCTAGGGAAGCCAAAACGGCATTTGGTGTAGTATTTCCCTTTATATTTGTATTTGCGACAACAATATTTGCCACATTTGTGTCTTTGAAATTATACAATTTGTGCATGAAGATCACTATTTGTTGCTTCTGATGGAATTTCACAAGTGACATATTTTTTGATAAACTGTAACACAGTGGCATCACTTTCTTGACCAAATTTAGGAGCATCTTTAATCCATAAAAGCATGTGGACATGTGGTGCTCCTCTGGCTTGGTATTCTTTTCTCCAAAAGAAGTGTTGCACTTCTCCTAGTGGAGGAACAGTTTTATTACAAATAAAGTGTAGCATAGCAATGAAGCAATAATGGAAATATCTTGAAACATTAACAGGATCTAGAGAGCAAGGTTCTCCAGGTGTTAGTATATCTATGTTTGTTTTGTTTTTGTTTGATATGCATAGGAAATCATGTAGATCTTCCCATGCGTATTCTGCACAACTTAATGTAACAAACCAAGTGGGTGGGCCAAGGTTTCTTATCATACAACGTACATCTCCGTGACGTCGGAACCAGTACTCTTTCGTAACACGCATGTTTGCTAACAGATTTGTAATGCTTGATTTTAAAAATTCATCTTTTTCTTGCACTTTTGTAGTAATTGCATAGCTGACATATTTTGAAAGTGGGTTCCTGATTTTAATGTGTGTGCAACACCGTAACATAGAGTTGCTAGTTCACTTTCAAAGAGTAGGTGGAATACGTATTCCACATTTTGTCTAAATCTGGGATCTTCAGAATACATTCGTAATGAGCTATATTTTGATGCTGTTACCTGAGTGGGTCTATCATCGTACCTTCCTCCTTTGCCAGTAGGAAAGAGAAGAGGAAAAGCAAGTGCTTCTATACTTTTTTCCCATATGCTGATTGGTGATCCTTTCGTTTGTCGCATTTGGTACATTTCAAGTGCATCTTCTATGGTGTCATTAGAGTGTAATGGATGAATTGTATAATGGTCTAAAATATCGGATACTGTACCAGGATCTAGAAGTTCAAATTGACCAGTTTCTGGTGATTCTTGAATTATTTCAGTTGTTTCCCTTAAGTTTTCTTCAATATTTATTTCTTTGTAGTATTCATTATTGTCTTTTAGATATTGCAAGGCTTGTCTAACTTTATGTAAGTCTACCAGTTGTTGCCATTTTTTTTTGTAGGTATACCATTTACTAGGACAATTAAAGATTGTTCTATTGGATGTTGCACTGTCAGAGTGTGCACATTTTCTTTTAGATCTAATGGTAAATATACTACTTTGCCGCGAATGCCTTTCACCAATTCAGAGGGAGGTCATTTTGCTGTTTTTGGTTGAAGGCGTATTATTGCTTGAAATGGGTGCACTGTTTGAATTATGATGCTCTCATATAGATTGAGTTGTTGCAGGGGTTTTGGTAGAGGGAATAATTCCAAATTATTTGTGATAGCACGTGAAGGAGTTTGATCGTTGTCAAGTTTTGTAGTGCAGTTACTGCAGTGTTAAGGGGTCATTTATTTCATATTTGTTTTCTGCTATAAGGTAGAGAGCCAATTCAAACCATTTGGAATCTTCATTGTCTTCTATTTTATATGTTATGTCTATAGTTTTTGTGTTACTTTTATAAAAAGTTCTGTGGCAACACACACACATGGTTTGGTATTTCAGCGGATGTACTTTTGAATTTTAGTATTTCTTTTTTGTATGTGTGTAGTCGAAGGTTGCCATGTGCAGAATTCTTGCTAGTCTGTTGTAAAGCTATTGCATTTTGTAAGTGGTTTTCACTTCCAAAATATTTACTCTGGATATGGTTGATTTCTTCGAGTACGTCTTTGGCTGTACCATGTCCAAGATTGTTATTTAAATTGGCTGGTGCTAAAGCAGGACTTTTAGCATAGTACAGTTTATAGACTAGATTTCTTATAGTTGAATGATGTGTTGATATCATTTTGATATGATGGAAGCTGCTTTTGCAAATAGGTCCTGACATGCAGGCCAATTAATGTCCTTGCAGTCCTGTGTATTTGAGCACTGGGCAGGTATCCATATTTTGCAGCAGTTTTATTTTGATTGTGTCTTTGCCTTTCACATATTGATTGAGGAACTGGCGTAAAGATTTGAAAGATTTTTTGGCAATGTTACACATTTACGTGCATGACCATTTGTATACTGGACGTTCTGGTTCAGTCGAATGGAGAATTGATTCTGTGTTTTCTGGGGATATTTTTGTAAGCAGTATTTCTTGTTCCATTATGGTATTATTACATTTTTCATAACCTCGTCCACTGCTATGGAAGGCAATTGTGTTTGTTTGATTTTGTTTGTATGCTTCTTCATTGAAATATGGTTCTGTGCTTGTGGTATGACTCCATTCACCTCCACAGATATTTAAGAAGTTATTTTTGTTGACATTCTGTTTATTGAGAAGCCTTTTTTGTAATTTAGTACTTAGTTTTGTTAGTGGTTTCATTGTGTTTAACACTAAAATAAATAACTTTCTTTTGAGAAGGATTGCACTGTCTATCAAAGCTTCTAAGATTAATTTTCTATGGTCGTTTTTAAGGGTTGTGCATGATTTGTCTCCTGTTTTTATAAGATTCTGAAGGACTCTGCGGCAGAACATTTTTACTAATATACTTTTTTTGGTGTGGTTACTTCCCACTATATCAAGATTTATAGGAGCAATTTTAGCAGTAGTGGTAGCTGCATTTCTGTTAATCATTTTCTGTTTTCTTTTACATTTTGATAGAGGAGGCAACGTTTCTGTACTGGAAGATTGTTGAGTTTAGCTAAATGACTGTATTAGCTGTTTTGTTTGATCTTTTTGTACAAACTCTGCTAGAGATGGATGCTTATTTTGGACATTTTTATTTTTATTTGCTATATTTCTGCGTTGTTTTCTACGGACTTGCTTTCTGGTAGGCATTCTGTGGGGTCTGTTGAAACAAAAAATTAGAAGGTATGGTTTGGGCTGTTGTGCAATGTATGTGTGTTGTATGCATGAGTGTTTCAGTATGATGGTACAGATGTATCTGGTGGTGTGTGATTGTGCATTGGGCATCTACAATTAATTGGGAAGACTATTCTTCTATTTGTGTGTTACTATACAGCAGTTCAGATGACAGTAGGAAGTGAGCTAGTGGTGAGGATAAGCACTAATACTAAATCAAATGGTATAACATTAAAACAATTCTTTTTTTGTAATACTAATATTCTAGGGGCTGAGTTATGTTATTTGTGCTCTGAAAAACGGGGATTTGTGTGCCATTCTGCGTGCTAATCCCTATTTAATAAATGGTGATTTGTGGGTAGAATGGTACACAAATCTTCATTTTTTTGGTGCTTAAATTACATGAATCACCCGCACAGTGTGTTTGAGTAATATATTTTAATAACAAGATAATACATATAACAATTAACATTATATCAGTAACAGTGGAAGCCATTTAAAATTGAGAATCAGACCAAGAAAACAGTAAGTAGACCAATTAAACTGAAGGGGAGAAGGAGAGTTGTGCAGTAGAAGTGAGAGAGAGGGAAGGGTGGGAAAGAGGAGGAGGAGGGAAATGGATGGGGTTAAAGGTGAGAATGGGGGGAGAGGGAAGAGAAGAGAGATGATTAAGGAGATAAGGCAAGGGCGGAGGGGGCAAGAAGGTGGGAGGTTTTTCATGTTGGGGAATGGAGAAGGAGAGATTTGAGGAAAGTGTAGAATGAGGAAAAGGTAGAAATAGAGCGGATTGATGGAGGTAAGGACTTCCAGTGTAGGGGGACTAGGAGATGGAAGGAGCGGAAACGGGATGTGGCACAAGGGAAAAGAGGAACAGTGAGAAGAAAGTGGTCAGCAGAGTGAAGCGAGTGGGAGGGAGTGTAGAAAGAGAGGAGAGAGGAGAGATAAGGGGGAGCAAGATTGTGAAGAGATTTAAAGAATGGCAGAGAAACTTACTCTTTTTTTGTGAAATGAGCAGGTTTCTTTGTAGTTGGTGTTTGTAGTTCAGAAGTTGCTGTTTTCCAGGAGAGTGGTCTTCACTGCAATTGTAAAAGAAAGAATTCAGTAATTTTGTGTGTTTATAGCAGTGATTTTAATTGAGAGATTAATTTCTATGTCTGTGTAGTAGTATTCTTGTTTGATTTCTAAACATAGTGTATGCATGCAGTTTCATTTGACTATGTGCATCCTTTATATTTTATTTATATTATGTTAGTTCAACATGCTTTGTAAATGAGTAGAATATTAAGTGTATGAAATTCAGAAGAAATTATGTTATATTTATTTTGCAATTTTTATTAGCTAAATGGCAGAAACTGTATAGAAAAGCATGGAATATATGTATTTGTGAAGCTGTGGGTAATAAAGTAGAAGGATGTGTACAGGAGGGTCTGACGGGCTCAAAAGAACTCTCTCCCAGAATTACACAGAGCTCATTTATAGCAAAATGAGAGGGAGCAAAATGCCCCCACCTCTCCCTGCACATTCTTAAGCAACTACATTGTTACATTAGCTCATTGGGCAATTCATTTTAATTGGACTAAAACCTTCAAAAATGAAATACGCTCTAACATGCATTCCTAACTCTGCTTCGGTGCTCGGTTCAACTTATAATTGGTGCAGCTGGACTTTTCAGATAAGGGTTTCGACCAGGCCTGTCTGGTTTCTGCCCCTTAATCAAGTTTCTGAAGGCTTGATGTCCCTGAACGTCTCGACTTTTAAAATGATCTCATCATTACACACTTTGAGCTCCTCAGTTCTTCTTGGTCAAGCCACATTTTGGTTACATGCATTTTCATTAAAGGCATTTTTAGCCTGAATGATTTTCTGTCCGTGTTTAGAATATCTCATTGTCCATTCTGTGCTTTACCACCATATTCTATCATGGTAATGCATTTTCGACATTATAGACACAATGCCCTTTGAATACTAGTATATTGCAACATTATAAAAAACCATTTTCGCATAATTGCACACCACGTAAGTCCCTTTGAATTTCTCTGATTAGGTTTAAGCGGGGGGGTCTCCACTTCATTCAGCTGTTGATTCACTATATATATAAAGGTTGGGACCTTCATTACACTCCCACATCATTAAAGTTCAGTTGTTTGTAAACCAACAACTTTAAACCATATTCTAATTCCATTCTCCTTAACATTTATCTAAACATTTCTTAACACGATCTTATAATGTGGCATATACTAACGTATTGTCATACTAAAAACAAACATGTGTGTGTCATCTCCTTCCATGTAAGCCCTACTTCCTGTAACTGTGTGCCTTTAATCTAACTGTATGCCTTGGACTATGCACAGCCATTGTGAGACTCCAGAGGTTTGGTCAAGCTTTGAGGTAACCCATTAGCCCATTATCTCGTCGTATGTCACACCTTGTCTGCAACTCCCACCCCAACAAAGTACAATCTCTCCTTGAGCATCTTCTGCCCATGAATATCATTTCACTTTGTCCTTTCCTCTTGTCCACACTCTTTCCTTTTCTATATCTTCCGTTGTAGTTGTCATGAGTTTGGTGTTAGTGGACCGTCTGTGTTCTGACGCCTTTTCCTTTCCATTGTGCTGTTTTGACAGTCGGTCTCCCAGGTTCTTTTGAAGCTTAGACCAGAAGTCCATTGTTTTTCCTTTTCACATGAAGTTCACTTTTTCCCAGAGTGTTTCTCTTTTAAATGGGTTCATTGTTCGATAGGTTCACAAGAGGGGACGGTTCAGCATGGGGTACAGGGTTGGGGGAGTCTCTTTGCAGACATAATTCAGCGTTGGGCTTTCATTGGGTTCCTCTACGACCTCCCTCTCTCCTCACGTGGTTTAACGTCAATTTTCCAAGGCATACAGGTCCTTAAAACCTCTTTTCGCATTGGCTATTATTACTTATTCCCTAAAATTGAGACATTCCCTCTTATTTGACACCCCTGCCTCCTAGACAAGCTACACAACATTTCCTTTTAAACATTCCCCTTTTGTGGGTCATTTTTACACCATAACTAAAATACCCCCCATTCCTAGCACTGTGTCAGCTGGCTTAGACAATGATTTTTGTTTTCAACACCACTTAATAGATCATGTTCATCATGGGACGCATTTTCCCCTTCCGGGTGCCACATGCAACCCTAAGGAGACAAAACAATTAAAGAAGAACGTCTTCTCTTTTCCTGGTCTTCTAGGCACGTCCATAGTAGATGACAGAAACATCCTTTGGGATCCCCGTCGTCTGTAGAAAGTCAAAATAAAGGAAAAAAGTCATTTGAGCATTTTCAAGGGGTCGGGTTTTCTTCCAGACTTTAACCCCCTTCCTCCCTTTCTGCTATCAAAAAATACTCTCTGGGTCATTCTCCCCTATTCGTTGGCGCACATAAACAATTAATTCCCAACCACCCCGCGGGGATACTTAGTTTCGGCTGGGTTCTTTGCTCAGCTTAGCTGTATTCTTCCAGGTTAGCAGTAAATTCTTCTTCGGCTTAGCAGCCATTCTTCCTGGTTAGCTGCACATACTTCCTCAGTTTAGCAGCCATTCTTCCTATTCTGTTTTTTTCGTTAGTTGGACCATGTTCTATGCTTGTGCTTTGTGTTCATCCTAGGGAGATAAAACAGAGGCGTTTCGCTGCACACCGTACCTGTCTAACTTGATCTGGCCTACCCCTGTCTTCTAAGACTATGGGCCTCATCACGAGTTGGGTGGTAACGCCGGTGGTATTACCGCCGGCGGTATTAGCCCTACCGCCAAACCCCTGGCACTATTAGCACCGGATCACGGGTTTTGCGGTAATGCAATTCCCCATTCCCCTCTGAGCCAATTCGGGAATGCCCCATTCCCCATTGGGTTCAATGGGGAATTTTCACGCTCTTACCGCCGGCGGATTTCCCGCCGGCGGTAATAACGTGAATTTTCAGCGGATTTCCCCACAGCTCAGAGCTGGGGAGAAATCCGCCGAAGCCCTGATTTGGCGGACCCTTAAATCCGGCGGTAATAGCGCGACCGCCGGATTTAAGGGTTACTGCCAAACTCGTGATGAGGCCCCATGGCACCAATTCTAACTATGTGCCCCCACCTTTATTGTTCCCATTAATGTTTGCCTACTCTAATGCTTGCATACCTCTATCATAACAATTCTTTTGACATTATGAACATAAAAATAATTACTCACCTTCAATTTTACTTCTGTTTTCTGTGGTTGTCTGGTATGGCCATGCTGTTTATCTATTTCTCTTCTTGTTCCGCACCTGATTATACCTATCTTGGGAAAACAGCTAACTTGTGAAGACCTTGCGTCTCTTGCTACCTTTTCCGGTTACTCACCTGGATCCTCTTACCTTCAGTGTTGATCAATTGCGTGTTCACACCCTTTTGGGGTGAACTAGTACTTACCTTTTTCTCTTTTCTCCCTAATTTAAGGCCATGCAGACGATTTCTTTTATTTCCACGAAAGAGGTCCATAGCTTGTCTGTAAAATAAATCAAAATTTTTACTGACATTCACAAGTTGTTTTGATTCCTTCACCATATTTACTTTAAAATGGTTTGTGCGAGTTTCCTTTGTTTAATTGACCCAATTTTATCAGCCATATTCTTTTTCCTGTTTGCCAGGAACCCTCATAAGTGCTATTTGTTTTCCATTTTTTGCCTTTTTTTTCATCATGCTTCTGAGTGTATCCCGTAACGTTTTATTCATTTTTTACTCAAGATAACCACTCATTTTCAGTGTTTCCTGATTTATTTATTTATTTATTTGTTTATTTATTTCTGTGACCAATCCTTTTGCGCTTCCTCGCCTCTTCTCTGACCCTATCTTCTCCCTTTCTTCTTATCTCTATATTCCTTTGCTTTTCCTCTAACCTTTGCTGTTTCTGCATGTCACGTTCATAGGCTGCTCTCTGGTTTGTGATCGAGCTGCTTTCCTTGCTCTTTGCGATAAAGCTTTTCTCGCCTTAGCCTAACTTTCCTTCTTATCCTTCCGTCCCTTAACTCCTTCCGTTTCTTCTTATCTGTGCTTCGTCTAACTCCTCCGAAGGCCTCCCATCATCACTTCCTATCCCATCGAGTTTCAATGAGATTTGTCCTCCCATCCATTTGTCCTTTGTAAATGCTATCTCATCAGTTCTGTCTTCACTTTCTTTCCTCTTCCTTCCATCTCTCCCTTGTTGAGAGATGCCCTTGTCTGTGCTTGATCCCCTCCTTCAAAACGCATCATCATGTCTCCCCTTGTCCTTTGGCTAGCGATGTGAGATTCTTGTCCTTAAGCTTCTCTTGCTTTTTGCTACTACTTTATGAAGGTGACTCATAAGCGGGGTTACTGTAACCTGCGGTTGCTTTTAGCTCTTCTTTAATGGGCAAAGTCCCTTAGGTATCCTTACTTTTTCTCTCAGGTGTCCTCCCGGAATTCCTACATTTTTATCTCGGGTGTCCCCACGGAATTCTTACATTTTTATCTCGGGTGTCCCCCCGGAATTCTTACGTTTTTATCTCGGGTGTCCCCCCGGAATTCTAACGTTTTTATCTCGGGTGTCCACCCAGAATTCTTATGTTTTTATCTCGGGTGTCCCCCCGGAATTCTTACTTGAACCACTACTGTCCTTCATGATTCTTATTTCATTCTGTTCGCTTTTTTATTTGTTTGCCATATTTCCCTATTTTACGGCTGCCTTTATTTTCCTGGAGGCCATCTGTTTCTACCTCGTGTCTGCAAATGTTCCTAATTCGCAGCCTGCGTCTGAATTTCTAAGAATATGTCATTCTTCCTCCGCCAGGTCATACCGCTGGCTATATTCATTATGCTGAAAAAAGACTGGAATCTTTTACTTCTCACTCACCCAATCTCATTGGCCTTCTGCTGCGTTCATGCCTTCAAAATTGTTTATGTTTAACTAAGGCATGCCCCAAATAATCATGCTTTCCTTGGTAACCTCAATACTGTCATCATGCTTTTACGCTTTGTCATTCAAGTCTTTCTTCATTCATCTGATTCCTATGGTACCAGAATCTCAACCGCCCGGCTTTTTTTTTCCATTTAATAAAAATGTTCTCCACTCCGGCTGACAAGGCCTCAAAATTGTAAACTACCACCCCTGGTATGACTCCATGCAGACTGTCCTACCAGTCAGGGTGGAGCTCCTCGAAAAAGTCTTTAGGAGCACCCAAAAAAACTCTTCACTAAATGTGTGCTATACCCAGAATTCCTCAAAAGCAGGTCACAGATGATCCAGTAAGCTCCTTTAATTTCAGGGGGCATTCTAAGTAAAAAAATGATAGAACGCATGAATGGCAAGGGACCATTCAGCTATAGGGCAGTGCCTGCTCCTGCCTGCACGTTGATTTAAACCCCATGTAAAATTACTTGCTCCTTATCTCATGAAGTTTATCACTACCTCTTTTAATTCTAACACTACTTTTGTAGCTGTAAAATAACCCTTGCTCATACCATGCCTGGTTACATGCTACTTCTCTGTTTGTTGCACTTTATCGTTGTTTTAAATACTGGGACGTCATTTGGGGGTCGCCAGGGGTCGTGGGTGCACCCCCCCAGGGGTATCCCTTGTTTCCCTGCGGTCTCCTTTGCTACCCTAATGATTTAAAAATGTTTAAAACTTTTCTATTGTGGTATCATCAGGGGTCAAGGGTCATTGAGATGTCACTTCCGCTACCTCCATCATTCTGGTGGAGTGACGTCCCTGTGTCATTGCTTCCCTTTCACTATGTCATTTGCTAATGCCTTCGGCCCCTTCCTTTCCCCTCCATGCTTACACCACCTACTCATTCATTTCTCGTCATTATTACTACACTGCCATCCTTGCTGGCATCTCACACAAATCCTCACAGACTCAAAAAGTGCAGGGTGCCGCAGTATGCAACTCTCAGTATTCTTTGAAAGAATACACATGACTTTGTGCCAGATGAGCTGCTCACTGGCCAACCATGGAGGAGAGGCTACTCTTTTAAACTCACAAATGTAAGTCTTACACAGCGCTTTTACATTTAACTGGAGCTGCTGCCAGGGTCAGTTCAGCGTAGTGGCGGCTGGTGACTTGGAAGTTGGCGGGCGTACATGTCTTGGCGGGAATTTGGGAGTGAGCTAGGCCACCTCACACCACTCAGTGTGCCGGTGGCTTCTCCCTCTGCAAAGCATTTTTGGAAAAAATGGCTTCCAAGATGTGCAATTTACTGTTCAAGCCCACAGACATATGACATCACAAATCCTGGCCTAATTATGATTCTAAACAGCCTGGAACCCACTGAAATGTCTGCAATGGTTTTTTCCCAGCTCACGGACACCTGGTCTGGACTAATGTGAGGGCATTAACAAATAATGCACTAGAATATAATTTTCTAAAACAAAGCACCTATCAACAACCCCAAAGGCAGTTCACAAAAACTGGGAACACTGCGCCTCTGCCATACAACGCACACACACAATAAACTTAACTAAAAGTCCACATATCAGAAATACATCAATATCTGAGCCAAGGTGTCTGCAGCCAAAGGGTATGAATGCCACGTGTCCAAACAGTGTCAAACAGGAAATTATATCGTGCCTTCTATTTGACGAATATACGTGTATTGGCCTATGCCAAGCTGCTTATAAGCCAGTTGCAAGGAAATCTGCGTCGCAAGGTCTTGACCTCAGAGTTAATGTAAACTGCTATTTTAGGTCTATCTGCCATTTTAGGTTCTCTCTGTAAAGTCACCATGTGTCTAAATTGGTGGATAGTGTAATTCCGAATGTAACATGGCCATCTTGACCTCTGTGTACACTCTAATGTGTAACTTGCCCGCAGGCCACATGTTAGGGTAATGAACTGAGACCTTGTCCTTCGCTGACCTGTGTGTAGAGGATTACCTGTGTCAATGAAGCTAATCTGCGAGCATATGTCAAGCACAATGTATCCAAATACTGAACTGTGGACACTTGTTTGACTACATTGTATAAAAACTGTTTGAGAAGGTTCTGTGAGAAAATACACTGTTGCCATTGAGGCTTGTTGGCGACTGTATTAAAGGCAAACCCTAAATGTACAGATGCGTGAACTCGGCGCGAACCCTAGATCTGTAATGCATTAACCAATATTAACTCGCAGTAGGGTTGAACATCCTGTTTTCAAAGGTATATAAAGCAAGACTATTCTAATGTACAGTCCCACTTACTGAACACACCGAACCACGCGGGAGTTCGCTGTGTTGTACTGAAGGCCTGATAGCTATCGGTTACTTTGTCCTTTGAAACCGTTCAGTATAAAATAAAGATCCTTGTATGATCCTTTGTAACCTGGGTTCGGTGTATTTCCTTTTGGGGCACTCAGCCTCAATATCTTTTCCTTGTTTTTACAACAGCACCCCATTGAGTGACATGTATGAGGCTGGTGGCATTCACAGATATGCAAAGACACAGACTCTGCCCTTTACAGGATCTCTGCTAGACCAGAAAGGGGTTGAGAGTGAGGAGACAGCTAAATTAGGCTATGACCTACATTCTCTGGCTCCTTCAGAGCCACGCATGCTATAGAAAGCGACATTCATACACTGACTGCCATATTCCATTTGCCTAAATTGCTGGCAGTCCTGCATGTATGTGCCACTGTGACTGCTGGCGCAATGACCCAGCCAATATTTTCTGCAATGCTTGGCCAGGGCCAGATTGGCTACCTGCACTAGGCTGCTTGCCACCCCACAATATAAAGGAATAGAAATGGAGCTAAGACACGTTTCATTGTCATCGCTGGTTCCCCCATTGGGTGCGCAGGATAGTCATACACAGCTTTGAATCTCCCCTTTTCATGCGAGGATAAAAATCCTCATTTAGCAATTCAGTTATGTGCGCTCACCCTGCAACATTAGTGTTAAAAACCACCACTACTGCTAGCATTCTGTTTCCATACAGCACTTAACAAACATAAACACATACACATGCGTCACTGCAGGGCCTACCTAGGTGAGAGGCTTTTTCGACATGCAATGCGAGAAGCAAGCATTTCTTAAATCCTGCGCTACTCCCCAGTGCTCTTGCTCATGAACTCCTTGTTACCCACTGCTGTCTTCATTTACCAAAGGGGCTAATGCCACAGGGCTAAGCTCCCCCGTCTTGTCCCTAAATCATGAAATGCTTTTCTAGTGGATTTGGCGCAGAACCACCCTTTCTCATTTCTCGCAAAATTGTCAACCCTGCTTTGGTTACCTACCTTTATCATTTCCCCCAGCAGTGTCTGTACCTCTTCCCCTTTTGCTAAATTAACCACTATGCTGTGTTTTGCTTCATACTCTATCCAGTGTGAGCTTAACATGCAGCTTATCCACAGTGACTATAATATATATTTATTTGTCTTATAACCACAGGCAATGCTTCATCACGCAGCCCCTAGTGTATGTCTTTTGCTGTAATTCTGCAAGCCCCTTCTTTTCAATAGCACCACAATGCCGACGGGTTTCTGCATGCTCCGTGCTACTAGGGATCGCTCATTCCTTGCCACACGACAGTAGACCCTAGAGACATTTTTATTGGAGGGCTCATGGGGTGGCTGTCCAGGGCCCCCACAATGCTGCCTGGTCTAAAGCAATATTCCAGTTTACATTGAGCTAAAATAGCTCATGCCAGGAAAATTTGATTGCAAGCTGCTGAGGCTTCAACCCCATTGCCTGTAGGTTTTGACAAGTACATTCTGCCTTGATCAATTAAAACGCGCACTGCCTTTCGTTTTCATTGTGGAATACATAGTTTGGGTAATACGATCTTTGAAGCACTACTTTCCCCTGTGGGAATGTTGCTGATCATGTGCAATAGCCAAAGTTAAAATCTATATTCATCCACGGGGGTTCAGGAGTTGTCTCAGTGTGTTAAGCACTTATTGTAGGGATATGTGTTCATGTGAAAGATCAGTAGGGCACATCCCAGTGAGGCTTGCTGAACTGTTTTTAAATCGGAAGTTCATAAGTATACCTGCACAATTACTTGGGTTTGCACTGCAAGCGACGTGATTAGCAGCATTGTTCCTGCACCAGATAGGGGTTAAAGTTAGCTTGCTCAGCTGGGCATTCTTAAGACCTAAGCAGTCCCTTAAAAGATATGCATAGAATATCTGTCCCAGCGGCAAACAAGTATGCAAATTCGAGACGGTGCATCAACTGTGTTCATGTTTGTGTCCTGGCTATGCCATCAGACGGTACTGTTATCCTGGTCAACTCATATAGGATCCCTTGCATTACTGTGCTATTTTCTGTGAGGTTTTACCTACTTACATGCAGGAAATCCCTTTGATAATGGAGAACTGATGCTAACATCATTCCCACATTGTGTAACACCCTTCTGTAACATTTTGGTTTTAAAAATTGTCAGGTTTGGAAATGCTGGTTGCGTACGTTACAAGCCATTTTCTAACATTAGGTTGTTTTAGTTTGTGTTAAGATCTGGTAGAGAAAGTGCTCAGCTGCTTGGAATTGCAATATTGGTACACATCCCAGCTTCACCCCTTAAACGCTGTGTGATCCTGGGCATCTCATTTAATCCTTTATACATTTTAAATGCTTGTCTTAAGTGCTGCACAGCCACATAGTGTGTCTCACTGAGAGTACGGCCTCTAGGCAATACTGAATGTTCCCACACAGATGCCTCTCATAACCCGGATGAGGCGCGCACAGGCTATCAATAATAATGCATTTCTTGTTAACCTTATTGGCAGCGCGAAAAAGATGTCTTTTCGTCTGCGCTCATTCATCCTTATCAGAATGAATCTTTCTTCTTAATTCCCCAGACCCTCCAGGTCACCCCAATAATGTATGCCTTTTCTTGAAACTCCACAATGGGTCCTGGATTTTAGTCATCCGCTCCTAAGAAGCTGGGATGTCCACTCACCAGTACTAAAATGAAAGAATCTTACAGTGTTTTCCACAACAGGCCAGACGCATCAATATGCAATCAAGCCCTTTTCCTACAATTGCTGGGCTGCTCTGTCGTGAGACACATTCATTCTGCATGCAATGCACACTGTCTTTGAAATTAAGTGTAATATCTAACACACATGCATTCAAACAGTCTATAGATCACTGAAATAACCTCACAATTACATTGGCTGTTATCATGCCCATCACGAGTCAAGAATAACAAAAATGTGATGGCCCAACCAGATCTGAGCCCTGTGTTTCCCAGCCATCCCACGGAAATATTTAGCTGTTGTTTTCATTAATAAATATCCCCTTAGCGTGTGGTTAATACATGTAACTGCACTAGTATATTTCCCCTATCTTTAAATGTGGGCCTTTTTCTTCCATAATTCACAACAATGCTCAGAATGATTCGTTGCATTTTGCGATCTACTTTTCATGCCTTGTTTCCACGAGACCTACAGCCTGTCTTTTTATAATATTCTGTGTGATTAAGGCAATCTTACAAGGCGCGCCTGGAGAGCGTCCTCCGTGATTATCTCAAGGTCTCCTTATTTGCACATTCCTTTCTTTGTTTGATCACCGCGCTCTCAAGGACTCTTAGTGAGGGGCCTGATTTATTTCTCTTGTCAACCCCCCTTTACTTATTCGTTCTCAACTGTGTTTTTCCAAACTTCTGCTCTGCTATTAAAAAAACCAAAAAAAAATATACTATCTTTAATCACTACTTGCAACCTCATACAGACATTCTAACAAAACCCGAGCTCTGTTTTTGCTTTAAGAATTTTTCAATCATTTCTTATATTTGTACACATTCCAAACTCGCAGTTCCTGGTTCTTAGCCGGACCTCCCCCGCAACTCACAGTTAAAACATTGCCACATGTTGCATTCCTTTTTCGCGCAGTGTGCTTAATGCACGAAAACAGTACTTCCATAAATCAAATACAACTCAGCCATTTCAATGCGAAAATGTATCGTTCGTAACACAATCTATCAGTTATCTTGCCTGCTACAAGGAAGTATAACTTTAACTCCATAGCTGCTGGTTTGAAACACAATATGTTTGCTTAAAGTGTACCAGCATTTTTGCACTTTTGAAAGGTTTCTAACTCTTTTTGGGCTTCAATCACCACAAATTTGTGTGCTTTAAACTACAATATCTGACCACTTCTTTTGATGCAATTTTTTGCAATTTCAAAACCTTGGCTTGACGCCAATTTTTTATTCAGCTTAAAATATAATTTTTACACTGGTTGCACTGTTTTAACTGCGCACACAAATAGTTATGCCACGAAGCGAGCCACATGCCGCAACATACAAATTTAGACACATACATAGTGTGACATGTAACAAAGTCAGACACAAACCCTGAACACATGCATGCATGTCCCTCATTAATATTTTTCTCTTGTTATTCATTTTTAAATGCAGTTAATGTGTTTGTTTTGTTCCCACATCTTGACTGCCATTATTCTTTTTCCCCGTGTTCCTGTCTCTATTGGCTATGGCAGCTTTTCACTCACCTTCTTTTCTCCCGACCCTCTCGATCACCGCCTTCTTAAGGTTATCGTCTGGTCCGCTGGGATGTGCCGGGTCCCTTCAGGCCCCGCCTGCAGTCATTATCTATGGGGAGCTTCACAGTCTACTTAGCCCGAAATGCGAAGGACTCGTGATATTGCCGAAGACCTAGAGTTACTTTGTTAACGGCCATTAGGTGATTTATTTTAATCAATAATTGATGGTCAAAAACCATCCTCTGCTACCAAATGTACAGGAGGGCGCACAGTCTTCTGACGGGCCCATAGATCAGTGCACACCCTCTAGTACCTGTAAAATAAGATAGCTGCACCTTGAGGAGGTTGGGGTGCAGGATTCAAAAACTCCAACACAATTCAATAAGGATCACTCAAATGGAGCAGCACAGAGACTGTTAAGTTCATAAGGGTTTATTTCACCATAGCTGACACAGCACAGGCCTATCTGCTGTGGACAAGTTCCCTGCCTCAAAAGAACTCTCTCCCAGAATTACACAGAGCTCATTTATAGGAAAATGGGAGGGAGAAAAATGCCCCCAACTCTCCCTGCACAGTCTTAAACAACTACATTGTTACATTAGCTCATTGGACAATTAATTTTAATTGGACTAAAACCTTCAAAAATGAAATACGCTCCAACATGCATTCCTAACTCTGCTTCGGTGCTCGGTTCAACTTATAATTGGTGCAGCTGGACTTTTCAGATAAGGGTTTCGACCAGGCCTGTCTGGTTTCTGCCCCTTAATCGAGTTTCTGAAGGCATGATGTCCCTGAACGTCTCAACTTTTAAAATGATCTCATCATTACACACTTTGAGCTCCTCAGTTCTTCTTGTTCAAGCCACATTTTGGTTATATGCATTTTCATTAAAGGCATTTTTAGCCTGAATGATTTTCTGTCCGTGTATAGTATATCTCATTATCCATTCTGTGCTTTACCACCATATTATATCATGGTAATGGCATTTTCAACATTATAAACACAATGCCCTTTGAATACTAGTATATTGCAACATTATAAAAAACCATTTTCGCATAATTGCACACCACATAAGTCCCTTTGAATTTCTCTGATTAGGTTTAAGTGGGAGGGTCTCCACTTCATTCAGCTGTTGATTCAATATATATATATATGTTGGGACCTCCATTACAGATGTGATTTATAGGTAGTGGTGTTATTGCAGGTGGAAGCATTTCAATGAAAGTGTCTATGTGTGTGAGTGTATGAAGATGCATGACATTTTACTGGCTGTGTGTAATTTTATGATACACTACTAAGGGGCCGATTCATAGAACAAACGTGCGCCGAAAATCCATGTGCAAGCAGGCACAAGGGAGCGCAAGCGTGAGAAACGCAGCGCATGCGCACGCGTGCGATTCAAGGAAGATGCTGCGCGTGTTTCCCGCTGTCCGTGCGCCCAATCCAGCCATGGCGCACGCAGGCATACACGGCGTGCGCTACGCGCACAGCAAAAGCGCACATAACGCGGCGCACACAACCAAAGTGGGCGGAACAGTGGGCGTAACACGCGGAATGGGGAACAACGCGTGAAAAAGAAGGCGTAACTGGGGAACTACTGCAGGGAACTACATGGAACGCCCACACGCACGCGAACAACCCGTATTCATGGATCTGAATACGGGAAACCCGTGCACGGCAAAAGACGCGCACAGGCGTCAACGCGTCCGCCACACGAAGGCAGGCGGAAGCGTCCCCACGCACAGTATAAAAGTGCGCGCAAACAACAAACACGTATATACAGCTACGATGAATGCCCCATTTGTCGCAGCACTGATCGTGGGACACCGCAGGAGGAGGAGAATAGCCAGGGCACGCATTTTCGCACCACGGACAAGCCTTTTTGGGATGCCTGACGACCAGGTCTATGGCAGGTATAGGTTTCCACCCCATATCATCCTAGACCTGGTCAGGGAGTGGGAAGATGACCATACATCCCCCACCCTTTGCTCCCAAGCATTGAGCCCCTTGGAGAAGCTGCTCAATGTCCTGCATTTTTTGGCCACTGGGTCATTTCAGCGGACTACTGCCATAGTTAGGGGGGTCTCACAGGCCACGCAGTCATGCTGCCTACACCAGGTACTGGCAATCATGACAGCGCGCCCCTCAGTCCGCAGGCACATATACATGCCCAGAACACCCGCAGAAAGGCAGGCCGTTGTCCTGGATTTTTTCAGGGTGGCACACTTCCCCAAAGTGTCATAGATTGCACCCATGTGGCCCTACGTCCACCTAGGGCCACTGAGCACATCTACCGAAACCGCAAGCACTGGCATTCCATCAATGTACAGGTGGTATGCGATGCAAAGGAAATCATCACCTCTGTCTATGCAAACTACCCAGGCTCCACCCATGACAGTTTCATATACAGAATGTCCGCCCTGAGCCGGGCCCTGGAAGCTGGGCAGCATGGCGACACATGGCTCCTAGGTCAGTACAAATGCCCTTGCACATGCATGCAAGTCACACACAGACAAATACCCAAACCCTAATAATCTCAACTATTATCACCTCCCCAGGGGACAGTGCCTACCCTCTGAGCAACCACATGATGACGCCAATCCGGAACCCCACCACACCACCCCAGGTAAGATACAACGCCGCCCATATTGCAACCAAGGCCATAGTGGAGCGCACATTCGGAGTGCTCAAGTCACGTTTCCGCTCCCTTGACCGCTCTGGCGGGCAACTACTCTATGCACCACCAGTAGTGTGCAGGATCATTGTGGCAGCATGTGTCCTGCACAATGTTGCAACACGGCAGGGCGTCCCGGTGGACATGGTGGTGCCCCCACATCCCCAACCACAGGCACAGGCGCTGCCCATGGGAGGGGACAGGGCACGTGGCGAGGAAGCCCGGACCCAGCTTGTGGCCACATTCTTCACCTAAACTCCCACCCCTGCGGAGTGCACACAGGCCTGACACATACCAGGTGACAATCGATGATGACAAAGAGACAGTCAACTGTCACAACCCTACCACCCTGAGACAGTTGCCATGGAAGTGCCACATCGTCTGCATCCCTAGCTACTTAAACACAAGCTATCCTGTGTGACCAAAAGGCACACATATGACATGTGACATGATATGGCCTATACACAAGTATTTCAAGGTGCGATGATGCAGGGAGGGGGGAACAAGGGAAGACAGACAACGGTACTACTAGGCCAGGTGTCATTTAGATTGTGCAAGTGCAGGGGTAGGGGGAAGGGAAAAGTGCAAGGGGAAGGGGAGGGGGGGGAGTGCAGTACAGCGGAAGTAGACCAAAAAACAAATACATAGGTCGGCTGGTGGCAACTGCAAAGTTAAGTGCAGACAAGTGCTGGGAAGGGGGGGCTGTAGGGATAGAGAGACAGTCCCGCAGTGCAGGGGTTGCCAGGAAGGCAGTGCAAGTGGAGAGTGGCTGGGCCAGGGACCGAGGTCGGTGAGAGTTGCCAGTTGCAGCTCCAGTGCAGTTCCAGTGAAGAATTCCGCAAGGGAGAGGCAGAGAGAAAGCAGAAGCAAAGAGGAAGGTCTTGAGGTGCTTCCCGAACCGGAGATGGTTCCCCTCAAGTTCAATTGAGGCAGGAAGGCTGTTCCAGAGGGAGGGCCCTGCCGCGGAGAGAGATCTACCCCCAGCTAGTTGCTCTGAGAAGCGGATGACCCTGACATGCAAGGTGTGCATCACACACCTGCAAAACAGGCCATGGCCATCACTGTCATGTCACTCAAACCCTCCCAAACCACAACATGACATGGCAAGCAATACCCATACACCAACACAGTAATGATAAGGTACACATTGCCATGTCCAAAATCTACAGTGGCATCAGACAATGATGCCTGACCTGGAATCAGATGAAATGACAGACCAACAACCTCCCACCCAAAATAAGTCATTTCAAAATGCATTACAAGAGTTGTAGACGTAACATAACAATGAATGCTTGTATACATGCACATTGTGCATTGCAAAATCAACACTGCAGCTTCTGTGTGCTGTGTCCTACTCCTGCAACACACTGCTCAGCGCACAGCACAGTGAACAGCCATTGTGTGTGATGCACACCCTGAGCATCACATCTAAGTAACAGACCACATCAAAAACCAAATTAGGCATGTACAGGATCCATAATTGGTCGCAGAACATGTGCTGCAGGGACACAGTGGGCACCAGAAGGCAAACAGTGTACACGTGGATATGCAAGGGTGGGAGTACATGTAGTGCATCAGAGTGCAAGTGTGTGGTTCTGCAAGGACATGCGCTCCACATATGCATGTGCACTCAAGTGACCATCAGTGTTCTCTACATATCACATGTGAACATTCACCATGTGTACACCCCAGCATGTCAAACCACAACTATCCCCTCGCACCTGAAAGGTAAACACAACACATGAACAGGCATTGATCAGCAGAACACAACATGTACATAGAATACCACCATTACAATGTCAGAGTTCCCATCACACTGCAGGGCAAGGCAACTATCAACAACAACCCCCCCCCCTCCCTCACAAATGACCATGACCCACTGAACAACTGCACCTGTGTCATGGAGCCTTCAAACCTCAATTCCACCTGGCCACAGGATCACCTTCACCCTTCGTCACCATCTCCCACCTTGTGTGTAAAAAGGTGCCTGCACCCTCAGAATCCACACTCATTTCCAAAATGACAAAATCCAAGCCAGAAAAACGAACCAGAACACCCTCCAGTAGATGACTTGACGTAGCAGTACCTCACAAAGGCCAAGTACTACCACAATGATGCAACACCCAAGGTAGCACAGTAAAACAACGTCACAACAGGATGTGAACCATGTGTGGTACATGACATAGGATGATGCACCATGAACGGATGTGTACTGTCACAGGTCCCGTGTACAGGCCCGGGAGTGTCACAAAACAACCACCCCCACCATGTCCCGGGTGCCTGCAAGGTCAAACTCACACAGGCCCCTGAGACCCTGGTGGGGAAGGAGGTTCAGGGATATGCAGTCGGAACAGGTGTTGACAGACTGGATGACTGGAATGAGTGGCAGGAGAGGGGAGGAGGAATGACACATGAAACCAGGGAATGCACGAAAATGTACTACCTGCATGAACACATACACAATCCAAACAAACTTGGACATCATTGTCATGGCCTTCTGTAGTCCAGGCTTAGGAGTGGTACAAACCAACCACCCCCTCTAGGGTTTTGGCGCCTGCAAGTTCGGGGCTTACACAGGCATCCGCAACCCCAGCGGGGAAAGAGGGTTAGGGAACGTTGTTTGGATAGGTACGGGAAGCAGGAACACCGGGTAGAGGGTACAGGGTTCAAAATTGCATAGGATTCCGGGTGATTAGGGGGGAAAAACATATCAAATTGAACCACACATACATCCATGCATGAGTACACTCCCCAGCAAGCCTATGCAGAGCAGTTTGAAAGAAAAACAACAAGACACTTAGCTCTGGTTTTGAGTGCTGGCCTCCTGCCTGCGCACTCTCAGGTCCGGTTACAGGAGCACTGCAATGCTGCAAAGAGAGCCACAGTCAACAACCTGTGCGTGCCAATTACACAAAAACACAACACCAAACATGCCCCATAGCAACAAACTACTCTCCAAACAGACAATCTGGTGTAGATGCTTCGTACCCATATGTAACATTACCCCTGTGACGGGTCATACACAGTCAATGCAGTAAGTCAGCCGCCGGTGGGTGCGTGGCAAATGGAACACCAGTGTGTCACAATTCACACAACATGCAATGTTCCCTGGGTAAGCAGACAGACTTCTGAGCAAGTTGCGTACCACCATGACCGAAAAAAAGTTGGCAGTGCATTTATCATAAAGTACATGGAAATGATATGCACTGCACCCGAGTATGTCCCTTGCTGTATGTCCCTGTGAGCTGCCCCTTTCCATGTCTCGGAAGGCTACATGGTTGATACAAGTGCCTCAATGGACCTTGGTGTACCGGAGGGTATGTGCCACTGCCCCTGCACATGTCCAAGACAACCTTACAATCAACAGCCATCAGTCCACCAACACATGTGAGCTGCATTGTGTGCTTCAACACCAATATTCGTCTAAGCTCACCCTCAGTGCTGTGACTAAGCCTGCATGTGCAACTCACCTGGTGCAAGCTTTGCTGTGTTGTGGCCCCCCTGTGCTGCTCACCTTGCCTGGAGTTCCTTGGAACACGTCAGCAGGTCTAGGATGTAGGTCTGCAATCCCTGTGCCTCTGCTTGTGCACACATGTGCATGTGGGCACCAACAAACGTGTCCAGAATTCCGTCGTCCAATGGTCCATGTCTGCTGGCAAAGGTGCTCTGGAGGCTCATCCCCCTGCAGAAAGGGCATGAAACACATGATTAATGCTTCAAAGTCATCTGTGTGTGTCTCATCAGGCATCTCATTACTTGACCATGTCAGAGAGTCACATCATAAATCACACCATCAGTCCATCTTCCACATCCAAAGTGTGGAACACTATCTACAGCATGAATTGCAACAAGCACGTGTACAGTAAAGATGAGAAACATACTACACAATGCATAGCAATTAATGTACACATTAATCATGACGCACCCCATCTAGCAAAAGCTGCACAGTGGACAATAACACCAAAATCATCCCCACTAGGGGTGTCAACACAAGTCACACAGCAGCAGACATGCCACAGATATGACAGTCCAAAGCCCTTGTGTAAAAGTCTGTGACACCGAACCATCCTTGCGAGCCCATGGATAAGGGAGGCAGGAGTGGCATATGTGAGTCAAGGACCCCAAGCAGCAAACACATACACAAGACAAGCCTGAAGTGTCCAGCTGGAACAGACAGTGGATGCCTTCAAAAGCCACAAAGCACCGCACCGTCACATGAAAGCACAATAGACAAGCAATTTTAAACTAAATCAACTATTAACTAATTACACTAACAATGGAAAACCTACATTACCTAATTAAACTAACTATCAAACAGAAACTTAACTAACCAAACTAAAAGAAAAATCAAAAATGGCCACATACGACCCAGGGGGGAGGGGAGGCACCCAGGAGGGGGGAGGTACAGGGTGCTGCTCAACATCCACATGCGATAATGCTGAGCCAAAAAAAAAACCTCCATGGGCTCAACGCCTGCACAGCCCGACCTATGTGGGAGATAGATGGTCGTCCGAGTTTGGCTCATCCTGGAAAGGAGGACGTGGCACAGTAGCCTGGCCATGCCTAGCCGCTGCTTGCCCCTCGTCGGCAGCAAGTCTGCCGGACGGGTGAGCCTGGTTCTGTGTGGCGATGTTGCGTAGGTCTGCATGCAGAACCTCACGTGATACACGTTCTTCCTCTTGCAAGATAGCACGTGTAACACAGAGTTCCTCCTGCAAAGCCTGGCTGGACAACCGCTGCACCTCCCGGCAAGCCTGTAGCTCAGCCGAGATGGTACGCTCAAGCTGTGCAAAACTCTCCTCTACCTGCTGCCTCTGGGACATCATAAGGACACCCAGAGTGGATCGGAGGGAAGCATACTCCTCCCTCAGGGCATCCATGTGCGCCTCTGCGTGAGCAGCAATTGCTTGATGCAGAGACGACATTTCAGCCTGGCGTGCCCTGTCTGAGGCCGCCATGCCCAGCCTGAGCGAGCGGGCCATGGACCGTGCCGCCTGCTGCTTGAGAAGCACCTGCCTAGCAGGGGGGAGCACAGATCGGGCCACACGCTCCATGCTCTCAGCGATGTTCTCCATTGCTGCCCCCTGCCGTTCGGAATTGGCAGTCATGTCTTGCTCCCACTCAGTATACTGCGGTTGCGCGCGGCGACCGCGTTGCTGGGCTTGACCCCTGCGGGACCCAAGGACCGGGGGTCCTCGCTGTGTTGGCACCGCCCGCGGCTGCACGACTACATGCCCCCGTCGACGTGATGTTCCAGGCACATCAGTGACTGGTGTGGAGGGTGACCCTGCGTCCCGATCCACCACGGGCGCAGGAACCAAGACTGTCTGATCCCTCAGTGCAGGGGTCGCAGACAGAGGAGTGTCCACATCAGAATCACTCACCCCTGACACATGGACTTGATGCTCATCCAACTCAACATGGACGTCACAGTCGTCATCAAGGCTGGACTCATAGGCAGCCAGAGACAAGATGGACTGCAGCACTTGGGGGTTTTCGTGGCCTACCACCCCATGACCACCACTAGTGCCGGGTTAATGTGGTGGTAACAAACCTGTGTCTGGCATGACAACACCATCCTCCGCCTCCATTGCGTCATCACCTGAAAAATAGAGAGAAAAAAGGTCACTACACATGTCAGAAGCACACAACACACACACACACCGACAGCAAACGCATCCGGCAGACATTTGACACACAACACATAACCTGGCATGCATGCTGGGTCAACTTTGAATAGCTTCTGTGATCAGACCTGTTGAAAGGTGGCAGTTTCCATGGAAGTGGGTCTATGCAGTGCAGAAAATGTGTACGCCACTCACTACCTACATGTACAAGGACTCCATGGTGTGTGCCAGGAAATGTGAAGGCAGTGCAATGTCAAATTCAGACATCACATGCATTGTGCATTCAATGTGTACCATATCTAGAAGCCAAGCACCCCTCCACCCCAGTACCAAAGCAGGGATGCCTAGCATGGTATCAAAAGGCTGACCATACACCTGTGTATTGACAGGCAGTGTTGACTGGCATCAACAGCTTAATGTGATTCAAGTGACAACACTGCAAATGATGCTGGGACAGTAAGCAGGACACATGATGAAAACTCTGGATTCCGCCCATGTGTGAAGAAGACACAACAACAGTTGGACAGAGTCATTGGCCATTGAACAGGCTGAGGCCTGTGAGCCACACAGATTGACAGACCCTAAACATGTGTGCAACGCAGGACTGAGCCACAGTTGACATGGGAAGGCTGATGAGATGGCAGGCAATGTATGTAACCAAGGACTTGTATTACAGTGATCATCCAGTCAAGGACACATAGGGGCATGCGTGCAATGCACATGGAGCATGAATGGGCACTAATGTCCCTGCGGGACATCTGACCTATGCACAGTACAAGTGAGATACCCTGCATCGAGTACTAAGGCTGTACCACACGGCATATGTCTGGCAGATTCTACGCTGGAAGTTAGCATCTACACAGGACACATGAACAAGAAAGTACATATTGGCAAGATTGAAGCAGACCAGTGCAAAGGTGGAATTGGAGTGCAGAGTGGCGGAGGAGGGGCAAGGGAGCATGCCTACATGGAGTCCCCGCATGCAGGCAGAGGAGGCATGCATGTCGGAAGCATTGCATTACTTACACATCAGAACCATGTACACGTCACATGTAGCGGCAATCATGCACAACACATCCCACAAGTGAAACACACACGTCCTCAACAAACAAGCATCAACACTCACTGGACTGCGCATCAAAGTCCAGCATCTCTCCCACTCCTTCGACCAATTCAGGTGGTATGAACTCCGCAACGAGAGCCTCATGCGAGTGAGCTCCTCCTCCTCTGGTGCAGGCCCACCGCCAGTCACCAGAGTCAAGTTGTAATTAGAGGCACGCTTAGCCTTAGTGCTGCGTTTGATGTCATTCCAACGCTTCTTGCACTCTTGCGCCGTGCGCACCTCATGGCCGAATGAACTGACATGTTCCACAACATGCTTCCAGTGGGTGTCACGTTGGGCAGCCGTAGTCTGACTATTGGCACCCACTAGCATGTCACGGCTGTGGCCCCGCACGTAGTCCACGAGGAAGTCCAGTTCCTGGAGATCTACCAAGGGCTCCTCAAGTGCCAACGCAGCCTGTGCTGGCAGACCCTGAGCCTGGGTGGCGGTGTCCACAGCTGCACCTGCAGCTACCACTACCCTTGGACTTGTGGCAGTCGATGGAACAGACTGCCGGGTCACACGGGCGCCAGTGCCAGATGCAGAAGCTGCATCCCCCGGAACCACAGGGGGTGGTGGCATGACTGCACCAACACATGGCACAACATTTTGCTCAAGTGGCGCACCCCTTCCTCTTCCCCCTCTGTGGCCACCCTGGACACCCTGGAGTCCCCCTACTCCCTGGTCACCACGGCCACGTCCCCAACCACGCCCGCCACGAGGAGGACGCCCAGCTGAGGCGCCCCTCACCTTTGGTGGCCTCCCAACCATGGCACAGATGTAGTAGTGCCGGCACAGATGGAGTGGTGCCAATGGGAGGTGTACACCACAATTGACCTGGGCAATTGGGGTGAAGGGGGTGGGAAGCAAGATGTTAACAGCCCCCCTGCACCTGCAAGGCTGTATGTGACCCCGGTAATATGGTGACGGGTCACGCAACGCTCAGGCACCCCAAAACTGCAGTAAAACCGTGCACACAACCCTGCAGCCTATGTGCGTGGATTCAACCTCCCGCAGTACGCGGTGGCACCCAGTAACACGAATAACGCGTACGCGTGGGACACGCAGGCTACTATGACATCGAAAATGGGTGCGATACACAGGGGCACCCGCAGTGGGAAAAAGAGCGCGTGCGACTCACTGTCTGACTAGCGCGATGCAGAAAAACACGCGTAGCCAATACCCCCGCCAAAAGAAGAGATATGTCCTTGATAGCTGCGAAGTTGTGATGGCGCGCGAAACAACAGGAAGCAGCAACACACGTCGGTCTCCACGAAAGGCACGTACAGCGAACTGCTGGGCTCGCTCACCTTTAACCTGTGCTGAGGGAAAGCACGCGCGCGTCACGTCACTTACACGCATGGGCCCTTTCCTCGTATTACACGCGGACGTGCAGTTTTTCACGCGTGCTGAAATGCCCATGCACGCCTGTGCGCGTCACGTCACAGGGGCGCTTGCGCTTCAGGGGCCTTCTGTCCAATGAAATTGCGTATGCGTGCAGACGCGCTTACGCGCTAAGGGCCTTTCCTCAAATTGCACGCTGACGTGCCGAATTTTCACGTGCCAAATCACTCCGTATCAAGCTGGCCACGCGTAAGCACACGGAAGACCACGCTCCTGCCCAGAAGGCAAAACTACTGCCCCCCAGACCCCCGACCATACTCCCACCTGCCATCTGCTGCTGCCTGACTGCCTGCTGCCCACGTGCCCTGCCATTTGCTGCCTGCACATCAGCCAGGGGTGCTGTTGCTGTGACCACCCCTGCTGGAACCGAAGACTCCCGACGGGGATTCCATCGCTCCACAGCCCAGCCCCAGGACCCAGTTGCCCACCCACTCCTGCCTCTGGGGTTGGCATGTCGGGCACTGCAACATCTGGCACCACTGACAACCCCCGGCCAGAGAGGCAGAGGGGCACCAGCTTCAGTGCCACCGAAGTTGGTGTCCTGGTGGAGCAAGTCCTGGGGCAGAATGATGCCCTCTTCGGAAGTTCCCGCGCCGACAAGGAAGGACGGACTCGAATCTGGACTGACATCGTGACTGCCATCAACGCGGAGGGGGTAGCAGTCCGCGACTTCCAACATGTCAAGAAGCGCTGGGAGGACTTCAGGTCCAGGACCCTGAACAAGGCCCGGCGCCTCTTGAAGACAGCGGATGCCAAGGGGCGCCGGGGCCACTTGTCGGAAGATCAGATGAGGGTCCTGGAACGCATATCCCCAGCTCTCCATGTCCAGGTCCTTGAGAGGCAGACCCGTCTGGAGTCGAGCGGTAAGTGTACATGCATCCTGATTGTGAGCTGTGCGTGTGGTGATGTTTCAGTAGTGTGCAGGTTGCACATCTGTTTGTATGGGGTCGAGTATGGGTGGGCATGTACAGGGCCGTAGGGCTAACACATGCGAGGGCTGTAATGTGTGAGACATGGCTGGTGCTTGTGTGTGTAGGCTTGCATGCCAAATGCAGTTGTGTGGGCACACATGTTTGGATGAATGTGTATGTAAGTAGACATGTCCGTGAAGTCACGCATGTATGTTGTTTTCAGCAGCATGTATCAGCACTGTGTACATGTGCATTTGTGTGTATTCGACAAGGGTGAAACAGTGATGCAACATGGATGCATGTGACAGCCGGATGTGGAAGCCTGATTGGCAGTTGTGACATGGATGCCCATCCGAACACTGCGACACTTGGCAGAGGTGTACACATGCATGCAAGTTTGGTGGTGTGTGTACATGTGTGGTGCACTTCCTGTGTTGCATGTGATGTCTGGCTCAGCTTTGCCTGCTCATGCTGTTGTATGGGTATGGATGGTGCTGGCAGTTGCGATATGGCTGTGGTATGGCTCATGTGTGCGAGTTGAAATGACATGTGTGTCGGGAGTGTGATGGCATGTCTTAGGATTGCCAATGCCACTCATGTACAACTGTCATGTGTGTATGTGTCCATTGTACAGTGCCCTGATGCCTGTGTTTTATTTCTCCCTGTCTGCAGCGTCAACTGATGAAGAGGGCGGAGAAGGTGCTGCGGAGCACAGCGGCGGGGATCCCACCGCCAGCCGGAGACGCAAGGCCCGGCTCCCCTCCCATGTTGTCATCTCGTCGGGGAGTGAGGAGTCCGGTGCTGCGTCCCAGGCCGCAGCTGCCGGGGGGAGGTCCAAGAGGCGGAGGTTGGAGTTGGACTCCTTGGTAGCAGAAGGGGCAGCTGGGACACCACAGGGCCCAACAGGGGAAGATGGCACGGAGTCATCCAGGTTGGTGGGGGGTTTGGTGGAGGAGGAGGCCGTGCAAGCACCAGAGACGGGGTCTGGAGGTGGGGATCCCACTGGTGCTAGTGGTGCAGTGCAGGACCAGGGACAGGAGGCAGCACAGGCCGCCGCGGAGGTGCCTGTGTGCAATCCTGTCCCTGATCCTGTCCCTGCATCATCTTGCACCAGCAGGGATGCCTACGTCCAGACCTGTTTTCAGGCAGGGGATGAGCAAACGACAACTGGCCTGCCTCTGCCTGCGGACATGGCTATCTGGGTCCGGGTTGAGCCTGTCCTGACTGGTGTGGCGTTGCATCAACGGGCCGTGTGAGGTGACGTCTAGTCTTTTCATGAGGAGACTGCACGTCATTTCGAATGGCTCGTTGACCACGTCAGCCTGCTGGGACAGGTCACCCAGGCCGGATTCCTCCGTTTGATGGGGCTTGCTACGACCCCCTCCTCAACCGAACCCCCTACGCGCCAGTCGTCCTCCGTGCCATCTTCCCACTCATCCGTCACCTGGGTGGCCTGTGGAGCTGCCTCTGACGGTGCGGCCAGGCTGGTGGAGGAGGCATCCCTGCCACAGTCGGGAGTCGGACGTCCAGCAGGGGTGGCCACATCAACGACTGCACCCCAGCCGGCGGAGGATGTGCAGGCAGCAGGAGGCAGTGCACGGGCAGAGGCACAGCAGCAGCAGCAACGTGGTGGGAGCCATGAAGGCTCGGGGCCTTCAACATCGGAGGGGCAGGCATCGGCCGGAGGGCAGCAGGACCCAGGACTGAGAGTGTCTTCCGTGTGGCAGCAGTTGGGCCACGCCATAGATGCGGAGCGGCAGCGGGCGGAAGAGGCACGGCTCACAATGGTCAGGGCGGAGAACTCCCTGCGGAGGGCCCTGAAGCGGGCCGAGTGCCTCGAGGCAATCCGCAGGGGGTTGGAGGTGGACACGTCGACGGCCCTGCGGACCCTCGGGGCCATGGAGGAGGACCGCCTCCGGGACATTGAGCAGGAGTTCGATGCTGCCCTGGCCCGGGACATCCAAAAGTGAGCCGTCAGACTAGCCCGCTGCCCTTGTACATAGTTATGTAGGTAGTGTTAGGTTTCCTTTGTTTTTTTATTTGTTTTGGACCTTTTGGACATTGGCCACATTTTTGTATATAGTTTATTTTATTAGTTAGTGTAGTTAAATAGGTTTCATTTCTTTTGTTGGGATAATGGACCCTGGCTTGTTCGTCTGTACATAGTTCACTGTTGGATTTTATTTTTCTTTCACAATTTACCCATGGAGCAATGGCTTTCAATTATTATTTCCCATTGGATTTTCTTTTGTGGACAGTGACTTTGGACACCATTACTTTGGATTATGATTTTTGGTTTTGCTTTTTTTCACTGACATGCTTCTTTTCATTTTTGTACATTCCCATTTCTGTTTCTTTATTTTTGATTCTATTTATGTTTCCTTTAATACATATTTTTTAATCGAACTTCAATGTGTAGTATAATCTCATTGGTTTCATGCATATCATGATATGGCTTTTGACATTCACTGACACCCATTGGGTGTATGTGAGGGACATGTGTTTGTTTCGAAACTTGCAATTGGTGTTCTGTCATGTCATTGCCATTTCTAAGTGGCAATACTCGGGTGGGTGTTTTGCATTTGGAGGCTGACCATAGGGACCAGGGATCTAGATTGTGATGACATGTTGGCTGGGGAACATGAGTTGGGGCCTGCTGGCAGGTGCCCCACAGTGCTGGGGGGTGGGGGTGGTGGGGAACATGAGTTGGACATGGGTGGGGGCCTGCTGGCAGGTGCCCCACAGTGCTGGGGGGTGGGGGTGGTGGAGAACATGAGTTGGACATGGGTGGGGGCCTGCTGGCAGGTGCCCCACAGTGCTGGGGGGTGGGGTTGGTGGGGAACATGAGTTGGACATGAGTGGGGGCCTGGTGGAGGGTGCCCCTGCACTGCTGGGGGGTGGGGGTGGTGGGAGACATGGGTGGGGGCCTGGTGGAGGGTGCCCCTGCACTGCTGGGGGTGGGGGTGGTGGGAGACATGGGTGGGGGCCCATTGGAGGGTGACCCTGCACTGCTGGGGGATGGGGGTGGTGGGAGACATGGGTGGGGGCCTGGTGGAGGGTGCCCCTGCACTGCTGGTGGATGGGGGTGGTGGGAGACATGGGTGGGGGCCTGGTGGAGGGTGCCCCTGCACTGCTGGGGGGTGGGGGTGGTGGGAGACATGGGTGGGGGCCTGGTGGAGGGTGCCCCTGCACTGCTGGGGGGTGGGGGTGGTGGGAGACATGGGTGGGGGCCTGGTGGAGGGTGACCCTGCACTGCTGGGGGATGGGGGTGGTGGGAGACATGAGTTGGACATGGGTGGGGGCCTGCTGGCAGATGCCCCACAGTGCTGGGGGGTGGGGGTGGTGGGGAACATGAGTTGGACATGGGTGGGGGCCTGCTGGCAGGTGCCCCACAGTGCTGGGGGGTGGGGGTGGTGTGGAACATGAGTTGGACATGGGTGGGGGCCTGCTGGCAGGTGCCCCACAATGCTGGGGGGTGGGGTGGTGGGAGACATGGGTGGGGGCCTGGTGGAGGGTGCCCCTGCACTGCTGGGGGGTGGGGGTGGTGGGAGACATGGGTGGGGGCCTGGTGGAGGGTGCCCCTGCACTGCTGGGGGGTGGGGGTGGTGGGAGACATGGGTGGGGGCCTGGTGGAGGGTGCCCCTGCACTGCTGGGGGGTGGGGGTGGTGGGTGACATGGGTGGGGGCCTGGTGGAGGGTGCCCCTGCACTGCTGGGGGGTGGGGGTGGTGGGAGACATGGGTGGGGGCCTGGTGGAGGGTGCCCCTGCACTGCTGGGGGGTGGGGGCGGTGGGAGACATGGGTGGGGGCCTGGTGGAGGGTGCCCCTGCACTGCTGGGGGGAGGGGGCGGTGGGAGATATGGGTGGGGGCCTGGTGGAGGGTGCCCCTGCACTGCTGGGGGGTGGGGGTGGTGGGAGACATGGGTGGGGGCCTGGTGGAGGGTGACCCTGCACTGCTGGGGGATGGGGGTGGTGGGAGACATGAGTTGGACATGGGTGGGGGCCTGCTGGCAGGTGTCCCACAGTGATGGGGGGTGGGGGTGGTGGGGAACATGAGTTGGACATGGGTGGGGGCCTGCTGGCAGGTGCCCCACAGTGCTGGGGGGTGGGGGTGGTGGGGAACATGAGTTGGACATGGGTGGGGGCCTGCTGGCAGGTGCCCCACAGTGCTGGGGGGTGGGGGTGGTGGGAGACATGGGTGGGGGCCTGGTGGAGGGTGCCCCAGCACTGCTGGGGGGTGGGGGTGGTGGGAGACATGGGTGGGGGCCTGGTGGAGGGTGCCCCTGCACTGCTGGGGGGTGGGGGTGGTGGGAGACATGGGTGGGGGCCTGGTGGAGGGTGACCCTGCACTGCTGGGGGATGGGGGTGGTGGGAGACATGGGTGGGGGCCTGGTGGAGGGTGCCCCTGCACTGCTGGTGGATGGGGGTGGTGGGAGACATGGGTGGGGGCCTGGTGGAGGGTGCCCCTGCACTGCTGGGGGGTGGGGGTGGTGGGAGACATGGGTGGGGGCCTGGTGGAGGGTGCCCCTGCACTACTGTGGGTGGGGGTGGTGGGAGACATGGGTGGGGGCCTAGTGGAGGGTGACCCTGCACTGCTGGGGGGTGGGGGTGGTGGGAGACATGGGTGGGGGCCTGGTGGAGGGTGCCCCAGCACTGCTGGGGGGTGGGGGTGGTGGGAGACATGGGTGGGGGCCTGGTGGAGGGTGCCCCTGCACTGCTGGGGGGTGGGGGTGGTGGGAGACATGGGTGGGGGCCTGGTGGAGGGTGACCCTGCACTGCTGGGGGGTGGGGGTGGTGGGAGACATGGGTGGGGGCCTGGTGGAGGGTGACCCTGCACTGCTGGGGGATGGGGGTGGTGGGAGACATGGGTGGGGGCCTGGTGGAGGGTGCCCCTGCACTGCTGGTGGATGGGGGTGGTGGGAGACATGGGTGGGGGCCTGGTGGAGGGTGCCCCTGCACTGCTGGGGGGTGGGGGTGGTGGGAGACATGGGTGGGGCCTGGTGGAGGGTGCCCCTGCACTGCTGGGGGGTGGGGGTGGTGGGAGACATGGGTGGGGGCCTGGTGGAGGGTGCCCCTGCACTGCTGGGGGGTGGGGGTGGTGGGAGACATGGGTGGGGGCCTGGTGGAGGGTGCCCCTGCACTGCTGGGGGGAGGGGGTGGTGGGAGATATGGGTGGGGGCCTGGTGGAGGGTGCCCCGCACTGCTGGGGGGTGGGGGTGGTGGGAGACATGGGTGGGGGCCTGGTGGAGGGTAACCCTGACCTGCTGGGGGATGGGGGTGGTGGGAGACATGAGTTGGACATGGGTGGGGGCCTGCTGGCAGGTGTCCCACAGTGCTGGGGGGTGGGGGTGGTGGGGAACATGATTTGGACATGGGTGGGGGCCTGCTGGCAGGTGCCCCACAGTGCTGGGGGGTGGGGGTGGTGGGGAACATGAGTTGGACATGGTTGGGGGCCTGCTGGCAGGTGCCCCACAGTGCTGGGGGGTGGGGGTGGTGGGAGACATGGGTGGGGGCCTGGTGGAGGGTGCCCCTGCACTGCTGGGGGGTGGGGGTGGTGGGAGACATGGGTGGGGGCCTGGTGGAGGGTGCCCCTGCACTGCTGGGGGTGGGGGTGGTGGGAGACATGGGTGGGGGCCTGGTGGAGGGTGACCCTGCACTGCTGGTGGATGGGGGTGGTGGGAGACATGGGTGGGGGCCTGGTGGAGGGGGCCCCTGCACTGCTGGTGGATGGGGGTGGTGGGAGACATGGGTGGGGGCCTGGTGGAGGGTGCCCCTGCACTGCTGGGGGGTGGGGGTGGTGGGAGACATGGGTGGGGGCCTGGTGGAGGGTGCCCCTGCACTACTGTGGGGTGGAGGTGGTGGGAGACATGGGTGGGGGCCTGGTGGAGGGTGACCCTGCACTGCTGGGGGGTGGGGGTGGTGGGAGACATGAGTTGGACATGGGTGGGGGCCTGCTGGCAGGTGCCCCACAGTGCTGGGGGGTGGGGTTGGTGGGGAACATGAGTTGGACATGGGTGGGGGCCTGCTGGCAGGTGCCCCACAGTGCTGGGGGGTGGAGGTGGTGGGAGACATGGGTGGGGGCCTGGTGGAGGGTGCCCCTGCACTGGTGGGGGGTGGGGGTGCAGGAGACATGCATTGTTGATCAGTAGTGCAAGGTGACATGTGGCTTGGCTGGGGGGCATGCCCATGGTGGATGGGCTGCCTGCGGGACATGAGCAGGGGTGCAGGGTAGTCCCCCGTGGTGTGGGCTGCCTGCAGGGGCCGTGGAGGTTGTGGAGCGAACACCTGGGAGGACCCACACGGCCAATTCACGTGTAGTACTCCCCAGGACCCCTGAAATACACGTACCCTGCTGAAATCGTGTGTGGAACTTCCCGCGCACCCCTGAAATACACGTACCCTGCTGAAATCGCGTGTGGAACTTCCCGCGCACCCCTGAAATACACGTACCCTGCTGAAATCGCGTGTTGCACTTCCCGCGCACCACTGAAATACACGTACCCTGCTTGAAATCGCGTGTGGAACTTCCCGCGCACCCCTGAAATACACGTACCCTGCTGTAATCGCGTGTGGAACTTCCCGCGCACCCCTGAAATACGCGTACCCTGCTCGCACGGGGCCAATCGTGTGTGGAACTTCCCGCGCACCCCTGAAATACACGTACCCTGCTGAAATCGCGTGTGGAACTTCCCGCGCACCCCAGTGATACACGTAGCCCGCTTGCCGTGCTGGTACAAGGTTAGCGCAGCCCTTTGCCCTGGATTGGGGATTTTGATGGCTTTTCCCTGCGCGAGAGGCGTTCTTGGGGGCGTAACTGGCGCTGCTGCAGGGTCGCTGCGCCACTGTGCGCCACGGCAGGTTTTGGTAGCTGGAATCCATGAATACGCTGTGCGCGGAAATGGATTTTAGCGCACGCGGCTGGCGCAGGGATTCGTACGCGCACACTGTGCGCCAGCCGCGTGCGCCACTTGTGCTCTGATTTCTATGAATTACCCCATAAGTGTTTTACCACAATTATATTGTTATTTCTTCCATCTTCTAATATTATAATTCTTTTAGATAGGTATGTGTAAAATAAAAATTAGATAGCAGACAGGTTTGGAAGTGATAGTTGATTTTAGCAAATGGAAAAATGGCAATAAGTTCATTTTATAGGCTATACAGGTCAAGTTGCAGTTACTCTGTCTATATTCATTTATAAGAGTTGTACATGTACTGTGCAGAAAGTATGCATACATGTAGTTTGTATTCATGCATGTGGATATGTCTGCAGCTGCAAGTAGAAATCTTGAAGACTCGTACAGTAGTTTTTGTAGTAGGTACTTTCTAATGATATGAGACTTGTACTTAGAGTGATCTACAGTACATTTGAAGTGCTGAACTCTGATTATGGAGTAAGATGTAGAGGTCTTGGATGTGATTGGTGGATGGTTGTGTGACTGGTTAGCTGTATCCATGGAGGGAATGGCACAGAGAGTGAAGTGGAAATGGTAGAAGGGCTGTCCAAGTTACGATATGTCCGCGGACATGGCTGTAGTCTGTGGACATCGCGTATTACATACAGGATTTTGGGGTGGAGAGGCATGTAAATGAGAATGAGCAGAGAAATTGATTGGTCTGTAAAGTTTAGTGGGTGTGTTGTGTAAGGAGAGAGTTTGTCAGAAAGTCTTTTTCCTGAGAGAAGAACAGTTAACTATGGCTGTGTGTTTCAGAAAACAGAATGTCTGGATTTTGGGAGACTCATGGATACATTGGTTGGAGGTGCATGCACAACGCTGTGGAGTAGCTGCAGGTCCCATGTGGAAGTGCACTGGCATGGAGTGCGTGGAATGAATTGGCTGGACTTGGTACCTCTCTGTGCTAGTTTTGAGACAGAGCTTCATCCAGACATAATTATAATTCATTTTGGAGGGAACAGTTTAGGACATGTGTCAGGAATTTCTTTGCAATTTGCGATGAAAGAAGGACTTGGGAAGGTCATGGACATGTTTCCAAATCCCCAAGTAATATTTTCTCGTATTGCGCAGAGACAAATGTGGCTGCGTTCTTCTTCATTTGGTCCACAAATAGAGAAAGCAAGGCGGAATGTTAATATGGCTGTTTGTGCCTTTCTAGGAGATGTTGCATGTCCTCTTTTCACAATGAAAATATTATGTTTCGTAACACATACATTTTTCGCAGAGATGGAGTCCATCTTACTTATGCTGGTAATCAGATTTTTCTGAGAAATGTACAAAATGCATTGCGTCCTTTTGTGGAATTACAGCCATCTATTTTGCAGTAGGTATTGACTATTTCAAGTTTTTCAAACACACAAAAAACACCAAAAGGCTCTTTTCAGAGCCACCACTTCCTCCCAGAGAAAAGTGCAATGATTTTGATAGGGCAGCACCCCAAAATTTTAGATGTTCGCGAACTATCGGCGGACTTCTAAAAAAAAAATGCACAGGGCCCTGCTCCATTTATTTGTCACTTCTATTTTTAGACTGTGAAAGGCGGCTCTGAAAAGAGCCTTTTTTTGGGGGGATTTTTGTTGTTTTATATTTTTTGTTTTTTTTACACACAACACACTAGGAGAGGAGGGGAAAGTAGGATAAGGGCAGGACACCAACCACGGGGATAAGAAAGGGCAGGTGGCGAGAGGAAGATGTAGGGTGGGCCTTACTTAGGTAGTGGGCAGGTCTTCTCGTGCTCTGAGACTGTAGTCTCGAAAGCACTTCGAAGTCTCTCCCCCCTGCAGAGTACTGAGTCGCAGTACATACACAAAACTGTGACCCTCGAAAGGTAAGGGTCATCAGCATTGTGAATGGCCTGTGAGGCAGCTGGAGGGATGCGATCTCCCACAGGAGTGTCTCTAGTGGTGAGAGGAGCGGAAACAGAGGATGAAGTAGAGGAACTCAACCTACTACGCTCCTCACAAGGTACAACCTTGCGAATGGCCCCACCGTGGAGCGACCTTAGATGTTGCTTCATAGTTGTCGTACCAAAGCTGTGCGAACCAAGCCTCCCTCGACTCAGCACCATTTTGCACTGGTTGCAGGTGACTTTGTTCGCACGCGCCTTGGGTACGTTACCATGAATGGTAAATAACCGCCACACCCAAGCCTCACAGCGAGTGCTGGTAGTAGGGACTTCCACTACCTCATCCTCGTCATCCTCTTCATCCTCCTCTACACCCTCACGCCTTTTCCTCTCTTCAGGCCCTTGGGGAGGTGGTGATGGTGGAGGGGTTGAGGGTGGTGCTGAGGCAGATGTAGCACCAGGTGGAAGTAGAGGAGCCATGGATGCCATCAGGTTTCAGCAAAATCTGGAAGATTGGCAGCCAAAGTACACAGGTTTCTGTCAGATAGCCAGAAACACAATGAGGATGAGCTCTGGAGGGTGGCCTTTTATAGGGTTGCGGGTGCACGCTTTGCGGACACCCGCGCTGTCCGCAGACAGATCGAACACCCCAAAAAGGCTCAAAAAGTTCCAAAAACTATTTAGAAAGTCAGGGTCATTGTCTGAGACATGTGCTATGGTGAATTTTTACTATAAAATACTGTGGATTTCCTTGAAAAGGTACTTTTAAAATGTTCAGGGACCCGTACAGTGTCTGCAATTCAGGACACATGCTCAGCGTGGGTGCAATCACATGATGGCGTCGTGAACATGTCTGCAAAGGGAACAGGTGTCTGCAGGACACCAAATGCACGGGAACAGTTGTGCGCATGCGCGCGGTTGTTCTACGGACAGTGTTTGGGTCCTGAAACTAATTAAAAGTGCGACACAAGTGAGACGAACAGTTACGGACAGGCGCGATGTTCGGAGAACTTACGGGTGTGGTGCGCATGTGCGTAGATGTTCTTCAGGCAGTACTGACAGGTATAGTGTCCTTAGAACACCCCCATTTTTGAATATATGCGGACATCCCGGACACCGTGTTTGTTCTTAGAACAGTTTCAACTTGCCTGCAAACAGTACGGACAGGTATAGTGTTCTTAGGACACCTCCATTTTTGTTTGATTACGGACATCCGGACACTCTGTGTGTTCTTAGAACAGTTTCAACTTGCCTGCGAACAGTACGGACAGGTATGGTGTCCTTAGGACACCTCCATTTTGGTTAATTGCAGACATCCCAGACACCGAGTGTGTTCTAGGAACGGTTCCATTTTGCTTGCGGACACTACGGACAGGTATGGTGTCCTTAGGACATCTCCATTTTGGTTAATTACGGACATCCCGGACACCGAGTGTGTTCTTAGAAAAGTTTCAACTTGCCTGCGAACAGTACGCACAGGTATAGTTGTTAGAAAAACACCTAGAAGCCTATGGAGTCACTGGAAGTTACATCAACCACGGCATACTCAGTGGATTCCAAGATGGCGGCTCCTTGACAACATCACTATCAACTAGCGTGCAGGTCTAGTCTTCCATTCAACTTGGACCTTCCTCACTTTCTACCGTTCGTTCGTACTTAATCACCGCGAACAAACAGGCAACTGTGTTGCTACTCTGTTCTAATTTAGCATTGCTCCCTTCTTGTTGCATTCACTCGTATCTTTTTGATACTTCCTTGAGCTTTTTCGCATTCAGACTACGTTCTGAGTCATCCCTCTTTCTCTCCTCACTGCCCGTGCTTTCTTCTACTTTCGCCTTCTGCCGGTGCTTCGGTATTTCCCCTTTTTTCTCCCCTTCCTGATCGGTTCATTCTGAGAATCGCCTTCGGCACTCCCGTTTCTCAGGGGTTTTTCGGTTTTACTTGGAACCATAACGTCCCGTTGACTAAGTTTTTTTTTTTTTTTTTCTCAAATTCATAGGTGTTTGGTAGCGCAACTTAACCATAACGTCCCTTTAACAAAGTTTTTTTACTGAATATATATATATATATATATATATATTACATGGACGCGGTAGCGTCCATGTAGTTATGGTTAAGTTGGTGTTTCCATAGGAAGAGCATTTTTTGGTGGGTGGCTTATAACTTCGCTTCTTCTGGATGAATCCTCACCAAACTTTGCAAAAAAAGTATATGGCCCACTCTGAAATTTTTTGCAAAGTTTGGAGAGGGTTGGTCCAGGGGGGAGCAAAGTTATAGTGGGGGTCCCAAAACTTTTGTTTTTTCCCATAGACATAATGGGAAAAAACTTTGTGCACGCCTACAGCCGAAACCACTGGACGGATTTACACCAAATTTGCGGCAGGAGCGGGGGCTTAGTCCCGAAAGCGTGCTCTTGCAAATTTCGTGTAAATCCATCCAGTATTTATTTTTAAAATGACCAAAATGTAAGGCAAAAAAATTAGTGATATCTCCGTTCGCTTCGCGGACAGACTTCCCGGTTTGCTCCGCGGACAGTGCCCTGATTGGCCGAGCGGCTTGCGTGATGTCCGCGGACATGCGACGTGTTCGCTGATTGAACGGCGTGGTGCGTGAAGCGTGTCAGATTTTCTGTGGCACCCGCCATCTTGCATTCGCGGACGACCGGTGAAACTTGGATTAAAAATTGTATTTAGTGGAGTGTGTTGGTGTGTAAGAGTGTTTGGGGAGGGTGGGGGAGTCTGAGATAGGTTCAATGTTCTGTTTTTTAATGTGCGAGACACTTTTGTTGTGTTTGATTTTTCTGCGGACAACACGGCTGTTCTGAAATGTTCGTAAATAAACAGAATGGATTCGGTGTCAAGTTGAAAGTGTTCTAAGAAGAATCATGGGGTCCTGGAATGTTCACTGGGGGTGTCCTGAAGACGTTGCTGGATTGTTCATTGTCAAGCTGAAAGTGTTCTAAGAACACTCGCGGTGTCCTGAAATGTTCATACATAGAGAAAATGGGGGTGTTCTGAGGATGTTGTCCGTATTGTTCGCTGGCAAGTTGAATGTGTTCAAAGAACACTCGCGGTGCCCTGAAATGTTCGAAAATAAACAAAATGGGGGTGTTCTGAGGACGTTCTCCGTATTGTGTGCCTGGTTAGCTGTATCCAATGAGGGAATGGCACAGAGAATGAAGTGGAAATGGTAGAAGGGCTGTCTAAGAGTTATGCGGTCTGCGGACAGGGCGTGCTACATCCGGGGTTTTCAAGCAATTCCAGCATGGAAAGAAGACTGTAGGGATCAGCCAATCAGATGTTGAGGTTGTGGATTTGTGTTCAAAGAGACTGTGTGTAGTGAAGATGGCAGAAGTGGAGAAAGTCAGGGTGTTGGTGCTCGGAGATATGTTTGTGCATGGTTTACAACAGTATGCTCAATGCAGGCATGTTGCAAATAATTTTGATGATAAAGGAGTGGAGGTGGTGTGGAGCACTGTGCCTGATTGCAATGTACAGGGAATTGTACAAGTTTGTGAAGATATGGGCAGGATCAACAGTCGCCATGTGGTAGTTTTGCACTATGGTGCTTTCCATTTGGGCTATGTCAGTGCCCCTACTTTGTTGGCAGATTTGGAATACTTGGTTCAAGCAGTAATGAACATCCTTCCAAATGCCAAAGTAATTTTTTCTGGATTAGTACCCAGGGCAATATGGGACAATAGTTCAGTTTTTTGTCCTCAGCAAAACATTGCTAGGTGTGTAATCAACCGAGCATGTGTGCCTTCATGCTTAGAGCTGGTATGTTCTTCTGTAATAATGAGAATATTGATTCCAGTAATGCTGTTTATTTTAAAGAAGATGGCATTTCCTTATCTTTTATGGGAAATGCCATTCTTTTTTGGAATGTAATGGTTGCTTTGGAGAAGGTTTTGTGAAGATTTTAGGAGTAAAGTAAGAAAAATAACAAAATAAAAATACAAAATAACAGGTGTCTGTCAAGCATCTGCAAAAACCCCCCCAAAAAACGGCTCTTTTCAGAGCCAACCTCAAAGGGGAAATGGGGCAGACTATTTAAATTTACATTTACCACGCTCAGATTTTCGATATGTCCGCGGACATGGCGGTAGTCCGCGGACATTGAAATCACTAGCTAGGGGTTCAGTATGTTCTATGTTACATGTATATAAAGTCAGGGATATTATGGTTAAGTTGTGCTACTAAAAACATATGAAATTCAGTAAAAAAAACTTTGTTAAAGGGATGTTATGGTTAAGTTGTGCTACTAAAAACCTATGAAATTCAGTAAAAAAACTTTGTTAAAGGGACATTATGGTTCAAAGTAAAACCAAAAAACCCCTGAAATTCGACAGTTATGGTAAAATAGGCAACCATAACTCGCGCCATCGTGCACGTCATTCGACAGAGAAGCTCCTTCAAGGATGGTTTCTTCATTTGAGTTGGCGGGACCAATCAGCTCAGAAGACACCTGGATACCATTCTCAGTGCTGGTTAAGGTTTAGCCAGGGAGAGGAAAACCAGTTTGTGTCTTGAAGTAATGGCTACTTGAACCGAAGTGACTCAATTTTGTTTGCTCCGACGACGATCCCATGCAGTGCAGGAGTCACCCGGCGTCCTCCCTCTTGTCCCCACGACTGAGTCTCAGGAACAGCAAGATCTGCAGGAACTGCCAGGGCCCAATGTCTTCAGCTGCATCTTTTTGGCTTCACACAAAGGTACTCTGCCATCCAGTTGAGAGATCCTAATGCTAGCGTTGAAAGTTTGTGAAACTTTCCCAACTTGCAGGCCTACTCAGCTTGTGACCCAGCATATAATTCTTTTTCGTCTAAACTACTTCTGAGAACTTTTACAAAGACTTCTCCATTGTTACCAGAACTGATCTGTACTATCAAAGAACACTAGACTTTTGACTTTGGCCTGGCCTATTGAATTGAACTGACCCCACTGGTACACTGAACCTTTGCATTGCCTAACAGAAGTGTTTTCTTATCCGTTGTACAAACGTATGTCTTTCTATTCCCATTGAAAGTAATTGAAGTGCCCTTTGGCTCCTTTTTCAGGGGAGAGCAAACTGTCCCTACAGCTTAGAGGTTGTTACTGTAGTGTATTGGTGTTTCATATTAAGTTGATTTCTACAAGTGAATGTTTTCTAAATGATTGTGTAAATAAATGTATAAGTATGTTTTACCAAGAAACCTTGAGTGTAAGTGTCTACTTGAACCACTGTGAAACTTCTGTGTAACTTCAACTACTACTCATATTCCCTCTTGGGATAAGCCTGGCTGCTCAGCTCGGCACCAAAAAGTGTGTGGTACAGACTTATACCAAAGGTTGATTTTTGCCTGTGGTCCTAATTGCATGTGGTGTTCCCAGAGAGTACGGCTTGCAATTAGGCCTAACAGTCCCCACTGTCCAAATGTCCTGGGTTGCAAGCTGAAACCCGGGCTATTTGCATGTGCGTTTTCCCAAGGACAGCGAGGGCTGTGCCCCAATAAAGCAGAAACATTCCTTCTTCCCTTTTTACTGTCTTCTTTCCAGCACGCCGTCATTGCATACTGTTAAAAAGTTACACACTCATCCACCAATAACATTGAAGAGCTCCCCATATAACAGTATCAGTTCTGAACAACAGTCCCCTGCTTACACACTGCGTCCAGAAACATTATGCTCAATCCCTCTGCCTCCGGAGTCCCATTTCGATTACTGCCATCCTAAATGTTCCCAGATGTGGCTTTCTTGGTGCGTGCGGGTATGGGGGAATAAATTGCAACCAGGGTAGGGGGACTTTTTTTTTTGTAGATGCTTCTAGAGAAACACCTTTTTTTTGTTTTTTATTTGATTTTGTGTTTTTTTTGTGCTCACATTATTACAGTAAACTCTTCAGTGCATCCTGTACACGAGCAAAGAAAACTGCATTACCAATGGACGACAACAAAATGCCATTTGCTTTGAACAACTCTGAATTTCCACAACTGATGGGGTCATTGTTGCAGAAGAACATCCCACTAACGGACAAAAAAGTATACATGCTTCTGTTGATGAGACCCCTTCCGACCTCTAGCTGGCGACAGCAATCATTGGAATAGGTGCATAGTAATCTTGCCGGTATGCATGAGAATAGCACCTTGGCAGCAATATCAAGCTGGGTAGGGGATTGGGTCTTCCTTCGTAGATGTATAAAGTTTTTTTTTATTTATTTGTTTACATGCGTGCAAGCAACTTTTTTTGTTTTTACTCTTTATATGCGTTTCTGTTTGCCTCTCCTCACATTTTTACCACATTCTGGTCAATGCTTCTTGCGCAGTGTAAATGAAAACGGCATTGCCGATGGCGCTCAAATAAATGCCATTTCTACGGAACCACTGCATATTTTGTGACCTCATGATCTCATAGTGGGTGTAGAACATGCCAACAGCCTGCATAAATTCACACATGCTTCAGTTTATAACACACCTTCCGACCTCTGGCTGGGGACAAATTACACCGGCATGGGCCCATACTGCTTTTGGTGTTATGCATGAGAAAACAATCTTGGCATAGGAAAAATCTGCATCACTGCGCTCAGCAACCTCTTCAGTTGACTGATTAAACGTCCGCACAACATGTAACCCAAATGTAGACTTCCATAGTGCACGACGACAAAGTCTACATTCGTGACGGAGGTCACATATCTTTCAAAGCCGAACCATCCCACCGAAACTGCAGTCACCCTGACAGCCCCCAGAAAGTGTCCACTCCTTCCAACCCAAAATTACCAGCAACCCCTCTTTGCACAAAACACCTGTGCAGATGCCGCACAAAGGTATCACCGACGATAAGCACTGTGTGTCTCTCCATCTTGATCAACCTCATAACACAGTTTTGGGAAGAAATGGTACCGCCCCTTCCGGTCAACCACACCCTAAACACCTAATTGCCTATTTCCCACAATTCCATTTCCTTGGCCACCATGCTCATAATGGCAGGATGTGGCACATGCGCTTTCCCATCCATTGTGACGGCCATGGCTCAGTAAAACAGATACAATACTTCTTCCCTTTGCACTGCCATTTTTGCAGCACTCCCTCATTGGGTGCTGTCAAATTTTCAAACATGCATGCAGCAATCACATACAAAACCTCTGCATTGCAAACTATAATTTCTGAACAGCACTCCATATTTACCGTTAAACACTCAGTGCACGTTCAATTTGATTCTAAAGCCCCTCCACCAGAAACGTCTGCTAAAGAATGCACAAAGATCCTGAGGCACACCCAGCATACCTTTGCCCATGCACACAACAGTGCAGCCCTTGCCCACACCCACCACAACACTATAGATCCATGCATGCGACCATGTGGGCAGCTAACATTATGCACAAACATAACATACATAGCAGTACTTCTACCCAACTCCCCACACCATAAAAGACCCATTCATGAAAATGAGTCACAATTAGCAGAATCCACATACATACCACAACCTGCACCACCCCTACCCACTGCCATTCACAAGTATTGTGTCACTGGCAACCGAAGCACAACATATTCACAACATTGGCCCTATTTCAATAAATCTGCACACAGCAGAGTAACCAAGCACATATAAGCTGCACTTCAACCATACCCTCTTCCATACTCACATTATATAAACACTGCACCCTGTGCCACACTGCACAACTTCTCACTGCATCATCTCCTGCCGTACACTAAATACTGTAGCATGTTGCAACTATCACCACAATCATGAAACGCACAAGACACGCTTTTCAACTCACTGGTGCTGCTGTAGCACATCCACAATGTGCTCACACCCATTCTCCAAAGATCATCACCCTGTGCCTGATGCACTGTCAGACCTGCATTGCTGCAGGTTGTGTGCTCCTTGCACACATTCCCCGCACTGTAATGCAACCATGTTTGTCAGCATGTCACCAACTACCACTATGCTCATATGCACCACTGGCACAGGCACTCCTATGCAACCTCAGCACCGCAAAGGAGCTATACAGCGTAAAATGCAACAGTTGCCATAATCTACAAACATTACACTGTCTCCGGCACCCCTATACCCTTTCATTCACATACTATGGTCTTACCCACTTCCACTCAGAAAGTATTGCGTTACTACCAACCTAACCACAAAATGTTCACAACATTGCCCCTACTCCAAGCAATCTGCACACAGCACACTATCCAAGCGCATACAAGCTGCATTTCAACCATACCCTCTTCCATACTGATAGTACACAAACACTGCACCCAGTGTCCACACTGCGTGACTTTTCACTGCACCATCTCCAACCACACATGAAAAACTTGACCATGTTCTAACAGTGACCTCACCTGCGAAACCAAACGTACACGATTGGCAGCTTTATTCTGCTGCTCCATGCGTCTAAAATGTGCTCGACAACCATTCTGTACAAGTCACCACCCTCTAACTGATGCAGAGTTAAACATGCATTACTGCCATGGGTGTGCTTAAGCCCTAGTCTCTTGAATGCATGGCATACACCGTTTGGCCAGGCACCCAATAGTCTAGACCTCGAACACACTCACTGCAATGTAATGCCACCATGCCTGTCACCATATCACCAACTACGACAATCTAAATTCACACCACTGCGGTGGGTGTGCTGAAGCCCTAGGCTCTTGAGTGCATGCCCTACGGCCTTCGGTCCTGCACCCAGTAGTCTAATCCTTCAACAGACTCACTGCTACTTCATGCACCCATGCATGCCACCATGTGCCCAACTACCGCAATCCCTCCACAGAGCACAGCCACCTGCGCTCCCACCCAACCTATGTCATGTGCAATTCACTTCCCTTCTTAAAGTCACCTGTCACCACTCACCACGAAAAGAGTTTGCCGCAAACAGGTTGTGGCACAATCAATTGGGCCGTTACAACAGCTGCCTCCAATCACCACACAAAGTAGTCGCTTGTCTAGGTACCCATGAAGTGGTGCAAAATGCACGAATACTGCAGGCACTCCTCCGTCTTCTTCCATCTATTTTCATATGTCACATGAACCACTTCTCATTCCCCCGCCCTTTCCCTCCCTTCTTGCCGCCAACACATGGCGTACGGTATATTTTCCAGATCCTTCCGCCGGCGCACTGTCCTTCGATACACCATGGCGGCGTTAGCCAAAAAATGTTGATGCACAGCACGCTTCCCTCCAGCCAACCACCGGCCGCGTCCAAAGTTCTCTGACAGCATGCCGTTCCACGAGCCAATTACACTTCTGTCCGTGGAGCGAACAGAGAAATGGGTCAGCACAACGGACCCAGATATCACACATTTTTGGAGACGTACATTTCAGTTCTTTGCAACAAAAGTACTGATTGGGCTGTACCCGTGTGCAATGTTTTTGCCCATTCAGTCTATGGAAAAAAAAATTGGGACCCCCCTTATAAATTTGCCCCCCCCTTGCAGGAAACCTCACCCAACTTGGCAAAAAACTTCAGAGCTTGCCATATACTTTTTGCAAAGTTTGGTGAGGATTCCTCCAGAGGGAGCAAAGTTATAAGCCACCAAAAAGTGATCTTCCTATGAGTTTAGCAACTTAAGCATAACTACACAGCTGCTACCGCAGGCCGAGTAATATATATATAAAAAAATGTGTTAAACCTTCATTGGACATAAATTTATGTAGGACTGTTGTACTTTGCTGCTTGGGTTGCTATTGTTTTGCATTCACACTGCTCTTGAGAGTATAGCCTTCCGTAGGCCAATGTCACCACATAATGCAAAGGGGGCACATCTCTTAATTGTGCGTGTTTTACCTTTAAGACTGGGTTCACTCATGTTTCGTAGAAGTGTGAGGGCTGAGTAGGTGGGTTAGCCTCTACTGATCCTTGCACAATTCAATTCAGTACACCACTGCTCAAACGTTACTTTTGATACACCTGCAACAGGTGTTTACTGTGCATTTCAATACACTATGTCCTCAATAAATACTAGTACCCTGTTGCCATTTTGCCTCCACGCACTCCTTGCCTCTCTGGGAATTCATCTCTCCATCAACATCAATCTTTCTTGCAGTTTTCCTTTGAGGAATGTGCGGCAACAATGCCTGGTCCAGTATTTTTTGTATCTTTGATAGACATAATGACCAGACCATGCACTTTGTCACTCTTGCAAGCACATAGTTACTCCTGGCCTCCGTCCTCATGGTTGGGGTATAAACCTCATGGTGGGCTCAAGCCAGATTTCTATTTGTTGGACATTGAGGCCTACTGGAAGGAGGCTTCCTAACGTCTCACCAAGTTCTCTGAGAGGCAATGTTTTACAGTGTGATTAGGTACCTCCTTTCTGCAGATCTCTCCACTTTGGTCAGTCATGTTCTTTTTCTGGTCTGAAAAGGCATGGGATGAATAATCATTAGACACATCATTACGAGCGGGGCAGTGTGGGTATAATGCGGCATTATTAACAAATACTGCTGCATTAACGCACCACACAAATATAAATTGGGTGGAGGTTGGAAGGTTCACCTCCAGCTAGCTATGAGCTGGAGGTAAAACCACTGACTTTCCACCCATTTTTGGCAGAATTACCGTGGCAGAATTACCACTGCAGTATTTCCGCCAAATAAACCCCATTAAGTCTAATGGAGATTGTAATCCGGTGGTAATTCTGCAAGACCAAGTGGTGGTAATTGTAATTCTGTTGAGCAGATTTACCACCAGAACAACGCCCAACTCTTAATAACCCCCATTGACCTTCAGTTTTTGCTTTCCATCTGCCCATGGTATATCTATTTGTGATCAGCAACGAATGTCTCCCCTTCTTAGTGCTGTCTCTGATAATATGGAGGGTCCATCTTGTGCTCAACCCACTCTTCAAAGCTCAATCTCAAGATATGTTTTGGCGGACAACAAAGGTTCCTCACTTCTATAAGCGAGGCAACTCCAGAGTGGGGTGGCGGGGTGGAGCATTGTTTAGCAACACATACAACATCTGATGTAACACAGCAATGCAGAGGCTTTCTGTACATTTCAGATACTACTGACAAGGCAGAAGTATTTGTTCATCATTTAAATCAGCAAAATGTGGGATTGGGAGCAGAAGCTGAGCAAGCAAATTTCCAGATTACATTGTTGACACCATCACACTTTTATCATTACCGCCTCATTTTTTTCACCCATTTCGTCCAATTCCCTTTGACAGGTGATTTGGCCAACTTACTTGGCATGTGGAAAATGTATTGAATTTTACGAGGCCCACCTAAAAGTAATATATCTACTATAAATGATACAAATAAAAAACATGAAACGTAATATTAAATTCCAAAACGATAATTCAAAACTTCAATAAACTAGTTTTATGATTTAAAAAAAAATGGGTATGCAACTAAGATTTTGGTTATAATGAATCATTTTCAGTTTCACTACGCAAACATCAACCACTATAGTACAGTTTTGGTCTCACACAACAACCCCAAAAACAATTGTATTTTAAACTCGTGAATCATTCTCATTTAGAATACTTTACGGATTTCCATTGTTTTCAAAATGGTAAATTATGGTTTGTTTTGTTTATTTTTTAAATGGCACTTTATTTATTTCTAAAATGAAGTGATATCCATGATTGTTTAATTGTTGAATACCTTCCATCTATAATTTGCTATTCTCAGTATTTGTTTTTTTGTTATATAGTTCAACGTGCTAAGCTGCCAACTTTAGATACTAACATAAGTGTTTAAATTTCGGTATTAATACTGTGGTAGGAGAATTTTTAGAAAGGGTTAATTGCATCTACAATAAAACAATCTATTGTTTCTTTTACACCATGTACTATTTTGGCATCTACTTGCTTAGCCATTTCACTTGAGTCTAAAGTTTCAAACTTCACTGTAAGGGCTAGGTCTTCTCATTAAAATCCTATGCGATCAGTTCTCACTAAGTATTATCTTACATTTTAGCTTCATATTCAATGTGTAAATTTCCATACCTCGTTTATTCATTGTAAAACATGAATACAATGCATTTGGCCAAATCTAATTCAACTACATCCGAGCCTATATATTTGAGTTACAAAGGAGTGAGGAAGCCCCTCTACTGAGAATGAACATGGGCCAAATACCCTTCTTACACTCGGGAGGTTTTACAACCACGTTTTAGCTCACTGCGCCCTACACAGAGGAGAAATATCCATTTGCATATCAGTCTTTGTCCCACCCAAAATGGCAGTCCAGCACCAACATGCAGGCAAATCTCTCTGAACAAGAGTACCAGTAGCAAACCCAGGCACGTGTTTCGGCCTAGTCGGGCCTCATCAGTGAGGTGAAGCTGAGCCTCTCTAAGACACAGTGAGCAAAGGGTCCATGTCTGGATTACCCTGCGTTACTTAGGGTGAAATTCAAAGTTCCTATAAATGCACAAAAAGGTTTGGCAGCCCCTCTACCGAGAACAAACACACCCAAATAGCCTGCTCTATGGGAAGGTGCCCGCTTGGGAGGGTCTACAACCATGTTCTATCCCACTGCACCTTTCGCAGAGGAGAAATACCCATTTGCATATCAGACTTTGTCACACCCACAAGGACAATCCAGCACCGAAATGCTAGGCAAATCTCCTCTGAACAAGAGTACCAACAGCAACCCCAGACACGTGTTTTGGTCTTGTTGGGCCTCATCAATGAGGTGGAGCTGTGCCTCTCTAAGCACAGTGATTACCCTGGGTAAATTAAGGTGAACCCCAGAGTTCCTAAAAATACACAAAAATGTCTGGGAGCCCCTCTATTAAGAACGAACACGGACAAATAACCTGTTCTTCCCATAGAACAGGTTATTTGGCTGTGTTTGTTCTCGGTACAGGGGCTCCCAGAACTTGTCCAATATATTTGCAATATATAGTTGCAATGTTCTCCGCCTTTTCAATATTGTTTCTTTTTTGTCATAGAACTAAAACTGCTCCTCTACATATTTGGGGGTGGTTTCCACGTTACCTAAACATATATTCCCATTCTATTTGCAGGGAAGAAGAATAGCTGAGGGGCAATGTGTTTGTCTTGGAAGCAAAACAAGGCAGGGAAGCACAGGTTCGACTCACAATCCAGTGCTTAGAAACCACTCCTGGTATTAAGCACATTATAGATGAACCATTAATCAATTAATTAATCCCCATATTTTTCCTATCCTAGAGAAGTCGTCCAACAAGGATTCATTCTCCGTCCTTATTTCTTATTGAAGCACACATTGTCAGTTTTGTTGGTAACTTATCACTAATGTCTTTCAGCCACAAATGTATTTTAATGACTTTTTTCATTTCCATTCTTTGCACACTATCTTCATGCTTGTTTTACTGTCTATATTTCAGTCTGTGGTTAACTCCCTTGATGAAATGTCAACGTGTGTTTTTCTAAAAACACAAACGATGAATTCCTCTATGAGTTCCCATCATTCTCTTCTTCCAACCCTTCTTTATCACTGACTTACTTTCTCGAAACATTGGGCCTCATCACGAGTTGGGCTGTAGCCCTTAAATGTGGTGGTAGCACTTTTATTGCCGCATTTAAGGGTTGTCCCAATCACGAGTTGGGCACTAAATGCTAAATGGACTGAATTACCTCCAGCTTTTTGCTGGAGGTGAAAATGCCATTTAGCACCCATTTTCGGTGCTTTTAGCGCCAGCGCAGTTAGTGTTAGCTCTAATAGCATGCACCCCCCCTCATTGGGTCGAATAGAATAGGAATTTCCTGCCTTACCGCTACTGATAGTGCCAGACCGAGTAGCGGCAACTTTATTTGCGTTGGGCGGTATCCTGGTGATATTACCGCCAGGATATCGCCCAACTTGTGTGTTATCTTCTCTTTGCCTTTGTAATTGTAATTGTAATTGTAATAGTTTATTTGTTAAGCGCTTATACCCATGTAAAGTGCTTCAAAGTGCTTCAAGGCAGGAAGGGAACAAGGGAATACAGTCGTCATTCTTAGGCCTTGAAGATTCCGAATCATCTGAACAAAAATAGCTAGCATACTAGTCCAGAGGCAGTTCTACTACCGCAAGTGCATGACAGGAAGGAATAAGTGGGGGGGAGAACAGCATACAATCAATAAAATACTGTACTATGCCTGACGACTTGTCAGATGGTGCAAATGCATGATGTAAGGGATTTAAATCAGGCACACATCCAGGTCTCACCTAGCATGTAGTGTGCGATGAAACCCTTATGTATTTTTGTCTATAAATTCAATATTCTGAATGATATACCACTCATATCACACCATTCTCAAAATACCCCCTGGTCACACTGAACCAGGAATCAGGCTAGTTTGTATGGGTAAATATGTATTCATGCATTTATTTATATAACATATGGGACAGCAATCGCCTAACAGTGATAATACAATTCAGAATATAAGCAAAGCAATTGAATTCACTTTTAATGATGAAAAATAGAAAACAGGATATACCACTCATATCACACCATTCTCAAAATACCCCCAGGTCACACTGAACCAGGAATCAGGCTAGTTTGTATGGGTAAATATGTATTCATGCATTTATTTATATAACATATGGGACAGCAATCGCCTAACAGTGATAATACAATTCAGAATATAAGCAAAGCAATTGAATTCACTTATAATGATGAAAAATCGAAAACAGGAAAAAGACCAGTTTTGGTTTGTAAACAGATAGCGTTTAGGTTAATATTACCCCTGCAAAAATGTGTTTAAATACAAATGAGCAATCCTACACAAATGTAAGTAATCAGCAGGTATTCAGGAATGTAAGGCAAGGTCTAGAGTTTAGGTACAATCTTCCCTGCCCAAACAAGAGAGAAAACCGTTTTTGAAAAGTGACACTTTTAAACTGACAGGTGACAATCGCTTTGTAAAATAATGCAAAAGGATGAGAAAATGCTTAAATGGAGAAAAATTATAAGGAAAGCAACACTAAACAGGTCCTAACACGCATGAGCTATAATATAAACAATAGTCCACACTTTAGATCAGGATGGGATGGAAGAAGCACTTTGAAATGGGAAAAAGACACGTGTAACTTTGGCTAAGATTGCAAACTTTTACTTTGCAATATTGGAGAAAATGTGAGAGTTGAAATTTAGTTTCTATCTTTAAAATTGAAGGAGTTATAGAGGTTTTAGTGAGAAGCGTTTTTGCAAAATAGGCAAAACAGGAATTTGGTTTTAAAAATTACAGATAAGTTTTATTACACTATATCAATGACTACGAAAAAGAGGAGGCCACAGATGAATCTTCACAGCTACGTGGCCAGCGCAACCATTCATGTGGTGGATACTCGATCTCGTTCTGGGATTTACTTTAGTTACTCAAAATCACTAAGGAGTTATGGATTTGCAACACAGGTGAGAAAAATCAGCACAAGAAGGATTCTAACGATACTAGTGTTCTGAATTTAAAGATGGGATGGATTGAGATTGGGATAATACAGTGCAGATATACTATGGGTCACTGTTCTTTCTGTTAGTACTTACAGTCCTTTGTAATTAAATTGGATCGTCAGCTCTGGTCATTGGGACTGCACCACACACTGGGTTTGGATGGGCCCTTCTGGTCACTGGACGCGGCAGATTACAGGATGCAAGTTTCAGCGGGCAAGCCTTAATGGTAGCAAGCCCAGCTGAATCAGAATGATTATTTTAAGTTTTGGATATTTGAAATTGGGTCTACTTAGCAAGAGTTCAGCAATGCTAAAGTCTACAGTCTGCAAAGAAATCTGGATCTTCCAAGAAGTCTGGAGTCAGCTACAAGACGAAGAGTTCTGGAACAAGGGTCTGCACCGAAATTTGGATGGGTTCTGGAAGCAGTCTCTATGTGTTGTGCAGTTCCTATATGTATACTATCAAATGCCATCCCCAAGTTTATGGTGTGGGCGGAATTTCATAACACGCCCCCACGGCTGTGAGTGGCCACACGCACTTGCCTTGTCCTGGTTGGCGGTCTGAACAGAGCTGTCATCTTTATGATGCGATTTAGGAACTCCCACATTGATTTTGACCACAATTCAGCTTTCCCATAAATACACATTTTTACAACTATGCCCTCTACTAAAATCAGACACATGCATTACATTTTTTATGGTTTATCCTGGCGTCCAAATCCCATCTCGGTGAGAGCTGTCTTTCTCATTCTATGGGATTTCATCAATTTTAATCATAACAGTTTGGATTAATGCTTTCTAATTCGGTACACCTCTGGGCGCTTATCAGTGGATCATATACATACAATCTTAGGCTTGCAACATTAATAGTTCTGCTACCATAAGGATTTTTTCGTAACTTTGGGTCCTTAAGTGGTACAGATTTCATCAATATCTTAAAAGCATTGGCCTAAAATTAGGTTAACATCTACCAATTTTTAGATTTATACTCCTTCAGGTTGCACAGTTAAATAGTTTCAAACAAACAAACAAAAAATACAAATTTAAACACCAAGAGGTTCAGAGTTTTTTTTTTCTCCTTTCAACAAACAACAGCTGTCAGATCCCTTTGATCAGGGTGGGGTGTAGAGGGAAGCATCCTGTCACTCCAAGCAGAGGTCAATGCTCAGCCTGTCCTTTGTTCTTGGCTCAGCCAGAGACGAATGTCTGATGCAGTCTCATTGTACTCCTTGTTGTCATTATGCAGAAACCATTAGCATCACTTAAACCTTCCTATAGCAGTTGAGTGTCAAGCTGAAATGTGAATCTTTCCCAGGCTGGGCTGTCAGATCAGAATGAAATAGTTGATTAGCTCCAGACTGGGTTCCTTTAAATTAAAGTCTTTTCATTTCACACATATAAAATATAAGCACAGTTTATAAGGGATTTGGACATTTAAAGAATTATCCCTACACAAACATGCTTTAAATGGGTGAATTTTGCCATTTTAATCAGGAAAACGAAACACATTTAAAATGGGTTTGAAAGCTAATTTTCTGATGCAGCTGTCAGTCAGTGAGGCCTGATTCCTCTGACTGCCTGGAGAATCTATGATTTCAGCACACTTTCCTTTCAATAATTCACTGGGAAAATGACAGAATTTAGCGCCAAAACAGCACTTTGAAGGTTGCCATTGATTAGGATTCCGGATGTTAACCCACTTCTGTGGCCTTGGTTCATGTAACTGGTAACAACACCCACTGGCATTCTCTCACAGGGAGTTCTTGATTTGACATCAATTTTGCCTGTGTGTGGCAAGTTGGTGCAGCCTCTTTGTGATTTCTGAACAATGCGCACTTTTACAGTTTTGGCGTGCACAGGTGTTAGCGCCTCCATTTTTGGCAGTTTTCTTTCCCCCATTGGCAAAGGGATGTAGTGTGGCGCATTGGCATGAGTTGAAATATCCCACAATGACAAAGAGTGGGGAGGGAAGGGGTGGGTTGAGAGGAAAATTAAATACAGACAATAAGTTACCATACTAGGACTGGAGACATTTCAGATTTATTGGTGGTTGGTCATCACTAATACGCCTATGCTCGAGTATTTAAGGCACAACCAAGCTAGGGAGTGGAGACAGAGGAAGGGCAGGACAGACAAACTTGCTAGGCCTAGTGCATTGTGCAAGTGGGTAGACACGAATTGCGAGTGAGGGGTGAGGCTGACAAGTGCACCCAGTCCAGAAAGGACCTGGGTTAAGTGCAGTGTAGTTGCCCCTCTCATGAAACGTATTCCGAATGCAGTAGTGCCAAGCAGAGTGCAGAGGCCCGGAGGCAAGTGCGCGACTGGAGGGGGAGCCTGGGACCTCTGAGGCTCTGGAGGTGCACCTATCAACCAGTCAGCAAACTGAGCAGGTGGGGAAGAGAAAGAAGGAGGGGGCAGGGGAGAAGAGCAGGAGGTTAGCAGGGGAGAGGGAGAGAGAAAGAGGAAGAGGAAGATCTGGAGAAGTTTCTGGAACTTAAGAAGGTCTAGCTCAAGGTGGAGAGAGGCAGGGAGGCTGTTCGAGAAGGAGGAACCTGTAGAGGATAAAGATCTACCCCCAAATCTCTGATTGCAAAAATTGCTCACCCGCAGAGAGTTGGAGGAGACCGAGTAGAGGGCTCTAGAAGGAGAGTATTTAGGAAGAGAACATTGTAGATAGTATGGGCCCGGCCCCATAAAGCCTTGCGGACTATGTAGAGGGACTTGAATTTGATACTTGTAGCCACAGGGAATCAGTGGAGAGATTTCAGCACTGAAGAAATGTGGTTCCTGGGCTTGGGTCAATGATAAGTTTTGCGGTTCTGTTCTGTTTTGTCTTGCGTACAACATTCTATGTCCAATGAGTGAATATTTGTAAGAGTGAATGTTTTCATCATCAAAATTGTTGCTCCAAAATATGGGTTAATTATTGCATCTTAAATATGCTCTTCTCTCTTTTCTAGCCTGTGTATGTTAGAAACCAATAAAAATGTCTTCTCTGTGCATACTATTTCCTTTTTACAATGTCTGTCATGTTTCTAAATTGAATAAGCTCTGGGGGATCTTGTGGGCTTCTCTTTGTAGTTCACTTTCCATGTAGAATTTTAATACCTGTGCATGCCAAGCAATGTAGTATTAATATGTGTCTTCACATGTCTCTCTATTACTCTTCCAGACGCCTGAGATTGCATCTCTTTGTTGACTTACAATACCACACTGTGACAGCACTATGCTGTGATCAGCTGGAAGTCACGGCTGACATTTGTAGGGCGCAGAGAGACTGCCCCACTCTAGTTGATCTGCATGAGCAAGCAGAAAAACAGGCTCACATGGAAGCCCCTAGGATGTTCAGGGTCTACTGGGAGAATAGTCTCCTGGACAGTGAGACCAAGAACTCTGAGGCAGACACAGTTCCGCAGGTAGTTCCTACTGGACTTTGCTCATGATATTTCTTCAGCAGCTCTCTTAGGAGAAACCAAGACATTCTTACTGTCCTCTGATGGGAGTAAAAATAAAAGAGATTTCTTGTTCTGTCATACTTGAAAAGCATCCGGTAAATCAGGTGGGGCAACAAAGGCCCCCTTTATTCCACTACCAGTAGTTTGGTGGTCTTTCGATAAATAGGCATGGACATTGTGGATCCTTTGGATGCCAAGCAACCTCATAGAACCGGTACATCTTAGTTCTGGTATATTGCACACCCTTTTACCCTGAAACAGTGCCTTTTGAGTAGCATCAATACACCTCTAGCGGTGAAGTCTCACATAGAGATATTCTCTTTTGTGGGGTTCCCTAAAGAAGTTGTTTCTAACTGGGGTTCCAAATTCATAACCACGTACATGAAGGCATTTTGGGAAGAGTGTGGTGTTACTTAAGCGATCTCCACAGCTTTCCACCTACAAGCCAATGGGCTTGTTGAGGGATCCAACAAGACCCTGCAGGTCATGTTATGTGACTTGGAAGAGCACCACAGGAGAAAATGGGATATTCTTCTGCAACATCTTCTGATCATCTAAAGGGATGTGTCATATAGTGGAGTAGGGTCCAATCCCTTTGAGATTCTGTTTTATCATCCTCTTAGGGTCCCCTTAGTCTAGCCCATGAAAAATTGGAGGGTAATCCCCAAAGCCCTTCCCACAACATCATGGGTTATGAGCTTGGGCTCAAATCCAAGATGGCCAAGTACAGAGAACACAATACAAAGAATCTCAAGGTCAGCCAAGAGCTCATGAAGCACTGGCATTATCAGAGGCTCACTATGACAGAGTATACTCCAGGACAGATGGAACCTCTCAAGCCCAGTGCCCTTCAAGATAGATTGATGGTGCCTCTTGAGAAAATCTGTGAGGTTAACTTCCTCAGAGATATAAAGGACTGAGGCAGATGTACACAGTCTATCATGTCAACCTCATTACAGCTGGGATGATTTGGTGTTGGCTCTTGTGAATGATGATGAGAAGCAGTATGAGACAGGTCCCCTTCAAGACTTTTTACATGCAGAGTCCACAGTTGCATCTCAAAAGGGAGTTCAGTGCACCCCATATATGACAGAAAAGCAAGTGTGGGAATGCCAGCTGACTTCAGGTAAAACAGATGGGTGCATCCATAATATTGATACTTGGGACAGAAAAGCTGAATGCACAGCATCTCCGACATGTTGAAGGACACCATCAAGGAGGCTGTCTCCAAGATGTTGGTCTTAGGGGTTAGTGAGTCATCCCTTTGCCCATGGAGTAGGCCTGTGATGCTGGTACCAAAGAAGTCCAGAAATGCGAAGACTAAAGTTTGCTTTTGTGTGGAATGCCGAGGGCTCAATGCTGTCACCAAGACAGATGCTCTCCCTATATCTACTGCAGACAAGCTGTTTGACAGGTTTGTGTTGTGCTGCTAAGCACATGAGTATCTTTTATAATTCAGCCAGGCACTGACAGGTCGGCCTAACAAACAGAGCAAAGGAGAGGTCAATAATTGCAATGCCAGCGGAGCACTACTAGTTCACAGTTATGCCATTTGGGTTATAAAGATTTCAACGCATGGTAATTTAGGTCCTATCTGGTTTAGAGGCTTTCAGCATTGCCTATTTAGATGATGTTCCTGTTTCAGCCATACCTCGGAGAACCATCTATTTGAGCTGACACAGGTGCTTCAAGCCATGGGAAGGCTGGCTGGACTATCAAGGCTTTTCAGTGCCAGATAGTGTAGGGTACGATACCTTAAATTGGACACCAAGTAGGCGGTTGAAGGAAACAGCCTCTCGAGGCCAAAGTGCAAGCAGTGATGGATGGGACCTCCCCACCTTCTAATCATAGATGAGTTCCTTCTTGGGCCCCACTGGATACTTCAGGCCTTTCATTAAGGGATATGGGACCATTGCCCTTCCCTTAAATTATTTGAAATCTAAACAGTTACTAAAGACATTCACCTGAACTCATGTCTGGCTGCTTTTCGAAACCTAAAAGGTGGTTTGTACTGTTTGGTATCTTAGGGATGCATGAGACTGAGTATTATCTCAAGCAATGTAGTTTTTAGGCACAATAGCATTCAAATAGTAAAATGCATTGAAATGTATACATGCTGTAATATATATCAACAAGAATAAAAATATGTTTCCTTTCACTTTGCAAGTCTGGGCTTCGAGCAAGGCTAATCAGTAATTTTAGAACAACCAGGTACACTATAGCTAATGTAGCTTCTGGACTACAATCCAATGGTCTGGGGTGTATTCCAATAGTTATTTTTTTTTGGTAAATAGTACCTAATGTTCTACTACACAATAACCAAGTACTTAAAGACTACAACGGACTACAAGGCTTCCGGGTGTTCAGGGGGTGCCCAGATGCAGGTGCACCGACCACCGTGTGAGAGGAGGTACCAGTTGAGGAGGGTCTTCTAACAAAACATCAGGACCCTGGCAGTGAGGTAAAGGACACGTTTAACAAGAAAAGTAAAAACATTGACAGCTTTAGGTTATTGGCTGAATGATGGCACAAGATAGCACTAGCACATAGTAGCACGTGTTCTTTTCATACCATGGATAGGTGGTGCATTGTGGCTTTCATTTCATTTCACTTTTAAGTTCCCCCCCAGCATTATGAAACACAACACTATGTTTTTGGCATACACAACTCCTATTCAGAGAACACACTGCCCCATGTCTGAGATTGGCTCACAGCACACTACATGGAACAACATTTGCCACCCTTACCCTACACAATAGGGTCACTTAGGTGCATAGTGCATGATGCCACATTCCTGCAAGCAACATACATCATAGAAAGTGCACAGTATAGGTACACAAATATGAAAACAAACACACATACCCACACCCGACCATCTGACACCGCATGTTCAGGTCACATGACAGCAGGATGGAAGGAGAAATACACTTACAGACATACATTTATTATGCGAGCCAGCCCATGCAAACACAGACACACACACACACACACACACACCCACACACACACACACACACACACACACACACACACTTCATCATGTTGCAATGTTCTTTTTATCTCTCTTAGAACACCTAAATGTTGTACACAGAACACTGTAATATTGTGCCCTGTGTTTCTAGTGGTGCATTTTTTTAGGAAGAGCTTTGCCATTTCCTATTCCTCAGTTAGAGATTTTTAGCTGCACTTGTTTGAATTTTGACAGGCTGGGAGCTCAAGGGCAGTTGGGGAACGGTGTGAAATAGTTGCCATCTCTTTTTTGCAAGGGAAGCTTTTCTCAAGGGATACATACTTGGTCCCAAACAACAACTGCTGACTCATCAGGTTCATAAAGAATAGATAGAGTTTGTGAAGGCCACAGTGAAGGTTCTCAGGCAGCCACAATATTAAATTTGCTGAATTATATGGAGAAATTAGCAGACATTAGGGTTGAGGAGCTGTGCTTAGCAGTTGACCGATTACTGTTTCTCAAGCAGGCCATTCATTGCAGGTAGGGTGCCAAAACAAAACCTACCTGGACTAGCAACATGTAACAAGATAGGGAGTTACACAGTGAGCAGGTACAGATGGTGGAATGAGAAATGAATAAAGGAGGTATGTGCCATGTTTGTTCGTGGCCCATTGGTTCACTGCAGTGGGACATTACGGCCCCAATTGTCTGAGGTGGAATGGCCCAATTAAAATGAAGCCATTTATCAAATTATTGTCACGAGCTGGGATTGGTGCATTCTTCGGGTGGATCATGGGGGTTGTGACCATGTTGGGTGGGTGGTGTTCTTTGTGTAACAAAATGATAATGACCAATGGTATCCTAGAAATGTGTAGAACTGTTTAGGCTGATGGGGATGCACAGCCAATCACAATGTTAGGGTGATAGCTTTATTACATTTTAATTGTGATATGTTAATGTTCTGATAATGGCTATAATATGTTAGGGCTGCAAGGGGCATCTTGAAGTTGGCATGGTTTAGTCCTCTTCCAGGCTGTGGTGTATACATTTTTTTTTGCCTTTTACTGCCTGTTGTGCACTCCTTTTTGAGCTTTTGTGGATTTATTTTTCACTGCTTTTGGATCCGAGTTGGAGCACCCCCTTATTTTCATTTGGAGGCCCCAGCAAGATACTCCTGAAAACCTGCGCGGCTAGGGGCTCTGCGCCGCATGTCCCGGGGAGGTGGATCAGGCCTGCAGACACTAGTCCTAGTGTGCACAATCGAGGAGGCATAGCAGACACTGAGTTCACAAAGGTTCTGCCTGATCGCTTGGACATGGCCACCTGCTACAGTGGTCATGCAGGCACTTGGGAGAGGTCCAGCGTCGAGGGAAGGAGAGGATCGACAAACACTTGAGTGCACTCTTGCATGAAAGCAAAAGGTGCAGCATGGTATTTGATTTTGTAGATTTGTCCTTTTTTCCTACTCTCTTTCAAATGCCAACAGTACCACTGACATTTTGGGGAGGCCTGCAAGGCACACGTTGAATTCCTCTTCTTAGCCATGATGTAAAAATATATTTTTGTCTTGATTACATGTGGTGCACTCCGTTTTGAGTTTCTGTGGAGTGATATTTCCCTGCTTTTGGCCCAGAGTTGGGTGTGCCACTGCCTTTTCATGGGCTTGGCCAAATGTGATGGAGATTGTGGACTGATGGACCTGGAGTTAAAAAAGCTTCAGGCTGTTATGAGATGAAATGGTTTTGTGCTGTTAGAGACAAAACAGCTCCGAGCTATTAGAGATTAAAAAAAGCTTCTTGCTTCTGGTAAACAACTATGCTAAAGCTATAAAAGGCCTGTTTATGGGAGGGGGAAGAGAGTGCTGGTCATGATCCTAGCAGGGACATCATTTAGGGGTCACCAGAGGTCGCAACTATATATTTTTTGTTTTTTTGTTTTGTTTGTAATGCAAGCTCCTGGGCTGTGGCCAGTATCATGTGGTTCTTTACTTCTGGAGTGGCTGGTTTTCTAGTTCAGGCCCCTTTAAAAAAAAGGAAGAAAAATAAGAACAGGAGTGCCACAAATCTAACACTTTCCACACTGACCCTAAATAAGAAAGATAGGAATACCAAATAATGTGTCTTTCTGGAATTCTATACAATAATTGCTAGACTCATTAAAGGTTTTTTTCAGGCACACTTCAGGGGGTGAGTCACTGATTTAGTCTGTTCTTAAACGCCTTCCCTCAGCCTTTCATCCTTCTCAGGTCGATAAATGAGTACCAACACAGGTTGGTTGATATTGGGTGTATATTTTTTCTATATAAAGCGCTTAAGCGTAAGTGCTATATAATAACACATCATTATCATTTGGTCATGGACGTCTGCTTGCATTTACAGTAATTTGGTAATATGAGCCTATACACACTGATCTTCATGATACATATGGCGATCCATTCTTGTATGAAATGTACATCACACTATAGTGATATCGTAACCATATTTTTCGTAGTGTACAATGCTATGTGATGCCACTTCCTGTTTTGTCAACGGGTGAAAGGTTGTGTTCCATCGCTTCCCACAATATCACTTCGGGGTGGGGTCAAATGACATAACTTCCTGTGATGTCATCAGAGGTCAAGGGTTGGGTGATGTCACTTCCGCTACCCCTGGCATTTTGGTGAAATGACATCCCTGGATCCTAGATAAGGCAGGCTGGAGGCAGAACTGGAGGACCCATATGAAAGCTAGCTAGAACTACTCCCTCCGTGATGGCTTATGAATAGGTGGGGGAGGATCATCCCTCCTTTTTTCTTGCTTGGATTTTGAAGCATATGACATTGCATGTTTGGGCTCCAGAGACTCAGAAGGCTTTTCTTTTTGCTTTTTGAGGGAACTACTATTTTTGACTGAGCTGCACCGGGAAGTAATGCTGCCTATGGTTATCAGTTCACCACCCATGGAATAAATTTATTCAGATTTGGCTTATGTTTGCACCATGGACAATTCCAATTGACACTAAGGGGTCAGTGCAGGTTAAAAGCAGCAGTATTACCATATAACACTGCATTACCGCACCACCCAGAAAGTTGTAGGATTCACCTCCAGCTATGAGCTAGTCATCAATCCACCAAGTTTCTGCCCATTTTTGGTGGAATTACCGCATCAGAATTATTGCCACACTAATTCATCTGCAAAAGCCCTATAGAGTCCAATGGACTCTGAAAAAAGTAGGATTTGTAATCTGGACATAATTCTGACAGACTAAGTGGCAGTAACGCTAATTGGTCGATATTCTGGTGGATTTACTCCCAGAATACCGCCAGGCTCATAATGAGCCCCATCATGTAAGGCATGTTTACCTTTTTTCTGCTTTTTGCTGAGAAAGATGGTGTTTTTTTCAACTGGATTTGATATTTTTGGATATATTTCTGGATTATTATGGATTATATGGACCACAAGCCTTCATCCTTGTACGAGGCATCTAGCCTTCATCTTTCTTCTCCCCACTACCAGAGGACAGCAGTGAGTATGAGAGTCAATTGTACACATTTTAAATATCACATTAGGAAAGAGGAGACGTGTAAAGAAGGCAGTTCATTTCATGCAGCTGTTTAATGAGAATTGATAAGGTATTAAGAAGGCAGTTCATTTTATGAGCCTGTTTAGTGGGAATTGATGAGGTGGTCAGTTACCTTTAAGGAGATCTTATGTTTTTAGGATGGTTGACTCATCTTTGAGTAGACATATAGGCTAGACAATGATTGTTGTATGTTCATGTATAACCTTTTGCACATTGAGTGTGTTATGTGTAGTTACAATAATAGTGGCAATGGTTTTTTATTAATTATTTCTCAATATAAAATAATTACACTTTACAGGAGAATGTGAGAGCATTCATTGAGTGTTATTTATTGAGACTCAAGTCTGAAGCATTTGTGCATACGTATTAAGTGTGGGGCATCTATTTAAAGTATTTTATATTGTATAACAGTATCTGGTGCATGTTTTGATAAGGAAGGGGGTGGTAGAAGGTTTGAAAAGTAGACCCTCAATAAAATACATTATATTAGTAAATCTTCCCTGTGTGGATGAGTGAGGGTAGCTAACCCACTACAGATTATTTTTTGCCTATGCTCTCATTTGATGAATACTGATAGGTATATACGTTTCTCTATCTCTATCCCTACAACAGCTCCTAAAGGGAGGTCTAGCACACTCCCCTTGAGGAGGAAGAAAGGCTTTGTGAGGTAGAGGTGCTAAGAATCATGTAATTTGGTGACCACAAAGGGATCCTTCAGCTTAAACAATGATCATGCACTGTAAAATATTCTGCCTACTTAGGCTAAGGGGGTTGTTACAGGCCTGGCGACACAATGAATTTCATTTAGAAGTCTTAAAAACACACTATATTGAAGAGCAGGGTGTTTTTGTTAATCAAGGCATATCAACAGTTATCTAGCTAAGAAGAACTAGATAGGCTAACCCACATGTTTATTTCCCTATACCTGTAGATTGCTGCCAAACAGTAACCGGATGGGTACATGAAGGAGGTGTTATGGATGTTGAGAGATACATTTTTTTGAAGCTCTCACTACACAGCAGTGACTTCCTTAGGCGTATTATCTTAATAGTGCTTCTGATCTCTTAATCAATATGAATAGATGCCTGTCTTTCTTGGATGATTACATAAATCAACTAGTGGGATCTGTAGCAGCTTTGGCAGAATCTGGCCCAGCAGCAGTTACCAGTGTAGCTGAGTGGGACAAAATGGTTTCAAATGGCACAGGCATGATATAATTTCTACAGCATAACCACACTACCACAAGAACCTATAATGAACCTAGATCATTTTTTCATAACATGAAGTTTCGTACCAGCTGGAACAACATTGCAAATAAAAGTCGAAGAGATGCTCGTACTGATTATCGAGGCAGCACGACAAATCACCCAGGAAATTATGGCTGCTATAATGTTAAAGGAAGAGGAAAAGAAAAGCATGGTGCCACTAGGTGTGTTTAAGAAATGTCTAGAGGATATCATTAAGGAGATGGAAGATTTTAAGGAATGTACCACTACTGATCGATTCCAGAATGAGAAAGGATTTACAAAAGTGTAAACGTGCCAAAGTGTTTCCATATTCAGAAGAAGGTTACAACATGGACCCTCAGACAAGGGGCAGTGTAGATAACACAAGAACCAACCAGAGTGCATTTCAGCGGTACCTCTTACAGTTCTAGTAGCGAAGTGAGCATAGAGCCATCAGGTGATGAATTAACAGGACCTTCTGGACAGACCGGGGCCAACCCAGAGTACATACAAAGAAGGGGGATGCTTAGAGATAACACCCCAGCGCAAACACCTTTTTAGGAACGGGCAGAGGCAGAGGCCGGGGATACTGGCAAGGTCAACAATGGCAGGGACAGGATGTCTGGGTAACCAGAAGTGGAACACGACCATAGTCAACCTGACTATTCTCTTTCCACAGATGAGCAATCAGTACTGCAAAACGGTCTTGGATATGTAACTACCAACAAATATAATGCCTTTAATTTTCGCAAAGAGTTCTACCAATTGATGCATAAAATCAGATTAAAAGAGTTTTTCAAGGAGCACCCGTGTGAGCCACGCAACAACTTCAACAGCTTTCATGCCCCATCCACCTGTATGCCACCTGTTTCAGCCATGTCAGCCGATTTAAAGATTTTTGAAAAAAGAGTCATGCAAGACATCGCTGACTTAGAAACAAAAAACTTCACCAGTTATGTCAACTTCAGCTGAAAAGACAGATCAGCTTCACAGGGCCTTAATTCAAATGACTTTATAGTCCTAAATACTGCTGACAAGGGTGAAGCAATCATCATACAGAATAAGAGTGATTATGTCGCAGAATGTTTATACCATCTTAACAACTCAACTAACTATACTGTTATGACTAATGATTTCATGGCTGATCTTAGAGAATTCATCAATATTAAAATCAATCGAGGTGAGGAAGATGGGATAAATTGAAGTCAAGAAGTCCAATTTTTGACACTTGACAAGATCCGTACACCAATCTTTTATACAGTGCCAAAAATGTATTAGGGGAAAAAGTCTCTCTCCAGGTAGACCCATTGTATCACTCTATTTTAGAGCCTCAATCCCAGTATGTGGATTATTTCCTAAAACAATACATTCCTCTCATGTTTTCTTATATCAAAGACACCAGCCATCTTATATCTTTGATAGAAGGGTGCTTGTTAGATCCTGCAGTAGAAGTATTGATAGGAATGGATTTTGAGGGACTCTACACCAATGTGCCCCAAAACGTAGTGCCAGAGAAAGTGTCTAAACATCTCAAAAAATAATTCGCAGATTTAGATTACACACATACAGAGGTCATACCTCGGACTACAGAAATGACTCTCATGAGAAATTTATTTCGATTTGATGATACTTTATACCAACAGGTTGAAGGCACAGCAATGGGCTTGACGGTAGCACCTAATTTAGCCAATTTATACATAAATGTGTTTGAAGCGTCATTCATGTATTACAACTATAATGAATATGTCTCATACATAAAATCATGGCATAGGTTTATCGACAATATCATTGTGATTTGGGAAGGCCCAGCAGACAAAATAACTGAATTCATGAGATTGTTGAACAGTTTAAATCGACATATCTGTTTTCACATTTTTGGATGTGAGCATCTTTTGTGAAGATCATATATTAAAAGTAAGACCTCTTAGTAATCCCACTGACACTAATATGTTATTACATTTTGACAGCTTCCATGCAAGAACGATATTTAGAAACTTGCCTTTCAGCCAATTTATGGGGCTTTGCCATAACAGCTCTAAGATGACAGACTTTGAAAACACAGCAAAGAACCTTACTAAGAAACAACAAACCAAGAGATACCCTAATAAATGTTTAAGAGCAGTCAGGAAAACAGCCATTAGCATTCCCAGAGAAGTGTTATAAGAGCAACAATCTAGGGATGATCAAGACGAAAGTTTGGTCTGTGTAACCACTTATTCAAATCAGTCCTGCAAAATCAAAAGAAGTATACATAAACATTGGCAACTTCTAAAGAATGGACCTCTGGCACTGCATCTTCCTAGGTTTGCATTTATAAGAAGCCGCAACCTAACGGATATAATAGATGTGCCACTGCGCCCACAAAGTACCCGGGACCCAGTAAATACTCCAAAGTATCCCACGCACTCACCATGCCATCCACTAACACCACCACTTCTGCGCCGAGCTACCCAGGCAGCTTAGCATGCCCCACAAACCAGACTAATGTGGACGGATCACTTCCGCACAGTGCAAGAATACCCCCCACGCTCCTTCTGCCATCCTTCTTCTGTGCCCCCCCACCCCACACAATCCCCCCCCCACTCTGACATGTCAACTACAGCTCCCAACATCTTACAAGGCAACATGCACTCCTGCCAAAGACCCCCCGTTCAAGCCAAGCACACTCCCTAGACCCACAATGTTTAGAAACCAACTCCTGGGAAACCGCTCTAGACACGGTCCGAGCACAACCAAACAGAACTCAGATACTCCTCCATCTACTACCTTGCACAACCCAATAGCCCCACCCACCGCCACTGATGGCCACACCGGAAGTCTCTCCCACCTCAAACCTCCCACACACAACTCAACTGTGCAATGATTAATGCACACTCTCTCCCAGCCCACGCCATTGATATCCACAACCTGCTCATTGATTGGCACCTTGACATCCTCACCCTCACAGAAACCTGGCTACATCCAGCCTCGGGCCCCTCCATCAGCCTTGCACTCCCACCAGGATTCTCTATGTTCCATAAGGACAGAACCTCCAACAAGGGAGGTGGAGTGGCGCTCATCACCAAAGACTCTATCATCATTAGAGAAATCAGCTCATCAGTGGATGAACACACAGACTCGCTAACGGTCAAACTTGCCCTATCTCCCAACAACACCATCACCATACACGTCATCTACCGCCCCCTGGCCCTCTACTAGACTTCCAAGGCAATCTCCTCCACCAAGTTGGGGAGAATCTAAAAAATGACACCAAATCAATCCTCCTAGGCAACTTTAACCTAAGTCTTAAAGACCCTTAGGATAAACAGAGCAAAACCCTTGACAAAGCACTCCTCGACATGGGCTTCATCCAAAGAGTTACCGACCCTACCCGTGTCAAAGGGTGTATACTGGACTGGATTGCTGTCCACAACTATGCCGTGGATATCAGTTCCAACACCCCCTGCCCTTGGACCGACAACCACCTCATACACTTCCACATCCCCACGGAAATCAAGCCCATACCTACTAAACCATTACCCCCAGCCATGGCTAGATCCTCCAGGCTCTGCACTAATGAAAGGCTAATTCCTCTCCTTAAGGTATCCCCAGCTCTAAAACCCCCAGTCACTACAGACCCTGTACCGTTCACAGACCTATACAACACTACCTTAAAAACAGCCCTGGACACCAATGCACCGCGAAAAATAAGAAACAATCTAACTCATGGTTTCAACATGAGTTACTAGACCTAAGAGCCAAGAAGCGACAGGCCCTCACGACCTGGAAATCCTACCCATCTCCCACCTCTCTAGAGGCCTACAAAACTCTCACCCCACAGTACAAAAAAGAAATCACCATAGCCAAATCCTCATCCTACAACTCCAGAATAGCTAATGCTAAGTCGGAGTCAAAGGAACTGTTCGCTATCTATAAAGAGCTGGCGTCCTCGCCAACAAACACCCAAGAAACAGTGACGGATGAAGCGTGGTGCAACAACATACAAAATGCTATGATAAAGAAAATAAACCCCCTCCAATGAAAAATAAAAGCCCACCTCAATGCCCTGCCAAAAACCAACCCACACCCTGCCTCAAACTATCACCCGGACAAAAAAGGTAGACAACTATTCTCATTCAGAGAAGTTAATGAAACGGAAGTCATAGCACTCATGAAAGGAATCAAACCGTCTTCCTGTAAAGGGGACATCTGCCCTGTGACCTTCATTAAGGACTGCACAGAACCACTAGCCCCATTCCTCACAGCATTTATCAATGCCTCACTATCTTCAGGTGTTGTTCCCCCCTACCTAAAAGTATCCTGGGTTCGCCAGCTCCTGAAAAAAACATCACTTGAACCAGACCAACCGGACAACTCTAATCCTATAACCACCGTCCTCTTTCTGCTAAAGATATTAGATTAGGCAGCCTACCAACAAATTCAACAATACCTGGAGACAACAATATCCTGGGCAAGAGGCAATCAGGTTTCCTGCTACACCACGGGACAGAGACCGCCCTACTAGATTTAAAAATTAATTTACAGCAAACTATGGATGAAAGGAAATGAGCACTGCTCCTGTTCCTAGACCACTCTGCTGCTTTCGATCTTGTAGATCACAAGATTCTTTGCAAACATCTTAAAGACGCGGCACAATTCCCACAACAAGCCACCTCCTGGATCACCTCCTTTCTGGAAGGAAGACACATGAGAGTATTCTCTGACCAGGACTGCGTGAACCCCACAAATTGCATAATCCCCCAGGGATCCTGCACCTCACCCACCCTCTACAACATCTTGACCCTCCACCTCTTCAATGAACATTTTTAGCTGTTTTAATGTTTTAAACTTTGTTTAAATGTTCGTAGTAACTGCATTGTTTGTTTATTAGTGTGCTTTTACTTGGAAGGCAAACGCTCGCTCAGGGCATTACTTTTCGGCAGAAACAGAACGCAAGCAGTATTAGAGTAATGTTGTTTCCTCTGCACGCTTTCAGGGCCTAAGAAAACTACAATACCCAGCAGGATTGTAGTCATCCAATCCCATTTCTCCTGAAACCCGGTGCAAACGTACCGGCGTGCACGGGCAGGCACAGTCTGCTTCAGTCTGTGCAAGGAGGTGTCAGGAGATCCCCAGAGGTAAGCGAGCCAGCACCCCTGAATGTCTTTTAGGTGTAACCAAGGCGAGCAGTAGTGTCCCTCTCTGCCTATTTTGTCATTGACCCTAAGACCTAAGAACTCACTTAGAGGCTTTTCAGGCACGCAGAGTGCTGGCCCCAGGAACATTAATGATGGGGTCTCCAATGAAGATGATGAGTAAGTAGGAAGGAGTCGACTTCCTGCAACATTTCAATAATATACCAGCACAACTGTGTGCCAAAGGGAGCACGGAGAAGTCCACAAAACAGCCTATTGGCAAGACAGGGCAGAAAAAAGTCTGCATACTTGACACTGTAACCCTGAAAATAGGCCTCCTAAACACACGCTCACTAAACAAACATGCCCTTAGTGTCCATGATTTAATTAAAGAGAGGGATCTAGACCTTCTTTGTTTAACAGAAACATGGCTGAAGAAGCCTATTGGCCCAGTAGCCTTAAATGCTGTCCCAGAGGGATACATCTTGTATAATAAAAATAGAGATAAGGGACAGGGCGGTGGAGTGGCAGTAATAGCTAAAGAAGCTCTACACCTTTTCAAAGCTAGCTTTGAATGTGCAAGATGCGAGACCATTCAACTAAAGCTGACCCACACACCTAACAACTGTCTGAATATCATTGTGATATACAGCCCCCCCTCCCTAATCTCGGATTTTGAGAACGAGGTTGCTGCTCAAATTAGCAAGCTAGTCTCGGTAAATTCCTCCACCTTACTAGTGGGTGACATGAACAGGTGGAGGGGTAACCCAGCAGATAACAAGGCTATGGCCTTGGAAAGTTCCTTGAACAATACGGGTTTCCACATAATAAATAACAAATCCACAACACCTCAAGGGAATCAGCTGGACTGGATTTGCACAAACAACTTGCAGTCAGCACAGGTCTCAACAGAGCCTTGCATTTGGTCTGACCATAGTCTGGTCACCTTTGAGATAATATTAGAACCCCCACCTAAAAAGCAGGAGAACTCTCATGTGAAAGTTTGGAGCAGAAATTTCAAGAATTTAGGGCCCGAGCTTCTGAAACCATGCCTACAGCAAATTTATGAGTCATTTGCAGAAAATGATAGCTGCGAGCTCATTTTATCGAAATACACCACACATTTGCAAATGCTAGTAGATAAGTATGCCCCATTAAAAATCAAGTCTGTCAGAAAAAATGATAACCAATGTAAATGGTACAATAATGAAATTAACACACTTAAACAAGCAAAATGCGCCAAGGAAAGAGTATGGCTACGGAACCAAACCCAAGAAAATAGGTAAGATTGGAAACGCATCGATAATGAGTATAGAAAGGCAGTTAAAGAAGCAAAATCAAACTATAATAACAAAGAAATTGAGGCAGTCGCAAACTCAACCAGCAAACTTTTTGAAATACTTAAGTCAATTGAAAAACCCAAGGTGCTCTCATTACCTCACAACCCTTCCAAAGAAGACTGTGATAGAGTAGATTCTCAGAAGCGGCCCTCATCCTGTTTGGAGTCCCTCAAGGAGCCAGTCTGCCTCCATTGTTATTTAACTTACACATGCAAAGCCTCTGTGACCTACTGGAAAGCATCAGTGTGTTTTTCACAAACTACGCCGATGATTCACAGCTTGTCTTCGAATTAACAGGAGATTATTTCACATATAGTGCCAAAATAGAGGAGGTTTATAAGGTCATTGACATCTGGATGCAGAGACACTGGATGTGTCTTAATAACAACAAGACAGAACTTATGATTTTTGGATCCCGTCAATCAAGATCTAAGTTAGGGGCACAATACAAGGAGTTTGCTATACAAGAAGCCATCATCTCAGTGCTACCACAAGTTAAAACACTGGGAATGATGGTGGAAGCATCCGTTGGTGCCGAAGCCCAAGTCAACTACTTAGCTAAAAACAATGCGTATTATTTGTGCCTCCTAAAAGCCCTAAAAGCCATCAGACCCTTCATTAGCGAATCAAATACTGCAAATATTGCAAGGGCGATCTTACTGTCTCGCTTAGATTATGGTAATGCTTTGCTAATGGGAGCCACCAAGAGGGAGCTACAGAGATGTCAGGTCCTGCAGAAGATGATGTCCGTATAGTTAAGAAAACCAAATACAGTGAACACATATCAGCAGGAAGGAAGGATCTTCATTGGCTTAGAATAGAAGAGAGAGTCAATTTTAAGGCCATGACGATTGTACACAGATGCCTTTTTGGTGTGGCTCCAACCTACTTCAAAGAAAATTATCGCTTTATACACCAAAGAGATGCCTCAGATCAGCAGATGTAGGTCTCCTGAGGGTCCCAGAGGTCAAACGGGCAGCGGGTCAAGGCAGAGCTTTTCCAGTCAGCGCAGCCAAATTTTGGAATAGGCTCCCAGCAACCCTGAGACAGGAAAGTAATTACATCACTTTTAGGAAATCACTGAAAACATTCTTATTTCAGTGAATTTCAAGGTAATAGGGCACTCTCCAGGCATAGCTATGGCCAACTAGAATCCAAACTCCCACCTTTTCATGTGAACCTTATTCTTAGGTTTCTCCGTGCCCTGATGCCTGCGGGCTTTCGGCGCGTTACAAGCATATAGAAATAGAAATAGAAATAGAAAATGACCTTGATGATCACGGCATAGCATACACAAACTATCTTGATGATACTCAGGTTCTTGTCCCACTCACTGTGTTTTATGAGCAAGATCCTGCCACACTTAACGAGATCTACTCTATCATCCAGGCCTGGATGGCGGCAAATGGTCTCTGTCCCAATGGAGACAAGACAGAAATACTACTGGTAGTCTCCAAACAAGTCCTCAGCAAACTGGATAGCAAGTACGCATCTTTCAACATTGACAATACGACCATCACCACTGCAACATCTGCCAAAACTCTAGGGGTGTACCTAGACTCCACACTCTCCATGTCACGCCAGGTGAACGTGATCGCCTCCTCTTCAACACTAACTACCAAGATCATTAATGCTGTAAAATCCTACCTCTCACCAAAAAAGTGCCTAGCCATAGCAAGGGCCACAGTGGGAGCTAAGCTAGACTACTGCAACGTCCTATTCCTAGGGACATCTTCCAAAAACATGAATAAACTACAAACCACATAAAACAACACACTAAGAGCAGCCCTCAGCATTCCCAAGAGAGAGAGCACAAATCCCAGGCTAGACGTGATGCCCATTGGCTCCCAGTGAAAGAGCGCATTCTCTTCAAATCTCTTTTCATCACACAACGTTTCCTATCTCAAACGGCCCCATCATACGTATCAGAAGCTATCCACAGAGCCACCTAAAACAGACTGAAATGGACCCAACACTGCAACCAGCTCATGGTCCCAATTTATAAAAGACTCAAAGCAGGATGCTCCAGCTTTGCTGTCCTAGCCCCCAAGAACTGGAATGCATTACCACCCGCCCTCAGGAAAGAGCCCTCCATCACTTTATTCTGCAATGCACTCAAAACACAACTCTTCCACTAGCCCACCACCCACCTCAGGGGGTGACATTATTTTACTGCTACTTCTATATCAATGCGCTGAATGCCTCATTGTAGCTCGACTTGCATCTGTTTGCTAGCCTAAAGCAAATATGTTGTATCTCACTATGTAACCTGTTTGACTGTCTCACTATGTAAACGTTATGTCCATTCAAGATAAGCATCCTGTAACAGTGCCATGATGCCCTTGGGCCGCTGGCGCTTTATAAATCCAAATAAAATAAATAAATAAATAGATCTGACATTAAAAGAGAATCAACCAGCAGAAAACTTACTCTTGCAGAAATATGGGGACTGCCACCACCTAGTGGGCATGTGCCATGAGGTAACTGCAGGTCAAATGAGTACACTAAACATACCAATTTCATGTTCATGGGTCAATAAGACCCATGGGAACAACGCAGTCTAACTAATTGCAACTCAGCTATGGTGCTCTATTACATACAGTGTCCGTGCCTTAAAAGTTACATAGGCATGACAACCAGAAAAGTGAAGACCAGTATTTCAGAGCACAGCGCTGTATACGTACTAGAAATATCAATTCTCTTCTGGTGTCCCACTTTCTAGAAGCTAACCACTCAGCAAATGACATTTTTTGGACTGTCCTACTTAAATGTAGGGGCATATCAACTCTAGCATGGTGGGAACAAAGACTTATTTTCCTAACTAATAGCTACAACATAGGACTTATGAGGAGATTAATTGGAATATGTGATTGTCCACACTCCCGCAGTGGTATATGCTCTTCCAGCCCCCACCACTTTAAGTCTTTATCCTGTCCACATGATGGGTCCTAAAAAAAAGTTGCTATTTCTTGCCTGTGTGTAATCGAGCTACATTCGCTAATATCATCTGGGTTCTCATATCCATTCCAAGATGGCAGCTCTGTTCATCCAAAATGAGCTGGTATTCCTCCATAGCAGTTCACTTGTCTCTTTATAGTCTATAAGAGGTACTCTCCTTTGCACATGTGTAAAGCACTAAGGGAAAACTAGGGTGATGACACTAAGCCATTATTTAAGACCATAACATAGAGATATTGCTCCCCCAAGCCTCACGATTTTAACAACAGGGCTATATATCACCTATGCTAACACTTACCTCGGGTCAGTACATCACGACTGAGTCACGCCCAAGCAGCAGGCATGCTTGTTATACAAATAAAAATAAAAATGAGTTGACACCTTTTCAGGTACAGGATCGCCAGATGTATTGATACTTGTATGGCAATACATTGCATCAGTCCTTGTCCCTTGGTCGTATAACTTGGTTTCAAGATGGCACCACTGATTTCTTGGCAACATACCTTTTAAAATGAACTGTTTCGTTCATATTGATGACATGATTGCTGCTTCTCTTCAAGTAAAACGCCTCTGGAAAGTTTTCCGAGTACCCGTTGGAAGCATACATTTTTCACCCAACGAGTTTACATAGATATAATATGATAGGTTATGTATGTATAACGCGCTTAATACCCAGAGGTTTCTAAGCGCGGATCCGGAGATCAATCCTGTGGTGCTCCGTGTCATCTTGCTTCCAAGGCTAACACGTTGCCCTTCAGCTATCCTCCCGAGATAGACCAGCAAGTAAGCTATATGTGTCATTTGTGTAAAGTCTTGCACCTTTATCCTACTGCTATAGGGCTAGACATTGTGCGTCGCCATTCACGATATATTGATATACAGTTTTGTCAGGCAGGCATCTCTTTAATAGACGTCTGTATATTCACCTGCAATACATAATGGGCCTCATTACGACCCTGGCGGAGTGGGTTTCCGCCAGCGGTAATCGCGGCGGACCCGTCCGCCGTACTACGAGTTCCCTCAGCGCCATGGAGGTTTTCTCCGCCTGGTTTTACCGGGCGGAGAAAACCATGGCGCTAAGGGACCTCGTTGTTAATTACGCCGCCGTACTTTACGGCGGCGTAATTAACTCCTTCCCCACTCCCATTATACCCTATGGGGCAAGAATGGGAATGGGGAAGGGTAAAATGGGGATTGGGGATTTACCGCTCCGCCAAGGTCGGCATGGGGTGGTAAATCCGCCAAGCCCCATGGCGCTATCGGCGGCTTTCCGCCATGCTCCGCGGTGCATTTAGCACCGCGGATTCCGCCAGGGTCGTAATGAGGGCCAATGTGTGTTAGTTACCTCCGGTGGAGCACCCTTAGCAAGCATGTTTTTTTATATACTAATCCACACCCTGTTTCAGAATACGAGAAGTGGCACCGTCTGTCAGTGCCACACATATCCAATCAGTGATCTGAGCGGTCTTCTTCCATTTTTGTTGCAGCCTGAACTCTAAAGCAAGCTGTTCTTATATCCACGTGCCAACTCAAATGGCAGCCCGCATTGAGGAGAGCATAGGAAAGAAGAAATAAATCACTCATCCTCTAACTCCAACCCGGAAACTTTTCAAAGTCGCCCAGAGGTGAGTTTTCACTCCTTCTTGGAGAGATATATAATAGTAAAAGTATATTGCCATTCATAGCATGGAAGAACTAGTGTTTATTTCCAGGTTTTGCACTATTTACAGACAAAACAAACATCAAGACTTGCAGGGTAATTCATAGAAATTCGCACAAAAGTGGCGCACGCGACTGGCGCACAGCATGCCCGTGCGAATGTCTGCGTCAGCCGCGTGCGCTAAAATCGATTTCCGCGCACAGCGTATTCATGGATTTTCGCATCCAAAACCAGCCGTGGCACAGCGTGGCGCAGCGACCCTGCAGCAGCGCCAGTTACGTCCCCAAGAACACCCTCGCGCAAGGAAAAGCCTTCAAAATCCCCAAATAATCGCAAAGGGCTGCGCTAACCCTGGACCAGTTCACAGGGCTGGCAAACAGCAAACGCCAAGCGGGGAACGTGTATTTCAGTGGTTCGCGGGAAGTTCCACACGCGATTGTATTTGTCATGTGTACGTGTGCATCAGGGGTGCGCGGGAAGTATCACACGCAAATTCAGCTGGGTACGTGTATTTCAGGGGTGCGCGGGAAGTTCCACACGCGATTCCATCAGGGTACGTGTATTTCAGGGGTGCGCGGGAAGTTCCACACGCGATTGGCCCCATGCGAGCAGGGTACGTGTATTTCAGGGGTGCGCGGGAAGTTCCACATGCGATTCCATCAGGGTACGTGTATTTCAGGGGTGCGCGGGAAGTTCCACACGCGATTGGCCCCGTGCGAGCAGGGTACGTGTATTTCAGGGGTGCACAGGAAGTTCCACACGCGATTCCATCAGGGTACGTGTATTTCAGGGGTGCGCGGGAAGTTCCGCACGAGATTGGCCCCGTGCGAGCAGGGTACGTGTATTCTAGGGGTGCGCGGGAAGTTCCACACGCGATTTCAGCAGGGTACGTGTATTGCAGGGGTGTGCGGGAAGTTCCACACTTGATTTCAGCAGGGTACGTGTATTTCAGGGGTTCTGGGGAGTACTACACGTGAATTGGCCGTGTGGGTCCTCCCAGGTGTTCGCTCTACAACCTCCACGGCCCCTGCAGACAGCCCACACCACGGGGGACTACCCTGCACCCCTGCTCATGTCCCGCAGGCAGCCCATCCACCATGGGCATGCCCCCCAGCCAACCCACATGACACCTTGCACCACTGATTAACAATGCATGTCTCCCACCACCCCCACCCCCTAGCAGTGCAGGGGCAGCCTCCACCAGGCCCCCACTCATGTCCCCCTGCACCCCCACCCCCCAGCAGTGCAGGAGCAGCCTCCACCAGGCCCCCACTCATGTCCCCCTGCACCCCCATGCCCCAGCAGTGCAAGGGCACCCTCCACCAGGCCCCCACCCATGTCTCCCACCACCCCCACCCCCCAGCAGTGCAGGGGCAGCCTCCACCAGGCCCCCACCCATGTCTACCACCACCCCCACCCCCCAGACACCAGGGGCAGCCTCCACCAGGCCCCCATTCATGTCCCCCTGCACCCCCACCCCCAGCAGTGCAGGGGCACCTTCCACCAGGCCCCCACCCATGTCTCCCACCACCCCCACTCCCCCAGCAGTGCAGGGGCAGCCTCCACCAGGCCCCCACCCATGTCTACCACCACCCCCACCCCCCAGCCACCAGGGGCAGCCTCCACCAGGCCCCCACTCATGTCTCCCACCACCCCCACCCCCCAGCAGTGCAGGGGCAGCCTCCACTAGGCCCCCACCCATGTCTACCACCACCCCCACCCCCCAGCCACCAGGGGCAGCCTCCACCAGGCCCCCACTCATGTCCCCCTGCACCCCCATCCCCCAGCAGTGCAGGGGCAGCCACCACCAGGCCCCCACTCATGTCTCCCACCACCCCCACCCCCAGCCACCAGGGGCAGCCTCCACCAGGCCCCCACTCATGTCTCCCACCACCCCCACCCCTAAGCAGTGCAGGGGCAGCCTCCACCAGGCCCCCACCCATGTCCCCCTGCACCCCCACCCCCCAGCAGTGCAGGGGCAGCCTCCACCAGGCCCCCACCCATGTCCCCCTGCACCCCCACCCCCCAGCAGTGCAGGGGCAGCCTCCACCAGGCCCCCACCCATGTCTACCACCACCCCCACCCCCAGCCACCAGGGGCAGCCTCCACCAGGCCCCCACTCATGTCCCCCTGCACCCCCACCCCCCAGCAGTGCAGGGGCACCCTCCACCAGGCCCCCACCCATGTCTCCCACCACCCCCACCCCCCAGCAGTGCAGGGGCAGCCTCCACCAGGCCCCCACCCATGTCTCCCACCACCCCCACCCCCCAGCCACCAGGAGCAGCCTCCACCAGGCCCCCACTCATGTCTCCCACCACCCCCACCCCCCAGCAGTGCAGGAGCAGCCTCCACCAGGCCCCACCCATGTCTACCACCACCCCCACCCCCCAGCCACCAGGGGCAGCCTCCACCAGGCCCCCACTCATGTCCCCCTGCGCCCCCACCCCCCAGCAGTGCAGGGGCACCGTCCACCAGGCCCCCACCCATGTCTCCCACCACCCCCACCCCCCAGTAGTTCAGGGGCAGCCTCCACCAGGCCCCCACTCATGTCCCCCTGTACCCCCACCCCCCAGCAGTGCAGGAGCAGCCTCCACCAGGCCCCCACCCATGTCTCCCACCACCCCCACCCCCCCAGCAGTGCAGGGGCAGCCTCCACCAGGCCCCCACCCATGTCTACCACCACCCCCACCCCCCAGCCACCAGGGGCAGCCTCCACCAGGCCCCGACTCATGTCCCCCTGCACCCACACCCCCCAGCAGTGCAGGGGCACCCTCCACCAGGCCCCCACCCATGTCTCCCACCACCCCCACCCGTGCAGGGGCAGCCTCCACCAGGCCCCCACCCATGTCTCCTACCACCCCCACCCTCCAGCAGTGCAGGGGCAGCCTCCACCAGGCCTCCACTCATGTCTACCACCACCCTCACCCCCCAGCCACCAGGGGCAGCCTCCACCAGGCCCCCACTCATGTCTCCCACCACCCCCACCCCCCAGCAGTCCAGGGGCAGCCTCCACCAGGCCCCCACCCATGTTCCCCTGCACCCCCACCCCCCAGCAGTGCAGGGGCAGCCTCCACCAGGCCCCCACTCATGTCTCCCACCACCCCCACCCCCCAGCAATGCAGGGACAGCCTCCACCAGGCCCCCACCCATGTCTACCACCACCCCCACCCCCCAGCCACCAGAGGAAGCCTCCACCAGGCCCCCACCCATGTCCCCCTGCACCCCCACCCCCCAGCAGTGCAGGGGCAGCCTCCACCAGGCCCCCACTCATGTCTCCCACCACCCCCACCCCCCAGCAGTGCAGGGGCAGCCTCCACCAGGCCCCCACCCATGTCTACCACCACCCCCACCCCCCAGCCACCAGGGGCAGCCTCCACCAGGCCCCCACTCATGTCCCCCTGCACCCCCACCCCCCAGCAGTGCAGGGGCACCCTCCACCAGCCCCCACCCATGTCTCCCACCACCCCCACCCCCCAGCAGTGCAGGGGCAGCCTCCACCAGGCCCCCACCCATGTCTACCACCACCCCCACCCCCCAGCCACCAGGGGCAGCCTCCATCAGGCCCCCACTCATGTCTCCCACCACCCCCACCCCCCAGCAGTGCAGGGGCAGCCTCCACCAGGCCCCCACCCATGTCTACCACGACCCCCACCCCCCAGCCACCAGGGGCAGCCTCTACCAGGCCCCCACTCATGTCCCCCTGCACCCCCAGCCCCCAGCAGTGCAGGGGCACCCTCCACCAGGCCCCCACCCATGTCTCCCACCACCCCCACCCCCCAGCAGTGCAGGGGCAGCCTCCACCAGGCCCCCACTCATGTCTCCCACCACCCCCACCCCCCAGCAGTGCAGGGGCAGCCTCCACCAGGCCCCCACCCATGTCTCCCACCACCCCCACCCCCCAGCAGTGCAGGGGCTCCCTCCACCAGGCCCCCACCCATGTCTACCACAACCCCCACCTCCCAGCCACCAGGGGCAGCCTCCACCTTGCCCCCACTCATGTCCCCCTGCACCCCCACCCCCCAGCAGTGCAGGGGCACCCTCCACCAGGCCCCCACCCATGTCTCCCACCACCCCCACCCCCAGCAGTGCAGGGGCAGCCTCCACCAGGCCCCCACCCATGCCTACCACCACCCCCACCCCCCAGCCACCAGGGGCAGCCTCCATCAGGCCCCCACTCATGCCTCCCACCACCCCCACCCCCCAGCAGTGCAGGGGCAGCCTCTACCAGGCCCCCACCCATGTCTACCACCACCCCCACACAAAGCCACCAGGGGCAGCCTCCACCAGGCCCCCGCTCATGTCCCCCTGCACCCCGACCCCCCAGCAGTGCCGGGGCACCCTCCACCAGGCCCCCACCCATGTCTACTACCACCCCCACCCCCCAGTCACCAGGGGCAGCCTCCACCAGGCCCCCACTCATGTCCCCCTGCACCCCCACCCCCCAGCAGTGCAGGGGCAGCCTCCACCAGGCCCAGTCTCATGTCTCCCACCACCCCCACCCCCCAGCAGTGCAGGGGCACCCTCCACCAGGCCCCCACCCATGTCTCCCACCACCCCCACCCCCCAGCAGTGCAGGGGCAGCCTCCACCAGGCCCCCACCCATGTCCCCCTGCACCCCCAACCCCCAGCAGTGCAGGGGCAGCCTCCACCAGGCCCCCACTCATGTCTCCCACCACCCACACCCCCCAGCAGTGCAGGGGCAGCCTCCACCAGGCCCCCACCCATGTCTACCACCACCCCCACCCCCCAGCCACCAGGGGCAGCCTCCACCAGGCCCCCACTCATGTACCCCTGCACCCCCACCCCCCAGCACTGTGGGGCACCTGCCAGCAGGCCCCCACTCATGTCCAACTCATGTCCCCCTGCACCCACAGCCCCCAGCACTGTGGGGCACCTGCCAGCAGGCCCCCACCCATGTCCAACTCATGTTCCCCAGCCAACATGTCATCACAATCTAGATCACTGGTCCCTATGGTCAGCCTCCAAATGCAAAACACCCACCCGAGTATTGCATCCACCCACTCATAATTGGCAATTACATGACAGAACACCAATTGCAAGTTCCGAAACAAACACATTTCCCTCACATACACCCAATGTGTGTCAGTGAATCTCAAAACCCATATCATGATATGCATTAAACCAATGAGATGATACTACACATTGAAGTTTGATAAAAAAATATGTATTGAAGGAAACATAAATCGAATCAAAAATAAAAAAAACAGAAATGGGAATGTACAAAAATGAAAAGAAGCATGTCCGTGAAAAAAAGCAAAACCAAAAATCAAAATCCAAAGTAATGGTGTCCAAAGTCACTGTCCAGAAAACAAAATCCAATGGGAAATAAAATAGAAAGCCATTGCTCCATGGTTAAAATGTGAAAGAAAAATACAATCCAACAGTGAACTATGTACATACGAACAAGCCAGGGTCCATTATCCCAACAAAAGAAATGAAACCTATCTAACTACACTGACTAATAAAATAAACTATAGACAAAAATGTGGCCAATGTCCAAAAGGTCCAAAATAAATCCTAAAAAAAATTAAACCTAACACTACCTACATAACTATGTACAATGGCAGCGGGCTAGTTTGACGGCTCACTTGTGGATGTCCCGGGCCAGGGCATCATCGAACTCCTGCTCTATGTCCCGGAGGCGGTCCTCCTCCATGGCCCCGAGGGTCCGCAGGGCCGTCGACGTGTCCACCTCCAAACCCCTGCGGATTGCCTCGAGGCACTCGGCCCGCCTCAGGGCCCTCCGCATGGAGTTCTCCGCCCTGACCATTGTAAGCCGTGTCTCTTCCGCCCGCTGCCGCTCCGCATCTATGGTGTGGCCCAACCGCTGCCACACGGAAGACACTCTCTGTCCTGGTTCCTCCTGCCCTCCGGCCGATTCCTGCCCCTCCGATGTTGAAGGCCCCGAGCCTTCATGGCTCCCACCACATTGCTGCTGCTGCTGTGCCTCTGCCCGTGCACTGCCTCCTGCTGCCTGCACATCCTCCGCCGGCTGGGGTGCAGTCGTTGATGTGGCCACCCCTGCTGGACGTCCGACTCCCGACTGTGGCAGGGATGCCTCCTCCACCAGCCTGGCCGCACCGTCAGAGGCAGCTCCACAGGGCACCCAGGTGACTGATGGGTGGGAAGATGGCACGGAGGACGACTGGCGCGTAAGGGGTTCAGTTGAGTAGGTGGTCGTAGCAAGCCCCATCATACGGAGGAATCCGGCCTGGTTGACCTGTCCCAGCAGGCTGACATGGTCAACGAGCCATTCGAGATGACGTGCAGTCTCCTCATGAAAAGACTGCAGGTCACCTCGCATGGCCCGTTGACGCAACGCCACACCACTCAGAACAGGCTCAACCCGGACCCGGATAGCCACGTCCGCAGGCAGGGGAAGGCCAGTTGTCGTGAGCTCATCCCCTGCCTGAAAACGGGTCTGGACGTAGGCATCCCTGCTGGTGCAAGATGATGCAGGGACAGGATCAGGGACAGGATTGCACCCAGGCACCTCCGCGGCAGCCTGTGCTGCCTCTGTCCCTGGTCCTGCACTGCACCACTAGCACCAGTGGGATCCCCACCTCCAGACCCCGTCTCTGTTGCTTGCACGGCCTCCTCCTCCACCAAACCCCCCACCAACCTGGATGACTCCGTGCCATCTTCCCCCGTTGGTCCCTGCGGGGTCCCAGCTGCCCCTTCTGCTGCCGAGGAGTCCAACTCCAACCTCCACCTCTTGGCCCTCCCCCCGGCAGCTGCGGCCTGGGACGCGGCACCGGACTACTCACTCCCCGACGAGATGACAACATGGGAGGGGAGCCGGGCCTTGCGTCTCCGGCTGGCGGTGGGATCCCCGCCGCTGTGCTCCACAGCACCTTCTCCGCCCTCTTCATCAGTTGACACTGCAGACAGGGAGAAATAAAACACAGGCATCAGGGCACTGTACAATGGACACATACACACATGACAGTTGTACATGAGTGGAATTGGCAAACCTCAGACATGTCATCACAATCCCCAACACACATGTCATTTCAACTCGCACACATGAGCCATACCACAGCCATATCGCAACTGCCTTCACCATCCATACACATACAACAGCATGAGCAGGCAAAGCTGAGCCAGACATCACATGCAACACAGGAAGTGCACCACACATGTACACACACCACCACACTTGCATGCATGTGTACACCTCTGCCAAGTGTCGCAGTGTTCAGATGGGCATCCATGTCACATCTGCCCATCAGGCTTCCACATACCGCTGTAACATGCATCCATGTTGCATCACTGTTGCACCCTTGTCAAATACACACACATGCACATGTACGCAGTGCTGATACATGCAGCTGAAAACAACATACATGCGTGACATCACGGACATGTCTACTTACATACACATTCATCCAAACATGTGTGCCCACACAACTGCATTTGGCATACAAGCCTACACACACAAGCACCATCCATGTCTCACATATTCCAGCCCTCGCATGTGTTAGCCCCACAGCCCTGTACACCCCCACCCATACTCGACCCCATACAAACAGATGTGCAACCTGCACACTACTGAAAAATCACCACACGCACAGCTCACAATCAGGATGCATGTACACTTACCGCTCGACTCCAGACGGGTCAGCCTCTCAAGGACCTGGACGTGGAGCGCTGGGGATATGCGTTCCAGGACCCTCATCTGTTCTTCCGACAAGTGGCCTTGGCACCCCTTGGCATCCGCTGCCTTCAAGAGGCACCGGGCCTTGTTCAGGGTCCTGGACCTGAAGTCCTCCCTGCGCTTCTTGACATGTTGGAAGTCGCAGACTGCCACCCTCTCCGCGTTGATGGCAGTCACGATGTCAGTCCAGATCCGAGTCCGTCCTTCCTTGTCGGTGCAGGAACTTCCGAAGAGGGCATCATACTGCCCCAGGACTTGCTCCACCAGGACACCAACTTCGGTGGCACTGAAGCTGGTGCCCCTCTGCCTCTCTGGCCGGGGGTTGTCAGTGGTCTCAGATGGTGTTTGCCCCGACATGACAACCCCAGAGGCAGGAGTGGGTGGGCAACTGGGTCCTGGGGCTGGGCTGTGGAGCGATGGAATCCCAGTCGGGAGTCTTCAGTTCCAGCAGGGGTGGTCACAGCAACAGCACCCCTGGCTGATGTGCAGGCAGCAAATGGCAGGGCACGTGGGCAGCAGGCAGTCAGGCAGCAGCAGATGGCAGGTGGGAGCGTGCTTGGGACTCTGGGGGGCAGTAGTTCGGCCTTCTGGGCAGGAGCGTGGTCTTCCGTGTGTTTACGCGTGGCCAGCTTGATACGGAGTGATTTGGCACGTGAAAATCCTGCACGTCTGCGTGTAAATCGAGGAAAGGCCCTGAACGCGTATGCACGTCAGCACGCATATGCGATTTCATTGGACCAAAGGCCCTTAGTGCGTAAGCGCGTCTGTGACGTGAGGCGCGCGGGTGTTTCCCTCATTACACGTGATGACAGAGCACACGTGGATTTCCACCAATCGCGTGTTGAACTTCCTGCGCACCCCTGTAACACACGTACCCAGGCCAATCGCGTGTACGCTCACTTCCCTCCGATTACACGCGATGACACTCGGACGTGCAGTTTTACCACGTGTGCTTGCATATGCGATTTCATTGGCCCAAAGGCCACCATGCGCAGCTGTGATGTCACGCGCATGGCCGTAGAGAATGGCGCGTGTAAAAATGAAGAGATACACGTCCGAGTGTCAAAGCGCGTAATTGGTGGAAATGGTCTCATTGCGTATGCGCGTCTGTGACGTGTGTATAAAAGGTACGTGTAGAACGCCATTTCCTTGTACGTGCTTTTCGTGGAGAGCGAGTGGGTGAAATCTGTACTTCTTTTCGGTTCACACGCGATTTACTTCACGGCGTTTCCAGTTCGTACTCCCTGTTACCTCTGACAGCTTTTTCTCTTTTCCTCTTTTTCCTGGGCCTGTTTCCTCAAACAGCTTCCCTACTACTGTTGTCCTGTCTCCTGAGACAGCGTACAATTCTTCTTTTGGCGGGGGTGTTGCCAACGCGCACACGAGCATATTTTTCACGCTTTTGTTCCTGGGGGACGGTGAGTCGCGCACGTATCTAACATCTGTGCTTGCCCCGTGTGTCACGTACCCCTTCAGAGGTCATTCTAGGCTGCGTGTGACACTCATACATTCATTCTTGTGTTCCTGGGTGCCACAGCGTAGTGCAGGTTTATTTTTCCACGCACGTGGTGTAGGAGGGGTTGCGTGCACCTTACTTCGCTTTTTTGGGGTGCCTGTGCGTTGCGTGACCCGTCATCTTTCCCCAGGGGTGACATACAGCCTTGCTAGAGCACTAGGGTACGATTACCATCTGGTACCCAACCCCTTTGACCCCCAATTGCCCAGGACAATAGTTCACATCAACTCCCGTACGCACAATAACATCAATGCCATGGATGGGAGGCGAACAAGCCGTAAGGGTGGCAAAGGTGGCCGAGCCCCAAGTGGTGGCCGTGGTGGATCCATTAGGAGACGTGGCCGTGACTTGCAGGGTGCCCCTAGCCCCCCATGTGTGGAAGAGCAGTCAGGGACACCCATGCCCCCCCTCTGGTTGAGGTTACCGTGGCTGACACCATCCATGCTCAGCCCTTGTTGGACCAGCCCACTGTGGAACCAGACCTGGCACAGGGTGACTCCATGGCTGACTTCCAGGTCAGCAGGTCTAGGCCACGTGCGCCTGTGAACGTTGGTGTCATCAGGCCACGTGGATCAGGGGCAGCTAGGTCATCTGCTGCCCCGCGTAGGCAGGCTGGGGAGGCTGCAGGGGCAGCTGCGGCTCCATCCACCCCACCTCTCACACACCCATCCAGGACAGTGTCGGTCCAAGTCCATCATGCTGACATTCCCCCTGGCACCATCACACTTGAGATAATGCCTGCACCAACTCCCATGCTGAGTGTGCAATCCCACGCTACTGCCCCTAGTGTCCAGAGCGGCGCAGGACACTCCGGATCCCCACCACCTTCCAAGCGGAAGAGGAAGAGTGCTCGTCCAGTAGAGGCTGATGCCCCAGACACGGCTACACAGTCCGGCCCGTCAAGGAAGCCCAGCTTCAATGAGGCCGAACAGAATGCACTTGTAGAGTATATGTCCGCGAAATGGTAATTGTTGCAGGATCCAAGACCACACCTGCACAACGTCAGGCACACTGGCAGACCATTGCGGACATCATAAGTGCCCTTGGAATCGTGAGGCGCACAGCTAATGAATGCTACAAGCGCTGGAATGACCTGAAGCGCAGGGCAACGAATAAGCTGGCCTCAAGTCATGCCGCAACTCTAGTGACTGGAGGTGGGTCTCCAGCAGACGACATAGAACTCACTCCACATGAGCAGGTTGCTGGGACCTACGTCACGGAGAAACACATCCAAGGTGTGGGAGAAGTGGCAGATTACGAGGCATTGTCCGGTGAGTGCACATGCATGTGTGTGTCATCCATGTGCATGGTGTGTGTGGGAGGGCTTCTGTTTGGGTGCCAGGGGAGGGTGTGTGTGCCTGAGTGGTTCGGCTCACCCATGTGCCTCTTCCTAAACATTCTTGGCAACAGCATTTGGGTATAGCAGCATCCCTTCGGCCAACATTAGACATCCAGCCCAACACCACGCCAGTTGCCCTTGGAGTGTCATCTTGCCACTACACTGTTGCTTATTTACCTCTGTTTATTCAGGCAGATTGTTTGCATACCACCACTTTTACTCAGGATTTCTCAGTCCTATTGTCACATGTCTGACATGGCTATGGTACAGTGGACTGGCTCAGTTTCGTGGACATGATTAGTTTGGACATGCCCCTGTGCTATAGGACCATTTTTGACTGGCAGCTGCATGTTAAACATTAGAACCATTACAATGAAAATAATCAATCATATGAACAAACTGGACTGAATGAACAATTGGTGACCTCCTCTCCCTCTTCACTTCATGGCTAGGGTACATGCCATCTGTGTGATGGCATGTGTATTTGACCTGCCAATTACTGGCCAATGTGTGATGCCACTGCTAGGCAGCATGCAGCAAATGTTTTCATCTTCCATCTTGGTGTCATCAATGTGTGCCATCTGCCTCCCCATCACACGCAGTGACGGTGCATGCATGGGAGTGTTTTAGTCATGTGGGACATGTGTCAATCAAGTACTGTTTCTGTAGCCTCTCAGCCCTCATTGTGTGCCATAGTGCTAATGCCTGTTTCCATTTGTTTTCTTTTATGTCATTGCAGGGGAAGACGCACCTGATACTGCTGGGGTTGTGGAGATGGTGCAGACCCAGGAGGGGTCTGAGGGCCGACCGACCACCAGTGAGGGATGTGGTGTGGTGGTGGGTGAGAACCCACAACTGCTGCAGGTCGTGCTCTCAAGGGGTGTCTCTGGCTGCACCTCCCCCGAGCTGTACTCAGGTGTTGATTCGGATGATGAGACCTACGTGCCGTCGCAGGTGAGTGTTCCTGGGAGGGATTCTGTTCTGTCCGACCCACCTGCACCAGGGTTAGAACCCTCAATGTGGATGTCAGTGTTGGCAGGTACGCCTTTGGTGGTTACGGATGCAGGGTCACACTCCGCGACATCTGATCCTGTTCCTGGGCCAGCAGATCAGAGGGGGAATGCAGTCCTGCAGCCTCAGGCAGTGCCGGCACAGCAAGGCGCAGTTCGCCTTGCCCCAGACAGGTGTGGTGCCCGCCGACGTGGTGGCCGTACGCCACCTGGCAATACCGCATGGGAGCAATCCATTTACGGTATGGCAACCCAACAGGCAGCATCATCAGAGATGATGGCTCAGGCCATGGATAGGGTGGCCACTTCCATTGTCCCCCCCGAAAGGCTGATGGAGCGACTACAGCAGGCAACCGACTCCATCTGCCAGTCACACAGGGAGGACATGTTGGCGTCCGACAGGGACAGGCGGGCGGCACTGGCGACTCTGCAGGAAGCCATCTCCATAGAGTCCCAGGGCCACAGGGAAGCCCTGAGGCTGGAACTCCTTCACCTCAGGACGACTCTTGTTGAGCTTGAGGCTTCAACAAACCGAAGGACAGAACAGCAGCTGGAGTGTCTCACCCGTACGCTCTCAGCTGAGATGCAGGCAACTAGGGCGGAGGTCTGGGCATCCCGTGAGTTGTTGCATGGGGACCTCCGCACACTCATCCTCCAGAACGAGACCTACCACACCCGCATGCTTGCAGCCATGGAGGAACAGACTAGGGCTTTGCATGGGCTGCCTCCCGTAGTGCCACCACCTCCGGATGCAGCTGCAGAGGGTGAGAATAGCGACAGCAGTGATACTCCCACAATAGGGTAGCCGTGTAGGCCATGAGCCCATGGAGGTGTTTTTTTTTCGCAAGATCCACACAGGTGGGTTTTGGTGTGCACCCTGTCCTCGGAACTCCTGGGTGGCCTCCCCAACCCCCACCGGGCCCATTAATGGCCATTTTTTATTTTTTATTTTTTTATTTTTGGGACAGTGTGTTGCCTTGTGTGGCTCCCGTGGGCATAGGCTGCATTGTGGCTGGGAACATGCAGGCTTGTCATGGATTTGGTTCAGATGCTTGGGTTTTTGTCACACACACCCCTCCTGCTTCCCGTTTCCATGGGCTTGCAAAGGGTGTGCCCAAGTGACATTGACGTACATGGTGACATTGGACTCCCATGAGTTGTGTTGGCAGTCTGTAGTCAATACTGTGTATACATTCATAGTGCATATTGTTGTTGTATTGTACACTGCGTGGTGTATTGATATGTGCCTCTGCATCCATCTCATCCTCCATATTTGCAGGTCCATTCCTCATGTCTTCACAATGCGGTCCACCTTGGAACTGGAGTCCATGTTGTAAGCAGTGCACCTACACTCTTGCGTGGCGCTAACACTGTATACTTGCAAGTGTTCGGAGGGCTGTCATCATCAGATGGTGAGGCTAGCTAATTTTTAAGTCTGTAATGTCATGTTTAAGGTAGGTTGGAGGTTGTGTAGGTGATTGGTATTCTTGGTAAGTATTTGGTAATGTGGGTTTTAGGTCCTGCATTACTGTGAGCATTTCATTTGTGGACAGGTTTCCATTGGGGACACTGTAGCTGCTGACACTTGGGGCATGTTATGGGGATTCATTTCTTTGCTCTCACATTGCATGACATGCCATGGTGTGCTGTGTGGCCGTGCCGGGGAGGGGGTGGGTGACATGGAACTGTTTTCATGTAGTATTTTGCAAGTGGGTATTCATTTCTGCAGCATGGAAGTGTCTTTTCATGACACTGCATTGGTGGTGTTTGTGTAGGTAGGGATGCTCACATTGTGACACTTCCACATGAACAATCTCAGGCTGCTATGGTTCTGACAGTTGACAGTCCCCTTGTTCGTCTTAATTGTCAGGTCGAGTCATCATTGCTTATCAGATGGTATGTGCCAGGCCTGTGTGCACTCCACTGGGGTGTGATTTCTATGTGAAGTAATTAACCACCAGCTGCGTACGGGCTGCCTCACCCTGTGCCCTCTCCCCTCCCAGGCGCAGCGGGCGTGCATGTGGTTGGGGATGTGGGGGCACCACCATGTCCACGGCCAGGCCCCGGCGTGTTGCAACATTGTGCAGGACACATGCTGCCACTATGATCCTGCACACTACTGGGGGCGCATATAACAGCTGCCCGCCAGAACGGTTAAGGGAGCGAAAGCGTGACTTGAGCACTCCGAATGTGCGCTCCACTATGCCCGGGTTACAATATGGGCTGTGTTGTATCTTACCTCTGGAGGCGTGATGGGGTTCCTGTTAGGCGGAAACCTGTGCAGTTCCCTCGGGGACCACTGCAAAAGATTTAGGACTACAGGCGTTTGGCGGTGAACCCACTTGGTAGCAGTCTGCACCACACAGATTCATTTGGTAGCTCTGGCTGAGCAGTCAGACTTCCCTCAAGAAGAGTTGAGCAGTATGTGGCGTATACAAAATAGGGCAATTCTTCCCAGCAAGACAAGCAAACACGTAACAAGGCTTAGTGTAAAGATATTAAGGTATTTATTTATAACAAAACATCTATGGAAAACACTATGGCACTTTCACGGAAAACAAATCAAACACAATTACTCTACGAAGAAGAAATGATCAATCCCCCTAGCAATATTTCGACAAGTCTAGGTTCTACCGGCACCACTTATATTCAGACAGAGGTGTATACCTCAACCTAGATGGCACTCTAATATTAGTTAGGACGGGAGAGAAAAAGATAGGCAGGTTACGAAATCAACACAGTTCAATACTTCACGGGCAAAATGTACGGTAAGAAGGCAGAACCACAATAGATCATAAAGTTCAGGGGCCAGGCCCACTCGGAGAGAGGCAAGGCGATATGTCCCAGAAAGTCTCTAGTGGAGATGCATTCAAGTCTTTGTAGCAAATTGTTATCGGCAGATTGAACCAGTTCAGAACAATAAACGAGAAAAGCTTGGAGGCGACCCAACGGAAAGGAGAGGATTAAGACACCTCACTCGAACCGATCGAAAGGGAAGCCAGGCGGACACGGTACCTTGTTGTGGAGGGCAGCTCCGGCGGAGGCAGTTGTTCCTGGTGGTGGATGCACGTCGGGTCTTTGCCAAGAGTAGAGAGGTCCTCGTCGTCGAAGAAAAGTGAAGTCCGGTGCACCACCAGGGTAAAGACCAGCCGCGGAGTGCTCTGTCACAAGGCACCACCTTTTGGTCACGGTACAGGGGTAGTGGCTATCCGGTTGCCGAGGTGCGCTGCACGGGCAATTAGACCACTGCGTCCTGAGGCGAATAAAAAGCAAAGGGGACTGGTTGTTCCCACCAGTCAGGGGAAGAGACTCTCCGGCAGGGAGATCTCCTCTGTCGTCGGGAAGTGGTGAGTCGGCTCAGCAGGGCTCCACCGGAGGTGTCCTCGTTGCAGGTCGGCTCAGCGTTACCCTCGTCGGATTCTTAGGTCCTGTGGCGACTTCTGAAGATCCAGTCCCAAAAGCCCTGCTTTTATGCAGAAAACCCCCATTCATTCAGCCTAGCTGTCAATCAACACATGCTAAGTGGTGAGCGGGAAGGCTCACCACTTGGGCCAATCACTCCAGAGTGCGACCGGAGTTGGCAAGGCAACTCGGTCCAGGGTGCCTAAACCCCCTCCCACACCCCTGTGGTAACCCAGACAGAATGGCACCACTTTGGAGGGCCTCTGTATAGAGCCCGCCAAAAGTGGAACAAAGGGCTCAACCTTTGGTTTAGGAGTTACAGAGATGAACACAGACGCCATTTTAAAAAACCGAGTTCTGGCAGAAAATACCATCCAATAAACTTATTTACGATAAGTAGACCGGGGGTATGTTAGAGATTAACGAGGAAAAGTATCAATCTCCAACAATGGGACGAATCCCATAGGGTTAGGTTCGGGGTCGAACATAACAAGTAGTTTCCACTGCCACCAGCCAAAACTCGACGAGGGGGGACGGGACAGTGCCCCCTCGAATAACAGACCTAGGAGTAATTGAATTACCCCTACTAGTACGTCCACAATAGGATGGTTTGTACTAGTCCTGTTAGTAAATTTAGGTCTAGTAAAGCCAATGGTGACTTTACATGCCCGGGGAGACAGTAGTCAGTCCCCGGGTATGGAGTCTATGGTGGAGGTCCGCTAGGGCGCCCCAGTGTTACGGCACTTAGGGTGCGGTGTAACACACATAGAAAAACCTATGAGACCCTATGGAGTAAAAGACCCCATAGCCCATAGAACACATTGACATTCAAAGGAATTACACACATACATGTCCAAGAGTGGGAGGAAAAGAGTCTCACTCTTGGCAGGATGGAAAAAACAAACTCCAGAAATCCAGCAAAGCTGGTGGGGGACTCACTAGGTTTAGGAAATTCAGCCTAAACAGAGAATTCTCCCTAACAGTTCCGAATTGGCGTCATCATGTGGGTGCTCAGAGGGTAAGCACTGTCCCCTGGTGAGGAGGTGATGGGTATCATTAGTGGGGTAGTGACATAACTCTGCATCTGACATGCATGCATGTGCAGTGGCATTCATACTCACCAAGCAGCCATGTATCGCCATGCCGGCCAGCTTCTAGGTCCCGGCTTAGGGTAGACATTCGGTAAATGAAGCTGTCGTGGGTGGACCCTGGATAGTTGGCATATACTGAGGTGATGATTCCCTTAGCATTACATACTACCTGCACGTTGATGGAATGCCAGTGCTTGCGGTTCCTATAGATGTGCTCAGATGCCCTGTGGGGACGTAGTGCCACATGGGTGCAGTCAATGGCACCTAGCACTTTTGGAAATTGTGCCAACCGTAGAAATCAAGGGTGGCAGCCTGCCTTTCTGCAGGTGTCCAGGGCAGGTATATGTGCCTACGGACTGATGGTCGTGCAGTGATGATGTTCAAGACCTGGTGTAGGCAGCGTGACTGCGTGGCCTCTGACACCCCACCCACTATGGCACTTGTCCGCTGAAATGATCCTGTGGCCAAGAAGTGCAGTACATTGAGGACCTTCTCCAGGGGGCTGAGTGCTTGGGAGCACAGGGTGGGTGATGTGAGGTCATCCTCCCACTCACTGACCAGGTCCAGTATTATGTGTGGGGGAAACCTGTACCTCCCATATACTTGGTCATCAGGCATCCCAAAAAGGCTAGTTCTGGGAGTGAAAATTCGGGCCCTCACTATCCTCCTCCTCCTTTGGTAACCCACGGCCACTGCTGCTAGGAATGGTATATTCATCCTGGCGTATGAGCTTGTTTGTTGTTTGCGCGCACTTTTATGCTGCGCGGGTCGACGTACGCCTGCTTCATGCTGGCGTACGTGTCTCAGGATTGGACCATTTTTCGGCACGTCGTAGGCGAACGTGTGAATCTTCCCGCCCACCCCAGGAATACACGTAGCACGCTCTCACAGGCACAGTCGCGGGTAAATATTCTCGCCCACCCCTGGAATACATGTAACCCACTCTCACAGGCCCAATCGCGTGTGGAAGTTCACGCGCACCCCGAAGTACACGTACCCAGGCCAATCGCGTGTGGGACTTCCCGTGCACCCCGAAGTACACGTACAATCGCGTTTGGAACTTCCAGCGCACCCCGTAGTACAAGTACCCAGGCAAATCGCGTGTGGAAGTTCACGTGCACCCCGAAGTACACGTACCCAGGCAAATTGCACGGCTGGGGGGTGGGGGTGGTGGTAGACATGAGTGGGGGCCTGGTGGAGGCTGCCCCTGCACTGCGGGGGGGGGGTGGGAGACATGAGTGGGGGCCTGGTGGAGGGTGCCCCTGCACTGCTGGGGGGTGGGGGTGGTGGGAGACATGGGTGGGGGCCTGGTGGAGGGTGCCCCTGCACTGCTGGGGGGTGGGGGTGGTGGGAGACATGAGTGGGGGCCTGGTGGAGGCTGCCCCTGGTGGCTGTGGGATGGGGGTTGTGGGAGACATGAGTGGGGGCCTGGTGGAGGCTGCCCCTGGTGGCTGTGGGATGGGGGTGGTGGGAGACATGGTTGGGGGCCTGGTGGAGGGTGCCCCTGCACTGCTGGGGGGTGGGGGTGGTGGGAGACATGAGTGGGGCCCTGGTGGAGGCTGCCCCTGGTGGCTGTGGGATGGGGGTGGTGGGAGACATGAGTGGGGGCCTGGTGGAGGGTGCCCCTGCACTGCTGGGGGGTGGGGGTGGTGGAAGACATGGGTGGGGGCCTGGTGGAGGTTGCCCTGCACTGCTGGGGGGTGGGGGTGGTGGGAGACATGAGTGGGGGCCTGGTGGAGTCTGCCCCTGGTGGCTGTGGGATGGGGGTGGTGGGAGACATGGGTGGGGGCCTGGTGGAGGGTGCCCCTGCACTGCTGGGGGGTGGGGGTGGTGGGAGACATGAGTGGGGGCCTGGTGGAGGCTGCCTCTGGTGGCTGTGGGATGGGGGTGGTGGGAGACATGGGTGGGGGCCTGGTGGAGGGTGCCCCTGCACTGCTGGGTGTTGGGGGTGGTGGGAGACATGAGTGGGGGCCTGGTGGAGGCTGCCCCTGGTGGCTGTGGGATGGGGGTGGTGGGAGACATGAGTGGGGGCCTGGTGGAGGCTGCCCCTGGTGGCTGGGGGGTAGGGGTGGTGGGAGACATGGGTGGGGGCCTGGTGGAGGCTGCCCATGCACTGCTGGGGGGTGGGGGTGGTGGGAGACATGGGTGGGGGCCTGGTGGAGGGTGCCCCTGCACTGCTGGGGGGTGGGGGTGGTGGGAGACATGAGTGGGGGCCTGGTAGAGGCTGCCCCTGGTGGCTGGGGGATGGGGGTGGTGGGAGACATGAGTGGGGGACTGGTGGAGGCTGCCACTGGTGGCTGTGGGATGGGGGTGGTGGGAGACATGAGTGGGGGCCTGGTGGAGGCTGCCCCTGGTGGCTGGGGGTTGGGGGTGGTGGGAGACATGAGTGGGGGCCTGGTGGAGGCAGCCCCTGGTGGCTGGGGGGTGGGGGTGGTGGGAGACATGAGTGGGGGCCTGGTGGAGGCTGCCCCTGCACTGCGGGGGGGTGGGGGTAATAGGGGACATATGTGGGGGCCTGGTGGAGGCAGCCCCTGGTGGCTGTGGGATGGGGGTGGTGGGAGACATGAGTGGGGGCCTGGTGGAGGCTGCCCCTGGTGGCTGGGGGGTGGGGGTGGTGGGTGACATGAGTGGGGGCCTGGTGGAGGCTGCCCCTGGTGGCTGGGGGGTGGGGGTGGTGGGAGACATGAGTGGGAGCCTGGTGGAGGCTGCCCCTGGTGGCTGGGGGGTGGGGGTGGTGGGAGACATGAGTGGGGGCCTGGTGGAGGCGGCCCCTGCACTGCGGGGTGGGGGTAATAGGGGACATGAGTGGGGGCCTGGTGGAGGCTGCCCCTGCACTACTGGGGGGTGGGGGTGGTGGGAGACATGGGTGGGGCCCTGGTGGAGGCTGCCCCTGGTGGCTGTGGGATGGGGTGGTGGGAGACATGAGTGGGGGCCTGGTGTAGGCTGCCCCTGGTGGCTGGGGGGTGGGGGTGGTGGGAGACATGAGTGGGGGCCTGGTGGAGGCTGCCCCTGGTGGCTGGGGGGTGGGGGTGGTGGGAGACATGGGTGGGGGCCTGGTGGAGGGTGCCCCTGCACTGCTGGGGGGTGGGGGTGCAGGGGGACATGAGTGGGGGCCTGGTGGAGGCTGCCCCTGGTGGCTGGGGGGTGGGGGTGGTGGTAGACATGGGTGGGGGCCTGGTGGAGGCTGCCCCTGCACTGCTGGGGGTGGGGGTGGTGGGAGACATGAGTGGGGGCCTGGTGGAGGCTGCCCCTGCACTGCTGGGGGGTGGGGGTGCAGGGGGACATGGGTGGGGGCCTGGTGGAGGCTGCCCCTGGTGGCTGGGGGGTGGGGGTGGTGGTAGACATGGGTGGGGGCCTGGTGGAGGCTGCCCCTGCACTGCTGGGGGGTGGGGGTGGTGGGAGACATGAGTGGGGGCCTGGTGGAGGCTGCCCCTGGTGGCTGGGGGGTGGGGGTGGTGGGAGACATGGGTGGGGGCCTGGTGGAGGCTACCATTGGTGGCTGTGGGATGGGGGTGGTGGGAGACATGAGTGGGGGCCTGGTGGAGGCTGCCCCTGGTGGCTGGGGGGTGGGGGTGGTTGGAGACATGGGTGGGGGCCTGGTGGAGGCTGCCCCTGGTGGCTGGGGGGTTGGGGTAATTGAGGACATGAATGGGGGCCTAGTGGAGGCTGCCTCTGCACTGCTGGCGGGTGGGGGTGGTGGGAGACATGAGTGGGGGCCTGGTGGAGGCTGCCCCTGCACTGCTGGGGGGTGGGGGTGGTGGGTGACATGAGTGGGGGCCTGCTGGAGGCTGCCCCTGGTGGCTGGGGGGTGGGGGTGGTGGGAGACATGAGTGGGGGCCTGGTGGAGGCTGCCCCTGCACTGCGGGTGGGTGGGGGTAATAGGGGACATGAGTGGGGGCCTGGTGGAGGCTGCCCCTGGTGGCTGGGGGGTGAGGGTGGTGGTAGACATGAGTGGAGGCCTGGTGGAGGCTGCCCCTGGTGGCTGTGGGATGGGGGTGGTGGGACACATGAGTGGGGGCCTGGTGGAGGGTGCCCCTGCACTGCTGGGGGGTGGGGGTGGTGGGAGACATGAGTGGGGGCCTGTTAGAGGCTGCCCCTGGTGGCTGGGGGATGGGGGTGGTGGGAGACATGAGTGGGTGCCTGGTGGAGGCTGCCACTGGTGGCTGTGGGATGGGGGTGGTGGGAGACATGAGTGGGGGCCTGGTGGAGGCTGCCCCTGGTGGCTGGGGGGTGGGGGTGGTGGGAGACATGAGTGGGGGCCTGGTGGAGGAAGCCCCTGGTGGCTGGGGGGTGGGGGTGGTGGGAGACATGAGTGGGGGCCTGGTGGAGGCTGCCCCTGCACTGCGGGGGGTGGGGGTAATAGGGGACATATGTGGGGGCCTGGTGGAGGCAGCCCCTGGTGGCTGTGGGATGGGGGTGGTGGGAGACATGAGTATTGGCCTGGTGGAGGCTGCCCCTGGTGGCTGGGGGGTGGGGGTGGTGGGTGACATGAGTGCGGGCCTGGTGGAGGCTGCCCCTGGTGGCTGGGGGGTGGGGGTGGTGGGAGACATGAGTGGGAGCCTGGTGGAGGCTGCCCCTGGTGGCTGGGGGGTGGGGGTGGTGGGAGACATGAGTGGGGGCCTGGTGGAGGCTGCCCCTGCACTGCGGGGGGTGGGGGTAATAGGGGACATGAGTGGGGGCCTGGTGGAGGCTGCCCCTGCACTGCTGGGGGGTGGGGGTGGTGGGAGACATGGGTGGGGCCCTGGTGGAGGCTGCCCCTGGTGGCTGTGGGATGGGGTGGTGGGAGACATGAGTGGGGGCCTGGTGTAGGCTGCCCCTGGTGGCTGGGGGGTGTGGGTGGTGGGAGACATGAGTGGGGGCCTGGTGGAGGCTGCCCCTGGTGGCTGGGGGGTGGGGGTGGTGGGAGACATGGGTGGGGGCCTGGTGGAGGGTGCCCCTGCACTGCTGGGGGGTGGGGGTGCAGGGGGACATGAGTGGGGGCCTGGTGGAGGCTGCCCCTGGTGGCTGGGGGGTGGGGGTGGTGGTAGACATGGGTGGGGGCCTGGTGGAGGCTGCCCCTGCACTGCTGGGGGGTGGGGGTGGTGGGAGACATGAGTGGGGGCCTGGTGGAGGCTGCCCCTCCACTGCTGGGGGGTGGGGATGCAGGGGGACATGGGTGGGGGCCTGGTGGAGGCTGCCCCTGGTGGCTGGGGGGTGGGGGTGGTGGTAGACATGGGTGGGGGCCTGGTGGAGGGGGTGGTGGGAGACATGAGTGGGGGCCTGGTGGAGGCTGCCCCTGGTGGCTGGGGGGTGGGGGTGGTGGGAGACATGGGTGGGGGCCTGGTGGAGGCTGCCCTTGGTGGCTGTGGGAGGGGGGTGGTGGGAGACATGTGTGGGGGCCTGGTGGAGGCTGCCCCTGGTGGCTGGGGGGTGGGGGTGGTGGGAGACATGGGTGGGGGCCTGGTGGAGGCTGCCCCTGGTGGCTGGGGGGTTGGGGTAATTGGGGACATGAGTGGGGGCCTAGTGGAGGCTGCCCCTGCACTGCTGGGGGGTGGGGGAGAGTGGGAGACATGAGTGGGGGCCTGGTGGAGGCTGCCCCTGCACTGCTGGGGGTGGGGGTGGTGGGTGACATGAGTGGGGGCCTGCTGGAGGCTGCCCCTGGTGGCTGGGGGGTGGGGGTGGTGGTAGACATGAGTGGGGGCCTGGTGGAGGCTGCCCCTGCACTGCGGGGGGTGGGGGTAATAGGGGACATGAGTGGGGGCCTGGTGGAGGCTGCCCCTGGTGGCTGGGGGGTGAGGGTGGTGGTAGACATGAGTGGAGGCCTGGTGGAGGCTGCCCCTGGTGGCTGTGGGATGGGGGTGGTGGGACACATGAGTGGGGGCCTGGTGGAGGCTGCCCCTGCACTGCTGGGGGGTGGGGGTGGTGGGAGACATGTGTTGGTGATCAGTGGTGCAAGGTGACATGTGGGTTGGCTGGTGGGCATGGCCATGGTGGATGGGTTGCCTGTGGGACATGAGCAGGGGTGCAGGGTAGTACCCTGTGGTGTGGGCTGCCTGCAGGGTCCGTGGAGGGTGTAGAGGGAACACCTGGTGGGACCCACATGGCCAAATCACGTGTAGCATTCCCCGGCACCACTGAAATACACGTACCCTGCAGAAATCGCGTGTGAATCTTCCGCGCACATCGGAATACACGTACCCAGGCCAATCGCGTGTGGAAGTTCCCACGCACCCCCACCAAGCCAGGCCAATCGCGTGTGGAACTTCCCGCACACCCCTTAGTACACGTACCCAGGCCAATCGCGTGTGGAACTTCCCGCGCACCCCGTAGTACACCTACCCAGGTCAATCGCATGTGGAACTTCACGCGCACCCCTGAAATCCACATACCCTGCCAAATCGCGTGTGAAACTTCGCGTGCACCCCTGGAATCCACGTACCCAGCCAAATCGCGTGTTAAACTTCCCGCGCACCTCTGAAATCCACATACCCGGCCAAATCGCGTGTGGAACTTCCCGCGCACCCCTGTAATCCATGTACCCAGCCAAATCGCGTGTGAAACTTCCCGCGCACCCCTGGAATCCACGTACCCAGCCAAATCGCGTGTGAAACTTCCCGCGCACCCCGAAATACACGCACACGTTATTTTTCAGTCAGCGGGTGTCCGAGTTTGTGGGTACCCCTTTGCACGTCATTTGTCCTGGAGGGCCACAGTATAGGACATTCATCATAGCTGTATATAGGTGCTATTTGTTGGCGCACCTTTTGGCGCACATTTATTACAGGCGCAGGGACGCTACCGCCTGCTTTCTTGTGGCGGTCGTGTTTGTGCCTGTGCGCTGGTTTGACCGTGCGCTGTTTTGCCCTATTCGATTCCATGAATGCGTGTTGTAGGCGAGCGTGTGGGCGTTCCGCGCACTTGCACCCTGTACTTCCCCCGTGACGCCCACATTTTGGCAAGTTGTTCCCCATTCCGAGTGTTACGCCCCGTGTTCCGCCTACTTTTGTTGTGTGCGCCGCGCTATGTGTGATTTTCGCTGTGGCGTGTGCGATTTTCGCTGTGACCTGGCGCACGCCGTTAGATGGCCTGTGCGCCAACGTGCGCCGCGCACTTTTTTAGCGCACATCCGATGGTTTTCTCACGCACGACCTTCCATGAATCGATGTGCGCTGCTTTTCGTGCGAATTTCGCACTTGCACTGCGATTTTCGCTATTCCACTGCGAATCGCACGTTTTTGGCCACTTTCACCGCGCTAATTATTCCATGAATCGGCCTCGGTCTTGTTTTTTTGAAGTATTGAGCGCCTCCCCATGTGAACTTTGGAAAAAAGGTGCTTTCTGAACTCTCGTGTGAGACCCAGGGACGCCATTTAGGGGTCGCCAGAGGTCACAAGAGCGACCGCTGCTGATTGGCCAGCGACCTCTGTCAATCTCTTGCGACCTCTGGCCATCAACCAATCAGAGGAGGAGGGGCGTGGCCACAGCGTGCTGTGTCGCTTGTGGTCCTCCATTTTGATTTCCACCATTTTGTAATGTAATGCGCACGTGTAAACGCATGCTGCTGCTGATCAGTTCCTGCTGCTCAGCTCTATCCAGTGACCAGTGACCACTGAAGAAGGCCAGGCTAGGCCAGCTGCAGTGTCGCGATGTGGTGAGTACTAACTGGCCATGGGTCGAGGGCAGCGGGTGTAGTCTGTGTGTGTGTGAGGGCGGGCCGCCGGTGCGCACTTCTGCCACCGTGACCATCAGCGTGGGTAGTGGTGGTTGTTTCGTTTCGATTGAAAGCCTGCCTGGCTCTGGCAGCCTGCCGTGCAGCCCGGGGGCCGGGCCCCAGGACCCGGCGGCGACGCCGCAGGCGAGGGCACACGGCCACCGGCACGGCAGAGACATGTCTCTGCCGTGCCGGCCCGGTGGCCATGTTGTGTGCCCCCGCTGGGCTGCGCAGCAGGTGGCAGCCAGGCTTTCAAATAAAAACGAAACGGCACAGCTCTATTGTCCGAAGTAGACTCGTTTCCTGGTGCGCGCGCTGGGAGCGGAACACTGCGCAGTTCGCGGCAGCCGGCGACCCTCCTGTCCGGTTGTGGAGCATGACCACATCGGTTCACCCAGTTTTTAAGGACACAAGACACCCCGCTTGGGTAGAGGAGACAAAGGATACTTCAGTGTTTTCTGCTAAGATAATTCCTCCGGGTTTCCTGACACCTTCTCAAAAGCCAAGAAGCCACGGGGAGGCAAATCTCCAGAACTGAAACTAAAGTGGAATCGTGGGGGGCGGTGATCACATCCCTCTTCCACTTTCCCACAACGGTGGGAAGCTAGGGCGATGCTGGATTTTGTGGTGCTATGCCCTTTGAGAGGTGTTGCTGCCGAGGCTCGACGCTTCCTGCCTCTTTCTCATGTCTTCTTACACGGGCCTCTTCCTCCTGCACTTTACTGCACTTTACTGCTCATTCTAAGCACGGCTGGTACTTAAGATACACAGCGTGTGTATCCTCTCGGCTGGGTTTAGGGCCCGATATTAGGAAAATGAGCCTTGCCACACAAAGCGACCCTGTAGCGACCCTGTAGGCCAGCCTAAGCTTCATTTTGGGGTTCTGCCCAGCAGGCCATTCCCAGCCTAATTCTTGGGTATCTGTTACACTTTGGCCATTAGCAGCACGGGAAAAACTCGCACAGCTGCAAAAAAAAGAGCGCGCAGGATCTGGTGACATGTGAGTTATAAGTGGGCGGCAGCGGCGCAACAAGAAACACACATTCCAATATAACTGCAATGCGTACCTTCATGCGCTCCGAATACGGGAATATGTGCTGTGCCTTCTTCTCAACACCTGATATGTCACTTTTCTCTTCCATTAAGTTTATAAAATGTCTGCGACAGAGGGGTTCAGGGGGTCCTCCTGTTCCGACAGAGCCCTCTACAAGGGAAAAGCGCAGTGGAGGCTCGAGAATGGATCTCTTGTGGAATTTGAAGTGGCACTAGAGCACAGAGGCAACCCCTGCATTGAGCAAGGCCTTCTGTGTAGAGGAGTGTGCGGGGCTGGAAATGGGGACACACGTTCTCTGGGAACCCACCAGAGTTCGGAAGAGTGGTGTGAGCAGTAAGCACGTGGCAAGGGGAGTCAAGGAATTGTAGTAATAGGCAGTACGGAAACGAGGCCCTTTGCTTCCCCATGAAGCGGGATTGGGCGTTCACTTTGAGGGACAGCGCCCACCCTTCCTCCTCCGGGCCTCAGTTCGGGGAGGGCAATGTATGTGCAGATAGTGGCAAGCTTCAAGCTGGTGGGTATGAGAGAAGGCGCACAGGTGCTCCATGGAAAGGTCTTCTGGTTACACAGTAATAGCCTTCTCTGACTGCAGGGGAACGTGTGGAGAATTGGCTCAGGATAAGGATTTGCCCGTGGTTAAGCTATCTGGCAGTCCAGCAGATCGGATGTGAGTTCCTCTTAGCAGATGACTGTCATCGGGGACTTCATGCAGGCCAATGTCCCGGGCTTTCATTTCTATAGGCGTCTTCTGGGAGTTGTAGTCGGGACAGCTGAATGCTTTGCAGTAACAACTAATGTTAAAGCAAACCCCCTGGGTTTAGTCGTCTCCTGATCTGATCAAAGTGCACTGGCCATCCCTTCTGGAAAACTACAACGTTCTTCTCTAACAGCTCTGCACCATTACATGGGTTATTTATGACGTTTTTTCGGGGGCTAGGTGGGTTTACTCTTGAAGTAAATACTGACTTACCTATGAGTAGGTCCAGGGGTGAGCTGGGAAACAAAAGAGGCCTTGGAAATAATTTTCAACATGGCCGCATGTTACATATTTTGAGCAAGCCCAACCCCTTTCCTATAAGGAAAGGTGGACATAAAATAGGTAACCACACAAAAGAGGCCCAGGATGCAGAGGCCTACCCGGAAATCTCCAGAGTTCCCTGTAGGCTGGTCCAACCCTGAGTAAATTACTCGGGATTATGTTTTGGGGCCAGTTACTGACAACTGCAGAGTTGTGCATGTGTCATTGGAGTGTATGGATAAAATATGCAATCCCATAAAGGGTAAATTCATTTGGGTTCACAAAATGTCAAAGTTGTCCTAGAATCTTTTGTGCACACAGCTAAGTTATGCCTGAATGTTTTAGTTTTAAAAGGTGGGTGTGAGGTGTGAAATTGATTGAACATGTGTCTAACAATGTGGGATGTGTGGTGTCCGAAGGCATATGTGGCATATTTTTGACTAAGAGAAACATGGTGTAATTTACTCCAGAGCATGTTGGACTACCCATCATGTTTTTGACAGAATTAATAGTTCTGTGTGATCTGGTCGAATTTATTAAATCGAGGGAGAATTGGTCGAATTACTTTTTTCTTTCAGAAAATTTCACCACAAATGTATGTGCGGAGACCCCCGCAGCCTTCCCCCAAACACCCCTGCCTTTATTATTACGCTAAACCCCGTCCCCATAAACTTTTCGGTAATATGTGTCAGGAAAAATTCTACCAATTCTCCCTCGGCTGAACACCACAGGGCACTTGTACGCGAGGCTTTGATAGGTAATACAAGAAATGTGAACATTTTAAGTGGGCCGGTGGAAACCCCTATTACAATGTTTTGGGCAAACCCCTGTTTGATGCCAGTACTGGGGCGGCCATCGGTCTGGTACATGTTCTGCGCTGTCCTGTCTTGCCAGTGTTTTTAGGTCTTGGTTGTCACTGTCTTTTCTCTGCTCGGGCCTCTGCACAGAGTGGCATGGACCGGCAACAGGCACGTCCATGAGCTGGATTAATGGCATTCGCTGCAGTCGCGCAAAACAAAACCATCTCTGCCCTAAATAGAGAGGCAGCCCCTAGTTCTCCAAAAGGGTTGCCATTAAACCAGAGCTTGCTTTTCCCATGATGTAGTGACAGTGTAGCTGAGTGGCACCATGACACCTCTAATATAATATGTACCTTCAAAATTGGGGCGGAGAACGGGGAATGTTGAAGTACATGGCAGCAGCGTGATGAAGTTAAAGGAAATGGCTCGCTGTGACGTTGTATGAGCATGCAAGTCCCCTGATGTCTAGAGATGGATGGATTAGGAACATGACATTTTGGACAATTACAAGTACTTTTACTTCTGCCACTGCATTGCATGGGCAGAGAAGGCGGCATACAGCCGTTTTGCTTACTTTAGTTCTCAGAATTTCGAGTGGGAGTTGGGAGATCTACGATCTGGCTGGCTATGGACTGCATTTTAGTCCGTAGTGCATTTAAAACAACAAATGCTTTATGTTTACTATGCTCTCTTACGCCATGCAACTGATTTTGTGAGCTGTGTGTGTGTGAATAGGGTTTGTGGTGCTGATAATGTGGGGGAAAAACTGAGTCTGGGGGGATCTGTTGATTTCTACAGCATGCACTCTGCACCATTCCATCACATAGTGAAATATGTGAGTTCTAATAAAGGTTAATGCTGTTTGTGACAAACGCTGTGGCAAACCTACTACCTATAATCCCAAGTGCAGTGCATGCAGGGCGATGTGGACTGCCATCATACAGAGCTTTAAGAGCTGGAGTGACAAACCATTATCTATTCCTGCAGGCAGCACAACATAACAGTGGAAAGTCATTCCAGCTATCTGAAACTGCACAGCCTCGCAGAACAAGCAGCTGTAAAGGCTGCAAGAGCTTTTGTGTGGCTCCCTGCCTTTCCAGCCTTGTGGCTCGTGCAGTTGCCAGGCGTTAATGGACCACAATCTCCTGGTAGCCCCGGCAGGAGCTGCACAGACCCTTGTTCTCTGCAGTGCTACATCGCGATTAACCGCTGCGTCTCTTCACCTAGCCCACATCCTCTGTCTGTGCCTGGTTCTGAGACACGCTGCTGGGGGAGGAGGTCATACAATTCCGAGAGTAGCAATCCTGCCCTGGCCCCTACCCCAGAGTAGCAGGGTCCTCATCACCCCCATTGACAGAGTCATAAATCTGACCTGGTTACATACCTCCAAGCTTTCCTTTTGGCCCTCTTCTTCCTTATCTGATTTCCCCTTCTAGGGGTATTGTGAAGAACAAATCCGGTGCCGGCGAGGATCAGGGCAGATGAGAGCTCCTGCAATGGTGGGGATCAGGTGAGCGGGGGACTGGCGAGGATGTAGGTGAGGTGAGAGGGGTGCGGGATCAGGTGAGAGGGGGGCTGGCGAGGACAGGGATCAGGGCAGCTGAGGGATGCCTGCGATGGTGGGAATCAGGTGAGAGGGTTGGGGGATCAGGTGAGAGGGGGGGCTGGCGAGGGTGGGGATCAGGTGAGGGTGGGGATCAGGAGAGAGGGGGGCCGGCGAGGATGTGGGTCAGGAGAGGTGCGGGCGAGGGTCGGGATCAGGTGAGACAGGTGGTGCCGATGGTTGGGATCTAATGATTTTTAGAAATGGAGGCACAGATGCAAAGCAAGTCTGTCCCTCAATTTCTAAAAATCTTTTTGGCGCCCCTCTTGCATTGCATCTGTTAAACAAGGTGGCAGGGAGAGGGCAATTGAGACTGTTTGATATGATATGATAGGTTATTTATAACAAGCTTAATACCCAGAGGTTTCTAAGCGCAGACCTGGGGATCAAACCCGTGTTGCTCCGTGTCGTTTTGCTTCCAAGGTGAGCACGTTGCTGCTGAGCTATCCTACCGAGACTGCATGTCTCTGAGTGTGTACGTGGTGAGGGTGAATGCTATGCTATGGGTGGGGAACGGAGGCGTTGAGGGAGGCAACTCCCCTGAATTCTAAAGAAGGTAACAGGGTGGGAGGCTGGGGTGAGGTGGAATCACCTTCTTGGGGGGGGGGTTTAGCAGGGTGCGGGGCAGTAAAATGTGATAATTCAGCCTTTTGAAGACCACACAAACCGACTAAAATAAATCGGTCTTTTTGTATATGTTCTTCAAAATGCAGAATTGTCATATAGAACCCAGTATGTACCTTGCCATACTGTTGACCTTGTTCAGTGTATTAGCATGCAATGGGATAGTACTGGCAGAGCCTAATGGTGCAGAGCTAATGGGCTTCTCTTTTTTTAAAGAGACAGTAACAACACTTCTCAGCAGGGCTGTGTAATCTATTTTCTACTAGAGCTGCCATATTTGAAATGGGGGCAATGCTGGTACTGCTCAGTTAACTCACTAAACAGGACTTTTATCATTTTAATACTATGCTTTTGTTGAGGCAATGCTAATTCATCTTAGTGGGGCTGCTATACTTTTGATGGAACTACATCAGCACTTCTCAGCTGAGCTGCTACACTCTTATTAACAAGGCCCCAGCACTTATCAGCAGATTTATTTATTTTTATTTTAATTGGTTATTTATAATGCGCGTAATAATACCCAGAGGTTTCTAAGCGCGGACCGAGGGATCGAACCTGTGTTGCGTGGACTGAGGGATCGAACCTGTGTTGCTCCATGTCGTCTTGCTTCCAAGGCGTGCATGTTGCCCCTGAGCTATCCTCCCGAGACTCTGAAGATCTGAAGTACATTTAATGATACAGAACTATTGGGCAAGTCTAACATCATCATCAGAATACCTCAACACTGTTGTGGTTATACAAGAGCTAATAGATTTAAAGGGACTTTTGATTTTATGTGGGGCAGGCCCCAGCTGTATAACAATGAAAGACCAAGCAACAGCTTAAAGCACCACCAGGCGGGGCCTCTCTCCAGACTGCCCCAACAAGTAGCAGATGATTTCTGTGTGTGTGTGTGTCCTTTATTGTGTGGGGGAAGGGCTTGGCTTCTGTTCAGGTGGAAAACTACCCACTGGTCTGTACTGCAGGGCAGCAAATAATACAATGATTGTCACTGAATAATACACGTCCCGATATTTGCACTTTCCCCCTCTACTGTCTCTGTGGGGTCACCACACTGCACCATTACAGCATCCATTTTGCCCCCGCTTCACGAGACAAATCTGGGACCGGACCTGTGTGTGTTGTCAGGATAGAGAAAATGTGATCCCGGGCTTTGTGGGACGAAGGGAGTGTTTTATAATCAACTATCTTATTACATTTTGTCTTAGATAGATCATGTGGGGCAGGGATTGAAGGCATTTTTACTTCCTGCTGTGAGATAAGTCATCGCTGGTTCCATGTGCCCCCGATCCCAGCCAGAGTGTCCATGTGCCCCTCGCCACTGTGTCCATGTGCCCCTTGCCCCTCACCAATGTGTTCATGTGCCCTCCTGAGCCCAGTTTACAGCAACAGCTTATGCACATTAAACTGCTTAAATTAACCACAGGCAGATGAAATCCAGGTCATTTGTGTCCTGCAGCCTATACATTTTGCAATGCATCTAACTAGGATTTTACATTGTGACACGACATTATGTAAACTGCTCCTTGCCCGAGCCACACACAAGGCCTGCGCCTGCTGCGGCCTACAGAGCTAGTTCCTAGAGATCCTAGGGCAATGGCGCATAACATGCGTCTGTCCGAGTCACAGAAGGTTAATGATGAATCGTTGCTGGGTCGGAGACAGTCTCTAGGTCTGTCATGTGCAAAGCCTCTGTGGTCCAGTTTGTCTTTGCATGATGCGTACACCCCAGAACTCTAAAATTCGATTAAAAATTAATATGGTCTGGTGTTGCACAAATTAATCTTTCTGATATTTTGTTATTATTTTCAGACCTGCATCTTCGTGTGGGAGTGCCTTCCTTTCTGTGTTCTCAACGCCAGCAAAAAGTACCACCATTGAGCAGCTGACATCCAGCCTTATCTGTGACCGCTGTGAGAGGTAAATGAGCGTGAAGAAACATATTGAAAATGAACAGCATATGTTAATTATCTGATCTGTTAGTCCATATCTATTTATGCATTGCAGCCTTGTCCTAGTTGTTTCAACACTAAAGATGGCTGTTTCTCTTCCATTTAATCAGAGAACACCACAAAATTAACTTCAAACTGTATGACACTGAATGCATGCTTCACTTCAGTTTTGTGGGACCCACAAGTTTCCTTTTTTCTTAAGGGCAGAGTTTGAACAGGTTGCAACTGTTAATCTCTCAAATGTAAAGTATTACCCTGACAGATAAATACTTGAAATCACTGCTTAGGTATGTACTCAGTGCTCCAGATAAGATTTTGAAGTGGGACTATTGTATTCCCTATTTTGTAAACTTGGAAGTAAAATAATTTTTAGGGAGTAAACATGTAAATCTAGTTCCCCACGGCAGTATTTTGTAAGCAAGTAAAAACGCTTTAACTGAAAAACAGAAAGGTTTTTCTAATAATTTTGTTGCACCTAGTTACTCTATACACATTAGAAGATCATGTGCATGTCTACCGATCGAGCAGTAATAATAGTACTTTCTTCCTTTGGATCTACGTGCGCTACCTCTCCAAACATCCATGGAGCTGTGTGCGTGAAAGCAGGGGTCAGGGCCAGGGTCCACAGTGTTTGTTTCCTATTTTTTGTTGGGAGTATTTGTAATCTTTTTTTCATTTTGGGGAGTACTCGCTTATTTTCAGGGAGTACAGTGATAAACTTGTAAGCCAAAGCAATACATTTCAGATTTGTCTCCTCTTTGGTATTCAGCGGAAGTGGTCCTCCAAAGAAGTGTAAAGCACAAAAGAAGTCGGGAGGACAGTGAGGAATCCATCATTTGCTTGAATAATAGCTTCTGATTTAGCAGTACTAAAAGAACACCTGCAGGAAAACCCAAGGATCCAAAACAGAGGTCAATCGTTGATATGTTTTCTCCAAAAGCAAGAGGAGCTGGCCCTACTCCAGGCTCTGATTCAAGCAAGCGCAAGAGGTCTGATGATACCTCAAGTGGCAGTTCAAACACAGCTGCACATGTTGTCCAACCATCGGCCAGCACATCAACTCTTGCTGGCAGCGAAGCTGCTTCTTCAGGTGCAGACAGTGCATCTACATGTGCTGACATTGATTCACTATCTCCACATGCTGACTCTTTGTCTACAGCTCCACCTTCCTTGGCTGACATAGCATCTTCTTCATTTGTAGTGGCCACTGATGGCTCTTGTTCACGTGCAGACATTGCTGTGACGGTTTCACGTGATGCTGATGACCTAATCAACACTTCAACGTTCCTGGATAGCGCAGAGTGTTCTTTCAACCCTGATGTTGAGGATTGTTCTTCCTGTATTGGCATGTTTGATGATCCTCCCACTGGTGCTTGCTCTCCCGACATTTCACTCCTCGGGGAGAGCACAAGCAGCTCTTGGTTGCAGAGCGATAACAGTATGCAGATGTGTATAGCTGAGCAAGGCATTCCAAGAAGATCTCCAGCTCCCAATTTAGATGACAGTGTGGTGACTGATCTGTCCCCAAATCCATGCAGTGACCCTGTACAGCCAAAACTTCCTACATACCCTGTAACTGGTTCCCGTAAGTTTAACGGAGACTACAAAACATATCCTTGGGTGGAATATTCCGTTCTTAAAGATAAAGTATACTGCTTTGCATGCAGACATTTTGGTTCTAATTCTGGAGGAGGGGGGCGTGCACGTGGCAATGTTCCATTTGTTGATATTGGCTTCGCTAAATGGGAAAAGACACGTCGTTCTTTAAAGATGCACTCAGATTCTGATAAGCATAAGTCTTCGGTTGTAGCTTGGGCAGACTTTAAGCGTGTACAACAGACTACAGGCCCTCACCACTCAATTGTTTCAATGCTAGAAAAGGTTGGGGACCAAAATATTGAAGAGAATCGTCAACATGTGCTGCAGTTACTAAAGGTTGTATGTGTTTTGGGTCGTCAAGGACTTGCTTTCCGAGCCACAGATGAATCGCAAGACTCCCACAATAAGGGAAACTTCATAGCAATATTGCGTTTGCTGTCTGATAATAATGAACTTCTTCAAGTAAAAATGGCTAGACGATATGGACACTACACATCTCCAGAGTATCAAAATGACATGATCTCAGTTGTGGCAAATCTTATACGTCAGAATATCGTTAGGAAAGTGACAAAGCACTTTGCAGTGTTGGTTGATGAAACCAAAGACATTTCGCATAAAGAACAGATGAGCTTTGTGATCCGGTTTGTAGATCAAGATGGGAACATTCAGGAAAAAGCCATGGGATGTTACCACATGGAGAAGTTGGATGCCTCCAGTTTAGCTGCAGCCATTGACAAATCTGTACACAATGCTGGCCTTGACTGGAAGAACTGTGTGGCACAATGCTATGATGGGGCATCAGTTATGAGTGGCTGTTTCAATGGAGTGCAAGCGACAATAAAAGAAATTGCTCCACAGGCAGTTTACATTCACTGTCATGCACATCGTCTAAACCTTGTGTTAGTGCAAACTATCACTAACATACAAACAGTGAAGGATTTTTTCTCAACTTTGCAGGCTGTGTATGTGTTCCTTTCACAAAGTTCTCCTCGGCACGAATTCTTTGTAAAAGCTCAAACAGAAAGCGGTCTGGAAGTACAAGAATTAGAAAGACTTTGTGGCACTAGATGGTTTTATTGGTACGCGTGTGTTAAAAAAATACAGGCTCGATTTGAAACCATTATAGTTGTTCTCAGTGTAATAGAATCATCGCAACAACGTGACAAGCAGGCTTGTTCAGAAGCCAGAGGACTTCTCCGAAATATGCAGTGCTTTGAGTTTTTGCTAACTTTGTTAAGTATGGAAGCAATTCTGAAAAAGATTTGTGTGTTATCTGATGAACTTCAAAGAAAGCATCTTGATTTGCCAGATGCGAGTCACCTAATTCAAGTGACAAGAACTGCCCTCGTCAACCGTAGAAAAGAATGCCATTGGGTGAAAATCGTCAATGACGCAACGGAATTGGCAGAAAAATGTGGTATTGAAACAGTTGAAGACCACAACCACAGAGCTTTACCAGTAAGGCAGCACCAACTGAGCAGCAAACTCAAAGAATAACTTGTTGGTACTACTGTAGGGAAGAGGCCTGGATATTATGAGCACTCTGAGGATCGAATGCCACAGACTGAACGGATAAAGCAAGAGGTGTTTTTCTGCACCTTGGATAGGTTTGTAAGAGAGTTGGATGCTCGTTTTATAGATAACATGGGGCTTATCAAGGCTGCCGGCATGTTCAATCCAAGGGCTAAAAATTTCTTGGAGGACTCATCTGCAGATCTTCTTGCTCGGCACTACCTAGGGCCCCAAGTATATTATGCCGCATTGCATTCAGGCCTTGACACTTCAAGGGGCTATTTATCTGGCAAGACTTTAGCAGGTATTCACTCTGTCAGGTACTATCTCAATGAATCTCCAAGAGGCTTTTCTGATGTCCTAAATCTGTTGGATCTGGTTCTTGCATTGCCGATTACAACTGCAACAAATGAGAGGTTCTTCTCCTGTTTGAAAAGAGTTAAAAACTATTTGCGAAATAGATGTGGAGACAACAGACTTAGTGATTTGTTGGTAATGGCATGTGAACCCATGGAGGTTGACGAGGTAAATTTGAGTGATGCCACTGACCGATTTGCAGACATGCGACACAGGACATATCCTCTGAAAAGATGAAACATTATATTCTTTGACACTGTTAGATTATAGCTCAATTTTCCAGTTAGGTCTTTCTTTTCAAGTCATGCAAACCTAATCAGCACCACATACAGTCTTCAAAACCATCTGCTACTCTCCTACACTACCAGCCTCTTCTCCTCATGAAGTCAGCCATGATACATCGCTCATACACTACAACCAGTTTGTCTCATCTTCAAAACACTGCATGGTATGCTGTTGAGTTTAGTCAACATCCTATTTTTTACCAGTGAGCTAAGCAACAATGAACCATTACGTCAGAAACATCATGTGTATCTTTAAAATGGCATCTGCCACACCTCCGGCATCCTACAGATTTTCAGTCTAAGCAACAGCAAGACATTCAATTAGCCTTTTCCTGTGAAGCCAGACAGGCACTACTAGTAGCACAGCCACAAGCATCTGTCAACCGCCAGTCTCTTAGAATCTGAGTAGCCTGCATCAGCATCTTCTTGACAGGTCAGCCAGAAGCTGCAGCACAGCTGGAGTCTTGTGTCATGAAAACATTTGCTATCCGATTCCCGCCTGGCTCTTCTTCATTTCCAGTCAAGGAAGCAATGATGAGCCATCTAAGCAGCAACTTCCATTAAGCCAGTCACCAGCTACCCCACAGCTACAGTTCTGTCTTCACAATGCCAGCACCGTATCCTTGATTTGTATTCAACCAAGCAATTATGAGACACACCCAGTCAGTGCCCTCTGTTAAAACCAGCCCGGCACCATCGGCATCACAGCCAGTATTCTGTGACCTCAAAACAGCACCTGCCATACTTGCAGCCTCTTCTCTGCCAAACACCTGCAGCTCCACTACCAGAGTTCTGTGACCTCAAAACAGCACCTGCCATACTTGCAGCCTCTTCCCTGCCAAACACCTGCAGCTCCACTACCAGAGTTCTGTGTCTTCTTGATCTGTTGCCATTGAACACTCACAGACCTCTCCTCTGGTTTCCAGTCACCTAAGCAACAACCTGCCTTCGAGTCAGAATCTTCACCTCAAATGCCATTGAAACAGCAGCACCGGCACGTCTGTCAAGCCACTGTTCTGCTCAATCTGGTAAGAAACTACATTTTAAGTCTTATGATCAGAGTGAAGGAAGAGCAACTGTTGGGCATTATCCAAAAATCTATATAATAGTACTAATTGTTGGAATGTGTACCATTGTGGTGCGGGGTGTGGAGGACAATGAACATGTAGGAACAGAAACCTAGGCATATAAAGAGTGTTGGTGAGTGTGGGAGTAATGCAAAATGCAGCCAGGATTTTTTCCCCCATAAAATCTGGGCACTGGACTGATGAGGTTTTTGGTACTGAAGTTTGTATCACTCAGTAATGCACTGTATGCCTTGAACACATTTTGAACTAATCTTTTGGCAGCCAAAATAACACAAGCAGAAGAGTCATTAAAAACTGAGGATGCCATACATGTTTTCTGGTGAAATATTCTCCAATGTCCCCTTTTATCCTGGCTTTCCCCTATCCCCGTGCCCGCCTATCCGTCCCTGTCCCCCCAGAATGTGATTTCGCTCTGTAGTCCTGTTGAAATAACAGGGCAGATCCACATAGAGGGGATTGGGGTTCATACACTTCAGGTGGCAACATGGACCTTGACACTGATACATATGATGATCCATTCTTGTATGAAATGTCACAATACACTGATATTGTAACCATTTTTTTCTTAATGCACTGAGCGATAATGCTTTATTAGGCCACTTCCTGTGATGTCATGGTGGGGGCGTGGTTTAATGACATCACTTCCTGTGGGGTGTGGTCAAATGACATCACTTCCTGTGGGGGTGTGGTCAAATGACATCACTTCCTGTGATGTCACTCTAGGGGGTGTGGCACTGTGATGTCACTTCCGCTACCCCTGGCATTTTGGTGAAATGACGTCCCTGGTGAGACCGTTGTTGAATACGTCAACAGGTGAGCGTTATTTCCTTCTTCTTGCTTTTCTTTACATACACATGCGTTCTGAGAGGAATGATCTCTGTTTGAAAATCTACTAGGAGTGATTTTTATATTCTTTTTTTTTTTGATTTCTCGCAGGAACAGTGAAAATTAGATATGCTTTGGCTCAGCAGAAGTACAAGATGGCTGCAAACCCATGAAGCATATTCAAGTAAAAAACACACACTTATTAGGCTTTCTTTAAATTAGTCATTAATTAAATAGCACCACAGGTATTTTCCGCAGCTAATTCCTCCACAATATATCATTTTGACAGATGTCTTTTGACTCCATGCCACTTGTTATACGCATCGAGATCTGATCTCCAACTCCCATGTTTAGATGGTTCTGAAAAAGAAACACATAAAAAAATCCCCCTGAGGAATGTTCTCATTTAAATGAACAGAAACATGTTGGGTTAGAAGAAGCAGCAACATTGTTCCTTATGCTGCACAATATTTTTGATAACTGGCAATTTACCATTAGATATAGCGTTTTCGGTTTTGTCAATAGGTCACTTTATTTTTTGTGAGGTGATGGGTATTTGGTACTGATTTTGTTGAAGTTTGTAATTTATGTAGTACATTTATTTTGTTGATATATGTGTTGTGTATTCTTCACAACACATGTATTGTTGACATTGTCATAATTGTTGTTCTTATAAATGTGTGTTCAATTATAGGTCAAGTGGTGCCACTATCTTTATTGAATATTTATATAAATTGGTTTGAACTACAATGTATGATATTTTCATAAAATAATAATAAAAAACATATTTTATGTTAAAATTGGCGGATTTATAGATTTTACTTTAGGTGCTCATTTTGAAAGGGGATACATGTGTGTCTATATACAGAGAAATAATACCCCGGACATCAACTTCATTTTTTGGTTTGAATAGTTATGGATGTTGACACCAATTTCACAGTGGCAGTGACTGTGCCTAAAGGATTGCCTAAGGAACCCCTTTTTTACATATATGAAGATATCTGACATCAATTCAGGGGGCAGGTTTGACACCCTATACATTAGGAGGGACCCAGACCTGATCAAGTATGCACCTTACAGGTATCCCGAGTTAGCTTTGCACCAGGTAGACCACCAGAACTGGTTTCAAGGGAGATTTGACATATCTCACAACCAGGCAAAGGCATAGTCCTTTTGCTGTGGAAGAGTTAGCCTCTGAACACATCCTTAGGTACGATCATCCAAATAGGGAAACACATGACCCCTATACCAGAGAACACTATGAAATTCTGACGAGACATTTTGACAGAGTTTGTGCTCAGCTATAGAGTTCTGAGCTCTGGGGGCTGCACCAGCAGCACCTAGACCTGTATTGGCGGGGGATGGAGAAGCAATGCCATTGCAGACCCTCAAAGCCTTGTTAGGCACCTGCCCCACAAAGCAAGAGGAAATCCCTATGATGTATTCCACTAAATTGGGCCAGCTTGAGGCTGCTTACCCTCATGTTACTCCTCAACAGAGGCAGAGGGCTTTAGCAATCATACGGCCAGTAGGTTGTTAATACACTTATAGAACACTTTGACAGCTGGGTTACAGTGTATTGTTGGCTATACCTTCATATAATAGGGACTCCTTCAATTACAGAATTACACTCCATTCTGGGAGAAATATTGAACTCAAAGGGAGTAGAAGCAGCCATGAGTTTAGGATTAGCAATAGTTGGGGGAAATTATCCCAGGATAGCGAGAGTAATCATTCCACTTATACAAGGAGAATCAGTGAGACTAGACATCTTCAGGTGCCTGGCCATGTTGCCTGGTGAACAAAGGTAGCTCCGATTTGGTCAGATTGTGACAGCTACCTTAGGGTCCTTAGGTAAAGATGACCTGGGTAGATGCCCCGAGGGTGGTGGAGGAAAGTAACAAGTTAAGTGAGAATAAGCACACTAAAAGTGCGCCACCTGCTGGCACTACTGGTACCAGGCAGACACCACGCTGATATGTCTTCTCAGCTAGAGGTAGAAAGAGATGGACACATGCTTCCAGCTTACCCACATGGGAGTGGAAGCAAGTGAGAACTTTCATAGCGGAAATTATAAAGACACCAGAAAATTGAAAATTGGAGCAGTAATAGCACAGCTAAACTCTTAGAGGGAGTCGAGCAACCATGTACCTACATTAGCAGGCACTTGTCAAAACAATAATAATCTTAGGTCACCATTGACAAAAAGGGCATTTTCTGCAGTTTTGGTGGTATGCAAGTTGGGACCATATATTTCTAGCCCTACTTTACCATCCAAGCTTCACCCTCAGGTGGTTGATGGCCATGCAGGAAGAGAATCTCAAGTTGCTGCATTGGACCATATCCCTACAGGCACTGGATATGGACATCCAGCATAAATATGGGTCACAACACTCTGATGCAGATGGCATTAGAAGGTATTTTCACCTTCAAGATAAGCCTGACCATTACAAGGGTGGTACCCAACCTTTTTGGATGGAGCGTTTGTGACTGATTTCTATCTGGTGTGGGTGTAAAAGCCCTATTATTTGTTTTCATCAATAATTAAAATCATGTGTGTAATTCTGTTTTTGCTGAACAGACCCCATCTCATAATAGTTCCATGCCAAAAGCATAGTCCATCTGTGCACCTTTACTGCACCAGTCTCATGACATCTGCAGCTCCTGCTCCCCAGTGGCACAGGGTGTGTGCATATATCACATATGCATTAATGACAGCTGTAGGGGTACAAAGTCCATGCAGATAGAGGTAGCATTTTAATTTCTACACCTCTGATCTAAAATATAATATATGTTTGCCTAATCAGTCTGTGTAATCTCTAAAATAAGCCATAATTGGTTATAGGATTGTGACTGATAAGAGCACACAATTATTAAAGCCACTGCAATTTTGATATCAAGCAAGAGTGAAGCCTGGGAGCCCAGTCCCAGTATTTATTTATTTAGTTATTTGTTTATAATGTGCCAAAAAGCCACAGGCATCAGAGCGCACACAGTGACTCAAGACATAACATCAAAGACCGGACAATAAGAAAGGGAAGGACAAGCTAGTAGGCGAGAAACCTATTGAAACAAGGTTTTCAGATGCTTCCAAAATGGAATCAAGTTACTTTCCTGCCAAAGATTCAAATGTAAGGGGTTACAATCCCTAGAAGCAAGGGTAGAAAAGGATCTGCAGTTGCCATTGGCCATTTTATTCTTGGGCATGAGAGCAACCAAGCACCCGTGGAACTTAGAACTCTTCTAGACTCATGTTGGGCAAACCTATCCTTGAGATAGGCAGGGCCATCGCTGTGACATATTTGTGGGTCCAATTGAGTATCTTAAACTGGACCCGTGCCGCTACTGAAACCCAGTGCAGCTATTTCTTTTTCCTGATATACAAGATTTCGGGGAAGATTTGTAGCAATGTGGATGGCATCATTTTGAATGACATATTGTTCATAAATGCAGCTCTTATTTGCACACCCCCCCCCGAAAGTATTGTAGAGTTTTGTGGCACGTGCAAGAGCAATACAATTTTGTTCCGAGAGGAAAGGTTTTATCTGTCTAAGGAGCTTAAGGTGATAGTTGAAGTTTTCGGCGATGTAATTCACATGTTATTTGGCACCTAGTGATGCTTCCAGGACAACACTCTGTTTCTCGATAGTGAAGCTTGATTAGATGGGAGAACGTTTTGTCCTGGATTGAGAGGACCTGAATATCAGCAGTTCTGTTTTCTCGCTGTTGAGACACACCCAGTGGGATGACATTCAATACTTGATAGTTTGGTAGATTAATCTTGGACTATCAGCATCTGTCTTGTGTGTCGCATCGAGCTCGAACAACAGTTGTGTGTCATCGGCGTAATTAGTGAACTGCACACCCATGTTAGCAAGAATGTCACAGAGTGGTTTAATGCAATGTTAAACAACGCCAGTGACAAACATGCATGCTGAGGGATCCCATGGGTTATCAGGGCTGAAGCGGATGTAGCATCACTCCAATGTACGGCGGACCTCCTGTTAAACAGAAACAACTGGACCCAGTGGATAGCATTTTCTGAACAGTTTCCCACTGTAGCTAGAGTGGTTAAAAGGTGGTCATGGCCGAGGTGGTCAGAAGCCAGCGAGAGATTGAATAAGATCAACAGCCCTGATTTCCCTCTGTCCAGAATGTTCCACATGTTGGACTGTAAATCCAGCAAGGCGCTCTCAGTGCCATAGTACAGGCGAAAGCCAGATTGCTTAGATTTTAAAATGGTAGCAGCTTCCATATATGTTTGAAATTGCATACTGTGTATCTTTTCAATCACTTTAAGTAAAACATGGGAATTAGTGATTGGTCTGAGGTTAGCAGTGTCTCTTGGGTTAAGTCCTGTTTTCTTCACTAATTAAGTCTCTATGACCTCCTTGATGGCATCAGGTACGCTGTTGTATGTGAAGGATGCGTTTAGAAATGGTGTGAGGAAGGGGGCAAAAATGTTGATGTTCTCTAGAATCAGTTTCACTGGAATAACATCTCCAAAGCAAGAAGTGGTGTGTAATTTGCTCAAGACATCTTCCATATCAGGAATTGTGATAGGATTGAAGTGAATTCTAAGTAACTAGATGTATATTTTCCATCCTGGGAAGAATTACTCAAGTCAACAAACTGTTTGTCTGTATTTGTAGCTGAGATAGCAACCAAATCCTGGTTTTGTGCATTGGTGATTTTTTCAGTATTGTCAGTATTGCCAGCTCAATGTGAATTTATGGCTAGTTTGGCTGTCTCCACTGCTGCCAGTGAGACAATTGCCATGATGCTCCCTCTATTGATTTCCTCGGAGGACGGGTAACACTTCCCCTCAAAGCACAGCACCTCCTAACTCCTGTGAATTGGTGTTTTAAAGGAAGCACTGACACAATGCTAGGCTCACAACAGGGTGCTGCACACCAGAGAGCCTTTAAAGTCAGCAGGCAAGGGAAAGGAGCAGTGTTAGAGTAGCCAGGGAGAAAAGGTAGACTGAGAAGGGGTTTCACCATCTTGGTTTTCTGTTATGCCTCTCTTCCTTCCTGTCCCCTCCGTCTCCCACCTGACACAGCTACCCCGGTATGATGTATGAAGGCAAGGGTCACTCATTGCAGCTAAAGGGTTTGGACTCCTTACTGCAGGCTTGCTTTAGGTCAATCCCCTTAGACATTTTGGCTACATAAGGAATATATCTCTCACTCCTTCTTTGATTCAGCTTCATACATCAGGGGGAAGAAGGATATGTCTTTGGACCTCCGTTGGGACGGCAGTCATTTCCAAAAAGCTCTGTTCCCTAACCATCCCCAGGGCACATTTGTGGTGAACTGCTGCATGACTATGGCCTCAACTGCTGACTGAACTGGAACCTGGTCCCTGTCACTGGAGGTGACGGAACGCCTGCAGGTGCCAGTAAAGCTCCCTGGATTGGGAGTGCATCAGAAGGACTGGTCACCGAGACCCTGAATTGGGACACAGCCCACCCAGGAAGAATACGAGCATCTGAATTCTTGATTTGATGCATCAAGCTGTCTTCTCTGAGCCACTCTGACCATGCGCGACATCTTTGAATCACCACTGGAACCACTATGCTGCTTTTGGCACTCTAGGACAACTTTGAACTGCTTGCTGCATCTTGAGCAACCTAGACACCGGCTCGACACATTGCTGTGTATCTTCTCGAAAAAGTTTAATCGCAGGCTTTACCTTTGAGAGAATAACTGATTTCAGCACTGATTCGACCTGCTGGAAGACATAAAACTCACTATCATGATTGTCTACTCAAGCCAGGAGAATTGTTCATCTCATCAAAGATTCAACCTTTGGAAAAAAATGTTTCACCATTTCAAACACGGACTCGATCGTATGTGAGCCTGCACCATCGAACCAACTCAATGCTGACCGCTAGTGCGATTACCTTTCAAACATATCCATTTAAACAGTGACACTGGTTCAATTTATTGCCCTTATACCATTTCACAAGCACCCAGAGCGCCATCCTATGCAACAGTCTGCACAATATGTGCTCTCTTTACAAGGGTAGGATTTTGCTTGTGCTTTTAGTTAGTTGATTGCATTTTATTGCTTGAATAAAATACATATGTTGTGGGTTGATTCTGTTAAAAGCTCACGCCACTCTTGAGAATATAACCTTCCCCTCTACCCACGTAACCACAAAAGACAATGGAGGTATACCCGTTGGTCTGTGTCTGTTTTACTTTTATAATTGGGATGACTTGTGGTTTAGTACTAGCCTGTGACTGAGTCAGTTTAGCTACAACTCATCCCTGCACCCCTCCAGAGCACTAGGCATTTCATCACACAGGCCTTGTGTGCTTATTGTAAATGTAGTTTATTAACTTCACTCATGCTAAAATTGTGCCATGATTATATCGCCAACGTCCAATTATTGTGTTGATTGCTAATTGATTGCTAAAGGATCATTTGTTTGCTTTTCCATGATGAATTGATTGCTATTCAGATGTATTGTTTGTATATATTTATTGCATACTATCTGTGTACAAATAATGCACTTCTGTGCATTTGTAGAGACCCTTGGGTGAAAGGGTGTTGTTTCCAATTTTTCCAAACGTATTAATGTTTTGGAAATTATTAGAATATCCCAAGGATGCATGTACTTCAGAAAATCCTTGCGGCCAATTTATGATCAATGCTGAACCCCCTGTTCTGGCAGGTTCATTGATTACTGATTGAGTCAGGATAATTCATGGATGACACCAGTCACTCCTTTGCATCACCTATTGTGAAACACCTTTAAGTAAAAGTAGTTGGCCAAAACAGCCAACAGCACCATGTCACATCATCAGTTGCATTTCATAGCACACCTGGGCAATTGTTGCTTGGATAACGTGTTCACATGCAACCAACTACACCACCTTGAAAAATGCCAATGACTGTCTATGTTCTGACTCACACACATGTGATGATGACTATATCACTTGCTTCGAAACAACCATTTCTTTTTTTTATTTTCTTATGAGGATGTTATCAGCCTCTTAAGTTGTCTAAATAATCCTACTTGAATGTATTAGACTTTAGAATAATTCAATTAGTACTGGGGTGTCATGTGAGTTCTTGTAAAGTTTTGAGTGTTGTTCTCAAAATCCGCCTAGCTTCTCATATGATCTTATAAGCTACTTCTAGGAATTTTATATGGGGACGGGGGTCTTGTTTTGTCCAAGCACATAGCACCCTTTATGGCACTCTTTGGGGATATAACTTTTTAACATTGCTGTGCATATTCGCTTTCAAGTTGGAAATATTTCCATGACTATTCTCTGCTTAGTGTTCAATCCTAAAAGATCCTCCGGTGGATGACAGTCTTGTGGCCTTGAAGCAAATTACACAAAGTGGCCAATTGTCGCCTCTGCTCCCACAACCATTTACCACGGAATATGGAATATATAATAAATAATGTATGGATATCACTGTCATTTCTGTTCGTCTTACACACAGGTCTCGGGTTTTAATGTGGTATTTGTGTGTTTCACTTACCTTATTCTCACGTCCATCTACGCTCTGGAAAACATTGGCCTATTTGATTTTAAATAACGTGCTTAAGACACGAGCATCTCCAATTAAATGTTTGCAATTCACAAGCAACGTTATTACATGACCATCACAGGTTTTATTTAATTTTAAATAACGTCAATGAAGGACTTGAATTTAAATGTGTTACAGATGTTAGTTATTTTAAATGTGTTCCTCGCAGACATGTGGCTACTAGCGTTAATACATGTGTATGGGAACATACCTCACACTGCAGTACTTACCTTCGGGGTATTGTATGACACCAAAATTGACACGTTACACAGCTTACAAACAATTCTGCATTTTTGTGCGTTTCACGTGCCTTCGGGCACCTGCACACGGTATATCACAGAGGCACACACTTTGTCAGGTCACATTTGGCTGCCTAGTTTACGTCGTTTAAAAAAAAAAAAAAACAATGGTTTATTCATGTTTTGAAACTCCTGGAAGCGTAACTGCTGTAAAATATTCCCTAGGTCTCATGAATACACCCCCGCCATGCAGTCAAATAAATATAAGGTAGTCTGGCACCAGGAGCTAGGAAGACTGCTTCAATAAAAGCTCGCCGGGGAAATGGCTTCCAAAAGCTAAGTAGATGCAATTAATGACAGCCTGTAAATAAAAAAAAGCTGGTACACCACCCTGAGACGCGGTAGCCACCTGGATGATCAAAACCCCCGAATGCCCTTGAAGCGACTTGCTCTTGTTATTTCCCCCTGCTTCAAAATGACCGGGTTCTGACCTTATCTGTGGAGAAGGCGATGTTATTTAGTACTTATGCAAATAACAAGCCATAAACACAGAGAGAGGAAGCTGCATTTCAGAGAACAGCCAGGCCCGGAAACAACAGATCAGCAACACAGCTATCTAAAGCATCAATATTGGTCCTGTTCACAGCGGTTTAGCACCTCAACCTCTCCTGGCCCAGCTGTAAAGCAGAGATGACATAAACGTGAACATAATTGTAAGGAACGAAGCAGGCCCTCATAAAACTGCAAAGGTAGACACTTGAGGTGAGCCTTGTGTTACACTGGGTCAGCAATTAATGGTCTGTAATTGTTCTGACTAAAAATCTGCGTGGACATGGGAAAGCTCGGCATAGCTCATCCTTCGATGATGTGACGCAGTTTACAGCTGAGGGCTTTGAACAGGTGCAGGCGGTGCAGGGGGCTGAGCAGAGGTATTTTTATGACCCCCGCCGCTGGAGCTAAGCATCGCACATCTCAGCATGCTTTACATTTTCAAATAAAAGAGAGCCTTCCTTCCTAATGGTTAATAAAAGTGATAAGTGTTTACAGGGCAGCAAGATGACAGCCAGGAAATGTGTTAGATTGCCCTTCTGTAAGACACTCTAGCTGGAAACCAGGCAGCTCATATTTGCTGGGCATATCTTGATCATGCACTTAAACCTTTATATTCAAAATGTAAAGTGGTATTACGATTGCTGTGTGGCGAGGGAAAGCATATGCTGAGGTTATATGACGATGGCTGGCTGATACATTCACTGAAATGGCGAAGCTTCAAGTCCGCGAAACATGTTTATTAGATAAAAGGTCAAATTCAGCGAATTTTTTAGATACCAATGGCAGCGCTGCCTGCAACCCAGAAAGCCTTTGGCAGTCCAGATAAGCACAGAGCATTTTGTTGGTAAACATGAGAGGATCGCTGGTGCACGCATGCCTGGTTTCTCCGGGGTCCTCTTTCAGTGGGTGCTCCTTCATTTGGTGCGGTTTCTTCTAATCAGCATAGGCAGCTCTCACAAGTCTTTTGCAGCAAACACTGCTTCTAGAGCTTCTGGTCCAGAGGGGGCTGTTGGTCAGGCCTCTTTTATCCTCCCTGTTCTCTGGGCTTCCAGGTGGGGCTGACCAATCGGACAAAGAGACTCCCTGCTCTGTGATGTTGCACTGACTCATTCTCTTGCTCGCCACTAATGTCTGATCTTGACCAGTCTGGCCCACTGGATCCTGTCTCTTCACTTGGGATAAGACGGTCACCTAGTCTCCACCCTTGTCCTCAGGTACTTTGGTTCACCAGCTGTCTCCTAGGGGTTGACTTTGTCCAGAACTGTCAACCTTCGCACTTAAAACTTCCTTCAGAAATGGTAATCCTCTTCCAACAAAAAACTTCCCTTTAGCTGATACCCCTCCTACTGCACTCCTACAGCAAAACCTCCTCCAAATGTGTCCTTCATCTTCCTGCCTGCTCATTATGCCTCTATCTCGCCACTCTCCCCCAAAGAGCCCTCTATATCTCCTACTCAAACACCCAAAACTTGGAGACAACTCAGAGATGCAGTTATACTCTGATCCCACCCAAAGATGACGTCTATCGAACATTGCTGCAAATGCGTGGTGTGGGCTGGCTTGGTTTTTTTATTGGCTCATGTGCTTATGGTCAGATGGTCGGTGATGGTCTCGGCCTAAGGTTATTTTAATGCCGGCCGTCATTTTGGATTTCAAACTATATCTGATTAGTGTACATGCACGTATTGTAAGCAATGCTCACAATGAAAATGAAATGCTGTCTGACAGACAGGATTTAATTGGAAGTGTGAGCACTGCTCGTCATGCTGGTATGGTAAGCAGTTTTCCTAATTATATTTAAGTGCTGTCTGGCGAATGAGCATGTCGTGCAATGTTTAATTGTAATTGTACACACTGCCTGGCACGCAATCAGGGCAGGCGGTGTCTACAATGGATCGCTATGGGATCCGCCTTTTTTTTGTGCTGCTGCATAAAGCAGACTGAATACATATGGATCTCTGTTAGGCAGAATTATATGCAGGACCCTTTGGGAACACCACACACAATTAGGACTACAAGTGACAGTACAAATTCACCTTTGGTACAAGCCTGTACTACACAGTAAAGTGGTAGCGATGGCTGAGCAGTCAGACTTATCTCAAGAGTAAAGTGAGCAATATCGAAAATTACACAAAGGACAGCAATTACTATGATTCAAACAAACACTGACTCAAGGTTTCTGAGTAAAAGAATATACATTTATTTACACATCAGTTATTAAACATTTCACTTTATCAAGCAGTTGAAAAATCACATTACTAATACACTACACCGCACCCAATAGATTCTGGACATGTTAGGCTCAAAAATGAAGTGTGAGCAAAATGGCACACCAGCAATTTAAAAGGGAGGGAAAGACAAAGTTAGTCAGAAATTGAGCAGCACCAACAAGTAAGTAAGCAGGGTAATCTAGAAGAAGGAACTACAGTGAGGAAATCAAATCAAGGGGCCTGGCCCAAAGTCAATGGACTAAAGTATTTGCAGAGGATCACACAGTTCAGAGTAGTTCACGGTTAAGTCTTTGCCAAGAGTTCAGAACAAAGTTGGTTGGACGAAACGTTACTTTAAAGAATGGAGAAGGACAAGCGCTCGGATTGGCAAAAGATTTCACACACTTTCACCGCGGCTGTACGAAACGAACAACCGGGTTAGCACAGTACATTTAAAGCAGAAGAATGGTGTAGCTGAGGGGGACGTTCCTGGCAGGCCATGCAGGCTCACGGTTCCTGAAGCAACTGTCGAACCTACAAGAAGGAGGAAGACTGGAGGGGCCTGCACTGCCCAGGGAAGAAACCAGCAGCAGAGCAAAGCAACAAATAAAAGGTGCGCTCCTTAAAACGCAAGCAGGGTCCGTTCCTCCTGGCTATCCGGTTCACTGTACCTCTGTACTGTAAATTAGACCAGAGAAGGGAGGCCTGGCAAGCAGTATGGTGAACTGGTTGTTCCCACCAGCTCAAGAGGAGAAGATTCCTTGCAGGTCTTCCCTGTTGTCGAAGTTTGAAGATTCGGACCCGCAGCAGGGCTTCAACGGGCAGTTCAGTCTTGGTAGAGGTCCTCTTCTGTCAGCTTCTCCTCGGTTCTCTCGATCCAGTGGCGACTCTTCCTTTCCATACCCAGAAACCTGCTTTTTATGCAGTTTTCCCCCATTCACACAGCCTGGCTGTCAATCACACAGCAGGGTGGCTGTCCCGCCGGTACAGTCACCTAGCCAATTATATCAGAGTGCGACATGGGTCTCCAAGGAGACCCTGTGCAGGGAGTCCTAAACCCCTCCCTCACATCCTGTCCCCCACAGACATACAGGCGCCTAAGGAGGGCTTCTGTGCAGAAGCCCACAAAAGGACGGCGAACAAAGGAACCAAACCTGGTTTGGCATGCAGAATAAAACACGAGAAAGACTTTTACAAAAAGAAATGGCGAATAAACCCAGCCGGAACCGTATAAAAAACGTATACGGCCCAGCGGGTTTAAGTTTGAGGCTACCAAGATAGCATAAAACAATACCAGGGCTATTTAAGATAACCGTGGTAGGAAAAATAGGGTAGTTACCCCTGCCACCAGCCAAGTCTTAATGAAAAGGGAACAAAACATTGTTCCAAGAGAAACAGACAAGAAGGGGTAGTATCAACCCCTTCCAGAACTCTATGTAAGATAGTTTGTACTGTGTCTGTGAGTTTAAAAAGAGACTAATAAAGTCAATGGCAACTTTACATGTTCTGAGAGACAGTAGTCAGTCTCAGAAAATGGAGTCGGAGTTGGGAAGTCTGAAAAAGACAACCCTGTGTCACTGCACTGAAGGTGCTGTATAACGCACAGTAAAAAGATGATGCCTATGGGTTAGGTGAGGCTCCACAGTCTATGAACACAAGAAAATGTTAAACACACACAGCAAAACACAAGTAAGAGTGGGAGAAAAGGCTCACACTCTTACCAGGTGAAAAAAATAAATCCTAGAAATCCAGCAAAGCTGCTGAGGGGACTCAGTAGGTAAGGGAAATTAGCCATTCTGGAGAATTCTCCCTAACAATATCAAGCATATGCGCCAGCATGAAAATCCATGCTGGCACAAAAGCTGAAGCATTTGTATGGTGGAGAAGAAGGGAGGCCGCGGAAAAACAAGTCGCGTTCCATCCCTCCTTTCCATTATACACATGATTGAAAATTAGCCATGGCATGAATGAAAGGAATTAAAGCCTTACTCAAGGCTTTTACGCCTTCCATTTACATTATGGCTCATTGGAACACGAGCTCCAATTAAATTAATTAAAAGTAAACTCTGCCTGGCATGCAAGCATGCCAAGCAGCATGTATTCAATTTGCACAGTGGAGTGCAAGGTGCAGGGCAAAAGGCAGTTTACACACACGTATGCTGCCTTTTATCCTGCACATTTGCACTCTGCCGTTTATGTCAATATGTAATGGCACTCCATTGCCGAAGTCCTAATTTTAATAAAATTAGCTCCTTTATTTATTTATTTATTTATTTCGATATTTAGGCACTTATATAGCGCACCAAACCCAAATGCCTCTGGCCGCTTATTCTTAAGTGGTTGGTTACATAAGTTGCTTATGTAGTGGGTTACAGATATGGTTGCAGTGGTTACAAAGTCCAAGTGCTAAAAGGTCAAGTCAGGTAGGATACATTGTATAGACTAGGCATGTGGGCAACGCAAGGCTGCGGGGTCAATCAAGTAGGTTACATAGTAAGGTAAACGCATGTGTACAGCGCAAGGTTGCACGGTCAAATCAAGTAGGTTACGTAGTAAGGTTAAGGCATGTGTGCAGCGCAAGGCTGCACGGTCAAATCAAGTAGGTTACGTAGTAAGGTTAAGGCATGTGTGCAGCGCAAGGCTGCAAGGTCAAATCAGGAAGTTACGAAGTATGAGCAGGGTCCAGGGTCCATAATTAGGAATGCCTCACCTCATGGTGCAGGATGTGCAAGTTGGGGGTGCAGGGGAAGACCCTCAGACCCGGTCAGGCAATTGACAAGGGACAGACAGGGCCTTTGAAAGTGGGCCCTAGATTAGGGGGGCAGCTAAAGCCTGTCGGTCCACAATTGGATAGTTTATGCTGCCCAATGACAAATTGGAATGCATGGAAGCAGACAGGGAAGCACTCAGCCTGTCATCACAAGTCGAAAAATGCGACGGCCATTCTTGAATTGCCTCACGGATGCATGGAAAGGCACACCAATTGTGCATTGCCTGCACTTTCAGCAAATCAGAGTTATGGGGCACCAGAAAGGAAAGGTGCCGAGCAGTGCAGTGAAAATGTGCAGTATTTTCCAATTTAGTAGCACGTTTAAAACAATATTTTCTTTCATGATTCCAAGTTCAGCAAAAATGTTGCAGTGCTTCTTAGTCCCAAGCATTCTTCCACCCTTTTTTCAAGAGTGGTGTGGAGGCCAGGCATGACCTCCGGTCATACAATCAGGTTGCAGGCAAAGGAGCACTTCACTGCATGCTTTGGATAAGGAGGAGTACATGTTGTGATAGTCAGACAATGAGAGGCATATAATGCACCTGTGTAAGTACTTTGGTCCATAGTGGAGGTCCCTTATGTTGCAAAAGTTCACATTGGTTTTACAGACTATGATGGTGCTAAAGCTGTGTTCACATTTTATCTCTATTGCCACTGCAAAAGAAATCCCAAATCAACATTTCATGCAGAAGGAGGGCTGAGGGTTACCTTGAATCTTTTCAACGTTTCTTCATTTGATGTTCAAAATCTGCAAGGAACTCACCAATCCTACTGCAGTCTCCATTTCTCCTCTGCCTTTCCTGACCCTCTGCAAAGCACTGGCCTCTCACTTCATTACTAAAACCAGGAAAAACTGTCCTCACTCTCCTCTATAGCACTTCCTTCTCCCTCACCTGTTCTCAGGCCTCCCCTGGCCCCCCTCTCCTCTTCCATCCTACTCTCCTCTTTCTCTCCCATATCACCTAATGAGGTCTGTAGACAAGACAGCTCTATGAAATTCTGATCTAAACAGGTGCTCCTCTGCTCACCCAGAATTATCAAGGATAACATTGCCTCACTTGCTCCAGCCTTGGCTGATTTTGGCAATCAATCCTTTGCCACTGATTCCTTTCCACTACTCCTCAATCACTCCCTTGTGTACCATCTACTCAAAAAGCCTTCTGCTGACCCCTCCTGGACAGCTAACAACTGCCCTATCTTCATTAACCCCTTCCTGGGCAAACTCTTAGAGAAGCTGGCCATCTCCCAGCTTATCTACTACACTGAATCTGTTGGTTGTCTTCACAACCAACAGTCTGGCTTCAGAGCAGCCAAAGGCACGGAAACTGCACTCCTGAACACCCATGAAGACTTGCTCTCTAATCTTGATTCCAACTCTCAATCCATTCTCATCCTTCTTGACCTTTCCTCTGCCTTTGATATGGTCCATCATGCCACCCTTATAAATCGACTCTGTGATACCCTTGGCATCACAGACCTGGCTCTGGACTGGTTGACCTCCTTCCTCTGTGACTGACCTTCGCAGGTTTACCTGGGCCCTTTTCTCTCCTCCATCACACTTTCCATCTGTAGTGTCCCATAGGGTTCTATCCTCTCGTCTTGGGTCTTCAACATCTAATTTGCCTCTCTAGCCCATTTCATCTCTGCCTTCTTTCCTAACTTCCAATGCTGTGTGGACAACACACAGTTCTCCTTCAAGCTTCCCTCCACTGCCTCCTCTTCGTCCTCTCTCATTCCTGACCATCTGTCTGCTATTCAGGCATGGTGCACTGTTAGAGATCTCTACCTTGATGCCAGTAAGACTGAGATCCTTCTCATTTGGACCCCAGCTTCCTGATTCCCTCCTACTCTCTGCTGCACTCCATGGGCCCATATCCCCACCCTCCTGTGAGGTAAAAAACCTTGGTGTCTTCTTTGACTCTTCTCTCTCCTTTCCTCACATCATGGACCTTGCCAAGAAGGCCCACTTTCAGGTGCACCTCCTTACCTCACCTTCCCCCAGAAACTCAATGTCTCCAGGGCTCTGGTCCTCTCCCGGCTGGAATACTGCAACCACCTCTTCCTCAATCTGCCTAATGCCTCCTTTCGCCCCCTTCAACTAATCCAGAATAGGACTGCAAGACTTATCCTTGGCCTCAAGCCCAGGGACTGCATCTCTTCAAACCTAAAATCTCTCCACTCACTCGTGGTTGCTACGAGAATCAAGTTCAAGAGCCTCTCCATCATCCACAAGGCTTTCTGGGGCCTGGCACTCCTCTACCTCTAACTCTCTCTCCCTAAATACCTCCCTGCTAGAGCTCTTCGGTCTTCTAGCTCCAACTCTCTCCAGATCAGATGCTTTTCCAAGCAGAGAGTGGGGGTTAGATCTCTCTCCTCCGCTGGTGCCTCTCTCTAGAATGATCTCCCTGCACCTATCAGACTTGCGCCGGATCTCCTTAAATTCTGGAAGCTTCTCTCTTCCTCCTTCCCTCTCCCCTGCTAATGTCCCCTTCTGCCTCTTTTTTGACTGGCTCCCTATTGCCTTCTGATTCTTACAGGGCACCAGGCCTTCCTCGACCAGTCTACCCCTGCACCTCGTCTCCCCTGAGACCCCCTAACCTGTACTTGCCCTTCAGGGTTTGCTCTCCCTGCACAAGCCTGGCTGTGCCTGCACCCCATGAGCCTGTCCAGCCCCATCCATCGCACTTAGCATGTGGACCTTCTTCCCCTGCACTCTCTGCATTCCCCTTGCACTTGGACACCTGGCCTCCCCTTAGCACTCGCCTAAACGATGGGCCCTTTTCTCACCCTAACCGGCACTTCCCCCCTCCCCTCTCCCCTGCACTTCTTGCTACTGCACTTGAAACATCCAAATAACACAGGGCCTAGTAGGACCATTTTTGTTTATCTTCATCCCTGCCCCCCCACCCCCCTTTGACTTGTTGCACCTTGAAACACCTTATGCTGTATAGGCGCATTATAAATACCAAATAAATAAAATAAATAAGTCCTTCTGCTTGGATCCCCTGGGGGGCAGGCCTGCATTTTGATCCCTGGTGATAGACTTTGGGTGACCCCTCCCATATCAGAAGAGGACAGGTAGAGATAACTACCTACTCCTTAGGGTGAAACCCACCCCCATAGACATCAATGGGGGTTCCTATGTAAATCCTTGTGATGAGGTCCTACAATAAACTGGACATTCTGAAAAAAGTTTTTCATTGAACCCTCTTTGTTGGTGAAGTTTCATCTTATCATTACCACAGAATCCGATGTCCTGCATGGTGTCATTAGAATGTTCCAGTTTCCAATGTGCCACCAAGGATCTCTCATCCTGTAATTGTGTGGGTCACAAATGCTCATAAATGATAATTGTCAAAAGTCTGATTGTGCTACCAATATGCATTTTGTTGCATGTAGATTTAATCAAGTAAACCCCATATTTGCAATTACAATTAATAAAACAATCAATATTAACTGATTTTCCTTGTTCATTCTTTAAAAACTCAGATTGTTTTAAGCACCCTTGCACATGCTATAGTTTACATATTTGAGAAAACCTTTAGCAAAAGTGCTTAACCAATTTTCATCTGTACCAGTAGGTTCCACTCTTAGTAAGCTTGATGAAAATATATCACGTAGTGTTGTGGCCCTTTTATAAATAACTTTGTGCTTCTCTCCTATCAAATCTTTTAATTCATGCTCAGCCAACAGAATGTTCCAGTGTTTTTCAAAATTAGTTTGCACACTTTTTGGTTGTGTGTATTGTATTAGATAAAGAACATACATTTATTCCTATGCATTGTTCTTTTCTGTTTGGGAAACAGCATATCCTTCGGTTCTTGTGTACTGATTTCTTTTTGTGTTCGCAATGATTTGTTTTTTGCTATAACCTCTTTCTGCAAAACGAATAGTTAATATTTCACAGTTTTCTTTATACAATTCTGTATTGCTGAAAATGAATATTGCCTGTAGAAATTGCTCTATCAGAATATTCCCTATTGTACTACCTTCGTGACAACCCAAGGGTAAAATTATTGAATTTGCTTTTACAGGTTTGCTAAATCTGTTCGCCTCAAAGCTTTCTTCCACAATACAAACTTTAGGATCCATAAATGTTATCTGAGTCTTATTATAGAGTAATGTCTATGTAATTACATGTGTGCTTGCATTAAAACACTCAAAATATTTTTTTAAATTGGCATCCGTTCATTCCATATGATGAAAGTTTCATCCATAAATCGAAGCAAAACCAAAAGGTGATGACTGGAAGGTTTTGAATCAATCTTAACCACAGTCATGCCTGAACTGCTAGTCGCATCCATTCTGCACAAGCCCACAAGCATCCCCAGACATGTTTTGGCCTCCCTGGGTATCATCAGTGAGGAGTACCTTAGGTCTCTAGACCCAGCATGCTCGGGCCCCACGTCTGGCCATGTCATCCCACTCAGGATGACATAAACAAAACCAAAAGGTAATGGCTGGAAGGTTTTGAATCAATCATAAAAACAAGCACAGCTCTGGGCAACTTTCCGACCATCGTTTTTCAGGCTGTCGAGGCATTGTAGAAGGGGGAAAGACCATTTGAAAATTAGGCATGGTCCCACCCAAAAGTGTTCAATCCAAACTTCTACGTCACATCCCTTCTGCATGCGATCACAAGCATTCCCAGACATGTTTTGGCGTCATTTGGTGTCATCAGTGAGGAGTAGCTTGGGTCTTTAGGCCCAACAGGGTCTGTCTGGACCCACATCTGTGCATCCCCATTCCACTCGAGGTGACATAAGGAAAACCTATTGGTGGTGGCTGGAAAGTTTTAATTCAATCATAACCACGGGTACAGTTATGGGCAACAGTCACGACCACTGTTTTTCAGCCTGCCTAGCAATTATAGAAGGGGAAAGTCCATATGCTAATTATTCTTGGTTCCACACAAAAAGTGACAGTCCAGCCCAAACTGCTAGGTCACATCCCTTCTGCACAAGACCACAGGCACCCCAATTGGTTTCAAACTAGTGCTTCTGGATCTTAAAATGTGTATTGTGGAAGAAAATATTGAGAAAAACACATTTCGGTAACCTCAGAACAAACTTCATTCTTTTAGCCTCGAGTTGTCACAATACTAGTACAATCAGGAAGATTCTGTTAGGCAAATTAACACAATTGCATAAAGAACATTAGTATCCGGCAAGAGCAAAGGAGAATGCAACATGGTAATGCCCCCGACACTCGGGTTATATTGCTTAAGTATGGCATTTTAACTAACAGGTGTGCTGAAAGAGGTTATAGCAAAAAAAAAACGTTGTTGACACAAAAATACAAGCAGACCAAAGGAACAGAAAGGGTCTGCTGATTCACAAACAGGAAATAATAATATAGAAGAATAAATGTATGATCATTACCAAATACAATTCACACAGTTGAAAAGTGTATAATCTAATTTTGAAACAGTAAAACATTATATGATCTGACCTTGAATTAAAGAGATTATATAGAAAAGAAACACAAAGTGATTTAATAAAAGGGCCCAAATAAGACATATTATATTATCACCAAGCTTACTAAGAGTGGATCCTACTGATGCACAACAAACAGGTTGAGAACTGTTGTGAAAGGCTTTTTCAAATGTGCAAGCCATAGCATGTGTAAGTTTGCCCACAATAATCTAACTAGTTTCAAGTAACAAGGCAAAGTAGTCCATAGTGATTGTTTTACCAATTGCAGTCTGAAATATGTGGTTTACTTGATCAAATGTACATGCAACACAATATATCTTGGTAGAACAATCAGGTAATTGAAAATTAGAATTAATGAGCATGTGTGAGCCATAATATTACAGGATGAAAGACAATTTGTGGTGGCACATTGGAAACTGGTACAGGCTAAGGACAACATCGAGGAAAACAGATTCTATGGTATTGATTAGATTAAACTTCACCCACAAAGAGTATACAATGAAAACAGTTTACACCAACAAGAGGAATATTTCATTTTATTTTGACAATATATTGACTTAACAGAGACCATGGATTGAATTAGTTTTGACCATAATCACAATTTGTACTGTGCTTACATACATTAACAAGTGTCTAGAACTTTAACTACATTGGAAAAAGAAGAATACAGTATTTCCATGTCCTTATAGAAAGAGTGTACTCTTGGAAAACATTGAAAATGCGCAATCAGTAACATAATGAGGAATGCACATTTTATGTCCGAGATGCAGAAAGTGAATATCATCCAATAAATAATTTAAAATACAAAGTTTAAAACTTGTTTTTTTGTTTTTATGTTAACTAATGTAGAAAATATAAAAATGTACGTTTTTGCAGAACACCACATTTGAATATTAGGTACAAATGGCAGATAGGATGAGTAATTGATAACAAAAGTGCCATTTTCATCAAAGGTATGAATATTTCTGCAACATTATATATTGAGCATCTTACAACTTAGCGATCTAACATATTCAGGGACATTAAACGTATAAATTCATACATTAGGTTCAGTTTCAATTTTTGCATGAAAGAAATACAATAATTAGCGATCCTGTGACATAAAGATAATTAAAATATCTGTAACCGATTTATATTATCTATGAACACAAAAGTAATTGTGCCTATCCCATGATGGCACTCAATACTCACCTTAACTAAGAATAACAACTTTCATGATTTAAGTCCTTTGACGATATCTAGTAGTATATTTATATATATATAAAGTGATTTCAACATGGCGGCTGAGTTCAACTCAACACCATAAACACGTGGTTATCATACAGCACTGGTCCAACAAAATATGTATGAAATAGCAATAGATAATGAATAAGTCTATTACTATGGAATCTAAATGAATTAGTCCCTGAGTGAACACAGGATAGAATGGAGGAAACTATTTAATGGACAAGATAAAATTAAGTATTAGTACCCGGCGAGAGCGAAGCAGAATGCAACACGCATTCTGATTGGCTCTCGCCGGGTCCTTACCCGGCCGGGAATCCAACCGTCGGGATTCCACGGCCTTTGTCCCCGGCGCAGGGCGTGGCAGCCCCTCAGCCAATGAGGAGGCTCGAAGTGCGGCCATCCCTGCTCCGAGCCTCCCCGCAGCTGAGAGGCTGCCTTCACCCCCTGCCGGGGACTCGGGTATGTCTATTTTTTTTTATTCCCTTCCCTCCCACCGCCCCCCCAACTTACCTTCTTGTTCCTACGTCCCCGGCGGGGGACGAGGGAAGCCTCCAGCCGTGTGGAGACTCGGAGCGGGGCCACCCCCGCTGCGCACCTCCACACGGCTGAAGGCTTCCCTCATCCCTCGCCGGGGATGCAGGTAGGTTTTTTTTTTGTTTTTTTTGTTTACTCCCCACCCATCCCACTCCCGCCCTACCACTTACCTTCTTTTGATCCTTTTTCAGGAGTGGACACGCTGGGAACAATTTTGTTCCCAGTACGTCCGCTCCCGATGGCAGCCATGGAAAGGGAAAATGGACTCTGTTTTCCCTTTCCATGGCGGTGGCCATTTTCTTTTTTCTCCCGAAACGTTGCAGCGTTTCGGGACAAAAAAAAGCTTTTAGTGCCCGGTCACGCAATTTTTGCGGGCCGGGGTACTAATAGCAATATAACCCTCACGTTGGGGGCATTACCGACTCAGGTAATGCCCCGGGGCCTTCGGTAATGCCCTCGCTTCGCTCGGGGCCTTACCTATGGGCTCCGGGGCATTACCTGAGTCAGTAATGCCCCCAACGCTCGGGTTATATTGCTTAAATAAATGTGCACATTTTACTGAGGAACTATCAACCTTCTGTTTCTCATTCTATAAAGTAAGGACAAACTCATATTCACTAAGATTGGAATTTATAACATACAAAGCATACTTGAACATGGAAAGAATTAATGGGACAATGAGGACATTGGAAGAATGTTTGAAGTAAAAAAAAAACGGCAAATATTAGTGTATACCATTTAATTGAAGTAGAAATAGTACAAACAGGTAATACTTACAACAAGAAAGAAAAAGTAATTGAGAGACAAAAAAGCAAATAAACAATAAGAATTATCTTGAAATTGTGCATAAATTCAGGAATCTATGTTTATGTTGAATCACAATCATGCATTTTGGGGAAATTGTAGAACACATAATTGGTGTTGATTGTTCCACCAATACTGCTTGAATTACATGGGGGGTCATTACGAGTTTGTAGGCAGCCATGGTTCTAATGCAGTAGAAACACACGAAACACATGGTCTGTGTTGGAGGAGGCCAAAGGAAATAAGATCTCACATATGATTAATCCTATAGGTAGTGTGGAGTGGACTGCCTACTTGGAAAACCGTAATGGTGTGGTGGGCAATAAGGTTGGCAGCCCTCACCGCATTATACCCCTACACCCCCCCTTTGTGGTTTCTATTGAGGAGCTCCAACTTAGAATTGGAGAGTTGAATTCATCCCGTGCCCCAGGGCCCAACGGTTTATCTAATGTGGTGATGAGGAATAACCCTCCATTCTGGGCTGGTCTTCTCAAAATTTTATTTGAAAAAATCCTAGCTGAGGGACAAATTCCTGCAACTTGGCAGGTAGCTATCCTTATACAAGTGTTTAAAAAAGGTAACAGAACTGAACCTGGGAATTATCGGTTACTGTCTATGTTAGATTGCACTGGCAAGATGTTTGTGGCATTAATTCTAAAGGAACTTCAAAAGTGGGCTGAGGGTACGGGATATTAGATCAATTCCAAAGTGGTTTTAGGACTGGTTACTCCACAACCCACAATTTGTTTATTATGAACTCACTGAGAAGCAAGGCGCTGGAACATGCAAATCCCCCGCTGTATGCTCTGTATGTAGATTTCAGGGCCGCCTTCGACTCGCTTAATCGCTCCCTTTTGTGGAGGAAACTGAGGAAGCTAGCTTGCCCTGAGTCTCTCTTATACTATCTAGAGCTACTACATACGAACACATCGGGTCAACTAAGACTTGACAACCAAGGTACTATGACTAAACCCATCCTCCATAGGAAAGGTATAAAGCAGGGCTGTGCTACGGCTCCCACTTTATATAACCTTTTTGTTTCCGACGTACTTCAATGCTTATAGGGGATTAACAACTGCCCTCCTATGGTTGGCTCCAGCCAATGCACGATACTGGCTTATGCGGATGACCTTGTGATCCTAGACCACACTTTCAGTGGGATTCTAAGATCCGCTGAACAGCTATGGCGATATGCTGAGGCCAACAAACTTGTCATCAACCATAGCAAAACAAACCTGCTATTATATACAGCAGGAAGGGTGGCCAGGCCTCGTATGATGGTTGGTATCATCGAAATAAACTATACTCATTTGTACAAATATCTTGGTGTTGAGTTCAACCATAGGGGAAATTACATCTCATGCATTCAGACTCGCAGAACCAATGCTGCACAACTCACAGCGTTAATACATAAATTCACGCAGGATAGGTGTGGGTTCTCGATATGGGCAGAATGCCAACTGTACATACAGTGCCTAGTACCTATGGTTACGTACGGCGTAGACCCTCTTACCAATATGAATCTGGGGTGGTTACAGCTGGTTGAGGGCAAGTTCTGGAGGAAGATTATTGGCCTTCCACAATGCATCCCTATGGCTATAATTAGCTCACTTAAAGCCATTGTACTAAGAAAGCAAGTGGAATTTTACATCAGATTTAACAATAAGCCTGTAAATAGACTTCTTATGGCTATTAAAAAGGATGCACAGGAAGACTTCCAAGATGGCCGCCGGCGCAGGGAGACGTGTGTGAGTCTCGCTCCTGCCGGGCCGTACTGCAGCGCCACATTTAGCATCGACCCTGAGGGTACCAGCCCCGACAACTCACCGGCATCCATGTTCAGAGGCATCGGACACGGTCTGGAAGAAATTCGCCCCAGATGAGCGAAAGAAGGCGACGCAGCGGGAGCAGAACACCCCTCCCCCACCGGAGCAGCAACATATCCCTCGCGGCCCTGGTGAAGAGGGAGGCCGCGTAGGGACAGCAGTAGCAGCAGACGACACGGCCGGATTGAAAAGCAGCCGACTCCCCGGTGGGACAGCGGGGAACGGCAGCATGGTGACCTGTTACAGGGCTTGAGACGCAGCGCGAACTTGCCATGAGGGCACCCTCCCCCACTAGGAGAAATGGGACCAGCACTGAGGAGGACACGGTCGGAGGCAGCGGGGAGCCAGAGGTGGGGTTTCCAGTGCTGTGGAGTCCCCAACGAAAAAGAACAGAGGACGGTGGGCAGCTAACAAGGCTGGAGTAACACAGCTCCAGCACTGATGTCGCGGACGGTGCCGGGAACGTGGCAGAGAGGCAGGGCAGGAGGACGGTCACATGCGTTGGCCCGGAGGTGAGGGGACACCAGCGGTTGAGACTGGCACAGCGGACCCAAAGGTGAGAGGCTCCCCTTGCCCCCTCCACTCCCGCAAACTCGTAACTAGACATGCAGAGTCACATACAGGGCGGCGACTCCCTCACACCCAGCTGCGCATATAAATAAGGCTTGGCAATCCCAGTGTCAACGGGGGGAAATCACCCCCCCCACACCCTGCACACAGGAATATTAGCAGAGAAGTTGTAGTGAGGACCGGAGGGGAAGGACTGGTCATACGGTGCCCCAGGACCCACGCCCAGCAGTGAGACACCCATATCCGGGGCCGCAATAAAGCAGGAAGAATCATAGCCCACCACAGGACCAAATACATAAAACCCAAATTGGCAGACAGCCAAATGGGCCTAAGTCAATAAATCAGGGGGTGGTCAGCAGAGGCACCTCCAACAGGAGCGCTACTTACTTGTCTCACAAAGGAGTGGAGGTAACTCGGCAAGCCACAGCACAGCCACAACAAGGGGGCTTTGTCCAAGGCGAAAGGGAAAGGGGGGGTCCCGCCTGAACCCACAACCTGCCAAACAAGATTCGAGAATATTAAAAATGTGGGCATCAGATACCCCGGTGACTACCAGGGGTAGATCGCAGGAAGACCCTACAACAGACTCCATCCACACCACCTCTGGTAGCCAACCCCCATCAAAGGACAATATGCACGCCTGGTTCGTGGAGCTGCAAGACAAGTTCATGGCGACAGTACAGGATCAATTCGCTACAATAAGGAATGACATGAAGCAGGCAGTCCAAGACATTAAACTGGATATAGCCAATCTGTAGGAAAAGACAGACACCCTAGAAAAAATTGTGCAAAATGTGGAAGACGAGGCACTACAGAATAGCGAAACTCAAGAGCACCTAGTGTTATTAACCCACAACCTGGAAATCCAGTGTGAAGATCTAGAAAACAGGTCCCGCAGATCGAATATTTGCATTAAATATATGCCATAAACAGTTCTAGAAAAGGACCTAAAGAAAGCGGTCCAGGAAGTGTTCAGGGACATCATTGAAGCACAGGAAGCCGACAACATAGGTATAGACCGTATCTACAGAGTGGGCCCAAAACGCACAGGCGCACCAGGGGAAAGACCCAGAGACGTGCTGGCAGCTCTCTCCTCGTACCCGCAGAAAGAACTTATCTTGAGGAGAGCGAGGCAGTTTGATCAAATAAGGATGAATGGGGTGGACATTTAGGTATACCAAGATTTGGCAGTAGTAACACTTCTAAAGAGGAGAGAAATGGCCCTGCTGATCAGGGAATTGGTCACGAAAGAGATAAAGTACAACTGGACCTTCCCATTCGGCCTGCTGTTTGAGTGGGAAGGAAAGCAAAGGAGAGTGACCACCTGGGAAGAAGGGCTGCACATCATGGACATTCCAGCAGAGGAGGCAACAATCGGGGGCAACAAGGCAAAGGGGGATCAGCAAAAGAGGCAGAGAGGCTGGGAAGTGGCTCGGCAGAAAAAGAAACGGATTGGGAGGGGGGAACTTCAAGCCGGCATCCGCAGAATAGAGGAATCAATACGGCAGGACTTTGAAAGGACCTAATTCCCATCCACGGTACTAGGAGAGGTACCCAATGAAGGGAATTGAAATCAATAGCTCCACCGGCCAGACCGCAGAACAGGAACGGACACACACTAAGATCTGAGGAAGATGCGGGGTTAAGGACCCCCGCAAAATCAGTCTCGAGTCTACAGAGGGCAGGGAGCGATAGACGGAATGCCATAGCTACCATAGGTACCCGGGCCCTCCTCGGGATAAAAGTTGGTTTATGGTTACTGGTTAGGGGACTGTTAGGTAGTTTTGTGGGGTGGGGTAGGGGGCAATTCCGGATGAGAGTTGGCACCACAGCACTTGGGCTAAAAAGTCAGCCAATATGGGCCGGTAGATATGGGGAAGATCAGAATATTGACCTTAAATGTAAGGGGCCTGAACTCCCCTGTGAAAAGGAAAAAAGTAGAGAATATGCTCAGGAGAGAGAAGGCTGAAGTGCTCCTGCTCCAGGAAACACATATTAGAGCCCAGGACAGGGGGAAAGTATGCCTAAGTGGGTACGATGTACTGGCACAATCAAATGCTGCAGGGAAGAGAGCAGGGGTAATGATAGCAATAAAGGGTGGAATGGATGCAATACTGGTAGACAAGCAGACAGACAAGGAAGGGAGACTTGCATTCGCCAATATCAAGTTACACAACACCAAGCTACCTCTGGCATCAATCTATGCGCCAAACTCGGGCCAAGATGGCTTCCTGCAGGATACATTGGGGAGATTGGAGGGGTTTGCGAAAGGAGAGATAATAATGGGGGGTGTTTTAACATGGCATGGCACCCTTAGACAGACAGGAGCACGGGGGGACCCCACAACCAAGGCACCCCATCCGACCATCTAAAAAAAAAGATGGATAGTTTGGCACTATGCGACGCATGGAGAGAGCTTCAGGGTCAAAACAAAGGATACACATACTACTCGCATGTTCACAATACGATGTCGAGAATAGATTATTTTTGGGTATCGGTCGGGATTCTGGCTAAGGTTCACGGAATGGAACTAGGCCCCATCGCACCTATTTGACTAGAGTTATCGACCCCAGGGAAAGAGGGAGGCCTATGGCGTTGGAAGCTGCCGCAGGAACTGCTATCAGACTCGGTGATGGAAGAGTTTATAAGAGATAAAATATCAGAGTTCTTTGAGCACAATGACACAGGCGTCGTCCCACTGGGAACTGTATGGGAGGCATTTAAGGCAGTAACCAGGGGACACATGATAGCTCTGAAAGCCACTAGGAACAAACAAAGACACGGATGGGAACGAGAACTGGAGAAGAAACTAACAGAGATTCGAGATGAGCTATTGATCCACCTGAAGAGACATACGCTGGGGCAACTGGAACTCCTCCGTAACAAAAAGGCAGAGCAATCCCTCCTATACCTCAAGCAGAGATTCTACATTAAAGCCAACAAGTCAGATCGATATCTAGCAAGACAACTCTCCGCAAAGCAAAAATCCATGACCATCCGAAACATCAAAAACGCACAAGGAGAGACACTAACGCGCACCAAAGATATAGGGGAAACATTTAAGGTATTCTATCACAAATTGTACACTACAGAGCACCCAGATGAGGAAGAACAAAATAGATTCCTGCAGTCACTCCCCATCCCAAAAATACCAGAAGACGCCAAACTAGCACTAGATTCCCAGATAACAGAAAACGAAGTGAAGAAGGCAATAGATGATCTTCCATACAACAAATCACCCGGCCCGGATGGCTTCACGGCCCCCTTTTATAAACAATATGTGGACATCCTAACCCCAATCCTCACAAGACTGTTAAATTCCTTCAAAGACAATGGGAATGTAACCGCGTCCATGAATGAAGCAAAGGTACTGGTGTTCCATAAACCGGGAAAGGATCCCTCCCTCCCCGGTCCATATCGACCCATTGCTTTAATAGATCTGGACTCTAAAATGTATACGAGAATCCTGGCTGCTAGGCTATCCCTGCTACTACCCTCCCTAATAAACCCGGATCAATCAGGCTTCTTCCCGGGGAGGCAAACACACAACAATCTTAGAAGGCTAATTCATCTAATAGAAAAAATAAACATTACTCACGCCCAAGCAATTCTACTATCACTAGATGCCGAAAAGGCTTTTGACTGGGTGGAATGGTCCATACTCTTTAAAACCCTGGAACACATGGGATTCGGGAACCAATACATAAACATGGTCAAAGCCAACTATACCTCCCCATCGATAAGAATAGCGGTCAATGGGGAAGTCATGGAAAGGGTAAGGATCACTAGGGGAACAAAACAGGGTTGCCCGCTTTCCCCCCCACTTTATGCTATCTTTCTGGAGCCGCTACTGATCAAAATAAGGGAATCTATCCAAATAAAAGGGATTGAGATGACAGGCAGCCAACATAAGGTGATAGCCTATGCAGACGATATGCTATTAGCGCTAGTGGACCCGGCGAATTCATTGTCTTGTACCTTACAAATACTAGAGGCATTTGGGGACATCCCGGGCCTGAAAATAAATAAGAAAATATCGGAAATTCTACATTTAGCGGGCAACAGAGAAACTCTGGAAAGGGAGGCGGGATCAATAGGCCTAAAAATAGCGGAAGAGGGTATAAAATATTTGGGTATAACACTCATGCACAGGGTGGACGCACTTTATAAACGGAACTACCCCCCATTACTTGCCAAAGTGAAAAAAGATCTGGAACGATGGTGCCCGCTAAATATTTCCTGGTGGGGGAGAATCCAATCAGTGAAAATGAACACTCTCCCCAAGCTGTTGTACTACTTTCATGCCCTCCCGATAACAATCCCTAACTCCTTCTTTAAGGTGCTGGCAAAGACAGTTTCATCGTTAATTTTGAACAGGAAACCACCAAGGGTAGCTAGAACTGTCCTAATGACCCACGTCAGAGAGGGGGGACTAGCACTCCCACATTTCAAGAAATATTATCACGCGGTGCAATTATGGGTCCTGAAAGAATGGCTGGGGGATGACCAAGGAACGATCTGGGTGACCCAGGAAAGGGCGGTCGCAAGAACCCCACTGGAAGACCTCCTATGGAAACTCAAGCAACATAGACACCCAAACCTTCGAAATTAGCGAGATCATGAAAGCCACACTGAATGCCTGGGACGAACAAACGCGGAAGGGAAACATGACCACGGCAACTGCCCCATTCACACCAATATGCAGAAACCCTCAATTCCCACCGTGACTAGAGCACAGGACCTTCTAGAAATGAGAAGAGGCAGGGTGCAGGAAAATTGGGGAAATGTTCCAGGACAACGAAGTGAGAACATTTGCAGAATGTAAATCCATGTGGAATATTACGAGGGCGGACAGGTACAAATATGAGCAGCTCAGACACTGGTTAACAACGCCAGAAATAGCGCAGGCGGCGACCAGGGAACTGACCACATTTGAAAAGTATCTCCTTACCAACTCAGGGGACAGGAAACTAGTCTCCACACTCTACAACTTCATCAATACGCAGGAGGAGGAAATAAAATGGGCTTACATGAAAAAATGGGAAAGAACACTGGAGGAAGAAATCACAAACCAACAGTGGCAGGCTTTGTGGGCAGACATCCCTAAACTAACACGAGCAGCCCAGACCAGGTAAATGTGGATAAAAATAGTCACCCAATGGCATTACACACCTGAGAGGCTCAATAACATGTACCCAAAAACGTCAGTCCGCTGCTGGAGAGGCTGCACAGAAACCAGTACGTGGAGGCACATATGGTGGGACTGTCAAGGGGTCAAAGGCTTCTAGACTGAATTGATCTCGGAAATGAAAAAGATGTTTCCTGAGGTGGATCAAGTGGGGGAGAAAGTCTGGCTATGCAGATTGAAAGAGCAACAAGCCAAGAAATACACCAAGGCGCAATGGAGAAGTTTCATGAGCCTGGTCATAGCGGCTTGGGCTACAATCGCACAGAACTGGAAGAAGCAAGACCCACCACTTATATACACATGGCTACAAAAGGACTGGTCACAAATGACCATGGAAAGGATCACGCACAGCCTACAGGGATCAAAGGACTCCTTCATGAAGGAATGAGGGGGTTATCGAATACCTACAATCGGACTATATGGCACAATGGTGCCCCCACAACATTAGAATAACGGACATATTCACCTCTTAGTCAGTCCCGAGAACAACTGAAAAAAGAGAACTCTTCCGGAGAGGGGTGTGCAGGGGAGGGGGGGAGTGGGATCTTTTTGGGGGGTAATGTTGGTTCAATGTAAATTGTTTATACGGTGAAAACAATAAAAACAAGTTTAAAAAAAAAAGGATGCACAGGCTGGTAGCCTACATGAATTAGAAGCCCAAATGAATACCTTGCTTGAAGAAATCAGTTGGTCCCGTGAGTGGGGACGGGAAAATGAGCGCCTGTTTCTTAGTATGCAGAAAGGCCTAAACTTATGGGATTGGCAGAGTAACTTTGCCCATCTGGAAAGCCTGAAAAGCTATAAATTCATTACGCATGTGCTGTTTACTTTTAGGAAGGCACAGCACTACTTAAATCTCTGTCCCTCTGACCAGTTGAGGTGTTTTGTTCTGCTTCTGCGTTTTAATCATCTCCCTACTCTGGACACTAGAGGCCCCAAAATGGGATTGGCTGCAGCAGAATTGTACTGCAGAGTATGTGCACTGCCTTCGGAGCCTGAAACAGCTTGCCACGTTCTAACACTCTGTCGTGGGATGAGATTAAGCCGAGCTAAAAATCTTGGGGAGTTTGTACACAACCCGGATGATATTGAGCAGATAGAGTTCTGTTATCAGTGTGTTAATACACTAAATTCCAAACTACACATAGCACTCTTCCAGGTGTGGCGTGATGCCCCCACCTGTATGGATTTGAGTTCTAGGGCTGGCCCTGTATCCAGATGCCCCCCTTTAGTATGTAATCTATGAAAGCCAGAGGCATCTACGCTGACCGTACCACTACTGGTATAAATCTGTATATCTGTATATATAGGAGTGCTCAGCGAAAGCCGCCATGAGCCTATGTATGTACGATGTTGTAAGATATTTGCTGCTGCTATTGTGGAATTATCAGTTTCTTTTTCTGAAGCAGGTAAAGTTTGTTTTTTCTAGCTCATGATTTGTATATATTGTTTATCTGATTCTGTTCTTAAACATTTTTTATGTAGGTATGTGTAAAGTTGTTTACTTATGTATAAAACTGTATCACATTAATACATTGTAATTATAATTAATGGCTTGAGTGCACTCCTCATTCCATCTAACCTTTTTAGGGAATTTTGGAGAGGAGATCACATTCAAGGGAGAAGCTATGGTCCCATAGTTCTCTATGAAATTCCTGTAGTACCAAGTGAGACCTAGGAAAGCTCTCACTTGGGTTTGAGTAGTAGGGGTGGCCCAGTTTTGCACAACTTGTACTTTGCTGGGCAATGGCCTTATTTCACCTCCTCCTACCTCATGACCAAGGTAGACCACTTTGCTCTGACCGCTTGCCTTTATGGTCTGATGGGCCTGCTCAAGAGCCTGCATAACATATCCCAGGTGATCAATATATTCTTTCCATGTAGGGCTGAACACTGCAATGTCATCCAAGTATGCCATGCAGAATTCCTCCATCCCATTCAGAAATTGATTAACGATCCTTCGAAATGTAGCAGGTGTATTCTTTAGTCCAAAAGGCATAACCTTAAACTGGTAGAGGCCTGCTGGGTTGGAGAATGCAGTTTTATCCTTGGCATGGTCTTTCAGTGCTATTTGTCAATAGCCTGAGGTTAGAGCAAATGTACTGAGGTACTTGGCTAAACCAAGTCTATCCACCAGTTCATCTGTTCTTGGAAAAGGAAGGGCACTAGTCTTAGTGACTGCATTTAGAGCTCTATAGTCCACACAGAATCTCAACTCTTGGATCCTGCCTTTGGTACTAGAACAACTGGACTAGACCATGGACTTGTAGATGGCTCTATAACCCCGAGATCAAGCATCTTGTTGACCTCTCCTTTGATGTGGGATCTCACATGTTCTGACATTCTTAAACCTCTGCTTTTCACAGGTAAACAGTGACCAGTGAGAATATCCTGCTGGCCCCAAGGGGTCAAGCCTGGTGATAGTGAAAACAGGGAGGCAAACTGATTCAACAGAACTTTGCACTCCTCCTGTTGTTCAGAAGTCAGCTGAGAAGAGAGATTAACTCCTTTTATTTTTTCATCTAAAGGTTGACCTCTGAGGAGGTCAGGTAGAGGTTCACTCTCGTCTTCCTCTTGCGCTGAAGCTAGAAGCAAAGCTCCTACTTCTGGTCTCGAGACATAGGCCTTTAAACAGTTGGTGTGAAAGACTCTGGGAGCCTCCTTAGGTCTGCCTACGTCCACCAAATAGTTCACCTCTCCAAGTTTGCCCACAACCTTGAAGGGTCCTATCCATTTGTCCTGCAAAGCCCTCTGCCTTGTTGGCACCATAACTAATACAAGCTGGTCTTGAGTAAACTCAACCATGCTGGCCTTCTGGTCATGCCAATGTTTGAACAGAGCCTGACCTGCTTTCAAGTTATCACTTGCTTCTGCCATCATGTGTGACATTCTCCTCTGGAGACCTATCACATAGTCAGTCACTCTGACTAGCTTGGGGGAAGGAGTACTCTCCAACCCCTCCTTAATCAGGGTCAATGGACCTCTGACTGGATGGCCATAGAGAAGTTCAAAGGGACTGTAACCAACTCCCTCCTGAGGGACTTCTCTCTATGCAAAGAGAAGGCACAGCAGTCCCACTTTCTCTTAAGGGGTTCTTCTAAAACACCTATCATTCTCTTCATAGTATGATTAAACCTCTATACCAGTCCATTTGTCTGCAGATGGTAGGCTGTAGAGAACTTGTAAGTGACACCACAGTTTTCCCACATGGGTTGCATGTAGTGGGACATAGAATTGGATCCCCTGTCGCATATCACTTCCTTAGGAAACCCTACCCTGGTAAAAATACCAAGTAGAGCCTTAGCCACAGCCTGAGACGTAACAGTTCTCATAGGTATGGCTTCTGGTTATCTTGTAGCATGGTCCACTACAACCAGGACAAACCTGTTCCCTGAAGATGCAAGAGGGTCAAGGGGACCGACAATGTCAATGCCCAACCTCTCAAAAGGAACTCCCACCACTAGGAGAGGCACCAGGGGTGCCACATTCTTGGCTCCACTCTTGCCAGAGGTTTGGCAAGTGTGACAGCTCCTACAGAAGTTGTCAACTTCAGAACCCATTTTAGGCCAATAGCAGTAGAGGGAGAGCCTTTCCTTGGTCTTCTTGAAACTCAAGTGACCAGCCAAATGAATCTCATGGGTTAACTGTAGGAACTGGAGTCTGTTGGCAAGGCGCACTACAATTCTTTTGCAGTCCCCAGGGATAGACTCAGTTGGTTCACTGTAGAAGAGGCCATCTTCCCAGCTTAACCTGTGCGTTCCAATTTCTTGTCCATCAAGTTGGTTAACAACCTGTTGCCGAAGACCTTCAAGAGTAGGACACTCTCTCTGTCCTTTACTGAAGTCTGCCCTGTTGGGTCCACCTTCTGCCAGTAAAGACTGCAGCTCAGGATGGTCAACAGAGTCGAGATATCCAACTAAAACAGTGTCTTCTTCCAGATCTGATTCTTCAGAAACTGGCTCAACCACACAAGGTTGCACCTCACACTCTGCCTCAGCAGGTGGAGGGAGGAGTCACAGGTGTGACTTTGGACAATCTTGGGGATGTCCTGGTTGGTAGCACAGGGGTGCTGTCTGATTTTTTCCTGGAGGTCTTGGGTTTCCCCTTTGCCTCTGTTTTCCTGGAAATAGCAGTGAGCAACTCCTGTGGAGTGGGAGTGATGGTTTCTTCTATCAACTCCTCTGGAGAGCCTCTCAAGTTTCTCTTCCTTGTAGGCCTAGTAAGCTCTTGTCTCCTTTTACTGGGAGGCCTGGGGGTGCTTGACACAACTCCAAGAGTTTTCAGGCATTACCCAACAGGACTCTCCCAGGCACTTCACTCTGCACACTAACAGGTATTTTGACAGTCATATCATTACAATGGATGAGAGCTGGTAACTGGGGAAACATTTGCACAGGGCCTCCAGATAACTTGGTGAGGTGTTTGGATGCCTTAGCAACATCCTCCACCTTGTAAAATGATTCATCCACCACAGGTATGCTGGCTCCAGTGTCTCTGATGGCAGGGGTCTCCTGACCATTCACAAGAACACTATCTTTATAATACTCTTTAGTATTATCTGGGATGGAATTATTGACATCTAAATTCTGTTGTTCCCACAAGCCCAGGGACACTAAAGAAACACTAGCTGAGACTCTCATGGGTTCATCAGCCAGTGGTGAAAGTTTCCACTTGCAATAGGTACTTCTTCCTCTTGGGAGAAGGCTAAGGAGACAGTGTTGACAGCTGAAGGTTTACCTTTGCATCTGGGATCCCCTTCCACATGGTCAGTTGACACACAAACATAACATTTCCTAAATGGCTTGATGAATGGGGGTTTGTTCTTCCTCCATCTGGTTTGGGTCCCGATGGTGCACTAGCCTGATTTGGTTTCCCTTGTGGTTTACCCTTATGTTGTTGTTTGTGGCCCTCTTTTGGATTGGAGGTATTAGAATTCTCCTTGTTCTCTTTCATTGGCTGTTTTCCCTCATCCTTCTTCTGAGTAGCCCCAGAATCATTGTGAGTAGCCCTGTTGGCAACCCACAAGTCAGCAGCCTTAGCTAGCTTCTTTCGATCTATCTCCTTAGAATCAGCCAAGTGCTGTCTGAGCTCAGTAGAGCAGACATCAAAAATAGACTCCAACACAACAAGAATTCTCATTTGTTCATAAGTGTTTACTCTGTAACCCTTAATCCAACCATCTACATTCACCTACCCAGGTAGCCCAAGCGGTACCATCATGCTTTTTGAGGGTCCTAAACCTCTTAAGGTACTGGTAAGGGGTCTTCCCAAATCTAGCAATTAAAGCTAGCTTCACACACTCATAATCCATCCTATCCACCCCCCCAAACTCCATCACAACATCAGATGCAACAGTGGGTAGCCTAGAGAAGAGCCAGGGAAGTAATTGAGTCCCTGTAAGAACTTGAATACCATGGTTATATTCAAACATTGCCAACCAATCCAAAATGTCAAGCTTAACCTCATACATACCCACAATTTCTTTAGGCATACAGGGTCTCTTAGGACTGGAAGACCTAGAAGACTCTGGGAGAGAAGCATTTTCAAGAGATAATCTTTTCATTTCTAGTTCATGATTCAACTCCATTTCTCTGACCTTAAGTTCTTGGTGGTTTTGTTTAGTTTGAGCATTTAAACGTTTGAATTCCAGTACAAGCCTCATTTTCTCTAGAGCAATGGATTCAGGACTCAGTGTAGGACCTGTGGGGGTCCCATTGGACAAGGGTTAAGGCTGCTGAGCAGGCAAGGGTGCAGAGAGACCTACATTAGGAGACACATCTGCCTCTTCCAACTCATCATTAACAGACATATTATCATCCTCAATACTTTCCACATTTGCTAGAGAGTCAGGTATTTCAGACCCACTCCCCAGACTTTGGTTCTTTAACAACATTTCAATCAATTCAGACTGCTTGCCTTTGGCAGAGAGTTTCCTTTCTTTAGACATATTTCTTAAATAGTCTTCAGTGTAACTCAGGAGAGTCTCCTGACTGTGGCTTTCCATATTAGACATGATAAATATTGCTTTTTAGTGATGTTAGCCTTGTGATTAGTTGATCTAAGGTAATAGCAGCACTCTAAGTGTAATTACTATACTTTGATCCCATTGCTGCCACCAGTGTTAGGCAGAGTTAAATGCATTACCCTTTGTGAACACCACACAGAATTAAGACTACAAGTGACAGTACAAATTCACCTTTGGTACAAGCCTGTACTACACAGTAAAAGTGGTAGCGATGGCTGAGCAGCCAGACTTATCTCAAGAGCAAGTAAGCAGTATCAAATAATTACACAAAGGACAGCAATTACTATTATTCAAATCAACACTGACTCCAGGTTTCTGAGTAAAAGAATATACATTTATTTACACATCAGTTGTATAACATCTCACTAAAGTAACGCAGTTTAAAAATCACACTCTTAATACACCACACCATTCCCAATAAGTTCCAGACAAGTTAAGCTCACAAAATGAAGTGGGAGCAAAATGGCACTCCAGAAATTTAGAAGGGAGGGAAAGACAAAGTTAGGCAGAAATTGAACCACCCCAACAGATAAGTACTCAGGGCAAATGAGCAAGAGAAACTACAGTGATAGAATCAGGAAAAAAGGCTTAGGACGAAAGTCAATAGGTCAAAAGTCTTTTGCTCAAGATCACACAGTGCAGCGTAGTTCGCAGTAAAGTTTGTGCCACGAGTTCCGGTCGAAGTTGGTCGGCAGGAAAGTTAGTTCAAAGAGAAGAGAAGGACAAGCCCTCGGATTGGAGAAAGATTTCACACACTTTCACCGCGGCTGAACGAAATAAACAACTGGATTTGCACAGTACCTTAAAACGGGGACGGAGCTGTAGCTGAGATGGACGTTCCTGGTAGTTCCTGCAGGCTCACGGTTCCTGAAGCGACTGTTGGACTGACAAGAAGTAGGAAGACTGAAGGGTCCGGCACTACCCAGGGAAGAAACCAGCAGCAGAGCGAAGTAACGAATAAAAGGTGCACTCCTTAAAACCCAAGCAGGGTCCGACCTTCCTGGCTATCCGGCCCACTGTAGCTCTGTACAGCGAATTCGACCAGAGGAGGGGTCCTGGCTTGAAGTTTGGGCAAACTGGTTGGTCCCACCAGCTCAAGGGAAGAAGATTTCTGAAGGATCCTCTCTGTCATTGGAGTTTGGAGATCCGGACCTGCAGCAGGGCTTCACCGGGTGGTTCAGTCATTGTAGAGGTCCGCTTCTGTCAGCTCTTCATCGGTTCTTTCGTTCCAATGGTGACTCTGCCTTTCCAGTCCCAGAGACCTGCTTTTTATGCAGTTTTCCCCCATTCACACAGCCTGGCTGTCAATCACACAGCAGGGTGGCTGTCCTGGCAAGGACAGTCACCCAGCCAATCAAACAGGAGTGTGACTTGGGTTACCAAGGGGACCCATGGCAGGGGTCCTAAGACCCCTCCCTCACATCCTGCCTACCCAGACTTTTAGATGCCTTAAGGAGAGCTTCTGTGCAGAAGCCCGCGTGAAAAGACGGCGAACAAAGGAACCAAACCTGGTTTGGTGCGCAGAGTAAAACTCGAGAAAGACTTTTACAAAAAGAAATGGCGAATAAACCCAGCCGGTGCCAAAATAAAATATATTTGGTCAAGCGGGTTTATGTTTGAGGCTAATAAAATAGCCTAAAACAATACCATGGTTATTTAAGATAACCGCGGTATGAAAAATAGGGTAGTTACCACTGCCACCAGCCAAGTCTTGATGAAAAGGGAGCGAAACAGTGCTCCATGTGAAACAGACAAAAAGGAGTAAGAATTAACCCTTTCCAATAATCCATGTAAGTTGGGGGTACTGGGTCTGTGATTTAAAGAGATTACATAAAGTTAATGGCAACTTTACATGTTTCTGGGAGACAGTTGTCAGTCCCAGAAAAATGGAGTCAGTGGGAAGTCTAAAAGACAACCCTGTGTCACTGCACTGAAGGTGATGTGTAACACACAAAAAAATGATACTCATGGAGTAGGTGAGGCTCCAGAGTCCAAGATCACACAATTGGTAAAAACACACACAGCAAAACACATGTAAGAGTGGGAAAAAGGCTCACACACTTACCAGGTGAAAAAAAATAAACCCTAGAAATCCAGCAAAGCTGCTGAGGGACTCAGTAGGTAAGGGAAATTCGCCATTTTGGAGAATTCTCCCTAACAATCTACCACACATTCATTGGCTGAAAGATTTCCATTCCATTTTGCAAATAAATGTAAATACATCTTTGCTCTGCATGTAGTTAAGGAGAGGGAAGGACATGTAATTGAAGACTGGAAAAGCCATCAAAATAGGTTGTAATTTTTTTGCAAAACAAAAATGTAGCCAGGAATGTCTACTTATCTGAAGAATTCTTTGTCTGATGTGTTATATCATACTGTTAAAAGCAGACTATCCACTAGACATATTCTGAGCAGACAAAGATAATAAGGAAACTGACCTTCTGTTCAAAAGGCATAGCAGGGCAGTGCACCCAATCCATATTGCTGTTAAGTATAGCTACCAGAAACAAGATGAGTATAAAACAACAATAATCATTCTATGTTCTAAATCAGGTTTGATGCAAAGAATAGAGTTAATGTTTAATAAATCTAGACATACCCCAAGGACCACACTGCAGCCCAGAAATCTTGCAGGAGCCAGTCTCAGGACACTACATCCCCAATAGGGGGATGAGGTTAAGAAGCTAAAACAGACCCAGACCCTAAGGGCTTGATTTACAAAGTGTTTTCAATGGCAATATCCTATTTGAAATGCTTTGTAAATCATGGTCAAACTCTGCCTTAGAGATGGAAAACCAAACAAGCCAAACAGGCAAGCCCATCCCAGGAGGAAAGTTGATTTGTCCTCGTTAAGAAAAGCAATTATGGTAAAACGAATCAGACGGGGGTCAGATTTGGGAAATCCTCACCCGACAAAATATTTTGCATTTACACACACTTGCACTCATATCCGCTGTCTGGAGCAAGATCTATGACCCTTAAACCGTGAACCCGTGAAAGCATCAGAAATCCTGGAACCAAGCTCATACATCCCTCCCTAAGCAATGAGATGAGCTTTACTCAGAGCTTTACAGAGCGGGTAAAACAGGAGAGACAGTTGGAGTCCCGAACTCAGTTTAAGGGCCTCAGGGAAGGTCTGACTGGCTACAAAGAGTGAAGAAGAAGGGAGGCAATGATTCAAGATGACCGACCAGCCAAATGTAGCCTCCAACTTCATCCCTTGCCAGGATCAGAAAGGAAAAGGAATCGGCCAATCACAGGCATACCAATCCCTGCCAACATAGCTGAAACTGGTTGCATGGGAAGCCTAATCAGGGCAGGGTTTAAGGGATTATATAAAAGGAGCTCCCAGACCCAGAAGGGAGGAAGTTGTTGGAAGTGGACTGTGGATGTATTTGGAGAGGAGGGGAAAGCAAAAAAAAGACCAGTTGGGAGAAGGAAGGTGGGTACTGGAGGAGGAGAGTGTGGTGGAAAGCTTGAAACTCATAGAGAGGGAGAAGAAGACGCGCATGACGCTTCAGGGGAAGGTTTGTGGAAGGTCTGAGGAGAAGGTCGATGTAAATCTGTGAAAAGGCAAGCTTAAGGAGGTTGTTGCAAGGAGCAGTTGGGAGAAGGAGGATACTGTGGGAGTCGGATAAAGTGGCGAGCTTGGAACATCATAGAGTGGGAGAAGGAGAGTGGTACGGAGTTTGAGGAGGAGGTTGGAGGACGTCCTGGGGTGAAGGTGTAGGTGTAGATGGAAAGAGACTGTATTAAAGAGGTGGTCGGAAGGATCCCTAAGGGGCAGATTGGGTTACACATGGGAAGAAGTGGAACCAACACGACTTATAAGAATTGTGAGGTGCAGAAATAAGCACCAGAACTAAACCAGCAAATGTGTGCAGTGCTTATTGTTACATGCCAAATCCATGAGACAAATGTACTACATACAACACAGACAGAAATAATTTACTATTACAGTATGGACTCCAATCTGCCACCTTTTGTAACAGTGGTTTTCAGCTCAAGCTCCCCTCGCTCACTTTCCCTTCCCCAGATTCTCACACCAAATAGCAACATGGTCCCATCTGACAAGGCACAAGGTGTGAAATAATGGCATTTTAAGCATCCTTAAGGAGGTAAACATCTCCAGCAAACAGGTCACCAAACCCCAAAATGTAAAGGTAATGTAAGAAAGGGCAGTCATAAAGGAAATGTAGCCAAAAGAGTAGTGCGCATTTCAATAAAGATAACACAATAAAGAGATGCACTTGTGATTATTATTTTACACAAAAACCAGCAACGATATGGGCTGTCATGCAGGTCTGAATCCATGGACTGATTATTTTAACTCAACCTAACCTTCTTGATAGATGGAGAGAATATCTCCAGATAGCAAGTCCGTTTACAGAAGCCCTTGGCCAAATCAGCCCAGTGGTGGGTGGCATAATTTTACACATAAGAGGATAGATCACGGACAATGCTTGGAAGCAAGACAACATGAAGCAACACAAGTTCGATCCCCGTGTTCGCGCTTAGAATCATCTGGGTATTAAGCAAGCGCGTTATAAATAACCAATCACAATTGCATACTACCAGCTGGGACCCCATGCTGTATTTTCGTTCTGGACTCTAATTATGAATATGTTTGTTTTGTGCTTTGTGCATTTTTAATTACCTGAAGACATTAAAAAAATCACCAAAATAAAGTAAAATAGACCACTTCCAAAAGGCATTGGCAGGGGTGATTGTTCAACCCAAGTCTCCTCGCTTCTTGGAACTGGGGCGAACACTGTCACTGCTTCACAACAAGCGCCATGTAGATGAAGCAATGAGAAACATAGATAAACATCAATCCATCCCTGTACGTCACAATGTACTCTTCTACACAGTGACCATCATGTTGCACCGTGCCACAGTACACGAAGCTCATTTCTGCTCGTAAGAAGTCTATTTCTATTTCCATTCATACTGTTATAGAACCAGCACATTTAGCTCCAGAGAAACCTTGCACATGGGCAGCACTGTGTCTACCTGCATGCAGCATCCCTTGAGTTTAGTTGCTGTGCTTGTGCATTATTATCAGCGGTCGAAGTGACAAAAAGAAATAGTGGAACCATGTTCCTTGCTGGCCTGCCCCCACTCCCCACAAACCCCATCACCACACCCCCTCCCACATGCAATCCAAACCCCCAAACAAACACACCTCCTGTTTAAGGGAATGTTCAGTGCAAGTTTCAACTTCTTCCTACACTTTTCTTTTCAAACAAAACCATTCTGGAGTGGTTTCTTTTTAAAATAAAAGTAAAATACAGCTAACCTTTTTTTTTAAAAAAAAAGAGAAGCACCTCTCCCAACCGCTCCCACCCACTTCGACAACTGATTATTATTCCATGTATGCATGGCTGAGGAGGTGGAACAACCTTTTGCCACTTAGCTGTTGTCACTTCTTTGAAAACGTGAAAACAAAAGCACCAAAAGAAATTTGAAGAAGGCAAATTCCAAATGGTGCTTGGGGAGGTGGACGTTGTTCCAAGGTCTGCTGGCTTATTGGCACCTGAGGCGAAGGCTCTCACCACTTTGCAACTAACGTCATGAAGGTAAAGCCAGGAGAAGCCAAGATGACGATGTACACATCCCCAAAGGTCACAATGCACCCAGCTCTGCAAATCCCTGCGCATGGGCAACACAGATTCCATCTAACCATCACATTGTTGAGAGACTGGATAGGTGCAGTTTGCTTCTCATAAGGACTATGGAATAAAGAAGGAAATCAAGCAGAGTTCACCCTACGATACAACAGACACGATGGATATCGCACCTTGGCTGATAAGACAAATACCACTGACATATACCGTACACATAAACTATGGTTCTGAATAAGGACAATGCTAATAGTGCAGCTGTGTCAGCTAGAGGGGTAACATATATTGGCATAGAAGTAACACAGGACATTACCATGCATAAGGTGCAAACATGTTAACAGATTTCTGGAGGGAACTACTACCATTTCTAGAAGATGACAACTACTCATCAACTATGAGACTTGATGGCTGGAGCAGTGATGCCACTCCCTCTCAGGTTGAGAGCTCTTAAAGCTTTGTACATGCTCAGAAAGTGGACTTAATTCAAGTAGGCTTAATCCAAGATGGTGGATCGACATGAAATAACCTGGATCTGATGGAATAGATAACTACATTCCTCCGTTAGTAACACCAAACATGAAATGTATATTTGAATACAAACAATGTTGCCTTGGCGGATGAAGACACACGCAGGTGCAGGTCCTCCCAGGGAGCCTAACAAAAGGAGTGTGACTAGCAGTACATATAAAGGAGTCCCAAGAGAAGCATCAGTGTGGGAGTTCAGAAAAGAGGAGATGGCATACATTTGGTGAAGACGCGGGAGAGATGAGGCTGAAGCAGCAGTGTAGGCTGATAAGCACAGAAGATTTAGAAAGTGGAGAAAGCACAATATACCCAAACGCTTATGCAGAATTGTGTCTCATTGGCTTGTGTGTGAAGGAAGAGGTCTTGTTGTTAATCAGGACCCTGTGATCAAGGACTCTCTCTGGCCTTGGCGTTGAAGGGTGGGGAGCCATGGAGACCAGACTCTGCCACCTGCTAAGTGTTGCTTGGCCTGTGGGCAGTGCCTGGAGGATCCTGTGGCTTATCCCACCTCACCCCAGTTGTGTGGCAGGAGCTTGTTACTTGGAGACTATTTGTCATTCTGTCTTTTTAAGGGATTTACTTATGGACAAAACCACCCCCCAGCAAAGGCATGAGTACACAATCATGCAGCCTCCATATGTCCCTGTCAGATTGGGAAGTACCTCTAACCTCTTCTTTGCCTGATCAGGCTCTCAAACGGGAATGTAGGAAATGGCCCCAGTGTGCCCAAACCTCCAAGCACATGTGCAAGTTGTGATTCTAACATGGTGATAAGACTGTTTAAGGGCTTGCTCAGCACAAGCTTGTACACAGGAGGTGTGCTCCAAATATATAAAGTGCAATCAATCATCCCTAAAGAGACAAAAGCTCCACGAGTCCTGTTAGTCAAGCAAGGTCCCTAAGGGTGGCTTCAGGTCTCTATATAAGCCCCAGTGACTGACAGAAATGGATGGGCATTTGGAGAGATTGAAAGTGTGATGCAAAATGCTGAAAGAAGAAGGACATAGATGAGAAGGAAAGGCTAGAGCAAGGAAATCAGAAAGGAAAATGGGCAGGCGGGAAGGAGAAAAGGAGCTGGCTGAAGAGATTAGAAATAAGAGAAAGGGGAGGTGGAGCATCCAGGGGTAAGAGGAGAATAATGAGGTGACCAACAAGAAGGGGGTCGTTAAAGAGTTAGTTTGTTTGTTTGTTTGTTTATTTATTTGTAGAGCGCTCCGGACCCGTGGGTAAAAGGGCGCTTAAGGAATCGGTTACAGGCGTAAGATAAGCATTTACAGATACAGAGTACATCAAGTTACAAAGAGCATTTAAATTACAAAGTACATCAAATAGTTTTACAACGTACAACAATTTACGTATAATACAGGTATGGTTACGGCTGTTAGAGTTTAGAGATGAGGTTAAAAGCTACTCTTTGTTCAGTAACCAGCCTATAACAAGTTTCCTAAAGATAGGGAAGGACTCAGTGGTTTTAATGTTGAGTGGTAGGGTGTTCCAGAGTTGGGAGGCTAGTACAGTGAAGCTGGCGCCTCCTGCTCTTTTTAAGGCAAATCTGGGCACTAACAGGCATAGGGAGTTGGACGATCTGGTGGTTCTGGATGTGGGTTTTAAAGTGAACTTGTCAGAGAGGTACACTGGGGCTAGGTTATTTAAGGCCTTGTAGGTGAGGCAAATAGTTTTGAGGTCGATTTTTTGCTGTATGGAGAGCCATTTACACGCTTTCCTGGTAGTGGAGATGTGCGCACGCCATGGGATGTTCAGTGCTGCACGCAGAGCATTGTTCTGAAGAACCTGGAGTTTGTTAGTTACGGATAGGTTGGCTCCTAGGTACAGGCTGTTGCAATAGTCTAGTTTAGATTGAATGAGTGCTCTGGCCAGAGTGAGGCAGCTGTCGGGGGATAGGAAGGGTCTGCTAGCCCTGATTAGCTTGCCCGTATAGGCGGTGGCCGAGGCAGTTGAGTTGATTTGTTTGGAGAGGTTGGTGTTGGCATCGAGGTGAAAGCCTAAGGTTTTCACACTTTTAGCAATAGGGATGGTGTAACCGTCTATGATAATATTCTTGTAGCTAGGACTGAGTTTAGACAGGTTATGAGGAGAGCCGACCAGCAGAAGCTCCGTCTTCTCATCATTCAGGCAGAGGCCGTGGGTGGCCATCCATGTCTGAATGATGGAGAAGATTTCGTTGATCCGGGAGACGTCCGCGTTGTAGTTGCCTGAGATGGTGAGGAGGATCTGGGTGTCATCTGCATAGTTGGTGTAGGTGACACCCAGACGGTCCAGTTTGTCGAATAGGGGCTTCGTAAATGTATTGTACAGGGTGGGGAAGACACAGGAGCCTTGAGGGACTCCACAGGTAATGGGGATGGGGTCAGCAGCGGCTGTAGTTGAGAAGACTCGCATGGTTCTATTCGCCAGGAAGGATTGTATCCATGCAGAGGCAGAGGAGGTGAAGTGGGCTGCGATAGATAGGTGGTTGCATAGGATTTCGTGGTCGACTAAGTCGAAGGCCGCTGAGAGGTCTAAGAGAAGTAGGATGGCTGCATTGCCTTTGTCTTTGATTTCGTCAATCTGGCTTTTGAGGTCAACCAGAGCGGTTTCAGTTCCATGTTGAGGTCTGAAGCCAGATTGACGTATCCCTAGCAGTTGATTAGATTCCAGGTACTCCTGAATCTGGATGTAGGCAACTCTGTCCAGAATTTTTAGCAGAAAAGGGACAGTGGTGATGGGTCTATAGTTGGTTGGTATGGCTGGGTCTAGGGATTGTTTTTTTAGGAGGGGGAGCACCCAAGATTGTTTTAGGTTGTTGGGGACAGAGTTGTTCGCAAATGACAGGTTGATAAGCTTAGTGATGAAAGGGGAGAGGTCTCTGGCAGCGTCTTTTATTATTTGGGCGGGGCAGCTGTCCCCTTTGCAATTAGAAGGTTTTAGGGAAGTGATGATTTTTTGGACTTCTAGGATAGTTACTTTCTTAAAGGTGAAGCCTGTATTGGGTTTGATCGGTGTTAGTGGGCTTAAGCTAAGGTTAGTGGTTTTGTTGCTGAAGAGTTGTTGACGTTTGTCCTCAATTTTGGTCTGGAGCCCTGTGATTTTATTGTTGAGGGCATTCTGGATGCTAGTGCACCAGGGTTTGTCTTTTGAGCAGTTGTCTAGGAGGGGATTAGGGTTTTCTAGCTCCTTTAGAATTTTAAATAATTCTTTAGTGGAAGAACCTGCCTGGTTAATCCTAACGTTGTAGGCATCTTTTTTGGTGCAAATAATCTCACTTTTGCATAGTGCAGAGGTGGTATTTAAATTGGATTTGTTTACAGGTGATGGGTTGGTTTTCCATAGTAGTTCTAGTTTAGCTTTCTTTTTCCGGAGTATTTTGAGTTTGGGAGTGTACCACGAATTCAAGTGGTTTATTGGTTTACTTTTGCGTAGTTTCAAAGGGGCAATGGTATCGATGGCGGTGGCCATGGAATTGTTGAAGGTGTCAACTAGGAGGTTAAGGTCAGCATTGTCCGGTAGAGCGTTAAGGGTAGGTAGGACCAGAGGTAATAGTGCTTCGGCAGTGATGTTGCGTTTGTTTCTGGTTGGGCAAGCTGGTGCCAGGGGGTATTTCTTAGGCGTGGACTGGTTAAAGTGAATTTCAAGTGGGATAAGGTAGTGATCCGTCCATGTTAGAGGTTGGGGGTCCTTACAGGTAGTGTTGCAGTTAAGATTTGCTACCCAGTCGAGAATTCTGCCTTTCTGGTGAGTCGGTGCGATACTGAGTTGAGCAAGTCCGTGCTCAGTTAGGGCGTTTGCTAAGGATGCAGCTGGTGCGTCTTTGGGGTAATTGTAGCCTAGATTGAAGTCGCCAAGGATAATAATTTGTGCTAGTGGCTTGGAGTTTTCAGTGATGAGCGCAGTAATGTCTTCTTCGAAGGTTCCAGGCGGGCCTGGGGGTCTGTATATAAGGTGAAGTGTGATCGTACTTGTGGGGGATGTTTGTAGCTTGATTGTGAGTAACTCACATGATTTAAGAGATAGGGTGGTGACTCGTCTGCAGCCTAGTGGTGTTTTGGAGATGAATGCTACTCCTCCTCCCTTGCCATTAGGTCTGTCAGCTCTGAGGATGGAGTAGTTGACAGGAATGGCTAGCAATAAGTGTGGTCCTGAGGCCTCGTGTAGCCATGTTTCCGTTAGGGCAAGGAAGTCAAGATCATGGGTTAGAATGGTGTCAGCAATTTCTGTGGGGTGTGCAGCCAGGGATCTGGCATTGAGTAGGGCTCCTTTTAAGGAAAGTGGGGCGGGCTCTTTGGGGGTCTTTGGTTTCTTTGAGGTTTTGGCGTTAAATTTGGCTGGGGGGATGCTATTTGTGAGGGGCAGCCTAGTGCCTAGTTTGTTGTTACGGGCAGTGATGTCTGTGATGGTAGAGCGTGGGGGTTCTGGAGATTTCAGTATGGGGAGCACAGTGAGAGATGGAGCACTGAATGTACAGTGAATCAGAGTTTTGTTAGGGGTCACGATGGCTGGGGATCTGTTATCTCCGGTGGAAGTAAGGTGAGAGTGGTGGTTAGGTGGAAAAGGCGGCTGGGCGGGTAGGAAGGGCATGGGGCAGGGGATCGGGTAGTGCCTAGGACAGCCAAGATTGGCTAGGCCGTTGTTGACGGTTATGAGGAAGTTGCCAGTACAGTGTACATTGTCCGGCATGATGCAGAAAGGGAACATAGTGAGTGTAAGCCAGGTGATCATGGTCTGGGCGCACGGCTACACAATGCAGGTCTGCAACACACTAGGGCTAGGTTGCAATGGGACAGTGCCTGGATTTAGTAGTACACTCAGCGGATAGTGCTGTGAGGTAGCAATTAGGGGTGCATGCAAGGCAGGTGTAGGCAGGCGCAAAGAGACACTAAGAGATGAAGCAGTAGGGAGCAGGAGCGGGCTAGTAGAGGCTTTACCTAATAGCATGAGTCATGAGTACAGCAATGTTGGGGCAATACCGCAATGCCGGATGGTAGGCTGATAGTGGGCTGATACATGCCAGAGTAACACTACTGAGAACAGCATATTGCTAGAGTAACACTTCTGAGAGCAACATAATGTTTACTTGAATGTAAGACCCGTCTGTCACCGTATCATGTGCCATGCATCGGGTACGTGCAATTAGTTGTACAAATAGGTTGTGCACAAACGTTAAATTTAAACATGCATGGAGGAGCAGCTGCGAGCAGAATTAACTAACAGTGTGGCAGGGCTCTGTAAGGGGGCTGCAAACACAGTCAATAATACATTAGAGTTCAGGCACACATGGAGGAGCGGCTGCGAGCAAAATGAACTAACAGTGTGGCAGGGCTCTGTAAGGGGGCTGCAAACACAGTCAATAATACATTAGAGTTCAGGCACACATGGAGGAGCTGCGTGATAAAAGATCTGGAGGTGGTGGAGAGCAACAAGAGTAAGGAAGTGGTGACTAACAGGGAGGAAGTTCAAGCAGAATTGTAAGCAAGAGGTAAAACAGGAAGGAGTTGGAAGATGGAAGGTGATCTCAGAAGATGAGAGAAGGAACAAAGTATCCCAGGAGAGGTTAGAGGCTAGAGAAGAAGGGAAAGCCGACATGGCCTAAGCTTAACAGAGTAGAAGTGAGGAGGGGGCAACATGAGCACATGATAAACCATAGAGGGGGTGGCAGGGGAGACAGGTATTGTGAATAGGGTCTTTCACGCTCTGCCCGACCAGCTTCATCAGTTTTGAAACACAGTTTCTGTGATTTACAAGCACCTTACAAATGCCCAATAAAATAAATACATAAATGACCTGTTTCCCCAGGCCCCTCCTGCTGCCTATATCCATGCTGGCCATTCCCTTGTAGGTGGGCCAGCATTGGATGATCAGCAGCGCAGTTGTGTGGCAGGAGCTTGTTGGGGAATTTAGCACTCACTATTGTGGTCCATGTGTGCTGGACACTGCTATGTTGCTCTCTCTGCATTGGAACAGAGACCACACCCCTGGTCTCCCTACATGCACAGTGTGGAGGGCATCTGTGTTTGCCTCATTAAGCCACTGTCATCCTGCGTCAATCACACACCACCAGTTCATAAAACCCATCCTTCACATGGGTCCGGTGCATCTAGTCGCTCTGATAGCCCTTGCAGCATTTTGGTGTTTCCCCTGTTTTATGTTTTTTTCTACTTTGTTTGCTCCTCTCCCTTGTCCTGCAAGTACTTTTATCTGTTCTCTTCACTCTAGTTTTTTGCCTTTCCCTCTGAGGGTCCTGCTCCTGGCATTTCTTTTTTCATTTTAATAATTTTTTATTGTTTATGGTAATAAAGATAATACATATTTTAGCAATTACAGACTTTAAGAGGAGTTTGTGCCAAAAATAGAAAGTGAACAGAGGTTGATAATATTAAGCAGCAACGAAATCAATCACTACAAAACTCAAACATCAAACAGATTGGATCAAGATACATATTATAACAAGTGTAATAGCAAAATGTAATATACATTTTTAACATTAAATATAGTAATTAGTCTGCAAATAGTGGATTAGGGGAAATGAGAGTGGATATATGGGGAGACAAACAAATAGACAAAGACAAACACGAGAAAGAGGGAAGGAAGGTAAGGGGGGAGGATGGGTATAAAGCATAATTTGATCAAACTTTTCTTACCACTGAAATCAAAATACATGACAGGCATACAAATAAGAGAAAGATCATCAAATTAAAAAAAAGGTATGAATATTGGATTTCACGAACCATGAGCAGTGGCATTGTAACAATTAAGATAGCGAATGAAAAAATACCATTTAGCATTATATTTAGGAATAGTATTGTGATTATTTGCCATTCACAGTTCAATTTTTTGAATATGACAAATGGAGTTCCATCCTCTGTTAGAAAGAGATTGGACGTCTTTCCAGTTGGCTGTGGTACATTTCAAAGCAATGTAGATGAATCCATCATATAGGCTAGTTGAGTCAGGAGAGATATATGTAGTAATTGCTAGACTACCTAAGAAAACATTAATAGAGGACAGTGGAACATTTACAGAAAAAATAAGCGTAATGAACTTCCAGATGTCCTGCCAAAAACTGACGATATAAGAACAATCAAAGAACATATGCATGTATGAGGCAGGAGACATACCACAGGACCAACATTTAGCATCATGATTAGGGTTGGCCTTTGCTAATTTTGCTGGAGTAATAAATGCTCTATGAATGAAAAAAAATAATGTTGTGTTATGTTAGCTGAAACCGATAAGTCTTTAATTTTAGAAAACAAACAGAACCAGATTTGATCTTCAAACCTACATCCTAAATCATTTTCCCATTTAAGAGCAAATGTCAAAAGTTGAAGTGAGCATGTTATACATTTTTGAAGCTCTCACTTCACAGGCCATGGTGAGCTGTAATAATCTTAGGGCATTAGGAGAAAGCATTTCATTAGAGAAGTGAACAGGTGCATCTAGGCAAGAGTTAATTAACTGATTGTAGTACTGAAAATCAGCTTTGGAAATGGCAAATTTGGATGAGATTTGTTGAAAGGAAAGAATGGAAGAGCCATCCATAATGTGTTGAATAAATGTAATTCCTTTTTTAATCCATGACTTGCAATTACGGTCCCTGTTGTTAATAAGTATATTTTTGTGTGCCATAACAAAGGGGAAAGGCACTTATTGGGGGTTTTGGTTTAGGGAAAGAGAACAGATTGTAGGGCTGTTACGGATGCTTTTATAGTGTCTAAGATGTTCATGGAGGTATGTTTGAAAATATATATGTGATATGTAATGTTATATGGATGAACCTAGTATTTTTCTAATATGCACCAAGTAGGAGTATCAGAGATTTCAGGATCTGTGAACCAGTGGTAAGATTGTTTTATGAGAAATGCAGAGTGATATAACTTAAAGTCTGGGAATATAACACCACCCATTTCATACAGTGCTTTAAGTTTGGCTAGTGCAAGTCTTTTACTTTTCCTAGCTCCCCACAGAAAGTTTAGTAAAATAGAATATATAGATTTAAAGAAGGAAAGAGATAGTGGAACAGAGAGAAACTGAAGGTAGTATAGTATAGTTTTTATCATATCTAATCGCCCCCACCAAGAGAGGTAAAGGGGGGACCATTTGGATGTTAGGTCTTTAAGAGTGTCCAGTAATATTTTGGTGTTAAGCTTGATGGTATCAATTATTGTAGGGGCAAACCGAATACCCAAGTATTTAATGGAACTACTACACCATTTAAGGCCGAAAGTGGCCATGTCATGTTTAAAGCAGTATGGATTTAAGGGTATGATTTCTGATTTCTGTCTATTTAATTTGTATCCTGATACTTGACCAAACTGTGATAGAGCATTGAGGAGATTGGATAGATGATGTTTGGGGTTTTTAATTAGAATAAGGATGTCATCTGAATGTGCTGCTATTTTGGTTCATGAAGCTCCTACTTGAATCCCAGGGATATTTTTGTTAGATTTAATTAATTCCAGTAACGGTTCCAATGAAAGAATATAAAGTAGCGGTGAAAAGGGACAGCCCTGCCTTGTTCCCCTGAGTAATGGAAAGAAAGAGGATGATTGACCATTTAAATATATTGAGGATTTGGGGGAAGAATAAAGGAGTTTGACCAATGATATGAATTTATCACCACAACTGTGCCAGCGAAGGGTTTGAAACATTAAGTTCCAATCTACACGGTCAAAAGCCTTTTCCGCGCCCAAAGCAATAGCAGCATAGCCTTGCCTATCTTTTTTTATCTTTGGCTGCTAGGTTAATGGCATTGAGTAACAGTCTAGAGTTGGAGGATATGTTGCAACCCTTTACATATCCTGTTTGATCTGCTTTCACCAAAATTGGAAGTGAGGATTCAATTCTATTAGCAAGTATTTTAGTGAAAATTTTACTTTCAAATGAATAAGGGAAATGGGTCTACACTTGCCAGGAAGTGTTGGGTCTTTGTCTGGTTTAGGGAAAATAATAAGTAAAGCTTCTGAGAATGATCCAGAAGAATTTGTTTGGGCAATAAAGTGTGAGAATAATGCTTTAAACTTTGCGGTTAACAATTCTGATAAATTGGTATAGAATATCTGTGGAAAGTCCATCGGGCCGGGTGCTTTCCCTTTACCAAGGCCATGAATGGCCTTTGTAATTTCTGTGGATGTTATATCATTATCAAGGTGAGAAAGGTCTGTTCACGGATATGATGTCCTACTAATATTATTAAGAAAGGAATCAATATTCTCATTAGGAATAGAACATTCTGGGGTATAAAGATCCGTATAGAATTTTCTAAAGAAATCCAGTATTTCTTCAGAGCATTGATAAGATTTACCCTGACTATCCTTAATATGGGATATATGAAATCCTTCTTTTTTTGTTTTTAAGTAAGAGGCAAGTATTTTGCCCGCTTTATTTGATGTTTGATATATCTTAGTTTTGTATTTAAGTATTGTTCCTGCTGCTAGTTCTGTTATTTGTTTATTGATTATAAAACGTAACTTTATCACCTGCTGAAGGTTCATCAAGCTAGAATCTTAATAGTAGCATTGCTCTGCTTGGGTAATTTGGGCATAGAGGTCATCAAGGTGTTTTTTCCTTAGTTTCTTGTTCCTACCAGAAAGGACCATAATGTGACCTCTTAATGCTGCTTTGAACGCATCCCAGTTATTAACAACAGAAGTATCCCAGTTGTTATTATTAATGAAATATTGTTGGATAAATAATTTAATGGATTCAATAATCTGTGGATCTTGAAGGAGGACATTGCTAAGTTTCCATCTGCTAGCAGTTTTATTTACTTCTGTAAGGGAGAAGGATGTAATTACAGGTGCGTGATCTGATATAATAATATTAGAGATTGTTGAGTCTATAATGGATCCGGAAAGGGTCTTAATTGCAAAAATATAATCTATGCAAGATAATGTATTATGCGGAGTTGAATGAATGGTATAGTCTAACTGTGTAGGATGGGAAAGTCTCCATGTATCGATTAGTCCTGTTTCTACTAGGCAACTTAAAAAGGACTTTTGGGTTTTATTTGATTTAAACATACAACTGGATTTTCGGTCTGAAAATGAATCGAGGAACTGGTTTACGTCTCCACACAATATCAATTTAGAAAAGTTGTTTTTGAGTATCATTTGTTTGATTGAGATCCAAAAGGAGGGATCTGGTAAGGTGGGACCATAGATGTTAAGGATTGAGACTGGAGTAGAGTCAATTGAAAGCTTTACCCATACCCATCTACCATTGGTGTCAGCATCTTTATCTAAAATTTTATAGGGTAGTTTCTTACTTAATAATATGGCAACTCCATTTTTTTTTTACAATAGCCGGACTAGAAATATCTTCCTTTACCCCGAGGTATTTAAGTTTCATTTTCTCTTTGATGGATAAGTGGGTTTCTTGTAAACAAGCAACTGATAGCTTAAATTTGTTAAGGTGTGATATAATTTTGCATCTTTTGCTGGGATTCTTACATCCTTTGATGTTCCATGTAATACACTTGAAAATCATTTAGACATATATATATAATGATAAACATGCATCCTATGGCTGTAGTGAAACATTAGAACTGGATTAATAATATTGTGGTTTGAAAAGTATATACCCAAACTGAGACATATAAGGATAATACATTGCGGATCAGGGAAGGCAGAAGGGAGTTTGATCTTAAGCTGATGAAGTTTGGGCCATGAAAAACAAATAGTTTTGGAGACCAAACAGGACCTAGGAGAAGGGTCTAGGAGGAAGGCTATAACAGGGATAGGTAGCACCAACTTGGTCATCAAAAGGAGAGAGAACGACCAACATTGGAAGAGGGACACCACAAGAGCATCCGCCTCAACTTATTGATGTAATTTGATAATGATTGCATTAGGTAAATAATACAATAAAAGGAAGAAAACATACAAGTGTTTAGAGATCCATGACTCAAGTAGCAGATGATGTTGATGCATGTGCAGGATTTCATGGATTGGATAAAGGCCTTAAGATCTGCTGGATCATCAAATACAACTGTACGTCCTTGATGTGTCACCTTAAAGGAGCATGGATGGTATAATCCGTAACAAATAGTTAGCTGCTTTAGAGCGGGACAGAAGGATAGCAAAATTTTTCTTCGTTGAGCTGTAGCTCTAGCCACATCCTGTGAAATGAATAGCTTGCTGCCATGCCAAATAAGGGATTTGCGCTCTTTGGCTGTGGAAATAATAAGTTGTAGTTGTGAGTATTACAAAAGATAAAATATGAGGGTTCTGGGTAACGGTCGAGTAGTGCTGTATACTGTAGTTTGACCTATTCTATGAGCCCTCTGTATGTTAATATGTTGTTTCCAAGGGCAAATGTAGAATGGCTGGTAGGAATTTTTGTAGAAAAGCAACAGGATCCGTACCTTCAGACCCCTCTGGCAGACCCGATATGCGTAGGTTGTTGCGCCTGCTGCGATTTTCCAATTCTTCATTATGCCTTTGGAGGTCTTTGATGGATTTTTCTAGTTGTGTTACTCTAGGGGATAAATCTTCAGTGACCCCTACTCTTTTTACTAATTCCTCCACTCTGTTGTTAAAACCCATCCATCTATCATCTAATTGCTGTAGTTTAGCATTTGTGGATTCAATAAAGGATTTAGGTGCTCTAATTTCTGCATGAATGGCTTCAATAGCAGGGTCAAAGATGCCTAGTGGAGGTGGTGAATCACTTTTAGGTCTTTTGAGATTTGTTGAAGAGGAGGTGGCATCCTTAGTTGAGGATGCATTTTTTTTATTTGCTTTGTTAGCAGCCATTGCTTTCAGTTATTAGCAAAGATTTGTTGGAAGAGTGACTGAAGCAAAGATAAGTAGGTGTATATTAGGGCAATATTCACCTTAGATCCAGTTGTGTGAATACCTCTTAGACCTCTATGTAGTTATGTTCACTCATAATCTGCAATTATTACATCCATATTATTTATTCTGTCGCACTCTAGCAATAGGAGCCTCAGATGAGCAGATAATAATAAGGCGCAGATCATGAATATTTAAAAGAGTATTGAGATCTTATAATTATTTCGGATATTTGGCATCAGAAGCAGTCAGCTAGCACAATATATGAAGTAAAGGAGCACGTTGACAGAGATATGAAGAATAAAACTTTCAGGTTAGAGATATTAATACTGTAAGTGAGTAGGGAAGAGTTATTGGTACATGCACTGCATTTATAGACCTCCATCTGTTTAATTATACCTTTTCAACTCTTTCACTTAATTTAATAATATATTCTCCTTGAACATTTATATAAGAGCTGTGACTTCTCCTTCCCCCTTTCCACTTCTTCCTTCTTTTCCTCTCGCCCCCTTTTTTTTTCTCCCAGTCCTCACTTGTGTCAGCTTTTGTTATTCTTCCTTCTTCTTGTTGTTTGAATAAAGCTGTTTTTTTTTCTTTTTCAGAGCACCACAGGTGGTGCCTTTCAGGACTCCAGGCCCGCCAACAAGGCCCAAGCCGGCACGTCACTTGGGATGCGACGCCGCTCCTCTCCACATGAGGGGCGGCGAGTCCTCCCTTGATTCTTAGAGCCGACAACGGGAAAGTGCGCAGCACATTTAAATGCTCTTTTTTTTCAGTGTGGTCCGCGGCCGGGACTTCAACAGCGTAACGGAACTGCTACCAAGGCTGGAACGTGCTAAAAAAGGTAAGTTTAAACAAAAGATATATATCTAATGCATATATTAAGTAAATTTGAGGTGGAGCTGCACTTTCAGGTGGCCGTCATTCCCGGCGCTTGGCCACTCCCCCACTCCTGGCATTTCTAGACTCCAGTGAGCAAACCTCTGCATGCCTTTCTTTCATCCTACTGCCTGCCCAATCCTCCTGCCTCATGTCAGCTGGGTTTCTGATATTTTAATTTTAAGCCATCCTGTGAGCATCCCTCATACCCTCTAGCATTGTGTCAGCCTTGCAGTCTTGACTGCTGCACTCAAATCAACAACCATCACCAACCTTGCACTTTCGCTGTGCCATGAAAATCAGGCATAGTCAGGATTTTGTGCAGAGAGAAAACATTGGGGAATCATGTGCACCTTTTCCTCAGGGGGGATTCATAAGGTTAGTTCTCAGCCACAAACTGCAGCTGATCTGCATAAAATATCTGCATTAATAGTCAAACTGGAGCCTCAAAACTGCCTGAGCCAAAGGAACACAGGTAAGCAGGGGGGACAAGCATATTGAAGAACAGAGTAGAGGCAAGGAGCTTCCAACCTCATTGCAAACAAAATCACCCTGGAATGCCACAGAGGAATGAGAAGGTGGGGTGATTGGTATGAGAGTAACCCTCCTTCAAGAAAGGAAATACATAGGATACTGCACCCAGTATTTCAACCATTTTACATAGCCTAGAGCTTGATGGAAACTCTTGGGCCTGACCTGGAGGCAGACAGCCATCTTTCCGGCTGCTGCTTGGGCCCAATGAGCAGGTGAATCTTGATGCTTAGAACCAATGGCTAAGATCCCCCAAGAACCAGAAACCCAGAAGGAGAAGTGAGTGTGATAAAAGAAATCAAGAACAAAGAAAGAAGTGCAGGGCCCTTTAACCCCATACTGTGAGAGACTGAAGTAGCTCAGATACAGCACCCTGGACTGAGAGAAGGTTTCCAAGGTGAGAACCTTTAATTGCACCCTTAGACTTTCATTGCCAAATTGCAAACCTCAGAGAAACCATCCTATGTTAATGTTGCCTTATCTTTAGTTTACGTAGAGCCTGATAAGAACATTTATTTTCACCTAGAGAGATTTTGGTTTACAGGAAAGTACAGAGTAGTCAACCACTGTTTTTGCTGCTTTCAGACAGTTGTTGCTTTTACCAGAGGCTACATCCCCTGAGAATTTCCCATAGTGGCTGGAGGGAGGTCCCAGATCTGTGAGTGGGGAGATGTGGGTTTATACATGATTATCAGAAACACAACTAATGACTATCCTGTATACAATCTCATACAAAGCACTAGTAACAGGCATTTTGTTGTTGATCCAGCTGGACCTCATGACAACCCAAATACCTAGATAGAATCCCTCTATGAATGTAATCAGTGAAAATATTGATCTCAGGGGACACAGCATTTTCCCGAATTTGAGTGTTTAGACCTATGGATAAGCCATCCGTGTCATTGTTTTCCAGGAAAATACTAAAGTGCATTCCAGAAGATGCCCATACATTAGCAATAGGCATCGGATAGGGCCCAGTATTTGAATCCACTGCAGGGCGTTTAGTGTGGTGCGTACATTTTTCCCAGATATTGTGCTTTATGGCATACATTTTGGAATGTGCAGATGTGGCATTGCATGTGCTCATTTCTTATGTTCACCACAGTGAGGCTAGTTTGGATTTAAAAAATGTATTATGTATAGGTGCATACATATCTCTTGTGGTGTTCAGTGCTGAGCTCAGGATTTCTAACAGAATGTTGGTGCAGTTGTCAGGATTGGAAGGAAAAGGAACACTTTGCATACTGTGGCTCAATCTGTCCTTTAGCAGGTTTTGTAGGGCATAATGTTGTTAGTGAGAGCATGATGATCAATTCACTCTAATGTTGGAGTACACGTGATTTAGATGTGGGTTTTGTGTTTAGAGGAACTGGGTGCAAGTATGTGGCAGGTGATGTCTAGTAAAGAGTCTTTGGTGTTTTTTTTTGGATGGGAAGCTGTGGATCATTATATTTCCAATGTAGGTGTTGCCTGTGTTGGAAATGTGATCAGAGCAAAAACAATTTGTGAGTGTGTTGTTGAAATATTCTTTGTAGCCATGAGGTGAAAGGTAATTTGTTGAGAGATTGTGAGTGTGAGATACATTGATAGGCAATTTCATTGAACAGGTGGTGCAAAGGTAAGTGTGACAAACAGGTAGGTTCTTTGGTGTGTGATGTGTGAAGAAATCACATTTCAGAAACACCTCTAATTTAGGACCTTTTAGGCTCTGGGAACTAATGGAATGCACCCACTAAGTGAATCAACCCTGTAGTGGCATACGTGGAAATCCCCAGGGCCACTCCAATAGGACTATTCCCATTGTGCCTTCTGGTTGGTAGCTTGGTCATTAGGGCGCAGTATGACAGGTCAGAACTCGCCTATAAGATTTAAAAGGAATTTCTCTTCACCCAACCCTTTCGAGCAAGTGACCCTCAGAGCCTGGTACCCCTTTGCCAGAAGCTGACCAAGAATAGGACTTCCCAAAGCGACATATAGAACATATTTTAAAATATATGATGCCCTTGGTATAACATATATGCCCTACAATGAGGCTTCATATACAATTATGTTTTTTGTCACAGTACTCTCTATTATATGATAATGTTTCATGAAAAAAATAATTATTTATAAAGATTCTTAAAAACAATCTACAACTTCATAGTGTCTATTGATTACATACCAACCTGCTATCATGGAAACAACATATATTGAGTTTCTCCTTCTTTATGTTATGCACTAAAGTCTATCTGTGTCATTGCTCTCCTTCGCCAGAAGAACATATTGTTGTTAACTTCTTTTAGTTGCTTGTATACATTCTTGTTATAAATACAGAATTTCTTATATTTAAGGGCGCTTTTTGAATAGAAGATGAATTACCAAGACACCATCAGGTGGTAGGAGATTGCATTTTGTAATGCCATCGATCTATGGAACAGATTTACTTTTCTAGTGAATCGTTTTAAGGAGAAATATCCTTGATCTAATACAACTCACCATGAAAATGCCACCTCACAATGTGGGATAGGAAACATTTGTTTTCCTTTTGCCATAAGCCCTCAACCGAGCATCTGACCTCAATTAATTATTTTGTAGGCAAAATAAGTCCACAATTTCATAACTATATATCCTGAGTATCCCACAGTATTTAAAACAACACTTTCATGAATCTCTTACTATGTATGATGCTTGTGCCCCTATTAATCCCATTTATCAAGAATGTAATTAAAGGTGTAATTTGAATATTATAATTTCAAAGCTTCACTAAATGTCAATCATTTTCACAGGTTTAGATAAGGCACAACGTCCCAATAATGTAGATAAGCTTGTACATTGTTAGGTTAAGTTATGGTAAGTAATGTGATTCGATTCAGCATTTTAAATTATTGAACTTAATTTTGAACATTTCCAATCCTCATAACAATACAATTTAGATTCAGTTTCAATATGACAGAAACCATCCGTTATTTCCTGGCTGTCGTGTGACCTAGACTAAAGAGATGTCTGTGCCATTAGAGCTTGCTTTGAAAGGCTATTTTCACACGCGGAATGTTTTTACATTTGTGGGGCCTACTGTACTTAGTGAACTGCAGCAAAATGTAACGCAAAAGATTCAATTTTGCCAGATCTTCCAGGCATAGTTACATATACTTACAGATCTTACAGTCAAACAAGGAGATTGTAATTCAAAAACTGTCCTTGGTGTCAGGCTTTTAAGCCTGGCACCTAAGCTTAAGGCATTTATGAGGGTTAGTACATTTACAGACCACTGCTTTCTAAATGAAATGCAAATGTAAGTCTTGGCTGTGCCTATCACAAAACCTATAAATGAAGTTCTAGTATATACCAACAGTGTGCATAAACCTATTTATAGTTAATATGAATTCGAATCAATATTAAAGACAATCTTTATTTTGCTTGCATGTATAGAAGCCAACATTTGGAATAATTATCTTTAAGCTGGCATTTTCAAATATGTTGCCCCATGAAACATGGCAGCACACAGGCAGATACACATTTAAAATTACATTATTTTATTTCTAATTAAAACCTGACTGTGCGGAGCTGTGCGCAGAAGTGGCAAAGTCGAGACAGGAGAAGCTGCAGTATCATGTCTTTGTCAGAGTTTGGAGTGAGAGTCTTTCTACCAGCTTTACTTCACTGAAGGAGGAGACTGTTCATAAGCACAGCCTGCAATGCGCAGCGTTCATGGAGCTGTGTGCTGAGGTGGCGCTTTCGAGGCAGTAGAAGCTGCAGTATTGTGTCTTTGGCCGGAGTTTGGAGTGACAGTCTTTCTACCAACTTTAACTCACTGCAGGAGGAAACTGTTCATAAGCACAGCCCGCAAAGCGGAGCTGTGCACAGAGGTGGCGCAGTCAAGGCAGTCTGCACAGGAAGGTGGAGGGCGGAGACGGTTGATGGACGCTGCAATGTATCCTGAGGTATCGGACGCTGCAAACCAGAAGAGTAGGGACACGGGTGCCTCTCTGACCATCAGGAGAGAGATCGCAGACTCAGCGAGGGACAAGGACAATGCAAGAATTGGCGCAGCCAACAATACGAGTGGTTTGGTTATGCCAAAGAAGGTAAACCATGCCCGATCGCAAGGGGAGAGTGCTATGCACTTGGATATACAGCGCAGTTCTCAGCATCCGCACCTGCTGAATGTTGAGGTATCCATCACGGCAAGTACAACTTTATACATAGACACCATGCAGGCCGAGCAGGCTGAGCAGGCCGGGCACTCAACGCCTAAGGCACCCTTCCCGCCTTTGTAGTCTATTTGGGAGATGGGGTGGGGCAAAATGGGGGCTGATGTGGTGGATAAATGTCTGAAAACAGATCAGACATTAATGACTGCAGCGGTAGCTGAACAGGCGGAAACAGTTCAAATGGAGGGCGTGTATGCCAAGGGGACCGTAGCAGCCGAGATCGGAGTCAGTCACGATATGAACAAGCAAATAACAGAAAGTAGAGCAATGGAGAGAGTCAATCTGGTGAAACCCAGAGCATGGAAAACTAATTATACTTGGCGACAGCTGACCAAAACAGCATCCAAACCGAACGTTCCACAATTTGGCAGTGTGGAGAGCCTGCAGACATTAAATCACTGAAGAAGAAGTGGGAATCAGAAACATCTGGGCACCCAAAGCACTAAAACTCAAATCATGAGGCCATCAACAATGAAATATATATGGAAATTCATGGGATTAAAACTACAAGATTACCTGAATGGAAGACGCTTTCTCTACCAAGAGCCAAATACGGGACTCCAGGGAAACCCAGGAAACCGACCACACATAAAAGTGACTGGCGGAGACTCTGGTCTAACGGACAATGAAGTTTCAGACCAGCTTTTACTGGAAACCTCCCTGGTGGTGGAAATTGCAGGTGAGTGTGAACTGAGCCACATACTGGAGTGTGAGGTATTTCAACTGATGCCAATGTGCCACACTCCACCCCTTTGCCAATGGGGGAAAGAAACTGCCAAAAATGGAAGCACCAACCCCTGTGTGCGCCAAATCTACAAAACTGTGCATGGTTCATAAATCACAAAAAGGCTGCATCACCCTGCCACACACAGGCAAAGTTGATATCAAAACAGAACTCCCTGCAGGAGAATGCCAAGGGGTGCTGTTACCTGTCACATGAAGCAAGGCCACAGAAGTGGCCTAAAATCCGAAAATGCCTTTAAAATCCAGTTTTCCCAATCAATTGCAACCTTCAAAGTGCTGTTTTGGCGCAAATTTAAGTCATTTTCTAGGTTAAATATTGAAATTAAAAGTGTGCTGGAACCACCGATAATCCAGTGCAGTCAGAGAAAACCAGGCCTCACTGCCTGACAGCTTCATAAGAAAATTAAATGTCAAACTCAGTTTAAATGTGTTTCTTTTTCCTCAAGAAAGTGCAAAATTCGCCTATTTAAAGCATGTTTGTGAAGGGCTTAATTATTTTAAATGTCCAAAGCCCTTATAAACTGTGCTTATTTTTATATGTGTTAAAGAAAATAGTTTATTGTAAATTTTAAAGCAACCCAGTATTGTAATTGAGTAACTGCTTAATTCTGATTGGACAGTGACCAGCCTGGAAAAGTTTGACACTTCAGTTTGACACTCCCTTGCTACAGGAAGGCTAAGGGATGCTGGAGGTTCTCGCATATGGAGCACAATAGACTTCATTAGACATTCGTCTTTTGGCTGAGCCAAGAACAAAGGACAGGCTGAGCATTGGCCTCTGCTGGGGAGGGGCAGGATGCTTCCCTCTACACCCCACCCTGATCAAAGTGATCTGACAGCTGTTGTTTGTTGAAAGGAGAGAAAAAAAATACTATGTTCACAGGAACTTTTGGGTGTTTTAATCTTTATTTGTGGTTAAGTTTGAAACTTTTTAACTGTGCAACCTGAAGGAGGATACATCTAAAAATTGGTAGATGTTAACCTAATTTTAGGCTTTTGCTTTGAAGACATTGATGAAACCTGTACCACCTAAGGGACCAATGTTACAGGAAAACCCTCATTGTAGCAGAACTCTTAATGGTGCAAGCCCAGGATTGTATATTCATGCTCCAGTGATAATCACCCAGAGATGTACCGAATTAGAAATTATTAATCCAAACTGTTATGATTAAAATTGATACCATTCTATAGAATGAGAAAGGTAGCTCTCACAGAGATGGGGATTGAATGTAAATATAACCCATCAAATATGCAATGTATGTGTCAGATTTTATTAGGAGATATAATTTTAGAAATGTACATTTATGCAAAAGTTCAGTTTTGGTTTAAATCAACGTGGGAGTTCCTTAATCCCATCATAAAGATGACAGCTCTGTTCTGACTGCCAACCAAAACAAGTCAAGTGCCTGTGGCCACTCACAGCCATGGGGGTGTGTTTTTAAATTCTGCCCATGCCATAAACTTTGTGATGTCATTTGGTAGGATAAATATAGGAGCTTCATCACACATTGAACACACTGCTTCCAGAACACATCCAGATTTCTGGGCAGCATCTTGTTCCTGGCTTCTTCATCTTGTCCAGAACTCTTCATCTTGCAGCTGACTCCAGATTTATTTGCAGAATCCAGGCCTTAGCATTGCTGAACTCTTTTTAGCTAGGCCCAAATTCAACCATCCCAAAACTTAAGGGGATTTAATTCTGATTCAGTCTGGCTTGCTACCATTAAGGCTTTCCTGCTGAAACTTGAATCCTGCTATCTGCCGTGTCCAGTGACCAGAAGGGCCCATCCAAATCCAGTCTGAGGTGCAGTCCAAAATTTACCAGATCCGCACTGCTGATCCAATCCTCCCAGAGGTGCCCTGCTGCCGGTAGACCCGATCCAGTGACCCAAACTTTGAAAGTCCAATTTTAATCAAAAGGGACTGTAAGTATCAATAGGAATAACAGTAACCCATAGTATGTTTGCATTGTCTTATCCCAATCTCAATCCGTCCCATCTTTAACTTCAGAGCCCTAGTATTGTCAAAACCATTCTTGCGCTGATTTTCCTCATTTGTTTTACAAAACCATAAGTCATTAGTGATTTTGAGTAACTAAAGTCAATCTCAGAAAGAAATAGAGCATCCACCACGTCAAGGGTTACGCTGTCTGCCTAATCGTGATGATTCCCGGGTGGCATCCTCTTTTTCATAGTCATTAATATAGTGTAATGAAACCAATCTGTCATTTTTAAAACTGAATTTCAGTTTTAATTTTCACGCATATTTTGCAAAAACGCCTCTTACTAAAACCTCTATAACTTCTTCATTTTAAAGAAAGAAATGAAATGTCAACTCTCACTGATACCAAAGACCCTTAGCTACTTCCACAACCAAAAAACGCTTTTATCAAAAATCGCATAGTGAAATTTTGCCACGAATTGTCATTTTATCAAATGTTTACACGTGTCTTTTTCCCATTCAAAGTATTTATCAACTCCCATCCTGATCTAAATTGTGTACTGTTGTTTATATTGTATCTCATGGGTGATAGGACCTGTTTAGTGTTGCTTTCCTATGAATTTTTCTTCATTTAAGCCTGCTTGCACCCTTTTGCATTGTTGCCCAAAGCCATTTTCACCTGTCAGTTTAAAAGTGTCAATTTCCAAAAACATTTTTCTCTCTTGTTTGGGGAGTGAAGATTGCATTCAAACTCTAGACATTATCTTTCATTCCTGAATACCTGCTGATTACTTACATCTGTGTAGGATTGCTCATTTGTGCCTTAAAGAACTTTGCAGAGGGAAATATTAACCTAAACGCTATCTGTTCCCAAACCAAAACTGTTCTTTTGCCTGTGTTTTACAGTCTGCATTATTATAAGTGAATTCAATTGCTTTACTTATATTTTGAATTGCATTGTCACCCCTTGGTGATTGTTGCCTCTTGCAATCATCAGGGAGGCAGTCTGTTCAGGTGTTTGTTCAGGTGTTGATGGTTACTACCAGTGATGGCCTCAGGGAATTCTGGTTGCTGTAGTCATTCAAGTAGCCAGGAAACAACTCACCCTCCAATTACAAAGTGTAAAACCCCAGTTGGGGGGAGGGGGGAAAACCAACAGTGTGGCTCTCCTGAGTAGGGGCATGTGTCACCCCGGTGCCGCTGCCTCTGGACCCCGGGACTCCCAAAGAACATTTGACAGAAAAGGGTGTGAGGGGCGCACTCTGGGTCCCAGCTAGGTGTACCTTTCCACAGTCCAGTTGATGTTCTCCTCCTAGCGCGCTTTCTTGCCTCTTGCAATCATCAGGGAGGCAGTCTGAACAAACACCTGAACAGACTGCCTCCCTGAGCATATACAGGGAAAGTACAGTAATAAAAAAACAACAGAACTATCAGAAAGTACTGACAACTCTACTGATTATTTTAATGCACAGAAAGGATTGCTGTCTTTCAAGCTTGTGTCTTCCCCTATGTATATGTTTCATATGATATGACTGGATCCTAAGGGAATTATTGTACATACTTGAAGGATAAGTCTACAAATATACTACCTTTTCCACTTTTAATTCCTGACTGTTACTGAAGAAAACCATGTACCCTAGATATGTCAGTAAAGGAAATAAGGGGGAGCCAGACATGGGATGTCATCGGTGATGTCATCAATGACATTTGTGATGTCATCTTTGATGTCCTGGGTGTGAGTTTTAGCAGTGCACGGTGGTGGCGTGAGTTATGGTTGCTTAGCTTACCATAACTGGCGAATTTCAAGGGTTTTTCGGTTTTACTTGGAACGATAACGTCCCTTTAACAAAGTTTTTTCCACTGAATTTCATAGGTTTTTAGTAGCGCAAATTAATCATAACGTCCCTTTGACAAAGTTTTTTCACTGAATTTCATAGGTTTTTAGTAGCGCAACTTAACCATAACGTCCCTTTAACAAAGTTTTTTCACTGAATTTCATAGGTTTTTAGTAGCACAACTTAACCATAACGTCCCTTTAACAACGTTTTTTCACTGAATTTCATAGGTTTTTAGTAGCGCAACTTAACCATAATGTCCCTTTAACAAAGTTTTTTCACTGAATTTCATAGGTTTTTAGTAGCGCAACTTAACAATAATGACTTTATGTACATGTAATATGGAACATACTGAACCTCTTCTACTGAACATGATGTCCGTGAACTCTTTTAATGTCCGCGGACATGTTCGGAGAACAGTACCACTACCTAAAAACTCTGGGGGGGTATGTTTGATTGTTATATCATAACATAGGAACATTTAACAAATTCAAAAAGCAACACACATACACATTATATGTAGTAATACATAAGAAATGTAACCCATATATGTAACACACTAACCATTCATTTAAATACAATATATTCTAAAATGGAATATACCAGAAGAAGATAAATTGGCTTCCAACATAATTACCTCACAGACACTACAGAACTAAGAACAACACCAGACCTACACAGTACTTAGAGCATATTTTACCTGAAATAGTAAGGATAGGACGCTCAACAGCTCGATTCCTTCTCTTCAAAGACATGCATGTACGCAGAGAACAATTTTCTCTAACTCTTGCATACGCAGTCACAATTCATAAATCACAAGGTCTTACCCTAGACAAAGCAATGATAGATATTGGTAACACAGTCTTTAAAGAAGGCATGAGCTACGTAGCACTATCACGCTTACGTACACTTGACAGTCTATTTCTAATCAACTTTGATGCAAGTAAAGTAAACGCTGATATTCCTTGCATTTTAGAATACAATAGACTTCGCTCACTATACACCCCCCATCTAAACACATATTCTGTTCCACAAAAAGTAAAACGTTATAAAAGGAAAATAAATCAAACAGAAATGCAACAGGATGTCACTGCAAATCCTCCGAAGAGAGTAAAAGAAACTAATACTTCATCAAGTACCACAAGCAAAAAAGAATCAATTAGGGAAAGTAAACCAGGTACTTCTTCAAAGAAGGAAGACAAACTCTAAAAAAACAGTCAGATACAGAACTACCTGGTCCAAACTCTCAAATATAGTTGGTGTAAGTTGCTACGCAAATGTAGCAATGAATATTCTATTTCAATTACCACCATTTGTTGACAACATTTACTTACACAGTTAAGACCCATTGCGTTTGCAAATGTTAGTACTTCACAGAAATGCAGCAAACAATCCTGATAACACATAGTGTTTATGGAATAAGACAACAATTGGACTACTGTGCTGGAATGGTGAAATTCCCTATAAACTCACAGGAAGATCGACAAGAATTTCTAAGGTACTTACTACAAGTACTGGAAAACAAAAACATACCTATAAATGAAATCTTCTAGATTTCATACATGTGGAAACATACATGCACTCTCTGCAACAATGTGACAGAAGAACAAATCCCCAATGAACACTTTCTATATATATCAATACCTAATTGTGAATCCATTCCATTTCAGCAACTTGTAGAAAATGCAAACCATGGTAGATTATGTTCTACCTGCAATTCAGATAATCGCTCCACGTTACTAATACAAACACATAGTAAATACGTAATACTAATGCTTCTACGTTACAATGCAGATGTTACCAAAAACAACTGCAAGCTGACTGGATTCACACATGGTTAAACATCACTTGGTAAGAAAACCTTCACAACAATAGGTATAATCTACCACACAGGAGCCACAACCAATTCAGGGCACTACACTGCATATATAAAAAAGAAATGTGGATGGTTTCAATGTAATGATAGTACCATTACTCTAAAGCAGAGATTACCAGCAAATCTTACAAACGCTTATTTAATGTTCTTAAAAACAAAATTTGATAACTATACTGTACTTAAACCCTAAATAAACTTGTAGTAAAAAAATGTAAACTGTTAGAATATTCCAAAAGCTTTCTAACTGCCCAAAGATTCTACAACAACTAATCAGATAAATGAATACCAGCAAATTAGAGCAAAAAATAGAATATGCCAATTGGTATCTAACTGTCCCAAAAATTTAACAATATCCTAACAGATAAATCAATACCACTAAAATATATCAAAAAATAGACAGTTAGAATACGCCAATTGGTACCTAACTGTCCCAAAATTTAACAATATTCAAACAGATAAATCAATACCACTAAAATATATAAAAAAATAGGCAGTTAGAATACACCTACTGGTATCTAACTGCTCCAAAATGTTATAATATCCAAACAAATAAATATGTTACTGCTCCAAAAAAATGCAACAAGCCAATGTATAAAGCATTACCCAGAAACAACAAGTGAACACTGAAAACAAACAAACAAATAAACTGTAGCATAACAGAAAAAAAATGTTTTTTTTAATCCAACATGGATTTTTTTTTCTCCCACAGACCCAATGATTTTAGCAACAAACAATGAAACTGAGCAAATTGCACAGTACTCTGGTTTTTAATTTACTAAATATGAGGGTCTGACAAAAAATAAATGTTGATTATACAATGTAAAAAGTCATTACAAAATATTAATACTAACATGCTATTTTCTTTTATCACAGAAATTAACAAGAAATATATGTACTCCAGTTACTAAACCAAACAGTAAGTATATTATACACTGTATGCCCTGGCCACAACCATCGCAGCATATCACACCCATAGTATCTTATAACTTTGTTCCTTATAAATTTGTTTTTGACCCAAAGTTATAAGCAACTATAAGTGTGATATGCTGCGGTTGTTGTGGCCAGGGCATAGAGTGTTGGGTGCCAGGGCATAGAGTGTTGGGTGCATGGCCATTTGGCCATGCACCCAACACTCTATGCCCTGGCCACAACCACCGCAGCATATCACCCCCATAGAGTAAAACATTTCAACTATGGCCTATGGAAACATTTAATGTCCACCGACATTATGAGTGTTCTTAGAACACTTTCAACTTGACAACGAACAATACAGACAGCGTCCTGAGAACACCCCCATTTTGTTTATTTACAAACATTTCAGGACACCGCAAGAGTTCTTAGAACATTTTCAACTTCACAACGAACAATACGGACAGCGTCTTCAGGACACCCCCTACGAACATTTCAGGACAACGCGAGAGTTCTTAGAACACTTCCAACTTACCATCGAACAATACGGACAGTGTCCTCAGAACACCCCCATTTTGTTTATTTACGAACATTTCAGGAAACCGCGAGAGTTCTTAGAACATTTTCAACTTGACAACGAACAATACGGACAGCGTCCTCAGAACACCCCCTACGAACATTTCAGGACACCACGAGTGTTCTTAGAACACATTCAACTTGCTATCGAACAATATGGACAGCGTCTTCAGAACACCCCCTACGAACATTTCAGGACACCACAAGTGTTCTCAGAACACATTCAACTTACCATTGAACAATACGGAGAGCGTCCTCAGAACACCCCCATTTTGTTTATTTGTGAACATTTCAGGACACCGCGAGTGTTCTTAGAACACATTCAACTTGCCAGAGAACAATACGGACAGTGTCCTCAAGACGGACAGCATCATCAGAACACCCCCATTTTGTTTATTTACGAACATTTCAGGACACCACGAGTGTTCTTAGAACACATTCAACTTTCTATCGAACAATACAGACAGCGTCTTCAGGACACCCCCTACGAACATTTCTGGACAATGCGAGAGTTCTTAGAACACTTTCAACTTCACAACTAACAATACGGACAGCGTCCTCAGGACACCCCCATTTTTTTTATTTGCGAACATTTCAGGACACCGCGAGTGTTCTTAGGACACATTCAACTTGCCAGAGAAAAATACGGACAGCATCCTCAGGACGGATAGCGTCATCAGAACACCCCCTATGAACATTTCAGGACACCAAGAGTGTTCTTAGAACACATTCAACTTGCTATCGAACAATACGGACAGCATCTTCAGAACACCCCCTACGAACATTTCAGGACACCGCGAGTGTTCTTAGAACACATTCAACTTGCCATCGAACAATACGGACAGCGTCTCCAGGACACCCCCTACGAACATTTCAGGACAACGCGAGAGTTCTTCGAACAGTTTCAACTTCACAGCGAACAATACGGACAGCGTCCTCAGGACACCCCCATTTTGTTTATTTGCAAACATTTCAGGACACCGCGGGTGTTCTTAGAACACATTCAACTTGCCGGAGAACAATACGGACAGCGTCCTCAGGACACCCCCTACGAACATTTCAGGACAACGCGAGAGTCCTTAGAACATTTTCAACTTGACAATAAACAATATGGACAGCGTCCTCAGAACACCCCCATTTTCTTTATTTACGAACATTTAAGGACACCGCGAGAGTTCTTAGAACATTTTCAACTTGACAATGAACAATACGGACAGCGTCCTCAGGACACCCCCATTTTGCGAACATTTCAGAACACCGCGAGTGTTCTTAGAACACATTCAACTTGCCAGAGAACAACATGGACAGTGTCCCCAGGACACCCCCATTTTGTTTATTTACGAACATTTCCGGACACCGCGAGTGTTCTTAGAACAGTTTCAGCTTGCTTCCCAACAAAACGGACACATATTGAGTACTCAGAACACCCCCCATTCAATTTATTTAGAACATTTCAGAACACCTGTGATGTCCGCAGACATTCGAACACAACAAGAACGTCTACCACATGAAAAACCACAACTTTCAACCTCATACTCTCCCACCCTCCCCAAACACTCCAACACATTCTACTAAATACAAATTTTGAACCAAGTTTCACAGCGCTGTCCGCGGACATCCACAAAACCAAGATGGCGGGTGCCACCGAAAATCTGATGTGCTTCACGCTCCACACCGTCCAATCAGCGAACACGTTGCATGTCCGTGGACATGACGTAAGCCGATCGGCCAATCAGAACACTGTCGCAGAGCGAACAGGGAAGTGTGTCCACTGGACCGAACACAGATATCACTAATTTTTTATGACCCACTTTTTGGTCATTTTTAAAAAAACTACTGGATGGATTTTCACCAAATCTGCAAATGCACGCTTTCGGGACCAAGCTGCTGCTCCTGGTCCAAATTTGGTGAAAATCCGTCCAGCGGTTTGGGCTGTAGGCGTGAGCACATTTTTTTCCCATTCAGTCTATGGGAAAAAAATAAATTTTGGGACCCCCCTATAACTTTTTCCCCCCTGGACGAATCCTCACCAAACTTTGCAAAAGGATTCAGAGTGGGCCATATACTTTTTTTGCAATGTTTGGTGAGGATTCGTCCAGGGGGAGCGAAGTTATAAGCCGCCCAAAAAGTGCTCTTCCTATGGAAACACCAACTTAACCATAACTACATGGCCACTACCGTGGCCATGTCATATATACATATACATATATATTATATATTTGTACATATATATACAAATGTATGTGTGATTTGAATATTAAATAAATAAATAAATATTTACCTTTACAAACTAGCCTGATTCCTGATCCACTGTGACCTAGGGGGGGGTATTTTGAGAAGGGTGTTATATGAGTGGTAGATCATTCAGAATATTGAACTTATAGACACAAATAAATAAATATTTAATTGCGCACTACATGCTAGGTGAGACCTGGGTGTGTGCCTGATTGAAATCCTTAACAGATTTTGGGGGCTCTGGCCGTGATTCTGAATTCGAGATACCACCCGTGACAGTCTAGCACAGCATACTAGCTTGAAGGGTACAGACACCTTGCTGGGTTGGGGTACTGTGCTATACTGTACAAGCACCTTTCAAAATAAATACTCCAAAAATTGGGCCTGTTTGTAAAAGTAAAGTAACCCTAAAATAAGTGATAAGGAAATGGATATTTCTGAAATGGAGATCCCAGTAGAAATTAGCCAGAAGTCCAGTACATGTAAAAAACAGAGGGACTACCTGGCTGCACAGAGGGGCACTCTAAGTCAGGAGAGGGACGCCTTAGACCAGGAAGTCAGCCAATTAAAAACTAAGTTAGAGGAAAGAAAGCAGGCCCTCCAGGAGCTCAGTGAAGTTAAAACTGAATATGAGAAGCTACTAGAGCCCACCAGCGGGTGGAGGATGCTCTGGAAAATAACACAATAATGACAAAACTCAGGAGGTGAGTCTCCTGCAACAAAAATTGGTCCAGTATTCCCAATCCAGGCAGGAAGCACAGAGAGAAAATGAGGCTCTCTGTGAAAAGAATGATAGTCTCCATAAACAGATAGCCATGCAAGAGCAAATCATTGAAACCGGTAAGGCCTTAATAGAGGAGCAAACGTGTCAGATTTTGCCATGTTACTAGGGAATAGGGGCTGAAAGAGAAGAAGTAGGAAGGGACAGAGAAACCCCTGAACATAACATCAGGGACTCTAAGCCCTTCAGTACCATGAACTCTGCCGCCTTCATGTCCACTGGCTAATATGAACCAAGGGCCACAGGGATTGTAGACTTCAGCAGAATTGGCAACATGGGACTGACATATCAGCGCCTCTAAGAAATGGATGGGCTGGCATCTCTGTACAGATTCCCAAATGTTAGGGCTAGCCTCTCTGATCAGGAAGACTCCAGTGATGGGAGAATCAGGGAATTGGATCCTCAAAAATACCACCTACCAAAGGATCAGTCTGTCAAATTTGGTAGGGAACTCCAGGAAAGCAGGCCCACAAAGAGTATCTTAAAGACCTCTTCCCAGCCAGCTAGGGCAGTGGGTGGGGGGAGGACTCAGCCAATCCTGGGAGCAGGGGAGAGTCAGAAGACTCTTCTGAGTGCCACATGCATCAAGAAAATAGGCCCCCACATTCTGCAAGCCATTCTCAAGCTTGCAGAATCAGGGAGAGCCTAGAGGATCAGATAGCCACCTCCTTAGCAGTGCCTCTGAGTCAGAGGATGAGTGGACTCGGGTGACTAAGACTAAAAAGGCCAACAAAATTAAGGGGGCTCTACTAAAAGATCCCCTGAAACAGATCAAGGCCATTAGGAGCGTCATAGCTCCCTATCACAAAAATGGCAAGTATTCAGTCTGGAGCACCTTGAGTTATATGAGCAAATGATGGATACGTTCCATCTGAAAGATAGCCAGAGTTGCATCCAATATGTCAAATGGACATTTTCCCCAGAGTACTCCAGCTTGTTTGCGGGGCTGGGTGATCAGAACCACTCAAGATGCTCCACCTACAGGTTGGCCATCTTAAAACATTTTTCTGTACATAGGAACCCCTAAGAGACCCGCAAGGTGGCATACAATCTGCAGTGTGGGGAAGACCAGGCCCCAAAGAATTTGTGCAAGAACTAAAATGTGCCTTTGCGCAGACCACCAGGAGGGTGCCCACAGACAGTAGAGAGTTCAGTAATACCTTATTTCATGCACTCCCGAAATACATCATGACCCAGCTGGTGAGTCACTTTCATGAGAAGAGATCACTAGACTGTGTCATTGAACAGGCGACACGTATTTATGAAGTGCAGAAAGAAAAGTGCAGAGAATAAAAATACAAATAAAACCCCCAAACCAGCCAGCAACCCTGCTGCTGCTAAGGTGGTGGAGGTGAAGGTTGCTCCATTTTAGATCTGGGGATGGGGTCTAAAAATATTCCTGTACAGAATCCATCTTCTAACCGAAGAATCAGAAGGCCCTCGGGCCAATCCCAAACAGGTGGTCAGGGAGGTAATCCCACAAATGGGACCCCTAACTCCCCTGATTATAACAGCCCCTGCTAGGGCAACAGACCCATCCTGGGGTATGTGTGGACTCCCCCAGCCCAAGGGGGGATCCAACCAGGTAGCTACCAACCCAAGAAACTTCCCTCCCAACTTTCAACAGGAGGGTATCCCTCAAATGCCGGGTTGAGCTTCTTTCCCCGGTACCCGCCAAACCTCAACCCACAAAACAACCCTCCTTTCTTTCCCCACTTTCCTGAGCCCAGACAGCCCAATCCGGGAGAGGGGAGGCCAAGGGTGGAGGGTTACCAGAACTATCCTAACCAAGGGTATTATGGTAAAAGGGACAAATCCCTTCCTGTGATCCACCTAGGATGGACCAGAGACCCCTGTACCAGCCAGAGAGGGTGTCCTAACTGGAGTGCCAGGTCCAGAACTTGTCACGTGATCTAGGTTGCATATTGAGGGCTCAACAGAACCCTCAGGTGAACATGGCGGCCCAGAACTCCACAAACCAAGGGTCTGGTACGCCAGAGCAATGACAGGGAGAGAGCCCCGACAACCCACCAGTTCCAAAGGAGGAGGCACAGGGGGAACGGGGTGTAAATCCTTAGAGGAAGCTTCCTTCCCCACTTGTGAAAAGCCCCTGGAAACCCAGGAACTGGAACCAGAATCTCCTGCCCCTGAAAGTCTGCAACCTAAGGAACAGAGGGCAGGTAGGAGAAATAAAGGGCCTAAAAAGACCCATTTTGGGGAGGAGGCTAGTGTCTTCCAATTCGAAGGAGAGGGGTCCTCAGAGAACGCTGGGAAAAGGATCTTCACCTTCAGGGATGGGGTAACTCCTCCCAAAGAAAAATGGGTCCCAAGAGATCCTAATCAAGACTGGGTAAATGTGGGGACTGAGGTAGAACCGCCCGCCATTGAACCCCAGAATGATCAGACAGAAAGCCACCTTGCCCAAACATATTCTGGTGACGGCTTCCAAAAAGGGGGGGAGGGGAGGCAGCCCAGAATCAGAACTAGGGGAGCTCAAAACTCCCCCAATATCCAACTGCCACATTTTTCTTACAGATTCCCAAGCTCCCACACAGAACCCTGCCCAAACTACCCCTGTGTCAGAATCAAGAGTCAAGAAATTAACCCACAAATTGGCCCAAAATTCACATTATCTTTGCCCCTTTGAGGAGAAGGAGGGAAGATTTTATGACCCGGCCCAAATACAAGGGCAATGTACATTTTTGGCACTGGTGGACACTGGATCCCAAGCCACCCTTCTGTGAAAGAGGGCCTTTGATCAGATGAATTCAGGAAGGGGGGGAGATACCAGATCCCTCTCACCCCTCTTCCTGGACAACTTCAGAACTTTGATGGGAATTAAATTCCTGTCAAGGGGACTGCAGATTTGGAAATTAAAATTGGGTGACACAAGGGGAAACACCCGGTCACAGTTGTGACTCCAGAGGGCACACCATGTTTACTGGGGAATGACATACTGCATAGATTGTCTCCCCTACTAGATTGTGTAAACAAGGTCCTCTGGACCCAGACTACCTGACCAATAAAATTAAAACATAGTGTCAACCATGTTAGTCTAAATGGCACATGCCACATGGTTCAACAAAAACAGGATCACACTGAATTTCATTTTCAAAACAACAAAATCCCTGATGTGACAGTAATTGCAGTAGGACAACAAACTGGTGATGGGAAGTCCTCTCTATTTCTGAAAATCAACCTTCCTTCCAGTCACAAGTGGCATTCCACACTGGAAGGAAATACTGTGAAATTCTATACCAATTCACAATTAGTAAATCCCACTTCCATAGTCCAAAATGATGAGAAACCAGCTCAAAGCTTGGCTGACATTCAGAAGATTGGAGAACAGTTGTTCATCCCTATTCAGTTAAATGAGGGGAAGGACTCTGTTCTCGCCCGAGTGTGCGTGAACAATGGTAAGAGCTTCATCAGTGAAGCCATGTTCCAAAAACTCCCAAAAGATCCAGCCTTTCCCACCTTTAATTTGATAGATAAATGGGAAATGAACTTGGACACTCCCAATTCCAAACATCTCCTGCCTGGCAGGTGTAAGCTCAAAATATCCATAAGCAACAAGAGCATATTTCATAATTGTTGGGTCATGCGAGATGTCCCTGCTACATTTTATTTAGGCAGTGACATTCTCAATCACTTTGCCATTTGTTTGGGCCTAATAAAGTTCAAAGCATGGTCCCGATTAACGGGTAATCCCATGGACTTTGATGATCCACAGAAAGCATTTTGGTCAGCTCCACTGCTGACATATGCAGTTGAAGTTCAGATTGGAGAGGAAGTCACCATCCCAGAATGGACCCGACTATTCCCACTTGAAGTAATAATTAAAAGAGGACAGAAACTGCAAACTCCTAATGCATGTGTTCACTTCAATGCCCATTTCCAACAGGAAGGGTTGGGGTTAAACCCAACACCACTAGTCAATACAGAACATAACGCTATTCCAATAGTGATGGATAACAGCGACCTTAGGAGTATCACTCTGAGCGCAGGCACCATTATTGGAATGGCAGTTGATGACCAACATTTTTCCATAGGTTTAGGCAATGAGCTGATAGGACCAATCCCCAATGACTACTTTGACAATGATAGCGACAATGACACAACACCAGACAGGATCTTCACCCGGCATGGGGGGAATTTCCTGGTGTACTCTTCCTGCCCTTCTGTTAAGGAAGAGGTGACCTGTGACTTCAGGAGGGATGAGGTGATCTTTCAAGTCCACCAGGACTGCCTTCCCCACCTGAAGCCATCTGTCTAAGACAATACTTTAACCAGGGACTTCTCCACCCAGCTGGAGGAGGCTGCTGAGATAGCCAAACCAGAAGTCTTTACGGGCTTCAGGCCGATAGTTGAAGAGAGAGTCAACCTAGCTGATGCCTGTGAGACTCTGGAGCAAAAAGCGAAAATGTAAACAAGTTTTCTTAGATTTTCAGGATCTCTTTGTGGTGGACTCATATGACTGTGGTTGCACCGAAATCCAAACAACCAAAATTCTGAAGGACCCTGGTATGAATCCAGTGTTTGTGAAGCAATACAGCTTGCTTCTCGTATCCATGTAGTCCCTCACAGAAATAATTAAAAACCTTGAGTCCCCAGGGATTATCCGTCCAGTCCACAGCACCTTCAATAATCCGGTTCTGGGGATTTTGAAACCCAGCGGCCAGTGGAGACTCTGTGCTGACCTGAGGGAGCTAAACAAACATGTCCACACTTCCCGATGGCCTCTTCCCTACATTGACCAAGGGCTGGCCCAGATCCAGGGGTCAAAGGTATACGCTGCAGTTGAGCTCACCAATGGTTACTGGACAATACCGGTGAGTAGAGAGGACCAATACAAGCTGGCCTTTACCTTTTGGGGGCAGCAGTACACATGGAACCAGACTCCCTTCAGGTATACATCAACTCTGGCAACAAATGTAATATCTTCTTGCATAAGGCCATGCCCGACTTGGGTCAAAGGGGTAACCTGGCCTATGTAGATGATGTTCTAAGGAGCCTCCTAGGACTGACTATTTACTGTAGAAAGTTCATTGAGGATTACACAGAGATCACAAGACCCCTGATCCATCTGTTGAAGGAGGAGGTCAATTGGGAATGTAGTCCAGAACAAGCTGAGGCAGTAAGACAACTCAAAAGAAGCCTCTCACAAGCGCCTTGCCTAGTTTACCCTGTCAAAAACAAGGAGTTCTTCTTGGAGACAGGTTTTTCAAATACATGCTTGACTGCAGTATTATACCAAAAGCATGACAAGGTCAATAAAGTAATCTCCTATGCGAGTAAGACTTTCTCCTCAGTGAAGGAAATATTCAACGATTGTGAGAAGGCACTCCTGGCAACGGTGTGGGCATTGAAGAATTACCGCCCGTTCATCCAGGAGGAACACATCATAGTGGAATCTCCACACCAGCCTCTGCAATATCTTCAAAGTGACAGAATCCGGGCCGGAAATGTGAGTAATTCCCGAATTACTTCCTGGATTCTGCCAATGCAAGGCTTTCCTGTGGAGGTCAGATCAGATATGGCCAAAACAAGAGTCCCCTCGCGCAAGGTCTGGCTGACTTGCGTGATTGTGCCAGAGAAAGCAATCTCGAGGATTAAAGTCTTAAAATCAAGGACAACATGGAGGCGTGCCTCAATTCCCCAAACAAGGTCTATGAAGAAGACAAGTTTGAGGGAATGCTCACTGCCTATGTGTATGGGTGTTCCTACCATGTTGACAACAACGGGGAAAAGGAACTAGTGGTCGGCGTGGGGAATGCCTGGATGAATAATGCCCCAGAACCCTCTGCTGGCTACAAAATTTGTCCTCGTTATAGACAAGTGGCAGAGCTGATGGCTGTGCATAAAGCCAAAAGGAAGGAAGAAAAAATGGGCGGAACCATCTTTTTTGTTGGGGGCCTGACTCTAGAGGGTTGAGAGGTACAGAGATAAAGGGGGGTAGAGTCATCGGCTACCCAGGCCAAAGGCGTGACAGGGGTCACAATACTCCAATACTCCAGTAGCCGCTGACTCTACCCCCCTTTATCTCTGTGCATCAAGCCATCCTCACTGCTGTCCAACACCAACTCCACACACTGGTCATCATCACTGATTCAGATTATGTCCGGAACGGGTTTGTGGAGCACCTGGTTAATTGGAAAACCAGAGGCATGCTATGTGCTACCAATAAACCACTAAATCATGGAAAACTAATACAGAATATTGATGATCTGATCACCTCTAGTGGGATGACCATCTACTGGAAAAAGATCGATGGTCATTCTAAAGTAGAGGGACCAGACAAAACTGGAACTGACCTAGCTGATCAGCTGGCCAAAACCAGAGCCATCCAAGGGGATCTACTTGAGATCGAGTCCCTGTTGGGGGAAATCCAGGTCACTGCTATCACTAGGTCCCAGACCAATGCTCACAATGAACTCTCAACTGCCCAGTGGAGTAAAGAGACCCCAGATGCTGATTTGATTACAGCTCTGAAAGGGCACCCAATAATTTGTAGGTTTTATCAACACATTGAAGACCCTGAGAACTTTCCCCTGACGGATACTGATTGCATTGGGAAAGAGGACCTCAGAGTGTTGATGAAATGTCCAAAAAATGTTCTGAATCCAAGATGGTTTGTTGGTCAGGAGATCCATATCTGGCTGTAACCAGTGGGTGGTCCCTACCTCATTCCTAAGCCTGATGCTAAGTCACGGCAATGATGCGGCCACAGCCGGTCATCGGGGGTTTCATAAGACATTACAAATCTTGCGAGTGGTCGCATACTGGCCACACATGGGGCAGGACCTCGACCAATACTTGAAGGGGTGTCTTGTGTGTACACAATTTCAGCCAACATCACTCACACACCGTGCTCCCCTCCAAAAGAGGGGGATGACACTGCCTTGGTCAAATTTGCAAGTCGATTTCATCGGGCCCGTGATTCGCCCCTCTAGGGGGAACAAGTACATGTTAACCATAACATTCTTGTTTACTAAAGGGTGGAATGTTTCCTGGCCCCAAATTGCACGGCAGAAACAGCAGCTGCCCTGATGATCAATCACATCTTCTCGCATTTTGGACTACCCCAAAGGATTGAGTCAGACCAAGGTAGGCAATTCACCAGCAAAGTGATGACAAAGATGTGGGAGATACTTGGGGTAAAAAGGAAGTTGCATATTGCATATCACCAGTCCTCTAGTGGTGGAGCTGAGAGGTACAATAAAACTATTGTGAGCATATTAAAAATTTTTGTGGCAGACTCTGGGCAAAGTTGGGATATTGGATTACCCCTTGTCCTGATGGCCATCAGATCTTCCCCTTCTTCTGCAACAAAAATGTCTCAATTTGAGCTGATGACTGGATGAAGGATGGTGCTACCCCAGCATCTGCTCTATAGAACCCAAGAGCAGACCTTGATAAATGCCTCCACAACTCATGAGTATGTTGAGAATCTGAAAAAACACCTTTAACAAGCTTTTGCATATGCTCAGTGGAATCTAGAAAGATCTGCAGACAGTATGAAGACCCACTATGAGCTTAAGGCAACTAAAAAGGAATATCAAGTAGGAGACAGGGTCTACTTGTACAATTTCCAAAGGAACCAAGCCAAGGAGGGCAAGTTCCTCCCATGTTGGCAGAATCTCACCAGTCGCCTACAGAATCTGCATCCCCAAGGGACATTTGACAGAAGGGGAAGACAAGTGGGTCCACATAAACTAGCTAAAGAGTTGCCATCCCAGGCATACCTTGCAGCAAATAGAAGAGCCTACTGGAAACCCAGAGGGGGAAAATACGGAGATCTAAAAAGAAAAAATATTAAATGTTCATTGATTTCGTGCGAGGAAAGTGTTAAGATTATCATTGAATATATGTGGGGAATATTGTTAATTGTTCTTACATGCATGCATCCACCCCACTTCACCCCTCAGTTACGGAGTGTCGCTCCACACTTCCAACCAGAACCAGTGAGGAGAGCGTGTTGCATCCATCGCTGATGGGAGAAGCAACTGGATTCCTGCACATGGACTGAAGGAAAAAAAAGAATCCCACGTGCCCGACTTCCCCACGACTGGACGTCACGCTGAAGTCGGGGGGGATGTGTAGGCTATTTCAACCTATGCCAATGCGCCACACTACACGCCCTTGCCAATGGGGAAAGAAACTGCCAAAAATGGAGGCACTAACCCCTGTGCACACCAAATCTGCAAATCTCTGCATGGTTTATAAATCACAAAAAGGCTTCATCACCATTCCACACACAGGCAAAGTTGATGTCAAAACAGAACTCCCTATAGGAGAATGCCAGGGGGTGCTGTTACCTGTCACACGAAGCAAGGCCACAGAAGTGGGCTTAAATCCAAAAATGCCTTTAAAATCCAGTTTTCCCAATCATTTCCAACCTTCAATGTACAGTTTTGGCACTAATTTCAATAATTTTCCAGGTGAAATATTAAAATGAAAAGTTTGCTGGAACCACTGATCATCCGGTGCAGACAGAGAAAGCCGGGCATCACTGCCTGACAGCCGCATAAGGAAATTAGTTGTGAAACTCAGTTTAAATGTGTTTCTTTTTCCTGAAGAAAGTGCAACATTCGCCTATTTAAAATATGTTTGTGAAGGGCTTAATTCTTTTAAATGTCCATATCCCTTATGAACTGTGCTTATTTTTATATGTGTTCAAGAAACGACTTTATTGTGAATTTTAAAGCAACCCAGTATTGGAGTTAAGTAACTGCTTAATTTTGATTGGACAGTGACCAGTCTGGGAAAGTTTGACACTTCAGTTTGAAACTCCCTTGCTACAGGAAGGTGAAGGGATGCTGGAGGTTCTCGCATATGGAGCACAATAGACTTCATTAGATATTTGTCTTTTGACTTAGCCAACAACAAAGGACAGGCTGATCATTCATCTCTGCTGGGGAGGGGCAGGATGCTTCCCTCTACACCCCACCCTGATCAAAGGGATCTAACAGCTGTTGTTTGTTGAAAGGAGAGAAAAAAGAGCTCTGTTTAAAGAAACTTTTTGGTGTTTAAATATGTATTTCTGATTAAGTTTGAAACTCTTTAAATGTGCCACCTGAAGGGTGATGAATCTAAAAATTGGTAGATGTTAACCTAATTTTAGGCTTTTGCTTTGAAGACATTGATGAAACCGGTACCACCTAAAGAACCAAAGTTACAGGAAAACCCTCATTGTAGCAGAACTATTAATGTTGCAAGCCTAAGATTAAATGTTCATGCTCCAGTGATAATCACCCAGAGATGTACCGAATTAGAAATTATTAATCCAAACTGTTATGATTAAAATTCATACATTTCTATGGAATGAGAAAGACAGCTCTCACAGAGATGGGGATTGAATGTAAATATAACCCATCAAATATGTAATGTATGTGCCAATTTTATTAGGGGATATAATTTTAGAAATGTACATTTGTGCAAAAGTTAGGTTTTGGTTTAAATCAATGTGGGAGTTCCTAAATCCAATCATAAAGATGACAGCTCTGTTGTGACTGCCAACCAAAACAAGGCAAGTGCCTGTGGCCACTCACAGCCATGGGGGTGTGTTTTTAAATTCTGCCCACACCATAATCTTTGTGATCTCATTTGGTAGGATAAATATCAGAGCTTCACCACACATAGAACACACTGCTTCCAGAACACATCCAGATTTTCATGCAGCATCTTGTTCCTGACTTCTTCATCTTGTCCAGAACTCTTCATCTTGCAGCTGACTCCAGATCTCTTTGCAGAATCCAATCCTTAGCATTGCTGAACTCTTTTTAGCTAGGCCCAAATTCAACCATCCCAAAACTTAAGGGGATTTAATTCTGACTCAGTCTGGCTTGCTACCATTAAGGCTTGCCGCTGAAACTTGCATCCTGCTATCTGCCGTGTCCAGTGACCAGAAGGGCCATTCCAAATCAAGTCTGAGGTGCAGTCCAAAATTGACCAGAACAGCACTGCTGATCCAATCCTGCCAGAGGTGCCCTGCTGCCGGTTGACGCGATCCAGTGACCAGAACTTTGACAGTCCAATTTTAATCACAAGGGACTATAAGTATCAATAGGAAGAACTGTGACCCATTGTATATTTACATTGTTTTATTCCAATCTCAACCCATTCCATCTTTAACTTCAGAACCCTAGTATTGTCCAAACCATTCTTGCGCTGATTTTCCTCTTTTGTTTTACAAAACCATAAATCATTAGTGATTTTGAGTAACTGAAGTAAATCCCAGAAAGAAATAGAGTATCCACCCTGTGAAGGATTATGCTGGCCTTGTATCTGTGAAGATTCCTGGGTGGCATCCTCTTTTTCATAGTCATTAATATAGTGTAATGAAACCAATCTGTCATTTTTAAAACCGAATTTCTGTTTTCATTTTTGCGCCTATTTTGAAAAAACACCTCTTACTAAAACCTCTATAACTTCTTCAGCTTTAAAGATAGAAACGAAGTTTGAACTCTCACTGATACCTAAGACACTTAGCTACCTCCACAACTAAAAACCGCATTGTATTTGACCTGTTTTTATCAAACATCGCATAGTGAAGTTTTGCAGCAAATTGACATTTTAGCAAAAGTTTACACGTGTCTTTTTGCCATTCAAAGTGTTTCTCAACTCCCATCCTGATCTAAAGTGTGTACTGTTGTTTATATTGTAGCTCATGTGTGTTAGGACCTGTTTAGTGTTGCTTTCCTAAGAATCTTTTCCATTTAAGCCTGTTTGCACCCTTTTGCATTGTTGCCCAAAGCCATTTTCACCTGTCAGTTTAAAAGTATCAATTTCCAAATAAGGTTGTCTCTCTTGTTTGGGGAGGGAAGATTGCATTCAAATTCTAGACATTATCTTTAATTCCTGAATACCTGCTGATTACTTACATCTGTGTAGGATTGCTCATTTGTGCCTTAAAGAACTTTGCAGGGGGAAATATTAACCTAAACGATATTATATATGTCCCCAACCCAAAAGTGTTCTTTTTCCTGTGTTTTACAGTCTGCATTAGTATAAGTTAATTCAATTGCTTTACTTATATTTTGAATTGTATTGTCATCCCTTACCCCTTGGTGATTGCTGTCCCATATATATATATATATATATATATATATATATATATATATATATATATATATATATATGTATGTGTGATTTGAATATTAAATAAATAAACAAATAAATATTTACCTTTACAAACTAGCCTGATTCCTGATCCACTGTGACCTAGGGGGGTATTTTGAGAAGGGTGTGATATAAGTGGCATATTCATTCAGAATATTGAACTTGTAGACACAAATAAATAGGTATTTCATTGCGCACTACATGCTAGGTGAGACCTGGGTGTGTGCCTGATTAAAATCCTTAACAGGAGAGACATAACGAAACCACACTGGCTCCATAAACAATAGATTTCCCACCTGATTTAGAACCACCAAAGAACAAACTACTGGACTGGGGGCCCTACGGTACACAGTCGCAAATGCTGACCAGTTGCCTACAACAATGAACATCTTAAGAAATCAACAAGGTCCCCAGAAAATCGGGAGAAAGGACCCACTTGAAGACCTGCTTGAGACAGGCAGAACAAATCCAAGTACAATCTCAAAAGGAACTCAAATGGATGAAACAAACCCCGAAAGTGTCCAAAAGGCAGCTCTGTAGGAACATCAAGAAAGCAAGACTTTTCAGTAATTTCAACCTTGGCATCAATATTAGTCCCATTTATGAAACTCTATGAGCAAATGGGTAAGCAATTAGAAGACCAAACCACTGTGCTTGCAATGCTTCATTCCAAGATGGTCTATGTAGAGGAGTTTGTTACAGGTCCAACATGATCTGGACAACAGTACAGTGAAAGTGTCGACCCTACTGCATACAATACTAGACCCCATTATTAAAGAGAAACTAATTAGAAGAATGTCTACAGTATCTGATATGGCCGAATTGCAGATGCCAGAAGCGTTGGTTTTAAAGCCTTCATGATCTATGGCGATGCAAACTGAAGCCAAAGGAGCTCCATCGAGACCCCCAAGAAGTCGAGAGGCCCTGGCTACCTGGGAGGGTGGTATGCTTGCTCCTCAAGCTCCACCAAACCCTGTATTAGATGATCAAGAGGTTACACTTCAAACTGCAACCAGAGAGGACAACGGGAAAACTCCTCTACCCATGGGAAATCCCACACACAGAGAGGAGGAATAATACAGAATTCAGAAGAATCAACATACAAGATGAATACAGCAATTGGATTGAAAGAAGTAAGTGAGACTAACACTAACCATACACAGAGAATCTGTGAAATCTTTACCAAACCTAAAACATCAGAAAAAAGAAAACCAACTTTACCATTATGCATAGAAATAGGAACAACAGAAAAGCATGAGGAGTGGGACTGAGGACGGAACAAATTACATCAAGAAAACCAGGAATCAAGCCCCACAAACAAGATGGAATTCAAATGGAAGCAAAGCTTTCATCAAAACATCACTAATGTCTCCACAAGATCAAGTATGGAAAACAGACCAAAAATAAAGGAAACCACCCAATTGTCGCAATACCAAACCAGTGACAATCGAGACGGACATACATATCTTACGAGATCGGAGATAAAGAGGACATAACTGCAGCTGACCTGATGAATTTATCAACATACACAATCTCAGAGCATGCGGAAGCTGAAGCAACATTCTCAGGGTTCGAAAAACTCACATATCACCCAGCAACATCAGATAATGATGCAGAAAAACTGGGGCTCAGGCGTCAGGTTGGACCAAGCGACCATTAGGGCCAGCAGCTTTAAAACAAGCTCAAAAAGATCATCCACATATAAACCCCTGTGTAAATTGGCAGGACGAAGGACACCCAGAAACATCAAAAGCTGGAAGTGCTCCGGCTAGAACCAGGGGTGAGCAGTTGGGTGACAAGGTAAAGTTGAGACTGATGATAACAACCCGGGACTATCAGAAGGCCCAGGCAGGATGATGTTAACAAAAAGGAGTCAAGCCTAAGGCGAAACCATAACAACAAGAAAACAAGACCGCCAAATATATCCACACATGAAACTCAGAACAAGGTGACGGAATTGAGCAAATACCAACATAGAGCAGTGCCAGCAAAGAACAGGTATGAATCCGAAGAGAGAATCTCTTCCAACAAAAAAGATGTATACGTGATATCCCCTTTAAGAATCTTCAGACCGAGAAACAAAATAAAGTTATGCAGAGCACAAAAGGAGGCTCTATCAGATTCACGAACGTTCTGACAGAAAGGAGAAGGGAGACCAAGTCAAGCTCCCCCCAATGTTAGTACTAGAGAGAATGATCCCAACGAACAATGGCTTAATTTTGAACAGGGCCAATGTGATCAGTTTATTTCACCATCTTCCTACTCTAAAATCACTGACAATGGATGACCTGGTGACAATTGAATTTCCAGAAGAAGATAGAATGGACAGGGTGATCCTTAATCCATTGAGTCCATTAATAAGACATCTGTTAATGGACAAAGCACGTCGATTGAGGCCCATGGGCTTTGATTTAAAAGAGCAAAAAGTGGATAGCCCAGAATTCCAGGAACAAGAAAGTTATAAGTCAGAATCATACAAAACTAGGAGATGTAAATCAGATAACAGAAAATTAAGCTGACAACAAGAGATACGGACAGAAGACCTCAAACAGGTCAAAAATCCCATGGATTCAGTTCCAGGGTAATTGTGAAACAGACAAAAGATGAAGAAGTATCGTAAGAGAAATGGAAATGGTTAGCAGGGCTATTGGCCACAAATATAAATAAACCATAACGCCAACAAAAATGTAAGGAGTCTCCGCTCAGATGGGCAAGCTGGAATACAAGGGGGTTTGCTCACCTGTTTGTCAACAGAGATCTGTCAAGAGGGAATTTAAATGTAATCTGTTTACAAGAAACATGGTTGAGAGATCCCCAGATTTTAGAAGGGTACATGGTACATCTAAATCCAGTTATAAAAGGAACTAGAGGAAGACCTATTTCTTTTCTTGTAATAGCAATGAAGAACAGTTTACATTTCCATATTCTGGAGGAGTGTAACTCTAATCCATATATGCAATCATCAGTAGGCAGACTTTCTGTAGGACCAAGTGATGAGACAAAGATACTTTCCCTTACAAACCTGTATTGGAATCCAGCAATCCAGGAGTTAAACGACTTTACAAAACAGGTGATCGACTGGATTGATAACCAATGGGAAAAATGTAAACATATCCACTTTGTACTGTGTGGAGACTTAAATGGCCAATGCTGCAACATCGACGTGCAGGAAATCGAAGTCGATCCTGTGTGAACAATGGAATCAGGGAAAAGGGACTGGTCGTGGAGAAATGATGTCACTTCGCGAGATAGTCAAATCCTAAACGGCAACACTTGTGGTGACATGTCTGGAAAGATAACATGGAAAGGAAGCAAGGGAGGCCAAATCATTAACTATGCCTGTGTATCCCAAAACCGGATGACAGCAGTTCAGACCCAGAAAGTTGAAGAGAGCTCCCTGAGTGACCATAATCTCCTAAAACATGACCTGGAATTTCCAAATGCAGGAAACGGAACAAAGATATATTGTAGACCCCGAGGTGTCTCCAGGTAGGAACAGACTGAGGATCAGAGCCAACAAACTAGCAGACCTAATGGGAAAGCTTAAATCAGCAATACAGCTCACTATGAATCAATGCATAAATCAAGTAGTTGATACACGATCGTGTTGAAAGCTTTTGAAACCAAGAAAGGGAGGGGAAAGAATTGGGATTCACCCATCACAACATTTTTGACTTGGCTGCCTGGGAAAAAAAGAAATGTATCAGACAACAGACACGGGTACTAAAAAAAGAAGCAACAGTCTAGACAACCATCAAGGCTGCGAAACTGAAACAACAATATCGAAATTGGTGGAAGAACCAGTAAAAAGGACTTCTACAACAATATGCTGAAATTATGCTTCAAAACATAAGGACCAAAAATACATCGGAAATCTGTTTCATCATCAATAACCACAATGCTCCACAGGATGCGCTGGTGTCAAACCTGATTCCAGCAACAACGTGGGTTGCACATTTCTCTACATTTTTCGACCCAGAAGTGTCTGAATTTACATCACCCACAAGAAAGACCAGTGCATAGGAACAACTAGACATTAACATCGGCCATGTAGAGGACGCTATAGACAAGTTGAGTCATTTGAGAGCCTCAGCGCCAGATGGGCTGACAAACACACTGTTAAAGCAAGATTCAGCACAATGGTCAGTATTTCTATTGACCTTATTTGACCATATAATGGAAAAACAAGCAATACCAACTACATCGAAAACAGCGGTGATCATCCCAATCTTTAAGAAAGGCCTTATATTGAACCTGAGCAACTATTGACATATAGCGTTGCTTGATGTGGTTGTAAGGTGTTCGCCTCACTCATCTGGAAGACTTTGGGCCAGTGGGGTATTGAATCTAACCGCAGGGACGCATTGCAAGCCAGGTTTATCAAGGGCATAGGAACTTCCCTAAACATCCTCCTCATTAAAATTCTTAAAGCTCCAGTGAAGATAAACAAAGGGAAGAAAATATACATGGCCTCCATAGACCTCACTGAGGCCTCCGATATGGCAAATCAGGCAAGATTGTGGGAGAAACTGTATCATTGGGGATGCCCGAGCAATACACTAGAAGTTATCCAAGACCTTTATTCTGGCACCTCAATGAGAGTAAGAATGGACGGTTCAGGTTTTTTGACAAAGGAAATCCGTACCAATAAATGATTAAAACAAGGTTTCCCACTGGCACTGGAGCTGTTGAACTTGTTCATATCAGACGTTGAAGATGCATTTGTAAACATCAGATGCTTCCCACCAAATATCAGAGGGGTTGAAATAGGACGATTGTTGTTTGCTGATGATGTGGTCCTTCTAGACCAGATGCCAGTGGGCTTACAGGGCCAACTAGAGGCATTACGGAACTACCTGGAGGTAAACAGCCTCCGAATTAATCCATCTAAATCAAGGATTATGACTCTGGAAGCACAAACAGAGGAAAGCTGCAAAAAACCCAACACATGGTACCTAACGGGAAGGGAAATCCTGCAGGTCAAGTCATTTGCATACCTGGGAGTATGATTAAATACAAGTATAAGTGACAATCCAAGACTAGGGCCTCATTTTGACCCTGCCAGTCCGGAAAGAACGGTGGCGGTAAATCCGCTGCCACCATTGTGTCCGGACCGGCTGATTGCCAGTTCTGCAGGCGGGAGGTGTTACTCCCGCTAAGTCTGACCTGGCGGGAGTAACGCCACCCGCCTGCAGGCGGAAATGGAAACACCGGCTCCATCATAGATGGTGTTTTCATTGTCCCCATCCCTATGGACTCCAAGGGAATGGGGATTTACGGAATTCCACCTCCGGAATTACCGGGTCACCAGGGTTGTAATGCCCCTGTGATTCCGGCAATCATGGAGGCGGAATGGTATTTCGGGTCTGACGGCAGCCTGCCAGTTTTTCTGGCAAGGCTACCGCCAGACCCGTAATGAGGCCCACGACCTTTTGAGAATGAAAGCTAGAAACCTACCAAGCCAATGAAGATTACTCCTAAAAATATTTTCTGGATTTTCACTAACTCTGTTGATTTCGCTTTATCGCATGAAAGCACTCCCAATCTTTACATATCGAGCAGAAACTGTCTTCACTTTTCAGGCTGACAGCTGGTACCTGATTGAAGGAATATTCGGGAAAAGTGTACTCCGGTTACCGAATAGTACACCAATGCAGGCGATTCGAATCGAATGGAGTTAGGCTTAACGGCGATGAAGAGAATAGTAACTTGGAAATCGCTAGCGCTGTAGAGAAAATGTATGGATGTATCGCAGAGAGGTGGCTTTGCGGTCCTAAGGGAAGCCCTGACAAAAACAATGAAGTGACATTGCCAGAGTGGAAACTGATCTGTCAAGCAACTGTAGCTGATCTGGGAGAATAGGACCAGCATCTGTGGGAAAATTCAGACAAAATAAAAAGAAACTGTACATAAAGGACTGGATTGTAACACAAGAGGAAAGACAGGCTCTGAAATTGTATGGGAAACCCTTCAAAGAAGTGAGGAAACTGAACTCCCAGCCAAAATATTTTGACTCGTTCCAAATTGGTATTGTAGGGATCCATTTATGAGATTCAGACACCTGTTAACAAGAGGAGAGAAACTGATCCGCAGAAGAAACAGCACAATCAAGACAACGTGTAAATTGTGCCAGAAAGTCCATTCCTGTGAGTCATTAAAACACTTGGTACTGTTTGCACCACACCGAAGGAAAACATATCAAACCTCATGACAGAATTCACTTAGAGGTACGGCTCAAAATCAACTGAAGACTGGTGGCAAGGACTTTTACGGGGAAACCAAATCCCTCTCACCTTGGCACCGGTGAAACTGTTGATGCAAATGTGTACAAGAATTAGAGCGTTAAATGAGAAATTAAGTTATTTTGGACTTGAAAGTAATGAATGAATGTTTTAAGAAAGAAATGGCAAATGTTTTTCCCTATTGTAGAACGATGTAAAGCCAATGAAAAAATAAAATAAAAATTACCCTGTGTTTGCCAGCACCTTTTCATTATATCTTTAAAATGAATTACTTGACATTTCAGTGCAAGACACAATTCTGAGCTCGAATGATTGAATGGAGGACATTACATTCAATCAAATAATATTTTACGCATTCTTTGTCTGGCCTATAAGCCTATAGGGCATTGACCGAGGTGCAGCATCAGCATGCTAGTATGCGCCATTTTTTTTTCAATTTTAGTCGGTCCGTTTTTTAAGCAAGGTGAACAGGCTTGATGAGTTAATTCACTGTGAAACCAATAATTTTGACCTCTGCTACTGATTAAATATTCTTAAAATACACAAGTTGCAATACGTTTTACCACAAATCTAACACGTGGGAACTACACAAACAGTCTATCATAAAAGGAATGAATTGCCATTTGCATTTCTGAGTCACATTTTCATCTGTGCCTTAGCATATTTTACACCCCAGACCAATCCTAATTTCGCAGCCTCCCTATAACTACAAAAACAGCAGGTAGATGTGCCATTGTTTTACACTGAACCTCTGGCTCCTTCGAAGAGTAGTCTCCATGCAGGGGGTGAGGTGTGGAGAGACAGAGAGAGGAGCACCCCCTATTATCCATCCATTACTATATAGCTCTTCCCCTATCTGCCATGGACGATGGAGAGGCTCTGCTCACTACTACAGTGACAGAACAGAGTGAACCTGCATGGAACCACAAACAGTACTGTTCAGATGAATCTCTCACACGCGCGCGCCCGCGCGCGACACTGGGGGCTGTAACAAGGAAGGCCTGGGCCCGACAGCATTTTGTCTTGATCATGTTTGATGAAAGTACTCACCAGTAATCACAGAGAACATTTATGAAGCTGGAGACAGATCCCCGAGCTATGCACCCCTATGTGCACTGACACCTGACATGAAAATGCCAGATAAATCCTTTAAGGCTTCCATCTTCATTAGCGAGACAGTCAATAAGTTGGGTAAGGAGGAGGAAAGTGAAAAAATGCAAAACACCTGAGAACACTAACATGGGGACATAAAGCACATGCGAGAAAGGGATTACCACTAAATAATCGGGAAAAACAATGACCTACTGAGAAATCAGCAATTTCATTTTTAATATTGCGGGGGGAGATCCATCATGCCCACATCCCCCTACCTTAACCTATCCTCCTTACCCCACCCCCCACCCCACCTATTTTTATAAAGAATCCTGAATGAATTCGACCCAAAAAATGTGGTCAATTCTCATTAGGTATTTTTGTATTTGATCATTTCTGCAGCTACGTACATAAAAAGGAGGGAACAGAGAACTGACTAATCCTGCAACCTGCAGGGGATAGAGACATTGTTTAACAAATCCACATATTAATAGTAAATCTAGTTAGTTCACAACCTATAGAAAAACAGCAGAAGAGAGCAGGGCTGGGCACATTTGAGATGTTTGCCATTTATAAGGAGAAACAATGAAAGAGCCAGAGAAAAAGCGACCCCAGAGCATGAGGATGGTGCTACTCAGCTACAAGGTGAACCCATAGCCTCAGAAGAGGAACAACCAACTGCAGAGCTCCTTAACCAGGCCCCTAGAATGAGAAGAAAACAAGGACAACATTTTCTACAAACAGGCAGGTAGCTTTATCTCATATCATGACACCGGCCAGAGACCCAACATTATAACCTACAGTATTCCAAGGGTTAAAACCTAGAAGGGCAAACTCTGCCTGGTGGTTGGGAATACATTAGCCTGACAACAACCTGGAAAACGAGGAAGACATTATTGCTGTTAAACATAATGTTAAAACCCAGAAGAAGGGGTTTGACATCTCTATGGGGAAGGTACACCCTGGGACAAGGGGGAATAAGACTTCCTGCTGGTAGGCATGTGTGACACCAAGGAGGCTTATACATTGACCCATAGCTCAGAGGGTGATCATGCCTGGACCACACAGAATCTCAAGAAAAAATAATGTGTGTGTTTGGTGCAATATCCCTGGTTGGAAGCAAGCTGGGAGATATCTCACTTCCTGATTCTTTATTTGCACCAAGAAATGCACCGGATGCTTTATCCTAGCCAATGTGATTGTAATAAAGCAACACGTGGGGTGCTATGCCTGGGATGTTGTGGATCCAGTTAAGGATCCTGAACAAGGATGCAAACTTCTTTAGTGTATGGTTTTGTACTTGCTCAGATCTCCTTCTCGGTCATTGTCATATAGTTTGTTGTTGCAGCTGCATCCCCTAGCCCATTCAGGCCTTTTTCGGGTCCTTCAGCTCTTCATTTGGTCTTGACCTATACAGCAGCCATCCTTTTAACCCAAACCTAGGATTCTTATTAAAAGATTAAGGAGTTGAACTGCATTATAATTGACTCAGGTGTCTTCTCGGTCTCTCCTGACCACAATTAGTTTCCTGTAGGCAAGACTTATAGTTGATAGGTTAACCATCTGACATCAGCTAATCGAAAATAAGTCTGAACTTGACACTTTTAACCTGATATTATGAAGGTTGAATTGGCACAGGTGTATAATTTGTGAGCTGCAATGCCAACGATGAGGTCTCAACTCTGTAATTAAAAAGTGCCTCTAGTTTCTTGGTGTTGGTATAAGCTTCAGTGTGGTGTGTGTTGTGGATGAGGTAACTTTGTTTGATGTACCTGTCCGCACGATAGCTCAGCAAGTTAAGTACACACTTCTGATATCAGTGGTCTTTTGCAGAAAATGAGGTTTCAATTCTGGCATGGTTGACAGCACTCTTTATTCCTCCAACTTCAATAAATTGAGCAGTGATAAATTGGAAACCAACACTAGTATTTACATAGTTTAGAGGTTGGTGAAATGCCTCACGGAGCAGAATATTACTATTTGGCATCCATGGTAACTATATGTGATTCATGTCTGTAGATGTGTTTTGTTTATGGTGATGAGTGTGCATATGTTTGCATAGGTGTTGTCTGGTGGATGCATGGAGGAGCTGGATAAATGAGGCATAGTGTGGCTTACGGATAGGATTATGACCTTAGATCCTTTGCAGATCCAAGCAGTCCCAAACAAGAGTACCCACAAGGGATACAACAGCATATGAGATGGCATGTAACTCACGAATGAGAGCGTCTCTCTGCCTGCAGGGAAATATGGAAAATGGAAAACACACGGTTGGCAGTAAGGAAGGAGTGTGTACCAGAGGGTTTTCTGCTCTATTAGTTTGAGCCTGGGAAAGAGGGACACTTTTTTAAAGTGAACAAGATCATGAAATAAGTCTAGGAGGCAGGTCACGTGGCCGTTCACACTGACCCGTGTGGCATAGATAGAAAGCCACCAGGCAATAGAATCTGGCCAAACTTTAAGTGGAGGCTGTATAGAAATAAGCAGATGGGTATCTCTTGTCAGATGTGTGAGCCTTTAAGTGCCCGACTCGATTGCTGGTTTGAACCTTTGACGAATTGGCTTGAATCGGCTCGAGCCATTGCAGCCTCCATAGAGATGGCTTGCGAGTCGAATTGAGCCAAATGGATACATTTCACGATGGCTCGAATTGGATTAAAAACATTTAAAATCCATTTATATTTTCAGGAAGAACACAGCAGATTCTGAAACCTTTTGGGCACAAATGATGAGATGCGTTTGCGCATCTGATCACTTGTGCCAAAAGAAGCGTGGCCCTAATCCCAAAGGGTGTTTGCATGTGCACATCACAGATGCATACATTTTGATGCCCTTTTTCACCTCCTCTGCACATCTGCGCCAATAAGGAGAGGGAATCTGTACATTTCGTAAGGTACCCACTCCGCATATGGAATGCACTTTGAAATTAGCAGAACATAGTCACATTTCCCTGCACCTATTTGGAAAAGACAAGTGGGGCGGGGTCAGATGGCATGACAGGATCATTGCTGACTCTGCCATGTATGTATTCTATTTTAAATGGAGCTGCAGCAGTTTGACCCACCACTGTCCCACCTGAATTATTGTCTCTCAAACAAGGGTAGACATTCTTCTTATTCTTTTTAATATTTCACACTGAAAGGCTCTGTCTGAAGCCCAGCTGAAATGCACGGCCGCCTTCCAGGATGAGGTTATTGTTTTGGTGCAAGTAAGGAGATGCACTTGCGTATCTCAACACTATTCCCAAAGCGCAAGTGAATGAGTGCATCACAGATGCGCACATTCAGATGATCTCTTCCACCCCCTTTGCACGTGTGCAGGCATAATGCAGTGTTTCTGTGCATGTGCAAGTGCCTCCGGAATCCACACACAGAATGCTCTTTGAAACGTGAAGAAAATAGTCACATTCCCCTGTACCTAATTGGAATAGGTGCAAGGGGCCGCACAATGTATGGCAGAGTCGTTGCAGACACTGTCATGCACTTTCTTTTAAATGGACCAGCAGCAGTATAAACCGCAGCTGGTGCAGAAGCATTTCAAGCCCTCAAAAAGGAATAGAAATACCTTGCTTTAATCATTTCACAATGACAGGCCGTTTCAAGACCCTTCATTTAGGAATGCTCTCCCAGAATTTACGTGGAAGTTGGCATCCTGACATATGTGTCTGGAGTGCTCTCCTGACCCTACTGTATGCAAGAGTGCTGGCCAGCACATCCTATATATGCACGTCACTTTTGTTGTAGAGGTCAAATCTAAAAAAGTGCATCCTCTGTGCTCTTTTCCTATAGCAGTTCAATTGTTTATCCTCATTGTATAATGTCCTTGGTCACCAGTAGTACTGAATTCTAGAATACCTGTCCAGAATTGTACAATTGAGTATTGCCAAAGAGCTATATCCGAGCTGAGTGCAACATTCAAATGGATACTCATATCTATAAGAGTGGTTAGAATTGGGCTAAGAAAGTTTCGAATAATTTTGAGTCTCAACTCAAAATGGTTCGAACCTTTCCATTCGAGTCGAACCCCCATTGTTAAGATCGGCTTGAGTCTTTTTTGAGCCTTCTCACCGGTCTATAATTTTCTTTTGTACAGAGATATGACCAGTGGCTGGACCCCACAGGCTGGGTGACAGACATTCGAAGCACAGGGAAGCAGACATTCTCATGAAAATGTACTCTGAAGAACCAATCTCTCCAATTTAAACTCTTGGCTAAATTCCACCTGCATATCAAATCTCTCGCTGCCCCTATCTCATTCACGAAAGCGCTCGAGTCATTTCTTTCCAATCACCCACAAACACAATACAGCAAGAGCCCTAGGAGCAAACAGAAGAACCAGGGGTGTTTTAGTCTATTCCTTGCTAACTTAATCCCTCTTAAAATAGAATAGCCATAAGGTGTATGCATCAGCAAATATAATATGAAAAACTCAAAATCAGGACGCACTTCCCTTTTAAGCACCGCTTTCAGCCAGTGAAGAATCCAATAATCCTTTCCACTCAATGGAGGTACAGGGTCTCTAAGGTGTTTTATATGTTTTAAATAGAAAACAGGCTACAAATCCAATTTAGTACTATTGTGCTCTACGGGGCTCATAAGGGTCTTTTTTTAAGCAGAGGCACAAGCCAGCGGCCAAATAGACTATTGGAGTGCTTTTTAATCTTGTAAATTATTTTTGAGCCCACCCCAACCCTTCTGAACACATATAATGGCATTATAAACAGCCTGCCTGGGGTAGAGAAATGGATGTGCATTGATGGGTCCTGCAAATTCATTTGATGACAAGGATTAGCGGAGTACAAAAGGGATTAGGGTATTGCAAACCTATCCAAATTGAAGAGATTTCATTATAATAAAATATTTGTGGTGCACATTTCCATTTAAAAGGTCTGTTTTCATACACAGCCTTTGACAGTCTGCTGAAACTGCCAGGCATTGCTAAGTATTCTTTCGGGAACATTGACATTCAATATCCATTTTCAAAAATCCTGATCCGAGTTTTCCAAAACATTGATAAACAGTTGAAGAAAGCATGCATTTTTTTTGCTATAAACTGATTGTATCTGTTATGGGTTTTCATGCATTTTTGGCTGTGGAATATCCTTAGTTTGATGAAATCATCAAGCAACATTTTAAGTTGAAGCGCGGCAAAGTGAGGCAGAAATGTTTCATGGCGTTCATGGTGTTCTGTTTCAGAAGCTTTTGCTCCGTTTTACAGCGAAGACGTGCTTTGAACCCTCTCCCGCACGCATTGTGTTACTGTGTCTTTAAGGCACACCTACAAAGACCTCCCGGCAAGCGAAGCGCGGCAAAGTGAGGCGGATGTGTTTCATGGTGTTCCGTGGGGGACGAAGGCACCAAGTTGCTGCCTTCCGAGCCGGATTGAGTACAAGAATAAAGAACTGTTGGTTAGAAGTAGCAGCTCGCGGGTGGGGGACACGTTGCCTAAATTCTTATCAGCACTGCATCCTCCCAAACACCGCCCCAATAGACATAAGGCAAACAGGAGCGCTGGGAAATGGGGAAACTGTGTAATTTTATTCAGCATTTGCAGTTAAACCGCCCATGAAAAACGTCCATTATAAATGGTGCAAGTGATAAAAATTATCGGGCGCTTATACCTGTGCTTTAAGACTGTCTTTGGGCTGATTGTGGGCGGCAAGAACCTTGCTAAACGATTACGTCAGGTACAAGTCTGCTTTACAATAGAAGAAAAGAAAAAAAAAACTGCTGTGTGCGTGTAAAAGTGTTTGGATGTTGTATTGTTGTACAAGGTGTATAAAAAATGGCTTTGAAATTACGCAGTAGCAGGTTGGCCGTCACGGAAAAAGGAAAGGAAGAATTGAAATCCTACCAGGAGGGTGGTGGGCAGAGGCTAGAAAATGTGGCAACCCCTATGGAATCAGGGGCAAATGTAATAAGTCATGAGGACATCCAGGAGACACAGGAACAGGGGGCTGGAACCACGCATCCTGGTGAAAATGAACATAGTCCCACCAGGCCCCTACTATATTCAGAAGTAGTAGGTGGTGCTAAGAACGGTGGTAGGGAAGTAGTGAGGTGCCCTTTGGGCATTTTAAACAAAACAAAGAAACCCCATGTTAAATTTGCAAATGCAGAATCAATGTCAACTTCACTGCATAATGCCCAGTCACATACTTAAAGGAAATGGAGATTGCAAACCAAACATCTGGCCGAATTCCTGCCACAGATCCCTCAACAGGAAGCAGTGGTTACAAGAGGAACATTTAAACGAGGGGGATATATTAGCTCACCCCTTCGAACAACTCTGCAAGAGACTACCCACAGAGAGGGGCATCAGGCTTCTTTGGCAGGGGCAGGTAAAAAAACTAGTCCCTAAACAGTACTGTCCAAAATCAACTGAGGGGACAGACAATCCAAGCCTACAATCAAAGGCAGATGATTAGTGAAAAGTGCTTCACACCAAACAACATCGCAATGAGGAGAGAATCTAACATCATACAACAAATGGATAGCTTGGGACCAGCTTCCATTTCGACATTACATCTGGTGTTGGAGTCATTGCTATGTCTGTATGATAACATAAAAGACCTGGTCCAAGGGAATGCAGACAAATTGAAGGTGGTGGAGCAAGGAATGAATATCCTTTTGGCAGATAAAAAAAGAAGGGGGAAACAGGTGATTCCTTGTGCAGAGAGGAGGAAACCAAATACAAGCAAGTGGAACAGAGTTATCACACCTACCTGGACCACCTAGTGAACCGACAGTGTGATTAGAGACATCTACATGGTGGCAGGAGTCTGAGAGGGCAGAGCGTTACTCCAATCAGGAATTGGAACAACCAAACTCTCCCTGACCCCCTGAAGAAGCCAAAAAATCAGCCAGCACCTAACACAAATAGGCAATTCGTGGAAGTAATCACAACTGGAGGGAAAGAGACTGTAATTTCCCGCAAAGTGAAAGGGCTAAAGACTCCAACGGAGAAACAAGAAAAGGAAGGGAAAAGTAAGAAAAACAGTCTAAAATCACTACTTTCTTGGACAAACAAGGAAATAAGAAACAGGATACTCCCAACAACGAGAATGAGGGAAATGAAATATTGACAGAGGAGAGTATCAGTGAGGAGAATTTCCAAAGGATACCCAAAAAACTTGTAGGTACACCCTCAATGATAAATAGAAATGGAGACAGTGGCCCCTAGCAGGGCAGGTAGTTGAAATCTCAGGCACTTCTCAAAGTAGTCAACACACGGAGAGTCCCAAGAAAATGGAAAGGGATACTTTCCAGGGCACTGAAATGGGGTGGAAACCGGACAACAATGACAATTTGAATAGAGGAACTATAATAAGAGGTTTTCAAGTTGACCCCCAGCTAAGAGCATTAAGATCAGAGGACATCATGCAAGTGGCATTTCCTAAGAAGGGGGCAGAACGATCAGTCTGTTATTTTGCCTCAAACCTTGTTGCCAATATGGTATGGAGTAACACAGATGCCCTTGAAACTTTTGTTTTTTGTGCCTAAAATAATTGCTAACCCAGGAAGAGATAGAATGTTACCTAAATCCCATACCATATCTGAAAACTTTGCAACATTCAAGAGAAGTGGTAAGTGGTTCCCTAGGCAACCGGGGAAATGGAAATGACTGGGCTGGGCTAGGGGGGCATTAGAAATGTTCAAGAAGATCAAACAAGGTCAGCAGCAGCTTTAAAAGGAATGTTCTGGAGATAATATGGAACATCTGTGGCTTTCATTAGCTAATGGGAACAGTTTATGAAACCTTTGAAGCTGTAAATGTGATAATTCTACAGGAAACAATGGCTAGAAAACATCTTGAAACAAAGGGATACAGAACGTACTGTAAATTGACAGTACAAGGAAAAATGGGTCAACCAAAAGGAGGGCATCGCCTGACCTAATGGCCATATCTATCCAAATAACTCCCCCTGAGTCAAATCTCCTAATAGTGAACATCGACAGAAGGAGTTGGGAATGTTGCTTGAAGAGTGGCTGGAGAAAGAAGGAAATGGTAACATGCTAGCAGCCGGAGACTTTAATATGTCTTATGTGGAGACTCAATGGACTAAAGGCCGTAACAGAGGAGGCAATCTAAGAACAAGAAGTGAATACCTGGGATCCCTGTGTGAACAATGTATTTGCACAGTGGGACTTATGGCCCTGTGCTCCAGCAGTGGGAGAAATGAGAGACTTTCATACGTGGAGGAGGGGGAGGTGCACCTCCAGAGTTGACCATGTATTTGCTTCTGCAGTGTTGAATAGGAAGAATGATTGTATAGTTCAGGGGGAGGCTATGGGTAGTGATCACTTGCCTATATACTATAACCTCAACATATGCTACTATGGAACTATGGAATTTACGGTGGCATGGGGAAAAGAGTTGACAAACGTGGCAGAGAGAGGTCTCCAATTAACAGTCTGGAACTACAACGATAAGTTGCAATCATGCCTCAAACCGCTTACTGAGAAGGGACAATTGCAGAGAAATCATTCTCACCTAAAGCCCTTTGATGCGAGAATCAAGGAAGGTAAAAGAAACAGGAGAGCTGACATTAGAGCATGCAGGTTAAACTCTAATTCACATAAAACTTTCCTAGAGAATAAGGGGAAGATAGTGGCTCACTATAAACAGGTACTTAAGGTGATTAGGAAGGAAATGGAAATTAAGAGAAACCAAGAGATGTAGCTATCCTGGTTAAAAAGGATGCAGGGAAAATTTGGCCCATGATGGCGGGGATAACAAAAGGAAACATGACCACGATAGAAGAGTGTCAGGCCCTGCACATGTATGGGTACAGTATATAAAGGAGAAGTACACCATCCCTGATAGGGACCCCACTACAAACCTAGTAATATAGCCACATATGAACAAACTTGCCATTGGGATCGGGAAGATGTGGTGTGGGCAATTGGTAGAGCTAAGCCCTCAAGAGGCCCAGGGCCGGATAACATTCCTCTGGTCATTATTAAGGAAAATATGCAGTTATGGACAACACCTTTATGGGAGCTGTTCAAACATGCATCAAGAGTACCAGGTACTTGGACGCAATCCCACATAGTACCAATCTTTAAAAAAGGGGACAAACTAAACCCAGCAAACTTTAGACCCATAGCACTATTAGATTCCATCAACAAAATTTTTGGAACTTTGCTGCTGAGGGACCTTAAAACTTAAAAGAGAAATAAATTCACAGAGGTTACTATCGGATTGCCAGAGGCTTCCGAACAGAAATGGGTACCCCTCTAAATGCATTCACTTTAGCACATATGAGAACAGCGGTGAAGAAGAAATCTATTGGGACCGTATATATGGCCTCAATCGATATGACTAGTGCATTTGACACAGTGAGTCGTGGTCGATTGTGGGAAAAGCTGCTGAGGGTAGGGATCCCAGTGAGTCTGGTGGAAATGTTGAAACTACTACACACAGATACATCAGTAAGAGTGAGGTTAAATAGGGGGGAGCAATGACACCTCTCATTAATATGTATGTGGGGTTAAGGCAGGGTTGTGTTCTAGCCCAAACCCTATATAACTTGTATACGGAAGATATTGCTAAAATCTGGGAGGGGGGACGTACTAACCTGGTGAGGTTGGGGTCGGCAACACTGGATTGGATAGCTTTTGCCGCAATGTAGTGTTGTTTGACCTCACACCAAATGGACTGCAGCACAATTTTTGCTTTTTCACTCATATGCAGCAGAAAATAATCTCAAGGTAAATGGGGCTAAATCAAGAGTCTGCAACTTCTCCACAAAAAAAGTCCCAAAAGGTTGATGTGGATGATGGGGGACGAGCCATTGAAAAGAGAGATTTTCAGCTCTAACATACCTGTGGTATGACATATTAATTTCGAAATCCAAATTAGGAGGGATAAATTACCTCAACTCTAGGTATGTTCCTCTACTCAAGATGAGCCAGGTATATGCACAACTTTACAGTTATTCATTGACTTCACTGATACAGTTTGACCAGATGCAAGTGGAGCTGATGATTTTGTTTGGGATGGACATAAAGTTTCATGATTTAGGACACAATGTAAACATGTTCCAAGGTAAACTCTAGAAAGAGACATTAAGCTTAGCAAAATCAATGCCCAGCTCAATAATACGTCATGAGATGGATTAGTTTCATTGGCCTCAAGGACAGAGTGGAGGAAACTGATGAGCTATGCAAAGCTGCTAATTCCTCCATCCCACTCACTATACGAAAAGTTGGGCAAGTGCAGACACAAACTTCTGGGCATTCTGTAACCAGGTTGAAGGTAGAGATGAACAAATTATTGAGCGAAATAGGATCATCTACTGGCGAATTGAATGCAAATCAGGCGAAAGTAAAGCAACATTTGCTTGACTATGACTGGGGCAAAACATCAGATGACATGACAAAGTATAGTCTATACAAGGAATATGTAAGATTGGTGTATAAGATGGAACAAATTCTGAGGTATATACTTATTTGTCCATGTTAAAAAAAATAGATCCTTATACCCCAGTTTCCGAATTAACTAACTCCCAACACTCAAGAGAGTGGGGAGTTGCAATGGTGCTACAGCAAATTTAAGTTGTACACTATGTGATACTCCAGAAGTGAAAGAAACAATAAAACATCTGGTCATGGGATATACAGTGTTAAGGGAAGATCGAAAGAGATGCTTAGACATTACATATGGTAATGAAGCCTGGTGGGCTAGTCTGTTGGGTGGAAACGCACAGAGCCGTATTCTAGCCTTTTGTGACCTGCTTTACAACATTCTGGAGAAGTTAGGCAGAGTAGGGGAAGAAACTAAGAAATGGAAAGACCGATTTTTGAAGTAGCTGGTGGTTAGATTCTCATAAAGCCATATTTTCTTTTTCCTTCTTGATGTAAGGAAAAGCTGTGCTATTCTCTTTTTTCCTTTTTTCCTTTTTAAAATGATCTTTGTTTTTATTATTTTGCATGTATTTGTTACATTTACCAAATTCTGTGCTTGCTTGAGGGTGCTAAATATGAGTGGCCTCTGCCCCATGACCACTAGTTACTAGTTTATTGTACCTGCATGAACTTCTTTTCTGGATTTTCATGAAATATAGGTGCAGGCAGACATGGGGCCATATTTGCTGGTCAGCAAAATCACAGGAGCAGGTACAAGCAAAATATACTGGACTATCAGCCATTGTAAACATTAAAACTATGAAAGTGATCCTCTAACCTTTCACTTCTGCAAAGGCACACACTATTCAGCATGTTCAGGAACTGTTCATATGGGGAATGACAGGAGTGCTGTAATGCTAATCAATTATGACTTTGGTGGTGATTCACGTGTAAAGCCACTGAATTACTGCCAAACTTGTTTACCGTTACCACCACTCGGGCTCCTGTATTTCCCACGGGATTGAAAGTGGTGGAAGGGATGTGTAAATAACCATTTTTGGAGTCCATATGACTCATGTATTTTTGTGGAATTACAGTGATCAGTAATTCAGCAAATGTTTGTCCTGAAAATGGAGCATGTACCTGCAGCATAATGCTGAGAATTTGGCAGTGCAATAAAAACAGCACTAATTCTGTTACCGCCACAAAAGTGACAGGAACAGAATTACCACCACATTCTTACCACACTGCTTAACTGATAATGAGGCCAATGTATTTCTGGAAAAAAAATATTTTCTTCCTTGTGCCTTAAAATGTAAATGTGTCTAATGTGCTCAGGTGTACACCAACTTTAATATGCTGCCTAATACCGATCCCATTAGGGGCACATATGGTGTGTCTTGTGCATGGACAAACTGCATGTGGGCTAATTTGATTGTACAGGTGCACAGTGTATTTGTGAATGTACAGAAGTATTTTAATTCCCCCCTCTGTGGTGTTACTGCTCCCACATCCCATCCTTCTGTAGCTTTACCACAAGTGTAGCAACTGGGTAAATAGTACAGTATGCACATGTGCCAGAGTTCACTTTAGTGTAATAGAAATGAGTAATAAGATCTCTGCTGTGAGTTATTTTGAACAGATGTACATGTAGTCAGGAAGCATGTACCAAGCTAACTGCAAGGGAACCACATTCCTTCTCTCTTTAAACAAGTTCAGTAACTAACCACATGCAGAACAGACTAAGGGCCTGATTCATGGAAGTGTTTTATAATGGCGCAATCCCATAGGACAATGTGCCATGAGTCAGGCCCTAAATGTGGCTCACCCATTATAGGCATTATATCTGAATCGATGCAGACCTCTGGTCAAGCATTCAGAGTATGGTCCTGCTATACTATGATGGTGTCAACTCCCACCCAACTATCATGTCCATTATATATCTAATGCTAATAAAGGCAACCTCAGCACAGCTGGACCCCTCATTAAAGGGCAAAAAAATATAAATCACAGACATCATATCTTACTGGATCCATTTTTGGTAAGCCTATTTCATCTTCAAGACCTGCGCTATTACCTATAAAGTCGTGATGACAAAGTTATCAATGAAGTTGGCTACATCTGGTATGCAATGAAACACCAGAAGCCAATTCCTCGCCATTATTCTCTTGCAATGAACAGTGCTCATCTCCATTTTCAATTTGGGGTGGTCCTCTATAAACCTATAAACATTATAAATAAAGTAAGCAATAAAAAATATGTACACATCATCTCTCTAGAAATTCCACTATAGTATTGGAGATGCTTGACAAGAAGCATCCTTGCTATATCTAGAATCAGTTGAACTCATCAGTGTATTGCCCATGCCAATGTCTGCAAACATGGCAAGGCACTGGGTCATGAGTCATTTTGTATACACTTATGCCACCTACTCTCGTGTCACTGGAATGAGAGCCACCCATATCAGTAACAACTCAATCAAACACCATAGCCATGAGTGTGGGTAGGGATAGGGAAGATGCCATCGAAGAACTATGCATTGAAATAAGCCATGCGTTCTCATAAGGGAACTAAATATCAGCCTTGTCATCCATATCTTTGGATTCCACCTTGTGGGGTTTAAAAGCAGCCCCAGGATCAAATGAACTGCCTCTTGCCACGTTGGGCCTAGGTATGCAGCAATCCTTTTTGAAATTGGAAAACACATTGTAGACTGGCAGAGAAAAGGTCAGCAGTTCATTTCCAAACTGCAAGAACATGAAAATGCTGTTTCTTTGGATAAAACAGAGAGGCCTTGGAAATGTTGGCCTTATGCAGATTGGAAAGCAGGAACATGGAATATGAGACTACACTTAATTAGGGAATTCAAATGCACACTGCTGACTCATAGACAAAAAGGCAGTATTTCACTTGCAACTGCCAAATATCAGAGTGCTGTTTTCAGAGCAAGAGAAATACAAACACTAAACAGGCATTGCATTGGAGTGACTAGGCCAAAGGCCTGAAACTACTTTCCATCACATGTGACTGATGTCTAAAATGCAGTCCTGCTGACACAGAGAGCAAAGAATAAAAGGTAACTTTGTAAAAAAAAACAGAAACAATTGCCATGCAAAGGTGTGCATTTGCAGGTTAGAACAAGCAACACATGGGAAAACAAATCTCCATTGCCAGAGTCATTTGAATAAATGTACGGATGTCAAGATGAACATTGAAGTCATACTGCAAGCTAATAAAAACACTCATGTGTGAAAGAAATTGTGACATTTAAAATCACCAGTTTCTGTTCAGAAGGATTGGCTTCAGTGTCTGTTCAGAACACTCAAACAGTGACCCCCTATCTTCTATCTATCTAAAACATTTTTCAGAAGACACAGCAGTGGTCAGGAAGGAATTTATGGTGGATGGGGTCCACCATCAGTGTAAATAAAGGCAGCCCTTAATGGGTTGACCTTTGTAAAATACTTGGATTTAAAACATGTCCCTGAGCTAATGACATTTGACAGACACCAGAAGGTGCTTTATGAGTCTGGGGTCGAATTGTCTTCATCTGCATCAGAAGATAAAGAGACCCATGGTCTGGCCATTGACTTTGTAAGAATGTCAATGGATTTACACCAGACCAAAAACAACAAAGGATGCAGATGGCCAACTCACATGTGATGTTTGAAGAAAAGAAATGTGCTATTTGATTGAAATAATAATATGTGTGTAATTAATAGAATGCCATAGGGTTGGATAGATAATCATATTTTGTCAATTTTCTCAGGAACCATAGATCACACAATAATGGGACCAATATCACTGTAAAGCTTGTAACATGGCATATCTGTTGATTCAACTCAACCTTGGGAACAGAAGTTTCAACCTAAAATGTGTTTCTAGCTCCCCAGAAAATGCCATGAGGTACAGATTCTGGGAGAACATAGCTTAATAGGTTACAAATCTGGATACAAAATACCAAGTTGATAACTGGTGTAATATTTGAATAACTCACAAAAAACTCAAATCCAAACCTCCAACTGCGTGCAGACACAGGACTTATTTCTGTAAGACCGGCATGATGAGAATAATTCAAACATATATGTATTGTTAGGTTAATTTAGGAATTTTAGAAAGTTGTCATGTATTTTTTTTTAAAACAGAACAGATGGCTGGAGTTTTGAGTACATAGGCATGTCATCCATTAACCTCAGGAACCAATCATTGCAAGGGGAGGACACCAGATGCCCAATCCCGATCAAGAGCCAATTAGCTGGCACATGCTAATTTGAATCATCTTGGGTGCGGTTTAGATTTTATAAGGTGCCACACAATGAGAATCAGGGAGAGCTGTCTGAAATCATCTGAGTTTGAACTACTGACAAGTTTGCTGTAGGAAACCAAGGGGACTAAAATCTGTCTGGGATCTATACCAGCAGGGGTAGCTAAAGGGATTAATCCTGGAGGCGATTATTGACTGAAAGTAGAACGGCCCCTAACCAAATCCTGTTGTTTCCCCTGAGTATCTAGAAGCCTTGAGTTCTTTTCCCTATGAGCTGCAACGCATAGATATTTGATATAAGTAAACGTGTCCCACCAAACCAAGTCTTGTGGGGATATGTTTGAGTGAATAGTTTCCTCCTTATTGAGTGGGGTGTGCACACAAATTAGATCATTAGTATTTGTACTAAATAATAATTTAATTAACTCACATAGGCTAACTAACACAGGGTGAGTGTTAAAATTCAAAATACACAATATTGCTTCCAATGTGAATACAAATATAGGCCCTCATTCCGAGGTCGGAGGTAAGGGAAAAACGATGCCGGTAAAGGAATACCGGCATCGCTTACCGCTACGGGCTATTCTGACCTGTAAGACCGCTATTTACGGCACCGTAAACTACGATGCCGTAATTATCGGTCTTTGGTCGCGTGCACGCCCCACCATGCTGAAATTAGCGGCATGGCGTAAACCTGAGATGATCACAAGTAAGGAGCACACGTAAATAACGGCCTCCTTAAGGCTGTAAAGTACCTTACCGGCATGGAGTACATACAGGCATCTCAGAGAAGGAGTAAAGAACCCCGAGCAGTGGTTCCCATAGCCACAGGTCCACACAATCAGCACAGGTGTAGGCAATGGAGTCTGCCACAGCAGAAAAGGATCACACCTACACACCCCCTCCCACACCAAGATGAAACCACTAGTGGTAGCAGTACATGAAGCAGGAGGCCCTGCCAGCAAGGGCACAACCACAAGAACTACACCAACAACACCAGGCCCCCCCACTGAGGAGACACAGGCGGAGAAGGAGGGGGAGACAGGCCCAGCATGCAGCACCAGTGCAGCCTCCGTCACCACCCCAGCAGCCCCCATTCCCATGCAGCAGGTCTGGTCCCTCAAGGAAACCCCTGAGCAGATACACACTCCCTGCCAGCTTGAATGTGACACCATTACCACCATAGTTGGGCAGAGAAATTACCAGATAAGCGAGAAGCATACAAATACACACCGCTCTCCCGGCACAACTGTAGGTGGTTCCTGTGCCCCACAGCCATGCCACAGGCACCTACCAGCACACAGTGGGGCCCATGCATGGCATGTCACAACCGTCCATTACACGGACGCAGAACCAAGTGCTGGATCACTTCCGCAAGCACACAAGGGGCCACAAATCCCTAACATGGACTACCCAGGAGATATACGACACAAATGTTGGCCCCCATGCATTGGCAGGCATGCCAAATGACATGCGTGCCCCTGACAGCACCCACGTGGATTAGGTGGCATGCAGGTGGTGGATCGCAACCACAAGCAATACCACTCCCCCAACGTGCAGACGGAATGCAACGCAAGCAAGAACATCACATATGGGTGGGCCCGACATCCAGGAACAACTCATGACTCAATGGGCCAGCTGAACTCCACGCTACCGTGCCGCATGGGGCGACATGCAGGATGACGTGCCTGGCTGCTTGGTGAGTCGTTTGACTGTGTCATGCCAGTGCATTGGTGCCATGAGGTGGGTGCCTGCATAAACAAACTGGGTCCAAATGATGAAGCCAGTGCACAATGTTCACCCCACCAAACACCGTCCCACAGAACCAGTGTAATGGCACATGAGTACAGATTCCCACATCGATGGAGTAAGGCACACACCAAACACAACATTACCAACATCTGACAAGGCCAAATCCCACAACACATGCACCACTCATTGGTGGCCCCCACAACCGTAAGGGCATATAGGAAGACACACTGCATATGCAGAATGTGGCTGCCTCCAGCATGTCACCACACCAGAGAGTCATCCCTGTGAGTGGATTGAACTGAGGGCAGCAGGGATACCACACCACATCATCGGTTTGGCACACCCATAGGAGTGGTGGAATTCACCATAGTATGGATCAGAACAGTATGATGAATATGAGCCACTGACTACAGCCAACACACCCAACTATGGATTCACACAGCACACAGCACTTCATGGATCTAACATCAAGACTGCTGCATGCATCAACAAAGCACGTCCCACGAGATGTGCGTGCCATTGTTCATGGACCATCTCGTAGACGCGCCCCCCTACAGCATTCCATTGCACTGAACACATATTGTGGCCATGAATGGGCTAAATGCATCCATGGACATGTGCGTATGGGCATCAATGACCTGTTGCCATGCCAGACAAGTTCAGTTCTCCACCATGACAGTCCAAACACTTACCTTAATTGGCTAGACATGCAGGTGTTGGTGGCTGTCCCTTGACACCATGGTACAGGACCCCTGTCAGTAACCCACATGACAGGCCCAGGGAGCCCTAAAATACTGGCCATACCCGTGCATGCATGGAGATGAAGCAGTCACCTGGCTTGCATAAGGCACATATGAGTTGCTGAAGCTGGACTGGTGGGGGACCCATCTACTGCAATGTGGTGTCCAAGAGCCCCATGTCATGTGTAAAGATGAACAAAATGTGCATCCCTTGGAATGTGGCTCTGTCCCCTGACATGGGACTGCTAGCAGCAGATGAAGATGGAGTGAAGGAGGAGGAGGAAGGGACAAGACAGCATCATGGAGGCGGTGCACAGGAGGGACAAGTTGTGTGGCAAACAATGATTGGATATAATAACCAAAACACAAGTCTGCAGAGGGTGGCATTACATGGGCACATAGGGCACTGGGTGTGTGTATACTTGTAGACCATGCGCTGTCAGACGTCATAATACACATGCTCAATGATGAATGTCCACACAGGTTAAACTTTGCAACTCCAATGGTGTATTGAAAATATAAATGGATGAGTGTAAACATTCCCTCCACCCCCCCAACTCCACAACAAACCCTCAACCCCACCCACTTCCCCCCCAACTCCACAACAAACCCTCACCAACACCCACCTACCTCCCAACTCCACAACAAACCCTCACCCCCCAACCTCCCCCCCAACTCGACAACAGTAGTCCCATGTAGTCCATTAAGGCCACATGTGGCAGCAATGCCATTTAATCCATGCTCCCGGGGCCCGGGGGAGGCATGTCCCGGCGCCGCATAGAACGCAGAGTGCGTCGCGGTGGGCTTGCCGGGGTGGATCGACTTGATGAGGGCGTGTCCTCCTGCTGAGGCTGCTGGTTGGTATGCGCAGCCTCAAGGGCATCTGCGATGCGTCCTAGGACGTCACACAACCTGTTGGTGCTCTCTGTGATCGCCTGACGCAATTCCCTGAGTTCATCTAGCCACTCCACCCTGGCCTGGCGGTTGTCCTCCATCAACCCAGTGATGAGGGCAGTCAGTTGTGTTGCACGAAGTGCATCCATTGATGGTTGTTCATCCCTGGAGGGTGTTGGGCCTACATGCCCTGGCATGGCCACAACTGGGGAACTGGGGCCAGGATCGGCGTCTCCCTGTGTATCATCAGGTGCACTACGGCCAGGTGTTTCAGGCTCCCCAGAGTCACTGCACGACGTCAGGGGGACATTGCTGGTCTCCGGGGTGTGGACTGTGGGGTAGTACTCCTCCTCGGACGCCCCACAGATGGACAAGGGACTGTCCACATTCTCCTGGGGGCCCGTAGCTGCCACCTCCCCAGCAATGCTAGACTCCTCCGACTTTGGGGTGGCCATTGTGGCAGGCGCCGATGCAGGGAGGGATTGGGGTGGTGCATCCTCCACTGACCTTTGTGGAGCCGGGGTTGGTGTTTTTGTCCAGGCTGGTATGTGGCGGACGCTGCCTCTGCCCGTGGAGGTGGTTGGACGGCTCGTCTGGGGGTCCCTGCTCTCATGCTCAGTGCTTGTAGGGGTATAAGAGAAGGACGACATGAGTGATTGTTTGAGACACTAATTACATTGATGGATGCATTCACATTTCAGTCATTTGGGGTTTGTGGCCTTTTGGGCTTTGCAAGAGCACTAGTACATATGCATGTGTATGGTATGTACGCAGGTGTCGGAGTAACTCAGCCTGCCCTGGTAATGTGCAATCTGGCTCGCACACTGCCGAACCTGCTGCACAGTGTGCATAATGGGATGTGCAAGTTAGTGCATTATGGTTGATGTGCGTTATATACTAGCACTTGGTCCTTGATTGTGTGGCAGTTGGCTCTGCATTATTTGGATGGGGGGAAGGCAGCATGACAAGGTGCCTTTGATGGCCCTTGGGGGAGTATACATCATGTAAATGCCATTGGCAGTGTTGACTTTGGACACTCACCTCCATCGGCAGATGACGTAGCCCCACACTCCATATTGCCGACGCCCTCTATCGATTCAGTCCCGATCAATGACGCACATGTCTCCTCCCATGGCTCCAGTCTCATTGGGGAACTTGGGCCCCCTCCGGTCTGCAGTGCCTGACTCCGGTTGGTGGAGAGGAGGCTCCGCACCCGCACCAGCAAGTCATCCCACCGCTTGCAGCAGTCCTTGCGGGTGCGGGTGGTGGTGCCGACTGCGCTCACCCTTTGGGCGGTTTGTGCCCAGATGTTTGTTTTCCTGATTATATCCTCTCGCCGCATGTTGGTGCTGAACACGACGTCAGCGTGCTCTGCCAGATTGTCCACCATGGCCTGCATCTCTTCTGGGCTGAATCGCTTCTTGCGGAGCTGGTCCTCAGACTTCTTTGGGGCTTTAGGCATTGGTCCTGGGTTTGTGCTCCTTTACCAAACTTCGGATTGCTCCCAAGGGTGCTGCCTGAAGAGGATGGCAATGGATTGTGTTTTTAAAGATGGCCGCCCCGCTCCTTCCCGTTCCTGTGCGATGACGAAATTTCCAGTTCCGTTATTTTGCGGTAACCGTAATTTACAGCATCCGTAAATTACGGTCACCGTTATTTACATACGTTGCTGCTTCCGTGGCGGTGTGGTTAAGTACGTCTTGCAGGATGCCGGTAGGGGGTTTTACGGGTCATTTAGCGGCATGCCGCTAGGTACTTTTCCGGCATGGCGAAAAGCTTGTGCCCACGAGGTCGTAATGGGACGCAATTAGCGGTCTGTCACCAGGTCGGTATCGTACTTTCCGCCCTGCCGGAAAGTACCTGTACTTACCTCCAAGCTCGGAATGAGGGCCATAGTCTGTAAAGTAATTGGGTACTCTTATCTCTCGACGCCATACCCAAAATCCCCTAAAGGGAAGGTTAGTACTTGTCAAAATGAAATTTCTAACTGTTCACCATTCCTCAGACCCTGCTCTTAAAGCAGAGGGGTGCTGAATGTAAACTGAATATTTTGGGTTTTTGTGCTGGGCAGAAAAGTGTCTTGCCAAAATTAAATAAAGTCCCTGATTGACAAGAACACTCTCAACTGAGAGTGGGAAAGTGACTCTGGATAGAAGAGAGATTCTTTATGGCATTGTTGTGAAGGAAGGGTGTTTATAAATAGTGTTTTGTTTTTTAAAGGTATGTTGTGCTCTGACAATGCTAGCATTTCCAAGTGCACAGGGAGATTCAAAATACAGAGCGCTGTGTGTGTAAAACTGTTTTTGCCAATTGGAAAGTATTGCATGTTATTTAAATTAAACTACAGGTAAAGTGTATTGTTAAGTGTATTATCCGGTCATGTTTGAAGGCGCTACATGTTATTAAAAGTGAACCCATTCAAACATATTTGACTGTACACGTTGTGGGGTTAAAGAGTCTGTGATCTGTGTTATCTTGAACCAACTAGTGTTTTCAATTTGTGTAAAAGAGAATTGTGAAGAAAGAAAAGCATTTTGTGCCTGTAGTGAGGTGACGTGAATTGTGATTTTGTACACATATACATTTTCCTATTCATTAATACATATATATTATTTCTGTATGCCGGCCTTGTTCTTGGCTTACCTATTGCTAAAGGGTGAAGGGTCTATGTGGTTCTATATGAATCATGACAGGGCTATAATGAACTACATCACTGGTATATTGGTGTGGCACATTTGATTGGGAGGTGGGACTGCACTCCCTGTATTAATCATGGTCCATAAATATATCCAACGATCAATATTGTATCAGCATCTTTTAACATACCTCTTTCCTGGATTGTAATCCTGCAGGATAGCTCTTCTTCCATCTGTACCTTATATAAATATCTATATCTTTGATTGTAATCCCACATGATGGTTCTTCTGGTCTTTTCATTACTAATTTACTTTCAGCAATACTTCTATATAAACCTTGTGTATAATTTGTACAATAAAAAAGGTCCTGCTGTAGAACTACAAAAACTCAATACAATATCCTAAATAAACAAATAGAACACATACAAAGAAAATATTTCGGAACTGAACGACAATTAGAAAACAGTGTAAACTTACAAAAGATAAATTATCAACTTTCCAACGGTATCCTCCTTACAAACGCATACAAAATTAAATAGCAATGTTTGAAAGCACGTCTGCTGAAATGTCAAATTATGTGTCTGTTGTCATAGAACTTTATATAAAAATAGTACAAAAATAGTAGATATGTCCTACAAGATAGACAGTGAGGAATCACAATGGTTTGAATCCTTATATCTAACAGAAGAACATAAATACAACATAATGGATGCCTTAATACTGTGTGCATACTGCAATACTGTGCTTGATAATAACCAAAGGCATTCATAAGCTCTCAATAATAAATTGCAAATATTTTCACTTCCAAAAGCTCTCCAACAACTTAATCCATATGAGTGTCATAATTCAATGTGTATCCCCATTCCAAGCTATAATATATCTCCAACCCAAAACTGCCAAATTGCCTCCATCAGAATTACAAAAAGGCATTTCTGGCAAAGTAGTGTACTTACCATTAGACCTTGATTACAATGCAGAAGCGCAAGGATGACCAGTACAACAATCTTTGATTGTACTAGTTAATGGTGTGCCAACAAAATACACAATTTGGCAAGACCTTGCTGACTTAAACCAGGATAAAGAAGCCCTTCAGTATCTTAAACAACACAATGAATACTACAGAGACATAAGCATAGAAGAAATCTTACAAGAAACCACCCAAATGTTAGAAGATGCGCCACAAACTAGTACACTTGAACGTGTTGATCCTATCACTACAGACAACATTATTGACCAGAATACAATTCACCCACTACATTCCTGAGATTCCATGAAGCCAAAGGGTCCCCAATAAGCATGTGGGAAAAATGTTTAGAAGCACATTGTTTTCTACAGCTCTTTCCTACAGGAAATGGATGAAGACATGATGAAAGACCCATAAAAATCAGTGCATCAGAGTATCACTCTCTTCAAATGTATTCGGAAGATCCAAGATACTGCCAAAATACTGAATACATTGTCCATATATCATTTGAAAGCAAACTAGAAACTCTGTGCTACAGAGGTGCCCAGACACCAAAACAGGCACCAATTTCCAAAACATGTCAGCTACTCAATTCCTTCAAATGACAAAAGACAAAGATTAAGTGTTGCTCTCAATTATTATAAATGTCTTTGCAAATATGCATGGTAAAAAGGAATACTGGTTCTGACATCATGCTGATGTACGTTGTATGTTAAGGAACCTTCACCCCTCCACATGGTTTGTTACTCTAAGTTGTGCACAATACACATGGGATGACTTGCTTTATTCTCTATGCACTGCAAACCAAAATAATGAAGGTATAGACATACAAAGTTCAGGCGAAATCTGTTTTCTTGATCCTGTCAATGTCTCAAGATACTTTCACCATTCTTTCATTGCTATGTTACACTTCATCTGTAATAAAAACTGTCCTCCAATTGGAGAAGTAGAACACTTCTTTTGAAGGAAAGGATATCATTCCACTGGAGCACCACACGACCAGATAGATCTGAAGACTCAATTCGATGAGCTGAGAGATAAAGGGAAGACAGCACTACTGCTGCTACATGATCTCTCAGCTGCTTTCGATCTGGTGGACCATAAGGTCCTCTGTAGGCATATTGATACAGCATCCCATTTCTCCATGGGCGCTGTCAAGTGTATAGAATCATTCCTGAGCGACAGAACCATCAGAGAATTCTCACCATCAGCAGCTGCTGATCCTACCCCAATCATGTGCGGGGTCCCTCAGAGCTCCAGCGTGTCTCCAACTCTGTACAACATATTCACCAAACCAGTGTTCGATGATTTGGATCTTCTGGGTGTCACCTTCACTAATTACGCAGATGACACTCAGATTCTCCTCCCACTTTCAGGGGATCATGGCAGGGACTTGGCGTTGGTGAATAGAATCATCATTCAGGCATGGATGGCCACTCACGGTTTATGCCTGAATGATGACAAGACAGAGTTGATAATCCTCGGTACCCCCTCCAAATCTCTAAACTAGGTCATGAATACACTTCTTTCATCATTGATGGTAACAATACCATAGTCTCAAAGGAGGTAAAAACCCTCGGCTTCTACCTGGACGCCACAATGTCCTTCAATAGACAACTGAAATCTCTGGCATCCACTACAGCTTACACGTGCAAGCCTATTAGAGCAGGTAGGCCCTTCCTCTCCAACGACAGCTGCATCATATTGCCAGAGCATTAATCCTCTCAAGATTAGACTACTGCAATGCTCTCTACAGCAGTGCCAATAAAGCTAGTATCCAAAAGGTCCAAATACTACAAAACAACGCCCTCAGAGCTGCACTGGTCATCAACAAAACAGTGCACATGACCGCAATCAGATGCCAATACAAATGGTTATCCACCCATAACAAAATACAACTAAAAATCGCCTCCCTAACACACAAAGCATTGCACAATGCTGCACCTAGCTACCTAATTGACAAATTATCTAGAAGAACTTCCAGCAGACCCACCATAACCGTCAATACTAACTGCCTGCTAGTACCTAGATTCAAATCTTCCAACATCGGCGGCAACAGTTTCCCTGTGAAGGCCGCTAAACTCTGGAACTCCCTGCCACATGAGCTGAGAGCTGACCTACCCTACCCTCACTTCAGAAAGAACCTCATTACCCACCTCAATCTGATCGAGGACTATCTTCCTCTGACACTATTGCACTCCAGTATTGACTGCCTCTTAAAATTGTAAATTTCTGCAAACGTTTGTACACTATGATGTAAATAACTCAGTCTTTTTGTGAAATGCGACTACCTTTATATTGTATTTTGTACACTATGTAACCTTGTAGGCCTTGAATAACCTTGCTGCGCCCTGTTACACCCGGGTCTGGTGCGCTTTATAAATTCAATAAACAAACAAACAAACAAACCACATGCTTTTGTGGATTAAAAATGTTCCCAAATGTGACATGGCAGTGATGACACTGTTTTATAATTGATTGAAAACTATATTACCTGTCACACCCCTTCAGGAGACATAAATAATGACATATGGACACACATCTTATGTTTCCAATGAAACAGGTGTGGCAAACACTGCCAATGTCAATGCAAAAACAGAGGTGAATTCACTGAATATCGATTTGGATTCTCTTGACCAGTTTGTGCCAAAGGTCAAGTAAATAGTTTCATTTCTTCAATCAGGCACAGTGTAAAAGGAACATATCCCCAAAACACATACAATATTAAAACAAATGAAGCATCCAAGTACATCAATGATTACACATTGTTGTCCTCATGCGGAATGTTAACATAGCCATTCAATACATTGCAGACAATTCATCTGCCGTTGTAAAATATGTCACGGCCTATCTCACCAAACCTGAGCCAACGTAGCTAAAAGGCCTTTGGGATGACATATAATTTGACAAAACCCTTTCACAATAAGGCTACAAAATGCTGTCACATCAAGAATCCAGGTCCTACGAAGCTGCAGATCATTTAACATGTACAGTCTTGTATGGGAAATCTGAGAACATTCTCTGGCTCAACCTTGGTCCAGCTTCATCGCGAAAAAGTACTTAAATCCTACCAGGAAAATTAATCTATAGCCACAGACGATTCCAGCAGCCAAGACATCTGAAAAAATAATCTGATTGGCATGTTCTATGCAAAAAGAAGTACTGCTTTGGAAAACGTGTTCCTCTATGATGTACTCCAAAAACATATCTACAAAATACAAAAATAATATTACGCCAAATGAGACAACTGGCAAATACTCAATATTAAATTGTGAAGGAATCCATGTAAGACTTTCAAAACCAAGTCGAATTATCCATTTAAGTTACCATTTAAATCTATTGAGCATAGCAAATTTTATAACGTGGCCCTACTGCAAGTATTACAACCTTAGAGAAAAGAGTATGAGCCTCATTCCGAGTATGGATGTAGTCATGGCGCTATTTGCGCCATGACTACCTCCCATACCGGGTCCGGGTCCGACCTGGTTCAATGGGACTTACTGGTCCATTCCGACCCTGGAGGGACCGGTAAGTCCCCATTGAAACATCCATTCCTCATTCCCATTTGAGCCCCCATAGGGCTCAATGGGAATGGGGAAGTAGCTAATAACGGTACCGCAATTTGCGGTACCGTTATTAGCTCTCTGGTCCCTTAGTTGCTCCCGCTAAGGGCACCTGGTAAAACCAGGCGCCCATTGCGGGACCCGCTAAGGGACCTCGGAATAGGTTGCAAAGGGATTACCGGCACCAATGTCCTTAACGGTGCCCGGTATCCCTTTGCGCCCACCTCGGAATGAGGCCCTATGACTTGTTAGGTGACTATGACACATTTGAAACTGCATTCAAAGCAAATGAATGCAATATAGCAACTGAAAAGTTGAAACAGTGCAACAAAATGTTAAATTATGAATGCCAACACAAAGAAGAAATAGAAACAATACTAGATAAAGACATTCCTGAAGGCAGTCAACCATCTGTTACAGGAAGCCAAGAATCACTTGGAGACCCACCCATTCAAAATGAAACATAAATAGCAATGAATGAGGTAGAAAACACCAGATATCAATCCAAACTACCTAAAGAAGATTGTTCAGTACTAAATTCACAGTTAAATGATTAAAAACTCACCATTTACCTCAGTCACTGAAGAAATTGAGCAAGGACTAAAACATGAAAATAATACTTGCAGCTGTAAACATTACAAACCTTTGCTCTTGTATATAAGTGATGATATGATATTTTATCTATAGCACACCTATACACAAGTGTTTCAAGGTGCAACGAGGCAAGGGAAGGGTACAAGGGAGGACAAAACGACAAATGTACGTGGCCCAGTGACATTGAGAATGCGCAAGCACAGGGGAGAGAGAAGGCGGAAAGTGCAATGGGCAGGGCTAGAGTGAAAAAATGCTGAACACGTGGTCAAAACAACAACAGGTAGTGCGGCCAGCAGGCTGCAAGTGCAAGAATTAGGCAATGACGACGGGTGTCGAATAAGTACAGGTAAGGGGACTATAGGGTTGAAGATACAAATGCAAGGGTTGCCAGGAGGCAGTGTGGGTATGCAGCAGGGTGGGTAGAGATCTGGGCCTGAATTCAGAGGGTAGCCAGGTGCCCAGTGCAGAAATAGACAGAGATCAGCAGCGGAGAGGAAGAGAGAAGGCAGAAGCAAAGAGGAAGGTCTTGAGGTGCTTCCGCAAGATGGTTCCCCTCAGGTTTCAGAGAGGCAGGGAGGCTGTTCCAGAGGGAGGCCCCAGCCGAAGAAAGAGATCTACCACCAACTTGGTGCTTGGAGAAGCGACCGACCCTGGGGGAGTTGGAGGTGGAGGAGTGAAGAGCTTAAGTAGGAAGGCTTTTCTGAAAGGAAAGTTGAAGGTATTGCAGACCCAGGCCCCAGAAGGCCTTGTGGACAATGCGGAGGGCCTTGAACCTAATCCTTGCAGCCATTGTGTGCCAATTAAGAGATTGCAGGGCTGGAGAGATGATCCGTGAGTTTGAGGCCAAGGACAAGTCTCGCAGTTGTGTTCTGGATGAGTTGCAGAGGGCAGAGAGTAGTAGCAGGCAGATTTAGAAAGAGGCAGTTGTAGTAGTCCAGCCTATAGAGAAGCAGAGCTCTAGAGACAGTGAGCATCTGGGGGAAGGAGAGGAAAGGAAGAATACCTCTGTAGTTGGTTCTGGTAAACCCTTAATTAAAACAATCAGAACATGTGTAGAAGACAAAACAAACAGCCCTTCAGCTGTTGTAACAGCCCCCACAGGTCTAGCTGCTTACAACAGAGGAGGTGTAACTTTACACCGACTCCTCCTCCAGTAGAACACCAAAACAAATCAGAATATTACAAATAGTCAGCAGAAGATGCAAATGAAGTGTATATAATTATATAACAAATGAAAGTCATCCCAGAAGTAAGCATGGTTTCCAACATAATGCCTCCTTTAATTCATCTAAGAATGCATGGAGTCCTAAAAACCAGATACTAAGAACTCTTTGGAGGTAAACATGTTATTGTTTTTGGAGACATCATACAGTTAACACCATTGAAAGTGCAACCCATATTCAAACATTAGGCCTCACACAATGCTATAATACACTTGGCAGCATAGGCAATGTCAATCTGTGGTATAATTGTTCCGTACTGAGTGGGGGACTTGATATCGTTTCACTGAGGTTTGTGTGAACAATAATCCAAACATACTGAGGCTTTTGCTGGCAGGAGTCTGTGGAGTACCTGGCATCGTTTTCCAAGAATGTGGTGTTATAGTTTCAGAGTCCAGAGCTCACGACTTGGGACTGTGCAGAAAGTGAGGGACGGCAAGGGACCCCATAAGGGGAGCCCCACCCAGTCACTCCTTGTGGTGCCGGAGTGAGGAGAGCTTGATCTGCAACAGAGCAGACCATTGCATCGGGCTGGAGAAGCTGCTATGGGCGATGAGATCTCTTGTGAGGGCAATGCAACGTCGACGGCTGTAAGGAAGTAAGTGTGGCCCCACCAACGCATGTAAAGACACTATACACTCTAACGGGCAATTTCAGACCAAGTGGGCAGCCCATTAACTGAATAAACAGCCCCATACTTCAACAGCTGTTGTATATGTGGGTGGTTCACTACTGGGTATCACACTAGTAATGCTCTCCAAAACCACTACGCAGACCTGCAAAAAAAGACCTCGGCCCTCCCTGGTTGGGCCACAACATGATCATACTTCAGCTGCCTATCAGTTGCTACATATCCTGTACTACAAAAGGTGAATGAACGCTTCTTTGCCGGATAACCCCCATCCCCCACGGGAACACAACCTCCTAGCACCCGCAGGCAATCCGTGCAGCTGACGCTGTGGGGGTGAGCTGATTTGGGCCCCTTCACTCAATGCAATATTCATAAGGGGTTTACTCATCTACAGGTGTGGCACACCTGGACGCACCTGGACCCCCAGGAGACCACAGAGCATGAGCGAAGTAAATCATGACAAAAGGGTCAGGAAATAAGAAGGGAGGCACCATTAATCGGTTGTAGTAATATATATAGCGCTTTATAATATTTATAGCGCTTTAGAGTATATAGCGCTTCAATAAATGTGATGGCATTTTGTTGCCAGAAATAATGTGGCACACACATATAGCCATTTTTATGTTGCCAGTATAACATGTGAATAGGTTGCTGGTGGCATGCAAGGTACAGGATTCATAATGCAGCAAAAGCTCAATGTGAAACTGCAAAGAGTAAAAGGGCACCATTTTTTTTTCTTTTTCTCTCTTGAATACCTCATGCATAGAAGACTACATTATTGAACATTATTTATATAACTGACTGACTTAATTAACAATTACTAATCACTAATGCTATCTCCTTAACATTATAATGTAGTCCCATGTACAAAATGAGGTGAAAATACATATTTTGAAATTCGTTTTTCAAATGTGCACTGGCATTTTTTTTCTTCTTTCTCTTTCTGTGTTTGCAGAAAGTATGCGCGAAAGAAAATAATAATTAAAACAGTTGCTCAGTGAGCAAAGATCCCATTGTGTAAAAGTGAAGGGTGATGCTGCCTTTTCACCTTATTGGAGGAAAGTGTCTTCAGAAATATCACATAGGCAAAGTGGGTAGGTGCAGAGCTCTGCTAAGGGGAAAACTGACAGAGAGAAGTTAGTTCATGTTGGCTGGGCTCTGAAGAGAGAGGTTCTTGGTGTCACTAAGCACTGGCTTGGAAGTTTCGCTGTGCATCCCAGACACCAAGATTACAGGGACGGTTCATGCTGACTGGGCCTGTTCTTCTGAGGGGAGCAAGGACAAGATTGTGTGGGAGAAAGCCACAAATATTTCTGGTAAGCAGACACAGCTTAAGTGAGGTCACTGTATGCTGTTGTATGAATGAGCGCTCTAAAAATGTCATGTAGACAGAGTAGCAAATTAAATCCCCTGCATTTTAATTCGTCATGTTGATAATGCTAAATAGTAATGCCTATTTTTAAAAAGGCTTATTTGCTCTGTACCTGTTGTTTTTTTCTCTCTTCCTCTTTAATTACAGATAATAGTGAAATGTACATGGTAAGATTCTTATTGTGAATTGTATTTGTTTGCAATACAACTAATATATAAAAGCAGCTTGTTCAGAGGTTTTTTATTGCATTGGGGATTGCACATGACACGGGGGAGATTCATTTTATTTTCTAGTACATTTGTCAATTTGCCCATACAGATAGAACAAACAGAATAAGAAGTGATAAAATGTGTGTGTGTGTGTGTGTGTGTGTGTGTCCTCCTTGCATGTTGTTTGGGGGATTCTGATATAATACATAGATTACTGGAGGTCTATGAGCCAGTAATGATGCCTACGGGCACATAGGTCACTGGTGTAGATAAACCCGTGATACCGGCCACAGGCTGTAGGTGGCACTCTATATAAAAGTGTTGGGTCCACTTGTGTGTATAGGTCCAAGGCCCTCTATAGATCATTAGGAGGTATTCTAATAGAAAGGAAGGTTTTGTTTATGATGGGGTTATAATGTAGGGAAGGAAACTATGCTCACCACTAAATGACCTATCACCACAAAATACCACCAGTAGTGCATATTACTAGATTCGCCAATATAATATAAAAAGGTATGGTCACTAGAATGAAATGAGGGCAAACCCAATCTAAATGCAAGGATAAGTTTTTACCAAACTACCACACATCTTTTGGCAGTAAGAAAATATCGCCAGACCCCTGATTTACACAAAATATCCTGCACGGTTCACAAAACCACCCCTAAACCTTTGGAAATGTCAGAAGGAGCTCCCAGTGACCATCTGCACACGGGGGTGCCTCAAGCTTTGGCACCCATTGATCTACAGGGTGTAATGGACTCCATGCAGCAGGACTTTGTCACATAAATGATAAGCTAGACAGCATAACAGCGAATGTAACCTGGATCCAAACCAACTGGAAAAGGAATCCCAACATATAAACAAGGCCAAAAATCCTATCAGCAATACTGAAGACACAGCGGCATCACTGCAGGAGATGGTAACGGCACTAACCAAAGATATGAGGCACATCAAGGCTAAATGTGAAGACCTAGAGTCAAAGTCATGTAGGAATAATGTGTGAATTGTTGGTGTCCCAGAGGATGCACTTAAAGGCAATATGGAGAGAGCAGTGGAAGAAGTGTTGCAGGAACTGCTGGGGGATCCCGGGTGATCTCCACTCTTTACAATTGAATGGGCACACAGAGCATTGTCAGCATAACCCAAGCCAGACAATTATCCGACACCAATAATAGCCTGCTTGATGAACTACAGCGATAGGGACTTGCCACTGCGTGCTGCCCATGAGAGGCAAGAGCTCAAGATGCGCTTGAATATTGTGCACATTTCCCCAGACTACACAGTGGCTGCACAACAAGAGAGGCACACTTTTTTGGGCATTACAAAAAAATCTCAGAGAACATATCACCACATATGCCATCCTCTTTCCCTTGAGGCTTTGCATTCACCATAAAAACAAAACCTACTTCTTCACACTTCCAGAAGAGGCAGTGGTGTTCATAGAAGCACAAACCCATTGGCATCAGGACAGGCAGCCATGGAGACTTGAAGTATTAAACGGTAATTCAAGCCAACTCAGAACCGGTGATGATGCGTCATTGGAATTGGAGTGGTCGATAACACACAACAATTAAGCAATTTCTGTAACTGGGTGTCTGTTTTGCTACCCTCTCGGTGTGGTAACTGCCACCCCGCCGACCCCAATGTTAGTGCTATCATTGTGTGGGGTAGTTCTGTTGAAGGGATGGGGGGATGAACAAAGTCAAAGTTTGGGGGTCTATGATGGAGGGGGCGGTATGGGGGAGGGTATTTGGAGAAAAATTTGTAAAATACACAGGGTTAAGGGAATTCTCTGCTCCACCTCAGGCTGCTTCTCCTCCACAGGGCATAGCTCTGATTTGTACCCCTCTCCGGAAGGTCTTCAAGGCTGGCAACCTTCTTCATCTTGTCACTCTCAACTCTTGCTCTGCTGTCGAACACTCCTCTGACATCTGCCACCTCCTGGAAGAACTTGACCTCAATGTCCTCGGTCTTACCGAGATATGGTTCACGACCAGCTTTGTCACAAGCTTTGACGCTCTCCGCCCTAATGGCTATACGATCCTCTCTGCACCCAGATCCACCCGGTCCAGAGGCGGTGGAGCCTTGATCTTCCCTGAGTACATTCCTACCTCTATTATTCCCACGCAGACATACTCCTGTTTTGAATGCCTTGTCTGCAGGCTTTCTCTCTCTCCTAACCACTCTCTTACTGTGGCTACTATTTACCTGCCTCCTGGTCAGATCACCTCTTTCCTATCTGAGTGGGCAGACCTCTCCTCCTTCCTCCTGGCCTCAACCACTCAACTCCTTCTTGGTGACCTCAATATCAATCTAGACACTCCTTGTTCCTCCTCTGTACTCTTCCGTGACCTCTGTGACTCTCTCTCACTTTCTATCCTCCCCTCTGGCCAGACTCACTCTGCAGGGCACACACTTGATGTTTTGATCTCCTCTGACCTTCCCCTATCCATCCCTCTGACTACTCCTCTCTCTTGGAGCGATCACTCCCTCCTCTCTTCTCATCTCTCCCTCTCTTGCGCCCAGGCCAAGCCTACCCCAACACTGCCACCTACCTTCTCGGACATCCGTCCTCTGAAGCGTGTGTCATCGGAGGCTTTTGCCCCACCCCCCCCTTCCACCTCTGGCTGACACTCATCCTGACATAGCCCTGTCTATGCTTTAATCTTCTATTTCCGATACTCTTGATGCTCTTGCCCCTGTCATAGGAATCGTTTGAAGCCCAAAGACAAGTGCAATTCTTGGTATGACTCTGACCTATCTACACTTAAATGTAAGTGTAGGGCAGCTGAGAAGAAATGGAGGGCTTCTTGTTCATCCTCTGATAAACTGGCCTGTTGCCTGCTCTAAATGCAATACTGACTCTCTGTCCACACCAATAAGAGTGCCCACATCCAATCCTGTGTCTCTGCAGCATCTAACAACTCGCTCAAACTCTTTAATATCTGCAAGTAGCTGACCAACACTGTTGCAGACTCTACACCCCACCGTGTCGCCTCCCAGGCTCTTTGCACAGCCCTTGCTCACTTCATCTCAAAAACCCATGGCATCCCGTCCACCCTCACCTCCCCTGCTCCTCCTTTTCCCATTCCTTCTGTGTATCTGACCCTCCTTCAGCCACTCCCCCACCCTCTTTCTCGTCCTTTCCTCTTTTCTCCCCAGATGAGGTCGCCAGACAAGTCCTATCTATGAAAGTCTCGTCAAAACAGATTCATCCCTGTTCTTCAAAAACCATCAAGGGACCACATTGACACCCTCACCCCAAACCTGGCCAATTTCTACAACCTCTCCGTTGCCTCCTTGGCCTTCGCCTCCTCTCTGAAGAACTCTCTTGTGCATCCTCTTCTCAAGAAACCCACAGCTGATCCTTCTTGCCCGGCTAACTATTGCCACATTTCCATGACCCCTTTTCTGGGCAAACTCCTGGAAAAGCTGGCCATCTTGTAGCTTAATCTTCACTCTGATTCTGTTGGCTGTCTACACAACCATCAGTCTTGCTTCAGACATGCCAGAAGCATGGAAACTGCTCTCCTGAACATCCGTGAAGATCTGCTCTCCAACCTTCCCTCTAACATTCCCTCTGTCCTCATCCTACTCAATCTCTCTTCTGCCTTCGACACTGTCAACCATGCCATCCTGTTCAACTGTCTCCATGACAACCTGGGTATCATCGATCAGGCACTGGTCTGGCTGACCTCTTTCCTCTCTGATCGACCCTCCCAGGTCCAATTTGGGTCCTTCCTTTCACCTATCTCCCTTTCTACCTGCAGTGTTCCCTAGGGGTCTAACCTCTCACCCTGGCTCTTCAACCAATACCTGGCAACTCTCACTCACTGTATTGCCATTTTCTGCTCCAATTTCCAGTTCTATGCTGATGACACTCAACTCATTTTCAGGCTTCCCTCAGCCACCTCCTCTCCTTCTCTCACCTCTGAATGCCCATCTTCCATTCAGGATTAGTGTGCCACCAACGATCTTGGCCTGAATGCCAGCAACACTGAGATCCTCCTCATAGGCAGACCTTCACCCTCCTTTCCTCTCACTCTATGGTCGGGCTCCCCTGGTCCTCCTCCTACACCCACCTGCGAGGCTAAGATCCTCTTGGTCATCTTTGATTCCACACTTTCCTTCTCTTCTCACATCTCCAATGTCTAAAAAAAGTCTAACTTCCCACTGCACCTTGTCAAACGTACTCTGCCTTTCCTCTCCTTCCCCCAGAAGCTCACTGTCTGCCGAGCCCTGGTTCTCTCTAGGTTGGACTATTGTAACAGCCTCATTCTAAATCTACCTGCCTCGACTCTCCGCCCTTTGCAACTCATCCAGAACAGGACTGCACGACTTGTCCTTGGCCTCAAGCCCTGGGATCTTATCTCTCCAGCCCTGAAATCTCTCCAGTGGCTCCCAGTGGATGCAAGGATTAAATTCGAACCCCTTTGCATTGTCCGCAAGGCTTTCTGGGGCTTGGGTCAAAAATAGCTTCAGCTGTCCCTTCATAAATATCTCTCCTCTAGAGCTATTCACTCCTCTACCTCTAACTCCGTCAGGGTTCGTCCTTTTTCAAAGAAACCAGCAGGGGTAGATCTCTGTCTTTGGCTGTGGCCTCCCTCTGGAACAGCCTCCCTGCCACTCTAGGAGCACCTCAAGACTTCCTCTTTGCTTCTGCCTTCACCTCTCCTCTCCCCTGCTGATCTGCTCTCTCTCGGCACCGTGCACCTGGCCTACCCTCTGACTTCTGGGCCCTGGTACCAGCTCACCCTGCCACCCACGCGCACTATCACCTGGCAATCCCTTGCAGTGGGGTCTGTATCTGTAAACATACAGTCCCCGTCCCCTTTGTTTTCCTGCACTTACCAGACACACCCTGTCTGTTGCCTTAAACCAAGCACTTGCCACTTGTTAGCTGCACTAACACTGTTTGTTGCTTTATATTTATTATTTATTATATATCGGTTTTTCGTCTGCTAATCTTTTTATTCTGACAACATAGAAAAAAGGCCGGAAACAACTAATCAACATGAAACTCTGACATTTAGTTGAGGTGCTATAATGTTCAGCTAACAACTATATATCCAGCTTATACTTTGCCTCCAACGAACAATAAAACATAGTGCCTTAATCCCAGTGTCCACCACGAAAGGGTTTGATCTACTTGGTGCCTCATAATACAGGTTGATAGGTGTTATTTCTTCATTGGATATATAAATTTAGGTGCCGGGGTGGGTGGTTGCTCTGGTCACTTTGGGGGGTTAGATGTGTATCAGCATCAAGGGGACAGAGGGGTCTGGGTTTCATGAGTGGTGGGTGCGAAGGTGGGGGTTGAGAGGGTACATGCGGGTTTGTGGAGATGGATGAGTACACAAGTCAAGAACCACCCCGGTCACACACAGGGCAATGAGCTCAGAGGAAGAGAAAGATACAGGTGAGTTGCAACAATACATGGCTGTACTTCCGTGAGAAAAGAGCTTGTGCGGTGCAGACAGGGTAGGAGGTGAAGGGGGTGTCTGGGCTGGCTGTGGGCAGTGCTGCACAATGGGAGAGATGGCTTTTTAGAAACATTGTGCGGCCTAGTAAAAAGATGGAGTTCTGGGGTGGCATAAAATGAAGTCTGTATGTGTCATTCAATAGCTTCTTTCCTCTGTCGTTAGACAAGGTAGGTGCACTTTCTTTGATGAGCTGTGCTGAGCAGGAATCACCCTTGCACCTTGAAGGCTTGATAGAGAACAAAACAAAAGAGACATGGGCGAAAAATGAAAAATGGTGTTCGGTAACAAAATCGAAATTTCAAGGAAACAATTAAAACACAAGGATGGAAAGATGAGAAAGTCCAACAGGAGGGAGATGTTGGTGTGTGTATTTGTGTGTGTATGGAGGGGTAAGTCATAACACTTCCATGAAGGCAGAGAGAACATGTACATTAAAGGAAAAATAGGTATCATGAATTAGAGTTCTCACTCTTTTTTATATGTATGACTGCTAGCCAGCGGAACTGCATTTAAATCTAGTGAAAGCACAAATGAATGTCCTGCAAGTAGACCCCCGTGCCTGGGTACGTCACCGGCAGCAGTATACATGGGGTCATGGGCAGTACCTTAGCAGTAAACTCTTCACACACCCTTTCAGAACCCAGATGGAATTCAATTTTAACCAGTGGAAGCCCACATTAATTTTCACCAACAGGAATTTCCTAAATAGGTATTTTTCGAGGAGCACGGAAAAGCGCACTTCTGTTCATTCAGTCAAAATATTTGCAAATACTACTTTCTTGCAAGGGGTTTACAGAGGCAACCAGGGCAGGCACATTTCTTTTTTTTTAATGTATTTTATTTTTGCCTTTATAAAGCGCCTGCAGCCCGGAGGCATCGAGGCACTGTTTCAAGAAAATGTCGTAGATGCTTGAAAAGAAGGCAGTGCTAGGTTGCATGGAGCATGAGCCTTACAGATAAACATACATATATATATTGAATACAGGTTGATTCGCTTTGGCTCATGATCATGGAAAGATGCATAACCATGTGCTTAACAGACGCAGAGTGTGACTCGATGCCTCTCAGTGCAGGGGGAAGTGAGTTCCAGTTGGTGGCCACGATGACTGGGAAACTTGATCCCCCTGCTCGTGCCCTGACACTTTTTGGGATGGCTACACGGTTGGTGTAGGCAGTTCTCGTGGGCCTGTCGGAATGCTGTAGGGTAAATCTTTGAGAAAGGTAGTGGGGTGCTGAGTTATGTAGGGATTTGTGGGTTCTGGACCGTCTGCAGTTTCCAATGTTTTTTGCCGAACTGCCTAGTAGAAGTGCGTTGCAATAGTCGAGTCTGGACTCAATAATTGCTCTGGAGATGGTGAGGCAGTTCTGTTGGGTCAGGAAAGGTCTGGCTCCAGTGATTCGTTTTGCATGATCGGCTGATAATAATAATAATAATTATTTGGCATTTATATAGCGCTACGAACCCTCAGGTATCTGAGCGCTGCTTATTATTACCCACGGTGTGTGGTGCTCATTTATCGACCTCGGAAGGATGAAAGGCTGATTTTGGCCCCGCCGGGATTCGAACCTGCGTTAGCAGGCTCTGCACGAATGTCAAAGTGAGCGCTCTACTCACTGTGCCACTTGACCGGTGCTGATGCTGATGAGATGGCGTTAACCTGCCTAACCATTGAGAGGTTAGAGTCCAGGTAAACTCCAAGAGTTTTAACTACCTGTGATACTGGGATAGTGGTGTTGTCAATTACGAAGGAGTTGTATTTGGCAGCTAGTTTTCTAATTTGGTGAACCGATGAGTAGAAGTTCTGCTTTTTCACTATTCAGGCATAACCAGTTCTTGGCCATCCAGGTTTGGATTGTGGCATAGATCTTATCCAGTGATTCCTTGTCAGTCTCATGATTACCGGTGAGAGGTATGAAGACCTGAGTATCATCAACATAATTAGTATATGCCATGCCTAAGGAGTCTAGGAAGTTGAACAGTGACCTTGTGAACAGGTTGTAAAGAGTGGGCAAAATACAGGATCCTTGTGAGACTCCAGATTTGATTATCATGGGTTTGACAGAGACTAGGTCTGAGAAGACTTTCATTGTTCTTTCTTTGAGAAAGGATGAGACCCAAGCAGTGACATTAGTAGAGAAATTGCCGGTAGTAGAGAGGTGGTGGAATAAAGTGGGATGGTCAACCAGGTCAAAGGCCGCCGATAGATCAAGGAGCAGTAGGAGGGCAGGTTTACCTGCATCTCAAAGGTCGTTGATCTGATTTTTAATGTTCAATAAGGCGGCTTCCGTCCCATGGTTGGGACGGAAGCCTGATTGTCGGAGACCTAATAAGTCATGGGTCTCCAAGTATTTTTGAACCTGAAGGCAAGCTGCCCTACCCAGAACCTTCAGTAGGAATGGGACCGTAGTAAAATAGGCCTATAATTTCCAGGGTTTTTTGGGTCCAGTGTGTTTTTTTCAGTAATGGGTGCACCCATGCTTCTTTATGGCAGGAAGGGACACAGTTAGTTTTGAAGGAGGCATTTATGAATGCTGTGATAAAAAGGGTGCCAAGGTAGGTGCACTTTCTTTGATGAGCTGTGCTGAGCAGGAATCACCCTTGCACCTTGAAGGCTTGATAGAGATAAGGATTTCTAGAACTTCTTGTTCATTCATTTCTTTGAAGGAGAATTCTGGTATCCACGTGAAGTAGTATTGTGTGGATTGGATACTTGTTATAGATTGGATAGTTGTTTAAGGCTTTTTGGTGGCTGATGATTTTGTCTTGGAGGGTGTCCAATTTGTGAAGCATAGCCTCCTGGATCTTGTTACACAAGTCTATGTCCTTGGCGATAGAGGGTGGTGCTGGAGCGGGAGTTTCCAGTTCCCTGAATATAGCGAAAACAAAAAAATGAACCAGATTTAGCATTGGCTAATCTGTATTTGGATGAGTTAGCTTTCGCTGTAATAATGGCAGTTTTATATTCTTTAGCATTTGTTTTGAAAGCAGTTTTGGTGGCGTCATTAGGTTTGGCCAGCCTTCTTGATTTGGCAGTCAATGATATGGCAAAATAACTACATGTCATTAGTTGATTATGAATAATTCAATTCTGTACTAACCAGGGTAATTTTTTACACACCCTGGTTAAAACCCAACAGGCATATCTGCCTTTTTGTGGTTTTCTCTGTTCTTTTTACTAATTGTCTCATTGCATTATTTTCGATTCCAATTATTTGTTGAAATCAAAATGTACATATGCTTTGTTGTATGTCTCCTTTTCATCTTTTGTTATGTTGTTTTTTTTAAAAACTTGTAAAAAACATTTTTGAAATACGTTAAAGAATATGTTTCTTTGTATAATAAATCTATTTTCATGTACTCCTTAGGTTTTTTTCTTTGGCTCTGTTGTTCCTGTGACTTTCCTTGAAAGCATATGCCTTATAAATAAGATGGAGATTCAACCATAAAATCATTGACAGAATTTAGGACTGTCTTGTGCGTGGGTTCCTTTCTGAGGTTCCTTGTATTTAACAGCCATCTTGATAGGGCTGTCCTTTTCTTGGTGCGTAATTTGAGGAGTTCAGGAGAGAACCACGAGTTTGTGTGTTTGGCGGTCTTGGTCTTTCTTTGGGTGAGGGGGGCAATAGTTTCCACAGCATGCAAGATGATGGATTGACAGGTGGCAGCAAGGGTGTCTGGATTATTGGAGAACGGTGGGCTGAGTTCTGGAACCAGGATGTGAGGTACAAGCCTTTTTTTGGTGAGTTGCTTCAAGCTTTTAGTGAAGACAGGTGGCAATGAGATCGGGAAGGTGGGATTAGGTTTGGAATACTTAGGTCAAAGTGGATGGCTGAATGATCTCACCAAGGAATTTGTGTAATGGATGAGATGGTTGGGGGCAGTTGTGGCGGGATATCCAATCCAGGGTCCGACCTTTAATATAGGTGGGTTCTATCACTGTTTGTATGAAACCGTTTTTGTCTTTGAACTTACTGACACATGACCACTTAAGCTATCAAGGCATTATTCGGGCGTTCAAGGCAGCACCTGTCTTACAACATCAGCACCTACATATGTTATACCTTAGCAAATGGTTTCTTTACTAGGCATATGATAGCATTACTGGGGCATTTGAGTCTGCCAACAACAAACTGGCTCTGCCAATGTGTAGTATCGCTGCCACCTGATTGAAGACACGTCACACGGGTAAGTGCCAAGGAAAGTGCAGGCTTTATTCTTCTGAGATAATTGGTCCGGAAAACACTGGTCCCCCACTCCCTTCAGCTCGCCAGCCCACTCCCAACTGGCACATCCAACTGTCCCACCTGGAACCCTCACCAACATTCCAAAACACACACACATTGACATAATGATGTCAGGTAATCTGACATCCCCCAAAGGGCCAGATCCAACACCTAACCAGAACAACACATCATGCTTGTCAACTCAGTTATTTAGTTTTGTTTGACATGTCGCCTTCTGAATAAGTATGATGGCGTGCAAACGCCAATGATATTAAGTCATGATAATTCTGCATACAAGCACTGCGCGCAGGGGTGTTGCTAGGTCTGGAAAAGACCCGGGGCTACACTGATGTCGGAACTGTCAGGACTCGGGGCTAGCTAGCCTTTTGGCTGTAGCTCCAGAGATTCTATCCGGGGCTACAACCAAAAGACCAGGGGCTATAGCCCCCTTAGCCCCCGCTTAGCAACGCCTCTGACTGCGCGTTACAACAACACACATTTTGAGAGGGAAAATGATCCAGAACCCATGTCCTATGCGAACCTATTCTGTGGCATTTCATGTTTACGACCTAAGTTAGAAATTCATTTCAAAGCGGCACCCCTCCTTTGCTTGTAAATAGTAGGTTGAAACCCCATCAGTTGTTCTCTATGACAGCTGCCTCATAACATATTGAAAAGAAACACGGTCTACCCCCGATTTCCGCGGACTCCCGCTTACCCTGAAAGCGTTCTTGTCATGAGACTATTCAGAGCTCTGAGCAGGGAGACCAATGTGTCCCTCATGTATGGCTTGAACAAAACACAACAGACGCACGCGCCGCTGCATAAACAGCAGGCGCGTCCAATTAAACGCCTTACATCTTATGTTTTGATCATACCTTTTAGAATAACGGTCGCTCCGCTTCGCAGTCGGAAGCACGAGCAGGCGACAAAGGTTCCTTTGGCTTCGTATTGCACCCTGGGTTGCCTAGCAATTCTGCGCTAAGCTGCAAAGAGGGAGACAGGCACTTTTTTTTTTTTTTATAATGGAGGTGATGGGGCGGGGGCGGCGGAGCGAGAGGCAACATAATAATTTGAGAAAACCTTCATTAAAAGTATGGGATTGTCTATATCTTGGTTTGAGTGTAACGATTTCGCTGCATGTTATGTACAAAGCTCTAATAAGAGCAAAACACAAGCCCCTGACAAACACTTTTTACGTTGGATAAACAACAAAAATGTGCCTGGTGTCATGGTCCACTTGTAATGTACGTTTGTTTGTGTATATTGTGCTGTCTTTTTGAACGCACTTCGACTTCACATTTAAAACACTGCAGATGGCAAACAGACAGCGTTATCTGGTGCAATTTAAGATCATTGTCTGCAATAGTTCAATGGAACTTGTAATTTTTGGAATTTTTCCTTGTAAAATTACCAGGAAACCATTATAATACAAGTATCTGTATTTCTACCACCAGTATATTTCCTGTAATCAAATCCCAGATGTCCAGCTACGGCATGCAGAGAATCAGTTCACAAGTAATGGAGTTCTTTTTTTACTCGATGGCCACAAGCGAAGATGAAAGGTATAGCCATCAAATTGCAGGCACTCAATTCCAGTGCTATTAGTATTCACGTAAACTGCGAGGTACTTACATCCTATGCCAGGAAACACAATCAAATGCCAGAGAGACACAACATGCCAGATGTTGCCATCAACTATGCCACCAAACCAGGGGAGTTGCTAGGTCTGGAAAAGACCCGGGGTTAAGCAGATGTCAGAACTTTTGGGACTGGGGGCTAGCTAGTCTTTTGGCTGTAGCTCCTGAGATTCTATCAGGGGCTACAACCAAAAGATCAGAGGCTATAGCCCCCTTAGCCCCCCCTAGCAACGCCCCTGCACCAAACAGCAGGTACTTACTTACAGTCATATGAAAGTAATAACCATGGGCAAATATCATGCAAGGCATTGCCCTTAAATGCCACATACTCTCAACATATGGCAGTAATTGTCATGAAATTCTGCGTATTTGCATTGTATGCCACATTTAATAATCACAATTTTAGGAGTTTCCACTAGACTCTGTGTTATGGCTCCTCAAATACGATATCATGGCTGCTGGAGCTTCTCCTTATCCACCAATTGGCAGAGGAGTAGCCTCAGGGGTTGTGCAACAGGGTTTCTCCCCTCCCCCCATCTCTACCCCAGTGTCCTGTGAAGAGCGGCTTGTTAGGTCTCAAAATGTGCATTGTGACCATCCACTTTGCCAGATAAGGGCTTCCCAGCAAACCATTTTTTTTATGGTTAATGAGTCCTGAAGGCAAGTGAATGAGCAGCAACATGTGCCTGTGAAAAGTTCCACAATTACATGAAAAGTGTCACTGCGTGATTGTTAAAAAATACTGGTGGACACATGCATGTGAATGCCAAATGTGCACTATAGCTGCCAAAGTCGACTGATTATATTGTGAAAAAACAGTCAACTACTTTATCAAATAAACTAAGGGCGTGATTCATGGAAACTACTGCTCAGGACTTTTTTCCGGGACTTGCGTGGAGTTCACGTCGGGCCAGCACGTCTCTGCGAGCGGTTGAGCGCCTTGCATGAGACTCCAAGCAGAGTGTGGGCCGGGCCTACACAGCGACCAAATAGGGGGCACAACATGCAGAATGAAAAAGAAGAACGCGTGAAAATGTGGGCATGTTGAGGGACGGTCCACGCCTAAGCAATCGCATGGCCATTCCAATGCAATTACAACTGTATTCATGAATTCCAACGCGGCATGTCTCATCGCACAAAAACATGGAAACCCTGTGATCCATCTGCCACATGATAGCAGGCGTAAACTTCAATGCGCATAGGAAACAATGCGAATAAAGCATGCAATGCACACCAACGCAACGTTATAGCCACGATGAACAGAGCAACAGTTGGAGCTATCGTTCACAGACACCACAGGAGTGCCTGGGGCCCAAATCTTCACACCAAGCACCACGCTGTTTGGGATGCCAGATGACCAGGTATATGCCAAGTACAGGTTCCCCCACCCCCATATAATCCTAGACCTCGTCAGGGAGTGGGAAGATGGATTAGCATCACCCACCATCTGCTCCCAGGGCCTTACCCCCTAGAAAAAGGGTGCACTGCACTCCATTTCATTGCAACTGGGTCCTTCCAGTGAAGCACAGCAATAGCTGGTGGGATATCGCAGGCCACTCAATCCCTCAGTCTACACCAGGTATTTTCATGCATTCATGCATAACAGCATGTGCTGTGTTCACAATGTAAGGGAGGAAGGGTCTTTTTGCGCTGCCCTGTACATTCTGCGTGGAATGGATTTGCTCATCCCCTCGCAGGGAGACGTCCCCTTGTCTGTCCTCTAACGACAGAGGAAAGAAGCTATTGAATGACACATACAGAAGAGACCTGGGCGAAATATACCTATATATTTACCTATAAGCCCCTCCGCCCCTTAAATTTCTGGACATAACAGCAGTTTTCTTATACGAGGACATTATATCATTCTATGACATGCTATATTCCGTTATTTCGTTATTTTATTGGGTAGTTATAATGTGCCTATACAGCAAATGGTGTTTCAAGGCGCAACAAGACAAGAGTGTTTTGTTATATTGTATTTGCAGTGTCATGTAATTTTTGCAAAGTCATGTCGCTTGTACAAAGCCTTTTCAAACCTAAGATTACTTCTCTGCCCACTATGAACAGTTACCATACCCTTTTAATGGAGGACTGCAGACTAATCGTAGGCTCAAGAATGACTGCAGAAAACGATATGCAAGTCCGTATTGGCTGATGTGGCTCTTTATCTTAACCGAGTCGTGCAAACATGTAATATTTAATTATTTAAGGTGTAGGGAGGGCTACATGCCATATTCCCACTGCCCTTGTTGATCTTATACAAGTGACCTTACATTGCAAACATTTTGGTGCTCTTCTTTGCTTAATTTCCTTTTCAAAGGACAACAGTCTGGTTGCAACCCTGGGTGATGGTACAATACGCTGCTACATGGATACGATTTGTCACGTTAATGCCACTTTTTTGATGTACGCAGTAAAAAATACAAATAGCATAACATATATAAGGTATAGACTTACATGTACTGTCATCAAATGCGAAATGCAGCCTCAAATGCATGAGTTTGGTATAATGCCCATATGTACAGGTGAGGATCAGAGCTCCAGGTACACTTTAAAATGTTCCAGTAATGCCATCAAAAGCCTGTTATAGTTAGCAGACAAGAGGTGGACTTTATAATTAAGCTTGTTATCAATGTGTCACTATTAAAAGGCGTATTAATAAACACCTCCCTGAAAGACATCCCTGATGACATTACATATCTGGGCTACTTGTTTTTCTTCACAGAGATATGTAGGTCAGTTGTTTTTCTTCACTGAGACTAACCATTTTGAAATTCAAAAGTTCCTATATATCTACACGTTAACCTTGTCATATGTTCTTAAACTAATTTCCTTAGGGTTTGGCCTCTGCTCATGGTGTACATACCTGGGAAAATAAGAGCGCCCGAAACACATAATTGATATGTATACATGATGATGAACTCTAATGTTATTGTCATTTTCTGGTGATGTTGATTCTTTCCTCCTTACTGGAGTTTCCCTGTGTGTGCCTCAGATTTCGATGCATTGTGGCTCTTCACGTGTATTGTTTGTACTAACACAAGTGTGTAGTACGTCTTGAATTGATAGCTATTTATTTTATAATTCACATTAGTCAAAATTCTGATAGGGTTGCATTTAATATTTTACTGGCCAATATCAACAGATTAAAAATACTGTAGTACTATGGTGCATGATGCAGCCATTGCCTATCTGTATGTATTATTAGGTTTCTGTATTAAACACAACACTCAAATATAATGTTTTGTTTAGATTAGTACATTTTTAATGCATTAAGTAGTTCATGAGAGGTCTCCCAATTACCCCCACATCATGCTAGCAACATTGTAAACACAAACCCTTGTAGGCACTTTTCATCAACATTAATTTCAAATGTGATGTCATTAGTGATGACAACACTGGCATGTGTGATGTCATCTTTGATGTCCTTGGTGTTAGTCTTAGCAGTGCACGATGGTGGCACGAGTTATGGTTGCTAAAGAGTTTTTTGGTTTTACCGGTAACCACAGTGTTCCTTTAACAACGTTGTTCACTGAATTTCATAGGTTTTTATTAGTGGAACTTAACAATAACATCGTTTTAACAAAATATTTTCATTGAATTTCATAGGTTTTCATTAGTGCAACTTATCCATAATGTCCTTTTAACAAAACATTTTCACTGAATTTCATGTTTTTACCAGACCCCCATTAATTTGCAACAAGTTCCTTGAAGCTATTTGTAATGATTACATCTAAAAAATCACACTCACCCGCAATGTAGCTGCTTCAGAGTCTGCGGACATTGCGATTGTCCGCAGACATCAGTTAGCATTTACAAAACCCAGAAGCACCGGGAACAATAGAAAATGCTGTACCCTTCAACCAACAAACACATATACATAAAACAACATTGCTTATACCTTTTTGTACAAAGCATCATTTAAAAATGGACATATAATTGTTTTAATTTAGCACACAATATAATGGAATGTGTCAAGCACAAACTAAAACTGTACACCTCATATTATCACTTCAGTACAACTCTTCATACGGACTCACATACACCAGGTGCTCATTCCAAAGCAACCTCTTACCAAATAGTAAGTACACTGCATTTATTTCTCTATTATAACCATTCATTATATACTAATTTCTTTTAAGCAAATATCACAATTTATTTATTTCAACAGAAATCGCAAACACACTTGAGAGGTTGGAAGAAAACTTTCCAAAAGAAGAAATGAGTGATGATGACATCTCTAATAGTGAACAACACTTCTTTCAATATAAACAAATAATGTAATTTAAACAGAGCTCAGTGAAATAATATGTTCTTCTTTTCATATAGGACATATTTTACATGAAGAAACAACACCCCAATTTAATTAGGGAGAATCACAACAATAACAAAGACAATTTCTATCCCCAACTGTACATAATGAAATCATGATCTTGTCTGCAGAATTGGATGGACTTAGTAATGACCTTAAGGAACTTTTAAATTATGTTAAAATTCATGTTCTTAGAAATGCTGATTATCACTGCCCTCCTTGGACCTGTCCTCCTTTCCCCCAGCAATAACCCGCATCAAATTCCCAAAATATAAATGAAAAACGCTTTGATGAAACTTCCCTCCCTTCCCTGATGATCATTGTATAGAAATTCCAAATTCTTCCATTTATGTTTTCCATTCCAATGCCCCATCCCTTTCATAAATACATTTACATTTTTCTATACTATAAATATCTTGTATGTTATTCTGTCATAATTCTTTTTTAAAACCCCAATTAATAGTCTGCAAACTATAAAGGTGTCCAGGGTGTCTTTTTATGTGAGAAGGGTATCCACGAAAGTCATGCCATGTCTGGACATGTCTGGTCTGGCATGATGCATTTTTAATTAGTCCCCGGACAGCACAGCCATTTGCAGACATTCATGCACATGTGCCCATGCGTGCCCTGCTCAATGGATGTCCGTGGACAACCGCCACTGCTGCGGACATCCCTGGACGTCATCATGTGACCCCACCTGTGCAGCATGATGGCCTGTCCGCGGACAGTGTATGTGACCGTGGAGAGTTTGAAACTGCAATTTCGGGCAATCTAGAGTGATTCGAGTTGAAAGTGTACCCTTCCAGAGCTGCTAGACCCATTCTTAGATGATCTGTGAACATTATACAACTTTCAAAGGCTTATTTTCAACTGGGTAGTCCACGGATAGTCGTGCAGTCCGCAGACAGCTCCTCTGAAGGGACCCACCATTACTTTTTCGCATTCTCAATCTAGCAGACCAGTAGAGAGCATCCTTTCATAGCTACTTGCTGCAGGAGACGTACAATGGCATCTGTCATGGCCATCCCTCCTGCCCAGCCACCGCCACCACAAAAACCACCTGGAGGGCCTGAGCAGGCGCAGAGACACAGAAGAGGAAGAGGACAAAGAGCAAGATGAGGTAGAGGAAGTGCCTACATCCAGCAACCAAAGTGAGTCATGGATGTGGTGGTTTTTCACCACCGTTGAGGGTGTACCGAAGGCTCAGGCAACCAAGGTGAGGTGCATTGAGTGTGCTATGCCGTACTCAGTCATGGAAAACCTGGGCTGTACTCCTATGGTATCACCTCCATGTGCCACCGCACCAGATCCAGCCACCTGGGTGCTCTGAGCAAGGCTGTTCTATTCTCAGGGAGAAGCAAGTTACGTACCTCTACCCCATCTTCCTCGACCACTCCTGTCACCACACATGCAACTCCTCTGCAGCAGGGGATCCTGTCAGATGCATCACAGGCTATACAGAACACTGCTGATCCTTACCTTTTGAGGGTTACAGTACCATGTATGTACTGTGACACACCGATCTGCAGGGAGGAGCAATTTTGAAGTGCTTTGAGGCCGCTGTCAAGGAGCAGGAATGACAGTAGGACCTACTTTCAATTTAAGGTCCACCCAACATCTTCCCCTGTCCACCTGCCCCTCCTTCTCTGTGGTTGGCGACCCTTCCTTCCCAGGCCTCCTCCAACTTACCTTGCCTCTCCTATAAAAAACAAAAAAGGCAAAAATATGCAAACTCAAAAAACACAAAAAAAGGTTCCTTTAGGAGCCACCTTTCACAGTATAAAAATAGAACTAAGAATACAAATCACTGGACCTTTTTCAGTCTGCATAGTCCACAGACAGTACGAATGTCCATGGACACCTGGTGAATTCCAGGCATGGGGTGGGGAAATTAAAATAAATCAACTTGTTTTTCGTTCATAAATGCTGGATCTTAAAATATCCTTTTAAAAAAAATAATTTGGGCCATTTCATATATTGAACTAACAAATGTTCGATTGAATGTAATTATTGTTTCTAACTTTCACAAAAACTGCTTTTTTTCAGTTTTTGTTTTTTATTTACTACAAATACTAAAGAAATACTTCACAACATATTTCATGAGTTCACAAAAATTGTTTCAGTGCATTTTGTATATTCAACATCAGTCAAATGCCCTGCATCTGCTCGACAAATATTCACAGTATCAAACTTGATATTTTCATCATGAAAAGATGTAAGTCCAAAATCCTGCAAAAATGCTACATACAGCTTTGTTCACATTGCGCCTTGCTTTTGCGATTTTTGGACAAAATAAATTAGAACGCACCCACATCAGCTATCTGAGAAAAAACTATTTTGGAATGTGGGAACAGTTCCATTAACTTTGCAAATGCACCCTTCATGGCAAAATGTAAAGACATTCCGGTGACATAGCCCAAACTGTTTCCTCCACAGTGAACAACAATGATGTCCAGATGCTTGAAAGTAACCATATTCTCACAAAACGCAAGCAAATCCGCCCACTTCATTCCTTGAACTTGATACTATGAAACTTCAAATTCCTCTAATCCAAGTTCCTCAGACAATCCACAATGCTCACAATACACCTTTAGCCAATGGACCCAAGAATTGTCTATGATCCAAACACTCTGCTTTGTCAAAGCCATAGCCATAGGCCTCTCACTCTACACAACAAAGATAACTCTTGCCAACCATTCTTTCTGCACACCACACCATGAAACCTGATTGGCTGATCCCCCAATGTCCGCAGACATACACGACTGTCCGCGGTCTTTGCAGTCTCCTTTCCATGCCAGGCATCCTTAAATGACCCGGATGGCATGTGTAGTGTCTGCAGACTACCACCGTGTCCATCGACACCGTAGCACAGGGCAGCCTTTTCTACCCTTTTTACCTTTAAGTTTGTAACACTCCCTTACAGGCTGCTTTAAAATATTTACACATCCATCCACAATAACGTCCAAAAACTCTACATGTAACCCTGTCACCTAAATTCAATGCTTCAGATGTACTCTTGAACTCTCAAAGTACATATCTCCTGCTATTCACAGTCACCTGCATCAAAAACTACTGTGAAACTCTCCAAGATTTCTATTTGCAGATTCAACAATATCTACACCTAACAAGACACAGTACAGGTCTGCTTGCATTTTGAAAGTAATTTTGTTCACCACCTACATAAATATATATATAGGGTTATTTTTACTTACCCTGTAATAAGCTTCTCAATAAGCATATTCTCTTTTTTAACCACTCTATCAAATGTCATGTATTGCAGCATTCAGCACATGTTCACTTCAATGACACCGTCATTGTCCAAGGCCCTCAGGCCAATCTCCTACTCTTTCACAGGTGCTTCCCTTGCCTCATCAATTTCCTTTCATCTCCTGCTGTCCCCTGTCTCCCTTTTCCTGCTTCCATGTCTCCCTCCTTTGCCCCCTTGGCTACCTTTCCCTCTCTTCCCTCCTCTTCTGTCCTCCCTCAGGCTTTTTCACCTCCGCAGGGCATACCTCTAATTTGTACCCCTCCCCGGAAGACTGTTAAGTCTGGCAACCTTCTTCATCTTGCGGCTCTCAACTCTCGCTCTGCTGTCAAATACTTCTCTGACATCTACCACCTCCTCGAAGAATTCGACCTCGATGTCCTCGGACTCACTGAGACTTGGTTCATGGCCAGCTCTGTCTCTGCACCAAGATCCACCCAGTCCAGAGGGGGTGTAGCCCTGATCTACCCTGAGTGGATTCCTACCTCTATCATTCCCACGCAGACCTAATCCTCTTTCAAATGCCTTGTCTGCAGGCTTTCTCTGTCTCCTGGCCACTCTCTTACCGTGGCTACTATCTATCGGCCTCCTGGTCAGGTCACCTCTTTCTTCTCATAGTGGGCAGGCCTCTCCTCTTCCCCCCTGGCCTCAACCACTCAACTAATCCTTCTTGGTAACCTCAATATCCATCTAGATTCTCCCTGTTCCTCGTCTGTACTCGTTCTTGACCTCTGCGATTCCCTCTCGCTTTCTATCCTCCCCTCTGACTCAACTCACTCTGCAGGGCACACACTTGATGCTTTGATTTCCTCTGATCTCCCCCACTCCATCCCTCTGACCACTCCTCTCTCCTGGAGCGAACACTCCCTCCTCTGCTCTCATCTCACCCTCTCTACCCCCAGGCCAAGCCAACCCCACACTCAGACATCCGGCCCATGAAGCGTGTGTCAGTTGAGGCTTTCACTGCCAACTTCTCTCCCCCGTCCTCCTCCAGCTGACTCACATCCTGACACATCTCCATGTTCTACTCCGCTATCTCTGATACTCTTGATGCTCTTGCCCCTGTCATGAGGATCCATTTGAAGCCCAAAGCCAAGTGCAATTCTTGGTACGACTCTGACCTAGATACCCTTAAATGTAAGTGCAGGGTGGCTGAGAGGAGATGCAGGGCTTCTTGTTCATCCTCGGACAGACTGGCCTGCCTCCTGCTCCAGAGGCAATCCTGACTCTCTGTCCATACTAAAAAGAGAGCCCATATCCAAGCCTGTGTTTCTGCGGCATCTAATAACTCGACCAAACTCTTCAAAATATGCAAGGAGCTGGCCAGCATGCTGCAGTCTCTACATCTCCTGTCGCCTCTTAGGCCCTTTGCATGGCCCTTGCCACTTACTTCATCTCTAAAACCGAGGACCTCCTGTTCACCCTCTCGTCTCCTCCCCCTCTCCTTCCTTTGCCATCTGCAAACTCTGACCCTCCTGCAGATGCCCCCCTCTTTCCTCTTCCTTTCCTCCCCTGACAAGGTTTATAGACATGTCAGATCTATGAAAGTCTTGTCCAAAACAGGTTCTTCCCTGTTCCTCCAAAACCATCAAGGACCACATTGACAACCTGGCTCCTGCCATGGCCGATTTCTGCAACCTCTACTTCATCTCGGGAGCCTTCCCCTCCCATCTGAAGCATTCTCTTGTGCACCCTCTTCTCAAGAAACCCACAACTGACCCTTCCTGCTCAGCAAACTAGTACCCAATCTCCAACACACTTTTTCTGGGCAAACACTTGGAAAAGCAGGCCATCTTGCAGCATAACCTCCACTCCAATTTTGTTGGTTGTCTCCATGACCACCAATCTGGTTTAGAGCTTCCAGAAGCATGGAAACTGCTCTCCTGAACATCCGTGAAGACCTACTCTCCAACCTTGACTCTTACATCCCTTCTGTCCTCATCCTACTTGATCTCTCTTCTGCCTTTGACACGGTCAACCATACCATCCTGCTTAACCATCTCTGTGACAATGTGGGTATCACTGATCATGCTCTGGCCTGGCTGACTTCTTTCCTCTCTGATCGACGCCCCCCCCAGGTCCAACTTGGGTCATTCCTTTCCTCTTTCTCCCTCTGAACCTGCGGTATTCCCCAGGGGTCTAACCTCTCTCCCTGGCTTTTCAACCAACACCTGGCAACTCTCACCCATCGCATTGCCTCTCTCTGCTCCAATTGTCAGTGCTATGCGAATGACACTCAACTCATTTTCAGGCTTCCCTCGGACACCTCTTCTCCTTCTCTCATCTCTGACTGCCTGTCTGCGTTTCAGGAGTGGTGTGCCACCAATGATCTCTGCCTTAATGCCAGTGAGATGGAGATCCTCCTCATCGGCACACCTTCAGCCTCCTTTTCCTGTCACTCTCTGGCCTGCTTCCCATGGCCCTCCTCCTAACCCCACCTGCAAGGCTATGAACCTCGGGGTCATCTTCGACTCCACACTTTCCTATTCTGCCCACATCTCTGATGTCTCTAAAAAGTCAAACTTCCAAAAGCACCTCCTAAGACGTACTCTGCTGTTTCTCTCCTTCCCCCAGAAGCTCACTGTATCTCGAGCACTGGTTCTCTCTTGGCTTGATTATTGCAACAGCCACTTTCTAAATCTACCTGCTTAAACTCTCTGCCCTTTGCAACTCATCCAGAACAGGACAGCAAGACTTGTCCTGGGCCACAAGCCCAAGGATCGTATCTCTCCAGCCCTGAAATCTCTTCATTGGCTCTCAGTGGCTGCAAGGACTAAATTCAGGACCCTTTGTATTTTCCACAAGGCTTTCTGGGGAACGGGTCCAAAATATCTTCAACTCTCCCTCTGTAAATACCTTCCCTATCGAGCTCTTCCCTCCTCCACATCCAACTTCCTCAGGGTCAGTCGTTTCTCAAGAAACGTGCTGGGGTAGATCTGTCTTTTCGGCTGGGACCTCCCTCTTGAACAGCCTCCCTGCCACTCACAAAACTTGAGGAGAACCATCTCCGGTTCCGGAAACACCTCAAGACCTTCTTTTTTGCTTCTGCCTTCTCTACTCCACTCCCCTGTTAATCTGTTCTGCATAGGCATTGTGTACCTGGTTACCCTCAGGATTTTGGGCCCAGGTATGTCCCACTCTGCCATGCACCCACACTGCCTCCTGGTAACCCTTGCACTTTGGGTCTGTATCTGTGACCCTACAGTCCCCCCTTTCCCTACACTTGTCAGACACCCTGGTCTGTGCCTTAAACCTAGCACCTGCCACTTGCTGGCCGCACTACCATTTGTTGTTGTTTTTCATTCCCATGCACAGCACGTTCCACTTCCCCTTCCCTCTCCCCTGCCCTTGCACATTCTCAATGTCACTGAGCTTAGTAAAATTGTTGTTTTTGTTCTCCCTTGTTCCCCTCCCTTGCCTCGTCGCGCTCTGAAACACGTGTATGAGCATAATAAAAATAAAATATCAATATCAATTGGCAGTTGCAATGCTGTGCATTTAAAAAACAATCTTTTTAGGAGCATTTGGATGAAAGTAAAAAAAATCATATGTGAATTAATAGCAGCACTGTGTGCAACCTTTTTCTCAAAGAAAGGAAAAGCAGATAGAAAAGATGTTTAGAACATTTTTAAGTGGCATTTGGTGTGTGGAAGTTATATATGGATAACTGCCAACATAACCCATTCGAATCTGTAGCTGTTTATCAAATATTTATTTATTTCTTTGTCTTGTCACTACATGCATACTTGCCAAAATGACCCGTTCCAATCTGTAGGTGCTTATCCAGTCCTAGTTTTTTCTCTTCATTGTGGGACTTGTAGTCCAAGGTTTCTAATGGGAAAAGTGGAACTACAAGCCCAGATTGTAAGAAACAAACCAAGACTTCATAAGCACCTACAGATTGGAATGGATCATGTTGGCAAGTATGCATGTGCTACCAACATATTACATATCCACACACCAAGTGCCACTTAAACATGATCTACCCATCTTTTCCACCTGCTTTTCATTTCTGTTAGAAAAAGTTACACAGAGTGCTGCTATAAATGCACATGTACATTTGTTTAAATTTCTTAAAAATGCTTCTAAACAGAAACATTTTTAAACGCTCAGCATTTTCCATTTTTCATTCCACATACATTTCACTTTCCAACCTCTTTCCCTTCATCCCTTGTGCCGCCATTCTCCACCTGCTCACACAAATGTGTATACTGCCAAACTATCTATATACTACACTTCACCTTCCATATAAAGTATTGTTCATTCCCAACCTCTACTATAAGATACCAAATACTGCTGCAATAACAATACGCCATTGCATTATCACTAGGCCACAGTTTCCCTATTCTTTACAAACACTGCAACACATTGCAAATACATTGCACCACAAACACAGCACTTTTTTAAATTAAAATCACCAGCACAGAAATAACATAGATATGGATCTTTTTTCACACACATTTTTGCCCTGTTCCTTGTAATGCCCCAAACAGCACTACTCATACGCCAATTGTTCTAACAACATAGTTAACATACTTTACTACACCACCCATAACACAGCTTTATTAACTTGTTTCCCCAACAACTACTCCTACCTTCATAAATAATAACCCCTCTTACTAAAGGTATTTCACCATTACCACATTTACCCACACATTTTCTTTTATAATTACAGGAAAAAAGAGGATTGCTGAAGACAGCTACTTAAAAAAGAACACTCTTCGCATCCTACAAAGTAAGTACATTAATATATCATGTTTATCTCTCTAATTGTAACAATGTACTTTCAGTATATTTTAGCCTAGAGTATTCTTTTAGAGTGAAAAACATGTATTGCCCTTTTACTAATTATATTGCAGCATTCACACTCTTTCTATTCCCATCAAAACATTGCCCTTTATTCAATACACCACCCATTCTTTACTGGCTAACAACCCATCCATCTCTCGTCAACTTTTATACCACAATTGTACTTCCTTACTATTCCACATGAGGTCCTAATTCCAACCCAACATGTTTCACGCTCATTGCATTCCAAATCCTTATTACACATTATCACACATACACACACTTCCTCACCCATTTTCCATTACATAATAATGATAATTTTATTGTGATATAATCCATAATTTGGACTTTAAACAACGTGTAAAAACATATAAACAAATACGATAGATGAATTAAAACATAAAATACAGTAAAACATAAAATAAAATAGAGTAGGATGTAACAGAATTCAATTCAGTTCAATTTGACTTCAAGTACTCAATACTCAAATTCATCTAACATTTCCCAGAGCAATATATCAAAACATAAAATGAAGTCATTTAAGAATCACAGGAAAACTCCAATAATAAGGCAACTAAAATTGAAAGCAGAGACCAAAGCTACTATAACATTCACTGCATCAATGGGTACCAAAAAATGCCAGTAGGTAACACTCTGAAAGGTGCCAAAAGGGACCACTCCCAGAGGGAGGAGTCACCATTTTCTCACTCAGGTAGTAAAGTCTGAACATGCTTCCATACCCTAAACAGGGCAAGCTGCACTGAGATGTACATGAGTTCAGACAGTAGTCCCAAAAAGGGTCCACAGTAATTGCCTAATAGGAATGGACCAATCTACCCAATGTGCACATATAAAGAGGCCCCAGGCTAGCCCATTGAGATAAGACATTCCTGGCCGTTTCCAGTTGGCCAGGTTTGCCACAAATTCGACATGTCCTAAGTTCCTGAAGGAACCCCCAACGGGGCCCCAAAACAGCCATCACTGGTAGTTGGTTTATACAGAGTTTAGGAGAAATTGTCTAACTTCAATGGCCGGACATAGCAGCAAATAGGGTTGTACCCTATGGTAACGATGTACTACATGGGACACTGCCTCATACACCTTTAGCTTAGAGAGATAAGCATAATTTCTACACCAGTCCCATCTATTACATTTATGTTCAAACAATTTCTTCAAATTAACATACTGGAGTTCTCTCTTTTTGTTGAAGGGCCAGTCTATCTCTGTAAAGATGGTTTAATTCAGGATTTTATAATTAGACACGCATAAGACCCTCTCTGAGTCATAAATATCTCCAACTAATGGAAGTAACTTGCAAGTAGGATTAGCACAGGACTTTAGATAGAAAGATCCCCTGGCTCGGAGGGCCATGCCCCTTAAAGATGTCAGGCCTAATTCTAAGTGAAGATACTTCATGGGGCATTAAGGGCCCAATCCCAGAACTGAGCACCAGTAGTGCCCCTCTAGTCTATTTAGCCAGGTTAAATTCTGTATGGCGAATGCTTCCAGGCCATGAAGAATGGCCGGGACAAAACATTGCTGGTAAAGTTAACAATCCCGGCCATAATGTAACCTGCGATGCCCCTAGCGAACCTACAGGCTTGTAGTGTAAGTACTTGAGCCTGTCTCTTTTTATTGAGAATTATCAGTTCATAATTTGGGTGGGTGTCAAACTCTAGGCCTAAATAGGGGTAGGATTCAGTGTAATCTATGGTGCCCATAGTGGTGTCAATTCTGGTCCTGCTAGCCTTGTTTCTAGGGATCAATATTGTGTAAGTTTTCTCCAGGTTGATGGTCAAACTTAGCTGAGATGTGTAGCAGGCCAGCTCATTAAGCATATTCTTGATCCCGGATAAGGTTCTATCAAATAATATCAAATCATCAGCGTAGAACATTCACGCAATAGGCCGATCTTGGGTGGGCAATTTAATTTAATAGCCATGCAGGGAAGGAGACCTGCAGTGTACACATTTTATAACATAGGAGCCACCACACATCCTTGCTTGACATGCAGATTTATACATCTAGAATCCGACATCTCCCTGTCATTATTTAATCTAACGCTGGCTGAGTTGTCACTATGCATCAGGATCAAGATATGCAACAACCACTAAGGCAGTTCAAAGCTCTAAGCTATGCCCACAGCAAGTTCCTAATCACCTGATCAAAGGCACTGCAGAAGTCGAAGGCAATTTATAAAGTGGCCTCTTTTCTACTGAGCGTGGTGTTAATCAGCTGATGATATGATATGATATGGCATTTGTAACGCGCCTATACACAAGTGTTTCAAGGCGCGACGAGGCAGGGAGGGGGGAACAAGGGGAAGACAGACAACAATCCTACTAGGACAGGTGTCATTTAGATCGCGCAAGTGCAGGGGTAGGGGGAAGGGAAAAAGTGCAAGGGGAAAGGGAGGGGGGAAGTGTAGTAGAAGGTAAGCAGAATAAAATAAATAAATAGGGCCAGCTGGTGGCAAGTGCAAGGTAAGTGCAGGCAAGTGCTGGGAAGGGGGGGCTGTAGGGATACAGAGACAGTCCCGCAGTGCAGGGGTTGCCAGGGAGGCAGTGCAAGTGGAGAGTTGCTGGGCCCAGGACCGAGGTCGGTGAGAGTTGCCCAGTTGCAGATTCAGAGCAGTTTCAGTGAAGAATTTAGCCGGGGAGAGGGAGAGAGAAAGCAGAAGCAAAGAGGAAGGTTTTGAGGTGCTTCCGGAACCGGAGATGGTTCTCCTCAAGTTTCAGGGAGGCAGGAAGGCTGTTCCAGAGGGAGGCCCCTGCCACAGAGAGAGATCTACCCCCAGCTCGTTGCTTCGAGAAGCGGCTGACCCTGAGGGAGTTGGAGACGGATGAGTGAAGGGCTCGTGAAGGAAGATATTTAGGAAGAGAGAGTTGAAGGTATTTAGGCCCCAGGCCCCAGAAGGCCTTGTGGACAATGCAGAGGGTTTTGAACTTAATCCTCGCAGCCACTGGGAGCCAGTGTAGAGATTTCAGTCCTGGAGAGATACGGTCCCTGGGCTTGAGGCCAAGGACAAGTCTCGCAGTTCTGTTCTGGATGAGTTGCAGAGGGCATAGAGTGGAGGCAGGCAGATTAAGATAGAGGCTGTTACAGTAGTCCAGCTTCTAGAGAACCAGGGCTCGGGAGACAGTGAGCTTCTGAGGAAAGGAGAGGAAGGGAAGAATACCTCCGAGGAGGTGCAGCTGGTAGTGTGACTTCCTAGAGACGTCCGATATATGAGGAGAGAAGGAGAGTGTGGAGTCGAAGATGACCCCGAGGTTTTTTGCCTTGCAGGTAGGAGCAGGAAGAGGGCCAAGAGAGGCTGGCCAGAGAGCTACAGGGAAGGAGGGAGTGGGTGAGCCGATGATTAGAATCTCAGTCTTACTGGCATTAAGGCAGAGGTCATTGGCGGCACACCATTCCTGCATAGCAGACAGACAGTCAGAGATGAGGGAAGGAGAGGAGGAGGCCGAGGGTAGCCTGAAAATAAGCTGGGTATCGTCCGCATAGCACTGAAAGTTGGGGCAGAGAGCGGCGATGCGGTGGGCAAGGAGTGCCAGATACTGGTTGAACAGCCAGGGAGAGAGATTAGATCCCTGGGGGACACCACAGGTGGAGAAAAAGATGTCAGAGAGGAAGGACCCCAGTTGGACCTTCGAGGGTCGATTGGAAAGGAAAGAGGTCAGCCACGCCAGAGCCTGACCAGTGATACCCAGGTTGACACGGAGATGGTTGAGCAGGATGGCATGGTTGACAGTGTCAAAGGCAGAAGAGAGATCGAGCAGAATGAGAACACATGGAGTGTTGGAGTCGAGGTTCAAGAGCAGGTCCTCACGGATGTTCAGGAGAGCAGTTTCCATGCTTCTGGCAGCTCTGAAGCCATATTGATGGTCATGAAGACTACCAACAGATTCAGCATGGAGGTTAAGCTGGGAGATGGCCAGTTTCTCCAGGAGCTTGCCCAGGAAGGGAGTGATGGAGATTGGGCGATAGTTAGCCGGGCAGGAGGGGTCGGAAGAGGGTTTCTTAAGAAGAGGGTGCACAAGGGAGTGCTTAAGGGGGGATGGGAAGACTCCAGAGGCGAAGGAGTGGTTGCAAAAGTCAGCCAGGGCAGGAGCCAGGGAGTCGATGTGGTCCTTGATAGTTTTGGAGCAACAGGGGTGAGCCTGTTTAGACGAGGCTTTCATAGATTGGACTTGTCTGGAAACCTCGTCAGCAGAAAAAAGGGGAAAGGCAGAGAAGGAGGGAGGAGGGGTGGCTGCAGAAGGGCCAGAGGAAGAGCCAGGAAGAGAGGGAGGGAGGTGATAGGAGGAGAGTGAGGACAGGATGTCCTGAGTTTTAGAGATAAAGTGAGAGGCCAGTGCAGTGCAGAGGGCCTGGGAGGGGACAGGAGAGGTAGAGACTGCAGCAGGGTTGGCAAGCTCCTTGCAGATTTTAAAGAGTTCGGCCGAGTTGTTAGATGCCGCAGAAATGCGGGCTTGGATAAGGGCTCTCTTCTTGGTGAGAACGGAGAGACGGTATTGCCTTTGGAGCAGGCGGCAGGCCAGTTTGTCAGAGGATGAACATGAAGCACGACATTTCCTCTCTGCCTCTCTGATCTAATTCTCTGATGTTATGTATAGTGGCCGAACTAGGCCTAAAGCCTGTCTGCGCAAAGCTGAGGACCCAGATAGACGTGGCCCAGGTTTCCAGTTCCCGGAGTACAAGTGTCATGAATATCTTACTCCTAGCATCCAGCATGGACAGCAGTCGGTAGTTGGACACGTTAGACCGATCCCCCTTTTTATACACTGGTATAAGTACTGACTGCCGCCATGTCGGTGGGACCGAGCAAGACCAACATACTCTGGAAAAGAGAGTTAGTAACACCTGTGTCCAATTATTCAGGTCCCTCTTTAGCACTGAATTGCGAAGGCCATTCGGGCCCGGCGCATTAGATGTCTTAAGCTTCAGTATATCTTGCTTCACGATTCTATGACTCAGTGGTAGAGGCCAAAACTCTGGCAGGGGCTTAGTCATATGCGGGCAAGGCGCATTAATGTAAAATGTGGCCGTTATATGCTTTTATATGCTTGGCCTATTGTTCCCCAGATATGGGGTTTCAAACTCTCAACATTTGTTCACCCCCTGCTTGGGACAGGAGATGCCAAATGTTACGGCTGTCCCTGCTGAACATTACCTCTACAAAACTCTGCCACAACATTCTTTGCTGAGACTGCCTGTAATGCTGCAGCCAGGAACTGAATTTCTGTTTTATAGCTTTTATGCTAGAGATGGTCTGACACATAACCGCAAGGTTAGTATCAACCAGCCTATGAGCTCTAATGGCATGGCACATAAGGGGTTTTTGGTCTAGAATTTTGATGTCAAAGGCAGTAACCCCTCCCGTCTTCCACCTTAAACTAGGGGCCGGCCCACCCTTAGAAACTGCCTGAGTTAAATGAGGAATCCATGCTTCAATTGTCTCAGGATCTACCCTGAAATTCATTGGAAAGATGATTAAGATCATTCTTTTGATGTTCTTCTGCAACCATCGAATCCTGTCGCCTGCGTGATTAGGTATCACCTTCCCACATGCATTAGTTCCAACACCTGCCCTCCCCCCACCAATCCTCAAGGTAAGGGTGGCGTGATCACTATAAGTATTCAGGGTGACTTGCAATTGGTGAACCTGTTCTAATAAGCATTCGGATACTGCTATATAATACAGCAGTGCACACATTTTCCCCACTGCCCAGGACACCTGCCCCGGTCAGTCGCCTGTAGTTCAGCCATTTAGCATATGACAGTTCAATTCTTTAAAAAACAAATCCAACCACTGCCTCCCCTTCCTGTTAGAATTACCCTTGGGCATGATGCAATGCTCAAAAACATTTCCATATGACCCACAACCAACCGGGTCCATACAACTCTCATATTGCACTTAATCACATCATTATAACAACCACTGTTTTCCTTAAAACATCATAATGTTCCTATATATTCAATCACACCACCACTCCCTTACTCAATAACCCAAGCACATCACACATGTACAAACCTTACTATTACAACCTTCCCAACCACACCTATCATCCCACTAGACAGTCATACAACACTCTATCTCTTCAATCACAACTACACACCAATGCACAATACATACATATAACGTCCACACATTTAAAACCCAAACTTTCGTTTTTCCCAAAAGACAGAACAGAATACCTAAAAAACCACCTTTGGAGAAAACAAAGAAAAAAAAATTGCAGATTTGAATAAAAGCAAGCTATATAGTAATCCACCCCTAAAACTATTTCTAGAAAACAAGAAAACAAAACAGCTAGTAACCTCAATCAACAAAACTAAACCATCCACCACCAAAAAGTAAGCTCCCTCTTGCAAAAAAAAGATGTACAAACGAAAGCAGACCTACTAATGGACCTAAAGCTATATCCACCAATGTTAACATAGCCACAGTAAAGCATTAAAAAAAGACATTTTACAAAACAATTTCCACCATGGAGTTCTTCACAATCTTATAAACAGATAGCTTAAAAGTCTCGATGCTCAATGAAATCCACCCCCTCCCATCTCTCCCCTCTTCCCCCCTTCTTCCTTCCCCCTCCCTTGACTTGTGGATGTAAGCTATAGCCTGTGCTCCCAACATTTATTTGTTTCGCATCCGTCTCATGGCCCCAGGCCCTGCAGTGCCCTTGCCGCTGTTGATATTGCCTTGTTTCTTTTTCTGATGTATATCTATGCTTAACAACTGCCTTTTCGTTGTGTTGTTTAAATTCAATAAACAGAGTTATAAAAAAAAGGGGAAAAAAAGTCACGATCTACCGTTAAGGACTACTGCAAAAGACTAATCCTCAAAGCTCTAGTTGACAGTGCATTTCTACTAAGGAGAACGTTGTGTTAAATTGGTTTTAAACAGAATGAACCCATTAACTAAATGAATCAATACATTACCAAAATACTTCTTAACATGTGCAATGTCAATATAGATATATTTTATAGAGAGTAATGGCTTAGGGTACAAAATGTTAGGAGACCCCATTATGGTAAAAGAAACCCTTATAGAAAAAAGTTCTCCAACAAACTTTCAACCAAATGTTTCTTTCACCCAAACAAAACTTCCAGTGTACAAATGGACATGAAGCTCAATATGTATTCCATCTCATCAAGCTCTCTGGCATCTGTGAACTCTTACTCTGAGACAGGAACAAAGGAACGGACGCTCGCGTGAGTTTCACAGCCATCTTTATTACAGGTTACAATACACTCTGGAAAAGCACACACAGTCAGTTTTCCTTCACTTGCCTATATAGGCCTAGTTGAATGAAACAACACCCCCATGAAAATTACTACCTTGTCAGAGCATATATCTTTAGACAGAGAGAAAATCCCTTCTTATCTTTTGATTGGGTGGGTTATCTGTTACTCACAAGCCCTCATTAGCTCATCTTTGGCAAACACTTGACATCTGATACATAGACTGATAGGCTATTTTAAACACCGGCTGAACACAATTACACATTCTTCATCTTTTGCCAATAACAAGTATAATAACATCACTTGCCAATTCTTATCTACCCTTCGAGGTTCTGCCAAGTTTAGTTAGTGTCTCATATTGCTGAAAAAACAAATAATTTCATTTGCCAAGTAATGCAGCTGGTTTTGTCAAATTGGTCTTCAAAGTCCACCATGACCTTCTTATTATGACTTTTGTCTGGTTTTTCTGCCAAATGCCACATTTAACCTTCCAACATAATTATCTCACAGTGTGATGCTGCCAAAGATCATTCATTTATCAGCATGAGTCAGGACTTCCACACCTGCCCTTAAAACAGCATTTTGTGCCTTGGCATCCATTTTAAAATATATCCCGGTCTGCCTACTGTTCTACTCAATGGTGAGTCAATATTTTATTTCTTTACTTTGTATCTGTTTTTCATAATATATTTTTACATATTGATGATATGTGTGTAATACTGAAGCACTCTTCACTTCCTGGGTCATTCTAACCCAAATATGTGCTGTGCCACATGCACTTTTTTCTACCTAAAAATAAAGGCACTATAATTCTGATTTCTTCAATACTGGAACCATTGATCTGCCTATCATGTTTTCAGTACTCAGTTGAGGGGGGAGGGGTCTGGCACCCCTATAAAGCTATGAAAAAACTAAAAGACAAAAGTAGAATGAAAAATTTACAAACCATAGACTCCTGCCCAGTGCACAGCCACACTCGCCTGCAAGGACATTCATCAGCCTGCATTTCAGGAACTGCTTGCATAAGCACCGTCAACCAGATCAAAATGTTAGCACTGCACCATTCTGCTATACAAAATCCTGTGCATAGACTGTACTATGCAAAAAGTCCTGCTCTTGAACTCCAAAATGTAACTAATATTCTCCTACATGGAACATTCAAAGAACTCCTTTGAGAAATAGAGCATATACAAAGTAAATATTTTGGAACTGAAGTTGACTTAGAAAATTCTGTAACTTCACACATTTTTATTATAATAAATATTATTATTATTATTATTATTATTATTATTATTATTATTATTATTAGTAAAACATTAGCAAAGGCTCACAAACACCAACCTCCTAACAAAGACATACAAAAAAGTAATAGCTAAGTTTCAAAACACACCTGCAGAATCACCAGACCAAGTATGCGTCTGTTGCAGAACTTTTTTATAAAAAAGAGCACAAAAATAATAGATATGGCCTAGAAAATAGAGTACAAAGAGGAATCCCAATGGTTTCAATTAGCGTTACATCTAACAACAAAAAATAAATACAACATAACTGACCCCTCAATAGTTTGCATGTACTGCAATACAAAGCTTGACAATAATCAAATGCCATCAAGTGCTATCACTAATAACTTATAAATATTCCCACTTCCAAAGGCTCTCCAACAACGTAACTTCTATGCAAGCATTATAATACAAACAGTGCAACCATTCAAGCTATAATACGCCTTGAACTGAAAACAGCCAAATTGCCTCAATCTGAGTTACTAAAAGACATTTGATGCAAAGTAGTATATTTGCCGTTAGATCCTAAAGAAAATGTAGAAGCTCTACGTGTACAACGGCCAATAGCCAGTCTTTTTTTGCACTAGTGAATGGTGTACCAACAAAAGACAAACACATTTGGCAACAACTAGTCAACTTAAACAAAGTTAGACAAGCCCTACAATATCTCAAAGAAAACAATGAATACTACAATGATATAAACATAGTGGAAAACCTAAGAGAAACCACCGAAATAATACAAGATTCACCACCAAACGGCCAATTTGAATATGTAGATCCTGCTACTGCAGCCAACATTTTAGACCAGTATACAATTCACCCACTGCACTCCAAAGACACCATAGAAGATGCATTAGAAACATATCAAGTGCGTCAAGCCAAGAGATCCCAAATAAGCATATGGGAGATAAGTGTAGAAGCACATTCTTTTCCTCTACTATTACCTACAGGAAAAGGAAGAAGATGTGAAGAAAGATCCATGCAAATTACTGCATAAGAATATAGCTCTTTACGAAAATATTCTGAAGACCCCAGATTCAGACAAAATGTATGATACATTTTCCACCTCCTGTTCACAAGTGAGCTTTCATTTTTTAAATATGTCTACTACCCAACTGCTTCCAAAGATAAAAGACAAAGATAGTTTTGCAGTCAAGTATGACAAATCTCTTGGCAAACATGTGTGGTACAAAAGAATACTACTGGTTCAGACATCACTCTGATGTACATTGTATGCTAAGGAACCTAGTCCCACCCACATGGTTGTTCCTTTAAGTTGTGCAGAATACGCATGGGGTGACTTGCACAATTCTGTACACACGTCAAACCAAAATAAAGAGGGAATAGATATGAAAACACCAAGAGAAATCTGTTCTTGTGACCCTGTCAATGTATCAAGGTCTTTCACCATCACTTCATTGCCATGCCACACTTCATCTGCAATACAACTACTCCTCCACTCTGAGAAGTGGAACACTTCTTTTGGAGAAAGGAATATCAATCCAGAGGAGCACCGCACATCCACATGCTTTAGTGGATAAAAGAATTTCCTAAATCTGCCGATGATGTGTTTTACAGTTTATTGAAAAATAAATTACCTGTGAGATCCCTTCAGAAAGATGTATCCACAAAAATAGAACCGGGTTAAGGGATCTAATACTCAAATCTTCCCTTAATAGTCATCATAACACAACTTGATTCAAGTAAAATCTATTCATATATTGCTTTTCTTCGGAATTCAATCCTAATGTGTTCCCAATTCTAATTTAATCCCCAGGTAATTTAATCCCAATTAAATTGTGTCTAGAACATACAAGCATTATAGGACTCTTCAACACACACCATGCCCCTAGCCTGTCTTCTGTTTTCTGTTGTAGCTCTCCAAATATTTCCAGAATCACAGCATTTCATTAGACCACATAATATGTAAATTCAAGCCGTCAAGTATTTTGAGAAATTAGCAGATGCATACACATACTCTCACTCCGGCGTCCCATTGTAGAAACACCAACATGGCTGCCCGATTTCCCAGTGGTTTCATATGTCCCGCTCCCCCCCTCAAGTTCGATGACTTTTTGCATTAGAGCAAAGACGTGACCTTACACGTTACCACGGGAAAACGAATACGCATTTCCAGTGATTTCCACACTCCATACAAATATTACTATGGTAGCAAGACGAGATGAGGTGTGGCTTCAAAGAAATTCAGAGGTGAGCGCTAAATGCAGAGAACGCATTTGCACGCATAATATTTGTGAAACTTGGATCCCTAACCAGTGAGATGAATACACAACGTAGAATTTTAGAGTCGTTAGTCTTACAGCAAACAGAGTGGGCCGTCTGATTAGTACCTTTTTGGAGTCCTAACTCTCACGACAATACCTGTGGGCAAATGAAAGTCAAAGCTGCACTACTTGTAGGGTTGAAGCGTTTGGGATTCCCCAATTGTTTTGATATGGATCACAAGGCCAAACTCGTTACCGAGTTGACCTCTCATTGTTAAATATTTAGTTCGCTTATTTTGTAACTATTTAAAAACTGATGCCACGTGCCGGCAGGCACGGCATTTTCCTTCCTGAGATACTTTTCTTGGGAATTTATAGATATCATTTTCTCTCTGTAGGTTCCCAAAGAATGCCCGAAAATCACACGACAGCGGAGAAGGAATACTTTAACATCCATGTGTGTGTCAACTTAGGACCTTCACACATGGGAGAATCCATCCTTTGATGGGCAAGACATAGATGCAAACATGGTTCTGCATTTGACATGGGACCATTAAGAGATGTTTCTAACAGAGATTTCCTTATCTTTGTCTTCCCCTGTAACCCCGTGTTCCACTCTTTCCACTATACAGGGTGGCCTCCTATTGACAACCCAGATTTATCTCAACTACCAAAAGGAATCAGATCACACATCAATCGGTGCTGATCTAGTTTAGCCCTGATGAAAGTGGTATTAATATCTTTTTTCCACTGAAACCCGTAGGCTGTTTCTTGTGCCTGACTTTGTGAGAATGGACAAGTGAGATCCACAAGCCAGGTCACAATTTGATCCCATTCCTAATAACCACTAGGAGGGACTGTGTACTAAGTCTGAGGAACGGAGCTACAACAAGAGATAGATCTCCAAACCCCAAAGAATAGCAGTTGTTTCTAATCAACCTTGGTCCAGTACTCCAACTTTTTTAAGCATTCCGTGTAAAGAAATATACATTTGGACTAACTGTTTGTTTCTCGACCTATTTGTTCCAGCCGAGAAACATTTTATCTTTTTCAAAAAAACTAGTTGCATTCCACGAAACCAAAATAAAATTGATGTTTACTTGGAAAACAACACAACAGAATCCTCAGTGTGTTGAATATTTGAGGAAAAGAACAACAGGAATACTAAAATTAGGTTTGAATTCCGAAGAAAAGCAATATATGTATAACATTTACTTGAATCAAGTTGTGTTATGACACAGATGTTGCCTGTTTTGCTTGATTTTTCTACCCTGCTCCCCCTCAACCTCCTCCAGCCTACTTCTGCAGGAGTCTGTCCCGATACATTCTGGTTTCACCATCACCGTCTTGTGGCCAATGCTGGATTTGTCTTTTGTGGACTTCATTCATTCACGGTGCATCACCCTTTCTCAACTCTCATGCTGGACTTCCTTTGCATCTTGTACTCATGATGGCCCTGAATCATGCTGTTCCCATCTTCATCTTGTATCCTGGTTTGCAACATTATGTGTTACTACTGACTTTTGCAATTGTATTTGCTCTCCATTCTTGCTTCTCCACTCTTTTTGACTGCTTACTCTCTGTTCTCTCCTCCTTTCCCTTCTCCCTTTTCTTATCTCCTCCCCTTACTTTCTTCTATGCACTTACTCTATCAGAATTGTCCCTGGACCTAATATGATAGCAACCTCATCTGTTTCCTCCACCCTCCTATTACTGTTTTTTTCCTCCCCAGTCCCCCTCCAGCACTATCTGAAATGTCGTCAGGCCTAGTATGATAGTCACTTGTTTTGTTCCTCCCCTCCCTTTCTGCACCCCTCTCCCTCACCTTTTGTTTTTCTCCGGCTCTACCAGAAATATTGTCAGGGCTAGTACGGTAGTCGTCTGTCTGTTTACATTTCCTTCCCACTCTCCCCCTCTCTTCATTATCTATGTCTTACCTCTTGCACCAAGTACGATAGTTACGATAGTTAATTTCACATCCTTATTGTTCATGGCCTGTAAGAATGTCATTGTATTTTCACTTGTTCCCTCCTTTGCCTTGAAGCGCTTTGAAACACATTGTGTATAGGCGCTATATAAATAAATGATCATATCATATCATATCCCTTCAGAAACCACACATAGTGACCTATATACGGAAATCTTATGCTTCCAAAAACTTAAGTGTGGCAAATACCTCCAACGTAGATATAAAAACAAAGGTAAATAATACACCAAATGTAGCTTTGGCTTCCCTAAAACAGTTTGTGCGAAAGTAAATAGGTTGATGTCTTCTGTTAGACACAATGCAAAAGGCAAATCCCCAAAAAACACATACAACATTAAAAGGGACAATGCATCCAAGTACATCAATGATTACAATGCAATCATTGCCCTCTTATGGAATGCAAATATTAACAAAGAATACATTGCAGACAATTCCACAGCAATTGAAAGATATGTCACCAAAGATGAAAAAACATTGTACAGCTTCGTTATAAAAATGCTCTCCCAAAGAGGACGTGGGTGCTACGAAGCTGCAGATCAATTAACAGTTGTAGCTCTATATGGCGAATCTGAACACATTGTTGGCTAAACTTTGGTTCAGCTTCATCCTGAAAAAGAGTACTAAACTCCTACCAAGAGATAGAAACAATAGCTACAAATGATCCCAACAGCCACCCCTGTTTGATGAATGGGTATTTGCAGGCAGAATGGCACGCAAATCCCTGTTTTGCATGCAAATAATTCCATGAATCGGGGCCTTAAAATATGCCAACGAGGATCTAACTACATCCATCAAACTACAATAGTACTTTTAATACCAAAGACAGTTAGAATACGCCAACAAGTATTTAACTACTTCTAAAATATCCTTCATGGCAAAAAACATAAATATGTCATCACAGTTTTTGTTACTGCAATAGTTCTTGTCAAATTCAATATACAATACGCCAACATTACCACAGAATCTAACAAATGCTTACTTAATATTCCTTCACTCCAAATGCACTCACTAAACTATAGTACACTAGACAGTTAGAATATGCCAACTGGTATATAACTACCTCTAAAATACTACAATAGTACTTTTAAAACCCAATTCAATTAGAATATGCCAACAGGTATCTAACTACTTGAAAAATACCCTTCATTGCAAGACTCTTCAAATATGCCATCAAAGTTATTCTTACTGCAAAGTCCAATATTGTTAGAATATGCCAACAGGTATCTAACTACTTTAAACAATCCCTTAATTACAACACACTTCAAACAAACACACTATCACACTTACACTCACATAATTAAAATCATTTTTTAATTATATGATATGATATAATATGATGTGGAATTTATAACATGTCTGTACACAAGTGTTTCTAGGCGCGATAAGACAAGGAGGGGGAAGTAAAGGGAAGACAAAATAATGATCTTACTAGAAGTACCAGGGGCGGAGGGACGGGGGATGTGCAGTTAACTCGCAAGTACAGCCAGCAGGTGGCTCTTAAGTGCAGAGAGAAGGGACTGTAGATACAGACCCTTAAGTGCTGGGGAGCATGGAGGCAGTGCAATGGCAACTGGACATGCAGGAGCCTGAGCCTGAGTACAGAGGGTGACAAGGTGACCAGTGCATGGAGCAGTCAGGTGCATCAGCAGGGGAGAGGAAGAGAGAAAATAGAAGCAAAAAGGAAGGTCTTGAGTTGCTTCCAGAACCAGAGGTGGTTCTGCTCAAGTTTGAGAGAGGCAGGAAGGCTGTTCCAGATGGAGGCCTCATCCGAGGAGATAGATCTGCCCCCAACTCTCTGCTTGGAGAAGCCTCTGACCCTCAGAGAGTTGGAGGTGGATGAGCAGAGAGGTCGAAAAGGAAGGTGTTTTAGAAGAGAAGGTTAGAGGTGGAGCAATCCCAGGCCCAGAAAGTCTTGTGGATGAGGCAGAGGGTTTTGAACTTGATTCTTGCAGCCATGGGGAGCCAGTGAAGAGATTATTTCACAGCTGGAGATATACGATCCATGGGCTTGAGGTCAGGGACAAGTCTTGAATTCCTGTTCTGGATAAATTGTAAAGGTTGAAGAGAAGCGGCAGGAAGATTTAGAAAGAAGATGTTTAAATATTCCAGCCTAGAGAGAACCAGAGCTCTTGAGACAGTGAGCTTCTGGGGGAAAGCGAGAAGATGAAGAATAACTCTGAGGAGGTGCAGCTGATAGTTTGACTTCTTAGAGACGTCAGAGATGTGAGAATAGAAGGAGAGGGTGGAGTCGAAGATGACACCAAGGTTCTCAGGCTCACAGGAAGGAGCAGGAAAAGGGCCTAGAGTGGGCGGCCAGAGAAAGAGAGAGGAAAGGAGGGAACAGATGTCCCAATGAGGAGGATCTCAGTCTTACTGGCATTAAGTCAGAGATCATTTGTGGCCCACCATTCCTGAATTGCAGTCAGACAGTTAGGTAGGAGAGAAGAAGCAGATGTGCCTGAGGGGAGCCTGAAAAAGAACTGGGTGTAATCTACATAACACTAAAAATTAGGGCAGAAAGTAGTGATGCAGTGGGCAAGAGGTGCCAGGTATTGGTTGAACAGCCAGGGATAGACGTTAGACCCCTTGGTAACACCACAGGTAGAGAGAGAGAGAGATTGAAGAGCGGAAAGACCCCCGTTGGACCTGGGAGGGTCAGTCAGTGAGCAAAGAGGTCAACCAGGTCACGGCCTGATAAGTGATACCCAGGTTGTCATGGGGGTTTTTGAGCAGGATGGCATGGTTGACGATGTCAAAAGCAGAGGATAGATCGAGGAGAATGAGGACATAAGGGAGATTTAAGGCAAGATTGGAAAGCAAGTCTTCACAGGTATTCAGGAGAGCAGTTTCCTTGCATCTGGCAGCTCCGAAGCCAGACTCGTGGTCGCAGAGACAGCTAACAGATTCAGTATGCAGATTAAGCTGGGAGATGGCCAGACTTTCCAAGAGGTTGCCCAGGAAAGGAGTGATGGAGATAGGGTGATAGTTAGCCAGAGAGGAAGGATTGGCTGAGGTCCTCTTTAGAAGGGGTGCACAAGGGAGTGCTTAAGGGGGAGAGGGAAATTCCAGTGGCAAAGGTGTGATTGCAGAAATTGGCCAAGGCTGGAACAAGGGTGTCGGTGTGGTTCTTAATGGTACTGGATGAGCAGGGGAGAACCTGCTTTGACAAGACTTTCATAGATCAGACTTGTCTAGAAACATCATCAGGGGTCAACAGGAAAAAGGACGAGAAGGGGCCAGGAGTAATAGAGGAGGAGAAAGAGGAGGTGCAGGAAGAGAAGGTGGACATGATCTCCTGAGTTTTCGTGGTGAAATGTGAAGCCAAGGCTTTCCAGAGGGCCTTGGAGGGAACAGGAGAAGTAGAGACTGAAGCAGGATTGGCCAGCTCCTTGCAGATTTTGAAAAATTCTGCCGAGTTGTTTGATGCCCCAGAGATGCAGGCTTGGATGTAGGCTCTCTTCTTAGAGGATCTTGGAAAGGAGAGTGTCAAAACTTGTGACAGAGCTGGCCATGAATGAAGTATCAATGAGATCAACTATATCCAAATCAAGCTGTTCCAGGAGACGGTAGATGTCAGAGGAATGTTTGAGGTCATAACGTTATCTAACGCAGAACCAGGAACATAAACACACACATCCACAACAGATGCAAAATGATAGAAACTGTTTATTTTGAAGAAAACAGCAATAATCGGGAGCGTAACAAGTATGTTTAATTTTGACATAACGCTGAAAAGAGTTAATTAAGTCCACAAAAACATGGGTCACTTTTTCGAAAAGAGGTTATAGCTATTGAACATCACATGGTTCTCATTTTGTGTTTAACTGTGATCTTATAATGCTGATTCCTTTCATCGATCGTTTAATCCCAGTATTGGCATTCTTCACAGAAAGTTATTATCATCCCGCACGGATTTCTGTTCAAGCCACATGGCATTCCATTACAGAGAAGAAATGAGTGGTTTAAATTTCAAATGCAACACTTTCACATCTGCATGTTTTAAGAACATATAGGCTGCCATGTTGCTCCTTATTACTGAAACTGCAAAAGGACGATTAGTGTCTGGTGATCGTCCCAGATAATGGTTATCACAGATGCTTTGTTGATGATTATTGTCCAATTGCTGTTGAAGAAACCATCAACTGGTAAACTGCACCCATGACAGATGCACATAGTCACACATCGTTATAATATAACTATGTAAAATCGAGAATGCAAAAATATATTTCCGTACCCAATTTATAATTCTATATACACAGTACATATTTATTCTAACTATAAATATTGTTAACTATAAATATAATTTACCATTACAATTAATACGTACAATGTCTATTATTTGCATCAAATTGAACATTCATCCCTCACAACATTTATCATGTGGCCTACAGCACACCTGCCATCGTCACTTGCATATATATCATTTAAAACTTTGCTTACATTGTGTCTTGTGTTTTCATTCTCCCTATGTGATGGATGACCAACTGCTTTGAAAGACATATCACAGTAATATAATCTTAACATTCATACGTAAGCTTTCAATATAGTGAATCTTATCACCAATTTGTGGATAGTCGACATATTTTGGCCTTAAAATTGTTATTGCATTGGATTCAAGGACAAATGACAATGCAACCCTTCATCCCGGATTTGCAACGTGTCAGAGAGAGTTTTGTTATAATAATAATAAGTTAATAATAATTTAGCATTTATATAGTGCTACAAACCCTCAGGTATCTGAGCGCTGCTTATTATTACCCACGGTGTGTGTTGTTTATTTATCGGCCTAGGAAGGATGAAAGGCTGAGTTTGGCCCTGCCGGGATTCGAAGCTGCGTCTGCAGGCTCTGCACAGATGTTAAAGCGGGCGCTCTACTCGTTGTGCTATCGGACCAGTTATAGGGAACACAAGCCACAAAAGTGAACAGTATTAATGGCAAGCAGTGCAGTTAAAAACAACAAAATATTTCAAGTATCCCACATATGAAAATATTTACTTCCATTTGAATGGTATCAATGTGGCAGGTCCCACAACATTTACACATTCTTTCAAAGATGACCACAGGCGAGATGCAGACAGGATCGAATTCCCCTATAATTCAATAGGACAATGCCCCAAACCATTTTTTTAAAATAGTGTGAGACAGTTTTTTGGCCAAAGTGGGCCACTTCTTTTATGAAATAAACAGAATTCGAATACAAAATCGGTGGGTTAATATATAGAGACAGCAAGGACAGACGGGGACGGGATGTGTGGGAAAGGGGCAATTTCTCACCAGGCTGTGTGGACTGTTGCAGCCAGGGCAACACGTGCAATGAGCAACAATACAAATAAATACAAGTTTACATCACTACAACTGCAGTATGCCTCAAAAGAGTGCTGTTTTGAAAGGCTTACTGGTTTCTGTGTATATCTATTCCAGCAATCATATTGATATCTACATTGATGCTTATGCGCATGGTTGTTCTCCACATGTGGGCCTCCACAGTAAGATGTACATGTGCAAAGGCCAAAGGCGCATGTTCATAGTGCACAGTGGCATGCCATTTTCCTTTTCTTGTTATTTCAATGTTGGCTAACTCAGTGGCACATACATCTTGGTCTATTGCTATCTGCACCCACTTATCATGATTCCTACTTTCCAGTGAGGTTACACTTCATGAATTATATTTATTTATTGGTTATTTGTAAAGAGCCTATAAAAAAAAAAAGGTGTTTCAAGGTGCCACAGACAAAAAAGGGGTGGGGGCAGGGAAGAAAAAAACAATAACGGTCTTACTAGGCCTTGTTTCATTCGGATCATGCAAGAGCCTTAACAAGAAGTGCAAGTAGGAGGGAGTGGGGACGGGGAGGTGTAGGTCAGGGCAGAAGAGAAAATGCTAGAGTAGAAGGGAGGTGCAGGGCAAGAGGAGGTATACAAGTGTAGGGGGAAGAGGAAGGGAAGAAGAGGGCCAATGGGGCTAGGCAAGTGCTGAGGGTAGACCAGGTGGGCAAGTGCCAGGGGAAGCAGGGAGTGAGGACAAAATGCAAAGCCTGAGCACAGGAGTGGGTCAGGCTTGGTAGGGATGCACACCCGCCAGACATATTAGGAAATATTTGCCTGGTAGGGCAAGTGCAGCTTGTGGGGGGGAGGGGAAGACTGGGTGCTGGGGTATACTGGGCGAGGCACCAGACAGCCAGTCAATGTGACGGATGGGGAGATTAGCAGGGGGAAGGGGGATGAAAAAGAGAAAAGTTGGATCTTAAGATTCTTCCAGAATTTAAGGAGATCATGCAGATGCATAAGAGGGGCAGGGAGGCTATTACAGGGGGATGTTCCAGGCGAGGAATGAAATAAAACCCACACTCTCGGCTTGGAATAACATCTTCTGTGCCGAGAATTGCAGCTAGATGAAAGAAGGTCTCTAAGAGGGAGGTATTTAGGGAAAAATTCAGATGCAGTGGAGTCACTGGCCACAGAAAGCCTCATGGATGGTGCAGAGGGTCTTGAACTTGATCCTCACAGACACTGGGAGCCAGTGGAGATATGTTTGGGCTTGAGAGAAGCAGTCCATAGGCTTGAGGAGAAGGATAAGTCTCACAGTCGTATTCTGGATTAATTAAAGGTGTTGAAGGGAGGATTTAGGCAGATTGAGGAAGAGTCTGTTACAGTAGTCCAGCCTGGAGAGGACCCGAGCTCTGGAGTTTATGTAAGAGTGCTGCTCCAATTTTCTGCTTAGATTCTTCCACTATTGTGAGTTCATTACAAATGGGTCTTGAAATTAGGATTGGATAAGCAGGAATTACAAGCAGTGCCTGGGTTTCCAGCAGTAAACGGTCACCAGGAGCTACCACTGTGGAACAAGGAGCTAGTTTATAGCGTTGTGTGCTCTCTCCTTTCTCCTCGTCTCCCATTAATGGTGGCACCCAATGGGACGCCCTCCTGGCCTCTTTCCATTTCTCTAAGGTCATCATTAATGGTTACTCGAATGGGACCATCCTGGTCCAAGGCTCTCAGCCCAACCTTCACCTCTTTGATAGACGCTTCCCGTGCCTCATCAATTTCCTTTCTTCTCCTGCTGTCCCCTCTGCCCCTTCCGCGGCTACATCGCCTCCCCCTTCTGCCTCCTCCTCGGCTACCTTGCCTTCTCCTTCCCTCTCTGCCCCCTCTTGGGCTCCTTCTACACCTCTGAAGGGCGTACCTCTGATCTGTACCCCTCCCTGGAAGTCCTTCAAGGATGGCAACCTTCTCCATATTGCCACTCTAAACTCTCGCTCTGCTGTTAAACACTCCTCTGACATCTGTCACCTTCTGAAAGAACTTGACCTCGATGTCCACGGTCTCACCGAGGACGGGTTCATGGCCAGCTCTGTCACTAGCTTTGACACGCTCCTGCCTGACGGCTACATGATCCTCTCCGCGCCCAGGTCCAACCGCTCTGGCGGGGGTGCAGCCCTGATCTTCCCTGAGTGGATTCCTGCCTCTGTCACTCCTACGTAGGCCTACTCCTCTTTTGAATGCCTTTTCTGCAGGCTCTCTCTCTCCCCTATACATTCCCTTACTGTGGCTATTATCTATCGGCCACCTGGTCAGATCTCCTCCTTCTTCTCTGAGTGGGCAGACCTCTCCTCCTCACTCCTGTCCTCAACCACTCAACTCATCCTTCTTGGAGACTCCTGTCCTCCCTCTTTACTCTTTCACAACCTCTGTGACTCTCTCTCTCACTCACTATTCTCCCCTCTGTCCCAACTCACTCTGCAGGGAACACTCTGAATGTTCTGATTTCCTCAGACCTTCCCCTTTCTGTCCCTCTCTCCAGTCCTCTCTCCTGGAGTGATCACTTTCTCCTCTCCTCCCACCTCACACTCCTTACCCCTCAGGTCAAGCCACTTCCATCACTGCCACCCACTTTCTCGGTCATCCGACCCATGAAGCGCGTATCAGTTGAGGCTTTCACCGCCACCTTCTCACCCTCATACCCTTTTGGCTGGCTCTCACCCTGACACAGCCCTCTCCACGCTCCACTCTGCCATATCTGATACTCTTCATATCCGTGCCCCTGTCATGAGAAACCGCCTGAAGCCCAAAGCCAAGTGCAACTCCTGGTGAACTGCAAGTGCAGGGTGGCCGAGTGGAAATGGTGTGCTTCATGTACATCCTCTGACAAACTGGCCTTCCGCCTGCTCCAAAGGCAATACCGGCTCTCTGTACTAACCAAGAAGAGAGTTCATATCCAAGCCTGCGTCTCTGCGGCATCTACCAACTCAGCTGAACTCTTTAAAATCTGCAAGGAACTGGCCAATCCTGCCGCAGTCTCTACCTCTCCTGTCCCTTCCCAGGCCATCTGCACAGCACTGGCTTCTCATTTCATCTCTAAAACTCAGGACATCCTGTCCTCACTCTCCTCCTATCCCCCCTCCCTCTACTCCCTGCTCTTCCTATGGCCCTTCTGCAGCCACCTCTCCTCCCTCCTTCTCTGCCTTTCCCCTGTTCTCCGCAGACAAGGTTTCTAGACAAGTCCAATCTATGAAAGTCTTGTCAAAACAAGTTCAGCCATGTTCCTCCAAAACTATCAAGGACCACATTGACTCCCTGGCTCCTGCCCTGGCTGATTTCTGCAATCACCCCTTCGTGACTGGAGTCTTCCTATTCCCCCTTAAGCACTCCCTTGTGCACCCTCTTCTTAGGAAACCCTCTGTCGACCCCTCCTGCCTGGCTAACTATCACCCAATCTCCATCACTCCCTTCTTGGGCAAGCTCCTGGAGAAACTGGCCATCTCCCAGCTTAATCTCCACACTGAATCTGTTGGTTGTCTTCATGACTATCAGTCTGGCTTCAAAGCTGCCAGAAGCACGGAAACTGCTCTCCTGAACATCCGTGAAGACCTGCTCTCCAACCTTGACTCTAACACCCCTGGTGTCCTCATCCTGCTTGAACTCTCGTCTACCTTTGACACTGTCAACCTTGCCATCCTGCTCAACCATCACCGTGATAACCTGAGTATCACTGGGTAGGCTCTGGGAAGGCTGACTTTTTTCCTCTCTGACCGACCCTCCTAGGTCCAACTTGGGCCCTTCCTCTCCGCTATCTTTTTCTCTACCTGTAGTGTCCCCCAGCGGTCTAACCTCTCTCCCTGGCTGTTCAACCAACACATGGCTCTCCTTGCCCACTGCATTGCCGCTCTCTGCCCCAACTTTCAGTGCTATGCAGATGACACTCAGCTAATTTTCAGGCTACCCTCTGCCCCCGTTCCCCTTCCCTCATCTCCGACTGGCTGTCTGCTATCCAGGAGTGGTGTGCCGCCAATGATGTGATATGATGAGATAGGTTATTTATAACGCGCTTAATACCCAGAGGATTCTAAGCGCGGACGCAGGGATCAAATCTGTGTTGCTTTGTGTCGTCTTGCTTCCAAGGCGAGCATGTTGCCGCTGAGCTGTCCTCCCTGCCTTAATGCCAGTAAAACTGAGATTCTCCTCATCGGCATACCCGCTCCGCCCTTTCTGTAGCTCTCTCGCTGGCCACTCTTGGCCCTCTTCCTGCTCCCACCTGCAAGGCAAACAACATGGGGTCATCTTCGACTCTACAATCTCCTTCTCTCCTCACATCTCTGATGTCTCTAAGAAGTCTCACTACCAGATGCACCTCATCTGAGGTATTCTTCCTTTCCTCTCCTTCCCCCAGAAGCTCACTGTTTCCAGAGCTCTGGATCTCTCTAGGCTGGACTATTGCAACAGCCTCTTTCTAAATCTGCCTGCTTCTACTCTCCGCCCTCTGCAACTCATCCAGAACAGGACTGTGAGATTTGTCCTTGGCCTCCAGTTCAGGGATCGTATCACTCCAGGACTGAAATCTCTGCACTGGCTCCCAGTGGCTGCGAGGATTAAGTTCAAAACCCTCTGCATCGCCCACAAGGCCTTCTAGGGCCTGGCACCATAATACCTTCAACTCTCGCTTCCTAAATATCTTCCATCTCAAGCTCTTCGCTCATCTGCCTCCAACTCCCTCATGGTCGGTCACTTCTCCAAGAAACGAGTTGGTGGTAGATCTCTTTCTTCAGCTGGGGCCTCCCTCTGGAACAGCCTCCCTGCCTCCCTTAAACTTGAGAACCAGCTCCTGTTCCGGAAGTACCCCAAAACCTTTCTCTTTGCTTCTGCCTTTTCTCCTGCTGACCCCCTGGCTGTCACCGAACTGCACTGGCTACCTGGACACCCTCTGATCTCAGGCCTAGGTCCCTCCCCCCAGCTTCACACACCCGCAGTGCTGCCTGGCAACCCCCACACTTGGGGACTGTTTCTGTATCCCTACAGTCCCCCTTTCAGCCCTTGACACCTGATGTCTGCACTTACCCCTTGCACTTGCCACATGCTGGCTGTTACTTATTGTTTACCTATTCCCATGTACTGCACTGTCCCTACCCCTTCTCAAGCAGTTGCGTGATCTGAATGACACCTGGCCTAGTAGGATCGCTGTCTGTCCTCCCTCTGTTCCCCCTCCCTCGCCTCGTCCCACCTTGAAACACTTGTGTATAGGCGTGTTATAAATGTCATATCATATCATATCATACTGTGAATCCCCATCTATATTGGTAATACAGATGGACTTGTGTAATATACATATTGAGAGCACAGTGTTTCAGTATGTAGATGACATTTTGATCTGCAGCAATACAGAAGATCAGTGTAGGCAGGACTCAGTGTGCATGTTGACTGTGTTAGCTGACAAAGGATACAAGGTGGATAAGCCAAGATACAATACTGTCAGAAGGAAGTGCTGCACATTGGTCACACAATCTCACAAAATGGCCAACAGATTACCCCAGAGAGGGTGGAGACAATATGCAAGACAGCCATGCCCATGACAGTGAGTGAAATGCAGCAACTCCTAGGGTTGTGCAACTACTGCAGAGCATTGTATTTTGACTACAGTACACACATGAGGCCTTTACTGGGCGCTCTAAAGGAAGCACAAAAGGGACGCAAGACACTGGGCCTCATTACAACCCTGGCAGTAGCCGTGCCTGACACACAGGCATAGCTGCCGCCAGAGTTGCATTTTTTCCAGCCCCTGGCAATGGGGACGGACAGGGCCATTCCGACCTTGGCGGACCCTGTATGTCCCCATTAACAGGGGCCAGAATCCAGTACTCCCCATTCCCATTTGAGCCACATAGGGCTCAATGGGAATGGGGAGGTTGGATACACCGGCACCGTTTATAACGGTGCTGTGCATCCGACATGCTGTGCTCGCGGGTGTCTCTCTGCCTGCCAGGTCCAACCTGGTGGACAGAAAGCCACCCCGCGAGCACAACTTGTAGTTTGCCAGTCCGGGAACTATGGTACATGCAAGCTTACCGGTACTGTAGTTCCCAGACCGGCAAACTTGTAATGAGGCCCACTGACATGGACCACAGAGATGACTAATGCATTTGACATGCTGAAGGATGAAATATGCACAACCCCACTGTTAAGGATCTCAGATTACATAAAGGATTTCTTTCTGTTCTCACACACTGATGGTGTGGTGATGAAAGCAGAACTGACACGCACACACCCATAGCTTACTACAGTGGTAAGCTTGACCCAGTAATGAGAGGACATTATCAGTGCAAACAAGCTTTGGCTGCTGCCGCATTCGCAGTGGAGAAATTGGCAGCTCTAACAATGGGGTGCACTACCACTCTTTAGGTGGATCACGTCCTCTTTGCGATACTGCAGAAGCCAGAAAGCACACTGACTACACAAAGAGCATCAGGGTACGAAGTGATACTATCCAATCCTTCACTGAAGATAGTGAGGTGCAGAGTTGACAACCCAGCAATTTTCCTGGCACATATCTTACAAGGAGGAGACTATGTACATGACTGCACAGAAAACATACAGGCATTCAATGACACTCGCAAAGTACATGAGGACGCACTGCTGTACATTGACGGGTCGTCAACAATCAACCAGACAGATGGGGTTAGGCATACAGGAACTGCAGTGGTGTGGTTGAGAGAAGATGGAATAAGTGTGGTAGTGGCTTTTGCGTGTTACCATCTCATTATTCAGCTCAAGCAGCAGAACTAGTCGCCCTAATATTAGCATTGGAACCCAGCAAGGGAACGGAAGTTACAGTATACTCTGATTCGGCCTATGTGACTTCAACAGTGCACTCAGGGTTGGCACGATGGACGAGGAGAGGCTGGGACACCAGTACAACATGCACTTCTACAGGGCAAACTGATTGACATTGTTGGATACACTATAAAGGTAGAAATAGTGAAGTCCCAAGCACACACACGAGGGGAGTATCCTATCTCAAGGGGGAATGAAGCAGCAGACCTGGAAGCTAAATGTGCAGAATATTTTGGACAGCTATTAGAAATTGAGACAGCATCAAATACTCGAGAGTCTGCCATAATCATAGTACTGAAGTAAGGGTACTATGCATTGACAGAAACACAAATGCCCCACGGGAAGAGCAGACATTCTGGACTAAAAGGGGATGTACATTATCTCCCACAGACACACTCTGAAGGCAGAATAACACTGTAAATAGTCTTGCCACTGGCATTGCTGAACAATGCACTGACACAATTGCACTACCCAACACACACAGGAAAAGAGGTAATCGCTGTCTGCATTAGAGAAACCTGGTTCTGTCCTAATTTATCGAAACATGGGGCTGAATTTGTGAGCAATGTATTGACTTGTAAAGAATATACAGCAGGGCATACCCTGAGAGTTGAGAGGAGCCATATATCGGCCAGTAGGCCCATTCTAGCATTTACATGTCGACTACATTGACAAGTGTTCCAAGTATACCGCTACATGATAGTGGTTGTGTGACCATTCTCCAGGTGGATAGAGCCGGGTCCCTGTTCACATGACATGATCCAAGTGTTCCAAGTATACCGCTACATGATAGTGGTTGTGTGACCATTCTCCAGGTGGATAGAGCAGGGTCCCTGTTCACATCCTTATATCCTCAGAGCAGCTATATTTTTGGTCACCAAGCTGGGGCGTGTGTGAGGTCCTGCGATCTGACAATGGCCCTCACTTCACCAATGAGATGTTCAAGCACATCACCATGTTGCTGGGCATCCAACAAAAATGGGCCTGTGCATATCACCCGCAAGCAAATGGGGTGTGTGAATGCCTGAACTGTCTCCTGAAGGAAGCCATAGCCAAAACACAGCAGAACACAAAGAAAAGTTGACTGCACTGCTCACCTCTCGCTTTGTTTGCATTGCGCAATAAGCCTGGGTCCGACCACCATTTAATGCCCCATGAGATGGTGACAGGACGGCGCATCTTACTCCCCTGGCTCCTCCCACAAGAGCATTGCAAGACTGTCAGAGTAGTGCTGATGTGTTAGGACAAGACATGTATGAGTACATTACTTCTTTGATTGCTAGTGCCTCTTTTATCTCTTGCCAGGTACAATGTCACCAGGGGGCCCAGAAATCAGTGAAGAGCGCAACTGCGATAATGCACCCAGAGAGTCAGAACTTATTGCAGAATTGTATCCACCGCTGGAATGCCGATTTACTGGTCCTCACACTGTGGAAAAAGTGCAGACCCTGCTGTCAAGCTCGAGGGGAAGACAGTCTGGAACCACCTGTTAGATACCAAGCCCTACAAAGCAGTGGCCTCACCGGGCAAAGAGTTCAACACGGCCAATGATCAGCAGCAAGAGGAGCAACAAGCCGATTCTAAACTTAAACTGCTGAGTGGAGGACACCCAATGGTGACTCGCTCAAGGGCAGCAGAGTCAGGGACTGGACTCCTTAAAGATTTAGACCGAGGATATAAAGTCTGTCTACACACCTTCAACGAGAAAGCCCATGTAATTGTTGATGATTGTCCGTGTTGCCCACTACCTGCCACCCTGATATGTTCTCAAACCACTTTGTCCACACTGTGAGAAGACCCAGTACGTTCCGAGCACGATCTCATGGAGTATATTACCTTGCCTCTATAGAATATTTGGCCCGAACATACCCACAACTCGAACACAACAACCTTCCATTCTCACCACAATGAGAGACCCATCAGTAAAGGCAATGTGGGAAGAGGTGTTAATCTTTGCCATGAACAACTAGTACACAGGGCATAAACAGTTAAGCACAATACTAAAACAATATTGCATTTCTTCACGGATTTCAGGTGGGCAACTATATCTTCAGGCTGCACAAGGATCAGAGGCACAGGTAAAGATGAGTGAAATAATAAAGAATGTGATCATTCTGCTTTGTCTCCTTATTTCCAGTGGAGTTGTGTTTATATTTTGGAGAATTTCATTAATTGCTAGTGCCACCACTGTATCCTCTACTAACATTCCCCCAAACAAAGCAGGAGGAATGACCATGTCAGGTGGACAGGAGTGCACTGCAGACATGGTAAGGAGAGGTAAGCACAGTGTTGACACAGACATGAAAGGGGTAAACATGTATCTCACCGACACTGCTTGAGTGTCTAATAACATGTTGTACAAACACATGACCAAAGTAGGTAAGGAAACCGCGCGGAGAGCTGGTATGTCTGCTCACTAATACCCTATGACATGAGTGCCTCTAGAATGTTTATAGCAACTCAAATACCATAAGCAAGAGCCCAATGCCTGATGTACCTGTTGATGGTAACAACTCGAGGGAGGTTCCAAGGGAGGACAGGAACCTTGAGGTGGATGTCCCGAGCCACATTACCGTATGAAGATAATTACATAAAGACACTAGGCATGATGAACAATAGCTGGCAGTTACATGAAGCAATACAGTAAATAACTGATGGGCCCGACAAAGGAGAAACAATGACTAGAACACTGAAGGAATTGGCAGGTCCATGGACAAGAGTAAAGGAGACAGGAGGAGAACCTGGATGCTGGAAAAGACCACAGATACTTGTGTACGGCCAAGTGTACACTGAGGACAGATGGAAGGATTCAGTGGTTGGAGGTAAAGCACTGACATTAGCACAATCATCAGTGAACAAGGTACAGGAAGAAAATGACAAGTGCCTGAAGGAATAGGACATAAGCGCAAAGCTGCTCACATAGGTGAAGAATGAAGCTGGAACAATGCCGATAATACCCTGAAGACACCAGCACTCTGTTACCAGAATAATGGTGAAGTGGAAGTTGGCGAAAATGGCGGATGCAGAAGCATAGAGAAGCATTTAGCAAAGAAGGCAGGCACAGCAGTACTAATGGATAATTACTGGGCATGCGGATCAAAGGCATACAAGAAGCTGCCACCCAACTGGGGAGGAGTGTGCTCATTGGTACACATCAATATGCCATCATTGGGCATGCCACAAAAGGATGTGAAGCTTGATGAGTTCCCCAAGATGGAGACTAACAAAAGGAAGAACATGTCTGTGGAAGAGGGCCAATACGTAAACAAAGAGAAGCCGGCTCAATTGAGCAGAGTTAAGAGAGGAGGTCATTGCTTCTCAGAAGACAGCACTAGATGAAGTGCTGGCAGAACGCAGGTTGTTCAGTAGGATGTAAATGTTCTTTGTAGCAATCATACCATCTGTACAGTAATACACAAATGCAAAATGGCTGCAAATAACCGGTTGGGAACTGATGGTGATGATCAACTCCATAGTGAATGGGTTCAACACAATTAAAGAAGAGCTCCCAGCAGTAAGTTTAGTGGAGCTCCAGAATAGATATGTCCTCGATCTGCTCAGAGCAATGGAAGAAGGAGTGTGTGCAAAAATTGCGAGTTCCTGTTGCACATTCATACATGCCCATGACTAAGACAATTATACTCTTTCTGAAGTGGTATATCAGCTATCCCAGATGAATGCCAAAATAGAAGAAGTGAAGGGGGCAGGAAAAGACCCGAGCTGGATAGTGTACATATGGTCATGGATGCCATTGAGGCTGTCAGATGGATTAAAGGTGATAATAGGAGTGCTGATACTGTCAGGGGTGTCAATGTGTGGAGTAAAAATCTGTATAGCGAATTGCCAGAAGATGGTGGCGGAGGCTATCGGGATGCAGTTCCTCATGGATGTGAACATAGGAGGAGCAAAAGACCAGGTTTTCGCAGAAAGGAACAAGCAGAGAGAATAGCAATGTGTGAATTGATCCCACTTGGAGGGATGAAGTAGGACAACCCATTCGATGTGAAGTATTATGAAGGGAAGTGGGTATGGTGCAACCCGGAAAGAGAGTGCAGTTATATGGAATGGACTTTCGATGATCATGTGAATTACTATGGACACCTCACCTCGAAGGAATAATGAAGATATGACAACACAGAGATAAAGGATTGACATATAAGGATGTGGTAAACAGGTTGTCCAGAGGAGGGACTGAAGAGAGAGTTGAGATCCTAGGACCACCCTCGTCCCACTAAGTTCATGACAAAATGGAAGACCTGAAAAGCCTGTAATCACCCATTCTATTTCGGACAAATCCCAAATACACCAATGATCGACAAATATACAGAGAGGTACCCTCTCAGTCGGCTATACAGACCAGGTGCAGTACAAATCTATTCATGTGTGGGAGAAGAGCCTGCGGGCGTGGTCAGAGACACTTGTATGGACAGTCTGGACTAGACACCAAGAAACCAGGTTATTGATGTCATTAGAGACACCACGAATTAGCAGCATTAGACATGAAGCACATGTGCATTTCGCACTGCACCACACAAATGCACACTCGAATACATGAAGAACATGAGTGTACAGATCTATAGTTGGAGGACAGATACATTTACATACTGTCATTGCTTTTATTATTTTGTCATTAGCCAGATGCAGTAATGCAGAACCACAAAGCACAAGAGATCCTGAGTAAGCTTACTGATGCTTAAAGCCAATAGTCACATGGACATACAGGTATAGCCGAAGAGGGCAATGGAAAATCTCCAGTGGTGGGAACGGGGAAAGGGGAGATGACCCCATCAAAAGCAGGTACGGGCTGAAACAATTGTTGCAATGTACGGAGCACATTCTCATAGGCAAAAGGTGGTGTACACAAGTTAACAATACAGTAACATAGTCGTTCACATCACCCTGAAGAGGTGCACAGAGCGCTGAGAACTCTTTTGAGTCCCAGGCCTGGGGGCAGCAGTGCTGACCAATCACAGTTCAGTATACCAGGGGTGGATGGCAAGGGGCATGAACGAACAGTAAGTCCATTACTCTGCAACAATGTAGTAGATAACATCATGGGGATGGGACAGGCCAGCCACCTGACATGTAAGAGCCAGTAGAATAACACGTATAGGTGACCATATAGGTTATTAGACTCTGGATGGCCACTCCCTCACACCGATAGCTTTTCTGGATAAAGTCCCAAGTAATGGCGGAGTGATGACATGTGTTTAGAGTAAAACTGTCCTGCGAGCCAGGGGACATCGAGAAGTTCTAGAATCCACCTTTGTTCTTGTATTGATCCCTGTTGGTTTCATTCTGCAATAAACGCAGTTTGAACTTGCGGTTGACTTAGTCCTCTGTGTATACTGGGGAGGGAATTGGGCTCTCCAAAGTCTGCAGACTTCCAGCATCGCTATGGCACACCTAGGAGTCAGCCCCAACACGTTAGTGTGGCATAAAAGATATTTTTTAAAGTGAAATATGCAAGTGAGGTATTTACACTTCCTGTTTTCAAGTGGCTGTCCTACCAGCAAAATTATTTTGAAGTCAATAATTTCATACATTTCACAACAATTCAACAGCAGCCACCTGAAAATGTACCTACAAATTCAATTCTGTATTCACTCAATGAAATTAAAAAAAAATTAAGCAATCTTCAGAATGACATGGACATTGTTAAGAAGGACATAAGCGACCTAAAAAGAACAATAGACTGTATGGATGCAGACAATTGGGCCATTGAACAAACATATCATGTGAAAACACTAAAAGAAAAAGAAAAGCAACAACCACTTTCCCCCAAATAAATATTTGTATAAAAAACTTTGCATATTTATTTAACTTTTAAAAATTATTGTGAATTATATGTGCTGTTGATGAAGAGAAAGCCATTAATGCTTCTGCATCTGTGCATAAATGCTACACTCAATATATCTAAAAATACAACTTACAAGGACTGCCTATCACACACATATAAACATGCAAATAATATTTGTTTAAAATGTTTTCATAGCCGTGGCTATGAGAAACACTATGGAATAGGCTCACAGGACGCATAGACATTCATTTTAGCAAGGCTACTGTTATTATTGTCATTATAACTGTGGGTACCATAGAAAGAATACAGTTGGCTATAAAAATCATTAAAAAGACATATTTAAAAATATACTGTTTAAAAAGGACCAATTAAGCATTATTGAAACATTTATACAGTCTGTGTTTTTTTTTTGTCTATTTTTGTAACTGAAAGGCTGACTATGAAAAGGGCTGTTTGGGGGACAGGGAAGGAGGTGGGTGTAACTGGGACAGCAAGGACATTAGGGTTGACACATATTACAAGAGGTTAAAAAAAGGAAATAATTATTTTTTATTTAATTTATTTGCATTTTTATTTTGGCGGCAGTTGGCCTGGTGTTGACAAAAAAAGACCTTATTCTCCACACCCAGGAGTGTTATTTGTTTATAAGTTGTGACCATCTTGATTGCTTGCTTTAAATATTTTGAAAGTAATCTCTTTTTTCAAATAGGCAGATGCTGCAAGTGGACGAAGATAGGTATCTGATCATGTGCCCTATAGTCATATGAATTTCTTTTCCTTTTCAATGATTTCTGAATTTTATAATTCTCATCACATTATTTTGTGTTTAAAATATTTGTATTGATAATAATCATACAAGCATAACAGGATTGTAATAGAGGTCATCAACTAATTAGAGCATAGAAATTAGCAAATGCAAATTCAAAAACTATCAGTTGAAATACACAAAAGACTTGAGATTAATGAGTATGAAAATCCAAATTTTGGTTATGTGAGGCTGGGTTAAACACACATCAAGGACAAGACAAGACAGAACAGAACATGTACAAGAGGGAAGCTGGGATAAAAAGGGGAGAGCAGCATAAGGATGATGCGCACACGTTTGTCTTAGTGGGTGTCAGTTTTAACACAGGTTAAAAATTCTGTAAGAGGTTTCCATTTCACATCCTGCTATAGTAGTAGTGAAGGAGTATATGCATTGCATTTTTCTAATCTATGAATGTTACATATTGAATTCCACCATATCTTGTGATGAAGTTGGTCTACATCTTTCCAGATGGACATTATAGTTAGTTGAAAAGATTAAACAGATAGAAATTACTTTCATGCATAACATGTGTTGGCATAACATTTCCAGTAAAGAGTAACTGAGGACAAAAGTCAAGCTGTAAATTAAAGAATTTTTAAAGTGTATTCCACACACTAAGCCAGAAAGGTTTAACATATTTACAGTTAAGAATCATATGCTTAAAGGTCCCTAAAGGTAACTCCAAGAGTTGTCATTTTGTGAAGACCCACATCTGAGAAGTAAAGAATGCGTGATAAAAGCTCTATGGTGAAATAAATGGTGTCAGCCAAAATGACTGAATTCAAATGACCTAACCAACCAAAAGTCCACAAGAAGGTACCACCAAATGTTCAACCTTCGTTCAGACTTTTGGTTGGTTAGGTCACCTAGATTCGGTTTAGGGCTGCAGGGGCTGCGGCGGTGTCCCCCAACCCTTGCTTGCTATACTGTGAGTAAAAAGGCTGCAGGAGTGTCCCCGCAAGACCCCCTCACCATACTATATGTTATAGCTAGTGGGGGTTGCAGGGGATACCCCGCAGCTGCTCGACAAAACAAATAAAATGAAAAGAACATTGAGGCGTTGGTTCCCGATCACAGAAGTGAAAGGAAACAGGCGTCACAGGGACACGACCAGACGGAAGGCAAGGTAAGTAAGGGGATGGGGGTGTGTTGTGGGTGGGGTTAAGGCTGTGGGCGGAGGTGTGGGGAGAGGGTTTGGGCACATCAGGAATGTTCAGGCGAGAAATGACCAAAGATTATTTTGAACAAATAATCTTTGGTAATTTTTCCCTCGAACATTTCTACCTTGGGAAAATCACCCTGATTCAAAAGAAATATAAGGTTTCTAGTAGACTTGCTGATGTGGTGACTCTCAATATGTGGTTCCATGCTTGAGGCCACTGTAGTTGATTGTCTTGTAAAGCGCAATCTTGCTGCCAGTTTTGCAAAGTGTACATGGAAGGGGTTCCTATAAGGGTTTTATAGAACAGTGAGGCAGTCATGATGGGGATATGGAATAATTGTAGCCTATCTGCATTGACAGCAGTATTACGACATATGAGGGAATCATAATTATCCATTATTGCATCAATAATGGTTATGGAATGTTGCAAATATGAGATTGGGAATGCGGAATTTAGTAGCAAGTTCATTGCAAGTGATTGGAAGACCTTGCAGACAAATCTGATTAAGATATTTCATACCCAAAGTGAGCCACTGCCTCCAGAAGATGGGTCACTTCTTGATTTTAATCAGCGAATGAAACCAGAGATATAATGATATATATTTGGATGAATTTGGAGCATGTGGATACATATATGTTTTGAGATAGCGGGCAGATAAAATAATACTTTTGCATTTTATACATCTATTTTTCGTTTTGATGATTTAGCTATCCGCCAGAGTAAGAAGGGATACCATGGCTCTCTCTAGGCTTAGCCATTGAGGAACATGAATAGATTGTTCATGAGTAAACCATAACTGTACTTGCTTCAAGACGAAAGCCATATGATATTGTTTAAAGTTAGGGAAACCCACTCCCCCAAAGGCATGTGGATTTTTAAATTTACATGGCGATATTCTATGCTTCTTGGTTCCCCAAGGAAATGTTGTCAGACACGTATCAATAGATTTGAAGAATGAGGAGGAAAGAGGTATTGGTAACATGTACAAGAAATACACAATAATAGGAGATATCGTCATTTTGATAGATTCTAATCTACCCCACGAGGACAGGTACAGAGGAGACAAGGAGTTAGCAAGTTCCTTGCTTCTTGATAATAGAGATATGGTGTTATGTTTGATGATATCCTTGATAGAGTTGGAGATATGGATGCCAAGGTATTTTAGGCCATTAGGACACCATTTCATACATGATGTTTGGATATGATGTTTAGTACAATGTACATTAAGGGGTAAGATTTCCGACTTGTCCGTATTCAATTTGTATCCTGATTCTAAGGAGAATTGCAAGATAATGTGCAAAAGATGTGCTAAAGAGGTTTCTGGATTTCTTAGCCGCAATAATATGTCATCAGCATAAGCCACTGTTTTAATTTGCACATTGCCACATTGTATTCTGATTATGTTGTTATTTTGTCTAATTCCTTCTAAAAAGTGGACAACCTTGGCTTGTGCCTCTAAATAATAGGAAGTATGGGGACATTTGCGCATTAATAAAAATAGTAGTTTTGGCATTGGAGTAAAGTATTCTTATTAAGGAGATAAAAAAAGAACTAAAACCATGCGATTTGAGGGCTCTAAACATATAATTGCACTCTACCCGATCAAATGCGTTTTCTGCATCGAGGGAGACCACAGCATAAGAATCTTTGGATCAATGTATATTGTCTAAAGAGTTTAGGCAGAGTCTAATGTTTGAGGAGGACAGTCTACCCTCAATATATCCCACTTGATCATGTTTAACTAATTTAGGTAGCAGTTGAAGAAGTCTATTTGCTAGAGTTTAACAAACATCTTACAATCTGTATTAATAAGGGATATAGGTCTGAAGCTCTTGGGTGGCTTGGGATCTTTTTTAGGCTTCAGAAAAACTATTGAAATAGCTTCCAAAAAGAACCTTGCAGCTTGTTACACAGAATAAAGGGAGACAAGAGCTCATTAAGTTTGGGTACTAAGAGTTTCTTAAAGTGGGTAAAAAAAATGAATAGGAAAACCAAAAGGTCCGGGAGCTTTACGGTTTTCATGTCTTTTATAGCTTTACCAATTTCATCAGGAGATATAGGAGCACTGAGCACCTGCAGATCAATCTTTGGATATGTGGTGTGAGGTATGCATTGAAGTCATTCCTTAATGTGTGTATTATTAGGGGGCGGGGGCTTCCGATGTGTATACTTTCTGATAAAATGTAGAGAAGACCTTAATAATTTCTTCATCAGGAAAGGTCTTATTACCAGCCTGATCTTTAATTACAGAAATTCTGGCTTCTTCTTTTTTAAGTTTAATGTTTGAGGCAAGGGACTTACTAGATTTATAAGAGAATTGGTATACATTCACTTTATATTTTAAGAAGTTTGCGCAAGAAAATTGGGTAACAATTGTACTATATTGTACTCTGAGTTTGATAATATTATTTAGAATAGCATCTGAGAAGGTGCATGCAAATAAGGATTCCAGGATTTTGAGTTGTTTGAGAATATTGTCTGATTCTTGTTTAAGTTTCCTTTTCTTGTTTGCAGCAAATGATATAATAGAGCCGCGAAGGAGAGCTTTGTAGCAATCCCACTTGTTGAATACATAGTGTCCTGGCTTATGTTCTCTGCAAAGAAAGGGTTATGTTGCTGGGTTATGTACGATGTGAATAAGTCATTCATTAGGAGGGCTGAGTTGAACCTCCATCTATTGGATTTACGCGGAGTTTGCGGTGGGGTGAGCTGAATATGAACAGGTGCATGATCGGAAAGCGTAATGCACTCAATATTGGCATATAATAGAGAGCCAGGCATAGATTTAGATATACAAATATAATCCAGTATAGACAATGTTTTAGGAGGGTTGGAAAAAAACATATACTCTAAATCCGAGGGCTGAGTTATGCACCAGGTGTCAATAAGGCCAATTCTGATATAAAGTTAGTGAATTGTGAATGTGATTTGGTATTTTTAAAGCACACACTAGATTTCCTATCAAGGAAAGGATCACTGATCTCATGACAATCACCACAGATAATTAAATTGTTCAGATTAGAATGAAGAATATGATTCCTAAATTGTGTCCAGAAATGGGGATCTGCCGGTGTAGGACCATATTTATTCATAAGTGTATATTCAATAGAGTCAATAGATTCAATAGATTCACTCCATGTAAATGTCTTGGTAAAATAGCTCAGCAGCAACATGCTCACCTTGGAAACAAGACGACACTGAGAAACTCAGGTCCGTGCTTAGAAACCTCTGGGTATTAAGTGTGTTATAAATAACCTATCATATCAAAAGTAATTTAACAAGCACCCATCTGCCTATGTCATCTGATTCATTAGCTATTACTTTACATTTAAACCTCTTATTTATAAGAGTAAAAACTCCATTTCTCTTGCCATTTGCTGCAGTTGAGAAGATTTGGCCTACCCAGTGGCGTTCAATTTTAGCAGCTTCTGCTTGTGAAAGGTGGGTTTCTTGGGTAGAAACTATTGACGGTTTAGCTCTCTTAAGATGTGAAAGTATTATCTGCTTCTTAATGGGATTGCACAACCCTTTGAAGTTCCATGAAGTTGCATTAAAATGTATACCTTTGAACAAAACATTATACATATAGCAAAACATTATACATATAGCAGTATTATGACTTTAAACATATTGGCCCTCATTACAACTGAGGTGCTAAGTGCACCAACTTTACCACCATGTTTACACCATGGTGGATGGTGGATTTACCGCCCCATTACAAGGTGAGCGGGGCGGTAAATCCCCATTTCCCATTTTCCCTTCCCCATTCCCATTTTTGCCCCATAGGGCATAATGGGAGTGGGGAAGGCGCTAATTACGGCACCGTAAATTACGGTGCCGTAATTAGCACCAAGGTGCCTTAGCACCATGGAACTTAACGCCTGCAAAAAGCAGGCGTTAAGGTGGGAATCAGGCGTTAAGGGTTAACCGTGGCGTTAACCCTTAACGCCTGAGTTGTAATGAGGGCCATTGTTATTGTAATAATAGCAGCCATTACAGTAATAACTATAGCAACAACTAGGAAACCTTCTATAAATGAGGTTTGGTGTATCTGTACAGAGGGTAAATATACAGAGAGAATGACACATAAGGAATAAGGGAAGACAAACAATATCAACATGGATATATATGGTATGCAACGGTGTAAAGAAAAGGACTCTAAAGAAGATTATGGCTAACCGGAAACAGCCACACCAATCCATGTTGAAAAAGAGAAAAAGGGGGGTTGGGAGACCGCAGAAGAGATCGCCTCCCTCACAACCCACACTGGCAGAGTAACAGGAGTAAAATATTGTAACCATTTATAACATTATGGGCCTCATTACGAGTTCAGCGGTAGCTATGCCGCTATTGGCGGCATGGCTGCCACCGAAATCGTGTCCGGGTCCTCGGAATGAAGACTTACCGAGCCATTCCGAGGTTGGAAGGCCCGGTAATTCCTCCCTCCAAGGACCCGGACACGGTCCTTCCCCATTCCCATTTTAGCCCCCATAGGGCTGAATGGGAATGGGAGAGGGAGCAAACAAAGGGCCATTACGACATGGCCCGTTGTTTGCTACCTCTTCCCCTCGCGGGACCCGCTCTGCACGTCTGGTGAGACCAGACGTGCAGAGCGGATCCCGCAAGGGGAACTTGGAATTGGGTGGTACGGGGTTGACGGCACCGGCACCTTTACCGGTGCCGTTAACCCTGTACCGCCCGACTCGTAATGAGGCCCTATGTGTTGAAATTCAGGTAGCTGGTCTTGATGTGTCCATCTCATCCTTTTTATAATTTTGATGAAGTGTCTCAACACTATTGGGGTTTTGAAAGGTGGAAGTATAACCATTTAGGGTGATTTTAAGAAGGGCTGGATGCAGAATACCGTATCTGGCATGTAATCATTTTAAGGCTGGTCCAAAGGTGATCAATTCTTTGCTTTGATAATTTAACTTTTTTCCATTATAAATATTACCTGTGTGTAATCTAGTAATGCAAAATAAGAGTTCTGGAATCATTATTAGGAGACTGCATGGGGTTGGGTGGTCCAATCCGATAAGCTCTTTGAATGTTGAGATGAACCACCATTGGAAGGCCCAGGAGCTTAGTAAGCATTGTATTAAGGAATACAATTGTGTTATCGCTTTCACAGCCTTCCAAAATGCCAACAATACGAAGATTGTTCCTTCTGTTGCGATTTTCAAGATTTTCTGTTTGTTTTTACAGATGCTTGACAGAACTTTCAAGCACATGTACTCTGCACGTCACATCCTCTGTATCACTAACACACCTCTCAACCTCTGTAAATCTCTACTCGAAAGCAGACCATTTATCATTGAGCTGCTGTAGTTTAGCGTTAGTGGCTTCCATGAATAGCTTCAGAGCTCTAATTTTACTAAGAATGGCTTGCATGAGTGATTCTAGAGATTTTTCTTTAGGTGGTAGTGATTCACTTTTCTGCCTCTTGAGAGTGTTAGAAGGAAATGCAGGTATATCTTTAATTTTGCCTTTCTTAGAAGCCATAACACCATGGGCTGGCAGAACAACTAAAAGCCACAGAAATTAGGTATAAGGGCCTCAAAGAGTTTCAGTTATAAAGGTTGTGCCATACTGAATTGAGTAATTCCCTCATACCCTAGAGCATTTAAAGGAGAGCAGCCTTATGTCAGTTCTTAGTGTCAAATAATGGACATTAATTGCAAAAACAAGGTAGAAAGTAGAATTCAATAGGTGCACACCAAGTTGAAGAACTTATATTTCCTGATAAATTAAAACCTTAGGTATTCAGGCTGCTGGGGAGGAATAGAGGCCCTGACACGGGGCTTGTGTAAAACAAACATGAACAAAGAAAGAGTGTCTAAGGCTAAAGACACTCCCGTCCCCTGCACACCATTAAAGCTGATACAAAATCAGTCAAATATCTTGAATATTTACAAAGGCAAACAAATTAACAGCATGAATTCGGTCCAGAAACTTCTGGTTAACATTTGAATATCAAAAAATCAAAAGAAATTAAAAAAGGCCATCATGAGACAAAGAAATATACAAATACAATCTTCTTGTGGTGAACTGAAAAGGAATATCCAAATACAATATTTTTGTGATGAACTGAAAGGCTCTACGCGTTTCGGGGAACACCCCCTTCTTCAGGAGCAGAATGATCTGTAATGATATACATTAGGGGACCATCAGTTTCAGAATTTCAACGTATCATTTACAACCAACACAGAGAAAATCTCAAAGTTTTAAATAATTCATTATACAGGTTATGAGCTGTCCACAACCACCCACATAGATTCTAATAGAGTACATACAATCAAAGCAGGGAGATACATGTTGTGTCCATTAAACATACAGCACGTGTGACCCCAAAAAAGGATATAAATTAGCTTCGAACAAACACTAGAATAAATAATATACAGAGAGAAAATGTACCTGATCAATAAGGAAAAAAGGTCAGCAATACTGGGTTCACAGAGGTCGTCTAACTCTCATAGGTGTATGTCGATATCCCTCAAGGGTACAAAGCCCATGTGTAGGCAGGTTATTGTTGAAATGAATCCAAGTGTGGTATATACACTGCTGGATGAACAACATGTGTACATTAGATGATTATAAAGCGCTAACCCAGAACCAAAGTCGAGGTACAGCTATTCAGGATAAGATAGAGTGTTTACCAAAGTGTTAGTCAGCAAACACTAAGCAATTTGTCCGGTGATGCTGGTAAGACTGATGGAGTACTATCACTCTAAAAGCATCCAACAAAAGGTAAATCAACACTCGTATCTGTCCACTTTCACTGTGAAATGAATTCATCTCGAACAATATGGACCATTAAAAGAAAATAAAAGATAGACTAAGCAGTCTTTTGTGTATAGAGCCCTCCAGCAAGAAGGGAATGGAAACTAGACCATTCCAGTACAGATCCAGGGCTAATGATATATCCCCCAATTGTCTAAGGAATATAAAGTAATACCAATCCTCCCAAACATCATAGCGAACCCACTCAAAGGGTAGAAGATAACGCTGCACTGGTTTTTATCATATTCAAGCAAACATGCAGGTATAAATAAAACTATCCTCCATGTGCAAGCTGTATACAGTGTCCTCACCTCCAAAAATCAACATAGTACCCAAATACCACATCTATTCCTCTAACTCACCTCAACATAGAAGTCACTGCCTCGGAGGCTCGCAACTGCTTGTGTGGCAAAGCGTTTCCAGAAATCCGTCTCCTTTTAACCTCTGTACAATAACAACATACAACGACAGCATAAAGAATCATTTTCCACCAGTGAAAATGCTTCCAGGAGTTATTTTCTCTTCAACTGTTGATGGAATGGTATGAACAATCAAGATATGTGGGTTTGATCTAACTTCTGCACGCTAATGACCACTCCCGATTAGCAAACTCCAAAATTTAGTCCAAGAAGTTTGGTGGCAGTGACCACACAGTTCCCGCAAACCTCTCACAAGCTTTGTAAAATTCGGACAAGTTGAGTAATGATTCAGGGAAGGTGACTCGTGCTCCAACCACTAACAGGTATAGGATTGAATACATGTATCAATATATATCACTATGACAACGAAAACAATTTGATATCAAGATTGAATTCTTTTGTCCTTGTACAGCCGACATGTGGTTCAACTACCTGGTCTTTTTCAAGGCTGAAAATGATTTCCAAAAAACGTACCGTATATTCCGGTGTATAAGACGACTGGGCGTATAAGATGACCCCCAACTTTTCCAGTTAAAATATAGAGTTTGGGATATACTTGCTGTATAAGACTACCCCCTCTTCCAACGCACACCAAATAAAAATTAAAAAAACATCAGATTTGATTTCAATATGTTAATTTTTATTCAAATGCTTATGACATGCATGTACTTAGCAGGAAAACTGTCACTTATAAACATAAGGTTGTTTGTCATCAAACATGTAAACATAAAACCGTGCAAGTGGATTAAACTTTTCCTAATTCACTCTAAAGCTGAAAGGAAGGATAAGACAAAAAACCCATGGGAGCTGCCATGCTGTTTGTTTTTTAAGCTGTCAACCAAACTGGAACTGATGATGATAGGAGGAAGATAACGAACAATACTTGTACAGCACCGCCCTTGCTGCTTTCATACGGTCGCTGAATACGGCGGGAATGCGGCCCGGACGTTTTTGAGCTCCTCCCACCATATGCGGTGACCGCAGATTCTCCAGTCCGGCTCGGAAGTTCCAGCACCCGGCATATAAGACGACCCCCTACTTTTGAGAAGATTTTCTTGGGTTAAAAGGTTGTCTTATACACTGGAATATACGGTAACATATAATTAGCATAAACACAATATCCAAATGTAAGTGTAGACCATGAAACAATCAGTGAAAGAAAATGATAAAGCCATAATAAGTCAGAGCCAAAAACTTAATGAATGATCAAATGAATAAAATATAAAACATACTAAATGAGCCACATTTCAGGTCAGAGATGGAGGTTAATGTCAGAAGGGGTATAAATATAAAGACCAACTATTTTAATCAGAAAGCAAGACCATCCACAGTAAGTAAGTGTTGGTTACTCTTAATTACACGTTTATGTTGCCGTCATTGTGCTATGGTGTGTGTCAGAATCCGCCTTGATATTTGCCCGCGTAGTGTAGGCGACAAATTCTGCCTAATAATATAACCCTGTGTATGGATGAAATCACTACTAAGGGATTTATTATTTGGGAGAATGGACCCGGAACAGACTGCAGTGTTCCTAAACCAGAAAGGAAAATGCAGGTTAGAGGCAAGAACTAGGTGGACTACAATAATGAATCAACAATCACTGCCCAACACTAACCTGTGACTCAAAGATTGAGGGAACCATGAGATATTTCGGGAGGGTGTTTTCCTTTCAACTATGTGAGAGATAAAAATTGCAATACCTAGGATTAGAATGATACCCACATTAGGATAGAAAGAACAGGAAGGTAAACTGGTAAGTGCAGGAGAAAGAAGGTAAGTAAGGCAACCTTACCGTGGTGTGCGAGGAAGCATCTCTTGTTGGAATATTAGGAAGATTCACACAGCCGAGTCAGCCAAAAGGTATTTAGTGGTAGGAGGAACTATCCCTGATGAAACACGTACACCTAATGTCCAAGAAGTCAATATTGGTCCAAGTAACGATGAAACGAGGACGCTCCTCGTGGTCCGGCCAGCGTACATTGACAGTCTCTAGTCCGTACGGGGATAAGATGCAGAGGAGAACCTTAAGGCAACTCAGGCTGTGACCAGAGAAAGTGCTGCAGGTTTAGTGTGAATCCAGAATTCATGTAGGTAAATGTAACAGTGGACAAAACAGGTGCGGTCTGTGAAAACGTAGTCCGGGTCAAAACCAGAGTGGCAACAGTGTATCCAAGGGTGAGACAGAAGGCAAAAACGTTAGTAGCAATTCCGAGTCGGCATCAAACTGGCAGCATGGTATCCAAGGGAGCGTCTGAAAACAGATTGTGAAGACAATCCGAGTTCGTAAGAATCAACAAGAACCAGAAACTGAGGCAAACAAAACACAAGGGCTTTAGATCAAAGTAGCCCAGGAAATGTAAGGATATTTGGCGTGTTACAGTACAGAGTACAGTAATACTGCACAAGTAGCAACATTTTTTGCAGCACCACCACCACAAGGGTGCGGTGCATTGCTATATGGGTTGCCAGATTAACAAGGAAGGACAGACTATTCAGTCAAAAACGATTTTAACATATAAGATGCAAATCTATTTTTACAGTTAAAAGCACACGTGTTCATTTAAAAATGCACACTATTTTTCACCTGAAATGCCTATATTGCTAGAGACACATTTGAAAATTAACAGCTAACCTATTAACCATTAACCTGACTAATAAAACCTTATTTTAATATAACCCACTAATAAAATGTGTTCTCCACTGCAGAATTAGGCATACTCTGAAAACCATTTAAATGTGTGTGCAGATTTTTTCTCTTCTCTTCTCTGCCTGATTCTCCGTGTTTTTGTGCACAGTAACTGCAGGAAGGAGGAAGTCAGATTTGCAACAATTGCAAATGTATAAGCGAAGCTATTGTTGAAGAGTAGGAGGATGAGAGATGATGGATTTCATTGGGACACGTCATACAGAGGGCTGAGAGGAAAGTTTTAGTGGGGAGTATCAGGGAAAAAGACAGGCAGACATCTTTCTGCACTACTGGGGAGAAGACCTGGCTGTGGGGTCCTGACTGAATGCAGATTCCTGTGTCCTGCTGCAGTCGAGATTGGGGAAAGCTGAAAGAAAAACCTTTCCACTGGCTGAGGCATTCCTATCTGAAAAAGCTGAGAATTCCAGGCAATGACCCCGGCTTGAGAAGGCAAGCGTTCCTTTTTGCTGGAGTCAATCCAAGAGAGCCACATTCACAAAGAGAACAACTGAAGAACACTCAGATAAGGTAATTACCTAAGCGTGGGAGCCGGGTGTGTGCACGAAAATATGCAGTCAGTGTAGGATTCCTGTGCGTGTCTTAATCAAATACCAATGTTGCAATTTGAGTTCTGTTCTCCGCCACGCTCTTTGCAGTGTGACATAGAAAATGCTTTTAATGTACCATTTTATTTATTTCTGTAAAGAATGAGATCATGTCTAAATGCAACTTTTATAATACAGAAAATATTTGAAAACAGACGGATGGTTTATTTTCTATTTACCATTACAATGCCAATGATGTGGGGAGATTTTTAAACAGTGCAATGGTCATTTTAAGACAGATGTGTGCATGTCAGAATCAGTATGAATAATTGTGAGTGACTGTAGCATAACTTGTTGGAGGTACATGAGCCAACGGGAAGAGAGACTCTCTGAACATAGCTCCCTACCGTATATAAGGTAGTGGAAATTACCACAAGACTACCACATATAGCTCTCTGTCATAAATAAGTCAGTGAGTTCGCCCATGGTGGCACACCAACACTATCACTGGAAATGTGGTATTCCTAGAATGCAGGTCTGAGGTCTCTCTAGTGATCACACGAAAAATCTAAGCAAAGATAAGGGATTCTGGACATTGGGGCCACAAATAAAACAAGGGAATTATGCTCACCAAAATACCACCAACCACGTATACCAAATATGCAGGTCTGGGTGCTGAAATAATGCATGTCCATTGTATTATTGTTGCACATGGCCAAATCTGAATACAAAGAGTGATTATTGCTAAGTTATTTTTCGGCGGTAATAAAATACCGTCAGGCCCCAAATCTCCACAAAATACCCTACATATTTATGGTGCGTTGCAGGCCGGGAAAGTGATCATAGAGTACCTACTGGGCGTGGCAAGCGTGTCTCACACTGCCATTTGCACATTAAAGGGAACCCATTTTATAATAGCAGTGTGCCACTAAAAACGAATTTCAGAATGTCACAAAGGGAAACCACATTCTCAGATCTAGTGCAATATTTAGAGGCAAAGTTATTTGCACATGGGAATTGGTCTTCGAATAGCACGTTAGACTGGAGTAACCGCATTCAGGGTGAGATTATTGAATGCAGCCGATAAAAGTGCAGAGAAAGACTGTTTAATACGGCTATGCGGCAAAATATGGTTTATTTTAAACAAGTCCCTGCGAATGCAAGAGAATGATACTCAGCTAATTAACAGGTTAAAGACTGAATTAGAGGGGGCAAGTAAAAATCAGGAAATGTTGAGAGCAGAATTGGATGTATGCCAAAAAGACATGCAATTAAAATGCAGAGACTTTGATACTCAGTTATCCAAAAGCAAGAAACAATTTGAAGATAGTGAGCAAGAATTGACACACTTAAAAGCCTTAGTGGATCACATTAGGCAGGATAAAGATGAGGTTGTTTCAGAAATGCAGATTTTACAAAAAGAACATTGCGAAAAAGAAGGTGATCTCCAGAGTGCAGAACAAGAAATGATTAAAATGATCCAAGAAAGAGACAAGAGAAATAAAGAGTTCAATGAATGCCAAATGCAAATGTGCGATATGCAGGAGGCAATTAATAAAATGAGTGATGAAAATAATTATTTGCATGATGAAGCCAACAGACTCCTTAAAAAATGTAAGGACTTAGAACAGCAAATGTGCATTCCCAGGTCACAGGAGAGGCGGCAGGGTACCACATTCAATGGAGTGGAGGTGAATTCTAGCTCTGCCCAAAGAGCTAGTGCCCCAGTGACAGGGCCGGTGACTGAACTTGGTTGCAGCGCCCTTGGGGGATTTGATACTCCCATTGGGGGCAGCCACCAATCTCATACACCTGAAAACAGAATGGAATCACAAAATAGTGCAATTCCATGCATTGCAACAAGTAGCCCCATATAAATAATGAAATCCATTAAAGCCCTGATCAAACCATTTAAAAAGGGAGGTGAATGCTGCATTGAGGATCACTTAGAAGCGGTGCATGACATTTTTAAAGCACTCCAGATACCTAGGGAACAGTACAGACAATATTTTAATTTAACTTTAGATGCCCCGACGGCCAGCATCATAAGGGGATTAAATGAACAGCAGAATATGACATGGCTGGAGTTTGAAAAAGAAATTAGGCGTCATTTTTCTCCTTTTCAGTCATTGCAGGAGGCAAAGAAAGTCGCGTACACTATTACTGCTGGACCTAATACATCCCCTCGCCAATTTTTACAAGACTTAAAAAGAGCATTCTCTCGCTTTGATGTATCTTTTGACTCAAATTCCAATGAGTTTAAAACCGCATACTTCTATGGGCTACAGAAAGACATCATATCCCAATTGGTCCGTGAATTTGACCGTGACAAGTCCCTTGAATGGATTGTACATCAAAGCACTAAGCTATATGAGGTACTCTATTGTCAGGGTAGAGAAAGTGATAAAATGAAAGATACTAGGCCTAAATCTAAAGAACCCTCAGCCACAGTAATGGAAATCAGGTCAGCCAAAATGTCCCTTGAGTCTGCTCAAAGCCAAGGTAAAAATAATGTGACACCTGAACAAAGGGGTAATCAACAAAGATCGCCATTTCCTGTACCAATGTTCCAAACACATGATCCTAGTAATAGAGAGAGCTACATCAGCCCTAGATATTTAGGGGATAGACCCCGGGTAAGATATCGGCCTGATATGGCAGATATGAACAATAACCAGAGACAAAATCAAGATCAAAGAAATGATGGTCCCTACCAGTCATTGGGGACACAGAGTAGGTTTGATCCCAACACCATGATATATGGTAATCAGGATAGGCCCCGATATGTGGATCGATTTAATGATAATGGAAATCAACATAGGGGCCAGTACCCACAATCTGAGAGACAGGACATGAGGCAAAACGTGAACTACAGTCCACGCCAGTACAATGATTCCCCACCAGGGGACTATAATCAAAGGATGGGTGCAACCCGCTCCCCTCCACAAATGAATCAAGAGTTCAGAAACCATCCCAACCGGTATCAATCACCTGAGAGGTATCAGAATAGATCCAATCAGGGGGAAAACAACCAATATCGACCTAGGCCACAGAAAGAGGATCCTAGAGAGATGGAAAGGTTCCAGTGCCTTGAGGCCCAAGTGAAAATGTTAGCTGAGCAAATAGGAAAGCTCTATACAGCGCAAAAACAACCTTCCAAAGAGGGGGCTGATGGCCATAGCAATGACCGGGGGGCTTCCGAAAAGTGACTAAGTACTCATGATAACTGCAGTGCCAAAATGACAGATTGCTCTGATATAATTTTGCATAACGACTCTGAGATGCCTAATGGATTAAAAATGAAAGTACCAGTAAATGAAATTGTGACAGAAAGTGCAAATACTTCTAAAAAAGAGGTACGGTTTAACTTAGAGCTAAATAAAACAGTAAAGATTTGCACAAATGAAAAAGAAACATTAGGAATTCCAAAAGAACAAAGGGACAGATTTAAGAAAAATTACTCATGCATGGGGAATACCAGTGAACAGGGAGTAAGTGGGGATGCCATAGCTCCTTCCCTGGGCAAGCAAAACAATGACCAAACACAGACAGAAAAAGGAAATACTCACAAGGAGGGTACAAGTCAATCACCTGAAAAATTCTTTGAGCCACATATTTTTGAAGAGGCTGAAAGGGCTGGTATTACACTAAATGATCACAAATGCACAGAATTAAAAAATGACAAATTGCTGAATGATGTTGTTACACATGTTCAGTTGGGAGGTTGTAATGTGGTCTCTGATGTTACCCAGATGGATGGGCGAACAGTGGCCACACTCAAAAAAACTTCTGATCATGGAGAAATGAATAAAATATCTCGCACAGAAATGGGTAAAAAGGAGGGAAAAATGTCTTTTCATTTACCAATGTGCTTAGCCAAAAGTGAAAAAGACCTGAGAAAGGTGAGCCCTGAAATCAGTAAGAATTCACATTTCTTATGTGTATTAGAGGAAGTTGAGGACAGATATTATGCACCCATCACTGTAGAAGAAAAATGCCACACCTTCGCTATGATTGACACTGGCGCACAGGCCACAATTATGTCCAAGGAGCTGGTAAAGAGTATCAATGAAGGGAGGCCTCCACAGAGTCAGATCACAGTGAAGGCAAATCAAGGCCCAGTGCATAACTTTAATGGGGAGGAGGTGCCCATCATAGGTGTAACTGAGGTTGACATAAAAATAGGAAAGCACAGAATGAAACAAGAGGTATTGATCACATCTATTTGTGAAATTCCATTTCTGATGGGGACAGATTGCCTGAAAAGATTGTCTCCTCTCATAGATGGGGTGAATGGAGTGCTGTGGTCCTTAACCAAAAAACCATTGAGGCCTAAGAAACTAAAATCACAAAACAGCAATATAAAAGAATGTCACACCGTTGCCAAAACAAATGATGCTGTGGAGGTATATCTCCAGAATAGCTGCATACCTAGTGTCACTGTTATATTAATGTGTCAAGACAAAGATCAGAGCGACAATGAAAAACTACCTGTACAAATATACTTGGACCCAAGGAAAGATTGGCAGACTGCTATAGATGAGCACACATTACGTTTTTACTTAAAAGAGAATACATGCAAACAGAATATTGTTCCTAAAACAGATTCAGAAAAACACATTACCACTCTGGCAGAAATACACATGGAAGATGAGCAACCATGGGTTCACGTTGGTATAAATGATTATCTTAAAACAATAAAAGCCACTTTAGCGCTTGAACATGAAAGGAGTTTCATTAATGAGAAATTGTTGCAAAAAATTATGGAGAGGGAAGAAATCCCGAAATTTAGGATTAAAAACCAATATGTTTCTGGGTTGGACAGTCCAGACTTTGAAAACCGAATTACAGGCAGATGCATGCTTAAAATTAGCATTGGGCAGAAAACAATTTACCATAATGTATGGATAGTGAATGGAGCACAAAATGAATTTTACATGGGCAATGACATCATGCACAGAATGTGTATGGTGTTAGATTTCCTTAATCAAAAAATATGGTCACGCCTAGGTGGGCCGGCACCTGAATTTGAAGACAAAAGAAGGGCTTATCATTGTGCACAACTGGTTCCTTATGCCATCGAATTACAAATAAGGAAAGATACTATTATTCCTGCATTTACAAAACAGTTTGCAATAACACTGAAATGCAAAAATGGACAGCAGATGAAAGGCTCTGATGCATTTGTATGCCTGAATGAATCCATAAAACAGCAAGGCCTGGATTATGAATACATTCCATTGGTAGACATTGGTGAGGGATCTGTAAAAATCATGGTAAATAATAAAGGTTGTCAGGATATTCATTTAGAGGAAAACTCCCCATTAGGAATGGCCATACAAAAATCACATTATACGGCAGATTTAAATAACATGGTGATTGGGAATATTCCTGAAAAATATGTAGATGCCAAGGGCGAGTTGCCAGAACACCTGGACTCTCAGCCCAAAGGAATATTTAAAATTCATTCTGTGTATCCTTATGATTCAAATGAGACAGTGTGCTGCCATCAAGAGGATTGCATAATATTTAATTTAAATGAAAATGAAACAGGAAATCAGCCCATTGAAGTGGAAGCTGATATGCCAAAATATTTGAAAGTGGCAGCTCTACAAAAAGACACAGCCACACAGTTAGAGGAAAGCGCTGAGATTCCTTTACCAGAAGAGTTTCCAGAATTTTCCAAAATGGTAGAAGAGCAGATCTCCTTAGCGGATGCATGTGACAGCGATGGGGATCGAAACGACCTGAGGGAAATATTTATGGAGTTTAAGGATGTATTTGCAAAAGATGCTTATGATTGTGGTTTAACTGATTTACATGAGGCCACACTACCAGAAGGTTGTAGCAGAAATCCAGTGTTTGTACGCCAGTATAGACTACCGCTGGCATGTTTAGAATCATTGGCAGAGATTATTAAAAATTTGGAATCACGGGGAATAATTAGGCCCATTCATAGCACATCCAATACGCCTATTTTAGGTGTGTTAAAGCCAAATGGTCAATGGCGGCTGTGTGCAGACTTAAGAGAGTTAAATAAAAGAGTACCAGTATCTAGATGGCCACTACCATTCATTGATCAGGGCCTAGCTCAGATACATGGTTCAAATGTATTTACCACATTAGATCTCACATCTGGATATTGGTGTGTGCCATTGGCAGAGGAGATACAACACCTATTTTCCTTTACATTTGACAGGACTCAATACGCCTGGCTTAGAGCTCCGTTCGGGTACATCAATAGTGGGAGTGAATTTGGCATATTTTTGAGAAAGGCCATGCCGGATGCAGCGGAAAGAGGAACAATAGTTTATGTGGATGATGTCCTGATAAAAAATGAAAACCTTAAAAGTCATTTTGATGAAATAAGACATGTGCTTGGCCAATTGCAGAAAGCAGGCGCCAAAGTATCTTTGCAAAAAGCACAATGGTGCAAGAAAAAAGTGAACTTTCTAGGGCATGAAGTGACTGAACATGGGCTAAATCCACAAAGGAAGAAAATAGAGGCCATACAAAGATTAAAAGATCCTAAAAATGTGAAAGGAGTAAAAAGTTTATTAGGGATGACAGGCTATAACAGAAAGTTCATTGAGAATTATGCAGAAATCACTCAACCATTGACTAAACTGCTTAAACTAAATACTCCCTGGAGATGGGAAAGAGAGCAGTCTGATGCAGTGGCTAGATTGAAGGAATGTCTTGTAAAGGCACCATGTTTAGCATACCCCATAAAGGACAGGGATTTCTTTATAGAAATAGGCTTTTCTGAACATTGTATGTCAGCAGTGTTATCACAAAAACACGATTTGAATCACAAAACCATTGCATATGCAAGTAAGGCATTTTCCCAAGTTGAAATGAAATTTAATGAATGTGAAAAGGCCCTATTAACCACTGTGTGGGCGCTACAACATTTTCGCCCCATTGTTCAGGGAGAAAAGGTGATTATTGAAACAAATCATCAACCTTTGCAATTTTTAGAGAGTAAAAGAATTAGTTCAGGCAATCTAGCGCAATCCAGAATCACTTCATGGACGCTGGCATTACAAGGTTTTCCCGTAGAAGTAAGATATGGACAAAATAAAAAGAGCCCAATTGCTCAAGGGTTAGCTGACTTACATGACTGTGCAGCTGAACAAATAACAAATGAAATGGATGTGGAAGCTAGTTTACAGGAATTTGAACAATCACCACACAAAGCTTTTGATGAAAAAACATGCAAGGATTTGCCAACTGTATATGTGGATGGTTGTGCTTTTCACATTGAAAATGACAGTAATAAACAATTAGTGGCAGGAATAGGAAATGTCTGGTTGAAATGTGAAGGCGTTCCTAGTATAGGGATGAGGATTGGAGATAGGAGCAGTCAGGTGGCGGAATTGGCAGCCATCTATAAAGCAATTGCTACTGCAGTTGATAAAAGGTTCAGTGAAATTGTCCTGGTGACTGATTCTGACTATGCACGGAATAGCTTTGTGGAGTATTTGCCTGGTTGGAAAGCAAGAGGCATGGTTACATACAACAAAAAGCCACTTAAACATGGAAAAATGATACAAGCCATAGACAAATTGGTGTCAGAAAATAATTTAACAATATACTGGAGAAAAATTCGTGGGCATTTAAAAACACCAGGAGAGGATAAGGAGGGAAATGATAAGGCAGACCATCTGGCTAAGATTGGGGCTGTGATGGGAGAATTGCTACCTATTGATTATTTAATGGGTGAAATACAAATTGATGCAGTCACACGTTCTAAAGCACCAAAGGAGGTAGATCAACCGGTGGTGCAGTGGAGTCATGACACGCCAGACCAAGATTTGATTGAGGCACAAAAGAATGATCAAATTTTGGGAATCTATTATAATCATTTGATAGATCCTGAACAAAATCCTTTAACAGAAAATGATTGTATGGGAAAAGAAGAGTTGAGGGTGTTATTAAAGAACAAAACACGAATTAGATTACAGGATGGACTCATGATTAGAGAGTCCATAACAGGGCAAATACAGTGGGTAGTACCCCTTTCATTCAGAGGACTAATGCTACACCATGCACACAATGCCATAACTGCAGGCCATAGAGGTTCACAAAAAACATTAGAAATACTAAAAGATTATGCTTACTGGCCTCATATGTCCCAAGATGTGGAATTATATACTAGAGGATGTCTAGTATGCGCCCAATTTAAACCTGCTTCACCAATGCACAGAGCACCATTGATGAAAAGAGGCCTGACTCTCCCATGGTCAGATTTGCAAATAGACTATGTAGGTCCTTTAAAAAGGTCGAGCAGGGGACACCGTTATATTTTGAGTGTGGTATGTTTGATGTCAAAGTGGATCGAGTGCATTCCTGCACCAGATTGTAGTGCGCAAACAGCAGCCACATTGCTGGTGAACCATGTGTTCTCAAGGTTTGGGTTGCCGCAAAGAATTGAGTCAGACAGAGGAAGTCATTTCACAAGTACTCTAATGAGCAAGGTATGGCAAATACTAGGTGTGAAAAGGAAACTACATATCGCATATCGGGCGGCGTCTTCAGGTACAGTTGAAAGAAGCAATAGGTCTGTTGTGGATATTTTAAAGAAATTTGTGGCAGAAGCAGGTTCCAGCTGGGATTTGCGTTTACCATTGGTTTTAATGGCAATCAGGTCGACTCCTGCCAAAGCAACAGGTGTTAGCCCCCATGAGGTATTAACAGGTAGGAAAATGGTGTTACCACAACACCTACTATACAGAACACATGAGCAAACTCTAGTGAGTGCATCCACGGTTCATGAATATATTGATGAACTGAGGAGGCATTTGCAACATGCATTTGCTTTTGTGCAGAGAAATCTGGAAAGAGCTGCTGACAGTGCAAAGTCATATTATGATAAAAAGACATCAGTAAAGGAATACAGTGTAGGGGATCAGGTGTACAAGTTTCATTTTGGAAAAAGTAAACAGAAAAATTCTAAATTTCTAGCAGCCTGGCAGGGGCCATTTCGAATTATAGATAAAGTCTCTCCTGTAGTGTATAAAATTTTGAAAAATGAAGGTGAAACAGCAATAGAGCAGTTTGTCCATGTAAATCAAATCAAACCATGCCATCCCAGACATGAGATCAGGCAGCTTGAGCATGTGGAAACGGATAGAGTCCATTGAGAAAATAAATGGGTGTAATCAGGAGGCAGTGACAAAGAAGTTAAAAAAAAGTTGATTGTTATGATGGCACATAAACACTGTAATATATGTAAAAATATATAATATAAATAAATAAATAAATAAATAAATAAATAAATGCACAGATAACGGAAGCTCGTGGTTGGTGTGAAGAGAGAAAGTGTATTAAATATTGAAAGCTGTTTTATATGTGTTTGTTTTCTTTTAACTTGTGTTTAATTTCAGAAAAAAAAAAAAAAAAAAAAAGAAAAGAAATATTTTTACCAAGCATGTTTTATTTTTGGCAAAAGGTGGAAATTAGTATTGTGCTATGTACTTAATCTGTTTATTTTCTATCTTGATTTAGACAATTAACATTATTTGGTCGGAGGTTCCGGGATCAGAGGCCACGGGAGACGATGGAGTCCTGGAGTCCCCTGGATGAAGACCAAAAGATGCCTGCCTCCAGGTGGAGGTGAAGACAAAATAACCGGAATGCCAAAAGAGATGACTACTGTGGATTCAAGATTGCCAAGATGAAAGAGTACTCGAATGAACCGAATAACATCGCTGGTCGGGACATACCAAAAGAGACAAAACAAAAGTTCCCGCATATGAAGTTCCACGTATTTATTATTTTAATTATTTATTTTAACTTGTTATGTTACTTATTTGTTTTAGTTAGTTGTTTTATTTCATTGTTTTTAATTGACTTGGAAAATGTAAACTTAAAGTAATGCCACTTCCACTGAGAAGGCAAATGTGGAACATTTTATGAACTGATGGACTCAGATGAAATGTTGATTGCAAATTTTCATTGATGCACATGAATATTCATTTTGTTGGATTGCTATATTGTAAGAAAAAATAGAACAAGTTGTTTTTAGGAATTGGCTTGGATTATAGCCAGGTTCTAAAAACAAAAGGAGGGTATATGTAAGGATATTTGGCGTGTTACAGTACAGAGTACAGTAATACTGCACAAGTAGCAACATTTTTTGCAGCACCACCACCACAAGGGTGCGGTGCATTGCTATATGGGTTGCCAGATTAACAAGGAAGGACAGACTATTCAGTCAAAAACGATTTTAACATATAAGATGCAAATCTATTTTTACAGTTAAAAGCACACGTGTTCATTTAAAAATGCACACTATTTTTCACCTGAAATGCCTATATTGCTAGAGACACATTTGAAAATTAACAGCTAACCTATTAACCATTAACCTGACTAATAAAACCTTATTTTAATATAACCCACTAATAAAATGTGTTCTCCACTGCAGAATTAGGCATACTCTGAAAACCATTTAAATGTGTGTGCAGATTTTTTCTCTTCTCTTCTCTGCCTGATTCTCCGTGTTTTTGTGCACAGTAACTGCAGGAAGGAGGAAGTCAGATTTGCAACAATTGCAAATGTATAAGCGAAGCTATTGTTGAAGAGTAGGAGGATGAGAGATGATGGATTTCATTGGGACACGTCATACAGAGGGCTGAGAGGAAAGTTTTAGTGGGGAGTATCAGGGAAAAAGACAGGCAGACATCTTTCTGCACTACTGGGGAGAAGACCTGGCTGTGGGGTCCTGACTGAATGCAGATTCCTGTGTCCTGCTGCAGTCGAGATTGGGGAAAGCTGAAAGAAAAACCTTTCCACTGGCTGAGGCATTCCTATCTGAAAAAGCTGAGAATTCCAGGCAATGACCCCGGCTTGAGAAGGCAAGCGTTCCTTTTTGCTGGAGTCAATCCAAGAGAGCCACATTCACAAAGAGAACAACTGAAGAACACTCAGATAAGGTAATTACCTAAGCGTGGGAGCCGGGTGTGTGCACGAAAATATGCAGTCAGTGTAGGATTCCTGTGCGTGTCTTAATCAAATACCAATGTTGCAATTTGAGTTCTGTTCTCCGCCACGCTCTTTGCAGTGTGACATAGAAAATGCTTTTAATGTACCATTTTATTTATTTCTGTAAAGAATGAGATCATGTCTAAATGCAACTTTTATAATACAGAAAATATTTGAAAACAGACGGATGGTTTATTTTCTATTTACCATTACAATGCCAATGATGTGGGGAGATTTTTAAACAGTGCAATGGTCATTTTAAGACAGATGTGTGCATGTCAGAATCAGTATGAATAATTGTGAGTGACTGTAGCATAACTTGTTGGAGGTACATGAGCCAACGGGAAGAGAGACTCTCTGAACATAGCTCCCTACCGTATATAAGGTAGTGGAAATTACCACAAGACTACCACATATAGCTCTCTGTCGTAAATAAGTCAGTGAGTTCGCCCATGGTGGCACACCAACACTATCACTGGAAATGTGGTATTCCTAGAATGCAGGTCTGAGGTCTCTCTAGTGATCACACGAAAAATCTAAGCAAAGATAAGGGATTCTGGACATTGGGGCCACAAATAAAACAAGGGAATTATGCTCACCAAAATACCACCAACCACGTATACCAAATATGCAGGTCTGGGTGCTGAAATAATGCATGTCCATTGTATTATTGTTGCACATGGCCAAATCTGAATACAAAGAGTGATTATTGCTAAGTTATTTTTCGGCGGTAATAAAATACCGTCAGGCCCCAAATCTCCACAAAATACCCTACAGAAACAAACAGGCAACAGGAAACCAGAATATCAAGAGTACGTAGGGTTAGCAATAACTTCACAGAATCAGAAGCACCGAACACGAGGAGGAGCTTAAGAAACAGAAGTCACATGAAAGATAGCAACGTGGAAGTGTCATAGCAATGCTAACATGAGTGCCATAGTCTCCAAGGTAACTGCCCAAGCTTCTTAAAGGAGGCTTGCCTCTTCACTGATGGCTGATCTATAAACCTTGTGAAACGGCTCCTAGAGTGTGGAGAACAGTGTCTGAGTTTGTTGTGGATGGAGCGGAAACATGGTCGTATGCGTTATTCTGGGTAATGGTGATCCGGTCTCGTGAGGGTTGGACAGCAAGAGCGGGCGGCTGGAGTGCATTCCTGACAGTGTGCTACCTCATACCCCACATTCTTAAGGATCAGTGAAAGCTAGTGTGAAGCCAACCTGCTCACTCATTGATAATAGACACATTGTCCCATTGTATAAAGATTGAAAATGTCATTAAATCTAGAGTTCCAAAACGTGAATTGAGTTAAAATATTAGCTTAAATCAGCCCGTTAGTTGCATTTATATGTAGGTGAAAAGTGTTGGCAAGTCAAATGGAAATGCTCACCAAATGTGGATAAGGCGAGAGCTCCTTATCTGCAGATGAAATATAATATCAAGAGAGAACAAAATTATAAAAATCCTGGACTTCCAAAATGCGTAACTACAACTCCTGCAAGGACCAATGATGATATCTGAAATAAGACATACCTTGAGTTGATAGGATACTCTTTGAAACGGTGAATCTGTCTCAAATCCAGTTTTATAGTGTGATTGGACTGCTCCAATGGACTATTATTGGCCACTGCAATGTAATAGTGAAATATAGTCACCAACTCATTAGTTAAATATCATAGGCCAGAGTCCTGAGGATGTGTTATAGATGGATCCTACCTGTGGTCTGAATTCCCTGGTGCGTTCGAAAAGGAGTGTTCGATAATCAGATAATCAGATGATAATAATATCCCAGCTATCCATTATTAGATACTGTGCTCGTCCATAATGTTAAATACAACATGAAAAAAAAAGTTAATGTATCTGATTAAATGAAAAGAAATACATGTTTGGGTCCAATCAGACCAGCATGTCCCTTAAAATAATATTGGCACCATATCGGCTAATAACGATCCACTCCCTTACTACAATCAACCTATTCTCTAAGCTGCCTTACTACCTTAGCCTATTATGGTATTAGCATCTTGTAACACGACTTAGGCTCAGCAGTGAAACAACTGTTTACCTAAACTTAGATAGTGCAGAATCCTAGGGATAAGTCCCTTGAGGCATATTAACACGGCCAGTGCCCGATAGAATTGGTTCTCGCAAAAGGGAAAAATGCGTTGACGTCCTGCATAAGGTGACGCATGATGTCAGAAGTAAGAAGGCGTGTCATGTCTAAAAAGAAAAAGGATTAAGAAAAGTACACGTTGTATCTACAAAGAAGTATGTGTACCAAAAGTTGTTGGTCCTTCAACAAAATTGAACAAAAAAAGTGAACTATAAAGTTGCCATTAACTGTTAAGCAATCTGTATACTAGAAAGCAATAGTGCCTTGAACTACAATGTGGCCACTAACTAATACACAATCTGAATACTAAAAAGCCATAATGCCTAGAATTAGAGTGATGAGAAGTATACTAACATGACTGTAACGTAAAACCATTATATGTCAGCGGAACCTGTCGTATGCTATTGAAGTACAGTATCAAAGCACCAACATCCATTAATAACGTCTACTGAAGGTAATCCACCCGATGTTTGGACAGGGTTAGTTTCTTAATACTTGAAATGAAATGGCATGATTCTAATCTCGATTATCATTAACTCCTCAACGAGTGACAAGTGACATGGGAGGCTAAATGCCTGAAAATTGATGATTCTTTAATCATGTGATAAGTAATGGAAAAGAAAAAAATGTGTATGGTAATGGGGTACTAGCTCGCCAGATTGAATCATTATTCCTCACAACTGTAATGACATTTACTGAATACTGTATAATGAAACCTTGGAGAAAATATGAATAACCCTATATCCTCTGACTGATTCAATTGGAGTACATTAGATGTGCGACGGGCAAATAAGACAGACCTCCAAATATTATGGATCCAAATCGCACATAATCTAGGCCCTGCTGGATTCAAAGAATAAGTTTCAAAAATTGATCGAGTGATAGAAACATAAAGCCAGCAAAGTCAATAGGGCCAGAATGGGAAAACAGGATGGCTTCACATCCAACAGCAACCACGTACATAATTATTAGAATACATGCATTTCATGATCACAATTTAGACATTTGGTAGTACATCTGAGAAAACATATTAGTTTACATTTTAATTGTCTCAATGTCAGCCTAATGTCTCCACCTCTTTTCCCTCTCTTTACTTTCATCAGTCCTACAAATCGTAGGTCCTCCTTATTGCCCCACTGATGCTTTTCCTGCCAATGTATGGCTAAAGGTGATTTAGGATCGGCACCTCTCAGACAAGCCAGGTGCTCCCTTATGCAAACTCTCAGCTGTCTGATAGTGCTGCCTACGTACAACTTGCCACAAATACATATAATCGCAGAGACCACATAAGTTAAAGTTAATGAAATCATTGATCCTTATGTCGGTACCAGAGGCATTAGAGAAAACTTTACAGTTGTCAAGAGCATATTTGCAAAAATTGCAGTTGCCACATTTAAAAAAAAAAAAAACATTAGTATGCTTTTGCCAATTCCTATTAGTATTCTGTTCAGTGCTGTTCAAAAAAGAAGGCCTTGGAGCGCCAGTCACCTTCCCTGAATCATTATTCAACTTGTTAAAGGATTGGTACTAAACATCTTCTCTGAATTGTGTTTTTCAATTGCAACAGTTTTAGAATCCATAACAGGGACGTTTAGGGGTTTTCAGAGGTCGCAATTGCAAACCCTGAGGTCTCCCTTACTACCCCTAAAATAAAAAATAAAAAAAAATGTGTGCCTTTTTTTTTAATGCAAACTCCTGGGCTGTGGCCAGAGCCATGTGGCTCTTAGCTTCTGGAGTGGCTGGCTTTCTTGTTCAGGCCTCTCGAAAAAAAAAGAACAGGGGTTCCACAAGTCTAACATTTTCACCAGTGACCCTAAATAAGAATAGGAAAACCAAATAATTTGTCTTTCTGGAATTCTATACAATAATTGCTAGACTCATTAAATGTTTATTCAGGCACACTTCAGGGGGTGAGTCACTGATTTAGTCTGTACTTAAACCCCTCAACTCAGCATTTTATCCTTCTGAGGTCGATAAATGAGTACCAACGCAGGTTGGGTGATATTGTATGTATGATGTATGTTTTTTTCCATATAAAGCGCTTCAGCATGAGTGCTATATAATAACACATCATCATTTTGCCATGGACGTCTGCTTGCATTCACAGTAAGTTGCTAATATGGACCTATACACACTGATCTTAATGATACATATGGCGATCCATTCTTGTATGACATGTATATCACTTTATAGTGATATCGTTACCATATTTTTCGTAGTGTAGTTAGGAACAATGCTATGTGAAGCCACTTCCTGTTTTGCCAAGGGGTGAAATGCTGTGTTCCATCGCTTCCCGCGATATCACTTCGGGTGGGGTTAAATGATGTCACTTCCTGTGATGTCATCAGAGGTAAAGGGTCATGTGATGTCACTTCCGCTACCCTAGGCATTTTGGTGAAATTATGTCCCTGATCCATAATATCCATCAAATGATTCAGCTCGCCATGTTGCAGCCTTCTGGCTCCAGCCAGATTTTAAAGTATGTATTTTATTCTTATAGTACACTCCTCAGGAACGCTGCCATTTCAGTGTACAGGGTATATCTTGTATGAAGAGTGTTAACATCTCGTTAGTTAGCAAGGTCTTTCATCAGCATTTTATATATTTCCATTCCATCTGCTGAGAGGATTTCGGTTTCATGCATTTGTTTAGCCAATTTAACAGTCTGTTCTTTTTTCCTAGAACCTATGTGCTTTACTTTAAGCAAATAAGCATTCTGTCAAGTTAATGTAACTCTCATCATGCTGCCAAACACAGGATTGTGCACCTCCCCCCACCCCCGCCACCTGTATTGAGCATCCATTCTACGTAATGCAAGGCTGACCCCTTTAACCTTCTGGAAATGTTTTTACGAGTTCAGAGGTTTGGTAAAATAGTGGTTACCACTGCTGCATTACCACACCGGCCGAACTTCAGGTTTGGAGGTAAGGCAGTGTAAACACCTCCAGCAGAAGGCTGGAGGTAATTCCTCTGCTTTACTGTCCAAAAAGGGCCTAATCTGTGGTATTACTGTCGGTGGCAATTCCACCCAAATCACCATGGAGTCTTATGGAGTCCAGTTAATGGGGACTAACACTGCCTTCCAACACTTGCAATCCAGTGGTGATACCGCTGGTGATAATACCATGGACCAAGTGGTGGTAAAAGTAATACAGTTTGGTGGTATCTTGGTTGTATTACAGCCGAGATACCACAAAACTCATAATGAGGCTACAAAATGCCTACATTCCAGCTAACAGAAGCAGAAAGCATACCTACCAACAATTCACTGTGACGTCCCAGGCGTTTGATGTAATAATTATATAATTTGTGACCAGTATTTATTTTGTGAGATGGAGTGTGCATAGAGTGGTGATCCTAAAATACTCTACAGCACCATCTCCTCATAGCAAGGGATAGTCACATAGCTGACATGGTAGCCACTACTCCACCACCGATTACCCTATATTGGCAGGTCGGTAGGGGAAATAGTAAATACCACTATTAGACTTCCCCACGTGGGTACAAGGGAAAACCTGGACTAGATCCAGATAATGCAATCATGTGTACATGAAAGAGACCACTGGCTGAAATACCCAGCCAAGGCCCAGAAGGCCACAAGAACCCCAAGGAATACTTCCCCAAACCAGGTCAGCCATGATTATTCCATAGAATCTGAAAGGGAGGAATACTTGTCACATAATGCAAGGGCCAGCTTAAGCACATTTCAAATGCACCACACAATCACACACCAGATACGTCTAGTAATTAGTAATATGCATTGCCAGGTCTAGATATTGCCATCGCAGTAAAGGATTTGTTTTAAACCGTGCCTTACGGTGCTGGAACCGTGTAGATTCCCCACCATTTGAAAATCCTGCAGGGAAGATTGTACAGAAGATTCAAAACCTCACCAAGCAATCCCACACCAAGAAAGACTTTTAATAAAGCTTCCCCTGACTCTCCAGGAGAGTATCAACTACAGAACGTGCAAGATACATTTAATTTACGTCGCTCCACCATGTTTCATAATTTAGCCCAACCTATGCACAATCCCAAACACGCCCTTGTACACTCTTGCCAATCGTGTCTGTTGATCCGAGCAGCCGTTCTGACAATGTACATGTATGTTCTACTCTGTCATGAGAGATGCAGATGATAACAGCTGTATAGACCCCACCCGTGGGTTTAAGCGGGTGTTAGGGGGGCAAACAAATGAAATGTTCTTGCACAACCCATGCATTTGGACTAAGACGCTTGATTACTGAGTTGTATTGAATACACCTTGATGATTAAGCTTTGTTTATCTCTGCTCAGGCATTTGTCGCTGAAGGTGTAGTATAGTATGTCCATCCATATTGTGCTATGAGTTGACTCATGTACATGATTTGTAAATTTAGCATTGAAATACTGCGTGCTATGAGCAACTTCTGCTTCTTTCTTCTCACCATAATAAACTTGATGTATCCTGCTTCTTGCTTAACCGTTACTTTTTGATATATACACTTCTACAGACATTCCCTATACAAGGCGGGAGCCTGGCATGATCGAGAATTTCCACTAAGGCTATCAGGCTGTTTGAAGAGGCCTGATATGCTCCTTCTATAGAAAACCTGGTCAGATATGCAACCAGCACCAAGGTCCCTGGAGAGGGAAGCGTCCATACTGTGCCCTTCAAAGCCTTCAACTTTCAATGGCCACTGCTCTTGTTAAATTAACATATTCAGGCTTCTCAGGAAATCTCTTAAACCCACATGATTGTGTCTAAAAGATGAAGTCATTGATCTATCAGGTTATTAGCATTAGATCAGTTTCCTCTGTCGAATTTAGTGTTGCCTGGAAACGCTTGCCCTATTATCAAGATGACTTGTGCAGCCGCAATTCTTGTGTCTAAATTTAGTATTGTATTTGCCAGAAGTTGACACTATCTCCATGCCCACGCAGGTTTTCTGGAGAACCGACCTCATGCCAGTGAAGGGGAGTTGCGGATATTGTAGTCTGCCTACTTGCAGTGTCAGCACCTAGCAACTCACACACAGATACAAACTCATTAATGTGTTTTGATGCAAATACCAAAGTGTCCTCCCTTCTTGATCCATGTCAACGAGCAATGGATACTGAGTAAACTTCACTGTGTAGCCACATGCATGGATAGCTTTTTTTTTGGATGAAGATCTTTTTTCTTGCTGCAGTGCTCTGGGACTTGATTTTCTTTTTCACTGCCTCCCTTACTAAGTTCCTCTTTGAGCACCAGTTATTAAGGCGGAAATCCGACAGCCTGCAGCGCGGTCGCCTCTGCCGTTCCGCCCACTACCCTTCTTTCCCGCCAGACTCTCTGCCAGCCATTCAATGCATGCTGGGATGATGATCTTCATTTTGGTCCCCTATTGTCCTAATTCACCCACACAGGGGATGCTAATGGTGATGCCACCGCAAAGGGCGCCCTTGTGCGTAATGTCCCTAAACAATGGTGGACCCTTACGTAATTCAGCCGTTTCGGCCATTACTGACTGGGGAAACTATGGCCATTAACGCTGCAGTACTTAAGCATTCTGAATAGGGGTTTCTGTAGCTACCAGTTTGAGAATACTGCCACTTGCCTCACGATCGATCCACTGGTTGAACTGAGCTTTTCTTTTCCTTCTATTACAAATTCTGCCTTACTCGGATAAAGCCTCCTGGTTTTAGCATTTCCTTGCAACGTGTCCTCCAAGGACTTGGTGTTGACACTTATGCTGGATGGACTGTCATGTGATGTGTTTTTCATTGCCTTTTGTTTAAAATTTACTCTGTCGCCTTTGAAACCCCTCTCGTTTCCTTTATATTTCCTGCTAGTGAATATGGTGTTGCTTTTTCCCCCCCACAGGCTTTTTTTTGCTGATCGGGCCTCTGGCATGTGCTACCCAAATTACCTCTTGTCTTTCACACTCGCAACCTCTATGCTTCAGGCAGGACTATCTTAATTACCATTGAGTAGAGGCAAAGACCTTGATTCCTACAATGGCAGCGGCAGTACAGATGCCAGCAAAGAAATTACCAACATTATTAAGACTGCCGTAATATATGGATTAAAATTGGATTTAACAATCCCCCCCCCCCCCGAAAATGGCTGGGGATATTTATTCACAAAAAAATGAATTGCAGAAATTCCACCAATCTTCAACGGAGTGCTATGGGATTCTTTAATGGGGAATAACAAACGTTCCTAATTTGAGGAAGAACTCTGACGCAGCCATTGGTAATGGAATTTGGTTTTGGCGCAGTTCAGATATTTCTGCTACATTTTATATATGCACTAGAAGAAGTCTCTAGGGCTATGGGGTTTTCACGTTGCAAGTACACTTGATCCTTTTCTTCCCTCTCTGTCCTCCTCTGGAATAAGTGCCATGGCGTCCTTGCTGCATACGTGCCTTGAGACGAGCGCACCTACCCCTTGAGTCAGGCCATGGAAGCATAGTCGTCTGCACTGAACGTATCCAGAGTTAGTAGCGAGTTCCAGCACTGTGTAAAATATACAAGCTGCTGCTCTCCAGTGGTTGTATGGAGCCCTTTGAGGGTGGTCATGTAAGTCTGACAAACCCCGAATTGATCCTTTTTCTTTCAGTGTTTCTGTTGCAGGCTTCGATTGTGGCTTATTTCACAGCTTTGCCCCTCATTACCTTTCACCTGTCTGTGTGAGGCAAAGAAAAATCATAGCAAAATTATTATTTTATGATCCTAGCCAAAGTTGCGAGTTTGCTTTTACTGTTATAACTGGTCTCCTAGCAACTACCATTTTCCCCTTGGTTTGGAGATCTCCCATGTGGTCACAACAGTATTTTATTTTTAGGGAACTCTGCGCAGCATTTGGTCCTACCGGTCTCCTGGGCATGTCCCGCGTAGGAATCAGGTGTGAAGTTCTTTCAATGGACGGATTGCAGAACGGTGTCTGTCTCTCGTGTCTTATTGTTTCACTGCTGTAAATGATTCTGTCTGCAGCGCACTGCTCAGTGCTGCAGATACAAACATCCTATATTTGGGACTAGTTATCCATCATAACTGGCACGTCTCCAGATGAACGCCAAACCTCTACCATTTTGTGGACATGATTTATTTCAGAAATAGTTGAGATTCATTGGCAGTTGATTTAAATAAAAAACAACAAAATAACAGTTGACATTTGCAGCACAGCAGTGTGAGCTGTAAAAATAAAATCGAAAGGTCACAGCAATGCCCTGAATGCTGCTGTGCACAGCAGAGAGTCGTTCTCAACTTCATACCTAATCCTAGACTTTGTGCCAATTTGCTTATCAAAATCTGCTCCAATAACCTATTAACCCTTTATATTTCCTGTTCAGGGTTAAACCTATGACCGTCAGATTATACAAAGATGTCTGCAGCAGGAACATTAACCCATCAAGCTATCTTATCAGAGGACTATCACAGGAAGGTGACGTCAGGCATATGGACCATTTATTTAGTGTGCAAAACAGACTGAACTCCGATTTTGCATTGTAAGTAATAGAATATTTTCCTCCTCAAAATTACTCATTGTATTTGCTTTCAGGGGATAAACACTTAACCCGATGTGCATTCGCAGATTTCCCAAGGCACGTTTACCCAAAGATCTATTTCATCCATGACTCTCAAAGGAGGAAATACGTCAAGCACGTGGACCAGTTCTATATCATGCAGAACAAGCTGATATTTCCTGGTGCTTGAAACTATTGGTGATATTATGCAACTCATTGATACTCAAAGCTATGTCAGGCATACCTCTCCAGATTCAGATTTATGATTCGCAGGTTACCCAAAGATCCTTGTTGTTGCCACATTAACGACCCTAATTACATGCACTCTCTTACCTGTAGAACGATTAACAGGATGCTGCTTCAACTTCTCCTTTCCTTTTGGGAAGAGTGGTCTATGCTTCCCATCAGCCAGTGCCACAGCACTGATAGAGTAGGCCAAGACTGGAATACTAGCAGTTTGGGGAAGATTTCAGCCACAGAGGAAAACCACAAGGGAAAAATCGTATCTTGCAAGATGAGTAGAAAAATTAACAGGAAAACACTTTCAAGAAAAAACACCCACAATCTCCCCCAAAATAGTAATCCCAACACCTGACCCTTTTCTAATCCAGTAAGGGTAAGAACGAAGGGACAGACATGCAAGGGGTGCTGGCAATGATGTTAGGGAAGACACAACGCATTGAGAATCATAGCAAACCATCTTAGAATGAAATAAACAAAAGGAACTTCCACCATCTTGGGGAGGTCCGAAGTGTAACAAGCAAGGGGTCTAGCTGCATGTTTTTGGGTCGTGACATGTTTGTTGGTCTGCATCTCTAATGAGCATACACAGACCGAAAAGGCAGCATGGTTTCACCTGGTTTGTCTTACCTTGTGTCCCCTCTCGACCTGCCCTCCGGGAGTACTGGGCTTCCAAGGTCACCTTTGAAAAAATGCAGTGAATGAGGTGAGGGGTGTGAAGAAAAGATAAAGGTTTCCAGGAGTTATCTGAAGTTGGATACATCTGGGAAACTAGAAACTGAAGATAGCCGTGAAAAAGTTGGAAGTCAAGAATGGCTCAACTTCATATGTGGGTTCACCTTTCACATTTACAGGAGGAGGCTTATGGCTGCAAAAAATCAATAGTTCCTCAACCATTGGCTTCAGTTGTGAAACATGAAGAACAGGATGCACCCGCCAAGTACAAGGCAATCACAAACAAAGAGCCACATGGTTGAAAAAGCCTTACACAAAAAAGAGGCCAAAATATCTTGCCCCAAGTTGAAGAGATCTCGTAGATAAAAAAAATGATGAAAGCCACACCTTATTGCCAACTTGATACTTTGGAGAAGGCTGATGGTGTTGGAAGCCAGTGATGTAGCCTGTTTGGTTCTTCGTAGATATGCTACGACTTGTTTACAGATGAGCTACAAAGATTGTATGGCAGCAGAACTGGCAGGAAGGGCATCCTCTTGAACAGAAAACGATGGCAGTGATTTATCTTGTAACCAATACATAAAGAAGCGGGGGAACATCAAATAGAATATTTATATGCCTAGTTGTAAGAAAACTTCACAGTTGAAAGTAATGCTTTCCAATAGCACTGGATTGCAGTAAAACACCTCAAAAGAGTACATGTCTGATTCCACCTCTAGGTCTGGCTGTTAGTCTAACGATGAAAGCCAGATGACAAGGTCAGCACAATACCTAACAGCTTACATAGAGCAGACTAAAGTCTTGAGGTATATTTCAAGCTCCAATGAGAGATGATCTGATAAGGCAGACCATGGCGGCAAACAACATCCAAAAGAAAAACCTTGGCCAAAGTAGCTGGAGAAGGGTTTGAAGAAAATGCTGAAAAATTACAATCTTAGAAAAGGAGTCCAAATTTACCATTATTACACTTGCCTCATCAGTAAGGTGCAGATATGTAATAAAATTGAGAGAGATTATCTGCCACAATTTGTTGGATATTTCAAGGAGCATGAGTAACCCAAAAGCGTTTTGACATAGCAGCTTAACATGGGTATAAACAGGACAAGAAAAAAACATATTTCTTGGCATCTTGAATTAAGTTGAGCAACCAATACTTTCAGGAAAGACATTAATGAGTAGTGATCTCCCCTCCATGATCTGCCAAAATGAATCATGGTGCATTTTCTACAGCTCTTCTTTTTTAGAGCTCCTAGTTACAAGCAAGGAAAGTCATTATAATAGGCCCACTGGGCTTTGATGAACTTTGCCCTTTCGAACTGAGATAAGGATTGAAGACATCTAAGATCTTGAGATTCTCCCTTAATTTCATCAAAGAACTTGAAAGCATGAAAGACTGGTCTGAGTATGCATGGGTTGGGAGCAACAAGCCAGAGAGTTTGAGGAATCAGGATTATGTTGGGGAAGTGCATCAGGTAAGGTATGTTGGGAATTTGGATCTTGTAGGGACAGACCGCTAATTACCTCATCCCAAACCGGGGTCTACCACCTGAGGAACGTCTGCATGTTTTGTACATAAGGCAATGTTTATTGTACAAAAAGCCTGAGAGCAGTTAGATAGTGCAGTGGAAGCCAACCAACTGAAGTCTTAAAGAACTACATCAATTGTTAAATTTTCATACATTTTAGCAACCATTAAAACACTCCCAGATATTCGATCACCACGCACCCCTCAAACATGATTGTACAACACATTTACAAAGAACTTCCATCTTTTACGATTTCATTCTTTCTCATTGGTCATCGACAATCTTTACGATAATCTTCAGATCATATTCAAAGCCTGCCTTGGCTGGGGATTGGTCCGTGGTAGATCGTGACATCATGGTACAATGAAACATTCACATACAACATAAATCATTCCTTAGTAACAACTGGCCTAGAGTCTTTAACCATAAGTGTGATTTGCACATGGTCTGCTCGGACCTTGTAGCAAAAAGGAAGACCTGACCAAATAGATTCACTTTGAACTATAGATTTCAATCTCATCCGCCCCAGACTCCTGGTTCCTCTTGAGACATACTAATGTATGCAACCACTACTCCAGCAGGTACAGCCTCTAGTTTCAACCTGTGAAAACAATTGACTGGCAGACATCCTGTCCTCGGGCCCCATCTGTATTACCAGCCCAAGCAAATGGTCAACCCCCTCTACATGACTTCAATGCAATGAGCAAGATTAGATCTGTTCCTTTGCGTAACTGTTAAATCAAACACCTTCGTCCTGCTCGCAAGCTGACCTTTTATTAGATGACTCATTCTTCCTCATACAACCCCCCAGGCCCGATAAAACCAGAATGTCCCAGCTGTGTAAAAAATGCATTGTGCAACTGCTAATTGCAAAGTCTGAATAAACTCAAAGAAGCCCACTACATACAGATCTATATACACTCCTTATTTAAGATTCATTTGTATGTTTTCCTGTGTGATCAAAACCTATATATATATATATATATATATATATATATATATATATATATATATATATATATATATATCTGTGTTTGTGTGTTTGATAAATGTTATTCCTTTTGTACCGCAGGATCGGACAGGCCTCACTCTGCATGCTCATTGAAACCCTTTCCATCCCTCAGTGTCCATGTACCTTTGAGTACCCTGTGTAGATTGTGTTCATGTTACATTTGCGGTTTTAACATTGCATCTTTGTACACAGGTGCAACTCTAATATGTATTAATTTTTAACAAACAGTAACACTATCTCATCCATAATTAACTACACTCAATGCATATGTATTGGCAACATCGCGCCAAAGTTCATCACCACTCCACGTCATAAATACGGGATGCGTAATATGAACTCTTCGTAATCATGGGGACCCTTCCTGACGTCCCCAACATTCCCACCTATAGTTAATAATTTGCCCCACTGTTTCCACAATCTACCTGCTGCACCACACAAGCATGCCAATCTGGTAGAAGATACAAGACAGCATCAATGTGTGTGCCAATATGGGATGAAGCAGTGGTGGCCATAGCATTGGACAGGGTTACAGTCATCATGGCCGCAGCTGTTGGCACCTCGGCAGAGCAACATCTTGAGAGCATTTGACAGGAACAGAAGATAATGAGAAAAAAGACAAAAATAGTCAGCAAAATCTATGCAGCGTAGCTCAACCAAGAAGGTACCCAGGAGAACAGAGAGTTGGTCCACGAATCGTAGGTGATCCCAGCCTTAGTCTCCATGATCACCCTCCGTCAATACAAGGCAGCAATAGTTTGCGTGAGGGTGCCATTCTTGCATCATTGGGAGGCACAAGCGTGCAGCAGATATTCGTGATTTGTTGGCATACTCCGCCCTTCATTGCTGTGAGGATGTCAAATGTAAACGGTTTTGCAAAGTCATAAGTCTGAGTGCCTGCAATTCTTCCCTAATTGCACTGAACAATGACTCACAAGTGTTCATGAAGAGTAATAGTTTATACCTGGTCACCTGGAGCCATTTGGCATTTGCCGCTGTTTGGAAGCCAGGTGCCAGGATGGAGGTAAAAAGCTCTCAGTGTGGCCAAACAGCCAGTACAGATTGAGAATGTCCACTATAGCATGTGATGATATAGGTGAAAGGTAGTAAGATCTTCTCCTGCGTTGCAAGTGTTCGTGATTTTCACCATCAAGCATAGTCATTCATTTGACCATATTATGTGAGGAAAGGGACGCAAGGGGCACAGGATACAAAGAGGGCACAGATGTAATTTGGGGTTTAAGCGGGCCAACACCAGGTGGTCCTCTGGGATTATGAAAACTGGCACATGAAGGGTAGAGAGACTGCACATAACTCGCCAGGCTGGAGGCAACTGCCTATACGCACAAGGTCCACAGGTGCAAAAGTTATCAAGAATAGTAGCCGTACCGCCAGCCAGATCTGTGATGCAAAGCGTGGGGCTGCAGTTCCCATTTGTGCCAGCAAGAACTGTGTCATTGCCCTTAAAATACTGTGAAATATGGGTAAGTGTCTGTATTTTAACAGGTTTTATGGGCACTTTCTGCATGTCAGATACTGCAAATGATTTCTTCATACTGTCCCACACTCTTGATTTGTTCGTGCCATCCCTTTTTCTGAAAATCCCCTCATTCCTGTAGCTCTGCAACTCTTAAGCCCTTTCTCCCATCCATTTTCCATTTTTTTTTTAGAAAAAATAGCTAATTCCAAGGTCAATCGGGCTCTTTGAACACAGCTAATATTTTTGTGCTCTGTGCGCTCGGCAATTTACCAATCATTGTCAAATGGTATGATTGATGCTGTAACTGACTAAACTTCCCTCGAACCGTGCACAGGAGCAAGTGCACCAGACATAGTGCATCCGCTACTTCTACCTCACTCATGATAAATACCCCAGGAATGGCAGAAGCATTGGGGATGGGAGAGCATATGTTGCAATATCCTATGGATCTCTCTCTTCCCACCTTCCTCATATGGCTATACACACGTTATCCACTGTGAAGTGTGAGAAACCAGAAGGTGGCTCACCCACTTGTCCCTGGGGATCTGTCATACAGGTTGCCAGGACAGAGCCGTTGCTTTTGGATCCAGCTCCTGGGGTTGGACCAGTGTGGGAGGATCAGTGCATGGGACTCCGGATGGAGAGATGCGGTATCCCCTTCTCTGTAACACCTTTACCCCATCCTACCAAGTAGGATATTCAGGAACTCTACCCCCCAGCCCTCTACAACATGAACCCTTTCACACGGACAGCCCACTATGATGGAAGACAGACTAACACTTGAGCTGTATACCTGACGTCTCCCAATACAATGGTCTGGCGAGGTCAGGCCATTACTGACCATCACACACACTTGACTTCCATTAAGCTTCCTCACTCAGACAAACGGTGGAGCAGGAGAAAACACTCTGACCGAGGCAAGGCACACAAGGAAACAGCAGTTCCAAGATGGCAGTTTAACGAGAGAAGAAAGACAACAAAACAGAAGGGGATCGAAAGGAGGGAAGTTCCCATGACCTTTTCAACAAACAACTGTTACTTTCCTGAAACCTCGAGAATAGAAAATGTAAGACCAGCAAACCAGGCTGAAGAATCCTGCATTGTGTGTTGCAGGTACCCGGGACCCTCGTGCATCAATAATCAAGGCAGGGAGAAGTGGCAGCCACCGTGGTACTGTCCTTGCATCCAAGAACAAAGCAGCATCAGTGAAATCAACACAGCCAGTGAGTTGGGGAAATTGATACAAAACCTTTCTGTGTTGAAGCTAATGTTGTAAGCAACAACATTATATGTCGCTGGAATGAACACTGTTAAAACGTATGTGATAAAAGACACAAGTAAAGTTGAACTGCTGATGAGTCATTGAACTTTTAAAGCAAACTACAATACCTTTGACAGAGTGGTCCGGCACCGCGTGGGTGCTCAGTCAAAAGTCTATAAGATATCCAGCTGAGAATTGGCAAAGGGAAAGTGAGAAAGAGATCATATCAAGAAAAGAGCGAGCAATTGTGCATCGAAGTGGTCCTGCGATGGGTTGAGCAAAATCCTGCGCACAATCGAAAGCCTTTGATTTTTAAATTAAAGAAAGCTTGGAAAAGTAGATGAAGTTGGTGCAAGCCCGGATGATGGAGATCATTTGAAAGCTTTGTGTTAAAGTGGGTCTGAACCCGGCAGACGGGGACCTGGGCTGAACAGTAAATCACCCGAGAAGGTTTTGTGTTAAAGTGAGTCTCAGCGCGGCGGAGGGGTACCTTGGGTAAACCGAAAATCACCCAAGAAGTTGTACATGTGATATTCCAAGAAGAAAGTAACTTTAATGTTTGTCATGTTGCATCAGGCCTTCTGAAATAAGAGACTTTGAATGGCAAAGCGACTTTGGCACAGAAGGCCCTGATGTTGAGGTATTGACTGCCTCCTCCTGCGAGGGATGCCAAATAGTGTGCTAATCTCAAGTTTGCTGCCTTGTCTTGTGCTGAAAATGTGGGGAAGGGAAGCCAACGGCTTGAATATCCTGACATATCATTTCTTGAACACTTTTTTTAAAAATAACATTGTTTCCCACACTATTTGTATTTAAAAGTAAGGATTGGCAATAGGTTTATTAGTATCTGCACTTTTATTTTGACTGACTCGACTAGGAATGCATTATTATTATTTGATGGTTGTGGCTTGCTCCAATCTTTCAAGTTAGGATTTAATAGGCGTTTTTCAAACTCAATTGAGGTTAAATAAACACCCTTGAACTGTGATCACCTGTGTCTGTCTTACTGTTTGGTACAATGCCTTCCTTACAGAAGCCATGTGCATTCATTGTGCGATCTAATTCATCATCGTCATTATCAAGAAGATTATTATCAACATTTCTTTTTACTCTTCACATTTTCCCCTCGGACTGCGTAAAAATTGAACAATTTATTTACACTACTTGTCATCGTCAGACATGATGACCCAAGAACCAAGAGTACCACAAAAAACTTTTTAATGTCCACACAATTCAAAATCGTTAATATTTATTTTCCTAAACAAACATGATTTAAATTCCATGTCTCTATTCCCACAGCCATTCACACTGAAACAAACTGTGGATTCCTAGGGCGTACTTAAGTTTTATGCCTACTTATGTGCTAGTGGGTGGCTGCCAGTATCCCTTCGACTATCACTCAGGTGGATCCAATTCTTGCTGCCCTCCACCTTTGCGGCAGTCGCATAGATTACTCTGTGTGGCCCATGGAAACGCTGCTCATTCCAAAGATGCACAGAATTGCGGATGTAGATACGGTCCCCTGGAGATGCTGTCTCCCATGCTGATTGTTGGCAGTCTTGCCGATTTCTCCTGTTGTCTGTTGGTACGAAGACACAACCTGTGAAGATATAATCCTAACACTTCTGATTAACTCCCTAAGGCACTCTCTAAACTCCTCTCCTAGGACTGATACTGTTTTATGTGCATCCAATTCCATGTGTGTAGGTGAGAGAGTGTGTGTAGGTGAGAGAGGTGTGTGTAGCCTAGACCCTGAGGGCTCAGGTGAATGTCCCTCCCTGGCTGATTGTGTAAAACAATAGTGTCAGCCATCAGAACACATACCAGGATTTATTTAATTCTGCACACAATTTGACCAACCAGGCCTTAAGGACCCCATTGAGCCTCTCCACAATCAAGTTGGCCTGTGCGTGGCACACCAAGCACAACCTAGCTTTATTCCTCACAGCAAAGGGATCTCTGCAAACAAGGCATTGAAGAAGTGGGTTCCGTTCCCCACTGCAGAAACACCTCTTTCACCAGAAGCATCACCGCTGATTTAGCATCAGGATGTCTTCCTTGAGAAGCTGGTCTTCCCTCAACTGACACAGCACACTGAGCTTGCTGGTTGCCTGCACAACCATCAATCTGGATTTCGAGCATCCAGAGGCATTGAATCCTCTCTCCTGAACACCTGTGAAGAATTGCTTGCATCTCTTGACTCAAACTCACCCACTGTTCTCATTCTACTCGATCTCTTCTCTGCTCTTGACACAGTTAACCACTCCAACTTCAAAAAAAGGCTCCATGATATCCTTGGTATCTCGGAGCGCGCACTGCACTGGCTGATCTCCTTCCCTCCCAAGTTATCCGGGGTTCTTTCTCCTCAGGACTCTATCCTCTCGCCTTGGCTCTTTAACACCTATCGCACCCCTCTTGTTTACTTTATCTCCACTTTCTCCCTGCACTTCCAGTGTTATGCAGTTGACACCAACTCTTCTTTAGACTACCTTCTGCATCTCTTCTAACTTCCTCTGTCATTCCTGATTGCCTGTCCGCCACCCAGTCTTGGTGTACCTCCAACGATCTCTGTCTCAATCGCGAGCAAGACTAATATTCTTCCTATTGGGACTCCTGTTCCCTCTTTTCTCCCTTCACTCTGGCAACCCTCGATGGGATCTCCCCCCTCGCCTTCTTCTGAAACCAGAAACCTGGGAGTTATCTTCGACTCCTCTCTCTCTTTCATTCCTCACATCTTGGACCTTGCCAAAAAGGCCATTTTCAACTCTACTCAGGGGCATATTCCCTTTTGTTACCTTTCCCAATGAAGCTTAATGTCTCCAGAGCTCTGGTACACTCCAGGCTGGACTATTGTAAAAGCCTTTTCCTTACCCCTGTAACTGCCAGGCTATTATGCAAGTCTTGGAACTTAAGGGGTTAATCTTCCTTATTCTTCTCTCCGCCCCCTCCAGATAATCCAGAATAGGGCTGCAAGTCTTATCCTTGGCCTTAAGCCCAGGGGTTGTATGTCTCCTTCCAAAAATCTCTCCACTGGCTCCCGGTTGCCACAAGGAAACTATTTTAAATCCCTCTGCCTCATCCATAAGGCTGTGTGGGTCTGGGACCACGCTATCTGCAACTGACTCTCACCAAATGTTCTCCTTCCAGATCCCTCAGATCCTCCAGCTCCAACTCTCTGCTTGTTAAGTGTTTCACCAAGCAGAGAGCGGGTGGCCGTTCCCTCTCCTTGGCTGGCTCCCTACTCTGGAACTGCGTCCCCCTTTCTCTCCATCTTGAACCGGATCTCCTAAAGTTCCTCAAGCACCTCAAGACTTTCTTCTTCTCCTCCTCCTTCCCTCTCTCCCTCCCGTGCTAAACTCCACAGTCGCTGTGATTGGTTACATGGAGCCTATGCTTCCTTCATCCTGGATTTCAGTCCGATTACCTGCAGCATCCGCCTTCACTTATTGTATGTGCTGGTGACTCCTCTTCTATCAAGTGTTCTCTGCCTGGCACTTACCTGTTGCCTTTGCAATTGGCTCTCTGGCACATACCTGTTGCCTTGAATCTGGATCTCTGGCATTTCACCCCTCTGTGGAACCTCTAGCACTTCCCTACTTGCCCTGTCTCTTATCTCTCTGCACTTGCACCCTCCAAATGTTCACAAGGCCTAGTAGGACTGTTTAAAAAAATATTTTGCTCTTCACTGCTTTTATATTCCATTGTCTTACTGTTCCCTTGCTCCCTTCCCTTTGCCCTTTAGGTGCTTTAAAACACAATTTCTTGACGTATTTGAGCCTTACAAATGCCCAATAAAATAAATAAATAAAACAATACACAGGGACCAACCTCAAGACACTGGGAGAATGGACAAGTGACAACAATTAAATATTTTAAGTTACTTCACCTCATGATCATGTCCGCAAAGTCAATGGCGAGCTCCTTGAATGGACAAGAGGGCCTGGGCAAGATCCCCCTCACCGACCTCATGGTATTTCTGGGATTGAACTCCTTGCCCTCTACAGCATTATCTACATATCTACTTACCTGCTCTTGTAAGTTAGGGATAAACTAGTCCTCCTGGAGCTCTGCTGCAATTCTTGTCGAAAAGTATGCGCCGGGTAATGTAGTTACACTAGAGCCAAAAGAAGCAGCTCTACAGGAATTACTACCTTCCTCATCACCTCCTGTCTCCAAAGCAAATCTGTAGGGGAGAGAACACATCCTTTCTTTTTCCAGAGCTCCTGTTCTTCTGTCAGGGCTTTCCCTTGCATTTCTATTATCTGGAGCACCAAGACTGTGGTGTACGGGGCTGGTAACTGTACATGTTGGGACACAGTTTCCATTTTCTGGGAATCTGTACAAAAAAAAGTAAATATACTGCTTCCTTCGCCACAGTGCCTGCGGCTTCATTCCTGAGAGCTATTGACTAAGTGCAGTTAGTATGGGCTGTGCATTTGATTAAACCTATCTCTGCTGGCAAAGTTAATGGTTCAGTTAGCCAGGATAACAGCACAACATGCTGAACAGGGGATCCATTAGACCGCCTAAACCCTCTTCTCTCCCAACTTGATAACCCAAAATGGATGGTGGAGGTGATGTATGCATGGACAGAATAAACATTGATCGCCTTCCCCTTACTCATTTCCAGTGCCTCTATTAGTGCCACTAGTTCCGCTACTTGTGTTGAGTAATGAGAAGGCGATGGTCTCTTAAGTCTCACCCGGTAATCCCCATCCACACGACCCATGACAGCTCCACCTGCATGCCTCTCATCCATCTCCTGCTTGATGATTGAAGACCCATCAACAAAAAGCACCTCAGGCCCCTCCAAGACATTCTCATTCACATTCACCCTCTTTTCCTCTTATCCCTCATACATGGCACAATATTCTCAGATGCATCTGCTCTGCTATAAATGTCACAGGATTTAGTAGGTGACATCACGAAGGATGAATTAATGCATTTGACAAAATGACCTCATACCCTGACAATCTCTGAGTTGTTAACGTGGAGTTTTCTAGAATCACAAGGACTGCTTGCTCCAGGTACAATGTCACCAGGCAACACATAGCAATGGTTGAAGAAATTTGAATCGCGAAAGACGCTGCCGCTAGAGCATGCTTACAACAAACTGTCCCTGCATCACTGGGCCTAGGAGTCCCCTGTAATACGCTAAAAGTGTGTGGCTTAGCAGTGTTTTCCGGGTCAGGACCGCTGTCATCACCTGGCCATATGAATGTGAAAAAAGATAAAATGGCTTCTTGTAATTTGGGGTCACCCAGAACAGAGCATTGCTGATTGTGGCCTTGAACTCCTGAAAACAGCTCCACATTTCCTCAGGCCACTCTATTGCACCTTCCACCTTCTGTGCTTCCTTGAGTCCTTGTAGTTAGGGCCTCACATAACTAGAATAATCAAAGTTCCATTATCTACAATAGTTATAGAGCCCCAAAAACTGCTGCATCTGATTCACTGTAACTGGCTGAGGCATACTCTGAACTGCTGTGGCTCTCTCCGGCATTATCTTCATTCCTGCAGACTATATTCCTTGCCCCAGATATACTACCCCTCTCTGGCAGTACTGCCGTTTTTCTTTGTCTACTTTGTACCCCTTCTCCACGAGCAGGGTGAGGAGTGTAATAGATTCTCCTCCACACTGCTCCTCTGAAGTGCTACAGACTAATAGATTGTCCATGTACTGAATTATCGTACTGGACACATGTAAATTCCCCAGGCCCATCTGAACCACCCTGTTAAAACACTTGGAGATTTGCAGTACTCCTGAGGCAACCTTGTATGCTCAAATCTCTGACCACAATATGTAAACACTGTGAGGTACTGAGGTGTAAGGGAACAGAGAAAAAATCACTTTTTAAATCAATTTCCATGAAGTGGGTTGACCCAGTAGAGATGTTACAGAGAAAGGCGGCAGGATTCTGTACCACTGGAAATTCTGCCTCACATGATTGAGCGGCCGCAAATCCTGGACCATCCTCCAACTGGACCCCTTTGCTTTCTTGACAGGGTAGATAGCCGTTTGGCATGGGGACACAGATTGTATTATGCCTTGCTTTGAAAGCACCATAATGGTCTCATAAATCCCTTTGTCCCCTCCTTTATACATGGGGTACTGCTTTACACATAGTAATATCGCACTGAGTTTCAATTTTATCCTCACCACTCCAACATTCTTTAGCAGCCCTGCATCATGAGGCTTGCTAGTCCACAAATGGTCCAGCACTTTCCCCAAATCTTTCTTCCAAAATGGCAAAGTATTTGTAACTATGGGCATGGTTTGTGGTACTTCCCTTTGCTCCATTGGTATCTGGCAAGGCACCCCAATTTCAAAGACCATCTTTTCTGTGACTTCAGTGTCCCTCAGCAACAAGATTGAATCGATGCTCAGAACTGTGCCCCATTCTCCGCCTTTCTTATCTGTGCCTGAGAGAACCACCCTATTCTTCTTGATCACTACAGACTCTAAGAGAATAGTAACAATGGCGCTTGGAGTTACTTCCGGCGGCACCTCAGGCCAAAACAAGAACTCAAATGGTACCTGCCAGGCCTGATTTCTGATGCCAAGGACCCAACTCAACAAAACCATCACCCCATAAAGAAACAATGCTACATGCACGGGAACCACCCTATTCGCGCTGTCACCACAATAGGTCTGGAAATGTGGATACAACCCTGGGATTGAGCATACAATACCTTTCTCGGTGAAGGCAATCGACAACTGCAACTTGCTCAGGATGACCTTCCCAAAATATTTGCTGGGGTGTCGATAAACTACAACAAAGTGGCTGATACATTTTGATTACCCACCTTGTTGCAAAGAACTTCAGTATAAGGAACCAACAGTCTAGCCCCAGAGAAAACCTGTGTGTCCATTGTTTTGCCTGATAAGGGCAACTCACCTTCTTTAATGCAGGATTTTGTAGCTGCTGTGTCAACCATGAATGAGAATATTTGGTCACATACCTGCACACCTATCCGGGGTTCCTCTTCCAAATTGGTGGTAACGGACAGGACTGGGCACATCAGAGGCCCTTGTAGACTGCCTACTCCTGGTACATATTAGCTCCAGGGAGAGAAAAAGGATTTCCTCCAAAAACACATGCTCCAGTTTAATGCGTAACTGTTCCTTGGGGAAAGGATTCTTGTCCCATGTCTGCACCAATGCTTATGCTGGCATGGCCGGTGGGATTCCTTAGATCTGTGCAGTCCCAGTTTCAGGGTTCTGTTCAACCCGTGCCTGCTGCGATTGTACAGAGTCCGGGGCATATGGCAGAGTGGGGGCCTGCATCTGTTGAGCTCCCATGTTAAAGTACTGTGGCCGCGCACGACAATCTTGTGACATGTGTCTCAACCTTCTATATGACCAACACTAAATCCAAGAGAACCCTCGATAACTGTTTCCCCATCCGGCCATTGAACTGACGAACCATTGTTCCTAACCCACGTAATGATCTGATCCCTTGCAGAAATCATCCCCTGCCCATTGGAAACCCTCTCATTGGCCTTGGACTGGGAACATACCCATCAATCCACCCCTGTGTCAAACCCGGTTCACTGTGTCCCTTTCGTCCTGGTTGCCTCTGCTTTCCCTCCATAGAATTTGTTATTGTTGCCCCTTCTTCACAAATCTTCACCCATTTGTGTTTTGAATGAGCTTAGAATCTGTTGTTTGTGTCTATTCTAAACTCTTCCTCTCTTTTTCTTGTCTTATCTTTCTAAAATGCACAATTCGGGCCTGAATCAGCAGCCAACTTTTGGCCTCTATTCTTACCACCTTGTCTACATCATGCTGTACTTTCTTGGGGGCTCCTTTCTTTAGCATGTGATAGAAGATTTCTACGTTTTGATCCCTCCCTTTTCCTGCCTCTGCTCTCCACATACTCTCAATTAACTGGATGTGTGCGCCATGGTCATCCTCCAATTTAATTGTCTTTGTTAATATCGAATTTATATCCGGCGATACATAACTTGCAGGGCCCCTAATTGTTGAAAGCTGCTCCATCATGGGTGTTCATGTCTCGCTTTACCCCTGGATATCCAACTGTTTTCCAAAGCTCATCTGACCATTTCCCCATCAGAGCAGCAAATAGGCTTTTCATGTCTCCTAGGGCCTCCATGACACCAGCTGTCTGTTTCTCCAATGCAAAAATCAATTTCCCTGTGCCTACAGTGAGAGAAGGGAGTGTATTTACCAGGTTATTCAGGTCTCTGTGTGACCACCGGACATAATACGCCCTTTGTTGATGCTTCTGGAGTAACAGAAACTGAGTTACACACAATTTAGCTAGAGCTTCCCCCATCTCTCCCTTACTACTTCCTACGACCATGCAAGTATGGCGGCACATCCTATGATTCCATGGTATATTTGCTACAGCTGCTTCTGTAGTGGGAGGTAGGGTGACTACACCATGTTCTCCTTGCTCAGCATCCCACTCCTCATCGCCTACCTCAGCTAACCCATCTCCTGACTCTTCTACAAGCACAGAAACATACTCAACACTAGCATAGGGTGCTCCCTGCTCAGCCCCTCTACCTGTGGCAGTGACCTCATCCTCCATGTCCACCTCAACCTTTGTGATAACTGATTCATTGAGCCTCACGAGAACCTGCCCATGCCTCCATCTTCCTTCTTCTACATCCTTTGTCTGTCTTTCCTCTTTTTCCCACTCTTCATTTCTCTGTTGCCATAGCAACAATATCTTTTCATCCGCCAGCCTCAGTGCTTCTTTTATTTTTTTCCCGTTACTGCATCTCTATCACTTCTCGCAGCCTGTCATCTCTCCTAGCAGTAAAAGACCTGACCTCCTCCTTCTGCCTCCTTCTCAATACTATATCTGAGCTTCTAGTTGCCGGTCTCACTCTTGCTCTTTCATTTTGAATCTATCTGCAAATCTAGCAGTTGAAGGAGTAGCTTCCTTCCTGCTCTCTGTTCGTAACCTCTGTGCAGCCCTAATCATTGAAGGAGTCACCTTTCCACTTCCTTCGAGATCCCAATTTCTAGGAGTCACAGCCAATGGAGGCACTATCTATGTCCGTCTCGTAGTGACTGGAGTAGCAGCTGGGGAAAATGGAAGTACAAACTCAGGGTCTGTATACCGCTCTGCAGGTGATAAAGGATGACATCCATATGAGGGGAGTGCAGAAGGAACTCCTGCACCGTCCTTTTTTTGCTCCCTTTTCATGATTTTAACATTAAGTCCTTTCCCACCTTTTTCATACATGCACTAGAGCTCTGAAACATTTAGCTGCTTCTCTAATTATGAGCCCTTATGCTTCATAGTCAATAAGGTATGCAATTTCTCCAGTATCCCTGTATCATAGGTTCCCTCAACAGGCCAAGAACTTATCATCTTTCCCTTATTTTCCAGTAACCATTCTCTATGATACTTTAAAATGTTTGCCGGGCAATACCTGGCACAAATTATTCAACAGAGTCTCCATACCCCAACTCACGTTTATCAAAAACAAAAAATAGTTTCACAAAAACCTGATTCCGAGCTGAACATACAGCACAAACATTTTTCACCGAAAGAAATCCCTTTATACCGCTACCCAATTCCTTAGTTGAGCTTCACACACAGTCACCATACTTGTCTATATCACAATTGGCTCACTTCACTATTTGCTTAAATTCTCTTCTCACCCAAACACAGAGAACAACATTTTATCAAAAAGCACTCTGCCGGCCAATATCTCTGTGATAACCCCACCACTCGAACATAGGAGGGGTGCAATGCTTTCCATTACAGAACTGCTGTTCTTACTTATCCCTCTGTTTTCACTAGTATGATCATCTTTACTACAAGCCAATCTTTTCTTGACCACAAGAGGTTTCTCCTTCACTACTTCAATTAACCAAGCAGACTGAGGCAAGGGCTCTGCCCACACAGCCAATACACCACTAAGACTGCCAAGGATATAATTTAGAAAGATATCTACTTTTGAACTTACTATAAGATACCATCCCACCTTTAGGTGAGGGCTCCAGCCAACCAGGCAAGAAAGCCAAAGGGTTTCAAAACAACCCCCACTGTGGGCATGCCAGGTAGGATACCCTTCACACCTCTGAAATAAGAAACTAGGTGATGAAATATATTCAAGGGACTTACTGCACAGAACAGATCAATCACTCCATAAAAAAAATCTGCTTTTCCAATCCCCATAGTTTCAACAAATTCTGATCCCCCATATTCCAATTCCCCCCGTACAACCCCCACAAAAGAAATAACCATCTTTCCCTCTTTGCTTTACCTCCAGAAGTAAACTCACATGACACAAAGCGTTCCAATCTGGGGCTCATTCAATTCACTCTCCACAGCTTGATCACAGCATCACGCATCTGGGGAGCAGACAGACCTTTAACCAATATGGTGCCCGCCAACCTCTCTTTTTTAATTGTGCACGGAAGACTCGACCCCGCGGTGAGGTGCCGCAAGCTGAGTGGTGTGGACAGAAGACCCCCAATGGTTCAGAAAGCCTGGGTTACCTTTGTGGTTGCCAAATTTGTATGGACAGAGCCAGTATTACCTCAACAGAAACCCAGCCCACCACCTGAGGAACAAGTGCACATTTTGTACGTAAGGCAGGTTTTATTGTACAGAAATCAGGAACAGTTGGATAGTCCTGTGGAACCAAACCAATTCAAGTCCCAATAAACTACATCACTTGTTATATTTGTATATATTTTAGCAACAATTCCATCTTTTACAAATTAATTCTTTCGCATTGGTCATCAACAATCTTTACAAACATCTTCAGATCATATTCGAAGTCCACCTTTAATGGGGATTGGTCCGTGGTAGGTTCTGACATCATGGTACAATAAAACATTAACATACAAAATCATTCATTGCTTAGTAACAACTGACCTAGAAACTGTAACTTAAGAATGGTTTGCACATGGTCCACTCTGACATTGTAGCAATACGAGAAAGGTCTGAACAAACAGATTCTCTTTGAAGTATAGATGGTGAGCTCATCTGTCCCAGACTCCTGGCTCCTCTTAAGACCTACTAATTTATGTGACTACTACTCCAGCACAAACAGCCTCTAGTTTCAACCTGTGAAAACTGAAATACCCAATTTGTCTGGAAAAAAAACGATTGAATGGTATATTTGACCAATTTTGGTCAGTACCATTCTATCACTGCCAAAAATAAGGAACATGAGGAGCGGAGGTTGCGGGGGACTTCCCTGCTCTCCATGTTCGGTATTTTTTGCAACAGGCATTGCAGGGGTTTCCCCCGCTTCCTCAATATCGGAAGCGGGGGACCCACAAAGAAAAAAAGAAGAAAAAAGAAGAAGGGACCATGCAGCATCAAATCCAACCTGCATTAGATGGACAGATCTGATGCTGCAGGCTACAGGAGAGGCATCGCCGGTGGGAGAACTGAGAAAAGGTAAGTAGGGTGAGTTGTAGGGCTACTGGTGGTTTGGGGGACAGTAAAACAACCCAAATCCATACTAACAATTGACCGTCGGATACCCTGGATTCGGGCCCCATCTTTATTGTTGGATCAAGCAAATATCAACCCCCTCTACGTGACTTCAATGCAATGAGCAAGATGACATCTGTTCCTTTGCAGAACTGTTAAATCATAAACCTTTGTCCTGCTTGCAAGCTGACCTTTTACTGGATGATTCATTCTTCATCATTCATCCCCCTAGGCGTGAAAAAAACAGAATGTCCAAGCTGCCTAAAAATGCACTGTGTAACTGCTAACTGCAAAGTCTGAAAAATCTACCAAAACCCCACTAGATTCTGATTTAAATAAACTCAGTATTTAAGCTTCTTTCGTATGTTTCTCTGTGTGATTAAAACCTCTTAGCGGCCCTGTAGTTATGGTTAATCAAACCCATGGTTGAATCCTTACCAAACTTTCCAAAATCGTTATATGGCCACATAAGATTGATTCTGAGAAGTTCAGTGAGGTTTCGTCAAGAGCGGGCAAAGTTATGGGGGTTCCCAAGATTTCAGTTTATTCAATAGATGCAATGGAAAAAAGAATGTGCTTACGTCTACCGCCCAAACCGCTGGACGGACTTTCATCAGATTTGCGGCAGGAGCAGCGGCTTGGTCCTGAAAGCGTGCTTTTTTAAAATTTGTTGTAAATCCGTCCACTATTTTTTTTAAAAATGGGCCTAAAGTAGGTACAAAAAAATGTGTGATATCTGGGTTTGGGCTTCAGACTCACGTCCCGTTTTGTCTGCAGACGGGCATCCAATTGGCCTAGAGGGTGACGTGAAGTCCACGGACATCTGGCATGCGTACTGTTTGGATGGTGAAAAGTGTGAAGTGCGTCAGATTTTTGGAAGTGCCCAGCATGTTGGATTCGCAGACAACCACCACTGTCCGCGAACACTGTTGTAAAAATAGATTAAAAACACAACATTGCACTTGTCAAACTTATCAAACAATCTCTGGGGAGCTGAGGGGTGATGAAGATGGGATGGGATATGGCTGTAAGAAGCAAAAGAACTGGTGTTTTCATCCCCGAAATCCGCGAACAGTCCAGATGTTTGGGTACAGTCCTGTGATGTTCGCAAACACTTTAGATGTTCTGGGACATCTATGCCTATTTCTGCATTACTAGGTTGATGAAAAGCAGTTTTTGGATGGCTTATAACTTTGGCGCCACTCAATTAAATTTTATTCTAGACCTGTTGCTGAATGGTTTTGGAAACTGTGGAGCTGTTTGCTCAAGAGGGAACACAATTAGAGGGGGGTCCCAAAATATTGCAAAGACTTATAAATGTGGTGCCATTTGATAAATCTGCACAGAAGTTTGCAAAATGATTTTAAATCTAGATATAAATGTTATTGCAAGGTTTCATGGTCTGGAACGGGGGTAACGGTCCGGAGCCCTCATTATTCACCCTCGCTTTGCTTGTGCCGATAACTTGGGCTGTTGGGCCATTATCCAACATTCCAGTCCCTGGAACGGGGGATGAACACAACATTATTCCCATTAGCATAACACAAAATGCCAACGGGAATGTTGGAAAATCTTATTGAGTCTATGTACTTTACTGAGAGAGGTAAAGTAGATTGAGTCTATAAGATTTTTTTTTAGTTCTATTTTTTAATTGTGAAAAAAGGTTCCTAAAGGAACATTACTTTTGTTGTTTTTTGATGGATGAGGGAGGAGGCACTAAGCACTAATATGGAGGGGCAGGTGGACAGGGGAAGATGTTGCACGTGTGTTACTGCTAAGGTAGGACACAGTGGGCCTCATTCCGAGTACGGCGCTAACCAATAGCGCTATTAACGCCTTGGTTGACGCCGTACCGGGACCGGCAGCGCCTTGGTGGATGGCGGAATTTCCGCCCCATTCCAAGGTTGGCGGGGCGGTAATTCCCCATTCACCAGGGCTCTTCCCCATTCCCAAATTAGCCCCCATAGGGCTCAATGGGAATGGGGAAGATGCAAATAACGGTGCCCGTTCATTACGGTCACCGTTATTGGCTTGGAGGCCCCTTTGCGCCCTCGACTTTAACACCTGCTCAAAGCAGGCGTTAAGGGCGAGGGCGCAAAGGGAACTCGGAGTATGGCGGTAAGGGATCACCGCCACCGGTCTCGTTACCGGTGGCCGCTATCCCTTACCGCCATACTCGGAATGAGGCCCAGTGTTTCTCGTGCTCCTTGATTACAGCTTCAAAAGCACTTTGAAATTGCTTCCCCCGGCAGCGTTTTGTGTTGCAGTCTATACAGAGGACTTTTGTCTTTGAAAGAGATATGGATCAACAGCCTCTTTTATTGCTTGCAAGGTAGCTGGTGGGATTTTGTGTCCCATTACAGTATTGGTTTAGGAAGATGAGGTGAGGAAGACAGCCTACTAGTTGCTAAGAAAGGAAGAACCTTTCTGAGAGCATTGCAGTGGTTGGATTTGGTGTGGCGGTGCATGGAGGTGGACCCATAGCAGTACTGTCCAGGTGGTCCATGACTGAGTACAAAGTTGCAATCAGTGCATTTCAATTTGGTAGCTTTAGCCTTGGGTACAATACCAACAGTGGTAAGAGCTGTTCAATGGTACATTTTGAGCTTGAAAGTGCATAGATCAGTAGAAAATGCAGTTCCGAACTGTCCTCGAAGGATGGACCTGATCACGAAGTGGGACGCGTTCGCAGACACGTCATCATGCCCTGCGTGAGTGCATGGTCACATGGCACTGTCCGGAAGGTCTGTGATGATGTCAGACACTTGCGGACGTCAATGGATGCAAACACTATGGAAAAAGTTGCTAAAAGTGTTAAAAATGATGCTAGAAGGTGGAAAGTGGCAGAGTTTTAAGGTGAATTGGACACAAATGAGGCTAAATTGGTGTAAGTATGATATTAGTATGTTGCAGAAAAATAGCATGCACTGGTAAAAACTCACGAAATTCACTGACATTTTTTTTTTTAAAGGGACCATATCATTAAGTTGCACTAATAAAAACCTACACAAATCACGGAAGAAACTTTGTTAAAGGGACTTTATGGTTAAGTTGCACCAATAAAAACCAATGAAATACAATGAAAACATGTTGTTAAACCGACATTACAAGTAAAACCGAAAAACCTCAGAAATTCAGCAGTTATGATAAGCTAAGCAACCATAACTCGCCCCACCAACGTGCACTGCTAAGACTAACACCCAGGACATCAAAGATGACATCACAAATGTCATTGATGACATCACTGAGGACATCACATTTGAAATTAATTTTCATTAAAAGTCTCTAAAAAGGGTTTTGTTTATAATGTTAGTAACACAATGTCAGGGAGACCTATCATGAACATCTTAATGTATTTAAGAATGTACTCATCTGAACAAGACATGATATTGGAGTGTTGATGTTAATACAGAAACCTAATTATACATACACATTGGCAATGACTGCAGCATGCACTCAAGAAGTACAATATGTTTAGTCTGTTAATTTTGGATAGTAAAATAATGAATGGTACCTTACGAGAGGTTTGATTAATGATGAACATGGAATAAATAGCTAATAGCTAATAAGTCAAGACTTACTACATACGTGTTTTACTATAAACAATACATATGAAGACGCACAATGCATACAATTATGAGGCACAAACAGGGAAACTTCAGTAAGGAGGAAATAAAAAACACCACCCATAAATTACGGTGCTCTTAGACTTAATAGTGAAGTACACAAATTAATTGTGTGTTTGAGGCTTAGTTATTTTCCCATGTATGTGCACCATGAACTGAGGCCAAATGCTAAGTAAAGAAAGTGCCTTAACAAAATACAACAAGGTTAATGTCTACATATGTAACACGTTCTTATTTTTAAAATTGTCCCTATACTTGAAAAAAGCCACGTGGCCTAGATATGTCAGTGAACGAAAAGAAGTGGCCCAGATATGTGATGTCATCGATGATGTTATCAATGACATTTGTGATGTCATCTTTGATGTCCTGGGTGTTAGTCATCTTAGCAGTGCACAAAGGTGGCACGGTAATACCCCCCTCCCGCACTGGCTCAGCGCTTATTGTAAAATAATAATTTCTCCAACACAGATGTGCAATATATTAGGGCCTCATTATGAGGCTGGCGGTAAGGGGTTAACGGCACCGGTATGGATGCCGGTGCTGTTAACTCCTTATCGCCGCATTCCGAGGTCCCTTAGCGGGTCCCAATAAGGCCGGCTGGTAAAAGCAGCCATTCTTAGCGGGAGCCGCTAAGGGACCAGGGAGCTAATAACGGGCCCATAATTAACGGGACGGTTATTAGCTCCATCCCCATTCCCATTGAGCCCTATGGGGGCTCGAATGGGAATGGGGATGGGTTTTTTGAATGGGGACTTACCGGGTCCTCCAAGGTTAGAATGACCCATTAAGTCCCCATTCAGGGGATCTGGACACGACTTTAGAGGCAGCCATGGGGCTAATAGCACCATGGCTACCTCCAAACTCGTAATGACCCCCTTAGACTGAAAAGACACTAATTCCCCAAACCCGTGTATGCATTAATTTCTTTACATGTTTATTTCTTTTTTTTATTAAAAATGTAGTTGTTTGTGAATTTGCAAATAGAAATCTGTAAGAAGGTAAACAATAGTTTATCATAAAGCAAGCTCTAAATAACACAACAGAATTTCCACTGCAAATAAAGCTGTACATATTTACTGACACTTACTATCTGCTTAGCCCAAAGATGTTTACATCAACAACAGTAAGCATATGCACAATGTGACTTCTGCAAACATACCTACATTGTTATTAAAAAATTAAATAATGGTATAACCGAACATATAAATAACATTATGTCTAATGTCATAAGTGTTTCATCTATGTATACATACTCTTTTTTGTTTTTTTAAAGAAGATGAGTAAAAATTGGCACTTTAAAAAAATTAATGATGACAATTAATCTGGTTTTCAGGTATAAACATATCGCAATCCTTAGTTTCACCACCTCCCACATCTACCCATTGGTGGCATAGACTACAGACAAATCTCTTAACTTAGACATTGGCAGCCGGAAAAACTACAACATGTAGAGTTGACACATATGCCAAAGTCGAGGGTTCATTAACTGTTGGTGACATCGCACTGATAGAATCCACTGCTGGAAGTGGTGTCAATTTCCATGCATGTAATACATGAGCCACAAGCATTTTTATTTTGTGGTGCTCAAAATATTTCCAATACGCATCATTCACATCATCCCAGGATACTCACACCAGGTGATTTATAATGATTGATGTTACCAATCTTCGTGACAGGACATTAGAAGGGCCACAACTTAGTGTTTTCTTGCACAATATGAACTGAACATTCTCCACCTCCCTTTGAAAGCACCATAAATTCACCTTAATTATCTTCCACTGTCTACACAATTATGATTCCTGTGGCTTTCTTCCTGGGTGCTGATGGATTGGGGTCCAATATGCTGTTATCATAGCTGCTTCTCATATTATATCATGATTGCACATGTTAAAATGTCCAACTGGGAAGGAAAACGTAAAATTACAAAAATGATAACTCTAAAAAGACAATGCCATAACAAAAATGAAACCACCTCTCTACCATTTCTTATGACTCTTTACCAGTGGCGTCGCCAGGAATCAAATTTAGGAGGGGCACAGGGGGGGCCAAAGACAAAAGTAGGGGGGGCACAGACAAAAGTAGGGGGAGAACATGGTCACTGCTCATCTTAGGTAGGGGGGGCACAAGGGGGGGCACTGGGTTTGACAGGGGGGCCCGCCCCCCCCCCCGTCCCCCTGTAGCGACACCACTGCTCTTTACATGTAGTGCTCCAGTGCTATAGCTGTTTGAAGACGTTGGCTGTTGTGGGCAGCACCTTTAATGGATGGGGGATAATTCTTCACAAAAAACACTCACAGCTACAATGAAAATGTAAGACCACATGCAAGCCACAAGGTCTTCTGCCCAGTATGGTCCAGACCATTCAGAAGGCATTAGATGCTAGTTTGACATATAGTTCACAGCATCTATCCCTCATTCAGAATTAGATAAAGTTATCCCAAGTCATTGACAAGGTCAGAAATACAGGCCACCATGGAAGAGGAAAAGGGGGAAAAAGTAAGTCCGCAGGGCACATGCTGGCCACACACCTGCAACTACACCACAAAAAGAGAAAAGTGGCAAAAGAAAAGCACTGAGATTGAGGATAAAATAATGTACATTGTGCAAAATAACCTCACCCAGTTCACTGGAGGAAAAAGAAAGCTGGCATGACCAATCCAGTAAAGAAAAGGCAGAAACACTATTATCTTTCAGAGAAGATAAAGACAAAAAAGCTCAAAAAAATAGAGACAGAGTAAAATCATTATAGAGGTATTAACTTGTCCCAATCCTTAGCTACACCACCTCACACAGCTAAGCTACCCATCAGCGGCATAGAAAACAGATAACTCTCATAACTTAGACATTGGCAGACAGTAAAACTGGAACATGTGGAGTTGATAGTGCTGCCAAAGTTGAGGGTTCATTAACTGTTAGTGGTGTTGCACTGATGGAATCACCTGCTGGACGTAGTGCCAATTTCCATGCACATAACACATGAACCCCAAGAATTTGTATTTGGTGGTGCTCATGCAATTTCCAAAACACATCATCAACATCCCAGGAGATTTGCACAGATGATTTATCATGATTCATGTTCCCAATACATCTGATGGAACATTAGAAGGGCCAATGTCTTAGTGTTTTCTTGCAAAATGTGCACTGAACATCCTCTGTCTCCCTTTTAAAGCATGGTCTATAATCTGCGCACAAGAATCTACTGTAATAAGGCATCACTACTACTGCTGTTCCCATGATTAGACATGTTCAAATGTCCAACTGGTGAGGAAAATAAAACAATTAAAAATAACAACTCTAAAATGACAAAGCCACAAAAAATAAAGCCTCCTTTCTGAACTTCTCTTGCATTGCTAATGACTCCTTTAATAGAGTTTTAGGGTGATGGAGGGATATGAATACTCAGGCTATTGCTGGGAGCCCCTGTAATGGGTTGAGCTTGATTCTGCACAACCACTATTCACAACTATAGTGAAGATATAAGACAACATATAAGCCAGTATTTAGGTATTAACTTGTCACAATACTTAGTTACATCACCTCCACAGCTACCTATTGGTGGCATAGATCACACATAACTCTCATAACTTAGACATTGGCAGATGTTAAAACTAGAACACATGGAGTTGACACTGTTGCCGAAATCGAGGAGTCATTAAATGTTCTTGACATCGCACTGATAGAATCAACTGCTGGATGTGGTTCCAATTTCCATGCGCATGCTATATTAGGTCGAAGCATTTTTCTTTTGTGGTGCTCGTGCAATTTCCAATATGCATCATCCACATCATCCGAAGAGACTCACACCAGATGATTTATCATAAGTAATGTTTTCAAGTTCTCTGACAGGACATTAGAAGGGCAGCAACTTCATGCTTTCTTGCATAATGTGCACTGAACATGTCCCAACTCCCTTTTAAAGCACTACTCATTCACCTTAAATATCTCCAACTGTCTACACCCATCACATTTTGATCCCTGTGGCTGTCTTCCTTGATGGTGATATATTGGAGTTCCACATGGTATCATCATTGCTGCCGCTGCTCATATCATAATTACACATGTTAAAATGTCCAACTAATAAGAAAATTGTAAAATTACAAAAATGACAACTATAAAAAGACAATGCCACATGTAAATTAAGCAACCTCTTTAGCATTTCTGATGACTTTTCAAATGGAGTGCTCCAGTGCTACAGGTGTTTCAAGACTCTGGTTCTTGCTGATAGCACCTTTAATGGGTGGAGGTTGATTCTGCACAACTACTCACAACTACAGTGAAGATATAAGACCTCATATAAACCAAAAAAGGCTGTAGTCCGAGTAAAATCAATATTGAGATATTAATATGTCCCAATACTGAGTTAAACTACCTCCCACAGCTACCCATTGGTTGCATAGATCACAGATAACTCTCATAATGTAGACATTGGCAGATGGTAAAACTGGAACATGTGGAGTTGACGCTACTGCCAAAGTCGAGGGTTAATTAAATGTTGGTGATATTGTACTGATACAATCAACTGCTGGACGTGGTGCCTGTTATGCTCACCTGGTATCCACAGGGGCACCACACGATACCGGATGGAGTTCTAAGCACTATCCCATACCCCTCTCTGCTTGGCTATGTGCCAGATGTTGGGTAGCACCTATAACAGGAGAATGGAGGGTTAAGATAATGGTTCTGTGATGAGTGGACTCCCACCTCCCTCTGGTCCAAATCCCCTCCCTTGGGGTTACTGCTCACCTTAGGTTTTTGTGCGTTGAACTCTCCATCCTTCGTCTCTGTGTATTGGCGCATGGTTGGTGCGGGTTTCCGTGGACCTAGTTGCTTCACTGGTCCGTGTACCCTTATGTCGGGTCCAGACCGGCTGTGACTCTGACTCTGCTTGCTGTCTTCCAGGTGAGTTATAATGTCTTTTCTGTCTTTATTCTGCCTCTTTCTTTCCCTCTGTTTTCTCTGTCTTCTCGGCATCTTGCTCCACTACGCTGTTCCCTAACAATGTCTCTTTTTGTTTTCACAGGGATGGTTGTGATCTCGGTGAGTTATTGATGCATGGAGCGCTGCACTGTTTATTGGTGTTAATTGCTAACCTGTTTTCTCTTCTCTTCTTTGTACAGGTTGCAGTGATGTTCCGGAGTGATGATCGATGGAAGCGCTGCTTGCCCAGGTAAGTGCTTTGTTAACGCTGACCTTGTTCTTTCTCCCTTGCAGGTTGCAGTGAAACCTGGAGCTGCTGGGCGGGGTAAGAGAATTGCAAGGTGCTGCCAGGACTCGCTACTTGCCCAGGTAAGAATTGGTATTAATGCTGTCCTTGTTTCTTTACCTTTGCAGGTTGCGGCAAACTCCGGAGATGGGCGAGGTAAGCAAAGCGCAGGATCGATTCAAGGCCAGTTACTTCACAGGCAAGTGTTCTTGCTCACTAATGCTTTCTTATGCTTCCAGGTTATTAATGGAATACGGATCTAGGGCTTCAGGATCGGGCCACCGGAGAAGCAGATGAGCAGGAGCTGGACACAGTGAGTGTTATGCTACAGGAGTGCAGAATAACGCGAAGCGTGTTCTGCTGTTTGGATGTGGCTTAAATAACCTAGGTAAAGTAGTTACAGGCCAAGTAGTTGCAGGCCCAGCCACACCCAAAACACTAGACCGCATGGCTTGGTTCTAAAGAACTGAGCTGTGTAATAGGCCTCCAAGTTGGATTAAGATCCAAAACTGGTATTGCTTTATTCCTGATAATGAGCCTGGCACCAAAGGCACCAGGACTGACTCCATGTATGTTTCTGATGGAGTTTTAAGGCCCTTGGGGCTGGTGTGAAGGTCTTTAGGCCCACTGCTGCCAGGGGGCTGTTATACCTGAGGGGGTCAGGGGCATGGATCGTGACAGCACTCCCCCCTAAGGGCCCTCTCAAGGTATTTCCTCCGTCTGGCCTGGTTTTGTCGGATGGTTCCGATGAAATCATCTTACCAGGTGTGGCGCATGGACGTGCTTGCTAGGCTCCCATGTCCTGTCCTGAGGGCCGTATCCCTTCCAGTCCACTAAGTAATATAACTTGGACCTTGTGAGTTTAGATTCTAGGATGTCCTTGACTTCAAATTCAGGTTCTCCATAAACCAGTACCGGATTTGGTGGTGTTTTGACCCGGGTCCAGGCTGAACAGGTTTTAAGAGTGACACGTGGAATACAGGATGGATCTGCATATTTGGTGGTAAAACTAGTTTTACTGCCACAGGATTTATAATAGCATTGACGCTATAGGGCCCTAGATATCTGGGAAGAAATGTTTGAGTTCCTCTTATGGGCACGTGCCGAGATGCCAACCTGACGTCATCCCCGACATGGTAGTTGGGGCTTTTCTTCAGTGTTGATCAGAAAATCTTTTCTGTCTTTCTTTGACTTGGATCAAGTGTTCTGCTGCCTTTTTGAAGGCTTGAGTGATGGTCGTATGTAAAGTCTTCACCGCAGGCATTTCCAAGGCCATGGGGATATCTAATTCGTAAGTATGTGGGTGCCTTCCATATACGGAATAGAATGGACTCTGTCCGGTACTGGTGTGTACCAAGTTGTTGTAGATATATTCGGCTAGCCACAGCACATCCTTCCAGCTTTCTTCCACTTGATGTAACATGCACCGTAGGTATTGCTCTAGTGTCTGATTCATCCGCTCCGTTTGCCCATCAGTTTGGGGGTGGTGACTAGTGGACAGACGAATATTGATTTGGGCAATTGCACAACTCTTCCTCCAGAAGTTAGACACAAACTGACTCCCTCTGTCAGAAATCAGGACGGAGGGGAACCATGTAATCGTACGATTTGCTCTAAAAACACTTTTGCCAGACTGGATGCATTTGGTAGACCCTTAAGCGGAATTAAATGGGCCATTTTAGAGAATAGGTCAACAACCACTAGGATAGTGTTGAACCCTTGACAGGGAGGCAGATCTGTGATAAAATCGAGGGAGAGTTTGTGCCAATGTGCAGGTGGAATTTCCAGGGGTTGAAGAAGGCCCGCAGGTCTTTGTTTCTGGGATTTATTCTCTACACAAATGCACATGACAGAATAAACTGTATAATGTCCTTTCGCCAGGTCGGCCACCAATAATTTCTTTTCACCTTGGCTAGGGTCTTGGCAATTCCTGGATTTCCTTCTATCAGGGGGTCGTGATAACCAGAAATGACTTGTTCTTGTAGTGCCTTATTCGGTAGATATAAACACCCTCTGAAATACGGGAGTTGGTTCTTTGTTGTGTAATGTTAACCTTGAGTGGTCCAGTCTTGGAGAGCCTCAGTGTTCATTAGGAGCCGAATTTCTTTTGGAGTTCATCCAGAGATAATGTTGTTGTAAGTCCTAGTAGTTTGTCACCTGGAATAATGCCCACCGGGTCTGGGGTTGAATAAGCATTCTCATCAGTACACATGCGGGATAGGGCGTCGGCTTTTCTGTTCTGGACTCCAGGTCGGTACGTGATTATGTAATCATATTCTGCGAAGAATAAAGCCCATCGGAGTTGACGGGAAGATTGAGCCTTTGCCGTCTTGAGGTATTGTAGGTTGCGATGGTCAGTGATTACTGTGATGGTATGTCTGGCACCTAGGAGGTATTGCCGCCAAGCCTTGAAGGCTGCTTTGATCGCTAGGAGTTCCTTGTCTGTTATTGCATAGTTAAATTCAGGTATAGTACATTTTCGTGACCAAAAGGCCACGAAATGTAATTGGCCTGTTTCGGGATCCTTTGGGAAAGAACAGCCCCCATTGCCATGCTGGAGGCATCTGTTTCCACTACATATCGGAGATCTAGGCGGGGGTGTGGTAGCACCGGAGCTGAGGTAAATCTTTTCTTGAGTTCTTGGAAGGCCTTCTCTGCCTCTTCTGTCCATTGGAGCACAATCTGGGAGAAACCCGGGATGAATCAGTGATAAAAGTTTGCAAAGCTGAGCATACTTTGGACTCTTTTGACTAAAGACAGTGATGGCCAGCTAAGGATGGCATCTACTCTGTGCATATCCATCCGGATACCTCTGGGAGTGATGACAAAACCAAGGAACTCGACTTCGGTGACATGAAAGGAGCAATTTTCAAGTTTGGCATATAGCTGGTGCTGTCAGAGTTTTGCAAGGACAGAGCGAACGTGCCTGACATGGTCCTGTTTCGAAGAGGAGTACACCAAGATGTCGTCGATGTAAACTAGGGCACATACGTCGATCAATTCCCATAGTACATTGTTCATGAAGTACTGTAATGCGGCGGGAGCGTTGCAAAGCCCAACAGGCATCACCAGATACTCGTACATCCCATACTTAGTACGAAAGGCGGTCTTCCCTTCCTCTCCTTTCTTTACACGCATGAGATGGTATGCCCTCCTGAGGTCCAATTTGGTGTAAATTTGGGCATCCTTGACTTGGTCCAGCAGTTCTGGGGTAAGGGGTAAAAGATAACGGTTTTTAACTGTTACCTGGTTTAGTGTGTGGTAGTCGATGCACGTTCTCAACCTCTCCTCCTTCGTGGGTATGAAGAATAGGGGCGAGACTGCCGGGGATTTGGACGGGTGGATAAAACCGTTTGCCAAGTATTGGTCCAGATATGATTTCAAGTCGAGATTTTCAGGTTTTTGAGGGCATAAATTCGACTACACAGGATTTGTGCACCAGGCACAAGGTCGATATGACAGTCATATGGCCTGTGAGGGGGTAAGGTATTAGCCTGTTCTTTTTGGAAAATGTCTTTGAAATTGTGGTATTCACTTGGTAGTGTGCTTGTTACACCTAGTACCAACGCCTCTTTATCTTGGATAGGTGTCTCTGGGTCAGACGATGCCATTTCCACTTGGTAGCACGCATGAGCACACTCATTGGAGAAGGCTAATTTCTTGGCTCGCCAGTCGATGTTAGGATTGTGAGCCACCAACCACGGTATCCCTAGAATCACCCGGAACTGAGGGGCCTTAATAAGGTCGAAGGCAATGGCATCCCGATGTTCGTCTTGGCACAGAAGGGTAAATTCTGCTGTGCATTGAGTTACAGGACCAGAAGCTATCTCCGTGCCATTGACAGTGGTGACCTTCTCAGTTGTCATTTTCTGACAGAGGGGAAGCCCCATCCTTGTTGCCAGGCCTTGGTCTATGTAGTTACCAATGGCTCCGCTGTCTATGTATGCCTCCACAGCATGCATCCGAGACAGTTGTTGGTGACTGATCAAAATCACAGGCAGGGCAAGGTGTGAGGTCTGTGGCTCTTTTCCTTTGCTCGACAAACGGACCTGTACGCTTGCCGGGCCTGGACGTTTTCTAACTCTTGTTCTCCTCCTTCTTTCTCTGTAGCTCCAACTGTTCTCCTAGGGGGTTTTACGGAACATTTTCTGAGGAAGTGACCTGATTTCCCGCAGTACAGGCATAATTGCTGTTGTCTCCTTTTGTCTCTTTCGGTCTTGGTTAATGGGCTCCGTACCGCCCCAATTTGCATGGGTATCCGAAGTGTTTTCTGATGAACGCGGACTGTTCTCCTTTGAGCGGACATACAAAGTCTGATTCTCCATTCTGGCTCGATCTGTCCTTCGATCTTGCAGCTTGTGGTCTAGCTGCACCAATAGGTTGATGAACTCTGCACAGTCTTTTGGTGGGTTTACCACCTGAGCTAGGACGTCTTTCAATCCCCCCCCCTAATCCTCGATGGAATAACGTTGTTCGTTTCTCCTCAGGCCACCCAGTTGCAATGACAAGTATGTTAAAAGTGGCGATATATGTTAACAAATCTTGGCTGCCTTGGCGGAGGGACAGAAGTTTGTTACCCAGAGCTTGGCCTTGGGTATGTCGGGCAAACAACTTCTCCATCTCCTGTTGAAACCTCCTGAAATGCCGTAGGAGTGGGTCATCCTGGCTTACTAACGGTATGGACCAATCCCCGGCACTGTCACTCAGATATGACAGAATGAAGGCAACCCGCGACTGATCGTTAGGAAAGGCTGCGGGTCTACAACGAAAATGGAGGAGGCACTGGTTCATGAATACTGCATATTTTCTTCAGTCCCCCGTAAAACGTTCCGGTGGGGCCAAAGGAACAGCCCCAGGGAGGACCACCTGCACTGGATTGACGGATGTGGCTGGAAAAAACGGAATACTTCCTGGCAACGGAGCCTGCCCAGCCTGTGTTTGGATCAATTGTCTGGCTAATTCATCGGTGCTGTCCTTGGTGACAATCAACTCCCTCCTAAGGGCGTTGGTTTCTTGCCGGGCGGAGTGCACCTCAGCCTGTCATTCTCCGAGTAACTAGGCTAGTTGGTCAGTCTCTGATGTTTCTATGATGCCCAGGTGGATGTTTTAATTGAGGCTTCACATTCTGTTCCGCTCACCTGGGATCCACGGGGGTGCCACACGATACTGGATGGAGGTCTAAGCACTATCCCGGACCCCTCTCTGCTTGGTTATGTGCCAGACATTGGGCAGCGCCTATAACAGGAGAATGGAGTGTTAACATAATGGTTCTGTGATGGGTGGACTCCCACCTCCCTCTGGTCCAAATCCCCTCCCTTGGGGTTATTGCTCACCTTAGGTTTTTATGCGTTGAACTCTCCGTCCTGCGTCTCTTTGCAGGAGTGTGTGGTTGGTGCGTGCATTCCGTGGACCTAGTTGCTTCACTGGCCCGTGTGCCCTTATGTCGGGTCCAAACTGGCTGTGACTCCGACTCTGCTTGCTGTCTTCCAGGTGAGTTATGTCTTTTCTGTCTTTATTCTGTCTCTTTCTTTCCCTCCATTTTCTCTGTCTTCTCGGCGTCTTGCTCCACTACGCTGTACCCTAACAATGTCTCTTTTTGTTTTCACGGGGATGGTTGTGATCTCAGAGTTGCCGCGCTGATGTCAAAGACCACGGTGAGTGATTGATGCGCGGAGCGCTGCGCTGTATTTCATGTTAATTGCTAACCTGTTGTCATGATGCCTACCCCCGGGGACCCAGACCAAGTCCAGCAACCCCGGAAGCAGGCATCAAGTTTGTCCAAGCAAGCCCAACAACCCCTGCTAGGGGCTATTTGGGTGCAGTCCTGGGGTCTATGGCGCCATGCTCATATGGAGAGTCAGTCCTGGCGCTATAGGCGCCAGGCTCATAGATTAAAACTTACATGATGCAGACCATGCTGCAAAATTTCCTGATGCAGACCATGCTGCAAGAGCTCCAAGCCAAAAGAGGCTTGGAAGGGACTACTTTACCTAGGGACTATTTTTTTTTACTCGGGTGGGGCTGGGGAGGAATACTTACCTGGGACTACTTTGGAGGCTATTTAAACCACGGCCGAAGAGCAGCACACGCTTCGCGTTATTTTGCATCCAGCAGCGTAACGCTCACCGTGCCTGCAAGTCTGCATCCAGTCTTCTGCCACGCCCGCCTCGAGTCTGGAGCTCCTAGAAAAAGGGAGAAACAAGGAGAAAAGGTTAGAACAAGAGCAATACCTTTGATCCTTACCTGAATTCCCGATCCACCGCGCCTTCGAGCTGGAAGAAAGAAGTTATTTCATGCCCGTCGCCTCGCCTGCTGCAGCGCCGCGCTGAACTCACCGGCCTTCGCAGCATCTTCACATTCCACCGCATCCTTTTGCATGTTCCCCGCTGCACTCCGGCACCTAAGGGGAACACAAGAACAGTAAGGTGAGCCAAGGGAATAAACAGAGGCAATATTAGTTACCCCCCATAAACTTACCTGATTTTACCAACGGGGGTACTATTCCTCTTCACGGGTCGGCGCTGCTTCCACAGCATCCTCGCCGAACCCCGGCCCCTAAGGGGAAACAAAAGGACAGCAAGGGGAAACCTCCTCACCACAATAGACTTACCTGATTTTACCGCCGGAGGCATTATTACCCGAGACTTCATACTTCCTCTCAGCGCCTGAATAAGGACAAAGCAACAGGTTACATAATGACATTATTTTATCGAACTGTGTTGGATAATACAAATCCTTACCTGAATATTACCGGCTGCCACAAGGAACTCTTCGCTAGGGTCAAGCTGCAACCGGCAAGGAATCGGACAAGAGTGAAAGTCAGACATTTGGACTCTTACGAACTACATACTTACGGCATCTTGCTGGAAATCTCAGAATCAATATTGTTCCAGAACTCACCAATTCCTTTGAGCCAGTGAAGCAACTGGTTATCTACGCGCCCATGCGCTCAATGCAGGTTGGAGAGCTCATCTTTCCAAACCATCAGGTGAGACTATAAGAGGGGACATCAAAGGTGATCAGTGGGGAGAACAGCGGGAGTGGGTGGGGGTTAACGCTCAACCTCACGGGTGGTTAATTCCCTTTCTCTATTTGCAGAAGAATATTCCTACGGGCCAAGCAAACAAAGCTAGGTGAGCTAGTCCTGTCCGTCATCTCGGCACTACGCGTCACATTGGTGGAGACCGCAGCTGTCCAGTTCAGATCGACGCCCCTGTGGGAGCCAGGTGAGCGTAACAGAACGCGAAGCCTACCCACAAATTCCCACCCGGGTGTTATGGATACCTCAGAAACTGACCAATTGACCCAATTACTAGGGGAACTGAGGGCTGAAGTGCATTCCGCCTGTCAAGAAACCAATGCTCTTAGGAGAGAACTGATTTTGTCAAAGGAGCAAACTGATGACCTTGCTAGGCAACTACTGCAAAGCCAGGCTGGACAAGCACCCCTACCAGGACCCGGGGGAAATCCAGCTCCTGTGTCATCGAGTAACCCTGTGCAAATAAACCTACCAGGAACTATTCCATTAGCTCCGCCCGAACGATTTGCCGGGGATCCCAAAAGGTTCGCCGTGTTTATGAACCAATGCGGCTTGCACTTTTTATGCAGACCTGGAGCCTTCCCAAACGATCAAGCAAGGTAGCCTTTGTATTGTCATATCTCAGCGGCAGTACAGCTGATTGGTCAATTCCACTAGTTACTCAGGATGACCCAATTCTTCAGGATTTTCAGGGCTTTCAAATGAGCATGGAAAGACTATTTGCCCAGCACTCCCAAGGACAGGCCCTGGATAACGAACTTTTGTCCCTATGACAGGGTAAAAAGGACCTTCTATCCTACATCGCGACCTTTAATAGGTTGATAGTGGAAAATGGATGGCCTGAGGTAAAACGAATCACGTTATTTCATCGAGGGCTTCGAGGAGAACTCAAGGATGTCTTGGCTCAAGTCTTGAACCCACCTCAAGACTGCACTGAATATATAGACTTAGTGGTCCAGTTAGATCACAGACTTCAGAACAGAAAGGCTGATCGAGCCAAGTTTGAGAATCGGGTGTTGGTCAAAAACCACGCTAACCCCAAAGGAGCAGATGCTTCAGAACCCATGCAAATCGGAGGGGTTAAAGGACCCTTAACCCAGAAGGAAAGAGAAAGGAGACGGCAAATGCAATTGTGTCTTTATTGTGGAACTTCTGGGCATTTTCTACGGGATTGCCCTGTAAAACCACCCAAGAAGGTGATAGGAGCTGCTGATAAAAGCCATATGGAGTCAGACTCGGGAAACAACCACGCCTGACAAGGGTAGAGGTCTGCTTGCCGAGCTTGAAGAAGGATACTCAGACCTCCCATTTCATCATACCAATGGTCCTCATAGATCCAAGGCAGCCATCGCATATGCACGCAGTAAGGGCATACATTGATAGCGGGGCCATAGGAAACTATGTGGACTACGAATTGGCTTCCAGGATGAATCTACCTCTCTGCTGAAAAACCACCTCAGATGTCATCAACACAGTCGATGGGACTGAAATTGCCTCTGGGCCTGTAACTCATTCCACTGCAGAGATGACACTATTGGGTCAGGATGGGCATCAAGAGACTATTGTGTTTGATCTAATCAAAGCCCCACAGTTCCAAATAATACTGGGGATACCTTGGTTGGAAACACATAATCCTTGTATTGATTGGCGAAAGAAGAGAATAACCTTCCCGGATTGTGCACAAACCTGTTAGCCAAAGAAAAATCTGAACGCAGGCCTGGCCACAGTAACCACAGCAGTCGTGCAACTACCTCCAGAATATCAAGAATTCCAGGATGTCTTCCAAAAAGAACAGGCAAACACCTTACCACCTCACAGATCGTACGATTGTCAAATCGATCTCATACCCAGTGTACAACCCCCTTGTAGCAGGATCTACGCCCTTACGGAACCTGAGAACCTTCACCTACGACAATACTTAGACCAGTACCTTGCTAATGGCTTCATTTGCCCATCCAAGTCCCCTGCATATTCAGCTTTGTTCTTCGTGCCCAAAAAGGAAGGCGACCTCAGAACGTGCGTAGACTACCACGCATTGAACCAGATAACTGTTAAGAACCGATACCCATTGCCTCTGATCCCTGAACTACTAGACCAAGTGAAGGACGCTTGCATATACACTAAGTTAGATCTCCGGGGGGCATACCATCTGGTACGTGTAAAAGAGGGTGACGAATGGAAGACTGCTTTTCGCACTAAGTATGGGTTATTCGAATACCAGGTGATGCCCTTCGTGTTGTGCAATGCACCAGCAGCCTTCCAATACTTTATGAACGATGTCCTTCGTGAACTCATTGACATTTGTGTTGTCGTATACATCGATGATATTCTAGTATACTCCTCTTCAGAATCTGACCATGTGAAGCACGTCCGAGCAGTCCTTGAGAAATTGCGCCAGCACAAACTATATGCAAAACTGGAAAATGTGTTTTTCAAGCCACAGAAGTTGAATTCCTTGGGTTTATCCTGACCCCAAGAGGAGTCCGAATGGACTCACGAAAGGTGGACGCAATCCTTAAGTCGCCATCACCAAGTTCAGTTAAAGGAGTACAAAGCATGCTCGGCTTTGCTAATTTCTACCACAGATTCATCCCAGATTTTTCACATGTTGTACATCCCATCACAGCACTCGTGCGAAAAAATAAACGCTTTATGTGGACTGAAGAAGCTGAAAATGCCTTCCAAGAGCTGAAAGCGAAATTCACGTCTGCACCTGTATTAAAGCACCCGCGCCCTGAACTTCCATACATAGTGGAAACTGATGCATCCAGTCTAGCCATGGGAGCTGTCCTGTCCCAAAAGGACCCTGAAACTGGCCAGCTTCACCCAGTAGCATTTTGGTCCAGAAAGTTCTCGGCACCTGAGTTAAACTATGCAGTTACCGACAAGGAGTTATTAGCCATTAAATCCGCCTTCAAGGCTTGGCGGCACTATCTTCTCGGTGCCAGGCATACCATTACTGTGATCACCGATCACCGGAACTTACAGTATTTAAAGACAGCCAAGGCCCAATCGTCACGCCAACTCCGATGGGCATTGTTCTTTGCCGAGTTCGATTTCGTGATAACCTATCGACCAGGTTGTAAGAATGGTAAAGCAGATGCCTTATCCCGAATAGGGATGGGTGAGGCAGAAGCGAACCCAGAACCAGTACCTATAATTTCCGAACAAAGGATTCTTGGCATGACTACTTTACAGACACTAGAGGACATTCAGGTAAAGATCCAGCAACTCTTTGATCCTACAGCCCTGCTGGACTGGGTAAAGAAAGGCCCGGACTACTCTGTCACCAATGACCTGCCTTATTACCAAGGGCGGCTATTTCTACCCGCCCAAGGAACTACAAGAGCTAGTCATTTCCCGTTATCATGATACCCTAATGGAGGGGCACCCAGGTATTGCAAAAACTGAAGATAAAATTAAGAGACAATTCTGGTGGCCCACCTGGCGAAAGGATATTAAATCATTTGTGATGTCTTGTGGCATTTGAACCCAAAACAAAAGTCAGAAGAAAAAAACAGCTGGACTCTTACAACCTTTAGACATTCCGCCCTACACCATGGCAGACCTTATTGTTAGACTTTATTACTGATCTACCCCCATGCAACGGATTTAACACCATTCTAGTTATTGTGGATCTTTTTTCCAAGATGGCCCACTTTATTCCTTTAAAGGGATTACCTTCAGCTTCAATCCTGGCCAAGGAGTTCCTCGAAAACATTGTTCGGATACACGGGTTTCCGTCCGTATTGGTCTCTGACCATTCATTTCACATTTTTGGAAAAAATGTTGTCAATTGGCGCACATCGATGTGAGGTTTTCGACCAGTCACCACCCCCAAACCGATGGTCAAACGGAGAGGACCAACCAGACTCTCGAACAATACCTTTGTCGTATGTTACATCAGACTGAGAGTAATTGGAAAGACATTCTTTGGATCGCCGAATATGCATACAATAATTCAGTACATTCTGGAACTGGTTAAAGCCCATTTTGTACCTTATATGGGCACCATGCTCGAACCTCAGACCTTGACTCACCCCAACACTTAGAAATGCCCGCAGTGGACCATCTGCACGCTACGTTTACACAAGCCTTTAAGGAAGCAACTGCACATTTAAAACAGGCAAAAGAAAAATACAAGAAAGATGCTGATCGGCATAGAAGTGATACTCCACAATACCAGATAGGGGACCAAGTATGGTTAGCCACAAAACACATACCTCTAAAGGGAACACAGACCTTTAACCCCAGATATTTGGGACCTTACTCTATTAAGGCCATGATCAACCCGGTGGCTGTCAAGCTGGACTTACCTGCTAATATGCAAATTCACCCCATCTTTCATGTGTCACTTTTGAAGCCAGTGTAACCAGGGACAAGACTAACTAAGCCACCAGACCCCATCCTTGTAGACGGGGAACCCGAATTTGAGGTTAAAAACATCCTGGACTCCAAGCTGATAAAGTCAAAACTTTTTTATTTAATCGACTGGAAAGGTTACCGACCACAGGAAAGGTCATGGGAACCTAGTGACCACGTTCATGCACCCCGATTGGTGAAGAAATTCCACTGGAATTTCCCAGACAAACCGAAACCACAGGGAAGAACGACTTTAGGAGGGGCCTTGGGGGGGAGTGCTGTCATGATGCCTACCCCCAGGGACCCAGACCAAGTCCAGCAACCCCAGAAGCAGGCATCAAGTTATTCCAAGCAAGCCCAACAACCCCTGCTAGGGGCTATTTGGGTGCAGTCCTGGCGTCTATGGCACCAGGCTCATATGGAGAGTCAGTCCTGGCGGCATAGGCACCAGGCTCATAGATTAAAACTTACCTGATGCAGACCATGCTGCAAACTTACCTGATGCAGACCATGCTGCAAGAGCTCCAAGCCAAAAGAGGCTTGGAAGGGACTACTTTACCTAGGGACTACTTTTTTTACTCGGGTGGGGCTGGGGAGGAATACTTACCTGGGACTACTTTGGAGGCTATTTAAACCATGCCCGAAGAGCAGCACACGCTTCGCGTTATTCTGCATCCAGCAGCGTAACGCTCACCGTGCCTGCAAGTCTGCATCCAGTCTTCTGCCACGCCCGCCTCGAGTCTGAAGCTCCTAGAAAAAGGGAGAAAGAAGGAGAAAAGGTTAGAACAAGAGCAATACCTTTGATCCTTATCTGAATTCCCGATCCACCGTGCCTTTGAGCTGGAAGAAAGAAATTATTTTATGCACGTCGCCTCGCCTGCTGCAGCGCTGCGCTGAACTCACCGGCCTTCGTAGCATCTTCACATTACACTGCATCCTTCTGCATGTTCCCCGCCGCACGCTGGCACCTAAGGGGAACACAAGAACAGCAAGGTGAGCCAAGGGAATAAACAGAGGCAATATTAGTTACCCCCCATAGACTTACCTGATTTTAACACCGGGGGTACTATTCCTCTTCACGGGTCGGCGCAGCTTCCACAGCATCCTCGCTGAACCCCGGCCCCTAAGGGGAAACAAAAGGACAGCAAGGTGACACAAAGGGACAAACAAGGGGAAACCTCCTCACCACAATAGACTTACCTGATTTTACCGCCGGAGGCATTATTCCCAGAGACTTCATACTTTCTCTCAGCGCCTGAATAAGGGAGAAAGCAACAGGTTACATACTGACATTATTTTATCGAACTGTGTTGGATAATACAAATCCTTTCCTGAATATTACCGGTTGCCACGAGGAACTCTTCACTAGGGTCAAGCTGCAACCTGCAAGGAATCAGACAAGAGTGAAAGTCAGACATTTGAACTCTTACGAAACACATACTTAAGGCGTCATGCCGGAAATCTCAGAGTCAATATTGTTCTGGAACTCACCAATTCCTTCGAGCCAGTGAAGCAACTGGTTATCTACACGCCCCTGCGATCAATGCAGGATGGAGAGCTCATCTTTCCAAACCATCAGGTGAGACTATAAGAGGGGATATCAAAGGTGATCAGTGGGGAGAACAGCGGGAGTGGGTGGGGGTTAACGCTGAACTCCATGGGTGGTTAATTCCCTTTCTCCATTTGCAGAAGAATATTCCTATGGGCAAAGCAAACGAAGCTAGGTGGGCCAGTACAGTCCGTCATCTCGTCACTACGCGTCACATTGGTGGAGACCGCAGCTGTCCAGTTCAGATGGACGCCCCTGTGGGAGCCAGGTGAGCGTAACACCTGTTTTCTCTTCTCTTCATTGTCAAGGTTGCAGTGATTTTCCGGAGTGATGAGCGATCGAAGCGCTGCTTGCCCAGGTAAGTGCTTTGTTAATGCTGACCTTGTTCCTTCTCCCTTGCAGGTTGCGGTGAAACCCGGAGCTGGGCGGGGTAAGAGATGCACAGGGTGCTGCCAGGACTCGCAGCTTGCCCATGTAAGAATTGTTATTAACGCTGTCCTTGTTTCTTTACCTTTGCAGGTTGCAGCAAACTCTGGAGATGGGTGGGGTAAGCGAAGCGCAGGATGGATTCAAGGCAGTTTACTTCACAGGTAAGTGTTCTTGCTCGCTAATGCTGTTCTTATTCTTCCAGGTTATTAATGGAATCCAGATCTAGGGCTTCAGGATCGGGCCACCGGAGAAGTAGGTGAGCAAGAGCTGGACACGGTGAGTGTTACGCTGCAGGAGTGCAGAATAACGCGAAGCATGTTCTGCTGTTTGGGTGTGGTTTAAAATGCGTAGGTAAAGAAATACCAGGCCAAGTAGTTGCAGCCACAGCCGCACCCAAAACACTAGACCGCATGGCTTGGCTCTAAAGAACTGAGCTGTGTTATAGGCCTCCGTGTTGGATTAAGGTCCAAAACTGGTATTGCTTTATTCCTAATAATGAGTCTGGCACCAAAGCCGCCAGGACTGACTCCATGTATGTTTCTGATGGAGTTTAAGGGCCTTGGGGCCGGTGTGAAGGGCTTTAGCCCCACTGCTGCCAGGGGGCTGTTATACCTGAGGCGCTCAGGGGCATGGATCATGACATGCCAATTTCATTCACGTAATACATGAGGCCCAAGCATTCTTGTTTTTGGGCTGCTTGTGCAATTTGCAATAATCCACATTATACCAGGAGACTCGCACCAGATGATTTATCATAATTAATGCTCCCAAGTTTTGTGACGGGACATTAGAAGGGCCATGACTAAGTGTTTTCTTGCACAATGTGCACTGAACATCCTACACCTTCCAAATGGTAAGGAAAATGAAAAACTGCAAAAAATATAACTTTTATTGATTTAGCTGATTGCTCAACTTTTCAATTTATACAAAATGTGTTTAAAAGTGCACATAATAGCCAAAAGAATATAAAAACATTTAAGAGAATACATACATAGATACATAAGCAACACATAAGAAGGCATATAACAAAATAGAAAAAGAGAAGGAAAATAAGAAAAAGTAAAATTTGAAATTGTAAACTGTAAAAAAGGAAAAGATTACAATAATATCAACTGATCGTTTGTTCAAATGTTTCAACCTTATACATGGCATTATTTCAACATTGCATTGCTTATTTCAAAGTTATGACTTTGGCCATAGGTTTCGCTTCTCAACAGGGCATTATCACCAGAGGCTGTTATTACCAGTTACATAGAGCATACTTAGCACTTATTGATATTACATCCTATGAGGTTAATATGCTAATCGGCCCTTCTAGATCTAAAGCATTGAGAAAACTAGTAGTGGCTACATATAAACTCATATTTTGTGTGGTTAGTATCTTTGACCATCTATGTTCCGGTAGTACATACGTCATATCAATCATGTGTTTTGCAAAGTACACTTCTCTCAGTTTACACAATGCACTACATTTCATTACAAGATGTTCGAGCGTTTCTTTGACACATAGGTTATTACAAAATCGGCAATAATTATCCTCTTGACGAAGTTGCTTGCGCTGTGCTAGTATGTCCCTCGTCGGCCAAAGGTTCAGGCGCACACGTAGAATTGCTGTGCGTATTTTTGTGTTCGGTGCTTTACACAGATATGTCTCTGTTGCTCCAATTTTTCTATCTTGATAAGCTTGTGAGTTGAAATGTTTGTAGGTAAGACAGGTTGTGCGCGTGGCTATCCAATCTTGCATAAAGATTCTTTTTTTGGCAAGATCAGGATTGTTGATCAAAGTTTCTAATGAATCTTCTGCTGTGGCAAAAATTACTATAACATTATTTATCCATTCTTGTATGAAACGATGGTTAGAATGGAACATGTAGTTCGCCACTATTGTCAGCAGAGTGTTATTCTTGTCGTACGTTAAACATTTTCGGAACTTAGCACATAATTGCCAATGATATCTAGCATGCAAGGATGTGAGACCCAGCTCATATCTTAACCAGGGGCCTGGGGAACATAAAGGGACTCTTAGTATTTGTCGCCAGAACTTAGCTTCAAGTTTTTCAAAGAAGGAGTTTTTGATGAAAGTTCCCGTTTCAAGGCCATACAAGATTGCAGGCGTGATTTTTTGTCGCCAATATTGGATGGCAGGAAAGATGGAAAACTTGCCAAATTTGTACAAAATTAGCCTGGTTTGTGATATGGCTGGGGTCACCTTACTTACAACGATGATATTCTGTGTATGGGCAGCTGGAATATCATCAAAAGCCAGATCTAAATATATATAACTGTGTACAATTTTCAAACTGACATCTTTAATTTTCCAGACCATTCTATTTCGCAGGTTGATTTTAGGAACATACTGAATGACTTGAGATTTGTTCAAATTTATTGTAGGTTTGTTATGATCAAAATATTCTGTTAGGGCTGTCAGGACCTATTGCAGCGAACTTGGAGTTTTTGATATAAGTACGAGGTCATCGGCGTACTAAAGGGCTTGTATAGCCACATTATTCATTTTTGGGGAGTCAGATTCTACCTCTTTGAAGATCTTTTTGATGTTTTGAATGAAAAAATTGAATTGGGCTGATGCAAGCATACAGCCTTGCTTTAGCCCTCGGGCAGTTCTAATGGAGGCAGACAATAGACCCATTATTGAGAGTCTGATTCGTACAGATGTATCAGAATGTAAAAGATAAATGATATCAATTAGAATAGAGGGACATTTGGCTTCAATAAGCTTGTTAATTAGTTTGACTCTATAGACAGGTCAATGAACGCAAAATACATGGATGTTTTAGTATAATGGGCTTGTTTTTTTAAGGCATTCAAAGTGATCACATTTATGGCTGTCCCCATACCAGGCACAAATCCCGTCTGATTAGGGTCTCGCTGTTGTGTTTCAAGAGTCCTACGATTAAAGTCCCTCATCACTAGTCGGCAGAATATTTTGCCTGGTGTGTCCTGGAGCGCGATTGGACGATAGTTGGCTGGAGCTCCTCAATCACCTTTTTTGAAGATGGGGACTATGAGCGATGTCCACCACGAGGCAGCTAAGGCTTTTGTGCGTAGAATTTGAAGAAATATACTGTTTAGAATTGTAGCCCAAGATCTTGGATGTTCTTTCATCATGTAGTTTGTTAGTCCATCCGGACCTGCAGCTCGTGATGATGATGATTTGCTTATTAGTTCTTCAATGATGTTAATGGAGCATTCAAGGTTCCATGATGCCTTGGTTTGTATCGAATATTGATATTGGTCAAATTTTACATCTTGGTATAATTTTGTAAAATGATTTATCCATTCTATTTCTGAGACACCATTTAATTGTGTGTCCATTTGTCTGTGGCCTACTGTATCATTAAGTAATGACCATATTTGCGTTGTATTTTTTGTATGAATTAATGACATGAAGTTTTCACTGTCACCTTGGAACATGGAACATTTGTACGCATGTATCCAGTTTTTATATTTACATTTGATGTTCCTTATGGCTCGTTGTTTTTCATCCGGGGGCAATTTTCGAGTCGATCTTAGAGCTCTTCTGTGTTCGGTCTTCACTTGGTGCAGCTTACTGTCATATACATGCTTGTGTTTTTTTGGCTGACTAGCATGTATGTGATGTATTTCTTTGGACAAATGCAGAGTTTCTAAACATGATTTGAATCCAGGAAGTGGTTTTTGTGTTTGTAAATCCCCTTCTAATAACTTTAGTTTATCTAGAGTCCATCTAAAACATATCCTGGTATTGTTAATTATTAAGCTTGGAGTCATCCAATGTCGATGTTGAGATGAAGTATCTGTCCAAGGCCAAGTTAGGAGTAAGATAATGTGATCGCTCGACAATTGTTTCAGGATTTCAAATTTGGATGCTTTCATGAGTAGGTCTTCAGACAGAAATAAATAGTCGATAGTACTTTCAGACACGCCTCTCTGCCAGATTGTTTGGGATGGTATATCTCCTGGAAGAGCACCGTTTGCAATATGTAGATTCCAATCTTTCATGAAATTTTGACCCCTGATAGTTTCTTGAAAATTATTCTTCATGTTTGCTGTCATGCTGTGCAAATTGAAGTCACCTGCGATTATCGTGGTCGTGATGTTTGGTGTTTTACTTATCTGTATAAATTAATTAGGGTAATGTCAACCTGGTTTCTTGAAATTTTAACAAGTTGCATGAAGCTGTTTGGAGAAGCCCATGCCTGTAGTTTAAAGCCTGTGCTGAGTTTGACAGCAACAATAGGCCCGATGTCGGCCGCCCTTTTATTGAGACAACTGCTGGTATGTGTACTACAGCATGATCATTCCATATCGGGGCCGCGTCATCCAGGTTTCTTGGAGGGCTACAATTTCAAAATCATTTTTGCAATTTTGTTCTTCGTTTTGTAAATGCCTATGGCCTCTTGAATTCCAGGAGGCTAATGAAACATCTTGTTTGATTGTAGTCGGTAATGGTTATGCCTTCGGAGGTAATTTGCAAAAGGGGCATTGACACTCCGGTTGTGGTGTTTATCCTGTTGGACTTGTTTTTTAGATGCTTTTTGGTCGTGATTGCTATTATAGGTTCTTTCAGGATCTTGGGCTAATAAAAAGCCCATTTCAAACAGTGCCATCTTTGCTCGCCATAAGGTACTTAACACCAGGCCAGATTTTATCCATAACCGCACAATTTAGAGATTACTGTCGCACAAAAATTCCACCTGATCGATATCTGATGATGTGATGTCTTCCAGTTCGTGCAATTCACCAAAGATATTTAGAACACTCGATCTGCATAGATCATGTTTTGCATACGGTGCATTTCGACATTTAAATATTAATGTGTGGTAATCTCTGAAGTTGTTCTTCTTTGTGTCTTTTTTTGATTGTCTCTCATGTGTCTCATTCATTATTTGTTCTTGTTTTTTGAAGCTCACTGTTTTGTGATTTTGTGCTTCGTAGTTCATGGTTGGAGGTTCTACTTCTCATTGTATATTTTGCTGTACTGCTTGTGCCTCATAATTCAAAGTTGGAAATTGTGATGTACGTTGTAAATTCTGGTGATTTTCCTGATTTGCTTCCATCACCATGTTAGCCATATTACAGTTGTTTAGGTGTTGAGATAAATATTCATCAACTGCTGCTTTAATTTGATCGGAGCGTTCAGTGATGTAAGTTCGGTTTGTCGTTTTTTTTGGTGAGGCTCTCGGCTGTGATGGAGCACTTAGGTTTTCATTTGTCGTGACATTCCTTAGCGGTGCATTTGTGCTGGACTGGGTTTCCCTGTTTCTTCTGAGAGTGCCACCGAGGCATTCAACAGTGAGTGATCAAGCGGTGGGTGACTCCCAGTTTGTTTCCGCAAAGTTCACTGTTTGAATCTCGCGGTGCGCCTTTGTGACTTGACTTGTTGAAGTTGGCGTTTGAATCGCTGCCACAGTAAGTACACTTGTCAATTGCGTTTCACTTGACTGTGCATAGGTTTGACTTGTTGTGTCCACCAATTGTTTATTAGCAATTGCTTGAGTAATTTCAGGTGTAGGTTTTTGAGTGAGATCAATCGTTGGGAGTCGTGGTTTCGCCTTCGCTATACGCCTTGATTTAGAGGCTATTAGACATGGTTTCGAGATAAGATGTCTCGGGTGATTCATTCGAGGGGCTTGTTTACTGAAGACATCATACGTTTCCACCACTGGCGATGATTGCGGGCTGGATGGCAGTTTATCCACGCTGATCCATGAAGAATTAGGCTCAGTGTTAGCAGGAATAGGGCTTTCCACGGAACTTATTATTTGAGAAAAGGTGGGTACTGCCGATGTAAAGTCTGTTGGTATTGTCTGTGGATGTTTGTCTCTTGTGCTTGTATTTTGGTCTCTGTTGGAATCGTGCAAGCTCATCACATGAGAATGCGACTTTATCCAAGTAGCGATTTCTTCAATTTGCACAGATTGGTGATTTAATATTTGTTCGAGTGATTCAAACATCCTATGGAGACTTCTAATCATTGTATTTACTGCTGTTAGAGTGCTTTCGAGTAGGCCATTATTAGTGGATATAGCTGAAGGTTCTGTAGTTGTAAGTCGACGTCTTGGAGTCGGTTGGATAAAGGAAGCCACAAGCGATGCGCTGGAATCCATTGAGCAAGGAGCTCGATAGTCAGGTGATATTGACACTTGCGATGAATTCAGGTTTGCAATACTTGCCCGTATTGATACGTTTGGAAAAACGTCATCGTTCTCCACTTCTTCAGCTACAAAAGATAGCTGTACCATCGATTTTTGATTCAGGCACGGGGATTTTACTGTTTGTAATATACTATTGCCTGAGACAGTTTGTTCCTTGCTTTGTGGCTGGTGTGTATTTTCTATGCTGAGTTTAAGAGGACTCCCCGGTCGGAAAGAGTCGGGGGAGAGATCTTGTTCCTTGTCTTGCGGGTATTGTATATTTTCTAGATTAGATTTGGGAAATCCCTCCATTCCCATAGCAGCAGAGGCGGATGCCTGTTCTTTACTCTGCAGCTGTTGTGGATTTTGTGTAGTGGAGCTGAGTGATTCCTCCTCCGTCCTCCTAGAATCAGGAGCGGGAACCTGTTCCTTACTTTGCAGCTGTTGTAGATTTTCTGTATTGGAGCTGCAAGGTCCATCTGTTCTCATAGAGTTGGGGGTGGAAACTTGATAGTTACCTTTCGGTAAAGCACTGAAAGTACATATATCTTGATTGGAAAGAGAAGTTTTTTGCACAGGCGTAAGTGTTATGTTTTTGCGAATGGCCATGCGTTTTAGTTTTCCAGCAGATTTGGAGGTATTACTCCTGGGGGTTAATGGGAGCTCAGGTATCTCAGGAATGTTAGACTTAAGTGTATAAGTACGCATGAGAGACAACCAGACTCCAGTGTTCTGCTACCCGTGCAGGAGTGTGATTTTCACTTGGCTAATTCCTCGCAGGTGGTCGCGAAGCACGAGTGTTACATGAAATTAGCCTACCCTGATGGAATCAAATAAAGGATAGCATTAGAATTTTTGCAAGTATTAAAGGTTATAGTTCTCTGCCGCAGCACCGCAGCTTCGCGGCTAATTGGCCAACTGGTACTTGAAGGTGCTTGCTACGGTGCTTGCTGTATTTATACACGCCTTAAAGGTGGGCGTTCCCGTTGTACAAAGCAGTGCCTGATGGGCAATGCAGTTTATAGCAAGTCCTTATGAGAAAGAGTCTTTATCCAAAAAGGAAGAACAGAGTCCAGCGGCCAAGCGGTACTTGAAGGTACTTGCTACGGTGCGCGCACGTGGTGCGCACCCCTTGCTGTATTTATGCACACCTTAAAGGTGGCCGTTCCTGTTGTACAAAGCAGTGCCTTCCTTTGCACGGCCGGCTCTGATTGGTTGCGAGAGAGGTGTGAAAGCCCCTGGGATTTGCTGTATTATTGTTGTCCGTTGTTGAGGAATCGGCTGCTGAATGATGGGCACGCTCTGGGATGTGAGTGCTCCAGTGCTAAAGCTGTTTCAAGACTCTGGCTTTTGCTGGCAGCACCTTTAATGAGGGGAGGTAGATTCTGCACAATAACCGCTCCCAGCTACAATGAACAGGTAAGACCACACACAAGCCAGAAAAGTCTGCAGGCCAGCATGGCCCAGACCATTCAGAATGCATTAGGTGCTAGTTTGAAACATATTTCACAGCATCTATCCCTCATTCAGAATCGGAGAATGTTTTCTCAAGTCATGGACAAGATCAGATATACAGAAGACCATAGAAATGAGAAAGGAGGAAAAATAAAGCCCAGAGAGCACAAGATGGCCACACACCTGCAACTACACCACAAGAAGAGAAAAGTGGCAAAAAAAGCACTGATATCGAGGATAAAAGAAAATGCAATGAACAAAATATCCTGACCCAGCTCAGTTGAGGAAGAAGAAATCTGGCATGAGCAATCCATTAATGAAAAGGCAGAAACGCCAACATCTTTCAGAGAAGATAAAGAAAGAAAAGCTCTAAGAAAACCAAAGACAGAGTTAAATCAGTATTGAGATATTAACTTGTCCCAATGCTTAGTTACACCACCTCCCACATCTACCCATTGGTGGCGCAGACCACAGATAACACCCATAACTTAGATATTGGCAGACAGTAAAACTTGAACATGTTGACACTACTGCCAAAGTTGAGGGTTCATTAACTGTTAATGGTGTTGCACTGGTGGAATCACCTACTGGACATGGTGCCAATTTCCATACACTTAACACATAAGCCCCAAGCATTTTATTATTTTGTGGTGCTCATGCAATTTCCAATATGCATCATCCATATCATCCAAGGAGACTCACATGATTCATTCTCCCAATATTTCTGATGGAATTTCTGCACAACCACTACTCACAACTACAGTGAAGATATAAGACCACACATAAGGCAAAACATGCTGCAGCTCAGTATGGGCCAGACCATCCAGAAGACGTTTGGTGCTAGTATGACACATAGTTGACAGCACTTATTCCTCATACAGAATTGGTTAAAGTACTCCCAATTGCCTAAAAACATTCTGAGTTCTCAAAATATGCACATGTCTTCCTCCTGTATTAAATAGCAACCATTGAAAGGGTGAATGAATGTTGTATCCCATTCCATGGCAGAAATATGTTTCAGTTGCAACATGCCAGTGTGTCTTCCAACCAAATAAAGACCCTATTACTACTCCAGCCGAATGGGACACAGTCCTAATAGCAATATGCCAAGGGCCAGGGGGGTGGGGATTCCTGCACCAGCTAATGCCCCAGGTTCTTTATTGAAGTCCTCATGCTGGTCGGGCCTGTAACTATGAGCATACTAAGTATTTGCCTTAACTACATGGAAGAACCATTGTGCCCAGAAAACTGCCATGACAGCCGCCAGTATTTCTGTGTCAAGTAGCAGTATACTAACAAGATCATTAAAACAATCAGTGTAATTCCTATTTTAAACTGTTGCACATGGACACTTCCAATAAACCATCCCAAAATGTTACAACCTCTAATGTGTGTACTAAAATTGCATTGATGAACCCATACTGCGTTTGCATATATTGGGGCAATTTGCACCGAAAAATCCATTCCATTTCTTTTTTACATAATAGGAGTTTGCACAACTAATACCATTTCTATATTCTTTTTCAATGTATATTGAAAAATAAAACCAATCGAACATGAAACATATTGCTCATGAAATGAAACACAAGGTTTCACACAACAACAAACACATGAAGAAAATGGGCCTCATTAGAGGCATGGCGGTAGCCGTGCCTGTATGGCAGGCACGGCTACCGCCATGCTCGCTACCGGCCCCGCCACCCGCAATAGGGCAATAACCGGCCCATTACGAGTTGAATGGGCCTGTAATTGCCCATTCGCGGGTGGCGGTAATGCCGCGCTCCCGATCCCCATTCTGCCCAATAGGGCAGAATTGTGGTGGGGAGCATGGTTGCACCCGCACCGTTGATAACGGTGCCGGTGCAATCACGAGTTCTGCTCATGGGTGCAGCACAGCCCGTCAGGTAAGACCTGGTGGGCTTTCAGTAACCCGCGAGCAGAACTCGTAATTCGGCGGCATGGTATGAACGGTGCCGGTGATTTACTGGCACCATTCATACTGTGGCTGCAACCCTTATAATGAGGCCCAATATATATTCTCTTATAGATAACTACCTCGTAACACATTTTCAGATTACACCATTGCAGCAAAATAAATCTTTTTAAAACACACACATTTTCAGATAACCCCAAAAAGCACTTAAATACACACCATAAGTGATTATAAAAGCATTGTAAATAAAATCATATTTCTTCAGGTATGTGATCATTTTTTTATTTTCAGTGCAGGAAGTAGATGTAATGATTCTATATCATGCACCTCACTGAAATTAATTTTCTTTCTTAATAAACATGTTCCAACAATTGTTCACATCCATTTTCTACATTTACAGTATGACAACTTCATTGTTAACAAATACAGTATGATACAAAAAAAATCACAAAGCCCCATTATCAAAATATGATCAAATAAAACTTAGAAACACCAAAACACACACAGAAACCTGCCCAGCATCTTATATTTGTTTTATAGCCATGGCTACAAGCAAAATTTCTACCAACTGAAAATCAAACTAAGGCAACCTTCAAAACTTCAAATAAGACAATGGAACACCTAAACTCACAAAATAACAAACACACAGATATAATTCTGACCTGTCTCATCCACATAAAAATATGATTATTGCACAGAAAATGTATGGTCAAATAGACACAGCTATAACAGTAGCCGTGTCTTTCAGAACAACCAACAAAAATGCGAAAAAAACACTGACACACCCATGCACATTCTTGTTATAGCCACGGTTATAGAGAAGCCTCGCCGGTTCAGCTGTTATTATCGACAGCTAAGACACGTCTATTAACACTCAACATTCCATTTCCTGGTATATAGCTCCTGCTATATACCAGCGTGCGATTCATGGAAGGCTTTGCGCATGTTTTTCCCAGGATGTGCACCAAATCCACGCGTGGCGCACACGGGCGCACACATCACTGCAACATCCCAAACGCCATGCGTGACGTGCACAGTGAAAGCACACAACGTTAGCACACACACCAAAAAGGGTGCGGAACATGGGCGGAACACGTAGAATGGGGAACAACACGTGAAAATAAGGGCGTAACTGGGGAAGTACTGCTGGGAAGTACACGGAACACCCACATGCACGCGAACTACACGTATTCATGGAATCAAATAGTGAAAACCCGTGCATGTCAAAACACACGCACACGCACAATTACGTCCACCACACCAAAGCAGGCGTAATCGCCCCCGCGAAGCATAAAAGTGCGCGCAAACAACAAACAAGCATAAACAGCTATGATGAATGTCCTGTTCCTCGCAGCAGTGATCGTGGGACACTGCAGGAGGAGGAGAATAGCCAGGCCCCACATTTTTTTGCCCAGGACCAGCCTTTTTGGTATGCCTGATGACCAGGTCTATGGCAGGTATAGGTTTCCACCTCATATCATCCTGGAGCTGGTCAGGAAGTGGGAGGATGAACTCACATCAACCACCCTGTGCTCAATGTACTGTATTTTTTGGACACTGGGTCATTTCAGCGGACAACTGCCATAGTGGGGGGCGTCTCACAGGCCACGCAGTCACATTGCCTACACCAGGTGTTGGCATTCATCACTACGCGCCCCTCAGTCCGCAGGCACATATACATGCCCAGAACACCTGCAGAAAGGCAGGCTGTGGTCCTGGACTTCTACAGGTGGCACACTTCCCCAAAGTGCTTGGTGCCATAGATTGCACCCATGTGGCCCTACGTCCACCTAAGGCCACTGAGAACATCTATCAAAACCACAAGCACTGGCATTCCATCAACGTGCAGGTGGTATGCAATGCCAAGGGAATCAGCACCTCTGTCTATGCAAACTATCCTGGGTCCACCCATGATAGTTTCATATTCAGAATGTCCGCCCTGAGCTGGTCCCTGGAAGCTGGGAAGCATGGCGACACATGGCTCCTAGGTGAGTACAAATGCCTGTGCACATGCATGCATGTCACACACAGACAAATACACAAGCCCAACTAATGACAACCATTATCACCTTACCAGGGGACAGTGCCTTCCCTCTGAGCACCTACATGATGACCCCAATACGGAACCCCACCACACCACCCCAGGTAAGATACAACGCAGCCCATATTGCAACCAGGGCCATAGTGGAGTGCACATTCGGACTGCTAAAGTCACGCTTCCGCTCCCTTGACCGCTCTGGCGGACAGCTACTATATGCACCCCCAGTAGTGTGCAGGATCATTGTGGCAGCATGTGTCCTGCACAATGTTGCAACACGGAATGACGTACCGGTGGACATGGTGGTGCCCCCACATCCCCAACCACATGCACGGCCGCTGCGCATGGCAGGGGAAAGCGCATGTGGAGAAGCAGCCCATACCCAGCTTGTGGCCACATTTTTCACCTAAACTTCAACCCCTGGGGAGTGCACACAGGCCTGGCACATACCAGGTCACAATCGATGATGAGAAAGGGACAGTTAACTGTCACAACCTTACCACCATGAGAATATGTCCACAGAAGTGCCACATTGTGTGCATCCCTAGCTAATTAAACACAACCAATCCCATGTGACCAAAGGGAACTCATGCAAGGTGCATACTCCCCCCCCTTGCTAAACAAGGCATGAAAGTACTGCTATGCCACCCAAACCCTCCCAACACCGATGAACCCCGTTTGCCACACCATACCATGGTATGCAATGGCAAAACATCAAACTTTATGCACAACACATTACACAATAGTCATGAAGTGCCACGTGAGAAATGTAAATAGGCACCAGACAATTACACCTGACATGGAATCTGAAGAAATGACAGACCAAAACCTCAGACCCTCAAAACGGTGGCACAAATGCATGCCACCAGTGGTGCAAGCAAAAAAAGTCAGAATACCTGTTGCCATGCACATTGGACAATCGAAAATTGGCATTTAAAACACTGCTCACTGGACAGCACAGTGAGTGTGCATTGCATTGGGGAAACCCCTTGAGCATCATTTGAAAAAAGGACATTCAACCAAATAGTACCCGGTCATGCATGTACATGATCAATGACTCGAAAGTGAACATGGATTGTCGGGGCACAGCATGCCTGATAAGGCAATCTAAGTGCATGTGTGTGCATGGTGTCAATGTAGTTAGTGTGGGGGGGGCGTTGCCTAAGTGTTTGTGCCAGTAGGGACATGCATTGAATACATGCATGTGAAATGAAGTGAACCTCAGTTTCCTGTACACAGCACATGTGAACATTGCACCCAAGGACCCCCCTGTGTGTTAAACCACACCCATCCCCTGACACCTCAAAATAAAGCACAACATAGCATCAGCCATTGACCAGTGTTAAGACGGATTTCTGAACTCTGTCCTGGTGGCGCAGAAGTTCAGAAGGCCAACCTAATTACTTGGAACAGGGTAACCTCTGGACGAGCCAGACCAATCAAGGTAGCGATCGCGGCGGTCAAGACTAGGTCTCAAGAGGGGTGTGGGTGACTGAAAGCCCGCAATGAGCACACAAAGCAAGATCACTTACAAACTACTCCAAACAGTTGTTATATTAAAAATATATACACATTTATTTCAAGGCCTTTAAAACAATGACCGTAGCGAGAAAATCACAATATAACGATAGTAAACCAACACATACCATATCAACACAATATATATACAAATACAACAAGTCTCAAGCGTTATATGCACAAAATGTGTAGTCCACCTAAAAGGGAGGGAAAACAGGCAGTGCGCAATAATGCTTAGACCCAGTTCGCCTTCAGAGGCACCTAACTAGATGGAAGTCCGAGCCCTGCGAAGAGTGGAGCCTTGTGCTCAAAAGTACCTGCATGCGCTGGTGCCAACGGGCAAAAGGAGAAGCTCTTCGAGGGAAATCAGGCAGTTCAGTTTAGTGCACAAAAGAAGAAGAACAAGTTCCGCGACTCAAGCGCAGCCTCCACAGTGGGCAGGAACAGAGCGCGAGTACGGAAAAGGGTGCTGTTTGACACAGCGGGGAAAAGCAATGGGCTCCTGCAGGAGGGCGACCAGATCCTAGCTATGCTACTCACCGGTCCCCGATGCAAGCAGACCCAGGCTTCTCCGCGTCAGTTTCAGCAGCTGGCAGGTTCAGAAGAGCAGGGAACGCCTCGTCGTCGTGTTGAGTAAAAAGACGTCCCAATCGAAGAAACCCACACAGTTTGTTACCACAGCAGGGCAACGGAGCGGCCGTGTGTATCTGAGCCAAATGTACACTACTCACTTCAGACCTGGGAACGCCAAGTGTACGAAGCGTGTGAGAGTGACAAGGACTCGAAATACTACACAACCTGGCGGCGGTTACAGAGCAAGACTCCCGTGTAAGCTGGTCAGTCAGCTGGATGGTCCAGAGACGCTTCCGAAGGCTTACTGGCAGGAGATGGTGAAGATGCCGGGAATAGCTGTTCCCGCTATTCCAAGGGTCGAAGTACCAGTACAGGCCTTCTGGTTCGATCAAAGGTGAAAAGGGTTTCACAAGACGACAGCAGTGCAGAGGAGAAGTCCTTCAGCGGGTCACCAGCGATTCCTCGGTTCAGCCTCTTGGTTGCAGGATACTTGGCTTCTGTATTCCTTCGTTCGTGAGAACTCAGGAGATCGACATGGTAGTGGTTTTTCCAGCCCCCTCTTATCCACGGTTCCCTTCGCGCCAAAACGGAGGGGACCCAATGGGAGATCCGCTCATCAACACTCACACCATTCGTGGACCAATCACGGACCACGGTGGTCCCAGGCATTCACACCACCCTAGACTCTCTGGCACCCAGGATGTGTATTGGGACCAGACATCCCAGCCCACATCCTGGAGGCACACACAAGACATGTAGAAGCCCGCGAAAGCATCCGTGTTTCGCGGGAAAGTACATGCCCAAATAAGGAAGGCCCCGGGTCGGCTCGACCTGGGGAAGGTGAAGGGAGCAAGACGGTCAGCGGACAGGACAAAGGAGCCTCGTGGTCTGGCCATTTTGGGAGCCAGGCCACCATTTTGGGTTAAGCGCGAGAAACGCGCTTAGAACGCCAAAAGGAGCTCAAAACACAAGAAACGATCGCTGCCACCATTCCCGTCCCTGAATCACTTGCACCGATCAGATACAATCCTAAACGAGTATCTAGTGCCTGTAGAAGGCTAGAGACCCAAGAGAGCTGTAACTTAGCTTACAGTGCCCTCTTGTGTCATGTTGCACGAAAGCCGCAACATGATAAAAGAAACTACGGGAAACAGCGTTCCCCGGTACTGACTGTCTTAAGGGCATGTCAGTTTCCCCGTAAGAAAGGAGCGGAAGCCCAGAGGAGTGCGGCAGAAGGCTGCACTTCTCTGGCAAAGTCAAGAACAAGGTGAAAAACAACAGCAAAAAGTTTAGGGGTTGCCACATGGAAGGAAAATTACCTACTTTTACGAAATCTTTCCTAACAACCAGCACAACATATCATGTACAGAGTACCCCACATTGACAATGGCAGACAGTGACCCATCACTGAATCATAGAAATACATAATACGACCTGCACACAAAGTTCATCAGAGTGCATGAATGAGGGAGGGAACAAGGGTGAAGAACAGTACATTCCTACAAGTCCTTCAAACAGTCCACAATGTGAAAATGAACTATCAAATCAAAGTACATATTACAAATGCCTGGAACAATGAGGGAGAGTCTAGGGAGGGAATGTTGGAAAACAAGACTAGCATCAACATTGCTATGCCTGATGACAATAGTTGCAGTGCAGGAGTCACATAAGGAGGGGAGTGAGGGAAGAGGAGGGAAGCGGTGAGCAAAGTTACAAAACAAGTGACAAACTGTGGAATGTTGACAAAGAGTCAAGATATTGCTGGGGAGGGGGAGAAGAAAGACAGAAGGGAATGGGGGAACAAACGACCTGTAATCAGTGGTGGAGGGACCAATGATAAAAGAAAGTGCCAAAACAATACTAAAAAAGGTGAAGGTGGGTGGCAGAACGGCAAAAGTCTGCAAAGACCAAGCGGCTACGTATCACCATGCCTGATGGCAATTGGGGTAGTGGTTGAACTTGACAGACAGAGGACAAGGAGGAGGGGAAAGGGTGGTGGAGAGGGAGAGGGAGGAGAGAAAGGAGGAGGGGGCCAAGGTCAAAATGCATGAAGGTGGAGATGGGGAAAGAAAGCACACACAGGGGACAGAAGGAAAGAAGATGGTGCAGAAGGGGAGGGGATGTGATGTTGAAGGGGGGAGACAGAGGGAGACAGGCAGAGACCGAGTAGACAGGGGGACATTCAAGGGACCCAGAAGGCTGGTGGACAGGGCTAGACAGGGCCTCCATTGTAGGCTTTTGTAGTGGTTGCAGGCTCCAGCCTCCTGGTTGGCTGGATTGTCACAAGGGCCAAGTGCAACCAATGGGAGGGGGGAGCAGGTCCAGGACACAAACATGACAGCAAAGTCAAAAGCAATGCGGCCATACTTTAAAAGGCACATCAAAGCACCAGCCAGGGCTGCAAGATGGCCAAAGTGGTGCAAGCAAGGAATTGGTGGTTGTTGAAATGCGTGGTGACATGGATAACTCAGCATGCAACCTTCATGTGCCATATCCAAATCACTGTGGGGAAAGAGTCCCAATTCAACATTTTCAGCACAATGACCCCTCCCACCATCAGTGTGTGTTACACAGCCAAAGGGTGCATGGTACCACCTACAGCAGGAAGTGCATGAACATAGACATTCAATACACAACAAATATCATAAGCAACATGATGAAATGCACAGTCAACAGAATACGTGGCTGGGCATCCCGCCCCAGTGGAGCCCCCCCTGCCTCTTCCCCTTCTGTAGCCACCCTGGCCACCCTGGACTCCCTGTCCTCCTTGGTCTCCGCACCCACGTGCCCGACCATGCCCAGCCCTGGAAGGAAACCCAGCTTTTCCACCCTTGGCCTTTGGTGGCCTCCCAACCATGGCACAGATGTAAAGTAGCCGATGGGAGGTGCACTCAACAATTGTCCTGGGAAATTGGCAAGAAGGGGGCCTGGATGGAATAGGTACCCCAGTGCTCCTGCAAGGCTGTCTGTGACCCCTGGGGAAAAATGATGGGTCACGCAATGCTCAGGCACCCAAAACAAAAAGAAAACAAAATCAGAAATTGACAAAGTATAAAAACAAAAAATTGTAATTTCACAAAAGAAAAAAGTGCACGCGACCCCGGAAGTCCACGTGCATGGATTAAACCTCCAGCAGTAGTACGGTGTGGCACCCAGGGACACAAAAAACACATACTCTTGGAACACGCGGGCTACTATGACCTTGAAAACTGTACGCAATGCACAGGGGAAACCACAGTGGGAAAAATAGCATGCCCGACTCACAGCCTGCCTTGCGTGAAAAAAAAACCAAAAACACATGCGCTTGTGCGCATAGGCAACACCCCGCCAAAAGAAGAGGTACGAGTTTCAAAAGCTGTGAAGTAATCGCGTGTGATTCCAGCAGAGTAAACAAACACGTTGGTCTCCATGAACAGCACGTACAGTGGACTGCTGGCTCGCACTTACCTTTAACCCGTGCTGAGGGAAACGCCCACGCGTGTTACATCACATACATGCTTACGCGCTAAGGGCCTTTCCTCGAATTGCACGCATTCACATGCGAACGTGCTGTTTTTGCATGTGAGGATGCACCCATGCTGAGGGAAATGCCTGCGCGTGTGACATCACATACACAATTACGCGCTAAGGGCTTTTCCTCGAATTACATGCTGATGTGCTGTTTTTTCACGTGCCAAATCACTCCGTATCAAGCTGGCTACACAACAACACACGGAAGACCATGCTCCTGCCCAGAAGGCCATTTTCCTGCCTGCTGGCCACGTGCCCTGCTATTTGGTGCCTGCACGTTAGCCATCTGCAGGGGTCCAGTTGCTGTGACCACCCCTGCTGGAACAGAAGACTCCCGACTGCAGTTCCATCGCTCCACAGCCCAGCACCAGTACCCAGTTGCCCACCCACACCTGCCTTGGGGGTTGCCATGTCGGGGGAAACACCATCGGAGACCACTGGCAACCCCCAGCCAGAGAGGCAGAGGGCTGCCAGCTTCACTGCAGGAGAAGTTGGCATCCTGGTGGAGTAAGTCCTGCAGCATTATGATGCCCTCTACAGAAGAAGACGCGCCGACAAGGATGGACGGGAGAGGATCTGGAAGGACATTGTGGTTGCCATCAACATGGAGGGGGTGGCAACCCGTTACCTACCACACATCCGTAAGTGCTGGGAGGACGTCAGGTCCAGGACCATCAGGAAGGCCCAGCACCTCTTGGAATCAGTGGGTGCAGTGATGCACCGGGTCCACCTTACCACTGGCGACATGAGGGTCCTGCAATGCATTAACCCAGCGCTTCACCGCCAGGTGCTCGAGAGGCAGACCGGTCCGGAGTAGAGCAGTAAGTGTCCATGCGTACTTGTTGGATACAGTGCATGTTGAGGTGTGCCAGGAGTGTGCAGCTTGGACACATGTCTGAAATGGGCCATTTATGGATGCATGTGCAGGGACATGACCGTGCTGCATGTGAGTCCAGTCATGTGTGATGCACATCAATGGTGTATGTGCTCCAAAGCATGATGCACAACTGCATGTGGAGACGCATACATGTTAGCATTTCTGTGTATGTACTATGGCATGGTTGGGGTGTGCCACATGGATGCTGGTTCCACCTTCATGTACGTGCACGGCATACAGGTGCGTGTGTGTGTGTTTGGCATGTGTGCGACTGTGATACGCCATGGATGCATGTGCAGAGACATATAGGAACCCGATTGGCAGATGTGACATAGTTGCCGATGATTGCACTGTGACAGGTGGTGGAGATGTACAGATGCATGTCTTTCTGTTGGTGTGTGTGCATGGGTTCGGCACTCCCCATGTTGCTTGTGACATCATGCCAACCTTCGAATGTTCATGCTGGTGTGTGTGTATGGATGCTGCTGCTTGCTGCATGATTCCTGTTAATTTGTGCATGTGTGTGGGTTCAAATGATATGAGTGTTGGGGAGTGTGATGCCATCTGTGAAGTTTGACACTGCCACTCATGTGCAACTGTCATGTGTGTATCCGAACATTGTACAGTGCCCTGATGCCTGTGTTCTGTCTCTCCCTGTCTGCAGCGTCGACTGATGAAGAGGGCGGAGACAGTGCTGTGGAGCACAGCGGCAGGGATCCCACCGCCAGCCGGAGACGCAAGGCCCAGCTCGCCTCTCACGTAGTCATCTCTTCCGGGAGTGAGGAGTCTGGTGCCGCGTCCATGGCCGCAACTGCTGAGGGAAGGTCCAAGAGGCGAAGGTTGGAGGTGGACTCCTCAGCAGCAGTAGGGGTAGCTGAACCCACACAGGGGCCTATGGAGGAAGATGGCACGGAGTCATCCAGGTTGGTGGGGGGTTCGGATGAGGAGGAGGCTGTGGAAGGTCCATGCACGGGGCCTGGATGGGGGGATTCCACTGGTCCTAGTGGTGCAGTCCAGGGGCAGGGACAGGAGGCAGCACAGGCCGCCGCGGAGGTGCCTGTCTGCAATCCTGTCCCCGATCCTGTGACTGCATCATCCCGCACCAGCAGGGATGCCTTCGTCCAGGCCCATTTTCACTGATGGGATGCGCATACAACAAATGGCCTTCCTCTCCCTGCGGACGTTGCAATCCGTGACCGTGTTGACCCTGTCCTACTTAGGATGGTGTTGCATCAATGTGGTATTCGGGATGACGTGCAGGGTTCTCGTGAGGATAATGCACGTCATTTTGAATACCTCATTGACCACGTCAGCCTACTAGGACAGGTCACCGGCGCTGGGTTCCTCCATATGCTGGATCTTCTAACGACACCCTCCTCAACTGAACCCCCTATGCGCCAGTCATCCTCCGTGCCATCTTCCTGCCCAAGTATCACCTGGGCACCCTGTGTAGCTGCCCCTGAGCCAGCGGCCAGGCTGGTGGAGGACACATCCCTGCCACAGTCGGGAGTCAGAGGTCCAGCAGGGGTGGCCACCTCACCAAATGGACCCCAGCAAGAGGAGGACGTGCAGGCATTGACAGGCAGGGCACATGCACAGCAGCAGCAGGCTCAGGGTGCGAGCGATGATGGCTCGGGGCCATCAACATCACAGGGGCAGGCATCGGCCAGAGGGCAGGAGGACTCTGGATTGGGAGTGTCTTCCATGTGGCAGCGGTTGGGCCAGCAGATAGATGCGGAGCGGCTGCGGGCGGAGGAGGCACGGCTCACTATGGTCAGGGCGTTGAGGCGGGCTGAGTGCCTCGAGGCAACTCGCAGGGAGTTGGAGGAGGCCATGGCTGCATCCCTGCGAGACCTCGAGGCCAGGGAAGAGGACGGCCTCCGGAACATCGACGTGGAGTTCAATGATGCCCAGCCCAGAACATCAAAATGTGAGCCGTAGGACTTGCCCGCCACCTTTGTACATAGTTCTTTAGAGTTAAGTTTCCTTTGTTTTAGCTTTTTTTTGGAGTTCATGGACTTTGCTCCACTTTATGTATATAGTATTTTATTCATAGGACTTTTTTTGTAGGTTTCCTTTTGTTTGGGGATCATGGACCCTTTGGACTTCCATTGTATATAGTTCCGGACTTGTACATATTTTCATTCTTTGGACATCCTATGGATCAATGGTTTTAAAAAAATGTTATGTACTTTATTTGGACATTGCCAATGGACCACTTCTCTTTTTTCCTGTTGTGGATTTCTGTTTTGCATTGGATTTTTCTATTTTCATTTATTTTGCTTTCATTATTTCTTAATTTGCAAGTTTGAATTTTCATTATGTTTTTTCATTACGTTTTTGAATACATTTCATATATCTTCATTATTGGTGTTGTGTACTCTCATTGGTTTTGTGCTTGTCTATATGAGCATTGCCTCAGCCATGTGTTGCCACTGTGTGGCTGCGTTGTACATATATGCATGTCCATGGTGGTTCTTTTAAGACTCTCATGGCATGGGTAATTTGGGAGTGGGTGCAGTGGATGGCTGCGTGCTTGTACTGGGGGGCAGGGGCGATTTGGGTTGGCATTAGGGCCATGAGTCTGTTTTGTTAGGACATGTTGTTTGGTGGGCCATGTGTCGGGGCCTGCTAGCAGGTGCCCATCACTGGGGGTGGGGTGGGGGACATGAGTCGGGGCCTGCTGGCAGGTGCCCGCCAATGGTGGGTGGGGTGGGGGACATGAGTCGGGGCCTGCTGGCAGGTTCCCGTGAATGGTGGGTGGGTGGCTGGGGTAGGGGACATGAGTCGGGGCCTGCTGGCAGGTGCCCGTCAATGGTGGGTGGGGTGGGGGGCATGAGTCGGGGCCTGCTGGCAGGTGTCCGTCAATGGTGGGTGGGTGCTTGGCGGACATGAGTCGGGGCCTGCTGGCAGGTGACTGTGAATGATGGGTGGGTCAGCGACATGAGTCAGGGCCTGCTGGCAGGTGCCCGTCAATGGTGGGTGGGGTGGGGGACATGAGTCAGGGCCTACTGGCACGTGCCCGTCAACGGTGGGTGGGTGGGGGACATGAGTCGGGGCCTGCTGGCAGGTGCCTGTAAATGGTGGGTGGGTGGTTGGGGGACATGAGTCGGGGCCTTCTGGCAGGTGACCATGAATGGGGTGTGGGACATGGATCAGGGCCTGCTGCTAGGTGCCCGTCAGTGGTGGGTGGGGGACATGAGTCATAACCTGCTGGCAGGTGCCCGTCAATGGTGGGTGGGTGAGGGACATGAGTCGGGGCCTGCTGGCAGGTGACCGTGAATGGTGGGTGGGTGGCTGGGGTGAGGGACATGAGTTTGGACCTGTTGGCAGGTGCCCGTCAATGGTGGCTGGGTGAGATTGCGGGCGACATGAGTCGGGGCATGCTGGCAGGTGACCGTGAATGTGGGGTGGAGGACATGAGTCGGGGCTGTGGGCTGGTGCCCATCAATGGTGGGTGGGTGGCTGTGTGGGGTGGGGGACATGAGTCGGGGCCTGCTGGCAGGTGCCCGTCAATGGTGAGTGGGTGGTTTGGTTTGGGGGACATGAGTCGGGGCCTGCTGGCAGGTGCCCGTCAATGGTGGGTGGGTGGATGGGGTGGGGGACAAGAGTCAGGGCTCCCAAGTGCATGGTGCCATGTGGCCTGCCTGCAGGGCATGTTATGGGGTGATGGGCTGCCTGCGGGGCATGGCCAGGGTTGTGGGGTGGCCCCTGTGGTGGTGGCCACCTGCGGGGCATGCCCAGGGGTGATGGGCTGCCTGCGGGGAATGGTGTGGGATGATGGGCTGCCTGTGGGGCATGCCCAGGGGTGATGGGTGCCTGCGGGGCATGGTATGGGGTGATGGGCTGCCGCATATTCGGAGGGGTGCACGGGGAGTTTTCCACGCGCTTTCGCTGGCGTGAGCGGGGTACGCCTATTCCGAGGGGTGTGCGGGGAGTTTTTCCACGTGTTTTCGCTGGTGCGAGCGGGGTACGCGTATTCCGAGGGGTGCGCGGGGAGTTTTCCACACGTTTTCGCTGGCGAGGGCGGGGTACGAGGGGAGTTTTCCAAGCGTTTTCATGGTTGGGGGGCTGTATGCTGTTCCACTGGCCTTTGCGCCATGTACTGGATTTGTGTGATGTTTTTGGCGCAGGGGGTGGGGGGCGTAACTGGCGCTGCTGCAGGGTCGCTGGGTTGCAGCACACTCGTGTAAGGAGCTTTAGCAAGGACCTTAAATCACGGTTTTGGCTGTGTTTTATTTTTAACAAGTGCCATAATGTAGGTACAAAAATAGTGATATACCTTTGGTGACTGAGGCATAGCCTGTGGCAATGGGCAGTGGCCATATTTTCTGGGTCATGGCATCAGGTCATGACCCGGACAATGTGGCTACTGGCCATGACCATGAGGGACAACAAATGAGGTTAAAGTGGCCATGTCCCCCTTGGGCCTGGTATGTGGTCACGTTATTCGAGATGGGTTAGGTATGAAATGGAAAAGATTTGCTTGTGTTAATATGGTCATAGGGTACTCTCTTTGCATTCTGCAGGATGCCATGGAAACGGAAGAGGGGCTCTGTACAGAGCCCCGCCTTCTCTTTCCATGGTGGCCATCTTTGAAAAGGATTGTCCTTCCTACAGCAGGACGCCTGCAGCTTCCCGCTGTAGGAAGAAACATCCTTTTTCTTTAGCACCCAGGGTTCCCACCTTGGGAACCCGGGGTGCAAATGGATTTCATACCCCATTGCAGGGGCTCGAATGGGGGATAACCGTCCGGAGCCCTCGTTATCTGCCCTTGCTTCACTTGTGCCGATAACTTGGGCTGCCAGGGCGTTATCCCCCGTTCCTGTTCTTGGAACGGGGGATGAACGCCACATTATTCAAATTAGCATGACACAAAATGCTAATGCAAATGCTCGAAAATCTTATTGAGTCTATGGACTTTAGTGAGAAATGTAAAATAGATGAAGCCTGTAAGATTTTTTAAGTTCTATTTTTTCTCTTCTATTTTAAAATGTGAAAGGTGGCTCCTAAAGGAGCCTTTCTTTTGCTGTTGTTTGATGTATTTTCTTTTTCAGTAGAGGTTAGAACATAGGGTGGGAAATGAGGGAAGAGGCATCAAGCACTAATATGCCAGTCTGATAGCACAGCGAGTAGAGAGCTCGCTTTGACATCTGTGCAAAGCCTGCTGAAGCAGGTTCGAATCCCAGCAGAGTCAAACTCAGCTTTTCATCCTTCCGAGGTTGATAAATGAGCACCACACACTGTGGGTAATAATAAGCAGTGCTCAGATACCTAAGGGTCCGTAGCGCTATACAAAGGCTAAATTAATATTATTATTAATATAGAGGAGCAGGTGGACAAGGGGAGATATTGTGCATGTGTTACTTCTAAGGTAGGGGGCAATGTTTCTCATGCTGATTGATTACAGTTTCAAAAGCACTTCGAAATTGCTTCCCCCTGCAGAGTGGTGTGTTTGAAAGATATGGATCAACAGCCTCTTTATTTGCTTGCAAGGTAGCTGGTGGGATTTTGTGTCCCACAGAAGTAGGCTGTCTGGTTACAGTATTGGTTGAGGAAGACATGTTGGGATGACAAACCTTTGAGTGATTGTGGGCACTGGCTGGATACAATTGTCCAATTTCTGGCAGTTGTGCCTATTGTATTAAGTCATGATCGAGTCAAGGGATTATTGGTGCATGTGGTTTTTTTATTTTTGTTGGTAAGCCAAAACCAAAGATCATCAGTGTGGCAATTAATGCCAGTTGGTCAACATTGGTGAGTGCAAACAGCCGACGCACGTTTCAACCTAAGTCTTTTTCAAGGCTGTGATTTGTGAAGTGAATAGGTGGGTAAGTGAGATGCACGGCGCACTGACATGGTTTGATAAAAAAGTGGGTGCGACATAGTCAACCATTGATTGAGGTTACACAAGTATGAACACATGTTGTTAGCCAGTTTTGCATAACATAATGTAATTGCAGTCATGATATTCCAACAGTATTACGTTGGTTGTAATTATAGGTGGTGGCAATGAGCGTTGGTGGTTATGTTTCCATACAGAAAGCCATTCAAGTTTAGATAAATGTGTATTGACATTATTAACAGATTAGACAGTTAGTTCAGATACAAACACGAACAGAGTACCAAGGGAGAGAAGAGGAAGATAAGAACAATTAGTTAATTCCAAGTGATGGCCATGCTTGGTTATTAAGCAATGAGGTGTAGAGATAGGGGGGTGATGGCTCTTACCATAAGTGAGTAGAATGGTGGACTCTATATAGAGTTAGGTATCTGGTCCTCCCAAGTCCGGGTGCCAGTTGGGCTGGGTAGCCAGGTCTGTGAAGATACAGGGGAAGATACTGTTAGTGGCGCTAATTGGTCGGGTCGAGTGCGGTGATCAAGCTTAACTGGATTGTGGGTGAAAGAGGGGAGCCTCAGTGAGGAAGGGCGGGGGGGTGTATGGAGGTGCGTCATGGTCAGCCTGGTGGTCAGTCCAGTGGTGAGGACGGATTGGGCGCAAGATGCGGGTGGTGTGGGGGGATCAAGGGGAGGCAGCGGGATGCCAGGCAGGGAGGGAACGGGCCCGTGTGGGCAGGTGTGGTGTGGCAGATGCCATGGAGTGAGGTCAGATTGGAGTGTGTGGGCTGGTGTTTGTCTGTGGGTGCGAATGCCAGAAGGAATACATGGGAGTGAGCATGGGGGTGTGTAAACTCCCTCAGGTGGGGTTCGAGGATCTCGAGAAAACGCATCACGCTGAGAGTAAGCCTGTAAGCCGTGACGGTGGGTGGCCTCTATTGTTGGTGAGGCGGGAGGCTGGCAATTGGCCGGCGGTGCAGCGGGAGCCATCAGCTTGTGGGGGGCTGGGCTGGGTGAGAAAGGGGGTGATTACGAGGGGGGCAGGATTCGTAAAGTCTTGGGGCATGGGTGGAGGGCCAGTGTCATCCCCGGGCTCGGGTTAGGGGGTCCAAGTGCCCTGACAGTGTGGGAGCAAGGCTCGGGTGCCGCGGAGGGACTGCGCGGTTCAGTCAGGATGGAGTCTCTCATTCTGTCTTACCTGGTGCCGGGATTGGCGGATGAGGCTGTTCGTATACCGTCAGGAAGTCAGACAGCTACTGCATGTCCTGAGCATTTCCTGACTATATATAATACCTGATCTGATTCGTTGGGGAGGGAGGTGCCCTGATTGGTTGCAGTGAGCCAATCCCTGATTGGGCAGCCTAGACGTGCATGTAGCCAAGGAAAAGCAGACCTCGTCTGCTCCAGATAAGGAAGATGCTAGTCTCCGTGAGATTTAAAGAGGTAGTCGCAATTTGAGGAAGGTCGAATATGCCGTAGGAATTGGAATGAGCTGCACCAACTAGTTGATGGGCAAGTGTGGTGCAGAGTGGTTCTCTGTTATTCATGGTGGATGCGTGCACCCAGGGACCCTACTTAATGGGTTGGCAGAGTGGGGAATTGGGATAAGTAAGAGCAAGTGTATTTATTACTGGGGGGAACCCAAAGGTGACAGTCTAATAAGACTGAAGGAGGCCCAGTGGTGGGATTTGGGTATTGATGGGGGACTCATGGGATAGGAGCAAGCAACGGGTCCTGGATATGTTTCCAAGCTGGACCAGGTGGTGTGAGGTCCTCTGCAGGTGGTAAGTGTGTTAGCAGGGGAATTGGATCAATTATGAAATGTTGTATCACTATATGGGCGTAGTTGGTGGTAAGGTAAGCTAAGATGTATTGCTAGGATGAACCCAAATAGGTTGACAGTCTAATAAGACTGAAGGAGGCCCAGTGTGGGATTTGGGTGTGGATGAGGGACTCATGGGATAGGAGCACGAAATGGGTCCTGGACATGTTTCCAAACTGGACCGGGTGGTGTGAGGTCCCCTGCGGGTGGTAAGCATATTTACAGGGGTAATGGACCAATTATGAATTGTTGTATCACTATATGGACGTAATTTGTGGTAAGGTAAGCTAAGAGTTACACAAGGAAATTAACAGAAAAACATTCACAGAAATACATGAAACTCATGGTCACTGTTTAGTCCAAAGGTGACAGCTCGGTATTTGCATATCAGCCGAGCTTCTCTCTGGCGAAGATGTAGTTCCCTGTCGCCTCCTCTTACGTCTGATGGTATTGATTCAAGTCGCATGCAGGTGAGGTCTTCCTTGTTGTCCAACTTGTGTTCTTCTTGCCAGTGGAGAGCCAGTGGGTATTTTGAGTCTTGTGAGTGAAGGGAGCTGAGGTGCTCTCTTATTCTTGTTCTGAGTTCCCTCTTGGTACTTGCAATGTACTTCTGATTACATACACAAATGATTGCATAGATTACATATTTGGATTTGCAATTGATGTACTGCTTGATTTCATGTGTGTTAGTTTCACTGAATTGTAGCTTCTTCGTAGTTGTGGCAAATTTACACATGGAGCACATTCCACATTTAAAAAAAAAACACTGGTTTGTTACTTGTCATTCGTTTTTGGAATTGGTGCCATGAAAGATGGGTTTAGGATAGTCTTAAGGGTTCTGGGCTTGGTATAGGTCATACTCGGTTTCTCTGGTATCCATGCCCTGATGTCTTCATCAATTGATAGGATATGACAATGTCTCTTCAGAATTCTCTGTACTTGGTAGCTGTCACTACAGTATTGGGTGATATATCTTATTTTGTTGTTGTTCACCGCAAGATCACTGGTGTGTTCCTTTGGAGTCAGTAAAGTGGTGCGTTCTCTTTTGTTTGCCATGGTTTTTTATGCTTGTATTGCTTGTTCCAGGTAGCCCCTTTCCGAGAAGCGTCTGGTCAGTACTGTGCATTCTTCTCCATAGGCAGGCAGTGAGCTGCAGTTCCTTTTTGCTCATAGAAATTCTCCCTTGGGAATATTGTTAATTACTGATTTCTTGTGGCAACTTGATGCATGTAATACTGAATTTACTTCCATGGGTTTCCTGTAGGTTGTTGTCATTAGCTCTGTTCCTACTGGTATGATGGTGATGTCCAGAAAGTCAATGGTTGTACTACTTGTCAGTTCAATGCCAAAATTGTTGTCATTTAGATATTGTTTGAAGGAATCCAATTCTTCCGTAGTTCAGCACCAGATCATCAGGATGTCGTCTATGAAGCGCATCCAGGTATGAATCAGTTTGTTGAAGCCGTTGTTTGCAAAAGCGTGCACCTGTTCGTAGTGATACATAAATAGGTTTGCCATGGATGGTGCATATGTAGCCCCCATGGCTATGCCTTTCGTTTGTCTGTAATATTGATGATCGAATAGAAAAACGGTGTTAGTTAGAGAAAATTCCAGAAGTTCTTTTGTGAGTTCCAAATGAGACCAGAATGGTGCTGAAGCTTTAGCAAAAGCAAATTCTCTGGCTCTCAGCGCTAATTTGTGGTCTATGGACATGTAGAGGTCTTTAACGTCCAGAGTTATCAAGATATATTCATTGTTCCACATGATATCTTGTAAGATTAAAAGGGTGCGCATGGTGTCACGCAGAAAAGTTGGTATCTTGGGTACTTCCGGTGCCAATACGCTGTTGATGTATTGGTTCAGTGGTTCTGTTATCCATCCCATTCCACTCAGTATGGGGCGGCTGTCTGGTATGGTATGAAATTCTTTGTGTATCTTCAGGAAAAAATATATGGTGGGCATCCTGGGATGTCTTGGGTGAAGGTATTTCATTTTGTCGTCAGACAAGAGCCCACATTTGTGCCATTTGGTCAGCAGGATGTTGGCTTCCGTAATGATTACCTTTGTTGGATTTTTGTGTAGGGTGTCATAGCATCCCGGGGTTGATAGGTGTGTCAGGGCCATTTGGACGTAGTCTGATCTGTCCATGATGACCACATTTCCCCCTTTGTCCGCTTCCTTGATTATGATTTGGTGATTATCTTGCAGATCTTTGAGTGCCTGTCTCTCATGACTTGTGATATTGTCTCTACCTCGTAGGTGTTTGGTTCTCATATGATCCTCTAGTGTTTGAAGGTCTCTAGTGACTGCCTGACTAAAGATTTCAATGGCATCGTCAACTTGTAGATTGGGGGTAAATTTCGATTTGAGCTTCATTTCTGGTATGTTCAAGTTTCTTTCCTCAATATCCAGGTCTTGCAGAGTCTGTTGTATGATCTGTGTTTCCATGTTGGGGAGATGTTCCAAGGTTGCCAAAAGGTGAGTACATTCCAGGTGTTCCATATTAATTGTACTCAGTGGTACGGGTACGTTCCTTGCTGGTTTCCATTTTATCTGTTTGGCAAAGAATTTCTTTAGTTTGAGTTTTCTAGTGTATTTGAAGAGATCTAAAGCATGACCATCACTTGGAATTAACTAATTGTTCTTATCTTCCTCTTCTCTCCCTTGGTACTCTGTTCATGTTTGTATCTGAACTAATTGTCTAATCTGTTAATAATGTCAATACGCATTAATCTAAACTTGAATGACTTTCTGTATGGAAACATAACCACCACCGCTCACCGTCACCACCTATAATTACAACCAACGTAATACTGTTCGAATATCATGACTGCAATTACATTAACGTTATGCAAAACTGGCTAACAACATGTGTTCATACTTGTGTAACCTCGATAAATGGTTGACTATGTCGCACCCACTTTTTTATTAAACCATGTCACTGCGCCGTGCATCCCACTTACCCACCTATTCACTTCACAAATCACAGCCTTGAAAAAGACTTGGGTTGAAACGCGCGTCGGCTGTTTGCACTCACCAATGTTGACCAACTGGCATTAATTGCCACACTGAGGATCTTTGGTTTTGGTTTACCAACAAAAATAAAAAACCACATGCACCAATAATCCCTTCACTCGATCAAGACTTAATACAATAGGCACAACTGCCAGAAATTGGACAATCGCATCCAGCCAGCGCCCACAATCACTCAAAGGTTTGTCATCCCAACAAGTATTCAACCAATTGGGATCCGTGGAGTTGGTCCCAAGACAAATTATGATCTAGGCTGCAGGCAGAACCAGAAAACCACTAATTGGAGGTGCGCAGCGTACAGTGAGTCCCGACCCTGACAACTCCAACCAACTTAACCTTGGTTGAGGAAGATGGGGTGGAGGAAGACAGGAACAACCTTTCTGAGAGCACTGTGGTGATTGGATTTGTTGTGGCGGTGCATGGATGTGACACACCCTTGATTGTCTCTGAGTGCTAGAGGTAAGCACTTCCTCTACCTCATCTTCTTGGTCCTCTTCATTGTCTTTAGAAGTAATGTGCTTTTTTTGTTGTGTAGGTACTCCAAATGTAGGAGTTGGAGGCTCTTGGGGAAGATGGATGGCAATAGCTGATGCCATTTTTAAGATAAATAGCAGTTTTGCTAATATTCTTCCAAGTATGTGCTTTGTAGTAGATTGGTAATGGATAATGGGTCTCATTACGACCCAGGCGGTAAGTTACCGCCTGGGCCGTGACTTTACCACCATGGCGTAAACTACGTTTACGCCATGGTGGTAGGCGGACTTACCGCCCCATTCCGAGGTCGGCGGGGCGGTAAGCCCCCAATCCCCATTTACCCTTCCCCATTCCCATTTTTGCCCCATAGGGCATAATGGGAGTGGGGAAGGCGTTAATTACGCCACCGTAAATTACGGTGGCGTAATTAACTCCATGGTCCCTTAGCGCCATGGATTTTAACACCTGCTAAAAGCAGGTGTTAAAACCTCCATGGCGCTAAGGGACCTCGTACTCAGGCGGTAAGGGTCGGCGCTGTTTACGCCGCCGTAAACCCCTTACCGCCTGAGTCGTAATGAGGCCCAATGAGTATGAATAGGTGTAGGTGCTGTGCAAGGGTACATTTTGAGCTTCAAAGTTCCCAGATGAGTAGAAAATGCAGTTCTGAATTGTCCTCGAAGCACAGACCTGATCGCGAAGTGTGGACACATTCGCAGACACATCATCATGCAGAGCTCAAGGCTCATGGTCACGTGGCATTGTCCAGAAGGTATGCAATGCCGTCAGACATTGACGGATATCGACGGACACAAAAACAGTGGGTAAAGTTGCAAAACGTGTATGGAAGCGTTAAAAATTTTGCTAGAAGGGGGGGAAAGGCAAAGTTTTAAGTTGAAACTTTGTAAATTGGACAGAAATGTAGCTATATTGGGGTAAGTATGATATCAGTACGTTGTAGGAAAATAGCATCCACGGGTAAAATCCCATGAAATCAACTGAAAAAACATTGTTAAAGGGACGTTATGGTTAAGTTGCACTGATAAAAAACTATGAAATTCAATGAAAAAACTTTGTTAAAGGGACGTTATGGTTACCAGTAAAACGGAAAAACCTCAGAAATGTGGCAGTTATGGTAAACTAAGCAACCATAAGTTGCGCCACCATTGTGCACTGCTAATACTAAAAACCAGGACATCAAAGATGACATCACAAATGTCATTTATGACATCACATGTGAAATACATTTTTATGAAAATGGGCCTAAAAGGGGTTGTGTTTACAGTGTTGGTTACAAGATGTCAGGGGTGATCGGGAGACCTATCATGAACTACTTAATTTATTAAAGAATGTACTCATCTAAACAACATTGTATTGGAGTGTTGTTAATACAGGAACCAAATCATATATAAAGATAGGCAATGGCTGCAGCATGCACCATAGAAGTGCAATATTTATAATCTTGTAATTTTGGATAGTACAATAATGAATGTTACCTTATCAGATTTTTGAGCAATGTTAAACATGTAATAACTAGCTAACAATTCAAGACTTACTACACACTTGTTCTAGTACAAACAACACATACGAAGACCCACAATGCATACAAATCAGAGGCAAATACAGGGAAACTAAAGTAAGGAATAAAGAAACAGCACCATCTGAAAATGTTAATAACAGTAAAGTTGTGTTTGAGGCCTCCTTATTTCCCCATGTATGAGCACCATGAGCTGAGACCAAACCCTAAGGAAAGTACTTTAAGAACATATGACAAGGTTAACGTCTAGATATATAGGACCGTTTGAATTTTTATCTTCTGTCAGTGAACAAAACCACCTGGCCTAGCTATATCAGTGAACAGAAACACGTGGTCCAGATATGCGATGTCATCAGTGATTTCATCAATGATATTTGTGATGTAATCTTTGATGTCCTGGGTGTTAGTCCTAGCAGTGCACAGTGGTTTTTGGTTTGCTTAGCTTACCATAACTGGCGAATTTCAGAGATTTTTCAGTTTTACATGTAACCATAACGTCCCTTTAACAATGTTTTTCAGTCACCAAAGCTATATCACTATTTTGTGTACCTACATTATGAACACTTTTAAAAAAGTAAAACACAGACACATTTGCAAAAACCATGTGTTCAGGTCCCTGCCAATGCTCGTTGCACTAGTTTGCTGCAAATCCGCCCATGTTTTATTTTTTGAAAAGTGTCAAAATGTACATACATAATATAGTCATATAACTTAGCCCTCACTTGACAAAATACATTCAGACTTTGCACATACATTCAAGGTTCGGTCTATAATCTTTCTGCAAACTTGTGTTCACATTCATCAAATGGCAACACATTTCTAAGCCTTTCAAATATTTTGGGACCCCCCTCTACTTTTGCTCCCTCTTGGCAAAACAGCACCAGGTCTTGGAGGACCCTTCAGGGTAAGGTCAAGAATGATATTGCTGAATTTCATACAGTGTCATTGAGTGGCTACAAAGTTATAAGCCATCCAAAAACTGCTTTTCATCAACCCTGTATTTCAGAAATAGGCATGGATGTCCTCAAACATCTGAGATGTGTGCGACCATCACAGGACTGTGCCCGAACATCCATACTGTTTGCGGACTTTGGAGATGAAAAAACACCCATATCCCATCCCTTCCTCATTACCCCTCACCTCCTCAGAGATTGTTTCATTAGTTTGACCAGTGTAATGTGTTTTTTAATATGTTTTTACTCGATGTCTGTGGGCAACGAGCGCTGTCCACGAATCCAACATGGCAGGCGTTTCCGAAACATATCGCACACCTCACGTTTTTCATCGTCCAATCAGCAGGCATGTCCGATATCTACGGACCTCAAGTCACCCTTTGTGCCAATCGGAGGGCCGTCTGTGGACCAAACAGGGAAATGAGTCCATGGAACGAACCCAGATATCACAAATCTTTTTTAACCTACTTTTTGTCTGTGTTTTTTAAAACTACTGTATGGATTTACACCATTTAAAAAAGCATGCTTTTTGGAGCAAGCTGCTGCTCCTGCCACAAATTTGGTGAAAATCCGTACAGCGGTTTTGGCTGCAGGCGTGAGCAAATGTATTTTTCCATTGTGTCTATGGGAAAAACAACACATTTTGGGAAGCCCCTTTAACATTTCCCCCCTACATGAAACGTCACCAAACTTTGCAGAATCAGTCTGACTGGGCCACATACATGTTTTGCAAAGTCTCATGAGGATTCGTCAAGTGCAGGCTTAGTTATAAGCTGCACAATAAGTGCTCTTCTTATGGGTTGAGCAACTTGAGGCCATGTACTATTCAAGGAAAAAACGTAAGTTGCAGGGACGTTAAGGTGAGAACACAACAAAACCCCTGAAATTCAACTAAAGCCACCTTAACTTCCCGCCCCTGTTGTGCAGCCTATAACCACAATGATGACATCACAGATCACATCACTGATGACATCACTAATTACATGCATGTTGTAGGAGAACACTGATAACATCAAACATTGCATCACTGATGACATCACTGGTGACATAACTAATGACATTGTATATAACAGATAACATCAATAATAGCATTAGACTTTACATGATTCATAAGTTAACTCTTAAAACAATTTATGCCATGGACTTGGCCATGATGAAGGCTGTGGTCACTGGCTATCACTAAACACTGTAGCTAGTGATCAGTTAGTGTTGCAAAATTCCAAAGTACATGGTTAAAAGCCATAGCTAGTGGCCTGTCACAGTTTTAAAATATAAAGGGAGCAACATTGAAAGCTGTATTTTATTTTTATTTATATGTTTATAACACGCCAAAGCTCGCAAGCATCAGGGGGCGAACAAGGACATGTGGACTAGTTGAGACACAGGACAAACAGGAAAAGAACGACAACATGGGTCAGACGAGAAGAGGAGAAAGCAGTGGCTCAGGGGCTATATGAAGAGGATAGTTTTGAACTATTTCCTGAATATTTGGAAATTGCTTTCAAGTCTAAGGTGGCGGGGTTGCTCATTCCAGCTAGAAGTGGCTTTAGTAGGGAAAGCTCTGCCCAGGCCCATAGCTTTTTTTCTAGGAGGCCGGGTTCCAACAGTCCCTGGTTTTCTGATCCAAGACTACGATTTAGTTTGTACAGTTTGAATTCTTGTTTGAGGTAATCAGGGGCCGTTTCGTATAGGCAACAATGGACCAGTGTCATAGATTTGAATGTGATACGTTCCTTCATTGCTAACCAATCAAGGTCCTTTTGGTCATTTGTTATATGTTCTCGTCTGGATTTGCCTTAAATTGACCTAACAGCGTTGTTTTGTATTGTTTGACAACGAAAGATGCATTTACTGCTAGCTCCCGAGAGCAGGGCATTTCCATAGTCGAGACGTGACAGAATGGTGGCTCGACCTATTGTGCACCATTCTGTTTATTCACCAGTGGCCTAATGCAGCACAAGAGCCTTTGATAATATTGGCAGTTGCGCTTGAGGTAGGATATTTGGGCTTCTGCTCCTAGCAGGGATTGTAAATAGATTCCAAGTGTCTTAACTTTGTCAGACACTTTGATGACAGAATTGTTTATAAGGAAGGAGGAGTATGGCACGCCTAATTTGTTTATGCCTTTAGTCGAACCGAATGTCATGAGCTCTGTCTTTGAGCCATTCAGGCACATCCAGTTTGACTTCATCCAGATTTCGATGGTGTTATAGATGGCTGAAAGTCTATCGTTGTCAAGGGTTTGGTTTCCGCACAATTCCATAATTAATTGTGTGTCGTCTGAAAAGTTTGTGAAATAGACCACAAGTTGTGTTAGAAGGGAGCAGAGACAGCAGAGATAAAGGTTGAAGAGCAATAGCGAGAAACTGGCTCCTTGAGGAACGACGCAATCCACAGACCTAGATGTGGTAGAATGCCCTCCCCAGGTGACTTTGGAGCTTCTGTCTTCGAGGAAGGAAGCAGCAACCCAATCGATAGCCTCTTTAGAACAGTGTCCTGCTGTGTCCAGGGCCTCTCTGAGCTTCTGGTGATCTAACAAATTAAAATCTGTAGTCAGTGACCATAGCTAAAGGCCATAGCTAGTGCCTATTATTATGTTAGGATATATAGTCGGCATGACAACTGGCCGAAGCCACTGTCTAGTGTTGTGTTGAAGACTACGGCTAGTGGCTGGTCAGTGTATATAATATACAGTGGGCACGGCTGAAGGCCATAGATAGGGCCGGGTTAGTGTTATATAATACACAATGCTCATGTCCAAAGTCCATTGTTTATGGCATTACTTTAAAATGTACAGTAGACATGGCAAAAAGATGTACAAACTGCTCATGGTCAAAGACCATGACTAGTGGCCCATTTATATATTGGACTATATAGTGGGAACAGCCAAATATTGTGGCTACTGGCCAGTATTGTGCTAAAGCCCATGGCTAGTGGCTGATTAGTGTTTTTAATATGCAGTGGAAATAGCTGAAAGCTGAAAGCTGTAGCCACTGGTGAAGGCCAAATTCCATAGCTGGTGGCATGTTAGTGTTTTAAAAATATTCAGTGCAAATGGGTGAAGCCTGTGGCAAGTGACATGACTGAAGGCCATGATTAGTAACCATTAATGTGTTAGAACATATTTGGCCATGCACACTAACCATGGCTGAAGGCCATCCTTAATGCTGGTTACTGTTGTAATGTAATTAGTGATGTGATCTGTGATGTCATCATTGTGGTCATAGGCTGCGCAACAGGGGGCGCAAAGTTAAGATGGTTTTATATGCATTTCAGGGGGTTTATTGCATTAAGTTCTCTCCTTAACGTCCCTAAAGCTTAAGTTTTTTCCTTGAATTTCAAAGGTTTTGTTGCAATATATTGCTCACTTTAATGTCCTTGCAACTTTTTTTTCTCTTAAATTTCAAGGATTCTAATGTTATTCCATAAATTTTTAGAACAATACCAGACGATTAACATGGTCTTCGGCCATGGTCAGTGGGCACGGCTTTTGGGTGTGCCCACTTTCCATTTTATATCGCTACCAGACCACTAGCCATAGCTTTGGACATGGCCATTGGGGACTGCCACTCTATATTTTAAAACACTTGCAACTCATCGCTCAAAGACGTTCATCAATCACAAACTGATTTTGTCCTATTTTGACAGTGGTATTGCTATGTATAAAAATGTGCAGGCTTTGAGAACTCACAATGTTTGTAGGCAATGCACAGAAGATTCAATTATTTGCCATGGACCACACACTTTGATTAGGCAGCATGTTCCAAGCTTCTAGTTTTGTGCCCAGGCTCTTGGTTACTGTTGTGATACATCACACAACTTCAGCTAACCAAATGTATGCAGAATGGAAACAGGAAAAAAATGAGCGACTGCAAGAATAACTTATGCCCAGGTACTTTCTACACCCATAGCGAAGATGAAAAGCTGGCACTCATGCATTTCTGCACAGTAAGTGAACATATATTTTAAAGTGAAATATACAAATATAGTTCATTTAACCTTCTCCTTAGAAGAAATTGCGCAAGACAAAATAGCACTGTACTTTTTTTAAAAAAAGTAATGAACAACAGAAAAATAAAATGGGAGAGGAAATGTTCCAATAAATATGCTGGCAAAGTGTAAAATGTGCTCATCGTTTAAACCCAGCAATCTGCCGTGAAATATTCCCTTGTAAACAAAATCCCAATACGAAACCAGTGCGTGTGGTCTTGTGGGTAAGCGTCTGCATTGGGAAAATGTCAACCTGATTAAAATCTTGAGCATGCTTGCCAACCTCAAATGTTCCTATGTGTTGCTTAGGTTAGAATTTAGTGAACTATCCCAGTGGTTTGTATTTTCCCAACACCTAATATCTGTCTGTACTATTGCCGGAACCTTGGTAGAGTGACAGAGCAGCCAGGCTTATCTTAAGAGAAGATGTGAGCTGTAAGAAAGTACACTGAAGCCAGTTAGACATGTACATCAAAGAAGCGTTTAGACATATGGTTTATATAAAATTATATATTTATTATATCTACAACAGACCACGTTAAATACTTCATACATTTATACACAAACACGTTGAAATACTTTAGAGTACGCTTCAAAGAACACTTCTTGGTTTGTGATTGTTCACGGTTATATTTGTTGCAACGTTAGAAAGTGAAAAGACAATGTTATCGTATTATCAGTAACTATGTGCACTTCTGGTTCTTACCAGAAATATGGTAAGACATTTACTCTGCATACACATATAGAAAAGTGACTTTAGGGAAGAAAAATGGTTAGTTAGTGTAACACTAGCACTGTTTAAGGTTCTAGAGATGGTTTCTTCACACAGTAAGTCTTTTAAGTCTGAGAACGCAACCCTAACAAAAGGCAGTTTGGATAGGGCTCAATGACTTGACAAGCAGCAGAATACAAAACGTTCCTGTGGATTTCTTCAAGTCTCTAGTTCTTTAAGTGAGCAGTAAGCTAACAACTAACGGCAGAGACCCTGTTAAGGATTCGATAAGGAGACACAAGTGGCAGCTTGGGTCTGAGGTAAGAGGGGGTAACCTAGACACCTCTCGGCGCACTTCAATGCTCTCGAGCGACTTCGCGGATCAAGGAAAGCAATACCCTTTTCCCCACAGTACCTTAGATTTGAAGAAGACATTGTTGCTGGATCCTCTTTGATGTGGCTGTGCTGGTCCCGACCTCTGCATTCCTTGGTCTGATGGCGAAAGGCAGGACAATGGACAGGATCTCTCAACAGCAGCCTCTTGGGAGGACCTCTGGCACGGCTTTCATTAACTTCTTAGGTGAGTCTGTGGATTTGTCGCTTTTCCTGCAGCACCAACAAGGGACGTGACTCTTCCAGTCAATCTTCTTCACTTCTCATGGTCACACACTCTGCTCAGGGGGCCTGGGTGAGTTGGATAAGATCTCTCGAGAGTCCCTTAGGGCTCAGCAAAGATTTGGACCAGTTCAGCCTTTCCATTATGAAGTACTTGGATTAGGCAGAAGGTCTCTTGGTTTTGGGGTTTCTCAGCTCTGGAAACTCACAGGACATCAGGACTTGTCGAAAAAAAAAAGTTAATCTTGGGAATCGCTGTTCTCACCAGTCAAAGGGAAGGAGTTGTCCTCTTTGGAGTTCCTCTGCTTCATGGCTTGCAAAGGGTCTGCAAATGTGTCTGGTCATCTTCTTCTTTGGTTACTTCAGCTTCCAGTGGTTGACTTGCTTTACACTCCAGAATCCTCAACTTTAATAGAGTTCCAGCACACACTTCTCTGTAATATCTCTCAGCAATTTACAAAAAGGGGCATTTGGATGTCCAATCAGGACAACCAGACCCCCAGTGGGAGCTTGTTCTATTCAGGCACTCTGGCAGACAAAGGACACGGGGGTGGAAAACTCCTCCCCCACTTCCTTTCTGCCCAGACACTCTTGAGCCTAGGCAGGGACACCAAAGGGTTCTCACCGAAGGCAAAACACACACACAGGCCTCCCCTCCCAAAATGGTAGAAGAAGGGCTGATAAAGAACAACCATGCTAGTAGTGCAAAAAAAGAAGGCAGCCTTTGAGTTAGTACTCAGGGGCCCCCTATTGTGCACCACCAAGGCTATGGACATAGCTTGCGGTAGAAAAATCACACAATAGTTGGTAGGACACATTCACTGCCACCAGCCATAACTAGGAGATTGTTTGTGTGACATAAAAGTCACAGGAGCAGAGAGAATGGGGATATTAGGTATCCCTTTGGCATCCACTTAAGGTGTTCTGTGCCAATCTCTCAGACTATAACATTTTTAGGAGATATACAACGTACTTCTCTATCCTTAAGAACTGTAGTTACTTGAGGATAAAGAAAGGAATCTCAAAGGAGGACCCTAAAGTTCCTCAGCAACACTGCCCTTAAGGAGCTGTGTGCTGCAATAGTAACATATACATGCCTTTAAAGCTATGGAGGAAAATAGGCTCCATTGTACAGGTAACATACAAAGAATAGAGTTCCAAAAGACAGAGCCCATAAGAATGAAGGAGTGGAAAAAGGCTCCACTTATTGAGGATTAAAGAAAAAAATCTAGAAGTCTAGCAAAAAGTGCTAGGGGTTTAACTAGGAGAGGGGATGAAGCATACAATTGATGAATCTCCCTAACATGTCTACCCTCTGAAAAAAGGTTACGCTATTCACCCCATGTGTCCTTTACTTGTGCCCTGAAAAGCAGCCACAATCAGGGGAAAATAAGTGCACCGGTGTCCAGGATTACAAACTCTCTCACCACACCGTGGGCAAATACTCATGACTTACTGGCCCTCTCATAATTTCCCCTCCTCACCCTCATGTCTGGCTTTCAACAATACTTTGTTTTATAAAGAACATTTGAAAAGTACACATACCATTGTGCCACTCGCTATTTGACTATGTTAAGCAAAAGGTATACAATTGTGGCATTGTTCCCGCCATCTTGATTGTAAGACTACAAATACCAGAATGCAATTCAGCAAAAGGCAAAACAATTGTCTCTGAGTGCAAAACTTTCAAGGACTCACAGTAGCACGGTTTAATAAAATGTGTATGCTGTGTGTTAATAGATATTTAAAACTAAGAAAACACACAGCATTCGGGACTGTGGACTGTGTCCCATTCATGCAGTAACCGGGACCGACCCTACTTAGTTTCAAAGCGAGGAAGGATCCAGCCCCCTTAGACCATGTTTCTTTAAGTGGTCTTGTAAGGTGGGCTCTTTCATTAAGCACCATGGCTTGAGAGGGCTGGCCTTTTCCTCGTGTTGAAGCTAAGCAGCGCAGGTCCTGGTCATTGCATGGATGGGGGACCCGGGTCACCAGTTATTTTTCAGACGGGTGGACACAACACATGGGGTCTTTTAAGGTTGGCAAGCTTGCTCAAGTATATGGCTATGAGGATTTTACTCAGGGTGTCATGTTCCCAGTGCAGACGCATACAGACAAGTCCACAAGCACTTCATTCGTATTGGCATTTTATTTACCAGGGAATATTTAATGACAGATTGCTGCGTTTAAAAGGTGAGCACCTTTAATACTGTAAAAAAAAGGATCAGAAACTGGGTGAAACCAATCAGTAGACCAGATGCTCATACACTGCTCTAATGCAAAAGCTGCAGTGTCTGTTAGGGATATTTTCCTTGGTACAGTGAATAGAGGCAAGCAGCATCCTCAGCAGTGTGGGTTCATTAGTCAATGCATTTCGGAGGTAATTCCATCTTCTGGGCTGAGCACTAATTAAATTCAACCCATGAACCATACATATACAAATGTATATTGTTATGATCTATATATTTCACGAAAAGTATGTATATATGTTTTGCAGTGTTCAAAAATCAAGTGCATACATACTGTGAAAATAAATAAGGCATGGGAGGAGAAAAAAGAGAGAAGTGGAGAAAAACATGAGATTGTTGGATGGCGAGGCCGATATTTAAGAGAGGTATGTATAGATCACACAGTACCTTAGCGTAGGGACCTTTGTGTTTATGTCCATAATGGAATAAATTACTGCATTTCAGTGTGTGAATAATCATGTAGATAATGTGAGGCTGGACGATTACCTGAGCTGTGAGATAGGCGGTCCAGGGATGCTGTTAGAAGGAGATATGTAAGAGATCCGTAGAAGTGGGTTAGCTCAAGTGGGTGATTACCAGAGTTGCGAACACCAACTTGGTGAGTAGAGCCGTATCGGTTATATACCTATTTAGTGCTCCGCCTGTGCCAAGTTAAGCGGGTCATGACTTCCAACATCTGCTGAATTTCAAGGGTTTTGTTGTGTTAAATCGCTCCAACTTAACTGCACCTTAACTGATGTATTTTTCAGTGAATACACTACTTAATAAAAAAACAAACACAAAAAACATAAATATTATGTGTCCATTTATCCGAGACAGGTGCACTGTTTGCCATTTCAACAAAGGATCACTGCTAGACTCTGCTGCCTTGTTTATAAGTGCACTCAAGACACATTTATTCACAGAAAAATCCAAATATATACATATGAGAATGTTTCGCTCCAAGAAGTAGTTATTGATGGTTCCCCAGTCACGCTTTTGTTCGCATAGTGAATGACGACTATCTTTTTAGATTTAAAACTGTGTAAGCAGCTCAAACTTGACATTCGGAACTCAAACTTGACATTCGGAACTCAAACTCTCTTTTGCTAATTCAGAAAAAGACATTTTTTTCAGTAATGATTACTTTGTTTCGAGTTTCATTTGCGTTCCTCTGTGCCCAGTTGCAGGTCCCTGCAGGGTTCCTTTCTTGGTTTGGATATATTCGCTCTAAATGAAAATATACCAATACAGTCCTCAGTATAAAAGGGACTCGATCAATTCCAATAAAAAAAGTATTTTCTTTTTTTTAAATGTATGAACGTGTTTTGGTTATAAAGAAACAAACCTTTTCACACTATAAAAGCCTTTAATCTCTTTACAAGAAAAACATTTGTATACAGCATCAATTAATATCTTAAACAGTTATCAAAATACTCTAAACAGTAAAAAGTTATATGTCTATATAATATTAAATCCCTTATCAAACATTGTCCTGTTTCATCTTTCTTTATAAATAGTTGTGTTATTCAATTTTCTTAATAATCTCCACCCAGATATAGTATTACAATTCAAAACAATGCAGCCCCCACATCTGGTCCGATTTCCAATATTCAAATTTACAAATAACTATGTCTACATTTTATGGATTACAGTATATTACACAGCCACGCTAGTGGCTGTGTAGTTATGTTATGGTTAAATTGCTAATCCCATAGGAAGAGCACTTTTTGGGTGGCTTATAACTTCGCTCCCCCTGGACGAATCCACACCAAACTTTGCAAAAAAAGTATATGGCCCACTCTGAATTTTGCAAAGTTTGGTGAGGTTTGGTCCGGGGGGGAAAAGTTATAGGGGTGGTCCCAAAATGTCTTTTTTTTCCATAGACTGAATGGGAAAAAAACTCACGCCTAGAGCCCAAACCGCTGGACGGATTTTCACCAAATTTGCGGCAGGAGCAGTGGCTTGATCCAGAAAACATGCTTTTGTAAATTTGGTGAAAATCCGTCCATTATTTCTTTTTAAAATGACTGACAAGTAGGTCACTCAGATATCTATGTTCGCTCCGCGGACACACTTCCTTGTTCGCTCCGCAGACAGGGCACCGATTGGGTAATCGGCTTGCGTCATGTCCGCAGACATGTGACGTGTTCGCTGATTGGCTGGGATGAATCGCGAGGTGCATTGGATTGTTTTGATGCGCCCGCCATCTTGGATCCGTGTTTGGTGTCCACGGACATCACGGTAAAAACAAATTAAAAAACAAATCATTGCACTTGTTAAACTTATCAAATAATCTTTGGGGAGGATGCGAGGTGTTGAGAATGGGATGGGATATGGCTGCAAGAAGCAAAAAACAGGTGTTTTTTTGTCATGAATGTCACACGGTAGATTTGGAGGTGTTCCACAATATGTGCCTAAAGTACAGGCGAAAGAGATTGCATTTTGGCATTCAAGGGATGGAGATGTATAATCATGGAATTATGGACATGTAAACATAGATTGTTGCTTCTGCAGGTGCAACCCCAACTTTACCTTGTGGTATTACAGGGTAATACTACATTCCGAATGCCTGTTCTCTAAATTGTTTATATTGGTTGCCCAATATTTATTAATATTAAACAGAAGCAATTTCAGGTTATTTTACACTCTTAATTAAAAGGCTTGATGTTTATAAATTGATGTACTGGTGCTACACCCAGAGCACAGCAAATAAAGGGCTAATGATGTCTGTGTTAAAATGTAATTAAAATAATAATGAAGTCAGACTGGTACCCCCTAGAGCCTGGCATCTCAGCCAGCCACCTGCAGTGCCTGACACACGTGGATCAGAATAACAGTTCTCATGGATGGGGTGAGACAAGTTGTTGCAAACTAAGAATGTATGTTGATTCTGAGTGAAGGTCACCAGCTTTGAATTTTTGCTTGCGAGCTAAGGAAGCCCACACATCGGACACACAGTATAATGTTCAATTGTTTTTTGACCTTGAGAGAAAGGGAATTGAGTGAAAGGAGGTTGTAATAATGAAGATATGATAAGGTTATGCCTTCCAAAACTGGGCTATGGAACATGTAAATTCAGTTTATGAAGAATTGTTGGTGCGAACGCAGTGTGCGTTATGGTCTGAGTTACGCCAAGAGAATGGAAATGGTGAATATAATGTAAGTTTGATTTTCGACGATTGTATTCCCGAACGAGCATCAACTTATTATTATCTGACCATTATTTCTGGGTTACATTCTATTTGTTTGTTCTGTGTGGCATATTGCAATGAAACGCAAGTACAACCTTTGTGTGTAGTGGGGGTGGTGTCAAAATAATGTAAAGGCTTAAAAATGTATTGCCATTTCACAATTCTACACAAAGGTTTGCAAAAAGATTATAGATCTAGATATAAATGTTTTCGTATAGTCTGAATGGATTTTGTGAAGTGGGGGCTAGGTTATGTGATGATTGTATGTGCATTAATTTGACACTTTTGAAAAAATAAAACATGGGTGGATTTCCAGCAACCTTGCGTAAGGCGCATTGGCAAGGATCTACAAGCATGGTTTTGCAAATGTGCCGGTGTTTTATTATTTGACAAGTGTCAAAAGTGTCATAATGTAGTTACAAAAATAGCGGTATACTTTTAGTGACAGAGGGGGAGCCTGTGGCCATGGGCAGTGGCCAGATTGTCCGGTTCATGGAATAAGGTCATGATCCAGACAATCTGGCTACTGGCCATGACCACAAGGGACAAAACATAGGATTAAAGTGGCCATGTCCACTTGGGACTGGCTTTGTGGTGAAGTTATTCGAAATTAGGGTAGATCTGAAAGGGAAGAAAAATGTGTTTGTGGTAATATGGTCATAGGGTTCTCTTTTTTTTTGCCTTCTGCAGGCTTCCATGGAAAGTGAAGAGGGCCCTGTATGGAACCCTTGCCTTCTCTTTCTATGGTGGCCATGTTGGAAAAGGATTTTCCTTCCTACACCGGGACACCATAGGCATCCCGGTGTAGGAAGCAAAATCCTCTTTTTTAGCAGCTCGAGTTCCCGTTTTGGGAACCTAGGTTGTTAATGGCCTTCATCCCCCATTTCAGGAACTGGAATGGGGGGATAATGGTCCAGAGACCTTGTTATCCACCCTCGCTTCACTTGGACTGATAACTTGGGCTACTGTTCCTGTCCCTGGAACGGAGGATGAACGCCACAATATACCCATTAGCATAACACAAAATGCAAATGGAAATGTTGGAAAATCTTATTGAGTCTATGTAATTTACTGAGAAATATAAAGTAGATGGAGTCTATACTTTTTTTTTTAGTTCTATCTTTTAACTGTGAAAGGTGGTTACTAAAGGAACATTTATTTGTTTTTGGATGCATTTTTTTGGGCAGGAGAGCTTGGAATGAAAGTTGGGGAGGGAAATGAGGGAAGAGGCACCAAAAACTCATATGGAGGGGCAGGTGGACAGGAGAAAATGTTGCGTGTGTGTTATTTCTAAGGTAGGGGACAGTGTTTCTCATGCTCCTTGATTACAGCAGTGGTGGTGTCTCTTGGGGAGGAGGGATGGCATTAGCTGATTCTATTTTAAGATAAATAGCAGTTTTGCTAGGATGAGTAGGAACAGTTGTTGGAGCTGTGCAAGGGAAGTTTTGAAGTTGAAAGTTCCTAGATCAGTAGAAAATGCAGTTCTGAACTGTCCGCGAAGCGCAGATCTTATCATGAAGTGTGTACGGGTTCTCGGACACGTTATCATGCCGCGCGCCATCATATGGTCATGTGGCACTCTCCGGAAGGTCTGCAATGAAATCAGATGTTCGTAGACATTATGGTTAAATTGCACTAATAAAAACATATGAAATTCAATGAAAAAACGTTGTTAATGGGACGTTATGGTTAAGTTGTACTAATAAAAACCTATGAAATTCTGTAAAAAAAACTTTGTTAAAGGGACGTTATGGTTCCAAGTAAAACCGAAAAACCCCTGAAATTCACCAGTTATGGTAAGCTAAGCAACCATAACTCGCGCCACCACCGTGCACTGCTAAGACTAACACCCAGGACATCAAAGATGACATCACAAATGCCATTGATGACATCCCTGATGACATCACATGTGCATTTTCTTTTCATGAAAAGTCTGTACAAGGCATTTTTATTATAATGTTGACAAAAAAGTGTCAAGGATCATTGGAATAAATATCATGAGCTATTTAGTGCATTAAGCAATGCATTGATATAAATAGCATTCTATTATGAAGTTCTATCCAGTATACTAAGCAACTCATGCAGAAACTTGGGCAGTGTGTGCAGCATACATGATGGAGGTGCAATATTCATAATCTTGCCATGTTGAATAGTGAAATGATAACTGCTTTCTCATTAGAGTTTTGCGTACTGTGAAATATGTAATAAGTAGCTAATACAACCCACTTACTACATAATTGCATTATTACAGACAAAACACAAAGAGACAACAATACATACAAATATGGGTATATATAGGGAAAGTGAAGTAAGCAAAAAAGCAGCAGTAGTAGCAGAAAGTGTTCATAACCTAAGTGATTATCTTTATGCAGAGAAATTATGGATCTGTTTCAAAGCTGCTACTTACCCTATGTATATGTATCACATGATTTGACTGTACCCTAAAGAAAGTAGTGTGAGTACAATGTATACAAATATGAGCATATACAGAGAAAGTACAGTAATGAAAAAACAACAGAACTATCAGAAAGTGCTGATAACCCTATTGATTATCTTCATGCACAGAAAGGATTGCTGTCTGTCAAGGCTGTGTCTTCTCCTATGTATATGTTTTATATGATGTGACTGGACCCTAAGGGAATTACTGTAAGAACATACTTGAAGGATAAGTCTACAAATATAGTACCTTTTCAATTTTTAGTTCCTGATTGTTACTGAAGAAAACCATGTGGCCTAGATATGTCAGTAAAGGAAAAAAGGGGTGCCAGAAATGTGATGTCATCAGTGATGTCATCAATGACCTTTTTGATGTCATCTTTGATGTCCTGGGTGTTCGTCTTAGCAGTGCACGGTGGTGGCGCGAGTTATGGTTGCTTAGCTTACCATAACTGGCAAATTTCAGTTTTTTTTTGGTTTTACTTCGAACCTTAACGTCCCCTTAACAAAGTTTTTTCATTGAATATATATATATATATATATATATATATATATATATATATATATATATATATATATATATATATATATATGATTCCACAATGCACCGGAGCCAGAATTAAATACATTTGACAACCATTCATCTCTCTCATCTCAATAGTTAACATATCTTCATTTCTGATAAAACGACCAAGATATTGTTTTCTTAAATATGTAGTTTTGTTAGAATCTATGAGCAAATGTCTAATCAATTCTATATATTTTTTTTACAGAATCTACAGTGCACCCCTTAATTAAAATCTTGTTAAATGGCTCAATTTGAAATTAATACAATGTAATGAAATGTTAAACCTTAAACTCACTTCCCAGGCAAACCTCAAGTCTAGAAGTGCTCTGGCTTTGATATGCACCTGAGCACTTAAGTGCTTGAAAACAGTGCACTGCCGGTGTGTGCGTTGTGGGCAGGGCATGGATATTCAGATATGAAGGACACATTCTTGACTCCCACTTGCCACTCACACTCTTTCACCATACACTTGCCTCCTCAACTAGCCTCTGAGCTCCCTTTTCGCTATTCCACTCCTTGACTTCACAATCATCCTAGGGTTCTATGTTGTTAGATCACCAGGTTTTTAGATCGGCCAAAAAAACTCATCGACATTTTTTATTTTTTATTTGGGGATCACCCTCAATTCCCCTTGCCCAATATCTAGTCCCTATTCCCCCCAGGTCCTCCCTGACATTTTTCTATGATTTGTTTCGGCTGAACATTTCCGGCAAAAAAACTAAATTAATAAATCAGGTCCACACTCCTACCACTCAAGACTTCTTCTGGAGCCACAAGTGCCACAGATCTGACTCCCATACACAGGAGTTGTAGAAGGTCAATCTGGGTCTCCTTGAATCATTGTATCCACTCCACAGACACATGCAAAGGAACACACACACACCAACACTGCCAACTGTGAGCTGTGAGTGGCCCAAAGTTTGATTCCCCTCGGCCATTGAACTGCTCCTATATAATGCACAAATGGACATGTACTGCACTAACACTGATATCCTGTTGTCACAGAAGGCCAAAAACCCGAGCTTCCTGTCCCAACCAAACCCCTTCCAGACAATGTACAAATGGACAAACTTGTGCCAACATGCAGGCCAATGAGTCATGGGAGTCTCTAAGTCTAAGCACCGTATGGCATTGAAACCAGTTACTGATAATTGACAAGGGAATACATTTGCACCACCACTGACACAAACAGGTGGTGCAGATGATTCTAACCTGAGCATCCTGTGTCATCAATCCCCCTCTCAGATAACGAACAATTAAATCAAGTGCAAAATTGACATTTAGGAGTCACAGAAAACCCACAGCTTGAACAGCCTGTGCCAATTACTGCACCCAGTGTTCCACGAGATTAACCCAACTCAAAAGAATGGTCATTACCACGTAGACCACCAGCAGCGTCAACAAGAGACAAACACTGTGAACTTCCTGTGACATAAAAACGACCTCACCTTACAAAACACAGTACAGATGGCAATAAAAAGGAATTGGATGCCTGATTTAATTACTCCATTTGTAGTTTTTGGGGGGTTCAAATGTAGCTTTCTTTCACTATTTAAAAGGCCAGGACCTGTAGTCAGTATTCGTTTGAGACCTTTTCGTGTTATAAGGGCAGTTCACTTGAGTTGCCTAGAAACAACCACATCAATGCACAATATATGTTAAGCCAAATGGCAGATCAGAAAGGAGTAGAATCAAAATTATTCTTACCTTGATTGGAGAAGTGTGCGTTGGCTTCGAGTCGTTATTGCACATTTCCCAGTAGGTTTGCGTGGCTCACATACAGGTGCAGGGCAACTCGTCCGATAGGCTGAACTAATATTATAACACACATGGATTTTCCAATGAGCATCCTAATGAAATGCTGCCTCAGCAGCGCAACACATTGAAGCATTTCACCTTAATGCATGAAGTTTGATAAGAAGACATTAAAGTGAGTTGATGAAGTCCCGAGAGTACACCTGAACCCTACAGCGAAGCCTGTTCCCTGGTAATCTCATTGTTGAGTCGCGCTAGCTTTTAATCAGGGGGAAAAAAATTCCCTCTGTGTTTTAATTTTGCATATGTTCTTGTCTCTGTACTTTTTGGAAAACAGAATCCCCCACGGCGACGATTGTTATGCTGATGCGGGCCTTTTTTGAAGAGGTAATTCTGTGACCTGCCAAGCCCGTTTCTCATCTCCAGTGAGTGCCTTTTGGTGGCAAGGACTGGCAGGGATGTGTATACTAATGTGAGCCATTAGGCCCAAGTTAACCGACAGATTAAAAGGGACATCCTAGCGGAACCGCTGCAACGCTCGGCTATTGTGGAGCCTCAGTACACACTGCAAATTCACAGAAGATGATAACAGGGTTAGCAATCAAGAAACATTAGGCTCCTAGCCAGCTGTGCCGCTAAACATGCATAGCAGGCAGTGTGCTGCCAGCGCCCTTGATTTACTCTGTGGCCGTGCCAGTTGAGTTGGCTAACACAACTGCACTGATATAAGCTGGGATGGCAGGTTGCTGGATTGCTCTTTGTACTGCAGTAATTGTCCTCCAGGGAAACCGACCAGGAAGAAGACTCGTCTCCAGGTTCCCCGAGACGTGGAGTGTGTTACCGTAAAGCAACTGCCTCACGCAGTTATCTATAGCTTTGAGGCAGTTCCTAAGTGCAGTGATACCGCCTTGTCTAGCGGAGGGGGCATCGAAGGTGAGCTGTGAGAGGGTTCTCCTCAAATGCTCAGCTCTCTGGCTTTCTCCAGGTCTGCAGATTCAGAAATGTACAGCAGGTGCCAATGCAAAGGTCTGCAATAGAAACACGGAATTTCCGAGGGGGCTCTTTCTCTTCAGTTTGATACATTTAGATTGATACATTTTTATTTAAGAAAACCTGCTAATCCAAATCTAAAACGTCATCTTCCGCATACACTTCTCATACAGAACCTCACACAACCACCTCTCTGCACAGCAATCCACAGGTACTTCACTACATTACAACAACAGACAAATAACACATAACCCGGCACAACAGCACATGGGAATTCGCACTGACCCGAAAACCGCACTTAAGCTCAGCCAACGGTGCAAACCCAGGGACGTCCTTTCACCGAAATGTCAGGGGTAGTGGAAGTGATGTCACATAACCTTTGACCTCTGATGACATCACAGGAAGTGCTGTCATTTGACCTCTCCCCAAAGTGACATCATAGGAAGTGATGGAACACAACCTTTCATCCCTTCACAAAACAGAAAGTGGCATCTCATAGCATTGTTCCTAAAAACCCCAACGAAAAATATGGTAACGATATCACTGTAATGTGATATACATTTCATGCCAGAAAAGGTCATCATATGTATCTTTAATATCAGTTTGTATAGGCCCATATTACCAAATTACTGTGAATGCAATCTTACGTTCAAGGCCAAATGATAATGATGTGTTATTATATAGCACTCACATGCTTTATATAGAACAAATATACATATAATATCACCCAGCCTGTGTTGGTACTCATTTATCAACCTCAGAAGGATGAAATGTTGAGTTGGCCTTGCCGGGATTCATACCTGCAACCTGCCGATCAAACACACATTGCTGCAGCAAGCGCTCAACCCACTGAGCTATCTTACTGGCTATAGCGGTCTGACCGGCTATAGTAAAATTAGCAATTACATGTCTGAATGTTCTCAAAGTCAGAAAGCAAATTACACTCTGTAGTGGATACCCTTAAACTGGTAACAGATTTAACAGCAGGCAGATCATGTGCAGGTCTGGTGCAAAGTTGCAACATGTCAAGCCTGCGTGGATCGACTTTTCAGGCTTCACAGGTTGGCCTCACAAGGCATCGTGTACTCTGGACACTCGTTACCTCATACATGCAAACAAACATCCTGAACAACATGCCAAGCAGATCGGAAACATAAACACATTACAACAAGGCATTCATTGTGGTACATTGAAATCAAGGGCCACATTATGTGCTATGGTCAAACATTTCTACACTGTACACAAAATTTTAGGCACAAGGATTTTGTCAAGTGACGGAGGAGGTACGACATCCTTTCATCGTGGGATGTTTATTCGCAGGGTTTTTTACAGCAGATTTTTTAACGAAAGAAAAACTCATCAACATTTTTAGGGGAGTTAGAAAAATATATATTTGGGTTGTGGGTGTTACGAGAATATATAAAAATAAATAAAGGGGGCGGGGTCCCCCCAAAATAAAAAATAAATATTCTATGACTTTTTTCATAAAAGAATCAGCAGTAAAAAGCCCTACAAAAAAAAATCCCACAATGAAATGACCTGGAATCACGGAGGACACCAGGATGGAATGTATGATGATCATAACAGAGACAATAGCAGATAAAAACATGCTATAATTGCAATTTGCAAAAAGCAAAATACATAGTTTGAAATGAATGCTTATTCTACTCTAGATACTTTTTGTCATTGTGAATTTGAGGTGTTTAAGAACATACTAAATCAGTGACTCCCCTGCTGAAGTGTGCCTGAAATAAACCTTAATGAATTCCAGAAAGACACACTATTTGATATTCCTATTGCTTCTGATTTAGGGTCACGGCTCAAAGTGGTACACTTGTGTAACCTCCTTGTTTTTTTTTAAGAGGCCTGAAGAAGAAAGTCAGCCACTCCAGAAACAAAGAGCTGCATGGTGCTGGCCCCAGCCCAGGATCTTCCAGTTAAAATAAAAGTTTTTAAAATACTTTTTTTAGGGGTAGCAAGGAAAACCACAGGGGTAGCAAGGGAGACATCAGGGGTCGCAACAGCGACCCCTGGCGACCCCTCTAATGACATCCCTGTGCAAACCAAACTGAAGCTGCCAACAGGAAATCACAGCTCTCACTCTCCTATTCCCACTACACCCTACTAACCCCTCACTTCCCCCTTTTTTTCACACCCTCCTTTTCAAATCCACCAGAGCACCTGGGGATCACTCCAGTGGTGACGATGCATGGTAAAAATACCTTTAACATTAACATTATTAAGATTATTAGAATATTGAACAACATGGTAAAACAAGCGGTAGTATGAAATTCATTTTTGTCACCCATGGCATGTTACAAAAATGTTCCTGCTGCCTCCCTAGCACACACTACAAATCTACCCAAACATTATAAAATCATTGCATTATAAACAAAACATGTTGTTTATTAACGTGGAATTAAAGTATTTAAAGGTAATAAGGAAACACAGCCAACCAGTCTGCAATGAATGCCCTTGACCACAAGTCTTCCCATCTCTCGTTGGTACAAATATTTGTTATGATTGAATTTGAAGAGCTAAACAAATTCTCCATTTTGTAAAGATGACTTCAAAAGTGGGCAAATTACCTAGTATACCAGTCTGGCAATATATAAATCCTTGTAGTAAGATGTGGAGCCAAAAAAAAATGCTTAACTGAATATGTATTTCCACCATCGTGGGACAAAAGCCTACATGAAGCAGCATGCAAAGGCATGTGAGATTAAAGAAAATGGTCCTCTGTGTTTTAATACTGTTCTTTCAAGCATAAAGAAACACAGTGCTAGAAAATGCATGATCTGGTCACATGCTAATAGTATATTCTTTAGTCAGCATGCACCATTTTATGTAACCCTCTACTTTCTCATCACTGCAATAAATCCAGGGTATTCATCCCCTCTCCTCAAGAGGGAACCATCCCTTTTGGAACTATGGACGTAAGCTCACTAATCTTAATACTCCCTATGGGACATGGCAAGCAGCATCCCACTGGGGATGACCCGCCACCCACAACGGGGATAGGAGCTTCCCCAAAATGGATATCAGTAATCCTCACTGTTACCAAAACCACAATATTTGTGTGATGACTTAAGTTTCTGGCCCTCTGAGTGTGCAGGATCCGCCTTGAGCGAGGGGATGCTGGAATGGCCCACCCCCTAACAGAGGGAGATATAAGAGCCAATCTGCTTTGGTGCAAGGTAGAAGAGAAGGGTGGGAACCTCTTCATTGGGAGGACTGGCAGGATGAGGAAGAGCCCGTGCCAGGTGTGGGAACGTGCCATGGCCAAGCCCATGGAATGCTTACAGCCCTTCCGGTCCAGCTTCCATAAGTGTCTGGCTGAGAGGAGCAACACAGATCAGCTGCTGGCAGAGAAGTGGAGAACTGGTGTACTGAGCTGCCAGCACCAGAGTCTTTCAGGAAGCACAATGGAGAAGAGGGCAAGCTCCACACAAGATTCAATACCTGAAGGTAATAGAAGTGGTCACGTGGCAGCCAAACTGCCCAATTCTTCTGAGAAGCACTGCCTAAGGAATATAGATACACAGTGGATCCAGGGATCCGGGAGAGGGGGGAGAGGCCCAATGAAACCCCAAGGAGGAATGAGAGTACTAAGACCCCAAGGTGGGGGAAGACAATAAAAACCAAGGTGGGTAGACAAACCAGAGAAGCGAAGGCGGGCAAGATAAACCAAATCCCAAGGCAGGGTAAGAGACCCAAGTCCTCAACACAGGGTAAAAGAAACCAACCCAAGGAAGTGTAAGAGACCAGAGACCCCAAGGTGCGGCGAGAGAAACCAACCCCCCCAAGGTGGGATGAGAGACCCTAGATATCAGTGTGGGAGAGAAACTATACCCAAAGTAAGAGTGATCGACCAAACACCCGAAGGCGGGGTGAGAGACATGAAATCCCTGGGGCAGGGTGAGAGACACAAAATCTCGAGGCAGGTTGAGTGAAACCAGGCCTCAACGCAGGGTGAATGGAACTAAACACAAGGTGGGATGGAGCCCAGGAACTGTCTAGTGGGAAAACAAGCCAGGATCTTTATTGGGAGAAAGACTAGCAGGAGAATGATCATAGTGGTGAGACATGGGCCAGATGTTCCCACCTGAGCGCAAAGACAAGATAAATGTATTGGACTGAATTGAACAAGACAAAAGAAGCTTGGCGAGTCACAAAGCTTCCTCGGTTCAGACTGTGCACAGGGATGGGGAGCCCCTATTGTGAAAGATACACAAGGTGGAGGTCAGAAGCCAACCCCAAGTCATTTTCTTAGGGCCTAGGCCCAAGTGTTTCTTCATTACATTTTTGTATTTCTTTTATAGTGGTAGAGAAAGAATTCAGGTAAGCCTAGGATTCTGGATGGAGTTAGGGATGGATATGTTTTCTTTGGTGACTGAGAATAAAGAAAAAATCAACCACAATGCCACCTTTATGCAAAGGTCTGGGAGCTCCTCTTACCAAAACAAACAAGGCCAAATAACCTATTCTATGTATAGATTCCCACTCAGGAAGGTCTAAATCCACATTTTAGCTCACTGTACCTTTCATAGAGGAGAAATATTCATTTGCATATCAGTCTGGTCCACTTACAAGGGCAGTCCGCACCAATATGCTTGGTAATTCTCCTCTGAATAAGAGTATCACCCGCAACCCCAGACATGCATTTCAGCTTTGTTGGGCCTCATGTCAGGACAGCCTCTATCACACCATGCACTGTATACTAGGTCCAGGTATTTTGAACTAGTCGTGTAGAGGAAGAGTTCTTCCTAGCAATTTACCACTCTACTGGTTTTGTTACACAGTGGAGCAGTTAATTAATGGAAAGTCCACCACTGGATCTAGCTTTTGTCCGGGGACTAGCCCTGTGTGGTCTTTCATGCACAAGCATCAACAACTGAGATTTTAAATCATGTACTTGAAATTTGATTTAATACCCCCTACTTGTTCTATAGGTTAGTGTACAATGTGAGTGTATCAATGCAATGTATGTTCCTTTTAAGTTATGGACACGCTACATATTATTTATGTATTCAACCATGAGCCTAGCCATAGGTAGAAACCAAGGAGCGTGGTTATATAATATATGGATATTTACTTGGTAACACAGGTACTTTCCTCAATGTATTGTTTTGAACTTGTCTTGTACTTTAGTATTTAGTATTTTAGTATTTATTTTATTTATAGAGCGCACCAGGCCTGTGGGCATCCGTACTTTACTGTACCGAACGTATCAGTTGGATTCTAACAGGTTTCTGTATGTTTTCTTTCTCTGTGTAAGACATCAACAACTCTAACAGGCCTGTGAGAAGAGAAATGACCTCGAAACGCGTCTGCCATAGACTTTTAACACGTGGATTCATTTTCACTTATAAATGTTTGCTTCATTAAATGCTGTTATTTTAGAAATCCGACTTGTAACAGTGTTTTGTGATTGAAACATTTCATTGTAACCCAGAAAGGATAACTGAATTCTACATTTGAAAAACAAAGTATTAACCGCCAGAAGGGCGGATTTTGATAGTGTGTAGGGGACGGGAGGGTTCCAATTTTGGATCCTCTTCTGTTCTTATTGTATGTATTTAGGTCTTCTGCCAAGGCCTTTTTTCCTCCTCTGCACCTCCAACCTCTAGAAAAAAAGCATTAATGTGTGCATACCTCAAAGTTAATCTCATTAGAACCATTGGTGTGACCCAAGACCCCATTCGTTGTACTCCATGTTTGGATTACTCTGGGTAACTTGAGGTGAAACCCCAAGTCCTTAAACATTTATGAAAATCTCTGGGAGACCCTCTTCTGAAAATGAGCATAGTCAAATAACCTATTGTATGTGTAGGCTCCCACTCGGAGGGAGAACAACCACATTTTAGCTCACTGTACACAGGCGAAATATCAATTTACACATCTACCTGGTTGCACCAACAATGGCGGGCCAGCACCTACATACTAGGCAATTCTCCTCTGAACAAGAGTACCAACAGCAACCCCCAGATACGTGTTTCAGCCTTCTTGGGCCTCATCAGTGAGGCAGTGCAAAGGGAATTAAAAATGGTGCAAAGTCCCTTTGCACTGCAAAAATGCACTTTGCACCGCTCTGCAGCTCAGTGTCTATTGACAGTGCAAAGTGAAGTCCATTAATTAGGTCCAATGTCTGGGGGAGCCCTACTGTGAATGCTGAGCATCCCAAGGTCTGTGAGAGACCTACTGTGAATGCTGAGCATCCCAAGGTCTGTGAGAGACCTACTGTGAATGCTGAGCATCCCGAGGTCTGTGAGAGACCTACTGTGAATTCTGAGAAACCCAAGGTCTGTGAGAGACCTACTGTAAATTCTGAGAAACCCAAGTCTTTGAGAGGCCTGCTGTGAATGCTGTGAAACCGATGGTCTAGGAGAGGCCTGCTGTGAAATCTGCTTATGATTTTACTTTTCACCCTACACTACCCATATCAGCTGGCTACTCACACACTGCAGGTGAACAAGTGCTTGTTCACATTAAGCTAATAGGCACTTAAGCACCATCCCAACTCTATACATTTCAGGACTGATACCCAAACGCTGGCTTCCGACAACTTTTCATCTAGATTCACCGTGAAAGTGGACTTTGTTGGCAGAATACCGAGCATGATAACTACTCCTTGGGCACCTTCTGGATACACAGACCCCAAATGCCAACAGCACAACTCGCCAATCTGCGCTCAACAACAATTCAGGATTGAAAACTTGCCCTGCCTTCTCCCTGCTACATTACAATACATTTTATAAAAACACGTACATATTATAGAGGGCAGACAAAGAAAACATACATGTCTGTGTGAGACAAACATTGTGTTCTTCATTAAAAAAAAATACACTATGCACTTTCGGTCGAATATTTCTCTATTTTGTTAGGACTACCTGGACAGAAAATCTATCTTCCTGGCTGGAGGATGCCACAATAATTGAGTATTGTGACCAAAATATGCCACTAGAACAAAGAAAAAAAAAAGAATGTTTTGAAAGCAGCCATGATCATGCATATTTGGAATACCAGACTGGCCTATTCTGTGCCCGCATTTACGTCAAAAAACGTTGACGTTTAGATAAGAAAGATATAGAAGTGATTCTGTTTTAAAAGAAGTTTAATACAAAAAAAGACTATCATGGCCATGAGACGCGCAATCAGTTGCTGGGCGCGAAATCCCAGGCTCTGCTCTTTGTGTCTCGTTTTGGTATTTGTTAATCAGAGGAAGGAAGAATGCGTTTCCCTTTGTCCTTGCAGTTGACACTTTTGCTGTAGCTGCACTCCCTTCACTGCTCTACTGTGCATTCTTCACAAAAATATCGTATTATTTCTGCTTTTGTTATTAGGTCTCATTCTCTGTGGAAGCCACGCGCGCGCGCATCACAAAATATTCGTCTGGTTGAGCCGGTTGCTGCAAGATGCAGAAACCAAACAATTACAAGTCTGTTTCAGAGGGACAGGAAGCAGCGTTGAAAGTCATGTTTTCCGGGGTAGGGGCAGTGCATGGAAAACTATCCAATCACAAAGAAAGTTTGCAAGCAGCCTTTCATGCCAGGCTTATTATACACAATACAGAAACCTCTCATGGCGCTCCCGAAGGATTTCTGACACGTTTGCTTTGGCTATTTTTTCATAATACGTCCAATTGTTGGAATAGAAAATAGTGAGAATACAATTGATGACTGCCCCTCAGATGTACAAAGTGCGTAAAGAAGATGGGTCGTGTCCGGTCATGAACTGGCCTCATGGAATACCAGGACCCCACCTCAGCCCCCCCCCCGCCCCCACACCTCCCTCCCCTCTAGGCTGCCGCCAGTGGGCTCTGGTTTGAGCTGTACTGGGATTTTAAGGGCGAGCATCCCCCGCAAAAGCCAACTCACTCTTAACATTGACACCTGCATTTGTTTCGCGTGGATCAGAGAGGGAGGAATATGCTGCCCCATGTTGCCACAGAGTGGATGATGGATGAGTAGGAGGGCGCCATACTAGACCCTGTGTCTGAGGCATGGCAACTGTGAGCTCATGAAATGTGCTCTAGAACATGATGCATTTTAGTGGGCCTGATTCACAAAGCGGTTTTCAATGGCAAATGCCCGTTGAAAAACACTTTAGGAATCTAGCACAAATGAGTGTATCTGTAAACAGTCCGTTGAAAGATGTATTGTTGCACCATTTTTAAACACAATGGAGCAGAGTCTTATAAAGTGGAACAATAAAAGCACATAGGATGTGTTTTTGTTTATTTGTGCCACTTCAAGAAATTAGCATATCACCTTATTTACAAAGGTAACCTATGCATTTTGGGGGAGGGGCTATGTAGGAGTTTTTTCAAATGCTTTTCTCAAAAAAACTAAATTCATAGAATGTTCTTTTTTTAAATGTTAAGTGTCCCCTCTCCAAGCCTCCCTTCCCTATACTATTACTGCTACCCCAACCCACTCACAACCCTTGTAACCTCTCACCCCTATATAGTTTTACAAGATTTTTCAATGAAAATAACTCCAGAAAAACACCTTTGAGCAAAACAAAGTGATACCAAAAGAAAGTGTAACCAGCTGGCTAGGCTGGCCTCCATTGGATGTAGGCCATTGGATGTAGGCCAGTGGCAACACTTGTCATGTTTGCTTTACCCTTCATGCACAGTTAAGATGCACGGTAACTGTGCATCAATGGTAAAGCAAAGTCAAGTGTTTTTATGTGGGAAGACTGGCCTATATTCAATGTAGGACAGTCCAGCCAAGTAACAACAGAGCTGCCCCATGTCCCACAACATGCGGGTTTGGATCCGCAAAAGAACAACAAACACTCAAGGCCGCAAACGTGTCAGAAACCTATGAGCAGGGCAGGCTGAGAAAAACGTTCATCACTTACTAAAGTGAAGACCCTTTTGCATGCAAAGCAAGCCTTTCATCTCTGCACAACAGCTTTACTGAGGTCTGCTTCTACTAACGACAGAGCTTTGGCCCCCTGTAATCTCCTAAAGTTGTCAGACTTCACAGCCCAGGAGCATATATCCTTGCTGTCTCATCTTGAGAAAAACAATGTCAGGGCTTTGGAGTCAGGCACGCAAGTTATTGGTGAAGTCTAGCTTGAAAAAATGCACAATTATGAAAGACATGCACTGATCTGCACCTTTTTACAATTGGGTTAGTTGTAAGTCCAGATAATAGTGTTTGCCCCATCACTACACATATTTATTACTGATGTTGCAATTTGTCAAGAAAGTCACTGCTAGTAAACACACATTCCCAGAACAGTTTTGCCCAAGATGAAAGTACCTAGAAAGGGTAACTCAAAAATACAATGCAGTGCACACTTTAGCTGAGGAATGAAAGTAAGATGCCATTCTTGTCTTTCAAACTAATGACAAATCACATCTAATTGTCAGCTCAATTGGCACAAATTTGCGCCGAGGGGCACATTTTTTTTGCCCGTAGCACTGATAGAGCTAAGGCCATCCCCACCTACATTTAACCTAGGCCAGTCTATCCACATTAATACCACTTGTCGTTGCTTTGCACTTGATGCACGGTTACACAGCATCAAGGGTAAAGCAAACACGGCAAGTGATATTACCCAAAGATGGCAACTTTTAACAATGGGCTTGAGAGTCACTTATGCATTGCTCACATTCCCACGGCCTGCACTACAAAAATGTGCATAACCTGTATATCTATGCCCACCTCACTAAAAGGACAAAATGCACTGTGAACCCACAACATTGAGGATAATTCCATTCAAATTAGAAACAAGTACAGTGGCTTTTTTTGGACATTTTTGGTTTTGACAAATGTTTGTGGCGAAAGCCACAGATTTGTCAAAATCATTCTTACAAAGAGAGAGAGGGAAATGTAGTTCTGAACAGAGAACATTTGGTACGCATACCAACCATCAATGCCACAGCATGAAAGGCCAACTAACGAACATTTATTTTTCCAAATTTCTCTGTCCTACTACTACCCAATGAGGCATTCCCTAAAAAGATTTGCTCTGCTCAACAGCTTTGTAATTAGCAAGTGGGCCAGGCTTTCCATTTCCCAGTTGCATAGTGGTTTGCCTTATTGGACTATTTTGCAGTCAATTGGGATATTCTTTGGCTACTTTCACCAGTACTTTTTAAAATTCCACCAGAGGCTGCCACTGTACCTCCACCCACCCCATGCCCACTCTCTTTATTCCAACCAGAACTCTCTCTACCCTCACCCACCCAATTCCCACTCTCTCTACTCCCACCCACCCCAACCCCATTACATGGTTGGGTTATGTTTGGGCTATTTTGGGGTACATTTCACAAGTCCTCCTGAGGCAGCTTTGTTGTTCTTGTTTGCTGCCCCAAACCAACTACTACCACTCAGCCACCCGACACCCCACACTCTATACTCCAACCCACCCTATGCCCATTCTCTCCACCCTAAACCTCCTACCCCCACTCTCTCTTCCTTCAACCTTCTTCCTTCATTCACCCACCCTAGCTCCAATCTCTCAACCCCCACCTCTACCCCCCAATCCTACTCTCTCTACCCCCACTCCCTAACCACCCTGCCCAAACACTCTCTACCTCCTCCAACCTACCCCCACTATCTCTAACTACACCCATCCCCACTACCCAGCTCTCTCTCCCATCATCCACCCTAGCCCCACTCCCTCTACCCCACCCTCTCATCCTACCCCCACTCACTCTACCACACCAACCCCCATGCTTACTACCCCCACCCTCCAAACCCTCAATCTCTCTACCCTCACGCACCCAACCTCCACTCTCTCTACCCCCACTCACTCACCCTACCGCCACTCTCTCAATCCACAACACTCACAATACCCCTGCTCTCTTACCCACACCCACCCACCCTACCCACACTCTCTCTAGCTCCCACCAACCCAAAACCCAATCTTTCTACATCCACCCACCCTACCCCACTCTCTCTATGGCCACCCACCCACACTAGCCCACTCTCTCTACCCCCACCAACCCACTCTACCCCACTATCTCCATCCCACCCCACAGTACTCTAAAATCCCAACACTCTCTACCCCACCCACACACCCTACCAAATCTCTCTACCCCCTCACACTCAGTCTACCAGCTCTCTACTGCACCTGCCCACCTTCCCAACACTCTCTACCCCACCCACACCAATTCTCTATACCCACAAAACTCTCTCTACCCCCCACCCTACAAACACTTTGTATCCTCACAGACCAACGCAACCCCCACTCCCTCTACCCGCTGGTGTGACAACAGTCTGCTTTTAAAGTGAAAGGTTTCCCAATCCAGCCCTGGAGCAAGTAGCTTTTCACTTAAAGCTGCCACCACGCAAGCTTGGGAGAGCCATTTAAATGAAAATCTCCCTGCTCCCAGGCTGCAGCACCTAGCACCAGCACGAGAGCAGGGCACTTTTCATTAAAATAGGGGCCTCCACCACGCTACCAGGCTCCCCCGAGATGGCATTGCAGTGACTCAGTTTTTAATAGAAAAGCTGCACCCAGACTTCTCTCCTGTCAGGCAGCGTCTCTACACTGCTGGTGTAGTAATGAGAGCTGTTGAAGGCCAGTCTTCCGATGCCCATCTGGCTCCCGTTACTCAAAGCTACATTTGTTACGGAGCCCAAAGGCTCTGCAACAAACAAACATTTTAAAAATACTATAGCCGGGGTGTGGCCCTGCAGAGATGCAGGCAGTACAGTCGCCGGTGAAAATAAAGTACACAGGGGACTGTGAGGTCTGCAGCTCAGATGAAGGGTGGTATGAACCGGCTGCGGCTGGTTGTAAATATAATAGCAATTATGCACTTAGCTGAGTAACACCTCTCACCCACTCGGTGTTTTTTTTTTTTTTTTATAGTTGCGCTGCTATTCACAGACATGCCCTACTTTTGGCAGGGTTTGTCCTACTAAAACAAGAATTGGCAATGTCAGTAGTTTGGGCTTTTGTGTAGGCATGTTTGCCAGGCACTCCCGTAGTGGTATTAACTTACCATCAATGGTAACAGCTGCAACATGGTACAACTAACTGGACATGTAATAGCAGTGTCTGGCAAATGCCTAATACTTATACACAAGCCAAAACTGTGGGCTTTGCCAATGCTTGTTTTTTTACAGGACTTCATAGAAAGATGTGCATAACGCGTATAAATCGAGTGGCTGAAGGCAGACTTGGTCAAGAAATGTTAATTAAGCCTGTAGACATTCACAGCTCCAATTAAGTCACAAAGGGCCTCATTCCGAGTCGGGCAGTAAGGGTTAACGGTCACCGGTAACAAGACCGGTGCCGTTAAACCCTTACCACCCTATTCCGAGTTCCCTTTGCGGGTTGGAACTTAACACCTGCTTTTTGCAGGCGTTAAACCCCCCCCCCGCAAAGGGTCCTTGGAGCTAATTACAGCACCGTAATTTACGGTGCCGTAATTAGCACCTTCCCCATTCCCATTGAGCCCTATGGGGCAAAAATGGGAATGGGGAAGGGCCCATGGTGAATGGGGAATTACCGACCCCGCCAACCTTGGAATGGGGCGGTAATTCCGCCATTCACCATGGCGGAGTCGGAATGATAACGGCGTCAACCAAGGCACTAATAGCGCTGTAAGGATATTTGGCGTGTTACAGCACAGAGTACAGCACTACTCCACAGGTAGCAATTTTTTTTTTGCAGCACCACCACAAGGGTGCGGTGCATTGCTATATGTGTTACCAGATTAACAAGGAAAGACAGGCTATTCAGTCAAAAACGATTTTAACATATAAGATGCAAATCTATTTTTACAGTTAAAAGCACACTTGCACATTCAAAAATGCACACTATTTTTGACCTGAAATGCCTATGGTGCGAGAGACACATTTGAAAATAATAACTAACATCACTTATAACTAACCTGACTAATGAAACATAATCCACTAATAAAAATGTGTCTCCACTGCAGAATTAGGCTTATTCTGAAAGTGAACTTTTAAACGCACATCCATTTTTTTTTCCTTTTCTCTGCTGCCCTGTCCACATAATTACAGGAAGCAAAAGAGCTCGAAATAACAGGAAATCAGTTGGTTACAAAGTATTACTATAAAAATGAGCCATTGTGTAGAGAAGGAGGAGATGGCATGATTGATTCTGATTGGAGCAGCGTCATAGCAAGTATCATGCTAGAGGGAGTGATCAGAGTTTTGCTGGGGGGAGTTTGAGGAGAGAGAGGGGCAGTCAAGATTTGGTAGAGCTGGGAGAAGGACCTATTTTTTCCTGGTTGGAGCATTCCTATCTGCAAAAGCTGAGAATTCCAGGCAATGACCCCGGTTTGAGAAGGAAAGGCGATCCTTTTTACTGGGGTTAATCTTCAAGGGAGCCACATTCAGAAAGAGAACAGCTGAAGAAAACTCTGAACAGATAAGGTAATTACATAAGTGTGGGAGCTGAGTGTGTACGAGACGAGAATGTTCAGTCAGAGTAGGAAAGGAGATTCTGGTGCCTTAATCACACGTTAATGTTGCAAATGGTGTTCTGTTCTCGGCCAGTTTTTTTTCAGTGTATTACAGACAATGCTGTTAATGTGCTGTTTTATTTATTTCTGTAAAGAGTGAGATCGTGTTTAAATGCAACTTTTATAATACAGAAAAATATTTGAAAGCAGACGGGTGGTGTGTCTTCTATTTACCAATACAGTGCTGATGATGAGGGGAGATTTTTAAGCAATGCAATTGTCATTTTAAGACAGATGTGTGCATGATCATATTCAGTATGGAGAGTTGAGAGTGATTGTTTGTAGCATAGCTCGTTGGAGGTACATGAGCCAACGGGAAGAGGGACTCTCTGAACATAGTTCCCTACCGTATATAAGGTAGTGGAAATTACTACAAAATTACCACATATAGCTCTCTGTCGTAAATAAGTCAGTGAGATCGCCCATGGTGGCACACTAACACTAACACTGAAAATGTGGTATTCCTAAAATGTAGGTCTGAGGTCTCTCTAGTGATTACACGAAAAATCTAAGCAAAGATAAGGGATTCTGGACATTGGGGCCACAAATAAAACAAGGGAATTATGCTCACCAAAATACCACCAACCACGCATACCAACCACGTATACCAAATATGCAGGTCTGGGTGCTGAAATAATGCATGTCCACTGTATTATTGTTGCACATGGCCAAATCTGAATACAAAGAGTGATTATTGCTAAGTTATTTTTCGGCGGTAATAAAATACCGTCAGGCCCCAAATCTCCACAAAATACCCTACAGTGCCTTGGTTAACGCCAGGGTCGGAATGAGGCCCAAAGACTAGCAGCCACATTGAGCATGCCGTTTGATGATAAGGCTTGTTAAAGCTAGCTCAAAGAGAACCGACGAGGATGTATCCAGTGTGGAGGGGCAGGAGTGGTTGGGGATGGCTGCAGGGATTAGCATGGCCATGGCCAGTCAATGGGTGGGTAAATAACCAAACAACACCGATATATTTTGTGACCATCCTGATGTGCCTTTTCTCCCTAACTATCCTCTAATGCAATAGTTTCGGTTTATAGGAGGTGCTTTATTATCACCAAATAGCCACATCTAAATATGCTGCCTCCTCAGATGAACAACTCCTGACTCGATTCAAAGTTCAGAATTTTGAAACAATTTTGTATTACCTGAGAATATGGGTGGTTTGGGTTGTAATGCGGCTCATCATGCCATTCCTGATCTTTACATGAAGCAGCACTGCCAGGTCATTGCCAATAAGTGGCAGAGGAAAAGGCATGTAAGTATCAGCTGTTTAGGTATGGAAGATCAAAGATCGAAGATGGGATATTCATTGGAGGGTCAAGTGAAGTTAAGGAACAGTGTCCAGGGCACATCAAGTGATGTTAAGAGTTCTATCCAGGGCACAGCAATTGTCATCAGAACACCCTTAACAAGATTGGTGAGTAAAGGAGTCAACAAGCAATCACAATTATGAGATTGTTCATACTTCTGTGCAATACTTTGCTCCTCCTCTCATGACTGGGCCCATATCCTGGTCTCACTCCTGGTGTGCTTATTATTAATTGCAATACACCCTTATAATGCTATTACAATAGACGTGGCATGGTATTAGAACTTGTGGGTTTGCCTTAATTTTTTCAATTTGAAAATCCACATCACATGCAAATGCCATGTTCTTCATACGCGGGATAAGTCTGCAGTCACACATGCCTTTGTATAGAACTGGGCAGGAGGTCACACTAAATGTTGGAATGCCTCAATTTGAAATACAATGAGATTCAGCAAAAACTCACAGACGCCTATCTGCCTATGCTGATCAAACACAATTCCACCTTGATTATCAACACTCTCTATTGTGTTTGGTGTGACAAACATGGATCATTTACACTTCCAAGGTCCTTGTCTAGATAGAACTTCTAATGTACACTTTAAATGTCCTCCCCTGGACAACATAGCTGAGCTTCCCACTGAAGAAATGTACAGTGCTCAAGAATTGTATTCTACTTTCCACCAGAGAAATTAAATCTTGTCTCCATGCGCATTGGGTGGTGTCTCCAAGCATACACAGCCAGACAACAGAGAGCTGTGCATCTGGCAGAAGAGCCCTGTCCTCCACCATGAATTTCAAGAGATGTAGGGCAAGAGACTTCATTTGTCTGAAACCAACTGTCATTTCCCATCCCGATAGCTGCGCCCCTTAACTGGTGCTTGGGGCTGATACCCTCGCTGGTGCATGTTCGGGCATAGAGTGGGTAAATCCAGCTCCTCGTCTGATCTGCCCCAGCATCCGCCCACTGTTCCACTATGTGTGCCACGTTGTTGGTTTGCCGCATGGAGGAGACCAAGAGTCAATCATGGGGCATGTGCAATACGAGGCATCCATGAGTTGCTAGGACAATGCTAAGAGGAGCCTTGTTTTTGCCCTTTCCCAGAGCAATCAGAAATGCCCCAGGTTCTCAACATCTTAATGCTCCAGTTGTGTTCACGCCTGCTTTTACTGCTCTCTGCGTCTCCTGCTACACAGAGTTCCACTCTTCCTCCTCTTCTTCTAGTGTAATCTTCCTTATTCTGGCAAACCTTACATTTCTCCTTGTTCCTTCTCTCTAGGTCAATTGTATTGTGCCTTCCTTTCCTGTTTCCTGGCTCTTGGTTGCTCCTTTCTGGTCTGGCTTCTCCTTACAGTGACTGCATCCTAATTCATATGTGTCAACCTCCCAAACATTCTTCTACCAGTACATCTCTGTTCATCGTGTCAGTGCTTTGCACTGTCCTTGTACCATGTAAAACCCAGGGTGCCGTCCTGTGGTGCTTCTGCATTGTAACAATATTGTTACACTGAGCACAAGACCCATGTTCAGATGAGCTATGCAAGAGAGGACCTTCCAAGTTCCCGAGTAATCTATCAGGAACGAATGATCAAATGCCATTTTCGTCCACATTAACTCTTCATCAAAAGAAAACTAGAGGTCAAGATCTCAAAACGAATTAACCTGAAATGGGAGTGGGAATGCTATTTGGGGAATGAATAGACAAACATCTGCCTTATTTTTCTTTACTTTTCCAGGGTTGATCTTGCAAACCCATTCACTGTGCTCCACCGACCAATGCCAGCAACCCCCATTTTGGTCCTAGCCATCCCTGCACCTTTGCTTGTGCCCTGTCCCTGCTTCCTACACCAAATCCTAACATATTCCACCCAATGGCACAATACCTACGTTTTAACACAATTGGAAGACCTCCCCAAACTCCCTGTACTATGTTGTATATTCCATGGCCCGCGTTGCCAAAAAGCTATCCTGCCTACCTGGTTTCTGCTGCTACACACAATGGACAATTATACCTTGGAATTGACATTTAAAAAAATATCATCAATCATTAGTGAGGGATATTTTAAAAAGAAAAGGGAGACAAAGTAACATTAAGTGATAAAGACACCTGTGTTGCATTTTATTTTAAACAATCACTGACGAATGAATCTTAACACTGCTTTGTGTTATGGCTACCCTGTTACAGTATCAAACTATGGGCCTGATTCACAGAGCATTTTCCTATTGGATTGCGCCATTATAAAATGCTTCTGAGAATCAGGCCCTATGTTCTTGATGTTCAAATACAGCTTTAAACCAGCGAATATGTGTTGATAGTTCTATATTGCAGAACAGTAGTGTAGGAATCTTAATCAGCAACAGAGATAAAAAAAATCAAAAACAATTACCATGTTATCATAAAGCAAACATGAGTTTTGTTGCTGTGCAGCTCTATCCATTTGTCCCTGTTTCCTGTGTGCCACATTTCAGTTCCAACAGGGAAGCTGTTTCTCCTCGTCTCTGCAAAAAGCCTGTTTCTCTAAGTTTACTCCTATTTCAAGGTGTTCTGTAGACCTTCATATTTTCACAGATTTCTCAGAATATACCTTTCATGATTACTAAACTCTATGACTTCAATTGAAATGCTGCATGTGACATTTTTAATAGTACATATCATAATATCAGGTGCAGATATACACAGTTAGGGCTACTGCCAGGTTTTCTTTTTGGCTGGAGTGATGACATGGGCAAAAGGCACTGATCTCTGAGCCCTTTCTTCCCAGTCTCCTTGGTTGAGAATGTATATTGAATGTTTCTTGTATATTCTTCCGACACTTGGGGAGACTTTGTTACACATTCATCAAACCCATGACATAAGGACAGAGCGTCAATTGCTCTCTGCGCTTAGAGGCGCACAACTGCTAATTCTTAAATAGTAGACAATCTTTCATTAAGTATCAACGTTGTCTGCACAGAGTTGCCCTCTAGTTAACTGTGATCTTAGAGGTTTGGTGTATTTTATAAGAGCTTTTAATATATATTAATCTCAATTTGTATAATATCAGTGGAAACTGCCATTTTGATTTCACATTCACACGTTACTCGTCATGGTTTTGCTGATGTAGTTGATGAGGGCTCAAAATTAGGAATATAGCTGGATGCTGTTCCCCACACCACATTTGCTCTCGGTCTATCTCTTCAAGAATGCTAAACATTTTTGTCGTGATGTAGGTCTTGTATTGTCACTGGTCAGGAGTGCATGCCATTGGAATGTTGATCTATGAATGATAAGCAGCTCAGGGGAATTTTTAGTGGGTCTGTGAGTGAGTGTTCCCTGAATGTCAGTTGGGGGGCCTGAGCTGGGTGTCTAAGGATGGCTGGTGGGTCTCTCTGTTCTCTCTGTCCCTTTATGTCCCTGTATTTACCTGTCCATGTACCCGTGATGTCTACCGTGACCACCAGTGATGGTGCTGTACATATGAAGAGAAACTGGATCCTGTATAGCTGTAAATATGTACATTAAAGCACACCTGGACAAACCTTATGGTTCCAGAGCTGGTCTGTGTATGGATGACCAGAGTCCAACATCAATACATAACAATTTGTCGCTGCGGTTTCAGAAAATGACTGCTACATCTCCACCACGGGATCACAAGCACAAGAAATATGGCCAGGCTAACCGGTGGATCCACAGGTCTGTCTCTGCTTCGAAAAGCAATCTAACATGAGCACACCAAGCCAAGAAGCACCTGTCATGCTGCGGAGGCTAGGAGAATTGGGCACTGAGTTATTGAGTCAAGGTGTGCTGCACTGGAGTCTCCCCACAAATGACAAATGAGTTCCCCCACCGCAGCTCACTCCTCATATTTCATCCGCCTTCCCAGGCTGCAGCTATACAGCAGGAGAGGCAAACACACATTCAAGCTCTGCAGTGGCTCGCAAGATAGGGGCCATGCTCCTGTTCCACTTTACAATTATGAAAGCTGCACTTCCAACACCATGTTAGGATGATTTTGATGAATGTTTGCTCATTTCCTGGATCACACAGATTATGAAGCCATCGTGTTGGCTGCTCAACAGCATCCCCCAAAAATACGCATTGTTTTATTTGTCATCTATTATCGAAAATGAAAACTAATAGTATTACCAATTAATTTTATTAGACAAAGGAGGTAAATTATATTTTTGGAAGGATAATTTAAGAGTCCAAGGCAATTGCAATAATGTATTTTATTTTTTATATTTTATTCATGTGTAATGCTCCTAAGCCTGGAAGGCATCAGGGCACTGTTGCAAAACCAGCTACACACAGAGTACGAACTTCAGACAGGTGATACATTGCCGATCCAGTTGACGTAGATAACAGCCATTTGAGTAGTTACTTAACATAAATACATTTGCTTACTCATGACCTAAGGAGGTAAGAATGCTAGGCAAGGGTTAGATTTTAAGCAAATAGACAAGTGTTTAGGGCCTTTCTGATGGGCCACTATGATTCCTCTGCTCTTAGGGCAGGAGGGATTTCCAGTGGTTCGCTGCCACCATGGGGAAACTGGAACCTCCTCCTCTGGCTCTTTTCACTTTCGGTAGGGCAAGGCGAAAAGCGTGGATAGATCTTACTGGTCTGATGTTATTGGCTCTTACAATATTTGGGGACAAGTATTCCAGGCAGCATAAGATAGACACTTGTGAATGATGGAGAGTGTTTTGAAAATAATCCTTTCTCGAATTGGAAGCCAGTGAGACTCCTTTCTTGCTGCTGAGATGTGATCTCTTTTCAGAATGTTGCGCACTGATCAGAGGGCTATGTTTTGAATTACCTACATTTTGTTGATGTTCTGATTGGATGTTCCCTCAAATAGGGCATAGCAGTAATCCAATCTTGTCCCGATTACCGCTTGGGCGATGGTCAGGCAGCTGCCAGGTGTGAGGGATCGGCTGGCTGCATTGATGAGTTTATCTGTGTATACAGCTGAAGAGGCAATCACATTCATTTGTTTGGTTATTGAGAGGGAGGCATCCAAGTGGAGGCCAAGCGTTTTTACTGATGCTGAGAAGGGGATATGTATCCCCTCTTTCACAAACAATGTGAATTGGTAGTTGAGATTCTTAAGCATAGCAGTTGAACCCACTAGAAGGATCTCTGCCTTGTCATCATTAAGGCAAAGGTAGTTTGTGGCCATCCGTGCCTGTATTGTTGAGTACATTTTGTTGATATTAAGGGAATCATTGTCATAGATGCCTGAAAGGGGGAGGAGGATTTGGGTGTCATCAGCAGAGTTAGTGTAGTATATGCCGATGGAGTCTAGGAGGTTGAACAGGGGTTTAGTGAAAATGTTGTCGAAGGAGGGGGAGAAGCAAGAACCTTGAGGGACACCACACGGAATAGGGATGGGTGTGGTGCTGGCAGTGTCTGAGGAAACTCTCATGGATCTTCCTTACAGGAAGGAAACTACCCAGGATGAGGATTCATTGGAGAAGTTGGCAGCATTCGTAAAATGGTGGCACAATGTTTTATGATCCACCAGGTCGAAGGTGGCTGATAGATTGAGGAGGTGGAGGAGGGCTGGCTTGCCCTAACCTCTAAAGGAGTCAAGTTGGTTTTTCAAATCTGACAGTGCTGATTCTGTGCTGTGACCTGGCCGGAACCCTGATTAACACAATCCTAGGATGTTGCTAGTTTCTAGGAATAGATGTATTTGGTTGTAGACTGCCCTATCCAGAATTCCAGAATTTTTAGCAAGAACGGGGCAGTTGTGATGGGGCAGTAGTAGTTTGGTGCTGATGGGTCAAGCATGTTTTTTTTTTTAGCAAAGGGAAAACCCACAACTCTTCTAGGCTGGCTAGGCCCAGGCTTGATGTGATTGTGGATTATCTAAAATGATTCTGCTTTTAAATTAAACAAATATTAATTCATTACAAAAGTTATGCATTGCATGTAAATAATGAATTATTTTTAAGCTAATCTTACACAGTAACTGAATTAACTAATAACACATGCCCAGTTAGTCCATGAGCTAATATTGCATTGTATATTAAAGTATGTGACCTAGGGGTATACAAAACTAGTAGCATCATACAACATTGTTCACAATTTACATTGACTTCCTAGTATGCAGTGTGCATATTTCAACCATGCAGAACATGTGACTCTTTATGCTAGATGTAAGAAAATAGAGAGTGCTGAAGGAGGTGGAATATTAAAAGTTGAGAGCAAAGCGAAGAAGAGCATGAGGGTATATGCTATGTTATGTTATATGTTATAACGCTTTTGTACTGTGCCAATCACCAACACAGTTGACTTGGGCGCCACCTTTTTCTGAGAAATTACCAGAATATGCCACCACCCGGGGTAGCCAGACCATATCCTGTGGAGGAGGATGGAGGAGAAAAGGGAGAAACTAAGATGGAGGGAGAAGCAGGAATCAGAACAGAATCATAATACATGTCAACAATCGGGAACCATACAAAGTCACGAAGAGGGAGTGAGAGTAATGAGGAGGAAAATGAAGGACACACGGGAACCAGTGTATTATTTCATTAGTCACAGAAAGGCTGTTCTTGCTAGTTGCAATTAGTTACCTGCTCCCTTAAGAGATAGCATCTGACAAGTGACATGGGTTTTGCCACACATCAGGAATTGTACTGAACTGTGAAGCCAAAAGGCATTCAAAGCCTATGAACTTGGTGCTGCAGGGTTATAGATTTACAATATGAAGTGCTAAAAGCATTACATGAAGTAAAACTGTCTGCAATAATTTAAAGTCGCGCCTTGTCACATCCGAACAATGTACAGAAACCTAAAGAGAACAGACCAGGAAAACATGGATGTTGAAGACACTAGCCAATGTATTCAAGTCATTTTATAACTTACAATGTTGGAATGTGTTTAAAGTGAATAGCAATGCGGAGTACCATTATTCTATTTTATTGTCAGTGTTTGAACTGCATATTGATTCTCATTTAGAACATGTTGACCACGAACAATTTAAGCCATTGTAATGTTATTTGATGGGAATGGCTCACACTTTGTCTTTACCATTAGTAAAGTGCACAGAAACCACTCACCAACTCAAATCTGCATACAGGTTCCCATGTCGAGGAGGTTAGGTCTCTAATAAGGCTCGTCTTGACTATTTGTAATGTATAACCACTGTTTGCCTTTAATCATGAAAAACCCATTCGAATCCCAGAACACAATGCCCTGTGAAAAGGACCTCAAATTAGTGAACAGCCCCACACTAGTGGTAAATCATCAGAGAAAAAGAGATGTTTATAAGTGCAGCTTAAATTCCACAAATGCACTAATCACCAGTCCCTTACCCCTGAGGCTTAACTAGGAACAGACCACCTTGCACTTAGTATACCACCTTTGAACGCTCCTCATAAAATAAAACCATGTGCTCAGCCTTGTGGGAAAGTAGACGCATGTGTCAGATTACCAAGATGCCAGTTTACCAAGTTTGCTTATTAACTGAAAGGCATGCTTCCATCAGAGGTTCATTATCCCGAGAAAATTAACCCTGAAACTGGAACCTTTGCATAAGAAATAGGGTATCATTGAAAATAGCATTAATATTGCATGTAAAAATGTTTTTTAGATAAATCTGCTACCTGGTCAGTTACAATCAAGAGGAAGAGTGTATTGATATTCTGAGATCCCTCTATATGAAATTAGTCTAGATGTCCTACATGTATTAAAAATTAACAAAGTGTTCAATAATGATAACATTATGGCAAGCAATGCCACACATTAAAGTTGTATATCCAGATGTGTTTGTGGGCCAGAGGATTACAGAAACCTGACTTATATCAATCTGTCATTTTTCTAAGGTAAAATATCAAAACAAATTATTTAAAAAGCAAAATTATTCTGAGCAAAATGGTACCCACCTTTTTCACATTCAGACATGTGAACATCCAATGGAGATTGAGGGGTGTTTTAAGGTGGGAGTGTTGACTGTTAGATAAGCCAATTGGAGAATTTAAACAGTCAGAAAGTGTTCCATAATCAAGACAAAACATGAGAATATGAGTGATTATAAAAATTAGGACAAACAGGGACTAAAGACCTCATTCTAGAAATAAAAGCTACAGGGAAGAAGAACACCTGTCCTCAATATGTGAGTGCTGAATGGCTACCACCTGGAAACTTGGGACTTGTCTATGAGGGATTCTGAAGCAACTTAACCTGAACCAGTCCTCCTTTGCTGAAAAAAGGAGGAAGGGAGCAGGAGAGGCCCGCTGGCTTGAAATTCCCTGGGAACACTTGAGGGTCTCTATGTTTCTACTGACACCATGCCTTAAAGAATTATTCAAAGTGAGTATAAACAATCCCCCAAATGTAATGATATAAGTCCCCTAGAATCATTGCCCTGCTAAGCCCCTCTGGTGGAAGTGAATTTGGTTGTGGTACCACCCACTGATTGTAACCAGAATGTGTTTTTTTTAAACAATATTTTATCTTGAATTTTGAACATTTTATGAAATGTCATTAAGACACGACGATCTTCCTTTACCTGACAGCCTTGTTCAGTTAAGGGAGGTTTTTCTGGATCTTCAACAATTAAGTATTCATTTTCTGTGGTAATTAGGTCTTATTGCTGTTATTTTTATTTTGACAAGGAGGTGTTCTATGTCAATGTATTCACCTTGGATTGTTCCAGTTTCTCAATGGATCTCAAATGTTGCTTTATTTTCTTCCATATTAAGGTCATCTTGTTTTATGTCACAAAATAATCTATTGTTTGTTGTTGGCACACAGCATAGCTCAGTCTTCTAAGTGCTCAACAAATCCAGTTCGGACATAATTTAAATCGAATATGATCACTAGTTCTTTGAGTCGATAATTCATGGGAGTTTGCACATCTTGATAATTGCCCATCAATTCCAACAATTGATTGCTCCAGGGCCCAGTTTTATAGCTGGCTGAGGGTTCATGATTTTCATTCATCCAAGCATTCCAGACACCAGCAACTAATTCCTTCACATCATTTTCTTTGATTTGGTAGGAACATACATCCATATTAACGATGGGCATTCCCTTACAGATGTTTTCATCATTCACCTTTTAGGAGAAGGTAAATATGCCTCGATATTTGCTTGTTCTGAATTCTTCTGCATCCTGACAGTGGTCTTTGACACAAATCAGGCGATAAGGTTTTGCTCTCATATGGGATCACTTTATTAACCTGGTAATGCTTCTGCCATAAGACTGTGGTTTAAAAGATGTCCGAAAATCCTGTGTCTGTGAACAATTCTTTGTTTTGAATGGGATATGCCAAACACAGAGCTGGAGAAAGACTTATTTTCAGTTGTTTTACAGATTCTGTTTGAAAGTCCCATCACTCCCCTTATACCCTTGTCTTCCACAGATAGACCAAGGGATGAGTGAACGCTCTGTAATTCCCTATGAATTTAAAAACTGTAATTAGTCAATCCTAAAATACTTCATAGTTCACAATGATTTGTGGGGTTTTTCAATTTCAGTATGGGCTCAACTTTCTTCTTCTGAGGATTAATATTCTCGGCGCTCGGATGTGATTTAATGGCATAGAAAGTTTACTTTTGCTTGCTCCACTGTACTTTCTGAAGGGATAACTTTGCACCTGAATTACTTAATTGCTGTCAACACTTGGCAGATCTCCACCAGGTGTTCTTCCATGGTTTTACCTTTCATTAACAGGTCATCTACATTTGCCACATTCCCTCTTTTAAGAGATGAGGCACGGCTTAATGTGGGAATATATTGAACTAATTTCCGCTGTTAATATAACCAAATGGAATTTGGGTCCAGCCCTATTGTTGGTATCACAAATGTAAATGAAACTTTTAATTTGTGTTAACCGAGTACTGAGTCCAATATCCATAAGTCAAATTGAGGACAGTTTATACATTAGACCCCTGGACCTCTGCCATGCCCTCATCAATATTACAGAAAGTCCACCATGGCATGTGTAACCTTTAATTCAATCCCTGCAGGTCTGCAAAGAGCCTCTAATGTCAATTTAGCTTCAATGCTGCTTGTACTTGGTTATCAAGGGTACTGTAAATTGGTCGAATAATTCCGTTGGCATCCAGGTTCTTAATAATCGTAGTGAGTGATTCCATGGATTCAACAGGTAACCAGTACTGTCTTACCAATACCTAGGCCATATCAAGATCCATAGGTATTGTAGTATAATGAAGGGATGTATCCACAATCATAAGAATCAAGCAAGAACATTTTCTGAAAGTCTAAAAATACCTGTCTTAAGTTTTTTTTTTGTACTTATGTCTCACAGGGATCAGCCATGTTGATCCATTCTTTAACCATCTGACGGGAGCATGTGCATAGTCCGGGGGTGCCTATTACACTGGCATCTTCTAATTGGATGGATAAGGCTTTAGTTATGGCCTCTACCTCAGCATTTGAGAATTTACTGTTGAAGTAGTTACTAGTGACTCTAAATTCTAGCTCATCTTCTAGCATGTTATAGATAAACATCCTCCACCCTATATGGCCATAGGGAGTACACCATAAAATCCCCCATTGTCTGCTGTATATATAGTTTCTGGCCTGCTACTCAATATTGTTATAGCAAACTACAGGTGTCAGACCAAAGACAATGGTGACCAAATCCATGGAAAAGTGGCTACAATCAACAGCCATTCCAATCAGAGGTATCATGATATAAAATGATACTTTGGGCATCATTTCTGTCAACCAATATATCAATGGTATTAGTTGGGAGATCTACTAATGGGGTTGGGTAGAGATACACATTGCCACTTTACAATGTTATTTAAATTGATAAAAGCATCTCCATAAAACAAGGTCTGTACATTTCTGATCTTTTTGGCAATGTGTATTTTCAAGTATTTCCTCCTGAAATAGTGACTTCTTCTTGGATTATATGTCAGCAGCATAAGGCAGCAATTGTGCTGAATTAAATGCCTTTTCAAATTCAATGACACCCATCAGGTTTCCACCTATTGTGAACCAGACTTTTTAATTCATATAAGCCAAATGAATTGCCAATCAATGTAATATCTCATTAATGATATGGTATTATGACCCAGATAATATGATTTATATTTTTGTTTCCAATTTTTGATCTCAAAACTGCTAGTAATTACATGCTTTGAATCCATTGCAGCAAGTCTATATTCCCACTTATCTATCAGATTAAAAGTAGGAATGTTCAGATCATTCTGCAATTGCCTAAGAAATCATTAGCTAAAGAAGCGTCTTTCTTGAAATAAAAAAGCTTTGGAGAGAATTGTTTCCTTGCCTTCACTGAGTTGAATTGGGAAGAACGTGAGTTATCCTTTCCTTTGTAGTGTAGTTCAATTGCTGATTTTATCTGCTGACTTGTCCTCTGGTTGACCATGATCCCCACCAAAGGTCACCCGTGGATAGAATGTCAGTGTATTTCCCTCCAAAGCAGATAACCATTCATTATTTGGAGGAAGATTTATTCTCAAAGGTTATGTGGAGGATCCTTTGCTATCAGCTTCTTCATTCACGGATGTGATAGTGATGTCTGGGACTTGAGTGTTCTGCAAATTAATCTCCACTCAGTCTGGATGTTTTTCACTCAATTGTCAGGTGCCATTGACATTTTTATAAATTTGATCTGACAGCGAGTTTGTGTCCAGAGGACTTGGTTCCCACACTCTATTAGAGGTGAAAGCCTCTGAAATCAATTGTTTCCCAGTAAATTTGGGTGTGTCTATGGTGGCCTATTTTGATTCATACTACAGTAACCCCATATACTGGGACTTCCTTTCCATCAAAACGGTGCACTTTCCCAAGAAGTAGTACACGGGTAATATACTTATTGTCTCCTCTTCCTTGGTTCAGAATTTCAAGTACTTCCTGGGATATGAAGGTCTCCTCAGATCCTGTGTCTATGAGAGCAAATAAGTCATACTGTCCATGAACATGGATAGTTGCAACAAACCTTTAATCTTGTATCCTCAATTTACACAGAATTCTGATTGCATTCTGTGTATATTTTGAATTTCATTACTTTGTCCTGGGCAGCACCCTCAGTGGCATTCTCCAGCATACATATGCTATTAATCATGTGCTTTGAATCCATTACATTATATCTATATAACATCCAGATTCTCACTCATCTGCTAATTAAATGTATCAATGTTCCGATCCTTCTGGCACCTATCTCTTTTCGGATCAAAATGTTAAACCATGCCCATGGAGCAGCAGCAGCTGCTCTTCAGGGATTTCAAAAGATAGTGATGATATGACAGGAATTCACTTAAGGGCCACACTAGTCAGGATGTCAAAATATATTTAAAACAGTGTCTGATGTGTGCTCAGTTCCCCCACTCACTGGGCCTCTCTATGAAAGATAAGAATGAGATTACCATGTCTGTCCTTGTGGGGTGGGACTGCATATTAAGGATTGTTAAATTAGTGATGGCCACTCAGGGAAAAGATCAACAAATATGAAAATGCTCTCTACAGCAATTCTTTAATAAGCACTGGGTTCGGCAGAGCCTGAAATTATTCTTTATGGGAACTCAGATGAACACATATACTCTAAGTACTCAAGGCAAGGGTTCAAGCGTAATGATAAACAGAGGGTGTGGCGGAAATGCTGATCTAAAGAGAGCAAAATAAGGCATCTCATGGTAACAAGCATCTTCCAATGATGGTGGATCTTGGTGCCTTGGAATGAGGTACATGTATTAGTGGAAGCATAGGTGTGTGATGGCTCCCACAGGTGATCAGGAAGCCCTTGAAGTGTGGATGCCAAAATTGTTAGGTAGCATGTTATAGGAGCACCTCCTCAGCAACATACTGTCTGAGCGACCCGTTGGTCACTGTGGCATCGTAGGTGTAAAGGGCAATGAGCACTCCACGATGTGTTACTACGCTCAGGTGCGACAAGCGTTCCATCATGTTGTTCCCACATCTGCTGCAACGGTATAGTACACCATTCAGCCATTTCGAATATAAAGTCATGCCCTTTAGTTTGGTCAATACTCCTGCGATTTTTCAAAGATTCATGGACAGGCTTTTCTCAGATAACCTTTTCCATTATGTCATTGTTTACTTGGATGAAATTCTAGTTCATTCGCCATCTACTTCAATTCACTGCATACATCTCACTGAAGTATTGGACCGACTAAATAAAACACAGAAATAATGTTCTAGCCAAACCGGGAAAAGATTTAGTTTGAAGTTCAGTCAGTGCCCTATCTAGGATTAATTCCTTCTGATAAAGGCATCGAAATGACATCGGCTCTTCAATGGTGGCCATACCCAACATCAGTAAAGGAAATACAACGGTTTTTCGGTGTGGCCAATTTCTACAGAAGATTTATAGACTGATTTTCAGATACCATTCTTCCCATTACAAGGCTGCTAAAAAAGGGTGTTACCTTCCACTGGGATGAGGCAACTGAACTTGCATTTGAATCACTTAAGAGGGAATTCTGTATGGCTCCCATTATTTGCCAATCCAATCAATGCAAAGCATTTATCGTTGCGAGCGATGCCTCTTATGGTGCTATAGGAGCCGTCTTAAAACAACTGGGAAACAACCATTCAGAACATCCCATAGCTTTTCTTTCCCTCACAGTAAACCCTAGCAAGCAAAAGTATTCTGTGCTAGAAAAGGAATTATTGGCGATCTGAGCTGCATGCACAGAATGGCAACATCTCCTGTTGGGTTTTTTGCATAAATTTGAAGTCTGTACAGATCACAAGAATCTGCAAGTCCTACAACAAATGGAATGCTGTAACAGCAAGCAGGCCCGATGGGACTATTTTGTCTCTCAATGCAATTTCAGAATCACGTATATCCCATGAAGTCAAAACATCATTGCCGATGCGCTATTAAGAAAGGAAGAAGAAAAGAAGAAAGAACGGAAGAACTTCAATCATCTGAAAGGATTCTAGGGCATAAGACGTTCATCAGTGCCGTTTCTTCATTTCTTCAACAAGTCAAGGAAGCCTATCTCACTCCTGATTACAGAAGAACCCATCAAAGTGCACATGATTATACAGCCCGAGATGGCTTGTATTACTTTCGAGACCACATGGTGATTCCCACCACCTGCCTGCAAACCAAAGTAATGTCTTGCTGCCATAATAGCCTTACAGCCTCACAGCCTCCCTACTTTCCATCATGCCTGGAGGACATGCCCCTTTCCATTGTGGGGCAGAGTCTGCAGTCATTCCATCCACTGAAGACTCATGGCCGCCACCTTTTTAGCTTCTCTCCAGCCTCCCGCACTAAGGGAAGAGAAAGAAGCATGTCGCTACTTTCAGTCGCATGATTGGGTGATCTGTACTACCAATACCGAGACTTGGCTGAGCTGTAAGGTGAAGCTGGGCCCGGTATAAAGGCCTGCGTTTTAAGGCCCTGTCATCTCCCTACCTACTCCATGATGTTCCTGCGCTCCTCTACGGAGCCCTTTCCTTTCATCAGGACACTCATCTCCGGTCCGCTTAGCAAGGTAAGCGGCCTCACCATTGTGACCCCATGACCCTTTCACGCACCCCACCTACTCAATACGAGCTGAACATAACTATCTTCTCTGCTTTACTTTGTGATTTTGACTCTTTGCCCTACTTTGTGCAGCCACTCTGTAACATGGGGTATGGCACGCTGCTGTAATCACTGATTTTGACTTTTGCCTTACTTTGTGCAACCACCCTGTAACATGGGGTATGGCTCCGCCGCTGTAACTACCGAATTTGAAACTTTGCTCTAATTTATGCAGCTGCCCTGCAATCTGGGGTTGGCTCCTTGATGCTTTATTTCCATTTACTGTTTTCACTGTCTTCAACGTAGTCCAGTGACTTCCCTCACCTACCTTGTAACTACCATTTATGTTCTTGTTAAGCACTTATGTAACTAAGTAAGCCTTCCGTAACATCACCACGATGCCCCAGGGCTGTTGTGCGCTTTATAAATGCAAATAAATAAAATTAAAAATTACAGCAAGACACAAGGGGGAAACATTCACTTTAGATCTAGTTTCTCGTACCTTCTGGTGGCTGTCTTTGAATAAGAATGTAAGGACATACGTCTCTTTCTGGCCTGTGTGTGCCAGAAGTAAGTACACAACTTCCAAACCCATAGGAAAGTTGGAACAAGAACCTGTGCCCTTAGGTCCATGGACTCACCTCTCATCTGATTTCATTGTGGATCTTCCCCCTTCAAATGGTTTCACTGCTATCATGGTAACAATAGAAGCATTCGCAAAGATGGCGCACTTTACTCTGTTGCATGGAGTCCCAAGGGCTCCTCTCACGGCCGCAGTCTTCCTGAGAGAAATATTCCGTCTACATGGTCTACCAGTATCCATAATCATGGACCAGGGAAATCAATACACCTCAACATTCTGGAAGACTCTTTGTGAGTTGTTGGGCACAGAGGGAGCACTATCCTCCGGTTATCACCCACAAATAAATGGATAGGCAGAGTGACTAAATCACACTTTAGAACTATACTTACACTGTTATACCACCAGCTCTCAAAATACCTGGTCAGATCTACTACCCATAGCCAAATTCTCCTACAAGAACACCATTCATTCAGCCACCAAAATGAGTCCTTTTTATTGTCATTCCGGCTATCATCCCAAGCTATTTCCAGAGGCTACATGTCCACCCTCAAAGATTCCCACTCTGAATGATTTTCTAAAGAGGATACATGAAAACCACAAGCCTGCTTATCACCATCTTCAATTGACTAAAGATCGGAACAAGAAGTATGCCGACCGACATAGAAGAGAGAAACAAGACTGGAACATTGGTGATAAGGTCTGGCTTTCCACAAAGTTCCTTCCCAAATGGATTCATCCCTCTAAATTTTACCCTCAATATGTCAGACCATTTACCATTTCCGGTAAATCTAATCCTGTGGCCTTCAGACTTCATTCGCCCGATACATGGAAATGCATTCATACAGTATTTCACTTTTCCCTCCTGAAGGAATATCGTCCAGATACATTTCATCGCTCTACGAGAACAGTACAACAAGATCCTCAAACAGTATCTGGGGCACTGCAAAGGATACAGCATACATGAACGAACATGGTAACCGGATACTCAGCTACATGCACCGGTCTTGGTTCGCCAATCCCACAGGCAACTTCCTTGGAAATCGGCACCCAGCCACATAAGAAGGGGGCATACTGTGGCATCGCTAATGTAAAGGGAAATGAGCACTGCACTACGCGTTACTAGGCTCAGGGGCAACAAGCATTCCATCACGTTCCCCCATCTGCTGCAATGGTATAGTCTTCATCCAAGATGGCAGCTCGCATCGCAGCATTTCCTCTTATACCGGTGAAGCCTCAACACGCATTGCGTTGCAACCCTGATCACCCCGCTGTTTGCGTAGGACAATAGTGCCTTTCTTTTGGTAATTCTCTCTTTTGCATACTTGATTCCCACTCTGGCTTGTTCTCCTGCCTTCAGTTTCTCCCGATCTCCGGCCAGTCCCATTGGTTCGCTTTCTGCTGTTGCCGCCCTGTGTTTCCTGTGCGCCCATTTCCTTATGATTCTCTTTTCCACTCCTCCATGTACTCTGGACTCCTTAACCCACCAATCTTTATCTGAATCCTCAAAGACGACATACTTCCTATTGCATCTTCCTGCACTTTCAATCCAGAATGTCTGCCATATACTAAATCCATCTTTGTGTTGGAATTCTACCACCATCAACCCACGGAGGGTGATTATGCCTTTGGGCTTTTCCCTTCAATCTCGGAGTACATCCTGCCTGACTGCTGTTGTCCCCTACGTGTGGCTACCTAAAGAAGGTCATTGTGGCGGCGGGCCAGGATAGGCCCTATCTCTTCCAGGACCGGTTACCTGAAGGGCAAAGATTAATAAGGGAAAATCCAAGACTTCCTGACAGAACTCAGATACTACAGACTCTGGTGCGTGTAAGAAAGAAAAGTCCAAAACCACCCGCAAGGACTCATTTACAACTGACACAGGTGAAACCTAATCTGGTACTTCAAGATCAACTGTCAGAGAGATTGGATCTGTGAAAAGGTGAATGCTGGGAACCTCAATTGGAGAGCAAATAGGGAAGAACGAAGTTAAACCCCCCTGACAAGGGCCATATGCATGCATAGCTTCTCCACCGGAAGGAAGCTACTGATGCAAGTTTTGGGAGCTGTCTGATGTCAGTGGAATGTATTTAAGATGTTTCACTGTACTGTTCTTGTGCTTCCCGACAATGGATATTTGTATATCTATGGCAACCTGTGCACCTTGGGCAGTTACAGAGTCGATAAAGACAGATGTAGGTTAACAAATAGTTTCCACTTTTACTTCCCACACTTCCTGGCTTATCAAAACCTCCTAAAATGTGCCTAACCATGGTTCAATCGGCCCTGAAACCCTGTTTCATCTAACATGGGGACGCGATCAAAAGTCGATATTTACGTCAGTCAATTTATATGTAGGAAGTCCGTATAACTTTCCTCCCAAAAAGGGTAAGCTAGTAAATCATATTGTGCCACTATGATGTATGCAAAATCTCAAGAGACAATGAAGGCATGTAATAAGTAGTGCAGTCGTTAACTGTTGGTACCCATTAGACATACATTTGTTGCCATACTATTACATAGCAGAGTATGGAAACTTGCAATTAAGTTTAGATTATAGGGAGTGCTATGCAATACAAAGATGATACACGAAGGCAACAACGCAAATGCTGGCACAAATTGTTAGATCTTCAGAAACCTGACAGGAACCAAGTACATTAACGACCGGAATGCGAACCCACAAGCCCATCCAACAGTGAACACTACACGTCATGTGCTATTTCTGTTCAAGGACCTGGTAAGTAGTAAATAAATATACGGTTCTCCCCCAAACAAAAAATGGGTGTTAGGAGTTCAAGGCTGTACAATAGCAAAACAGAAAGGCAATACAAAAGGTGCATCTTTTAACGTATGGAAATATGGAATCCAGCAAAGACACAAACATGGTAAATAAATACCCCATATTTCGGACCTACATAATCTGTCGTTAAATAGCAAGATGTCTTTCAGGACTGTGAAGGGAGCAAGTCTCAGGCTCATGTAGGCAGGGCCTTCTACAGGCAGTTTGAGCATTTCCCGCCTGCCTGCGTCTGGCCTGTAGCAGTTGACACACCGTTCTGCAGGCTCCATCAACCTTTGGGAGAGCCACAGACATGTTGACCTGGGCCCATGGGAACAACCCTCTCAATTTGCCTTTTCTCCCATGGCTATCAAAGTTGTTGCAACAGTCTAAGTGACTAATAACTAAGGCTCATATTACAGCTTTACACTTGCACAGGGTCATGAATGGACAAATCCTCTGTATAGAATGGTGAGTATGTTTGTTAAATGTAGAGGAATTGTAAACATAAATAAATAAAAGTACTGGAACAACGCTCTCGACCGTTCCACTCACTTCAATCACTGATGAGAATACAAAAATAGGAAGCCAACACGTGCTCACAGGATGTGTAGCATAAGCAAGTAGCCTGATTTCTCTTGCAGTTGTAGGCTCTCTGTAATATGAGAAGAGCGAGGGCACAACTTTCACTGAAGCCAGTTGAGGTAATATCCTAGCAAACCACCCTGCAGAATGGCATTGGAATCAGAAAATAAATCGCTGCCACGGTTTACAAAACCAGCAAATCCAGAAATAAGTTTCAACCAGTGATTAAGATAGCTGGTTCAAATATAGTTTCTAAATAGTTATTGTTGTATAAATGATCACATCTAACCGGGCTCAAGGGATAGGTATTAAATGGCTCAGGGGTAAAGGAGGATATGAAAGGGGGCAATACGTGTAACTCAAAAGACTGCTAGAATTAGGCAGTGCACTGGAGGAGGGGCAGGGAAGTCTCTATTAACATTAAGTAAAGAGAACTTAGACCCTCTCCAGCATGGAACCAGAGTGCTAAAAATGTGTATTACGAAGGCCTGAGTTCCTGGACTGAGTGTGACTGAGGTAGATGTTTAATCAAGATTCTATAAAAAATATAGGGCATTAATCAAACTAAAAGGGTAGACTATTTAATAAAACATAAATAACCAACCCTGATATTGAAATACACAAAATATGCACACTTTTGGATAAAAGGTCCACTCTCTCTATGAAGACAGATGGATGCAGGCAATTGGCTTTGCTGCAGTGTTCAAGTTTAAGTATATGTCTATCAAAATCTAAAAAGGTGAGGTATTAAATGTCATTAATGCGCTTAAGAGCATGACCAGGGGGACAGAACCACAGTATATAGCCTTAACTGTTCTTTTTGGGGCTCAACACGATCGAGATGGGCTCCTGGGTGCTTTCTGAAGGATCATTTTGACCTCAAGATTATCAAGCTGATTTATCTGAAAGCAGACACGGAGCACTTCAACAAGCTGAGAAATTCATCTCAAAGACAGCTTGGAAATAGTATATGTTTAGACTCCTGTGCTTCGATGGCTCTCATAGGTCTCAACATAGTGGTTCAACTGCAGCAGCGATTTGGCTTCACTGGGTCCAACAAGTGATGTAGCTCTGCAGCAGTGATCAGGCCAAAGAAGCGGGAGAACAGGCAGGCGATGTTCAAGTCATAAGATCAAAAGAAGCTAAAAATGTAGAATGCCAAATAGGCATCTCTGTTGGGCCTTGTAACAGCTTCAAAACAACTTGAGTGCAGTCGAGTTGGCTTTAAAGTGGTCCAAAGTGGGAAACAGGCCTGAAGATGCTCCTTTTAACACAGGATTGCTGTGTTACCCTGTGTGGGTCTCAGAGGAAATGTAAGTTCTTCTTCTGCTCTTTTGACCCAGGAAGGTTTCCAGAGGACACTTGCAGGTGTGCCACTTCCAGGAGACAGTGTCCTGGATACCAATATCTAGGCAGTAGGCAGACCTTGTCCAGCAGCAGATCACTTCAAATGGTACCAGAGAGTGGCTGGGGAGAAAGTCGTAATCCCTCATTGGAATTGAAATTAACTTCGCCTTCCACAGACTCATTAACAAAAATGCATATGTCAATCTGTAACTGCCATTTCCCAAACTACATGGCAGTTGCAGAAAGTTGAGAAGGCAGGATCAACAGAGATGTATGTCTGCACTATACTTTTCAGCATGGGACTTTATGAAAGTGAGACTTGGTTAGCAAGACTCACTTTTTATAGATAGCATTACCAGCACAACTGTATACTGTAAACAGTTTATAAAAAATCTTAGGATTGTACAACTGTGGAAATGGGTTCTTTCACAAATGGTCGTCCTTCTAGTAGAAGCTTTGATCTCTATTGGTACATCGCCTCAGATTCACCCACAAACCCAGCTCAGCAACAAGGACAACTTGCCTGCCGAGACCAACCACTAGGACATTCCCAACACTGACCAAGTCAACAAATGCTAGAATCCTTCCACTGAGTGAACACAGACATTTGCGAATGTTTGAAGATTATAAGTGACAATAGGGTGACACCCGAAGAACCCTATCAACAGTATTTCCTTTCGAGGGACTCTTTCTTGGCTTTGCCCCATTTCTGTTGCCAAACTGGAGATACAAAGGGCCTCATTACGACCCTGGCGGTACGGAGTGAACGGCACCGTAAAAGGTGCCGGCGCCGTTCACCCCGTACCGCCGCATTACGAGTTCCCCTCACGGGACACGGTAAGCATTCCTGGGAAAACCAGGCGTGCTTACCGGGTCCCGCGAGGGGAAGAGGGAGCAAACAACGGGCCATCTCGTAATGGCCCGTTGTTTGCTCCCTCTCCCATTCTAATTCTGCCCTATGGGGGCTGAAATGAGAATGGGGAAGGACCGTGTCCGGGTCCTTGGAGGGAGGAATTACCGGGCCTTCCGAACTCGGAATGGCCCAGCAAGTCCTCATTCCGAGGACCCGGACACCGACGCGATTTCGGCGGCAGCCATGCCGTCAATAGCGGCATGGTTACCGCCGAACTCGTAATGAGGGCCAAAGTCTAAGGCTTAGGCCACGCTTACATTATCATCTGTGGATCAGAGAGTAGAGAAGACAAGCAAGGACTGTAGAGAATCTGGGTGTTGGGGTGAATGATGGAGTCAGTTCTTTGCCTTTTCCACAGTAATCTTCCCTAGAGAAAGCTAAAAGAACTGCTGAGCAAGTATTTGTCTCTGTCCAGCTTTCTGATCCATGACTAGTTTATGATAGAGCATAGAGGCTGCAGAAGGTCCACCGCTACCCCTGTGTCAATGAATGCTACAAGAATATGTAATGTTTTAGCACGTCTGCACATTCTTTACTTATTACTATTATTATTATTATTATTATTATTATTATTATTATTATGGCATTATTGAGTGTGGACCTAGCTTTGGGAAGCAACAGAGCACTTTACAATTATAGGGGGATGAACACAGTGAGGGAAGCAGAGCAAAAAGGAGCAGGGAGTTTACAGGGGAGGGTGAGGGTGGACAATTGGGCAAGGGATCTACAAGCAACCAGGGCACGAGGCAGTGGGGAGCTGATCACAGAGTCTCAGGTAGAGTGGGGAGTGCAGGTTGTGTGGACCTAGGTGTTAGCAACAACCCTTTTTTTGAAGAGGAAGTTCTGAATCTCTTTCCTGAGCTGTAGAATTGATGGGGCAGGTCTGATTTTGATGGGAAGAAGGTTCCAGGATCTTGGAACATAGACAGGTGAAGACCGGTCTTTTGGTTCTTTCCTTCCTGTACCGTTGGAGTTCAGGTCTGCATATTTCCTTACTTCTGGTCGATCTCAGGCCTCAGCAGATGCTGAGTTTCTCACTGAGGTAGCATCAGAACTTCAGGGTGACAGCCTTGTAGTTGATGCAAGGTGGAAGATGATACAGGCTTGCAGCAGGAGCCATTGCAGTTTGATGAGGTTTGAGGTGATGTGGACGAATTTGAAGAGTCCTTTACTGAGTCTTGCTGCACCAAGCAGGACACATCTCAGTGGTGCCAGGGTAGTCGCCAGAAGGCATTCAAAAAGGGCATTGCCAACATCCAAATGGGAGAGCACCAAGCTTGGACAGCCGATCTGAAGTTGTTTTCTAGGTTGAAGGGCTCCATTTTTTGCAGGAGAGAAAGTTGGCACCATGCTGTTTTTGTCTTCCTTGTTATCTGCTGTTTTAAGGTGAGATGTCTGTCGATGTTGAACCAAAGGGGCTTAGCACAGGTGGCCAGCTGGGGTGTGATGCCCTTGAGGTTCATAGCAGAGAGCCAGGTCTGGATGTCAGGGTGTTCAGTGTTGTTGGTCAGCAGTAGGAATTCCATCTCAGAGTGTTTGAGCTTCAGCTAAGCACTGGACATCCAGGAATGGATTAATGTGAGGCAGGCCATGAGTTGCGCATGTCTCCAAGGGAGGCTATTTTGAGGTAGATATGTGTTTTATCTGCATATTGGTGGATGCGAGGAGGGTTCAGAGCACTTCCATGTAAAGATTGAAGATCACAAGGTGATAGGATGGATTCCTGCAGGAATCCACAGGTGATGGGTAGAGTTGGTGATCTGGAAGATTCAATTTGTAGGAACTGTTGACGATTAGCAAGGTACATTTTGAACCAGCTGAGGACAAGCTCGCTAATCCCCATGTGGCAAGGTAGATTGTCTGTGAGTGTCTGATGGTCTACTGTGTCAAATGCTGCTGAGAGGACAAGGATAACTAGGAGGCAAATGTGGACATAATCAAGGATGTTAAGGGCATCATCTATCACTTTGATGGTAGCTATTTTTGTGCTGCATCTAGGTCCGAAGCTAGATTGGTAGTACTGAAGTAGGTTATTCAATGTGTTGGGTGAGTTGCATGACTACTACTTTCTCACAGATCTTACCTAGGAAGGGAAGATGGGTGATGGGACGGTAGTTGCTGAGATCGCCAGGGTCCAGTGTTGGTTTCTTAAGAAGTGGGGTATGGCGTTTTGGTAGTAATTGGCCTTGGTAATGTTGATCAATCGTCTGTGTGTAGCACAGAGTTTCTTGAATAGGGCAAGATTGGATGTACTGGAGAACTTTCACCATGGTGTCGTATTACAACACAGTTTACACTTTTTTCTGTTTACTCCACCTAGACTCTAAGTAGAATGAATTTCCCTAACCAAATGTTCATGCAAACACTATTCCTGTATCACTCACTTTCAAAGCTCCTTCCCCGTTCACTAAATAAGCATTATCTTTCATGGCTTTGTTATCTGGAGCTTCTCAGTGAATGGGACCAGGTATGCAAAGTGAGGGTCACTTTGTCAATAAGGCGTTCTCTAAACTAGGGTTTCCTTTGTTAAATGTGGATGTATGTTATAATTGCATGTTTTGACAAGCATAACAGCTAGCAAAACCCCTTCACTTGGGACTAAAAATGCCAGTTTCAATCTGTGTTAACAATTGCTCAAATCTAGGACTACGCAAAGTATTCCCAGACACTTAAATCTGCACCCAATATGAAAGGAATGCTTTGCCCCTCCCTGTTTGGAACAGGTCCGGGTGGTGGGGTGGAGGGTGAAAGCACTACAAGTTCAACCTGACCCTTTAATTAATTTCCTTTTTTGATTACCTGAATGTTTTTAAACCCATACCAAAGGGAGAAAAACTGCTATTTTACTGTTGTTGTATTTCACCATCATAGGTCATTAAAGCACATCCTGGTGAAATGAAGTCCACACTCACCCTTGAGTGCGGGGGGCCATCATGCATTACTGCTGGGTGTGCACAGCCAACACATAGGTTTGAGGAGGAGTATCCAGTGCATCATTTGGGGTGCAACATGACCTCATGAATACACAGCTCACCGTTGTGAATAGAGTGAGGTCTACAGAATCTAGAAGAACTGCCTCGTCTGCTATCTCAAGAAGCCCGATTATGTGTCAAACGGAACTAGTGTTACCAATTCACACATCTTTTTTGCACAATTGAAGGGGATGTGCTAACATATTCATTTCACTTCTTAAAAATAAATTTACAATATTCACAAATGGCCTTGAAATGGGCACACTCAGATTTCCCCAGTCCTGTCAGCAAGTGCTCGAATCAAAGGGTTGGAAGAGGCATTAAAAAGCATTAAATATGCATGCAGTGTTAAAATATAGAATGCACATTAAAATGTGTGGTATGGACCACTGTTGTCTCAAATGCATTTCTGTCCTGGATGGAAATGCTCAGCCATTTTATCTTGCACTATTTATTTATTTGTTTTATTTATTGTCTGCTTGTTTGCCGCTAATACAGAAAGTAAAATGCTGTTTCGAGCACCCACAGTGCGTGGGGGGACAGGGGGGGGCAGGGGAATGAAAGACATTACATAACAAAATAATGAATAAGAGCAGTGGAGGGGAAAGGAGGAAGGACGAGCCTACTATGACTAGTGAGTATTCAGAACGTGCAAGTGCAATACCATTGTGAAATTTGCCTTTTAGGCCCTGCTATATTTGAAGATGCCATATTTTAATAAAATAAATAATGAAGCAGGTCATAAATATGTTTTCTGGGCTGAATGGGACAAAGTACACACTCAAAGAGAAACCATGCACCTGGGCCACTCTCACCGACCTCGGTCCTTGGCCGAGCCACTCTCCACTTGCACTGCCTCTCTGGCAACCCCTGCACTGCGGGACTGTCTCTGCATCCCTACAGCCCCCCCCTCCCAGCAGTTGTCTGCACTTACCTTGCACTTGCCACCAGCTGGCCCTATTTATTTATTTATTTTTTATTCTACTTACCCTGTTCAGCACTTCCCCCTATCCCCTTCCCCTTGCACTTTTTCCCTTCCCCCTACCCCTGCACTTGTGCGATCTGAATGACACCTGGCCTAGTAGGATCGTTGTTTGTCTTTCCCCCCTGTTCCCCCCTCCCTGCCTCGTCGCGCCTTGAAACACTTGTGTATAGGCGCGTTACAAATGCCATATCATATCTGCGACTAATGTTAATGAATGGGATTAGCTGCTCAGCATTCCCAAGAAGAGAAACGGAATACACGCTGAATACATTATTTTTAGATACGAACTCAAGAGACTTCTGGGAAAATAACCCTTGGGGAACAGTATGTGGCAACACACACGCTTTAAATATAACTAAGTCACTGCACAGATCATCCTACACACCCATTCATACAACCACCTGCACTTATCCCTCCAACAAACAAAGCCACGCGCCCATTCTTCAACTTATCTGTTCAATCCCCCATCCGCGTATATCCACCCGGCCCCATGCCTTGCCAAAATCCACCTAGCCACGTGCCTGTCCATCGATCTCACTACCCATCAGTGCAATGTCTGTGTATTGATATTTTGCCTCGCCAATATGGCCATCAGTGCAATGTTTGTGTATTGATATTTTGCCTCGCCAATATGGCTTGGGACATTTCTAACAGAACAAGTAATTCATGGGTATGTATTTGGCCTAACCAGATTGTTTGGACTGCAGCTCCATGATCCCTTTTCATGAAAGATGCTGGCTATGACTAATGGGAGTTGTAGTTCTAAACATCTTAAGAACCAGTTGTTGCAGAACCCTGATTTAACAAGTTCAAAGGAATGTATCTCAAGCATAAAAGGAACATGAAGCACTAACACAATCCCCGTAGTAGATGCGGTGTCAGGAATGCAACAAGGAGGGGCCCTGTACTTGTGTAAAGAGAACGCCGAATCCCACGATAAACGGTTACATTGCAGGGAAAAGCAGAACTAGCAGAGTTCACCTGCGGCACTCATGTTACAGGGTGGTGTTTCCCCCCACCCCAATTTTCCTCATTGCTCATTTCACACTTTTTCAGCTTACTCTGTGCTGGCGACTAAAAGCAGTACACACGAAGAGGCTCCAATATGTCAAAGCAGCATTCAAGTTAATGCAGGAATTAATCCCGAGCTGTCAGTCTATGCACCAGTATATCTCCGGTTGTTATGGGAACAGGTCTCATTGGGTTGAAACATCTACAGTATTAGCAGTTGGAATTCTCCTAATGAGGCCCGCTCCTAGGTGTGGATGGTTCGGAATTCAATTGTGTACATCTTGTTCTTTTGTAGAAGCAGAAATGGAGATAAAATATAGAGCCGCACTGAGTCAAACCAAAGTAATAATTCAGGGAACATCAGGGAAGGAAGGAAGAAAACCAAGCCGTCAAGTCAGAGGAGGCAAATGGGTCATGGGATGCATAACACAGCAAGACAACACAATGGCCCTCATTACAACACCGGCGCTAAACCATGGCGCTATTAGCACCATGGTTGGTGCTGGTGTTGTAACGGGTCCGCCATGGTTCAATGTGGAATTACCACCCCATTCCAAGGTTGGCGGGGCGGTAATTCCCCATTGAACCATGGCCCTTCCCCATTCCCATTTTCGCCCCATAGGGCTCTATGGGTATGGGGAAGGCGCTAAGTACGGTACCGCAAATTGCGGTACCGTATTTAGCACCAAGGTCCCTTTGTGGGTCCCTACTTTAACGGCTGGTGTAGACCAGCCGTTAAGATCGGGTCCCGCAAAGGGACCTCGTAGTAAGGCGCTAAGTGTTTAACGGCGCCGCAGCCTTTTACGGCGCCGTTAAACACTTAGCGCCAGGGTCGTAATGAGGCCCAATGAAAGGAGGCACAGAAAAACAAAACACATTAACAGAAAGTAACCCGAAGGCCAGTAACCAGGGGCCAGATTCACAAAACAAGTGTTTCAGTGCCCATTTTACAAATAAGGGTGAGGGCAAATCATACATTTAAAAGGCTGGGGTTCTAGAAAAGATGTAGTCTTAAAATCTGGACGGGTAACGTGACCTCTACATTTGAAGGCTGGTTAAAAGATTTAGCATTGGCTAACCATACTGAAGATTTGTATGTCAACATGGTCACACCGCTTTCTAGGCCTAGAGACATCTGGGTATATTTCAGAAATGACTTGTTGAAAAATTCGAACAAAGATTATTGATGCACTATGATTGTTGAGTGGCACTGTGTTTTGCCTTACTAGGACATGCTGGGCCTTACTCTTCATTGCCATTGTACAAATGTACATGTATTCTTTGTTATAGGGCAGCTCTGCACTATAATTAAGGTGTGTAGCAAGTTCAATAGGAAGCCTGATATTTGAATTGCTAATAACCTTTGACTTTTAGGACAGATTTGGCTGATATTTTGCAAACAACACTTTTGTGGCATGCACACCCCCAGACTAGTTATTCTGGGACACATTTGTTATAAAATAAAAAAGTTATTAAGAAAGCAAAAAATACTGTTTCCAGCCCACTTCCGTTCATTTTTCATAGAGAAAAAGTCAAAATTATTTCTGATGAAGTTGGACAAGGAATGAAACAACTTGGGCATGAAGCGTTGACTTGATTTCTGGAAGTGGTCTAGGGTTATTCCATCCAGTAGTTGGTGAAATATTTGAAGGAGAAGGGGTGCCCTTTCTTCCAGAATTATAGCTATATTTGTTTTCCAGAATGCATCAGAGAGGCTGCCAGGCATTTCAGAAATGAAAAAGCAGCAATATTTTCCCAAAGTTCTATTGCTAACAACTTTTGACTTGCTAGATGGATTTCGATGACCTTTTAAAAACAGTTGGTCAAGTTGCCCTCCCCCCACCCCCAGACTAGGAACAATGCATTATAAAATGAAAAAAAGTTATTAAGAATACAAAACACCACAGCTTCACAGTTTTCAGGCCATTCCTTTTCCCATAGAGAAAAAAGTGCAGTTTTTGAACTGCCGTAGCGTGCAAAAAACACTGGGCAGATTTCAACAAAATAAGAAAGAACTTTGGCACATCGTGTTGGTTTAAATCTCTTAACTGGTTTGGGGTAAATCCATAGAGTAGTAATTCAAACATTCAACATAGATGGGGATGCCCCTTACTCTTTAAAACCTTTCTATCAGCCTTGGTTCTTTTCACAGCTCAGACAATGAGCGAGACTAATATCTTTTGACTTGCTGGATTGATTTGGATGAACATTTCCAAACAAAATGTTTGTCAAGAGCCACACTAAACTGGGAATTCTAGGACCAATTTGTTAGAAAATGAAAAAGTTGTTAAGCATACATAATAGCGCTGTTTTCAGCCCACATGCATTCATTTTACATTAGAGAAAAAATGCAGTTTTTGAACAGCTGTAGTGTGCAAACCACTTGGCAGATTATTTTCAGACTTAAATTCATTAACTGGTTTTGAGTAAATCCATTCAGTAGTTTTTAAAATATTCGACACAGAACGGGGTGCCCCGTGCACCTTAAATACTTTGTATCCATCTTGGTGCAGCAGAGAGGCTGAGAGAGCCTAATAACTTTGTCTAGCTGAATGGATTTAGATGAAATCTTCTAAACCAAAGGATTGTAAAGAGCCCCCCCAAACTGGAATTGTGTGGAACCATTTTTGAAAAAGAAAAAAATTGTTAAGAAAACATAAAAATGCAGTTTTCAGTCTAGCCCCATTCATTTTCCATAGACGAAAAGTGCAGTTTTGAACATCCATATCATGGAAACCACTTGGCAGATTTAGACCAAAAAAGGTACAATTTGGGCATAAATTATTGACTTAATTTCCTCGACTGGTTTGGCATAAATCCATCCAGTAGTTTTTAAAATATACGACAGAGACTTGTGGTTGCTGTCTGTTCCTTAAAACCTTTATATATATCGGACTTGCTGCTTTGCAGCCGAGAGGCAGAGCAGCTTTTGACACATGAAAAAATGCATCTTTTTTGTGCTCGATGTGAGTGATTACCACAATATTATCGGGAGAATGAAAGAACTAAAAACGTTATTTTGAGAAGGAAAAGTGATGCTATCAAACTTTGGAATGAACTCCCCCATGACCTTACAGAGTCTAATAACGTTCTGGCCTTAAGAATGAGACTCAAAACTGTTCTGTTTATCACTACTATGGTAGCACTGATTGTTTGGAACCACAGCATTTAGTTTGCCTGGCCATATGAGCTATATGAACAGTGATAGCAATCACATCAGGCTAGAGCTTGGGAGTGAGAAAGAAGATACCATGTGAAGTTGGGGATTTTTGTGGGTCGGTTGGGGAGTCCATTATGGGTAGAATCTCTTCAGTACATCAGGGGAAGGAGTTGGAATCCTGTTAGAGTACAGCCACAGCACCACAAGACATGCTCAGAAAGAAATGTGAGTCACAAGAAGCAATGAATCATAGGGGGTAAAGGGAGGGGGTAAGGAAGGGAAAAAAACAATTGAGTGGAGTGAGGGGACCTGGGAAAAAAGAAGAGGGACACATGTTTAGTGCTTGTGAGGATGTCGAAGACTTTTTAATTCAGAGCAATTATTCCAGTTATTGTGGGATTTGGCAAACTGCTACTCTATTGGGTAAGGGGCAATGGGTGTTTGGTAACAGATTGATGGTTTGACATGGCCAGTGGCCATACCTAGTTGGCCCAAAAGAAAGATATTGGTGCAACTTGCACAGAGGCCACGACCGAAGGCCATAGCTAGTGAGTCCTTAAGAAACTATGCAACATGTTCGGTCATGGCCACTGGCAATGGCTGAAGGCCATGGCTAGTGTCCTCAAAAGAAAACTATTGGTACAACATGTGACTAGTGGGCCCTAAGGAAACTTAGGTATAGCAAAACCCATGAACTTCAGTGAAAAACCATTTGTTAATAGAAAGTTAAGCTGACCATATTTAATGCAACAAAACTCCTGAAATTCAGCACTGGCATTTCAATCAAGTTCACCTTGGAGAAGAAAATGTGCCACACAAACCAAACAGTGATAGAGGGTAATGGCCAATAGATGACTGTGGAGGAAAAAAGCAATTGAGCGGAGTGGGGGCACCATGCAAAGAGGAGGGGGAAACTTGGTGAATGCTTGTGAGGACAGGGAAGAGTTTTGGATTATCGAGCATTATTGGGAGAATACCAGGAAAATCCCACTGGTATAAGCAGAGAGTGAAAACACAAGTAATTTTACACCTGAGTGATTACATCTCCTTGGTAGAGACTAATGTATCTCTGTGCTCAAGGCCATGGCTTGTGGCTCCCAAAGATATCTATTGGTGCAACATGTACAGTGTACACGGCCAAATGCCATGGCTAGTGGGCTCTGAAGAAACCTATTGGTGCACAGTTCCATGACCGAAAGCCATGCAATGGACCATGACTGAAGGCCATGGCTAGTGGTCCCCAAATAAACCTATTGGTGCAATATGTGCAGTGACCATGGCTGAAGGCCATGGCTAGTGGGCCCCAAAGAAACTTATTGGTGCTACATGTACAGTGGCTATGAACTTCGGCCAGATTTTCGAACATTATTGGGAGAATATTGTGAAAATCCCACAGGCATGGGTGGAGAGTGCAAACCAAAGTAATTTTACACCTGAGGGATTACATCTCCTTGGCAGAGAATAATGTATCTCTGTGCCCTAGGGCATGGCTACTGGGCCCTAAAGAAACCTACGGGCACAACATGTCCAGAGACCACGGCCAAAGGCCATAGCTAGTGGGCCCCAATGAAGCCTATCGGTGCAACATGCACAGTTCTATGAACTAAGGCCGTGGTCACTGCCCATGACTGAAAGCCATGGCTAGTGGTCCTCAAAGAAACCTATTGGTGCAATATGTGCAGTGGACATGGCTGAAGGCCATGGCTAGTGGGCCCCAAAGAAACGTATTGGTGCTACATGTACAGTTGCTATGGCCTTCGGCCGTTGACAATGGCCATATCTGAAGGTCAAGGCTAGTGTAGCCCAAAGAAACCTATTGGAACAACATGCACCATGGCCACGCCCGAAAGCTATAGCTAGTGGGCCCGAAGAAACTATAGCAGGGGTCTCCAACCTTTATGTTAGCAAGAGCTACTTGGAGTTGATGGGCAAACTGGGGTGGTGATGTCGATGAGTATGAGAATTTGTACCACGATTATTTTGGGGTGGTTTATTTGCACCTAACAAAGGAATAATTTCAAAAACATCTTTATTTAATTATTATTTATTAGTAGTTGCCTCCTAACAATTCTGAAGCATATAAAAATGTAGGAAACCAATTGAGACATTCAGTGTGAAGGATGGCACTGCATGCTATCCACCAGTGCTCAGTAATCAGGTGTGTAGCTTGATACAGCAACAGCACTCAGATTCTGTCAAACAGGATTCAAGTTTTGAATTCAGGAACTTAATGTCTAAAAAAGGCAGGTTTGCAGAGTTAGGCCAACACATTGGCTAAGAGTGCAGATACCCTTCTTGTGACATTTTTTGCACCTAACTGCACACCTGACATGGCAGTCATAAATTCAGGATAGTATTTAACATGTCTTACAACAGAGTCATGAGTCATTGCACCCTTCACAATTGCACAGTCTGTAAAAATACATTCATTTAAAATGAAATAATTAGCAACTTTGAAGGATGCCTATGCAACAGTATTTGCATTGCAGCATTTAGTGTATCAGCTTCCTTTTGGAATTGTTGTTCACAATTTGTGTGTATTATTGCAAAACCCCTCTCAACGTTAACTCTTTTTTCCCACTGTCACTTGGGCATCATAGATTAAAAATGCAAATTTTCTATCAACGCTGGAAGCAACAAAATCAGGTTTATACTCTGGATGGAAATGGTACATCTTTTGTTTGATGGTGAGTTTGCATTTGTATCCAGCATTTCAACAAGGGTGCTGTATTTGTTTCCTTTGGGGTGGCATGTGCAAAAACAATTTGTGGAGTATTTCTATCAATGTGTTACATGGTTTTAAAATCATTGAGCATATACCACGTTCTGCTTTGTCAAGAAATAAAATCCACTGCCAGTTTAGCATATCCTGAATTCATGCAAATTGCTTACATGTCAGGTCACAGAATTCAGCCAAGGAAAAGTAAGCCAAGAATACTTTGTTAACTAACCTTAAAAGTTATGTCAAATAATTGTCAAGCAGGAACAAAAGAACATGTGGAAATAAAGTGTAAATTACAGGGCTAAAATCAATGACTTGAAATGTGCATAAATATTATAACAACCCAAACAGACAATATATGAATAATGAAATTCCTATTTTGAGCAAAGAGAATATGGTTGTAGTGAGGGGTGACATATTCATAATTGGTAATGACCTGTCAACTGGCTGCAGTATCACAGAGAACAGCTAACAGGATTACTGCCTCCCTGCATGAATCATGTAGGTCATTCTGATACATGACCACAGGGCCTTGCGTGGGTTGTACGTACAGCTCTTTGCAGCGGCATCAAAATGTGTTTTATAGTGCAGTGCTATTAACATTTTCCATGTGTTAGAGAAATACTTGTACATAGTATGCTGTTTTGCTCAATTTGTAGCAACAATAGTGCTAATAAATTGCACCATTTCAACCTAGTATTGAAAGGCTGAAAACTCCCAGCCAGAATTTGAACATATGCATACAGGTTCCCCACAGATTTCCGCAGACCTCCCGGTTTGTGTACATAGCCAAGTGGGATCAACCCTATCAATTGATCTCCCATCCCATAGCTCTCATCAATGCTCTCTTCCTGTATTCACCACCAGGTTTTGTACAGTGCTCTGTTACTTAGTAACTAGATTTAGGCTGTAATAATCATAGATATAGCAAAATATATACATTATCAACCAGTGCTCACCTATTTACTTCATGTGTACTCCTGTTTGGAAAATCATAGGCTGAAACAGAATTCTCAATCATGTTATGTACATCCTGGCATTGATAGCAAATTCCATTTTACATTGCTGTTTAGTTTTATAAATTCAAGTGGACAAGCACCAGAATGCAGTGCAGCTAGTAGTTTTCCACAGTTACTTGAATGTCTACTTGCTGTTACTTCTTGAATTCCTGTATTGGGACATGTATAGAAGTGGGCTCCTCTATTTCACAGCAAATTCCATCTTAACCTTACGTTCAATTGGGAAACTACTGCCTTAAAACAGAGAACTCAGTATCTTCAAATTGAAAAAAATGAATTCACAATTTTACCATAAACAGCAACACATACTTATAGATGTACCTTTTTTCTTGTAAACTGGGACGCACACAAATTGTCTTTTATTACATACACACACACACACACACAAAACACACACACACACACACTGAGCAAAAACAATTACAGATGTAGCTTTATTTTCCCCATTCGGATTGAAAGCCTACAATTACCAACATGCAAAGTAATACTAACTGAAAGAAATGTAAAGAAACACAGTGAGACTGAAACAATCACAGCCCCAGCTTTCTTTCACATGGTATTCAGATGTATGCAGCCCTTCATTTCTAATCACCCATCATTTGCACCTCTTGGTGATAAAGGACAAAACACAAATTTCCCATTTACATTTGTTATTAATAGTTAACTCCTTGTTGGGATACTGCCCTAAGCCCTTCAAGCCCAGATGCAGCTCCTCTTCCCACTGTGCACACAGCGTTTGAATGGAGAGGGAGGAGGCAGGGGAAGAGGACAAGCGACTTCAGACACCAAAATACAAGAACCGTGCTCATTCTGGTGTCTGAAGCGAGGAGCTACTGGGAAGCCTCAGACGAGCTACCAGTGGCTCATTAGCTACTTGTTTGAGACCCTGGAACTATAGTATAACAAAACCCTTGAAATTCAGTTAGGAGAGAGTTAAGGCAAACAGATTTAATGTGAAATATACATAGCAACAAAACATTTGAAATTCAATGAAAAAACCCTTTGGTTAAGAGAGAGATATGGTAATCATATTTAACGCAACAAACCTCGAAATTCTGCAATTGCATTTTGAGTAAGTCCACCTTAACTATGCACCCCTTTTTGTGCAATGTATGACAACAACGATGCAATTGCAGATGACATCACTCGTGACATCACTGACGGGATGACTTGGGACATCACTAATTACATCATACAAGACATAACTGATGGCGTCACTAATTACATCATGCATGACATCACTGATTTGATTAATTACATTTTGAAATATGACAACTATTTTTTAACATAGCATTTAAGTACATATTTTATACTTACACAGTGCAATGTATTCTGCCCTTGTTTCTTTAAATGTAACACACGGTATACATTTATGTAGTATAAGTAGCTGATTTTATTGCATATTAAACAAGCTTCCAATTCTTAGATTATATATTATCACAATGCAGATGGGCTTCCTTTTGTATGTGATAATTTTTTGGGGGATAAAACTTGACATTTAGAAATAATGTGTTCATGTAATGTTGTTACTGTAAGGAGCATGTAAATTTAAATGTGAGCCATGACTATTTTCATAACACTTACTATTAAACGTGTTTCTACTTCTAAGACTTCTTATTTCTTTACTACTACACATACTGACTACATTATGTTTGAAATAACTGAAATTGATTTACCAGAATCAGTTACTTTCCCTGCAATGAAGTATTGTAATTTCTTACAAATACATGGAATTCAAACCATTTGTATAATGTTACATATTTTTATTTAAAACTTTATAAGTTGATAAGTACTACAAATGAATGCTCCACATGTAATCATATCAAGCTTCTGTATCAGTGTATTGTTCCATGTCCCGTTGTTATTATTGATAAGTGTAATAAAATAAAAATATGTATCGAAAGAGGTCAACACAAATATTCTAACTTATATAATCAGTAATGTCCCATTTAATGTAATTATTGATCTTATCAGTGATGTAATCTATGATGTAATTAGTGATGTCACCAGTGATGACCAGAATTGTGTGGGAATTGTGCAGGAAGGCTAGCCAATCAGCATGCCCTGGCAGACAGACATGACTTACTATTAGTTATGGAAGCCCCCAGTGGAGGGAGCAGAGTGGTGCAGGCAGTTGGATGGGCTTGCAGGAGATGCTTTAGATGTGCCTGCTGAGATGGCTCTAGCTTAAGGATGCAGGTCAGACAGGCCCCATTGATTGAGCAGAACTTGAGACCCAGAAACAAGACCATCTGTTCCATCCCCACCAAGACCATGGTAGTGCTACTGGAATCAGAAGTACAAATGACTCTGTACATAAACCCAAACTCAATGGGGCATCCCCATTCCGCAGCACTGTACAGTTGCTGCTCCACTTGAAATTGCAGAACACTAGGAGGTACACTGTTGGCTGGGGCAGGTACACAATATCTGCTGCAGCCAGTTGAACACTTCACCTGCTGCACTCAGATAGGGTGTAATGTGGCTAGTTACAGGAATTTGGCAAGTACCTTGAAGGAAAATAATCCCTTTATTGCCTACATTTTCATGATTAAGGCATTCCAATAAAAACATTTTATATGCAAGATTTGAGTTTGTGGCCACCATACAAATTATTTGTCAGAATTACTCTACACTGAATAGGAGTATCCTCGTATTCCACTTATTTGTACAATAGGCATGTACAATAAAGGGCCAAATAATTAAACCATATGCCATTTTTTGTGTCCTGGTGAAAATTGCCTCTGAGGTTAAAGGTGTATTTGTGGGCATTTGTCCTAAATTTTCTCTGGAATAAAATGGAATCTTGCACCATGATCCAGTTGTGACATTTGCAGCACTAAATATTGCACTGCTTCAGATCTAAGAAAGTGTATGGGGCTTTTTCAATCCACTTCGATTGTTTCCCTGTGACCCAATCATTATTATATTTGTAGACAACAACAGTGTACCATGCTCAAATGTTGTATCGAACATAGTGCATACAATGTACTACTGATGAGGGTAAACAAAATTCAACATGTGTGTACAACTGTAACTTGTATTTCATAAAGTATGTTCTATAACTAATTATACTGTTTTTTTATTACAGAGAGACAAGTGCAACGTATACCCTTCTCACCATATCTAAGTACCCATACCTAATATGATGCTTATTGCAATTTCTAAGCCCAATAACCACAATATTCAATGTACAATGTTCATATTCAACCTCCCAGCCTCTGTACTCTCACCATCGTACTCCACATTGTGTACCCATACCCACTCACCTTAACCCCACCCTTGATACTTGCAACCATTCACCCTACTCCCACCCTCTCTAATGCCTCCCAGCCTACTTCCACCCTCTCTACCTCACCCACCCTAGGCACACCCTCTCTACCCACACCCCCCTCACCCTACCCCACTCGTCATCTACACTAACTTCATAAAATAGATTGTCTAAGAACTAAAATAATAAATTGACAAACAGAACTAATGACAGGATGAAGGAAAGAGGTAAATAGACAAAGAACTGCAAACAAGGATGGGAAAACATGAGGAGTTTGTTCAACATCTCCTTATACTTTACAAACAACCTGCTCAGTAGTCAGAAGAAAAATCAATGTGGAAAAGTAAAGAAGTTGTCTTTGGGTGTGGTGAATAACTGCAGCTATGCCCACCAACCAATCAGTCAGTGCGGGTTGTAGCTGTGGCTATATGTGTGATGGTGCATTACTTGTTGCTACGGTCAAGAAAATGGGACATTGTATACTTTGGCAGGCCGATCTAGCCATGGCTATAACTATCATGGCAGATGCGGGTACAGGGTAGCTGTGTCTATATAGACAAATTATAAGTGTGCAATTGTTCTCCAATTACAATAGTAGTTTGAAGTGATTATTACATTGGTTGTTCCATGCTCCATGTTGAAAGGTGTTATGACATTGGATGATGGTATTTATTTTACATTTTACTGAGAAAGAACTGTGTCATTTTCAGTTGTAAGGGTGAAAGAGTTCATATAGTGTGTTATTGGAGGACATTTCAGGTATATATTATTGTTCGAGAAAGGTGAAGCAATGGAGCACAGTTGCAAGCAAGTATCTGACAATTCATTTACTGATTTGTCAGATGATGAATCTCCTTCAGATGATTATAAGGAAATAATTTATTGTGAAACTATGACAAACATTGATGTTGAGGGAATTGGGAAAGTCTTGTAGAAGCAGTGGCTGAGTATCTGTTTCTGGTATCACCACAGAACTCTGCAAAGAGTTTTTGCACAACCTCTAAGACTTGTAGACAGATATTTCTTTTTTTGGGGGAGTTTGGGTTGTTTTATGTTTGGTTAAAGAAAATTAATAAAACGCCTGAAGGAATAACACTGAGATACACTGGAAGTTTATTTGGATATTTCTAAAGGAATTTGTAAGAGGATTACTGATACGCATTGTCAGAGAAAAACATATATTTTTTAGTTTAGTACAATTTTGAGTTATGTTCCTTCCTTAATGTTCTTTCCTTCCCAGTTTCTCCCTCATCTTTCCATACCCCACAATTGTCCTTTTAAGGGCCACCCCTTAAGTTTAAAAAATAGACAATAAAAAACACAGACTGTTTAAATGGATCAATAATCCTTAATTGGTCCTTTTTCTTATTTTTTTTTTATTTGACTTTGTATTTAATTACATTAGCAATTTTTACAAAACTCTTGTTGCTCGTCTCTAAAGAGCCACATAATAGAAAATACTGAAGCAACAGGCGTTGTTTTCGCACAGTAATCGGCGAGAGAACGCAAGGGGAGCTGTATCACTGCCAGTCTCTTGTTAAGGTAACTCCCTCACACTTTGGTCTTCAGAATTGGTCACCAAGGTGGATCGTAGGGTGATCATTTCAAAAGCGCTTTCCAATACAGCGTGTCTTAAAAGAGCATGTTTTTAATGTGTGTATAATAGACGTGAGTATTGTTTATTGTAGTTCTGGGTACAATGACAGTAATAGCATTAGCTGTGACTACAATGGATGTCTACGGATACTGTGAGCCTATTTCATTGCCTCTCTCCTGGCCGTGGTTATACAAATAAATCAATTTAAAAAGAATGTATATATGTATATATTCAAAGAAAAAAATGTAGTTAAGGTAAGAAACTTATCGTAACAAAAACCCTAAAATTCAATGCATTGGGGAACTCAGAACTGTCTTAACTCAGCGCATTCCCATTGCAAAGCCTAAGTGGACATTTTTATTAGGAGAGAAGGGATTCACAATTCTGTAGAAAATGGCATTATGGGGGATATAGTATTATAGGGGAGATCAATGAGTATGCGCAAGTGTTTTCAAATACAGAGTGGGCATGGCCAAAGGCGGTGACTACTGGCCATGATAAAAGGCCATGGCCAGTGGCACGGGAAAAATCTATAGAATAACAAATCTCTTGAAATTAAAAGAAAAAAATGTATCACAACAAAACCCATGGAAATTAAACTAAAGCAACCTTAATGGTATGCCTGCTGTTGCGCAGCCTAAGACCACAATGATGACATCACTGATGATATCATTGGTGACATCACTGGTGACATCACTAATTACATTATCTGTGTGGAGACTTCAGGCATAGCATCATTTATGAGTTAACTTTTAAAACGTTTATGATCTAAATAGCAATTTAGGCCGTGGCCTTTGCCATGGCCAAGGCTGTGGTCACGAGTCATGGCCGAAGCCCTTGGTTAGTGGCTGGTTAGTGTTTTACAATATACAGTGGGCATGGCCGAAAACTATGGCCACTGGCCATGACCAAAAGTCATAGATAGTGGCCCCTTAATGTGTTAAAATATACATTGGGGATGGGCAGAGCCTGTGACCACTGGCTATAGCTGAATGCCATAGCTAGTGGCCGGATAATGTTGTAAAATATACAGTGGGCATGGCTGAAGTACATGGCCACTGACAATGGCTGAAGGACATCGCTAGGGTCCATTCATTTTTGAAAATGTACAGTGAGGAAGGCCATGGCCACTGATCATGTCTGAAGGCCATGGCTACTGCCCTTAATGTGTTAAAATATACAGAGAGGATGAATGAAGGACGTGGCCACTGGCCATGACCGAAAGCCATGGCTAGTCGCTGGATAGTGTTGTGAAATATACAGTGGGCATGGACAAAGGACATGGCCACTGGCCATAGATGAAGGTCCTAGCTAGTGGCCCCTAATATTGTAAAATATACAGTGAGCATGACCAAAAGCTATGGCTAGTGGCCCTTAATATGTTAAAATATATGGTGGGCATAGATAAAAGCGATGGCCACTAATCATGACCAGTTAGTGTTGAAATGTTATCAGTGATTCAACAATGAGGCCCTAGATGAGGAAATTAGTGATGTCAGCAATGATGTAAACAGTGATGTCACCAGGGATGTCATCATTGTGGCCATAGGCTGCACAATAGAGGGCACACAGTTAAGTTGGCTTCAGCTGAATTTCCAGGGTTGTGTTGTGAAACATTATTTACCTAAACTGATCATTAAGATACATTTTTATATTTGTATATTACAGGGCCTGCGGTTGCAGCCCTGTTTTATTGTTAAATTGTTCAACTCATAGAAAGAACACTTTTTTGAGAAGCTTATAACATTACCCCCCTGGATGAATCCTCACCAAACCTTGCAAAAAAGCATTATGGCCCCTTCGGAATGATGCTGTGAAGTTTGGTGCAGTTTTGTCTAGAGGTGCAAAGTTATAGGGGGGTCCCAGAATGTGTGCAAATCCTCACAGACGTACTGGAAACAAATGTATGCTTGCCACTGCAGGCCAAACCGATGATGGATTTTCACCAAAGTTAAGCAAGGAGCCGTGGCTTGGACCTGAATGCATGCTTTTGTAAATTTGGGGTGAATCCGACCAGTGCAAAAAGTAGGTAAAAAAGAATTAGTTATATCTGCGGCCGGTCCTTGCGTCATATTTTTTTAAACAGTCGCCATGTTGGATCCACAGACAACGGCCGGTGTCTGCAGATAGTTATGGAAGCCCCCAGTGGAGGGAGCAGAGTGGTGCAGGCAGTTGGATGGGCTTGCAGGAGATGCTTTAGATGTGCCTGCTGAGATGGCTCTAGCTTAAGGATGCAGGTCAGACAGGCCCCATTGATTGAGCAGAACTTGAGACCCAGAAACAAGACCATCTGTTCCATCCCCACCAAGACCATGGTAGTGCTACTGGAATCAGAAGTACAAATGACTCTGTACATAAACCCAAACTCAATGGGGCATCCCCATTCCGCAGCACTGTACAGTTGCTGCTCCACTTGAAATTGCAGAACACTAGGAGGTACACTGTTGGCTGGGGCAGGTACACAATATCTGCTGCAGCCAGTTGAACACTTCACCTGCTGCACTCAGATAGGGTGTAATGTGGCTAGTTACAGGAATTTGGCAAGTACCTTGAAGGAAAATAATCCCTTTATTGCCTACATTTTCATGATTAAGGCATTCCAATAAAAACATTTTAGATGCAAGTTTGTGGCCAACATGCAAATTATTTGTCAGAATTACTCTACACTGAATAGGAGTATCCTCGTATTCCACTTATTTGTACAATAGGCATGTACAATAAAGGGCCAAATAATTAAACCATATGCCATTTTTTGAGTCCTGGTGAAAATTGCCTCTGAGGTTAAAGGTGTATTTGTGGGCATTTGTCCTAAATTTTCTCTGGATTAAAATGGAATCTTGCACCATGATCCAGTTGTGACATTTGCAGCACTAAATATTGCACTGCTTCAGATCTAAGAAAGTGTATGGGGCTTTTTCAATCCACTTCGATTGTTTCCCTGTGACCCAATCATTATTATATTTGTAGACAACAACAGTGTACCATGCTCAAATGTTGTATCGAACATAGTGCATACAATGTACTACTGATGAGGGTAAACAAAATTCAACATGTGTGTACAACTGTAACTTGTATTTCATAAAGTATGTTCTATAACTAATTATACTGTTTTTTTATTACAGAGAGACAAGTGCAACGTATACCCTTCTCACCATATCTAAGTACCCATACCTAATATGATGCTTATTGCAATTTCTAAGCCCAATAACCACGATATTCAATGTACAATGTTCATATTCAACCCCCCAGCCTCTGTACTCTCACCATCGTACTTCACATTTTGTACCAATACCCACTCACCTTAACCCCACCCTTGATACTCGCAACCATTCACCCTACTCCCACCCTCTCTAATACCTCCCAGCCTACTTCCACCCTCTCTACCTCACCCACCCTAGGCACACCCTCTCTACCCACACCCCCCTCACCCTACCCCACTCGTCATCTACACTAACTTCATAAAATAGATCGTCTAAGAACTAAAATAATAAATTGACAAACAGAACTAATGACAGGATGAAGGAAAGAGGTAAATAGACAAAGAACTGCAAACAAGGATGGGAAAACATGAGGAGTTTGTTCAACATCTCCTTATACTTTACAAACAACCTGCTCAGTAGTCAGAAGAAAAATCAATGTGGAAAAGTAAAGAAGTTGTCTTTGGGTTTGGTGAATAACTGCAGCTATGCCCACCAACCAATCAGTCAGTGCGGGTTGTAGCTGTGGCTATATGTGTGATGGTGCATTACTTGTTGCTACGGTCAAGCAAATGGGACATTGTATACTTTGGCAGGCCGATCTAGCCATGGCTATAACTATCATGGCAGATGCGGGTACAGGGTAGCTGTGTCTATATAGACACATTATAAGTGTGCAATTGTTCTCCAATTACAGTAGTAGTTTGAAGTGATTATTACATTGGTTGTTCCATGCTCCATGTTGAAAGGTGTTATGGCATTGTATGATGGTATTTATTTTACATTTTACTGAGAAAGAACTGTGTCATTTTCAGTTGTAGGGGTGAAAGAGTTCATATAGTGTGTTATTGGAGGACATTTCAGGTATATATTATTGTTCGAGAAAGGTGAAGCAATGGAGCACAGTTGCAAGCAAGTATCTGACAATTCATTTACTGATTTGTCAGATGATGAATCTCCTTCAGATGATTATAAGGAAATAATTTATTGTGAAACTATGACAAACATTGATGTTGAGGGAATTGGGAAAGTCTTGTAGAAGCAGTGGCTGAGTATCTGTTTCTGGTATCACCACAGAACTCTGCAAAGAGTTTTTGCACAACCTCTAAGACTTGTAGACAGATATTTCTTTTTTTGGGGGAGTTTGGGTTGTTTTATGTTTGGTTAAAGAAAATTAATAAAACGCCTGAAGGAATAACACTGAGATACACTGGAAGTTTATTTGGATATTTCTAAAGGAATTTGTAAGAGGATTACTGATACGCATTGTCAGAGAAAAACATATATTTTTTAGTTTAGTACAATTTTGAGTTATGTTCCTTCCTTAATGTTCTTTCCTTCCCAGTTTCTCCCTCATCTTTCCATACCCCACAATTGTCCTTTTAAGGGCCACCCCTTAAGTTTAAAAAATAGACAATAAAAAACACAGACTGTTTAAATGGATCAATAATCCTTAATTGGTCCTTTTTTTTTTTTATTTGACTTTGTATTTAATTACATTAGCAATTTTTACAAAACTCTTGTTGCTCGTCTCTAAAGAGCCACATAATAGAAAATACCGAAGCAACAGGCGTTGTTTTCGCACAGTAATCGAGAACGCAAGGAGAGCTGTATCACTGCCAGTCTCTTGTTAAGGTAACTCCCTCACACTTTGGTCTTCAGAATTGGTCACCAAGGTGGATCGTAGGGTGATCATTTCAAAAGCGCTTTCCAATACAGCGTGTCTTAAAAGAGCATGTTTTTAATGTGTGTATAATAGACGTGAGTATTGTTTATTGTAGTTCTGGGTACAATGACAGTAATAGCATTAGCCGTGACTACAATGGATGTCTACGGATACTATGAGCCTATTTCATTGCCTCTCTCCTGGCCGTGGTTATACAAATAAATCAATTTAAAAAGAATGTATATATGTATATATTCAAAGAAAAAAATGTAGTTCAGGTAAGAAACTTATCGTAACAAAAACCCTAAAATTCAATGCATTGGGGAACTCAGAAATGGCTTAACTCAGCGCATTCCCATTGCAAAGCCTAAGTGGACATTTTTATTAGGAGAGAAGGGATTCACAATGCTGTAGAAAATGGCATTATGGGGGATATAGTATTATAGGGGAGATCAATGAGTATGCGCAAGTGTTTTCAAATACAGAGTGGGCATGGCCAAAGGCCGTGACTACTGGCCATGATAAAAGGCCATGGCCAGTGGCACGGGAAAAATCTATAGAATAACAAATCTCTTGAAATTAAAAGAAAAAAATGTATCACAACAAAACCCATGGAAATTAAACTAAAGCAACCTTAATGGTATGCCTGCTGTTGCGCAGCCTAAGACCACAATGATGACATCACTGATGATATCATTGGTGACATCACTGGTGACATCACTAATTACATTATCTGTGTGGAGACTTCAGGCATAGCATCATTTATGAGTTAACTTTTAAAACGTTTATGATCTAAATAGCAATTTAGGCCGTGGCCTTTGCCATGGCCAAGGCTGTGGTCACGAGTCATGGCCGAAACCCCTTGGTTAGTGGCTGGTTAGTGTTTTACAATATACAGTGGGCATGGCCAAAAACTATGGCCACTGGCCATGACCAAAAGTCATAGATAGTGGCCCCTTAATGTGTTAAAATAAACAGTGGGGATGGCCAAAGCCTGTGACCACTGGCTATAGCTGAATGCCATAGCTAGTGGCCGGATAATGTTGTAAAATATACAGTGGGCATGGCTGAAGTACATGGCCACTGACAATGGCTGAAGGACATCGCTAGGGGTCCATTCATTTTTGAAAATCTACAGTGAGGAAGGTCATGGCCACTGATCATGTCTGAAGGCCATGGCTACTGTCCCTTAATGTGTTAAAATATACAGAGAGGATGAATGAAGGACGTGGCCACTGGCCATGACCGAAAGCCATGGCTAGTCGCTGGATAGTGTTGTGAAATATACAGTGGGCATGGACAAAGGACATGGCCACTGGCCATAGATGAAGGTCCTAGCTAGTGGCCCCTTAATTTTGTAAAATATACAGTGAGCATGACCAAAAGCTATGGCGAGTGGCCCTTAATATGTTAAAATATATGGTGGGCATAGATAAAAGCGATGGCCACTAATCATGACCAGTTAGTGTTGAAATGTTATCAGTGATTCAACAATGAGGCCCTAGATGAGGAAATTAGTGATGTCAGCAATGATGTAAACAGTGATGTCACCAGGGATGTCATCATTGTGGCCATAGGCTGCACAATAGAGGACACAAAGTTAAGTTGGCTTCAGCTGAATTTCCAGGGTTGTGTTGTGAAACATTATTTACCTAAACTGATCATTAAGATACATTTTTATATTTGTATATTACAGGGCCTGCGGTTGCAGCCCTGTTTTTATTGTTAAATTGTTCAACTCATAGAAAGAACACTTTTTTGAGAAGCTTGTAACATTACCCGCCTGGATGAATCCTCACCAAACCTTGCAAAAAAGCGTTATGGAGCCTTCGGAATGATGCTGTGAAGTTTGGTGCAGTTTTGTCTAGAGGTGCAAAGTTATAGGGGGGTCCCAGAATGTGTGCAAATCCTCACAGACGTACTGGAAACAAATGTATGCTTGCGACTGCAGGCCAAACCGATGATGGATTTTCACCAAAGTTAAGCAAGGAGCCCTGGCTTGGACCTGAATGCATGCTTTTGTAAATTTGGGGTGAATCCGACCAGTGCAAAAAAGTAGGTAAAAAAGAATTAGTTATATCTGCGGCCGGTCCTTGCGTCATATTTTTTTAAACAGTCGCCATGTTGGATCCGCAGACAACGGCCGGTGTCTGCAGATAGCGCGTTGGACAAAAAGTGTCGAAAACAGATTTGGGGTTATTTGGTGGCCAGAAGGGAAAGGGTGGGTGAGTGGAATAAAGAGGACATGGGGATGTTTTTATAGGTGAAAAAGGGGTTTGCAGGTGCAGTCGAGTCCGCGGACATCTCTGCTAACTGCAGACAGCTCAGTGAGAAACAAGCCTGGAAAATACATTTGGGGTTATTTGGTGGCTGAAAGAGGGCCTTGGAAGGGTAGGGTAGTGGAATAAATATGCTATGGAGCTGTGTTTATAGATGAAAAAAGGGTGTGCAGGTGCCACCAAGTCCGCGGTCACTTTTAGTGTATGTAGACATAATTTCAATTGCAGGGGGTTCTGAGCCAGTTTTGTAATTTGAAGGTGTAATGTACGTACTTAATATATGTTTTAATTCTATTGTGGTGGTTGTGGTCTAGACTTTTAAAAGTACTATTGTAGTATTATTGATGTAGTTAGATACCTGTTGGCATATTGTAACTGTTTATTGTGCTACAGTTTAGTGAGTAAATTTGGACTGAAATAATATTAATGAGGCATGTATTAGATTTGTGTTACATACAAACCAACCACTTATTGTTTTGCCACATGCAATATAGTGGCCTGAAGTGGCTGTGGCACCATTGCAGTATATAATGCCTACGGTTGAGAAGGATTTCTTGCCAAGAGATACTTGGTCTTGTGTAAAGATAGTGAGCTTACAGTTGTATTTGGTACCATCTGCATTGTACCTTAGAAGCATTAGTATGACTTATTGGCTATGTGAGTTTATTTTTATGCTGAAGCAATTTTCTGAATTTCAAAAAGGGCATAAGATGCCATGATTTGCATTCTGCAGAAGGTGGTGTGATGGAATGGATTCAGAATTTGTTATGAATAAATATACAAATCTTTCATTAGGGATGTGCTCTTGTGAAACAAGGTTGCAGAGAGTTCAGGTATGTTTCCATGCATATGAAATCTGGAAGATTTAATTCATAGGATGTTTTTGGTTTCCAGTACTTGTAGTAAGTACATTAGGAATGCTTGTCGATCATCCTGTGTGTTTATGGTACATTTCCACATTCCTGCAGAGTAGTCCAATTCTTGCCTTATACCTGAAACTCTGAGTGCTGTCAGGATTATTTGTGGCATTTCTATGAAGGACACGCGTTTGCAAACACAACTGGTCTGAGCCATTTAAGTAAATGTTTTGAACAATCAGTGGCAATTAGAAGAGAAGATTGATTGTTACATTTGCATATCAATTTACTCTACTTGTGTTTCTGAATTTAAATGGACCAGAGAGTTGTGTCTCTGCATCCTTTGATGGGCCTGCAGTTCTTTTTTGGGAAGTGATATGTGTTTCTTTGTCTTCTGATGGACATGTAGTTGAGTTTGTACTAGACAGTTTTGTGGTTGTATTATTTGATGGAGAAGCAGTTGGTCATTGTTTCTGTAGTGGTATTGTTTAGCGATCTGTTAAAGGTTCTCTTTGTATTAGTTTTCCTTTTAAATGTTTTCTTTTTCAGGTACAGGACACCTATCTAGATGGAGGATGTACAGTGCACATAGCCTTTTGTATTCTAGGATGCAAGGACTATCAGCGTAGACTTTTTTGCATCAAAGTTAACTAGGAATTGAGCACTGAGACGTGAAAGTGCAACACAATTCATACCTTCTTTAAAGACTGTGCTGCCAATGCCAATCAATGCAGGATCTAGGGTTAAACAATCTGAATTGTGAATAGTGACAGCATATGCAAGAGATAGAGAGAATTGTTCTCTGTGTCCATACATGTCTCTGAAAAGAAGGAGATTTGCTATTGTGTGGCCAATTTATTTTACCTTCAAGTTAACTGCAAGTTTGTCAAAGTGGATTTTGAAAAACTGACTGTTGTTGTCATGTGGATATGTTTGAAAGCCATCAACTGTGCCAATTGCTACATTGACTAAACCTTTTTCTACATCAAGGTTATGTTTTAGAATTACTTTGCAGTTTAGACACAGAGTTAATACTTTTTCTAATCCAGCTGTGTTGGAGGTACATATTTGTAAGAAGCGTAGTCGTGCTGTTGTTTGTTGATACATAGGAAGTGTAAAGCTGTGCATTTATAGTCTGTCTGTGGAGATGATATGCATTTCTTTTTTTAACATTGTTTAATTGAATTGACAACAGCTTGCAACGGTTCGCTTTAAGGACATGCATTTTATATTTTGTTGAGTTCATTGTTCCATGACATCAAGAGCAGATATGTTTCGCCCATGTAGCTCATGGGTTAGTTTACCATTTAAGATGGATTTTGCATCTTTGGTAAGCAGATCATTTATAATGCTTTTTAAAATGTTAGCATTAGTGAGGTCTGCATACTGACACATGCTTTGAGTTAGTTCTTTGTAATAAAATTATTGCCATAGATTTACATTTCCAAATCTGCCGAGTGTGTTCTGGCATTGTCTGTGTCCCAATGTTTTGAAAATAGGTTGACATTTTACTGGTATGAACCGTAGATGGTCTCAGAAAAGAATAATATATTTTCCTCCAAACAGTTCTTCGTAGTCAGTTTTTAGGACTTCTTGCATTTTGAGGTGAATTAAAGCCAACATTAGGTTGGAAACCATGCTTACTTCATTAATCAGAAGCACTTTCATTTGTTTCAGAATTCTGCGTACTTCAGTAGCAGCTTCAGCTGATAATTTATAGTATTTTAATTTATTTTGGTGTTCTACTGGGAGGAGCAAAAGTTAGTGTAATGATACACCTCCTATATTGTAAACAGCTAAACCTGTGGGGGCTGTTACACCAGCCGAAAAGTTGTTGTTAGTTAAGTTTTGTAGGAGTGTGCTGATTATTTTAATTCAGAATATTTACCAGAACCACATACACCACTTATATACAGGAGCAGAGGTTTATAATGTTTACTAGCTACATGTTTTAGTTTCCTGTTTAAGAATTTTTTCAATTTCTTCAGTGACTTCCAGATAATTGGTGAGTTGATCATCATTTAGCTGTGATTGGAGCACTGACATGTCTTCTTCAGATTGTTTAGATTGATGCATGGTATTTTCTATTTCAGTCATGGCTATTTCTGCTTCATTTAGAACGCCTGGTTCTCCGAGTGGTTCTTGGCTTCCTGTAAGGGAAGATTGACTGCCCCCGGGAGTGTCTTTATCTAGTTGAGCTTCAGTTTCTTCCTCCTGTTGGCATTCATTGTCCAATATTTCTTTGCATTGTTTGAAATTGACATTTCTTATACTGCTTTCATTTAATTTGAATGCAGCTTCAAATGAGTCATAGTTACCTAACAATTTTTCGTCTTTTCTTCAAGGTTTCAAAAGTTGCAGTAAGGTCATGCAATAAAGTTCTCTATGTTGCAGAGATTTAAATGATAACTTTATAGGATTAATAAGGCTGGGTTTGGTGGGTTTTTCTAGGCTTGCTTCACAAGTTGAGACTGAATATTTGCCAGTTGTCTCATCTGGTGTGAGATAGTTTTTGTAGGAGTCGTATTGGCCTATGTCATACAGGCACATGCTTTCCAAAGCTGTACTTCCATTTGGGTAGTATGTGTCAATTACATTGTTTTTCAAAATGTCCTGGCTGTTGGGATCATTTGTGGCTATTGTTTCTAACTCTTGGCAGGATTTCAGTGCTCTTTTTCAGGATGAAGCTGGAACAAAGTTTAGACAGACATGTGTTCAGATTTGCCATATAAGGCTGTAACTGTTAAACAGTCTGCAGCTTTGTAGCACCTGTGTTCTCTAAGGTAGAGCATTTATATATTGAAGCTGTACAATTTTTGTGACAGTGTGTTGTCATATGATATGTCATCCGACAGGCCTTTTAGATCTGTTTTCTCAACTTTGGTAAGATAGGCTGTGACATTTCTTGCAACTGAAGTGGAATTGTCTGCAAAGTATTGTATGTCTATGTTTGCATTCCACAAGAGGGCAATGACTGCATTGAAATCATTGATGTACTTGGATGCTTCGTCCCTTTTAATGTTGCATGTGTCTAACAGAAGACATTAAGCTAATTACTTGTCCTTTTTTGTAGACTGGTCTAGTGAAGCCAAAGCGACATTTGGTATAGTATTTAATTGTGTTTTGTATATCTATGTTGACAGTATCTACCACACTTTAGTTTTTGGAAGCGTAAGATTTTTGTATGTAGCTCATTATGGGTGGTTTATGAGGGGATGTTGCAGGTAATATATTTTTCAATGAACTGTAAAACAGTGCCATCACTTTGATGGCCAAATTGTGGAGCCTCTTGTATGCACAAAAGCATCTGGATGTGGTGTGCTTCTCTGGATTGATATTCTTTTCTCCAAAAGAAGCGTTGCCCTTCTCCAAGCGGAGTGGTAGTTTTATTGCAGATGAATTGAAGCATTGCAATGAAGCAATGGTGAAAGTACCTTGATACATTGAAACAGTGAAGAGAACAGAGTTCAATTGTTGCTTTCTTATCTATTCCATCTTTATTTTGGTTTGCAGTTCATAAGAAGTCATGCAAGTCATCCTGTGGGTACTCTGCACAACTTAAAGTAACAACCATTCCTTTGCATACAAAGTACATCAACGTGACGTCGGAATCAGTATTATTTTGTACAAAGCATGTTTGCCAAGGGAATTGTGATACTTGACTGCAAAACTTCATCTTTGTCTTGTATCTTTTGAAGCAGTTGGGTAGCAGAACTGTTAAAAGAATTAGAGCCTGTTTTTAATGTAAGTACAAGTCCATAACATAGAGTTGCTAGTTCACTTTCGAACAGGACTTGGAAAATGTTTTCTCCATTTTGTCTGAATTTGGGGTCTTCAGAATACTTTCGTAAAGAGCGATATTCGGATGCACTAATTTGTGTTGAGCTTTCATCATATCTTCACCCTTTTCCTTTAGGAAATAGTAGAGGAAAAGAGTGTCTTTCTAAGCATTTTTCCCATATGCTCATTTGGGATCCTTTAGCTTGATGCATTTCATATGCTTCTAATGCATCTTCAATGGTGTCTTTGGTGTGTAGTGGGTGAATTATATACTGGTCTAAAATGATGGCTGCAGTAACAGGATCTACAAGGTCAAATCTGCCAGTTGCTGGTGAATCTTGAATTATTTGGGTGGTTTCTCTTCAGTTTTCCTCTATGTTTGTATCTGTGTAGCATTCATTGTTTTCTTTGAGATATTGTAGGGCCTATCTAGCTTTGTTTATGTTGACTCGAGGCACGGAAGGGAGAAACAGAGGGAGGACAGAGACAACGATCTTACTAGGCCAAGTGACATTGAGATTGTGCAAGTACAGGGGAGGAGGAGGGGGAAAAGTGCCAGGGGGCAGTGCTATACATGGGATCAACAAAAAAAAAACAAGAAGTGTGGCCAGCAGGTGGCAGGTGCAAGGGTAATGGCAGACAGCAGGTCCACAAGTGCAGGTAGGGGAACTGTAGTATTACAGATACAGACCCAAGTGAAAGAGTTGCCAGGAGGCAGTGCAGGTGTGCAACTGGGTGGGTAGGAACCTGGGACCAAAATTAGAGGGTAGCCAGGTGACCAGTGCAGTATCAGACAGGAAATCATCAGGGGAGAGGAAGAGAGAAGGCAGAAGCAAAGAGGAAGGTCTTGAGGTGCTTCCAAAACTGGAGGTGGTTCTCCTCGAGTTAAAGAGAGGCAGGGAGGCTGTTCCAGAGGGAGACCCCAGACGAAGAAAGAGATCTACAACCAACTTGTCACTTGGAGAAGTGACTGACCCTGAGGGAGTTGGACGTTGAGGAGCAAAGAGCTTGAGCAGGAAGGTATTTACAAAGAGAGAGTTGGAGGTATTGAGGACCCAAGCCCCAGAAGGCTTAGTAGACAATGCAGAGGGTCTTGAACTTAATAATTGCAGCCACTGGGAGCCAATGCAGAGATTTTGGTGTTGGAGAGATATGATTCCTGGGCTTGAGGCCTCAGATAAGTCTTGCAGTCCTGTTCTGGATGAGTTGCAATGGGCGGTGAGTAGAAGCAGGTATATTTAGAAAGATGCTGTTGCAGTAGTCCAGCTTAGAGAGAACCAAAGCTCTAGAGAAAGTGAGCTTCTGGGGGAAAGAGAGGAAAGGAAGAATATCTCTGAGGAGGTGCAGTTGGTAGTTTGCCTTCTTAGAGATGCCAGGGATGCGAGGAGAAAAGGAGAGTGTGGAGTTGAAGATGACCCAGAGGTTCTTAGCCCCACAGGTGGGAGCAGGAGGAGGGCCAAGAGAGGCCAGCCAGAGAGTAACAGGAAATGAGAGAGAGCAGCTGTGCGATGAGGAGAATTTCAGTCTTACTGGCATTAAGACAAAGATCATTGGCTGCACACCACTCCTGGATGGTGGACAGACAGTCAGAGATGAGAGAGGGAGAAGAGGTGGCTGAGGGTAGCCTGAAAATGAGCTGAGTGTCATCTGCATAGCACTGGAATTTGGGGCAGAGCGCGGCAATGCAGTGGGCAAGAAGTGCCAGGGAGAGAGGTTAGACCCCTGGGGAACACTACAGGTAGAGATAGAGGAGAGGAAGGGCCCAAGTTGAACCTGGGAGGGTCGATCAGAGAGGAAAGATGTCAGCCACGCTAGGGCCTTACCGGTGATACCCAGGTTTTCACAGAGACGGTTGAGCAGGATGGCATGGTTGACCGTGTCAAAGGCAGAAGAGAGATCAAGTAAGATGAGGACACAGGGGTGTTGGAATCAAGGTTGGAGAGCAGGTCTTCACAGATGTACAGGAGAGCAGTTTCCGTGTTTCTGGCAGCTCTGAAGCCAGACTGATGATCATGGAGACAACCAACAGATTCAGTGTGAAGATTGAGCTGGGAGATGGCCAGCTTTTCCAAGAGTTTGCCCAGGAAAGGAGTGATGGAGATTGGCCAATAGTTAGCCGGGCAGGACGGGCCAGCCGATGGTTTCTTAAGATGGGAGAGCACAAGGTAGTGCTTCAGGGAGGAAGGGAAGACTCCAGTGGTGAAGGAGTGGTTGCAGATGTCGGCCAGAGCAGAAGCCAGGGAGTCAATGTGTTCCTTGATGGTTTTGGAGGAACAGGGATGAACCTGTTTTGACAAGACTTTCATAGATAGGACTTGTCTAGAAACCTCATCTGGGGAGAACAGGAAAAAGGCAGAGAAGGAGGGAGGAGAGGTGGCCGAAGATGGGCCAGAGGAAGAGCAGGGATTAGAGGGAGGAAGGGGAGAGGAGGAGAGAGAGGACAGGATGTCCTGAGTTTTAGAGATGAATTGTGAAGCCAGTGCCATGCAGAGGGCCTGGGAGGGGACCGGAGAGGTAGAGACTGCAGCAGGATTGGCCAGTTCCTTGCAGATTTTAAAGATTTCAGTCGAGTTGTTAGATGCCGCAGAGACGCAAGCTTGGATGTAAGACACACTCACCTGATTGTACTGGCTCAGAGAGAGCAGCTGAGTATTGGGATGGTAGTTGACACACCAGCAACTCTCAGTTTCTTGAAGTGAGTGTATAAGAGTATCAGACACGTGCCATCGGGGGAGGAGGAGCTGGGATTCTCTGGACACAGCCAGTGATGGGGGCCATGCTCAACTGGGTTTTCTTTGAGGATGCAACAGAGATTTGGTTAGGCAGGTGACACATCGATCAGTGAGTGCAAAACACTTTTGGAATACCATGTCAGCACCCAAACAAGCCAAAGGGAAGGGGAGACATTCTGCTAATGGTCTAGTCATTGCCGCAGCAACACATGTTGTGTGCATTCCGGAGGACAAAATTGCATGCAGTCACTTGAGGGTATCATTCAACTTATGTTCCACACCCACATTACAAGTTGCTCTGGGATACAGGCACCAATACAAGTAAATGCATTGGTATTGAACTGCACAATGGACCGGAACTGAGACCATAAAGCAAGGATGCCCCTTTAGGTATGTCTACTCTATCAGCAGCAGAAGGAGGTGTCCATATTGTATCTTGTAGATGAAGGAAGTTTAAGACATGGGGCCTCATTACAAGGAGGGCGGCAAGGGGTTAATGGCGCCGGTAAAGGTGCCAGAGTCATTAACCCCTCACTGCCCTATTGCGAGGTCCACTCGCGGGACGCGCTAAGTACGCCTGGTTTTACCAGACGTCCTTAGCGGGTCCCGCGTGCGGCCCAGCATGCTAACAATGGGCCCGTCATTATTGGGCCTATTGTTAGCATGCTCCCCATTCCCATTGAGCCCTATGGGGGCCATCCAAGGTCGGAATGGCCCAGTATTTCCCCATTCAGGAAACCCGGACCCAAGTTTGGGCGTAGCCATGCCCTTATTAAGGGCATGGCTAGCTCCAAACTTGTTAAGAGGCCCATGGAGTAGTTGTGTGGCAGGAAACGTTTAAAATCGAATATCTATAAGATTTCTATATCTGCAATCGCCATCCACTGATAAGTCATACATTAATGATGTAGATGGGATGGATGGGGATCAAGACAAATATTATGATCCTTCAAAGTGCAGCCTAGAATGAACATTCCTCCTGGGCAGCAGTGACACTGAGGAAGATGATGAGAATGACACAGCAGATGTAGAGGTTGTATTATTAAGAGAAGCTAACCCCACCTTTGTACCGCCTTTTTGAGGAACTGCTTTCCTGCTGCTTATCAAAAAGCACATCACATCATCAAGTACCATTGAGAACACAACCACCAACATCAACACCATAATTCCCACCTGAGCCCAGCCTTTGTGCAAGCTCAAAATGAAAGTCAAAGGTGTTTCAGTTCTTCAGACAGAATAAAAAAAGACCAAACCTGTTCACATACACACTCTACTCAAATATCGAAGTGAAAGCAGGACCAACTTGAGTACCACACATACAGGCTGTACAAAAGTGGGGTTAGCTTCTCTTAATAATATGTAAATATGCTGCAGCACTATGCACGGACATGGGAAACAGTCTAAATATCTGAGTAGCATCCATCCACATACCATCGACAAGCAGCACTTTTCCACCAGTCTGCCCAATAACCCCTTAAAATACAGCATCTGTGCTTGCTCATGTGAGTGGGACACCACACTCAACCACCTGTACCTCACTGGTGCAGAGCATTGATCCTCTACTTCATCGGGCCATTGCAGTGGAAGCATTTGAGCATGACCAAAATACACAATTGTCATCACAGATAGTGCATGCTCATTACCTACCTGCTTATTATGTTGGCATTAGACCTCTTGGCCTGGACATTTGTGGAACAACCTGAATTGTGGAAGTTTGCAGGAAAATTCCATCACTACTGAAGAGTTCCCAGCTGATATTTTTCCCCCACTGTAAACCAACAGAGGTTCATAATGAGATTATGGCTACAGGGAGGATGTACTACTCCACTTCGTGGGACAAAAAGTCCACTTCATCATAGGCAAACAGAAAAGTGGTCATAAAAAGGACTACTTGGCCATCACATGACTCTAGGACAGATTACCTCCCTCTAACAGCCAACAGGATCCCAGAATAGATCAAGGGGGAAGCAGGAGTATTCATTGTGACACTAGGCAACATTGTGCATGCAAGCAGTTCAGGGCAAATGACACAGCAGAGTTAACATCTGGGAGACGGTAGAGGAGGTAGATGTACTGAGGATAAGGACTTTTAGTTTCCATTTTAATTTTGTTGCAGCCGACACATCTCATAGAATTCCATGCATGCATAGTAATCTTGTTATTAGATTGCTACATGTTCATGGAATTCATCAATGTTGTCCCATGGCTGAGGTAACACATAACCCCTAACACCAGAATTTTTAATTGAATGTACATCTAACACACATGTACACTGTCACCACAGATGATGAGTGGTACACTGCATCTGGGAGCAGCTGATAAGAGTTTAAGCACATGTGCAAGATTCTAAAAATGCGAGAGAAGGTCTATATGAAAAGTCAAAACTTAAGTTCTTTGCAAAACCTGCAGAAAGTTTTACATTTTTGAAGATGGTGGTGCAATGTGTTCCCAAGAAGAGGTCCTGCCAGTGAGAAATTTTGATCACCTCTTATTATGCACTTTGGGGTGGAATTGCAAAAGATTAATTTTGGGAGATCTTAGTGGATGTGAAAGTTGGTAATGCTGAATTGCAGGGCCCTGACATGCATGGCCCTTATGTGTCCTCGGGGCCTTGACACCCACATCTCCCATCTCAGCCGCTGTCTTTCCTTCCTTCTACTGCACTTACTTGGCTCACCCACTCATTGATGGTTGCACTTACGCGCTCCTTCTCTCTGCTCTTGCCCTGAGCACTTCTTCATGAGCATCAAAGCACCTTATCCCTCTCCCCTATCCCCCTTTGCACTTGCACGTTCTGAACACTCACAAGGCATAGTAGGTTTGACTCCCCTTCCCTCGATTGTCAATAGTTGCTTGTACTATTAATGTAATTATTTATCCTTGCTGTAATTCATTGTTTACCTCCCCTGTCCCCACTCTGTTTGCCCTGTCGGCATTTTGAAACAGTTTTGTAGAAGCACCTAATAATTGACCATTAACACATAAAAAACGTACATTATTTTGGCTATGTATTTCAGAGGTAGTCCAAGAAGAAATTTGAAACTAAGCAAAGAATTTTGAAGATGATATTTTGGGTAACGGGAAGCAGTGCAAGGTTATGTGAGAATCTCATAATGATACATTTATGGATAGTTTACATGCAAATCGCACTGCTGCCGTTTGGGCTTTTTGAAGATGATTTAATAAAACTGAAGGCAAGCGTACGTATGAGGCATTTGCATTACCCAGAAGAGAATTGATTAGAGCACCAACCAGCATTGAGTGTTCTGAAGTTGGTTGGAATGGAAGAGGTTTACGCACTATTCTTAGGCCGAAGGAGGAGTATATTATAATTTCAGTTATATGGTGGTCTAGTCCCATTTCAGAGTCCCAGATTAGTCCAAGGTTTTTTTTTAGGAGTACGAACAACTAGAGTGGAGATCAACATCATGTTGAATCCAGTACAAGGTCTAGGAACAATAGCTCTGTTTTAATGGATTTCAATTGAAGGTTATTTGTCGTAAATATCACCCGTGTGGGTTCGATACTTGAAAAGGTAGCAGTGTATCATCTGCATAGGACTCTAAGAAATGTGTAAGTTTACAGATGAGAAGCATTAGGGTTAGCATGTAGGCAATGATGTAGTGGATGTAGGTGTAGGTGTATACCGACCAAGTTGCACTGTCTGATATCTATGAGAGAGGAAGTGTTGGAGCCATGCTGAAGTTTGAGAAATAGTCCGAGCAGGTTCCTCAAACACGAGAAAAGAATGGTATGATCCACTGTGTCAAATGCACGATAAAATCAAGCAACACAAGTAAGGAACATTGAAGCATAACTAAGTGGCACAAACCCACATCCCAATCTCAGACCAGAGCTGTTTCTGTTCCATGTCTTTGGCATTTTTATTTGATTTAGGTCCTGGATTTGGTGGATAGGGTAGAGTCCAATTATGTTTTTTTCAACAGGGATGTCATTTGTGAATGCTTGATTTCTAAATTAGTTAAGTGAGCAAGATGGGTCGCAAAATCTGAAGATTATTGTTTAGCCACCAGGGTGTGCAAAATACGAGTTCAAGACTGAGTAGGCTTAGGTTTTTGTAAAATGTGTGAGATGTCCTCAACAGTCACTTCCTTAAAGGTAAAATAATGGTTGGATGCAAACAAGGTTATGGACAACACTGTAACAGAATAGTTTTGAATATTAATGATTTTACTAAGAATAAAATCAATAAAGTGATTTGCTAGTTTAATTGATGGTGCAAGTTTTTGAGAGGTGCATAGAGGGTTAGCGAAGGAAGACACAATTGAGAAAAGTACTGATGCCTTGTTTGCAGGTGATGCCTTGTTTTGCAGATAAAGTTAAAGGGCTTTATTAAGCAATGGTTGCATAAAATTGCTTTTGGACACTGTAACATAAAGGTGGCTGGGAAATGTAGTCCTGTAAGACAGTATTATGTATTAAGGACGGCAAATATAAAGTCCAGAGGTGCAGAACAGCTGGGAACCTATGTCTCCATGATGACAAACAAGTCTCCAGGACCTGTCCATGTACCTGCAGATTTATATAAAAACAATCTAACCTAATGTATGTGATCTTTATTGTGTTATTTATTGTGTTATTTATTCAACACAACACTAACTACATGATAATAACGGCAAATCTATACATTAAATTATGAAAATCTGCACTACTTTGCCTGATTTTAAGAAAGGAGATAAGGGAGACCTAGGGTGTTATAGATAGATATCCCAGTTATATTTGCCTTTCAAAATATGTGGTAAACTAGTTCAAAACTGTCCTATAGATTTGATAACTGACAAATAGATTTTGTCAAACACGCAATATGGTTTAGGGGAAATTAAGTAGGAGTGTGGGAACCCCTCTACTGAGAAGGAACATGGGTCAAATACCCTGTTCTACGAAATGCCTTCCACTCAGGAGGGTGTACAATGACATTTTAGCTCACTGCTCCCTTCACAGAGGAAAAATATCAATTTGCATATCAGTCTGTTCAAACCCACGAGGGCAGTCCAGCGCCGAAATGCTAGGCAATTCTCCTCAAAACAAGAGCACCATCAGACACATTTTTCGGCTAGTTCTATGTTTATTCGCCGACAGGAGTTTTTCAGAAGTAACTTATTTTGATAAAATAACTGAAAAACTCAAAATTGTGGTTTTTATGTTAGGGGTCCCTCACGCAAGCCGCTCCCTTCCCACTACGTTTGTCCCTATCCCAATCATCTCCCTACCTCCTTTATCTCCTTATCCCCCCTATATATTTCAAAGTGTTTTGCAAAGCAATTTTTTCATTAATAATTTCTCTAAATAAATCTATCGGCAAATTAACGCAATACCGTTTTGAAGAGGGAAAATGGGACAATCCCTTCCCTCGATTCTCATCCAGACCATGGCCCAGGACGTCACAACACAAGCACCCACCACGAGAGGAATTCGACCCACTCACGGCCACCCCAGACGTCAAGATCCACTGTGGCCATGACCCACACAACCAAGGAGGTTGCCCATATCAATCAAACCACGTGCCGGAGCCTCAGGTGAAGCTGATATCGACCGCATAAACCAACTCGATTAGACAGCAACCACTAATACTGCCATTGTTAGAGATGCCATAACGACATAGTCAGCGGACAAGAACACGCGTGCCACCAAGCACATTGGTCATACACACACCAATCCACACGAAGAACACACTCAGTGCTGCGACGTAGAGGACCACTCACATTCACACATACATCGTTGTTATTTTCCACGTAGGCCAGCTACAGCATCGCAGAAATGCAAGACGCCAGAAGAGCTTGTGCACATGCTTGCAGACACTTCCTCGCCACTAAAAACCATGAAGATGTAACCACTGTATATGGACTAATGCATATGAATCTCCATCACCCCTCGTGACCCACACATTATGGACAAAGTACCGCCACCCATAAACCAGGCCGTGGTAGGCTGCAAAACCAGAGCGTCCAGGCCGGAGCAGCTCAGACAAAGCTGCAAGGTGCTGATCGAGCAGAACAAGGCCCCGACAAGAGCCCCCAGCCAAGGCTGCAATGTTGGAATTTACATGCCGCGCTCCCTGCGCCAAGGTTACACCTGCTACTGCTAAACGCTCCTCGAGCCGCAGATACAAATCAAATGCTCATAATTCTGCTGCAGCCACGGTCCCGGAACACATGACCAGACCAACCTGATACAATGCCAAGCTCCAGGGACCAGAGAAGTGCTGGGGTTTCACGTCTGGGACACAGACTGCAACAATGAAGTGACAAATCGGACACCAATAGCGATGGGAAAGACATGCACACTAACTAATAGTCAGACCTGTCCATTGTCTGCCACTGACACATAATCATACTTTGTCGCCAGCACCAGGTACACCACGAGCTGGGAACAATGATGGTCCCAGGCTTGGGCGCTTGCGAGTGAACCAATCAGAATACGAGGGGCACACCGCTGACGCCGTTATAGCTTAGCCAATCGCTAATCGTCCCCATGTAACAATTCACTTGTAGCAATTATTAGGGACAACCCAAGCGTACCACCTGACCCTTTCTCAACCACTATCTTTCCTATATGCGCCTATACTAACCCCAACACTTGGAGAGCCAATCCAAGGTGGTATTAGGTTTGGGGGTTAGTTCTCCCAGGTGACGTATGTAACCGCATCATACAGCTAGAAAAAGGGCATGTGAGCCACCAAGAGCGAGACGTCTCTCGGATGCCTACGACCTTTGAGCCCATCCCTGCGTGTTTTGCGTAATAAACAGCAGTAACACTTTGCTCTTGTGTGTGCCTCATTCTCTGTTGGGACGCGGGAGGAGTTGGGGCCTCCCCAACCCCGGAGGTCCACGTACGGCCCTGTCGGCCCCCGGGAAACTAGCCTGACAGTTTCGGCCTTGTTGGGCCTCTTCTTTGAGGTGAATTTGAGCCTACCAAAGGCACGGTGATTAGGGTTCCAAGTCTGAATTGTGGGATGTTTTATCCCACTAGGCTATGCCCTGTGACATCCCTGTGGGCTGGTGGCACCAGAATCAGCAAAATGGCTGCAAAACCTCTGGGCACGCCAGAAAATTGCACTTTGAAACCGGAAAAGATGGCTGCCAAATCTACTTTTCCTGTTGTCAGTAGTGGGAAGGAGACCTCACTGCTGAAACCTGTCACTGGGCTGCCTACCCAGTAAAAATGGAAACTGCATGAAAGGCAGTGCTTTCTGGCAAGGAAACCCAGAAATTGCTTTTAAATACCTTTTTCTTGGTTGCTGAAAATACAAAATAATGGTCCAAAACATCAGAAAACATCCAGCATCCTTGCTGGATGTTACCCGCCACTTCATTTAAGGAATCAATATGATCCCACAATGTCAGGAAAAGTGGAATCTATCATCAAAATATCAACAGTAAAAAGTGTGCTTGTCTGTGAAAATCTGTCAAAATATGGGCGCAGTACCATAGGCCGCCTGTGACTGTTTCAAAAGCCTGCATTTAAACTGCAAAGTTGTACCATTAAGATCTAATGTCTTAAATCTAAGTGATCTGTCATTAAGAGGAAGATAGGTTGTAACTATTTAATCTCCATGGTTTAGAGAATGGAATCAGAGTTCTATCTGCTTGATTAATAATTGCAAGTTTTATTTTAAATTAAGAAAATGTTATAATTTGACAGTGAATTTAGCTGAAATTCAGAGTCATCAATCCAGTTCTCCCCAGCTTTTCCCCAACAAAAGGCCTCGCTCCTGCTTCTCACCAAAGGCCAGGAACTCACATTCAGGTGTTGATTAAGAGGGGAGGAGATTTGGGCTGCTGCTCCTGGGAGAGGCAAAGGACCTTCCTTGCCTGAAACGATATGCAGATTGTAAGTATCAATAGTGGTCTCTGTCAGAGGAAGAAGGCGGGGATTGCTCTTGAGCTACAAGAAAACTTTGGAGGTGGGGATAGACATTTTCGTTGATTCTCAATGGATAGAAAGCATATTTCTGGAAAAGACTGACAAAGGACTGTGCAAATTTGTAAAAATTGTAAAATTACAGTATGGTTAATGTCAAATTCTTTGTGCACATTTTAAAAGGACCCAGAACTCTGTGCCATGTTCTGAGAAGGCACAGTGAAAATTCTGGTTTTGTAGCAATTGTATTCATGTCAGAAGCACAAAACTTCAAAGATTACGTCCAGATATCATGAGCACATATGTACAAAATTGTGGACAAATCCGATGTTGTGTCCCGGATAGAAAGTGTAAATAATTGTCAAATCCAGACCCAAGACCTCACAGCTATGGGGTTTGGAATAATATGTGCTCCAACAAATATGGGATCTATGTATCTCATTGGTATAAAGATTGACACATGTAAAGATGTATTATATCAAAAATAGATTTTATGTGCAAAAGGCAAAGGGGATGGGGTTTTGTCTCTTAAACCGCATCATCATGATGACACTCTGTTTTCCCCTCCAATCAAGGGAGAGAGCAGACCTTAGCCAATGGACTACCTCGGGGGTGCGCCTAGGATAATTCAGCATACTCACCCCTTTAGGAAACACATAAATAGAGACAACTTAGGACCTAGAGATAGACTGATCCACCCACCATACCGAATTTGGCAAAGCACTTTGACGGAGATCCATCCATACTCCTTGCTCCAGAGTCCAAAAACTTTGCAAGCAGAAATGCTCCTTGCATAGCTGAAGCACTTTCAGCTGGCCCTAACTTCCAGAACCCATCCCTCAACTTAAAGGGGAAACCAAAGAGCAGCCAGGCTGTGCTGTAACCGCTTGCCTGCCAAAGAATCATTTTCATAACCAGAAGGGCACATTAAACCCCGTCTCGTGCCATGTTGTGCTATGTAGACCAGAGAGCCATTGCAGATTGCAGGTCCAGCCCAGTCCTGCCGTGTGGTGTCCAGAAGGGCTTGCTGATCGCTGACCCGTCCAGTCCGGTGTGCCCAGCAGTCTGTCCCAGAAATCTTTGACCAGAATCCCTGACGGTTCCATTCAAAACATTGGTAGTGAGTATCCATAGTATAGGATTGTCACTAGCCTATGTACTATCTATAGTCATCCCTATCCAAATCAAATCTCTCTTATATCCAGAACTGTATTGTTACAAATCTTTTTGTCCTGCCTGAACTCTCTCTCTTATCCTATAGTCCTCCTGTAATGATATTGTTAAAATCATCTTTGTGCTGATATATTGCATCTGAAGAAAGGCAAGCGTCTCGGCGGGCAAAAACCTGATTGGTGACGTCCTGATCCGGTGGCTGTGCTGTTGTGTAGTTTGCATCTTCATAGTCCATTTTTAGTGTAAAGAAACCTTGTTTGTACTTTTAAAAAGCGCATCCTTGTTTTACATTTTGCCTCTTTCTGAAAAAACCGACCTCCACGAAATTGTTCATAACTTCTTCATACTTTATGCTAGAAACGAAATTTAAGTGTCCACTTGATGCTAACATCCTAAGCTTTCTAATGAACCCAAAACATGCATATCAGCTCCTTATACAAAAATTTTGCCGCAAATGTTTCGGTTGGCTCAAATCTATAACGTGTGAGATAGCTTTTCATTGCACTCGACCTCAAAATTAAGTTTTCAACTTGCTCTTTACTTCCAAATCATTGCTAGTGTGTGTCTGAAACCAAACAAAGCAGCTCCCATTAGTATTTCAACAATTTCAGTGAATTAACCCATTTTCACTGTGTTCCCCATTTCATTCAAAGCCAACTGTAAAACCATTTTTTGACAAGTTTGCAATCATTCCTGTTTCTCTCTCTGTGTTTGCTGGGGGAAATTGGGATTGCTATATTTGCTTGAATTCTGCATTCCGGAAACCTGTTCTCTCTCCTTCTATTTCTTCATATTGCATATTGGGGGGGATTGAGGGTGTGCAGGAGGAAAGAGTAATACATTGCAATTTGATTGAACACACGCAAAAGTATTATTTCTGTGCTGCATTATTTTTCCCATCATTGCTCTGTGTGATTAAAGAGATTGTTTAGTGTGACATCACCCCATTGGTGATTATTTTATAACCATTAAAAATAGTGTGATATATATTGTGCAATACATAATAAATATTTTAACTTTGCAACCCAGCCTACTTGCTTCTTCAGTGTGACTGGGGGGGGATTCAAAGAGAGGGGCGTGATATAAGTGGTACATCATTCAGAAATAAAAGAACTTATAGACATAAATAATTAATTAAGGGTTTCAGCTGTGCATCACATGCTAGGCATTGACTTAGGTGAAGTGCCGGGTTGAAATCACTTACTGAATTAACCTGGTTTACTTAGGGTGAAACCCCAAGTGTTACAAAATTAAGGAGTGTGAGAGCCCCTCTACTGAGAGCGAACATGGGTCAAATACACTGTTCTATGGATGCCTTCCACTTAGGAGGGTCTACAATTACCTTTTAGCTCACTGCTGCCTTCACATAGTAGCAATAGCCATTTGCATATTAGTCTGGACCTATCCACAGGGACAGTGCCACAATGTATGCAGAGTACTGCACACATCACTCTTTTCATTACTTTTTACAAATGCTTGTGTCTACAAGACAAAAGAAGGAGCGGAATCTCAAGAAATAATGGCAACATTGACTGCGTATTAAACTGCAAGTATGCTATGCCACACATCAAGATGCCATCTGTCCAAATGTAACAGAAATCAGTAACGCTAAACAAAGGTTCCTCCATTTCTGAATGTATTGCTTTGATCATTGACAAGTGTAAAGTAACTTTTTAACTAATTATCACTGTTTCGAACATATATTTTGGACAATGTAGATACATTAAAAAGTGGGAGCTGCATTAAATAAACACAATTAAACACCAAAAAAACACGACATTAAACTTATTTTAAATTCAAATGAAGTCAGGTTATACATTAACAGACATAATACATACTTTGGCATACAATGTGCAAAACAGTTTCTGATAGCACCATTCACAAGGAGACAGCTACTAATATTTTCCTGTTTTCCTATTTTTCTGTCAATGCATTTTGGAAGGCAACACATGAAATATATGTGCTATAAGGGATATGCCGCTATTAAAACTGGAAAAAGAGGAACATTGTGCCTTACTAAAATAACAACTGGGTTACACTCTAAGTCTGTGTCAACAATATGGGCTTTAATATTAGGCCCTTGGATATTGGAGAGACATCATTTCGTCTTTGCTGTACCAAGCCTACTAGCGGGCCTGGGGGAGACTGACCTCATAGTGATCATTATCCAACTGGAATTAGATAGGCAGGCACACATATACATATTTTGGTCAATATAAATTAATTTCATCATACCTCTTTTTAGTTGAAAGCCTTCTTTTTTATGGGGGATTTCACCCCCAGGCCCCTTCACTGCACTCCCCATTTAGTATATTACATCAAATGCTCAATGTCTATACTAAATGAAGTAGATTGTCCTCAAAGAATGTCGACCAAAACATGTGTTTGTTTATCTAATGGACTTCGACATAAAGACTACATACCACTCAACTGATTTTTTTTTCAACTGTGCCCCTACTGTATTTACCTGTTTAACTCTACTTTGGCAACTGGCGTGTCCCTGATTTTTGAATGATTGTGGACTATGTCTTCCATAATATAAAAAACATTGACAGAGGTGATCCAAAAAGTCATCGTCTGATTCCTCTCATTGGCTATGCCTGACAATTATTTGGAACATTGCTTTTAATATGTATCCATGCGTGGGAACATGACCAGATATTCCTGATACTTCTCAGAGTAGATTTCCAGTGGTCTTAAATATTGAAAGTATTTAGTTGTGTATGTGGACTCAGAGCTTTCTTTGGTTGTTATGATAAGGGACAGCACCTGTTCACGCTTAAGGAGCAGGTTGGGTTAAAGTAATGGTCTTCCTATGTATGCCCGAGAGAAGCTGTTTTCGATTTCTGTTTTGTGTGTTAAATATAGACTGTGATAACAGAAAGGACAAAGTACTCTAGGTTGGAGGTACAATCCAAAAGCTTCCCTGTGTTGTTTATAGCCTTCCTATGTAGAGGCCATCAGGTCTTCATCTGGCTCAGGTCTCCAAGAGGTTACTAACGAGACATAGGGCCTCATTACGACCCAGGCTGTAAGGGGTTAACGGCGCCGTAAAAGGTGGTGGCGCCGTTAACCCCTTAGCGCCTAATTACGAGGTCTCGTTGCGGGTCCCGACCTTAACGGCTGGTTTTACCAGCCTTTAAGCAAGGAACCCGCAAAGGGACTTTCGAGGTAATTACGGTACCGCAATTTGCAGTACCGTAATTACCGCCTTCCCCATTCCCATTGAGCCCTATGGGGACAAAAATGGGAATGGGGAAGAGCCAATGGTGAATGGGGAATTACCGCCCTGCCAACCTTGGAATGGGGCGGTAATTCCACCATCCACCATGGCGCAATCGGTAAAATACTGGCGTCAACCATGGTGCTAATAGCGCCATGGTGAATGCCTGGGTCGTAATGAGGCCCATAGACATTAATTTCAAAGGTACTGTGGTAAGGGTTTGTATTGGTTCCCACACACTAGTCAACCTGTCCCTGAATAATGTTAAATCATGGTGAAAGGGAGTAGGAGCCAACACACCAATGATAGGATTCCTCCAAAGTCAATTGATGATTTAGGTTGATGGTGTCATCAAGGTGGATAGACCTGTCAGGAAAGCCAAACGTGCATGCCCCCCTCTGTGACTCTTTAAGTCAAGATAAACTGTGTGGAGGGTGCTCAAGTGTGACTTAATAAATAGTCGCATGGTATCTGCTTGCTGCCACGTGGGGAGTGTAGTTCATTGGAAAAGATGTTGTTCCATGTTGTGCCCTTGAAATGCAACGGGACATCACAAGGATTACTTGTTTTCATAATATGTTTGAAGTACCTTTCTTAAAGACATGCTGAACGATATACCTGCATGTTTGACCACACATGAGCCATAGAAATCCACAGAAATATGTCTATGTTTCAAAATAAGTATTTTAGGTCTCATTGAACATCTTGTGAGATTTCACTTGACATTTTGTTCCAGCTCGAGTGCCCTTTCATGACAATCCAGATTAAAATGTCAAGATCAACTTTGCACGGCTAACAAGCTTATCAATTCATGTATCATGAAGATGGGATTTCCCTTCATTTTGACCAGAGGGAATCTGTTTATCATTTTGGAAGAGAGGTGCCTTCCTAATCTGTAATTGTGTGTGACAATGGGCCTCATTGCGAGGCTGGCGGCAGCCGTGCCTGTAGTACAGTCATGGCTGCTGCCGGTATAATTTTTTTCCGGCGCCCAGAAAAGGGCAATTACCGGGTCATTACGACCTTACCAGACCCGGTAATTGCCCTTTTCTGGCCGCTGGAAAAAATTCTTCCCCATTCCCATTTGAGCCCCATGGGACTCAATGGGAATGGTGAAGGTGTAGCACTGGGACCGTTAATAACGGTACCGGTGCTACCGTCATGTTCTGCTCGAGGGTGCCAGTTTGGCCATCAGGTCAGACCTGGTGGATGCAAAGGCACCCGCGAGCAGAACTCGTGTTTGCCGGTATGTTAACTATGGTACCGGCAAGCTTACCGGTACTGTTGTTACTGTACTGGCAAACTCTTAATGAGGCCCAACGCCTTCCCTTTGCGCTTGCTCCTTGTTGTGTGTTCCTACATCCCTGCATTTCGAATTTAGTGTGCTTATTTGTATTTTCTGCATCCTGAATTCCCTTTATGGCGTTCTCTGTTTCACATCCAGCTTTTCCAGTACTTTTCTGTTCCTTTGCAGTCTAGTTCATATGTGTCCTATAGTTCTTTGGCCACGCTCCATTCTACAGTGTAAACTTGATGCTTTAGATACCATTCATGTAGAAATGTGGTAAGTCAGACTCAAGAGGCAGACAAGTGGAAATGGTTCTGGCCCTACCTCTAAGGTGAATCTTGTCTGGAATAGGCCTTGAGCAAATTTAGTCCTCAAGGCTGGACTAGTGTTTCGTTTTTGACCCACACAATTGTCCATCTATACTGTTCCAGACCTTGTGCCTCACTGCATAGTTCAAGGATCTGGCAAGAATGTCTTTTGAGTCTCTCTTATTTCTTAGAAGAGCACTCTATGGGTTTACCAACAAAATGATGAGTCCTCCACCCTGGAGTAAACTTTCTTTCACTCATTCTTGAGTGCATGTTGCCCCTTTCTGGGTTGGTTTGCATTTCACCCGGCAAAGGACCTCCTGGTTGTGCAATCATTATTGCGGTTGTCTGGCCTTCACTAGGCCACGGATTCTTGGGTTACTCACCCCCCCATGGAGAATTGTATCTTTCATCCCTTCTGTTTAAAAAACATATTTTATTGGTTTTGAAATACATCACTCACTCAATACATTAAACATACAAACTTTCAAACGTACAAACATTTACATTGCATAGCATACACCTAAGGGTATTTGTCCAGGTAATTCTGCAGATCGTATGTAAACCATGATCTCATATGAAAGTTATAATAAGTCTTTACGGCAGTTCATTACACGTTATGCTTTGTCAGTTATTGTCTTTAGTTGTCTTCCCATTTTTGCCAGATCTTGCGTGCTTTCTCAGGGCAGCCTCTGGTGGTATATACTCATGTTTCCATTATTATGCATGCATCCACATGCGTTACCCATTGATCATATTGCGGGGAGGAGGGTGTGCCCCATAGCTGAGCTATATTTCTTTTTGCTAGGCCTGTGGCTGTTGAGAATAGAAGCTTTTCAAATCGAGATAGCACGATGTCTTCCTCTATTCCAGTAGTAGTAGTTTGGGGTCCCTTGGTATTTCCTGGCCGGTGACTATTGAGAGTCTGTTACAGCATCTCTGCCAGAAGGTTTGGATGTGTGGGCATTCCGATAGGATGTGGAAGAAGGTCCCTCTCTCTCGCCCACATCTAAGGCAGTTGGGGTTTGTTGCTCTCCCGCATCGGTATAAATCCTCTCTCGGATAATATATCCTGTGTAGTATTTTGAGCTGGATCAGTCTTATTCTGGCAGATATGGCTGTTTCTCTGGGATACATAAGAGTCGTAACCCAATCTTCTGATTGTATTAGTCCTACGTCCTGTTCCCATTTGGCTTGCAAACCGTGCAGCTCTGGTGTTGCAAATGAGGAGATCGCGTTATACATTGTGGTGGTTACCTTATTATTTATTCGCTCAAGTACAATGTTTCTCTCTATTGGTGTGGACTCAGGCATATCAGTCAGATCTACTGTATATGTTGTGAGCGCGTGTACCAGCTGCCTGTAGTGGAAGTGTTCTGTCATGGGTAGGTCAAACTTCTCTCTTAGGGATTGGAAGGATACACTGCGCCGTCTTGTATTATGTCTCCAATCGTGGAGATCCCAGCTGTTTCCCAGGTTGCCCATCTCGGAAGCCTGTTAAGTTCAGGGAGATGCCTATTCCTCCACAGAGGTTGTACCGGTGTGATTTTCCCCTCCCAGCCTAAATGTTTATGTACATCTCTCCATATCTGTGTTCTATGAGCTTTGATTGTGTTTGGGGTTTGTCGTGGTGTATGTTGGTATAGGCTCTCTAGTGGGTAGGATCCCTGTCTTGCTTGTGTGTCCGCTCGAATATGTGGCTGCTCTGGGTTGCTGTGTAGGATGTCATTTACTATTGCCATCTGGGAAGCCCAATAATATGTCTGCAGATGGGGGAGTCCGATCCCTCCCTCCCACGTGGAGCGTTGCAACGTGCGCAGGGCTATTCGAGGGTGACCACCTCCCCACAGCAATTTCCTAAGAATTCCATACATTTTGGAAAATTCTGTTTTATGTATGGATAGCGGTGCATTCTGCAGGATATATAGAAAGCGCGGGAGAGCTAGCATCTTAAACAAGGCTGCTCTGCAAAGTATAGTTAGAGGGAGGGCCATCTAGTGCTTCACATCATTAGTGAATCTATCTATGATCGGGTAAAGGTTTTTGGGGACATATTCTCTAAGATCAGTTGTGATGCATGCCGAGGTACCTGAATTGTGTGGTTACTACTTGAAATGGACAGTTATTTCGGATTGCCTTGTTTAGTCCCTTAATTGGGAATAATATGGATTTGTGGTAGTTTACCTTCAGCCCACTAAACGTCCCGTATCTATTCAGTAGGTGAGTGACAATAGGACATGATTCTTTCGGGTTGCTCATATAGATGAGCAAATCATCGGCGTATAGGGACACCCTGCCCTCCCATCCCTGGGCCCGGTGGAATCCCTTCCATGACTGTGTATCCCTCAGCATTATTGCCAGGAGTTCAATCACTAGCACGAACAGCATTGCGGATAAGGGGCATCCTTGCCTTGTTCCCTTCCCTAAATTAATACTGCGTGAAGACCATCCGTTTACTCTAATCACAGCTGTCGGGCTTTATATAGGAGTTTGACCCAGCTCATAAATTGATCGCCAAAACCCATTTTGTTCATTAGGACCCACAGAGCCTCCCAATGGACGGAACCAAATGCTTTTTCAAAGTCAATGGTGAGGAGCGCAAGTGCCTCTTTTAGTGTTGGTGGTCTTTCAGTGGCAACGTGTAATCTATGGATGTTCATCCGCGTGGATCTCTGTGGCATAAAGCCGCATTGGTCTGAGTGGATGAGGGCCGTTATCACCTTTTGCCGTCTATTTGCGAGTATCTTCGCTAGGATTTTAGCCTATGTGTTTATAAGTGAAATCGGTCGATAGGAACTACATGTATCTGGTGGTTTACCTTCTTTGTGTAATACCACTATGCAAACCTTTCTTAGATCTGGAGGGAGAGTCCCTGTTTCCTTTGCGTGTCGAAACAGCTTGAGCCTGTGTGATGCTATCTCACTACTCCCTATTTTTTTCCACATTTCCGCTGAGAAGCCATTGGCTACGGGTGTTTTCCAGTTTTGTGGTTGGGATAGGGCCGTTGTCAATTCTTCTTCTGTGATTTCTGCTTCTAAATTCAGTCTTTGAGTATCGTCCAGGGACGGGAGGGTGATTTTGTCCAGTATGGCAGGGTCTATCGGGGTTAGTGGGTCGGCGTATAGTTTTTCATAGTAGGCTGCGAAGCATTCTGCGATTTCTGAGTCAGTCGAGGTCTGCTCTTTGTTTTCCTTATTTATTCTTCTGACCTGAAGGTGCCCTTCATCTCGTTTCTCCAGCCATGCTAGCATCTTGCTGGCTTTGTCCCCGTTCTCGTATAGCCTGGCTCTCATTGTTCTATGTGCTTGCTTTGCACAGGTTAGGGTTATGTTGTATATTTTCCTTTGCGCTAGGATCAGGTCTCTATTGTCTTCAATTGTCCCTGGCTAGGATCAGGGCTCTATTGTCTTCAATTGTCCCTGAGTTAATGTATTGTTCTGCTGTATTTTGCACCTCGGTTTCTGCATCTTCTACATCTTTTCTATGCTGTTTTTTGTATGCTGCTGTCCAGCTCAGGACCACTCCGCTCAAGCTTGCTTTGTATGCTTCCCATAATATCCCATTATCGGATACCGCGTTTTGATTTATCTCAAAGTATGTGGTTGTTGCTTCTTGAATTACTTCCACTAGGTCGGGAAGGCCTAAGTAGTATGGATTCAGTCGCCAGATTGGTGGGGGCTGTGGCTTTCAGTTTCCAGCTGTATCAGTAGGGGTGAGTGGTCTGATATCCCTCGTGGGAGTAGGGTTGCTTCTACTACTTTATGTATATTCACAGCAGGAAGAAAGAAGTAGTCCAGCCTAGACAGTGATGCGTGTGCACCTGATAGAAACGAGTATTGTCTTTCAGTTGGATGGAGATCTCTCCATGCGTCTCTTAATCCTAGTGCTGTTGCAAAGGTAGCTAGTTTGGTTGGTACCGCTGGGTTTCTTCCTCTTATGTGTGTCCGATCCATGTTAATATTCATTACTTCATTGAAGTCTCCACCTATTATTAGGGTGTCAGCTGTGTTATTTGCTATTATTGGTGTGATATCTTCTAGTCGGGTCGTCATGAGAGCCGGGGGTGAATAGATCGCTAGTATGGCGAAGTTTTGGTTCCATAAGGTGCCCTGCACGAGTACATATCTTCCTCCTGTATCTTGGAGGATGCTTGATACTGTAATGGGAATGTTCTTGTTTATCAATATTAATACTCCTCTTGATCCCATGGAGAATCCTGCATGCACTGCTGTGCGATATTTAGTTCTCTTAAAGAACTGGCATATTGTGCCTGCCAGGTGGGTTTCTGTTAGGAGGAATATATCTGGATTCTTCTGGTTTAGGTATTGTGTGACCAGTCTTCTTTTGATGCTGTTGCCTAGGCCTTTACTTTCCACGTTAGGAGGGATAGCTTTATACTGTTTGAGTCATTGTGTTTTTCTTGGTATTCTGTGTTTCGGAGAGCATGGTTTTCGTGTGTGACATCAATTTTTAATGCAGTCTGGAATTCTTCTTTGCCTTTTCTTTCTGATATGAGCAGGTGTGCCATGCATGTTTTGTTAACATAAAATAACAATTTTAACTCCCAACTCCCCCTCCCTATACTCCTTCCCAACTGATCCATCTGTCGCCCATTCAACCAACTTTCTAAATATTAGTCAATTTGTTTAGTGTCTCTTGCTATTCCAGCATTATGGATGCTGGATAGGACACTTGTGTAACTGTCTCTGTGTTTCTCGCAGTCTGTTTTGACGCTTTTTCTGACACTTTTCCTGGAGGGGTGCCTGTTCTGGGCCACCATTTTGTTGATTTGTGGACAAATCTGATGGTGCATTGTTGGTGGGTTTCTTGGTTTGGGTTTCATTGAGGATGTATGGCCTTCACTTGCCCAAGGGTTCTCAAATTGCTTTCCCGCCATGGGGTATGATATATTTCCACCCAGCTTAGCGCTCCCATGAACTTCGGCATACCTTCTGTGTCCACACAGCGTTCCTTGGAGGAGGCAGTTTCTTGGGTTGTTGCTGGATCATGGCCTGACTTCCTCCTGCGATCCTTGCAATAGTCATCCGCTTTAAATTAGCTGAAAAGAGATTGTAAATTCCTGTGAATCTGTGTTTCTTGAAATGATTGTCGGATAGAGGGCTCATAAACCATACCAGCCCTTTCCAAAGTACCACAGGTAGAATCATATTTCTCAATTCCGATATAGCCAACAAACACAAGACTGTTCACATGCGGGAGAGGGAATTCAATTCATTTTGGGGGATTCCTTGTCCCCTAAGTGGGGGTCACTCTCAATGGGACCCAGCTTGCTTTGTCCCTTATGAGGTGTTATGTGTAGCAGGCTCAACCTCTCTAGTCCCAAATGGGGTTGCTCACCTGTGAGAAGGGATGAATTCCCTAGATTTGCCACAGAGAATTCCTATTGTTGGGGAGATGAGGTTTTGGGCTACTTATTGTGGTTTATCCTGCTCCTGATCCTTGACTCCCTCTTCGAGTCTGTCCCTGGTTTTCCCCTGCATGCCTCCCTTGGTTCCCTATTGATTGTTAGGTGTAGTGTGCTAAATCCTGCTCCTATGTGAATGCCTACATTTTCCTAGCCCTCCTGTAAGCACTATTCCTACTTGTTGCATGTCAAAAGTCTCATGCACTAAGTTAGGGTTGTTAAATAAACTGCCATGTTATTGGAAAGACGCTGCCTATTGTATATCAAGTCAGGTGCACATTCCACCTGCCCACTGTCAAAACTGCTGAGAAAAGAAAGTGATGCCCACCCGTGAGGCAGCTTTGCTGCCCTAGTTAAAAGGACTTTCATGGATATTGATTGGAAGGCAGATTGGGATGAACATTTCTTTTTGTTAAAAAAGGATTTCTGCCTAAAACTGGAATGATGGGATTGGACAAGGAATCACACACATTTTTTTTTAATGAAAAATGTTATAGTTTACAAAGAAACGTTTCATTTGATCATATCTCTACTTAGTTCTCAGTCAGTGTATAATGAATGTATTTTACATATTAGGTTTCTTATGTTGCTAGTGCATCGGATTTCATGATTTTCATCCAAAATTGGATAATGATGAAAATCAAGTTCTTACCGTTGCCTAATAAGATTTGCGCCCCTCTTGTTTCATCATCTGTCATTGTCTCTCATCACACACAAATGGCTACTTTAAAAAGCTACAGCCCTGTGATGGCATACTTAGTGCATACATTTAAAAACCCTCAAATATATTTGACAATCCTCCCTCACCTGCTCTGCGACGGTTTTTGTTACTGCTCAGGCTGAATAAGCTCCCATTGCTGGAAAGAATCCGGCCAGAACTGAACATCATTAAGGGAAATAGAATATGTTTATTTTATTTTTTTCAATGTTTTATTTTAAAATTTTATTTACAAAACCGTAAAATCACGTACATCTGAATACACTCCAGACGACATTAAATTCCCAAATTATTAAAACGGTTTACAAAACAACTATATACATTACAGGTTTAAACCCCCAACCAAATAGAATATGTTGTTTATGTGGTATTACGGACAAAAAGAAATCAGCATGACATTTTCTAACTGAATGCCGAGCGCATGGTCTGCTTAACATCCGATCACTGGGCACATGCGTAGCAAATGTGGACAGTATAAAAAGTGACTCTTTTTGACGTTATTGCCTGAATTCGGAAAGGAAGCAATTGCACATAGCATTATTTCATGTGTGGAAAGGAGGGTGTGCAACTGGGAATCTAGATAGGGCCAAGACTTACTGATAATTGAGATTTGATGACATCTTTTTATATGTGCTATTTTAATATATGTAATTTGCCATGGATTTGAAAAAAAAATTATCACCAATATGAAATACTTTTTTGACACAAAAAATGGTATAGTTTTATAATAGGTACATGGAAATGCCATAAATATTTGTTGAATGAAATTTCTTTTCTTTCATTATGTTTGTTTTCATTATAAATATGTAAATGTTCTTTGAACTGGATACATACAAAATAAAAAATAAATTAAAGAATTACCTACATCATGGAGAAAGGTGACGCAAGTGTGGTCCTGTTGTGCCTCACAGCAGCATGCCATGCCATTGATAATGAAACCCTATTCACACTTCCTCCCATAAGCATGAGGTTTGCTGTTTCTGTGCTTCACTGTTTTGTCTCCTATCTTCAGGCAGGCAGCAAATGGGCTAACATGTGAGTTTTGGGTTAGTGGTTCCATTCAACCACTTTTCAGGAAAAAATATTCTAAACTAAAGCCCATTTCATGACACCGGTAAGCAAACCCATAAACAAAAAAGCAATGGCAGAGTGTGAAACTCAGCGATTTGTACCAGATTACCAAACAAAATGGGTGCTCTGACGTACAGCATAGTGAACGTGTTAGCTGGTGTGAATGCTGCTTGGAGGAGTGGTAGATTTTCTTGCCTATCCATCAATGGGAGCAAAGGACCCGTGCAGATCTCGAAGGGTTGCATCTTGGATGTCCTCCTCAAAGGCTGGGTGCTGAATGTCCCTCTAGCAATAATCCCCCATTAAACAGGACGTAACGGGTGGTAATGGTCCGGGGCTCTAGTTAATGGCCCGAGCATATCTTGGGCCTTTAACGAGGGCCCCTGGTGCCATTACCACCAGTTCCAGCCTGCGGAATGGGTGATTATTGCTACTGGCACCCTGGGTTGCCAATCCGGTAACCCGGGGTGCTATTAGCTATGTCTTTTGAATGACTGAACGGCAAGCCTTGTGGCGTTCTGTTCATTCCTTCAAAAGACTGTTTCAAAATGGCCAACATGGAGCCCCTCTTCGATTTCCATGACAACCAGAAGGAAGACAGAATGGCAGCAGCAGCATAAGCAGAAGAGGCACGGGAATGGGGAATTAAGGACAAGGGAAGGTGGGAGGAAGATGATGGGGCAAGGAAGAAGTCATCAGGATGCTCAGAAACCTGATTGGTTGCTTCCCCCTTCCTGGGTACTAATATCTAATTCTGTCAGCATGAGTTTGAACTCATTGACGTTTTCCAAAGCTACTCAATGGCTTCAGTTTCATAAGGAGCCATGGCATGTTGGTGGTGGTGTGTGACCCATAGCAGCACACTGATTTGAAGCAGTGGGTCTGTGCATTTTAGGGTCCTTTCATGCTGACTCTTAAACTCGTCTCCATGGGAGGTTCTAAATGTCTGACACATCTATTGTGAAAGAAATCTGGACAGTGAAGTCAGTTGGGGAGCCCCCGCAAAGCCCCTGCTTCAGGACAATATTCAGAGACTTCCAGGACTGAGCTCTTGCCTGTCCCAGCCCATTTAAAGTCCTGCAGAAAAGCTTAAAAATGCTGGAACATTTTCTGCTTTTGGAAAAGTGTACACAGAAAATTCAAAAGCAAAACAAAGAGACTGGCTGCAAGGTTTGGAATTCATTGTAACCTCTGCCATAGCTCTGGGCAACCCCCAGACCATCGTTTTTTAGTTGGCCAATCCATTACAGAAAGGAGAAAGACTTTATGAAAATCAGGCTTGCTCCTTCCTCACATAACTGGCAAACAAGCACCTGTTGCAACCCCTAGCCGTGGTACCTTTCCTCCTGGTGCAGTACGTCACAATGTGAACTAGCCTTTTTTAAGTGCATGTAGACGCATCAATGGACCGATGGCAAAGCAAAGAAGTCCTCGCTTTCCGGTTCCAAAAATGCCATTTTACTTCAGTGGATATTTCTGCCCCACTGTCCCTTTGCTACTTCCGCTTTTATTGAAGAGTACAGAGAGGGGCAAGCGACTTTCATTTCTTCCGACGGAGAGGGAAGGATTGGGCGAGCCTCGTGGGTGGTCTTCATGCTGTGTTTTCATCCAGAATCGACATCCCTGCGCAATAACGGGGAGACGGTAATGGTAATGATGTATCAAGGCGTTTCTCGCGTGGATGAAAGACCTCACGCGAGGACGGAAATGCCCTTTACGAAGATTAGATCCTAAATTTGTGAAGTGGTTCATTCATTTCAAGCGAGAATACTGCGTCATTAAAAAAAAAAATCTATTTGACCAGAACGTTGAGCTTCATTTGCTTCTCTATCAAAGCCACAAAACATAAACAAGATGCACTACTAGAGGATTCAACAGAAAGACCAGAAAAACAGCCCCTCTCAAGTTTTTTCTGCCCACTCGTCTCAAGAGGGGAGTGCATTAGTGGACCCTCGTGCGCCCGTCTCCACGCGTTGCCATGGAGTGGAACCAGCGCGGTGTAGCCGCTCAGCCTTTTCAAAAACAGAAACATTAGCCGCGCGTAGACCTCAAGAACAATGAAGGCCACACAGTGAAGTAGCCTCTCTCGGGCTCACACATTACATCCAATTACATGATATGCCGTAAACAAATGAACCTGTGCTGCGACCACGCAGGATTGCTTTGCAAAAGTGGCCTGGCTCACATCACGTGACTCAAAGCGACGCAAGCCACTCGATGAATAGATTTTGACTTGAAGTGCCAAGGTGAAATCCCAGACATCAGGTGCGTAGGCACCTTTCATGCCTTCGTATTAATCTTCCAAGGACCGAGGCAATCTTATAGCACCTAAAGTAACGCGTTCTCGAAGAAAGTGAAAAGAACACTGCCGCTTTAAACGTTTACACTTTCACTTGAAAGTCACCATGTCAAATACATGAATCTATGCAGGATGCAAATGGCACCAACGTTTCTTGGTTAGTTTCCGAATCACAGAAACAAAGTTACCTACCTTAGACAAACCGCAAACCGAACACGACTTTAAGGTCATGTAAGGTGTGAGGCATCTGAATGTTAATGCTCGGCCGCTGACAGTGCCTTAACCTGTATATTCCGGGAATGTAGGTCATACATGCGTGTAAAGCTGGCCAGCTTTTTTTTAGACAGAAGTGGGAAGAAATGCTCAATTGAAAACACAGCTACTAGTAATCTGAGCATTAATGATGTGTTATTCATTCAGCCCTTTCGCCAAATCTCTGTATATAGGACAGGCCACTCTAGGAATTTTCATCTGGGTGGGCCCGTTTTTTGATCAGGGGGGCCCATTGCCATTGGGCATGGGTGTAGGAGTACCCTAAACAAAGTGCTGTCATTAATCCAGACTTCGCATATCACTGATGCAGCAAAAAATGTCTCCACAGATCCAGAATAATACATTTGCACATTCGATAAAAAAAAAAAAAACTGTACAAAGCAAAATAGAAGCCAGGAAAATATTGTCGCAAAATCAATCTACCTACTCTCCCTTTCCACCTGCTCTACCCTTTCTATTATATCCACTTCTCCTTCACGTTTCACCCCAAGTCACCTTGCATCAGCTCACCCTGAGCAACATTCCCATTTATCTCCACTCCCACCTAATCCCACCTAACCCCAAACACCTCCACCATCTCTTTGTTGACCTTGCTGGGGAGAGTCGAGGGTGATGCGTCCTCCTCCTCTAAGAGAGCTGAGCAGCGAGGCATTTAGTGTTGTTCCGTCTAAGATTGTGTTCTCTGAACAATGCCTCTCTGAACACTGCGGCTACTCGCAGCAAGCCCTGGATGAGGTGTTTTTGATCCCGCCTCTTGTGATGGACACCCCCCCCTGTCCAGAATACTGAAGCGAAGAATAGGATATTTTGTTTCCTACTAAATGACATTTTGAGGAATAATTGATTTTTTTGTTGCATTTTTGCAGAACATTTTAATTCAATTGAGTTCACAAGGGAGTGCTAGCATACAACAGAAGCAGCTAAGGTGGGGGGTAGTGGAATCAGGAGGCAGACGGTGCAAGTTGAGGGGTTTCGGTCTCCCTGTTATTGTCCCGGTGGGGCTTGGCAGGGAGAAGAGCCCTTGCTCACCTGCCACTCCCCTATACGTTATTGTCTGTGACAATACTGTTTACTTACTGGTTTTAATATGCAATTGTCAATGAGGGCTTTTTGTTTGAAGTGTTTATTTTGATTTGCTATTGAAGTTCACAATTTTGATCAATAAATGTGAGCAGATATTTTCAAAGAAAAATGTTTGTGTGTGTTCTTGGCAGGCCTTGACACATGTGCTGCCCATCTATTAAATCATGAGTAAGACTTTGCTTAAATAAATAGCTCATACTGTGAACCAAATCACATGTAGGGGCACCTAATTCTGGCAGGTAAGGCACAGTGTGATTAAATAATTTGCACCAGATCATACACTTTAGTTAAGTGGAAAAGTCATAAATTGAGTCGAGCCTGAAAGATAGATTCTTGACCACACATCTTTCAAGCTCAAGTGGCTACACATATGGGTTGAGATTTTATTTTGAATGCCTAAAATAATACTCAATTTTATACAGATTACTTAAAAAAGTCACATGATAAACCGACTTGACAATGTATGCATCATTGCAGAAACATGTTGAGGAAAAAGAGTAAGGGTGTCATTTTGTGTTGAATCCTAAATTGCACAGGGAGGACCACTCATGTTTGCAGTTTTTTGCAAAAGGGCCCCTTCATGCAATGTGTATTGTTTCCTCAAAGTACTGGTAAAGTAAAGAGTAAAACACTGGCAAATATCGCCTTTGAGCTTCACTTTTCTGCTACATGTCTCGAAAAGTGTAAATCCCTCCCACAATTAATGATTGTTGCAGCCAACCACAATGGTTTCTTTTGAAATCTGCCGGCTTTTACCAGGGTGTAAAAGTCAGGCTGATTCCATAGGAATCCATTCGTTTTCCACCAATATGTTAAGTCCGATCTGCTCTCCAACTTTGACTGCCAAATCATACACAATCCTGCAGCGCGTAAAACGTGACGATAAATGCTTTCAGTGCCACTTTTTCCACTTCGCTTGACTTGGAAAATGGCACCCTATGACTGTAGCTTTGCTTTTCCCATCCTGAATGCAAGCCTACAAGTTCCAGCATAGAAATTGATGAGAATTTACCAAAACATCTTATAAAGACACAAAATGTAATAAAATGCATGACAAGGTCATTGTTTCACAAAGCTTGTTCTGGATCACCTTAATTTCTAATCACCAAATAATCACACCTTATATCAGTTTAAGAAAAAGGTGCCTTGACAATGGTCACTGGCAGTTACCTTTTTCCATCTCTAATCACATTCTGTTGTAAATAATCTGCCTCTGAGACACATTAAAACAATAAGACCTCACTGGAAGGCCCTGTGCAGCACTGACTGTGTTTGAGGGGAAAGAGGCAGAGCAGTGAGAAGGGGCATGAGCATTTGTCCCTCGTCCAAATGCTAAACCTACCTCTGACTGCGCCCTTTAGGAAATATTTAAATACTGTGTTTAAGTTTTAAAAAAATATAAACTTTTTTTTATTTTGCAAGCAACATTATAGGAAACAATCTAACTCTTCTCTTGTGTTATTTTCCAAGTCTTCAGGATTATTCTCCTGAGAGGCAAATGTTTATTGGGGGAGTCAGAACTATACCTACCACCACCAATCACCAATGTGGTCAAACAGCAAATTATATCAATTTCCGGCTCTGCCTAATCACCCAACACACAGGATGTACATCATACTTTCTAAAAAAGACCCACCATGCACATGATTAATTCTGTTTGCTTACAAACACCGTTAAGTTAGTCAAACGGTATGGGGTTACCAATTCAGTACTTATCATCAGTTTGAATCATGAAAAGGTCTGGCAGCTCAGGCTGTGCTTCCACACAGAAAAAGATACATTCTATTTAGGAGGGAACCCCTCTGGCAAGTACAAATGAGAAGAAGATCTGAAACTGGTCCATACTTGCCATCCTAGCCTGGACAGGTTCAGGTAGGACCTTGTTGGACCAACTCAGTGAGGTGCAGCTTGATTCCGTAGGCATAGCAGACAAGACATCCACATCTGGGAATATACAATTTTACTTAGGGAGAGAAAATAAAACCAACATGCATTGGCAGAGCCAGCAGGCTGGGCTTTTGATTAGGCATAGGTAGGTATCGCCATAAGGGTAACACCAGGCCATACGTTGGGAACAGCTGGCAAACTGTGCGAGTACCTGGGCATATGATGTAATTGCCTGGCAAATGTCTGTCCAATACCTATACACAAGCCAATACTGATGGCTTTGCAAATGCTTGTGTTGGGCAGGACTCCAGTGCAAGCAACAGAGGCATTGACACAGATATTGCTTATAAAATCAACTGGCTGAAGACACACAATAACAGGTTTTTTTTTATCACGACAGGAGCTCATTTTCAGAGGCAATTAAGTAATTAAACACTCAAAGATAGCACGCTGGCAGGGCCCATACAGCACAACGATTGGTTCTAACTTGTGATAGAGCTTGCTCAAAGAGTTGCCAAAGGGTGCGTTTTGGCAGCGAGGGCAGATAGTTGGTAGTCATGTCATAGGCATTCACCTAGCAATGGTTAGTCATTGGGCGGGTAAATAACCAAATATGCCCCCATAGGATGTGTGTTTCACCTCATATCCTGTATCCATCTTATCTGTGATTCACTGCAAGATATCTGGCTTACACCTAGTAGGCAAAACTAAAAAATGATGTATTTATGTCTCTGAATCAATCGTAATCACTGGCATTGCTCTGGTCAGCCTTCCATACGATTGTCTGCAAATAAGCCTTGTCCCTACCACTAATGTGAGCAGCCCTGCCCAAACTGCTAGACTGCTATTCCACAAGGCCTAAAAAGGGCAGTGGCTACTTGTGTTCCAGTGCAGAGGGTACATGGCCTAGCACTTGAGATTGAACTGCACCTGTTAGTGGCAGGACCAACATACATTTTCTAATGGCTTGTCCCCTTCTGTAATGGCACATACATACTAAAGAATTGTGGCATGGAATGTTGTGCAGAGCAATCATAGTGGTAATATGTAATGTAAAGCCTTTCATCCATCACTTTTTCAATGTACTAATCTCCCCCCCAGAATTACATTTTTGTTACTACCAACCTTATTTGTTCACTTATACTCAAGTAGTTAATACAGCAGAATATATATTTTCAGTGTAATCTGTAAGGGTCCCCAGTTAGCTGATGCACCTTCTGCTGATTTCCGTGTGCAAGAAACATCACCTGTCAGTCATTTATTGTTTGATATAGTTAACCATTTTGTTAAGCATGATGTGAACAAACGTTATATTCTCACAAAAAATAAACATACTTTAAATTATGGAAACCAACATTGTGATTTTGGGTTTAAGAAAATAGTTGTATGCAGCCTTCTTGAGTATGTGCTGCCATAATTAGTGGTGTGAATGTCCCTTCATCTCCCTGGTCAATTGTGCTTTCATGGTTGTGGGCCATAGATCATTGTCCAGGGCAAGCAAACAGATCCTGGCCGGGCCTCATGCAGTGCAGCCTCTCAAAATGCTAATCGTTCTGCATAGCTGCGCGTCTCGAGCAAAATCCCCCCCCACAACACTCCCAATGCCCACTCTCCCTTGGGTCCCACTGGTAATGCCTCCTTTCTAGGGGTGGTCAGGGGATGGAGTTGGGGGTGCCTGACCCTCCTGCCCCCCCAAGATGGAGCCTGTGCTGTTATAGGACATATGAACATACAATTATCAAACAACCCAAGTTGTTACTCATTTATCGCCCTTCAAAGGATAAAAGGAAGAGTTAGCATTCCAAGGTTTTGAGCCTGCAACCTGCAGATCACACACCGATCGCATCAGCGAGTGCTCAAACGGCTGAGCTATCTTGCTTAATGTTTTGAGAACAATTTGTCCAGAGAATGGTCAGTTCTCAGTGGAGACTACTAAGCATGCTCTAGGAAATGCAATCATTTAACTTTTGACAAACAAGATAAAAGCATGTCCACAATCCCCTCTTTTTTGTGGGTTGTTTTTAGGTGTGATGGAGACACCCTTTTCTCTCTTGGAGACTGTTGCATATTAGATGGAGTCTTCTGTCAATCAAATGAACCATAAACAAGTGTTTCTGATTAATACTTTGCAATTTGGTCATGTTTGATTTGAATATTGCACCTCGTTGCTTTGATTGGACTGTAGGGTATTTTGTGGAGATTTGGGGCCTGACGGTATTTTATTACCGCCGAAAAATAACTTAGCAATAATCACTCTTTGTATTCAGATTTGGCCATGTGCAACAATAATACAATGGACATGCATTATTTCAGCACCCAGACCTGCATATTTGGTATACGTGGTTGGTGGTATTTTGGTGAGCATAATTCCCTTGTTTTATTTGTGGCCCCAATGTCCAGAATCCCTTATCTTTGCTTAGATTTTTCGTGTGATCACTAGAGAGACCTCAGACCTGCATTCTAGGAATACCACATTTTCCAGTGATAGTGTTGGTGTGCCACCATGGGCGAACTCACTGACTTATTTACGACAGAGAGCTATATATGGTAGTCTTGTGGTAATTTCCACTACCTTATATACGGTAGGGAGCTATGTTCAGAGAGTCTCTCTTCCCGTTGGCTCATGTACCTCCAACGAGCTATGCTACAGTCACTCTCAATTATTCATAATGATTCTGACATGCACACATCTGTCTTAAAATGACCATTGCACTGTTTAAAAATCTCCCCACATCATCATCATTGTAATGGTAAACAATAAACATCACCCGTCTGTTTTCAAATATTTTTCTGTATTATAAAAGTTGTATTTAAACACGATCTCATTCTTTACAGAAATAAAATGGTACAGTTGAAGCATTGTCTGTGACACACTGCAAAGAGAGTGGCGGAGAACAGAACTCAAATTGCAACATTAGCACTTGATTAAGACACGCACAGGAATCCCCTTTCCTACACTGACTGCATATTTTCGTGCACACACACGGCTCCCACGCTTATGTAATTACCTTATCTGAGTTTTCTTCAGCTGTTCTCTTTCTGAATGTAGCTCCCTTGAAGATTAACCCCAGTAAAAGGATCGCCTTTCCTTCTCAAATCGGGGTCATTGCCTGGAATTCTCAGCTTTTGCAGATAGGAATGCCTCCAACCAGGAAAAGGTCTTCCTCCCAGCTCGGCCAAATCTTGACTGTAGCAGGACGCAGGAATCTGCATTCAGTCAGGAGTCCCACAGCCAGGTCTTCTCCCCAGTAGTGCAGAAAAATGTCTGCCTGTCTTTTTCCCCGTTACTGCCCACTAAAACTTTCCTCTCAGCCCTCTGTATGACGTGTCCCAATGAAATCCATCATCTCTCATCCTCCTACTCTTCAACAATAGCTTCGCTTATACATTTGCAATTGTTGCAAATCTGACTTCCTTCTTCCTGCAGTTACTGTGCACAAAAACACGGAGAAAAAAAAAATCTGCACACACATTTAAATGGCTTTCAGAGTATGCCTAATTCTGCAGTGGAGAACACATTTTATTAGTGGGTTATGTTAAATAAGGTTTTATTAGTCAGGTTAATGGTTAATAGGTTAGCTGTTAATTTTCAAATGTGTCTCTAGCAATATAGGCAGAGTATGCATTTTTAATGTAAAAATGTGTGCTTTTACAATGAGTAACTGGATTTGCATTTTATATTTAAAATCGTTTTTGACTGAATAGCCTGTCTTTCCTTGTTAATCTGGTGACCCATATAGCAATGCACCGCATCCTTGTGGTGGTGCTGCAAAAAAATGGTGCTACTTGTGCAGTAGTGCTGTACTCTGTGCTGTTTGCTACCTGTGTAGTAGTGCTGTACTCTGTGCTGTAACATGCCAAATATCCTTACATATACCCTCCTTTTGTTTTTAGAACTTGGCTATAATCCAAGCCAATTCCTAAAAACAACTTGTTCTTTCTTTTTCTTTTAAAATGCATGTGTATTGGGATATCTTTCTCTTCCTGACGTAGTCAGTAAAATCAGTAACATTTTCATTTTTACTGATAGCACAATCAACCATCCACCCATGATTAGTACCAGGATAGCCAAACCCACTATTGAGCGTTCCCCCCAGGTTCCCCAATTAAATCTTTCCACTTCTATTATGCCCAGATTACTAATTGTAATATTGTTTTTTCGCAAATTCATTTTCATAACATGTCTTTCTTTGTGATTCAATAAATATTCCACATCTGGATCTATTGGAAAAGTATCCCTTTGAAAAAAATCGATATTTTCCACTTGGCTTTCCCAAACATCATTTGTTACATGAAACAATGTTAATCCCCCAATTGACACAATTGCATCCTTTGGAACCTGTAAATAAAAAACATTATATTTTACCTGTTTAACCACGTATGTTCCATGGTTTAAATGTACTACCGTCATGTTCTTTAAACAGGTGCTGACCAACCATTTACCTCTGACCATCTTAGCCTGTGCCATTTCTTCACTCCCCATATTACTAATAATCACTTCACATCCCTCTGATATACTTGAGTCAGATTTCAATCCACAAATAGCATCTGTGGCATCAGGAACAAACGGTTTACCTGGACACATATAATTTTGTTCTTTAAATGTTACACATGTTTCCAGATTTGGTATTAAATAAACTTCAGGTTCCCATGACTGAAATGCCACCACTTCTGGAGTCTTAATCTTAATGAATTTGCCCTCTTGCCAAAATCCCACGTTGTGTACCCACTTCGTTTGATAAATAAGTTCAGGGGCTACAAATGGGATGCATAGCAAAAATCCGATCTCTAGTCTTTCCAAGTCCACATATAACGGCATTGCATTCCCCATTTCGAATGCAATTTTTACCTGTATAAGGTCAATTTCCCTCCTGGTCAATCTTTCTATCATTTGACGAATGATATCCTGCGAAACAAAATACAAGGGAATATGTCCTTGAATCAATTGTGAAACTGCAGTTTGAACTTCTCTCATATAATTCGTTAATAGTCTATCAACAGGACTCATTATGTTCAATATTTCATTTAAAGTTCTGTCATGGTTAAGTATTATTTTAGTCGCCCGTTGCATCACATCCGCTTGTTCATTTAGAATGATTGCAGTTTCATTTATGAATCTTACTTGTTCATCCAGTCCCCCTCTAATTCCATCTAATGTCTTTTGTATTATTTCTAGGTCAATACTCAGTTGTTTTGCTTTAGTACTCAGTGTTCCTACCGAAATAGAATTGGCTGTTGATATTGTGGTACCTATTATTGCTCCAATTATAGACATTACCATTGATATCGCGAGCATCACCGCACCTCTCTTTCCTCTCTTCTTCTTAATGTCTGCTGAATTCACGAATGTTTTTTCCAATTGCATTAATATATCTCTTATTGACTGCTTAGTGTCCTCTTTTCTTATTTCCAGCCACTCTTTAGTCTGTTCAATCGTAATTCCGGTATTGTTCAAGTGTTTTTCAATCAAAATCTCAGGATTTAACGGAATGTATATATTTTGGAAAATCATCCTTCTATCACTCATGATGAATCCTGGTGCCTCTTCCACCGCGATACCAGATGCTGGTCCAGGTTCAATGACAACCTGTGCTTCTGAATTCTTGAAGATCCCTCCAAATATCATCATCATTAAACATGTCATCGGTATCATCTTCAATGCTGATCGCTTTGTAGCCTTGGTCTTCACCCGTCTTTGGGGCTTTCCCGGAATCCGTCCTCGCGGGCTCCAGGACTCCATCGTCTCCCGTGGCCTCTGGTCCCAGAACCTCCGACCAAATAATGTTAATTTTCTAAATCAAAATAGAAAATAAACAAATTAAGTACATAGCACAATACTAATTTCCACCTTTTGCCAAAAATAAAACATGCTTGGTAAAAATATTTCGTTTATATTTTTTTCTGTTTTTTTTTCTGAAATCAAATACAAGTTAAAAGAAAACAAGCATATATAAAACAGCATTCAATATTTAATACACTTTCTCTCTGCACACCAACCATGAGCTTCCATTATATGTGCATTTATTTATTTATTTATTTATTTATATTATATATTTTTACATATATTACAGTGTTTATGTGCCATCATAACAATCAACTTTTTTTTTAACTTCTTTGTCACTGCCTCCTGACTACACCCACTTATTTTCTCTTTTTGTGTTCAAGGGACTTTATCTGTTTCTACATGCTCAAGCCGCCTGATCTCATGTCTGGGATGGCATGGTTTGATTTGATTTACATGGACAAACTGCTCTATTGCAGTTTCACCTTCATTTTTCAAAATTTTATACACTACAGGAGAGACCTTATCTATAATCCGAAATGGCCCCTGCCAGGCTGCTAGAAATTTAGAATTTTTCTGTTTACTTTTTCCAAAATGAAACTTGTACACCTGATCCCCTACACTGTATTCCTTTGCTGATGTCTTTTTATCATAATATGACTTTGCACTGTCAGCAGCTCTTTCCAGATTTCTTTGCACAAAAGCAAATGCATGTTGCAAATGCCTCCTCAGTTCATCAATATATTCATGAACTGTGGATGCACTCACAAGAGTTTGCTCATGTGTTCTGTATAGTAGGTGTTGTGGTAACACCATTTTCCTACCTGTCAAGACCTCATGGGGGCTAACACCTGTTGCTTTGGCAGGAGTCGACCTGATTGCCATCAGAACCAACGGTAAACGTAAATCCCAGCTGGAACCTGCTTCTGCCACAAACTTCTTTAAAATATCCACAACAGACCTATTGCTTCTTTCAACTGTACCTGAGGACGCCGCCCGATATGCGATATGTAGTTTCCTTTTCACACCTAGTATTTGCCATACCTTACTCATTAGAGTACTTGTGAAATGACTTCCTCTGTCTGACTCAATTCTTTGTGGCAACCCAAACCTTGAGAACACATGGTTCACCAGTAATGTGGCTGCTGTTTGCGCACTACAATCTGGTGCAGGAATGCACTCAATCCACTTCGACATCAAACATACTACACTCAAAATATAACGGTGTCCCCTGCTCGACCTTTTTAAAGGACCTACATAGTCTATTTGCAAATCTGACCATGGGAGAGTTAGGCCTCTTTTCATCAATGGTGCTCTATGCATTGGTGAAGCAGGTTTAAATTGGGCGCATACTAGACATCCTCTAGTATATAATTCCACATCTTGGGACATATGAGGCCAGTAAGCATAATCTTTTAGTATTTCTAATGTTTTTTGTGAACCTCTATGGCCTGCAGTTATGGCATCATGTGCATGGTGTAGCATTAGTCCTCTGAATGAAAGGGGTACTACCCACTGTATTTGCCCTGTTATGGACTCTCTAATCATGAGCCCATCCTGTAATCTAATTCGTGTTTTGTTCTTTAATAACACCCTCAACTCTTCTTTTCCCATACAATCTTTTTCTGTTAAAGGATTTTGTTCAGGATCTATCAAATGATTATAATAGATTCCCAAAATGTGATCATTCTTTTGTGCCTCAATCAAATCTTGGTCTGGCGTGTCATGACTCCACTGCACCACCGGTTGATCTATCTCCTTTGGTGCTTTAGAACGTGTCACTGCATCAATTTGTATTTCACCCATTAAATAATCAATATGTAGCAATTCTCCCATCACAGCCCCAATCTTAGCCAGATGGTCTGCCTTATCATTTCCCTCCTTATCCTCTCCTGGTGTTTTTAAATGCCCACGAATTTTTCTCCAGTATATTGTTAAATTATTTTCTGACACCAATTTGTCTATGGCTTGTATCATTTTTCCATGTTTAAGTGGCTTTTTGTTGTATGTAACCATGCCTCTTGCTTTCCAACCAGGCAAATACTCCACAAAGCTATTCCGTGCATAGTCAGAATCAGTCACCAGGACAATTTCACTGAACTTTTTATCAACTGCAGTAGCAATTGCTTTATAAATGGCTGCCAATTCCGCCACCTGACTGCTCCTATCCCCAATCCTCATCCCTATACTGGGAACGCCTTCACATTTCAACCAGACATTTCCTATTCCTGCCACTAATTGTTTATTACTGTCATTTTCAATGTGAAAAGCACAACCATCCACATATACAGTTGGCAAATCCTTGCATGTTTTTTCATCAAAAGCTTTGTGTGATGATTGTTCAAATTCCTGCAAACTAGTTTCCACTTCCATTTCATTTGGTATTTGTTCAGCTGCACAGTCATGTAAGTCAGCTAACCCTTGAGCAATTGGGCTCTTTTTATTTTGTCCATATCTCACTTCTACAGGAAAACCTTGTAATGCCAGCGTCCATGAAGTGATTCTGGATTGCGCTAGATTGCCTGATCTAATCCTTTTACTCTCTAAAAATTGCAAAGGTTGATGATTTGTTTCAATAATCACCTTTTCTCCCTGAACAATGGGGCGGAAATGTTGTAGCGCCCACACAGTGGTTAATAGGGCCTTTTCACATTCATTAAATTTCATTTCAACTTGGGAAAATGCCTTACTTGCATATGCAATGGTTTTGTGATTCAAATCGTGTTTTTGTGATAATACTGCTGACATACAATGTTCAGAAAAACCTATTTCTATAAAGAAATCCCTGTCCTTTATGGGGTATGCTAAACATCTAGCCACTGCATCAGACTGCTCTCTTTCCCATCTCCAGGGAGTATTTAGTTTAAGCAGTTTAGTCAATGGTTGAGTGATTTCTGCATAATTCTCAATGAACTTTCTGTTATAGCCTGTCATCCCTAATAAACTTTTTACTCCTTTCACATCTTTAGGATCTTTTAATCTTTGTATGGCCTCTATTTTCTTCCTTTGTGGATTTAGCCCACGTTCAGTCACTTCATGCCCTAGAAAGTTCACTTTTTTCTTGCACCATTGGGCTTTTTGCAAAGATACTTTGGCGCCTGCTTTCTGCAATTGGCCAAGTACATGTCTTATTTCATCAAAATGGCTTTTCAGGCTTTCATTTTTTATCAGGACATCATCCACATAAACTATTGTTCCTCTTTCCGCTGCATCCGGCATGGCCTTTCTCAAAAATATGCCAAATTCACTCCCACTATTGATGTACCCGAACGGAGCTCTAAGCCAGGCATATTGAGTCCTGTCAAATGTAAAGGAAAATAAGTGTTGTATCTCCTCTGCCAATGGCACACACCAATATCCAGATGTGAGATCTAACGTGGTAAATACATTTGAACCATGTATCTGAGCTAGGCCCTGATCAATGAATGGTAGTGGCCATCTAGATACTGGTACTCTTTTATTTAACTCTCTTAAGTCTGCACACAGTCGCCATTGACCATTTGGCTTTAACACACCTAAAATAGGCGTATTGGATGTTTTATGAATGGGCCTGATTATTCCCCGTGATTCCAAATTTTTAATAATCTCTGCCAATGATTCTAAACATGCCAGTGGTAGTCTATACTGGCGTACAAACACTGGATTTCTGCTACAACCTTCTGGTAGTGTGGCCACATGTAAATCAGTTAAACCACAATCATAAGCATCTTTTGCAAATACATCCTTAAACTCCATAAATATTTCCCTCAGATTGTTTCGATCCTCATCGCTGTCACATGCATCCGCTAAGGAGATCTGCTCTTCTACCATTCTGGAAAATTCTGGAAACTCTTCTGGTAAAGGAATCTCAGCGCTTTCCTCTAACTGTGTGGCTGTATCTTTTTGTAGAGCTGCCACTTTTAAATATTTTGGCATATCAGCTTCCACTTCAATGGGCTGATTTCCTGTTTCATTTTCATTTAAATTAAATATTATGCAATCCTCTTGATGGCAGCACACTGTCTCATTTGAATCATAAGGATACACAGAATGAATTTTAAATATTCCTTTGGGCTGAGAGTCCAGGTGTTCTGGCAACTCGCCCTTGGCATCTACATATTTTTCAGGAATATTCCCAATCACCATGTTATTTAAATCTGCCGTATAATGTGATTTTTGTATGGCCATTCCTAATGGGCAGTTTTCCTCTAAATGAATATCCTGACAACCTTTATTATTTACCATGATTTTTACAGATCCCTCACCAATGTCTACCAATGGAATGTATTCATAATCCAGGCCTTGCTGTTTTATGGATTCATTCAGGCATACAAATGCATCAGAGCCTTTCATCTGCTGCCCATTTTTGCATTTCAGTGTTATTGCAAACTGTTTTGTAAATGCAGGAATAATAGTATTTTTCCTCATTTGTAATTCGACTGCATAAGGAACCAGTTGTGCACAATGATAAGCCCTTCTTTTGTCTTCAAATTCAGGTGCCGGACCACCTAGGCGTGACCATATTTTTTGATTAAGGAAATCTAACACCATACACATTCTGTGCATGATGTCATTGCCCATGTAAAATTCATTTTGTGCTCCACTCACTATCCATACATTATGGTAAATTATTTTCTGCCCAATGCTAATTTTAAGCATGCATCTGCCTGCAATTCGGTTTTCAAAGTCTGGACTGTCCAACCCAGAAACATATTGGTTTTTAATCCTAAATTTCGGGATTTCTTCCCTCTCCATAATTTTTTGCAACAATTTCTCATTAATGAAACTCCTTTCATGTCCAAGCGCTAAAGTGGCTTTTATTGTTTTAAGATAATCATTTATACCAACATGAACCCATGGTTGCTCATCTTCCATGTCTATTTCTGCCAGAGTGGTAATGTGTTTTTCTGAATCTGTTTTAGGAACAATATTCTGTTTGCATGTTTTCTCTTTTAAATAGAAACGTAATGTGTGCTCATCTATGGCAGTCTGCCAATCTTTCCTTGGGTCCAAGTATATTTGTACAGGTAGTTTTTCATTGTCGCTCTGATCTTTGTCTTGACACATTAATATAACAGTGACACTAGGTATGCAGCTATTCTGGAGATATACCTCCACAGCATCATTTGTTTTGGCAACGGTGTGACATTCTTTTATATTGCTGTTTTGTGATTTTAGCTTCTTAGGCCTCAATGGTTTTTTGGTTAAGGACCACAGCACTCCATTCACCCCATCTATGAGAGGAGACAATCTTTTCAGGCAATCTGTCCCCATCAGAAATGGAATTTCACAAATAGATGTGATCAATACCTCTTGTTTCATTCTGTGCTTTCCTATTTTTATGTCAACCTCAGTTACACCTATGATGGGCACCTCCTCCCCATTAAAGTTATGCACTGGGCCTTGATTTTCCTTCACTGTGATCTGACTCTGTGGAGGCCTCCCTTCATTGATACTCTTTACCAGCTCCTTGGACATAATTGTGGCCTGTGCGCCAGTGTCAATCATAGCAAAGGTGTGGCACTTTTCTTCTACAGTGATGGGTGCATAATATCTGTCCTCAACTTCCTCTAATACACATAAGAAGTGTGAATTCTTACTGAGTTCAGGGCTCACCTTTCTCAGGTCTTTTTCACTTTTGGCTAAGCACATTGGTAAATGAAAAGACATTTTTCCCTCCTTTTTACCCATTTCTGTGCGAGATATTTTATTCATTTCTCCATGTTCAGAGGTTTTTTGGAGTGTGGCCACTGTTCGCCCATCCATCTGGGTAACATCAGAGACCACATTACAACCTTCCAACTGAACATGTGTAACAACATCATTCAGCAATTTGTCATTTTTTAATTCTGTGCATTTGTGATCATTTAGTGTAATACCAGCCCTTTCAGCCTCTTCAAAAATATGTGGCTCAAAGAATTCTTCAGGTGATTGACTTGTACCCTCCTTGTGAGTATTTCCTTTTTCTGTCTGTGTTTGGTCATTGTTTTGCTTGCCCAGGGAAGGAGCTATGGCATCCCCACTTACTCCCTGTTCACTGGTATTCCCCATGCATGAGTCATTTTTCTTAAATCTGTCCCTTTGTTCTTTTGGAATTCCTAATGTTTCTTTTTCATTTGTGCAAATCTTTACTGTTTTATTTAGCTCTAAGTTAAACCGTACCTCTTTTTTAGAAGTATTTGCACTTTCTATCACAATTTCATTTACTGGTATTTTCATTTTTAATCCATTAGGCATCTCAGAGTCGTTATGCAAAATTATATCAGAGCAATCTGTCATTTTGGCACTCCACTTATCATGAGTACTTAGTCACTTTTCGGAAGCCCCCCGGTCATTGCTATGGCCATCAGCCCCCTCTTTGGAAGGTTGTTTTTGCGCTGTATAGAGCTTTCCTATTTGCTCAGCTAACATTTTCACTTGGGCCTCAAGGCACTGGAACCTTTCCATCTCTCTAGGATCCTCTTTCTGTGGCCTAGGTCGATATTGGTTGTTTTCCCCCTGATTGGATCTATTCTGATACCTCTCAGGTGATTGATACCGGTTGGGATGGTTTCTGAACTCTTGATTCATTTGTGGAGGGGAGCGGGTTGCACCCATCCTTTGATTATAGTCCCCTGGTGGGGAATCATTGTACTGGCGTGGACTGTAGTTCACGTTTTGCCTCATGTCCTGTCTCTCAGATTGTGGGTACTGGCCCCTATGTTGATTTCCATTATCAGTAAATCGATCCACATATCGGGGCCTATCCTGATTACCATATATCATGGTGCTGGGATCAAATCTGCTCTGTGTCCCCAATGACTGGTAGGGACCATCATTTCTTTGATCTTGATTTTGTCTCTGGTTATTGTTCATACCTGCCATATCAGACCGCTATCTTACCCGGGGTCTATCCCCTAAATACCTAGGGCTGATGTAGCTCTCTCTATTACTAGGATCATGTGTTTGGAATATTGGTACAGGAAATGGCGATCTTTGTTGATTACCCCTTTGTTCAGGTGTCACATTATTTTTACCTTGACTTTAAGCAGACTCAAGGGACATTTTGGCTGACCTGATTTCCATTACTGTGGCTGAGGGTTCTTTAGATTTAGGCCTGGTATCTTTCATTTTATCACTTTCTCTACCCTGACAATAGAGTACCTCATATAGCTTTGTGCTTTGATGTACAATCCATTCAAGGGACTTGTCACGGTCAAATTCACGGACCAATTGGGATATGATGTCTTTCTGTAGCCCATAGAAGTATGCAGTTTTAAACTCATTGGAATTTGAGTCAAAAGATACATCAAAGCGAGAGAATGCTCTTTTTAAGTCTTGTAAAAATTGGCGAGGGGATGTATTAGGTCCAGCAGTAATTGTGTACGCGACTTTCTTTGCCTCCTGCAATGACTGAAAAGGAGAAAAATGACGCCTAATTTCTTTTTCAAACTCCAGCCATGTCATATTCTGCTGTTCATTTAATCCCCTTATGATGCTGGCCGTCGGGGCATCTAAAGTTAAATGAAAATATTGTCTGTACTGTTCCCTAGGTATCTGGAGTGCTTTAAAAATGTCATGCACCGCTTCTAAGTGATCCTCAATGCAGAATTCACCTCCCTTTTTAAATGGTTTGATCAGGGCTTTAATGGATTTCATTATTTTTATGGGGCTACTTGTTGCAATGCATGGAATTGCACTATTTTGTGATTCAATCCTGTTTTCAGGTGTATGAGATTGGTGGCTGCCCCCAATGGGAGTATCAAATCCCCCAAGGGCGCTGCAACCAAGTTCAGTCACCGGCCCAGTCACTGGGGCACTAGCTCTTTGGGCAGAGCTAGAATTCACCTCCACTCCATTGAATGTGGTACCCTGCCGCCTCTCCTGGGACCTGGGAATGCACATTTGCTGTTCTAAGTCCTTGCACTTTTTAAGGAGTCTGTTGGCTTCATCATGCAAATAATTATTTTCATCACTCATTTTATTAATCACCTCCTGCATTTCGCACATTTGCATTTGGCATTCATTGAACTCTTTATTTCTCTTGTCTCTTTCTTGGATCATTTTAATCATTTCTTGTTCTGCACTCTGGAGATCACCTTCTTTTTCACAATGTTCTTTTTGTAAAATCTGCATTTCTGAAACAACCTCATCTTTATCCTGCCTAATGTGATCCACTAAGGCTTTTAAGTGTGCCAATTATTGCTCACTATCTTCAAATTGTTTCTTGCTTTTGGATAACTGAGTATCAAAGTCTCTGCATTTTAATTGCATGTCTTTTTGGCATACATCCAATTCTGCTCTCAACATTTCCTGATTTTTACTTGCCCCTTCTAATTCAGTCTTTAACCTGTTAATTAGCTGAGTATCATTCTCTTGCATTCGCAGGGACTTGTTTAAAATAAACCATATTTTGCCGCATAGCCGTATTAAACAGTCTTTCTCTGCACTTTTATCGGCTGCATTCAATAATCTTGTAAGGCAGACCTGAATTATGCTGCCTTCTGCAAAAATACTGTCTAGTTTTTCTTTCTGCACCTCACCCTGAATGCGGTTACTCCATTCTAACGTGCTATTCGAAGACCAATTCCCATGTGCAAATAACTTTGCCTCTAAATATTGCACTAGATCTGAGAATGTGGTTTCCCTTTGTGACATTCTGAAATTCGTTTTTAGTGGCACACTGCTATTATAAAATGGGTTCCCTTTAATGTGCAAATGGCAGTGTGAGACACGCTTGCCACGCCCAGTAGGTACTCTATGATCACTTTCCCGGCCTGCAACGCACCATAAATATTTAGGGTATTTTGTGGAGATTTGGGGCCTGACGGTATTTTATTACCGCCAAAAAATAACTTAGCAATAATCACTCTTTGTATTCAGATTTGGCCATGTGCAACAATAATACAATGGACATGCATTATTTCAGCACCCAGACCTGCATATTTGGTATACGTGGTTGGTGGTATTTTGGTGAGCATAATTCCCTTGTTTTATTTGTGGCCCCAATGTCCAGAATCCCTTATCTTTGCTTAGATTTTTCGTGTGATCACTAGAGAGACCTCAGACCTGCATTCTAGGAATACCACATTTTCCAGTGATAGTGTTGGTGTGCCACCATGGGCGAACTCACTGACTTATTTACGACAGAGAGCTATATATGGTAGTCTTGTGGTAATTTCCACTACCTTATATACGGTAGGGAGCTATGTTCAGAGAGTCTCTCTTCCCGTTGGCTCATGTACCTCCAAAGAGCTATGCTACAGTCACTCACAATTATTCATAATGATTCTGACATGCACACATCTGTCTTAAAATGACCATTGCACTGTTTAAAAATCTCCCCACATCATCAGCATTGTAATGGTAAACAATAAACATCACCCGTCTGTTTTCAAATATTTTTCTGTATTATAAAAGTTGTATTTAAACACGATCTCATTCTTTACAGAAATAAAATGGTACAGTCAAAGCATTGTCTGTGACACACTGCAAAGAGAGTGGCGGAGAACAGAACTCAAATTGCAACATTAGCACTTGATTAAGACACGCACAGGAATCCCCTTTCCTACACTGACTGCATATTTTCGTGCACACACACGGCTCCCACGCTTATGTAATTACCTTATCTGAGTTTTCTTCAGCTGTTCTCTTTCTGAATGTAGCTCCCTTGAAGATTAACCCCAGTAAAAGGATCGCCTTTCCTTCTCAAACCGGGGTCATTGCCTGGAATTCTCAGCTTTTGCAGATAGGAATGCCTCCAACCAGGAAAAGGTCTTCCTCCCAGCTCGGCCAAATCTTGACTGTAGCAGGACGCAGGAATCTGCATTCAGTCAGGAGTCCCACAGCCAGGTCTTCTCCCCAGTAGTGCAGAAAAATGTCTGCCTGTCTTTTTCCCCGTTACTGCCCACTAAAACTTTCCTCTCAGCCCTCTGTATGACGTGTCCCAATGAAATCCATCATCTCTCATCCTCCTACTCTTCAACAATAGCTTCGCTTATACATTTGCAATTGTTGCAAATCTGACTTCCTTCTTCCTGCAGTTACTGTGCACAAAAACACGGAGAAAAAAAAAATCTGCACACACATTTAAATGGCTTTCAGAGTATGCCTAATTCTGCAGTGGAGAACACATTTTATTAGTGGGTTATGTTAAATAAGGTTTTATTAGTCAGGTTAATGGTTAATAGGTTAGCTGTTAATTTTCAAATGTGTCTCTAGCAATATAGGCAGAGTATGCATTTTTAATGTAAAAATGTGTGCTTTTACAATGAGTAACTGGATTTGCATTTTATATTTAAAATCGTTTTTGACTGAATAGCCTGTCTTTCCTTGTTAATCTGGTGACCCATATAGCAATGCACCGCATCCTTGTGGTGGTGCTGCAAAAAAATTGTGCTACTTGTGCAGTAGTGCTGTACTCTGTGCTGTTTGCTACCTGTGTAGTAGTGCTGTACTCTGTGCTGTAACATGCCAAATATCCTTACAGGACGAATTGAACACATTGCTGTGTGTTCTTCCATTAAAGCTGTTAGATCAAATTGGTAAGCCGTTATATGGTCAGACACACAAAGTGAAGTCAACGTGGTGGGCCTTTTATGTTTGTCATACAACTTTTACTAAATGCTGGCTACAGTTTGCTGCACACACAGGACACTGTTGTCCATGTTGTTGCTCATGGTGTAATGGTCAATTGAAGTGCTCTGCACATAAGCAAGGCACAGCCGGCCACTGGGCTGGCCTATCCTCCCACTGGGCTGTCCTCTCCTCCTTGATCTCACATCTTGCTTAATGCTCAGTCTTTGGAGGCCCACAGCAACTCTGGCTCTTAACGTGGATGATCCTTCTCTGCTCAATGTCCACGGTAAGAACCCCCCAGACTGCACATCATGCTGGAGGTTTCATGTGTACCTCTGTTAATGTACACGTGGTCTGTCGGGTGAATTCTACGCGTTATCCATTATTGAAGGGATGCCAGGATGTTGAATAGTTCATTATACACACTAACCAATAACTAACTATCCCTGGGCCTGGATCATGCCCTCAAGCCAAAGAAGATAGGAGTAAGGGAGCTATGGGCACTGGTTCCTATTCTCTTTATAATAATAAGGTGCTTTTCAAGAAATGTATCCTTTACCGGTGATGGTAAAGTATACTTAAAAATGCCTGGAGCAGAGTATGCCTAAACATTTTAGGCTGCAAAAGTGAAGGCTTCGATAGAGACCAAGAAGACAAAGCAGATATAATGGATTATCATCAACATGCACCACCAGCAGATGTGACCCGCCTCAGCAGAAGCGCATGGACATGTCGGAGACGCATATGGGAGTATCCCCTCAACACACAGGCATCACTGTATCTACTGTAGGCATGACCAGTGCTGAAGCTGGTACATGAGCATGCAGGTGCATGAGACAGCACATTTGGTGATGTCACTTCAACAACCTGTAAAAGAGAAATGATGTCCATGCGGACAATCTGGTGCAATCTTTTCGGCTTTGGTTGGCATGATACCTGGGTGATTAGGGGACTGTCCTCCACCATTTTAGGTCTTGCTCCCTCCTGGCATTGCTATCTGGGCCAACATCATTACTGCAGCACTAGGCAAGCATAATACCTCATACTGGGAGGGAAGCAGGTAGAGAGTCATGCAGTGTGAATTGCAACCTTGAAATCACACAGCTGGTACTAATTAAGATATAACACAATGACATGAGGCTGTATGATTTGCCTTAGCTTAAAAACCTAGGAAAAGCATTGCACAAGCACTAAGCTGTACACGTGAGTGTGTTTTATTCAAAGGCCCCCATGTTCTGTGCTGTACCAATTAGCCAGTGCCAGGTTATATGCTCATGTAGGATTCGCAGAAATATTTGCTAGAAGTACCCATGCCTGGTGTGGGCAACATACAATTTCTCTCTGACTACAATGTCTGTTTCGTTGTCTTTCACCGAAACATTTCTGGCAGAAAATATTCTGCATATTCTGTGTGCTCTAAGAGACAACATTGTGCCTTGACCTACCACTTGGCCAGTGAACGAGAGTTAACAAGTCCAGTACATTGGCTATTTCCAAGTCAGGCACCATAAAGGATATTGATATATTGCAGGAATAAATCTAAAGACTGAAAAAAACGACTCTCCCCCTGATAAAAACATGCAAGACGATGAAATGGGCATACTCTGTTTCGAAATTAGGGCCTTGAAAGTTGAAAGGCCTCTATTATAACTACAACATTAAAACAAATGCATGATAGGTGAAGTGTGTTTGAAAAGGGACTATCCGTGGTTAGCTATGCAAAAGATGGCAACAACAAGCTGTGTAAGTTGGAATAGAAAGTGGCAGACCTATATGAAAATACTGATGATTTCAAGAACTGAAGTGGTAGACACAACATTTGTATTCACGGTCTACTTGAAGGAGGAGGGAAGGATGATACAGGGACATTATCACTTCTCCTTGTGATAGCTACTGCAAATGCTGTTGGGAAATGTTCTCTCTTTGCAATGTACAGCTAGTTAACACTGTAAACACATACGTACAAAATATGTTCTCCATTCAGGAATATCCCATGTTGTCACAGGAGCAACCTCAGAAAAAGTTTATTTTGAGTCTGGTGAATAATGTTAGTCTGTGTGCTCTACTCCCTTCCTAGTTTTTAGTGTTTCATTCAATTTCTGACTAATCCATGCTATGTGGAGGTCAGTGGCTGTATGGCTACATAGAGACCGAAATCCATCTACCGGTATGTTCAATTAAGTAAAAGATTGTTTTTCTATGTTACCTGTGAGCATTCATGTATAGAGTTTTGGCATAATTCGTTTCTGCAATAATTTCCAAATGCAAACTGTTTAGTGAATACAAATAATTGGTTTTAATTCAATTGTTTACAATGTCTTCATATACGTACATTTTGTATCGTTTTTGTGGCAACATAACTCTTCTAGGAGGCATGTGCGTGTGTTTCACACTTTATTGGGCTTTATCAAGGCAATAGTACAGTGGTTTGGTGCATCATGTGTGAGTAATAAATACAGTCATTTTCTTTACATAATACAGACATTTTGCAATCATTAGTTCATAAACAATGTTCTTTGTTCTTTCACTTTGAAAGTTCCTGAATGAACATATTTCCATGGCTCTTTGGTTCAGGTAAGTGGTTTCCACTAATGTGGAGTCCTGTTAGAGTTGAAGATACTGCAATGTTTTGCAATCCATCTTCTGAAGTGTGCCACACTTGGTTAAACGTTCGGGGTTTTGATTGTATATCTCATTCCCTATTGGGAAATTTCCTTACGCATCGAACGAAGAATGTTGTTTAAGAACTAATGATAGCAAAAAATCTATATTTGGCCACCATAGAAATGGAAGAGGGGCTCCATACGGATCCCCGCCTTCCTATTCCATGGCGGCTATGTTTTGTATAAAATGTTCTTTCTGTGAACAGGACTCCATGAGGCCACACATTCACGGAAAGAAACTACTTTCCAGTTAGCCCCGTCCCAGCCCATGGGACATGTGCTAATAGCATTAAGCAGCCGTTCCAAGGGCTGGAAAGGGTATTAACATTCTGAGGCCCTTGTTAAATGCCAGCGCTTCGATGGGGCCTTTAACTAGTGCCTGGCTCGTTAACACCAGCTCCATCCCTTGGAGCAGGTGCTTAATGCTTAATTGTGGTCAGCCCAGTGGATGAAATTGCCTTCAACCTCTTGGTCCATTTACAATTATACGAGAGAACGAGGTTAACCAGGCACCACACACCAAAACCTGTTCAATATTTGAAGTGAATGTAGTCATATTATTGAATCATAATATTTGGTGCTAGCCATAGTACCTGAATTGCCATATTCCAGGTGAAAATGAAGCCAGAAGAACTGGGGGCTCCCCGCCAGTGGATGGCTGCACCCTAGTAGTAAATACTACTGCATATACATACAAGTGTCAATAATGAATAAGTATACACATAAGAATGGGCCTTTCTCTGTATCTGGTTTTCACAATGACGTTTTGTTGAATCACTGGGTACTCAATACTTTTCACTCGCACATAGTGAGGAGCTGATGTTTTTCTTTCGAATGACATGCTATTGTCTAACGAGATACAGAGAAAACCACATCCGTGTGCATACACTTATTCATTATTGACAATTGTTACTGGCAGACAAGGCTGCATCATTAACATAATGGCTTCCGTGATATGACGAGTCTGCCCTGAGGATGAACACACAGTCCAAAATGCATTGGCCACACTCACTGTATCAGAGGCACAATATATGAAACATTGCAGAATAAAGAATAATATGCGATTTTATTCATAGAATTGTATTCCAATAATTTTGGCCATGTTGTCATATTTGTATGTATATGCAGTAGTATTTACTATTAGGTTGCAGCCATCCACTGGAGGGGTTACCCCAGTTCGTTTTACCCATTTACAATCATACTCAGATGAAAAATAACTATATTTGAAAAACACAAAGACTGCAATCGATCAATTGGCCAATATACACGAGGACAAGTCTCATAAAATGAAAGCTTGATATATAATGTGACCACTCTCTTATTTTTTTACTAGAATTAACATTTGTTTACCAACTGCAACAACTACAGTTTATAGTTCATTGCTTCGGTTTCTAATGCATGCTGAAATGCAATGATGTTGTCATTGATAATGGTGTGAGGAGGTTTTAAGAATCTACTTTGTTTCCATTATCTAAATTTGTTTTTGTTATATATACCCCTGCAGATACGGGTATCACTGCTTAACGCTGACTGGTTAATTGCAGGATATGTCATTGTTGTAGCCTTCCTATTCATTTACATTGCTTTACTTTCCAGGGGACACAGATATACTGTTAATCAGGTAGACCAAGCATGGTTGGGAAGATGTGTTATTCTTGAACTGCTACAAGTCATAGAGTGATCTTATTGCTAAAAATAAAACCAAGCAGGTAGGGTAGTTTCTGAAGGATAGTGTTACTCCTGGTTTTGAATAATGTGTTATCATGCCGGATAAAGAATATTAGGGCATTAAACTGGTATTTAATAGGCAATAGTTGTTCACATCAAATATTGCTGACATTTTCCATCATGTGCTTGCAGGAAATGAACTTATTTAATGCTGAGATTCTCAAAGAGAAGCCCATGTTGATGGGGAAACTCAGTATACACCAGAGGAGTGGAAGAAAGGGGAAGTGACCATAGAAATATAGAAGTCACTAAGGTATCAATTGCCTGGCTGACATGCAGATATTTAGATTAGTCATAGGTAATTAACATAGAAAACATAGGAAGGAAATGTCTATTTACTATTTAATGTATTTTATAGTGGTTCTTTTATGACAGTTAAATGCCTCACAACAACAATCCTATCCACAATCTGGGACAAGAAACAGGCTGTTTTAATCCAAACAATTTTGTTTTATTAAAGATAATATCTGGGTCGGGAGGGGGTGCTGTTGCGCACGACGGGAATGGCCGCCTGATCAGTGCGCTCCGAATCGCGAAATATCCGATATGAAATTAATCCTTCAACCGGGGCCTGCTGTGGGGTGCTGAATACACCGAGACGTGCAATGGGTGTTGGTGCACCTATGTGAAAAATCCTGGATCGATTGATGCCCTGGATGTGGAGCAGCATCGAGTCGCGTTTTCTGCAGGGCGGAGCAGGGACGCGAGCCGATCCCCAGAACCAGAAGATTGCTGCCTCGAACCGCTGACGCTCTGGCCACTTAGAGCATAGAGTTGGCGGCCTTGAAAAATGCATAGCGAAGCTCGGAGGGGGCAGCGGTGTGACCCGATTCGGATGGACTGGTTCCCCCCCACCCTCATCCGTTCCCAACCAAACAAGGAGTGACCGGATTGATGCTGTGACCGCCCGGGGAGATGGCCATCCTGACGCGGCTTTGAGGCGCGCCACGGGTTGAGGGCTCAGGTGAGGCGGAGACTGCAGCGTGGACCGGGCGGGCCTTGCTCGCCCTCAGGGCGCAGACAACTGCTGTGGGCTAACCACCCTCATCCGTTCCCAACCAAACGAGGAGTGACCGGATCAATGCTGTGACCGCTGGGAGGTGGCAATCCTGACGCGGCCTTGTGGTGCACCGCGGGTTGAGGGCTCCGGGGAGGCGGACTCTGCAGCTCGGACTGGGCGGGCTTCACTCGCCCTCTGCCGCCCCTCGGCTGCGTCTGCCTCCGGACGCGGACAATTGCTGTGGGCACTGCTCCAACGGGCCGGGCGGTTGCTCGTCGGCGGGAACCCCAGCGAGAACACGGCGGGAAACACAGGTATGCTGGGGGTAGAGGGACACTGGGCTACCCACCGCCCTGTTTAATAAATATCCTAGTGAGGCAGCGGGAAGTCGCCCTGATGTACCCTGTTGTGACGGCTAACCCTAACACCGTGGGATGCTGAGGTCTCCCTGGGCGATACGGGAGGGCCTTGCTGAGTGGCCCTGCAGCATAGTGAACGGCAAAATCTGGACGTGGCCACAACTGCACTGAATGATGCTGTGCTGAACGCTGCTTGAGTGTCGGAGCCTACAAGTGAGGGTATTCCAGGCTGCGGTGCCGGACTGAATAATTGTGGATACTACACTTTGTCAGTCAAACTGTTGGCACATAACTGTAAGGCCTACATACTCTGTACCCAGTAACGTGGGAGAACACAACCCATTGGCAAAGGCGGGCGGACGGAACGCCCCGGCGTTGAGACATTACTTGCACTGGGCTTGTCCTGGTGGTGCTTCGTGGTACAGAATAATCTCATCCGTTAGCAGCCCAAACTGACCTACGGCGGCACATATTATTGGCTGGAGTGCCCAACGAATCTAGGGTCATGGGGAACACAAGAAAACAAGACAAGATGGCGGAAGGAGCAAGCACCAAGAAGAAGGGGCCAATGGACTTGTACACAAGCAGTCAGACGGGAAGTAGCGAGTCTGACCCATCAATAGCAACTAGCAACGTGCCCGACACAGAGAGTGGAGACAAAGTCGAGTACCTGACCAACTTAGTACAGAATGGTTTCCTAGCACTGAACATGAAGCTGGATGATATTGTAACAACTATTGGAACATTGAAGACCAAAGTCGACAAACATGACCAAAGGCTGACTGAGGCAGAGAATAGAATTGGGAATACCGAAGACACAGTGACCCGTCACGACCAGGACATTGCCCAGCTCAAAGAGAGCCTGAATAAGTTACAGAACAAGTGCGAGGATTTGGAATCGCGCTCGAGGAGAAACAATGTGCGCATTGTAGGAGTTCCAGAGTCATTTGGCAAAGATAAAATGGAAATACAAGTGGAAACACTCCTCGAAACCCTGTTCGGAGCAAACTCATTTTCAGAACACTTCCTTATTGAACGAGCACACCGCACACTGGTACCGGTTCCGAGACCTGGGGCACCGCCTCGCACAATCATTGCGAGAATGCTCAATTATAGGGGTAGAGACATGATCCTTCGGATGGCAAGGGAACTTGGGATATTGCACTATGAAGAGAGTCGCATACACATTTACCCAGATTTTGCTACTGGGGTTCAGGCAAGTCGAAGATCCTATGAACCAGTCAAAAAACTACTAAGAGCACGACAGGTTCCATATGCTCTCATATTCCCAGCCAAGTTACGTATCCAGTATGGAGGAAGGGCACACTTCTTTGAAACTCCTGCTGCGGCCCTGGCCTATGTGGAGTCCACCATTCCACTGCCCCCCAGGGGCCGCGGGCCTGATCAGAATGGAAGAAACCCGCCTGCAGTAGAGCACTAAAAATTTGACAGGGCAAATTCATCCTAAATATGTAACCTTGAGGTCTCGGGGTGTTTTGGCCCCCATGGGGGCTCTGAGTAATGTTCAGCGGGCTGTGAGCCCGATCGGGTAGCCTTGTGATGGCAACATAGCACCCTCAGGAATGTTCCTAACAGTTATTAGGGTCCATCGTCAAGTTGGGGCAGATGATGTGGGTGGTGGGGGGGATAAGGGAGGGGAATGTTTTGCACCATTACAACCACCTAGATGAGTTTGAGTCCGGGGGGGGGAAATATGCATTGTGGGAAGTTGGGAGTTAATCGAAATATGGTCTCGCAGATACTGTTGCCACCCAATTGTTGGTTACTTGTACATTTATGGTCGCTACGGCGCAGCACATTGGGTATGTATAAAGAATGTGTGACGGGCTGAAGATAAAACTAATGTCATGGAATGTCCAGGGCCTAAACAACCCAATGAAGGCTAGGAAGGTTGGTAATTATGTAACCAGACACGGGCCTCACATTCTAATGCTGCAAGAAACACATGCACAGGGCGCGATCAACGAGAAACTACTGGTGAAATGGGCCAAACTGCGCTATTATACGGACTATTCATCACAGTCAAGAGGGGTCTGTACTCTTATACACGACTCGCTGGGCTTTGTGGCCAAGGGCCATTTAGCGGATCCAATGGGTAGGTATGTATTGGTTTTGGGGGAAATAGCAGGGAAACAAATAACCCTGATGAACACTTATGGTCCCAACCTAGACGACCCTGATTTCTACTTGCATATGTTCGAGATCCTCACTAAACATGATGCAACTACTGTATTATGGGGAGCGGATTTTAACGTGGTGTTAGACCAGACCCTCGATAGATCCGCCAAGGTAACCAGGGTGCCCTCTAGGGCGGCATCAACATTAAAGCAAATCATCCCACAACTGTCCCTGCTGGATGCATGGAGAGTGCTTCACCCAACTGGCAAGCGGTATACGTTTTACTCTTCAGTGCATGATAGCGAATCACGTATAGACTATTGGTTTATATCTTCAGACATGGCACATGCCCTACAGAGTTGCAAAATCCTCCCTCGCACAGTATCTGATCACTCCCCAGTGACTTTGGAGATTAGCCTGAGAGATGCCCCTAGACTGACACAGAGATGGAGAATGCCCAGAGATATTCTGAAAGATCTGAATGTCATTGAAACCTTGCATGTCGAAATTGCTAATTTTTTCATGGATAACATTGGGTCTGTGGAACATATATCATCAGTGTGGGAAGCCTTTAAAGTCTGGGCGAGAGGGGCTCTGATATCCAAAACCACAGGTCTGAGAACTGTGCGTCGTGAACTGGAGGGGGTGGAGAGGGAAATAAATGCACTGGAAGAAACCTACAGTCGCACGCATAGCGGGGATACCCTGGCTGAAATACACAAATCTCTTAGAGATTTTGATAGACTAGCTGTAAGAGAAATACAATATATAGCAGCCCCTACCCGGGCTCGGAGATACGGAGAGGGGAATAAAGCAGGGAAAACGTTGGCTAATTTGGTTAAACAGGAAAAGCATGCAACCCCGATTACAGCGATACAAACGGCAAATAACGAGATAATAACGAATGAACAGGGAATTAATGATGAATTTGTTAACTTTTACAAAAATCTCTATGCGAACAGGGATAGGAAATCCCCTGATGAGATCAAAAACTACCTCGCCACACTAAATCTCCCTAAACTCTCAGAGGAAAGTAAATTAATGTTGGAGCAACCTGTAACGGCAGAGGAGCTCACTGAGGCAATCAAAGGGCTCACGTCTGGTAAAGCACTTGGCTCGGATGGGTTGGGTGCCGAATTTTATAAGGAGTTTCAGGAGGAATTGGTCCCTGTGCTGCTGGAGGTGTGGGGGGAGGCCCTGGGAAAACGAATACTGCCCACAACAATGCGTGAGGCTATAATCACTGTGTTGCCCAAGCCTCTACGTCCACCACAAGATATGTCATCTTATTGGCCCCTGTCCCTGATAAATGTGGATGCTAAGATCTTTGCGAAGGTGCTGGCAAACCGCATGCTACCCATCACGCCCATGCTGGTGCATGCAGACCAAAGCGGGTTCATTCCCCTAAGGTCCACGGCCCTAAATTTGGGCAGATTGTTTGGCATAATTGCACAAATTGACCCGAAAAGGCAAGCAGTCGTGGTGTCCCTTGACGCTGAGAAAGCGTTTGACTCTGTTTCCTGGGATTACCTCTTTCTGGTGCTTGAGGCATTTGGGGTGGGCCCCTATTTCATCAAATATGTCAAACTGCTATACACCAACCCAGGTGCAAGAGTGTGCACGAACAGAACTATATCTGAGCTGTTTGAACTAGGCAGGGGTACCAGGCAGGGGTGCCCCTTCTCCCCTATCCTTTTTGCCTTGACAATAGAACCCATGGCGGCAGCTGTTCGCTTGAGGCATAGCAAAAGGGGCATAACGCTAAAAGGAGCCACTCAAATAATATCACTATATGCGGACGATACATTGCTGTATGTCCGCGAACCAGATAAAAATATTGGCCCTATCATGTCGGACATCAACGAATTTGCAGAGTATTCAGGATACACGGTGAACAACGCCAAGTCAGAAATGTTCCCGCTCACCCCCTCCACAAAATGCCCTGCTCTAATGTGGGGCCTCAAGTGGTCAGAACGCTATATCAGATACCTGGGAGTACTGGTCTCTAGCAACAGACAGACTCTGTATATTGATAATCACGATCAGGCCCTGCAAACACTTAATAGCAAACTACAGGTCTGGAGGCACCTCCCAGTCTCGTTACATGGCAGAATTGCCATCCTTAAAATGATTGTACTCCCTAAACTACTCTATTTATTTGTAAACATCCCTATATGGCCGGGAAGGGAATTTTTCTCCAAGCTCCGATCCATGGCAATATCATTTGTGTGGAACGGAAAGCTGGCTAGGATCAGCTGGGAAAAAATGACAGAACCATATGAGACTGGTGGGATAGCGGCGCCAGACTTTGAGCTTTATTACATGGTGGTGCAAGCACAGTTTGCAAAATATTGGTATGACGAAACAGATAACTCACCACACACATGGATATAAGAATATAACACTGTACCCACAGATGTTAGATCAGACATCTTTGATACAAGACACAAGGATTCATGTGACTTTGACCCTGTGAGCTGCACCGTGAAAGCCTGGGGAGCTATATATAAAAAATTGCAAATAGAGATCCCATATAACCCCAAGATCCCTTTATGGAAATACTCGAACATTCCCCCCACATTTGATACCGGTATACAGGAGGCCTTGGACCCGGCTACAGAGATGAAGGTGGGAGACTTGTATATAGACGGGAAGTTTGTAACCCTTGCGGTATTTACGAAAGGAATGGGAGGAGGTCCACTCCGAACGTTACAATATTATCGAATGAGATCGGCATATCAAGCACATTGGCCATCCTTCCCTGACGAACCCCCCTCCCACCCATGCATACAACTGATTACAACACAGGGCGGTCTGGGAATATCCAAATTGTATAGGACAATACAGGCCCATACTTCCACGACCAACCAAATGAAAGAGAAATGGGAAGCGGATAAGGAAATGCCAATACCTGATGATAAGTGGGTAAGATACTGTGCGCTTACAAAAAGGGTGTCCCTCAATGTGGGATTGCACCTAATACAGTTTAAAATCCTTAATAGATTGCACTACACCCCAGCCAAAATTGATAAAATTACACCTGATGATTCGGGTAACTGCCCCAAACATGGGTCTTCGCAAGCGTGATCCTATCATATTTACTGGGCATGCCCAGTCGTGGCACGGTTCTGGGAGAGGGTCGCAGCTATGTTGATGGATGTCACAGAGATTCCCCCGCACTTGACCCCCCAAAAATATCTGTTTGTAGATATTGGAAAATGCTCCGAAAAGATTAGAAGACTGTTTAATGTGTCGTGTGTCATTGCCAAGAAATGTATATTACAAGAATGGAAAAGTCCGAACTCCCCCACCATGGACACTTTCTTGCGTGCACTGACGTATATTAATGAAATCGAGGAACAGTATTTGCTGACGCAGCCAACCACAAGTCGACCCAAGGACATCTGGGGCCCCTTCAGGGCGTATTATGCGACATGCTCTCGGACACTGAAACAGCCGAATGAAATGTGCACTGTTATATATTTTTTGTAGATATTGCTGTACTATAAGACCATATGTTGTGTTGACTGGGTGTTGCTGTAACTGCTGAGATCATCAATAAAAAATGTTTAAAAAAAAAAAAGATAATATCTGGGTCGAAGAGGCTGTTTTATTCCAAATAATGTTGTTTTATTAAAAACAATATCTGCGTCAGATTGTTCTCACTGTGCATGGGTAAACCACCTCAAAGCACTATACTTGAATTCAAAGTAAAATGAAACTGAGTAATACGGCAACCTACTTACTTGTGTATCACTAATGCATGTTATCTAAACATTGAACGCAAAATGTGCTTTGTATATTTGGACAAACATCCATACAGGTAGGAAAAGCTAGGAGTAGGTATTTTGTGAAATATAATTAGGTGTTTAATTTTACAAAGTAAACATCATTATAAAGATGAACTGTCAATGCAAAAACCGCATTTAAATACAAAAACAATTGTCAAAAAACCATCTCATAGGGCCTCATTACACGGAAGGCGTTGACCATGGCGATATTAGCGCCGTGGCTCAAGCCGGTAAAATACGGGCAGCGCCTTGGCGGAAAGAGGATTTACCGCCCCATTCCAAGGTTGGAGGGGCAGTAAATCCCCCTTCCGCCATTGCCCTTCCCCATTCCCATTTCTGCCCCATAAGGCTCTATGGGAATGGGGAAGGCGCTAATTACGGCACCGCAATTTTGCGGTGCCGTAATTAGCTCCGAGGTCCCTTAGCGGGTTGGATTTTAACGCCTGCAAAAAGCAGGTGTTAAATCCCCCAACCCGCAAAGGGACCTCGCAGTAAGGCGGTAGGGATTTATGGTACCGGTAAATCCCTAACGCCATCCATGTAATGAGACCCATAGTCTTAAACCCTATTTCTCTACCACTTAAAATGACATACAGTTCGGAATACATAGTTGAAATCTGTGAGTGGAATATGACATGCGGTGCTTGGGAGAACTTATACTATAGAATAATTGCATTGGAATAAGAACTGGTTGTTTTTCAGGGCACATTGATAGAGTTCAACATGAGTTTGTTTTTCAAGTTGAGATAAATGAAAAGAACATTTTAAAATAGTTTTGATTTCTTTTTGGAGTAAGGCGTAGTTAAAAAAAAATACATCTACATCGCAGGCCCCCCGACTTGTATTTCCTTGAAAATACACCCTCTATATTTACACACTTGGGGCATTCACAGAGACTCAAACCTTTTAATTCCATACCAAAATTAGTGGAATTGCATAGATTAGATTCAGATTTCAGGAAGCCTTTTACTTTCTGAAACAAGCCCACGAAATTAATGATTAATTAATTAAGGTACTGGACATCTAGGTCATCTTATTCACCTTCTCCACCCTTCCAATCCAGGTAAGAAGATGTTCGCCAGCTCTGGTCCCTGTCTGGCTCAATTTGGAAAATCCTTCTGGGCCCAGTGACTCGCCCCTTCTGCAATTTTAATAGAAGGTTTCTCTGCCAAAATGTGTTTGTCAACAGGTACTTTGATTGTTGTTCTTCACTAGCACAAACCCTAAAGAGCCTTCTTCTAGCTTACATTGGCACATTAAACTTAGTGCACAATAAGAGGAATTTGACAGCTGCAAACTAGCCCACCACCTGGGAGCTGAGAACTGTGCTTTGCTGAAATATTAATTTGTCATCTAACTTTTTAGATACATATGTGAACATTGAAAAACACGACAATCTGGTTAATGAGAATATATCAAAGTCAATGTTGTACATTTTCATTTATGTCACTTCATGCAAAAACGTATACATGTCTCATGGTAATTTGATCTAGATCTCATTTAGCTGATCAAGCCAAATTCAGAAACATATTTGAATTTTCTTTGTGAAAGATGGCTCAAAAACTGCAGAGAATGATGTGTATCAAAATGTAATTCTCTTGTAACATTTTTAACACGAGTCAACAAAATATTTTAGGTTATGTTTAAATAGAGGTAGAATGAGCAATAAGTGTGATACATGCTTAAATGGCAGTTTATACTGCAATACAAAGAATAGCAACACTAGTGCTAAAAACAGTTAAAGTATACTCAAAATGTTAATGCTCAAAGAGCATAATAACAGTATATTGAAAAGTAGTTACAAAGCAGGAAAGTAATGTCACAAACACATAGTGAGACATGTGTTTCTGTGTTAGCATTCTTTCATTCATGTATGTAACCATTTATTATAGCAAAGCGCTAAGCAGCTTGATCATATCATACATACGTGCATGTGAACACGCTTATATAAGTAGTCATGGGCAAACCAGTACATTAGCCCCATATGCATAGATATAACGCATAGCTATGATGAGTGGGCTGTGAAATCAAATCCACACAATTTTCTATGTTAGAGGAATAGACAGCATTTTTCTTGAAATCTAAAGACAAAACACAACATGGCATTGGTCCTTGAACTAGGGACATGTAGGGCCTGTAGATAATTCAACTTGAGGCCTTAGAGATAAATCAGCAAGAAGTCAACACCTGATAATTTGGCAGCCTTCTGAGCCTCGGTACTAAGTGAGAGTGTGCTCTGTGTTACACCTTAAGAGCATAATTATATTTTCTTTAAGATGCAATGGGTTATTGCTTGATTGAATAGTGTGCAATTATGGTTGTTAGTCCTTTGATGCAGTGATGTGTGCATTGCATTGAATATTCTCACATATTGAGATGCAAATGATTGCTTAATTGATTTAAGCTTTTGGTTTAGTTTGGAGATAGTAGACAAAGGTTTGAGTACCTCTACATAATATTGCTCCGAAGTTATTGCCTCAGTGAATTATGCATTGTGATTTTGATTTGAGAAGTGTTGTGCCAATTCATTAAATGAAAGGACAAAGGCTGGATTATGCCTTTTGTATTGGAAATGTAAACTAAGCCCAAGATGAGAGTATTGATGTTAATTGATTCAGTTAAAGAAAAGTGACTTGTTATTTGCCAAACAGATGTGTTTGAACATTATTTTGAAAAACTAGTGAGATCAAATGAGGGACATTGAAGATGACAAATATGTGAACAATGTGGTGAACTGGCAAGATGGACGGAGGGATTTTGAAACAGTAGTCATTCTTGACTCTGACTTCTATTGGTACAATGAAAAGTCAACAGCACTGGGTTAAGTATTACAGTTTGCCTCTCTCCAAAGCCTTTCTGTTTTGTCTCTATGTAGTCCTATGGGTGAATTAGGAAGTGACACAAGAAGTGACATGCAATGGTTGCAGAACCCATGAATAAACTGCCAGGTTCTGAGGGTTGTAAGCAAATGGTATGACAGTGAGTTGGGAAGGGAAACACACCTTGAGGCCCACAAATTATAAATCAATCAATGTAGCATAACGTCAACTCTGAATTGGTAGAGGGGAGACACTCTCTGTATTCAGCCCAGTGACTGATAGCTTACCCCAACACATAAGAAGAATGTTGGACCTCACTCTGAGCTGAGCTGAGCTGAAAGTGAGGACAGATTTCTTACTAGCCAAAGTGATTGTTAAATATGACACATGACATTGGGTCTTCATTGTTCAGATTTCAAAGGCTAATGAATCTTTCCGGCCCTATGCTTAGAGACAGACATTTATATTGACCATGAATCACCATTTGTCAAAGTAATGGTTTTCTTGAATTACTATTTTAAATAGGAGTCCATGATTTGCATAATTGTACTCTACTTAATCAATACATTGCCATGTATTTGCTAGCTTTCTAGAAGAGGGCATCTCACATTAACTGGAGCTCCTTAATTTATCTTCCGGGCCCCACATAAGTGACTGGCTAATAGGTGTCTAGTAACGATGGCAAATTCAGTCATTTTCAGGTCTTTGGTTGCAGTTTTATAGAACTAAGAGCAGCCCCTTATATTTTCTTGCCTTATTGTAAACAAAATATATATACACTGTGAAATCTGATGGAGCATTTCGACTTATAATAAATAATTAAGTAGTGCATTTCTCAGATCTAGTGTGATTGGGAATAGGATTATGGATTATAAATAGTCTTCAGTGTTTAATTTCCTTGGTGTTAAACAATGGAACCCAAATGGCAGTTCTTTTGCCTGCATTTTCTATGGAGTAGCACATATGCAAATCTATCTGGATGATGTCTTTATTTCAGTCATTTCTCTACACAAATGTGGGTTAACTTTACATGATCTGTCATCCTGAAAATTCTTGAGCATGAAACTACAAACTAAGTGCTCTTGGTAAAGGATGGTACATAGAGATTTTAATGAAATAAGGATCCTTTAATAGGCAGAATGTTCAAGGGATGGGTTGTTAATTCCAAAACATGTACACAATTGATATAAATGGTTGTAGAAATAGGCCTCATTTATTTATGGATGTTCTTTAATCCTCATGATAGTGAATTAAAGTTCTTCTAATAGATATGCCGTTTGCTTTCTGGGATGGATTACATTAGCACAAGCATGTAACATACTAGCAATATATTTACTATATCATTGGGTAATTGGTTATATCAGAGCATGTGCCAAGTATCACTGTATTTTATACCTAAACAATGGATTAGTAAGTGCTGGCACATTAATAATGCATTGTAAAAGGATGGCACCTTAGTTGAGTCAGCAAACTCCTACTACAATGATTATTTAAAGAGGAATTTACCAATGAAACCAACGTAATGACTGCCTGCACATATTTTTACTCATCGCTTCATGGTCATGTTAGAGCATATGTAGCATAAAAAGGAAAAGGCCAGAGGCCTCAAAGTTTATTAATAAAAGTACACAGGTATACAGCAGGTACATTGAAAACTCAATCCCAGATAGCAAGGTGTTATTACTTTGGGGATGCTTTGAATATCATAAAATAATTACAGACCACTCATATGGCACTTTTTGGTGAGTGAAAGGCAATCTTTAACACCAATCTAATAAAGCTTATAAATTGCTTGTGTTCAACCTTGTTGCCAGAATGTTAGGGCACAAGTGATTGGTTGCAAGATAATGTCAATGAGGCGGTGTGACAAAGTCCCCTCTCTGAATCTGAGGAGCATGAGGGGTGGCCAAGGGGGCTTGGCACCTCCTTAAACCAGTGGATGATGGGCCTGGCGGGATATGGTGAGGATTCACTTGTCAACCTCCCTTGATGCTTGTCCTTTGCAAGGGACCATGAAATGTATAAACCAAAGAGATCCCGTTCCCAATTGTAAGAGCCTCATGTTTGCAAGAGCAAGATCAAAAGTTCCCAGGAAGGAAATTCAATGTCTGGCCTTATGTGCCATTCAAATACTGGTAATGAGTATTCCATCACTATTGACCTAGCCATAGTCACAGACAAGTTTGTTAGATTCAGAAAGAAGCCCAGCAAGTTGCTGGCAACATATACTAATAGAGTCTGCAAACCCTACGTTCCAACACAGGTTTGTGAACTGACTCCAATCTTTTCCCACTTGGCCCACGCCTCTTCACCATTGGAGCAAGCGCACTAGATGCCAGGCTGCCAGTGGAGGGGTGAACAGCAGGGTATACAGACCTGCTGTTCTGTGATGAATGAAGCCTGGAACTGTCATACAGTCACAGGAAGCCCCAACACTGGGCAGAAGCTGGGAGGTCGAAAATGTTTTGCCCTTCCCACATGATGATTTGGTGTAATGTAACTGAGGTACTAAATTCCAAATTACAACATGGCAGACAGGTTTGAGGTAGTCAGTCCATTAAGGCCAGGTCAGTTCAGAGGAGGCAGCCTATCGCAAGGCACAATTAAGTTGGAAAAACAGGTGCAAACCCTACCATATGCTCTATCCAGTGGGAGAGGGCACTGCAGTATATTAACCCATGGACCCAGTCAGATGGTGTGGGAGCTTGGAGAAGGTGCTGTTACCAAGATGTTTTGGAAATTGGAGACTCTAACATGGGCTGGTGGGGAGGAGATAGCGTTGTTGGGGGTTGAAGGGAGAAGGAGAAGAGGAGCAGGTTGGAGAAAGGAAGGAGAAGGTTGGGACATTTGTGAAGGTGACAGGAGAAAGAAGGACACAACTGTGAACAGAAAGGAGGAGGAAAGATGCACTTGGGGGCGCATGAGTAAGTCAGACAAATAAGGTTGTTACAGTGAGTAGGCAGTGAAGACATCTGGAGGCAATAGGAGAAAGTGAGGAGATGGTTGGGGAATGCCAGGAGGAGCCGGACGAACATCTGGTGGTGGTAGGAGAAATTGAGGAGGAAATGGTTGGTGACAGTCAAGAGGAGGAGAGGAGGAGTATCAGCAGGTGGCCAGAGGAGGTTGGGAGCTGGGGGAATAGGCTGCCAATAGCAGTAGGGAGAGCAGCAGAAGCAGAGCAGGGAACATCTAGAGACAGTGGTGCAGAGAGACCTACTAGCTATCCAGAACAGGGAGGAACAAGGAGGCCTGGTTGGCTCAAAGTATGGGAAGTCATGGGAGCATAAACAAGGTGAAAGGAGGTGTAAAAACGCCCAACTATGGGAAGGGGACCTGAATCCAGACTGAGACCTTTTGGAAGAGAGTGCAGGAGGTGTATCCTGCCTCAATCTAGGCCCAACAGAGAAAGTCCTGCTGTATCATCGACTGGTGGATGTAACAACAAGCCTCTACCAAAGAACTCCTCAAACGGGAAAGGAAGACCAAGGGTTGGGGCCCCCTTTGAATAACTTAAGAATCAATGAGTGACAACAAGGGAAAACACTACTTGTAATCCAACAATGAACATTTTTAAGACTTCAGATTGTACCCCCTGCATCCGTTGACACATTACTTGATATAATTTATTTCTGTATTTATTCCCTTATGTTTTATAAAGTTAACACAGTGCTGAATAAAAAAAAACATAGTCCAGTCTTCATGCTTGTGCTCACAATATGAGAGAAGCCAGAGGACAAACAGAATGCAAAGGTATTCTCTGAGTTGTATTAAAACATGTATACTGCTCAATCACAACCATACTCAGCCTGAATTGATTTTTTAGCAACCTACAATACCCCTGTAAAGTTGGCAATCTAAAATGACGAGAAATTGTCAGCGACAGGTATTTCCTTATGGTTTTGCGTGGTCCTTTATGTGGTGTGAAATGACCTCTCCATTTGGGTTGCCACCATACAGGCAGATTGGGTACAAATGCAAAGGGGATGGAAACAGGGAGTGGCAGCATTCTTGAGGGAAGACCACTGAAAGGGAAAGACAATTCACTGAAACATTGTTTAGCATTTGAAGACACACCAGTTGAGGTCCTGGGAAGTTTTTGGGATGCACAGAATATACAGGAGGTGGTGGTTCAAGAAGGACAGAATTTGAAGGCTAGAAGCCAGTGCAGATGGAACATGTAGACATAGGGAAAATGACATATGCAAGTGATGAAGAAGAGAACATGTTGAAGGAATGTGGCTAGTGGAAGTACAAACAAGAATCCAGTAGTGAGGCAGGGACAGCAGTTAGTACCTGCAGTGATGCAGCTTGAAGGATACAACTATTGGCATCCTGATAAGCCTCTTGAGCTCTATGCTTCCAAGGTGCAACTGGAAGCAACATTCTGACATCATGCATATATCACTGTTTTAATTTATTGAATCAAACCACAATCTTGGAATGGTCAAATGCAGCTACGTATGTTGCTTTTGTCCAGAACCCACTCTGGTTCAGCTAACGCTCTATGATACTCCTCTCTATATTCACAACACACTTTCTGGCAACTTTTTTTACTTGGGCCTCCTGTTATGTGTTGTATGGTCGCACAGGGAGTGTTACCATAATTAACAATGCTGCCTGTGTTGAGTCATGACAGAAAATCTACTTGATTTATGATGGACTGCCCATGTAGTTCTACTACAATATTGTTGTAAACTTAGCACGTGATTCAGTGGAGTCCTATATACATTGATTGAAGTGGGGCAACAAAAATATTGGAACTATAGTCCTTTGAGTCAACATCTATTCTAGAGTCAAATACTCCTCAGAAAATTATTACCTCTTGTACAAGGACAAAGTAGACTTACTATTTATAGGAGAAACCTGGCTCACAGGGGACTATGCAGTAATTATACACTAAGCCATTGGCACAGTCTAGACGTGTTCTGCGCAATTAACATATGGATGAGTGGGCAATACAATTTGAAGTAGCTACTACTACAGAATACTTGATTCATGCAAGGCTATAAGGGAAAGGCCTACAAGGGAGAGAACCGCTGGGCGAAAGTGGAAGATATGGTTGTGCAATGACAGTCTCAGACACTTAGAACTAGGCTTTGCACAGCTGATAATGGATTCAATAACATTGATTCCATATAGATTGCAATGATCATGCCCCTTGATTCACCCTTGACCTTGTGGTGGCAATTATTATAAGCTAGTTCCCACCTTTAGATGACTTGATTGGTGTGGCACAGAAGTCTTACTTGCCTCATAGCTAATCATATATTTTGAGTAACACATTGCACATCTACCACAGCTTGTCACACTACCAGCTGAAGACTATATGGGTAACCCAGACGATTTCCACATTGTGAATAGACAACCTTCATGAGCCACGCAGATTTTTGTAAAAGACTACTGCAGGAGTTACAGCTGCTTTTTGGATGCGACGATCTTCACCACAAGTCTGAGACAAATGTTGACTAATGTGTGTCATGTGCATAGCAGTTTGAGGAGGCCTTCAACAATTTAACTTAAACAATGTGCCATTTATTCAGGTGCTGTCACTCCTGTTTGTATGTCAGGAGCACCTTCAACCAATTGCTTGAAGCACATATGCAGCAATTGCATGCAACAAACCATGATCTACGCACTCCACCATAATCAACAAGAGTTATGTCATCAGGCAGTACCGACCCCTTTTCACCTAAAACTGACTAATGTTTATAGATTACAACAGTTGTATGTAAGGCATGCTGGCATGCTGGCAGGTAGAACACACCAGTGAATCTGCAGCTGAAGAGTTGCTGGAATCATATCTACTAGCCACTTGGCAAGCAAGGTGGGAAGTGATCATGTTCTGTTACACTACTGGTTCATTTAACAGTGTGTGTGGCCTTCACCACTTTTCTGATTGATTATTGCTAGTTTAAGCTGCTACCGTAACAGTGTACAATAAGAATGAATCAATAATGCTGCTGAGGATTTCTAACTGACCTCAGGAAAATCTTATTTTGCATGGTTGACATTCATTTAAACATTGGAGAAAGGAAATCCTACTTCTCAATGCATGGAAAGTTGTTAAGTCTTTTTCATACATGCTGACAAAGTAAATAAGAGTTGAAAGGTTTTTCCTGCTATTTTGATCTTCAATACACAAACATATTTTTTCTTTTAAAAATGTTTTTCAAAGTGCTGTTAATGTGAGAAACAGGGGGAGAAGGGCACGTGCTGTAGGGATATGTTGGTGTTTAGAATGACACATTATGTTGACTATTAAAGAATAAATGTACATGTTTTGTATGCATGTGTTGGTATTTTTTTATGACACTAACCTAGTTATGTAGCAACATAGCACTGTATAACAAGGACATACAGTGTAAGGGTGCAATCATATACCCATATTCATAATTATAGACTGCATATTGTACACTTGGAAGGATATGAAGAGTGGTGACATATAAGTTGCAGGCAAGGGATACACATTAGGAAAATAACTGTAATTCTCCCCAAAACAATTTTGAATAGGTTCTCCTTTTCCTCCCTAAGAGGTTTACATGATCTGATATTTACAACTGCATTGTTGAGACCCTGGGTCTGCATCACCCCGTTCCCTACCTTCACTCTTTCTGCTATGAGAGCCATAAAGTATGTTCATTTAATAATGGCTGCCGAATGCCTCCAGTTGGTAAGTCACAAAGAAACCTCTCTGACATTTGTTCTATCATTTTCACTGCCAATCCCATCTAAAGACCCCATGAATGGCAAGTCTTGAAGCAACTCTCCTACATTTCCCCTACTCTTTTCAAAGGATATGTCTATCATGCCGACTTAAGCTGATCATGACTTCCAACATCTGCTGAATTTCAAGGGATTTGCTGCGTTAAATCTCCACAACTTAATTGCACCGTAACTAAGGTTTGTTCAGTGAATATATATATATATATATTTTTTTTTATTTCTTCAGTAAAAAAACGTTATTAAAGGGACGTTATGGTTAAGTTGCGCTACTAAAAACCTATGCAATTCAGAGAAAAAAACGTTGTTAAAGAGACGTTATGGTTCTAAGTAAAACCGAAAACCCCCTGAAATTCGCCAGGTATGGTAAGCTAAGCAACCATAACTCGCGCCACCACTGTGCACTGCTAAAACTAACACCCAGGACATCAAAGATGACATCACAAATGTCATTGATGATATCACTGATGACATCACATGTCTGGCTCCCTCTTTTTTGTTTGTTTGTTTGTTCGTTTAATATTTATTATGCCCGCCAGACCCGAAGGTATCAGGGCGCAGGCAGTAAGAAGTCATACAGCTTGATAGACAGCTTACATTGGTTACAAAAGTATCAGAAAAGCATTTAATCTAGCAGTTATTCATTATATGTACATACAGTAAACAGTGGTAAAGAAATACAATCTATGATGTACAGTTATTTTCAGGTATGGTCAAATTCTGCAGGTTTATTTAACCTCATTCTCTAGGAGCCATATATTCAGATTTTGCCTAAATTTAGTAAAGGTTTAGTCCATTCTAAGTGTGGTAGGTAGTGAGTTCCATAGTTGATCTGCTTTAACTGGGAAACTGGTGCCCCCAATGGTGGATAGTTTAAAGCGAGGCACCTGAAAGCAGTTGGAATTCACTAGTCTCGTGGGTCTAGTAGATGATTTTCTAGAAAATCTTTATATTGGATATCGTGGTACTTTATTGTTTAGGCATTTATGGATAAGGGATGCTGTTTTTAGTCTGGTTTTCTCATATGTGGATAGCCACTTATACTTCCTTCTAGTATCAGAAATATGTTCTTTCCTAGAGATACTGAGTGCGGCTCTAAGGGCATTATTTTGGAGTATCTGTATTTTGTTAATAATGTATTTGTTAGCTCCAATGTATAGGGTGTTACAGTAATCTAGTTTGGATATAATGAGGGCTCTGGCTAGGATCATACAGCTGTTGGATGAGAGGAATTATTTACCGGCTCTAATTAATTTGCATGTGTATCGTGTAGAGGAGGCTAGAGTGTTTACCTGTTTAGTGAATGTTAGGGTGCAATCTATGTAAAAACCTAAAGTTTTTACTTCCTTGGCAACCTTAATAAGATTCCCATCGATGATGAAAGATGAGTATTCCGTGCCAAGTCTAGTGAGAAGAGATGCAGATCCCAGGATGAGAAGTTCTGCTTTGTCATCGTTCAGACAGAAGCCATTCATGGTCATCCATGCCTGAACGATACTGTAAATTCTATTCACCAATGCTAAATCCGTGCTATAGTCCCCAGTAAGTGGTAGGAGGATCAAACAGGGGCTTGGTGAAAATATTATGAAGGGTTGGAGAGACACAGGAACCCTGGGGCACCCCGCAAGTGATGGGGATGGGGTCCGCAGCTGCAGGTGGCGAGAAAACCCTCATGGTTCGGTCGCTGAGGAATGATTGTCTCCATGCTATTGCCTCGCTAGAGAAATGGGCAGCTGAGCCCAAGTGGCTAAATAAGACATTATGATCCACTAAGTCGAAAGCCTCCCACAGGCAAGGAGGATGAGTAATGCAAGTTTACCATTGTCTCTTAATTTGTCTATTTCGGCTTTAAGATCGATGAGTGCTGTTTCTGTGCCATGTAATGGCCGGAAACCAGATTGACGGGAGCCTAATAGTTGGATAAGTTCTAGGAAGTTCTGGATTTGGATATATGCAACCTTGTCTAAGATTTTCAACAGGAATGGCACAGTGGTGATGGGCCTATAGTTAGTGGGAATGGAGGGGTCTAACGTTTTCTTCTTAAGGAGTGGGAGTACCGATGATTCCTTAAGGTTGCTAGGTATCGTGCCAGATGTAGAGGAGGCATTGATAAGCCTGGTAATGAAGGGTGCTAGATCTCTGGCGGCATCCTTGATAAGTCGTGCTCGGCATTGTTTACCCTTAGAGTTGAATGGTTTGAGACCCAATATAACTTTCTCGACCTCTATAATAGAGACTTTGGAGAAGTGAAATTGGGTGACATGTTTGATTTTAGTTGGTGCCGTTTTGTTAAATGGTATCGTAGAAGTTAGTGACGCTTTCTTTAGTGCTATTTTATTTTGAAGGTTAGAAACTTTTTTGGCTAGCGCATGCTGGATATCAGCACACCATGTCTTGTCTTTGATACCGTAGTTTTGGGATATGATAGGAGTTTCTACTTCTTTTAAAATAGTGAAGAGCTCCTTCATACTAGAATTTGCTTGCGTAATTCTATTATTTTAAGTTTCTTGTTTAGCCAAGAGGATGTCCTTCTTGTATTGGGATGAAATATTGATTAGCTTTAAGTTGTTTTCCGTGGTGGGATGAAGTTTACAGGCAGTTACGCAGGTCCTTTTGTCTAGTCTTAGGTATTTTAAATGAGGAGTAAACCAGTTGTTCAGGTGGCTTTTAGGTTTACTATTTCTGAGTTTTTGAGGGGCGATAGTATCAAGAGTTTTGTTCATAACTTTGTTGTATTCTTCTACTAGGAGGCTAGGATCTATGTTGTCGGGTAAGCTATTGAGGGTAGGCAAGATACAAGGTAGTAGTTTGTCTGCTGTGAGATTTATCTTATTTCTAGTAAGTGTGGGAGAGGCAAAAGGTGGCTGAAGGGTGGGTCATTTAGTTGCTAGTGTAAAAGATATCATATAATGGTCCGTCAAGATTTGGGGTGAGATGGAGGTGACAGAGACATTACAATTGTGATCTGCAACCCAATCAAGAGTTATCCCTTTGTTATGAGTTGGTTGGTTCACTCTCTGGGTGAAACCGAGTTCTGTCAGGATGTAGGATGTTGCAGTGGCGTGTTGGTCGCTACTGTCATTAAAACCTATGTTGAGGTCTCCTAACAATAAGGTTTGGGAGGTGTCCTTTAAGCTTTCCGATAGAATCATGGGAAAGACTTCAATTAAGGTATTGATAGGGCCAGGGGATGTGTATATAAGGTTGATATGCAATGTTTGCAAGTTGGCTGTGGGTATTTTAATTGACATAACTTCACATGATTTGATATTAGGTGAGGGTGATATTCTCATAGAGAATAATCTTTTACTGAGATATCTAAGCCAGTATCAGTCAGGAACTAAACATTCAAAAAGTACTATTATTGTAGACTTATGCTTCAAATATTTTCTTACAGTAATTCACTTGGGGTTCACTCACAGTATATGAAACACAAACATAGGGGAAACACAGACTTGGAAGACAGCAATGCGTTCTATGTATGAAGATAATCAGTAAGGTTATGAACACTTTCTTATAGTTCTACTGTTTTTGTATGGCTGTACTTTCCCTGGATATGCTCATATTTGTATACATTGTACTCACACTCCATTCCTTAGGATCCAGTCACATTATGCGATAGTTATACATAGGGAAGTAGTAGCTTTGAAGCAGAGCAATCATTACTGTGCATGAAGATAATCAGTTAGGGTATGAAGATTGTCTGGTAATACTCCTGTTTTTTGTTTACTTCATTTTCCCTGTATATGCTCATATTTGTATGAGTTGTTGTCTGTTTGTGTTTTGTTTGCAATAATGCAATTATGTAGTGATTGGGTTTTTATTAGGTACTTATTACATGTTTACAGTATGCAGAACTATAATAAGAAAGCATTTATAATTTTAGTATTTAACGTAGCAAGGTTAATAATATTGCACCTCCACCATGTCTGCTGCACACTATACCTATGTTTGTACATATGTACCTTAGTATACTGGAAGAATCTTCATAACCGAATGCTATTTGGATTAATGCATTGCTTCATGATATTTATTCCAATGATCCTTGACACTTTTTTATTAACATTACAATAAGAATCCCTTGTACAGACTTTTCATGAAAAGTAAATGCACATGTGATGTCATCAGTGAGGTCATCAATGACATTTGTGATGACATCTTTGATATCCTGGGTGTTAGTCTTAGCAGTGCACGATGGTGGCGTGAGTTAGGGTTGCTTAGCTTACCATAACTAGCGAATTTCAGGGGGTTTTCGGTTTTACTTGGAAACATAACGTCTCTTTGACACCGTTTTTTTACTGAATTTCATAGGTTTTTAGTAGCTCAACCTAACCATAACACCACTTTAGCAAAGTTTTTTCACTGAATATAGACATAGATAATATAAATTTGATAAATGTTTACTAGGATTCCCTTAGTTTATATACATATAACATAGAACATACTGAACCCCATGTCCCATGCTAGTGATTTTGATCTTCACTGACTGTGCGCTTGTCCACGGACAGACTCGGTCAACATCAACACTATCTAAAAACTAAGAGGGTATCTTAAATTGTTGTATCATGCAATAAAAACACTGAACATGTCCAAAAAGCAGCACATAAATACATTACATTCAATAATGAATAATAAGTGGAAACTGTATATGTAAGACACCAACCGTCCAATTACATAGCATATGCAACATAATGGGAATATACCAAAACAAAATAAATATGCCTCCAACAGAATTCCCTCACAGAAACTGCACAGGAAATAGCAACAGCACACCTATGCAGCAGTAACAGTAAAGCTTAACAAGAAACTAGTAAGTACACTACATTTATGTTATATATTTATAAACTTTCTGTATTACGCACATTAAAAGTAATATTTATATTTTTTTACACAGAAATGTGTAGTACTTTTTAATGGCTGAAAGAACAATTTCCTCGTGATGAAATGAGTGAAAACAGTGATACTAATGGAAGACACTACACTTCTCTATATAAACAAATTAATAACCATTACTTTATGTGTGCTTAACACATTTTTATAACAGAACATACAGACATTAAAAATAATTCAGAAACAGAGACCTTAGAAAATCATCTGCAGCGAATGGAGCAAAAAAGGGATCTATTAATGTTGAATTTCATTCTTTTAAAAACACTTTGTGGAGGACCATATAAAAGAAAAACATAAATATCACTGTCCCACACGTACCTGTACCCCTTCTCCATGTCCCAGCCAACCATCCCCAAAAACTCCCCAGCAAGAAAAACGTTATGATGAGACTTCAATCCCTTCCTCCCCTACCATCCATCCATCATGTACAAACCCCTAATTCCCCTGTATTTGTATCAGTTTCTGCTTCCCCTCTTTTTCATAATTTTTATATTTTTACACAATAATAAAATATTATGTGGGTTGTTACTCAATTCCTCTGTGTCTTATTTTTTTTAAAAAAAAGGCAGTTAGGGTGTCCACGGACAGCACTGGTGTCCGGGATGTCCGTAATTAACCAAAATGGGGGTGTCCTAAGGACACTATACCTGTTTGCACTGGCTGTAGTCAAAATGGGGGTGTCCGCAGAACACAAAAGATGTCCGCATGTTCGTAACTATGCAAATTAAGGTGTCCTAAGAACATTCCCCCTGTTCGCATTGTCCGCAACCAGAATGAATATGTCCGTAGAACACATAGCCTGTCCGCCTGTCTGCAAAGTCGTGACATACATTTATTTTGTTCGGGGACCTGAACACTGTCCGTAGAACACCCGTGCGCATGCGTATCACACCCTTGGCTCATACAAACATCGCGCCTATCCGTAACTGTCTGCCACATGTGTGTCGCACTTTTAATTAGTTTGGGGACTGGAACACTGTCCGTAGAACACCTGCACACATGCGCACAACCAACTCTGTGCATTTGGTGTCCTACGGAGCGCCATCCCATTCGCAAACGTGTCCGCGACGTCATCATTTGACCGTGCCCGCGCTAAGCATAACAAACACTGTCCAGGCCCCCAGACACCTAAAAAGTGTTTTTTGAGCAACCAATAGTTCAAATTTGCTCCACAGACAAACTGGACTTACATGGTATGACACTACCCATGTGTCAACAAGCCACAACAAGGCTAAACACCTTGGAAAACTCTCTCTCTAACACAGCTGGTTTGGAGAAAATATTAAAATTATCTATAAACTGTAGAGTAATGCTTAAACGTAACCTTGACGTGGACCAAGAACTAGTTAATGGAACACTTGCTACAGTTGTTGGCTTTCAAACATACCCACATGACAACAACATTCAATTTGTCAATATTCTCTTTGACAAACTATCTGAAGTTAAAAGGATAGGACGCTCAACAGCCTGCTTCCTTCTTTTCAAAGACTTGTATGTACGCAGATAACGACTTTCTATAACTCTAGCATATGCAGTCACCATTCACAAATCACAAGTTCTTACCCTAGATAAAGCATTGATAGATAATGGTAGCACAGTCTTTAAAGAAGAAATGAGCTATGTAGCACTATCACACTTACGTACACTTCACTGACTGTTTCTAATCATCTTTGATGCAAATAAAGTAAATGGTGATATTTCTTGCATTCTAGAATACAATAGACTGCGTGCACTCTACACCCCCATCTAAAAATCTATCCTGTTCCGCAAAAAGCAAAACGGTGTAAAAGAAAACTACTTCAGACTCAAACTATGCAGGATCTCACAGCAATTCTTCCAAAGAAAGTAAAAGAAGCGAATACTTCATCAAAGACCACAACCAAACAAGAATCTACTGCTCAAAGTAACTCAACTACTCTTCAAAGAAGCAATGCACACTCCGAACAAATGACTTTGACACAGAACTGACAGGTCCATTCAAATTTTCAAATACAACTAGTGTAAATGGCTGCGCAAGTGTAGCAATAAATATTCTATTCCAATTGCCACCAATTATTTACAACATTTACTTACACGGTACAGACCAATCGTGTTTGCAAATGTTAGTCCTTCACAGAAATAAAACCAAAAATCCTGACAACACTTACAGTGTTTCTGGAATAAGGCAGGAATTGGACTACCGTGCTGGAATGGTCAAATTCACTATAAACTCACAAGAATATCCACAAGAATTTCTAATGTATTTACTACAATTACTAGAAAACAAAAAACATACCTATGAATGAAATCTTGCAGATTTCATACATGTGGAAACATACATGCAGTCTTTGCAGGCATGTAGTAGAAGAAGAAGTTCCTAATGAATGCTTTGTGTAGGTATCCATACCTAACTGTGAATCCTTTCCATTTCAGCAACTTGTACAAAATGTAAAGCATGGCAGATTATGTACTACCTGCAATTCCGATAATTGTTCCACCTTACAAATACAGACACATAGTAAATACGTAATAGTACTGCTTTTACGTTATAATGCAGATGGTACCAAAAACAACTGCAAGCTAACTGGATTCACACATGTCAAGTATCACTTGGTAAGAAAACCTTCACAACAATAGGTATAATCTACCATGCAGGACCCACAACCAATGCAGGTCACTACAGTTCATATATTAAAACGAATTATGGATGGTTCGAATGTAATGATACTACCATTACTTTAAAACAGAGATTACAAGCAAATCTTGTAAACGCTTACTTAATATTCTTAAAACCAAAATGTAATAACTAATCTGTGTATGAACATAAACAAAACTGAACTTCAAAACTATGACAAGTTAGAATACACCAACAGGTTTCTAACTGCCCCAAAAATCTGCAACAAGCCAACAGATAGATCAATACAACTAAAATGAAAAAAATAAATAAACAAATAGAATACACCAACTGTTATCTAATTGCAACAATACTACCACCACTTCCAAATCAAAAACCATACACCTATTCAATTCCTCCTATTGAAATCAATGAAAGAAATATATTGTACCATAATGTAGACATTTTTTTTATTTTTAATCCAGTTTGGATTATTTTCCCACAGACCCAATGATTTAATCAACAAACAAAGGAACTGAGCAAATTGCACAGTGCACTGGTTTGAACTATAGTACTTCTAAAGTACTAACTATGAGGGTCGACAAAATACAGAAATGTCTACTATGCAATGCAATACTCATTATAAACTACCTACACTAACATGTGATGTTTTTCTTTTATCACTGTGGTTGAAAAAAATGTGTTCTCCAACTACCTCTCTCATGAAAAAACTGCTTACAACCACAAAAAGTCAAACAGTAAGTATTTAATGATTGGTCTCACAAACACCACAGCTTAACAAGCCCATTCAAGCAAACACCTGACCATAGACCACAATCCAAAATGTTTGCTTCCATGGGTATTTTATGTTGCAGAGCTTGTTGCCAAACACTACAATCTTGACTGCATGGCCAGGCCAAAACTCTACATAAATCCTCAACAAAGGAAACAGTAAGTATATAATAATTAAACTCACAAACATTGCAACATAACACAACCATGCAATCAAACACCTCACCAATCAATACAACCCAAAATGCCTAGAGTCTTCAAGACCAACATTCTGAACACAATCCAACAAACAAACTAACACACATCATCTCATTATCCTATAAACACTATTACACTACTACCAATCAGTACACACATTTTTGAAAACATATCCCCTAAGCAGCCCACATTCCACAGTCAAAATCATTGGTAGCATGGGTGTGTTTGCTGCAGTGGTTGTGGCCAGGGCCTAGAGTCTTGGGTGCATGGCCGAAGGCCTACATCTCTTTGGCCATGCACACAAGACTCTAGGCCCTGGACACAACCACCACAGCATCACACACCCATAGAAGCAAACACCTACCAAATGACCACAACCCAAAAACATAATACATCCACCTCATAACCTATCCACTTCAATTAACATTCTAAAAAATAATTGCAACCAATGCACAAACTCTTCAATACATATCCTCTTCTCCCAATGCTCTACTAACGACCGAAAACCAACATCATACTAAAGCAAAATATCCAGTAGTGCGCCCAGTGTTTAGTATGTCCACGGACAACCACAGTGACCGCGGACACTGCAAACACATCACTGCCTTCTCCCACCTAAACAAATACAGCATTAGAACCATCTCTTACTACACCACCCTCTCCAAGCACTCCTACACACCCCCCAAAATTGGATTTATGCTCACTTCCACGCCGCGCTGTCCATGGATGTCCTTGGATCCAATATGGCGGGCTCATCAAAACAATGTGATGTACCTCACGCTTCATGCCAGCCAATCAGAGAACACGTCACATGTCCGCAGACATGACGCAAGCCGATTAGCCAATCAGTGTCCTGTCTGCAGAGCGAACAGGGAAGTGTGTCCACTGAGTGGACATAGATATCACAAATTTTTTTAGACCTACATTTTGGTCGTTTTAAAAGAAACTACTGGACAGATTTTCACCAGATTTACACTTTTGGGACCAAGCCGCCACTCCGCCACACATTTGGTGAAAATCCGTCCATCGGTTTGGGTGGTAGGCACGACAGAAATCTTTTCTCCATTGAGTCTATGGGAAAAAAATAAATTTTTGGACCCCCCTGTAATGTTGCCCCCTGGACCAAACCTCACCAAACTTGGCAGAAAAATTCAGAGTTTTAAGCCACCCAAAAAGTGCTCTTCCTATGGGTTTAGCAATTTAACCATAACTACATGACCGCTACCGCAGGCCATGATATATATATTACACGGCCACAGTAGTGGCCGTGTAGTTATGGTTAAGTTACTGTTTCCATAGGAAGAGTACTTTTTGGGTGGCCTATAACTCCGCTCCGCCTGGACGAATCATCACCAAACTTTGCAAAAAAAGTATATGGGCCACTCTGAATTGTTTTGCAAAGTTTGGTGAGGATTCGTCTAGGGGGGGAAAAGTTATAGGGGGGTCCCAAAACGTCTTTTTTTCCCATACACATAATGGGAAAAAACGTTGATCACGCCTACAGCCCAAACCGCTGGACGGATTTGATTTGCACCAAATTTGCGGCAGGAGCAGCGGCTTGGTCCCAAAAGTGTGCTTTGGTTAATTTGGTGTAAATCCGTCCAGTAGTTTTCTCTAAAATGACCAAAACATACGGCACAAAAATTAGTGATATCTATGTATGCTGCGCGGACACACTTCCCTGTACGCTCCACGAACAGGTCACGATTGGCCAAGCGGCTTGTGTGATGTCCGCAGACATATGACGAGCTCTCCGATTGGCTGTGGGCTGTGGTGAAGCGTGAAGTGTGCCAGATTTTTGGAGTCGCCCGCCATCTTGGATTCTCGTCCGGTGTCCACGGACATCGCGGCAAAACATATAAACTGAACTACTTCACCTGCTCTTCACATATAACGCGCCAGTCAAAATGCGCACACACTTTCTTTTTCAAACTCGCACGTGCGCCTCATCCGAACACGGACACGCATTGAAGAAAATACGCAGAAATGATGACCGCGCATAGTAGTTAACGGACAACACGTAGCAGTCAAAACCGCACACACGCACTGTAGAAAACACGTACCTGCAAAGACTGCACACACACACATGATGTAGATAACACGTAGATGCGAAGACCACGCACACGCGCTGTAGATAACACGTAGCTGAGAAGACCACGCACACGTGTTTTAGAAAATACGTAGCTGCAAAGACCACGCACACGTGTTTCTCAGCTCACACACACCTTATCCGAACACGCACATACGCTGTACATAACACAAAGCTGAGAAGAACATGCACACGTGTTGAACAAAACCGCGCACAGGAGTTAACAGAAAACACATACCAGTGAAGACTGCGCACATGCGCTGTAGAAAATATGTACCTGCAAAGACCATGCACACGTGCTGGCACTGTAGATAACACGTAGCTGCGAAGAGCACGCACACGTGCTGTAGATAACACGTAGCTGCTTAGCATATATTTGTGATGTCATCGTTGATGTCCTGGGTGTTAGTCTTAGCAGGGCACGGTGGTGGCATGAGTTATGGTTGCTTAGCTTACCATAACTGGCGAATTTCAGTTTTTTTTAAAATTTTACCTACAACCATAGCATCCCCTTAACAAAGTTTTTTTACTGAATTGCCTAGGTTTTTAGTAGTGCAACTTAACCATAACGTCCCTTTAACAAAGTTTTTTTTACTGAATATATATATATTCATTCACTGAAAAAAATCTGTGAAAATCAGTCAAAAACTGAAATATATTCACTTGCAATCAATGACATTTGTCATGTCATCTTTGATGTCCTGGGTGTTAGTCTTAGCAGAGCATGGTGGTGGCGCGAGTTGCTTAGCTTACCATAACTAGCGAATTTCTGAGGTTTTTTGGTTTTACTTGTAATGTAACGTCCCTTTAAGAACATTTTTAAGTGGATTTGATAGGTTTTTATTAGTGCAACTTAACTGTAACATCCCTTAAACAAAGTTTTTGCAGTGAATTTCATAGAGTTTTATTAGTGCAACTTAACCATAACGTCCCTTTAACAAAGATTTTCACTGAATTTCATGAGTTTTTATTAGTGCAACTTAACCATAATATCCCTTTAACAAAGATTTGTCTGTGAATTTCATAGGTTTTTATTCAAGTTTCAAGGTTCTATTAGATATACTTACAGCTAACTTGGGCTTTGTATAACACATTCCAAACAACATTTATACATTTTCCAAGTTAAAAAGGAAGTCCAATACACCACACTGTAAAATATGTCACACACATCTTAATAAAATTGTTCAATACATCTTAATATTTCTACTCTCTTCATGTGAAAAAGCATGCTAAAATATATTAGATTAATATCATTCCCTCTCATAAAAATCATCCATATATTAGGGACTTCCGTTAGGTCAATAGCATTATTGTAGGATTAAAAATACTTATTTCACAAATACATTAAACTTTCACAATTCATAATCAGATGGTGTAATGATTCCATTACCTGATTGCCACATAATCGGCATTTTCTAGACTCAATTCATAATCCTAATCTATCTCCTTTTGTCTCCAGCGCCTCAGAAACGTTGAATTTTAGGAGTAGATATGTACAAAATGTTTTTATGCATGGATAGGCTAGAGTGTACATTGGTGGCTTTATTCTGGTGAGTCGTTATTCACAATATGCTCCACTATATGCATGTGATGCTGTCTTTGTCATGTTTTGCTCATAAGCGAAGACATTAAGTCTCCTATTTAGCCACATTTTCAGGGCACTTATAGTGTGAATAGAGTCACTTCTCATAGTCCCTTTCTTGTGTTTTTTATATAATGAGCCTATAGTGCCAAGCAACACATTGCCTTCCAACCGCAAGAACGCTTTCACATATGGCACAACTAATGTGTCTATTTGCAGGGTACACACCTTTTCATAAGACATCACACATTGACTGAGGTAAGCATACCATATTCCTTTTATATCAAACTCTAGATAGAGATATTCGACACTCACACATTGGGGAAGTCGCAGTAATTTTCTCAGTAATTTTGCTTCAAAGGCCACAAGATGCTTTTCATATTTATGGCACCAAATCTCTACAGCATACAGAAGTGTGGCCCTTACCTTTGCCATATAAATAGCAATGACAGCTGATACTGAGTAGCCATTGTTTCTTCCAATATATATACTGAGGGCATTTGCAGAGGTAAGACACCGTTTCTTCAGTGCCAACCAATGAGCTTCCCAATTTAGCTTCTCGTCGATGATAATACCAAGGTATTTATATGTGGTGACTTGTTCAGTCACTTTCGTCTGTAATGTCCACCTGTATCTTTTCAGTCTAAATTTTTAGGTAAAGACCATTGTTTTACTTTTTCAATATTGATTGACAAACCGTTAACCTCAGAATATGCTACTAAAGAATCGAGCATACGCTGCAGGCCAACAGGAGAATAATCAAGAATTAACAGATCATCTCAGTACGCAAGCCATCCTACAGTGATACTATTGATCTTTACTGGATTTACTTCAGGTAGATTAAAGGCATCTTTCATATTAGCCAGATATAGGTTAAACAGGATGGCCGTAATCATACACCCTTGTTCAACACCACAGCAGGTTGCCATATAATGAGATAATCACCCTACTGGGTTTATTCTTATTCGAACAGGAGTATCTGAGTGGAGTAACATGAGCATGCTTAGGAGGCCTTGTGGAATTCCCCACATATTCAATTTCTGCCACAATTGATTGTTTAACACAGTATCGAAAGCAGCAGAGGAATCAATAAATGCACAACAGACATCTAAGTGGCGTCTTTCCCATGCGTGTTCAACGAGAGATGTTAACATCAACAAGTTGTTTGTTGTGCTGGATTGGTCCCCGAAGCCAATTTGAATAGCAGGTAGTACATTTTTCTCGTTGACCCATGCATTCAATTCACGATATAGGGATCTCTCCTATGTTGCCTATTTGTTTAAATAATAAAAGTAAGGCAGCTCTCCATAACTCAGGTTGCAGTTTGATCACTAGGTTGCATACCCCATCAGGGCCTGCCGCTCGTGATTGCTTGAGTTTTTCAATAATCACAATTATGTCCAGTTCAGAGGCCTTACACTCCCAGATGACATTAGGGATGGGAAGAACATAGTCTGACTGCTCAACTCTACCCAGAGTTTCCTTTATGTAGGCTTCCCACTTTTCTTCTGTGATACAATTAATAGTCAATTCACATTTTTTGTTATTGTTAAGTAGTTGCCATATGCCCTCACTATTGTTCTCTAGTGCTAACAATGCGATTTTTTGCCACTGTTTCAGCTGACAATCTTTGGTATGTTTTTTCTAACCATTGTTTGTATTTCTTTTTTATATCTTTAATGTGGCTAGAGACACCAATAGGCACTTGCATGTTATTACTATGTTTTAACACATTCCTAATATCGATACAAAGGTTTCTTTTTGCATCGTTTATCATATTATCTATCATTGCCTTGCCTTTTTGGTAATACAAGATTTGATTTTTCACCAACCGATTTGCAGGATCTTTTTTCAGCAACTTGAAATTGGAAATTTTCCATCACCTTAGCGAAATTGAACAACATTAAATTATCCTTGTTCTTCCCCGACACTCCCTCTATTAGGAATTCAGGTAGTAAAGTAGACGCTGCTTGACTCGCCTTCTCAATATTTTTTTGATGCCAAAGTATCCGGTTTTTACCTTCACTTATATAAACGCCCCCATTATGATCATAGGCAATATCCTTGTCATTGCAGCTTGGGGAAGCGAACAGAAGACATAGAGGTAGATGATCACTCTCATCCCGCTCTAAAATACTCATATCTACAATGTACTGAATTCCCATTTTATTAGAGAAAATGTACTCGAGGGTTGCCGCAGATCTGCCCTCAATTCTCGTGAAAGCCCTATTAGCATCCCCGGAGTATGGCCATTTAATTTCACCATAGTATGGGTAAGAAGCATATTATACCATTTCAACCCTTGCCTATTACTGATCAAGTTGTTGGAATTAACTATCTGTGATCTAACAGACATATCATTATTTGTGGGGAAATCTCCAATTTTTGCATTAAAATTGCCCATTAATTACATTGGTAATCAGTGATTAAATAGGTTTTTATTAGTGCAACTTAACCACACCATCATATCCATTCCATCATACTGATCCCCCCACATGACAGTCACAAAGAGTGGGGACTGTGCGAAAAAAAGCCGAAAGACACAGGGGTCCTTTTACACTGTTGTAGCCTTCAACCGACACACACAAATACATAAAACAGCAATAGGTATATGTTCTATGCCCAAAAATAAGTGTGCATAGAAATCTTCACTTCAAAATGTACAACTATGTTTTCATTTAAAGCATAATAATGGAATGCACCAAACAAAAGTATAACTGTACACCTCACATTATCATCTCAGTACAACTCTGCTTATAGACTGAGGGAGACCTCACACTTATTTCAAAAGAAGCTCTTACAAAATAGTAAGTACACAGTTTTCATTTTTCTATTATTAACATTTGTTATAACAGAAATGACAAGCACACTGGAATGGTTATAGGAAAATATCCCTAAAGAAGAAATGACTGATGCAAACATCTCTAATGGTATGCAGTACGTTTTTAAATGTCACTATACAAGTCTTTGCTTTTTAACAGTACATACTTGTAATGAAGAAACCACAGTCCAATTCTGTTCGAGAGAATCTGAAGAATTAAACATAGAGCCTGTAACCCCAAATGTACATAATGAACTAATGAAATTATCAGCAAAAATGGACAAACTGAATAATTGTATACAGCTTCTAACCTTTGTTAAAAATCATGTCAAGGCAAATGTTCACTATCACTGCTCCACGTGTACCTGTACCCGTGCACCTTCTCCCAACCAATATTCCCCATAAAATTCCCTCAGTTTAAATAAAAGACGCTATGATGAAACCTCACTCCCTTCCTCCCCTCATGAACATTGTACAGAAATTCCCAATTCTCCCATATGTTTCCCATTCCGTTTCTCCAGCTCTTTGTTAAATGAATGAATGTTTTTACTGTAAATAAATGTGGCTATAGTCCAGTCACTGTTTAAAAAAAAAAAATCCCAATTATGTTTCCGCGGCCAGAGTGAAGAGTGATGTCCTCAAATGTCCGTTTTTCATTACGCACCTTTAATTAATCCTTGAACACGGCAACTGTCCAGACATGTCCACATCCAAAAGGGATGTGCCCCTAGACACGGCACCTGTCCAGACATGTCCGCTCTTGTGTGCCACATGGTCAATTAGTTCGGGGAGACACCCCCTGTCTTGCGAACACTGGTGCACACACGTACCTTGTCTCCCTGTGCCCCCGGATATTGCACCTGTCCAGACATGTCCGCTCTCATGTGGCGCACTTTTAATTAGTCCGCAGACATCACTCCTGTTCTGCAAACACTGGCGTGCATGCGCCCCTGGTCGCCCACCCTATTGGTGTCCGGGGACAGCAGGTGACCGTGCCCATGCAGCATTACGGAAGTGTTTACCGTACCATGTCCGTATGCCCTTTACCCTTGCAGAGCTCCTAGACTGTGTCTTAGTTGATCTGGCAACTTTTTATAACTTGTTATGCCCTATTTGTAGCTCCATAGTCCACGGACAGTCGCACAGTCCCCGGACAGATCCTCTGAAAGGACCCACCCATTACTTTTCCTCATTCAAGTTTCAAGTTTTTTATTAATATACTTATACAAATGGCTGTGTATATACAAATAATACAAACATTGACAATACAAATATTTGCAATGGATTGTACATTCTTACAACATCTACAATATTTTTGAAGATAATATCACACAATTAAAAATGTTGATATTCCCAATTTCATCACTTTTAAAATGAGTTTTAAATGGTACACGGCATGAGTTTAGTAGGTTAACAAACCCTAACTAGTCTTATAATTTTGCTTAATCAGCACTATCCTTTGATTCAAATATTCACTAAGGTTAACATACTATTAAGTGGGGATTGCAAATTCTAAAAACAGTTAAAAATATCCACAATTCATAAATAAAATAACAGCATATAATAAATAAGATTGCAATCATCCCCAATCATAACATTTTGCCATATGTTGGAAAGATTATTTATATCTAATGTATTATCATAAGATTTCAGATATTTAAATCGCTGTTCCAACAGACTCTCACAATATACCATCAAGTGTTCAAGGGATTATATTACCTCATTGCTGCATAAGCGGCACATTCGCATAGATCTCGATAAACGCAAATGCGCACCTTTTGTTTCTAGAGCCTCACTGTTATTAAATTTCATCAGTAAACAAGAGCGAAATGTCTTAGGGCTAGGATAGGCCACAATGTATGGTGGTTTCAATTCTTGTTCAAACCTGTATTGGCAATAGGGGCCACTGTGCACTTTTGTTGCAAGTTCTATTATACAACCTTCTTGTCCCACTATAGCCAACTTCTTCTTTAGCCATCCTTTAAACTGTGGGTGGAAATTATATTCTGTATTTTGGACAAAACCAAAAGCCTATTTGAAGTACATGGATTTGATTTTGCCAAGTGTGTCCTTTTTTTTACTGTTCTCAATACATTTGAATGCCTCGATATAAGAAACAATGATTGTTTCATTTGCTCATTCTCAATCTGGCTGTCCAGGGGAGAGCATTTGTGAAGACCCTGCTCTGCAGCACGTTTAATCCAATGGCATCCACTAAAACCATCTCTGCTCCCCATCCTCCACCACCACCATCGCCACCACAAAGGCCTTCAGAGGGGAACAGACTCAGAGATATGAAAGAGGAACAAGAGGAAAATAAAGATGAGGTACAGGAAGTCCCTCTCTCCAATTCCCGTTGTGAGTCCTGGGTGTTGCAACTTTTCACACTGTAGTTGTACTGAAGGGTCAGGTACACAAGGTTCGATGGACTGAGTGCAAGTCTGTACTCAGTTGCAGAAAACCGGGTTTGTACTCCTACGGGACCACCTCCATGTGGTGCCATGCCAAAGCAAACCATAAGGGGCCAGTGAGAAAGGTGGTACCTTTCAAAGGGAGGAGTAGACTGACACCCTCTAACCCATCTTCATTGTTTGCTCCTGTCACCACAAGAGTTACTCCAGTTGGGCAGAGGATCCCTGCGGCTGACTCACAGGCCATACAAAACTCTGTTGACCCTTACCTTTCAAGGTCACTGTTCTATGTATGTTTGCGACACACCGCTTTGCAGGAGGGAGCAGTTTTGGAGTGCTTTCGAGGCCGTGTTGAAGGATCACGAGAAACATTGCCACCTACCTGATTAAGGCCCGCCCAATACCTTCCTCTCTCCACCAGCCCCTCCGTCCCTGTGGTTGGTGCCCCTTACCTCCCTTCCCTCCCGTTGTTCCCCTACCTTGCCTCTCCTGTAGACCAAAATAAAAAAAATACTAAATACTAAAAAACAGTTCCTTTAGGAGCCACCTTTCACAGTTGAAAAATAGAACTAACAAAAAAAGTTACAGGCCCCCTACACAGCCTGTAGAGTCAGCGGGCAGCCCAGTAGTCCATGGACATTAGAAAGAGTCCAGGTGTGGGTTGGTGGCATCAAAACCATTGGTATATGCCGGAGCTCCGACCATTACGCCTGGAAACACGGCAGGCAGAGCGGAAATGGGGGAAAGGTTATTAGCTCACCCTTGCGAAACATATAAACAACGATGTGCGGCCTATGACAAGGCTTTAAAAATAGCTAAATCCTTATATTTTGAGAATTCAATTCAAGCAGCTGCAAATGCTCTGAAAAATGTTTGAGATCATAAACAATCTGACCAAAACTTATTGTATTAAGCAGATAGCTTCCTCGCAATCTTTATGTGATGAGCTTTCCACCTTCTTCATCACTAAAATTGATGAGATTAGGAATGGAATTGTGAGTAGCGGAAATCTCAAAAATTATAATAATGCCAATGTGGATGGTGGTCTACCAACATCGGTAGTAGGAAAAAAGGCAGAAGTATGCTTCTCCGATTTTACTTCAACCAACAAGGTGGAGCTGATTAAGATAGTAGCTAAGCTCAAATCAGTGTCGCCCCTAGACCCCATTCCTCTGAAACTGTTCAAAGTAGCACCAGTAGACTACTATGATACACTGGTCAATGCAGTTAATTCATCTCTGAAGGAGGGCCATTTCCATCAAAAATTAAGGAAGTTTTGGTAATACCATTATTGAAGAAGCCAACACTGAATGCCTCAATTTTGTCAAATTATTGGCCTATCTCACTTCTGCCCTTTCTTATGAAAGTTTTGGAAGCAGTAGTGACTCCCCAACTGAGAACATTCTTGGAAAGTAAATAAATCCTGGACAGCTGTCAAATGGGATTTCAACCCGTTGATGGGAACCAATTCAGTCCTGGTATCTATCTTGGATGATCTCACCATGATCAGAGATGATGGCAGTACACCAGGCCTCATTCTATTGGACCTGTTGGCCGCCTTCGATACCATCGACCATGGAATATTGTTGGCTAGGCTGAAGGAGGTAGGGTTTTTTGGGGCAGTATTGGACTTGTTCCGTGCATTCTTGACCTCACGTTCTCAAACAGTTTCCCTTCACCCTTATCAGTCTGGGTGACCTAAGGGACAGGTCAAAAAAGTGTTTGGAAGCTGTCCGGGTATGGATGGAGTCAAATTGGCTCAAATTAAATGGTGCGAAGGTAGAGATTTTGATCTCAGGTCTACCAGGGGCAGCAGAGAGATGGACTGAGGCCCTATGGCCAGAATCATTGGGCCCATTACCTAAACCGGATAAAGTGGTGCTTAATTTAGGGATTAAACTATCAGAATCCCTATCCTTGGAAGCGCTGGTTAATACAATATATGGAGCAGGCTTTGTTAAGCTTAAACAATTAAAGAAAGTCCTCCCCTTTATTCCAGATAGGTTTCATGTTCAAATTGTGGCAGCATGTTTTACTGGGAGTTTGGACTATTGCAATGCCATCTATCTGGCACAGCCTTCTTTTCTTACCAAACGTCTGCAAGTGTTACAGAACTCTGCAGTGTGTTTGGTTACACACATTTCAGTCATAGCAGGAGTAACTAGAGCTAGAAAATCTTTACATTTGCTTCCGATTGAAATGCCTTGGTAAAATGTAAGGCACTATGTATTACACACTGTGCTTTAGGTGGAAATGGATGCTTAGCCATCCAAGAAAAACTGAATAGATATACCCCGGCTCGTTCTTTGAGATCCGCAAATGCAGCATTGCTACTGATACCCAAATATAAGAAAGTACGTTTGGGTGGCCGGGACTTCTCAGTGGCAGGGCCTAGACTTTGGAATTCACTGCCTAAAAGTCTGAGGAAAATTGAGGATTTTAAATCCTTTAAACAAAACCTGAAAACCTTTCTCTTCAGCTAAACTTCCTTTTTCACATACGTACTTGTGATTCTTAAACATCTGTCCTGTTATCTGCTGTTTTAAGTGCCATGATGCCTTTGGTGAATGAGCGCTATCTAAATAGCTGATTGGTTGATTGATTGTAATTATTTGGCGTGGGAAAATGGTGGCTCTTAAAATAACCTTTTTTTGTATTTTTATTTTTCATATTTTATTTTTCATTTTTAAATTAAACTAAAAAAATGTTTACTAACTTAACTATTTCTTTAAACATTCACAAAAAGTAGGCATTTTTCCCAGTGTTTCCATTTCTTTTTTTTAACCTACTAAAGAAAGCTTTGTATATTTATAAAAACTGCTTGAAAGCATTCTGAATGTTTTGCCGGAAAATATCATTACCCACATCAGTAAGATGTACTCCATCTCTCCGGAAAATGTGGGCATTGTCAAATTTAATATTCTCATTACGGAAAGACATCATGCACATCTCCCAAACATGCACATACAGCCTTATTGACCTTGTGCCTCGCTTTCTCAATTTATGGACCAAATGAACCCAAGCACATCCACATCTGACTCTGGGAAATAGTAGAAAAAATCATCCTTGAATTGGGGAACATTTCCTTCAAATTTCCGAATGTCTCCTTCATTGCAAACTGCAATGAAATTACAGTCACATACCCAAACTGTTCCCTCCACAATGAACAATGATAACGTCCAGATGTTTTAATTTCACCAAATTTACACAAAATGGGAGCAGGTCCACCAACTTCATGTTTTGCATTCCATACCACAACACTTCCAATTCAGAGAAGCCAAGATTTTGGGCTATTACACAGTGCTCAGCACACACATTCAAGCAATGGACCTACAAGTCCCCCAAAGTCCACACAGTCTGCCTTCCAATATGCATTGCCATGTCCATTTTCAGTCCTCTCACAACTCCTACTACACAAACTCCTGCTACCCTCTCTTACTCTACACCACATCCAAGAAACCTGATTGGCTGATCTTCAGATGTTTGCAGACACCTCGACTGTTCACAGCCTCCGCAGTCCCATTTCCATGCCAGGCAACCTCAAAAGACCCGAATGTGGCACGTGCCCGTCGCGGACTACGGCGCTGTCTGTGGGCATGTAATCCAATTGAACGGGATGCGGGTGAATTTAAACACAATGTAAGTTATTTAATCATTAGTGGTGGCTCTGAAAATGATCTTTACTTGAGGGGGGTTTGCAAACAAACACCTTTTTTTCATATTTGTTGCTTTTATGTTGTTTTTATTTTCTTACAGAACCTCTTTAATGCATCCCTTAAATTGCATAAAGGAAAATTGCATTTCCAATATTTGTGAAGTGAATTCCATCTGGACCAAAAATAATTCACACCTGACAATTGATATAATTCTCAAAAGATGACAAAAAAGCAGGTACACCTTTATTGACAATCTGTCTTGATTGTTCACTTTGAGGACAGAAATTGTTTGTGGACATTGATATGTGTATCTCTGATTTATTTTTGAAAAAGTAATATGAGCAGCAGGAAACAATTGCCTTAGGCTTTTAAACAAAATCCTCCAGCGCAACTTGCAAAGACACTGGAGTCAGAAACCCCAAACTGTCCCCTCCACAATGGACAGTCACAATATCTGGACTTTAAAATGAGCTATACTCTCATAGAATGAAAGCAAGCTTGCCCAGTTTGAGCCACAAAGTGTATGCCAGGAAACTTCCACTCCTGCCAATTCAATATTTCCAAGGATGCCATAATTCTCAGCATACACCTTCAATGACTGAATTGAATTGAAGAGTCCCCCATAATTCACACAGTCTGCCTTCGCAAACACATAGCCATAGCCATTATCACTGCTCACACTGCAAATAAAATTACAAATAAAACTTGTACTACCCTCTCATCCTGTACGCTGAACCCAGCAAACCGTATTGGCTACTCCCCACAGTCCCCTTTCCATGCCAGACATCCACAAAAGACCCAGATGTGGCACGTGCCATCCGCAGACTACTGCAGTGTCCACGGACCTCAGAGCACAGGGCAGTCCATCTACCCTTTCCACATTCATGTTCTCAACACTCCCTCGTTGGCTGCTTTCAAAGAGTCACACATCCATCCACCAATCACATACAAAACCTATACACCTAACACAGTCATCTCACTTTAACACTTCAGATGGACTCTTGAACTCTCAAAGTACGTATCTCCTGATTGAAAGACATCTGCATCAAAAACTAATGTGCGACTGTCCAAGATTTCTATTTCCAGATTCAACAAGATCTGCATCTAACAAGACCTACTATGGTTATGCTTATATTTTCTTCAACTCTTTCACATATATATATATATATGTATGAAAAAAAGAGGAGAGGGGCGCACTCCAGTTCCCTGCACAGTAAATCTTCTCAGCCACAGGTGTTCTCCTCCGACCGGTTTCTGTGCCAATACACGTCATCAGGGAGGCTGTCTTAACTTGCAGCTCACAGCAAGTGCAGGTGTTAACACTTAGTGATGATTCTGCTGCAAGGACTTCTGGTAGCTGTAGTCATCAGGTTTGCACGGAACAGACTCACACCCAATCCCATAAATGGGGAAAGGGGGGGAGTAGCCTACAGTGAGGCACTCCAAAGTTGGGCATATGTTACCCCGGTGCAGCACCCTATAAGATTTCTGAAGATTCCACCCTTCAGAAAACTTGCAAATGTGATGAAAAAAAGAGGAGAGGGGCGCACTCCAGTTCCCTGCACAGTAAATCTTCTCAGCCACAGGTGTTCTCCTCCGACCGGTTTCTGTGCCAATACACATCATCAGGGAGGCTGTCTTAACTTGCAGCTCACAGCAAGTGCAGGTGTTAACACTTAGTGATGATTCTGCTGCAAGGACTTCTGGTAGCTGTAGTCATCAGGTTTGCAAGGAACAGACTCACACCCAATCCCATAAATGGGGAAAGGGGGGGAGTAGCCTACAGTGAGGCACTCCAAAGTTGGGCATATGTTACCCCGGTGCAGCACCCTATAAGATTTCTGAAGATTCCACCCTTCAGAAAACTTGCAAATGTGATGAAAAAAAGAGGAGAGGGGCGCACTCCAGTTCCCTGCACAGTAAATCTTCTCAGCCACAGGTGTTCTCCTCCGACCGGTTTCTGTGCCAATACACGTCATCAGGGAGGCTGTCTTAACTTGCAGCTCACAGCAAGTGCAGGTGTTAACACTTAGTGATGATTCTGCTGCAAGGACTTCTGGTAGCTGTAGTCATCAGGTTTGCAAGGAACAGACTCACACCCAATCCCATAAATGGGGAAAGGGGGGGAGTAGCCTACAGTGAGGCACTCCAAAGTTGGGCATATGTTACCCCGGTGCAGCACCCTATAAGATTTCTGAAGATTCCACCCTTCAGAAAACTTGCAAATGTGATGAAAAAAAGAGGAGAGGGGCGCACTCCAGTTCCCTGCACAGTAAATCTTCTCAGCCACAGGTGTTCTCCTCCGACCGGTTTCTGTGCCAATACACGTCATCAGGGAGGCTGTCTTAACTTGCAGCTCACAGCAAGTGCAGGTGTTAACACTTAGTGATGATTCTGCTGCAAGGACTTCTGGTAGCTGTAGTCATCAGGTTTGCAAGGAACAGACTCACACCCAATCCCATAAATGGGGAAAGGGGGGGAGTAGCCTACAGTGAGGCACTCCAAAGTTGGGCATATGTTACCCCGGTGCAGCACCCTATAAGATTTCTGAAGATTCCACCCTTCAGAAAACTTGCAAATGTGATGAAAAAAAGAGGAGAGGGGCGCACTCCAGTTCCCTGCACAGTAAATCTTCTCAGCCACAGGTGTTCTCCTCCGACCGGAGGACTACAGCTACCAGAAGTCCTTGCAGCAGAATCAACACCTGCACTTGCTGTGAGCTGCAAGTTAAGACAGCCTCCCTGATGACGTGTATTGGCACAGAATCCGGTCGGAGGAGAACACCTGTGGCTGAGAAGGTTTACTGTGCAGGGAACTGGAGTGCGCCCCTCTCCTCTTTTTTCAACACATTTGCAAGTTTTCTGAAGGGTGGAATCTTCAGAAATCTTATAGGGTGCTGCACCGGGGTAATTTATGCCCAACTTTGGAGTGCCTCACTGTAGGCTACTCCCCCCCTTTCCCCATTTATGGGATTGGGTGTGAGTCTGTTCCTTGCAAACCTGATGACTACAGCTACCAGAAGTCCTTGCAGCAGAATTATCACTAAGTGTTAACACCTGCACTTGCTGTGAGCTGCAAGTTAAGACAGCCTCCCTGATGACGTGTATTGGCACAGAAACCGGTCGGAGGAGAACACCTGTGGCTGAGAAGGTTTACTGTGCAGGGAACTGGAGTGCGCCCCTCTCCTCTTTTTTCAACAAATTTGCAAGTTTTCTGAAGGGTGGAATCTTCAGAAATCTTATAGGGTGCTGCACCGGGGTAATTTATGCCCAACTTTGGAGTGCCTCACTGTAGGCTACTCCCCCCCTTTCCCCATTTATGGGATTGGGTGTGAGTCTGTTCCTTGCAAACCTGATGACTACAGCTACCAGAAGTCCTTGCAGCAGAATTATCACTAAGTGTTAACACCTGCACTTGCTGTGAGCTGCAAGTTAAGACAGCCTCCCTGATGACGTGTATTGGCACAGAAACCGGTCAGAGGAGAACACCTGTGGCTGAGAAGGTTTACTGTGCAGGGAACTGGAGTGCGCCCCTCTCCTCTTTTTTCAACACATTTGCAAGTTTTCTGAAGGGTGGAATCTTCAGAAATCTTATAGGGTGCTGCACCGGGGTAATTTATGCCCAACTTTGGAGTGCCTCACTGTAGGCTACTCCCCCCCTTTCCCCATTTATGGGATTGGGTGTGAGTCTGTTCCTTGCAAACCTGATGACTACAGCTACCAGAAGTCCTTGCAGCAGAATTATCACTAAGTGTTAACACCTGCACTTGCTGTGAGCTGCAAGTTAAGACAGCCTCCCTGATGACGTGTATTGGCACAGAAACCGGTCGGAGGAGAACACCTGTGGCTGAGAAGGTTTACTGTGCAGGGAACTGGAGTGCGCCCCTCTCCTCTTTTTTCAACACATTTGCAAGTTTTCTGAAGGGTGGAATCTTCAGAAATCTTATAGGGTGCTGCACCGGGGTAATTTATGCCCAACTTTGGAGTGCCTCACTGTAGGCTACTCCCCCCCTTTCCCCATTTATGGGATTGGGTGTGAGTCTGTTCCTTGCAAACCTGATGACTACAGCTACCAGAAGTCCTTGCAGCAGAATTATCACTAAGTGTTAACACCTGCACTTGCTGTGAGCTGCAAGTTAAGACAGCCTCCCTGATGACGTGTATTGGCACAGAAACCGGTCGGAGGAGAACACCTGTGGCTGAGAAGGTTTACTGTGCAGGGAACTGGAGTGCGCCCCTCTCCTCTTTTTTCAACACATTTGCAAGTTTTCTGAAGGGTGGAATCTTCAGAAATCTTATAGGGTGCTGCACCGGGGTAATTTATGCCCAACTTTGGAGTGCCTCACTGTAGGCTACTCCCCCCCTTTCCCCATTTATGGGATTGGGTGTGAGTCTGTTCCTTGCAAACCTGATGACTACAGCTACCAGAAGTCCTTGCAGCAGAATTATCACTAAGTGTTAACACCTGCACTTGCTGTGAGCTGCAAGTTAAGACAGCCTCCCTGATGACGTGTATTGGCACAGAAACCGGTCGGAGGAGAACACCTGTGGCTGAGAAGGTTTACTGTGCAGGGAACTGGAGTGCGCCCCTCTCCTCTTTTTTCAACACATTTGCAAGTTTTCTGAAGGGTGGAATCTTCAGAAATCTTATAGGGTGCTGCACCAGGGTAATTTATGCCCAACTTTGGAGTGCCTCACTGTAGGCTACTCCCCCCCTTTCCCCATTTATGGGATTGGGTGTGAGTCTGTTCCTTGCAAACCTGATGACTACAGCTACCAGAAGTCCTTGCAGCAGAATTATCACTAAGTGTTAACACCTGCACTTGCTGTGAGCTGCAAGTTAAGACAGCCTCCCTGATGACGTGTATTGGCACAGAAACCGGTCGGAGGAGAACACCTGTGGCTAAGAAGGTTTACTGTGCAGGGAACTGGAGTGCGCCCCTCTCCTCTTTTTTCAACACATTTGCAAGTTTTCTGAAGGGTGGAATCTTCAGAAATCTTATAGGGTGCTGCAACGGGGTAATTTATGCCCAACTTTGGAGTGCCTCACTGTAGGCTACTCCCCCCCTTTCCCCATTTATGGGATTGGGTGTGAGTCTGTTCCTTGCAAACCTGATGACTACAGCTACCAGAAGTCCTTGCAGCAGAATTATCACTAAGTGTTAACACCTGCACTTGCTGTGAGCTGCAAGTTAAGACAGCCTCCCTGATGACGTGTATTGGCACAGAAACCGGTCGGAGGAGAACACCTGTGGCTGAGAAGGTTTACTGTGCAGGGAACTGGAGTGCGCCCCTCTCCTCTTTTTTCAACACATTTGCAAGTTTTCTGAAGGGTGGAATCTTCAGAAATCTTATAGGGTGCTGCACCGGGGTAATTTATGCCCAACTTTGGAGTGCCTCACTGTAGGCTACTCCCCCCCTTTCCCCATTTATGGGATTGGGTGTGAGTCTGTTCCTTGCAAACCTGATGACTACAGCTACCAGAAGTCCTTGCAGCAGAATTATCACTAAGTGTTAACACCTGCACTTGCTGTGAGCTGCAAGTTAAGACAGCCTCCCTGATGACGCGTATTGGCACAGAAACCGGTCAGAGGAGAACACCTGTGGCTGAGAAGGTTTACTGTGCAGGGAACTGGAGTGCGCCCCTCTCCTCTTTTTTCAACATATATATATGTATATATATATATATATATATATATATATATATATATATATATACATATATTATAAATTCCTGCTACTTACCCTGCAATATGCTTCTCAATCAACACATTGGGCCCCATTATGAGTATGCCGGTGCGGTAACAATGGTTCTGGTAAGCTACCGGCACCTTTGTTACCGGACCAGTATAAACCGAGGTCTGACCTGGCGGGCGGCAAGGACACCCGCTCGCAGACCTTGACGGGTGCACCGGCACCGTTACTAACGGTGCCGTTGCATCCGTCCTCCCCATTCCCTCTGAGTTCTATGGGACTCAAACGGGAATGGGGAGTAGTTTTTCACGGCGCCTGGATATGGGGAATTACCTGGACTGCCGGGGCTGTAATGCTGCGGTAATTCCATTGCCAGGCACCAGAAAAATGCACAACTCTGGCAGCATCATGCCTTTTTTTGCATTGCATCATTCAGCACACTTACTTACACTGCTGTCCATTTAATAATCTTTCTTTTTAAAAGCATGTCAATGAAATTTACACAATGTATGTGTGCATTTATAGGAGCACTGTGTGCTACTCTTTTCTATAAAAAAGGAAAAGCAGCTTGAAAAGAATTTTACAACATTTCTATGGAATGGAAAATGCAGTGCATTTAAAAAAATCTTTTTAGGACCATTTCAATTAAAATAGAAAATTGCATATATGCATTTCAAACAGCATTGCGTATAACTTCTCTAGAAAAGTAACAAAACGCAGATGCAAAAGACTTCCACAACATTTTTAAGTGCCACTTAATGTGTGCATGTTTAATATCTAGACAGTACATACATACTTGCTAACGTGACCCGTTCCAACCTGCAGGTGCTTACCGAGTCCTGTTTTTTTCTCACATTCTTGGACTTGTAGTCCAACTTTTCTAATGAGAAAACTCCCAGAATGCAAAGAAAAACAGAAGACTTGATAAGCACCTACATGTTGCAACTGATCGTGTTTACAAGTATGCATCCACTGAGAACATATTAAACCTCCAAACACCAAGTACCCCTTATACATGTTCTACAAATCTTTAACCTCCACTATTATTTTATTTTACAAAACAGTTACTCAGAGTGCTGCTATAAATGCTGATATGCATTTTTTTTTATCTTTCATAAAAATGCTCATATAACAAACCTTTTTACACTGTCATCATTTTCCATTTTTCATTCTATATCAATGTCACACTTTCCAACCTCACTCATTATAACCCTTACACTGCCACCATTCTCAGCTTGCGTCACATATGTATATACTGCCAAAGTATCTATATACACAATTTCACCTTACATATAAAGTACTCTTCTTTTCCAACCTCCTCTATAAGCCACCAAACACTGCTGCAATAACAATCCACCATTACATTACCAGTAGGCCACAGTTTCCCTATTCGTTAATTATACTGCATCACATTACAAATACATTGCACCACAATCTCAGTACTTATCTCATTATACTCAGCATTAAAGTAACCTACACATCCACATTTTCTTTACACCCATTGTTCCTATTTCCTTCTAATCTCCCAATCAGCACTACTCATAATTCAATTGTTCTAACAACATAGCTAACATACTTCACTAGACTATCCAACACACAACTTTATTAACTCTATTTCCTGACAACTCATCCTACATTGATAAACAACAACCTCTCTTACTAAAAGTACTTCACCATTACCAGATATACCCACTAACGTTCTTTTATAATTACAGGAAAAAAGAAAACAACTGAAGACATCAACCAGAAGAAGATTACTCTTCTTCACATCCTACAAAGTAAGTATATTACTATACTATTAATCGCTTTATTATGGTGCCATTCTACTTTTGATATATATTAGCCTACAGTATTCCTTTCAAATCATAACATTTATTTCACTCTTACTCATTACATTTCAGTATGCACACTCTTTCCATTCTCATCTGAACCACATCATTATAACACCCAATACTCTCCTCAGAACATCATAATGTACCTACCTATTAATTCATGCCACCACTCTCTTACTCACTACACCAAGCCCTTCACACCTCTACACACAGTTACTCTTACAACCTCCCCACCCACAACTATCATCCCATTACACAATCACACAGCCCTGTATTCATCTCTAACATCACATACTCAAACCCATTCACAATTCATCCATATACATTCCACAACTTTCAAACCCACACTTTCTTTTTCCAACCGACAGAACAGAATGCCAACTAAAAAGCAACTCCATAGAAAACAAAGAAAAAATAGAGCAGATAAGAATAAAAGCAAGCCATAAAGTTATTTTTTTTAAAACTGATAATAACATCACTCAACAAAATTAATCCAGTAACCACTAAAAAAATCAAAGCCCCTCTTCCAAAAACTAAAACAAAAAAAATGTATGAACGAAAGCACAACTACGAATAGACCTAACCCCATATCTAACAAAGATAATGTAGCCCCGGTAAAGCATTCCAAAAAATGAATTTTACAAAAAATATTCTGCTGTAGAGTATTTCACAATCTTATGAAAACAGCTGAAAAGTCATGCTCTACCCTTAAAAATTACTGCAAAAGACTAATCCTTGAAGCTCTAATTGCCAGCACATTTCTGCTAAAAAGAAAGTTGTTTATATTAATTTTAAACAACATAAAACCACTAACTTCAGTATATTACAAAAAGTACTTATAAACATGCTCAAGGTCAATATAGATAACTTTTCAAACTTCTGTGCTGGTGAATGGATTCACACAGGCAGCACAGGAACATATTTCAATGAAGAGGCTCATGAGCAAGAACAAAATATTCCAATTGCCCTACACAGTAATGGCTGACGGTATGAAATGGAAGGAGACAACATTATGGCACAAGAAACCCTTATAGGAAAAACGTCCCCAAAAATCTTTCAACCAACTGTTCCTTTCGCCAAACAATCCATCCAGTGTACAAATGGGCATGCAGCTCTATGTGTAATGTACATCAACAATAATTCAAATCTTTATGACAATTCCTCAATCAGTATTTAAAACTAAAAGACAAAAGTAGAATACAAACTTAACAAACCATGGACTCCAGTCCAGTGCGAACTACACTGGACTGCGAGGATATTCAATAGCCTGCATTTCAGGGAACTGCTTGCAAAAGCACCTTCCAACACATTAAAATGTTAGCAACACACCATTCCACTATACAGAATCGTATGCAGAGACTACACTATGCTAAAAGTCCTGCTTTACAACTGCAACATATAAATAACATACTCTTACACGGAACTCCTTCAACAAATACAGCACATCCAAAGTAAGTATTTTGGAACTGAAGATCAATTGGAAAGTTCGGTAACTTTAGAAAACATGAGTAAAAATCTTACGTACACCAACCTCCTAACACTCATGTACAAAAACTAAATAGCAAAGTTTCAAAACACCTCTGCAGAAAATAATAGACCAAGTATGCTTCTGTAGTCGCAGAACTTTTTATGAAAAGAACACAAAAATAGTAGATATGGCCTACAAAATAGAGGACAATGAGGAATTCTAATGGTTCCAATTAGCTTTATATTTAACAACATAAAAAAAATACAAAATAGCTGACCCTTCAATAGTTTACACGTACTGCAATACAAATTTCACAATAACCAAATGCCATCACATGTTGTCACTAATAAATATTCCCACTTCCAAAGGCTCTCCAACACTTTAACTTGTATGAGACCATTATAATCCAAACGTTAGACCCATTTCAAGCTATAACACGTCTTCAACCCAAAACAGCAAAGTTACCTCTTTCGGAGTAGCTAAAAGGCATTTGTGGCAAAGTAGTATATTTGCCATTAGATCTTAAAAAAATGTAAAAACACGGGGAATACAATGGCCAATGTGGCAACAACTAGTCAACTTAAACAAGGTTAGACAAGCCCTACAACCATCCAGTTGATTGAGGATTCACCACCAACTGACCAATTTGAATGTGTAGATCTTATTACTGCAGCCACCATTTTGGACCATTATACAATTCACCCACTGCACTCCAAAGACAGCATAGATGTTGCATTAGAAACATATCAAATGCGTCAAGCCAAAGGACCTCCAATGAGCATATGGGAGAAAAGTGTCGAAGCACGTTCTTTTCCTCTACTCTTTCCTACAGGAAAAGGAGGAAGATTTGATGAAAGACCCACACAAAATAGTGCATCAGAATATCGCTCTTTACAAATGTATTCTGAAGACCCCAGATTCAGACAAAACATAGAATACATTTTCCACGTTCTGTTTGAAAGTGAAATAACAACTCTATGTTATGGAGTGCACACACATTAAAAACAGGCTGCTATGCAACTGCTTCAAAAGATAAAAGACAAAGATGAAATTTTGCAGTCAGGTATCACAAATCTCTTGGCAGACATACGTGGTACAAAAGAATACTGGTTCTGATGTCACGCTGATGGCCGTTGTATGTTAAGGAACCAAGGTCAATCCACATGGTTTGTTACATTAAGTTGTGCAGAATATGCATGGGATAACTTGCACGACTTCTTCCGCATAGCAATGTAAAATAAAGAAGGAATAGATATAAAAACACCAGGAGAACTCTGTTCGCTTGACCCATGTGTCAAGGTACTTTCACCATCTCTTTATTGCCATGCTGCATTTCATCTGCAATTAAAGTATCCCTCCCTTCTGGAAAAATAGAACACTACTTTTGGAGAAAAGGATATCAATCTGGAGGAGCACCACACATCCACATGCTTTTGTGGATAAAAGATGCTCTGAAATTTGCCCATGACAGTGATGCCACCGTTTTACAGTTTATAGAAAAATACATAACCTGCAACATCCTTTTAGAAACCACACATAGTGACCTACGTACACAAATGTTATGGTTCCAAAAACATAAGTGTGGCAAATACAGCTGACAGAGATATAAAAACAAAGGGAAAAACTATACCAAATGTCGCTTTGGATTCCCAAGACCAGTTTGCACAAAAGGAGAAGTAAATAGCTGCATGTCCTCTTTGAGACGCATTCTAAAAGGCAAATCGTCTAAAAACACATACAACATTAAAAGGGATGAAGCATCCAAGTATATCAATAATTACAATGCTATCATTGTGCACTTGTGGAATGCAAATATAGACATACAATACATTGCAGATAATTCCACTGCTGTTGCAAGATATGTCACGGCCTATCTCCCCAAAGCTGAGAAAACAGAGCTAAAAGACCACTGGGATGACATAACAAAAATTGTACAGCTTCAGTATAAAAATGCTCTCCCATAGAGAATGCGGGTGCTACAGAGCTGAAGATCGTTTGACAGGTGCAACCTTACATGGCAAATCTGAACACATTGTCTGACTATACACACATTATTATAATGCTTGTAGCCAGTGCCTAGATTCAATTACCATACACATATTATTATATATAATTGTTGTAGCCGGTGGCCAGATTTAATTACCATATGCATATTATAATGGTGATGGCCAGTGGCCAGATTGGCCACAACCACCACATCATAATTAAACCATACAAAAGAAGGACATAAAATACATATTGAAATATCACAGCTCACCCTGAACTCCCCCAAGAGCTAATGAAAACATCCCCATATCATCTATATACCACTCCCCTACCCAGACAAAGCCCTCTTTCCATCCCAAATAACCCCAAACGTGTTTCTCAAGCTGTCCATCCAGGACACTGTCCGCGGACTACCGCAATGTCTGCGAACTAAAGCACCACCCGTATGCTCTTTTTCCACCTAAACAAAGAGCACCATATCATCTTTTTTCCACTCCCCCATGCTCCCGAGTCCCTCTTTCCACCACCAAATAAGCCTAAATGTGTTTCCCAGATGTTTTCCCTTGCTACTTTGTCCGCGGACACAGGGCTGTCTGCGGATCCAACATGGTGGGCATTTTGGAAAATATGACGCACCTCACACGCTTCACCGTCCAATCGGCGAGCATGTCTGGTGTCCACAGACAGCACATCATACCCTGGATCAATCAGAACTCGGTCCACAGGGAGAACAGGGAAATGGGTCTGCGGACCAGAACCAGATATCACAAATTAGTTTTTACATACTTTTGGGCTGCTTTAAAAAAGAACTACTGTACGGATTAACGCCAACATAAGCACGCTTTTGGGACCAAGCCCCTTCTACTGCTGTATACTTGCTGTATATTTGGTGAAAATCCATCTAGCAGTTTGGTCTGTAGGCATGAGCAAATATTTTTTCCCATTATGTCTATGGAAAAAAAAACACATTTTGGGACCCCCCCTATAACTGTGTACCCCATGCATGAAACCTCACCAAACCTTGCAGAATCAATCTGACTGGGCCATATACTTTCTTTGCAAAGTTACGTGTGGATTTGTCCAGGGGAGGGTGAAGTTATAAGCCACCAAAAATGTGCTCTTCCTATTAGTTGAGCAACTTAACCATAGCTACAGGGCCACTACCGCAGGCCCTTCAATTCACAGAAAAAACTTTGTTAGAGAGATGTTACACTAATAAAAACCTATCGCGCATCCAAAGTCATTCCAAAGTGGACTGTTGGACTGGAGAGGCTGAAGGAATTGCTTGCTGCATTCTTCCTGCGTCTGCGACCGTAGTCGGCAAGAGGAAGTCTGTCATTCCAGCACAACACGTTAAATCATCTGTTATTGGACTCTAACCTGCCAATTCTGCCTGCTACCGCCCTCTGCCCGCCTCTGAGACCGCCTCCTCTGCTCCCGCCTACCTCTTTCCACTTCCTATATTTGCACTTGTGTGCATGCATCACGCGCGCGCATCCGAAGTGCATTTCAAAGTGGACTGTTGGGCTGGAAAGGCTGAAGGAATTGCTCGCTGCATTCTTCCTGCGTCTTCGAACGTAGTCGGCAAGAGGAAGTCTGTCATCCCACCACAACACATTGAATCATCTGTTATTGGACTCTAACCTGCCAAGTAATTGATTCATTTACAGACACTGCACACCTGCTGTCGTGACTTTGGTGCCTTTATTTTGGCGCCACGGCTTTGCCGCGGCTTGTACATGTTGCCATCTTATAACTCTTACCTTCACCTTCTTTGTTTCCCTGTAGTTCTTCCTGCTACTGCCCTCTGTCTGCCTCTGAGCCCGCCTCCTCTGCTCCCGCCTACCTCTTTCCACTTCCTATATTTGCATTGGTGCACGCGCGTCAAACGTGCGCATCCGAAGTGCATTCCAAAGTGGACTGTTGGGCTGTTAGGCTGTGAGGCGGCTGGGGCGCTGGTAACTTGGTGTTGTTTGATACTGTTTTCGCTAACTTGGCTTACTTTATATGCAAACACGGATTGCTGGTCCTAGGTTGACCGCATCACCACTGTTGAAGGGTGTGCACTCAGAGTGCATAGACAATCCCACTAATAATGGCCGAAGGTCTGCGCAGTGGAAAAAAATCAAACATGCATAATATTAAAAAAGCTGAGGCGGAACAAGTCGAGGCTAATTCACTTTTAGATATACCTTCTATCTCTCCCATTCTTGAAGAGGAAACTGAAGGAAACGCTATCACTGACCATCCTCCCGTAAATTTTGTTTCTCTAGGAAATGTGAATGGTCCGCTCGTGATAGGAAACGAGGGGGCTTTCATGGCAGAAAAAAGACTTAGCAACTAAAGGCATAAATGTACCAGTCACTCCCGAGATTGGAGAAGTAAAAGGCACACACACCCCTCACTTACCCAAAGAAATGCCTTCCTTAATGCCCCCTAACTTGGCTGCCGCAAGTGAAAAATGTGATTTCATTTCCCCTAAACTAGAGGTACACGCAGAAATAGAAATGGGGCCTTTTAAGGATAATTCTTCACAGAAGAAATTGATTCCGAGTAAATCTCGGGAGTGCGCTACCCCCAACCCAGACCACAAAACTGCAGATTTTAAAAAAGTGTTGGGGTCTCTTTCTATCAAAGAAGCCAATAAAATCTCCCCGAGAGGATGGGGTAACAAGAACTGAAACCTAGATATCAGTCTAGATAGAGATGCGATCAGGAAAAAAATGGGGATAGAGAAGTTTGGTAGCAACACTGCTGACTTCTCTATGCTAGCACCTGCTATGGAGTTGGAATTGGGAAAGCGTATTAGACTATCACACGAACCCTCCACTCCAGTAAACAAAAGCAAATATGGGATCGAAAAAATGTTTTTCTATTTAACAATCCCCCAACTTATTCATATTCTGTGCCTCCTCACTTCAGCGCTCAAGAAGAGGCACGAATGTTAGGGGGCATTTTTCCTCCCAGAATGTCTAGTGCAGGTGATCCTAACACTCAGACCAACAGCTCTCCAATCTCAGAAAAATCATTGACCCAAGGTACCCAAACTTCACATAATCCTGAATGTTTTGGTGTCTCACACTTCGATTTCCCGAAACCATGGAAACATGCCACGGCCGAATCATGGCCCTGAAGAGCAGCAAAAATGCGTAGATGAACAACAACAATGCCTTGAAAACTTCCCTGTTCTGACTCAGATCCTAAATATTCTAGACAAGGGTCACGAGCAAACACACAAAGAAATAAAAACCCTACAGATTCAAATGTCTGAACTTATAAGTAAGCTAAGCAAAATGGAGGGCATGATGTTTTCATGTAATATGTTTTCAGCCCTGATCTACAAGAAAGACGAGACGCCTAACACTCATCACATTGCCACACAAACCAAGTCTTTCGCTGAGGCAGTGACTGAGGGCCTTTCACCCAAACCCAAGGACGCTATTCTGCCTCCAGTAAATTTAGAGGACATAAATGCCTCAAATATAGCAGCATTGACCGTCCTAGTAACAGAGATGGCTACTACTCTTGGTGCCCTAACTACCCCAGCTGTCATTGAGGGCAACATGCCCTTGAATAGAAAAGATGATGCCCATCTGGATAGTCCCTCTGCGCTTACTGACCTTATTGATCTAAGAGGAGAGGGATTGGAATTGAAGGATATAGGAGAAAAGACAACAGTCGACAAACAAGACGATGTGCCTCCTATAATTCCCCAAACTAAAAAACAAAGAAGAGCCTTGGCTCGTGCAGAAAAGCAGAGCCTCTTCAATAAGAATGAAAGGAAAAGCAGAAAAAGAACTAAAAAATCAAGCATGTAATAAAATAGACAAGCACAATGCACACATGAGAGACATTTGCAATCTATCTGGGGGTGACATCATCATTGACCTAAATCAATTGAACGAAGAATCGAAAGCGATGCTGAATCTTCCAGAATACAATCAGACAGACCAACCAATCAAAAAAAAAAATACATGAAAAGAAAAAAGCTTTGGAAACCAAAGTGATTGGTGAATCCAAAGCAGATCCAATGTATAAGGACACAAAGAAGCCTCATACGAAAGCTAAGAAAGGGGCAGTCTGTTTGGACGAAGGAACTGTAAACGCAAACTTGGAATCACATCCTCAAAACTATTCTTCAAACCAAAAACAATCTGTACTCTCCAATTTTTATCCCATGCTGGATACAGAAAAGACAGAAGAAGTGATTATTGGTATAGATAACGGGCAAAGGGCTATCAAACAAGTCAACTGTGCAAAGAAGAAAGGACATTTTCAAATGCCCACCTCTAATAATCACAGTTCACACACTGCCGATCCAAAAGCATCAGCAACACATGCTGAAGTGGATGACCGTTCATGAAGGGGCACAAGACTCGGACCAGATGATACCAACTTCAAATGTTTTGAACTCGGTCCCGCAAAGCACTTTAGCAAATGTTAAATCAATTGACATAAAATCTGCCTGTGTAATGGGGTGGGAAAGCGGGCCTGAACGTTATGGAAAGGCCCATCTGAATCCCACCTTCATGATGACTGCCATCCAAGATATCCCTGCTCTTTGTATTATACGCTCAAATGATATTGACTGGGTGAAATTAGCTTCTGTGAACAATAATAGAATGATTTGTAAATTTATGTCTCCATTTATCCTGAAGCTGTCATGGGAACATAGTGAAGATTTAGCATCCATTGGCTTATTAACCAGCATATTTCCCTCGCACGATGAAGCAGTGAGCTTCTTGGAAACTATGCCTCCTTCTGTTGAAAGCACGCCTTCCAGTTCTACACAAGGCGATCCAACTAACTTTGATGCTAACACCATGAAACAATTTATGGCCTTTGTGTCAGCGTTAAAGGAGATGTCATGGAAGGATCCTAAAATCGATCAATCACCAAACCAATCAAATGGGATGAGAGATTCTTAGCTTGGCCAAATTTCATATCATCTTGTGGAATCCGTGCGGCTTAAATAATTTTAAAAAATGGTATAGCCTAAAGTATCACCAAAGACCCGACATCATCCTTATGCAAGAATCTATGAATCAAACCAACTTTACCATAGACGGCTACTTTGCATATATCCAGGTAGCAAGTCGGGGACCTTGGGGAAGACCGTCGGGTGGCCTTGCGATCTTAATTAATACTGCATATAAGTGTTCCACAGAAATGATCAGCAGTTCCAAATCTATATTAGCTATTGTATTAAAAGACGATGAGGATCCTTCCATTATTCTCCTACTGATTTGTATTTATTGGAATAAACTAATTACTCCAATCAAGGCCATTTTAGACGAATTGAATGATGTGATAGAAAAGGGTCTGATCTCAAATCCATCAGCTAGAATAATTGCTGGAGGTGACTTGAATTGTTATTGTTATGAAAAAAAGCTCTCATTCAAGTGCTATGTGGAACAATCACTCGACATCCTCGAAGAAACATGGGCAAATGTGGAACACATTTTTTCTCGATTGGGATATGCAGACACCTCTTTACCAACTGGACCCATATAGCTATACTTGCGCGAGAGCAGATTGCAAATCCCTAATCGATTACATTTTTGTTTCATCATGGCTATATTAGAATGTTGATTCTCTGACGATAATTGATCCGACTTTAGGAGATCACATGATAGTTTCACTTACCTTGAATTTTCCTATTGCTCGTTTTGCTGATGAGTTATTTCTTTCTCTAGTAGAACCTGATTGTCACTCTCTATCAGTGAGATGGAATCTCAGAGTTTGCACCACCTTTATACACCACCCCGAATGGGACCCTGACATCTCCCCCCACATTGTCTTAGGAGGTACTTCCCTACTACAAACAGAAAATAAGAACTCCATTAGAATAACATTTCACTTGCTAAAACTAAAAGACGAACGCAAAAAGAATGACCAAGTTTCATCTAATCACGCTCACAAATTTAATCTCCAAGTAGCATGTCTGAAAGCACCGAAAAACTCAGAGATTAGAAGTATCATCAAAGTAATTATACCTTCTGAAACCCGTAAAGAAGAAATAGAAACAATTAGACAAAGCTATAGAAACAAGCTAAAATAGTTGAAGGGGAAACTGCACTATGAAGATAACCAAAAAGTTATCTACCATTTGCTAAAACATGACTCTAGGCAAATTTGGAGTACTTTGCGCACTATAACTTCTGATCCTGCCAATGCAATTGAATCAGTGATTACAGCAGAAAGTTGGGTTTCTTACTTTAAGGCCAAATGTATTATGCCCGAGCGCTTTTGTGTGTTAAAAGGGGGAGAGCCCCAATTGCTCCTAGACTCACAAGCCATGTGGTCGATTAGGGACACTCTAAGGCTCCGGGCCCCGATGGTTTACCTCCATGTGTATATAAGTCAAACCCTTTATTCTGGGCTCACATTCGTAAAATCAAATTTGACTCCATTTTGCTCTCTGGTATAATTCCCCCCTCCTGGTCATCAGCTCTTGTCATACCCATCTATAAAAAGGGTCCTCCGGACTCTCCCTCAAACTATCGTCCGATAGCGCTCACTGACGCTTCCTCGAAAATCTTCTCCCTTTTTCTGCTACAGCAACTACAAACGTACATTAATGACCATAATCTAATGTCACTTTATCAAGTAGGCTTCAGGAAACACATTGGCTGCCCTCTAAACGCCACGATTTTATGTCACCTTCAGGCCCATACGTCCTCCTCCAAAAATGGCTCGGTATACATGGCTAGCTTGGATCTGACCGCAGGTTTTGACTGTGTTATATGTGGAATTTTGTGGAATAAAATGTTAGTCATGGGAATTCCCACTCAACTGGTTGCATTGATCGCACTGCTGCATAAAAACACCAACTACCGTATTCGCCTAAACAAGGAAGGCACGTTTACTGACCCCATACCCACTGAAATGGGTGTAAAACACGGCTGTAATATGGCAGCGGTGCTGTTTAATTTATACCTCTTGGGATTGGATGCTCATTGGCAGATTGGAGAGTGTTTCCCAGCTATGCTTGGTTCTCTTAAGCTAGATTGGATGGGATTTAGATCTATTTGCAGACTTTGCTTCCAGTCACAACCTCTCTCCTAACCCTGCCAAAACTTACATATCGATTTTCTCTGATGGGAAACTCAAGCCTTAAAGTTTTTCTTGGACTCTAAATGGTATTAAAGTAGAATATGCTGCTACGATTCGCTATTTAGGTTATCCACTCACTGATTTATATTCGCTAAAAATGTGGAAAAATGTTCTAAACCAAAAAGAAAAAATTCTCTCTTCACAAATGAAAATTATATTTCACAAATACTGCATGTTCTCCCTCCTGCCCTTAATTCAATTTTATCTTCAAAAAGTAGAACCCATCATTCTCTACTGTTTAGACATCTGCTGCTATGAACTCGATGACTTTCTAAACATACTTCAGGGAAAACTTTGGAAAACCGCATTGGGCATGGCACTCTCACATTTGTCCTTGCTCAGGGCCAAGCCCATTGCCCAGGCAAGAAAGTTATATCACAATTGTTTGTACTTACATTTTGACACTTTAGAAAAAATAAAGCACAGGAGAAATGTGCAAAACTATGCTTTGAGGTCCTTGCTGTTGCTCCTTGCAAATGTTTGCTGCAATCCTGCCCAGCACTTCGGGGTGTAGCACCGAGCAGAATAATTTTTTCTTCCCCATTCTAACCTATTCTGATTCCGAAAGACTTTAACACATAGCCAGACCCTGGCTGCCATGCCCACTTTAACCCCATTACTGGTCCCTCTTTGTCATGGCCAATAGCCAGAATGTTGAGACCCCCATCTAATTTTGCCCCCTCTTGACAAAATCTGAACAAACTTTGCAAAAACATTAGAATCTGGGTCTAATATCTTCTTGCAAACTTTTGTGCAGATTAATCAAATGGCACCACATTTTAAGCCTTTCAAATATTTTGGGACCCCATCTAATTTTGCTCTGGCCACTGACCATGGCCACAGGCTATACATTAGTCACCAAAGGTATATCACTATTTTGTGTACCTACATTATGACACGTTTCGAAAAATAAAACACAGACACATTTTCAAAACCATGCTTTCAGGTCCTTGCCAATGTTCGTTGCACGAGTGTGCTGCAAATCTGTCTATGTTTTATTTTTTGAAAATGTCAAAATGTACTTACATAAAATAGTCATATAACTTAGCCCCCACTTGACAAAATCCATTCAGACTTTGCGCAAACATTCAAGCTTGGGTCTATGATATTTCTGAAAACTTTTGTGCACATTCACCAAACAGAAACAAAGTTATAAGCCATCTAAAAATGTTGAGATCCCCCTCTAATAAGGCCCCCTCTTGACACAATTCCACAAACCTTTGCAAAAACATTTGAATCTGGGTCTAATATCTTCTGGCAAACCTTTGTGAAGATTTGTCAAATGGCACCAAATTCATAAGCCTTTCAAATATTTTGGGACACCCTCTAATTTTGCTAGCTCTTGACAAAACAGCACCAACATGTGCAGTCCCATGAAGGGTCAGGCTAAAACCACCTTAACTCTTAACCCCCTTGTGTGCAGCCTATGACCACAATGATGACATCACAGATGGCATCACTGATGACATCACTGATGACATCACTGATGAAATCACTAATGACATCATCCATGACCGCTGATGGCATCACTGATGGCAGTACTGATGACATGACTGGTGACTTTGCTAATAGCATCATAAATGACATCAATGATTATTTAATTAATGGCATCAGACATAAGGTGACTACGTATTTGTTCATATTTAGTCCACTGTTTCGTTTCTACAAATATATTAGCATTTTAGAATAGTTCATAACAATGAGTACATTGTTTACAACAGTCAACAGCTAGACATGCATCATATCACTACTTCTGAAGCTTTCCGTTGTAGTATGTTAGTAAAAGATGATATCCTAATTGTAAATAGTACACTGCTTAGAATGTTCCGGTTTGTAAAAATATATGTGAAAAGCCATTTTCATGATAATATAATCTCTATATACATTTACAAAAACAATTAGTAGGAATAAATAGAAAGTGACACATGTCGAACCCTAATTATTTGCAATGTTTGGAAATAAACATATGTAAATACTCAATTGTTTTATTGTAAGAAAAATGTGTTCACGTATCATTGTCTAAACAACATGAGAAGTGATTTAGAACAAGAAACAACTAATAGGATATATTTTAAGAATGTTCCTACATAGGTATTGAAAAAAAGTGATTATAACTCTAAATGTATATATCTATAGAAAAGAAGTGAATATTTAAAATTCAACATTTTCTTGAAAACATGTACATAGATGTATATATCTTTCTGTGTGTCCTTTATAAGTGATTAACATGTTAAAATTGGAATAGAAAACATATACTGTACAAATTAAAAGTAATATTTAAATAGTATGAATTTTTGAATGCATTGACTTATGTGTATTTTATATGTGTTGTCATGAGTGATACTCACCAGTGATGTCATCATCAATGTCATCCGCAATGTAATCATTGTGGTCATAGGCTGCGCAACAGGGCGTGCAAAGTTAAAGTGAATTTCAAAGGATTTGTTGCATTAAGCTCTCACCTTATTGCCTCGGCAGCTAAAGTTTTCTCTTTGAATTTCAAAGGTTTTGTTGCAATGTATTGCTCACCTTAACGTCCTTGAAACTAACGTTTTTCGTTGAATATATATACATAATGAGTATGCACGGGTGGAGGAGAAGTTGGTATTGCGTTTACTTGCTCTAGAATTCGGGGCTGATACGTTGAGGATTTGGGCCACAGAATTGCCAGTCCTCCCCCTCTGGCTGGTAGGGGCACAGGGTGGGAAGTGTGCTCATCCGTCGTCTTCGGCTGAACTTACCTGATACCTTCTCGGAAGAGAATTAAAAAACCTAAGCCTGGACATGATGCAGACACAGGCCTGTCAGCGTAGAGCACTTAGTATTGACAGACTGTATAGATTTAGCCCAGCTGATCCCTTCAATGATTGATCATCTTTCACATTAAACCACTGGGTGCAGTAAACGCGTTAGGGTTTAGCAGCTCTACATTGTTTTGCTGCACTTTGGGGCTTGGTCTGTGTAAAGTGTTCTGCTTTGGCGGGAATTCCATTCTGCCCCCATATGCAATAAAGTGGTTCGGCTGTTTTGTGTCTGTGGGCAGAATTTCATGCTATCTCCTTATTCTCGTTCATATTATAACGAACTCACTGAGAGTTGCTTTCCATGCTCGCATTCAACTCCCCCAAATCATTCCGCCGTGTGTCTGCCTGTGAAATTGCAATAGGATTCCAGTTCTCACATTTACAGCATCATTATGGCTGCCGATTTAAGGGCCTTGGCGCCGGAGAAAATGTATTCAAGCTGTGCCTGTTACTGACAATTTACTGCGAACCATGACTGTCAGCACTCGGAGATGTATAAGCCAGCCACATCGCCTCTCAACTTTGATTAACACCTGGCATTCAGCGCCATGCCATTCACACTGTGCCCGAGCTGGCAAAGAGTTAAGTGAAGATGTTCTGCACAGGGACAAAGAAGACTAAATCTGCTTCACACCTCACAAGGTCACACCTAGATAGGAAAACAAAACAATGAGAGGCTAGATATCCATGCATCAGGGAAAGATTAACGTAAGCAAGCCAGAAAGCAGTTTAAGCATTGGAATGGTAAAGTCGCTTGCTTTTTAGTTTGACCTGTTAGGTGTTGCTTGCACCACCTGTAAGCTGAAACTATTGCATTAGAGTAGATATAGGGAGGAATGGCATATGAGGAGGGGTGTTGTTTGGATATTTGCCCTCCGATTGACTGCCCATGGTCATGCTATGGCTATTCCCACTGAGTTCCTGCCCCTCCCTGCCCAAAACGCCTCCTCCTTGGTATTGTTTATTCATAAAGCTCTTAGACACAAAACGAGTGCTTCCAAGCGCTCCAAGACATGAGGGGAACATGGGATACAATCACTCATAAGGCCTTGGAAAATTCTGAATGATATACAATAATAATGAGCATACTAGGCCCGACAGCGTTTCTGCTAATTCAAGTGCGTTAACAGATAGTGGCGGAAAGCACGGAGGGGGGAGGAGAGGGAGGTACATGTAAAACAAACTGATAATATGCAAGTGCGTGACAAGCCATGAGGGTAGGTGGGAAGGAAGAGGGAGGTGGAGGCAAGTAACAATTCAACAGCCATACTAGAAAACATTTTTTGCTAGAAAGAACACAGTCGACATTGAAATAAAGGGGGTGAGTCAGGGAGGCGGAAGGGGAATGGTTAAGTTGGTTGGGCGTTTTATAATGTGCCACTAATACAAGTGTTTCAGGTGCACAATTCTGGGGAGGGGGCAAGGGGAGACAGAGGGGCAGGGCAGACAGACAACAAACTCACTGGGTTGGATGCATTCAATTTGTGTAAGTGCGCAGACAGGAAGTGCGAGGGGTGGGGGATGGAATAAGTGCACCTAGTCCAGGAGTGTCGGGTTAGTGCAGAGGGTTATCTCATTTGGGGACTGCTTAATGCAGTCACTAGTGCGGGGGCCCAGCGGCAAGTGCAGGGACTGGTGTGGGTGCCTGGGACCTGTTAAGTTTCTGAGGTGATCCAGGAAACCAGTCAGCTAGCTGAGAGGAAGGAGCAGGTAGCAGATAGGGAACGGGGGTTAGCAGGGGAGAGGTGGAGAGAAGGCAGAGGAGAAGAGGAATGTCTTGAGGATTTTCCAGAATTTCAGGAGATCCGGCTCAAGGCAGAGAGAGGCCAGGAGACTGTTCCAGAGAGTGGGAACTCTTTGGGCTCGCTTTAGCCAAGCCTTACCATCAAACTTTGCACTCAAAGAGCCTGACAGTGTTTTTCAAAGCAGTCTTTTTGCAAGTGAATGACTTAATTTGAGTTGTAAACCCATTACTGGTGTAATAAAAATGTCTTAACCAGGTCTGGATTCAGCCACTCGATTTATAAACACTCTGAGTGTCCTGTTTAAAACAAGTATTGGCAAAGCCAACAGATTTGGCTTGTGTATAAGTATAGCGTTTGCCAGGCACTGTTATTAGATGCCCAGGTATTCATACCATTTTGCACCTGCTATCATCTATGGCCAGTTAATACCATTACCAATACCAAAGTGCTTGAGGCCTCACTAGTAAATTTGGGCTTTAAACAAATTATTAGTGCTCCGACCCACAATAAGGGGAATACACTTGACTGGGTAGTCATGCGCAAAGCTATAACAAGCAGTGTTGGGGTCTCTCCTTGTCCATGGTTGGACCATGCTTTTGTTCACTTCACCACAGTCAGTGAAAAACTTTTTTAAACAAGGGAAGTGACCAGGAACGTAAATAAACTAACCCAAAAGGCACTTGAACCGTGGCCTTTAATACTAGTGGAGCAAGTAAAAAGTATAATGCAAGCACATGATATTATGGAATATTATCAAAACACGATCGAAGAAGCAACCAATAGTTCAGCCCCTCTGAAAAGGAAGTGAGTTGTGGTAAAACCAAACAACTCATGGATCTCGTCTGATTTACAAAAACCTAAATCGAAAACCAAGAGCTTTTATGCTTGGAGAGCCACACAGCTTAATGAAGTTATGGAGGCCTATAAGAGAGCAGCTAAAATATACAAAGCAGCAGTTATAGTCGCAAACAAGTTTGATGCCAGGATTGATAAAGTGCAATCCCAAACCAAAGAATTATTTAAGATCTTGAAAGACCGAGAACATCCTTGTCTTGAGAGATCAGATGCCATTTGCGAAAGATGCAACCTGGTGTACCTCCATTCAGGAAGCCATGCTAGGGGAAACTGAAGCGCATCAAACATAACATTCATACGAGTCAGATGACCGCCAAAGCAGATACTATGAACTCAGATGTCTGTATGCACAAGAGAACACCCAATCTATTCAACTTCAAACAGATGTTAGAAAGTGAATTTGCTGCAATCATTGCAAAACTTAAACCAACCAGTTGCAAGGGAGACATGCTCTGCCACGCTGATTGGTGTCCTCTGTTAGTTTGCTAATTCTTCATTTAGGCAGAACTCTGTTCCAACTAAACTAAAAAAAAAACATTGATCAGCACACTGGTAAAACAGTCCGCCTATGTCCAACAGTGCTAACTAATTACCGACCAATATCAAACACCTTGTTTTTATTGAAGTTCCTAGATGGGGTTTCCTATGAGCAGGTCTCGATGCATCAGCAGGACCATGGGATCCTTAATAACTGTCAGTCGGGTTTCAGGCAAGGGCATGGGACAGAAACAGCCCTCCTTGACCTGAAGTCCAGATTACTTCAAATTCTGGATTGAGGGCAAACTGCGATGCTCATGCTCCTTGATTTATCTGCAGCTTTTGACTTGGTGAACCACAAGTTGTAGGTCACCAGGTTAAAGGATGTGGCGGCTTCAAAGACAACTCAGCTTGTGGATTAGTTCCTTCTTGAACAAACAATTGTCTAGAGTGTGTAGGAAAGAAGCAGAGGCAGAACTCTCTGTTTTGGAGTATGGCGTACCGCAGGCGGCCTGTTTATCCCCTGCCCTTGATAATATCTTTACAGTCCCTTTCTTTGACCTTCTGGAAAATAACTGAATTGGCTTCAAGAATTATGCAGATGACACACAGTGTGTCATCTCAGTAACTGGCAATCATTCAGAGGACGAAGAGTCTGTTAATAGAATGTATATGCTTATCCAAACTTGGATGCTTAGGAACGATCTGGCTCTTAATAAAGAGAAAACAGAATTAATGATGATTGGCACAGAAGCCAAATTAAAGAAGATGGGCAAGGAATATTCCAGCCTTATACTAGCAGGAAGTGATAGAAACATCTAAGATAAAGTGAAGACGGTAGGAGTATATCTGGATTAGAACTTGAATATTCGTGCTCATGTAAGCTGCTTAGTCTCCTCAACTGCGTATCACATCAAATTGCTAGTGCAGATTCACCCGTTTATCTCCCAAAGTATTTGTGAAACACTAGCCAAAGTAATTATAGGGTCAAAAACTGACTATTGTAGTAGTCTGCTCAAGGGCATAGAAAAGAAAGACAGTGCTAGATTGCAAATCTTCCAAAATAGCACTGTGAGAGTGACGACAGGCCTCAGGAAGAGGAACCATGTATCCAAAGTTAGATGCAACCTGCACTGGCTTCCAATTGAAGCCAGAATTCAATTTCACCTTCACTTTTTCACACAGAAATGCCTGGCAGGGGTTAACCCCATTTACCTAGGGGAAGTATTGATCAATAATGATTGTTCTAGGACCCTCAGATCCAATAACGTGTAGCAGTTTAAGATACCAGCTTGCAAGCTTACACAGGTGCAGAAGTGTTCTTTTGTACTTGCAACTCTGAGAGCTTGGAATTCTATTCTACCTGAGCTTAGTGCAATTAACATTACTGCATTGTTCAAGAAGAAACTTAAAACCTGGCTAATTAGATGAAGTGATCTGGAGTTCTCTCACGTAGCACGGCACTGTTAATCTTCTGCTTATGGCATTCCTTTCTGATGTTTCTTGTTTCATGTTGTATGCACCCGTAAGCCTCTGGGTCATTTGGTGTGCTATGTAAGTATTATAATGTAATTTAATGTAATACAGCTGTGCCTGGCCAGTGTCTCTCCCACACCAAGCGTTTGTCATTTAACTGGGTATTGACATATCATATGTCATGTACTTACCTCAAATGCATGTATGCTCACCAAGTACACAAATCATGCCTGGTCTCCATCAATTTGCCATACATAGTAAGGTACCCATTAGATTTAGCATATGTCCATTAACTGTTATCCAATCATATCATATGCCAAGCTGAGTAATTAATCAACATGTACTCAAATCATTTAGTAAATATTTGCAACAAATATTTGGATAGAACATTCATTTGTCAGGTATTGTCTTTTAATGCCATTTGCAGTTATTAAGTTCCAGGTACTATATATGCCAGCCTTATCAACGACTTGGAATGCCCTGGAACGATCTGAATACTAATCTTAAGAGATGTTCTATTCTAGCTCTTATTGTGAAAATACACAGCACACATTCCCAACCAATTCCTCTTTATTATATAGCAAAATCATTCAATACAATGTATATACTAATTAAATAAAGGAAAATCACAAAATGACAAAAACAAACCTATCACCAACAAGATACAAAATCCCATATGGGAACAAATAAAAACACAACAGCATCCTCGAGAGTAAAGGGCACCCCAGAGTCAAGCTGGGAGAACAGCCTTACTCCTAGCCTAATAAGTCTTTTCAATGAAATTGCCCCACAAATAAATACCATGTCATAAACCTCTACTCCTCTCTCCTCCCCTCCAATGATCTGTAATGAAATTCAAAGACACAATCCACAACCTGAATTTTAGGTATGTTGCCCTCAACCCCAGCCTTGCCATCAGGTCAAAATAGTTCTTGGGTCCCTTGAGAAATGTAAAGGAACAATAAAAAGCTACTCTGATTATAAAATGTGAGAGTCCACGTCTGTTTTTATATTATCCCTGTAAAGGTCCGGAGGATGTATACTGGATATAATCAGAATGATCCCTACGGTCAAGTCAACCCAGTTTGAACAGCAAGTGACTAACACAATTCAGACAGCGTTAAGAGACTGCCCCTCACAAGTCCTAAATCTCAGGCTGCTGATCCTTAAAATTCAAGGGTGCTTACTTGGGCCAAATCCTAGGGGGCAATCTCATTGGCTTTGTCTTGGCCTGTAAACTATTTATTTATTTATTTATTTATTTTTAAACGCGCCTAATACTGTACCTGAGTTTGGTTTATAAGCGTGGATCTGGGATTCAAACTTCTGTTGGTCTGCATGGTCTTGTTTCCAAGACCAGCACGTTGTCCCTGTGCTATCCTCCATTCACATTACTAACTAACTAACACTTTTATCCCCCAGCTCCACTCTGAAAAACAGGTTAGGCATACCTTGAAGCAGTGACGAAATATACTTTACCAAGATGTTTTCAGAGTACCCTAATTGCCCCAAATAGGAACTTTGCTAGAGCTCACTGCCAAATAGTTTTACAGCCATCACCCCTCTGGCCTGTCACACAGACATGGGAACAAGCAACAATCTGGTGCAGATGCGCCGGGAAAACCTGCAAATTCCCCCTTCCCATTGAGTCAGCGTGGAAACGATTTTATCAATCTATGGATGCCAAGATACTGCCAAGGAAAATATCATCTTCAGGTATTCAAATTCCAAGACCAACTCAAACCTTTCTTGAGTTTGGAACACCCTATGCATACCCATCTGCTTGATCCCCCAAATCAACAAAATGGTCTATGAAGTGTTGATGATTATCCTTTTAACCTTGCAGTGATCTTAATCCAGTGCCAATAATTTGATGATGCCTTTTTCTGTCTTTACTGGCAGTATGGCATCATCAGACAAAAGTAGAATTAGGACACGCTAAGAGCCCAATATCAGGACATCAGCTCTGGACACCAAATAAACAATCATACACATAGTTAGTTAAGACGTTAAAGAAATGTGGGTATCAGGACAAAGTTCTGCTTGACACCTTTCCCTGACCTAAAACTGACCTCCTGTTACCCACTCCACCCAAAGCAAATCAATGAGCCTAGGGTCAACCCTGACTACCCTGGCTGCTTCGCACAAGACGCCCCTGTTCATGGTGTCAAAAGTAGCTCATAAGTGAACAAAGACCATAAATGACTGCCATCACTTGAAGGTGAAACATTTCAGGACCATCCCCCTGTACCTCTAAAATAACATTGCATGTGTTCAAGTGTCAACCAGATTTCCCAGCAAAAACTTACAGAGGGATTTACAGGCAATACTGATGATAGAGTTGTGGTTATTGTATTGTATCCCTATACCTTAAAAAGTTGGGTGAGTTTTGAAAGAAGCCACTAATCAGTGATCCCACCATATTAGAATAATAGCATACAAAGGAACCCAAATATCAGGAACAGTTAATAATTGATCCTCCAGTACCCTGAAAGCAAGGAAGGCACTGGGAAAAACGGGCAACTGCCATGTTGACATCCTCAAGATCAAATTTGGCCACATGAAAACAACTCTCTTTGTGGAAAAACTGGTTGGGCATTATTGGCAAGTGTTCAATTTATGTCCTCCGGTGGCATAATACAGCACACTAAAATACTCTTCTCAAGCTCCACTTGTGACGTGACTTCCCACTTTAAGGACTAACTCTTTAAACCCCAATCCTCCCAATTAACCAGGGCCCAAAAGGCTTTGACATCCTCAAGATCTATCACCAGATTGAGAACCTCTCAAGTGTGCACTGTTGCTTCTTGCTTCTTACATTTAATCATCTTCTTATATTTCAAACATATTATCTGAAGGAGAAGGCCTCCCTGATCCAATCATTTTGAGCTCTTTTTGATACCCATGGAATTTCGAAGTTTTCAAGCACAGAGTACCCATCAAACCACCCAAAATCACCTAGGATTCATCTTCCAATTCTTTGTGACAGGTCCTCTATCCAATGATTGACAACCCTGGGTTTAGTAGAAGCTTCTGTTGAGCCTTCTGCAGTCATCATGTATCTAACCTCACCCAGAATGCTCCCCATATTTTAGTCACTAAGCACATGACCACCCAAGGATAATCACTAGTAGGAGCAACATCTTAGTGTATAGACTTGGAAGTCATGTTCTAGCTCAAAGCATTGTGGGATGTTTTAATCAGGTGACATCCAATTCGGGAGAATTTTCCACCCACCCCAAACCAGGCATTCACAATTTTTATTTTTTTTAATAAAGTTCTTTTTTCTGAATCTGGGACCCAAAATGTATTATTATTGATTCCCAACAGCCCCCCTCCCTTTTCGGCATAGGAAACATGCAGGGTTGTAAATAATGTCTATTTATTAATAACAGAGACATAAATTGCGTCAGTTTAAGCATACACAAATTATGCATCTATAAAAGTCCAACACCAGTGGTCAAAACAGCATTATTATGAAAAGTAACTTTTAAAACACATGCACCATGTGTCCATTTGGATTTTCCTTAGCGCACAACCCCCATGCTTTGAACAGTGAATGAGGGCTCTGGATAAAAGTATCATTTTATAGAAAGCCAAATTAAATCAGAAACACCCAGCCTATCAAAATGTTCTTATTCATTGCAAATTAACATTTTCCCCAATAAATGGGCATGCCAGAATATTAAACAGCTTTCTAGAAAACTGAATTGAAACATGCTACTTAACACTCCTGTATGTAATTTAATTGTAAACAGGAAAATGCATGCGTAACATGCATGTTTACTAGATTCCCTTCAGTGGTGTTCCTAGAGCATTAATATGTAAGGGTGTAGATTCCTCATTTTCAATGGGCATCTTAAAGGTTGGAAAATAGGTGGCAGTTAATAACCCATTGTCCCTTTTCTTGAATGTATCTGCACCAGTAACCAAACCCTGCTTGATGATCTAATACAGAAATTACTTTAGTGACTTTATATTTCTAGGTATGCACACAGTGAAATGTCCTTTTATCTTCTGTGTGTGTACACTGCGCAGAAAATAAGTCAATGGATCTCCCAGTATGCACACCATAGGATCTATTTCATCAGATCTATAATCCCAGAAGCACATATGCTCCTGAAATATTTGCTTATTTCCCAGTATGTAAAGACAGTGTATGTAGCTCCGCCCCTCAGTACTTACAAAGGACAGGGGCTGAGGTTTAATCTCGTTCCCTTTAGAGTATTGCTTACCTCAGGATTATTTCCCCTCCATATTATACTTCCATCTGAGTTTCTTTTGGCTGTCTCACAGAGAGGTGAGCATGCACTTAAATACTGATTCAGTTCTCCCCCTCAAGGAACAGATGGGTATCAGTTAGCAAAATGGGGTTTCCTTCCCTCCACAGCCTGGGCCCCCTCCTTCTGTATTGGTACATATCTGCTGTCCCTTTCACTGAAGAAGGCCTGGATATTTAACTCCAGATAGGCATCTCATAGAATGTGCTACTAGTAATCCATACAAATGGATAAAAAGGGATGCCAGTCTTTTCTATTCTCCTTTCTGCTGTTAAGAGTAATCCTTTCTCTCCTTCTTTCTCTCTATCAGTCAGTGAGTGAGTGTCTCTCCAGAATTTATGGGTTTGAACTTTTATAGAGCAGAAACACCACCCTTTTCATGTGCGTATTAGTTCTCGAATCTAATTGGTCAATGTATGTGATTGGACTTGGTTCCAAAAGTGCCATCACACTATGCCAACCCCTCCATAGACATTGCGCATATTAATGAAGAGGTCAGTCTGATGGAAGCAACGTCTAAATCCAGTGTCCCTCACAATTGATAACATGTCATCTTAGAGATTTCTGCATTAAACAGTTGTAACTTTCAATAACAGCATATTCCACACATCATGTTAATAATTGGTTCATCAGCTTGCTCGCAGCTAATCAAATCAAATAATGGAATTCTCATCTTGGTATGACATGGGATGTTTATGTTATAGATAACTTTTTTATCACTAATACTTTTATACAAAAATTCAATTACCATATCATGTCAACAGGCATGCTGGCACAGTTTCTATGATATATGCATCACTAATTGAGCTTGTAGATTTCCACATTTGTACATAATGATAATAATATGAACACATTAACAAATATTGTTTTGTATGAAACTGATAAGGCTTTTCCAGCTGAACATTTAAACAAACAAGAATTAAGTCTCTATGAGATTTGGTTCAAAATATAGCAAGAGAAATATGATTCCCAATGTAACTTCTATGGTGCATTGTTTCTCTTATTTACAAAATATTACATGGCAGATCTAATGTCACTGCCCAGTAAGAGAACATCTGGTGTGAGTTCCTTCCAGCTCAGTGTTGGGGATTGTGTTACTCCTGTGAATGTTGTTGTCATGGCAGATGTTCTGGGTAGTTGAGCTGGCACGGCCATTTATGATGTTAGTATCCCCCTACCCCTGTGAATGTTTTTAGGATCTGGCTACCCCAAGGCAGTCTTTCATTCTTGATATGTTTGATGAAATTCCCTCAGGAAAAGCCTGGCTGATTGAAATATCAGAATAGGTGAGAGATGACCACTACTGACTGCTGCACATGGTAAATTCAATGTATATTTTAAGATGTAAGCCTAAGCAAAGACATGGATGTACGTTGTAAATGGGTACCATTTGTTTTTTTTATTTCAATGCCTGCCTGTCTGCCTGAGAATCAGATCCAGGCAGACATCAGGCTTCCTGGTTCTGTTTATAAATCCTTGATTTTCATCTCCTCATGGAAAGGCGAACCATGCCCCCTTCCTGCATGTTGTTGCTTGGAGGTTATGAGTTAGAATACCATTTGTTTTTACATTTTCACAAAACACAACAACTTTGTAATGTTTATTTTTGCAAACACACTCCTTTCACAACTTATTTTTGTTGACATCTCTGTATGTTTCTTTATTCAAAGCTAATTTTCAGTCCTGTAAAGGGAAACGGATACAATGCTAGGCCCAATTGTTTTTTTTTTCTTTTTCTTGTGAAAAGCTGTGGTTTACATCTCAGATTGGACAGTTCTCTATTTTAATAACAGTTGGTGGGATTCTTGCTTGTGACTGAAAAAATGTGTTTATGTGCTTTATCTTTTAATTTAGGTCTATATTCTGATTATAGATGGGATGCAAACATTGCACATGTCCCCACATGAAGAGGTTTCAGATGCTGTACACAGGCTACCGCTCACATTTTTGTTTCTAAAATGACAACTTTCTTGCTTTGGATTAATTTCATTGCATAGAATTCGCTACAGCATATACCACCTGAGGCAGGGGGCAAAATGTGTTGTTCCTGTTGATCTCCCAACTTACCCCACAATAAATACTAAAACATGCCAACAAGTGGTTGTTGTAGCTCTCAAGTCAATTTACCACTTCCATGTCATAAGCTAGGTGTCAATAGCCAGATGGGACCAACATATAATCAATGAAGCAGCTACCTAATGCTACATGAAAAGTACAGTAAAGTGTAGCAAGCATTCCCATATTGTACCGCAAGGCCATATCTACATCTTTTTATCAAGCTTATTGGGATGGCCAGGAAGGCCTGCAACTGGGAGAATCTGTTTTCATTCGTGGGTTGTTGGTCTCCTATCCGATTTCCATTAATGCCCCCTCACCTAAATACTAATATATTTGAATCCCCCATTCTCCAATTTCCAAAGGAGATTACCCAGCTGAGGGATAGAACCATTCTTGATCACCTTTTGTAAATATTAGTGGAGCAAAAGGGGGGACTACCAGGTTCCCTGTCCAGTTTCAAATGTGGATGTGGGAACCTATCATAACCATCACAACCTTAAATCTAAAATATATAGCTTTCCAAGTTACAAAGCCACCATAGGGTCTTACCCTGGGTGTGGGGAGCAGGGAGGTGGAACATCATAATCCCAGGATTGTGACTGGATTGGCCAAGACTATTGTAGCATAATCACATCCAGCTCCCCAGATACCTCTTGCCAGTCTAGCTTTCTAAGCTTACCACCCACTCTGTAATATTCCAACTCAAAACATGTAACTGTTCTGTCAGGGTCCTAACTCTGTTAGCCCCTCACACCGATCTGAAATGAAGTCACCGCCCCTGCAATCCCCCGAACATCCACCCTGTCCACCACATCAAAACTAAGTCAATCAATCACACCGGGGTGTCTTTCTTCTGGCTCTACCATCTCATTATTTACCATCCATGTGTTAGCTACGGGTGCCTTGTGTAGGCTGATCCCCAATACGCAATTTTCCCTCCCAGGCGTAGTAATAGGCCTGATAATCTACCAATTCCATATTGGAATTTGGACAGCATACAGGATCAAGAGAGTACATTTCATTGAGATTTCATTTCTTTGAACCTGGGGCTAGGGCTAAACTGTGCTACAGAAAGTAAACCCCCACCAGTGATACATCCTTTGTTTAGCTTAACTCTAATGCAGGCTGTGCCCAAGTGGTACCATTCTCCAATCTTTCAATATCTACAATGTCACAACTTTTTTTTTTTATTTGGTTAAAAAATAAATCTTTGCAAATTGTATTTCATTACAGTCATGCAATTCAACAGTTGTGTTAATTGACTGCAACCAACAAGCGGGTTAAAGAAAATAAGAAAAACTTTATGGTGCCATTCGTAATATATCAAACATAGAAAAAAGAGGATATAACAAGTCATACCAAAAGAGATGCTACTATAATATGTCACAGTTTCTTAAAACCAGAGGGGATGTGATTAAAACAGCTTGACTGAAATAAACCACTTAGTCATACAATTTACACACATTTTTTAAAAATCTTAAAACTGCTAATTTAAGTGATATGATTTCCTGTTTAAAATTCTTAGCCAGAGGTCATGAACACATACTCATTGTACCCATCGTAGCTTAGTTATATATTTACCTAATTACTCCGTTCTTGAATCCCTGAATGCAGAGTAAAAGAGAATGAAATGCAAAAGTGTATCCCTAGAATGTATCATGGTGCAGAATCTACAGGTAGGGAGCGGCACCCGCCCGGCCACTCCTTCTAATAACAATGATCTCATTAGTAAGCAAAACGTTTAACTTAAAACGCATACAATTATTTCGAGCCCATCTCGCTGGAACCGTAGGTAAACTTAGGAACTACTTTTCCTAGGAAATATTTCAACACTGATACTAATGAAAATGTTCCATACTTACTATCTGTTTACACTTTTGAGCTGCTAACAATGTCACTACAAATAATTAATATGCACCCCCTCCTTCTAAACCAGAGTTTTACCTTGTTAATCAAATAGTTGTAAAAAGTCCTAGTCTGATTGTGACCCTGTATTCCCACAGGGGAAAGGAGTGGAGGCACATTGTCAAGAACAGCAAAGGAAGAGTGAACCTGAAGAGGGTGGATGGTTGCTGAGGGGTGCAAGAAAAACGGACAGATCTCTTAAAATCTTTGGGAAGCTTAGGGGAAATAAAGGGGAAAGTGGCATATCTGTTAAACGTATGTCATTCTGAGCCCCACCAAAAGATTGTTAAGATTTCCCATTTCACCATAGTGCACCACCTCCATGATCCAACAATCCATTGTCAGAAACAAATAGTTGGCCCTTAATACAAAACATGAGGCTTGGAGCATCTCTATATCAGATATAGATTAGGCAGACTCCTCATTTGGGTGGCATGGACATAGATGGTTTGTCCTTTCCTTCAACAGCTTTATTAACACCTTTCTAGAGCTTATTTAACTGACCTCACTACTACTACTCCATCATCCATACTACTACTCCTTCCTCCACACTACTAGTCCATCCTTCACAGTACTACTCTCTGCTTCACATTACTACCCCTCCTCGATGCTACTACTCCCTCCTTCCCACTTCTACTCTCATCCACATTACTACTTCCTCCTCTACACTATGCTACTCCGTCACCCACCTTCCACCAAGTATTCATTCACTCTGAATAACTCTTTACACTGTTCTTTTTAAACACCGGCCATACAAACACAGACTTGCACACTATAGCCAATAACTCACCTGCTCCACAACTCGGCTCCATCATCTGCTGCTGCGGCCTCCCCCCTACTGGTGTTTTGGTCATCCTCCACCTTCACAAATCACCCACCCTTCCTGCTTCCTGTTGTCGGTGTTTATACATTTCCCCTGTCCAGAGTTGGGTGTCTTTGCCTAACCAACCTTGCCTTTTCTCCCCAGGGCATGTGTGTAAAGTGCAAACTCTTAAATAGTGGGCTAAGCTGCGTCCACTTACTCGACACAGTCTCACAGCATAAAAGAGATGGCAGCTGGGAATTCCTGTTTGTGTTCCGGGAACTGTTCCACCTGGTCCCACAGTTAATTATTTGCGTGAGGGTGGGCATGGCTCCCCTTTAGGTACCCGGTGGACTAGGAGGCATCTGTCTGGTTGCGTGGTCTCACCACGATTTCTGGACAGCCCTGAAAGGTCCTTGGGTCTTCTGCCTATTGTAGCATCTTCCGTGTGCGGCTTTCTCATTCTCTGCAGCTTCACATTGCAGTTTTTGGTGGTAGCTTCTGTCTGTCATTCCGTCCCTCCCAGTCGCGGTATGGTGCAATCTCTGGTATTGGTCTGGTGGTGCGGCTCGCTCTGTTTTTAGTGCAGAATTCTGTGGCAGAATGCTGATCACCCAGATCTCTTTTCTACTTTTCATTTTAAAGTTCTGAAAGCAACAAAAGAACAGTGTCATGTTTCTGTTCTTGGATTCAAGGCTGTAGAGAGTGGTGCTCTGCACAGTAACATACTGGCACAAGTGAGGGACAGGAATGTGGGCCCTCTCAACTGTCAACATCCGCCTCCATCCCCCTCAGGGGTAGGAATGGCTCTGGATTACTCCCCTCTAATCCTCCCACCCAAGGCTGAGAGGGGCTCCCACCCGTTCTTGACATTCCAGGTTGCTGGCATTCTCACACATATTGTAGATGCTGATACCACCAATGTTGCTAATCCCCATGTGCAAACTCTCTCTGGGCTTTCCCCTGCTACAGGGAACACATCCATTGCCTGTAATGTCATTGTGCGAGCATAAAGATTACTGCTGCATGTCTTCTATAAATGTCATGCTAGAGACACTGGACACAGAAGAGCTATAAATCTGATCTTATTTAACTTGTGCCACGTCTCTTCAATACACTAAACAATCGTTTGTTCAGAATACCCAAAAGGAAGCTTGTACGTGCTCGCTGCTTGCCTTCCAAACCCTGCTGCTACATTCAGAATAGCCGGAAATGTGTTTAGGGAGAAATCTGGAGCAAGGCAATCCTGTTCCTTCCCCTCTTGCTACCCTGATTCCAGGAAGGCGGAGGTGAAAATTGAAATAGTAGCAAAAGAGGCAGGTGTCCATGCCACGCTTCTCTGCAGCAAATATCTGCATAGGACACTTGTTATGCTGCTGTCTATGTCACGGTGATACACGAGCAGTGGAATAAGATAAAGCAGACACACAGACTGCCAACAACAGGTACTTGCATCCAGTAATCCTGTGACAAGGCAGAATGAAAGGAGACGACAGTTACACATGTGTATACCGCAGGGCTGAGAGCTGTACGATGCCGCGCAGAGGCCCACAAAATAAAGTGTGCCCTGTCCATTACATGGCACATCCACTATATCTGTGTTAGGAAAAGGACCCTCGCTATCCAACTCAACATATTGCATTGTATGTAATTCAATTCAGGGCAGTGCCATTCGGACTGGTGGCTGTAGAGAGGTCATCCTGCCAATGTGGAGCAAGAGATCATTTCCCAAAGAGCCTGGAATGTGCCATGCAACTTCTGCGTACACACACCAATATCAGGAAGTGTAACATGCATGCTCTTTGCTCCCCAGAGAGTTTATTGCTAAATCACTGAGCGGCATATTTATCCCAAATTGCCTTGCTCTTTGGGTCTTTTACATTCACTCCTATCCTAAGTACTCTCTCTTTGCCTTTTTTTGGAAAAGTTAATTTGTGCTGTAAGTTTTGAACCACGTCACTTTCCAGCAAATCTCTCCACGTCTTCCCTCTGCTGACACCCACATCTCAATGTAACCCTCTTTCCTCATGCCTGTGCTAGTTTGTTTGAGGCTTATTCGATCATCAAAGCCGGCCTCCTGGTGTGGATTGATGACAGATTGCCCCTGTAATGTGCTCGCTATGGACCCCTCACCCCCTTGTGCTTTGATACAGACCTACTTCATGCATTGCATTGGAATCCATTTGCGTTTGGACTCTTCCTTGGTCTCCTGGATGCTCCAATTCTTTTGAACTTTTTCTGTACTACCTCGTTGGACTTGTTTGCTCTCCCTTCTTCCATGAGGTTTTCATCTGTCTTCTGTCCTCTTGTGGTAGGTCTGAAAATACTTCTGTTCCAATTAACCACCTGCCTCAATCATATTCTTCAGTCTAGAGAAACTCCAGTTTGTTCACCTGCAGCTTTGGGGTTTGTGGGTTTTGGCAATCATTTCCTCCCCTCCTGTTCTTTTACTCAGCTGGTGTGTGTGCATTTCCTTCCTCAGACTAATCATCCATTCCTGACAATCTGTGCTATAACACCAGTCTCACTCTGTCTGAGGGCAACCCAGAGCCGAACAAAATAGTGTTTGTTTTTCTCAATAAAAAAGGACCAAAGTAACTGAAGTGGAAAGCACTGTGCTGGCATGATTCGGAGGGGCAGTTGCCTCTGCATGTGTTCTCTGGATATGAAAAAGAACAATGCACATAGCAAGTGTCTGCATACAGCTGATCTGTAAAGAACACAACCTCTTTGCCAACATCCACTGCTTATCTATTTGATTAAACTCTAATAGCAGTCAACTGAGGTTGTTAGTTATGGCAATCATCCTAAGTGCAGATATTTTGCTTCTTCATCTATTTGAGAAACACTGGGGGTCATTACGAGTCTGGCGGTCTGGAATTAAGGGTGCCGGTAGCAACGTATCGGCACCCATTCTGGACCACCAAACTACAAGTCTGTGGCTGGGGCCGGTGCTCCCGTCTCCCCACTCCCATGGAGTCCTATGGGACTTCATGGGAGTGGGGATTAACATTTGTGGATGCCTGACCTCCCGATTGAACAGGACTTGTAGTAACCCGGTGGCACCGGGAAGTCAGGTGCCGGTGCAGAGTTTCGAGTCTGGCCGCAACCCGCCGGAATCTCTGGCAGGGTTACCGGCAGACTCTTAATGAGGCCTGCTGTGTCTACCATCACCTAATTCGTGTGTAGCTCACAACCCCTTCTATATTCTGCTTCAGCACCTTTAATTTAATGGTGCCATCGAGATTGATTAAGAGTGGGGTCTTGTTCTAATATGCAGGACTGTGAAAGCCTATTAGTGAGACTTGAAGATGAAGACGCTATTATGGATTATTTGTAGTCGCATGGTGTGATCTTGCATGTCAGCCACACAAAAGCAAAAATGGCAGTATTTTATTTCTCATAGGCCCCTGGACATACTCGGGCAATGGGCAGAGTAGGAACTGCGCCATATTCAGGTAGGCAATGTGGTGAAGAATTTTATTGCTTGCAGCTCACACACATGAGAGCCCATGAGGGTGTACAGTGTGATGTTAGAGTCTGCCTGAGGTGCGGGTACTGCTAGTGATCTGTGACAAATCACCAATGAAGGTGGGTTTTCTTCCCAGAGAACCCAAACATTGATCACATGAGTGTCAGACACCATATCAGGTCTCATGTGTATTGGAAAGATATAGAAGCAGAGGATTGTGTTATTTGGGCATGCATAACAGAATTATACATGTCTTGCATGGTGTTGTAAAACCATGCCCCCCCACAATCTTACTGACTCTTCTGTATGAACCTCATCGCACACTTACACGATACGAATGTCAGAAGGCCTAGTAAGGCTGTTTTGTTTTGTCATCCCTCTTCTCACCGGCTTGTCTTGTTGCGCGTTGAAACACATTGTGTATAGGCGCATTATAAAAACCCAATACAATAATTGTGCAAAACCCTATAATTCCCCAGGATTTCAACCACCGTCCCTGTCCATTTCTGTGCAGCTGTATGGAAATAAATGTTGACTCTACCATTGCTGCCTGGATTGTTTATTGTATTTTTGGCTGCTCTTGTTTACAAAATGTTAACATCTCATACATTCATAATTCAATACCAATATAAACATCAGAAAGAAAGAAAAATAAGAAACTTTAAAATAAGCACTAATTCGACTTAGTAAGACCAGGCTCGTCCAGCATTCTTATCACCTCCACAGTAAAAAAAAAAAATAATCATTTCCACCACTCAAACTTTGCCATACTTCTTGTGCTAGGTCTTTCCTTCCAATTGGGCAAAATCTACTCAGAATGTGCGTTCTAATGGTTTTCAGAGCCGCACATTCTACCATTAGATGGAATAAGTCTCCTTATGCTCTTTACAATAGAGACATAGATCTATATTTTCAATTGTGTGAGCTGATCTCTTGGCCATTATTTCCTCTGTAGGCAATAGGTTGAGGTGGAAATGCAGAAATGGACTCCTTATTCGAGTACATGGGAATTGCTTTAGATATACAGGCAATGAGTCCAATGGTCTATCGATTCTGGCCCAGGTGGTATGAAGTTTGTCATTTCTAACCATAGTAATGGTCTCAATCTAGACTCTTTTAACCTTTTTTTTTATTCAGTCTGGGGTTTCTCTCCTTCCCTTATTACATTCAAATAGACTAATATCAGTAGCGTTAGCCATATCCATGAGAAAATGGGAATTAATCGATTCTAATTCCTTATTCAAACGGTGTTTATCTAGATACCAAATTGAAGCCTATACTTAAACGTTCACTAGCAATGTGCAGAAGCATCCTGAAACATACAAGTGTGATCGGAATATTTATTTCAGGGTTGGGCGATCTATGGTTATGTTAGTGCATGAAGCTCTCGGCTGTATGATCACTTTGTAAAATGCACACAAACACTAGAAAGCAAGAAGGGGAGAGCAAAGCAGACAAGAGCCATGTGTTTTTGGTTCCAACTCCCAAACATGGTTCAAAAGTCATTATTGAGATCTTGAATAGGTTCCAACTAAGGGACACCCCCCTCCCTCATTTTCCCCATATTTCCATCCACACTGCCCAGACTTCCCTAAATCCCAAGGTGGTTATTAGTGACACCCCTGCTGTATAATTATGACTGCCTAGTACTGAGGCTGCCTAAAGACAAACACCTTCTATATCTTACTCTTTACAGGGCCCACAAGTAAAATTCTATCAGGGAGTGGTGCCTTCAAACTACCCAGCTCTCGCTCAGTCTCTCTCACACCCTGATACTCCTCACCCTGATGTTCCTTTCTGCCCTTTTAATCTCCTCTTTTCTGTTCCTCCCACTCTATAATTTCTCTCTCTCTCTCTGTTTCTCTTTCTCTTTCACTCTTTCTGTCTTTGGTCACTCCAAGCACTTACTCTCACCTTTAATCTCTTCTTCTATCCTTCATTCTACACACCATTACTCTCCTCTCCCACTACTCTATGCTACCCTATTCTCTCTACTACTAACCACTCTTACTACTCTCTCCTCCACTACTCTCCACTCTGACTCCTCTCTACTACTCTCTACTCCCACTACTCTTGACTATTCTCCTCCCACTGCTTTCTACTATGAACTCCAATTTATCAATACTACTCTCCTCCGACTGCTCTCTACTCTCCACTCCCCATTCTCAACACTCCACTATGCTCCTCCGTCTCCCACAGTCACCCTTCTTTAATTCACTCAATCATATTTTTCACTCAGCCTTACTTCCTTACATTCTCACTTAATCTAACTCACTCACCAACTCCCCATCCATGGACTCTGACACCAAAGTACCACTTTCTATCATCAACAAATGTAATCAACTTGCACACGCTCTCTGCAATGTTCTTACATGTTCCATTCCACAGTCCTTCCTTCACCTGGTCTATTGGTCCAACTTCTCCTCCCTTGACCTCAAGCGAACAGCCCACACTCCATTGATCCTTACATGTCCCTTTATTCTACTCCTCCCCCTCCCATTGGCCTTCAAGCTCACCTAGGTCTCCGAGCCAATCATTACCTTCTTCTCTCCCATGGGCTGGATTACACAGATGGGAACAAATCAAATCTGCAGGTCCACTGGTAACCGGAAATGGTGGCCAACCATAATCAAAATCTGATTCCAAGTACATATTCCGCATGGGATGAGAATCTAAATTGCTGATCTGCAGTGAGTGGTGTTCTGCTGGCTTGCTGTTTGCTGCCAGCTCTCTTGTTTGTTTGTTTGTTTGTTTGTTTACTCAGTTTTAATGTGCACCTGACCCGAAGGTAACAGGGCGCAGCAGTAAGAAGGTGCAAAGCTTACAAAGTTACAATTTGAACAAGTTACAAGATAATACATAAAAGCATAGAATAACAGGAACAATTTACAAAAGACATTAGAGGGCATAAGACATTATAAATGACATTGGAGGGCAGTAAAATATATGAGCAGTTACAATTCTAAGGATGCAGCTGATGTACAATAGGGTGGATGGGCTGGTGGGAACAGGCATTGTAGGTAATTAGGTGATTAGAAGTCATTAGAGTTGACATGTTTAATGAAATTCTTTCTAAAGTATAGGTAGGGTTGGTCTACTCGCAAGTTAGGTGGCAGTGAGTTCCAAAATTGGGTAGCCTTCACAGGGAAACTGTTACCACTGATCTTGGTAAGCCTGAATCTAGGTACTACAAGGCAGTTAGCATTGCCGGCTCTGGTGGGTCTTAAGGATGTTCCTTAAGGATGTTCTTCTGTTTAGTATATCCGTAAGGTAGCTAGGGGCAGCGTTATTTAGGGCTTTGTGGGTCAGAGAGATAATTTTAACTGTATTTTGTGGTGAGTGGAAAGCCATTTATGTTGGTGTCTAATAGGAGAGATATGTACTCTATTATTTATGCCAAGTGCTCCTCTTAAAGCGTTGGTTTGTAAAGTTTGTAGCCTCTGGATGGTGACTTTATTGGCATCACGGTAGAGGGCATTACATTAGTTGATTCTGGAAAGCATTAGAACTCTAGCCAGAATCATACAGCTGTTATTGGAAAGGAAAGGCTTGCCAGCTCTTATCAGCTTGCAAGTGTAGGCCAAGGATTTTACCTGTTTGCTAAAGGAAATGGTAGAATCAATGTAAAAGCCAAGGGTTTTTACTTCCTTGGAAACCTTGATGATATTGCCGTCAATGTTAAATGAGGAGTATTTGTGGCCTAGTTTATTAATGTTAGAATTTGTGCCCAGGATTAACAACTCCGTCTTATCATCGTTCAGGCATAGACCGTGGGTGGCAATCCAAGCCTGGATGATAAAATATACCCTATTCACCAACTGCAGGTCCTTACTATGATCCCCAGAAAGCGGGAGGAGAATCTGTGTATCATCTGCATAGTTAGTATAGGTGATACCAAGAAGGTCCAGATCATCGAACAAAGGTTTGGTGGAGGTCTTGCTGGAGCTCACCTACACCATTCTGTTCTCAGCAGCCTAGGAAGGCAAGAGAGAAAACACTTGTCAGCATGTTGTATAGCAGGTAGGTGATGATCAAAAGTGGTATTCTACAATTGTAAACTGGCCTGTGAAGTGGGGGCAGAGACTCAGTATCCCTCGCCACACTTCTGGGGCAGGAAGGAATGGCTCTGGCAAGCACCCTGGTAGGCCTCCTGAGAGGGGTCCCCATCCTCCAATCACTGGGTCTGGTCCCTGACCCTTTCACAATTCCTAAAATTACAGTGGTATGCAGAGGTCTTGAGTGTGAGAGGGAGTGCAATCTAAAGTCTTGCATTATAGAATTCTCTAAGGTCCCCCCTGCATTTACTGCTTTCCATTGTTCAGGTGGTATTGTATGTGAAGGCACTGAAGCATGGGCGGATACTTGAAAATGGATGTAGAGGTTGGTGGGTGTTTAGTTTAAATGGATTCCTAATCACACAGAGACACATTAAGACTCAAAGATTAAATGAAAACTATTTCTCAAATAGCTTTCAGAATATATTTCATTTATCTTTTGCAATGAAGTTCAGTGGAACCACAACATGTTTCAGGATATTCGTCACCCTTTGTGAAATGGTCTAAAAATTAAAAAATGTATCACCTTTGAGCAACAAAACTACTATCTCCATCTAAGTCTAATTACCAACCAGCAGCTTGTGTCATTAGACTTTATCTCTCGACATAAATCAACATTTATCATCAAGAGGTTGATCTGAACACCCGTTGATGCACTCTCCTTAATCTCTAGCAGTTGTACTGCAAAGACAAATCTCAATGGGCCCGATTCATGGAATTTATTGTGCGGACAATAAGGTACTTGCGTGCCATTCTGCGTGCAAATCCCTGTTCCTTCGATTGATGGAATCAAATGCACTGTCCTTTCCTGGCCTTGCGTGGAGTTCGCACTGGCTCGGCATGTCTCTGTAAACCGTTGTGGGAGTTACGTGAAATTCCACGCACAGCGTGGGCATGGCTTGTGCAGAGGGCTGGGAAGGGGGCACACCACCAGAAATTGGGTAGAACTTGTGAATAAATGGGCGTCCCGAGGGACGACCACAATTGCGCGGCATAAGACGTATTCAGGGATTTGATCGTGCAACCTCTCTGCCAGGAAATGGCCATGCAAGTCCTTCATACTGTGCGAACGCAGGCATAAGTACACTTGCATGTAAGATTTGCAGCGTGGGGTTGAATGTCGTATTTTGGGGTGCATGTACTCAACCAGGGTTCTGATGTAATTTAGGGGTGCACATAAGTAGGGTAGTGGGTGCAGGAACAGTTTATGTGGGTTTGCATGCAGATTTTCTGAGTTTAGACCGAGTTACCAAATTTTCATATGCAGGTTGTCAGCGTGCCGGGAAAAAGCTACAGGGATTCTGCGCAGGGTCCCTCAAATGCAGGCTTGTAGGGGACCCCACGTAGTGTTTAAAGGGTGTGTGTATTTGCGCCCAGGGAGCGCACAAATAGCTTATTTGGCTGTTTATGCTTTGCGTGTGGGCGTGTCGGATGCGTTCTGGCCGCGACTTCCGAATACGGTTACTTTCCGCAACCAATCCCATGAATACGTGGGTTGCACATTTTTTATTCTGCATGCATGCTGGTGCAATGTCCTTCTCAGCACACGCCCCTTGCAGGATTTCTGCACACATTACCATGAATAGGCCGAATAATGTGCTTTTCTGTCCCTGTGTTCAGAGAGAGCGCGAGAACAGACTTCATAACGCTTTAGTTTCTCACAATTTCAATACTGTTGTTTCATATAGACTTTTCATTTGTCTTTGGTGAAACAAAAGCGGAAATGTTTCTCTTTTTACAATATATATTTATGATGAAATGTTGGGTGTTTGTTGACACGTTTCTGATCCTCGAACTAGTAGTTCCCTTGATTTCAGACTGCAGAGATAAACAAACTCTGCCTCGTGAAGGACATAACAATGTTCTTAGCTCTGGAACGTACTGGCAACTTGAAAACCAAAGTGGAAGAACAATTTCAGGAGAATGTCCAACAATATATCATTACCGTGACTGTATTCTGGAAATCCACCAAATAAATGTGAGCAGTGCAAGTTACAAAACATAAGGAAATGAAATACAAGAAACAATTCAGCCAGCTGGGACAGGCAGCATTATTTACTTACATGTAGGCCTTTGTTACAGCTCTGGTAGAAACATTAAAACAGATGGCATTTTAGAAATGCTGCTTGTTTTAATACTCACCATATGCCTGCCCTCCAGGTAGTGGTAGTCCAAGTTGAAAATCTTTCTGATTTTTAATACATTTTAACCTCCATCCAAGTGAGAGGAAAAATTACAATACGTCCCCAGAACATATTAAAATGATTTCACCAGTACAGAGGGGAATGCGCAAGCACTTTCCTTTAATACAGGAAACATCTTTTCTATTGGTATTTACTAGGGGGCTGAAAAGTGGGCATCTCACCACAATCACCATGTAATGCAGAAAAGGGTCAGTCTAGACCCTTTTCTGCATAGAAACAGATCTACTTTACCACTACTTTCCTTACGAGGAAGGAAAATGAATAGTATTGCCACAATGGATAAAGATGTACTAACAAGTACATGATAGGGGGTGTGGCTTGGCTGTGATGGAGGTAGACGCATGAGTGCTCACTCCGAGCCTGTAATTTTAATAACATGGTACCATATGCCCTAATCTGGAGTATTTCCACCTCAAACCTACCCCACTTACCTTTGGTGACCAGCTTCCACTCCGGACCAGGTTTCACATCCCTGGGGATTACTGAGACGGACTCCAACGGTCCAAGACGGTGCAGTGGTTGGCACGGCTGCCTGTGGACATTTCTTGTGAGGAGTGGCTCGGGGGGCTCCGTTACGCAAGGGCACAGATTGAGTTGGGCTAGTCCTACAGATTTATGGACCATGCCATATGGCGGCCGAATACGTTAATGCAGGCGATCAAGTTATTTTTCTTCATGTGGTAGTGGTATGAATAGTGATTTATTGTAGCTGCTTTATTTTCCTCATTATTCACTTGATTTTCCTGACTGATCATAACTTCTGCTGCTTTTCTCTATCCACGTACACGCTCTTGTAGTACTGCCTTTATGTGTACACAGTATAGCATATTGTATCACTAAGCAAGACTGCTCTTGCTATTAAAGACACACAAGCGTTGGGCCCCTCTATCACCCATAAAAGATGCAAAAAGTCAGGCTCCTCCCCCGTTGGCAACCTCTAATCCTGGTATGGATGTGCTTCTTCAGGAAATAAGGTCACTTAAGCCATTTATTAAAGCCACAACTAAGACATTTCAACAACCTAATGACAGATGGAGCTCATTTGAAAATGGGAGGGGTGAAATGGAAAACAGATTAAGAAGGGTGGAGGATATATCACCCAGAGATCTACATCTAAAATAGGCTGTTAAAGATCAGCACAAGTAATAATGAAGAGCTGGAACACAGAGGCACACATGACAGCCTTCGTGTTGTTGGTCTTCCTGAGGGCTGTGAAGGGAGCAAAGCTATCTCATTCTTACAAAAAAAGAAATGTCAAACGTGGCTGTTTTTTGCATTTTATTTGTAATTCAAGCTTGGGTGTTTTCTTTTACATTTAACTTTGGCCATTGATTGTAACCTGCTAGCCCAGTGACTGTTCTATACCGCGATACGTGCTTACTCCTCCCTTTGCCTCCTCTCTTCCCACTCACGGCGCTTTCCGTTTCTACCATCTATTCTAACTGCTTCTCTATCAACTATCCTTCCCTTCTCACTAAGTCTGGAAAGAACCACCTCGATTCTCCCTGTCCCTCATCTCTGCTCTTTTGTGACCTTTGCGATTCCCTCTCCCTCGCTATCCTCCCATCTGGCCCAACGCACTCTGCAGGACACACACTGGATGTCCTGATCTCCTCTGGCCTCCACCTCTCTATCCCTCTGACCACTCCTCTATCCTGGAGTGACCACTTCCTTCTCTCCTTTCATCTCTCACTCTCTTCCCCAAGCTAAGCTCACACCAACACTGGCACCTACCTTCACGGACATCCAACCTATGAAGCTTGTGTCAATTGAGGCTTCCACAGCCACCTTCTCTCCCCCCTACTCCTCTGGCTGACTCACACCCGGATACAACCCTGTCCCTTCTCTACTCTTCTATTTCTGATACTCTTGATGCTCTTGCCCCTGTCATGAGGATCTGCCTGAACTCCAAAGCCAAGTGCAATTCCTGGTACGACTCTGACCTAGCTACAGTTAAACGTAAGTGTAGGGCGGCCGAGAGGAAATGGAGGGCTTCTTGTTCATCCTCTGACAAACTGGCCTGTCACCTGCTCCAAAGGCAATACTGACTCTCTGCCCGCACCAAGAAGAGAGTCCACATTCAAGCCTGTGTCTCTGCAGCATCTAACAACTCGGCCAAACTCTTTAAAATGTTGAAGGAGCTTGCCAACCCTGCTGCAGTCTCTACCCTTCCCCTCGCCTCCCAATAGCTCTGCAATTCCCTTGCCTCCCACTTTATCTCTAAAACCCAGGACATCCTGTCCACCCTATCCTCCCCTCCCCCTCCTAGTCCCTCTCAGTCTGTGCTTGCTGACTCCCCTTTAACCATCACCCCACCATCCTTCTCTTCCTTTCCTCTGGTCTCCCCTGATGAGGTCGCTAGACAAGTCCGATCTATGAAAGCCTCATCAAAACAGGTTCATCCCTGTTCCTCTAAAACCATCAAGGACCACATTGACACCCTTGCTCCGGCTGTTGCCGATTTCTGCAACCATTCCTTTGCCTCAGGATCCTTCCCCTCCCCTCTGAAGCACTCCCTTGTGCAACCTCTTCTCAAAAACCCACAGCAGATCCTTCCTCTCCAGCAAACTATCCCCCTATCTCCATTACTGCCTTGCTGGGCAAACTCCTGGAAAAGCTGGCCATATCTCAGCTTAACCTTCATTCTGATTCTATTGGCTGTCTCCATGACCACCAGTCTGGCTTCAGAATGGCCAGAAGCACGTAAACTGCTCTCCTGAACATCCGTAAAGATCTGCTCTCCAACCTCGACTCTAACATTCCCTCTGTCCTCATCCTACTCAATCTCTCTTCTGCCTTCGACACGGTCAACCATACCATCCTGCTCAACCGTCTCTGTGACAACCTGGGTATCACCGATCAGGCTCTGGCCTGGCTGACCTCTTTCCTCTCTGATAGACCCTCCCAGGTCCAACTTGGGTCCTTCCTATCATCTATCTTCCTCTCTACCTGTGGTGTTCCCCAGGGGTCTAACCTCTCACCCTGGCTCTTCAACCAATACCTGGCAACTCTCGCCCACTGCATTGCCATTTTCTGCTCAAATTTCCAGTGCTACGCTGATGACAATCAACTCAGTTTCAGGCTGTCCTCGGCCACCTCCTCTCCCTCTCTCATCTTTGATTGCCTAACTGCCATTCAAGATTGGTGTGCCGCCAATGATCTTTGTCTGAATGCCAGCAAGACGGAGATCCTCTTCATCAGCACACTTTCACCCTCCTTTCCCCCCAACTCTCTGGAAGGCCTCTCTTGGATCTCCTCCCACCCCCACCTGCGAGGCTAAGAACCTCAGTGTCATCTTTGACTCCACACTTTCCTTCTCTGCTCACATCTCTGAAGTCTCTAAAAAGTCAAACTTCCTACTGCACCACCTGAGAGGTACTCTGCCTTTCCTCTCCTTCCCCCAGAAGCTCACTGTCTCCCAAGCTCTGGTTCTCTCTAGGTTTGATCATTGTAACAGCCTCTTTCTAAATCTACCTGCCTCTACTCTCCACCCTCTGAAACTAATCCAGAACAGGACTGCAAGACTTGTCCTTGGCCTCAAGCCCTGGGACCGTATCTCTCCAGCTCTGAAATCTCTCCATTGGCTCCCAGTGGATGCAAGAATTAAATTCAAAACCCTCTGCATTTTCCACAAAGCTTTCTGGGCCTGGGTCCAAAATTCCTTCAGCTATCCCTCCTCAAATACATCCCCTCTCGAGCTCTTCACTCCTCTACCTCTAACTCACTCAGGGTCAGTCGTTTTTCAAAGAAACAAGCTGGGGTAGATCACTATCTTCGGCCACAATCTCCCTTTGGAACAGCCTCCCTGCCACTCTAAAACTTGAGGAGAACCATCTCTGGTTCCAGAAGCTCCTCAAGACCTTCCTCCTTGCTTCTGCCTTCTCTCCCCCCTCCCCTGCTGATCTTCTCTGTCTTGGAACTGTGCACCTGGCCAGCCACTGTCCGCTGCTCACCCTGCCACCCTTCTGCACTGCCTCCTGGGCACCCCTTTCACTGGGGACTGTATCCGTACCCCATACAGTCCCCCCGCATTTTCTTCTTTTCTGCACTTATCAGTGTTACCCATTTCTGCTGCCGTAAACACAGCACTTGCCAATCGATGGCTGCACTACCACTGTTTATTGCCTCCATTAACTAATTACTTGTATTTTTGTTTTATCTGTTTCTCCTCTGCTCCGCACTTTCCACTCTCCCACTTCCATGCACTTAACCCCTTTCCCTTTCCCATGCACTTGCACGTTCTCAATGTCACTGGCCCTAGTAAGATCGCTGCTGTGTTCTCCCTTGTTCCCCTCCCATGCCTTGTCGCGCTCTGATACAACTGTGTATGAGCGCGATACAAATAAAATATCATATCATATCATATCTGCATTGTTCCATATCCCACCTGAAATTGTTCTTAATATTCAACGGGTGCACAGCATTGGGCCTAAGGCAGGTCCTCAGTCACCACGATTAGCGCCACACACTATGATATTCTTAATGCTGGAGTACATTCAACTGCAAGGCATTATTACTAAAGCCAAGGAAAGAAACAGTCTAGTATGGCACGGCAACATAATTTACATATCCTATGATGTGGGGAAGAAAACAGCTCAACGCAGGAAGGAGTTCCCTTCTTATCACCCGGTTTTGAAGCAAGTCAATGCCTGATATGGCCTTTAGCACATATGCTCATTCAAGGTCACCATTAATGGTAGAACTTTGGTTTTTGACAATCCTACTGACCTTAAAGCATTTATCAGGTCTCTAGAAACAGACAGTATGGGCACTTTGTTACACTCTAATTCCCAATCCTCATGCTCCTGAGAAGTAACATATGTTTCCTATTACATCCTGATGTTATGTTTTGGGTGTTGTGGTTTTCTGTTTAAGCATGCATATCTATGGGCTGGGACGGTGGTTTGGGACCTGTCTTCCCCCTAAGGTCAGTCCCTGACCCGTTTTGTGTCACCAAGTCCTAAGCATGTTCTCCTTTCTCTCTCTCCTTTTTCTAATCATACTCATTTTATATGTCAAGTTTGACAAACTCATTTATTCCTTGTGTGTTTTCCCCTTTTGTGTTTTGCACCTTTTTGATCTGGTGTATCATTTCATGTCACTATTTCATATTTCAAATGTGTGGACTACTCACTGCCACTAGGGTATAATATTCACTTATGTGTTTATCTTCATTTATTGGTCCCTTCTGATTTCCTGTAATGGTGTTTAAGTGTGTGTCTTGGAATATTAAAGGTGTCAGTAATCCAATCATGAGACATAAAATAATCTCCCACTTGAGGAAAATCAATCCCTCAGTAGCTTGTATTCAGTAAACTAATTTGTCCATGCCCTAGTCTATGAAACTTAAATCGTGTTGTGTTCAGGATGTTGACGTCACTCCAACTAATGGAAAAACAAATGGTGCCACAATATTAATTAATAATAATCTTCCCCCTTAAAATTATTTCTTAAGGGTCAGATGGTGAAGGAAGATGGGATTGGGTCTACAACTAGAATCTAACCCTATATCCGTCATGAGCATCTATGGTCCAACTAACCGTGACCCTGTAATTTGGGACACCATCATACAGGTTGTTTTGCAGTCCAATCTCACTAATCTTAGTGTCTTTTGTGATTTCAATCAGGTTATTGACCCCTTCATTGATAGGAGATCTATATGTCTCTTTAAAAGTGCAAAGTCACATAAATCTTTCACACATTTTATATCAAAGATTGGACTGGTTGACACTTGGCAGTTATCTCACTTTACAGACTTTCACTTTACTTTTCAGTCCCTAACCCATGACACGCTCTCACTCTTGGACTATATTTGTGTAGCTAAGACCTTATCTGGATCTATAACTGACTTGTCAATTGCCAATATTATCATTTTAGACCATGCTCTGGTGATAACTACATTTGACTTAGTGGATATTGTAGAGCATTCTTCTTGACAGAGATTCAACAACGTATTACTTCAAGATAGGGAGTTGGCGCAATCCTACCTTCCAACAGCAGTTTTTCTGTGATAACCCGGGATGAAGACCCTTCCACAGTTAATAATTGGGATGCGTTTAAGACTACTGTAAGAGGTTATGTCATTGCGTATGTAATGTGAGGAATCTGATGGTGTCATCACTCCTTTTCCAGAGGTGACTGCTCCCCATTGGCCAGGGGACAGCAGTCGCTACCTGATCCTGACCCTGGTGGAGGCTAGATGAGGGAAGGCAACCCTCAGGGCAGTGACACGACTTCATTGGTTAGACATGGTATCCCCCCTTTTTCTTTTGAAGATACCCTCTTCATTCCCCATGCCTTTAATGGAATATTTTCATAACTTCCCCCATTCACCTATGAAGACTACTGATAATACTTTCCCATCTTCAGTATACAAATCATCAAAGACTGACTTATCTTTGACATCTACTGAGAATGCTCCCCAATTGTCTGTATAAAAGTCATCAAAGAATGACTTCCCTATGAAGGCTGCTGAGAATACTTTTCCATCCTCTGTAAAAGAGTCATCAAGAACTGACTACACTTTTTTTATTTTTATTTTTTATTTTATTGTAACATGTAGTTTATACAAACTTCAATTACAAATTTCAGTTCATATGACCAATTTCATCATTCCAATTTACAGCTACAGTTGTCATGATTTAATTCCGATGTGTCTAATATGACCAGTTGATTGACACTTGATCCCGTTTTAACCATTTCACGGGAAAAAAATGTTGTCTTTAGATATCTTCCATCTTAAGTTGCTTTTTGCTAAGGAAACAGAATAATTTATGATAGTATCTTGTCAAGAAAGTCTACAACTGCACATGTCAGTATGACATCGAATACCACCAATCGTCCATGTTTCCATTTAACGGTGCATATTTCTTCAGATACAAAGATTCTTGAGGGAAACTTAGATAGATATTTTGGTAGAGAGTCAAGGCTGTTAGCTGCCATTCCTGTATATAATGAGGTCACCAGATTAGACCGCATATCGTTTTGTATCCAGTTCCATATTCTTTGTTTTTTCTTTGCTATCTGTGGAGTCATCATCACTGTTTCCCATTTTATTACAGCGCACTCCAAAATTTCTTGTAGTTTTGTTGCCCATGTTAGTAGGATTCCAGACTGTGGATTTAATTTTGATGATGCAAAAATCCGACATGCAGGTGCAGGCTCACTTAGGTGTATTTTCCTTGGAGCAGCAATAGATCTCCATAGGACAGTCCCGTACATAGAGTCTAGCCCAAGTTCATGTCTTATGGGGATAATTGGCACGTTTGTAGGAAGTCTAAGGACATGCCTCCAAAAGTGTCCTTCAAAGAGGGACTATAGTTGATAACTTAGATTCCACCCTGCTTCCGTGCCAAATGTGATTGATGGAATTACCTTCTGGGTGTAAAGGCTCAGGACTGATTTTAGAGTAAATTTACCATATTCTGAATGTAACTTAGCACCCTGTAATGAGAATGTGGACATACAATGTTTCAGGTCCGACGCCCAATCCCATTTTCTGATGGAACTATTGAACTGTACACCTAAATATCGAATTGCTGTCACTTGTTCTATATTATTTCCGGCGACCTACCACTTATAGCTCTTATCTCTTTTTTTCTTCGTTCTGCCTATTGACATGGTCTTGGTCTTGCCTATGTTTATTTCAAGGTCGCTTCCACTCAGATATTGATGCAATTTTGTGAGTAGCCTTTGTAGGCCAATCTGAGTGGAGTCAATCAAGACAATGTCATCTGCTTAAATTACCCAGCTAATGAAATACCTGTTTACTTTGGGGGGAACACATGCCCTTCACTCAGGGCGGCAGGGATATCAGAGATAAACAGCTTGAAAAGAAGTGCAGCCAGTGGGCATCCCTGTTTGACACCCTTATTTGTGGCTATTTCCTCAGTTAAGTCACGCTTTCATTGATCCGCACCCAGATACTTGTATTCTCATGTAGCGCCATCAATGGGTGAAGTAGTGATGGTGGACAGGACCAAGCAATCAGCTTTGTCCATAGTTTCCCTCGATTCATAGTGTCGAAGGCTTGCTTCATGTCAACAAAGGCCATATAAAGTTTTTTTTTTTTCTTTATGGCTTTTAATTTTAGAAGGTTCAGAATGATTAGATTTACTTCAGTTCCCAAGCTTTTGGTGAAGCCGGTCTGCCTACAGTCTAGAATACGGGCGTTTCGTGCCCATTATGTCAACTTCTGCTGTAGGAAGTTTGCAAAGATTTTTCCGATAATATCAAGAATGGAGATCGGATGATAGTTGACAGGATCGTCTCGACCGTCCTTCTTGAATATCGGAACTATGATCGCTGTTTTCCACGAACAAGGGAGCAACCTGGATGTTGCAATTTGACAGAACAGTTCTTTGATGAATTTCGGCCTTTGTTCATTTTTTGCCTTTCGCATCACATTAGTTAACCCATCGGGTCCTGCCTCCTGTGACATTTTTAGCCATTTAATAGCAGATATGATGTCTTCTGTGGATTCGTTAAAATCCCACTTGACAGGCATGGGAAGAACTGGGATGGCCAAAGCTGTAGGGTCGGCATAAAACATCTTAGTAAATTGTTGATGCCATACCAACTCGGAGATTCCATTCGAGAGCTTAGCTGGTTGATGCACTGATCTGGTGTTTATTATTCCCCATATTTCTCTTGAATTGTGGCACATGATAAGTTTTAGCATTAATTCAGCTCACTCTTGATCTCTGATTAATGAAAAAGATTTTATCCAATTTCGATAGTTTTGCTTTTGCTGCATGATGGCTTGTGCGGCGTTCATTCCCAGATTCTTTTTTATTTGCCAAATGTCCTTATGTAGTGCTTTTTTGTGCACTTACTGCCATACTAAATTCATATTTTATTATATATGAATCTTTCCTCCTATCTGACCCTTTCGTTTTGAAATGTGATAGCAGCGGTTCATAGTTAATTTTGCTAGCTGGTGGTAGAGAGTCAGATAGCAGGTTTTTTTCTTAAAGTTTTTATTTGGAAATATTTTATTTTTAGTCTGTTTGATCCTTGGTTTATTTCCCGAAACCACAGAGGACAGCAGCCAAGTGAGTACTAGAGCAGAGTGATCACTACACAATGTTTCATGAATTGTTAACTGCTCCATTTTCGGCCAAAATGATCTTGAAATCCAGATAAAGTCGAGTGTTTTAAAACTTGCATTTCGATGCCATGTGTAGTTCTGCGGTATGTCTCCTTTGACATGACCGTTTAACATTTCACAATTACGTGCATTTAATGCTGCCCCCAATCACTGGCTATTAAGAGTAATTGTAAAGGGTCTTTCTGTGTCGGAGTGAACATGAATTATTTCTCCGTCAGACCAAGGAGTCTTTAGACCGCCACAGAGTATTACGGCGAGTTCTTTAAATTGTAGTCAACAGGCATCGATCAGAGTGGCTATTGAGAGAATGCATCGAAATGTTATGAACATTTTTTGATTCCAATACGTATTAATCACTAGCATGTATTTTGCTTCATCAGTATGTACTTTTGTCAGCTGCAGCACTGTTCCTTGGACAAAAAGATTTGGATTAAGAGACTGCACAATTTCCCAGCCCTTTATGTTGTTCACCATTGTTAGAAGGCCGGAGTATGGACGTCTGAACTTGTTCTTCTTTGCTGGATTGAGTAGAATTGTATAGCCGTCTCGCAAGGGGGGCTCCCGTAACCATGTTTCCTGCAGGCATATTATAAAACTGTTTCCCAGAGAAAATGGAAAGTTTTGAAACAGATGAATAAAGCCTCATGTGTTCAATGAGATCAACTCACAAGGTGCCTCATCTAGAAACTGTGATGGTTAAACATGTTGCAGTCTGTCATGGGTAGCAGGGTGAGTGTTCAGTTTATGATCTGAATGTTGAAAGACGTCATGTGGTGCATTTCCTTTTGGTTGAAACAGTTTCCTTGGGACGTCTCATCGGTTTTCATTCGCTGAACTGTTCGGGGCACTGTTTCCTACAGAACTTGCATGTGCCTTCTCCACAAAAAGATCAAATCCATAAGAAAGAAGCTCGTCTTTTGCTGCCATGAGCATATTTTCTACGGCCTGAGACCTAATATGTAGAAATATTTGGTCGGAACAATCTTCTGTAATGTATTCTACAATCACAATGTCTTCTGACTTGATTGTGCGAAGAGGGGGGATATTGTGTAGAAGGCGCATCACATTGCTTCTGTTTAAATTGACTTTGTTTCCATCTGGAAAGATGTTTTCAATGCGAATCTTCCAGGTCTTAACTCTCAAATCATTTTTCTGCACCGGCAGATTTTTTTATTTGTTTGTTTTGTTTGTTTGTTTTATTATTTATAATGCGCTATTATACCCAAGGGTATCAGGGCGCAGCATTTACAAGAATATGCAAAGCTTGGTTACAAAGTGTACAAAGTTCAAATAGCATAGGGAATGTACAGAGCAGTAGATGAGAGCACACAATATATACAGTATATACAAATTAAAAGGTGGCACACAAGGTTACACAATGTGCGGATCGCAAGAGGGTGGCTTTAGCACTTATCTATTTTGGCTGTCCTTCAGTTTAAGCCATGAAATTACCTTAGAGCGGAAATTCAGGTAGGGCATGTCTACTCTGAGGTTGGGGGGCAAAGAGTTCCATAGTTTGGCTGCCTTTACCGGGAAACTGTTACCTCCTATGGTGGCAAGTTTGTAGTTTGGGACAGAGAGGCAATCTTTGTAAGCAGTTCTGAGGGGTCTTGCGGAGGCTTGTCTATGGAATCTGTTAGTCAAGTAAATCGGGGCAGCGTTGTTAAGAGATTTGTAGGTAAGTGAGGCCGTTTTTAGGAGAATTTTGTCTCTAGTAGAGAGCCAGTTATTCTGTTGGCTGAAACCTGATATATGCTCTCTTCTGGGGATGCCCAATGCTGCTCTCAGGGCGTTATTCTGGAGAGTTTGTAGCTTGCTGGTAGTAGCCTTGGAGGTTCCCAGGTAGAGGGCGTTACAGTAGTCAAGGCGGGATAGAATGAGGGCTCTAGCGAGTGTAAGGCAGCTAGTGTCTGACAGAAATGGTTTAGCTGAGCGGATTAATTTGCATGTATATGCAGATGAAGATGCCAGTGAGCTCAGTTGTCTTTTGAAGGAGAGGTTAGAATCCAGGTAGAAGCCCAGTGTTTTGACCTCCTGTCCAACTTTGATGTTGTTCCCATCTATCATGAAAGAGTTGTAGGCTGGGCTGAGTTTCCCTAGACTATGCGTTGTTCCCAAGATGATAAGCTCTGTTTTCTCATCATTCAGGCATAGTCCATGAGAGGCCATCCATGCCTGGATGATGATGTACACCCTATTCAGCAAGGCCAAATCCTTTCCATAATCTCCAGAAAGCGGAAGGAGGATCTGAGTATCATCTGCATAATTAGTGTAGGTGATGCCGAGATGATCCAAATCATCGAAAAGGGGCTTGGTGAATATATTGTACAATGTAGGGGAGACGCAGGAGCCCTGTGGTACACCACAGGTGATAGGTATAGGGTCTGCTGCAGCTGTAGGCGAAAATACCCTCATGGTTCTTCCGTTAAGGAATGAAGTGATCCATGAGATGGCCTCGGGAGAGAAGTGTGCTGCTGTGTGGAGGTGTGAACATAAGACAGAGTGGTTGACCAGATCGAAAGCTGCAGAGAGGTCAAGAAGGAGGAGCAAGGCAACTTGTCCTTTGTCCCTAAGTGTATCAATCTGAGCTTTCAGGTCGATGAGAGCAGTCTCAGTCCCATGTTGAGGGCGGAACCCAGATTGTCTAGATCCTAAGAGGTGGTGTTCTTCCAGGTGCTTCTGTATTTGAACGTAAGCTACCTTATCTAGGATTTTTAGTAGGAAGGGAACAGTCGTTATGGGTCGGTAATTGGTGGGTATGGCTGGGTCGAGGGTAGGTTTTTTTAGTAAGGGAAGTACCCAAGATTGTTTTAGATTGCTGGGGATGGAGCCGGTGGAGAAAGAGGCATTGATCAATTTCGTGATGAAGGGTGAAAGATCGCGAGCAGCGTCTTTGATGAGCTGTGCCGGGCAAAGGTCTCCCTGGCAGTTAGACGGTTTCAGGGACAAGATGATTTTTTCCACATCGAGTGTATTGACTTTAGTGAACTTGAAGCGCGTGGGGTCTGTGGTTGTACACTTGTCCGGTTTTTTAGAGGGGGGCATGTCTTTTACGGTCTCTTTTTTGCTGGAGATTTTGGTTTGAAGGGTCTTGATCTTATTGGTCAGGGCATTCTGAATTTTTGAGCACCAGTTTTTATCTTTGGTGCAGGTATCAGGGGGTAGTATGGGAGTTTCAACTTCTTTGAGAATGGAAAAGAGTTCTTTCATGTTGGATTTAGCTGATGATATACGAGAGTCATAGGACGTTCGTTTGGCCACATATATTTCTTTTTTGTAGAGTGCAGATATTTTAGATAGATTAAATTTGTTAGCAGCTGAGGGACATTTTTTCCAAGTAACTTCGCAATTTCTCTTTTGTTGCCTCAGGTTTTTGAGGAATGGTGTGTACCATTTGTTGAGGTGTGATTTCTGTTTGCTCGGTTTGAGTTTGAGAGGGGCGATGAGGTCCAGTGCTGAGGCCATGGCTTTATTATATTCCTCAACTAGGATCTCTGGGTCCGCCTTGTCCGAGAGTGTGTCAAGTTTGGGGAGTAGGTTCGGGATGAGTCTTTCTGCTGTAATGTTTTTCTTGTTTCTGGTGAGAATGGGTGGGGCTGTTGTGATAGGCGGAGGTGTAGGTCTGTCTGTGGTTAACCAGAACGAGACTAGGTGGTGGTCGGTCCAGATTAGAGGTGAGATATTGGTAATGTTTGCTACGCAGTTGTGATCGGCCACCCAATCGAGTATTCTACCTTTTGAGTGAGTAGGGGCCATGGTTCTTTGTGCAAACCCTAGTTCAGCAAGGGTGGTGCCTATAGCGTTGGATATTGGGTCTGCTGGGTCATTGTAGCCTAGGTTAAAGTCCCCCAAGGTAAGGACTTGAGCTGAGGTTTTGAGGTTGCTAGTTAGGATAGCGTTAAGGTCTTCATCAAAGGTACCGATGGGTCCTGGTGGGCGGTAAATCAAGTGGATGGTGAGGGTTTGGGTGTTAGTGAGTGGGACTTTGACTGACAAGTTTTCGCAGGATTGGACATTGGAAGGTGTAGCGAGTCTCATGAGTAGGCTAAGTTTATGTATAATGGCAACACCCCCTCCTCTGGACTTGAGGCGATCTTGCCTCAGGATGGTGTACTTGTCTGGGACTGCTAGCATGATCATGGGGCCTGCTGCTGGGTGTAACCAGGTCTCGGTGATGGCGAGGAAGTCTAGGTCGTCTTCGAGGATCAGATCTGCTATTTCTGTAGCATGTGCTACTAAGGATCTAGCGTTGATTAGGGCTCCCTTGATTTTAGGGTTGGCTGTCTTTATGGTGGTAGTTGTGTTTTCAGTAGCGCTAGTGTGGCGTTTATCTTGAGTTTGTCCGGGTGTACTCTGGCTAGGGTGGATGAGTATGGGGTTAGAGGAGAGGTTGTGATGAGAATTAGAGGTTTTAATGTTAGGGTTAAGTTGAGGTAACGGCTTTAAGGATTTTTGTGGGGTATGCAGCGAGCGGGCCAATGGCTCGTAGATTTTGGCTAATCTAGCTCTGAGTCCTAGGTTCCTGTCTATGGTAGTGCGAGGGAGACTAGGTAGTATCTGAGGGTTGGCTAGGTCTGTATGGGGTGGAATCTGGTCGGTGGGCATGGAAGAAATGGGCGTATTGGGCAGTTGAGGTGCCATTTTACAGTAGGTGTGTAAAGTAATGTTCAGGAAGATGAGTACAGAGGCGTGCAAGTTTGTGATAGGTAGATGCATTCTGAGTAGAGTTGTAGATAGTGTGTTGACTAAGTAGATGCTAGTTGTCTGAGGGCATCTAGAAGCGAATTTGAACAGTATGACTAGATAAGACTGGATTTGCGAACAGGCAGCATGTCTAGATACAACTAAAATCAGGATCGAGCGGCAATTAGATTCGAAATTGAGCAGTATAGCTAGGTATGGCTAGAGTACAGGCAGCATGTCTAGATACATATGGATTTGAGCGTGTTAGAGGCTGGATAAGCAGTACAACAATAGGTGTAGATCTGGCAGGAGAGCAAGGTGCAACTCTGAGACAGATTAAAGTAGGGAAGAGATGAGATTAACAGACGGGTCAAATCTAATACATGTCTAGCACGTGATATATAAGCTGTAGATATTGTACGTTAATCATAACATGAGTAGACAGGGACTTAGCAATTATTGAATATGAAGTTCGCCAGGAGTTAGAGAGTAACCATCGATCAAGTTACCTTATGTGATGTAGTGCCTTGCACTAGTGTGTCCGCAAGTAGGAAAACAAAGTGGATCGTTGACCCTAATATGTTGCCTAAGGCGCCATGGAGCGAACAGGGGGCAAACAGGGGCCTTTGTGCGGGCCTTCGTCGCTGGCCGGCGTTTCCGCCTGCCGGCGGAAGTAGCGGGATGAAAAATGCTTCGGTTGCTTAGCAACGGAGCTACGCGGCCAGAGCCTCGCTCTGGTGCCGCGATGCGCCCGCCATCATGGAATCAGGCGGAAGATAGTGACGGGGTCAGGCGGTGCCTGCAAGGCGGTGCGTTCGTTTCGGTCGTAGGCAGAATCCAGATTGGGTGTGCCGTGAAGATTGCTGGGTCAGTCCAGCCAATACAGGCCTCACCCTTGTGGAGTCCAGGGTGCCGAGGCTGATCGAGGTGCGGCTGTAGGAGCCACTCCAAGGCTCTCAGGAGGCTGGGCTCCTGCCCTCCTCCGTGTGTGCTGCGGCTGTAGGAGCCACTCCAAGGCTCTCAGGAGGCTGGGCTCCTGCCCTCCTCCGTGTGTGCTGCGGCTTGACTGGGGATGCAGGGGGCAAACAGGGGCCTTTGTGCGGGCCTTCGTCGATGGCCGGCGTTTCCGCCTGCCGGCGGAAGTAGCGGGATGAAAAATGCTTCGGTTGCTTAGCAACGGAGCTACGCGGCCAGAGCCTCGCTCTGGTGCCGCGATGCGCCCGCCATCATGGAATCAGGCGGAAGATAGTGACGGGGTCAGGTTTTAATTTGTGATTGTTTTTTCCAGTGAGCTGTGGTCATTTTTGGATTCAGATTCTTTAAATTTTGTTTGTGAGAGCCAGTTTCTTGAGTTGGAGCATGGTACTGACTGCTGATTTTCATAGGAGTTGCACCCTTCGACACAGTAAACCTTCTTGGTTCAATTTTTGGCTTTAAGGGAGTGTTTGCAAGGTTTTTCAAATTGATGTCTTTTCGTCGTGGAACCTATGCCTGCATTTCACGTGAATGACTCTTTTCAGACCCTCCAGTGTTAATTGTGCCCCCATTGACCTCTTTGATCTCAATAGAATATGTGGAGAGATCACATAGATCAATTGAGCTGTCTGCTGCTCTGGCCGTGCAGTCCTCAGAAGCAATCCGTGCTCGTTTATCAGGATTGGTTTTATAGTTCTGCACAGTCGGGTCTGCAGCAATGGAACTGATTGCCCTTGATGTTTTATTTTGTGGCAAACAGGTTATTTGTTTTCCTGCGGGCCGAGTGAGTAGCCCTGGTTTTTGTGGCATTTTTAAATTCCTCACAAATTGTTTTGTCTTATGTGGGTTTGGTTTTGTCTTATTTTTTGTTGTGTCACTTTTATTTACATGTCTTTTCACCAAGTGTAACATTCTAGATGGTATCTTTTTCGATGGTAAAGTTTTTGTGGCCCCAGTGAATATTCCAAATGTGTTTAACGATGTTTCAGGTGGAATTTCCACAGTAAAGAAACAGAGGAAAGATCATAAAAAAGAACTAGATGCTTACCCTTGCTGAGAAGCAATACTACCAAACCCCTCTGAGTTGGGCCATTAAAGTGTTCTGTGCCTATGTTTCCAAATCAATAAGAAAATAACTGAAAAACCATCTGGTGTCATCCTAAAATATAAATCTAAGAATTTCCAAACGTCCAACAAGTCCAGTATAGCCCTTGACTCTTACCTTAAAACTAAAAAAGAAGACCAGGGGCTGCAGGCAACATGGCTGCCTAGGTGCAGTGCTCTGTCCCCTGCCCTGGTGCCTTGTGGAGTTTAAGGGGAGTAAGAGCACCCAAACCCCCTGTAGGGAGCATCCTAGAGTGCCGGAGTTGGTGGGGCACTGGTGGCCTCAAGGAGGACTTGAGAAATCCCCATCAACGAGAGTGCTGTGCAGCCTGCGATTGAGACCAGCACTGCAACAGCTGGTAGCAGCTGGGCGGGAAAAGGATCTCGGCTGTTGGCAGGAGCCATGAGTTCGTATGTATGGGACAGCCAGACATTTCAATTCACAGAGCCACCCCAGATGGAAGAATAACCCACTGCTCTGGAAGAGGGCTGGGGAGGCAGGCTCAGGTGGAGCAGCAGCAGGAACGTACAGCGTCCTGGGAACCCCTGGGGTGCTGTCAGCAGTACAGAGCCCGTCCCGCAACATGGGTCGGAGGTGAAGCGCCAAAGAGCCCAGAAAGTCATGGAGACAGAGCTGCAGGAGGTGCAGGGCCTTCCGCCCGCTGGAGGAAGAGGGGTCCATGCCACAGAGGACTCCATAGGGGCCGAGCCACTGAAGTGCAGCAGGTGGAGGACCTTCTGAAGGAGCGATAGACCCCAGGTGTAGATGGATGGAGGCAAGGAGTGCAGGCAGGGTCGCCAGTGAAAGTAACAGGCAGGCCTGAGAGGCTGTGTGAGTGACGGCCGTGAGACAGGCAATGGAAAGGACAGTGAGCTAGCTGACCAAAAGGCTGTGAGTGGTTGTGGACAATCTGGATCATGCAATGATGGCTGCCTCCAATGGCTGAGAGAATGAGGGTGCCGGCCTGCAGTTCAGAGCAGAGCACTCCAGTTGCCAGAGTCGCTTCACCCTCCCAGTGAGAGGCCCTCTAAGTAACCCTCTCATCTGGAGTCGGAAATTGCCACTGCACACACCCTGTCCACACACTGTAGGCAACAGGGAGAACCTTGTGAGGCCTGCAGGAGATGCAGTCCCGGGAGTAGGCTGAGAGGCGGTTGCGCGGGGCAGAGACACCCATGGAGGCCGGTGGGAGGAAGCAGCTCTTTGGTGAGTGGAGTGGACAGCGCCACCTGAAGAGGAAATAGGGTGGTAGGGTGGTGGGAGCCAGCAAGGAAGCTCCGACAGCTGTGGTGCAGTGGAATATCCCTGCATAGCAGAGAGGGCAGGGAGCAGGTCGGACTGGGAAAGGAGCCTGGCGAAAAGGATGGGTTGTGAGAGAGTGGTGATCGGACCAGAGGAGGATTTGGTGGTGGCCCTCTTCACAGTGGGGTGACATGAAGGACTCAAGAGGGTGAAGAAGGGACGTGCCTGAGACTGAGTGAGACTCCGGCTATGGGCAGACAGGGGAGGGCACAACCGGATGAGCTGGAGAGGCACCCTACCACAGTATCACTCTCAGGACGGTGAGGAGATGGCCAAGGCCAAGGGAGAAGGGACACCTCACTCCTGCTTGGCGGAGATCGGTACGATTAAAAGTGATTTCCAGGCCATCCAAATGCGGACGAATATAGGGGCAAAGGTGGCAGCTCTCTCGGCAACAATGGTTACCCTGGAGGAGAGAGTGAAGGTTGTGGAGGACAACCAAACATTGAGGCGGATTGTGGAAGCCCAAACAGAGGCCCGCTTCTTGGAGGTCCAAGAAGGGAGGAAGAGATGTGTCTCAAGGTGGATGACATTGAGAACCGGTAGAGGCAGAACAACCTCAGTTTCTTTGGGCTGCGAGAGACAGAAGGAGAATCCCTCAAGGCCTGGAGTAGAAGATGCAAGAAATAATGGGAATGGCGTTGGGCGCCAAAGAGGTTGAGCGGATAACCCTGGACAGAGTGCATCATGTCGGGGGAGGGAGTAGAGGTCTGTGCTTGGTCCTGGCACGATTGCACTACTATAGTGACAAGGTGAGAGTGCTCGAGAAGGCACAGCGTCTGGGTGACATTGAGTATGGAGACTTATAGGTGGCCATTTTTCAGGACTTGTCAGCCCACACGCTACTGAGATGCAAGAAGTGCGGACCGCTCACCAGGTGGCTCCAGGAGAAAGGAGCGAGTATAGATGGGACTGCCCGTTCACATTGGTGTTTGAATGGGAGGGGGAGAGAAATTACCTAGTCATGGGGCCTCATTCTGAGTTTGGAGGTAACCACGCCGCTATTTGCGGCATGGCTGCTTCCAAACTCGTTCTGATTCCGCCCTAATGAACGGAGCAATTACCGGTCCATTCCAAGGTTGGCGGGACCAGTAATTCCCCATTCACCAGGGCCCTTCCCCATTCCCATTTGAGCTCCCATAGGGCTCAATAGGAATGGGGAAGGCACTAATAACGGTACCGTAAATTACGGTACCGTTATTAGCTCTAAAGTCCCTTTGCGGGTCCCGTCCTTAACGCCTGCTAAAAGCAGGCGTTAAGGACGGGACCCGCAAAGGGAACTCGTAGTAGGGCGGTAAGGGTTTAACGGCACCGGTCTCGTAACCGGTGACCTTTAACCCTTACCGCCCTACTCGGAATGAGGCCCATGGAAGAGGAGATCAAGTGCACCATGGTGGACCAGATGGGGGTATGGAGTGAAGCCCCCACAAAGAGGGAGGCAATGGAGCTGACATTTGTTGAGTCCCCCGAAGACTTAAGGCTGCCCTGGGAAGGCGCAAAGTTCAGTGGGCTCGGAAATATCAGAATCTCAACACCTTGTCGCCCCAAAGAGATGACACATGACGAGGGATGCAGGGGGTTCAGTGGATCCCTAGATCCCTGTTCTTTTCTCTTGTTACTGTTTCAATGGGCCTTGACCTGGCCCTCAGCATCCTTCCTCCCGGATTGAAAAGAGGTGGGGGGATGGGAGGGGTGTGATGGGAGGGGCACTGGGTTATGGCGATGTCCAGAGTTTGCTTTTTGGTGTGGATGTTTGGGGAGTTGAGATGGGTGGGGGGTGGTAGGAGGGCTGAAATAGGAGTTAGGGGGTGGGCATGTTGATGTCTCTGTTGGGATTTAACTAGGGGAAGAACAAGGGCTGCCCTGTGGGAGTTGGGGTGTGGCAGGCGATGAGTGTGTGGTTGGTGACGTGACTAGGGTGTGAGACGTATGTCTGGTGGTTCGGCTGGTGTGCCTTGGAGGATCAGGACACATGGTCGAATGCCTCAGTTAGGAGGATGGGTAGGGGGCTGGGAGAGGAGAGGAGGGAAGGAGGATGGGGAGGGCCTTCATGCATCAGCTAACACAGAAGGGGAGGGCAGCTGGTTCAGGGGAGCAGCAAATGGACACTCAGTGAAATGCAAGGAAGGGCTATGGCTGAGTTGAGGGTTGCCACGCTAAACATAAACGGGCTGAACTCTCCAAAAAGGAGATCTCTAACAAGTAATATTTTTCACAAACTGCGTCTGGCGATCCTCTTTCTCCAGGAGACCCACTATAGACAAGGGGTGGAACCCACAATAAAGGGAAAGGATGTAGGTAAGTCCTACTGAGCCCCACAAAGGGACCATAAGAAGGAGGAGCTAAGTATCTTATTATGGAAGGCCTTTAGGATGATGGAAGTCTAGATCAAGAGGGTGTTTGGAGGCTGATACCTGGGGATAAAGGACATACACTAAGGGATGAGGGTCACACTGGCCGCGCTGTAGGCACCCAATGCAGGGTAGGTGGGTTTCTTGCGCCGGACATTCCAGACGATGGAAGGATGGGCAGAGGGTGCCGTGATCCTAGGCATGACTTTAACCTAGTAGTGGACCCAGCGCTGGATTGGTGGACAGCGAAGGGGGTTGAACTGGGAATGGCTGGCTAAGAAAATATTGACTTTGAAAACCTCTTGCAGGACTATTACCAGGCTGAAGTCTGGCCGGCCCGCTCTCTAGGGCCAGGGGGCTATACTTTTTTCTCTCCTCACGTCAGTCGTACACAAGAATAGACCTAATGTTGGTGCCACAGGAGCAGATTGGAGAGGTAAGGGGACCCAAAGTGGAGATAATAACTTGGTCTGATCATGAGCTAGTGGTGGTAGGGTGGAGGCTGTTGAGGGACCGGGTGTTCTGGGAGTTCATGGGGAAGGAGATAGAAGCATACTTCGAAGCCAATGAAAATGGGGAGGTGAGCATTGCCAAGGTATGGGAGCCAGCTAAAGGAACGTTCAGGGGGCTACTCATTGCAGAGGGGGCACAGAAGAAAAGGGAAAGGGGGCTGGTTGAGGCTGGACTCCACAAGGAGCTGAAAGCCTTAAGGGCTCAGCTGGTTCAGACCGATGCCGACCGGGTGGGCCTCCTGGGACAGTTGAGGGATAAGAGGCAGTAGCTCCACTCAGTTTCAATAGGCGAGGTGGTGAAGAGGATGAGATATGCGCAGCAGAGATATTATGAACATGGTTATGTGGTTGAATTGCTTTTGATGAATAGGGTAAGGGGATGCAGGGTGTAGAGGAGAGAGGGCAGAGTGTGTGGGGCCAACGGTGCATTGGTGGAGAGTCGAGAGAATATTGCAGCTCAGTTCACGGCATACTATCAGGATCTCTACGCTAGACCGGTAGAGGCATCCGGAGAGAAAAAGCATCGCTATCTTGTTAGGTACAGCTTACCAGACTTACAGCAGAGGAAAGGGAGGAACTTGAGGGGGAAGTAACATGGGAAGAAGTGTCGAGGGCAATACAAAAGGTAAAGGCAGGCAAAGCCCCTGGGGAGGACAGGTTCACCACAGGTTTTTACAAACATTATCACACCCTCCTAGTGGCGCCCCTGGCCAAGTTGTTTAACTCTATCATTGGGGAGGGCACCACACATCCGAAATTCCTCTGGGCCTTAATAGTGGTGATCCCAAACCCGGGGAAAGACCATGACAATTGCACTTCGTGCAGGTCCATCTCCCCACTAAACGTTGACTGCAAGAACTTTGCCAGGGTGCTTGTGTCATGCTTGGAGTCATGCCTCCCCCTGTTGATACACGCAGACCAGACAGGCTTCATCATGTGCAGGCAAGGTGCAGACAACCTGCGCAAGATGCTTCACGTTCTCAGTGCACCAGCGGTGGTGAAGGAGGGGGCACTGCTCCTGGCCTTAGATGCTGAGAAGGCTTTCATGGGAGAGGCCCTCTTGGTCATAGGGATGGGCTCAAGATGGAGGGGATGTATCACGGCTCTATACTCCAAACCGACAGCTAGGGTGGTGGTGAACAGAGGCATGTTGCAGGCCTTCCCACTGCAGCGGGGCATAAAACAGGGGTGTCTGCTCTCCCTGTTGCTTTATGCACTGGTAATGGAGCCATGTGCCCTGGCAAGGAGGAAGGAGGAGCGAATAAGGGGCTCCCAATAGGGGGATTGGAGTTCAAACTCAGTCTCTTTGCGGATGATGCCCTGCTCTACATCCCTAAGCCAATGCAGTCAGTGCCATGGCTAATGGAGAGCTTAGGGAGATACAGGGAGCTAGCCGGCTTTAAAGTTAACTTGGAAAAGTTGGTGGCCTGTGCTGTCGGGGGGGTTGTTGAAGGCAGAGAGGGAATACATTAAGGGGCTGCCATTCCAGGTGCAAGAGGACTCTTTTCGCTATTTGGGAATACAGTATGGGAATCTCTTTCCTAGGAATTACTCACCACTGTGGTCTGCTGTGCGGAAGGATATGGCGAGGTGGGTGAGGTTGAAGCTCTCATTGACGGCACGCCCAAATTGCATTAAAATGGTGGTGTTGCTTAAGTTCCTATACCTATTCCAAATGCTCCTTGTGGTGATCCCACGTTCCTTTCTTGAAGAGATTAAGGCAGCCTTGTTAAAGTTCCTCTTGGCAGGGGCTAAGCATAGAATCACATATAATACATTGATTTTGCCGAAGGAGGATGGGGGAGTGGGGTTCCCAGAATTCTCTACCTATTATAGGGCGGTCCAGCTCCATGTCTTGGTACAACATCTGGACCCCCTCACTGACAAGCAGTGGGTGCTGATGGACAACTGTCCCCTGTTAACTTGGTGGAATGGTTGTGGGTGTCCAGGTCCTGCATCCCGAGGAGGGTGTTGCACCACCAATCCTAGAGGTCTTGTGGTACCTTTGGAAAGAGGGGAGAGAACAGGTAGCTGTCCACATGGCCATCACCCCTGAGTTGTATCTGGGACACTCCATTGAGGGAGGGTGTTGCAGAGCTGCTGGCCTTCCAACTTTGGCATGAAGCAGGGTTAAGCAGGGCTGGCCAAATGTGGGAAGGGGGGGTTATTTCTGTAGGCTGGCTGGAGGAGCTGTTGGCTGTGGTTAGGCTGTCAGTATTCCTCTACCTAAAGTTGAAGGGACTGTTGATGGATATGCAGTGGGGTGAGAACTTGCGGAGGAGACTGATGAAATTTGAACAGCTCCTGATCATGAAAACTGGCTCAAGGGGTTTGTCGCTTGGTTGTACCGGGCAATGCTGTTGGCAGAGCCCAGGGACCCACTCCCAGTTAGAATCAAATGGAGACCAGATCTGGGGGGAGATATTGACAATGCCTTTGGTTGTTGATATGCAGAAGAGTATCTTGCTCGATGGCCTCCTTGCAGTATAGACATCAGGCCCTGAGACTGCTGGATAGATGGCACTACCCTCCAGCGGTACTAGCGAAGATGGGTAGGGGGTATGACTTGTGCTGTTGGAAGTGCCACCAGATGAGAGGGGATTATATCATATGTGGTGGGAATGCCTCAGTGTGAAGGCATACTGGAGGAAGGTCTTGAAATGGATCAAGGGGGTGGATGGGATTGATTCGAGGCTCTAACCATGATTTCTCCTCTTCTTGATGTGGCAAGAGGAGGAAGATGAGGTAGAGGATGAGCACATGGTGAGGGTGATGCTAGTGGCTGCTAGATGTTGTCTCACTCAGTTGTGGAAGAGTCACTGTGTGCCTGGGGAAAACAAGTGGGTGGGGAAGGTCTGAGCCATTTACAATATGGAGTTCCTTACACATCTTCTGGACAAATCTCAACACAATATTGAAGGCCTATGGACACCCTTCTTGAGAAGTATGGCCGATGAAAAGCACAAGAGGGTTGATAAGTGTCCGGGATGAGCGGCATGGGTGGAGGGTGACAAGGTGTGCTAATCTCAGCCTACGGCCATGGACGTGATTTGGAAAGGGTGGCCCGTTATGCAACGGTTGAATGGCCGGCCCAATGACTTTGAAACTGCCTTATCCGGAAGAGGTTGATACCCTCGATATGATCCTATTGGAGTTGATCAGCAGCTGATGCATGGGGTGGGGTGGCAGGGATGAAGTTGGGGGGATGACCAATTGTTGGGAGGGGTGTTATGCCTGATGGGTGTTTGAACCTTTTGACATTGCTTGATAGTGTATTTGTCATGATTCCTGCCCTTCATGTCCCCAGCCCTCCAAGATGTCAGGCTGGAGTCAGGCCACAATCACCTACATGGCCCTCAAGGGCCTCTCCATCCCTCCAAAGACCCACTTGGAGTCAGACTTGGCGCTTGTGGCACCAGACTCACTCACTCCCATAGGATAACATTGGGGATTGGACTTGTAATGCATTGATGGGGACAAGATGGATGCCCCCACACATTTCGGTTCCCAGAACTGCATGTGCAGTCTAGTCTTTTGGGTGTGGTTCAGCCCAGAGACACCTGGGATACCCATAGACTATTTAAGCCACGCCCAGGCTGAGAAACATGCTTTGTGTTTTCTGCACCTGGAGCGTGACACTCACCGTGTTCGGATCGGTCTCCAGTAGGCCTGCATCTTTCTTCTGTGCTCAGCTCCTGCAAGAACAAGAACACTGTTAGGAACAGCATTACCTTGGGGCACTTCTGCCCATCATTCGTTGCTCCTTCTGTTCTGCGTACATCTTCGCGGGTGTCATTCCAATCCCGGCACGCTGCTTCCTAAGGAAAAGGGAAAAGAACAGAAAAAAGGTATTAGTAAGAATTCAGCAAATCTTCACTTATTTCAAAGACTGTACGAGCTTCAAACGCTTACCTGAATCCCAGCCGCTCTGGGGGAACTCAGTCTCTGGAACTTCTCATCCATCTGCAAGAGGGAAAAGACACTCCAGGTTAGCGTGGAAACATCTAGAGGCGCCGCATACCATGCTTACTCACCGCATTTCTTCTTCTTCATAACTGGCATCCACGCTGAAAACGTTGCGGCACCTAAAAGACACAGAAAAAGAACTCAGTTCAATACAAATACAAAATGGTCGCATCGTGCATCGTGCTCTCACTCACCTTCAACGCTACTCATCTCAGCAGCACGTCGCCATCCCCGGACGCCGGCCATCATCTAAGGAAGGAAAGGAACGAAGTTAGAGAACTGTTCAAAAGCCTCATTATACTTACCTGTCTGACTCTTGCCAGTGAAGTAAGTAGGCAGAAACGAGCCTGCATCAATCCCCTGTGCTGAAAGCAGGACGGAGAGCACCCTTTCCAAGAAAACAAGGTGAGCTGTGGATCAAAGGGAAGGGTTGGACCCCGGGGAAGAAGGGGTTCAAGCACACAGAGACAATAGTGAGTTAAACTCTACCAATCCTGTGTTTCAGGCCCAGTCTCCAGTCAAGTAGACTCCAGGGAAGGGTTTGAGGTCGTAAGAGGTCAGAACAGGCTGAGTGACGTCCCCCTGGATACCAGGTGAGCATTACAGTATTATACGAAATGTCAATAAAGTTTAATGTTGAAAATAAAACTAAAAAAGAGAAACCTATATTTCCCACATTAAAAATGTTGGTGGTGCCACGGTGACGGATTCGGGAAAGAATATGGAAGTCTTTAACAAATTCAACATTAACTTGTACTCTTCTGATTCAGTTAATTTGTCTGCCGATGTTAAATCCTTTTTTGAGAAAATCAGCAGAGATTCCTACTCGAAAGTTCACCTCTCTGGCTTGGATAATAAAATCACTATTGATGAAATCGCCCAGGCCATTAGAGATTTACAGAAAGGGACGGCCCTGGGCCCTGGTGGTTTACCTATTGAGTTTTTTAGTCACTTCTCCAAGACTGTCCCCTAAGCTAGAAGCGGTTTTTACATATTTGCTAGTAGCAGGTCTTCTTCTGGTATGTTTGCAGAGGAACTATAATTATTTTTCCTAAATCACAGAAGGATGCAGATCTTCCAAAGAATGATAGACCTATCTCCCGTATTAATGTTGAAGGTAAGATATTTGCCAAAGTCCTTGCAAATAGAATAGAATTGTTCCTTCCCAAAATTATCAATTCCGATTAAGTTGGGTTTCTTAAACAAAAGAATATTTCTTCCAATGCTAGAAGGCTGTTTGATGCTATACACCTGGTTAAAAATAATAACAGAGACAAGGATAGCTATGTAGCAATTGCCTTAGACACTGAAAAGTTTTTTGATCGAGTTCAGTGGGAGTATTTCTTTCATGCTTTACAATAGCATGGGTGTGGAGAAGGTTTTATATCTTGGTCAAACTTCTTTCCTCAGACCAAAAAACTTCCTTATAGTCTTAAAGAATCTGAAAGCCCATATTCCTAATATGTTAGCTGTATTGGATACCTTTTCTTCTGTTTCAAGGTATAAACGCAATAAAGATACATCTGTAATTGTATCCCTTAATGCATGCTGTATCAAACATGGAATTGACTCTTTTGGTTTCAAATGTTGTGATTTTTCCTTTAAATATCTTGGCTTACATTTTACCTCATCAGTGTGCAGTACTATTAAACTTAATATGTATGCCTTTCTTGGAAGGCTTAGATTGCTAACTTCTGCCTGGTCGCCTTTATACTTGTCATGGTGGGGATGCTTAGAGACAATTAAAATGATTCTGCCTCCCATTGTACTTTATTATTTACCAATGCTCCCTGCTCCACTTCTTGCCTACATTTTTAGATCCATCAACTCAATCCTGATTAACTTCCTTTGGGGTATAGGGAAACATAAGAAAATAGCCATTAGCAAACTCAAGGCTCCCTTTTAAAATGGCAGTGTCCGCTTTCCAGATTTTAAATGTTATCACAGTGCATTTTTACTCAAACAAACTCGTACTGGGTTCAGCCCCTCTGAGTATGATGATTTTCCTACCTGGTTTGATCTGGAAAAAGAAATGAGTTCCCCAATTAATATTTATGACCTCGTTTATATTTTTGGTCCAGTCCCCTCTAGATTTTCTAGCCCTATTAAAGCATTCACTTCGGGTCCAGTAAGTCTCTTCCCAACTCTGTGGGACGGATCTGCAGTAGAGCTTTGCTTTCAACTGTCCTAAACCTCCTAAATTAACTCCTAGCCTAATTCACCTAGAGTACCTTAGCCACTCTTTAAACCCACCCACCCCACCACCATTACCTATGCCGGTTGAGTTGTGTATGGGCTATTATGGGCTACTGTTATCAAGTCCTCTGATAATGGAGTGTTCTTCATGTTTTTTTTAACCCAAGAAACCGCCATAATCCACCTCAACCTCACTCTCTCCAAACCCACCTACTCACCGACCCCAACTACCCTACCCTTAACCGCTAACTCTACTATCTCCCCCTCTAGCACTACCCACTCAATCCCCACCATCTCTACCCTCACCCACCCAATCCTTACTATCTCAATCACCACCCACCAAATCTAACCCTGCCCTGTCTACCACCATCCACTTACCCTACCCCATCCCTTCTACCTCCACCCTCTGTCTCTACCCCCCAAACACCCACCCTACCCCCTTTCTACAACCCCACCCACCAAACCTCAATTCTCTAACCCCACCCACTGTACTCCCACTCTCTACCTCCACCCACCTAAACACCACTCTCTACCAATACCCACCCAATGCCTACTCTCTCTACCCCACCCAGCCTACCCCTACCTTGTCTACAAACCCCCATCCACCCTCTTTAACCTCACTGACCATGCACGTTCTCTTCCCCCACCCACCCTAGCCCCATTCTCTAAACCCCCATCCAGCCACCCTACCACCACTCTCTATCTACCCCCACCCACACACTCTACCTGCATTCGCTTTACCCACACTCACCCTACCCAACTGTATCTACCACCACACATCTCCAATCTCTTGACACCCACCCATCCTACCCTACCCACACTATCTTTACCCCCACCCTACTCCCACTATCCCTAATTCTGATCACCCTACCACCACCCACTCTACCCCAATGACCCACTTACCCCCACTCTCTCTACACCCAACCATCACACACTCTAATCCCACCCTGCCCACACTCTCTCTCTATGCACCCACCCAATCCCCACCCTCTCAGCCCTCACCCAGTCATGCTACCCACATACCTGACCCACCCATCCTACCTCCACTCTCTCTAACCAGCCTACCCCACTCTCTCCACCCACCCACCCTACCCCTACTCTCCTTACCCCATCCACCTACCCCCACTCTTTCTACCATCCCCACTCTCTTTACACCCATGCAGCAAATGTACCTCCACCCTCTCTACCCGACCCACCCACTCTATTTCCACTCCCTCTACATCCACCCACCCATCCATTATCCACTCGTTCTACACCTACCCACACTACCTGTACTTTCTCTACTAACACCCACCCTAGCTGCACTCACTATAACTTCATAACCACCCCCTATAACACTCTATCTAACACCATCGTCCCACCCTACATCCACTCTCACAATCCCCACCCAATCCCACTTTTTCTATCCCCACCAATCCACCCAACTTCCATTCTCTTTACCCTACCTCCACTCTCTCTACCCCAACCCATCCACTCTACCTCCAGTCTCTCTACCCCAATCCACACATCCTGTCTCCTCTCTCTCTTCCCCAACCCACCCATTCCAAACTCACCCTACTATCTCACTCTCTTGCTACCCACCCAATCCCCACCCAATCCTTACTCCCTCTACTACCAACCGTCAAACATAATCCAATTCTGTCTGCCACTACCTACTCACCCTATCCCGTCCCTCCTACCTCCAAACTCCTTCTGTACCCTCATATGCTCATCCTGCACCCACTCTCTCTAACCCCACCCACCCTACCTCCATTCTCTATACCCCCAACCACCCACACTACCTCCACTCTCTCTACCTCCACCCATCCACCCTACCTCCACTCTCTACCCCACCCACCTTATGCACTCTCTTTAGCAACACCCACTCTCCCTACCCTCACTCTCTCCACCCCCACCCACCAAATCTTCAACATCTTCACCCTCACCCACCCAATTCCCACTCTCTATACCCCATCCACCCACTCTACCTCCACTCTCTCTATCCCCACCCACACACCCTACCTGCACTCTCACTACTCCCACTCACACTATCCTACTCTATCTACCCCCACACACCCTACCCCACACCTGATCTCTCTACACCTACCCTACCCATGCTCTCTCTAACCCCAACCACTCTACACCACTCACCCATCCTTCCTCCATTCTCTCTGCACCCACCCACCCATTGACCATTTGCTACTCGCTACTTACTCCCACTCTCTCCCCCCGCCCACCCTACCCCAAATCTCTCTACACACACCCATCCTACAGCTACTCTCTTTACCCCATCCACCCTAATCCCACTCTCTCTACCCCACCCACCCTACCAGGCACTTTCTCTACCCCACCCAACCACTCTACTTACCGTCTCTCTACCATCCTGACCCAATGTACCTCTGCGCTCTGTACCCTGACCCACCCACCATATTCCAGTCTCTAACTCCACCCACCCTATCTCCACTCTTTCTACACCCACCCACATTACCTCTGCTCTCCCTACTACCACCCACCATGCCAACACGCTCTCTAACCCCATAACCACCCACCCTACCTTCACCCTCTCTACCTCCACCCACCCAGCCTACCTCCACTCTCTCTTACCCCACCCACCCTAACTCCACTCTCTATATCCCAAAACTCTCTAATCCCTTACCCAACCAACCTACCCCCAATCTCTCTAAGTATCCCCAACTACCCAAATCCCACTCTCACTAGCCCCACCCAGTCTACCCCCACTCTTACTACCCAGACCAACCCAGCCTAACTGTACTGTTTCCACCCCACTCTTTACTCCACCTACCCACCATACCCCCAAGTGCTCTTCCCCACCCACCCTACCCTTACCCTCTCTACCATACCCACACTCGTTCAACCCCCAACCACCCTATGTACATTCTCTCTACCACCACCCAAACACCCACTCTAACTTCACTCTCTCTACTCCACCTATACTACCCCCACTCTTTCAGCCCACACCCAATCACCCCTACTCTTGCTACCCCCTCTTGATACCCCGACACACCCTGACCTACTCTCTCTACCCCCACCCAGCCACCCTAGCCCTGATCTCTTTACCCCACCCACCCATCCTACTCATACCCTCTCTACCCCTCCCACATACCATACCTGCAGTCTCTCTAACACCACTCACCGTACCCGACTGTATATGCTGGGAGGGTTCTACGTTATTTCGCCACGGTATTTTTCATCGCAGGTATTTTCATCACCGTTTTTTTGTCGAAAAATTCATCGTTTTTTTGGGGTTTTTTTTGTTTTGGGCGGTTACCCCTCCAAGCCCCCTCTTTTTTTTTTATTCCCTTACACCCACAACCATATATTTATAACCCACCCAAAAAAAAAAAAAACGAGTTTTTTTAGAAAAAAAAAAGACGATGAAAAAACCTGCGATGAAAAATACCACAGTGAAATGCGTGTATACCACTGCCACACACCCTACCCACAATCACTCTACACCCAACCCTAGCCTACCCAAACTCTCTCTACCCCACTGGCACATCCTACTCCCACTCACTCTAACCTCACCCAATCTACTGCCACCCATCCTACCTCACCAAACCACCTTACCCCCACCCCCTCTTCCACCACCCGACCACCCCCCACATTCTCTACTCCCACCCTACCCCCACTCTCTCTATGCACCCACCCTGCACCCACTTTCTCTACCCCCACCCACACAACCTACCCACACTCTCTCTACCCAAACTGACTCTCCCGACCCCCACTCTCTTTACCCTATCCACCCTACCACCACTTTCTCTAACACAGCTCCCACTCGCTCTACATCCACCCACCCCCACTCTACCTCCAGTCTCTCTACCCCATTACACCCACCCTATCTCCACTATCTCTACCCTAACCCACACAATCTATCTCCACTCTCTATACCCCCATTGACCCACTTCCCACTCACCCTACCATCTGACTCTCTAGTGCTACCCACCCAATCCCCACCTTCTTTAACCTCACCCACTCAATCCTTACTCTCTCTACCACCACCCACCAAACCTAAATCCACCCTTTCGACCACTACCCACTCACACTACCATATCCCATCTACCTCCACCCTCCATCTCTGCCCTCATACACCTATCCTATACCCACACTCTCAAACCCCACCCAACCTACCTTTACTCTCTATACCCCTACCCATCCCCCCTACCTCCACTCACCTGCTGTACTCCCACTCCACCCACCTTACCCATACTCTCTTGCAACACCCACCCTAGCCCCACTCGCCCAACCCCACCCACCCAATCTTCAGCATCTCAGTCCTCACTCACCCAATTCCCACTCTCTATACCCCACCCACCCACACTACCTCCACTATCTCTACCCCCACCCACACACCCTACCTGCACTGTCACTACCCCGGCTCCCCCATCCCACTCTATCTACCCCCACACACCCTACCCTACACCCAATCTCTCTACACCCACCCACCCTACCCTACCCACACTCTCTCTAACCTCAACCACTCACCATCCTACCTTTACACTCTCTGCACCCACCCACCCATCACCCACTCCCTACTCCCTACATACTCCCACTCTCTCTACCCATCCACCCAACACCAACTCTCTCTACACCCATCCACCCGTACACCATTATCTCTACCCCCACCCACCCTACCCCCATTTCTCTACCCCCATCCAGCATACCCCCACTCTCTTTACCCCATCCACCCTACCCCAACTCTCTTTACCCAATCCACCCTACCCCTACTTTCTCTACCACAACCCCCCACTCTCTCTACCTCCAGTCTCTCTATACCCATCCACACAACGTACCTCCACTCTCTCAACCCTGACCCACCCACCCTATTTGCACTCTCTCTACAGCCACCCACCCTATATCCACTCTTTCCTATAACCATCCACACTTCCTCTACTCTCTCCACTACCACCCACCCTACCCACACTCTCTCGAATCCCACCCACTCTACCTTCACGTTCTATACCCCCACCCAAGATACACTACCATCACTCTCTCTTCTCCACCCATACACCCCTACCTTCACTTTCTACCCCCAACCACTGTACACTCATTATTTACCAACACCCACCCACCCTACCCCCACTCTCACTAGCCCCACCCACCAAATCCCCACCATCTCTACCCTCACCCACCCAATCCCCACTCTCTCTACCCCCACCCTACCCCTGCCTTGTCTACCAACACTCATCCACTCTAACCCCACCCTCTCTACCACCACCCACCCTACACACTCTCTCTACCCACACCCACCCTATACCACTCTTTACCCCACCTACCCACCATAACCCAAACTCTCTCTACCCCCACTCACCCTATCCCACTCTATCTACCCCATGAACCCTACCCTACACACACTCTCTCTGCACCCACTCATCCTATCCCACTCTATCTACACCATGAACCCTACCCTACAAACGCTCTCTCTGCACCCACTCACCCTATCCACACTCTCTCTAACTCCACCCACTCTACCCCACCATTTCTACACCCATCCACCCACCCTACCCCCATTCTTTATATCCTCACTCATCCAATCTTCATCATCATCATTACCACACTGTATAAATCACCCACCCACACTACCTCCACTCTCTCTGGCCCAGCACTCTCACTACTCCCACTCCCCCATGCCACACTATCTACCCCTATGCACCTGACCCCACACCCAATCTTGCTACACCCACCCTACTCTATCCACACTCTCTCTAACCCCAACCGCTCTACACCACTCACCCACCCTACCTCCTCTCCCTCTGTAACCATCCAACACCCATCACCCACTCTCTACTTCCTACTTACTCGCACTCTCTCTATCAACCCACTCTACCCCAACATACTCTACACCCACCCACCATACCCCTACTCTCTCTACTCCCACGCACCTGTCCCCACACTTTCTCTGCACCCACCCGACCTCGACTCTCTCTACCCCATCCACCCTACCCCCACTCGCTTTACCCCATCCACCCTACCCCCGGTTTCTCTACCACAGCCCCCACTCTGTTTACATACTCTACCTCCAGTCTCTCTACCCCCACCCACCCAACGTACCTCCACTGTCTCTACCCTGACCATCCCACCTTATTTCACTCTCTCTACATCCACCCACCCTATATCAACACTTTCTGTACCCACCCACACTTCCTCTACTCTCTACTACCACCCAACCCTACCTGCACTCAATCTAACACCACCCTCCCACCCAACTCAACTCTCTACACCCCCAACCACCCAATCCCCACTCACTCTACCACCTCCCTCTCTAGCACTATCCACCCAATCCCCACCTTCTCCACCCTCACCCACCCAATCCTTACTCCTGCCAAACCTAACCCCACCAGTCAACCAGCAGCCGCTCAGCCTACCACATCCCTTCTAGCTCCACCATCCCCCTCTACACCATACACTCACCCTACTCACACTCGCTCTAAACCCACCCACCAGACCTCAACTTTCTATACCCCCACCCACCCACACAACCTCCACTCGCTCTACCTCACCCACCCACCCTACCTCCACTCTCTACCTCAACCACTGTACTGCTACTTGTTACTAACACCCACGCACCCTCCCCCCACTCTTTAACCCCATGCACCAAATCCCCACCGTCTCTACCCTCACCAACCCAATCCCCATGCTCTCTACCCTCACCCTACCCCCACCTTGTCTACAACCACTAACCCACTGTAACTCCTCCCTCTCTACCACCAACCATCCTACACACACTCTCTCTACCCCACCCGTCCTAAAGCCACCCTCTTTACACCCACCTACCCACCCTACCCCCACTCTCTCTACCCCCACTCGCCTATCCCACTTTCTCTAACCCCATGCACCCTACCCTACACCCAGCCTCTGTGCACCCACCAACCCTAACCTACCCACACTCTCTCTCAACCTACGGTCTCACTCTCTAGTGATACGCACACAATCCATACCTTCTTTAACCTCACCCACTCAATCCATACTCTCTCTACCACCACCCACCAAACCTAAATCCACCCTGTCTACCACTACCCACTACCCACTCACACTACCATATCCCATCTTCCTCCACCCTCCATCTCTACCCTCATACACCTATCCTATACCCACACTCTGAAACCCCACCCAACCTACCTTTACTCTCTATACCCACAACCACCCACACTACCTCCACTCTCTCTACCTCACCCATCCCCCCTACCTCCACTCTCTACCCTGCCTGCTGTACTCCCACTCCACCCACCTTACCCATACTCTCTTGCAACACCCACCCTAGCCCCACTCGCCCAACCCCCACCCACCCAATCTTCAGCATCTCCACCCTCACTCACCCAATTCCCACTCTCTATACCCCACCCACCCACACTACCTCCACTCTCTCTACCACCACCCACACACCCTACCTGCACTGTCACTACCCCCGCTCCCCCATCCCACTCTATCTACCCCAGCACACCCTACCCTACACCCAATCTCTCTACACCCACCCACCCTTCCCACACTCTCTCTAACCTCAACCACTCACCATCCTACCTTTACTCTCTCTTCACCCACCCACCCATCACCCACTCTCTACTCCCTACATATCCCACTCTGTCTACCCATCCACCCAAAACCAACTCTCTCTACACCCATCCACCCGTACACCATTCTCTCTACCCTCACCCACCCTACCCCGCACTTTCTCTACCCCATCCAGCATACCCCCACTCTCTTTACCCCATCCACCCTACCCCAACTCTCTTTACTCCATCCACCCTACCCCTACTTTCTCTACCACAGCCCCCCACTCTCTCTACCTCCAGTCTCTCTATACCCACCCACACAACGTACCTCCAATCTCTCTACCCTGACCCACCAACCCTATTTGCACTCCCGCTACAGCCACCCACCCTATATCCACTCTTTCCTATACCCATCCACACTTCCTCTACTCTCTCCACTACCACCCACCCTACCCACACTCTCTCGAATCCCACCCATTCTACCTTCACGTTCTATACCCCCACCCAAGATACACTACCATCACTCTCTCTTCTCCACCCATACACCCCTACCTTCACTTTCTACCCCCAACCACTGTACACTCATTATTTACCAACACCCACCCACCCTACCCCCACTCTCACTAGCCCCACCCACCAAATCCCCACCATCTCTACCCTCACCCACCCAATCCCCACTCTCTCTACCCCCACCCTACCCCTGCCTTGTCTACCAACACTCATCCACTCTAACCCCACCCTCTCTACCACCACCCACCCTACACACTCTCTCTACCCACACCCACCCTATACCACTCTTTACCCCACCTACCCACCATAACCCAAACTCTCTCTACCCCCACTCACCCTATCCCACTCTATCTACCCCATGAACCCTACCCTACACACACTCTCTCTGCACCCACTCATCCTATCCCACTCTATCTACACCATGAACCCTACCCTACAAACGCTCTCTCTGCACCCACTCACCCTATCCACACTCTCTCTAACTCCACCCACTCTACCCCACCATTTCTACACCCATCCACCCACCCTACCCCCATTCTTTATATCCTCACTCATCCAATCTTCATCATCATCATTCCCACACTGTATAAATCACCCACCCACACTACCTCCACTCTCTCTGGCCCAGCACTCTCACTACTCCCACTCCCCCATGCCACACTATCTACCCCTATGCACCTGACCCCACACCCAATCTTGCTACACCCACCCTACTCTATCCACACTCTCTCTAACCCCAACCGCTCTACACCACTCACCCACCCTACCTCCTCTCCCTCTGTAACCATCCAACACCCATCACCCACTCTCTACTTCCTACTTACTCCCACTCTCTCTATCAACCCACTCTACCCCAACATACTCTACACCCACCCACCATACCCCTACTCTCTCTACTCCCACGCACCTGTCCCCACACTTTCTCTGCACCCACCCGACCTCCACTCTCTCTACCCCATCCACCCTACCCCCACTCGCTTTACCCCATCCACCCTACCCCCGGTTTCTCTACCACAGCCCCCACTCTGTTTACATACTCTACCTCCAGTCTCTCTACCCCCACCCACCCAACGTACCTCCACTGTCTCTACCCTGACCATCCCACCTTATTTCACTCTCTCTACATCCACCCACCCTATATCAACTCTTTCTGTACCCACCCACACTTCCTCTACTCTCTACTACCACCCAACCCTACCTGCACTCAATCTAACACCACCCTCCCACCCAACTCAACTCTCTACACCCCCAACCACCCAATCCCCACTCACTCTACCACCTCCCTCTCTAGCACTATCCACCCAGTCCCCACCTTCTCCACCCTCACCCACCCAATCCTTACTCCTGCCAAACCTAACCCCACCAGTCAACCAGCAGCCGCTCAGCCTACCACATCCCTTCTAGCTCCACCATCCCCCTCTACACCATACACTCACCCTACTCACACTCGCTCTAAACCCACCCACCAGACCTCAACTTTCTATACCCCCACCCACCCACACAACCTCCACTCGCTCTACCTCACCCACCCACCCTACCTCCACTCTCTACCTCAACCACTGTACTGCTACTTGTTACCAACACCCACGCACCCTCCCCCCACTCTTTAACCCCATGCACCAAATCCCCACCGTCTCTACCCTCACCAACCCAATCCCCATGCTCTCTACCCTCACCCTACCCCCACCTTGTCTACAACCACTAACCCACTGTAACTCCTCCCTCTCTACCACCAACCATCCTACACACACTCTCTCTACCCCACCCGTCCTAAAGCCACCCTCTTTACACCCACCTACCCACCCTACCCCCACTCTCTCTACCCCCACTCGCCTATCCCACTTTCTCTAACCCCATGCACCCTACCCTACACCCAGCCTCTGTGCACCCACCAACCCTAACCTACCCACACTCTCTCTCAACCTACGGTCTCACTCTCTAGTGATACGCACACAATCCATACCTTCTTTAACCTCACCCACTCAATCCTTACTCTCTCTACCACCACCCACCAAACCTAAATCCACCCTGTCTACCACTACCCACTCACACTACCATATCCCATCTTCCTCCACCCTCCATCTCTACCCTCATACACCTATCCTATACCCACACTCTGAAACCCCACCCAACCTACCTTTACTCTCTATACCCACAACCACCCACACTACCTCCACTCTCTCTACCTCACCCATCCCCCCTACCTCCACTCTCTACCCTGCCTGCTGTACTCCCACTCCACCCACCTTACCCATACTCTCTTGCAACACCCACCCTAGCCCCACTCGCCCAACCCCCACCCACCCAATCTTCAGCATCTCCACCCTCACTCACCCAATTCCCACTCTCTATACCCCACCCACCCACACTACCTCCACTCTCTCTACCACCACCCACACACCCTACCTGCACTGTCACTACCCCCGCTCCCCCATCCCACTCTATCTACCCCAGCACACCCTACCCTACACCCAATCTCTCTACACCCACCCACCCTTCCCACACTCTCTCTAACCTCAACCACTCAACATCCTACCTTTACTCTCTCTTCACCCACCCACCCATCACCCACTCTCTACTCCCTACATATCCCACTCTGTCTACCCATCCACCCAACACCAACTCTCTCTACACCCATCCACCCGTACACCATTCTCTCTACCCTCACCCACCCTACCCCGCACTTTCTCTACCCCATCCAGCATACCCCCACTCTCTTTACCCCATCCACCCTACCCCAACTCTCTTTACTCCATCCACCCTACCCCTACTTTCTCTACCACAGCCCCCCACTCTCTCTACCTCCAGTCTCTCTATACCCACCCACACAACGTACCTCCAATCTCTCTACCCTGACCCACCAACCCTATTTGCACTCCCGCTACAGCCACCCACCCTATATCCACTCTTTCCTATACCCATCCACACTTCCTCTACTCTCTCCACTACCACCCACCCTACCCACACTCTCTCGAATCTCACCCACCCTACCTTCACGTTCTTTACCCCCACTCAAGACACACTACCATCACTCTCTCTTCCCCACCCATCCACCCCTACCTTCACTTTCTACCCCTAACCACTGTACATCCATTATTTACCAACACCCACCCACCCTACCCCCACTCTCTCTACCCCCACCCTGCCCCTGCCTTGTCTACCAACACTCATCCACTCTAACCCCACCCTTTCCATCACCACCACCCCTACACACTCTCTCTACCCACACCCACCCTATGCCACTCTTTACCCCACCTACCCACCCTACCCCCACTCTCTCTACCCCCACTCACCATATCCCACTCTACATACCCCATGCACCCTACCCTACACACACTCTCTTTGCACCCACCCACCCTATCCACACTCTCTCTAACTTCACCCACTCTACCCCACCATTTCTACACCCATCCAACCGCCCTACCCCCACTCTTTATATCCCCACTCATCCAATCTTCATCATCATCATTCCCACGCTATCTAAATCACCCACCCACACTACCTCCACTCTCTCTGCCCCAGCACTCTCACTACTTCCACTCCCCCATCCCACACTATCTACCCCTATCCAACCGACCCCACACTCAATCTTGCTACACCCACCCCACTTTACCCACACTCTCTCTTACCCCAACCGCTCTACACCACTCACCCACCCTACCTCCTCTCCCTCTGTAACCATCCAACACCCATCACCCACTCTCTACTTCCTACTTACTCCCACTCTCTCTACCCACCCACTGTACCCCAACATACTCTACACCCACCCACCATACTCCTACTCTCTTTACCCCACCCACCCTTACCCCACTCCCTCTACTCACACCCACCTGTCCCCACACTTTCTCTACACCCACCCCACCTACACTCTCTCTATCCCATCCACCCTACCCCCACTCGCTTTACCCCATCCACCCTACCCTCACTTTCTCTACCACAGCCCCACACTCTGTTTACACCCACCCACCCACTCTACCTCCAGTCTCTCTACCCCCGCCCACCCAACGTACCTCCACTGTCTCTACCCTGACCCTCCCACCTTACTTCACTCTCTCTACATCCACCCACCCTATATCCACTCTTTCTATACCCACCCACACTTCCTCTACTCTCTCTACTATCACCCACCCTACCTGCACTCACTCTAACACCACCCTCCCACCCTAACTCAACTCTCTACACCCCCAACCACCCAATCCCCACTCACTCTACCACCTCCCTCTCTAGCATTATCCACCCAATCCCCACCCTCTCCACCCTCACCCACCCAATCCTTACTCCTGCCAAACCTAACCCCACCAGTCTACCAGCAGCCACTCACCCTACCACATCCCTTCTAGCTCCACCATCCCTCTCTACCCCATACACTCACCCTACTCACACTCGCTCTAAACCCACCCACCAGACCTCAACTTTCTATACCCCCACCCACCCACACAACCTCCACTCGATCTACCTCACCCACGCACCCTACCCCACTCTTTAACCCCATGCACCAAATCCCAACCGTCTCTACCCTCACTCACCCAATCCCCTTGCTCTCTACCCCCACCCTACCCCCGCCTTGTCTACCACCACTCACCCACTGTAACTCCTCCTTCTCTACCACCAACCATCCTTCACACACTCTCTCTACCCCCACCCGTCCTAAATCCACTCTCTTTACACCCACCTACCCACCCTACCTCCACTCTCTCTACTCCCACTCGCCTATCCCATCTTCTCTAACCCCATGCACCCTACCCTACACCCAGCCTCTGTGCACCCACCAACCCTAACCTACCCACACTCTCTCTAACCCCACCCACTATACATACATCCACTATTTCTGCACCCACCCATCGCCCACTCGCTCTACTCCCACCTTACCCCCACTCTCCCTATCCATCTACGTCTTCAAAAACTGTTAATTTTATTTGCGCAAGTTGAAAGGCAGCAGATGTGCGATTTTATTGGGCAATGTAACAGCCCTGGAAAGTTATAAGTCGTTCTGAATTAAAAATACAGGGTACAATTCGCTGTTCACTGGAATGAAAATACAATCCTTGGTATAGGTTTGAAACGCCAAGGTGTTATCTGTATTTTTGTGAAAAATAGGTAAGGTTGAATTATGAAAGTCTGCTTTATTGACTTTTTAAGAATATATTTGTCTTGTAAGTGGCTAAAGTGTTGTATGTATCACATTTTAAAAATATGTTTGATCTAGAAAGGTTTCTATTATCAACACGGTAAAATGCCGCAGGTAGGGATCAAACAAGACTTTTTGCTCTGTGAATCTATATTTCTATATACAAAAAGACAGTCTTAAGTTTTATTTGGTGTCATTCTGGGTTCTTCCCATAAACATGAAAATTCATGATCACAAAATTTTATTAAACGTTAGTCATCAAGTTCATAGAATAATCATAAAAATGATCATCATAGGTAAAACACATACATCATATTAAAAACCACACAAATAGAATCTCCATACGTGAGTACTTTGCCCTAAATTTCACAGGATCTCAAATCACACATTTGAGATCCTGTGAAATTTAGGGCAAAGTACTCACGTATGGAGATTCTATTTGTGTGGTTTTTAATATGATGTATGTGTTTTACCTATGATGATCATTTTTATGATTATTCTATGAACTTGATGACTAATGTTTAATAAAATTTTGTGATCATGAATTTTCATGTTTATGGGAAGAACCCAGAATGACACCAAATAAAACTTAAGACTGTCTTTTTGTATATATGTTGGAGTTTAGTACTTAATTAGAAGTCGAAATGTATGCAATGGCATGCACACCACTGTACATAACAAATTAATAGTAAAGCATTAGAACGACTTTACGTGTGACTTTTTTGTATCTTAGGTGTGCTTCTTATGTCATCCCACTCTAGCAGGTGGTGCAATCATCTACTGGGTTATTGGTGTTGCTAAACCCAGGGTTCAAGTCGAGGGTACACGTGGGGTTGGGGTGGAGTCCACCCACTTTATTCAGGGGGTGGACACAGTCACACCCAGCTAAAATGAAAAACATTGAATGTGGGGGTCAAACTGCACTCGTCGTCAGTTCTTCAGGCCGACACTTCACTATAAAACATGATGAAAAATAACATACAACTAAAGGTGAAATGTTCCATTTCGGTACTGCAAGTTCCAGGGAAAACATTTGTATTGGTTCTTGCAGTTTAAAACATGCACACCTTTTAAAGTTTTCAAAAACACTGTTACAAGAAAATATCCTCTCTTAGTTTTGTGTGTGTGTGTGTTGATTTTATGAAAGGCAAATGCCAGCCATGCTGTTTAATTTAATGAAATGTTCATATTTCACCTTGATATGGCAATTTCTGGCGAAGTCACCTCCCATTGCGTTTGTTGATGAGTCCTCGCACTTTCATTTTTAGGACTTGACCCCTGGCCCACCCTGTGGTGGTGCAGTAAGGGGGCACCGCTAGAATCCTTCACTGGCTAGTTCCACGGCTCGCAAACGTTTTCTGTGGGCGCTGCCATCTTGGCGGCCATCGCGCGTGCATGTTTTGTGCTGTGCAAAATGCAAGGACACCACCCTCGGCACCAAGCAAATGAAGCTATGAGGTAAGTCTTACCCCGAAGCCGGCATTCCTTTGTAAGAAATCCTTACAGCTGGCTCACGACGTCTCAACTCTTTGTTGTGCTAACGCCTATATCCAGCTTGCATTCTGTTTCCCTGTAACTCCAGTCTCCCATGCTGTGTGTGGAGTTCTCGCTCTGCGTACTCTGTCTCCCTTTCTTGCCTGCTTCTGGCCCTTGTCCCCACTCATTGGTCCTTTTCCTTCAGAGTTGCAACCTGGTTGGTCTCCTGCCCCTCTTTGGGCATTTGCTGATCCAGTGATATGCCTTAACGGCATGCACAGTGCCTTTTAGCACTGTTGTCACACTAGCCTAAACTTGGATGATATTGCCTTGCATAAGGAGCTGGTACCAATCCGCTGCTGCGTTACTTCTTGTAGCAGGGGGTTGAGGTCAGGTCCTACTGTGACGTGCCACTATTTGATTGGTGTAGCGTCCCAGAGTTTTTATTGCTAGGCAGAAATAATGCATAGGATACCAATGCCATAGAAAACTTTTAAAAGGTTTGTCTTGTTGAATTAGTAGACCTCAAAGCTAGCGTGTAAAGTTACCATGTATGACTATGCATTTGTTCAATGAAAAGGTCCTTATCTTTATACTCATAATGTAATGGATCTTCTTTGCTGGTGTGTGTTTCTGTGTTCATAAAGTGCACAAGTCTCGTTAGCACGGCCTCTTATCAATGATCTCTGGTGTAAAACTGCTTTTTGGAAGAAACGACACCCACGCTAATAGGCAACTTCTAAGGGTAGGTTGGTGTGACAAATGACTATGGGCCTCATTACACGGACGGCGGTAAGGGTTAACTGTCACCGTTAATGGCAACGGTGACCGTTAACCCTTACCGCCGTACTACGAGGTCCCTTTGCGGGTTGGAGGATTTAACGCCTGCTTCTTGCAAAATTGCGGTGCCGTAATTAGCGCCTTCCCCAGTCCCATAGAGCCCTATGGGGAAGAAATGGGAATGGGGAAGGGCAATGGCGGAAAGGGGATTTACCGCCCCTCCAACCTTGGAATGGGGCGGTAAATACCCTTTCCGCCAAGGTGGTGCCGGTATTTTACCGGCATGAGCCATGGCGCTAATAGCGCCATGGCTCACCGCCTACCGTGTAATGAGGCCATATGTAAGTAAGAGGCTGGGTGATGAAACAGGGGTAAACCTGGTGACCATGTGCCGCCCCACACTCTGTGATACAAGCACTGCCAGAGATATTAGTAGGATCCCCCATGCTGCCCATTCCATCACCAACCTCAAATCCTCAGGTTTCTGGCTGTAACAGTATAACTCCCGATCTTCCCATACTCATAAACCCGAGAAGGGAAAGTGGGATTAGGGAAAAGGTAACTGCCGTAAGATCTGTGTCTCAGATCTAGCGAAGAAAAGAAAGACAAAATCGCTACCACCTTGCCCCAAGTACCTGTGATAATCGTTTTTGGTACCCCAGAGGTAGTAAACATAGCTAAATGAACCCTATTGAGTACTGCACTTTCCTAACTCAGCATACCCACTCAATGCCCAAAAAAGCCGAGTGCTAATTAGGGAAAACTGACCTCATGGAAGCTATGGAGGGTTCAGTGTCCCACTTACACCAGGGACATCCATGAGTTCATGTGAGGACATGGTGAGTACTTTACTCTGCTGGCTGTGTTTGCATAGCTCGGTACGTTGATGCAGAGGCGTGGTTTGATCAACAGGAGAAGTCCACAATTGTCATTCATGCACCCACCCCTACGACTGATCAAAGGATGTTTGCAAAGTCTGCACATATCATACACAGACATGCTTACCAACCTGGAAAGGAATAAGGAACAGAACCACGCTGAGTGATGTCAAACACAGCCGTCATGCTCGGAGTCCAAGACTGCACCTGTGCATCAGGTAACGTTGTTCAATGGACAAGTGCTGGGCCTGCTCAAATATTAGCAACACATGCTTTCTGGGGCCTGGGTCCAAAACACCTTCAGCTATCCCTCCGTAAATACCTCCCCTCTCGAGCTCTTTGCTCCTCTTCCTGTAACTCCCGCATGGTCTGTCGTTTTTCTAAGAAACAAGCTGGGGGTAGAGCTCTGTCTTCGGCTGGGTCCTCCCTCTGGAACAGCCTCCCTGCCACTCTAAAACTTGAGGAAAACCATCTCAGGTTTTGGAAGCACCTCAAGACCTTCCTCTTTGCTTCTTCCTTCACACCCCCCTTCTCCCCTGCTGATCTGTTCTCTCTTGGCACAGTGCATCTGGACACCCCTGTCCTCTGGTCCCAGGTTCCTGCTCACCCTGCCACCCTACCGCACTGCTTCCGGGCCACCCCTTGCACTGGGGTCTGTATCTGTACCCATACACCCCCCTTTTTTTCCCTCCTGCACTTATCAGACCCACCCTGTCTGCTGCCTTAAACCCAGCACTTGCCACTTGGCTGCACTACCACTTTTGCTGATTTTATTGTTTATTTATTTTATTATTATGTATCCTGTTTCTCCTTTGCTCTGCACTTTCCACTTTCTCCCCCTTCCATGCACTTTTCCCCTCCCCCTGCCCCATGCACTTGCACGTTCTCAATGTCACTGGGCCTAGTAAGATCATTGGTTTTGTTCTCCCCTGTTCCCCTCCCTTGCCTTGTCGCGCTCACCTGTGTAGGAGCCCGATATAAATAAAACATCATATGATGAACATGTGCAGCCCCTCAGGTGGAACGCCAATCACAGTGCTCACTCGCACCAGGAAACCAGTGGACAATGTTTCATCAGCAGTGCATAGGTTGTAAAGCAGATGGATAACAGGGGGTAGGAAGAGAGGAGAAATGTGGTGGTCAGGACTTGGAGGCGAGAAGTGAGGAGCAGTAAATGGCAGCGCTGCAAGGAGGAAACTGTAGAGAAGAGATGTATAGGCGAAGATGAAAGACACAGAATGAAGGTGATGGGGAGACCACCAGCAAGAGGAGAGTGGAAAGTGACTTAGGTGGATAAGGACAGTTGTGAGGGGAAGGGGAGAAAACCCTGATAGAGGAGGAGGAGCCGAGTTGAAAGGTCCAGAAGAATTGTATTGAGAAAGAGCAGGAGCAAAGAGTAGGAAGAGACTCAAGTGAAGAGGATTGAGGATATGTAAAAGAAAAATAGTCACGAAAAACATAGGAGGAGAGGGAGGAAGTGGAGTAGCAGGTAGGTAGGGAGGGAGGAGAAACTGCAATCCACTACCAACAGGAGACGAAGACAAGAGAATGTGTGAGTGTGGTGGGGGGGGTCTAGCATTCGTTATCAATGAGGAGGTAAGGAGGTAAGTGAGATGGACAACGGAGGGAGGAAAGTTAGAAAGTAGGCCTGTGATAGTTGCAAGGGGCAGGGGTGACCAGAGAGTTGGGCAATCCTTTCATTTACCTGTGCTGTTTGGTTTTTTGTCCATAACGTTCAGGGCGGATCACTATGCTGTGCTCTTTCTCCTGGGCCCGTCACTGCTGACTGCACAGCAGATCCTGCTCATGCTGCAAGTCACAGAGCGTGCCGCATTGTTAGTACTGCTCCTAACAAGTAGGCCTGTCGTGAACGCTAGGGACAAGCAATCAAACTATTCCGGTAAATGATATTATTAATATGCTGGATTTGGTTCAAAATAGTTTGTAAAACAACCAACCTATCACAAATTTATTTGAGTCTTGAAATGGCAAAAATGCCATTGGTGACATGCTTATCACTTTCCAAACAGGGGTGGAAGAATAATGACGAATTTGCATTAGCATGCGATTAGAACAGCATTGATAATATGTGTGAATACCTGAACTTCACCATTATGCATACATGTTGCTTTGTATGTGAAAGTTCCCGACGTAATGGTGGTATTTTGGAATTTCCCCAGCGTGGTTAATCATGCTATGGCATCCAGAGTATATCAAGATACACATGGCCATTCTGACTACACTAGGAGGAGTACCTTACCTTCAATAGCAAGAACCACCAATGATGTTAGTTCCTGAGGGCAGAATGGCAATGCCTGCATAGGATAGATGGTGAGTGCTATGAAGTCCCCATTTTAGTGGGAAGGGGGAGACTGGGTTGATCAGGCCATTATCTAATGTGCCTCCCAGAGAGTGCAAGGAGATGGATTCAGCAGGCTCACTGTGCCCTCATAGGCCATTGTCACTATAAGGTAACATTAATAGAGAGAAGGGATTCCACCGCCTAGTGTTTTATTTATTTATTTATTAGTGCATTTATAGCAGCACTCACAGCCCGTAGGCATCTAGGCACTAGTTACAAGAAGGAAAAACATAGGAATCAGTGGGGAGTGGAGACAAGTCAGTTAAACAACAGTCTTTTGAGTTGCTTTCTGAAAACATTGTAGGAGTATTCATCCCGCAGGTGCGGGGGTAGGTTATTCCAGAGTAATGGTGCTTGGACTGGGAAGCTGGTGCCAACAGCTTTGGCCCGATTGAACCTTGGGGTGACGAGGCGGTGACTGTAGGCTTTCCTGGTGGGTCTTGCTGAGGTGTGTTTTCTGAGACTGGTCGCGAGGTAGCCTGGAGCAGTGTTCTAAAAAGAGACAGCGGTGGCTAAGGGATAGGATTTTGAAGGTGATTCTGTCCTTTACTGGAAGCCAGTGGGCCGATCTCCTGGCATCTGATATGTGTTCCCATTTGCCAATGTTTAGGGTGGCTCTCAGGGCCTGGGCTACTTGGTAACATTCAGAAGACAGAACATGTTAAAAAAAAAAAAGAAAAACGATGGTAAATGCAAAGCCTGATGCTCTCTGGAAACGGTCCTTGGAAACACAAATAGAGAAGGCAGGGATTACACTTGGCCGATGCAGTGGAGCACTAGCTGGCTTTACTGAGGCACGCAGCAATAGAGCCTTTAGTGTTACCTTGGAGGCATAGGTGCGTGCCAGGCCCAGCAGGCTGCTGTGTATGGTCTTCAGAACTAATGGGCCATAGCAAAGGCGAAGCTCTATCTACTGCAGAGAATGGATTTCTGAAAATAATCCTTGGTCTCCCCCGTAGTACCCCAAATACTTAAAAGCATTAACCATTTGATTAGAGAAACCCCTACCTTAAAGGGGGCGGGTATGGAGCTCCCTTTACCTGGAAACATATAGAGAGACCTTACAGGATCTCCTATACCAGGACCGTGCCAGTACAGTATCGTCGTGTCCATATATCAGGAACTACTCTGTAAGATTGCTCTGGGGGCCTTTTGGACAAACCCAGAGCAGGTGGATTCGACATCTTGCGCCCAAACAAAAAACAAATACCAATCCCTTGCTAAGGATATACCCTTGAATAAGATCTATAATTCTTTGAATTCAACCAGGTTGGGAAAACCCTATTTGGCTTTGAATGGCCCTTAGATGTATTGAGGCCGAAATTTCAAAGAGCTCAGTACTTTAAGATTAGATTGTGGATATTCCCAGTGGCAGAACGATTGCAAAAATGGGGTACATAAACCACTGATGAATCTGCCTACTGCATGTCCGTGACCTGAACTGTTTGCTCTTCTGCCCTTCCTACACGAACCTTAGGAAACGATTCCTTAAACCTAGGTTTTTAAAACTTGGTGGAAGAAATACTGCTGAGGCCATGATGCACTATTATAGAGGTGATGTTGCTGCTTGGGTTTTCTCTGTTGCGACATAATCACCTAAAGCCTGGACACATAGGCAATTTGCGAGGAAGACCTTTGAGTAATTGCAGTAACAGAGTTTCCTGTACTGAATTGGGGTAGCTATTGAAATATATTTTAGTTGTGTTTTATTTATTTTAATTTATAATTGAGACAATCTTGTAGTATGTATTTTATGTTATTCTGTTTTCTTTCTCCTACTATGAGATGGCTATTGTACTGTTTTTACATGCTGTATGGACATAGTCCAAAATATACATTTATGGACTGTCTGACAGAGCATGTTAGCATGTTACCCTTATAAGTGTTTTGTAAACTCTGCGCCTGAATCCACATCAAAACCTGATACCTGCATGCCTGGTCTAGCAGCAGGAGACAGTTCCTTTGTGGAGTGCTCCAGAGCTCATCCCTGTGCATGCAGAAGCCGCAGGTAAATGCAAACCCAAATGCTGGCAATTGTAAAATGGTACCAACATTCATGCACCAAGATAAAGCCAATCATTAGATTTACTCTAGACCAATTACCATCGAAACAATACAGAAAGCCTGGTAATAAGACCCTAGTTCAAATGAGAATCAGATCATCAGAAACCTTTACCAACAAGCCCAGGGTCAGAGTCAATCCTGGGCTAGTTTGTATGATTTTTGATTGGGCTTGCCTGGGAGCTATCAGCTCAGCTAGCTCAGTCCACCAGCAGGAGACCTACTTAACCACAACCACTACACGATAGTATGCGTGATCGTGAGTGCAGCTGAGTGTATTGGCAGTTGGGCAGTACATACTACTCTTCTTGTGCTCCACGCATTGAAGCAGGTGACTTTTAATTGTGCATTAGAAGTAATGGAGCTCATCCTGTACAGAAGTATTTGATTGGGCTTGCCTGGGAACTATCGGCTCGGCTACATCAGTCTACCAGCAGGAGACCTACTTAACCACACCCATTGTGGAATAGCGCACACGATCATGAGTGCAGCTGAGTGTTTTGGCAGTTAGGCAGTTTGGCAGTAAGGCGGCTCCAGTTCCAATGACTGATTATGAAATGCAACAGGCCACCAGTCTCCCACTCCTGCCATCACCGGGGGACATCTCACTGCAAGAAGCACTCCCCCTAATGAGCTCACCCTTGCACTTTGTGCAGGGAGAGCAAATGCTGCAAATGGCCGCTACATGTGGAGACGCCTTTACCAATAACAACTACAAATAGGAAAATCACAGATTACCACTCTGCGCTTCCCAAAGTTGCAATATCACAGCCCGCCCAACTTAGTCAAGACACAGTAATGGACAGAGCACTTTACCAAGCTGAATTGACAATTGCCCAGAATTTAGAAGTACCCATAGTGGTTCAATGCAAAACGAGGATTGTTTCATGTTGGATTCCCCACCAGAGCTTGCCTCAAATCAGTCTTCAAATGACAAGTCTTCTTTTTCCTCTTTCCTTTCTACTCTTGGTCGGCCTCCATTGGGTAGGTTGACAACAATACTTACTAAAAACAGACAACCCCACGCAAGATCTACAACCTGACATTTTAACTGAAATAAATCAAGGTTTATGCGTACTGGATTGCCTCTATGAGGGACTTAAGACAAAGACCAATTTGCATTCAGTTATGCTGGAATCACTTTTTTTTTAATGTGAAAATATTAATGTACATACCAATTTGAAGATTTTCTTACTTAATCAAAAACAACAAATGCGTCCTATAGAGGTACTGCATAAGGACATGCATGATAAAAGTAGAATGGAAATACCAGTGGTGTCCTCACTTGAGTTGGGGTGGCGGGGTGATCATAACAAAGTGAGAATCTCCTTACAATTGTCTGAGGGACTTTTGCCACAAGTAGTCTTACTGTGACTAACGATGCGAAGCAAGCAGTTGTAGGGAGTGTAGAAACCGTACCTCATGGCCCAGTGATCACTTTACTATTTGACTGTTTAACATCTTATGAACCTCTGCAAATGGGAGGAAACTTAAGTGTAAAAATCAGGGATGTTCGAAAGTTAAATCGGGTGGGACCCAACCGGCTGTTGGTATAGGTTAAGGTTCTATTAAAAAACGTGGCAAACAAGTTAGGAAAACAAAAAGTATGCCATTTAACATGCTGAATAAGAAAGCAACCAAAAGAATGTTGAATTGTTTTTTGTAACACACTCTTATTAAAGAAACTCTAGATGTGAGTGTGATTGAGAGTGGGAAAGTGGTTGAGAAAATGCCTAATAAGATTGTATCGAATGAGAGTATGCATGGCTGCGTTCTGTTGTCTCAGGCTAATATTAACCCTGCCACTGAGAACACAAGGACACCCTTAGCGCCTTTGTCCTTGAATCAGGTAATTCCCTGTGGTCCAGCGTGGGAGTAAAATGTTACGACTGGCGAAGTTATACATATTCCGGCTACTTCCACTTCCTGGGACCCGAGTCATTTAAAATCACTACCAATGCAAACAAATGAGGTGTCAACTATAAACGCTACCCATTGTCCTATTGGGTGCAGGACTCCCTTTTTACCTGGCGCGAATTAAGTCATTCACACTGAGAAATCCATATCTCGAGTCACTTTGGTGGAAGATACTGGATTCAGTTTTCCGTTCTAAAAATAATTGGGAGGAAAATAAGGGATTTGAGAACCCCCAGAAACCACAATTTGAGGTATATAGCGTACCTAAGGTTTCCTAGAATAGAGATCCTACAAAGGAAGTGAAAGATCAGCGCTACCCAAAAGGTCCAGTGAGATTGCGGGAGCAGGAGACGCAGGAGGGCTCTGGTTCCACTGGGGATCAGTATCTAGAGGAAGATCTTAAATATGTTTGGAAAGTGCTATGTATGATAATACACACATCAATTTGAATCATACAAACATACTTAGGCTACTGAATGCAGTCCTATCTCGTAGTAAAATCTCCTCATGCAACATTGATAGAATCTTCATCTTTGACCACTTTAGAACGGATCGAGTGGAGGTGGTATTTATATCCAGAATGGTCCTAGACACAGTTATGAGTGAACTCAGCGTTATCCAATCACTCGGCTTTGACATTACCCCCTATAGCGATAGGTGGTCTTTTTGAGCCTTTCACAGGAGAGATGGTGATTACTGTGACGTCTGAACAGGGGCCGCATCGATTAGTGCAGAGCTGCAAAACTAACGGGACACCTAAGGCACAATATCGTGCCTGGCCATGGATCTCGTGTGCCCTTAATGGGAAACATGCAGGCTCGGTCCCAGTCCATCCCTAAGAATAGTTCTCATGTAATGTCCTTCTTGTCATGGAATACCCACGGCCATGCCCATCTTTTCACAAATCCTGTACTCAGGGTTTTTTTTAAAGACTAAACTAATCATTAATTTACAAGAAACTTGGCTCAGTGAACTTCAAGTTATTGATGGCTATGAATGTTATTGTCTGCGAGGGCCATCCATCTGGAGGACTATTGACTCTCGTTAAATCCAGCTCTCCTTATTCAATCATGGAGTGTACAAACCACATATTTGCTTCATAGCAACCCATGTTAGATTTACGACAGTGAGTGTTCCTGCCATTCAGGTCCTAAATATATATTGGCATCTAGGTTGTGGAAACCTAAACACCTTTTCCAATCTCGTAGCGAATACAATTATTGAATGGCTCGGAAAATGGGAAAGTGGATTGAGTCTTCTGTCGGGGGACGTAAACGCTACATGCCTCCTAGTGGACTCCATGATGGCCATAATAACGAGTCTTAGAGGGAAGGAGTACTTTGTCTATGTTTGGCCAACGTTACTGCTTGGGTTGGGTCTGGTGATGTTGAATGGAGCTGTGACGGGGGTCATACCCAGTCACTTAACTTGGTATAGTGCCTCTTCCACGTCTAAACTAGATTACATCTTCGCCAGCCCAACACTGTTTGGAAATGCAAGTCATTATTTGTACTCCCTACTGAATACAGCAATCATTGTGCTATGAATGCTGAGTTTGAATTGGATGAGTACACTAGGCAAGAGTTCCAAGAAATGAATGTAGGTATTGGTCTTAATGCCCCTGGGAATCGGCTCATATGGAACCCCTTGACAGTAAGCCGTATCAATGGAAGCGTCTTGAACTACTTTATCATCACTATGCTGAATCAGCGAAATCACTGTTTTTCGATTGATAATTTTGGAAGTGCTGTTGGTTATCTAATACATAGTTACCTGTTTAGACCCGGTGCCCAGGTAAGGGTGCTGAGGGGGAAGCACTTACATCTATATGATGCAGAAGTGGCAGCAAAAAAGAACAATATGAGAGTACAAGTAAGAATGATCAGGCGAACACCTACCCTAGCACTGAAAGCAAGAGCCATGCCAATTAATAAAATCAAGCAGCCATATAAACATTGGCTGAAGTCCAACTGAGCCATTAGGAGCCAAAGAGAGGCTGAGGTGATGTTTCTGGCCTTGCTGAATAAAAAAACTCTGACATTTTGGCACTTGATTAATGACCCTGGGAAGATATTGTCGGGCAGGGAGGCTAATCCAATCTCCAAGGAGACATGGTATCTCATTTTACTAATACCTTTGCTCTCTTGTGGGATGAGAGGCCCTGTGATTGCACAGAGTTGTCTCTGGCTGACACTGCTTGGAAGTTAAGAGTTATCACATACTCCATTGAGGTGATCATACACAGAATTAGTGTTTCCCAGTTGCCAGGGCGTAACAAGTTGTCTAATTTGCTATTTAAGGGAAATTCTCATATGTGGGCAGACATTTCGACATTCTCTTTAAACAAATTTCGGTGATGCAGCGGTTTCCCTCTACTTGGTCTACTGTGCATGTTGTACCGGTTTTCAAAAGGCGAGCAGGTTGGATCCCACAAACTACTGTCCCATTTCAGTCCCGGATGCTGTTGGACCATCTAGAGGACCTTGGCAGTCCCAACAATTACCAGATACCTTACTAGGATGAGGGATATGATAATCTGTGAGAAACTAACTTGTATTTTACAGGACTTGCTAACAAACCTATTTTCAGTTTGGTGCCTTTACTTGCCCTACTAGACAGAGGGTATTAAGAATGTTGAACTTCTAACCTGGGTTGTTCTAAATTTGTTTTATATGTTCTATTCATATTATTTTATATCTTCAGTTCACACTAGACAGCAATAGGATACACAGTGGCGGGAGCGGTTGTTAGAAGTCAAGCTGGCACTTACCTGTACCTTGACTTTGGAGGTCTTCTTATCGGGAGACTGCTTGTCCTTTTTCTGAAAATGGGAGTCGTGGGGATAGGGGTGAGATTCTCCTGACACAACGCAACCTGAATAGCGTGAGCCCAGGCAGGGTGACCCTGGGGGAAAATGCCAAACAAGTACAGGAGAAATACCCGTACCCCGAAGGGTAGGGAAAAACCTGTGCTGGTTTCCTTATAAAGGTGTAGTTGCTGCAGAAGAGGTCTTCACACATTTGAGTCCAAGATGAAGGGAAGAGCAGCACCAGCAGCAAGGTAAGGAGAGAGCCAAGGAATCAAGGAACGGAGGATGAAACTGCAGAAAAGGCAGCACAGGAAACAAGAAAGAAAGGGAGAACCAGGAGAGTGAGGGAATCAGATAGCAAGTAGGAGCTAGGAGCGGCAACGAGGGAAAATAGAACCTCGGAGTGCTGAGCAGGGATGCAAACATTACTTGCATTGAGATGCGCTGATCTGGATATCCCTGCCATTGATATGTGGCAAAACTGGAAGAGCTGGCACTGTGGTCAAATGCAGTGCGAACACTAGACTGCTAGAAGTACAGTTGCTGATGATCGTGGATGCCATTTTGGGAGGAAAAATTGCACCTGCAACGCACGGGACACGTTTCCAAGCCGACCACAGAGACCAGGAGTGGTGGTTCGTGACAGCGGTAGAGAGTCCCTTAGTATTTATGGCCCTCATTATGAGGTTGTGGCAACCTTGGCTTACCGTTCCGTCACCCTATATCCCAGAAATACTGCAATATTACTGGCGGCGGTGGAACAGTAAGGTCCCATTCCCGTGGGGCAACACTGAAGCACAGTTAGTAACAGTGACAGTGCTTCAGTGAATTATCTGCCGGTAGGGGCATGAACTACCGGCAGGTCAGGCCTGTCGGCAGTTCACAGCCCATACCGACAGACTCTGAGTGAGCCAGTCTGGAAAAAGTGCTGGTGACGTTGTTACCAGTAACTTATTTCCGGACCAACTCATTCCTGATGAGGCCTCTGATCATAATAACTCATGGCAAGTTCTTTCTACATGTTGACAGTTTTGCATTACCAATTAAACGATTCTGAGACCACAGTATGCCATCAGCCTCATTGTGCCACTAAACTTAACAAGACAATATGGGCGTTCCAGCAGTAAACACCTTTTAGGCGATGCCAATGGATGACTCACTAACCACAATCGAACATCAGCAAGCACCCGCTGCACAGAGGAAGACACACTGGAGCAGTCTGCTCCATGCATAGCACCACACATTGGCTGAATCCAAGCTGGTGGCCTAGCCAGTTATAGGTTCAGCTTGCCACTCTGCTTAATGAAATAATACTTCTCGTATTGTGCGTTTGGATGAAATACTGCTGGACTGAGTGACAGGACACTGAACACGTTGGAGATATACAAATCATTCTTAGGTAACATATATGTGTTCCCCTTGTATGCTGTTTATATGCAGCTGACATACATTTCTAATCTTACATGTTAACATTAGTTCATAGAAACTACATTTAATCTAAAAATTCATGTGCTATGTTTAAAAATGCGGAACTATTTTTCCCCTCTAAGAAATCATAATTTTTCAAATTGCAAAATGACTAATTTCATGGTACAATAAAGTCAATTTCAACTTAAATACTAAGCTAACTCACTACTTAAAGTGGTTGATTGCAAGATGCAAAGCAGTATTATAGCACTGCGAAACGGTGGGAAATGAAAAACGCATGGAAGATTAGGCTGGTACAGAATTAATATGCCTCATGAAAGGCTGGTGAGAAGCTGAAGTGCATGACTGCTTTCCTGTCAGGAGGAGATATCATTGTGCATGCACCATGCGGCACCACCGAACACTTGAATGTATCTATATATCTTTGCATATTCCTGGCATGCCTGTAGTTTCAGCGTATGCAGAAAGTATGCTTTTCACGGTATTGTACACAGAGGTCATTATTTCAATGTAAGTGGCCTGTTGTGCTGTGTCTTGCCATTTGTCATGGTCGCAGAATACTGTGAATTGAGCCAACCACTCAGCAACCAGGATCTTCCTGCAGTAATTGTTATGGAATCATGATAAATCTATACTTTAGGCTACCGTTGCAACATTGATAACAACAGAGGAAAGAATTGTACATCACAAGATGTTACACTAGGTCAGAAAAAGTCTTAAGATAGCCTGCCTTAGCTATCTTTACACCCAGTTCAAACGAGCACAATGCATAAGGCTGAGTACGTATCTCCAAGATTGGGCCTCATTACAAGTTTGCCAGTCCGGGAACTATGGCACCGGTAAGCTTGCCGGTACCGTAGTTCCCAGACTGGCAGACTACGATTTGTGCTCGCGGGTGCCTTTCTACCCACCAGGTCTGACCTGGCGGGCAGAGCGGCACCCGCGAGCACAGCATGTCGGATGCACCAGAACGGTTCATAGCGGTGCAGGTGCATCCGGCTTCTCCATTCCCATTGAGCCCTATGGGGCTCAAATGGGAATGAGGAAGATTTTTTTCCGGCGCCCAGGACTGGGCAAATACTGGGTCCGGCAAGGCCATAATGACCCAATAATTGCCCATTTCTAGCTGCTGGAAAAAATAAAATGCCAGCACTAGCTACCGCCAGCCTCCTGATGGGGCCCAATGTATAACCAAAGGTTGGTGCAGCATACACCTGGTGTAATATTTATGCATATGTCGATTCTTTCACTTGTCACCACTTTATTCCCTCATGATTATTCCATGACATGGTATGAAATGGCCACATATTTCGCTTCTTTGAAGATAAAGAAAATTGAAATAATGTATATATGATGTAATGACCAATGCCAGGGAAGTCACAGTAAAAAGGGAACTGTATTGAAAATAACATGTCTGCATCAAGTATACTTTAAGTCTATAGGCAAGCCACTCCCATTCCCATTCAATTGTTAGATGGCTCAGATACTTAGAATCCTCATGTTCCTTTGCAAACTTTCCTTGTCTCTAAAGACAGTTATTCAATTACTGAAGGTCTCCATCCCTCGCAATGGATAGTATTAGAATGTACATATGATGTCTACTAGTATAGACGATATCCCAGCATGACTTGCTTACTGTGTTCCTAAAAAATGTATATGGCTACTGCGTGATGCTGTGGCATTTGTGACATGGCTCAAATGGCTTATTTCAGTCCATATGTGTATATATAAACTGAAATAAACCATTTCATCTAAGTCTAGCTGAAATTAGCTATTTCAGTCTCTCTCTTTCTCTATCAGAGCACTATAATTAAGGTGAGTGACATGACCAACAGGAAATCCAAAAATTATATAGCTAATAACATTTGATTTGCATGATGAATTTGTCTCTATTCCAAACAAAACTTTTGTCATGCCCCTGACCCCCACCGACTGGAAATTATGTGAAAGATTTGTTAAAAACATTAAAATGTTATAAAGAAAGCAAATAAACGCTGTTTTTGGTCTACTCCTATTAATTTTCTCAAAGAGAAAAGGTTCACGTTTTATCAAGCCGAAGCGCAAAAAACGCTAGAGGGAATTGGGCCAAATAAGAAACAACCTGAAATCAAAGCATTGACTTAATTTCCAGGAGAGGTTTGAGGTTATTCCATTCAGTAGTTTTTAAAATATTTGACTGGGAAAGTAGTGCCATTTCTCCCCTAAAAATGGCTATATTTCCCATAGTGCTTTACATCTGAGACACTTTTCCGAAGTGAAAGCTGCATTGTTTTTTGCTCGAAGCGAGTGATTACCACAAGAATATCAGGGGGATCCAAAAACGGAAATGTGCTATTTGGAAGAGTTTAAAGGTTGAAATCGCATCAGGCTAGAGGTGGGAGGGGTGAAGAGGACATCATCTGAAGTCGGAGAGTTCAGGGTGGTCTGGGAGCTAGTTACAGTTTCAACATGTTCATATTATATGGGGAATAATGGGTGAATCCTGTGAGATTACGGCAGTAAATTACGGCAGTAATAATGCAATGCGCGTCAGAGACGAAAATGTGTTACACGAAGCAAAGAGAGAAAGGAAGTAATGGGAGGTGCCAAGGGGGTAAAAATCAAATGGGGTCGGTGGGGGAATGTAGCATAGATGAAGGAGGCACATGAGGAGCATCTGTGAGGACTTTAATTTTCGAGCGTTATCATAGTAATTAGCGGAATATTACCACATTTATTATTGAGGGATAATCGGGGGAACTGGGGGGGAAATCAATGTGGCGACATCTGTTGTGATCATATCTATAAGGCAGGGGAAAATGGGTGTTTGTGCTAGTGTGCCTGGTCAGTGGGCCCCAAAAAAGGCCATGAAAAGTGGGCTTGGAGGAAACATACTGTATTAAAACATACAGTGGGCATGGCCGAAGACCGTGCTCACCGGCCAGGGCCGAAAACCATAGCTAGTGGGCTGCAAGGAAACCTATAGGTGGAGGGTCGCAGGTTTGAATCCAGGCAAGGCCAACTTAGTCGTTCATCCTTCCAAGGTCGATACATGAGTACCAACTCCGGTTGGGTGACATTGTTTGTATAAGTGTTCTATGTAAAGCGCTTAGGCATATACGCTATTTAAGTAACACATCAATAGATCCTCAGGGTCATCAGCAGGGGGACACTGAGTTAAGATGAACATCACTTCCCACATCCGCTGTATATATATATATAGTGTTGCAGAGAATGATTTTTTAAGGGCTCTGTTGATGCAACCAGGGGGGAGGGATAGCTAGCCTTTGGTGGGAGTGCAATTAACCCTAATTGTAGGGGCCTTACTTTCTAAGCCGCTGTTATTGTGTAAGGATTTGGTCCAACGAGAACCTAGCTCCCTATCAACTCACTCTAACAAGTTTTTTAAACTTAAATGGGCCACACTCAATCCCCTGTTTCAGGTGTGTGTGAGTGGAACTCACTAGACTGGGTTTGGCCTCACTTTGGGAGAGTCCGAGCAATATCAACTCAGGCACCAAGCTGGTCGTTAAAAAAACATGCCACAAGAGTTATTCATGCGAATGAAACAGGATTGTATGGCATTGAGTACTGGGTGACTCTGCATGATCGGCAAGCCATTATATGGGTTTGATGAATATCTAGACAAGGTCAGCCCTGGGTATGCACACTCTTTATATACAGTTGCGCACTAACACGCTGAAAGTGGCATCCTTTACGGCTAAATGGAAACCTATCACTGACCCTGTTTATGACCTGCGGTGCCACTGACGAATCAGTAATGCATTTTATGCATTTTTGTGTTGGGGACAAAGATTTGAGATCTCGTTATTTTTTATCTCTATCTAGACGGAAAAATGTTAGGTCTGCACGAACCGCACTTGACCTTCTGCACTAATGCCAAAGACTTTGATGTTGTATTTTTTGTCTCAAAGTTTGTGCATCAGGCTTGGCTGAGAAGACCTAACATAATTTGAGTCAGTGTAACCTGCCTAATTACCTGCCAGTTGTTTCAATCCTAAAATGTATGCTCTTGTCATTTGTTAGCTATCAATATTGTAGTCGGATGCCTGACTGGTGGGATTTAACCATTTGGCTTTTATTGCTTTTTCCTATTAGATGGAACATTGAGTTTGCACTTGATACTAATATGGATTTAAGGTTTTAACCTTGCTTTTATGCTTACATTTTAAGATGTGCAACTGTTATGTTGCTTTTATGGCTCAAACAGCCAAATAAAGTTGTGTTTCACCGACGTTATGGTTACAAGTAAATCCGACAAAACTCAGAATTCACCAGTTATGGCAATCTAAGCAACCATAACTCAAGCCACCACTGTTCAATGCTAAGACTAACACCCAGGACATCAAAGACGACATCACAAATGTCATTGATGACATCACATATGAAATTAATGTTGATTAAAAGGCCCTACAAGGGGTTGTGTTTATAATGTTGGTAACATGGTGTCAGGGGTGATCGGGAGAGCTATCATGTTTGCGGACACCGGCGGATCCAACATGCCAGGCGTTTCCAAAAATTGCTTTTTATTGACCAATCAGTGTGTGTGACTGATGTCTGTGGACCTCACGTCAGCCCCTAGACCAATCTGAAGCCTGTCCACGGACCAAACTAGAAAGTGAATCCCCGGACTGAACCCAGATATCACAATTTTTTGCTTTTTTTGTACCTACTATTTGGTTGTTTTAAAAACAAACTACTGGATGCATTTACATAAAATGTACAAAAGCACGCCTTCGGGACCTAGCCGCCGCTCCTGCAGCAAATTTGTTGAAAATCCATCCAGCAGTTTGGGCTGTAGATGTGAGTAACATTTTTTTTCAATTGCATCTATGGGAAAACCCACACTTTTTGGAATTTCCTAAACAATGCCCTCCTGGCCCCTTTGACAAAACCTCACCAAACTTTGCAGGCTCAATCTGACAGGGACATATACTTTTTTGCACATTTTCATGAGAATTGGTTCAGGAGAGGCAATGTTATAAGCTGCCCAAAAAGTGCTCTTCTAATGGGTTGAGCAACTTAACCATAACTACTGTGCCGCTACTTCAGGCCCTGTAATATAGGCTGAAATAAGCCATTTCACACATATATAGGTTCACCTGCAGTTCAGAGCCACATGAGAAATAATGCATTGTGGGTATGCAAATTAGCTAAAATGCAAACCTTTTTGCGCAAGAAAATTGTCTTCGTTTTTTCAACCCAAGTCATACAGATCTCAAAGATGCAAAGAACTGCATTCATGTTTCAGCCTTATTAGAGATCTTTAGTGCAGTGTAGTCTGGCATTCTTGTGATTGGGCGATTGGTGTATGTTTGGAAAGTTCAAGTAAAGTTATTGTGGGGTTATAAGGGCTTGAAAAAACCTTTGGTGAAACATGACCTACCATTTCCCACCCACCCATTCAAACAGTACCCCAGCCACTGTGTTCCCTGATCGCCTGGAGCGGTTGCCGTCTCGGTGGGTCCATCAAGAGTCATTCCATGTGCACAAAACATCAGCTTTGTGACAGGTAGGATAGCAAAATGTTTGTCTAAGGTCAACGACTCTGATCCATAGACCATTTTATTCAATCAATCACAATTGAGCTTATTTAGAATTAAAAGAAATCAACCAACTAATACATATATACACAAGACAACACAATACATCCATCTTACAAAACGATACACCATGAAATAATAAAATACCAATTTTAATTTTCCTAATTCTCAAAGCGCTAACCGAAAAGTGACCAGTGCCCAACAAACATGAGGGTCTGTAGGGTATTTTGTGGAGATTTGGGGCCTGATGGTATTTTCTTACCGCCGAAAAATAACTTAGCAACAATCACTCCTTGTATTCAAATTGGGCCATGTACAACAATAATACAGTGGACATGCATTATTTCAGCACACAGACATGCGTATTTGGTATGCGTGGTTGGTATGCGTGGTTGGTGGTATTTTGGTGAGCATAATTCCCTTGTTTTATTTGTGGCCCCAATATCCAGAACCCCTTATTTTTGTTTAGATTTTTTCGTGTAATCACTAGAGAGACCTCAGGCTTGCATTTCAGGAACACCACATTTTCATTTTTAGTGTGCCACCATGGGCAATTTCTCTCTGTCTTATCTACGGCAGCGAGCTATCATGTGGTATTTTCACTATCTTATATACGGTAGTGAACTATGTCCCGGGCCTCCCTTTTTGCCGACTCATAGACCTCCGACAAACTACAACACACACAGTTAGTTATAATTGCTCATACTGAATTACATTGTGCACACGGCTGCAGCCAAATTTGATGTTTAGCTACCTTGAAAATGACAATTGCACTGTCTAAACATCTCCCCACATCATCAGCAGTGTATTGGTAAATATAAAACACACCACCCGACTGCTTTCAAATATTTTTGTGTATTATAAAAGTTGCATTTAAACACGATCTCACTCTTTACAGAAATAAATAAAATAGCACAGTAACAGCATTGTCTGTGATACACTGAAAAGAGAGTGGCGGAGACAAGAACTCAATTTGCAACATTAAACATGTGAGTAAAGCACAGGAATCTCCTTTCCTACACTGACTGAATATTCTCGTACAAACTCAGCCCCCACACTTCTGTAATTACCTTATCTGTTCAGCATGAGTTTTCTTCAGCTGTTCTCTTTCTGAATTTGGCTCCCTTGAAGATTAACCCCAGTGAAAACAAGGGTCTTTCGTTCTCAAACCGGGGTTATTGCCTGGAATTCTCAGCTTTTGCAGCAGGAATGCTTCAGCCAGGAAACAGGTCCTTCTCCCAGCTCTGCCAAATCTCGACTGTCCTCCCCCTCTCCTCAAGCTCCCCCAGCAAAACTCTAATCACTGCCTCTAGCATGATACTTGCTATGACGCTGCTCCAATCAGAATCAATCATGCCATCTCCTCCCTCACTACACAATGGCTCATTTCTACAGTAACCATTTGTAACCAACTGATTTCCTGTTCCTTCGAGCCCTTTGCTTCCTGTAGTTATGTGGACAGAGCAGCAGAGAAAAAGAAAAAAAATGAATGTGCGTTTAAAAGTTCACTTTCAGAGTAGGCCTAATTCTGCAGTGGAGACACATTTTTATTAGTGGGTTATGTTAAATGCAGTTTTATTAGTCAGGTTAGTTATTAAAAAGGTTAGTTATTAATTTTCAAATGTGTCTCTTGCACCATAGGCATTTCAGGTGAAAAATAGTGTGCATTTTTGAATGTGCACGTGTGCTTTTAACTGTAAAAATAGATTTGCATCTTATATGTTAAAATCGTTTTTGACTGAATAGCCTGTCTTTACTTATATGTCCATGTTAATCTGGCAACACATATTGCAATGCACCACACCCATGTGGTGGTGCTGCATCAAAAAAAAAAATTGCTACCTGTGCAGTAGTGCTGTACTCTGTGCTGTATCACGCCAAATATCCTTACATACCCTCCTTTTGTTTTTAGAACTTGGCTACGATCCAAGCCAATTCCTAAAAACAACTTGTTCTTTTTTTTCTTTTAAAATGCATGTGTATTGGGATATCTTTCTCTTCCTGACGTAGCTAGTAAAATCAGTAACATTTTCATTTTTACTGATAGCACAATCAACCATCCACCCATGATTAGCACCAGGACAGCCAAACCCACTATTGAGCGTTCCCCCCAGGTTCCCCAATTAAATCTTTCCACTTCTATTATCCCCAGATTACTAATTGTAATATTGTTTTTTCTCAAATTCATTTTTATAACATGTCTTTCTTTGTGATTCAATAAATATTCCACATCCGGATCTATTGGAAAAGTATCCCTTTGAAAAAAATCGATATTTTCCACTTGGCTTTCCCAAACATCATTTGTTACATAAAACAATGTTAACCCCCCAATTGACACAATTGTATCCTTTGGAACCTGTAAATAAAAAACATTATATTTCATCTGTTTAACCACGTATGTTCCATGGTTTAAATGTACTACCGTCATGTTCTTTAAACAGGTGCTGACCAACCATTTACCTCTGACCATCTCAGCCTGTGCCATTTCTTCACTCCCCATATTGCTAATAATCACTTCACATCCCTCTGATATACTTGGGTCAGATTTCAAACCACAAATAGCATCTGTGGCATCAGGAACAAACGGTTTACCTGGACACATATAATTTTGTTCTTTAAATTTTACACATGTTTCCAGGTTTGGTATTAAATAAACTTCAGGTTCCCATGACTGAAATGCCACCACTTCTGGAGTCTTAATCTTAATAAATTTGTCCTCTTGCCAAAATCCCACGTTGTGTACCCACTTCGTTTGATAAATAAGTTCAGGGGCTACATATGGGATGCATAGCAAAAATCCGATCTCTAGTCTTTCCAAGTCCACATATAACGGCATTGCATTACCCATTTCGAATGCAATTTCTACCTGTATTATATCAATTTCCCTCCTGGTCAATCCTTCTATCATTTGACGAATAATATCCTGCGAAACAAAATACAAGGGGATATGTCCTTGAATCAATTGTGAAACTGCAGTTTGAACTTCTCTCATATAATTTGTTAATAGTCTATCAACAGGACTCATTATGTTCAATATTTCATTTAAAGTTCTGTCATGCTTAAGTATTATTTTAGTCGCCCGTTGCATTACATCCGCTTGTTCATTTAGAATGATTGCAGTTTCATTTATGAATCTTACTTGTTCATCCAGTCCCCCTCTAATTCCATCTAATGTTTTTTGTATTATTTCTAGGTCAATACTCAGTTGTTGCGCTTTAGTACTCAGTGTTCCTACCGAAATAGAATTGGCTGTTGATATTGTGGTACCTATTATGGCTCCAACTATAGACATTACCAATGATATCGCGAGCATCACCGCACCTCTTTTTCCTCTCCTCTTCTTAATGTCTGCTGAATTCACAAATGTTTTTTCCAATTGCATTAATATATCTCTTATTGACTGCTTAGTGTCTTCTTTTCTTATTTCCAGCCACTCTTTAGTCTGTTCAATCTTAATTCCGGTATTGTTCAAGTGTTTTTCAACCAAAATCTCAGGATTCAATGGTATGTATATATTTTGGAAAATCATCCTTCTATCACTCATGATGAATCCTGGTGCCTCTTCCACCGCGATACCAGATGCTGGTCCAGGTTCAATGACAACCTGTGCTTCTGAATTCTTGAAGATACCTCCAAATATCATCATCATTAACCATATCATCGGTATCATCTTCAATGCTGATCGCTTTGCAGCATTGGTCTTCACCCCTCTTTGGGGCTTTCCCGGAATCCGTCCACGTGGGCTCCAGGACTCCATCGTCTCCCGTAGGCTTTGATCCCGGAACCTCCGACCAAATAATGTTAATTTTCTAAATCAAATAGAAAATAAACAAATTAAGTACATAGCACAATACTAACTTCACCCTTTTGCCAAAAATAAAACATGCTTGGTAAAAATATTTCGTTTTTTTTTTTTTTTTTTTTCTTTTTTTTTTCTGAAATTAAACACAAGTTAAAAAGAAAACAAGCACATATAAAACAGCATTCAATATTTAATACATTTTCTCTCTGCACACCAACCATGAGCTTCCATTATATATATTTATTTATTTATTTTATATTATATATTTATATATATATTACAGTGTTTATGTGCCATTATAACAATCAACTTTTTAACTTCTTTGTCACTGCCTCCTGATTGTACCCATTTATTTTCTCTTTTTGTGTTCAAGGGACTTTATCTGTTTCTACATGCTCAAGCTGCCTGATCTCATGTCTGGGATGGCATGGTTTGATTTGATTTACATGGACAAACTGCTCTATTGCCGTTTCACCTTCATTTTTCAAAATTTTATAAACTACAGGAGAGACCTTATCTATAATTCGAAATGGCCCCTGCCAGGCTGCTAGAAATTTAGAATTTTTCTGTTTACTTTTTCCAAAATGAAACTTGTACACCTGACCCCCTACACTGTATTCCTTTACTGATGTCTTTTTGTCATAATAAGACTTTGCACTGTCAGCAGCTCTTTCCAGATTTCTCTGCACAAAAGCAAATGCATGTTGCAAATGCCTCCTCAGTTCATCAATATATTCATGAACTGTGGATGCACTCACAAGTGTCTGCTCATGTGTTCTGTATAGTAGGTGTTGTGGTAACACCATTTTCCTACCGGTCAAGACCTCATGGGGGCTAACACCTGTTGCTTTGGCAGGAGTTGATCTGATTGCCATCAAAACCAATGGTAAACGTAAATCCCAGCTGGAACCTGCTTCTGCCACAAATTTCTTTAAAATATCCACAACAGACCTATTGCTTCTTTCAACTGTACCTGAAGACGCTGCCCGATATGCGATATGTAGTTTCCTTTTCACACCTAGTATTTGCCATACCTTACTCATTAGAGTACTTGTGAAATGACTTCCTCTGTCTGACTCAATTCTTTGTGGCAACTCAAACCTTGAGAACACATGGTTCACCAGCAATGTGGCTGCTGTTTGCGCACTACAATCTGGTGCAGGAATGCATTCAATCCACTTTGACATCAAACATACCACACTCAAAATATAACGGTTTCCCCTGCTCGACCTTTTTAAAGGACCTACATAGTCTATTTGTAAATCTGACCATGGGAGAGTTAGGCCTCTTTTCATCAATGGTGCTCTATGCATTGGTGAAGCAGGTTTAAATTGGGCGCATACTAGACATCCTCTAGTATATAATTCCACATCTTGGGACATATGTGGCCAGTAAGCATAATCTTTTAGTATTTCTAATGTTTTTTGTGAACCTCTATGGCCTGCAGTTATGGCATCATGTGCATGGTGTAGCATTAGTCCTCTGAATGAAAGGGGTACTACCCACTGTATTTGTCCTGTTATGGACTCTCTAATCATGAGTCCATCCTGTAATCTAATTCGTGTTTTGTTCTTTAATAGCACCCTCAACTCTTCTTTTCCCATACAATCATTTTCTGTTAAAGAATTTTGTTCAGGATCTATCAAATGATTATAATAGATTCCCAAAATTCGATCATTCTTTTGTGCCTCAATCAAATCATGGTCTGGCGTGTCATGACTCCACTGCACCACCGGTTGATCTACCTCCTTTGGTGCTTTAGAACGTGTCACTGCATCAATTTGTATTTCACCCATTAAATAATCAATAGGTAGTAATTCTCCCATCACAGCCCCAATCTTAGCCAGGTGGTCTGCCTTATCATTTCCCTCCTTATCCTCTCCTGGTGTTTTTAAATGCCCACGAATTTTTCTCCAGTATATTGTTAAATTATTCTCTGACACCAATTTGTCTATGGCTTGTATCATTTTTCCATGTTTAAGTGGCTTTTTGTTGTATGTAACTATGCCTCTTGCTTTCCAACCAGGCAAATACTCCACAAAGCTATTCCGTGCATAGTCAGAATCAGTCGCCAGGACAATTTCACTGAACTTTTTATCAACTGCAGTAGCAATTGCTTTATAAATGGCTGCCAATTCCGCCACCTGACTGCTCCTATCTCCAATCCTCATCCCTATACTGGGGACGCCTTCACATTTCAACCAGACATTTCCTATTCCTGCCACTAACTGTTTATTACTGTCATTTTCAATGTGAAAAGCACAACCATCCACATATACAGTTGGCAAATCCTTGCATGTTTTTTCATCAAAAGCTTTGTGTGGTGATTGTTCAAATTCCTGCAAACTAGTTTCCACTTCCATTTCATTTGGTATTTGTTCAGCTGCACAGTCATGTAAGTCAGCTAACCCTTGAGCAATTGGGTTCTTTTTATTTTGTCCATACCTCACTTCTACGGGAAAACCTTGTAATGCCAGCGTCCATGAAGTGATTCTGGATTGCGCTAGATTACCTGATCTAATTCTTTTACTCTCTAAAAATTGCAAAGGTTGATGATTTGTTTCAATAATCACCTTTTCTCCCTGAACAATGGGGCGGAAATGTTGTAGCGCCCACACAGTGGTTAATAGGGCCTTTTCACATTCATTAAATTTCATTTCAACTTGGGAAAATGCCTTACTTGCATAGGCAATGGTTTTGTGATTCAAATCGTGTTTTTGTGATAACACTGCTGACATACAATGTTCAGAAAAACCTATTTCTATAAAGAAATCCCTGTCCTTTATGGGGTATGCTAAACATGGTGCCTTTACAAGACATTCCTTTAATTTAGCCACTGCATCAGACTGCTCTTTTTCCCATTTCCAGGGAGTATTCAGTTTAAGCAGTTCAGTCAATGGTTGAGTGATTTCTGCATAATTTTCAATGAACTTTCTGTTATAGCCTGTCATCCCTAATAAACTTTTTACTCCTTTCACATTTTTAGGATCTTTCAATCTTTGTATGGCCTCTATTTTCTTCTTTTGTGGATTTAGCCCATGTTCAGCCCATTGTGCTTTTTGCAAAGATACTTTGGCGCCTGCTTTCTGCAATTGGCCAAGTACATGTCTTATTTCATCAAAATGGCTTTTCAGGCTTTCATTTTTTATCAGGACATCGTCCACATAAACTATTGTTCCTCTTTCCGCTGCATCCGGCATGGCCTTTCTCAAAAATATGCCAAATTCACTCCCACTATTGATGTACCCGAACGGAGCTCTAAGCCAGGCATATTGAGTCCTGTCAAATGTAAAGGAAAATAAATGTTGTATCTCCTCTGCCAATGGCACGCACCAATATCCAGAGGTGAGATCTAATGTGGTAAATACATTTGAACCATGTACCTGAGCTAGGTCCTGATCAATGAATGGCAGTGGCTATCTAGATACTGGTACTCTTTTATTTAACTCTCTCAAGTCTGCACATAGCCGCCATTGACCATTTGGCTTTAACACACCTAAAATAGGTGTATTGGATGTGCTATGAATGGGCCTGATGATTCCCCGCGATTCCAAATTTTTAATAATCTCTGCCAATGATTCTAAACATGCCAGTGGTAGTCTATACTGGCGTACAAACACTGGATTTCTGCTACACCCTTCTGGTAGTGTGGCCAAATGTAAATCAGTTAAACCACAATCATAAGCATCTTTTGCAAATACATCCTTAAACTCCATAAATATCTCCCTCAGATTGTCCCTATCCTCATTGCTTTCACACGCATCCGCTAAGGAGATCTGCTCTTCTACCATTTTGGAAAATTCTGGAAAATCTTCTGGTAAGGGAATCTCGGCGCTTTCCTCTAACTGTGTGGCTGTGTCTTTTTGTAAAGCTGCCACTTTTAAATATTTTGGCATACCAGCTTCCACTTCAATGGGCTGATTTTCTGTTTCATTTTCATTTAAATTAAATATTATGCAATCCTCTTGATGGCAGCACACTGTCTCATTTGAATCATAAGGATACACAGAATGAATTTTAAATATTCCTTTGGGCTGAGAGTCCAGGTGTTCTGGCAACTCACCCTTGGCATCTACATAATTTTCAGGAATATTTCCAATCACCATGTTATTTAAATCTGCCGTATAATGTGATTTTTGTATGGCCATTCCTAATGCGGAGTTTTCCTCTAAATGAATATCCTACAACCTTTATTATTTACCATAATTTTTACAGATCCTTCACCAATGTCTACCAATGGAATGTATTCATAATACAGGCCTTGCTGTTTTATGGATTCATTCAGGCATACAAATGCATCAGAGCCTTTCATCTGCTGTCCATTTTTGCATTTCAGTGTTATTGCAAACTGTTTTGTAAATGCAGGAATAATAGTATCTTTCCTCATTTGTATTTCGATTGCATAAGGAACCAGTTGTGCACAATGATAAGCCCTTCTTTTGTCTTCAAATTCAGGTGCCGGACCACCTAGGCGTGACCATATTTTTTGATTAAGGAAATCTAACACCATACACATTCTGTGCATGATGTCATTGCCCATGTAAAATACATTTTGTGCTCCACTCACTATCCATACATTATGGTAAATTGTTTTCTGCCCAATGCTAATTTTAAGCATGCATCTGCCTGCAATTCGGTTTTCAAAGTCTGGACTGTCCAACCCAGAAACATATTGGTTTTTAATCCTAAATCTCGGGATTTCTCCCCTCTCCATGATTTTTTGCAACAATTTCTCATTAATGAAACTCCTTTCATGTCCAAGCGCTAAAGTGGCTTTTATTGTTTTAAAATAGTCATTTATACCAACATGAACCCATGGTTGCTCATCTTCCATGTGTATTTCTGCCAGAGTGGTAATGTGTTTTTCTGAATCTGTTTTAGGAGCAATATTCTGTTTGCATGTTTTCTCTTTTAAATAAAAACGTAATGTGTGCTCATCTATGGCAGTCTGCCAATTTTTCCTTGGGTCCAAGTATATTTGTACAGGTAGTTTTTCATTGTCGCTCTGCATTTTGTCTGGACACATTAATATAACAGTGACACTAGGTATGCAGCTATTCTGGAGATATACCACCACAGCATCATTTGTTTTGGCAACGGTGTGACATTCATTTATATTGCTGTTTTGTGATTTTAGTTTCTTAGGCCTCAATGGTGTTTTGGTTAAGGACCACAGCACTCCATTCACCCCATCTATTAGAGGAGACAATCTTTTCAGGCAATCTGTCCCCATCAGAAATGGAATTTCACAAATAGATGTGATCAATACCTCTTGTTTCATTCTGTGCTTTCCTATTTTTATGTCAACCTCAGTTACACCTATGATGGGCACCTCCTCCCCATTAAAGTTATGCACTGGGCCTTGATTTTCCTTCACTGTGATCTGTCTCTGTGGGGGTCTCCCTTCATTGATACTCTTTACCAGCTCCTTGGACATAATTGTGGCCTGTGCGCCAGTGTCAATCATAGCAAAGGTGTGGCATTTTTCTTCTACAGTGATGGGTGCATAATATCTGTCCTCAACTTCCCCTAATACACATAAGAAATGTGAATTCTTACTGATTTCAGGGCTCACCTTTCTCAGGTCTTTTTCACTTTTGGCTAAACACATTGGTAAATGGAAAGACATTTGTCCCTCCTTTTTACCCATTTCTGCGCGAGAGACTTTATTCATTTCTCCATGATCAGAGGTTTTTTGGAGTGTGGCCACTGTTCGCCCATCCATCTGGGTAACATCAGAGACCACATTACAACCTTCCAACTGAACATGTGTAACAACATCATTCAGCAATTTGTCATTTTTTAATTCTGTGCATTTGTGATCATTTAGTGTGATACCAGCCCTTTCAGCCTCTTCAAAAATATGTGGCTCAAAGAATTCTTCAGGTGATTGACTTGTACCCTCCTTGTGAGTATTTCCTTTTTCTGTCTGTGTTTGGTCATTGTTTTGCTTGCCCAGGGAAGGAGCTATAGCATCCCCACTTACTCCCTGTCCACTGGTATTTCCCATGCATGAGTCATTTTTCTTAAATCTGTCCCTTTGTTCTTTTGGAATTCCTAATGTTTCTTTTTCATTTGTACAAATCTTTACTGTTTTATTTAGCTCTAGATTAAACCGTACCTCTTTTTTAGAAGTATTTGCACTTTCTGTCACAAGTTCATTTACTGGCACTTTCACATTTAATCCATTAGGCATCTCAGAGTCGTTATGCAAAATTATATCAGAGCAATCTGTCATTTTGTCACTGCAGTTATCATAAGTACTTAGTCACTTTTCGGAAGCCCCCCGGTCATTGCTATGGCCATCAGCCCCCTCTTTGGAAGGTTGTTTTTGCGCTGTACAGAGCTTTCCTATTTGTTCAGCTAACATTTTCACTTGGGCCTCAAGGCACTGGAACCTTTCCATCTCTCTAGGATCCTCTTTCTGTGGCCTAGGTCGATATTGGTTGTTTTCCCCCTGATTGGATCTATTCTGATACCTCTCAGGTGATTGATGTCGGTTGGGATGGTTTCTGAACTCTTGATTCATTTGTGGAGGGGAGCGGGCTGCACCCATCCTTTGATTATAGTCCCCTGGTGGGGAATCATTGTACTGACGTGGATTGTAGTTCACGTTTTGCCTCATGTCCTGTCTCTCAGATTGTGGGTACTGGCCCCTAGGTTGATTTCCATTATCAGTAAATCGATCCACATATCGGGGCCTATCCTGATTACCATATATCATGGTGTTGGGATCAAATCTGCTCTGTGTCCTCAATGACTGGTAGGGACCATCATTTCTTTGATCTTGATTTTGTCTCTGGTTATTGTTCATACCTGCCATATCAGGCCGATATCCTACCCGGGGTCTGTCCCCTAAATACCTAGGGCTGATGTAGCTCTCTCTATTATTAGGATCATGTGATTGGAACATTGGTACAGGAAATGGCGATCTTTGTTGATTACCCCTTTGTTCAGGTGTCACATTATTTTTACCTTGGCTTTGAGCAGACTCAAGGGACATTTTGGCTGACCTGATTTCCATTACTGTGGCTGAGGGTTCTTTAGATTTAGGTCTAGTATCTTTCATTTTATCACTTTCTCTACCCTGACAATAGAGTACCTCATATAGTTTTGTGCTTTGATGTACAATCCATTCAAGGGACTTGTCACGGTCAAATTCACGGACCAATTGGGATATGATGTCTTTCTGTAGCCCATAGAAGTATGCAGTTTTAAACTCATTGGAATTTGAGTCAAAAGATACATCAAAGCGAGAAAATGCTCTTTTTAAGTCTTGTAAAAATTGGCGAGGGGATGTATTAGGTCCAGCAGTAATTGTGTAAGCGACTTTCTTTGCCTCCTGCAATGACTGAAAAGGAGAAAAATGACGCCTAATTTCTTTTTCAAACTCCAACCAGGTCATATTCTGCTGTTCATTTAATCCCCTTATGATGCTGGCCGTCGGGGCATCTAAAGTTAAATGAAAATATTATCTGTACTGTTCCTTAGGTATCTGGAGTGCTTTAAAAATGTCATGCACCGCTTCTAAGTGATCCTCAATGCAGCATTCACCTCCCTTTTTAAATGGTTTGATCAGGGCTTTAATGTATTTCATTATTTTTATGGAGCTACTTGTTGCAATCCATGGAATTGCACTATTTTGTGATTCAATCCTGTTTTCAGGTGTATGAGATTGGTGGCTGCCCCCAATGGGAGTATCAAATCCCCCAAGGGCGCTGCAACCAAGTTCAGTCACCGGCCCAGTCACTGGAGCACTAGCTCTTTGGGCAGAGCTAGAATTCACCTTCACTCCATTGAATGTGGTACCCTGCCGCCTCTCCTGGGACCTGGGAATGCACATTTGCTGTTCTAAGTCCTTACACTTTTTAAGGAGTCTGTTTGCTTCATTTTGCAAATAGTTGTTTTCATCACTCATCTTATTAATCACCTCCTGCATGTCGCACATTTGCATTTGGCATTCATTAAACTCTTTATTTCTCTTGTCTCTTTCTTGAATCATTTTAATCATTTCTTGTTCTGCACTCTGGAGATCACATTCTTTTTCACAATGTTCTTTTTGTAGAATCTGCATTTCTGAAACAACCTCATCTTTATCCTGTCTAATGTGGTCCACTAAGGCTTTTAAGTGTACCAATTCTTGCTCACTATCCTCAAATTGTTTCTTGCTTTTGGATAACTGAGCATCAAAGTCTCTGCATTTTAATTGCATGTCTTTTTGGCATACATCCAATTCTGCTCTCAACATTTCCTGATTTTTACTTGCCCCATCTAATTCAGTCTTTAACCTGTTAATTAGCTGAGTATCATTCTCCTGCATTCGCAGAGACTTATTCAAAATAAACCATATTTTGCTGCATAGCCGTATTAAACAGTCTTTCTCTGCACTTTTATCGGCTGCATTCAATAATCTTGTAAGGCAGACCTGAATTATGCTGCCTTCTGCAAAAATATTGTCTAGTTTTTCTTTCTGCACCTCACCCTGAATGCGTTCACGCCATTCTAACGTGCTATTCGACGACCAAGTCCCATGTGCAAACAACTTTGCCTCTAAATATTGCACTAGGTCTGAGAATGTGGTTTCCCTTTGTGACATTCTGAAATTCGTTTTTAGTGGCACACTGCTATTATAAAATGGGTTCCCTTTAATGTGCAAATGGCAGTGTGAGACACGCTTGCCACGCCCAGTAGGTACTCTATGATCACTTTCCCGGCCTGCAACGCACCATAAATGTGTAGGGTATTTTGTGGAGATTTGGGGCCTGACGGTATTTTCTTACCGCCGAAAAATAACTTAGCCACAATCACTCCTTGTATTCAAATTGGGCCATGTACAACAATAATACAGTGGACATGCATTATTTCAGCTCACAGACATGCGTATTTGGTATGCGTGGTTTGTATGCGTGGTTGGTGGTATTTTGGTGAGCATAATTCCCTTGTTTTATTTATGGCCCCAATATCCAGAACCCCTTATTTTTGTTTAGATTTTTTCGTGTAATCACTAGAGAGACCTCAGGCTTGCATTTCAGGAACACCACATTTTCATTTTTAGTGTGCCACCATGGGCAATTTCTCTCTGTCTTATCTACGGCAGCGAGCTATCATGTGGTATTTTCACTATCTTATATACGGTAGTGAACTACGTCCCGGGCCTCCCTTTTTGCCGACTCATAGACCTCCGACAAACTACAACACACACAGTTAGTTATAATTGCTCATACTGAATTACATTGTGCACACGGCTGCAGCCAAATTTGATGTTTAGCTACCTTGAAAATGACAATTGCACTGTCTAAACATCTCCCCACATCATCAGCACTGTATTGGTAAATATAAAACACACCACCCGTCTGCTTTCAAATATTTTTGTGTATTATAAAAGTTGCATTTAAACACGATCTCACTCTTTACAGAAATAAATAAAATAGCACAGTAACAGCATTGTCTGTGATACACTGAAAAGAGAGTGGCGGAGACAAGAACTCAATTTGCAACATTAAACATGTGAGTAAAGCACAGGAATCTCCTTTCCTACACTGACTGAATATTCTCGTACAAACTCAGCCCCCACACTTCTGTAATTACCTTATCTGTTCAGCATGAGTTTTCTTCAGCTGTTCTCTTTCTGAATTTGGCTCCCTTGAAGATTAACCCCAGTGAAAACAAGAGTCTTTCGTTCTCAAACCGGGGTTATTGCCTGGAATTCTCAGCTTTTGCAGCAGGAATGCTTCAGCCAGGAAACAGGTCCTTCTCCCAGCTCTGCCAAATCTCGATTGTCCTCCCCCTCTCCTCAAGCTCCCCCAGCAAAACTCTAATCACTGCCTCTAGCATGATACTTGCTATGACGCTGCTCCAATCAGAATCAATCATGCCATCTCCTCCCTCACTACACAATGGCTCATTTCTACAGTAACCATTTGTAACCAACTGATTTCCTGTTCCTTCGAGCCCTTTGCTTCCTGTAGTTATGTGGACAGAGCAGCAGAGAAAAAGAAAAAAAATGAATGTGCGTTTAAAAGTTCACTTTCAGAGTAGGCCTAATTCTGCAGTGGAGACACATTTTTATTAGTGGGTTATGTTAAATGCAGTTTTATTAGTCAGGTTAGTTATTAATAAGGTTAGTTATTAATTTTCAAATGTGTCTCTTGCACCATAGGCATTTCAGGTGAAAAATAGTGTGCATTTTTGAATGTGCACGTGTGCTTTTAACTGTAAAAATAGATTTGCATCTTATATGTTAAAATCGTTTTTGAGTGAATAGCCTGTCTTTACTTATATGTCCATGTTAATCTGGCAACACATATAGCAATGCACCACACCCATGTGGTGGTGCTGCATCAAAAAAAAAATTGCTACCTGTGCAGTAGTGCTGTACTCTGTGCTGTAACACGCCAAATATCCTTACAGTCCTGAGCTTGCATCATATACATGTAGACAACTAGATATTGCTTAAAATGTAAAACTCTTAACAGTAGTAGTAAAATTCTTTTACATGGAATAAAATACACATTGCAAAAGGATAGCATAGACATATTAGTTTTGATTGATAAATTGTCACCTTAACAAAACATTGCCACAATCTTATTCTAAGTGTGAGTTTTTACAGATAACGGTAATTGATGGAACCTTAAATGCATTATCAGTTCCCTAGCCAGACTATCCAATACCAGAGACAACTAGTTACTTGGATTGTTAGATGAAAAATACTGGAAAGGCAAAAATGATTGCACAGAAGCTTTACATTCACCTCTATACGTAAAATATAGAACCAGATTTTTACTTTTTACTTTTTATTAGCTCCAGTTGATTCCAAGGTGACTACCTCTTAGGTAGCCTAAACTTTTGTTTGCAAAATGCAACTATGGGATATTCAAGGCCTTATTCGATTCTTAAACATCCTTTAAAATAACTTTATTAAGGATAAATCTATCATTGGCCCAAACGGAGGTACATATGCATGTAGGAGTATACTGGACTATATAGACTAACGCGACCACAGTGTCTCATAATATAAGAGCTACTCTGCATGTCAACCCCCTAGTGAAGCATTCAAGAATTTACATTTGATTAAAGCAAGTTGACTTAAATACTTTATTGCCCAAACTTCTGCACTATAAAGTGTAGTAGCCTCCAACTTTGCCTCATTAACCTTTATCGCAGGGGACACCCCAATAACCCCATACATAAATAAAAAGTATAGAATACCCATATTTGCTTTTTAAACCCGAGATGTTACATAATCAACTTGGGTGCATCATGAATTTAAGTTTAAAAATCGAATTCCTAGATCATGTACGTTATTCACCCTGGACAAGTCAACCCTGACCACATACAATCTAGTTATTTTTCCTTTATTTGATGAACCAATTCCTGCCATTTTGAATGATTAGCAATCATTTTTTGTTACTCATAAAGGCAGAATATGTATTGCATAGTTTTTGTAAAGGGTTCTCAGTTCTTCCTAACAACACCACATCATCAGCGTAAGCCAGACAAGGTATAAAATGGTAGTCTACTTTGGGTATACTTACTATGGCTTTTAGAAGGATGGTGTACAGATTATTTAAATGGAAATTAAATAAAGAAAGTGACATCATATGACCTTGGCGTACCCCTTGTATATCTATCTCTCCCTCTCTCTCTCTCTATATATATATATATATATATATTCAGTGAAAAAACTTTGTTAAAGGGACGTTATGGTTAAGTTGCACTACGAAAAACCTATGAAATTCAGTAAAAAACATTGTTAAAGGGACGTTATGGTTCAAAGTAAAACCGAAAAACCCCTGAAATTCGGCAGTTATGGTAAGATAAGCAACCATAACTTGCGCCACCGTGCACTGCTAACACTAACACCCAGGACATCAAAGATGACATCACAAATGTCATTGATGACATCACTGATGACATCACATGTCTGGCTCTCCCTTTTTGCCCTTTACTGGCATATCTAGGCCACATAGTTTTCTTCAGTAACAGTCAGGAAGTAAAAATTGAAAATGTACTATATTTGTAGACTTAGGGTCAAGTCACATCATATGAAACATATACATAGCGGAAGACACAGGCTTGAAAGAGAGCAATCCTTTCTGTGCATGAAGATAATCATTAGGGTTATCAGCACTTTCTCATAGTTTTATTTTTATTACTCTACCTTCCCTGTATATGCTCATATTTGTATACATTGTACTCACTCTCCTTTCCTTTGGGTGCAGTCACATCATGTGATACACATACATATGGTAAGTAGCAGCTTTGAAACAGAGCAATAGTTTCTCTGCATAAAGACAATCAGTTAGGTTATGAACTCTTTCTGCTACTACTTCTGCTTTTTTGTTTACTTCACTATCCCTGTATGTACTCATATTTGCATGTGTTGTTGTCTCTTTGTGGTTTGTCTGTAATAATTATGTATTAAGTGGGTTTTATTATCTACTTATTACATGTTTCACAGTACGCAAAACTCGAATAAGAAAGCAGTTATCATTTCTCTATTCAACATGACAAGATTATGAATATTGCACCTTCATCATTTATGCTGCACACACTGCCTATGTTTCTGCATGAGTAGCTTAGTATACTGGATAGAACTTCATAACAGAATGCTATTTATATCATTGCATTGCTTAATGCACTAATTAGCTCATGATATGTATCCCAATGATCCTTGACAGTTTTTGGTCAGCATTATAAGAATCCCTTGTACAGAGTTTTCATGAAAAGTAAATGCACATGTGATGTCATCAGTGATGTCATCAATGACATTTGTGATGTCATCTTTGATGTCATGGGTGTTAGTGTTAGCAGTGCACGGTGGCGTGAGTTATGGTTGCTTATCTTACCATAACTGCCGAATTTCAGGGGGTTTTCGGTTTTACTTTGAACCATAACGTCCCTTTAACAACGCTTTTTTTACTGAATTTCATAGGTTTTTCGTAGTGCAACTTAACCATAACGTCCCTTTAACAAAGTTTTTTCACTGAATTTCATAGGTTTTTAGTAGCGCAACTTAACCAAAACGTCCCTTTAACAAAGTTGTTTTACTGAATTTCATAGTTTTTTAGTAGCACAACTTAACAATAATAACTTTGACTTTATGTACATATAATATGGAACATACTGAACCCTTTCTACTGAATTTGACGGTCCGCAGACATGTTCGGACAACAGTACCACCACCTAAAAACTCTGGGGGCTATGTGTAATAGTTTATCATAACAAAGGAACATTTAACAAATTCACAAAACAGCACACATACAAAGTATATGTAGTAATACTTACAAAATGTAACCCATATATGTAACACACTAACCATTCACTTAAATACAATATGTTTTAAAATGAAATATACCAAAAGAAGATAAAGTGGCTTCCACCATAATTACCTCACAGACGCTCCACAACCAACAGCAAGACCAGACGTATAGACTACTGATTACATATCTCACCAGACATAGTAAGTGCACTTCTTTTTACTCATATATTTATAAACTTTCTATATTAGAAAAAAAAACATATGACTTTTTTGTTTTCTCACAGAAATGTGTAGTACTCTCGACTGGCTAGAGGAGCATTTCCCACAAAAGGAAATGTTAGAAGATAGTCCACCTAATGGTACACACTTTACTATATAATCCAATTAATAAATATTATTTTGTATACATTTAACATATACATTTTTTTATTACACACCGTACAAAAATTCCAAGCATCTCACAACAACAATCAGAGGATATCACTCTACAACAGATTAATCAAAAAATGGACGACCTTATGCAAAATTTTATGGATTTGAAAAACTTTGTGGAAAATCATGTGAAACCACCAACAGCACACCATTGTCCAACCTGCACTTGTCCCCCCTCACCCTATCCCACTCAGTTAACCCCAAACCCTGTCTATGGACCAAAGCGTTTCGATGAGCTTTCCTTCCCTTCTTCACCTGATCCCAATTATCTAGAAATCCCTAATTCTCCTGTTTTTGTTTCCATTTCTGCCCCACCTTCCCAGTCATAATTGTATATATATATATATATGAAATAAAGTTACTTTTCTTATATTCTGTTGTAATTACTTTCAGTTCTTTGTGATGAAACCAATTTAGGTGTCCACGGACAGCGCGGTTGTTCGGAAATGTTCGTAAAGAAAAGAAAAAATATAACTGTCCAGAGGACACTACATCTGTCCGTAATGTTCTCATGCAAGTTGAAAATGTTCTAAGAACACTCGTAGTGTCCTGAAATGTTCGTAAATAAACGAAAATGGAGGTGTCCTTAAGAACACTATGCCTGTTCGTAGTGTTCGCTAGCAAGCAGAAACTGTTCTAAGAACACTCGTGGTGTCCTGAATTGTTCGTAAATAAACAAAAATGGAGGTGTGCTTGAAACGCTATGTCTGTCCGTATTGTTAGCAAATAAATTAAACTGTGCTAAGAAGAAACGGCTGTCCGCAACTGTTCATTTTACATGTGACGCACTTTTCATTAGTTCAGGACCCGAAAACAGTCCGTAGAACATCAACACGCATGTGCAAAAAAATTTCCATACATTGGGTGTCCTGCGGACGGCCGCTACCTTAGCGAACATGCTCACAAAACAATCATGTGACCGCGCCCACGCTCATCTCGTGCTCTAAATGCGGACACTGTTTGTGTCCCCGAACAGTTTAAAAGTACATTTCCATATAAAAAATCACCATACCACAAATCCCACATACTAATCCTAACTTTCCACATAGTTTTTGTGACTTTTTGAACCTTTTTTGATGTTCGATCTGTCTTGCGGATGGCGCGCATGTCCGCGACCCGCGCACAAGCAGCCCTATATAAGACCACGCCCTAGAGCGCAATCTCATTGTGTTTCTGACTATTCCACAGAGCACACTGCATTTTGCTGCATACTTTGCTGATTTTGAGATTTCCATCTCCAAGCCTATGACATCCATGGCTCAACTATTACCACATGGTGCTACATCTGCCTCAGCACCACCCCCACCCCCTCCACCACCACCATTTCCCCAAGGGCCTGAAGAGGGGAACAGGAGTGAGGATACAGAGGAGGAATAAGAGGATGACGAGAATGAGGTAGAAGAAAACCCTACTACCCGCCCTCGGCGTGATTCTTGGGTGTGGCGGTTGTTTACCGTTCATGGGAATGGTCCTAAGGCTCGTGCGAACCGTGTCACCTGCAATGAGTGCAAAATGGTACTCAGTCGCGGGAGGCATCGTTCGTAAAGCTTTGGGACTACGACTATGAAGCGACACCTGAACTCATTCCACGCTGGGGCCATTTGCAAGGTTGTACCTTGTGAAGAGCGTAGTAGGTTGATTGCCTCTACTTCATCCTCCGTTTCTGATCCTGTCACCACAAGGAACACCTCTGTGGGACAGCGTCTTCCTCTAGCTGCCTCACAGGCCATACAGAATTCTGATGACCCTTACCTTTCGAGGGTCACAGTTGTATGTATGTACTGTGACACAGTACTCTGTAGGGGGGAGCAACTTCGGAGTGCTTTTGAGACTATCGTCTCAGAGCACGAGAAGACCTGCTCACTACCCAAATAAAACCCACTCTACATCTTCCTCTCTTAGCTCGCCCTTTCTTATCCCTGTGGTTGGTGTCCCCCCCTTTACCCTCCTTTCCCCTCCTCTCCTAGTGTGTCGTGTGTAAAAAACCAAAAAAACACAAAATAACAAAAAAAAAAAAATAAGGCTCTTTTCAGAGCCGCCTTTCACAGTTAAAAAATAGAAGTAACGATAAAGAATGCAGGGCCCTTTCTATTTCTTGAAAGTCTGCGGACAGTTTGCGAAAATAAACAAAATTGGGGTGCTGCCCTATTGTAACCATTGCTTTTTTCTCTGGGAGGAAGTGGTGGCTCTGAAAAGAGCCTTTGGGAGGTGTTTGTATGTCAAAAATTATAAATACTTAACACCTACTTCAAAATAGATGCTGCATTTCTAAAAAAGGTCGCAATGCATTTTGTACATTTCTCAGAAAAATCTGATTGCTAGCATAAGTAAGATGGACTCCATCTCTGCGAAAAATGTATGTACTACGAAACATAATATTTTCATTGTGAAAAGAGAACATGCCAAAATCTCTTAGGAAAGCACAAACAACCTTATTGACATTACGCCTTGCTTTCTCCATTTGTGGACCACATGAGAAAGAACGAAGCCAGATTTGTCTCTGCGCAATCCGTGAAAAAATTACTTTGGAGTCTGGAAACATATCCATGATCTTCTGAAGTCCTTCTTTCATTGCAAATTGCAAAGAAATTCCAGACACATTTCCTAAACTGTTCCCTACACAATGAATTACATTTATGTCTGGATGTTCCTCTATCTTCAAAGTTGCACAGAGAGGTAGCAAGTCCAGCCACTTCATTCCACGCACTGCACGCCAGTGCACTTCCACATGTGGGAATCCAAGATCTATAGATACTCCACAGCTTTCTGCATGCAACTTCAACCAATGTATCCATGAGTCTCCCAAAATCCACACAATCTGTTTTTTGAAACACTCAGCCATAGCTATCTGTTCTTCTCTCACCAAAAAGAATATCAGAGAAAACCTCTCCTAGCACAACACACCCACTAAACTTTACTGACCAATCCCTTGCTACATTCAAACTCATTTGCATGCCTCCCCACCCCAAATTCCCCGGATGTAATACGCGGTGTCCTGGAACTACCGCCATTTCCGCGAACGTATCGTAACATGGACAGCCCTTCTACCATTTCCACTTCACTCTCTGTGCCATTCCCTCATTGGATGTAGCTAAGAAATCACATGACCATCCACCAATCAAATCCACAACCTCTACATGTAACTGCATCATCATAGATCAACACTGCAAATGTACGGTGAATCTCTCGGACTACAAGTCTCATACCATTGGCAAGCACGATCTACGAGAAATACTAGACAAATCTCCAAGATTTCTACTTGCAGCTTCGTCCATATCCATATGCATGAACACAAACTACAGGTATGCATATTTTCTAGACAGTACATGAACACATTTTCTAACCGACTTTTACCTTGTGTAATCTGTAAAATGAATCTACAATCATTTTTTCATCATCCTAAAATGAACTGTGACTTATAAACCTTTATACCGTTTTATTTCTTCGTACACACACACGCAAATAATGTTAAACTAATCTTTTTCAAATAAAATATATAGACTACATATAATCAAACAAAATTACATGCACACTCTATGATGAAATCTCAAAGAATAATATTTGTACAAACACATATTTGGTTTTACTTGTTTTAGTTTATATAATTACTTACATTTATATAGGACAAGCAGGCTATGACATTCACTCACTATTACGTGGAAAAGCAGGCTATGACATGGATGCACTATTACGTGGAAAAGCTTAGTTGCAGGAATAGTGGTATACAGTGGTACATTATGAATTTAACAAGCCATAGTGAAGATATTGTCTTTCCTACAGTTAGTCATAAAATAGTTTTAATGGTTTTAAGGAAGGCGCTGAGCATTTCAATTTAAAAAATCTATGCAAAATTAAAAAGAGTGCTATATACAAACCAAATTACTAATTTCTTTTTTTACAATTGCAGTGAAGACCATTCTCCTGAAAAGAAGCAGCCGAATTGGAACTACAAAGAACAACTAAGAAGCAAACTGCTCATTTAAGAAGAAAAGTAAGTAGAATGTTACCATGAATTATTACTCACACTGTAAGCTTAATTCATGCTATTTCTGTGCCTAAAAATAGAGATTATGCACCATTCTGACCAAAAATCCCCCCGTCTTAAACAGTGATTTACTGGCAGAATGTCCCACAAATTCCTAATTTTCGACACACAAATTACCCAACTCAGCCGCTAGAATTTAGATGTTGTAGAAAAAACAACTGTTTTAATTGTATAGCTTTAGATATACTATTTATACTTCTCCACACCACTAGCTTACTTTTTTCTGTCATCTGAACCCCAGTTTAGTAACACATTAATTCAAGAATAGCCATCCCTACTAGTTGTACTTCCCAATGCAAAATCACACACCATTACATACATCTTTATCACCTTACTCAAACACTCATGCACACACCACACATGCATTGCAGAACACCCCAACCCATACCTTCTGTATTCTTTTCAACAGACCCTAAAGAATGCCTACCAAAAAGCAACTCCGTAGAAAGGGACGCAGAAGTAGAGCAAATAAAAAGAAAAGTCTCCAACATAAACATACATCTATAGCAGAATTTGTCAAAAAAAGTTGAAACACAACAGCTAATACAGTCATGTAGTGAACCAGAAGAAGTTTCTAGTACAAAAACTTTCCCTCCTCTATCAAAAAGTAAAACAACCCAAAAAACAATTAACATAAAATCAACTATCACTACAAATAAAACTTCTTCTATAAATCTTGATATAGTACAAAGTAAGCATACCAAGAAAAGTATTTTAGCCAAAATGTTCCGTCACAAAGTCCTTCAAAATCTTACGAAAACAGGAGAGAAACCAGGTTCAAGACTTCAAACCTATCGTAGGAAAGTAATCTTAGAAGCATTGATAGACAGTTTTAATTTTAGTGTTAAACAGAATGAAACCACTAACAAAACTAATAACTAAATTACAAAAAAGACTTCTCAATAAACTAAATGTCAACAGAAATAACTTCTTAAATATCTGTGGAGGTGAATGGAGTCACACTACAACCACAGAACCATACTTTAATGAAGAAGCCTACAAACAAAAGCAAACAAATACAATTGCCATACATAGCAGTGGTCGAGGTTATGAAAAAGTTAATAATACCATAATGGAACAGGAAGAACTCCGTACAAAAATATGCCCTGAAAACGTAGATTTACCCCTCATTCAACTGAATCAGAACATCTAGTGTACAAATGGCCATGCCCGTCAATGTGTAACATTCCCAAAAAAATGTTCAAGTCTTTGCGCCAATTCCTCAATCAATATGTGAAAAGCAAAGACAAAATCAAAATTAAACTACGGCAAAATATGGATGCTTGTCCAATACGCAAGTACACAGGACTACAAGGACATTCCTTGGCCTGCATTACAGGACCTACTTGCAAAACACCCTTCCATGATATCAAAAGGATATCAACACATCATGCAAGTATAAGAAATCTATTTTATAAACTGTACTATGCTAAAAGTCCTGCTTTAGTACTAGCCAATTTAAAATAACATTCTTCTACATGGTACAGCAAAAGACCTCCTAGAAGAAATCGACTATATCCAGACAAAATATTTTGGAAGTGAAACCCATTTACAAGATGAATTAGCTGTCAACCAACTTCATAACAATTCTTCACATGGCAACCTTTCACTACAGACATACAAAAAAGAAATACTAAAATTTGAAAGTACTTCAGCTGAAGTACCAAACCACGTGTGTGTATGTTGCCGCAGAACCTTATATAAAAGTAGCAGAAAAACTATAGACCTATAATACAAAATAGAAGACAATGAAGATTCTAAATGGTTTGAATTAGCTCTCTACCTTATAGCAGAAAACAAATACGAAATAACTGACCCCATAATACTTTGCAGTTACTGCACTACAAAACTTGACAACAACCAAACTCCTTCACGTGCTATCACAAATAACTTGGAATTGTATCCACTACCAAAACCCCTTCAACAACTTAATTTATATGAGAGCATCATAATTCAAACAGTGCACCCATTTCAAGCAATAATACGCCTTCAACCAAAAACTGCAAAATTACCTCCCTCTGAATTAGTGAAAGGTATTCGTGGAAAAGTAGTGTATTTACCATTAGATCTAAAAGAAAATGTGCACACTCTCAGAGTGCAACGTCCAATGCAGCAATCTTTAATTATCTTGTTAAATGGAGTACCTACAAAAGACAAAAACATTTGGCAACAACTGGTAGATTTACATAAAGTTAGAGAAGCCCTACAATATCTTAAAGAGAACAATGAATATTACAAAGAAGTTAATATTGAAGAAAACTTGCAAGGTACAAGTGAAATAATTGAACAGGCACAAGAAGCTGGTCAATTTGAGCTCCTAGATCCTGCTACAATATCAAACACTTTAGACCATTATACAATTCATCCATTGCTCTCTAATGACACCATAGAAGATGCACTGGAAACGTACCGAATGCGTCAAACAAAAGGATCACCAATCAGCATATGGGAAAAAAGTATAGAAGCATGTGCTTTTCCTCTACTCTTTCCTACTGGCAAAGGAGGAAGATACGATGATACACCTATTCAAATATCAGCATCAGAATATCGCTCATTACGAATGTATTCTGAAGATCCATACATATTCCACCTCTTTTTCAAAGTGAACTAGCAACTTTATGTTACGGAGTTGCACACATATTAAAATCAGGATCACACTTTCAAAATATGACAGCTACACAATTATTACAAAAAGTTCAACAAAAAGATGAGGTTTTACAAGCAAATCTTACAAATCTATTAGCAAATATGCGTGGTACTAAAGAGTACTGGTTTCGACGTCATGGAGATGTACGTTGAATGATCAGAAACCTTGGCCCACCCACTTGGTTTGTTACATTAAGTTGCGCAGAATATGCATGGGAAGATTTACATGCTTTCCTAGCGCATATCAAACGAAAACAAAACAAACATAGATATACTAACACCTGGAAAACTTTGTTCACAGGATCCTGTTAATGTTTTACAATATTTTCACCATCGCTTCATTGCTATGCTACATTTTATTTGTAACAAAACTGTTCCTCCCCTTGGAGAAGTGCAACACTTCTTTTGGAGAAAAGAATGCCAAGCCACAGGAGCACCACATATCCACATGCTTTTATGGATTAAAGATGCTCCTAAATTTGGTCAAGACAGTGATGCCACTGTTTTACAGTTTATTGAAAAATATGTCACTTGTGAAATTCCATCAGAATCCACAAATAGTGATCTTCATGCAAAAATTTACAATTCCAAAGACACAAATGTGGCAAATATTGTCGTCGCAAATACAAAAACAAAGGGAAATACTCCACCAAATGCTGAATTGGTTTCCCTAGACCAGTCACAAATACAGGTCAAGTGAACAACCTCATGTCTTCAGTTAGACATAGTGTTAAAGGTAAGTCACCTAAAAATACATATTGCATAAAAAGAAAAGAAGAAGAAAAATATATCAATGATTACAATGCAATCATTGCCTACTTATGGAATGCAAACATAGACTTGCAGTACATTGCAGACAATTCTACTGCAGTTGCACGATATGTCACAGCATACTTAACCAAATCAGAAAAGACAGAGCTCCAAGACCTCTGGAATGACATGTCATCAGATAAAACAGTTTTTCAGAAATTATACAGCTTGGGCATAAAAATGCTGTCCCATAGAGAATGTGGATCCTATGAAGCAGCTGATCGATTAACTGGTACTGCATTGTATGGTAAATCTGCAAATATAGTATGGCTGAGTCTTGGTCCAGCTAAATCTAGAAAAAGAGCTCTAAAATCATACGGAGAGATAGAAACAATAGCCAAACATGATCCCAACAGCCAAGACATTTTAAAAAACTATTTATTAGACACATACTACCCAAACAGGAGTACCATTTTGGAAACCATGTGTCTATACCACATAGCCCAAAACTACACATACAAAAACAATATAAAACCTGATGAACAAAACCGTAAATACAAAGTGACAAACTGTGAAGGCAGCTTAGTAAAACTCACCAAACCAAATTTAATTAATCATATCAAATTGTCATTAAAGACTCCTCAACATAAAGAAGTATATTACATGTCCCTGCTACAACTGTTTAAACCATGGAGAAAAGAAGAAGAAATACTAGATAACTATGACTCATATGAAGACGCTTTCAAAGCAAATGGAAGCAATATAACTGATGTAAACTTTGCACAGTACAAAACAATGTTGCACAATGAACAGCAACACGAAGAATAACTCCAGGCCCAACTAGATAAGGACACTCCTGACAGTAGTCAACCATCTGTCACAGGAAGCCAAGAACCACTGGGAGACCCACTAATAACAAATGAGGCAGAATTAGCTATGATAGAAGTACAAAACACCATGCGTCAGTATGAAGATAAAGAAGACTTAACTATACTAGAATCAAAGCTAAACAATGAGCAACGTAGCATTTTTCAAGAAGTAACAAAAGAAATTGCACATGGTGTACAACATGAAAACAAAGAATGCACCTGTCAAAATTACAAACCTATACTATTGTATGTCAGTGGTGAAGCTGGTTCTGGCAAAACATTCCTAATCAAAATCACCAGTAAGTTCCTTCAACAATTCACAAACAACAAACTGTCAGCTATTGTCACTGCCCCCGCAGGTTTAGCTGCCTACAGCATAGGTGGTGTCACTTTACACCGATTACTACTCCTGCCAGTAGAACACCAAAACAAATTAGATTATTACAAACTTTCTGTAGAATCTGCAATAGAACTACGCAGAGTATTAAAACAAATGAAAATGCTACTAATAGATGAAGTGAACATGGTGTCCAACCTAATGTTGGCTTTGATTCACCTCAGATTACAGGAAGTACTCAAAACAAACTATGAAGAGCTCTTTGCAGGAAAACACATTATTGTTTTCGGAGATCTTCTTCAATTGACACCTGTAAAAGGTGAGCCTATTTTTAAAACATTAGGACACAAACTCTGTCGTAAAACTGTTGGCAGCATTGGAAATGTCAACCTTTGGCAACATTTCCAATACAGAGAATTAACACAAAACATGCGCCAATCTGCAGATCTCACTTATGCCAACATCTTAAAAAGTATCAGAGTTTGTATACTTTCTAGAGAAGCAGAAGCAATATTGAAAACCCGGCACATTCATGCACTTTATGGTGATAATACATGTGCTACAGATGTTATGGAACAATTAGCCCACAACAATGTCAATTGTATGGCCTTAATGCCAACACTTGCAAGCTGTTTCAAATTCAATGAAATCATGTTAAGTAATGAAATGCAACCAATAATGGAAATTAGCGCCACAGACAAACTAGATGTACATGGAATGACACTACCCATGTGTGACCAAGCTACAGCAAGACTAAACAGTTTAGAAAAATCAATCTCAAACACAGCAGGCTTGGAAAAGATATTAAAATTATCCTTAAACTGCAGAGTAATGCTGAAACGTAACCTTGACGTAGACCAAGGACTAGTTAATGGAGCACTGGGCACAGTTGTTGGCTTTCAAACATACCCACGTGACAACAAAATTCAGTTTGTCAATATTCTCTTTGACAAACTTTCAGAAGTTAAAAGAATAGGACGCTCAACAGCTCGATTCCTTCTCTTCAAAGACATGTATGTACGCAGAGAACAATTTTCTCTAACTCTTGCATACGCAGTCACCATTCATAAATCACAAGGTCTTACCTTAGAGAAAGCAATGATAGACATTGGTAACACAGTCTTTAAAGAAGGCATGAGCTATGTAGCACTATCACGCTTACGTACACTTGACGTTCTATTTCTAATCAACTTTGATGCAAGTAAAATAAACGCTGATATTCCTTGCATTTTAGAATACAATAGACTTTGTACACTATACACCCCCCATCTACAAACATATCCTGTTCCACAAAAAGGAAAATGTTTTAAAAGAAAACTAAATCAAACAGAAATGTAACAGGATGTCACTGCAAATCCTCCAAAAAGAGTAAAAGAAACTAAAACTTCATCAAGTACCACAATCAAAAAAGAATCAATTAGGGAAAGTAAACCAGGTACTTCTTCAAAGAAGGAAGACAAACTCCAAAGAAATCAGTCAGATACAGAACTACATGGTCCATTTAAACTCTCAAATATAGTTGGTGCAAGTTGCTACGCAAATGTAGCAATGAATATTCTATTTCAATTACCACCAATTGTTGAGAACATTTACTTACACAGTGCAGACCCATTGTGTTTGCAAATGTTAGTACTTCACAGAAATGCAGCAAACAATCCTGACAACACGTATAGTGTTTTTGGAATAAGACAACAATTGGACTACTGTGCTGGAATGGTGAAATTCACTATAAACTCACAGGAAGATCCACAAGAATTTCTAATGTACTTACTTCAAGTACTGGAAAACAAAATCATACCTATAAATGAAATCTTCCAGATTTCATACATGTGGAAACATACATGCACTCTCTGCAACAATGTGACACAAGAACAAATCCCCAATGAGCGCTTTGTGTATATATCAATACCTAATTGTGAATCCGTTCCATTTCAGCAACTTGTACAAAATGCAAACCACGGTAGATTATGTTCCACCTGCAATTCAGATAATCGCTCCACGTTAGTAATACAAACACATAGTAAATACGTAATACTAATGCTTCTACGTTACAATGCAGATGGTATCAAAAACAACTGCAAGCTGACTGGATTCACACATGGTCAAATATCACTTGGTAGGAAAACCTTCACAACAATAGGTATCATCTACCACGCAGGAGCCACAACCAACTCAGGACACTACACTGCATATATAAAAAAGAAATGTGGATGGTTTGAATGCAATGATAGTACCATTACTCTAAAGCAGAGATTACCAGCAAATCTTACAAATGCTTATTTAATGTTCTTAAAACCAAAATTTGATAACTAAACTGTACTTAAACCTTAGATACACTTGTAGTAAAAAAATATAAACTGTCACAATATTCCAAAAGCTATCTAACTGCCCAAAGATGCTACAACCACTAAACAGATAAATTAGGACTACTCAAATAAATCAGAAAATAGACAGTTAGAATACGCCAATTGGTGTCTAACTGTCCCAAAATTTAGAAATATTCAAACAGATAAATCAATACCACGAAATTATATCAAAAAATAAACAGTTAGAATACGCCTACTGGTATCTAACTGCTCCAAAGCTGTACAATATCCAAACAAATACCTAATATCTTACTGCTCCCAAAAACTGGAACAATCCAATTTATAAAGCATTAGCCAGAAACAACAAGTAAACAAACACTGAAAACAAACAAACAAATAAACTGTAGCATAACAGACTTTTTTTTTTTTTTAATCCAACATGGATTTGTTTTCTCCCACAGACCCAATGATTTTAGCAACAAACACAGAAACTGGGCAAATTGCACAGTACTCTCGTTTGTCATCGACTGAATATGAGGGTAAAAAAAAAAGAAAAAATGTACAATGTAATAACTCTTTATAAAATACTAATACTAACATGCTATTTTTTTTTATCACAGAAATGAACAAGAAAAACATGGACTCCCATTACTAAACCAAATAGTAAGTATAACATCATAAATACAACCATCGCAGCATATCACACCCATACTGGCTTATAACATTGTTCCTTATTAATTTTTTTTGACCCAAAGTTATAAGCCACTCTGAGTGTGATATGCTGCGGTGCTTCTGGCCAGGGCATACACTCTTGGGTGCATGGCATATGACTGTGATATGCTGCAGAGCTTCTGGCCAGGGCATAGACTCTTGGGTGCATGGCATATGACTATGTCACACCCATAGATTCAAGCATTGCAACCATTTTAATGTACGCGGACGCAAGGAAGGTCCTAGAACACATTCAACTTGCCAGAGGACAATATGGACAGCGTGCTCAAGTCACCCCCATTTTCTTTGTGTACGAACATTTCAGGACACCGCGAGTGTTCTTAGAACACTTTCAACTTGCCAAAGAACAATACACACAACGTCTCCAGGACACCCCCTGCTAACATTCCAAGACCCCACAAGTGTTCTTAGAACATTTTCAACTTCACACCGAATCCATTCTGTTTATTTACGAACATTCCAGAACAGCCGTGTTGTCCGCAGACAAATCAAACACAACAAAAGCGTCTAGCACATTAAAAAATACAACATTGAACCTATCTCATACTCCCCCACCCTCCCCAAACACTCTTACACACCAACACACGCCACTAAATACAATTTTTAATTCAAGTTTCACCGCGCTGTCCGCGGTCGTCGGCGAATGCAAGATGGCGGGCGCGACAGAAAATCTGACGCGCATCACACACCACACCGCCCAATCAGCGAACATGTGGCATGTCCGCGGACATGACGCAAGCCCATGGGCCAATCGGGGTGCTGTCCGCGGAGCGAACAGGGAAGTCTGTCCGCAAAGCGAACACAGATATCACTAATTTTTTTGCCTTACATTTTGGTCATTTTTTAAGAAAACACTGGACAGATTTACACCAAATTTGCAAAAGCACGCTTTCTGGACCAAGCCGCCGCTCCTGCCGCAAATTTGGTGTAAATCCGTCCACCGGTTCGGGCTGTAGCCGTGCGCAAAGTTTTTTCCCATCATGTCTATGGGAAAAAACATAAGTTTTGGGACCCCCCTATAACTTTGCCCCCCCTGGACCAAACCTCTCCAAACTTTGCATTTCAGAGTGGGCCATATACTTTTTTTGCAAAGTTTGGTGAGGATTCGTCCAGAGGGAGCGAAGTTATAAAACACCCAAAAAGTGCTTTTCCTATGGAAACACCAATTTAACCATAACTACATGGACGCTACCACTATACACCTAGTTAGCAACAGTATGCCTCCCTGTACTCTGAGCACATAGGTCAGGAACCCTCAAGGTAGAATGAGCTGAACCAAAATAAAAAGTAGAATGATAAGAGATCTCAACCTCCAAAACGTGGATGGCACTAAGGAGTTGGAGAGGTAGGTCAGAGATGGAAACCAAAACAGCCTCAGGTCAGAATAAAAGCAGTCCCCAACAATTCCACAGATACATGGGTGGTGGCTGAGATTAGTACAGATGGTAAAATGCTCTGGTCACAGTTGATAAGTTCCAGAGTAGACACAAATGTAACTAGTGTCCAAAAAAGGGGACAAGGGAAAGAAGTCCAATGGGTCCGGTGCGCACTATAAATGAATAAACAATGCAATACAATACAACTATGCCAAATCTCCATCCAATATCATACAAATAAGATTTTCTTTTATGCCCAGATAATCAAAAATGTAAGAGGCAGAGGGTAATGGGAGCAGGAGAGGAGTAATGCAGGGCACAATAGGGAACTGACAACATGAGGTAATCGAGGAGGAATACAGAAAAGTAAGTGTCCAGGCAGACACAGCAGTACAGTAACACGGGTCAAGATCACTTAGCTGAATGTAAGGGATGTCCACTTGTCATTGTTGCAGAGTGGGGTGCTGTCTGTTTGGCCGCTTCATATCATGTTCAGAAGCTCTGTGGCTTGCAATTTCATGTGCTGTCAGCTGACCAACGTGAGGTGCTGTGCTGCGTTTCTTGCCACAAAGCATGCCAGGACTGGTAGTCCCTCCATACATGCAGCAGCCACTACATGCACCAAGGCTGTTACTACCAGAGGGTCCGTCAATGCAGAGCAGAAACCATGACTGCATGATTGATAATTCCTGATCAATACCAAGTGAGATCAGATGACATCATAATATTGCTCCATCTACTCTCTCGAACAACATGGCAAGGTCCATGAATGCCCCTATATATTCCCCTTCATAACCATAAATTGCTTATGAATAAGAAGGGACAGACTTATTCTTTGTTCTGCAGTTCCTAATCCAGGGAAAAACTTCAATTGGTTCTCTGGAAGAATTGTAGATGTGCACACCCAATCATATAGCTTTCGATAACACCTAGGTAAATGGCGATTACCTTTTTTAAAAATACGAACAATTGCACTCAAAAACAAGGTGGGAGGTAAATCTGTAGTTCTTAAGGTAGCTTTCAAAACATTCCAAAACAAGCACGCCTGTACTGACACATTAGATATGTAGAGACCACCGGGGACTCCATCACTACCAGGCACCTTTGGAGATTTTTGCTGCTTAATACTTCCTGTTACCATTTTGAGAGAAAATTGATTAGCCAATTTCCTAAGGCTATGTATGGAAGGAACAAACAGATGTCGAGTTGTTCTTACTACTCGCATTAGACTCATAAGCAGATCTGTAGTTCTTAATCCAGGGATCTGCTCGGGAAAGTCCATGTTATGGCCTCATCTACAGGGTTACATTTACAACAATTTGCAAACAAGCACCAAAAACACTTGCAATTATTAAAAATACAAATGTTCCCGCCACATATCACCTTCATAGGACTATTTTGGCTCACCCAAAACTCTTTTGTTGCACTTAGTCTCTACCAGGGCCAAATTGTTTCTAAGTGTATTCTTGTGAGCCAGTAACAGATCTCTTTATGCCAGACAGGATTTTTATATGTCAAACCAACTTAATGTAATATTTTTCCCATAGCCCTTTAACGGAAATCTAAAAACATGCTTGACAATTCAATTAAAAACAATAAAAGAATTCACAATTAATCTTTCAATCTTAACAAAGGACAAAAAATCCATAATCTGGTTAAACCCTTCCGGATATATTTTTGGGACAGAAAGAATTTGTTTAACATTATAAATTGTGCAATTATTTGAACTAACCCCCACAATAAAACCCCCCACAATAACTGAAGATTCAACCTCTTTACTTTGTGGGTTCATGAAAGCTAGCTGCAGAGCTAGGGGAAAATGGTTGTTTTTAATTTGCTTAGGAATCTTCAATAATCAATTGGTGATGCTAGCATTCTAATAAATGTACCTCTAGCTGGCCTGCCTGAACTAGATTTGCTATTAACAGAGCATAACTTAAAATCAGATAAGAGTTTAATCAGGGATTTCCCTATACAATTAACTTAGTTTTAATTAATAGAATATCTCGATAAACCCCAAGCCTCCAATTCATTCAAGTCTAAAATATTATTAGTTCGCATCACTAAATCTAGCATTCATATCACCCCCTATAATAACACAAAAAACAGAAAGTGGCTCAAGATCATATGGGGGAGATTAGTAAACCCAAGAAGTTACTCAAATCATTCAAGACTTTGGTACCAGCATGGACACACCCCTGGCTATCATAAGCATTAAAGATAAAACCACTAACTCCCTGATCAGAATTATTTTTTTAAATGTGCATTTTAGCATTTGAGACTTGATCCAAGATAACTTTAGTGGCCAGGGAGGTCTTAATAAAAAATAGCAATGCTCCTTTTGAATGACCGCCTAGACAAGGGTTCTGCATGGGTGAAAAAAGAACACTATCCGGATAAAAAAGGGGGTTTAAGAGCCCATCTTCCTTGAAGAAAAATTACATCATATTTAGAAATAAATGAACACCAATCAGGGTCCATTAATGTAGTCACAATGCACACAATATACCAGGAAAGTATCAATCCACAGTTGATGGTTGTGGGCATATAACATCATTATCCCACATCACAAAGTGGCCAGAGATCCCACTACATGTGCAAGACTTGGTCTATCTACCTGCCGGTCAACCCCCAATTCCTTATCAACTCCATTAAACTTAAAATCAGAATTCATCTTTACAATGTACAATGTACGATTTCAAGACCCAGCACCACCACCACCACCCCTAACTTCAACCATATTTACATCACCAATATTGAATTATTTAAAAAACTGTTTTTAATGTCAGGTGACTACATGGATATTCTACTCAGATTCTTGTCTGTTACTTGATGTTAACTTTGAAATAAGAAGAAGTGCATGGGTCTGAAACTAAGCACTGGGACTTGATCTTAGTTGAATATTTGAATTAGTTGGAGGAAGAGTTTGGAATTTAATGACTAAAAGGCCTTCTAGTGAGAATGACTCATAGGGAACAATCTTAACACAATGCAACAACCTATCTTGTTGTGAGGACAGTCTTGAAAGTGACAAAATGTTGCTACGTATAACTGTCACACAACTTTTAACATGTTAAAGCAAGTGCATTACTATGTTTGTTAGAGAAGTTTTATCTTCATAAAGACAACGCCCTATTTTATGAACACCACACATGAAAATTTAGTTTAGTCTCATAGCCATTATTTGATTAACCATTGACCATGCATCAAAATTATTCTTAGTCATGTTGCCACTAGCATTACATGGAATTATATTGTTTCTTTTAGCACTATAGGTAATGTGACTTGCAGGCAGAGCATTTGATGGTACTTCAAGCATGTTATCCTCATTCTCTTCCTTTTCATGTTAATATTGGCATTCGTTTTTGCATTAATAGTCATGCTTGATACCTAACTTAACATCCTCAAATTTAAACTTGCCTCCTCCCAGAGTTTGGGTCAGATGATGCTTTAATAGAAGAAGGAATAACTTTACCCTTCATAACCAATTTCTCTGTTGCACTAGTCTTATTGCATCAGACTCCACTCTGACCTTCTTGTTCAAAGGAGTGCAAGATACTCACAATTTTCCAAAACCTAATGGAAAGATTAACATTCTCCAACATCAAATATGACACTTCGTTAGCTAAGGCATCATGGGAGGTGCAGCCACATGAAAAACCTGTTGAAGGGGGTGCTAAATTGCTACAAACCTTAGTTATTAATTTGTCATTCTCCCCTGTTAACTCTATCGACTTCTCATAAGTTAAAACTATTACACATCAGTTCTCAGATTCTCTTTCTTCATCACAAAATAAAACGTGAAACTCATTTAGAAGTAATTATTCCTTCAACAACTACTTAAGGTGTGTTCATGTTCTGATGTTCCTTACTTTTTAAATTGGTGTATGAATTTCAATTGGTAAATGAAAATGTCTGCCACCCGAAGGACCTCATATTGAGGTAAGAGATCTCTGACCACTATAACATTCAACTTGGCCCCCGAGGGCCTTCTCCCATACCCCCCCTGGTGATCCAACCTATCAGGGTAGCTGTCAGAGGACAATCTAGAATCACCTTATTACATTTAACACAACATGGACTAGTAAAGTGAAATAATGGATCAATACTATTAGGATTACTATTAATTTAAGATTGCTCTTAACTTGCGTCTAACTGTAGCCATGTGTTTGCACATCATCCAAACTATATAACAGAGTTCCAGTTTCACCAATTACCACATCAACTTCCTTAATAAAATATTCTTTCTTTGTAAGCTTCTTACACTGGTGTATAAGTGATATTGAAAGTCTAGCCTTAGGTTGTGTCATGGTTACCTTTAAAAGTATCCTTCATCAAATAACCAACAAGAAATCAGTCAAATTGAGACCAATCCAAGCTGGATCCACATCTAGCCATCAAATATAAATTATTCCTACAGGAAACACCAGAATGGTTCACGGGGTGCCCATAGTCCAACTTCCTACGACTGTGGATATTGTTTACCACCTTTCCAAAATCATTAATTAAATAGGGTTGCTTGTTAAAAAATATAATTTAAAAAACAATTACAAATCCAATAGTGTTTTGGTGATAAGCACCATCAACTAAGCTCATAGACTTGCGAAAAGCGTAATTAATTTTCACAAGTAACAGTTTACTCCTAAACTCAACGTTCAAGCCGTTCCAAAGGCTAGGACAACTTCAATCTGCTTCGGCAACATCAGGTCATAATGTCTTTGTAGGTCCTTCGTAATTTGTTGCAGCTACCAAAAAAATTGAACTGCCTCTCCAACAACAAAAACATAGAATTAAAAAAAACTCCACAACTTCAGCTCCAGCACAATATTTCCAGAGGTAAACATCAGGAAACAATCCACTTAATGTATCAGCAATTAATAAGGTGGTCGTATCCTGAGCCATGACCACACTTAACATTAACGTTGGATATGACTTTATGGACTTCATTCATTCACGGTGCGTCACTCTTTCTCAACTCTCATGCTGGACTTCCTTTGCATCTTGTACTCATGGTGGCCCTGAATCATGCTGTTCCCATCTTCATCTTGTATCCTGGCTTGCAACATTATGCGTTACTAGTGATTTCTGCAATTGTATTCGCTCTCCACTCTTGCTTCTCCACTCTTTTTGACTGCTTACTCTCTTTTCTCTCCTCCTTTCCCTTCTCCCTTTTTCTATCTCCTCACCTTACTTTCTTCTATGCACTTACTCTATCAGAATTGTCCCTGGACCTAATATGATAGCAACCTCGTCTGTTTCCTCCACCCTCCCATTACTGTTTTTTTCCTCCCCACCACACCTCCAGCACTATCTGAAATGTCGTCAGGCCTAGTATGATAGTCGCTTGTTTTGTTCCTCCCTTCCCTTTCTGCACCCCTCTCCCTCACCTTTTTTTTTCTCCGGCTCTACCAGAAATGTCGTCAGGCCTAGTACGGTTGTCGCCTGTCTGTTTCCATTTCCTTCCCACTCTCCCCCTCCCTTCCTTATCTATGTCTTAGCTCTTGCACTATCTGAAATGTCGTCAGGCCGAGTACGATAGTTAATTTCACATCCTTACTGTTCATGGCCTGTAAGAATGTGGTTGTATTTTCCCTTGTTCCCTCTCTTGCCTTGAAGCGCTTTGAAACGCATTGTGTATAGGCGCTATATAAATAAACGATCATCATATCATATCAACATTACCATCTCACCCCAGGTGGGGTCAATGCTGCAAGCAACCACTCTGCTCTCCTCAGACAGTTCAGAAGGGCTCGAGAGCATGAATTGTGTGGTGCACGAGTGGGAAAACCAGTGCCCGTCCATATGACAGACTCAGGCAACCTCAGCAGGAAACAGTCCAGCTCCCAGACCACATTTGACTCATACATATATTTTGCTTTCAGTATTGACCCCACCTGGGGTGAGATGCTAATGTTATTTTTAAGTGTGTTCATGGCTCAGCATACAACCACCTTATTTTTATTTTTGACTCTAGACTCACCTTGATTCCTAATATTGATGGCCCAGTGAAATCAACTAACATCCACCTTTTTACCGATGCAGGCAGTTAAATCTTTTATTCCACCTGGTCACTTTCGTACCTTGTTACAAGCCTTCGTGCTATCCCGTTACAGCTTGATTAGTAGTGGGAGCACAGAAATTGGATCAGATGACTCAGGATTGCCTTTAAATTGCTCTGTATCACTTATAAACTAATACACTGTAAACCTCCAGTTATCTGGCTGAGAAACTTAAAATTTCAGGGGGCTCAAGAGCTCCTAGAAGTCTAGCATCTCGATGTTCGGAAACCAGATTTTTTTTTGCTTTGACGAGAAAAGATAATTTTCATAAACTGCTGTTTCTGCATCGAATGTCCTGTAAAGTGACCTTTGTGTCATCACTCACTATTTGAAGTTCAGAAAAACCTAAAATGATGGTTGTGGCAATCTCTTTTTTAATGGGCTTTTTGGCAATGCTGACCTGGTTATGTGATGTTGAAGCGTTAGGTTTTATGGTTGCATTGGTTGTTTTGTACTATAACTTAAACATGATTTATATTTGTTGATTTTGTGAAGCGCTCTGATGCACTCGTGGCTGGTTTACACTATAGAAGAATTTAAAAAAAAAAAAAATACATTTCCATGCGCTTCTTAAAATCACTTGTGCTTTGGGCAATTGCATATATATTTATGATTCTCAAAATTCTCCCGGGCAGATGAAAGAAACATGTCCACTGCCATAAGTGACGAATCTATCAATATTGTCACCGATTCTCTGCAGAGAGGTTTCCCTTACATGGCTAGAAAAAGGCAGAAACGACCTTATTCCTATCTGTGGGAGCACCATCTAAGGGAGGACAAACTCCAGAGGGACAGAAAAACATTAGATCAGAATAACCCTTCACCTATATTTCTAAGAGACACCCATTAGCCTTTTCAACACTCTTGTATAGTATATTGTAATGTAAATGTAGAATCTCCAATCATGACCAATCACCAACATTATTTTACAATTCCCTCTGCTTGACAGTACTGAAATGAGGAAGAGGACTGAAGTAATAAAGATCACTAGACGTGGGAAGCCAACACTGCATTCTAGTTATTAGCAAATACTAACCAATGCCGGGACATTTAAATTTGACACAGCTGAACAGAGCGAGAGAGAGACTGCAACTGCATCTGACTTGTTCTGATGCTGGTTGGGATACTGGAGGTGAGCAGACTACAGGACGCAGCACAGAGGCTTATTAAACCGAGGTGTAAAGAGACCGTGCCGAGAGAGGCTTGCTGCATTGCTGCCGCAGGCCACTGGATCTGCCAAAGGCAGAGTCAGGGAAAGCAGGAACCAAGCGGCTAACAGAACACACTCCCAGTCAGTAGGTTGAGATCAAAGGAGATGATGAGACACGAGGAACGCTACAGCCGCCAGGGAAGACTGGTAGGCTGAGGGAGAGTAAATTCAGTGCTTAAGGGTGAATACGTCATACCGTCCATAGCCTGAGAAAACCCAATTAACAAAAGTGGAATAATGCAGCCAGATACAAACATTGTTAAGAAAGGGTTGGTGATCCGGTACTTGAAAAGTATTATTTCCTGGATGCATGAGAGAGTGAATGGAGAAATGAAAATCCCTGGCAGGATAGTGTACCAGGCAAACAGTGAGTGTGGGACTCACACATATCAGAGGGCATAAAAAGCCCAGCAGGAAAGTAAAGCAGGCAGTGTGAGAGTCTGGGACCTGCACCCAACTAATAATTTTGCAATACCCAGGCAGGTAAATAATCCACGGGTAAGAAGAGAAGAGAGAAAATATGGGAGTAAAACCCCCACCCTGAAATTGCAGAACATTGGTAACCCATACAAAAGGGAGAAAACATAACCCTTTGAACGATAAGTGACAAAGTTACAATAGACTGGCAGGAGAGCGCACCAGGGGTAGAAAAGGATTGAGAAAGCTCAGGGGTCAAAACCCCTCCTTGAAATTGTGAAACAGTGACAATCAGTGGAAAATGGAAGAACCATACCACTTTAAGGATAGCAGAGATACAGAGTGAAGGAGTGAATATTCAGAAGAAATGTGTGCGTTACGGAGACTCAAGGGAAGAGTCACCCTCCTTGAACAAACTTGAACTCTAACAGAGTAACATTTGACCCACCAGATGAAATCTAGGGGAAGGAAAGAACCCCTTCCCTGGTGGATCTTTATTTCTTTTCTTTTCTGCACCTTAGAACTTTATGTTTAGAACTTTTAAAAAAAGCTGCAAGTATATAGCTTACAGAAATCCCCATGTGAACAGTATAATTAGTTTAGCATGTAAAGGTCAGTTTAGGGTTTTGGACAGAGGGCGCTATTTGGTTTAACATCCTGGCACAGACGTTCCTTAGTTTTGTTTGAGGCAGGTAAACCCCTTCTAGGGTTAGGGATATATATGATTCCTCCAAACTGAATTTTCTTTTGTGAAAAATAAAAGTCCGAACCAACACTTAAAATGCTACTGTTTCCGAGTCTTACTCTTGATCCCTTACACATTCCAATGTTCAATGAGACCAGGCATTCTTGTGCTTTAGTAGACATTTCCACTTGACATGGGATCTGCAGAATTCTCCAAATTGCTTTCTTGTAAACCTTGACATGCAGGTTTACTGACATTTAGATAGCCTCCTACAGCCCATACACAATGAGTGATGTTTTGTACAACACAATCAATTTCTTTGTACAAATGAAAGTCAAAGATCTGGGTCTCTAAACTTTCAGGAAATCCTGCCATATTTCATGATAAGATGGTTCTCTTTGGCCAAACAAGATGTGTAGGCTCATCAAATGTTGTCCACCTAATGTGACAAAGCAAGTAAACTGGCTTTGTCAAGAGGGCATGAGAACCCCTCTCTTATGGGGATAGGAGGTTTGTGGAGACATTCTGAGCTAAACCCCAACACTGGGGGCAAAAGCCAAGGAAAGGACCCTAGTTCCTGTCCCCCGCTGGTGTGAAGATATTTCTGTACAGACCACTATATAGAAGCCATACCTCCAACACGTCATGCTTGGCAGTGGTTTTCTGTTAGAGGCACAGCATGTCGATAGGTAGGCAAGAAGAAACATCTTAGTTTGAATCCTGATACAAGGCCGGGAATCCGAACCGAGAAGGCAGCCCTCGAGACATCATACAGCTACAGTCATGGGTCGCTGTACAGATTCCAATGAAGAGGGAGAGCAGCTGCAATACCTACATGGATCTACAGCCCTGGTGAACCTCGGAGCAGAGCAGGAGAGCCAATGAGAACTTCTGCATTCAGCCACCATCAGCAGAACAACCACAATGTGCTGCCGGGAATACAGGCAAACATACCTTTGACAATCCCTAGAAGACCAGGCACAGTCCCGGGAAGCCCTCACCAGACTAGTTACTAAAGGGGAACCCGGGCAATATCCCCAGAATGTGAGCATAAACCTTGACCTCGGGCTGCCAGCCTCAGCCTGCAATGAAATCGCACAGAGCCAGTAGCGGAGCTTAGACCCCTACATATGACTCTTTGCCATTGTATTTTCACTGGATGAGAAAGAGAGGGCTGGATTGGCAAGGGAGAGAGATCCAATCCTGGCATTGCAGAGGAGGAGGGATATAAGCAGGGGACAGGAAGGAGGAAACACAGATTATTCAGTTGAGTTCAGAGGTGGTGGACGACCAAAAGACCAGAAGGTGGAAGCAAGGAGTGGCAGTATGTGTGTCACAACTCTTCAACTCTCCCTCTTGGTGGCACATTCCTGCAAACCCATCAAGCCTTTCCAACCACCATCAGAGAAAACCCTGAATCATTGTTTAATATTTCCTTTCATAAAACTGTATTTCCAAACCTAATGCACTTGCACAATATCAGGAAAACCCAACCGCCCCATCCGGAAACACTTTTGGAATTTGAGTTGCATGCACACCGGTTTCACCATAACTGGAAGGAAATAGATTAATTTCAATGCACTACAACATTCAAAATAGAATGGCAATAATTGTGCTTTTGTTTTTATACAAAAACACTTCGAGTTTGTCAGCACAGGATCCTCTCCCAAAGTCCATGTCAGTGATTTCCATTAACCATAACTGTGACTTCTTGTGTGCTGCCCAATCATGCCGGTCCAACGTGGCTATCCTCCCTGCTAGCACTGCTTATAAGCTGCCACACCCTCAAACTGCCTGTTATTACATTGAATTCTGGACAACCTACAGCTGCAAACTATTTGGAATCTCTCTGTGCCGATTCTGACTTGTACTTTGCGTGTAACTGACTCCTGCTACTAAGTTCCTTGATCTAATTTATACAGCCTTGCATTGCTGGCTCAGTCCTCCTTCCTCTGCCTGCTGCCAGAGTGTTCTCCTTTCTTTGTGCTATGTCCCGACAGTCATTAATCCTTGTATCTTGTGGTGATTTTCCTGTGGCTCATAGCCCCTGCTTATTGTGCTGTGTATCTACAGGTTTCAGCCTCTTCTACTTGTGTTGTTTCCATTCAGCCTCTTTCTATGTTCCCTGCTCTGCCTTTTTTTGCTCTTTCGATTTAATCTCAAGCTTTACCCCACTTAACAAGACTATGGGCCTCATTATAAGCATGGAGGAACAGGAACTGCGGTACCGGTAAGCACGCCGGTACCATAGTTCCCGGACCTCCAGACTGCGAGCTGTGCTCGCAGGCGCCTGGCAGGCAGAGCGACAACCGTGAGCACAGCATGTCTGATGCACCTCAAATGGGAATGGGGACTGACAGGCACCGGAACCCGGCAATGCAGGAATTACCGGGTCCGGCAATGTCGGAATTACCCAGTAATTCCTCATTGACGGGTGCCAGAAAAGGCAGGGGTATAATGAGGCCCTATGTTTCCCATATTTACCTTTCCCCTTAGTTGTTGACATGTTAACTGCAGCCTTGCCTTGCATAGTTTGTGTGGTCTGAGTCCAGTTTTCTAGCTTTTGTTACCTAAATTCAGTAGCCTTGCACCAGTAGCCAGCTCAGTTACCTTGTACCAGCGCCTTGCCTCTGTTAATTTGTACCAGTTTCTTTGGGGTCCTCCTGCGATTAGAACTTCAAAGTATCTCCTTACAAAGTGGAAGATCATTTGTTGTTGTGAGAGAGATTCATTTTCAGGAGTTGGGGTGAGGTCCCCTCTCTACTAATTTCACCTACTAAGATAATGGTGATCTCAGGAACCTGACTATTCTGAAAATAAAATACATTTTGATTGGGATGAAGTTCAATCAAGTGACAAGTGCCATTCAGGTTGACATAATTGGTACTCCTCTTCAACTTTATTGAATGCTTTGTTTGGGTCCAGCGAACCTAGTTCATGCAATCAATCTGAGGGGACACCCTCCGAAAGGAATCGATCGCCAGTAAAAAGAGTGTGCCTTCTGGAGACGCGATGATCACTGATTGTTTCAGATGGTGTTGACCAATTTTGATCTCCATGTTCGGAGTCTCATTGACGGGAATATACTTTCTGTGAAGGTTTTACCATTCTCCTCAAAGAGCTTTGAGAGGAAAGTTATGAATCTCCCCCTACCTAGGTTGAGTTGATAAAATGTTTGTTTTGAAATCAAGGTCGCCTCTGACCCTCTGTCTACAGGAGCTGATATATCACACTGACCTTGTATCTGAACAAGAGCATACAATCTACCTTCTTGAGACTCTAGTTTACAAGGTAAGTGTGAGTTATTGGACAGCTCTGCATGAATGTTATTAAAATTGTTTATTTTGCAAACTTGACCTTGGATCACCATCATATATGCACTTCCTGTTCATGTGAATTGGATTAGGAAACTGACAGAAAAAACACACATTTTGAAACAGGATTTTGAGTAGATGTATCCCCTTTCTACATGCTCTTAGTTGTCTTCTCTTGACAATCTACAGAATCCCTTAGGAAGGAGGTTATCGCTACTAATTCAGAACCTTCTTTATATTATACTTTCTATTTGATAAGACTGTAAGGGTTTCTTCACACTTCTCAGACTCTTTACCTAGATTCTCTAATTCAGAGTCCTCTATTTTGACACACTTTTCTTTATGAGGTGTCACTCTGTCTCTGAAAGACATTCTTTTCTGGGTTTTCTGTGTTCTTCTCTATCTCAGTGGTGACTATTCTGTTTTTATTTTCTTTGAATTTCACTACTTTTCTCTCTTGTTTTGGTTCTTGTTCCCAGCGGAAAGAGTTGCTACTGCTAGTTTCTTGCATATCATTCAGGGGTCTTTTTATGGCTCCGAAATGCAACTTTCTCAAAGGTTTGGCATGTCCTTTCAACAATTTCCCATTTTTCTTCTACCAATAGTATTCTATTATTTGAATTGTCATTCTCCTCCGGGGGCATGAAGTCCATATTTTGGGCCATTTTGGGAATGCTGGCAGTATTGGCTTCTGTTGGGTCCTTAGTATTGGTCCAATGTTCTCTGTCATCATCATCATGTTTTAATTGCAATTTGTTAAAATAGGGAGTACAACGGATATCAACAGACTCCGCACAAGCATTCTCTCTCAATCATGTTGCATAGAAAACACAGCTTTATACTAAAAAATCATCATCACTGATGTCATACTACATGGCAAAATAAGACAACCTTTGGGGTTTGTGATAGGCTTAAGGAAAACATCTGATTATACTTTTAATGGGGTATAGGATCGTGATTGGATCTCTACGGTCAGGTGGAGAGCTATGCCCACCCCTAGTGCCAGTCATCTTCTGTGTTATACTAATACACAATGTTCCGTTGGTTTCTCAAACTATAGGGCTCTCTGCCACGTGGCCCTCTATGACTGGATGGCACACTTGTACCCTTCTGGAATATTCCACTCGCTAACAGCATGGAAGCTGGTAGCCCAGGTGCTGGATGGGTTGCTTGACCAAGCCTCCCCACCCATTAGCCCAACATCCATCATCACTCCTTCTTCTGCTATTCAATTAGTTCTTTTGAACTCAGCCTTGCAAAGGATCTCTGTGCCTGAAATAAAAGGGAGTGAGAGCATGGCCTTATCTTCTGGTCTTGGTGTAGCTCGCCCCAAAGTCTATTTTCATCCGACCATGTGACATGCGACCACGTTTTGAGCTCCTTTGTTGTATTTAATACTATTAAATGAACAAAACCTGGCACTTCTAGTGTTTTTCCATTACACCTCAAACAGGAGCTTGTCTCACTTCTCACGTTCATTGTATCTTATCGAGTAGATAACCAAGTGCTTGGCAGCCTCAACTCTTTTCAGTGGGCCAGGCAAGCTTTCTCGAATCTTCCTTCGCCGTCAGCTGTTTTATTCTACAGCGCCACACTTTCAGCCCTTCCATTCACGAGGTCCAAGTTTTCTAAAATGCATCATGGAATAGCCAGATTCTATACACACTTATATATATATATATTGGTGGCACCACCTGCAGTCTATTCACTATGTATAGCCAGCCTTATGATTACTTTGTCTACTTAAGTTACAGCTTCTGTACAATTGTAAAATGGCTTTGCATTTTCTTCAGTGCTTTTCTGCACGTGCAATCTTCATTTTGCTCCCAAAATGTTGCTTGATTCTTTACTTTGCCATAAGATTCTATAAGGTCTATATACTTTCTTCTGCAGGACTTCTGGTAGAGGTACTTGGCTCCCCCACTTCACTTTATCTGCACAAAGGTACAACCGTTAACATTAAACAAGAGAGATCATAAAAGCATGCATAGTTTCCATAGTTATATATATATATATTTATTAGTTCATTACAAACTTTTAAAAAGGAAGAGAGGTATCAGAAGAGGAGAAGAAGAGGAACATGAAAGAGACAAGAGACAAGAAGAAAAACAACAACAAAGGCATGTTCGTTCCTTCATTTTCCTCGATCTCTTGTACGTCTCACTACTTGATCAAGTGGTACATCCTTTCTCTGTTGTGCACCTTCTCCCTTCAGGGCCTTTAACATCTAGTTTTTTGGCAATTCTCCCAGCTATACAGTTAGGGCAAATATTAGTTGTCTGTTTGTTCCTTCGTGCATTAGAGTCCATACATCGTCCATATTTTGGCATGTCTTTAGAATGTTCACTTTTTCTAAGTGTATCGATAGTAGCTGTTGTACGTTAGTGCAGTTTAAGACGAGATGTTTCAAGGTTTCTTATTCTTTCGCACAAAAACGGCACTGATTGTCACTTAGTTCACCTTTCTTCCAAAGGTTTAACGCCTCTATGGTGTGGAATAGGTTCAGACGGAACATAATATAGCTTTTCATTTTAGTGGTACTGGGGAATCGCTCAAGATATTTCGGGAGCTTGTTGCAGGCCCTTGCCTCCAGGGGAGCATCTTTCATTCGTCTATATCTCACTCTTTCGGCAGAGGTTTCACACCAATCTAGTTCCCATAACTTCTTCTTCACTTTATTTGGATTTTGCATCAGGTTTCGGCATTTGTTTCAAGTTGGTCCAGTAGATTTTCGCAGTTTGCCTTCGACTGTGTGAAGATTGAATCCGTTGGTGTTTGCTTCAGAGTATTTAGTATTTTGAATTGGGGTAATGCACCTGCCCTCAGGACTTTCCTGTACAGCGTGTGTTCCATTGTATTCAGGCATTAATTGATAGGAGGCCTAGTTCGTAACGCAAAAAAGGAACAGGTGCTCCCTTTTGGAGTTGGAGAATCTTAGACCAAAAGGTGTTCTCACACAATGTCCAAATGTTGAATCAGCATCCTAACATTGTTTCTGCACCAAATATTAGAGCAGGAATTGCTTTGGCTGTGTAGAACTCCAATACCGGCTTTATGCTGAATTTACTGCATTTCCGATTTATTGCTGCAGCTTGGGCCCCCAACATCCTGCATTTCTCTTTATTCTCTGTACCATTGCTTCGTCTGTTATGTTAGAATTTATTGTAACACCCAAGTATTGTACTTGGTTTATGCAGGCGATTTGGTCACCTCCAATTGACCAATTATAGTTGCATGCAACCTTATTTTTCCTCCACTTAGATTTTGTAGTATCAGGATCTCCATTTTTTTGACGTTGATCAGTAAGCCATTTTTTTTCTGTGTATCTTTTCAAGGCGGTTAGTTTCCTTTGTAGTCCGATTGGTCTTTTGTCCAATAGTACCATAGCATTGGCATACACCATGGGCCTCATTCCGAGATTGGAGGTAGTCATGGCGCTATTTGCGCCATGACTGCCTCCAATAACGGGACCGGCACCGGTCTCGTTCAATGGGGACTTACCGGTGTAGTCCGACCTTTGCAGGACCGATAAATCCTCATTGAAAAAACCATTCCCCATTCCCATTGGAGCCCCCATAGGGGCTCAATGGGAATGGGGATGTAGCTAATAACGGTACCGCAATTTGCGGTACCGTTATTAGCTCTGAAGTCCCTTAGCGGGTCCCGTCCATGACGCCTGGTAAAACCAGGCGTTGAAGGAGGGACCCGCTAAGGGAACTCGTAGTAGGGCGGTAAGGGATTACCGGCACCAGTCTCCTTAACGGTGCCCGGTATCCCTTACCGCCCTACTCGTAATGAGGCCCCATCTGTCCTAGTTCTTGGCCATTTATCTTCGGAGGGAAAGATCTAACTTCATTTAGGTCATGCCCCGCATCAGCCGTCAACAGGTTAAATAATGTTACCCCTAATGAGCAACCCTGCTTTACTCCTCTTTCTGTTTTGATTGGAGCAGATAGAGAAATTATATCAACCTAACCTTCCCCACCGTAGGTAAAAAACCCAACCTGTTCAATCCACTAGATCTATGATAGCCTGTAGTCCATGGTCTACGTAACCATGACTGGTTTAATATTACATTTTTTACATGTTTTATACTTATTTCAGCAGGCAAAACACATAGGCATCTAGGCGCTACTTACAGAAAGTGGAAAGTACAATTTGCGAAGTGCAAGAACACACCTATAGGTTACAGATTACATGTGTGCGTGTTCAGGCTGGAAAGCCTCACCTCGTGTAACGGGGGGCTACATCAGACATGCAGACATTCAGACAGGCAAAAGTGACAGAGTATGTATGAATGAATACATCCTGGCAAAGCCTCACCTCGTGTTACGGGGGGCTACATCAGACATGCAGACATGCAGACAGGCAAAAGTGACAGAGTATGTATGAATGAATACATCCTGGCAAAGCCTCACCTCGTGTTACGGGGGGCTACATCAGACATGCAGACATGCAGACAGGCAAAAGTAACAGAGTATGTATGAATGAATACATCCTGGCAAAGCCTCACCTCGTGTTACGGGGGGCTACATCAGACATGCAGACATGCAGACAGGCAAAAGTGACAAAGTAGGTATGAGTGAATACAGCCTGGCAAAGCCTCACATCAACATCGTGGGTAGTAACATTATTACAATGAATTTCGGCACCTGGCAAAGGGGCGCAGTAAACATTATTACAATCAGGTGTTTGCTTAACGTGGCATAACACACCCACCAAAGTGGCGGCTGGATAAAGGCGAAGGTCAGAGCAGGGACATCATTTACAGGTCTCCAGGGGCCGCACCTGTGACCCCTGAGGTCTCCCTTTCTATCCCTACATAAAAAAGAGAGGGTTTTTTAATTTTTTTAAATGTCAGGCTCCTGGGCTGTGGCCAGCAGCATGTGACTCTTTGTTTCTGGAGTATCTGATTTTCTGATAGCTACAGCCAGCAAGATAGCTCAGTGGATTGAGCTCACGCTGCTGCAATGTGTGTGTGATCTGTACGTTTCAGGTTCAACTCCCAGCAAGGTCAAATCAGCCTGTTATTCTGCTGGGGTTGATAAATGAGTACCAACACAGATTGGGTGATATTGTATGTATATTTGTTCTATATGAAAGGCTTAAGCATAAGTGCTATATAATAACACACCATTATCATTTGGCCTTGAACATCTGCTTACATCCACAGTAATTTAGTACTATGGGCCTATAGGCGCTGATATTAACAATACATACATAGAGTGATCCATTCTAGTATGAAATGAATATCACTTTACAGTGATATCGTAACCATATTTTTCGTAGTGTACTTAGAAACAATGCTATGCGATGCAAAGTTGTGTTCCATCGCTTCCTCTGATGTCACTTCGGGTTGGGGTCAAAAATGACATCACTTCCTGTGATGTTATCAGAAGTCAAGGGACTTGTGATGTCACATCCACAACCCTTGGAATTTTGGTGAAATGACGTCCGTGGCTCAGAGATATCAAGGTAAGCAAGCTCATGAGGAACCTGACAGGGCGTAACTTAAACAGAAGCATGTTGTGCTTTGCTCAGCATAGGAATAAAAGCGACTGGAATAATACACTTCCTTCCCCTTTTTCATCTAGAGTGTGAACAGTGTGAATTCACTCAATAATTTTTCCCTGATACTTTGTCAGGGCAACATTTCTCCAGTACATGTTAAGGCGGGTACTTTGTTCGAATATAGTGCCTAGACGAAATAACTGGGGGACCTATCACGATGGTTTCAAGGTTATGTCAAATGCAAAAACCCAAGCAAGGTCGTTTGAGGAATTTCAGTTTCATTAATGCCGATGACCTGAATATACTAAGAGGGTCTAGGACAAAAAACATATGCTCTAGACTGCTGTCTGCCAAGAATGTGTCAACAATCAAAACACCGCCATCTGAGAAGTGTTCTATGAGGAGAGCATGTTTTGCTCTACATGATAATTAGTGCCCAACTGAAACAGTTCCACGCAGAATAATTACTGATAATGATCGGTACGTGTGAAGTAATAACGCCCACATATTCTGCTTTGTTTGGGCACTGTTTTGTGCACTGTTCGCGCACGAGTAGACAACACACCCATACCCTCTGCTTGCGCAGAATCGCATGAGCGCATCGACCCTCACAGAGTGCTTTTTGTGTTGGGAGATTCACTTTTGCGAACCAGCCGGAGGCGTCTTCACAAGTCAAGTGCTTCAATTTCTCTGCCAGGGCACTTTTAAAACTACTGTTTGCAGCTATTTCTCTGAATTTCCACGTTTTATTAGAGCAACGTACCTGTACCGTGCCTTTAACAACGTTTTTTCATTGCTCTGCAAAGGTTTTTATCGCAGCACTGAACCATAAGTTCCCTTTAATATTGTTCACATTGAATTTCAGAGCTTCTTATTAGAATAGTGCAATACATTCTATTTATGCTTCCTTATGCAGTTTAAATCAGCGCACAACACACTGTGCATGCTAGGGAACACCTTTGGCCCGTGAACAAAAAAAGGGTCCCACATTTTCAGATCACAGTTTGTGACTTTCCAGAACAAACTGTTAAGAATGGGACCTGGGTTTGCTTTTTGAGAACATGTGTGACACATGGTGCATTTGAAAACGTGTGACACATTGTCCATTTTAAGAGATACTGGCACAGGAACACTGGCAACACTACCAGTTTCCCAGTGCCCACATGCTCAGACTAGCTCAGAGAATCCCACAAAATGACCCCACAATGTTCTGGACCGTCCATTTGGGCATTGCACTAGGATGCCTACATGTGTGTACAACATATAGGTGTATGCATTTTCTAGGATACAACTTTTAAAAGAAAATAATTAAGGGAACAATGGAGGCACTGTCTAGATCCATCTTTCAAACTATAAATGCACCGACCTGCAATGGATGCTCCTGTGCCTTTATATTCTCCTGACCCTCTTTTCTACTCCCATTTACCTGCATTTATCAACGCTCCTTTCTCCTCTCTTTCTATCCACCTCATCCATCTCTATCAAACCCTATTGATTCGTTCTATTTATGTCTCTCCCTGCTGCACTATCTATTTCCTGCTCTTAGGATATTAGTTGAACCGGTAATGAAAGAGCTGGCCATCCAGACCTGTACATTGTCGCACCCAAAACTCTTCTGTTCCTGGTCTCTCATAACAGCATGAGAATACTGGCTTATGAAACAACTAATAATATTTAGAACTACAAAAATCGTACTTCATTGAGAGCAAAAGTGCTTAACTCTGAGTGTCCTTTTGGGGATATAATTCAGTATTTTCAACTTGTATTTGTCATTACAAAATCTATCGTATCCTATCGTAAATTATGTATCACACAATGAAACACACAGAATATAGTTACATTACTATATTACACAGTGGGATGTATATAACATAAGGGAACTATGATATTGTATGGTGAAATCGTGACATGACATGCCAACAATGATGACATATTGTATTGTGAAAAAAAATATTCCCGTGAGTGAACACATTTTCTATTTCGAGATGTTTGCAAATGTTCGAAAGAAGAAAAAATGATACACTTTATCCTGAAAAATATTTTCGAAATAACAAATCCTTATGCAGATCTGTACAGTTTGTATATATCCAGTACTGAAATCAACATTATTTATTTATTTATTTGAAATCTTGTAAAGCTCCACATGCCTGGGGCCTCAGGGCACAAATAAAACACACAATGACAATCACATAGGGACGACGGGAAAGCCGGGAAATCAGATGATTGGAGCTCAGTCAGGAGGGAGGTTGAAGAGATGGGCCTTCAACCTCTCCTTGAACTCAATTAAAGTTTGGACCATTCTGAGAACAATAGGGAGAACATTCCAGGCCATGGGCCCTTGCACACCAAAACGGGATGCACCAGACTTCACCAGCCTAAACCTAGGCTGCACGAGTTTGGATTGATCCATGGATCTTAGGCTGCGAGGAGGTACATATGACTGTCAGCGGTCCCTGTGTTACTTTGGGGCTGCATTAGTCAAAAACGTATGTGTCAGTGTGAGAATATTATGTGTGATGCAGTGTTTAACGGGTAGCAGTTCAAATCCCGCCTGGAAGCGGTTATATCGGCACGTTTAGATAAACCAGACACATCGCATAGTGCTCCATTCGGCACTACCTGCAATGCAGCTAGGTTGGACTGCGAGCAGCCGCTCTGAAGGCTGTTACAATAGTCCGGTCGAAAATTTACAGGGGCAGAGGCCAAAGTGGAGGCATTATCATGTGACACAAACGGCCAAACCTGTTGGAGCAGCTTATTAATCAGGCCACAGGAGGACCCAGTCTGAGCAACATGCTGGTTCATAGTCAATTCAGTGTCCAGTATAACTCCAAGGGTCTTAACCATCTTAGACACTGGAATAGTAATGTTGGAAATACTGAAGCTGCTATACTCAGGTGGCAGGGTTTTGAGTTTGGGGCCAGAGGTCACAATCAGTAATTCCATGTTTTGGGTGTTGAGGGCCAAGGAGTTGGCTGCCATCCAGTCATGGATGGCGGAATTGATGCTATTAAGGTTCGATAAGTGCTGTGGGTACAAACCTGAGAGCAGCATGACGACCTGGGTGTCATCAGCATAGTTAGAGTAGACGACACCCAGGCCGTCTAGCAGCCTCGGGAAAGGAATGATATAGACATTAAACAAGGAAGGCGAGATGCAGAGATGCACAATCCCTGTGGACTGCACATGTAATACTCCACTCTGACAGTTTAACAGAAAAACAACTTTGTATTCATTGAATCACACATGTTATTGAATTAAACTCTTGTTGAGTCAAACCACATTTTCCTACACTAGAACACGTCATCGGTCACATTATTCTGTCCCTTCTGTGACCATGGCCTCTCCCCTCTGCTTACTGGAGCTCACTGTTACATTTGTAGCCGGGGAGTCAAGACCTGGGGCCCGAATGATGGAACTTTTAGCACAGTGCAATGTGACTTTGCACTGACAACAAACAGCCTGATCCACAGAGCAAGGGCAAAGTGTATTTTTACAGTGCACAGTGACTTTGTACTGGTGCAAAAGTTGTGCAAATCACTTTGCACCGTAAAAATAACCTTTGCACCGCTCCGCGAATCAGGGTGTTTGTTGGCAGTGCAAAGTCACTTTGCACCGCGCTAAATGTTCCATGAATCGGGCCCCTGGTTTCTTCAGAGCAGCAAAGGGACAGCTGGTGTTACTTTGCAATGTTCAATTGTAAGTAGGACCACATTGTGCACTATATTTTCATCATCTGCATTAAAAATCAAATGTGCATTACTTTTCTGTTTTTCAAATGTTGCTTATGTTTGCCAAAGTTAATAAAATAATATTTCTTGGATTGGCTGCATGACACTTCCTACCCAGGTGTTCATTGAGTGCTAATCACATGGAATGGATGGCACCTGTAGCACTCGCTGTGGGATGTTCATAGTTATCTGGCAGGGGAGTCAAACAATGCCTTGGTATCCAGGTGTTTCCCCGGATTCCGTACCTTGGTATACCATGACCAAAAAAGAAGCAGTAATGCTGGCCACCATGTACGCTCCTGACGCCAGTATTTTAATGGTCGCTATGGATTGCCCCCCCCTCGTTACTGCTGTAAAAAGCATTCAGAATACATGCGCATTCCTGCGTCACAATTAGGTGCGTACGATGTCACAATTGTCTGCCTAATTCAATCTCATTTATTAAATGAACTTCAAGTAGTCAGCAATAGTCTTGAGGTATACGGCCACCACCACTTTGACAAGCGTGTTTCGATTGTCTTTTGTTAGTGATGTATTTTAGCATTTCAGTTTCAGACAGAGTTGCAATATTTATGCACTGACCTGAAGCCTGCATGAAGGACAAAGTATGTACTGGACATTCGCACCTGAGAAAGGATGCTCAGCCAATCAGGTGTCTGGAACACTGGGCGAGAATAGACAGTGTCCCGCCTGCTGTTTTCAGCCACCCAAGGCCCTTCCCTGAGTGGCGTCATTCCTTTTTTCTTTTCTCTTTTCTAATGAGGGGAGGCAACAGGGAGCCTAAAGGGATATACACCAGCTCTACTAAGGTAAAATAGCTCCATGTAGAGGGAGAGGGACCTTCACCTCTGAAAGGTCATGTGGGCCTAGCAGAGTACTTTTTATGACAGGTGAGGCACTACTCCCTAGCCTTTCCTTCCTTTCATAAACCGCAAATGACGCTGTGCGCCTGTATTCTCCTGCACTTTAAAGAACTCCTTTTTGCCCCTGATCCCCGAGTGTCACTTTTTCTGTGTGTGAAGATGGTATTTTATTGAGTTGTCCATCATGGAGCATCAAGGTTACAGCATACTTCGTTGTACTATACAATATGTTCACAGAGGAAAACATCAAGTATGTCATGCTACATTATACTCAAATAGTATATTCCCTGCAGCGCAACCCATTTACAAGCCTCGGGTTAACTGTGAACTCTTAGCACTCCCTCTCTCACCTCCCTCTCCGACCCTTATTCCAACCCTACCCCGCTTGGCGGGACATGTTGTTTCGGTACATTAATATGATAGCGCCCAGGGGATCACTGTCAAGATTGTAACTATGTCTCAAAGATGTCACTTCGTTCAGCATCTGTTGAGGGGTTAACACTGCTCTCACCTCAGCTCAGTGAGGCTCTTACTGGTCCACATGCCTTTACTCCCCTTTTCCTTTTGCTTTGTGCACTATGTAGTGCTCTGTGAATGGGAGCCATTCCATGTCGATATGGCCATGGGATTCCATTACCAGAGCTGTCTAGCTTTCCATCTCATATATTTCACATCCTTTGGTTAACCAATACATTGTGAAGCAAACTCTGTCCACTAGCAAGAGATTTCTTGGCATGTGAGAGCAGTGCATGTCCATCCCCTTGAGCTTCCAGACAACACTAGCAGAGGGGACAATATCCTAGACATGACAACGAAATCTTTGATCTGTGCCAGCATCTCTTTACAGAATGGTTGTAGGACATTGCCACCACATATGCCACTTACATCTGTGCAATTCCTCCAACAGTACTGACTCACATTAGTACACATTTCTGATAGCCTCTTAGGGGTAAGGTGCTAGCTAAATTGGAGGCTACTATTATGCATTGTATATTGAATCGATAAGGTGGGTGACCAGACCGCTTTATAAATTGTTCCCATATCGCTGAATCATCTTGTATTTCGAGGTCCTTTGCCCACTGTGTTTTCGAATTATGAGTGTGCAAATGGCCTATGTCCAGGAGGGGGACAAGATGCTTTGAGATGAGCCCCCTCAGCCCCTTCTACATATTGAGTACATCCTCGAATGTTGTTTAGGTTGAGGGTGGCTATCCCCACCTTCTCAATCAGTTAAAGAGCTTTTCAGTTGTAAGTATACCGGGGGGAGGGCATGAGCGGGGGGCATGTAGTGCCTCTTCCAGGTCTACTTTCTCCCAGAGGTTTCCCTCCCTCTGGCCTGCCTTGACCAAACCGGCCTCATAGTATGCCTGAAACCTAGCAGGATCTACTATTTTATCTCTTATGTGGGGCGGCGGGCACACATGCAGCTAAGTGGGGATGACCAAGAAGCCACCCACTCTGTATCCTTAGTCTTCCTCCACGAGTGCCAGAATACTGACAGGATTGGGTGAGCTTTAATCTTGTGTGGTAGGCCCCTTCCAGGGACCAACATCCATTCACCCAAGGTTATTGGTGTAAAGAGACCGTTTTCTAAATCTGTCTATTGTTTCTCAGTGCTCATTCTTAAATTGCCCACCAATGTGCGCAACTGGGCTGCTCTATAATATTCGTAGAAATTCGGGAATCCCATCCCCTCTTTCTCCTTGGGTTGTATCGGGGCGCTGTATGCTATTCACGGTCTTTCCCTGCCTATAGAAGTGTGAGGAGAGTCTTCTTTAGGTCTGCATAAAAAACGACAATGGCGAAAGCCTAAAACAGGAACAAAACTGTGTGCCTTGTCACCTTTTTCAGAGTACCTCTGTTTTAGATAGCTTAGCTGAGCTACGGCTTTCGCATTCCAAATGTCATTAAGTTTCTGTCTGAGATCCCTAACCTCTCGTGTGCACTCTTCTGTTTGATGAGCCTCTTTATGTAGGGTTGTTTTCTTAACCCTGATTGCTTGCTTCAATTCATTTTCTTGCATTAGTCTCTGTCACGGTTTCCAGCCGTGCCATGGGACAATGCAGACACTTTCCCCCTCTATCGCTATGGCAATGCTGGAGGCTTAAAAATCCCAAATAAAGATGCCAGTTGTGTTGCTTTCACTCTGATGCCAGGACGTCGGCACGTCCTGATGATGTCTTGCCAGACCGGCTTGGTTCCTTCAATGAGTATAATAACCTTGCACAACAAGTAAACAGTGCGTCATAACCAGCTTCATTTCCCGTTGCTACTGGCGCTGTTTATCCTTGCTCTCTCCCCTCCTCGCTGGTGGTAAGACTTCTCTTGCCAGCTTAAGTCCTTGCTACCTTGTCTCCTCGCTATTTCTGTTTTGCCCTCCTCCACCTTGCTGGGTTGCTTGATCCTCCTATTTTCATAAGACTGTTTTCCACGCTGTTGTTCTCCTGGATCCTGTGTCCCTGTCATTTTGGGATTCTGTGTTTCCTGCCTTCATTTGTGACTCTGGTCCTGCTGTACTGCTCCAGGCTCATTCTGAAGTCTGTTTGGAGGTTTTTTCATCCCTGTTACAAGGGATTTTTTATCCATTTCTGTGGACCAATCTTTCCAAACAACCTCTTCTGCTCCTGTTATTCAACTCCAGTAAGCAGAGTGGCTTCTAAGGAAGACAGGCCTTACCTCTACTAGCCCTCAACATGAAATGATTCTCAGGTAAGGCCTGTCACTGACATGTTGTGAGGCCAGTCGGAGCAATAATGAATGGAGCAAGTTCAAGAATTGATTGTGGCTGTGCAAGGGTTGACCTTAGAGTTCCAGAAACGAAAATGATGTCCTAACACAACCTATGGCAACCCGTGAGGTGCTATTGGAGAACCCTCAGTCACGTGGGGTGGCCAAAGAGCAATATCATGGTGATCCAAATAAGTACAGAGAGTTCATAGATGCCTGTACTGTGGCTTTTGCCATTAGACAAGCCTCCTTTCCAAATGACTGAGCCAAGATAGGCTTCCTTATTTATCATTGGTCAGGCTGTGCCCTTGCTTGGGCCACTTCTCTCGTTACCACCGGGAGTCTACTTTTGGACAGCTATCAGACCTTCTTGGCAGCCTTTGCATGAATATTCAACAGACCTGAATTGACTTAAAATAAACAGGACACACTACTGGATTTAGTCCAAGGAAATCAAGATGTCTTGTCATATGCAAGCCATTTTAGGCAGCTGGCTCAAAAAACAGCTTAGCCTGATGAATCCTGTTTCACATTGTATCAAAGCGGCTTGTCGGAAGACTTAAAAGACGAATGGTCAAGGGGGCCAAGACCCTCTTCCTTTGAGGATCTCATCAAATTCATTATTCAAATGGATTCCTGTTTGAAGGAAAGAAGAGTGGAAAAGAAAAAACAACAAAGCACACACTCCCTTCCCAATGTGCCAGAGACCTCCATTAAATCCATATCAGAGGAGGAACCCATCCAGATAGGAGCCGCTCAGGGGCCATCGACTGAAAAAGAAAGAAAATGACAATGTTTGAAGGGGCTATGTATGTACTGCGGTTCTTCAGACTCCTTGTGCGTTTATGGCTCTTGGTCCCTCATCGCACAGCAGGAAACACCAGCTCCCATACTTAGGAGGGACGCTAATCTGGGAGTCTTTGTCTAGTCCCAAAATCTTTAGCATGTCACCACCCTATTCCATGACTTAGTATTAAGATCACACTGCATTATTCACCAGCTCTTTTGACAGAAACCACCACCTCCAGCCATCAGAAACTTTCTCTTTGGGCTTTAGGTGCAAAAGAATTTACTTCTCGGCTATTACTCGTTAGTAGGTACGGGAGACGACTTGTTAAGCAGCCATAGACCAACATGACGCATACCTGACAGTCCCAGTGGCAGAGGAATACTGATCCTTCCTGTCTTTCAGGTGGGCGGGATAACTCTGGTGATTCAGGAGGCTGCCATTTGGCCTCTCAATGGCTCAGCTGGAATTTACTGATGAGACTGGTAGCAGTGGCCATCAGAGAAAAGGGCATCAGGATAATAATCTATCTCAATGATATCCTGTTCCCAGACGGCAACAAAGACGCTCGAATCGCAGACCCAGTCGGTGAAAAATCATCTAATGTCACTATGGTTCCTCATCAATCAGGAAAAATCAGATATGTCCTCCAGCAGGAGGGTGGACTTCCTAGGTTTCATTGTAGACACAAAAAAGGCTATGCTGGAACTCCCGGTGAGGAAGGTGAGAGAGATCAAAAAGTAAATCAGAGCGTGTCTCAGGAACAAAGTGATCTCCCTCCAATCTCTAGCGAGGATATTAGGGCTGCTAGTGTCTTCCATTCAAGCCACTTTCAAATTCTTCAGCTGAAGACTAGATCCAGATGAACTAGGAATGGGTGCGTTCCTCCAGGACTAGAGCAGAGCCTTTAGTAGACATTTCTATCCCTTCGTGATGCTGAGCAGAGTTTTAGCGAATATTTGCAGAGAGAAGGCAGAAGTAGTAGTTGTGTGTGGCACCTGTGTGGAATTTGCAACCCTGGGTTCCAGTTCTGATGGAACTTTCCTCGGAACACAGAGGCTAGGCCTGTTCACGGGCCAGCTGGAACGTGTCACCCTCTGAGAGTTAAAGTGAGGGATACCCTGCCGTAGGTGGCTTGCAGGGTGTTGAGAGATGATGGGCAATGCCTGGCATTTTGGACCACGCTGCCCAGCTCATCAAAGATTTGTGTGCACCTTCCACCGGTAGGAGCTAAAACTCTGCATGGACAAGTGGAAAGACTGGTGTAGGGAACAAAGTCTACATCCTGTTTCTGTCCTGTAGTTTTGGTACTGAATTTCCTAGCCTCTCTCCTGGTGGGCGGGAAGGCTTTTAGGACACTGTGTGTGTACAGGGCAGATATATCAGCCGGTCATGCAACAGTTGATGGCACACTGGTAGGCAATCACCTGACTGAGGCCCGACTCATGAAATGAGTGAAGATCCGAGCTCCCCCACTCCCAAGATATGCATATCTGAGGGTCGTGAATGCAGTATTACAATTCTTGGTGAACTGGCCCACAAATAGATTTGTTTTGATCACGCAGCTATCAGGGAAGCTAGCAATGCTTCTGTGTCTAGTTTCCTGCCAGAAGATTTCCGAAGTCAAGGCATTGGAGATAGATTGGAAAATATATGGTTCGGAGGGGGTTACCTTTACCTTAGCTAAGAAGACCAGGACTAATTCTACTTCCCTTTTGTATCCTTACCTAACTGGACAGCCTCAACTATGCATGGCATCCTGCATTTAGGAGTACAACCTCGGGACAGCAGAAGTTAGCCCTTTGGGAGTAACTGAACTGATCATAGCACGTAGAAAACCATTTGCAGCGGTGGCAACTGCCACAATAGCAAGATGGGTGCGCAAGGTCATGCAACAAGTAGGCATTGATTTGTCTAAGTTTGGTGCGCACAAGGTTAGGGTTGTAATGGCATCTAAAGCATTCACAGCAGGAGCAGCACTGACAGATGTTTTACAAGCAGCTAATTGATAAATGACAGTTAGTTTCGGACATACTAATGCAAACCAGTGACGTCAGTGGAGGTGGCAGTGATTCAAAGCTTTGAACAAGCATAATGCTCACTTCTGGTCTAGACATGAATGGGGATTACCCAAGATTACAGCACAGGGAGTCTTGATTATATTAAAGACAGAGTTGGGCATTATTTCGCACCAAGCGTAGGCACTGTGCTATTAGTTTATGACCAGTTTTGTATATTTTGTGTCTGGCGATTGAGTGCATGCTCCATCCCTGATTTTATATTTCTGTTTTTGCAGTGGATGAACAGACGAACGGCTATAGTAAGCCAGTTCAATGGAGGGGAGATGGTTTTATGTTCAGTTTCCGTTGTACAGTTGGACCCAATGAGTTGTATTAGGGCCGGAATTGAGCTTGAGTTGTCTACAATGGACGTGAGTTACAGGGATCAGTCCAGAGCATCTAAAGAAGAGGAAGGGACCCAGGAAGGAAGCAGCTTGAGAGCTCCCAGATAGGAAGTGGTAAATGAACTACAGAACTTAAAAGTAATCAATGGGGACGGCAGTTCAAAAAGAATAAAAAAGAAATTGGAAGTTTTAGTTTTTCAAAGTTAAACTGTTGAAACTGCTGAAGGGTTAACATTAAAGAAGTTGAAGCATAATGCTCACTCCTGTGTCTTTAATAGAATGAAGACTCCCTGTGCTGCAGGTTTGGGTAATCGTCATTATCTGTAGCATGAATGTCCTTGCTTGGCTGGTTGAAACTGAACAGTACAAAAGGCAGGCAATATAGCCACCTCCTCTTTAGCGTTGCACATATTTTGGGCAACTTTATTTTAAACCAACAGTTCAATCTTTTCACGATTCCATTGGCTTGTCAGTGGTAAGTCCACATTAAGTTGCTTTAATTCCTTTGCACCAAATGTTGAGTTATTTCCCATGCCAGCTGGCAATATGATTAATTATGTAACTCTCATCCTACTCTTGCTTAGTTCAGGCCTGTACGCCAGCCTTTTGTCTACACATAATGTATAATGCATTAATCACATATAATGAAAAATGCTTACAAAAGGGCGAAAAGTGACACTCCACTAGACAAACAAAGGATCAAAGTGCAAGAAAAGAATTTGGTAAAGGAACATTCACTTCTCAATTCTCCTTAATTTCATGATGCCCACAGGGTTCCCCGTACAACAGTAACGTTAAGAAATAATGCACGACTCAATGCCACCGCATTACCCATTCACATAAGAGTTGTCTCAAAAATGTCCCATAGTCTTCATGTCGTAGTCCTCATGTCAGCGCTCATCAATAACTTCATCATTACCCGCATGCTGTTAAACTCAAGGCGTTTTGTTCAGACATCACAATTTGTTATTTCATTAGCTGTCCCATTCAATCAGCAGCCAACATATGATATGATATGGTATGATCTGATATGATATGGCATTTATAACGTGCCTATGCATAAGTGCTTCAAGGCGCAACAAAGCAAGGTAGGGGAAACAAAGGGAGGACAGACTCCGATCATACTAGGCCTCGTGACATTGAGATTGCGCAAGTGCAGGGGAGAGGGGAGGGGAAAATTGCCTGGGGAAGGGGAGCATGGGCGGAGTGCCATACAAGGGATCAACACAAGTAGTGCGGCTAGCAGGTAGCAAGTGCGAGGGTCAAAGTGCAGACAGCAGGTGTCCAATAAGTGCAGGTAAGGGGACTGTAGGGTTGCAGATACAGACCCAAGTGCAGGGGTTGCCAGTGTGGGTGTGCAACTGGGCGGGCAGGGACGTTGGCCCGAATTCATAGGTCACCCCTTAGAACCCAAAAGGGACATTACAAAGGCCCTGTCAAACTCGATTTTGAAAATACCTTTGAATTACACTTCACACAACCACAACCTCCTCCAGCCTTCCTCTGCCGACATCCACTTATAATCTCAGGTAGTTAACCAGCTATCACTCCTTGTCCTTTTTTCAGTTTTTCCATTTGCACATGAACTTTCTGACACTTGACTAAACCATTGACAAATCACATACTATTCATACCCACTTTTCTGATATCATATACATCCGGATTACCTCCCAAAGCCTAACTCCACAATATTTTGCAGAACGTCAATCAATTCAAATCATGCACGTCACTCTTGTAGGCGGATCTTGCACTCATCTTGCACACCAGCACATTATTCCTCACATTAATTACAGCACCTAGCTCGTTTGTTCATTTTTAATGAATAAAGTATTGTACGTTGGGACATCTGCCTAATGCATTCAGCTATATCAGGTCTTTTTTCAGCAAATGCTCCACTGCAGATTGTATATACAATGTATTTACCAGACCCCTATCTTCTAATGAAGACACCACATTTTTATTAGAACATATATTTCTTCCTTAATACCAAAAATAAATGTTGTCTTCCTCATAAAAAATCTCAAAACATCATCACAAGTCAGGGTCACTTGTATTCAATACATATATCCACTTCTTCAGCGATACACATTGCCACTTTTCATATATATATATATATGATGTCATCTTTGATGTCCTAGATGTTAGTCTTGGTAGTGCATGGTGCTGATGCAAGATATGGTTGCTTAGCTTGCCATTATGGCAAATTTCTGGGGGTTTTCGGTTTTACTTGTAACTATAACGTTCTTTTAACAACGTTTATTTCACTGAATTTCATAGGGTTTTATTTGTGAAATGTAACCATAACGTCCCTTTTTAGCAAACATATTTCACCGAATTTTGTAGGTTTTTATTAGTGCAACTTAACCGTAACATCCCTTTAACAAAGTTTTTGCTGTGAATTTCATAGGTTTTTATGAGTGAAAATGTTTCATGATGTTACATCACTGTATATAAGTTATTAACAATTCCTCTTTTTACATATATGAAAGTACTGTGAACCTCCTTTAACACACATATTTTTTGCAACCCGTACTGATGTGTGTCGTTATGAGCAGTGCATGCTGGGGATGCAAGTCATGGTTGAATTGCCTAGGGCATAAGACTCGACCATGACCCCAGCCCCACCAAACCACCTCTGTTATCCACTGCACTTACCACTTATCCTGCATCCCAGTTCAGTGTCCACTAAACCCTCATAATGTGACCAATGGCCAGTGCTTATGGCTTGCAGCCATGGCCAGTCTCCACAATATATGGGGCATGGGCTTTGGCCATGCTGCATTCCCCAATAGGCAAGTTAAAGTATACATGTGTCCTTGCCGAGGGCCAGGCCCGCTGCCCAGGCAGCAAAGCTATATCACTATTTGCTGTACTTACTTTTTGACACTTTGAAAAAAGTAAAACACAGGACAGATTTACAAAAGCATGCTTCAGGTCCTTGCTCATGCTCCTCGCACAGGTTTGTTGAAATCCAGTCCAGCACTTCATGAAGGCTGTAGTTGCAAGCAGAATATTTTTTCCCATTCAAACTAACGGCTTCGGCCATGCCGCATGCCCAAATAAGCAAGTCAGAGGACACATTTGTCCTTACTCGGGGCCAGGTCCATTGCCCAGGCATCAAAGATATATCACCATTTTTTGTACTTACAATTTGACACTTTAGAAAAAATAAAACACAGGACTGATTTGCAAAACCATGCTTTGAAGTCCTTACGTCCTTACTGATGATCCTCACGAATGTTTGCTGCAATCCTGCCCAGCACTTCGGGGTGTAGCCATGAGCTGAGTTTTTTTCCCCATTCAAATCTATCTAGATTTCGAAAAGCTTTACCACATAGCCAGCCCCTAGTGGCCATGCCCACTTTAACTCCATTGCCAGTCCCTTGTGGTCATGACCAGTAGCAAGATGGTCCGGGTCATGGCCACGACCTGGATAATCTGGCCACTGCCCATGGCCACAGGCTATACCTCTGTCACCAACTGTATATTACTATTTGTTTTACCTCTATACCTCCATCACCAATTGTAAATTACTATTTGTTTTACCTATATTATGACACACATAATAACACACGGACGCATTTGCAAAACCATGCATTCGGATGCTTGCTAATGCTCGTTGGAGGAGTTTGCTGCAAGTCCATCCATGTTTTATTTTTTGAAAAGTGTCAAAATGTACATGCAAAAATAGTCATGTTACTTAGCCCCCACCTGACAAAATCCATTCAGACCTTGCACAAACATTCAAGGCTGGGTCTATAATCGTTCTGAAAACTTTTATGAAGATTCATCAAACAGTAACAAAGTTATAAACCACCAAATAATGTTGAGACCCCCCTCTAATGTTGTCCCCTCTAGACAAAACCCCACCAAACTTTGCAAAAGAATTCAAACCTGGTTCCAAAATGTTTTTGCATAATGTTTGTGCAGATTCATCAAACGGAACCAAATTTATAAGCCTTTCAAATATTTTGGGACTCCCTTCTAATTTTTCCCCCTCTTGGTGAAACAGCACCACACTTTGCAGAAATATCCAGAGTCAAGTGTAAAATTATATTACAACATTTCATGCAGTATCTTTGAGTGGTGCCATAGTTATAAGCCATGCAAAAACTGCTTTTTACCGACACTGTAATGCAGAAAAATGCATGAATGCCCCTGAACATCTGGGATATTCGCAGACTTCGTAGAAGAAAACACCCAATTTCGGCTTTTTATGGCCATATTCAATCCCATCCTCATCACCCCTCACCTCCCCAGAGATAGTTCCATTAGTTTGAGAAGTGCAATGCTGTGTTTTTAATATGTTTTTACTGCGATGATCGAGGACTACGGGCGCTGTACGCAAACCCAACATGGCGTCCGTTTCATAGGTTTTGACGCACCTCACATTTTTAATTGACCAATCAGCAAGCACGTATAATGTCTGCAAGCATCATGCTGCTCTCTGATTGGTCCATAGGTGTCCGCAGACTCCCAGCCAGGAACTGAGTCCGCAGACTGGATTTAGATAGCACACTTTTTTTTACCTATTTTTTTCGCATTTTAAAAAAAAAATGACAGGACAGATTTACAACACATTTGCAAAAGCACACTTTCGAGAGCAAGCCACCATTCCTCGTCCAAATTTGGTAAAAATCTATCAAGCAGTTTGGGCTGTAGGAGCGAGCACATTTATTTTTCCATTGCATCTATGAGGATTTCCACAAATGTTGCCGCCACCCCTATAACTTTGCCCCGCTGGATGAAACTGCACCAACCTTTGCAAAATCATTTTGAGGGCACCATTTACTTTGTTTTGCAAAGTTTGGTGAGGATTCATGAATGTGGAGGTAATGTTTTAAGCCAACCAAAAAGTGCTCTTTCTATGAGTTGAGCAACTTAACCATAACTACAGGGCCGCTACCGCAGGCCCTGTAATATATATGCAAAACACAAACTGCAGGACTTGAAAGCTTACTTCTTTTGCACTAGCTGGAAATAGTATGCCAACATGGAACAATGCAGTAGCCTTCAACGTACCATATACATCCACAACAAATGGTGCAGAGTGAAATCATTGCCAAAGACGTGTAGGGAAATCTATACCCAAGCGAAGTATGTAATTAAAGAAAAGCACCAGTTTAAAAACAAGCATGTGTGCAGCATCCTGCACCCAACATCCGGAAATGGATACATGCGAGGAAAGGTGCAGTGTCAGCGGATATTGACAGCAAGAGTATATGTCTAATATTATTTGACAAGTCATAAAAAAGGAATCTTTTCAGTTACATGGAAGAAGCCAGCAATCTCGTGTTAATTGGAGAACTGTCCAATCTGAGATAAACAGTATAGCATTTTATAGGAAAGTGAAAAACAGAATTGGGACTTGCATTGTATCTGTTTTCCTTTAAAAGACTGAAAATAAGCTTTATATAAAGAAACATGCAGAGTCCTGCCCTCACACTGCTTTAGTCTTTCTCCCTGACATTGGTGCAACTCCGCTACTGCAATAACCAGAATCATTGCTACATAGGGTGGGCTGACAACAGTAGGACAAACCGCTGCACCAACGCCATGGCAATGCTTGGGAAAAGGCCACTGCTGAGGAGAGTGCCTGTCCTGAGTGCCAACCTACACCAGAGCTTCTTGTAGCAGTGTTTGGCAGGAAAGTTCATCGATCCAGTAATTGTATTGCCTGCATTTTCCATCAATTCAACATAGGAGGAAAGCATGCTTGGTTTGTTTTTGGTATTTAGACAGTCAATATGTTCCACGTGCCATTTGAAGCAGCACAGCAGAGCACAATGATAACGATGATTACATCTTTATAGAAACACTTACTATAACCAAAAAGAGTGATGGGTGGAAGGTTTTGAGTACATCATAACAATTGGCAATGTTCTGGGCACCCCTCTACACTACTGTGTTTTATTCTCTCTCTGCCATTGTAAGCGGGGATCAGCCACGTGCAAATCACTCTGGTACAACCACCAATTGAAACAGTCCAACCTGAACTGCCAGGCCATGTCCTGTCTGCACGGAAACACAAGCATCCCCAAGCATGTTTCGGCACCATTGGGCATCATAATGGAGGACAAGCTTGGGTCTCTTCGCCCAGCAGGCTTGCAACCCACATCTCAGGATACTCGTTCCAAGCTGCTCATCCCCACGTGTCACAAGCGTACTAGAAAAAATGGGGGCCCCTGGCACTTATTTTCTTTAAAAATTATGCACTGACCAAGAGGAAGGAATTTTGCACCTTTGAAAACTGGGAGTCTGGCTGAAGTGATAGAAAGCACTGTAATCATTCACGGGGCAGGGGAGATGGGTCAACCAATAGCTGAGTAACTGGATAATTTAAAAAGGACTTTTACCATGACAACTTGACCTCTCTCAGTCATAAAGGCCCCAGCCCTAAGCTCCTAAAGGAATTGACACCATTTGGCTGTACCAGCCAGGAACTGGAGATGCCATTCCAGATTGTGATTTATTTTGTTACATGCATTGAAAAAAGAAAAGTTTAAATGAAATATGGAATGATATTTGTGTTTATAACTTTTGGAAGGAATTTTGTAAATTTTTTAGGGTAAAAAAAGCTGAATGCAAAATGATATTTTTTCACATTATGTTTGTTATGTAAATTAGGCTAATTTAGATATTTTCGTGCAGCAATGGTTGACACCAGTGAGCATTTGCGCCACCAAACCTGTTATTTTCAGCTGGGAATGAACTGTCTGTGTAAATATGTCAGAAGGAAAATAAGAACATCTACAACACAGTAGTCACATTATTTTATTTGCTGAGTTTTGTGTGATCTGATAATCTGTTTAGTGACTTGATCACATGTGAGGAACATGCTATTTCAGAAAGTTACTCCCATCAGACTGCAATCTTCATTTGCATGCCCAATGTTCATATGAATGATGGATGGTTTAGTGTGATGTCATTTTTGGAACACTGTTCAATCAAATACATTGACAATTTAGATTAGAGAAATAATGCACACCTCTAAATGGAGTGGTTTCCTTCTATAATAGTCCAAACCGTGTCCTAAGCTGGGGCACCAAACCAAATCACTTGCTCACTCACTAACTGGTTGGCTCATGGAGGGGAAGAAGGGGAGAAAGGAGAATTGATTACAACAGAAAGGTGAATGGAATAGATTGCCTTCCTTTGGAAACATTTTGATTATTAGCAGTGCACTTGGAAGTTATTTCCCAGGCCTTTTTCAGTGGAAGATACATCTGACAGGCCCGAATACAGAAAGATGGAAACCAGGATGTGGAGGGAAGCTGACCCATCTTGCTTACTGATGTCCACTGAGCAGGAAGAATTGAACCAGTCCTTAACAGGGTGACATCCTGTCTGTAAGACAGCCAAAAGACATTGATATGCAATCCTAATGTTAAGGAGAAACATAAAGATACGGGGAGTAATACTGTAAAGGGGAATCCAAGCCATTTTTATTAGTGGAATTTCTGAGGGGTTGGGGTATGTAAATTGACTGAATGTATTGAGAAATAAATACAAATTTTAGAAGTGTATGAACTTCTGGAATTATAGATTTGATAGAATAGGTCCTGTGTTGTGTATACTGGAAGATCCCCTGTCTCCTTCTCTGTGTAATGATCAAACACAGAAGAGTAGAAGTATTCTGTTAGTCAAAAAGATATATCACTATGTGCATGACTAGAAAGTAAATGTAAATTGTAGTGCTTTCCTGGTTACCTCACCAAGATGAGCTCTGTTACTGGCGTTGAACCATTCAAGACAAAAGGGAAAGGGTGCTTAACTACTACCTGGTATCCCACCTTTAAGTTGCTGTTAAAAATTGAGAATGGTACACTTTTACACAGTAATGCAATGGAAGCACCATTGAACGGAATCAAGCAAACAGGCATGATAAACAAATATTTTTCTGTGCACAATCGATGTACATGCAGGGATGTCAAGTAGAAGATATTTCAATTGAATTTGCCAGAACGCTGTTTGAAATTCTGACATGTCGATTGAGTAAGGGGGATGTATCTATTTTCAATAAGTGCAAGTAGAGAAATCTATATTGGCAGGGTTATTCTCATTCAATTTCATTTTTATCAAATTAAAGCTTTAGCTTTGGAATGATGTGTGTGTCTACAAAAGTCTGTTCAGGAAATTCAAGTAATTTCATAGATCGATAATTTGTTTATATTTAAATTGATTCAGTTATTTGTATTTATCAATAAAAAAGACCTTCTGTGCAGCCATGTTTGTTTTGTGTCCCAAAAGGGGAGTGAGACTGTAGGGAATCAAGATTTTTAAATTGGGGTTTAGAAAAATACTTTATTAAATAAATGAACATTTTGTATGCCTGATCTTGGATGGGTGGTATATTCCCCCAAACTAGTCATTGTACGATTAAAGCACCCTTCAGAAGTAGCCCATGGACAGTTCATTCTCAAACAGAGAACAAGAAAAAAAACTCTCAGTTTAAATTTCATTGGGTGAAAGCATAGTATGCATGGAATGCAGGTCTGCAATGGATACCTTATCCAAAGGAACGTACAGCTCTTTGAAACAGTGAACACACCACAACAGTGAAAAAGTTCACATTTCTAGCTGATGTATGCATTTTAAGAAAAAAAGCAATATTCAGATGCAATTTTTGAATGTAATATGTTTTCTTAGTTAGGCACAGACATTCTTAAAGCGATCCTCAGTAATTTCCAAAATGTATTAATCTTCTATTAGGAACTTTTAAATAATGTTTACATTTTTTTTATTACTTGTGTGTAGCCATGTTAGGCTTTTCCAAGAAAGGGTAAGGACTAGACAAAGTTGAGAATTTGAAGTCCATCAAGGTTATCTTACAAGTCGAATTTTGTGACGCTTCTGTTATCTGAAAGGCTAAATTTAAAATGTTTGCCGCCGCAATAGTCACTCTAGTATTTTCATCAGAAATTGAGCGGACCCCAGTTAGGAACATATTTAAATAATGCACAATTGAAAAGCAGGATGTGCTTTGAAAAGTCATCTCCCTAATGTAGTCCCATGTCTACAAGGGGACCTGTGAGGGGACCTACGAGCTCCTAGATTTACAGTTTCAGTCCATACTTGCACCATGAAGAGCTCGCTCAATCCTGAGTGCCTTTAAAACATGCACGGAGCAAAAAGCCCATAGAGTGACTCTTTGGCATTTAGCGATAGGAAACCACAAGAGCCATAATGGACAGAGCAAATTCTGAAAAGGATGTGTTTAAAAGTGCACTCCTCGCTGGCTTATGCAGGTCTCCATTCGTTAATGGGGATCCCTAATTACCAACTACCAGCCAATTGTCACAGACAAAACAACGATCACAGGGAGTGAGAGGCCGATATAAAACCAGTTTGATATGCCCGAAAGGCAGCAGAGAGGAAAAAGGAGTTTATAAAGAGGAACGAGAAAGCAATGCATCCAAGGTGAAAGAGTAAGAAGAGAAGGAAGAAGAGGAAGCACCAATTTAAGAAGAGGACCAGGGATCCAGACCCCCTTGATTACCTATGGTTATCACCATATTCTTTACTAAGTGTGAGAAGGGAACAATATTCCTTATCCAAGGGTTAGACAGGCACCATATCCCATACTAAGGGAACTCAGCAACTATAACCCCCGATCAGGAAGAAGTGCACCTGGCACTATTGTCTGGGAGTAGTTTGAGAACAATGAGCTACGTGCTATATCACTTTGAAGATGAATTGTGGCATAGGAGCATGTGTGTGCTATCTATCTGTCAATCTGGAAAAATTAATACCCTTCATTTGAATGATAGACGTAACTTGATGGCCATGGGCCAACCGTCTTATGCACCGAATTATAGAAATATAGACTGTTATGCTTGACCAACAAGCGGCCATTTTAAACGTAGCAGAATCGCCATTTTGCTTGTTAACCTTTGCTCATTGCTTTCTGTCTAAAAACTGCTTTGTAGCTTGCAATTCTTGCGGATTCTGCTTACTCTGCTCAACTGTTAACATTGTTGTCTGAATATGAAAGGACAAGGTCGGGGGACTGAAGAGTTTGCTGAATTCCTCATGAGTAGCCCAGAAATGAATGCCCACGCTCCCTCTCTGTAGCCTTGAGAGGAAGCTGCAGGGCATTTAATCACTTCACAGCTGCCAGCAAGTCTCGTACGATGGTAGAATATGTTAGAATAATACAGTTAAAGGCTTGAATTATGCTTCTCTTACGGCCCCCCTTCGCAAAACCCCTTAGATCGTGTCGGCTCCCAGGACACGAATAGTACCTCATAGATAGCAAAGCTTGGAATGTGGCTCTTCCCCCGTGTACAGATTGCTTCCAAGAAAAGAACCACTGTGTTCTAAAAGATCCCTCCGCACTTTCTAAATTGCACATTGTTACTAGAATAGACATCGAAAGCATTATGATCATCATACTCGTCGGATATGTCCATCGTCATCCCGAGTTCAAAGGAACTTAATACAGAGGGGTGTTGAACATGACTTTGCTGATTGTATGATATGCATTTTGTATATATGTAACTGATGTACGTAATTCTCTCTCTTGCGTCCCTCGAGGTCTAGGAAACTCACGTCGCGGGGCGTGAGATCAGAATTGGCCAATTGATACTATCTTGTGCTTGCAATAAACCCTAGCATTGGGAATTTGAAACCTCGTGTCTGGCGCATCTTTTCATGTATGGTCATTGCCTTGTTTCCATAGCACGAGGGACCCCTAGGGGCCCCTTTCATATCTGTGACCATGACATAAGTAAATGAGTGGTGGGTGATATAGTCCTGTGACTGTGATTCAACAGAGAAGCATACAGGCACTATATTCCAAAAACTGTGTTGAGCGCAGAGATCTCATTGGGGAGCCGACCACCCCATCTAGAAGAGAAGATCAAGGACATTGTATTGTTTAACTTAACCTAAACTGTTTTTCTATAGAAATGTTCCATAGGGAGAACTCTTGTTTATTTGGAGAATTGCAATCCCTACACCATATAGGCTTTTCTCCTCAATCAAATTAAACGAGGACAGATTGACATAATGCTTGGGAATGATGTGCCAGTCTCTCAGGAAATTAGAGAAAAGGTATAGTCTGAATGCTAGCATTGTACTGCATTTTCCACTGTAACTCTGTTTGTTTGCATTATTCTTAAAGATGGACGGTCATTTATATTTTTAGAGAACTCTCTAGATCCTTTAGGAGTTCATTCAACCAACCCTTGCATAAAAGAAATACATAGATACACTTGTGAATTTTCACATAGTGTGTTATGTTGTTTAGCAATGCACCATATCTTAAAAATACATGTGTCCCCTCATATGGAATTCAATCATAACAAGCTATCAAGAAAGTACCTTTTAGCATATGTGATAGAATTGTCAACATATATTGTAATATTTTCAGTTTCTAGCATAACAATCTCAGAATCTAAATGATCATCGTCAGATGTGGTTTTCATTGTATGAAATTAGGTTGAGTGGTATATGCCCCCTCTTTTACCATACAATATCTTTGTTTTATTAAATGCTATGCAAATATAATTCAATAATATATCTATATTCTATCTACTAAATGATATATGGTTTTCATTATGTTATACACACTTTACAATATACACAATTAAGTACCTCACACCATTTATTATAAGGATACCAGGTGTTTCATTTGTCAATCTGGCACTCTCTCTCTTTCTCTCTCTCTGCACTCTCTTTCTCACTGTGCATCTCTGTTTCTCCCTGTCTCTGTGTCTCTGTCTCTTTCTGTGTGGGTGAGAGTCACTCTGTTAGGTACACATTTGCTAGAGCCACCTTAGCCGTTTCTTTATAGCTACACTACCAGGCAGAAAAAAAAGCTTGGGGAGAGCAGGCTGTGTTTTTTTTGTGAAAGCAGCATTTAAGAATTGCACTATGTAGGGATAGTTATACAAAATGAAAAGATACAAATAATAATTTTAGATTGAAATAAATATACATATGAACTGCATCCTGCGCAGAGAATTTGAAAGAAACACATGCAAGGAAATGTTTGATATCAGCAGCCCATCTACTACAAAAGTATATGTGTTCACAGTAAATGACAAGACCAACAAAATAGGTCCTTCCATTTATCAATCAATCAACAACTTTATTTTGACGTTGAGTCACAAAAGTATTTCTCTACAGATAAACATCAACACAAATATTGGACTTTTCATTTAATTCTTGATGAGATTAAATTAGATTAAGTACAGTTACCATAAGGCCCAATACTACTTCAGAAAGGGCTCAATTTGTGGCAGAGTCTTCACAGCTTGGATTTTGAATGGGGGCTAGGGTGTCAGTTCACCATATGCTGCATGAATTCGGACCAAATTGTATCACCCAGAATCCTATTCACTAAGGGTACAGTGTTGGCAACCGAGTACATAGGCCATTGTGACAGATTTTCATGGGGGCTGACAATCATACCCAAGGGGTAGGCACTAAGTGCTATAATGCTGTTCGCTGGGGGTTGGCATCTCATGCCAAAACTCAAAATGCCTCTGGCCACACTTAACTCCCTGCAGTCAACCCTAACAGAGTCGAAATCATTTCCCCCCTGTTGGCTAATTCTGACACAACTCGCAATTTGCTCCTTGGTTACAAATAGGCAGCCCTTTACTACCCTGATCCAGTGTGTACATTTATTTACAAGTGGTTCCCTAGGTTTGTAAATATTTTAGGCCAAATTGGAGACCTTATTGAGATATATAGACCCCTCCTTATTGCCGTATTAGCTGTGGTTTCTGCCTTGGATACACCAACCGCCTTCCAGCTAGGCATTTGCAGAGATGGAACTGGAGTGGAATGTTGCAGTTTCAGGGTGGAGCCATGGCCACTTGGAGTAAATATCAGTGAATACCCTTTGCCTCCCGGGGCACTTATGGATTTGGCACTTTCTCTGATTCTGCTGGCATGCCCCCTTCCACTCGGTGTGGCTCTGGTATTATTTAGGGTGGTTCCGGGAAGAAAAATGGGTACAGCTGTCATCAGCATATTTAAGGCCCGTTTATCCCCCTCTGGGATATTTGTTGATCACCCCTTATCCAACGCCTCAACAATTGCTTCAAACAGGGATAGGACCAGATTATTTATAGTCAACAGTTCTGATAGGACAATATTGCAATTGCACTTCTTGGTCGCTAGTCTCTGTGTGCCCATCTGCTCTGGGGTACACTTTGCAGCTTGCTCGATACAGAACGGTGGATGGAGTGGACTACTGCTCTTCCAGGATACACTATATGCCTCTGTTAGTGTGGTCTAACTTGCAATACAATAATTATGGTTAGAAAGTGAAGCAATCCATCAAAGAGATAATACAAATTCAACAAGGAAAACAAAAAGGGGTAGAATAGACAATTAACATTGTAGGAGATAGCTCTTCAAGGAAGAAGAAAAGAAAAAAATAAGATATAACAGATTGTTTAGAAAGATGAAGAGCATTCCAGTGAAGTGGAGCAACCAAAGGATAAGAATGAAAATGCAATTGAGCACAGGGAGGATGAGGAACTAGTAATCAAAATTAATGTTGTGATCAATGAACACGAGAACAGACATATATAGAGACAAGAGATGTAAGTAAAGAAGGAGCAAAGCATTGAAGAGATTAAAATTTAATACAAAAAAGGTACAGTTAAGTCAAGAATGAAAGGATAGCCATCAAGAGAGGATACATAGAAATATTCTCAAGAAGTGAAAGAAAATACAAACGACAAACAGAAGCATGAAAAACAGACTTTAGAGGAACAAGACGAGAAGCAGAACGATCAAAAGGTAAGAGAGAGCAATAGAATAGGCATGAACAAATACATGTAGAAATCAAAAGTTTAGTGGCACTAAAAGTAAGAAAAGACTGTACCTTGTGAATATTTAAAGAGATGACATGGAAGAGAATGAGAAATACTAGAAATATGATAAGAAAAAGATAAATCAGTTTTGAGATAAAGACCAAGGTTACGAGCAGTAGAAGAGATAGGAAGGCAATAAAAATGAAGAAAGAAAAAAGATGGGGGAGGAGGAGGAACCGTGCATGGTGAGAAAAAAAGAACTTTAGTTATTGTAGCATTTACAACAAGAAAGTGATCCGACATCCAAGACTTAATAGCACAGAGACAGGAAGAATGATTCCTATGAATAGCAGAAGTAAATGAAGATAAAGACAATAAGATCTGGGTACCATCAGCTTAAAAGAGGTGATATAACCAAAGAGAAGAAATAATGGCAGCAGAAGGAGAGGTATAAAAGGAAAAAAGAAAAGGACCCAGAACTGACCGTTGTGGAACACCATGAAAAAGAGAACAAGCATAAGACAGACACCAGCCCAAAATACAGAATATGCGCGATTAGATTAGTACGAGAGGAAACAAGATAGTACAGATCCGGAGAACCAAAAGGAGGAAAGACAGTTTAAGAGTAATGCATGAACCACCATATCAAAAGCAGCAGAAAGAGCCAATCGTATGAGAATAGACAGGTGTTTAGAATAGTGCACAGTAAGTAATGAGTCACAGACAGAAAGAAGAGCCATTTCAGTGGAGTGGAGAGGACAAAACCCAGACTGAAAACAAGGAAGAATAGAATTTTCAGTAATAAAAGAGGATACTTGAGAATAAACAAGCCGTTCCGGAAGCTTAGTAAGATATAAAAGAATAACATTCTTGTGAATACAATAAAAGTTCTGACAATTCTTGTGTTCATATGGTGATGAGTAAATCTTCTGAAAGGAACTGAGACAACAGCCTCAGAGAATCCCTGTGGGTCTATTATGTTGAGGGTCAAAGGAAACTTACCCTCCCTAATGCAGGAGTTGGTAGCGCCTGTGTTGACCATAAAAGAAAATGGTTGATCACCTATCTTCACTTCCTATCAGTTACTGATAGGACTGGGCATGTCAGATGCCTCTGTGGGCTGTCCTATTGTGGGTAAGCATTTGTGCCTGGGAGCAGGAAAAAATTGCCCCCTATCACACTTGCCCCTGTGTAATGAGTTACCGTGCCCTGTGGCAGGTTTTTGTTATCCCATGGCTGAGCATGTGACTGCTACATGTGCAGCTGAAGGAGATTTGGTGCTGGGTATTGAATCAACTGTGGGTGCATGGAAACTGGAGCAGGTAGGGTAAAGGGGGCTACATCTGGGATGGTGGGTGGTAAGTGAGCCAATACACTGGAATGCTAGGGTTATGGGGCATGGCTGACCTGCTTCTGCATTTTCATATCAATTGTCGTATCTTCCCACAAGATCAACACTGCCCTCCAATCCTAGGTCTCATTCCTCCCCATCCACCCCTGTTTTCCCTGATTGGTAACTAACCCTTCCCCTCTGGAAACCTCCTATCTCCTGTCTGATATCTCCTGGCCCTTCAGTCCATTTGTGCAGGGAGCACTGCCCCTGCTGCTCTTTCGCAGTATTAGTAATCGCTGCTCCTTCCATGCTGAATGTAGTTAGCTTTTTCTGCACTAGTTTTGCTTCTGCCTTCTCTTTTCTCCTTTTGTTGCCACACTCTACAATAGGGTACTATGTTTGCCCGTATTTCTGGCCAGGCCTTTGCTTCGATGCCATCCACCTTATTTAAATCAACATGCACTTTTGGGGGAAGACCCTTGAGCAACATGTGATAAAAGACAGCAACATTCCTGTCCCATGCATCTCCAGTCTAACCACCACATCTCCTGTATCTGTTGACTATAGTGTGCAGGGTCCTCATCTGCCTTTATTATGCGGGCCATGATAGAGTTTATGCCAGATGTGTCTCGGTATCTGTCTGTCCAAGCTTTCCATATGTGTGCTCAACAGTTGTTAAATTGTGCACACTCATGGGTATTACTGCTTAATCTTACTCCTTTATGCCACACCTTCCTCCATATCTCGTTCACCTGTTTCTCTAACAGGGTGGAAAACTGAAGCTAATGTGATCCCTGCTGATTGTTTTTTTGAGGTCATACATCCACTTGCCTGTTCTCATTGTGAGGGAGGGCACGGTTCGCATGAAGTTATCCCAATCCATATGGGGCCAGGGCACATAATGGGCTCTCACTGGTCCTTTCTGTAGCAATGGAAACTGTGTCTCCCATGTTTTATTCTGTGAGGCTTGCTTCTTAGCCTTAACTAGGACAATTCACCCGAGCCACGGCCTGAGCTGGCGGCTCCATGGTGTTACTTCCTCGTGGTCATCTGTCTCCCACTCATCGTCATCGTCCTCTGCTTCCTCTTGAGTGTATACTGAGTCATAGTCTACACTTTTGTGACGTTAGTTCCTATCTTGAGGCCCTTCTGGAACCTCCTCTGAATTGGGGGATTCCGCACGTTCTGTTTACCTGAAGATCTTTGATAGCTTTACTGTCAATCTTGAAGAGATTCTGTCCTGCCCTCCATTTGTCTGTGCCTATCATAGCACACTGCCCCTTCCCTTGTCCCCCTGTTGCTTTCGCTAGCTTCTCTTCTGCCTTCTACATTGCTACCTCTAATTCTCTGCAAGCCTTATATTTTCTATTTCCATAATTAATGGTCTTGGGTGGCTTCCTCAGGTTCCCCTGATGTTCCCTTTTTGTCCTCAGTTGGGTGGAAAAGCCATGGTTGGTGTACCCTGTGGCTGGCTGTAAAGGAAAGGACCTGTAAGGAGATGGGGTGGTTTCCTGTATGTATACTTGATTGATTCCCTCTGTACTGTCAGTTGCTCTGCCTATTTTTCAACATTTTCCCTTAATGAGTTGACAACAAGTGTGTATACATATGTTCCAATACATTTATATCATGTGTGCCCTCATTGAGCCAAGGTTTAAACAATTTGCTCACAGTTTCCTGAACCCACACTTGGTGGTACTTCAGGATTTTCTCTTTATATTGCAGAACGTGTTTTGCACATGTGCCCAAATGGAGTTACCATAATACCACCAAATTCCAATCTTACAAAAATGTGTGAGTGCCGGTCCAGCTGCACTTTGTCTCAAAAACCCCACAAGACACTTAATAAACCAGTTCTCAATTATACAATTACCCTGGACCCTTACAAACACTTCTAATGGCGCAATTCCCACCAGGCCTGTACCCACAAGCTTCTTCTATATGCACAATCGGCTATCAATGCCCTATGCCAAACACCTCTATGTGCACAACGGCTATCAAATAAATGATGAGAACACATCTATTTACACACTGAGGTAGATCCTTCCTCTGCCTCCTTGCCTTGAGGTAAGAGAACTCAACACTCCTCAAGCTCCCCTTCTAGAGTTGAAAGATATCCCGCCCTTTCCTCATGGGACATCACTTTGTCTTTCACTGCTTACAAGGAGCTACCACACATAATTATTCACTTTTGCTATTCTATATGACGTTTTCTTTCCCTGGGGTGGGAAGCTTCACCCTTTCTGCGTCTTCGAGGAGCTTTCCCTTCTATCACAATAGCATTTTACGAGCAATAACAAAAGTTATCAAGAACACTATGTTTCATGCAGAAAGTGCATTAACGTTCTATGTATCCTTCGAGTTCTCCAGAGGCCTTGTCCCCCACAAACTGCATTCACAGTCCAGCCTGGCAGCTCCAAGGATCAGACAGACATTCAAAGTAACACAGTGTCTACTCTCCTCTTTGTTGTTTGTGTGCCCAAAAACTGCTCTCGGGAGGCAGGTCTCTGTGGCCCGGGCCGTGCAACCGGAGGACCCTCAGCATTTTTTAGAAGTTCTGGAGATCACATTGGGGGTCACCAAAAATGTGTGCAAAGCCCAAACACCAATCGGAAAAATCAATCAAAAGAAACAATAATGAAGTGTGTGATTTGCAAAGAAAAACAGCTTTAATGTATGCAAATTACAGCCAGGAGGGCCAGTCAGCTCGTTAGAACTGAAAACTGAAAACGACCAGCCCACATTGAGGTACAGTATTTAAAGACAAAAAACACAAAATTTGAATACATTACAAGTATCAAGTACATGCCACGTTCCCTGTTGGCTCTCACCTATATAGAAATCTAAAGACAACCTACACTAGCATGTTCTATTGGTTAGTATATTACCCGTGACTCCCTAAGTACAGCCCCATTTAAATTACCTAATTGTGCAGTCAGCAAAAAATACTCCATCCTAATTGGCTAAAGTTATGCATGTACCATTTACAAAAATTCACGTAACTGTGGTAAAAGTACAAGTTCAGCTGTGGGATTAGCCCATTAAAAGGGGAGGGGGCTTCATTGATAGCCACACTGTTATATGCTCTAGGCTGGAGAATGCCCTTAATAATTGTGGTTTATGCTAATAACATATAGGAAATAAAGCGGGTTACAGGTAAGCATACAAAGTTTAACGTTAGACAGAGGTGCTGTGAACAGGCCTCAAAGCATGCTTTTTAGAAACATGTTCATATGTCATTAACTTGATTAGAGGCCACAGAGGCTAGCAGCACATTGCAAATTACTTGTTCCCAGGAACGTACGGTAGGAAGTGAACAGCCTTTATTACTTATGAGGTCAGGAAGCAGAGCTTATGGGCTCCGTGAAACAGTGAATGCCGAACCATTTTATAATTCAGCATATTAGTTCATAAGTAACAAAAAAAAGGTGGGTGAGGCGCGCACTCCAATTCCTGGGCAATATACTACCTGAAGAAAGAAAATATATATATATAACTGGGTTAAATCCCAAAAGTGTCCAATTCACTCAGTAAGATCCCAATTACTGCCAAAATATTCACAGGGTCGGAATCCTTCTGCTGTATTTCTGCTGCTGTTCTCCTCCTAGCGCTTTCGTGTCCCAACCCCCCCTTTTTTACATGTTAGTTTATGAAGCTGGTCTACTGATTGTTTCAAAATGCTCATGGCATTTTCAAATTGCCCCTTGGTACATCTTAGCCTGGGAAGAAGTTCAAAGAGTGCCTTAGATGCAATATTAAATGGCAACTTGTCTAAGGTTCAAGGCTCTGTCAGTGTCATGATCGAATGAATTCCCATGAGAAGCAGATGGAGATGACCGGTGGCAGAAGAATAAAAATGTGCTGGTCATCGCAAATGTTTCAATGAATTGGCATTATGATGTGGGAATTTTGGGTTGGACTATGACATCACAGGGGTAGACAAGGGTGGTGTGCTAAGGTTTGCAGGCCCCAATAATGTTAAGATAATGTATGTCTCTCTATAGGAGAATGACACAAACCCACCAATCAGTCTCCCATGGAAGAATGTCCTAATGTTACAAGATGTTTTGATGCTAATTAGTTTATGAGATTATAAAAGCTTTTGTTTTGTAGCGTACATTTGACAGCGCTTTTCATGCAGTTCTGTTCCGTGTTCTGTTTGAATTTCACTTTGCCAGCTGTGTCTGGGCCCAGAATAAATTGTGTTACTTCTCACCTGGTGTACACTCCTTTTTAGTCTACTTTTGTAATTTTTACTGGTGAATTTGGAGGCGACCTACAGTTTGGCAATCCTGGCAGCCCCATGCCTAGTATCAGTTTATCAGTTTACTCAGCAACCCTTTTTGCAACTCCTGTTTTGAAACATGTTGCTATTCCTTGAGCACATTCTTGTGGCTATCTCTTGGGAACCAGGTGGCTTCAAAAAAACGTAACTGAGGCCCCACTCTTTGGAAAATGAATTCTGACATGTATTCCTAATACCAGGCCATTCTATTGCAGACCCAGTTGTCTCAACACTCCAAAGGGGAAAGTATAACCACAATCTGCTTTGGAGATTTTGCCATGGTCTCCACCTAAGGCTTTGATCACACCAAAACTATTGAACTTGTCGATTTCACTCAAAGCTCTTGAGAACAGATAGGCCCTGCAGCAATAATTAATATGTGTGCTGCACCTCACCCTTCCTCCAGGTACCTTGGCATTCTGAATGCTCGCTGGGGGAAGCAGGAATAAAGTTTAATAAAATGAAGGAATAGGGGCTCAGATCTGTGGCTAGTGCCATGAATGGCAGAAATCTACAACTCGACGGACCAGTTCAAACTAGCAGGGATCTGGCTAATGTGGCAAGAAGACCCTATGGTAATGGAAACCAGTAACAATGTATTTTGCTGCCCATCATTCCACCGCATACTTGGTAGCTGGTGCTCTCTAGAATGTGGCAAAACTAAATGCAATTTGAAAATGACGTGGACTCCCTGATCACAGTGCTCAGAGAGGCACAACTCCACCACACTGATGAGGCCCAAAAAGGCTGAAACACGTATATGGGGTTACTGTTGGTACGCTTGTTCAGAAAGGAATTTCCATAGCATTTCGGTGCTGGACTGCCCTTGTGGGTGGGACAAAGACTCATATGCAAATCGGTAGTTCCCATCTGTGAAAGGTACAGTGAGCAAAAAGCGATGGCTGTGAACTCTCAAAGTGGGAAAAAAAACACAGAACAAGTTATCAAGCCATGTTCTTTCTGGAGAGGGGCGCCTTCTACATTTTTTTGAAGGGTTTTTGCAAGGCAATTGGTGTTGGTAACCCTGAGTTACCTGGGGGAACACATACATGGACTCCCTGCTCACTGTGCTCAGAGAGACACAGCTCAACGTCAATGATGAGGCCCAACAAGGCTGAAACACGTGTGTGGGGTTGCTGTTGGTACTCTTGTTCAGAAGGGAATTGTCATAGAATTCTGGTGCTGGTCTGCCAATGTAGGCGGGACAAAGACTGATATGCAAATGATTATTTCCCATCTGTGAAATGTACAGTGAGCAAAAAGCGATGGCTGCGAACTCGCAAAGTGGGAACAAACCACAGAACAGGTTATCATGATGTGTTCTTTTTGGAGAGGGGTGCCTGCTACCTTTTTGAAAAACAATTTGGAAATGGAAATGGCATGAAATTCTGTGACAAATAATGGAAACACTGACAATAAAAACAACCAAATCTCCATGCTAATGGAATATCCACAGCTTTTACTTTCATTCACGTTTAGGGCATTGAACCCACATATTTCAAGAGAAAGTCTTTGTATTTGAAATAAGTATGGGTATAGTTGGACACGGCTTGACCAGTACAAACCCACTAAAGTAATGGAAATTGTTCGATTCTCCATGTGCTTTAGAGGCAGTTGCAATTTATTTTTGGGGAAAAATAAGAACTGTGGCAAGACAGTTATCAACCCGAGCTACAAATAGGCAGTGCAGCTCTAATGGACATCTACATCTACTGTGTCTGTGAGGGACTGGTCTATGTGCAATTACTGCCATCCTTGGAAAGTGTATGTTCACTGGCAACCCTACACTCCCAGATGCTGGTGGTCACAGAGATCAATCTTACAGCTTTCCGTGAGCACTCCATGACAAAACTGGTTCACAAGATGCATCAGCGGCCTGTCAGTTCTTGGGCCTGTACCGTTACTGCTGAGGCAACTACCTATCAGAAAAATCCAGCAAAAAATGAGAAGAGATATCAGTTGAGTATCGATTCTTCAGCAAGGCTGAAACTTTCTTTGCTTGAATCTTTGAACCAGCAATACAAGCAGCAGCCAATGCAAAATGGCTCCAGATCACCAGGTGGTAACCTATACAGATGGTCAAGGAAACTGAAAAAGGTCTTAACACCATAGGAGGAGCTCAGACCAATTAGAATAGTGACTCTTCAGAATAGGTACATTTTGGACATCCTCATTGCCATGGAAGAAGGTGTTTGACCTAATATAGGAACATCATGTTGTACCCACACACCTCCAAATGATGCAGATAATGGATCACTTACCCATAATTTGCGCACCATCATGGAAAGGGATGGTGGAGCCATGGCAAATGACCAACTGACATCAATTTATTCTTGGTTACCCTCCTGGAAGAATACTGGTTTAAAAACTGTTGGTAAGGTTGTGGGTTGGTCGCTCTGCAGAATAGGTATATTAGATATGTTGACTGCCATGGAGGGTGGAGTTTGTGTCAAAATAGGGAGTAGCTGCCGCACATATGTTCCCACAAATGACACTGCAAATGACACAAACAACAAACCATCAGAAGCAATATATGCCTTGCATGCCCTCCACGAGACTATGGTTCATAAAACGAGCAGAGTGACCAAACAAGAATCGTTTGAAAGAATATTCACTTGGGTACCCATGTGGTTATCAGTGCTCATGTAAATTGTGATTCCAATCCTCGTATTTGGTCTCAATGCCCTTTGTGCATGTTAGTTGGGTTTGAGGTGGTGCCAAGGAGGAAGAAACAGGGGGAAATATATCATGACAATGGGGACAGCCAAGGTAAGGGAAACAATACCACTGACCAAACCCAAACAATTCCCAAAAGTAATATGGTACAGGGGGAGAGTCTTTGTGGGCACAGGGAACACTTTTCACGCCACCATCTGTTCCATAAAAATATATTGCCCACTAGGTTGATTATTATGGAGATGGAAGGTGCTGCTTTTTGGGGTGCAGTTAGGATGAATATGTTGCTGCGAGAGGAAGCTAACAGGAGATTTTTTTGAATTTGTATACCACCGGAGAAGTTGGGTGGGAAGGACAAAGAATTGTCAATCAATACATTGATTGAAGGGGGGAATGTGAATATGCCAATCCAACGCTCACAAGGGGGGGACATGTATAAGATAAAGAAGTAACACAGTAATGCCAAAATGAAGGTGATGGATGACATCATGACGCGCAACGCATGTATATCACATCTATATTGCACCTAGTGTACCACACGTCTGAAAATAGGGCACTGCACAGGAAAGGACATATACAAAAACGCAGAACATATATATGTATTTGTAACTGGCAGGTAACTAAGGCTAGGAAAGCATGGCTGCCATGATGAAAAATACATGTGTAGCAAAGTGCAATATGTTTACAGTTGCTTTAACATAACTTAGAAGTGTATTGAGCTTATGGGTTAGGTATATTAATGAACAACTGTTTGGTTATACTTTTGTTAGCCATGGACAGACTGGACAAAAGACATTTTTTTGTTGTCACTTGCAGAAATGCTAGATCAGCTCAACAAGGGTGAGTCACCAAAAAGCCAAAAGTCGCTAATTAATTGTGCAGAAGGAAAGGTTTCTTATGGGATGAGAACTGCAGCCAAATACCAGGTGCAGGCCCACTTAATAGTTTCAAGGTAATTGGGCTGGGTACCAAGGGCCCAGGCAGCACGTATAGCAGTAAAAGAGAATTAAATATGAGAAATGTTGTTTTTATCGAGGGCTGGCACAATGCAAGAGAAGACATGGAGAACCAGCACATGCAAGGGGGCAATGGAAATAGGGAATCAATCCGGGGACTGGGGTTTGATGTTGCAGAGGATGCATGTCCACAGATAATGATGTAATTGAGGGAAGGGGAGCTTAAGGGTCATGACATTATAAAAGGGTGTTGAGGGTGATGTTCCAGGAAATGTTTTATCCAATCAGGACATGTAATATACATGGATCTATACAGGTACTGTGACGACCCACCAATTATGTGTAAGCACATACCCACAATGGTAACGATTGATAAGTTATGTTAATGTGAGGTTTTCTTGTATAAATATTGCAACCCTTCCGGGCAGAGTTCAGAGTGAATTACAGTTCAGGTGAACAGAGCCTTTTTGATCTCCCAGTCAACTGGGATTTTTCTGCACGGTGTGCTCCTCTTTTGGATTATTTTTGTATTTTTCTTGGATCGCCCCTCGAGACCACTGGTTTACAGCATTGTCCCTCTTCCATTGTTATCATCTCATTGCATTTACACATTTACAAAGTAACATCGCCATCTTGGAATGTTGTAGTTTACATGTATATCACCAAAAATTACACAAATTGGCGGTCATTACGAGTTTGCCGCTAAAACGCCGGTAACACTGTCATGCCCGTATTACCATCTCTTGCTGGGTGATCGAAAGTCCTCAGGCACGTGCACACTCCCATGCCGGAAATGGTATTACCAGCTTGAGGATATTACCGGCATCAGCATCAATCCGCTGGTATTACTGACAGCTATGTGCCAGTAATACTGATACCGGCACCCAAACTGGTGGAATTACTGGTCTTGAATTACCTGCGTCAAATTACTGGCACTGGAATTTGCATCGCCAGAATTACTGGCACCGGAACAGGAAGCTTGCCAGCAGCCATTTCTAAAACTCAATCCACTTTAAAGCTCTCAATTTCCGCTGCCATCCACCTTGACTGAATGTTGAAAACATGCCTGGAAACAAAAAGTTACAAGTCTTTGACGTACACCTGCAGAATCCAAATTACTCTGAGGCAGAGCTAACTGGACTGGTCAACAATGTGGTGCAGCATACTGAGACACTTTTTGGGGCTGGCTACAGAAGGACCAGCCAGAAGAAGAAGACAGCCATCTGAAAGGAAATGACAGAAAGGGTCACGTCCGTGAGGACTGTCCACAACACACAGAGGTACTGCCATAAGCAGTGGGATGACCTGTACCTGTGGGTCTGCAACCTCATCTCTACACAGGAGGGAATCTGCTGCCACCTGAGCATGAATGGTGGTACCCCTCAACCTCATGCCCTGGGAGGAGAGGTGTAGCTCCATCCTGCATATGGGGGGAATAGAAGGAGTTGGGACAGCAGAGGCAGGAGCTGGGACCCAATGTACAACAAACCCCATGTAAATGCAGATGTTGATTCCAAATACATGCATCCCAGGCAGAGAAACACCTAACAGGTTCATAATGTGCTAGTCACAGTAAATGCCCTGATCGTACACACATGCCAGGGGATGCGGGTAGATGTAGCCATGCACAGGCACTGTTGCCAAAATGTACAGCGCCACACATGGACACATGATGAGCACCCATGTGTGCCAAGAGAGGACAGGACATGAACCATAGGCCCATTTCATATACAACAACAAGACATCTTGGCTGACCAACAGTCAATTTGCACTCCCACAACCCACATGTAGAAGCACACATCAGAGCCAACAGACCAAAGAAACAGCATGTCAAGAACAGGACATACACAATTTAGCATGAGTGTAATGTACGCCCACAGGCATGACCCCAAGAAGACTAAAATCATGCTCATTTCTCCCCAACAGGCACACAGTTCTCCTGCAGCAACATGCCTGGACCATCATCATCAGGCCCAGCAGCTGTAGGCAGGCCTGTGAAGGCCACACCACCCACAAGCAGGCCCTGGCAGCAGGGCAGGGTTACGGGTCTGTTGCAGCAACCATCAGTCCCATCACTTCCAGCTGCATCAGCCCCACCACCATCACCCCACCACCATCACCATCATCACCACCATCGCCATCTACCACTGGAAATGGCACAACAACAGCAGTGAATGTGGCTGTCTCCATTACCACACATGTGGTCAGTGGCCCCACTGTCCCTCCTGTGCCCACAACACTACCACAGGCACAGCAGCCACCAGGCCATCCTGGAAGGGTCACCACTGACAAGAAGTAGGACGCAGACGATGACATGTCCTACCCATTGGCGTGTTACAGCCCCACAACACTACAAAGCACGCTCCACTTCCACTGCCCAGCATTCAGTCCCTTGATGCATGCCTGCGTACAATTGAGGATTGCCATAGAGAACTCTCTGTGCCCCTAACAGCTGCAAGAGATGAGACTCATGCAGGAATGCATGCAGGCTTCAGGCCGTGGGAGTGCCAGGTCTCGAGGCCATGCCACCGCCACCCTCCTCACCCTTGCCCAAAGAGTGTATGAGGGCAACAAGATTGACTCTTCCATGGCTGAGGCCATAAACCATTCAATCCGATTGACATTGAAACACATACAGGGCCAGAGGTCTGACCCACCAACATCGGCTACCACCACCGAGAGGACTGTCCACCACACACAGAATGGCAGTGTTTACTTTGATGGTGCATGATAACTACAAAGGTGCCAGGGGTGTGCAGAGTGGAGGGGAAACTCAAAAAAGGTTCTCAAGCCGTTCTTGGCAGGCCATGGTCCCATGCACACACTCCTGGCCTCCAGGCACACGTACATGGACCCGGCTGGTGCTGCATCATCATCATCCTCTAGTGGAGAAATGTCCAGATCTGGGAGCAGGGGTATGTTGTACCTGATGCAGATGATGTGCAACATTGCACAGGCCAGGTCTATTTGCCCCAACTTCTCTGGCCTGTACATGAGCACACCCCCAGACCGGTGTAGGCATCTGAAACATGCCTTCAAGAATGCGAAAGGCCTGATTGACGGTCACCCTGGTCCTCACATGGGCCCTATTGTATGTCACTTCCTGCAGCATCTGGGGATTCCTCAAAAGGGTCATCAGCCACGGAAGCACCGGGTATCCAGAGTCACCTAAAAAGGGTACGGACACAGATGTGAGTAATGATCCTCGGCAGTGGTGTTGCCTGTGATGGCAGCCTCTCAATGATCAATCTGTGCATCCATGTCCCATGTTTCATTGTGCCAACCTGTTCCAAGTTCCGGTCCTTGCATGCATATTGCATTGCTCATGGGCGTGGCATGTCATGGGGGTGATCTGGGCCTGTGCACTGCCAACATGCATTGTACCTGATGAAAGTCTGGGTTTCATGTGTAGATGGTCTGTGTGGCATCCATGATGGTGTGTGTCATTACTTGTGGGCAGGGTGCATGCCATGTCTGATGGCAGAGTAGCGTCCCTCAGTAGTTGCTTGGCAGTCTCTCATTCCATGTATGGGTGTGTGTTTTGGGTGTTTTTATGAATCTCTAGGCCCCCCCTGTGCCTTTTTAATCAGATATTTGGCACTGTTGCAGGGGGATATTGATGTTTGCATTAAACCCTGCTGCCATAACGTGAGGAGTGTGTCATAAATGCCCTCATATGCTGCATGGGAAAGTGGGTATTGTTTTACCTGGGGCAGCAATGCCCCTTCCTTTAATTGTATGCCTACTTCCCTTGCTCCTTTGAGCACTCCCAAATCATGGTGCCCTTTTGTCCATAAAGTTTTGGGACCTTCTTCAAATCATCCCGTAGTTGCCCTGCTTTTCTACTGTCTGGGTCAGTTGTGGCACTAGCCTTTCTATCACTCATATGGGGCATCGGAAGTGTAGTTAGAACACTACTTCTCCCTCCTCCTCCTCTTCCCCATATGCAAAAAGCTGTTCATCAGTCACGTCAGTCAATGTCAATGTGGGGTTGATACAGAGTACGGTACGCTATTCAATGTCATCCTTATCTTTCCCACATAGAAACACTATGTCTTTTCGTGTAATCACCTCCTCTAAGTACTACACTTTTACCGTACCTGGGGAAATGTCCTTGTGCCATGAGGGCCTGAACAGAAATTCTATGGATTGTCGGAATGTCTTTCCTTTCATCCCTTGCACATCATCCCAATAGAACTTGGACCCCATATAGGAACACCTCAGGGTGCATGGGCTGCCCTCATAATGTGCTGTGGGCCTAATAGGTGGTTCTACATGATTTTACCGAAAGACATTTCAGAGTGGTATTTTTTAAAGAAGCAGTTACAATGAGAAAATATATGTTTTTTTATTTTTATTCGGGGTTCCCCCCAAATCCCCCATGTTTTTAATCCAAGCCCAACCCCTTCCCCATCTGTTTTAACCCCTTACCTCACCCCCTCATATATAATTAAATTAATATTTTGTATGTATCTGTTGTTAATTGTTTCATTGATCAATACCTCTCTGTTTCATTTAAATAAAATCACTGGATGCCATAATAGGCCTACAGATTTTACCGAAAGACATTTCAGAGTGGTATTTTTTAAAGAAGCAGTTACAATGAGAAAATATCTGTTTTTTTATTTTTATTTGGGGTTGTCCCCAAATCCCCCATGTTTTTAATCCAAGCCCAACCCCTTCCCCATCTGTTTTAACCCCTTACCTACCCCCCTCATATATAATTAAATTAATATTTTGTATGTATCTGTTGTTAATTGTTTCATTGATAAATACCTCTCTGTTTCATTTAAATAAAATCACTGGATACCATAATAGGCCTGTATAATGGCCACCTCCCTTGCTGGGTACATGCCAGGAGTTGAGCCCACCATAACTTTTCTATGAATTAAAGGGTTGCATTTAGCTTGCTTAACCAAGTCCCTTCCCAGTATGTTTGTGGGAGTGTCTTTTGCGTATAGTAGAGGGGCTGCAAGTTGTTGTGCGCCTATCATCAGGGGTTAGCCCTGTATAAGCGGAACTGTGACAAGAGCCCCAGAAAAGCCCTGTGCATCCCTAACTTTATTTGATGGTGGGAACCCACCCTCCTTTATGCAAAATTTGGTTGCCTCTGCCAAGAAGGATACATCTTTCTGTCCTATCTTCATTGCAACCTTGGGTTCCTCTTTGGGATCTTCAGTTGCTGCAAGGACTAGACACACACGCACTGCCTGTGGGCACTCCTATTTTGATGTCATATTCTGCAGGAACAGCAAGAGGTCCCTCCCAGAACTGTTACTCCTCAGTAATGGGCTACCACTTTTTGGCCCAACAGTGTATTGTTCCCTTGTGAGTGTCTTTGCATGGGTGCTTACAATGCATTGTAGGCATCCCTGGGATCCCTACCGGCCCTGCTTGGGCAAACGTCTTGCTGGCTGCTGGGTCTTCAGTTTGGTGGGAAGCACCTGCTGCTGAGGTGGGGCCTGCTTTATTGGGCCCTGCTGCTGTGTTGGTTGGCCCCCCAGGATTGTAGTATAGTTGTTTCCAAAAGGGACATTCGTGCAAAGTGGCCTTGTTGGCCACAGAGAAAGCATGGCCCTAAAAACCTGGGCCCAGCCCCTCTTTAAGCAAACCCTCGGCCCCTATGCATGTACCTCTTCCCTTGTGGGTAGTATCCCACTGACTGCTCGGTGCCCTCTTGTGGGTAAAAACAGGTGACTGTGTCCCTCACAGCAGGGCATACAGTGTCTGTATGTATCCTCCTTTCTGTGGCCCACCCCCTTCTGAGAACCCCCTGTTGGGCAGGAGCCACCTCTACAGGGCCTGGGGTGTGCACTACCCCTTCCATGGAGAGCTTTGCTTGCTTCCTTTGTACCAGCTTGTTCTCTGCCTTTGTGGCATTATCTGCAGACTCCCTCTTTCTTTAACCTTTCCTTTTACAACAGTGTATGATAGTTGATTGTATCTCTGGCCACCCTTTTGCTTCTATCCCTACTATTTTATCTAGGGAGGTCAGCGTTTCTGGGGGAAGCCCTCAGTCAAGTATATGGTAATAAATGGGTAGGTATTGTAATGGGTATATATTCATCGTAGGATTTTCGTGTTTCTTGCATCCAAAGCTCTTGTATCTGCTGTATGTATTCTGTGGGGTCCTCGTCTAGCTTCATCTTGCAGGCCATTACGGCCCCCCGATCCGAAGTATTGTGTGGGGTACATGCTTCTTAGCACCTTCCACTCATGGGTGCAGCAGTTATTAAAGGGTGTATATTTGTACTCAGATTTACCCTCTTGTATCCTGCTTGTTCCCATATTTTGTCCCATCGTTCCCCTATTATCACTGCAAATAAGCTATTGATGTCCTGGTTTGCTAAGGTCCCAAGCTGTCTCCTTTTTGAGAGTGTATATCCACTTGCTCGCCCCTGAAATAAAGGATGGCAAGCTGTATATCAAATTGTATCTGTCCATTGTATGCCACAGCACATACTCCGTTTCACCACTCTTCTTCTGTAACAGAGGCATTTAGGTTGATTGGGGCCCAGGGTCCGGCCCACCTCTGGGGACCTTTGGCATCACTATCTTTGCTTTTCTCTTACTGAGGCTTGTCAACCAGTTTCTGCTTGTTTCCCTGTTATCCCCCTTCTTCTTTTGCTTGTGTCCCCTTACCTCCTCCATATCCACAGCCCAGGGATCGTCATCACCAGTGATCATTCCTGCCTCCTCCTCTTCTGGGACAACAGAGTCCTCGTCAGACTGCCAGGCCACTCCCCCTCCTCACACTCCTCTTTGTCCAATGTAAACTTTATCTTCTCTGGTATCCACCCATCCCCACCCCTGGCAGTGCCCTGCTCCTTCTCTTGTCTCTGCACCTCCTTTTCTATCACCCCTCTCGGCTTTCTATGTCATACAAATCCTTTCAGTTACCTTTTTCCTTTGGTTTCCTAGCACTGCTAACCTCCCTCTTCTTTCTAGTCCTTTCTGATTCCCCACTACTTGGGGAAACACGCTGTGGATTGGTGTACCCTGTTGCAGGTTTCAATGTAGGGTATAACCCGTAAGGAGGGTACAGAGCACTAGTAGGTCCAGTGGCATCACTGTCCTGCCCACTCCCCTTCACTGGCTCCTTCTTTTCCTCCTCATAGTGCTTCCAAAGCCCTAACATATTTTGCCGGCTTTTGAGCTTTGACCCTTTATATGTTGCTAACAAGTACGAGAACATATTTTCTATTATTCCACTATTGAACTTTCCCACGCCTGGCAATTCGTGGAAGCACTGTCGTGCAGTCTCATGCACCCACTGAAAGTGGTACTTCATTTTGTTATCATGATATTGGGGCAACTTATTAGATAAATGATTCAGGGGCGTGCCCATCCCGAAGGCCATTCCCACCCCCTACATAATCCAATCATCCTATCCTCTGAAGTTCCCTCCCCTCAATTTATTTTGGACTTTCCCACAATCCAAATTACCCTTATGCCCTTCACACCTCCCACCAAGTCCCAGCTTCTCAATCTCCCCTTTCACGCACCCTCAGCTCACACATCCATACTTACCATTCCTTCAGCTCACACCCTATCCAAATTCACTGGCAATCTCTGCAGGCCCACACATGCACACCTGTCAAGCTCACCGGCCTTCTCCTCAGGCCCACCCACTTACTGTGTTAGTCCAGGTGTGGCCATCTCCACAGGCTCAACTGTTTTCTAAACACTATAGGTTAGTATGCAAATGCCTGGCCATGCCCCTCAAAAAGCCCTGCATCTACCACTACTAAGCCAAGCGCATCTATGTACACATGTGCTCTGGTTTAGACCCTTCCACCTCGGCTGACTCCACATAAACCAACAAATACTCCACTCACAAAAGCACCAAAGATCAAAACAATAGACGTTCCCAACATATACCATCCTAACGCCTGCCCTCCTTCCAGCAGCTCAACAAATCACCCGAATCCCCAATCCCCAAAAATGACGCAAAAATAGATTCCCTGGCACTACATGCACCTGCCATCTAATGGGGTCTGCCACCTTCTATGCACTCTTCTGCTCTAATGCAGATGTGCCCGACACACACACGCTCCCTATCAGAGTGATGGAACTAAGCTCTAATACTACTATGGCCGTGAGTCCTGCCACCTGTAGGATATGTCCTAAACAACATTAAAAAAAAATCCCTCCCTCTACGTGGGAATGCAACCATGGTATTGCACATTCATGCAAGGGTACACTCGCGTATCCTAGAGATCATTGAGTCCTCCTGTCACCAAGCCTTCCATATAACTTGCCCCTGAATTTGAATGCGGGCGGCGCTCGGGAACAGGCAGACCTTCATGAAATCGGTTTCTGTGGGGCATCCTCGGTTGTGCAGGTGAAACTGGTCTGTGCTCGCCTGACCCAAACCCCTGGAAAAGCAGCCGGAATGCCCTCAGCTGACCGAGGGAAATGAGGATCTTGCTGGGGTCTCCAAATGTATCACGGGACCTACAAAGGCAAGTAACAACTGGAACACCAGAGTTATCCAAAAAGGTGCGTACACCAAGCAGGAAGTAACACAGCTTTATTACAGCCCCAGATGCAGCTGGGAGAGCACAGTTCAAACAGTACGGTGGAACGAAACCGAATGAAGAGTGCAGTCGGCGCCGCCAAATGTGGGCAAAGTTTTTATCCATTGCTCACAAAATTAGCATAACAAAAATTGTTGCAGTTAGTGAACCATTCAACAAAGCTTATTGGTGGGACTACGTCAGTCCCCTATAGCTAAGCATGTATTACCTACTCATGATTGGAGCAGGCCACCCTTACCTCTGCTGTTCAACACGACCTCTCATGACATCACAAACCTTCCCAGACCACCCCAAAATGACGTTCATTACATTACGTGATTGTGCTGACCACTGGCATTTTATTATCCTGCAAGTTGCCATTTCTCATAAGAAATACAAGACAGTCTGAGCTTGTCAAAGGGGAGACATTCACACGGCATCCAACCAATGAGGTGGGACAACAGCAAGGACACAAAACACTGTTGCAGCCTAGGGACACTGGAAATCTACTACTGATTGATCCACTCCCGGCTCACCTCCTCTGCCCACAGCCCTCTTACCAGGCCCATCTGCCAAGGGGTGATTTGATTACCCCACTATCATTTGGCTCCTATTTGCCTGTATTTATTTGTGAATCCCTATATTGCCCAGCGAGCGCCCAGGTGCCCCAGCTCGCTGACCTCAAAAGTATCTGCTGGTCCCAATCTCAGCGACTATCAACATTTCTCCAGAACACTGCTGTAGCTGAGTGCTCTAGAAATGCATGCCTGCCCAAGACACATGGCCTGTGGCTGTGCAGAGACAAATGGTTTGTTTACCTGTGTCTTATGCTCCACAATGGCTGTTCTTTGGATCATATTGTACTACACTGCCATGTCTACCCATTGCCCCTGATCCTTATCCCCCATGTACCCTCTTTTTCCTAATGCCCCCTGGGTGCCCCAAACCCTGCTCTTTCCCCGCAGACTTCTCTAGCTGCACCTGTGCACATGGTGCCTACGCTACATTGTGCAGCTGTCAATGACGTCCCTACCTCTAGGAATGCCCCTTCCCCTTTCCCATCAATCCCCCAATGGGTAAGTGCCCCCCTTGGCAGTACTGAATCTGCATCTTTACCGCAATAGCATGGCGGGTATTTCATTCTGGTACCTGTAGTTTCGTGTGGATGTCCTGATTGGTTGGAAATAGCCTGATCAGTGACTGCTACATCTCCTGTCATGTGCTACTCCTGTGTTTTGTGGACTGTCAATTGAAAGGTGCACTGGTTCATCCTGCCCCTCCTTTGTCTGTCACTAATGCTGCAAGGTAGATGGTATTGTACATGTACTGATCCAACATCCAGGTCCTTTGTCCTGTGTGAAACTCCATGTATGCCAGCAGTGTGCTGTTCTGCAGGACCATGGTGTCATAGGAATCCAGCACAGCAGTGCATGATGGTAAGGTCAGCGTCACAGGTGAGCTGGACATTCAGGGAATGGAACTTCTTCTGGTTCCTGCAGACCTCTTCTGAGGTGTGGGTGGGGCACCAGCACAACATGCATGCAGTCCAATGCTGCCACCAAATTGGGCATGCCCGCAATTGCATAGAAGTTGCCCTTGGTGGCACTGAACTGTGATTGGGTGGTGGGGAGGGTGATGTGCTGGTCCACGTGGCACAGGAGGGCCTCCAGCACTTATACCAGCTCTCCAGATAAGGCAGGCTATGAAATGCCATGCAGCTGGCTCACAGAGTGTAGGAAAATACCACTGGACAGGAAGTGAAGGATCAACACCATCTTTAGCTGTGGTGGTATGGCTGAACTGATGCCAATCCTGCTCTCAATGTCCTCCTGGATGTGGGTCGGGAGGTCAAGTATGGTATCCCTGTTTAGGCAGTACAGGGTTAGTTTCTGCCTGTCAGTGAGGGCCCAGGGTGTGGCTCTTATGCGAGGGATCACTGCACACCTCCACCTCACCACCTGCATCTCCATCAACCTCCTCCTTCTCTCCCTGGCCTCCTGTTACCTTTGCTGGTACTCCAGCCCCTCCAGCTATGGATTGGCATGTAACGCCTCCAGCTCCATGCTTGCAGCAATTTTTCCACCTTGAAACACATTGGGCCTCATTATGAGCATGGCAATAGCCGTGCCTGTATGGCAGGCACGGCTACAGCCATGCTCGCTACCGGCACCACCTCCCACGATTGGGCAATAACCGGCCTATTATGAGTTGAATGGGCCGGTAATTGCCCATTTGTGGGTGGCGGTGTTGCCGGGCTCCTGATCACCATTCTGCCCCACAGGGCAGAATCGGGGTGGAGAGCATGGTTGCACCAGCACTGTTGATAATGGTGCCGGTGCAATCACAAGCTCTGCTCTTGGGTTGCTGCACAGCCCACCAGGTAAGACCTGGCCGGCTGTCAGAAAATCACAAGCACAACTCGTAATGCAGTGGGACGATATGAACGGTGCTGGTGCCTTACTGGCACTGTTCATACCGTCACCACCAGGGTTGTAATGAGGCCTATTGTGTATAGGCACATTATAAATACCCAATACATAAATACATTTTTAAAAAATGACTGGCGGCATGATTGTGTTGGGAAGTGTTTTTGGGGAATGTGTGGCACTTTCTTTCTTTATTCCACGCACCAATACCACCCACGTATTGGTGCGTGGAATAAAGAACTCTCACGTGTCTCTGCAAGAGAGGGGATTTGGGGGGGGTTAGTGAGGATAGGATGAGAGGATAGGTTAAGAGCCAGGAGGAACTTGCATCTGTGAGTGTTGCTTTGCATGTGGGAGTTGGTGCGTGAGGCTATGTGCGTTGTAACCTATATAAGACTTAGTGCGTCAGATGTGTGCTAATGTTTGTGTTGGTGTTAGTGTGTCGTGTGATATTGGGGTGGGTTTTGGTTGTGCGCACTGGTTAGATTGTGTCCATAAGGCGTCCAGAGTCATGGGTGGCTATTGCTGCATGACTATCTGATGTCTTGGTGTATACTTGTGTCACTGACGGTTTTATGGACTATATGGTGGGTGGTGTACTCTAGGGGTGCATCCAGAATCTCAGAGAGATGGTGGGGTGTGAACATTGAATTGATTGTTGGTGTGTTTTGTGTAGTGTAGCTAGCCCACGGTCTAGTGTAGTGGTGTTGGTTATGTTGGATGAGCAGGAAGGGGAAGTGGGTTAGTAAGTCGGTCATTTTGGGTAAGCCTCCGGTGTGACTCTTTGGTTGTAGCTTGATGGTAGCTATCCTCGTTCTTTGTTGCCGTTCGTCGACCCATCCCATGTGGTTATGGTTGTAGTTTGGTGGTTGAGACCTACTGTGTTCCTTTTTGTTCGTCCAGGTTAGCTATGGTCCTAGGGTGCAGAACTGATGTCTGGTCAGTTCCCGGAGGGGTGCACAGCAGAAGTATATTGAGATGGGGCTCTGTCGGACGGCCCATGTTTATGGTGTGCAGATTACAGTGGCCCTGGTTGTGGGTGGGCCGGTTGTGGGGGTACCATGATTTTTGTGGTTTACCTGTCTTAATTTCCTTGCTGTATTACTGAGCTTGGTGCTATCCCTAAAATCTTTCCTTTGGTTGGTCTAGAGTCTTTTGTAGCTCTGTCTAGTTGTTGGGACGTGGATGGGGTGCAGGAAAGAGAGGGTGGTGGTGCTGTGTTCTGATCCTCTAAAATATTGGTGGTGTTATCTGTGAAACCGTGTCCCTTAGTGTATTTCTTTTTGGTATGTGATGTTCTTGCTGCAATTGTCCCTTTGTGTTTGTCATTGTATGTTGAATAACAACGTTTTGAGTTATTGCCTGAAGGTGATGTGGTCTTCTGTGGTTCTAATTTCTTTGGGCATGGTGTTCTAGAGGTTTGCAATTAGACCTGAGAACGCTGTTCAGCCAAATGTCCTTTATTCATAATGTTTTGTTTCTATTTGTAGGTCGTTCCTTGATCTTAGGTCCCTTCTTGGGTGGTACCGGCTGATCTTGTCTTTGAGGAGTTCAGCTCCTTTTCTGTGTAAGGCTTCGTGGGTGATGCAGAGTGCTTTGAATTTAATGTGTTTTTTTCACTGTTAACCAGTGTAGGCTTTTCAGTGCCGGAGTGATGTGATCTCTTCTGTTTAGTCTTAATAGAATCCTGGCTGCTGTATTTTGCACCCTTTGGAGTTTCTTGGTGAGTCTTTCTGGCATTCCTAGGTAGAGGTGGTTTGCACATTCAATTATTGTGAGTATCAGGAATATGACTTTGTGGGGGAACGAGAGGTAAGAAATTAATCCTCTGAGTAGTGTTAGGAAGAAGAAGTTTTGTTTGTGATTGCGGTGATTGCGGTTCCAGGGTTAGTACATTGTCCATAAGTATTCCTAGGTTGTTTACTATGTCCGTAGTCTCTGGTTGCTTTCCCATTCCGGACGGTTAGTCCAGTTGTGGGTTGCCTGTGTTGATTTCTGTGGGTGAGCGCATTATTTCTGTTTTTGCCGGGTTCAGTGTAAGGTTGTTTGTTGTCATCCAATTGTAGATGTCTGAGAGGCAGTTGTTGAGGCAGTTATTTTGTTCCTGGTTTGTGTTTGTTTTCACAATAAGTTGTGTGTCGTCTGCGTAGTTGTAGGCAGTTACTCCGTGGGTTTGAATGAGTTTCATCAGTGGGCACATGTAGATGTTGAAAAGCAGAGCAGAAAGGGTGGATCCATGTGAGACTCTGCAGGATATATTTTTGGTGTTTGAGGTGTATGGTGGTAGGTAGGTTCTTTTGGTGTGGTTTGTTGGAATTAGATAAGCCAATTTAGTGTGGATTTCTGTATGCACTATTCCATCAGTCTTTTTATTAATGTTGCATGGCTGATTGTGTCGAGAGCCGCTGATATGGCCAATACTATGAGGGTCGATTGGGCTTTGTCTACGTTTATTTTTAGGCCGTCCCATATCTATAGGAGCACTGATTATGTTCCTCTGATTGGTTTGAAGCCAACTTGTGAATCGTCAAGTATTCTGTTTGTTACAATGTATTTAAGTAAGACCGTGTACAGGTTGTGCTCCAGGATCTTCGCTGAGTAGGGCAGGCTGGATATTGGACTGTCGTTGCTCGGGTCTTCAGCGCTTTCTGATTCCTTTTTTATTAGTAGTTTGATGTATGCTGATTTTAAGTCGGACGGTACGATTCATCTTTTGAGTGATAGGTTCATTAGGTTCGGGAAAAGTGTCGCTGGGGTTCTGTGGCTGAGGATTTCTTTGAAGATGTCAGGGGGGCATTGCCCCATTGTGGTTCTGCAAGGTTGGTGTTCTTGATCAGTGAGGCAATGGCTTATTCTGTAATTGGTTTTAGGTAGGTGAGCTTTGCTTTAGTCTGTGTTTCGCCCAGGGTCTGTTGTTCGATGGTTGTGGTTGTTTTAGCTAGGGTTGTGTTGATGGTCTGCTGGATTGTTTCTATTTTTGATCTCAATTGGTTGGTGATGTTGTCACAAAGTACTTGTGTCAGGATGATGGAGTTCTTGCAGGATGAGGTTTGCTTTTCTCTTTGATTATTTTGAAGAGTTCTTTTTCGTGGATTGTTTTCTGATTCTATTCTTGTGGCCTAATAGTATTTTTTTCCTTTGAGGACTGTTGATTTATATAGTCTGAGATGTCTTTAACTTTTTATTTTGTTTTGTCGGTCCTATTGTTCTATTTTTTTCCATTTTGCAGTGGTTGTTTTTAAGTTCTTTCAGTTCTTCTGTGAACCATTTTGCCACCAGTTTTCATTGGTGTTTTCTTGCTGGCATGGAATATATCCTTTCCAGTCAGTAGGCGGGTTTGGAGTGTGATGTAGAATGGGTTCAAGTAATGGTCGCTCCATGCCATTGGTGAGGTGGCGCAGATGTGCAAAGTCCTTCTCTGCAGAAAATTGCATCCAAGGTGTGTCCGGTGTAGTGAGTTGGTCCATTTAGTATTTGCTTGAAATACAATGTTTGCAGAAGTGCACATACCAAGTTTGCTTTGGGTTTTGTTTTCTTTTTCTAACCAGATGTTGAAGTCTCCAAGTAAGTTTGGTGTGGTAGGTTGATAAAATGGCAGAGGCAGCTAATTTTGTTGCGAAGATGGGGTTATATGATGGTGGTCTGTAGATCAGGAGGACTACTATGTTGGTTTGGTCATTGAGTTTGGTCTTGATGAGGTGGAATTCACAGTCTTCTATGTCGGTTGGGATGAGTTGAGACTGTAAGGATATATATGGGGTTTTTATTGCCAGTATGCAATATGCAATATCAAAATGCAGCCAGGCCCAGTTGTTCAAACTGCAGGCATTATTTTTAAAAGCAACTAGTCTGTGGGCAGTATGCAATATCTAAATACAGCCATTTCAAAATAGATGCACAATAGGTGCACAGCAGTTTTCAGTAACAGCCAGCAGGCAATTCTTCAGAACATTTAGTAAAAAAGAGTTTTAGCACATTGTGCTGTAATTTTAAAATGAAGTGGTGCACATTTTTATAATTTGGATGTTTTCATGTGTGCAAGCTGCATTAGAAATACATAACTAATTAACCTTGTACTAACTGCCTTACTAATATATTAATTTCAACTCCTCTAACATTATTAATGCAGTTTTTGTGCACAAAGAAATGCATCCTATATTTTTACATGCACGGTTTGAAATTCACTTTATTTTCTATGAAGAGATGCACAGTCAGGTAATGTGAGTGTTTTTTGTTGTTTTGGAGAGCAGAAATATGCCCCAGCAGGAACAGAAAATGAAACAGTTATTTTGCAGGGCTGAAGTCTTCATCATTCTAAACAGGTGAAGAAATAATACAGCACATTCTTTTATTCTGATTGGTAGGGATTGTAGGTGCATGATCCACGTCAATAGAGGGCTGACCTAGTGGTGATAAGCAGGAGGAGTTTTCTTAAGGAATAACCAGGGGGAAGCATTCAGATCGTGCTGGGACAGACAGACAGGCAGTGCTACATAATAAATGCTGCTGGACTCCATGTGGGTGTGAGCATTAGCTACAAACTTAACAGCTGGCAGCTCCCCACACATGCGAAGGAGTTCTTGGCACTGGGTTTGCAAAGCAGCAAGGTCGTACGGAGAAAATCCTGACAACGAGAGTTTTGGACTTCACTGGCCTGGGTGAGTTAGTGCCAAGTGAGGAAAAAGAATGAATGGGATGACATAATGGGTTGGCAGTGCAGGGAGTTGCATTGGCGATGCTGTGATATGATGTGGTAAGATGTATTTCTGTTTATATTTTTTATAATAATACAGAGTGTAAAAAAATAACAAAGGCTGGTATATTTGTGTAATTCATGTGTCTGTGAATCTTTTCTATACAGGGGAATCACAAGGGTTTGATGTTTATACCGGAGCGGTAAAGCATTTGCTAATCTACCACTGTAGCTAAAATAGCAAATAAGCAAAAGTGAATAAATACCTGCAAGTTAGGAAGGTGTGTGTAAGTGTTGTGAGTGATTCCTTCTTTGCATGCTGAAAAGAAGGCAGTGTCAGATGAGACACATAGATTACTGGCTGTTCATATGCCAGTAATGCTAGTCACAAACCATAGGTGGCATTGTGAATAAACTCATTGGGTTCCCTGAAGTGTGATAGGTTTGGGGGTTTTTTACAGGCACCAAAAGACATTCTAGTAGAGAAGAAAGGTTTGTTTTATGATGGGGTTGTAGTCTAAAAAAAACATGCTCACCACTATACCACAAAAATAAGGTCATTCTGAAAATACCACAAAGTAAGATACCACTACACAAAATTACCACCAACACAAGCTAATATTATATTATCACCAAAATAGAGTAATACTAAACCATCTCTAAATGTAAGACCAGTTAACCGCCAGTTTTCCACCAAAATATCACGGTAAGAAAATACTGCCAAATCCCAAATTGACCCCAATAAGACAAAACCTCCTACAAAACACTTGGATGTCTTCTTTGTGTATGATTGAGACTCTGCCTCCTCTTTGGTTTTCTCTGTTGGCATGTATTAATGTAAAGTTGTCTGGTGTTGCTTCATTCGCAATAGCTTCGTAGTTGTCCAATAACGTTATGACGTTATGCTCAAATGATACACTCCCAGACAAAAACAAACGAATTGACGTCTGCATATATAAAAAAAGAATCACTCTTCACTACTGTCTAGCAGTGATACAAAACAAAACACTTGTTTTTATATTCAGAATAAATGAAAACATCGACCTTGATGCTTTTATATGCTGAGAGACATTTCAGAAATGCTGCCTTTTATTTTTGCTCGATGCAATTGACTCCCGCGATATTACCGGGAGAAGCTGCAAAAGAAAGAAATCAAAATGCTATTTGGAGGAGGACAAGGGATGCCATCACATTTTGGAATGACTCCCCCATGACCTTATAGAGTCTAATAACGTTCTCGACTTCAGAAAGAGACTCATAAACACTTCTGTTTCTGTAGTCACTCCTATGGGAACACTGATTGTTTTGAATGGCAGTGCTTAGAGGCCCTGGGCATATGCGTTATATAAATACCAATAGGTATAGAAATCCCATCAGGCTACAGGTTTGGAGTGGGAAAGAAGACACCATGTGATGTTGGGGATTTGGTGGGTTGAGGAGCCAGTTACGTGTAGAACGTGTTTGGCTTATCAGGGGAAGAACACAGAATCTCACACAATTCTATGTGCACATGTTGTGTGTAGTAAGCATGTGTGTATTGGGTGCATGTTTCGTAGTAGTATTTTATTAGTGTTCATATGCACAGTGTTAATATCACAATTTTATGTGTCGTTTTCTTTTCTCTTCTTTTTTTTTTGTTCCAGATAAATAGCATACAGTACAGGTGACAATGGGCATCCTTGCTTTGTGCTCTGTCCCAGTGTTACTTTTCCTGATATTGTCTCATTAAGAGTGATAGGCATTGTTGGGGAATTATAAAACGCTCATACTATTTGCAAAAATTCCATCCCGAACCCCATGTGTTTCAGAATCTTGAACAGAAGAGACCATTGAACCCTGGTGAAGGCTTTTTCTGCATCCAATGACACTAGCATTTGTAGTTATCCCTGTTTTCTCTATTAGGTGACAGATTCTGCAGGCATTATCGAATGTCTGTCTCAATTGAATGAAGCCCTTGCAGTGTTGGATCCTTGCCTTGTTTATGGAAGACCACTAGTTTCGCCTCGTTCATTGTTGGCATGATTTTACCCATTATCTGAAATGTGTTCATAAGGTTTGGGGTTAGGGTCTCTGTAGGAGATTTTCTACTTTTTCCTTTTAACTGGGGTGTTGAGTCCCCTTACATTGTAGGTGAGTAGTTTTAGGTCTTTCATCTGACTAGTCCCCGTCCCCTCTTCTGCCACATTATGTGATATCGGGCCCTATGTGCCCACTTCTGGAGCCCCCGCCTCTCCTGCCCATATCCTTCTCCCTCTTCCCCAACTTGAAATGTTAACACCCAACATAATGTCTCCCTCTCCCCTCCATCCCTTTCCCTGGAGTGAGCACAGGTTCCTATGATTGCTCCGATGATGTGTCCATCGCGCCTATCTCTCGTGACTTCCCAGAAAGTCTCTGCGGGAAATGCTAAACCCCACTATGGATTCCATGTTGGGCCCTCACCTCCCCTCCCTTGGACACTGCTCATATTAGCGTGACCGTGTCATGGCCACATCGCCAAGGTGTATTCCTTGTCCGTTACCCCTGGCCTTTGTCCTGTTTATTTCTAGCGATCTTGTGTACGGCCTCTTGTTCCTCCCTCATGTCCTGCTTCCACTTTTGACCTTCTTCCTCACGTTTTTCCAATCCCATGGGTTTCTGAGGCCACTCTCTGCTTTGTGTTGGTCTTCACTGGATTCTTCACTTTTGCCTTGTAGAGTCAGGATCTGCTCTCATTCTTCGTAGGTTGTGATTCTTCCCATGAGACGATTAGTCCAAAAGGAAATTTCCATTTGTATTTTATTTGTTTCGCCACCAGAAATGTCAATACTGGGCCCATCCGCCTTCTCTTTTGGAATGTAGAATGTTCTAGGTCCTGGAAAGGTTGTACTTTGTTACCATTTCTTCGCACCTGACCCACTATCCTCACTTTCCGCTGGATCTGCTATTTCTGTGAATATTATGTTTCTGCTACTAGCACATCTCTCGGGCGTGTGTCCGGTTCTCCCATTCTGCATGGGCCCACTCGATGTATCCTGTCCACCTGGACCTCTTCCTCCATATTGTCTGCCAGGAAGTTTACAAAGAGTTGCTGAACTGTACCCCTCAGATCTTTATCTATGACTGATTCAGCTACATTTTTGATTCCAGTGTTTGACCTTCAAGATCTGTTTTCCAGGTCCTCGCACTTGATTTCTAGTTTGTGTGATACGTGCACAAGATGTTCCAGAGATTCATTGCTTTTCTGCCTTTCCTCCTTGTTGTTTTGAACCACCTTTTCCAGAGTATCAGTTCTTTCTTCTAGTTTTGCTATGTTGGTTCTCAGTGCCCAAACAGTCAGTTTCATTTCTTCCTTTAGGGACTCAAATGTTGTCTGAAACAAGGTCATAAATTGGTCTTAAAATTCTTTGAACCAGCTCTTCATGTGTTCCTTACAAAGTGCCCTTGCTCCTTCTTCACTGGCCGGTGGTTTTGGCAAGCTTTAGGCAGTCCCCCCTTTTTTGGGTTGTGGTGTATTACCTGTGGCCCACAGTTGCTTGATGCTCGTTTCCAATCTTGCTTGATGGGGCAGTTGGGTGGCCAGTGCCGCTTTTCCCCCTTGTTTTGGACATATGAGCACCATCGAGGGTACCATTACTTGCCCCTCCTGCATGCACTCAAGCCGCGTCTTGGCTCCGGTTTTGTGTCTCGGATCGTTGTTCGGCTTTTTTGAATCAGTTATATGTAGGTGTGTTCCCTTATATGAGTTTCTGTGGGCTTCGACGAGCGGGCGGTCTTTTCTTCACATTCCTTCTCTGTATTGTTGCTTGGCCAGCTCACCATGACTCAGTTCAGTGGTGCAGGTTCCCCGTTGGCTTCTGTTGTTTCTGCAGGGTCTGAGCCGCCCGGTCTGTATCGTCAGAGTGCCCCTATAGGCTTTTCTCCCTCTTGTCAGTCTCGTTATGTGCCTTTCCTTCTGGTTGGGCCTACCACCCCCTTCCTACTGCGGGGGCTTGCTTCTTGCCGGGGGCCATTCTGCACTCTATCCCTCACCATCCAGCCCTTTGTTACCTGGATCATTGCTCTGCGTGTTCCGTTATCGCAGGGAGGTGATGATTTCTTTTGCCACGTTGCTTTATTGATAGCTTTTACTGTGGCCCGGTCGGGAGAGGCGCTCACACACGTCCTACTCCGTCGGTGCCATCTTGGAATCAATGTGTAGGGTTTTAGTATAAAATGTACCTCCATTCTGTTCATGCATTGTATGCCTCCTAAAGTGTACATTTTCATATAAAAAGGGTACATTTTTGAATGAAAGTGTTCCTTTTATTTATGAAAATTGTACTTTTTTGTATGAAAAGTGGACATGTATTCTATCACTTTAAAACAGATGAATCCATGAACTGTGAAACGAATGTGCTCCGTCTGCAACTCGTATGAATACTGTATATTTATTCCATCACCTTAAAACTGACATCAAAGTCAACTAAGACTTACCTTTGAAGCACGTTTTTAGATTGTGTGCTCTACAAACTGTTCATTGTGTAATGTGCGAACTGTAAAACTCATACACTCTTCGTACTGTTCATGGGAAATATGCACATTCGTTTTGCAAATAGGTCATATATAGATATATTTCAAACATTAATATTTAAAAATTGGCCAAGTCCATTTTCATTGTAAAAAAATAGGAAAATCGAAGTGCCAAGTTTTGAGATATTTGAGCTGACATTTTTTATCTATGGGGAAACCTCATGTTAAAAGCTGTTCAAAAGCGATCAAAGTAAATATGTTTAAAATTTTGAAGCTGTAGCTGTACAAATCTGAAATTTTGCCTGCATAGGCGGATGCCTCGAAATATTCCTCTCGAATATTGCCAGATATTTTCATTCAAGCGTTTCAATGTTTTTGATGAAAGTCCTTTTTCTGAAACTCCATAGAGACTTACAGGCTGATTCATGGAAGTTGTGTGCCGAAAAACGGGGATTTGTGCGCCATTCTGCCCGCAAATCCCTGTTAAACAAATGGAGATTTGCGGGTAGAATTGGCGCACAAATCCCCCTTTTTCGGCGCACAACTTCCATGAATCAGCCTGTTTGTCTTAGCCTTAACTATGCCTTGTGCCAGCGCCAAAGGACAATAACATTTTTTGCACTGATACATATAAATTAGATATGCTGAATTATATCCCTAACAATCTCGACAAACTTTGCTTACTATTTGCAACAATGTTTCTAGAGCACAGTCAAAACGGCAATGTGCCTAATGCCTGTATGTGATGGGGCAAGTTCATCCACCATTGCAGATCCGTGTATCATAGGTTTCTCTTTGGACCGATGCTCAATGTGTCTCTTTAATTCTTAAGTAGGTTCATAAGAATACACACTGTGCTGTGTTTCTGAAAAAAAGCTCTTTCAAAGGTGGAGCACTGCCTGTGGGCTGTTCACACAAGAAGAACCTGTCCCGCAAGCTCCCTCCAGAAACATGATATGCATGCAACAGTGACATTAATCCTACACCATCTGCTTTTAGCCGTCTCTTCATCTTTCACAGAAATAACAGCGAGCACAAAAACACAAAGAGATAAAAGGATCCGCTCTTCAGTCTTCCAAAATAAAGCAAAGGAGGGGGGTCGCATGTGAGACCACAAACAGGAGGGAAGGAAGCGGAAGATGTGTTTGGAGAACAAGAAAACGTAGTGCAGCCATGGCAACGTGTCCTCCTGGCTCCTTCAACCATCATTGGCACTGCAATTGAAATGAAGAGGCGACAGTACGGGATATTAAAAGTAATTTTGTTGGACAGCAAGTCCCGCGAATGTCATTGACCTAATATGACAGTTTCTAGTTGTATTACATTTTCGAGAGACAACGCTCCCTTGTTAGTTTTGGCTGTGTAGTGGTGCAATCACCAATTGTCAAATGTCATATACTTGGTAGTGGCCTGAGGCAATCAATTAGACACAGATGTGCACACCAAACATGCCATGCTGTGTGCATATAGCTGTATGGAAAGTATTGTTGAAAGGATGTGAACTCAATTGCTTGCTGTTAAGGTCATGCTTCGATAGGTAGTGGTTGTGTGTGAGCAGGTTGTGCCCCTTTCAGCATAAAAGTGGCAAGCAACAACACAAAAGGTGCTTGTATTGGCTTAGTACATATATTGCTATATGTCTTTACCACCACGTTGATATAAATCTGGATTGTGCATCTGCATCCATGCCTTCTGTCCGACTTCACCCATGCCACACTTTCACTTGCACATGAGAGATACTGGAGATACTTTTATTTCATTTTGGCAACACATGTTCGCCAGATGGGTTAATACGTTCACAGCATCTATTTGTTCAGTGAAAAAAGTGGTTCAGAGAGGGTTAAGCTGATAAGATTTAACGCGACAAACCCCTGAAATTCGGCAATCACATTTTGAGCAAGTCTACCTTATGTATGCACCTCCTTCTGCGCAGCGCATGACCACCACAATGATGATATCACAGATAATATCACTGATGACATCACTGGTGACATCAATAGTTGCATTATGCATGACATCACTGATGAGATCACTGATGTCACTAATGACATCAAACATGAATTCACGGATATGTTATGTTAACGAACATTTGTATTGCGCCTTTCACTATTGGCATGTTTTCAATGCGCTGTAGGTTGAACACCCTCAGGTACTGGAGTCCAGGTAAGTGGAGATAGTCAGAACAGTAAATAGTGCGTGTGTGCACTGTGTATGTGTGCAGCTAGACCACATTTTCGTGGTGGATAGCTGCACTCTAATGCTGGAAGTAGTGTTCAGGGTATGTGGGATAGGTAGTATGTGTGCAGCTAGGCCGAATTGTCATGGGGGTAACTGCATTCTAGCAAAGATGGTGCTGGTGTGTGAGATTATGTGTGCAGTTAGGCCAAATTAATCGTGGGGGGTATCTGCATTCTAGTGTTGTAGGTGCTGAGCAGAGAGCCAGGGCAGTGGGAGGTATGTGCAAGTGCCTTTATTTATTTATTGTTAATGTGATACAGTTTTTTTAACAAAGAAAGAACTTTACACGTGAATCAATAACAAATCATAATTCATACATAAACATATTCCAAAATACATTAAAAAATATATATATATACTTAAAACTAAAAACATATATAAAAGAGGAAATAACAAAGAAAAATACCCTTTTGCGCATATATGAATAGATGTCAATTCAGTTTCAGCCCCAATTATGTATTATCTATTATGGTTACCCTCCTCAGGGAAATTGTTTAGCAGTGTAGTTCAATATGAAGAATTAGAAAGAATGAGTCAGATAATTTCAATACATCAATCCATTGAAGTTTTACCCTATTGAACATTATTATTGAGAAGTCGATCGGCATTTAACCACACTCTATATAATGACAAATGAAGACTGGGACTGAGAGTATTTAATCACAACTGCCAGAACCCCTTATCCCCAATATAATTTAAATTGTGGACATGTCTGTCATAGTGTTTGATAAATATAGGAAACATCATTGTACATTTTGTTAGGATATGTCTCGCTGTTTCAGGTTCAGCTTGCTTAGTACATATTCCAGAGAAGCAATCTTTTTTAGATATTGATCTCTCATGGCCAATGGCAGCTAGTAGTGGTAGATGGTTAATGCACATGAGAAGTAAAAAGTGTCTTAAATTTACAGAAGGGCATAAGTTCAAATATTTCTGGGCCTTTCTATAGGTGTATAGCATATGAGGGACAGAGCCATAACTTTTCAAATTCTCTAAATGAGCAAAATTGTTCTGCCAATCCCATAAGTCCAAACAATGTCCTAATTGGTGTTTCTGAAGTTCAAAATTGTCCCGCCAATTTGGGGACCAATCTATAGCTTTAAATAATGCAGCCATATCAGTTGCAAATTTGATTTGTTTATTACTACGGATTTCTTCCTCAATACATTTCAATAAGGGATTAGCAGACATATTGCAAATTTTAACTTATAATTCAGCCCTTTTTTTCCATACCACAGATTTCAGAGATAAAATCCCCAGCTCCAATCTCAGGATAGCCATGAGAATGCTCTGGGGGAGCCCAAGGAGCCTCCTCCAGAACTTCCCCTCAATGATCTGTAGCCATTCTAAGTTCATGTTGGTCAGAGACTCAAGGCCATACGTTATCATGGGGACCAAACACTGGATGTACAGTTGGCGCGCCCCAGGTGGAATATCCACTCCGAGTGCGCGTAAATTGACAGATCATAGTAGTTAACTGAGCGGCCTTGATTTTCCAGACTTGCTGACACAATTCACAGTCGCCTTCGTTGTCAAATTCAATACCCAGATATTTATATGCATGGGTATATTGAATCCTGACAGATTTTATATACATACATGGACGGGCAACCTTTTCATGTGAGTACAATAATATTTCCGTCTCATTTTGATTGATGATAAGTTCATTTATACCCGCGTATTCCCACAGCCGCAAGTGCCTTTGGAGTTGGAAGGAGGCCTCCCTGTCCCTGATTGTCTCCCTCCACCTACTGCATTAACTATGCTCCCCTTTATGGGTGTCTGGTGCGTCTGGACTCTCTAAGTCTGTTATGATCTATTCTGAACTCTACGATACCGCTGCTATGATTCATTGCTTTTTTGAAATATGACAGCTCTGCTTTGTTACATCTCATATATGTACATATGTCATAATTACACAGTACATTTTAGTCTGCCCTTGTTTCTTTAAAGCTTCGGGCATGGCCATTGTACATGTTGCCAATAGGTTTCTTTGTGGCCCACTAGCCAGGGCCTTGGGCCATGGTCATTTTCCACATGTTGCTCCAATACCTTTCTTGGGGCCCACTATATCTCATCAGCGATGTTAGGTATGAAGTTCTTATTGATGTCACCAGTTATGTCATCTGTGATGTCATCATTGTGGTCATACGCTGAGCAACAGGGGGCACATAGTTGAGGTGGACTTTCTCAAAAAGAGTTTCAAGGCTTTTGTTGCATTAAATCTGATCACCTTAAATCTCTCAACCACGTTTTGTTCACTAAATTTCAAGGGTTTTGTTATACTATGGTTACTTTGGATCTTCTAGTCATGGCCTTCAACCATGGCCAGTGGCCCCGGGTTTCAGCCTTGACCATTGTACATGTTGCACCAATGGGTTTCTTTGTGGCCCACTAGCCATGGCACTCGGCCGTGGCTCTGTACATGTTGCACCAATAGGTTTCTTTGAGACCCACTTTGGTCGTGGCCATTGTACATGTTGCACCAATAGGTTTCTTTGGGGTCAACTAGCCATGGACTTTGCCACAGAGACTCATTACTCCCTGCCAAGTAGATGTGATCACTGTAGGTGTAAAAGTTATTTTGTTTAACTCTTTTCCAATTCCTCCAGTATCCCCCTGATATTACCCTGATGATGTAATGAACTGCACATGCAGCGGCATTGAACTAACCATACCCATGGTATTCCCCCGGTATTCCCCCAATAATGTGAAAACGCTTGAAAAATCAAAAATTCTTCCCTGTCCTCACAGTTACTGACCAAGTGCTCCCTCTCTCCCATAGGTTGCTTTTTCCATCCGTAGCCCTCTCCCGCTAACCCCTATCACTCGTCTTTTCATGTGACACAATTCATTACGAGAATTCCCCTGGTATTACCTCAATAATGCAAAAACGCACAAACTTTAACTGGCTCCCCAGACCACCCCAATGCCCCAACTTCACCTGAATTCCTCATTCCCCCTCTGCACCTCCAGCCTAATGCAACTTCATCCTTTGATGTCCTCCAAATAGCGGTTGTTGCACTTTTCATTGTCACATTCCACTGTTGTTACTGCAGTTAACGCTCCCTTCGAGTTAAAGAAAATGGCAGCATTTCATTTCCTAAGTCTCTCTGCTGCAAAGCACAATGGGAGCACAATGGGAGATATAGCAACATTTTTGGGAGAAGGGCGCACTCCTTTACCCATCAAATATTTAAAAAAAATAAAAATAACCTCCAAACCTGACCCAGAAATTAAGTCAATGCTCCGTGCCTAAGTTGCTTGTTATTTGGTCAAAATTCATCCAGCGTTTTTTCTGCTATCGGCTTGACAACATTTGGACGTTTTTTTCTATGTATGATAAAATAAATTGTAGTAGGCCAAAAACAAGTTTTTTGTTGCTTTTTTAATAATGTTTTCATTTTTAGCAAATCGTTCCCATAATTTTAAGCAGGGGCAGGCCTTGACAAACATTCTGTTAGGACAATCTCAGCCAAACCCATCCAACAAGTCAAAAGTTATTAGTAATATAATTTACGGATTATGTTATCGCACCGGGAAGAGTACTGTAAAGTACCAGATTGCGACCGGCAGAACTCTATGTGCTCCCGCGCCTGAAACTTATTTTGGAATTAATCTGCTGTACTTCTTCATCCTAGCTTTGCACAGACCACGTCCATTTCCCAGCAGTCTCCATCAAAATAAGTCCGGCACACGCACCAGCACGCACGCACCACCAAGAGTGGAGTAAAGTACCAGACTGCGACCTGCAGAACTCTATGTGCTCCCGTGCCTGAGACTTATTTTGAAATTAATCTGCTGGACAACTTCAGCGTAGGTCTGCAGCCTGGAAACCTGTACTGGAACAACGTACAGTGGACTTTTGTTTACTCCTACCCAGTTAATATATATTTTTGTGTAATTATATTTTAGCAGCTTTGCACAGAGCACGCTCATTTCCCAGCAGCCTCCTTCAAAATCAGCCTGGCACGTGCACCAGCATGTGCGCACCGCGAAGAGAACCATAGAGTACCAGACTGCAGACTGCAGCACTACAGTTCTGCAGGTGGGTCTCTACAAATCGTTGCAAAAGCTGTTTGTATCCCTGAACGAGGTGAAGCCACTCTTCTGACACTTTTCCAGCTTGTCTCTCGTAGGAAGTTTCCCAGCATTTTGTTTTTGAAATCCCCTCATGACTGCATATAGGCTTACATCAGGAATGCCTTTGCCTCCGTGGCATCCTATGCCAGCGCGTTTGAACACAATGGTTGCAGCTTCCGAGTCTCACTCGACATCCCATTCGAATCATAATCTACCTCCGAAACAGCAGCATATCGTCTCTGCTCTTCAATTTGATATGAGACCTTCTTTGCCGCCAACACGTATGCAAAATGCAAACATGCTGAATGAAGCCTTGAGGATGGCTTACCCTTTTAACAATGAGACCCTAGCGAAATCCTCTACCCATGTTCTATCTGAATCTACCATGCAAAAATGCGCCGCTTTCCAAGTTACTAGCGACGCAATTGATACTTTTTTCATCCCTCCACACTCAGCTATTAAAACAGCAGATAAAAAATATCAGCAATGGTCCTCCAATTTGACTCAACTCTCATTCCCCCGTTATATTCCCAAGTAGCTCAACAGGGTCATACTTCGACCATGCCACCTAGGGCGAATGAAGAGCAAAACATCCCTGACCGTTACCAAACAAATGGTCCCTCAGATGATGCTTTTGCTGAGAACAATAGGACTGAAAACTCCTTATCTAGATTATCTGGATCACCTACCCTATTTTCTGTAGAACAAAGCAATAATCACAAATTGGCTATGGAGTCTTCCTTAGTAGCCTCATTTAACAAACCTACCCCAAGACCCTCCTTTGGCTTTCCATCAATGAATTTTACCAATCTAGATGTGGCCCTTGTAACTATAAACACAAGCATTTTTACACTGGCTAAACTCTATGAAGGATTTGACCACAAGGTAGCTGCTCAAACAAATCTCCTACTTACTCTCACGAACAAACTCGATTTGTTGGTCTGGAACCTCCTGCTATGGCTGGAATCTGCTCCCTTGCAACCCAGCTATAGCGACAAAGAGGCAACGCTCTCTGTGAGGACGGATGAGGTAATGGAGCTAAATCTAACTCACATGGACCACCCTATTGAAACTAACGCCTCCAACATTGTGTTAGTAGAGACCCCTCTTCTTTTCCTTCTGATCCTGCTCCACTGAAGATTATTCTTCTAAACGTCCCTTTACGATGTTTTTTGTCTGGGCAAAATAATAGAAAAAAAAAGCGAAATCGAAAGAGAGTTTCTAATCCAATTGAGCAACCTGCTCTCCAAAAAAAGTTTAAAAAAACAAAAAACATGTCTATGCCAAATAAATCGAATGGTAAATCCAAATTGAAAGCTTTTGTAGCGAACATTGGCAAAGAAAAAGATTTGGTTGTAACATGTCTTGAGGAATCCTCCTGAATGTTCCCCAGAACAACTGGAATCCAAGGGAACATACCTTTGCAACCCATCCCTCCTTCACCCAAGCCGGGGTCACCTTAAAGTAAACCAGACCTATGCCATGTACCTTTAAATGGTCAAAACACAAATTCTGCATCTGTAAACTCGCTCATCGAATGTGCGGAAATTGCAGCTGTTGACTTAATGAACCTGTCAGTGTACTCAACACATTATTTACCTATCACGGAAGTGGTTCATCAGAACCTGCACTCCAATCAAGCAAATACCAATAAATTTAAACAAACTTTCTGTGTGAATCTAAATGTGGATGTCTCTACATTCAAAAGGTTAAATTAGAAAAGAACAGATGCTCTATCAGCAAATTCGGTCAATGAAATAAATCGGTCCATTATTGACCCTGAACTGCAAAACAATTCTTTGAACCCAATACTTGGAGTGAATTCCTTCGTTCTAGTAAATAGTCTTAATGAAACTGTATCTGCTATTCCTGCAAATTCAGGCTGACATAGTGAAGACCAGAGATTTCCAGCCCTCCCATCGGTTAGGCTAGAAAATGAAATCATAATAGCAACAATGATTGATATGTTATATGAAGATCCATACCCTAATTGGGAAACAATTCTAACCATACTACACTCCATTCCCTCATTACATCTTATTCAAATCGAGTGACATAGCCTTTATTAGATATCTCGTACCAACAAATCATGATACAGTAGAGATTATAATCCCTTCAAGAATGATAAAAAATCTGATTTGGCATGAGAGACCAACCCTACTTAATTTGGGATTAAAATTTGAAGCCATTAAACCAAAGGCCCCACCTGAACAGTCAGCAGCAAAATTGATGAGACCGTCAACTGTTAACGATCAGGTTAATATAAATATACAACACTGTTGCAAGTGTAGTACTGGATTCCAACAAGCTAACCGAGAACCAATGCTGCCTCAAAACAAATCCAAATGGACATGGATCTCCAAGGCTCCAAACTCACTTGATAGACCCACAATTTAGCATGAAACCTCCAATCTAACTCACGCATGCTCTATGGTCTGTTGGAATACAAGATGATCAATCACCTTCTAAGTAAGCTATCTCAAGATATTAACACATTTTATATAGCTTTATTTCAGGAAACATGGATGACAAGCACTCCAATATGGGTTGATCATCAAATTGCAATTATTCTAGCTACAAAACCTGCTATGGGCTGGCCGACATCAGGCCTCCTAGTGGCTGTAAGAACAGATTCCAAAATCAATCTGTCCTCCTGGCTATCTCCAGATCCAAGCATTCAGGCTGTCAAAATGTCCAATTCTAATTCTCATCATCCATTTTTCCCAGTAACAGTTATTGTTAACATCTACTGGAATCCTCTTGCATCAAATTAATCCACATTCCTTTCCAAAATAGAAACAATTCTTGACCTCATTGCTTTAGAAACTTCAAATCAAAAAGCGATTATCGCTGGCGAATTCAACATGAGACACTTCAAAACCAATTAAATTTCAAGCTATTGAATGGCAAGCATTAATGAAAACTAGGCACATGTCCATGCTCAATGGGTCAAAAACTGAAGACCTTCTCCCTGCAGCCACATGGTCAAGAGGCACAACCTCATCGACCCTAGATTATGTTTTCATTTCAGATAAGTCCAACAAATGTATATCTTCCTTTTAAGTGGTTCCAACTTCAGCTAGTCACCACAATAATCTTACAATTAAATAGCTTCTGCATCGGGTAGTCAGTTCAACACAGTATTCTCATGTGATCCAATCTAATAACAAGAACAATAGCCTCAAATCGTTTCCAACTGTCACAATCACACCTTAAAAGGGAAGAGAGCTTGACACTCTCTCCCGAACCACAGAAGCTGAATGAATCGACCCCTCGCACCGTGGTTGGCACAGGTACCTGTTTGTATATATACAGGACACCACGTGGCAGCCAATGGGGGAAGAGGGATTAGGGAGAGGTTGTGGATAGAGTAGGGAATTAGGAACACCGGAAAAAGGGATTAGGGAACACCTAGTTTGGATAGGAATGGGGAAGCACAGGGTAAAAACCTGACTACGCAAAGGAATAAACCCTTCTGTCACACTAATCCGTACTTGCTTCCTCGCACACATGCAAGTCACATAAAACCTACTCCCTGCTTTTGACTTACTTAGGTACACCTTAATACATGCACCACCTCACATGAACACATAGAGAGCAATAAGTTTTCAAGCGGAATGAAAACAAACAAGAGGATAATATCCCTGCATGAAAAGACAAAACACATGGCCCTTTGGGCAAAGCTGCAGAAGCACATGAAAATACCCAAAAGTTAGCACTCTGTATATAGTCCTAGTTAGCAACACTAGAACCATAGCCCACAACTTGATACATGTCACCTAGGGGCATATTTGCTGAGCCCAGGATTGCGCAACCTTCCCCATGCCAAGTGCATACACGTTATCAAAGAAGGATCAGTGTGTTCACCAAGGTTCAAAAACGTTTTCCTCTTAGCACGTGTGATTCAATAGGAAAACCTTGTGTTCAAAAATGCATTGGTAATTGCTTCCCAAACATACACTTTAACTGGAAAACTTGTAAGCAATAAATCACAGTGTCATGCCCGCTCCCAGTTAGCACTTAGCTTTAGCCCAGGAGCCCCTTGGGACTACCTGGAGGAAGAAGGCGCAGCATAAGTTAACAGCCCAGCATCGTTTTCACTCTCCGACCTGCGTGCCCCTCCGGTCTGTAATTCATCAAGCCATCATGTTGGAATCTTGCAAAGCAAAACCTCCTCCGTCCTCCTCACACACCAAAATAAGCCGCACCCGTCTTGCGCCATTGCCGGCTGATAAGCCCTTCCTGATTGAGTTCAGCTGGAAAAGCGTGTGGAAGACAGGACTACAATGGGCCCATGGGCTGCTGGGAATTGAAGTCTCTGCCCCTGTAGCTTTCATATCGTGTTACTGCATGAACTGTAGCACCCCACACCTACCCCAACCTTTATTTCTGACACCATCAACAATAACAACTCTAAAAAATAGTATAATTACCACTGCACAAATGGCATCGATGATTGATAGAATGTACTAATCTGACCATATTCAATTACTTGCACAAGCTTCATCAACAAACCCGTCAATAGGACTAACCCACAAGCATAGATTTAACCCCTCGATTTTTGAACTCAAGAAAACTTACTGTAAGACTATGCAAACACTATGCCCAATAGCTCAGAAAGAGGAAAGGGCAAAAATAAGATCCAAATATAGAAACTCATCCAGTGCCATAGTAGAACTGCAAAAGCCAGATGATGCAGAGTAGATGCTAAATGCCCTAATGGTTAAATCAATGGGCGAGATATGGCAATTAATTAATGGGACTCCGAGCAACGCACAAAAAACCTCAGCGCTAAACTCAATCAGCGAAAGATCCTGGACTGACCATTTTCTAAAGCTACTAAATTCCTCAACCACTCACCCTCAAACTATCTTTAATTTCAGTTCCTGACCGTAACTTGTTAGTATTGGATTAAGTAGACATCTTAATAATATTAAAGAAGCTCAGCAACTCCAGAGCTCGTGGACCTGATAATCTCACAAAGGCCATTATTAAAAAGCACCCAGAACTCTGGGTTGAGGTCCTAGAAATGCATTTCAAACAAATAATCTCATCAAAAAAGATTCCACCCTCATGCAACAAGCCATCGTCAAACCAATATTTAAAAAAGGTGATAGGCATGACCCTAATAACTATAGACCAATAGCTCTATTAGATGCCCCGGGTAAATTAATGGCAAAACTAATCCTGCATGACTTTTTAAATGGACATTGGACCATGGAATAATTGATAAACAGCAATCGTGCTTCCTTCCAGATATTGGTACGATTTTCAATTTAATGATTTTAGCACCTATAAAGAAACAAGCCCTCTCAAAAAAAACAACCAGTATTTTTAGCGCTTATTGATTTTAAACAAGCCTTTAGCTCGGTTCAAGAGAAATTTTATGATATGATAGGTTATTCATAACACGCTTAATACCCAGAGGTTTCTAAGCGCAGACCCAGGGATCGAACCTGTGTTGCTTGTGTCATCTTGCTTCCAAGGCGAGCATGTTGCCACTGAGCTATCCTCCTGAGACAAGCTTTTAACTGGTTTGAAGCTTTTAACTAGTTTGTGTCCTCCATACATATTACATTTTATACATCAGTTTTATTCAAAGACCTCAATCAGAGTAAAGCTTACAACAATAGGACTTTTAACAAACCCAATACAAACTGGTTTCGGACAAAACAAGGTTGTCCATTTGCATAGTTTTTATTCAATTTTTACATTAGTGATATATACAAAGACTTAAACTCTATTCAGGTCTTTCTTCCAAGTCTTCACAAAACTCCTATACTGTATCTGGTATATGCGGATGACCTAGTTCTGTTTCATAGAACCCCAATTGGATTACAAAGAAAATTAACAGCTTTAGGTAACTACACAACAGTAAATCACTTAGTTATTGATGTCACTAAATCCAACATGCTAATATTCCTTCACGGGAAGGATATCGTTTCACCTGGACTATCCTAGATATTCCTGTATCACAAACGACTCAATATAAATATCTTGGAGTCAACATCAACACCAGTCCATCTGACCAGCCCTATAAATTAGATCTATGGAATAAAATGAAACTCCTGGCAATTCAAGGAAAATGTCTACAAAGAACGTTTGGAAAATTCTCTATAAAACCAGCCATCATTTTTTACAACCAAAAAGTAATCCCGAGTATCATTTATGGCAGTGAATCAAAAGCATTGAGTGACCCTCCAAAATGGGACTATGTAGAAGGCATTTTCGGGAAAACCAATTACTGCAGATCACTCTGATTCAGATAATACGATGTGGATTAGGTCATATAACCCTTAGGACTGTAGAAGTGTGGCATATGCTTGCGGCTTACAGAAACTGTAGCCTAACTACTAATGATGCCAACAACTTGTTCCCTCCTCTTAAACTGTTATTCAAATTGACGAAAGCTGGTCCTTTAGAAATTTAGAAAAAAGCTTGTCTGACGACTATGCTAAACGCTAACATTTCAATTGAGCTCCTTTTTCAAAACCCTGAGAAAGCAAAACTGAAACTTTATCTTTGGGACTGGATCGCCACCTGGGAGAAATGTTTACAATTCTCTGCTTTCAAATCTGGTGCTTTTGTTCAAAAAGCTATGAAACAATTACCACCATACTTGATAAAATTCCCAGACTATGAATTTGCGAACAATATACTTAGGATGAGATTCAACCTATGTCCCACTAAGGTGAAGTTAGCTTCCTATGCAAACACATCAAATACAGATATCACTTGTCGTTTTTGCAAATCAGGGTGTGATGAAACACTACAACACATATTGATGGACTGTCAAGCTCTAAAAGAGGAAAGGAAATCATATTTTTACAGATTCTTTATAGATATGACACTTTTAACTAAAGAGAGACTATGAATAGAAATGTTTAATGCATCCAAGGTCTCCTTAAATATAGCAACTGTTCAATTCCTCAATTACCTAAAACTGACCGGTGAAAGACGAATGGATACCACCATATAATAATTTGCACTTAAAGAACTCTGACTATATTGAAAACTGGACTATGGTATTTTAAAAGAGATGTATTTTAAAAGTATGCTTTTATATCAACACTCTCCATAGTTTTCTGATGCATTAGAAGTTCAAAAAAATGAGCGGAAACATGATATTAATAAAAGCCAATTTTTTGATTAAGAGGAGATGTAAATATGTTATTGTATTAACTTTTATCAGCCTATTAACAACTGTGTGAACTTGATGTGATTTTAAAATGTCTGTTTTAGAATGTATTTATCCAAGTTTTAACGCCAAATACATGTCATAGGAATGTTTCCAATAATATTCTACTTGTAGCTATAGGAAAGGTTATTTGAACCAGAACATTTTGAAACAATTTATGCTTTCCTATCTAATAGCCAGTAGAATTTTGCAAATTAACTAAAAGGTTAAAAACGACATGAAAAAATAAACAGCTATCGTAATAATCGTCCTAACTAATGTCTAGAAAAAGGCATCAATATGCACCGAAGAATTTATTGAGAACTGTTAAAAATGACTGTTAATGAAATATAAGTGTACTCATGCTGTCATACTTTAGTGAAAAAGTTGTAATTACAACTAAACCAATTCTAATAAATAAAATATTTACGGATTTCCTAGGGCTTATGTCACTTACCTTAACTATAGGGCTGCGGCCACCGCACTATAATATGTGTAAAAGTCGGAGAAAACAAACAATAAAATGTACTTCTGATATTTAACAAAAAAGGCAGATTAGAGATTTCAATCCTGTGCCAATGTAGCATGCCCCCACTTCTTTTATGACTCATTTAAACATATGTGGGGTCCACAGTACAATTAAAAGTTGCAATTTTCCAGAGATCCATGCACCATGTCTTCGAGAGGTTCCACAATATCATATACTCCTGAGATGATATCCTCAATTGGGCAGGTGGCCAGGAAAGACATGATGAACTACCTAGAAAGGTGCCCTGCAGGTTGACTGCTCCAATAGCACTGTCTGTGACCAGCAGTTAAAGGCGAGATATATCCACTGATATACTCAGCTCCTTATTATGAAAGGTTTTTCAAAAAGATTGAATGGAAGCTTGATCCTCTGTAAGCACATGTGAAGCAAGCATTGGCAAAACCAGTAGTTTGGGTTGTTGCCATTGTTCAGTGCAATTCACATTTACAGGCATGAAAATGTGTTGTCTCTATAAAGAGTGTCCCAGATGTAAGTTGTGAAAAGTACAAAAAACACATGAAGATCTATACAGCAGCAAGGGGTGATTGTTCAGTGTCAGGTGCCGGCAGGGTAGCCTCTGCGCTGTGCCCCTGTTCACTTCCACAGGGATGCAGGCCCGCTAGTGGGTGCCCACCACGCTGTGGCTCTATCCTTTTCCATGGGGAGGCGGGACCAAATAACATCATCACAGTGTCCCTATCCTACTGATGGCTTGAAACCCACCCTTCCACTACACTCACCAGGATCCTACCATGTAGTTCTACCCAAGTAGGAGAGCAGCACCAGTGCATATGCAGAATGGTGCCACATGTATTCAGATACAGGAGGATGGGTTTGGCATGGAGACAACAATTGCCTATGGCACCTGTCTCCAGCCATGGAGCGCATTTATCCCTGTCCACATTTTACCTCATCTGATGGCGATCTTAGGGTGGGTGTTTATAAATGTTTCTGCTCTACACAACACACTTCATTTACAACTGCATCATTGAGTAGCCTGAGCAGGAACTTTCTTCACCTTTAGATATTTTGGTATCTTGAAGCCCTGCAGCTCCTTTCAGACTACCTTGTCATTTGTCTCTGGACCTACCATTTTTGCTAGTTGTTATAACTCAGGCCACTCCTGGATTTCTTTTGGATCTCCCCCTGGTTTGGACATTGGCTTTTTTCCCTGTTTGGGAAAAGCTTGTACTGACCCAACACACAGGCCGATTCATGGAATAATTAGCGCGGCGCAAGTGACCAAAAACGTGCGATTCGCAGTGGAATAGTGAAAATCGCAGTGCAAGTGCGAAAATCGCACGAAAAGCAGCGCACATCGATTCATGGAAGGGCGTGCGCGAGAAAACCATCGGATGTGCGCTAAAAAAGTGCGTGGCGCACGTTGGCGCACAGGCCATCTAACGGCGTGCGCCAGGTCACAGCGAAAATCGCACAGGCCACAGCGAAAATCGCACATAGCGCGGCGCACACAACAAAAGTAGGCGGAACACGGGGCGTAACACTCGGAATGGGGAACAACTTGCCAAAATGTGGGCGTCACGGGGGAAGTACAGGGTGCAAGTGCGCAGAACGCCCACACGCTCGCCTACAACACGTATTCATGGAATCGAATAGGGCAAAAAAGCGCACGGTCAAACCAGCGCACAGGCACAAACACGACCGCCACAAGAAAGCAGGCGGTAGCGTCTCTGCGCCTGTAATAAATGTGCGCCAAAAGGTGCGCCAACAAATAGCACCTATATTCAGATATGATGAAAGTCCTATACTGTCGCCCTCCAGGACAAATGACATGCAAAGGGGTACCCACAAACACGGACACCCGCTGACTGAAAAATAACGTGTGCGTGTATTGCAGGGTGCGCGGGAACTTTCACACGCGATTTTGCAGGGTACGTGGATTTCAGGGGTGCGCGGGAAGTTCCACACGCGATTTGGCCGGGTATGTGTGCGGGAATTTCCACACGCGATTTGGCTGGGTACGTGGATCTCAGGGGTGCGCGGGAAGTCTCACACGCGATTTGGCAGGGTACGTGGATTTCAGGGGTGCGCGGGAAGTTCCACACGCGATTTGGCCGGGTACGTGCGCGGGAATTTCCACACGCGATTTGGCTGGGTACGTGGATCTCAGGGGTGCGCGGGAAGTCCCACACGCGATTTGGCAGGGTACGTGGATTTCAGGGGTGCGCGGGAAGTAGCACACACGATTTGGCCGGGTACGTGCGCAGGAATTTCCACACGCGATTTGGCTGGGAACGAGTATTTCAGGGGTACGTGGGAAATTCTACACGCGATTTGGCTGTGTGCTCCCAGGTATTCCCTGTACACCGTCCACGGCCCCTGCAGGCAGCCGACACCACAAGGGACTACCCTGCACACCTGCTCATGTCACCCAGCACCCCCCCCCAGCAGTGTGGGGCACCCTCCACCAGGCCCCCACTCATGTCCCCTATCACCCCCACCCCCCAGCATCCAGGGGCATCCTCCACCAGGCCCCCACTCATGGCCCCCTGCACCCCCCCAGCAGTGCAGGGCACCCTCCACCAGGCCCCCACTCATGTCCAACTCATGTCTCCCACCACCCCCACCCCTCAGCAGTGCAGGAGCACCCTCCACCAGGCCCCCACTCATGTCCCCCTGCACCCCCAACCCCCAGCCACCATGGGCATCCCCCACCAGGCCCCCACTCATGTCCCCCTGCACCCCCACCCCCCAGCATCCAGGGGCAGCCTCCACCAGGCCCCCACTCATGTCTCCCACCACCCCCACCCCCCCAGCAGTGTGGGGCACCCTCCACCAGGCCCCTACCCGTCTCCCACCACCCCCACCCCCCAGCCACCATGGGCAGCCCCCACCAGGCCCCCACTCATGTCTCCCACCCACCCCCACCCCCCAGCCACCATGGGCAGCCCCCACCAGGCCCCCACTCATGTCCCCTATCACCCCCACCCCCCAGCAGTGCAGGGGCAAACTCCACCAGGCCCCCACTCATGTCTCCCACCACCCCCACCCCCCAGCCACCATGGGCAGCCCCCACCAGGCCCCCACTCATGTCCCCTATCACCCCCACCCCCCAGCCACCATGGGCAGCCCCCACCAGGCCCCCACTCATGTCTCCCACCACCCCCACCCACCAGCCACCATGGGCAGCCTCCTCCAGGCCCCCACTCATGTCTCCCACCACCCCCACCCCCAGCCACCATGGGCAGCCCCCACCAGGCCCCCATTCATTTCCCCTATCACCCCCACCCCCCAGCATCCAGGGGCAGCCTCCACCAGGCCCCCACTCATGTCTCCCACCACCCCCACCCCCCAGCAGTGTGGGGCACCCTCCACCAGGCCCCCACCCATGTCTCCCACCACCCCCACCCCCCAGCCACCATGGGCAGCCCCCACCAGGCCCCCACTCATGTCTCCCACCCACCCCCACCCCCCAGCCACCATGGGCAGCCCCCACCAGGCCCCCACTCATGTCCCCTATCACCCCCACCCCCCAGCAGTGCAGGGGCAAACTCCACCAGGCCCCCACTCATGTCTCCCACCACCCCCACCCCCCAGCCACCATGGGCAGCCCCCACCAGGCCCCCACTCATGTCCCCTATCACCCCCACCCCCCAGCCACCATGGGCAGCCCCCACCAGGCCCCCACTCATGTCTCCCACCACCCCCACCCACCAGCCACCATGGGCAGCCTCCTCCAGGCCCCCACTCATGTCTCCCACCACCCCCACCCCCCAGCCACCATGGGCAGCCCCCACCAGGCCCCCATTCATCTCCCCTATCACCCCCACCCCCCAGCAGTGCAGGGGCAGCCTCCACCAGGCCCCCACTCATGTATCCCACCACCCCCACCCCTCAGCCACCATGGGCAGCCCCCACCAGGCCCCCACTCATGTCCCCTATCACCCCCACCCCCCAGCCACCATGGGCAGCCCCCACCAGGCCCCCACTCATGTCTCCCACCACCCCCACCCACCAGCCACCATGGGCAGCCTCCACCAGGCCCCCACTCATGTCTCCCACCACCCCCACCCCCCAGCCACCATGGGCAGCCCCCACCAGGCCCCCACTCATGTCCCCTATCACCCCCACGCCCCAGCCACCATGGGCAGCCCCCACCAGGCCCCCACTCATGTCTCCCACCCCCCGCCCCCAGCCACCATGGGCACCCTCCACCAGGCCCCCACCCATGTCTCCCACCACCCCCACCACCCAGCCACCATGGGCAGCCCCCACCAGGCCCTCACTCATGTCTCCCACCCACCCCCACCCCCCAGCCACCATGGGCAGCCCCCACCAGGCCCCCACTCATGTCTCCCACCACCCCCACCCAACAGCCACCATGGGCAGCCTCCACCAGGCCCCCACTCATGTCTCCCACCACCCCCACCCCCCAGCCACCATGGGCAGACCCCACCAGGCCCCCACTCATGTCCCCTATCACCCCCACCCCCCAGCTGTTCAGGGGCAGCCTCCACCAGGCCCCCACTCATGTCTCCCACCACCCCCACCCCCCAGCCACCATGGGCAGCCCTCACCAGGCCCCCACTCATGTCCACTATCACCCCCACCCCCCAGCACCATGGGCAGCCCCCACCAGGCCCCCACTCATGTTTCCCACCACCCCCACCCACCAGCCACCATGGGCAGCCCCCACCAGGCCCCCACTCATGTCCCCTATCACCCCCACCCCCCAGCCACCATGGGCAGCCCCCACCAGGCTCCCACCCATGTCCCCTATCACCCCCACCCCCCAGCCACCATGGGCAGCCCCCACCAGGCTCCCACCCATGTCCCCTATCACCCCCACCCCCCAGCCACCATGGGCAGCCCCCACCAGGCCCCCACTCATGTCTCCCACCCACCCCCCCCAGCCACCATGGGCAGCCCCCACCAGGCCCCCACCCATGTCCCCTATCACTCCCAGCCACCATGGGCAGCTCCCACCAGGCCCCCACTCATGTCTCCCACCACCCCCCCCAGCCAATATGGGCAGCCTCCACCAGGCCCCCACTCATGTCTGAAACCACCCCCCCCAGCCACCATGGGCAGCCCCCACCAGGCCCCAATTCATGTCTCCCACCACCCCCCCCCAGCCACCATGGGCAGCCAGGGGCTCCGAGAGAGAAAAATAAATGCAAAGACCATTGCTCCATGGTGAATAAATAAAAAAAAAAAAATAAAACAATCCAATGAAGAACTATGTACAAAACATCCAAGGGTCCATGAGCCCAACTGAACAAAGGAAACCTACAAAAAACCCTAACTAAAATGCAACTATATACAAAAAGTGGAGCAGTGTCCCTCGACTCCAAATCATAAGAAGAAACAAAGGAAACCTAAAACTAAAGAACTATATACAAAGGCGGAGGGCGAAGTCCAGCGGCTCACTCCGTGGTGTTCCGGGCCAGGGCATCATCAAACTCCTTGTCTATGTCCCGGAGGCGGTCCTGTTCCATGGCCCAGAGGGTCCACAGGGACGACGCCATCTGCTCCTCCAACCCCCTGCGGATTGCCTCGAGGCACTCGGCCCGCCTCAGGGCCCTCCGCATGGAGTTCTCCACCCTGACCATCGTGAGCCGCGCCTCTTCCGCCCGCCCCCGCTCCGCACCTATCTGCTGGCCCAACCGCAGCCACACAGAAGACACTTCCTGTCCTGGGTCCTCCTGCCCTCCGGCCGATGACTGCCCTTCCGATGTTGATGGCCCTGAGCCATGATGCCTCCCACTTTGACTCTGCTGCTGCCTCCGACGCAACTGCCTCTGCCAGCACGACGGCATCCAGGCTGATGGAATCCACCGACGCCGTCGTGCACGTGCCCTGCCTGATGATGCCGGCACATCCTCCATCTGCTGGGGTACAGTTGCTGTGGTGTCCACCCCTGCTGGACCTCCGACTCCCGACGGTGGCAGGGATGGGATCCCTACCAAGTTGGGTGCATTGGTCAGGGCAGGTCCACAGGGGGCCCTGGTGGCATCTGGGCCGGAAGACGGCATGGAGAATGACCGGCTTATAGCCTCCACAGAGGAGGAGAGGGCCGCCAGATTGGCCGACACCTGCAGGAAACCCCCAAACATGGAAGATCCCAATTGGGCCACGTCGGCACGGTGCTCTTCGTGATGACATGCGTGCTCCTCCCGGGAAGCATGCACGTCATCACGAATTGCACCCGCGCGCATCGCGACCCCAATCAGGACCTTCTCCATGCGGCCACGGGTCCCCTCGTCCACAGGTGGAGGGGAGTCAGGTGACATGGACATCCCCTCTACCTGCGGACGGGCCTGGGACGGGGCATCCCTGCTGGTGCATGGTGGTGCACTCACAGGGTCAGGGACAGCGACATGCACAGGCCCCTCCACGGTGACCTGTGCTGCCTCCTGCCCCTGCCCCTGGACTGCACCACTTGCACCAGCAGGGATGCCCCCACCAGGCCCCATGTGTGCCTCAGTGGCAGCCTCCTCCTCCTCTGTGGAAACCACCAACCTGGATGGCTCCTCACCGTCTTCCGCCGTAGCAGGCCCCTGTGGGGGCTCACCCACCCCTTCCGCTGCAGCCGTGGGGGCATCCCCGCCGCCTTGCTCCACAGCGCTGTCTCCGCCCTCTTCTTCACTAGCCGCTGCGTAGAGGGAGACATAGAACACAAGCATCAGGGTACTGTACAATGGTCCCCTAGACAAGAAGCAATAGCAGATGAGTACCACTGTCAAAGTACACTTCCATCATGTCCCTCCACAACACATGGGTCAGTCCAGGCAAAACACACACAGTAACAGGCATGGTGCATGCCATGGACATTTCCATACATGTCCAATGGACTCTTGAAACATACAATGATATGGAACTCACATGCATCATGGGTCATGCCTATCACATGCACACACTTCACCTCAGTCACATCCATCTGGCCTCATACACCCCAAACACAGCGGATACAAGGATTACTAGGCTGCATCAGTGAATCTGTGCATTGTCACACACATGTGGCATGCATCCATGGCATTCACAAGTCACAGACACGCAGGTCAGGCACACAGACATGGCTACCATATATGTACCTGGCATCAGCACCCATCCCTCACCCCCACCCATGTCCAGGAACAGAGACTGGCATGCTCTCATGTGTAAAATCTGCATAGGGCTCCCCATGTCGCATTTAAACACATGCAACAACCATGTGGTTCACACATCACTGGTCGCACATGCATTACCATGATGTCCCTGCACACATACATGCATACATGGCCTATGTCACACATACAGGCAAGTATCAGACAACCAGCACACCGCAACATGCCCTGTCTCACCCAGCAATGCTTGGCCACTTACCGCTCAACTCCAGACGGGTCTCCCTCTCAAGGATCTGGGCGTGGAGCGCTGGGCGTACGCGTTCCAGGACCCTCATCTGGATGGAACTCATGCGGCCCCGGCCCCCCTCCACGAGGCGCCGGGCCTTCACGAGGGTCCAGGACCTCAAGTCCTCCCAGCGCTTCTTGATCTTCTGGACGTCGCGGGTTGCCACCCCCTCCGCGTTGATGGCAACCACACAGTCGGCCCAGATTCTCTCCCGTCCTTCCTTGCTGGCGCGGGACGATCCAAAGAGGGCGTCATACTGCCCCAGGACATGCTCCACCAGGACACCAACTTCGGTGGCAGTGAAGCTGGTGCCCCTCTGCCCCTCTGGCCTGGGGTTGCCACTGGTGCCAGATGTTGAAGTGCCCGACATGGCAACCCCAGAGGCAGGAGTGGTTGGGCAACTGGGTCCTGGGGCTGGGCTGTGGAGCGATGTTATCCCAGTCGGGAGTCTTATGTTCCAGCAGGGGTGGACACAGCAACTGGACCCCTGCAGATGGCTGATGTGCAGGCACCAAATGGCAGGGCACGGTGGCAGCAGGCAGGCAGGCAGCAGCAGATGGCACGTGGGAGGCTGCTCGGGGCACTGGGGGGCAGTAATTCAGCCTTCTGGGCAGGAGCGTGGTCTTCCGTGTGTTTTCGCATGGCCAGCTTGATACGGAGTGATTTGGCACGTGAAAATCCTGAACGTCAGCGTGAAATTCGAGGAAAGGCCCTTAGCGCGTAAGCGCATCAGCACGCATACACGATTCTATTGGACCAAAGGCCCTCAGCGCGTAAGCGCGTCTGCACGCATACGCGATTCTATTGGACCAAAGGCCCTCAGCGCGTAAGCGCGTCTGTGACGTGACCCGCACGGGTGTTTCCCTCATAGCACGTGATGCTGGAGCACACGTGGAAAGACTGCACATCAGAGTGTCATCGCGTGTAATTGGACAAAAGTGCGCGTACACGCGATTGGCCTATGTACGTGTATTTCAGGGGTGCGCGGGCACTCACACACGCGAGTACATCAGCGCACGTGTATTCCGGGGTGCGCGGAAATTTCCACACGCTATTGGCCTGGGTACTGGATTTCAGGGGTGCACGGGAAGTTTCACACGCTCGCCTACAACACGCGCAAAGAAACACGTACGCCAGTAGGAAGCAGGCATACGTCGACCCGCAACGCATAAATTTGCGTGCAAAAAACTAACAAGCTCAGACGCCAGGATGAATATACCGTTCCTAGCAGCAGTGGCTGTGGGCTACCAAAGGAGGAGGAGGATAGTCAGGGCCAGAATTTTCACACCCAGAACCAGCCTTTTCGGGATGCCTGATGACCAGGTGTATGGGAGGTACAGGTTTCCACCACACATAATACTGGACCTGGTGAGTGAGTGGGAGGATGACCTCACATCACCCATCCCTGTGCTCCCAAGCACTCAGCCCCCTGGAGAAGGTCCTCAATGTACTGCACTTCTTAGCCACTGGATCATTTCAGCGGACAAGTGCCATAGTGGGTGGGGTGTCACAGGCCACGCAGTCACGCTGCCTACACCAGGTCTTGAACATCATCACCGCACGCCCATCAGTCCGCAGGCACATATACCTGCCCAGAACACCTGCAGAAAGGCATGCTGCCGCCCTGGATTTTTACGGTGTGGCACGATTCCCCAAAGTGCTAGGTGCCATCGACTGCACCCATGTGGCTCTACGTCCCCCCAGGGCATCTGAGCACATCTATAGGAACCGCAAGCACTGGAATTCCATCAACGTGCAGGTAGTATGTAATGCCAAGGGAATCATCACCTCAGTATATGCCAACTATCGCGGGTCCACCCACGACAGCTTTATTTACTGAATGTCCACCCTAAGCCGGGACCTAGAAGCTGGGCGGCATGGCGATACATGGCTGCTTGGTGAGTATGAATGCCACTGCACATGCATGCATGTCAGATACTGAGCAAGGTCACAACCCCGCCAATGATACCCATCACCACCTCCACAGGGGACAGTGCCTACCCTCTCAGCCCCCACATGATGACGCCAATTCGGAACCCCACCACGCCACCCGAGGTAAGATATAACACAGCCCACATTGCAACCCGGGGCATAGTGGAGCGCACATTCGGAGTGCTTAAGTCACGCTTTCGCTCCCTTGACCGTTCTGGCGGGCAGCTGTTATACGCTCCCCCAGTAGTGTGCAGGATCATAGTGGCAGCATGTGTCCTGCACAACATTGCAACACGCCGGGGGCTGGCCGTGGACATGGTGGTGCCCCCACAACCCCAACCACATGCACGCCCGCTGCACATGGGAGGGGAAAGGGCACGTGGGAGGCAGCCCGTACACAGCAAGTGGCTAGTTACTTCACATAGAAATCACACCCCTGTGGAGTGCACACTGCCCTGGCACATACCATCTTACAATCAATGATGACTCAACCTGACACTGATCCTGAATGTCTGGAGAATCAACCGTCAAAACCATATCAGCCTGAGATTGTTCACCTGGAAGTGTTACAATGTGTGCATTCCTACCTACACAGACACCACCAATGCAGTTTCGTGAAAAAACACATTCATGCAGCTAAAATGAATACCCACTTGCAAAATGCAACATGAGGACAGTGCCATGTCACCCAACCCATCCCCAGCACCGCCACACGACACACCGTGCCATGTCATGCTATGTGCAGGTAAACAAAGTAATCCCCACAACATGACACAAGTGTCACAAAGTACAGTGTCCCTAATTGAAACTCGCTACACCTGAAATGCTCACAATAATGCAGGACCAACAACACACTTGAGCAGGTATTTAGCAATAACACTTATCAGCTACTGACCCTCAAAACTACCATTAACATGACATTACGAATGTAAGGAATCAGTAGTCTCACCACCTGGAAATGCCTGCACTCCAACCACTTCCAACTGTACAGTGTTACCGCCATGTAGAGTTGTCGGTGCACTGCTGCCAACATAGACCCCATCTCCAAAGTAGAGGGCCTTGTGTAGACATGAGGAAAGGACCTGCAAATTAGGAGGTAGACATGGATGATGAGTTACACATCAATGCAACATGCAGTGTACAACACAACAGCAATATGCACTAGGAATGTATACACAGTATTGACTAGACCACCCACACATTTAGTGGGAGTCCAATGTCACCATGTACGTCAATGTCACTTGGGCACACCCTTTGCAAGCCCATGGAAACGGGAAGCAGGAGGGGTGTGTGTGACAAAAACCCAAGCATCTGAACCAAATACATGACAAGCCTGCATGTGCCCAGCCACAATGCAGCGTATGCCCACGGGAGCCACACAAGGCAACACACTGTCCCAAAAAAAATTAAAAATAAAAAAATTAAAAATAATAAAAAAAAAAAGAAATGGCCATCAATGGGCCCGGGGGGGTTGGGGAGAACACCCAGGAGGTCCGAGGACAGGGTGCACACCAAAACCCACCTGTGTGGATCTTGCGAAAAAAAAAACACCTCCATGGGCTCATGGCCCACACGGCTACCCTATTGTGGGAGTATCACTGCTGTCACTATTATCACCCTGTGCAGCTGCATCCGCAGGTGGTGGCACTATGGGAGGCAGCCCACGCAAGGCCCTAGTCTGTTCCTCCATGGCTGCAAGCATGCGGGTGTGGTGGGTCTCGTTCTGGAGGATGAGTGTGCGGAGGTCCCCATGCAACAACTCACGGGATGCCCGGACCTCCGCCCTAGTTGCCTGCATCTCAGCTGAGAGCGTACGGGTGAGACGCTCCAGCTGCTTTTCTGTCCTTCGGTTTGTTGAAGCCTCAAGCTCAACAAGAGTCGTCCTGAGGTGAAGGAGTTCCAGCCTCAGGGCTTCCCTGTGGCCCTGGGACTCTATGGAGATGGCTTCCTGCAGAGTCGCCAGTGCCGCCCGCCTGTCCCTGTTGGACGCCAACATGTCCTCCCTGTGTGAATGGCAGATGGAGTCGGTTGCCTGCTGTAGTCGCTCCATCAGCCTTTCGGGGGGGACAATGGAAGTGGTCACCCTATCCATGGCCTGAGCCATCATCTCTGATGATGCTGCCTGTTGGGTTGCCATACCGTAAATGGATTGCTCCCATGCGGTATTGCCAGGTGGCGTACGGCCACCATGTCGGCGGGCACCACACCTGTCTGGGGAAAGGCGAACTGCGCCTTGCTGTGCCGGCACTGCCTGAGGCTGCAGGACTGCATTCCCCCTCTGATCTGCTGGCCCAGGAACAGGATCAGATGTCGCAGAGTATGACCCTGCATCCGTAACCACCAAAGGCGTAGCTGCCAACACTGACATCCCCATTGAGGGTTCTGACCCTGGTGCAGGCGGGTGGGGCACAACAGAATCCCTCCCAGGAACACTCACCTGCGACGGCACGTAGGTCTCATCATCCGAATCAACACCTGAGTACAGCTCGGGGGAGGTGCAGCCAGAGACACCCCTTGAGAGCACGACCTGCAGCAGTTGTGGGTTCTCACCCACCACCACACCACGTCCCTCACTGGTGGTCGGTCGGCCCTCAGACCCCTCCTGGGTCTGCACCATCTCCACAACCCCAGCAGTATCAGGTGCGTCTTCCCCTGCAAAGACATAAAAGCAAACAAATGGAAACAGGCATTAGCACCATGGCACACAATGAGGGCTGAGAAGCAACAGAACCAGTACTTGATTGACACATGTCCCACATGACTAAAACCCTCCCATGCATGCACCCTCACTGCGTATGAAGGGTAGGCAAATGGCACACACTGATGACACCAAGATGGAAGATGAACAAATTTTCTGCATGCTGCCTGGCAGTGGCATCACACATTGGCCTGTGATTGCCAGGTGAAATACACATGCCATCACACAGATGGCATGTACCATTGCTATTGAGTGAAGATGGAGAGGAGGGCAGCACTTATTCATTCAGTCCAGTTCCCTCATGTAATAGCTTTTCTAATTCAAACAGGTCTGATTTTTCACCTGGAGCTGCCAGTCCAAAATGGTCCGATTGCACAGGGACATGTCTAAACAAATGATATCCAGGTAACAAAGTCACTCCACTTTACCATAGCCATGTCAGACATGTGACTAGAGGACTGAGAAATGCCTAGTAAAAGTGGTGGAATGCAAACAATCTGCCTGAATGAACAGAGAAAAATAAGCAACAATGTTGTGGCAAGGTGACACTTCAAGGGCAACTGGCGTGCTGTTGGGCTAGATGTCTACTGTTGGCAGATGGGATACTGCTATGGCCAAATGCTGCTGCGCAGAATGTATTGCATGAAGCACATGGGTGACCCAAACGACTCAGGCGCACACACCCTCACCTGGCACACAAACAGAAGCCCTCACACACACACCATGCACATGGATGAAACACACATGCGTGTGCACTCACCGGACAATGCCTCATAATCAGGCAGATCTCCCACGCCTAAGATCTGTTCCTCCGTGACGTAGGTCCCAGCGACTGACTCATGTGGAGTGAGTTCCATGTCTTCTACTGGAGACCCACCTCCAGTCACTAGAGTTGCGGCATGACTTGAGGCCAGCTTATTCTTTGCCCTGCGCTTTAGGTCATTCCAGCGCTTATAGCAATCATTGGCTGTGCGCCTCACGATTCCATGGGCACTTACGATGTCCGCAACGGTCTGCCAGTGAGCCTGGCGTTGTGCAGGTGTGGTCTTGGATCCTGCGACAATGACCATTTTGTTATCATGTGCGGACACATACTGGACAAGTGCATTCAGTTCGGCATCCGTGAAGCTGGGCTTCCTCGACGGGCCGGACTGTGTAGCAGTGTCTGGGGCATCAGCCTGTGCCGGACGAGCACTCTTCCTCTTCCGCTTGGAAGGTGGTTGTGATCCTGAGTGTCCTACGTCGCTCTGGACACTAGGGGCAGGAGCCCTGGTGGACTCTGTATCAGGAGTGTGGGATTGCACACTCAGCATGGGAGTTGGTGCAGGCATTAGCACAAGTGTAATGGTGTCAGGGGGAATGTCAGCAGGATGGACTAGGACCGACACTGTCCTGGCTGTGTGTGTGAGAGCTGGGGTGGATGGAGCCGCAGCTGCCCCTGCAGCCTCTCCACCCTGCCTACTTGGGGCAGCAGATCACCTTGCTGCCCCTGATCCACGTGGCCTGATGACATCAACGTGCACCAGCGCACGTGTCATAGGCCTGCTGACCTGGAAGTCAGCCATGGAGTCAGCCAGGTCTGGTGCCACAATGGGCTGGTACAACAAGGGCTGAGCATGGATGGTGTCAGCCACATCAGCCTCAACGACGGGGGTGGGGGGGATTATGGGTGCCCTTGACTGGTCCTCCACACATGGGGGGACAGGGTCACCCTGCAAGTAACGACCACGTCCCCTACCGGATCCACCATGGCCACCACTTGTGGCTCGTCCACCTTTGCCACCCTTACTGATTCCTCGCCTCCCAACCATGGCACTGATGTTAATGTGTGTATGGGAGTGGCTGTAAACTATTGTCCTGGGCAATTGGGGGTCAAAGGGGTTGGGTACCAGATGGTAATTGTACCCTAGTGCTCTAGCAAGGCTGAATGTGACCCCTGGGGAAAGATGACGGGTCACGCAACGCACAGGAAGCCCAAAAAAGGAGATGACGTGCACGCAACCCCTCCTAGACCACGTGTGCGGAAAAAAAAACCTGCACTACGCTGTGGCACCCAGTAACACAAGAATGAACGTATGCGTGTCACACGCAGCCTAGATTGACCTCTGAAGGGGTAGGCTACACACGGGGCAAGCACAGATGTTAGATACGTGCGTGACTCACCGTCTGCCAGGAAAAAGAGCGTGAAAAAGAAGCGCGTGTGCGCGTTGGCAACACCCCCGCCAAAAGAAGAATTGTACTCTGTCTGAGGAGACAGGACAACAGTAGAAGGGAACGCTGTTTGAGGGAACAGGCCCAGGAAAACCAGAAAAAGAGAAGAAAGAGAAAAAGCTGTCAGAGGTAACAGGGAGTACGAACTTGAAACGCTGTGAAGTAAATCGCGTGTGAAACGACAAGAAGTACGGATTTCACCCACTTGCTCTCCACGAAAAGCACGTACAAGGAAATGGTGTTCTACACGTACCTTTTATGCAGGCCCACACGTCCAGCGTCACTTCCGCGTGTACGTGCTAGGGCCATTTCCACCAATTACACGGTTTGTCACTTCCGCGTGTACGTGCTAGGGCCATTTCCTCCTATTACACGCTTTGTCACTTCCGCGTGTATGCGCTAGGGCCATTTCCACCAATTACACGCTTTGTCACTTCTGCGTGTACGCGCAAGGGCCATTTCCACCAATTACACGCTTTGTCACTTCCTCGTGTACGCGCAAAGGCCATTTCCACCAATTACACGCTTTGACACTCGGACGTGTCTTTCATTATTTTTACACGCAACATTTCAAATGTGTGCCATATTCAACGTGCACGTGACTTCATAGACGCGCATACGCTGGTGGCCTTTGGGCCAATGAATGTACAGACGTGTGCTGACGCGCTTACGCGCCAAGGGCCTTTACTCGAATTACACGCAGACGTGCTGGATTTTCACGTGTAAAATCATGCCGTATCAAGCTGGCCACGCGGTCACACACGGAAGACCACGCTCCTGCCCAGAAGGCCGAATTACTGCCCCCCAGAGCCCTGAGCACGCTCCCACCTGCGATCTACTGCTGCCTGACTGCCTGCTGCCCACGTGCCCTGCCATTTGCTGCCTGCACATCAGCCAGGGGTGCTGTTGCTGTGAGCACCCCTGCTGGAACCGAAGACTCCCGACTGCTTTTCCATTGCCCCACAGCCCAGCCCCAGGACCCAGTTGCCCACCCACTCCTGCCTAAGGGGTTGCCATGTCGGGCACTGCAACATCTGGCACCAGTGGCAACCCCCGGCCAAGGAGGCAGAGGGGCACCAGCTTCACTGCCACCAAAGTTGGTGTCCTGGTGGAGCATGTCCTGGCGCAGTATGATGCCCTCTTCGGAAGGTTGCGCGCCAACAAGGAAGGACGGACTCGAATCTGGATGGACATTGTGACTGCCATCAACGCGGAGGAGGTGGCAGTCCACGACTACGAATGTGTCAGGAAGCGTTGGGACGACTTCAGGTCCAGGACCCTCAACAAGGCCCGGCGCCTCCTGAAGGCAGCGGATGCTAAGGGGCGCCGGGCCACTTGTCGGAAGATCAGATGAGGGTCCTGGAACGCATATCCCCAGCGCTCCACGTCCAGGTCCTTGAGAGGCAGACCCGTCTGGAGTCGAGCGGTAAGTGTACATGCATACTGATTGTAAGCTGTGCGTGTGGTGTGCCAGGAGTGTGCAGGTTGAACATGTATTTTTATGTGGGCAAGTAGGGGGGGGTGTACAGGGCTGTGAGGGTGACACATGCGAGGGGTCTCATGTGTGACACATGGATGGTGCTTGTGTGTGTGGGCTTGCATGGCACAGGATGTGGAGGAATGATTGTCAGGTGTGACATGGATGTTGATCGGAACACTGCGACAGTTGGCGGAGGTGTACACATGCATGCAAGTTTGGTGGTGTGTGTGCATGTGTAGTGTACTCCCTATGTTGCATGTGATGTGTGGATGACCTTTGGCTGCTCATGCTGTAGGTGAATGGATGGTGCTGGCTGTTGCAATATGGCTGTGGTATGGCTCATGTGTGCAAGTTGAAATGACATGTGTGTTGGGGATTGTGATGCCATGTATGAGGTTTACCAATGCCACTCATGTATGACTGTCATGTGTGTATGAGTCCATTGGACAGTGCCCTGATGCCTGTGTTTTCTTTATCCCTGTCTGCAGCGTCAACTGATGAAGAGGGCGGAGAAGGTGCTGTGGAGCACAGCGGCAGGGGTCGCACCACCAGCCGGAGACGCAAGGCCCGGATCCCCTCCCAGGTTCTGATCTCATCGGGGAGTGAGGAGTCCGGTGCCGTGTCCCAGGCCGCAGCTGCCGAGGGGAGGTCCAAGAGGCGGAGGTTGGAGTTGGACTCCTCGGCAGCAGAAGGGGCAGCTGGGACCCCACAGGGCCCAACGGAGGAAGATGGCACGGAGTCATCCAGGTTGGTGGGGGGTTTGGAGGAGGAGGAGGCCGTGCAAGCGACAGAGGCGGGGTCTGGAGGTGGGGATTCCACTGGTGCTAGTGGTGCAGTGCAGGATCTGGGACAAGAGGCAGCACAGGCCGCCACGGAGGTGCCTGTGTGCAATCCTGTCCCTGCTCCTGTCACTGCATCATCTTGCACCAGCGGGGATGCCTACCACCAGACCCGTTCTCAGGGAGGGGATTGGCTTACAACACCTGGCCTTCCTCTCCCTGCGGATGTGGCTATCCTGCACCAGGTTGAGCCTGTCCAGGGTGGGGTGGCGTTGCGTCAACGGGCCATGCGAGCTGACCTGCAGTCTTTTCATGATGAGTCTGCATGTCTTCTCGCATGGCTTGTTAACTGCGTTGCCCACTGGGACAGTTCACCAGGGCTGGATTCCTCCATTTCCTGGACCTTGTTCCGACCCCCTCCTCCACGGAACCCCCTATGCCCCAGTCGTCCTCCATGCCATCTTCCCACCCATGTGTCACCTGGGTGCCCTGTGGAGCTGCCTCCGACCGTGCGGCCAGGCTGGTGGACAACAGATCCCTGCCACAGTCGGGAGTCGGACATCCAGCAGGGGTGGCCACATCAACGACTGCACCCCAGCTGGAGGAGGATGTGCAGGCACCATCGGACAGGGCACATGGACAGCAGCAGCTGCAGCAGCAGGAGGCTGTAGGTGGGAGCCACGATAGCTCGGGGCCTTCAACATCGGAGGGGCAGGCATCGACCGGAGGGCAGGAGGACCCTGGACGAGAAGTGTCTTCCGTGTGGCAGCGGTTGGGCCACGCCATAGATGCGGAGCGGCGGCGGGCGGAAGAGGCGCGGCTCACGATGGTCAGGGCGGAGAACTCCATGCGGAGGGCCCTGAGGCGGGCCGAGTGCCTCAAGGCAATCCGCAGGGAGTTGGAGGTGAACATGTCGGCGTCCCTGCGGACCATCGGGGCCATGGAACAGGACCGCCTCCGGGACATAGACGAGGAGTTCGATGATGCCCTGGCCCGGAACACCACTAAGTGAGCCGCTGGACTGGCCCGCCGCCATTGTATATAGTTATTTAGTGATAGGTTTCCTTTATAGTTTATTTTTATTCGGAGTCGACGGACACTGCTCCACCTTTTGTATATAGTCCCATTTTAGGTAGGTTTCATTTCTTCTGTTGGGATGATGGACCCTAAATACTTTGTACATAGTTGGACTTTGGATTTGGACATTTTTTTTACTGTGAATATTTTTTCCCATGGAGCAATGGTTTTCTATTTCTTTTTTCCCTTCATTTCCTTTTTATGGAGTTGAACTTTGGAAGAAATTTTTTTGGATTATCATTTATTGATTTTAATTTGAAAAGGGACAGCCAGCTTAATTTTGTTTTTTTTTACTTGTGTTTTTTGTTTAATTTTGTTTGCCATTACTGTTGTTATTAATACATTATTTGGATTTTTTAATTCTTCGATGTGTGGTTTCATCTCATTGTTTTCATGCATGTCATGATATGGGTTTTCAGGTTCTCTTGCAACCATTGTGTGTGTGTGTGACACATGTGTTGATTTACATTGTTTCCATTGGAGTAGTATCATGGGCGCATGTAATACTTGGTTGTGTCTTTGGGCTGTGGTGGCTGGCCATGAGGCCCATGCTTGAGGATTGTCAGGGCCTGTGGGCAGGGGGACATGAGTGGGGGCCTGGTGGAGGCTGCCCCTGCACTGCTGGGGGGTGGGGGTGATAGGGGACATGAGTGGGGGCCTGGTGGGGGCTGCCCATGGTGGCTGGGGGGTGGGGGTGATAGGGGACATGAGTGGGGGCCTGGTGGGGGCTGCCCATGGTGGCTGGGGGTGGGGGTGATAGGGGACATGAGTGGGGCCCTGGTGGGGGCTGCCCATGGTGGCTGGGGGGTGGGGGTGGGTGGGAGACATGAGTGGGGGCCTGGTGGGGGATGCCCATGGTGGCTGGGGGGTGGGGGTGGGTGGGAGACATGAGTGGGGGCCTGGTGGAGGCTGCCCCTGCACTGCTGGGGGGTGGGGGTGATAGGGGACATGAGTGGGGGCATGGTGAGGGCTGCCCATGGTGGCTGGGGGGTGGGGGTGATAGGGGACATGAGTGGGGGCCTGGTGGGTGCTGCCCATGGTGGCTGGGGGGTGGCGGTGGGTGGGAGACATGAGTGGGGGCCTGGTGGGGGATGCCCATGGTGGCTGGGGGGTGGGGGTGATAGGGGACATGGGTGGGAGCCTGGTGGGGGCTGCCCATGGTGGCTGGGGGGGGTGGGTGGGAGACATGAGTGGGGGCCTGGTGGGGGCTGCCCATGGTGGCTGGGGGGTGGGGGTGATAGGGGACATGAGTGGGGGCCTGGTGGGGGCTGCCCATGGTGGCTGGGGGGGTGGGTGGGACACATGAGTGGGCCCGGGTGGAGGCTGCCCCTGCACTGCTGGGGGGTGGGGGTGATAGGGGACATGGGTGGGAGCCTGGTGGGGGCTGCCCATGGTGGCTGGAGGGGGGTGGGTGGGAGACATGAGTGGGGGCCTGGTGGGGGCTGCCCATGGTGGCTGGGGGTGGGGGTGATAGGGGACATGAGTGGGGGCCTGGTGGGGGCTGCCCATGGTGGATGGGGGGGTGCGTGGGAGACATGAGTGGGGGCCTGGTGGGGGCTGCCCATGGTGGCTGGTGGGTGGGGGTGATGGGAGACATGAGTGGGGGCCTGGTGGAGGCTGCCCATGGTGGCCGGGGGGTGGGGGTTACTTGGGAGACATGAGTGGGGGCCTGGTGGAGGCTGCCCATGGTGGCTGGGGGGTGGGGGTGGTGGGAGACATGAGTGGGGGCCTGGTGGAGGCTGCCCATGGTGGCTGGGGGGTGGGGGTGGGTGGGAGACATGAGTGGGGGCCTGGTGGGGGCTGCCCATGGTGGCTGGGGGGTGGGGGTGGGTGGGTGACATGAGTGGGGGCCTGGTGGGGGCTGCCCATGGTGGCTGGGGGGTGGGGGCGGTGGGAGACATGGGTGGGGGCCTGGTGGAGGGTGCCCCACACTGCTGGGAGGGTGGGGGTGGTGGGAGACATGAGTGGGGGCCTGTTGGGGGCTGCCCATGGTGGCTGGGGGGTGGGGGTGGGTGGGAACATGAGTGGGGGCCTGGTGGGGGATGTCCATGGTGCCTGGGGGGTGGGGGTGATAGGGGACATGGGTGGGAGCCTGGTGGGGGCTGCCCATGGTGGCTGGGGGGGGTGGGTGGGAGACATGAGTGGGGGCCTGGTGGGGGCTGCCCATGGCGGCTGGGGGGGTGGGGGTGATAGGGGACATGAGTGGGGGCCTGGTGGGGGCTGCCAATGGTGGCTGGGGGGGTGGGTGGTCGACATGAGTGGGGGCCTGGTGGAGGCTGCCCCTGCACTGCTGGGGGGTGGGGGTGATAGGGGACATGGGTGGGAGCCTGGTGGGGGCTGCCCATGGTGGCTGGAGGGGGGGTGGGTGGGAGACATGAGTGGGGGCCTTGTGGGGGCTGCCCATGGTGGCTGGGGGTGGGGGTGATAGGGGACATGAGTGGGGGCCTGGTGGGGGCTGCCCATGGTGGCTGGGGGGGTGTGTGGGAGACATGAGTGGGGGCCTGTTGGGGGCTGCCCATGGTGGCTGGGGGTGGGTGGGAGCCATGAGTGGGGGCCTGTTGGGGGCTGCCCATGGTGGCTGGGGGTGGGGGTGGGTGGGAGACATGAGTGGGGGCCTGGTGGGGGCTGCCCATGGTGGCTGGGGGGTGGGGGTGATAGGGGACATGGGTGGGAGCCTGGTGGGGGCTGCCCATGGTGGCTGGTGGGTGGGGGTGATGGGAGACATGAGTGGAGGCCTGGTGGAGGCTGCCCATGGTGGCCGGGGGGTGGGGGTTACTTGGGAGACATGAGTGGGGGCCTGGCGGAGGCTGCCCATGGTGGCTGGGGGGTGGGGGGAGACATGAGTGGGGGCCTGGGGGAGGCTGCCCATGGTGGCTGGGGGGTGGGGGTGGGTGGGAGACATGAGTGGGGGCCTGGTGGGGGCTGCCCATGGTGGCTGGGGGGTGGGGGTTGGTGGGAGACATGAGTGGGGGCCTGGTGGGGGCTGCCCATGGTGGCTGGGGGTGGTGGGAGACATGGGTGGGGGCCTGGTGGAGGGTGCCCCACACTGCTGGGGGGGTGGGGGTGGTGGGAGACATGAGTGGGGCCAGTTGGGGGCTTCCCATGGTGGCTGGGGGGTGGGGGTGGGTGGGAACATGAGTGGGGGCCTGTTGGGTGCTGCCCATGGTGGCTGGGGGGTGGGGGTGGGTGGGAGACATGAGTGGGGGCTTGTTGGGGGCTGCCCATGGTGGCTGGGGGGTGGGGGTGATAGGGGACATGGGTGGGAGCCTGGTGGGGGCTGCCCATGGTGGCTGGTGGGTGGGGGTGGTGGGAGACTTGAGTGGGGGCCTGGTGGAGGCTGCCCATGGTGGCTGGGGAGTGGGGGTGGGTGGGAGACATGAGTGGGGGCCTGGTGGAGGCTGCCCATGGTGGCTGGGGGGTGGGGTGGTGGGAGACATGAGTAGGGGCCTGGAGGAGGCTGCCCATGGTGGCTGGGGGGTGGGGGTGGGTGGGAGACATGAGAGGGGGCCTGGTGGGGGCTGCCCATGGTGGCTGGGGGGTGGGGGTGGGTGGGAGACATGAGTGGGGGCCTGGTGGAGGCTGCCCATGGTGACTGGGGGGTGGGGGTGATAGGGGACATGGGTGGGAGCCTGGTGGGGGCTGCCCATGGTGGCTGGGGGGTGGGGGTGATAGGGGACATGAGTGGGGCCTGGTGGGGGCTGCCCATGGTGGCTGGTGGGTGGGGTGGTGGGAGACATGAGTGGGGGCCTGGTGGAGGCTGCCCATGGTGGCTGGGGGGTGGGGGTGGGTGGGAGACATGAGTGGGGGCCTGGTGGAGGCTGCCCATGGTGGCTGGTGGGTGGGGGTGGTGGGAGACATGAGTGGGGGCCTGGTGGAGGCTGCCCATGGTGGCTGGTGGGTTGGGGTGGGTGGGAGACATGAGTGGGGGCCTGGTGGAGGCTGCCCATGGTGGCTGGGGGGTGGGGGTATTGGGAGACCTGAGTGGGGGCCTGGTGGAGGCTGCCCCTGCACTGCTGGGGGTGATAGGGGACATGAGTGGGGGCCTGGTGGAGGCTGCCCATGGTGGCTGGGGGTGATAGGGGACATGAGTGGGGGCCTGGTAGAGGCTGCCCATGGTGGCTGGGGGGTGGGGGTGGTGGGAGACATGAGTGGGGGCCTGGTGGAGGCTGGCCCTGCACTGCTGGGGGTGGGGGTGATAGGGGACATGGGTGGGAGCCTGGTGGGGGCTGCCCATGGTGGCTGGGGTGGGGGTGGGTGGGAGACATGAGTGAGGGCCTGGTGGAGGCTGCCCCTGGTGGCTGGGGGGTGGGGGTGGTGGGCGTTTTGCGTTTTGGATCTCAGGCTTGGTGTGATTCACAGAGACACTCTTTGCATGCAACTTGGCATATGGGAACAGGAAATATTAGGTCTCTCTTTGCTACTGCCAGCCCTCCATTTGGATATGACAGACATGTGGTTATCTCAAGAGCAGTCTCCACCCCCTGGTGGAGAGTTATCTATATCCCCTCCTGACAATATCAGGAGACTTGCCTTGTTACATAAGAAGGGCCTAGCGAAAGGAGAATGACTTCAAGGACAAAATAAAATGAAGACCCATGATGGCAGACTAGGATGATCAAGAAAGACTAGAAGAAAGAACCATGAGGAAGTGAATGAACAATGATGAAGGAGAAGGACTCGGATGAGGATAATGAATAGGATTAAGAGCTGTTTGGAAGGGGAAAGAGTAGACAGTGGATTTTGATACAAGAATATGAGTAAGGAGAAGGAACAGGACAACATATTTTAATTAAGGAGAGGGACTAGCATGCAAAAAACCCTCCCTTGACCCTAATATCCCAACTAACTTCAGACCTATCACTACGGTCCCATTCCTGCTCAAGATCCTGGACCGCGCAGCCTACCTGCAGATTCAGGATTACCTCGAACTAAACAATCTCCTGGGCTTAAGACAATCAGGGTTCCGCCCTAAACATGGCACGGAGTCAGCTCTGATTGACTTGAAAACTCAGATGGAGTCACTGAAGGACAATGGGAAGCTAGCTCTTCTCCTTCTCCTAGATCTCTCTGCGGCTTTTGATCTGGTCAACCACCAAATACTCTGCCAGCATCTCAAATCCGCAGCCCACTTCTCCGACTCGGCCAATGCCTGGATCCACTCATTCATGAGCAATAGATCCATGAGGGTCTTCTCACCGCTGGCATCAGCGGATCCCTCCCCCATTCACTGTGGCGTTCCTCAAGGCTCGTGTGTATCCCCTACGTTGTATAACGTATTCACCAAGCCCCTCTTCGATGTGCTTGACTATCTGGGTGTCTCCTACACTAACTACGCGAACGACACCCAGATACTCATCCCTATCACAGGAGACTAGACAGCTGACACCAAAGCCCTTAACGATGTTTACTCGGTCATCCAGGCCTGGATGGCACAGCACGAACTCTGCCTTAACGATGATAAGACTGAGCTCTTACTTTTAGGATCAAATCATCGGTTCAACAAACTAGACCAAACCTACAAGTCCTTCATTATTGACGGCAATGACATTAAAGTCTCCAAAGATACTAAGACGCTAGGGGTCTATCTTGACTCCTCGCTTTCTCTGAACAGACAAATAAATGCAGTTAGGTCAGCTTCGGCCTATACCTGCAAACTTATCACTGCCTGTAGACCCTTCCTAAACTCCACCAACTGTATCACACTCGCCAGAACTCTTGTTATGGCCAGAATCGACTACTGTAGTGCTCTCTACCTAGGGACCAGTCAGTCTAACCTTAATAAATTGCAAACTGTACAAAATAATGCCTTAAGGGCAGCCTTAAACATCCCGAGACGCTATCATATCTCCTCCGTCAGACTGGACTTATGCTGGCTCCCGGTAAAACAGAGAATTACCCTGAAAACCCTAGCTTTGACTCACAAATGTCTGAACAACAACGCCCCACCTTACCTGTCCACTCGCTTCTCACGCCACACCTCCACTCGACCTACCAGAGCAGCCCAAACTCACAGCCTCATCGTGCCTAGATGCAAACTCCAAAAAGCTGGTGGGGTGAGCTTCCCCGTCCTGGCCTCCAAACTCTGGAACACCTTGCCCACACCTATCAGAATTGAACCATCATTCCACTCCTTCAAGAACAATGCTAAAACATGGTTGCTCTCCCAAGTCTCATGAGACCTTGACACAGTCCAGACTCCATGTGGGGTACAGAACTGAATATACTTTTTCTCTCTGCTCTGTCCCTGTATTATACGCTGTTAATGGTACCCTTCGGTACATATGCTGTATATTTTTGTAACTCACTGTAACTACTGCTTTTTGTAACATTTTTAAGAGTATGTACATGTATATATGCTGTATATTTTTGTAACTTCTGTAACTACTGCTTTTTGTAACATGTTTAAGAGTATGCGCCCGGTTGCCCCTGGGCCTGGTTTTTTGCGCTTTATAAATAAAATAAAATCAAAATAAAATCAAATCAGAACAATGTCATAGTCTTTCATTCTTATCCTTTTTCATAACCCGTCAACCTTCTCCTTATCTTGTATCAAAGTACTATGGCCCAGGAGAAGATATGGACCAAGGGAGTAGAACCATGAGGAAGCATTATGGCAAAAGACTATGAAAAAGTGGATGACTATGGTGGAGAGTAGTACTATGTGAAGGGGAAGTACTATAATGAAGGGAAAAGCCTAGAATGAATGACTATGATGAAGGGAAATGTATAGGACAAAGGCCTATGATGAAGGAGAAGGACAATGACAAAATGATATAATTAAGCACTATGAGTAGGACAAAGGACTATGATGAAGAAGGAGGATTATGATGAGAAATAAGGAGAATGACCAGACTGGACCCTCATGGCAGAAAACATGCAGAAATCATGCACAGAGAAGTAATGGGACAAGGACTAGGAGGCCCTGTCCATCCAAAGGCGTTTACAGCATCACAACAATGAAGAAAGAAACAGTTCAGGATTGAATGACTATGATGAGAATAGTGATGAAATAGTATTACGAAGTAAAATGACAAGGTGAAGTATTATGATGAAGGAAAAGTGCTGTGATGATAAAAAAGAACTAGAATGCAGGACTACAAGGCAGAGAAGGAATAAGATGATGAACCTGGGTAATGGAGAAGGACAATACAGAAGGACATGGACCAAGGAATAAGAGGAAGAAAGCTGATGGCAAAGATGAAGGACTATGATGAAGTAGAAGGAAAATGATGAAGGACTATGTTGAAGACGGATTAGGGTGAATGACTAACATACAAGGGTAGTCCTATGATGAAGGACTGTAATTAAGTGCCATGGTACGAATAGGCTTTATAATGAAGACCTATGACAGAAGAATATGATGAAGAAAAGGGACAATAATTAAGGATTATGAACTAAAATTACTACCATAAATTACTATGAAGAAGGTACAGCTGAAGGATAAGGACTATGACAAATAAATATAATTAATGAGTAGGATGAAGGAAAGGATAAATACTAAGGTAGGGGACTAGTATGAAGAATTTTGATGAAGGGATGGACTATGATGAAGAAGAAGGATTAGGACAAAGAAGAAGTATGGTTATTATTATTATTATTATTATTATTATTATTATTATTATGTTTATTTATTTCTTTGGAATTACAGGGGAAACAATGCATTTTGGCGCAAAAATGCTTACAAAACATTTTAACATCGATTTACAGAGTGGAGATCCAGTGTCCTTAACAATAGATGAAAGGATGTGGCCATAAAACTAGATTAGGCAGGGGAGATGGAAACATGGACCAGGGACAAGGAAGGTAGAGCATGATATAGGAACAGATCAGTGGAGGAGGTACTATATTTTAGAAAGAAGGGATGAGTGATAAGTGTTCTGGTGCTGTCATAGAGTGGTAGGGGAGAAGGAGAACAGGGAACTATGGGGCATATCATGCTGTAGAAGATGTTGTTCAGAAAGGAGGAGAGCTCAGAGGTTGGATTTACATACCGCTAGAGAAGGACTGTGAAGGAGTAAAATCACTACAAAGAAGTACTATATTGAGAAAAGGCATATGATGAAGGCATATCTCTAAGAGGAAGGACTAGGATGATGATGAAGGAAAAGGACTAAAATGAAGAATTATGGTGAAGAAGGTGGACTCTGATGAAGGACTATGACAAGGGACAAGTTCATGGTTAAGGTCTGCAATGGGAAGGACTAGGGCAAATGACTATGACAATGATAAAGAGCTATGGCGAAGAAATAGAAGTGCAGAGAAGGACTAGGATGCAGGATAAGTTCTATAACAAAGGTGTAATATGAAGGACTATGAAAAAAGAGGACTATAATGAAGGAGAATGATGAAAAAGAAGTATGATGTTGAGACATTTGCTGGTATGTTGCCCAAAATTGGCGGACAAAAGGAAGTTACGTCCGGTTACATTTATTTAACATTATAGAATTTTATTGGAAGATAAGGTATGGGCGATGATTTTTAGCAGCCAATATGTATCCCTGATTTTAGTGAGCATCAGATGTCTTCTTGCAATTGACATTTTAACTGATTCTGTTTTAAGGGAGGTCAGACAGTAATCAAGGAATTGTTGTTAATATCACAAATTGTATTAGAATATTGTGAGTGTATTAATTGATGTTGTTATTATGAATCTATTAGCCCACCATGATTGTTGCAACATTTTGTTGGGGTTTTTTTCTTTCCTTTTATTTATGGTTAATGTATTATGAGCACTGGTTTGAAATGTTGATATATTTGAGCCATATCAATAAAATAAATTAAAAAAGGAGTATCAGCACAAAGGAGGTGGAATAGTTTGAAAGATTGTATAAAAGGAGAAGGGTGATGATGAAGACATATGAAGAAATATGATACATTATTATGACAAAGGAGAAGGGCTATGATGGAGCAGAAGGACTGGAAGAAATTACTATGATGAAAGAAAATGACTGCAATGAGAGCTATGATTAAGTAATTTGGCAAAGTAAAATAATGTGATGAAGGACTATGTAGAAACAAGAAAACTATGATGTTGGAAAAGGGCTAAGATGAAGGACAATGCATATGATTATAGATTAACATTGAGGATCAGAAAAAAGGATGACTATAATGAAGAATTAGGATGGGATGAATGAATATGACTATTTTGTAGGAGAAGGACTAGGGTCAATAAGAAGGGCTATAATGGAGAGGAAGAACTAGGACCAAGTACCATGATGAAAGAAAAGCATTATGATGACGACATTGATGAAGAATTATTAGGATGGAAAACTATGATAAAGGAGAAGAACTATGCTGAAGGAATGTTATTATCAAAAAAGTCTATGACTACTGAGAATGCTGCAGGGCTATGATGAGTGAGAAATAATAAGACAGGGATATATGAAGAAGGACTATGACAAAGGACTACAACTAATGCTAATTATTTTGATGATTAACTATACAAAAATAATATGATGAAGGGCTGTCATGAAGGACTAAGAAGAAGGAAAGCGATAATAATGAAGGACTGTGAATATAGAACAGGTCTAAGGTGAACGAGTATGATGATATAGGACTATAATGTCAGACTTTCACTAGGAAGAAGGACTAGGATGAAGGACTAGGACGGAGGAGGGTTAGGGTGAAGTACCATGATAAAGGAGGACTTTGACATATTACTATGGTAAAGGACTATGAAGAAGATGAAGGACAAGGGCAAAGGAAAAGGATAATCAATTAACAACCGGCCTTGCTTGCTGGTGTATGCCACACAGGGATGAGGAGAGGTAAAGCCATTACTTCCTTGCTGTCACGGTGCCCCAAGCAATTAGAATGTTGTGGGCAGATTGTTGTTGGGAATAACCTCCTAAGTGGGGAAAAACACAAAGGCTCCATACAAATCTGAATCTCTAAATACCAGGAATCTGGGTGGAATATGATAATGAGAACATACATTTATTTCATCTCCCTCCATGAAGAGACATAGAAACTTTAACAACCATAGAAGCATTCAACATTAAGCGCCAGGTTTTAAGCTCACCTGGCTCCCACAGAGGCGTCGATCTGAACTGGACAGCTGCGGTCTCCACCAATGTGACGTGTAGGGCCGAGATGACGGACTGGACTGGCCCACCTAGCTTTGTTTGCTTGGCCCGTAGGAATATTCTTCTGCAAATGGAGAAAGGGAATTAACCACCCGTGGAGTTGAGTGTAAATCCCCCCAACCCCGCTGTTCTCACCACGGATCACCTCTGAAGTGCCCTCTTACAGTCTCACCTGATGGTTTGAAAAGATGAGCTCTCCATCCTGCATTGAGCGCAGGCGCGCGTTGATAACCAGTTGCTTCACTGGCTCGAAGGAATTGGTGAGTTCCAGAACAATATTGACTCCGAAAAGTATGTAGTTCGTAAGAGTTCAAATGCCTGACTTTCACTCTTGTCCGATTCCTTGCAGATTGCAGCTTGACCCTAGTGAAGAGTTCCTCGTGGCAACCGGTAATATTCTGGTAAGGATTTGTATTTCCAATACAGTTCGATAAATAATGTCAATATGTAACCTGTTGCTTTCTCCCTTATTCAGGCGCTGAGAGAAAGTATGAAGTCAGGTAAGTCTATTGTGGTGAGGAGGGGTCCCCTTGATAATCCCTTTGTTTCACCTTGCTGTCCTTTTGTTTCCCCTTAGGGGCCGGGGTTCGGCGAAGATGCAGTGGAAGCTGCGCCGACAGGTGAAGAGGAATAGTACCCCCGGTGCTAAAATCAGGTAAGTCTATGGGGGGTAACTAATATTCCTCTGTGTGTTCCCTTGGCTCACCTTGCTGTTCTTGTCTACTCCGTAGGTGCCGGAATGCGGCGGGAACATGCAGGAGGATGCGGTGGAATGTGAAGATGCTGCGAAGGCCGGCGAGTTCAGCGCGGCGCTGCAGCAGGCAAGGCGACGCGCATAAAATAACTTCTTTCTTCCAGCTCGAAGGCGCGATGGATTGGGAATTAAGGTAAGGATCAAAGGTATTGCTCTTGTTCTAACCTTTTCTCCTTCTTTCTCCCTTTTTCTAGGAGCTCCAAACTCGAGGCGGGCGTGGCAGAAGACTGGATGCAGACTTGCAGGCACGGTGAGCGTTACGCTGCTGGATGCAGAATAACACGAAGCGTGTGCTGCTCTTCGGACGTGGTTTAAATAGCCTACAAAGTAGTCCCAGGTAAGTATTCCTCTCCAGCCCCACCCAAGTAAAAAATAGTCCCTAGGTAAAATAGTCCCTTCCAAGCCTCATTTGGCTTGGAGCTCTTGCAGCATGGTCTGCATCAGGTAAGTTCCACTCTATGAGCCTGGCGCCATAGGCGCCAGGACTAACTCTCCATATGAGCCTGGCGCCATAGGCGCAAGGACCGCACCCAAACAGCCCCTAGCAGGGGTTTTTGGGCTTGCTCAAAATAACTTGATGCCTGCTTCTGGGGTTGCTGGACCTGGTCTGGGTCCCCGGGAGTAGGCATCATGACACCAGGAAGGTCACAAATGGAAGAGTAGGAATGAACACTCACATAGAAGACAACAAGGGAGGATGGAAATCATATCTGTAAGGTAAGACTAACCCGAGCGTTGTGACATGTAGTGATCTCTAAAACCATTGATGATCTTCAGAATTGTGTGCAATGGCTCACATGACTACACGACATGAACAGTTACTCCAAAATCTGTTGTTGCTCACAGATAATCCCGGTGCACTCTATATGGGGAATTCACTTTAAGAATATTCATACATCAATCTTTTGCATTGGCATAAGATACTATAGTCTCTTCTCTCAAGATACACAGCTTTTAATATACATTTGATTTAAGTCCAAATTTCCAGCCCAATATTTTCATGTGCAAATGCTGTTGCCGACGCGTTTTGGATATTTGAATTATCATTCTTCATGGGCTCATTTGATGTGGTTTCTCAATACATTTCTGTCCCAATTTTCTTATGTCTATAGAAAAAAAAGGATTTGCCTGCAATAGGATTATAGTGCAGAACATTAGGGTATCGACGTTAAATCTATTCGTTGCATACTTAATGTGCCTTAACATTGGTATCTTTTGACATAAGATCCAGTGAGTCAATACCCTGTATTGCATACTGAAAATGATATGTGATTACATGTGCTGAACCTTAGGCTGACAGAGCCGGCCAAAAGCCGTGCAGCGAGTATAGGCTAGCATTATTCACATTGTTGTTTTGTCTACAGAAAATGGCACATACCGATATGCAGGCACTAATACATTGTTCTTGTGCTGATCATATTTATATGAGGGCACCCAAACGGGCCTGTTTCTTCATTAGCCACCTATTTACTTTCAGTGAGGCAGGTTCTGCCACTTTAATGTCATCTCCCATGTGTCTGACTGCTCACAGATCGATTCACGTAGAATAAACAAAATACTCTTGAATGTTATGTGTGTACATGTAAACAATCTGCAACCTAATTTTCTCCCAAGTATTTCTACCTTGGGATAACACCAGTTTCGTCAAGACCTAAGAAGAGCGTCAAGCTTTAGCCCTCCACGTCCTGCCATAATCATTCCAACAAGTCTATTTTCAGAGTCATTTTCAATGTACTGCCCAAAACATACTGACAAGTCTACTTTCAAAGTCCTTTTCACAAGAATCATTGTGTTTCAATCACTGTCTCTCGGACCAACGCACTAGTCACAATCTAAATCTAATTAGGGAAATTCTTGTACAGACCCATTTCGTCCCTTTTCCATGTTGTGGCCCAATACGCCTGAGTCTTTGGTCTGTTCACAATATAATTCTCATGACCTTATATACATTATAGGAAACATGATAAATCCCACTCTATGTTCATAACCTGTGGTGTTAGTGATTCTAAGGTCCCAATCCATTTTGGCTCTCTCTGCAGCAACCTTTTTTTTAATCATCCCTTCTTTTGGGTATAATCACCCTCTCTAGGATCACAAATTGCACTTGTGCAATACTGTGTTTAGCCTCTGGAAAATGTCTGGCCACAGAAGATTTTAAATTCCTCGTCCTAATGTTTGACTTGTGTGCCGTCCAATGGATTTTGGCATCACAAGATGTTATTCCTACGTAATCAAAGCCACATGGACATTTTAAGCGATAATTTATAGAACAATGGTCCAGTCAGGCGGGAAAAAAACCTTGAATTAACACATTATAGCTAGACTGACCTCCAAGATACACAAGGAGGAGAGACTCAATTAGACCCACATCTCATGAAGCATTTCAAAAAATACACATTTTTATTTCATAAACAGATAGATAAAACACACATTAAATCTTTATGACCCTTAATACATATTGGGTCTTACTCAATAAAATACTGTACATACAAATCACTGTATTATCTTTATAATAGCTCATAGTGCAAATTCAAACCATCCAATATACTAGAAAGAATGTAAATTCAGATGAAGTCTGCATTTGTAAGGACCTATGCAGCTCACTCGATATTTTCAATATTCAGAAAAAAACAGTTTTTTGTGTTTGTATGGGCTCAGAATATTATAAGAACCTTAAAAGGGGCCCAACAATAGGGTCCACATTCCGCAAAGACAGTTGGGAAGACGGGGCTCAGCACTCAGGTAAAGGGGATCACGTGAGCAGGGGGGGCGGTGTTCACAAGTGTGTTTGTTGTCTTCTATTTCCATTTGCACATGAATGTCAAAAAGAATTATACCATTGATAAAAATAAATTATAAGGAGCCTAAATTGGAGAGAATGGGAATGCTAAATGGTAAATTAATACCGACTGTGCATGTAAATCATTCAGACTGATCTTACGTTAGCACATCTTGGACAGGCATGATACAGTGACAACGAGTGCTGTTGCAGGAGTCACAAGTGCTCGAATACAGAAAATCTATCCTTCTAAAGACCTTCGTGTTTCCAACGAATTCAAAGACAAATTGTTAAATGAATGAAGGCCTGGTGCCTCTTTGCCACCTCCGGATGTTCCTCTTCCTGATGATTTGCCTCTTCCTGCTGCTATTCCTGCTCTACCTGCTGTTGTTCCTGTTGTTCCTGCTCCTCCTAATGTTCCTCTTCCCCAGTTACTGTTCCTCCACCGATCCCTCCACCCCTTCTTATTACACCAGTAACAGTACCTCCATTGAATTTGCCTGCTCCCTCTCTTCCAAGTGGTCCTGTGCTGCTTGTAGTCGATCAAGGTGCAGGGTCGAAGGTTGTCACTCGCAATACTGTACCACCAGAGAAGAAACGTGATTTGACTGCATGGGCTAAGCATTGTATGGAGAGAGATGATCAAGCTAATGTTTTTGCCACACTTCATAATATGGATAATTTTCCTGAGAAAAATGTTTTTATTGAAGGTTTAGGGATTCATTTATGTGTAATGTGGGGAAAATTAAATAATACAGATCTCCCGCAAGGGTTGAGGGATCTCAACATTTTAGCGTTTTCAAGAGACACTGTGGAGAAAGTAAACGAGCATGTCGGAAGGTTATTTGAGTATGGAAAGGAGTTGGAAAGGTTACAGAATGAGGATGACGAGGGGGAAAGCATGTATGTACAGAAACGGTTCCTTCCTTGTCGAAAATCGATATCTGAGGAAGCACGAATTTGTACGAAGGACGCACTTAGATGGATTTCAGATATGTCGATAACTCCAGTTGAGGTATATGACACATATAGTCAGTATACGGCAGAAATGCAGAGGAAAGTGATACAGGTAATGATAGAGTACCTACAGGATGATTGTGTAAAAAGAAAGATTAGTTGTCCCACAGAGTTATTGAGTATTTCTAAGAGAGCTTTTTCACTTGACACTTCTTCTACTGCTTTAGCGCTCGACTTAGCTCTGTTTCTTAGTAAGCGTTCGGAGTCACCTACTTCTCAGTTGCCTATGAGAGAGGTTCCTCCGACATTTGTCCCGGAGGTTAAGATTGCAGTCGATGCTGCACAGGGTATAGTCGCTGTGAACATTCCTGTACATTATATATCACAGTTTGTTCACGTCCCATTCTCAAGACAAGAAGTGAATACTATTAGACAATCTATTCCTGATATTAGGAAAAATCCGACAGGATTCTATAAAGAAATAGAGTCCGTCTTGCAGCTCTCAGTTTTCACCTTAGGCGATATTGATTTTGTTATTTCCTGCACTCCTGCCCGTAGATTTGTGGAAACAAGTTAGGACTATAGACGAGGTGCCAGGGTTGGGAGATACATGGGCGAATATAACTAGATTCGATGGAGAAAGGCCAGCTGGTGAAAGACCGCCCCAGGTGACAATAACTTTGCCTGATAGAATCATTACAAAATTAAAAACCATAATCCCAGAGAAAATAATTATTTGGGGCAAATTTACGGCCTGTGTCCAAGGGAAGTCTCAGGGTGCTACTGAGTTCTTTAATCAGTTTGAACAGGTATTCTCGGATTTCAGCGGACAAGACTTAGGCACAGAGTCTGGGAAAAGGTTATTTGTGGACAAATTTGTGCGTGGATTGCTGCCTGACATCCAGTCACAAATTATGTCTTCTGAGAGAGCTTGGCAGGCGAAGTCCCAATCAGAAGTACCTCACATGGCTCAGTACTACGAGAATCGTGTCAATAATGAAAAAGATAAAGTTGAGAAGCGAAAAGGTGATTTAAAGACTAAAGTACTATTACAGCAAATTAATATGACATATCAGTGCACAAGCCCTCCACCCTATACACCCCTTCCCCCGCTCCCCTCCCCCATTAACTTCCCCACACACCCTCTCACCCCTCCCCCCTCAACTTCCATACACACCCTCTTTCCCTCCCCCTCCCCCCTCAACTTCCCCACACACCCTCTCCCCCCTCTGCCTCCCCCCTCAACTTCCCCACACACCCTCTCCCCCCACCCCCTCACCTTCCCCACACATGGTGAGCACTTGCATGCACCAATAGTCTTCAGGAGTACGGAATGGCAGGCTGCACCTAAACCCCTTTTCCACTGGCAGCATCGGGTGGTCCCCTGTCTGACCTGCGCAAATTCCGGCCAGACCTACGCAGGGGGGGCGCAGATGCCTCCAATGCTGCCACCATTTGGGTGAGGACCTGCCTCACAGCCACCAATCCTCTACATATGTCTCTGGAAGTGGACTGGATTGCAGACTTGAAGGATGCTGCGCATTCCCTTATTTCCTCCCTTGCCTGGCCACATTCGGTGATGTGCTGGGTCAACAGCCTGTCAGCTCCTCCTGGCTCTGTAGTATTGCCCTGATGCCCTTCTGCTTGTCCCGGACACTGGCGGATATTGTTCGTGCATGCGGAATGGTTGGGGCCACATGCATGCTCCCCGTGGGGCTGAAGCTCCCTGGCCAGTACTCCACCGTGGACAGCTCATGGCTGCTGGCATACTGATTGCTGGGTGGGGAGTGTTGTGGTGACTGCATGGGGGCCTGTAGCAGTAGGTGTTCCGGGTGTCAGAGTGTTTTGTTCATCATCGGACACAGCTGCCGTGGCAGCTGTCTCCCCAACGGTACTGCTTGCAGTGGATACCGTGCCTTCAGCCACTGGCTCCTGTGTGGATGTGGCTGGTGGGGGTGCTGTGGTGGTGTCCGTAATGCAAATTTGTGCTGTCAGTTCCTGCGTTGTGTTGGGCTTGCGCAATAGTCCAGGATGCCCTCTTCCCCTGGATGTTGAGGGACGGTTTGGTGGCTCCATGCCCCTGGACATCTTGGCTGGTGTCGCAGCATCCTCTCTGGGGTCCTGATCTTCACTCTCAGAGTGTGTGCCTGTGGGGGACCAAGAGAGGGAGTCCATTAGTGGTGGGTCTACATGCATTGGGGTAGCTGCATTTCTATGGAATGGCAGGTAATTGGCGTTGGGGTAGTGACATACGGGTTGCTAGCCTATTGGGTGGGTCATGCAGGGATGCGTCTGGGATGTAACATATGTGGGCTGCATCATGCATGTGGACAAGATGGTGCTGTGCACTGCCTGTAGGCAGTCTTGCAAACATGTGTCTGGTGGACCCTGCTTTGCATCATTGCAATGTCAGTTCAGGGGGACATCATTGTCTTATTCTTTACAGTGGTTCAATTGGGACACCTACCTGCATCAGCTGATGATGGGGCACCTTACTCCATGTCCCCCACTCCCTCGATTGCCTCCATCCCGATGGTGCTCGCACAGGTCTCCTCCCAGCGATGCATCTTTATGGGGGAGACTGCACCATCACCTGTTGCCATCCCCTTGCTACAGTTAGCAGAGATGATGTTGCGGACGCGTAAGCGCAGGTCGTCCCAGTGCTTCCGGACAACTTTCACTGTGTGTGGGGTGGTGCTGGTTACAGAGGATGGCAAGGGATTATGTTTTTAAAGATGGCCACCGTGCTCTTTCCCATTCCTGTGCGATGACGCTACTTCCGGTTCCGTTTATTAGCGGTTATCGCTATTAGCGGTCACCACTAATGCCGGCAGCATGGATGGCGGTGGAGCTATCTGCGCTTTGCGCGATGCCGGTAAGGGCGATTTTTTTCCCTTTAACAGCAGGGTGGTAAGGGCGGTAAGGTCGTTACCGGCATGGCGCAAAGCTCGTGCCCGTGTACTCATAATCGCCCTCTAATAGCGGGCTTGGTGCAACACGGACACAGTATTTGCTCCATGCCGGTAAGGGCAGTTACCTCCAAACCCGTAATGAGGCCCATGGAGTTTTCTTTTTCTATTTTTACATGGACATCTTTTAAGGTTATGATTTATGATTTTATTTACAGTATGTATGGTTGAAATACAACTGTACAGTGATTGTCGGTCACAGTTATTTTTGCAGTGTGCCTGTTTGATAGACCAGTTAGTAGCCCTGATCCTGCCCATTTTTAGTCATGCATGTGGTTACTAATTTGCATGTGTTATGTGTGGGGTTTATTTGCAGGGTGAGTATACAAATGTGGCTGACCGGTGGTGGTATGTGAAGTGGGATTTTGTGTGTGTACTGTCAAATGGCATTTCCTTTCAGCATCACTGTGTATTTGCCCTCACTGTGTTTGTGAGTGGTGACTGTGGGAGTGTTACATGTTCAGGACATTTGCACACAATTTGCTTGATGCTGTGTGGTGCTTTCCCCTTCACCAGCATGTGTTTTTATAGTTATCATCATCTCTGGTGTTGGTCAACGTCTTGCACTGGGATACACTATCGGCATTTCTTGGTATTTACACATTAGCTGCCCATTGCAGCTGTCTCAGTGCGTGCTGCACTTTCTGATTGCATTGTCCTTCACACATGGGCAAACCAGTTATGTGTTCATTAGGGATTTATCTTCTAGGAATGGCAGCTGAATGAAGCTCAGGCTGTGGGACACCTGGCTAGTGCTTTTTCATGGGGCAAATATTGACGGTGGTTTGGAATATGTCATTGGTGAACAATATGTCCCTGGGGATTGATGCCATGACATTGTCACATGGCCAGCAGGCCCTTACTTTTGCATTCACTTGTTACATGTGTATTGTGGGAGATGGTTGCGGACAGCTATTCTGTTTGCGCAGCTGCCACACTCATGGATGTGGTACGGATGAATGCATTAATTTTTGATTGCAGGATACATGTCCAATGTGGAGGGGGCTGACTGCAGGGTGTCATCACGGGTGATGGCGACTGGGCAGATGGTGTCCAATGTGGAGGGTGCTGCCTGTAGGGTGGGGTCATGGGTGATGTGGGCTGGGGTGTCCCATGTGGAAAGGGCTGCCTGCAGGGTGGGGTAATGGGTGATGGGGCTGGGGTGGGCGTATCCCATGTGGAGGGGGCTGCCTGCAGAGTGGGGTCACAGGTGATGGGGGCTGGGGTGTCCCATAAAGAAGGGGCTGTCTGCAGGGTGGGGTCATGGGTGCTGGGGGCTGAGGTGTGGGTGTCCCATGTGGAGGGGGCTGCCTGCAGGGTGGGGCCATGGGTGATGGGGTCTGGGGTGGGGGTATCCCATGTGGAGGGGGCTGCCTGTGGGGTGGGTTAATGGGTGCTGGGGTGGGGGTGTCCCATGTGGAGGGGGCTGCCTTCAGGATGGTGTCATGGGGGATGGGGGCTGGGGTTGGGGTGTTCCATGCGGAGGGGGCTGCCTGCAGGGTGGGGTCACAGAGGATGGGGGCTGGGTTGGGGGTATTCCATGTGGAGCGGGCTGTCTGCAGGGTGGGGTCACAGGTGATGGGTCTGGCATGGGGGTATCCCATGTGAAGGAGGCTGCCTGCAGGACGGGGTCATGGGTGATGGTAGCTGGGGTGGGGGTGTCCCATGTGGAGGGGGATGCCTACAGGGTGTGGTCACGTGCGATGGGGGCTGGGATGGGGGTATCCCATGTGGAGGGGGCTGCCTGCAAGGTGGGTTCATGGGTTATGGGGGTTGGGGTGTCACATGTGGAGGGGGCTGCCTGCTGGGTGGGGCCACAGGTGAAAGTACTGGGGTAGGGGTATACCATGTGGAGGGGGCTGTCTGCATGGTGGTGTCACAGGTGATGGGGGCTGAGGTATCCCATCTGGTGGGGGCTGCCTGCAGGGTGGGGTCACGGGTGATGGGGGCTGGGGTGGTGGTGTCCCATGTGGAGGGGGATGCTTGTAGGGTGGGGTCACAGGGGATAGGGGCTGGGGTGGAGGTATCCCATGTAGAAGGGGTTGTCTACAGGGTGGGGTCATGGGTTATGGTGGCTGGGGTGGGGTTTTCCCATGTGGAGCGGGCTGCCTGCAGGGTGGGGTCATGGGTGATGGGGGCTGGGGTGGCCCATGTGGAGCAGGCTTCCTGCAGGGTGGTATCACGGGTAATGGGGGCTGGTGTATCCCGTCTGGAGGGGGCTGCCTGCAGGGTGGGGTCACGGGTGATGGGGGCTGGGGTGAGGTGTCCCATGTGGAGGGGGCTGCCTGCAGGGAGAGTTCAGGGGTGATGGGGGCTGGGTTGGGGGTATACCCATGTGGAGGGGGCTGCCTTCAGGATAGGGTCATGGGTGATGGGGGCTGGAGTGGGGGTGTCCCACATGGAGGGGGCTGCCTGCAGGGTGGGGTCACAGGGTGATGGGGGCTGGGGTGGGTGTGTCCCATGTGGAGGGGGCTCCTCCAGGGTGGAGTTACTGGTGATGGGGGTTGGGGTTGTCCTGTCTGGAGTGGGCTGCATGCCACGGATTGCGAGAGTGTTGGGGTGCCATTTGGCTGGTGGTGGCCAGGCATTGCGTGGGAGGGCACAAGTTTTCTAGGGGTTGCGCACAGGGTTCGTGGGGTGTTTTCACGCAATTACGCTGGGGTGTGGGTGGGGATTGCAAGGGGTTTTTGCGCGAATACTCTGCTGTGTGGCCGGGGATCGTGTGGTGTTTTCCTGCGATTACGCTTGGGTGCGGCTGGGGATTGAGAGGTGTTTTTGCATGATTACGCTGGGGTGTGGACAGGCATCGCGGGGGTGTTTTCACATGATTATGCCCGGGTGCGGCCGGGGATTGCGAGGGGTTTTCACATGATTACGCTGGGGTGCGGCCGGGGATTGCAAGGGGTTTCTGGTTTTACCAGACGTCTGATCTGGTCCCGCGAAGTGAACCTCGTAATACAAGCTCCCGGAATGAAGGGGGCCGGTCCCGTACCGGCCCCCTTTATTCCGGAAGCGCGAGGGTCATAATGAGGCCCATTATGTTAGACATATATTTGCAGTGCTTCCTTACAAAGAGAAAAACGGCGGCCTTAGGGTACATGTTATGCACAGAATATCCAAAAGCTAAGAGGTATGGATTATGCTTTTGTTCCTTTAAGAATGGCAATGCATTCTACGCATGTCTTTGAATCCTATATCCTGAGGGACAGAGGGAAATTAAAGATCCGTGTGCAACTGCTATGCTAATCGTTTATTGTACAAGAGAACTCTTCAAAGAATGTAGGCTTTTTAGAAATCCAATGCAAACAAAGAGAATACATATATCACGTTTGCCCCCCTGGCCAACCAATCATACTCAAAGAGGTATGTCACTCATCAATATTGTAGTTTCGTTTGGGTTGACGGAATCCGCAAATATAATGATTTTGCTATGTTTGACTGAAATTGCTGGAATTGATAAATGCCATCACAAACAGGGTCCCAAACCATTGTAAAATAAAATTAATGAGTGGTATCCATTTAGCACCCTGTTGCGATCACCATAGTCTTGAAAATTTGCATTTGTCTCCTTTTCTACAATATCATGGCACACCTTCCTCGCGGATACGTTCCAGTGTGTGCAGTAAGGGCAATGTGTTCTAGAAAAATGTAATGACGCAGCTTATATATAAAGGCCCGATTCATGGAAATGTGTGCAGAAATCCTGCAAGGGCTGCACACCGAGAAGGACACTGCACGAGCATGCGCACAGAATAAAAATGCACACCCCGCGTATTCATGGAATTCACTGCGCAAAGTAACCATATTCGCAAGTCGCCCCCGGAATGCCCCGCACATGCCCCCACGCAAACCATTAACAGCCAGAACAGCTACCTTTGTTTGCTTTCCCGGCAGTGAATACATGCACCCTTCAAACACTGCATGGGGTTCCCCCGCAAGCAGGTCTGCATCGCAGGGACCCTGCGCAGGGTCCCCCATAACTGTTGCCGGCACCCCAACAATATGCGTATGAAAAATCATACTTGTCAAAAACTCAGAAAATCTGTGTGCAAACCCCACGTAAACGGTTTGTGCACCCCACTACACTGCATACGTGCAACCCTAAGCTTGATCGGAACCCCAGTTGTGTACATGCACCCCTATTTCTGGCATGCAAACCCATCTCTGTGCTGTGATTCCTCCAGGCAAGTGTACTTACGCCTGCCTTTGGGCGGCGTAGAGATTGAGGGATTTGCATGGCCATTACTATGCCACGAGGCTGCGCGGGTGGTTCCATGAGTGAGTGTGATTTGGCGCAATTGTAGGCATGCAAGGGATTGCCTGCGGGCCGTCCCTCGGAATGCCCACTTTTGTGAATGTTCTTCCCCATTTTCTGTGTTCCACCCCCTTCCCAGCTCTCTGCACGCTATGAGTGTGTATCATGGAAGGCACTCGAGGGCTCGCAGAGACGTGCTGAACCTGCGCAAATTCCACACAAGTCCAGGAAAATGCCTGCGCAGTTGATTACATGAATCGATCAATGGGGATATATGCATGCAGAATGGCATGCAAATCCCTGATTTTACACGCAAATAATTCCATTAATCAGGCCATTAAATTTATTGTGTTAGCTTCCTTGTCTCATACATTAGTAGAACAAAGGGGTGTGGGGAGTGGGTGTTGATCCACAGTGTTTTCAAATTCTGAAAATGGAGGTTTCGATATTATTGCCTATGACTGTGGGGCTGAAACCCATATGCATGCTACTTGCCCACCACTGACAAATGTATGCGGAAGGGAGGCAGAAAACAGGTGATTTTCATTGAATTATTATTTAAAAACTCAAATAGAACATTTTTCAAGTGATCAGCTCTTGATTATGAGGTCAAGATCCCATCTATTAATGTATTCCAATGGATGTGCAAAATCTAGACATTAATGGTTTTCCACATGACCCTTGGATTAAAATCCTCCCCCAAAAGTAGTCATTCCCAAACTAACTCTGCTGGCAAGGTAACCTTGATTGTCTTTTGCGTGTAATTATGATTATACTGTACTGCACTGTGTCTGATTTAGTGGCTGAAGAGGCCCAATGCCCACTGAAGCCATGCATATACTATGCCAGGTCATCCTGTAAATAAGGTGGCTCACCTAGAAAGTCACCTATTCTAGAAGTGAAATGGCAGCGTTTTCGAAAAGAGATAACTGGCTTACTGCAAAGGAACCTGGGATCGCTTAGAGTTAAAAAAGAGAAAAAAAGGAAAAGCACCATGGGACTGCCACCAAAAAAGAGAGAAACAAAAGAGTCACATTCAATCACGATTTGACAAGAATGAGGAGCAAAAATCACTCTGATGCTGTCCCTACAACACCAGTTTACTAGCCCTGGACATTCCTCTCACACATCATAATCAGAACATTGTTTGAATTAGGTTAACAGTGACTAAACACCCTAGTCTGTAAGGCTTTGTTAAATGAGACAGCATCTAGGCAAATTATACTTTTCGAGAGATGGCTGTTTGTTACACTACTACCACAAAAATAGGCATCCAAAAAGCTAAATACTACAGTAGAATTGGTCAGAAAATGTAAAACTGTGGCCACTGGAAAGGGGTGGTACAATCAGCTGAATACATTTTCTTAAAAAAAAATGTCCATCAAACTCGGTGGAGTACAATACTGATTTAAATTCAGAAACTCCCATCTTCTTAAGATATTGTTGCTGTTGTAGTCTATAGACACACACACACATCAAATGGAATGTAGAAATGTAGGGGATGATCAACCTTTGACAAAAACAATGAACGCTACAGTGAAACGCTTTGCCTGTTGTTTGTGTTGCTCCAGTAAACAAAATCAACTATTATCTGAAACAGATTTTACTGCTACAACCCATGCAAGAAGCAATGTTAGTCTCTGCGTCAGAGCTCTTGCGGGAATATGGAGAGGTGCCCTGATATCAATAAGCTGCTTAGTGATGTAGAACGAGTGGATCAGGTTGAAAGTTTTGCAATAGAGTTCACCATTTTAAAGAAGGTAATGGAACCTTGTAAGTTGGGAAGACAGTTGCTAAATGTTGCTTTTAATTGCTTACTTTCGTCCCCTGCTGCTTGGTACATTTATGCGTTACAGTGTTTGCGATGCATGAGAACGTGTTCAAAGACGTTAAATGGCGGTGTGAGCCTCACTTGTTATTACCTTCACACTTGTTGCAATGAAAAGCAGAACGCTGTTATATTTGTCAAATTATGGATTTTAAAGGATAATTTATTATAATACATTTTAATCAATGCATTCCAAAAAGTTGTGCATACTTTTGCAACCAAACCTATGCAGCAACAACACAGGACTATGAACATTCACAACATTGAAGATGAAAGTATGGAGAAAAAAACAGATGCTGGCATTTCAAATGAGTGCAGTGTGAGTCAAAACATCTGTGGAGCCTTTTAATAAATTATTTGAGGACTATAAAGATGATCTTCCCAGAACTAAAATAATGAAGTATAAGCGTAATGCACTGAACTGCCAGTCTGACAGAATATATACCTGTTTAGGTGAATGGTCTGAAAAGCGCCAACACAGTTTCTTAACAGAAGAAACAGAACAACGTGGACGTTCAATAAATGCACCATGAAGCTCATTGATAGATGTGAACAATGACGAGGAAACCCAAATGCATGAACTGACCACCTCATCAAACAAACAGAACAAAGGCATGTCCATTTTTGGGATAAATGTGCAAGAAAACAAGGCATACACGAGCATATACGAGGAGAAATAAAGTACATGCAGGAGCATAAGTGACCGGAGAGGCATATTTCCAAGGCATAAACGAGCATATACGAGGAGAAAAAAAGTACATGCAGGAGCATAAGTGACCGGAGAGGCATATTTCCAAGGCATAAACGAGCATATACGAGGAGAAAAAAAGTACATTCAGGAGCATAGGTGACCGGAGAGGCATATTTCCAAGGCATAAACGAGCATATACGAGGAGAAAAAAAGTACATGCAGGAGCATAAGTGACCGGAGAGGCATATTTCCAATTCATATAATATGGTCAAAAGTACAAGAAAAAGGTTTCAGGTTTGGGTCAACCAATAACAATTATACGTTTTAGATACAAGTGGATCTTGAAAAAATGGTTAAAAAAGCTGAATTAAAACATCCCATTGACAGACAACTTGAAACTCAGTATAGAAATTCCATTACAAGGAGCATAGCAGTACATCAATCAAAACACAAACTACTTTTCAGCAAACATTTACAGATGGCCAGAAACTGAACTTTAGTGTACATTAAAGAGGGAAAATCTAAGCAAATGTGAGGCATTGCAACATTGTATTGGTGTAAGCTAACAATCAAGGCTGTGGATAAAGATATAGCAACAGTTATAGTGACAACTGAAATGTACATTGTGGAATTATTATATTTATTTTTGTTTTATATGGGACCTTCAAACACAGTCACTTCATAATGCCCCAAGAATTGAGGGGTGGAGTGGAGATGAGGACTGATCTTCAAATCAGTTTAACATTCTACTCAGGTAAGTGATGTTGAGAAAAAGGATAACTCACAATTCTGGAGAATTGGTGAACATTTATTAGTAGAAAGCAGTGATGACACGAACCAACCAGCAACACGAGATGCAAAGTTCTGAGTGTCCATTTCCCTTCGATCCCCCGGGCCTTTATACTCACCAGGTTTCATTCTTTCCAATGTAAGGGGTGGCCCCAACATGTCATGGTTGCACACTATATCCATCCTGCTTGCAAAGAAGAACGCCTCATTATATCACCATTATGTACCAGCTGTGCTCTTTCTTGTAAACCAGTGTTATTAGTGAGGTGGCCCTGTCAAAACTCAGTTAATCAATGTATATACACACCTTAAAGATTCCCATTCACTTTAAGGCAAGCAAGAGTGTTAGCGTTGTGCCAACTTCTCTTCCCCTGTGCTGCTTTTCATATGAAAGCGAGAGCCTAGGTCCTGTTTGCATCTGCCAAAAGGGAAACACGTCACAAGTGAGAGATGAAAAAAGCGAGCATTTCAACAAGCTAAGCAAGAGTCTTTCATTGAAAAGACATGCACACTATATCCTACAGTCTCTACCTAACATAAGCAAGAAACATTGTTTAAACATTGCAGGTTATAGGGCCTAGTTGCTATATTACTGCACTGCCAGGCACAAGGAGTACATACACTTTTCATTTCCCAATTTTTCTCCACAGCCCCCTCCTACAATACCTTCCCTCCAGCCTCAATACAATCATATCTAGAGGACAAAATCATCACTTTCCATTAGGTCATAACACTTTATATCTTCTTCAACATGACAGTAAATCACTTGAATAGGTTGTGACACTTTGTAACAGGGGTTACATAACTGATAATAAAGGCTTTTTCCTAACATTGAAAGACAAGACAGCCCCGAGATTATGACAAACACCAAGTGACACAATTAAAATTTCAAATAATATGTGAGGTTGCAATCATGCTAGAGGCAGAGATCCAAAAAATGATTATTCTACGGGGAGTTTGTTTTGAAAGGTATGAACTTTAAAAAAGAACCTGGAGACCTTCCTTTTTACCGCTTCCTAGTTCTGTGCTCTCTGACGTCAAACTTCTTTCGCTTCTGACTGTCCTTTCTGTTTTGTTTTATGTGCGCTGTGAGGCCTGGGGAGATTTGGCGCTCTACCAAGAATTAAAATAAATAAACTAGTAATAGTGTTCCTATACATACATTGCTATTGTCTGGTAAAGGGGTAATTTAGGAAGAACACTTTCTTGTTTTACAAGAACAATGGGGCATTAAATACTCTTTCTTTGATTTTTTATTGACAACATCAACACGGCCCTGACAGGTTTTTTTTTTCCATACCTTTTCAGAGTAGTATGGATCAATATTGCAAACAATTCTTATGCTACAAAAGAAGGAAGTGGGATTCAGTATAATGTTTAAAATCATATTTTGATTGTCAAACTAATATGGATTAGAACAGATGAAACTTGCAGAGTGAAACAGGACTTTATTGATGAGAATCAGTCTTTCTATGGCTTCTATGACAGTCTTAGCTAAAACAATAACAATCAGAATGCCCTGGAATCAAACTATGATGGCTATGGGACACAGAAGTTATCGCATCATTGGGATGTATTTGGGTTCAGATATGAAAGCCTGACACAAAGTTGTCATGTTTTAGGTTAAAGACTTTTATTTAAATGAAAGTGGGTTGGAAAAATGCCTCTCTGACCCTATGCTAAAGAGGAGTTTCCCTACCTATAAACCAAAAATAAGGATATGTATGTCTCAGGATGTTAATAACTGAAAAAGTTGTCTTGGTTTCCAAAACATCCTATCCTGACCCTCAGACTACAAACGGAACAATAAAGTGTGCAGAGAAATGTTTTCAACCTGGGACTGGCAAAAAAGTGTTGACAAATGAAGATTAGAATAACTCCAACAGAAATGTTCTCCAAGGAAAAATACTGTGGCCCCAGAGGGTTGTTCCCTTCCCCTGGATTCAAAAGGGATAACACTGTCTATTTTACTAACAGTTCCGTTTGTGTCTCTCCTGGATACACAATGTTCCTGTTAGGTAACACGTTCTGCAACAGTCTTTCTTCAATACAAGCATATCCTTTAACTAACAAAACATTGTTGCTTCTTAGTACTCTTTGTAGCTTTGCAACTCACCTTGCATACTCCCCAGCCAGGACTCTTTATGCAATTCCAAGTGCCTGGTGTACTCTCCTGCCAGGACTTCTTTTTCTGTTTCATTTGGCAGGTATACTCCCCTGCCAGGATTTCTTATGCTTTTCACAGTTCCTCTGTATCACCAGCAGTGTATATACCATGATGTGTTTGGTATATCTGTCTGTGATATGGTGGCTCAAACATTGCATCACACTTGTATCTAATGCATTTGAATCTTGTTGGAGCTTCACTCTGTATTTTGCCCTTTCTGCATTCAAAAACTTTGGCTTTTATGTATTTAAATAAACTTCTTGCATTTTCTGTGTCCGCTATTTCAAAACAATCAAACTGTTGTTGTTGCGGTCACCAGAACCCCCTGGGGTCCCCACTTGCTTTGGAATGACTAAATGGTTCTCTCAAGTGTCTCTGGTCCTGCTGGCCCTCCTGCAGCGTGTCTCTGTGGCTCGCTTCCCACTCTTGATGCTGCCAATGTCCTTCCAGCTCCCTTTGTAGATCCGCGGCCACACGCCTGCTTCCCTTCAGGTCCCGGTCTGGACAACGCTGCTACATTGAGCGGCCGAGAACCCAGGAACCCTCTCATAGCTCCCGGTGTCTCCCCAGTCCTTTGTGCTCTCGCCCAGCATTCCTCCTTCTGCTTCTGCAGACACCTCTACAATAGTTCCTTTCATTTCGATTTGTGTTAAGATATGCTGGCATGATGCTATTTAAACCATATATGCAATGTTTCCAATAACTTTGATTTACTTCATACCAATTTTCAATCTGTTATTTCTCTTGCATGTTCAAATAATTCAATTTGCTGTAAAAACAACAATGTAGTATCAGAAAATCTAGTGTACTACAGAAGGCAAACAAAACATTTTCCTATGAAAAGAAGGTACAGCAAGGTCATCTGAAAATAGTGAAATGTAATTCTTCTTCCAGTTACAGATGGTACTTATGATCATGAGAGAAGCAGAGTGGAAATTTCGACAATTTAAATGGCATTTTCTTGGTTATCCACATCAGCGGTCATATAACAAAGTCAATGGTTTTCCAAGTGTTAGTAGTACCCTTCAAAAACAGAAACTTTCAGAAATATTTGCATTTCAAGAATTATTGTTCCCACCCATCCTCTCCATCACTACTTTTATGTACAAATAGTGTTTCTATTTATTGAAAGGAACTCTGCTAGTAATTTATGTTAGTTACATTGGCTAAGCAGTGCTCAATAATTTTGGAAATCATAGATCTATTCATTTATGCTGTTCTTTAATGCACCAAATGCTGCTAGGGCCACTTCACAGTAATATTGCAACCGTAGTTTGGTAGTGACTCAAACATTTGGGAGCAGGCCTTGAACTTGGGGGTAATAGAAGTGTCAAGTGGCTTGGAACATGATCAATATAAACTGGTGATATGCTAAATTGAATTGGTAATAGTTATTAAACTAATTCAAAACCTTGAATCATATTTCATTGATTAACTATGATACTGCTTGTCACGCGTTTGACAAGGAATATGAAAGTTAACTAATTTGTAATGCAAGGTTGTGCAATGCACCCTCAATTAAGAAACCTCCAAACGTATAAATATTCAATAAGTGTAATATTTGAACTATGCAGGAGCAAAATACCCCTCAACCCTCACACTTTTTACAACAAAAACAACTAAAGCATGTCGTTTATTTTTTCATTTTTAACATATGTTAAAGTTGGAGGTATGTTTTGCATTCTGCAAGTTTGTGATCTTGAGTACACAATATATGCTGAGCCGTTGTTCTCCTTGCAGAGGAAAACAAAGGTGATGGAGAGATTCTTTGAAGTGTTAGCTTGTGATCTAGGTCAAATAGTATAATCAAAGCTCTTTTGTTCTGTGGGAGAAAAGGAAAGCAATCTGTACTGGGAGGTAGAGAGATTCATTGTACTGGAGCTGTAAAATGTTGGGGAAATATTATGGACTTTGAATTCTTCTAGACAAATACATTAGTTGGCATACATTGAGCCTCATTACGGGTTCAGTGGTAATTTGGTGTTAAATCTGACAGTTAACTTCAAAAGTGTGTTTACTTTTGCCACCACGAGGTCCTGTGGGTTTACCACAGGATTACAAATGGTGGAAGAGTGGTGTCAATCCCCATTTCTGGAGTCCATTGGACTCAATTGGGATTTTGGCAGACTTACTGAAAACAGTGATTCTGACACAGTAATTCTGACAATATGTGGCTTTAAAGTGGCAGATTTACCTCCAGCATGACATTGGAGGAAAATCCTCAACTTCAAGGTCAAATTTGTAGTTCGACAGATCGGTAAAAACAGAAGTAATTTTTTTACCACCAGAAAGTTTGGCGATAATGTAAATACTACCCGTATTTTCCCACACACCAAACATTTAACGAGGCCCATTGTGAAGTAAAAATTAGTTATATAGCAAACTGTGTTAGTTCATCATAAAACAAACTACATTTCAAAGAAAACTATGTTCTACCCAATCCACAGCCCATTCTCTGTTCCAAACGTATATAGTGTATATCGGGAAAGGCAGATGATGTGCAATTATGCCGATAAGACTATGGAACAAAAAAACTCCCACTTTACAACTGATTCCATGAACAAAATGTATAGACTTCTGCTTTTTTAAACTTCTGCTCTGCAGGGATTTGTCTTAATCTGTAACGTCAAAGTTTTGTTTGAAAAACACCGACATTTAAAGGAAAATCATCTTTAAAACCTTGGAAAAGGTTTTTGAACTCATTTCAGAGAATTAACTACATCCTTGATGCCCCAAGTTGACAAAAGCAACTAGCAAGTACCTGTGAACTTATTGCTTTACAAATTGGGAAATTGTGATTTTGAACTTGCAGACCACCACTAATCATTCTAATGATACGCATGTGCAAAAACTGATATACAAATGTGTTTTTTTGTGTGCTTCTGACGAATTTGCCTTTAGAATACACATTTCAAGCACATCATCACCAGTACATATATTGCATCCAGGATACCTATACATATGTTAAAAACTACGAAAATATGCATAGACAGTCACATATATAAAACAAATCCATACAGATCAAGCTTCATTCAATTGCCCAATCAAATATTTTCTGTGAGACCAAGCCCAATATATAAACATTGCCACAAAATAAGTATCATTAACAATTTCAGTCGATTGGCATAGTATTACGACTTTCGATACACAGTTAACACAGGCTTTCTTAAACAGCTGAAGCGAATACAATCTTCTCAAATCATTGCATCTCTCACAAAACAGCAAAAAATGCATAGTTGACTCTGGACCTAAGCCACACATATGGCAGAGTCCAGAATGATCTATTTTATAGCTATTAGTAAAACATAGGTCAGTGGTATTAGATCAAAGTTTTTCTCAACTCCCTGTTTGGTTTTCAGGGACAAATACTCCAACCCTGTTATCAAATGTAGACATGAGCATATGAGATGTTCTTGTATATCCTGTTTAACAACCGAGTGTACCTCTTTTTTGGTGGAACTGGATACATTCTGTGGTTTCTGCCACATATCACCTAAGCACACTGCACTTAACTGCTCCCTTACATGTTTTGCCCATGGGAATGAATGTCCTCCCAGACAGCTAAATAATCTAGTAAAAGCCTCCCAGGACTTTTCAAGCCCCGGGGTTACCCAGAGTCTTACCTAGTAGAATACCGGTTTCCAAGCTATCTGGGGAGCATTCGGCTCTAAATCACACTCCTTTAGCAAAGGGGCATTGGGAAAACGTCCTGGAAGTCTAAATAGCATTATTTTAAATGTGCTCTCCACTGTCCCTAGTTTCAAACAGTTTGTGTTTCCGCATAGTTCGGCTACATAAAGAGCTGCTGAGGCAGGCTCTGTCTTGTAAACGTTAATAGCAGGAGATACAGCTCTCTCTCCATGGTAGACCTAAAAGAAGTCTTTAATCCACCACTATTCCTTTCAAGAATGGCCTGTGATTTTTCAGACTGTGCAGACCATGCCGCATTGTCAGTGAATCTTACTCCAAGGTAGTCATAATGGTTTACAAATGATTAGCCTTTTTTCTCCTCTGGTCATAATGCAAATTAGCAGTCCATAGCTATCCATCATTCCAAATGCCCCATGTGTACAAACTTGAGAGGCTACACTTTGAGTACAGAGCCCAAACTGCAGTGTTATCTGCATGCAATCATTACCAAAAGATAAAGAACTGAATGTGCACACATACATGTCCTGTCTCCCACGCACAGATTCCTAAACTAAGAGCTCAAGGTTGAGGTAAAGTTTTCAATGCTCACAGAGATTCACTGTTGATAACCTTGCATCATCATTGCATCAACTATAAATGAATCTGTACTGCTGCCGATTTACTGGTCTGAAATCCTACATTTTCTTCAGTGCCTCCTCAACAACGATGTAGTCTGATGTGGCAAGGTAGAAATCCTATTTGCCCCCACAAGATCATGCCAATGATATAAAAACAATGTTTCTGAAGGAAAGACGTGGGTCTTGAACTGTGTCTTTCTAGAGTGCCCCTCGCATGCAGTTGGTATGATAGTAGTCTAGTTTAATCTATAACGTGCACCAGCTTCAATTTTTTGGGGGGAAATCTCAAGCTTTCATACTTCTGCATATAATAAAATGAGTAAAACTGACCTGAGCTGTACAGCACTCTATTCCAGAGTAAATTCTATTATAAAAGTTCAATTAATGTTTTGCCGAGGTGATAGTTAATTCATTTTTGGTAAAGGGAAGGCTAATTGAGACTTTTCACTTCTTTGCATTAGTGTGAAATTGAGATTTGGAACATGGATTTGAAAGGTGAAGTCATTAGAACAGGCTATTGTCAGAGCAAGAATGCAGTGCAATGGAACATATTCCATTAAATCTTCTGAAAATAAACTACCCTCATGGATATGGCCTGGTTCACAAATAACTATTATAGTTAAAGCAAAATAAAGTAAACTTACAATAACTAAAACCTGTCATTATCCCGTTGGTCAGAGTTTCTTGCAGAAATCTTTGGTGCTGTAGAGCTGTTCTTATCAGGATGTTTCTACCTTGAGGGGGATTAAAAAAAAACGTGTTGAACAGCATCATGCTCACTGTTGGTAGTCCTTTTGGCAGCAGGTGTTTAATGCCGTTGAAAAATAAATACAGTGACATATGCACTTTCGTTCGTCTTTTGCATCTTAATTAAACCATATTTTTGCTGTACTGGTGAAATACCAAAGAAATATCGAGGCTTAGTACCACAGAATGAAATAAGCCAATCACGGGTCGAAAAGATACAAGTATCTTTTATTCTGTACAGATTCAAAACAAACATATAGCTATCTGGCTCCCCACACCTCACAGTGTGTACCAGAAGACACAGTGAGGGGTGAGAGTGCTGGATATCTTAACACAGACACTTTTATACAGTTTTTCAAACATTGTCCAGCCCCTCTCCAAACTAATAAGTTACATGCTAGGGTTTGTGCCCAGTTCACATGTCAAATATTGCAATATTGTACAACAGATTAAACAAGTTTGCATGTCCATGAAGTTACAATGATGCAGTTGCTTCTCTGATCCATGGTGAGCCTTGTTTCAAGAATCGCTACAATGCAGTTCAGCAAAAGCACACAATCTGAATTTGTTCTACATTGTCTCATTGTTTATATGAGGATGAGGCTTGTGAGTACAGACAACACTTGGATTGCAGTTCATATGAGTCACAAGGTTTCTTTGCATAGAACAAACAGTCTGCTATCGGTCAGCCTAAACATTAACAAAACTCAAAGGTCGTGCAGCTCAGCTGCAAGTTGAAAACACGGTGCACCATTTTAGAACACAAAGCAGGAGTCGAACTCAAAATGGCGGATGATTCTTGAAATGGCGGCAAAGTTGATCGAAAATCGAAACATTTCAGACGCGGTTTTCCATGCAACATGAATGGGCTTAGGCCAATATTCATAACAAAGCGGTATTATATGAATACAGTTTAACACTGGTAATGGGCAGTTACTGCAGAGAAACACAGAGGAAGAGCAAAGTCGAAGCCAGTGCAGAGGGGGAAACAGGGGAGGAGAATGGCAATCCGATGCTGATGCTTCATAACGTTGTATTCAAGTGTCACGTTGTAGCAAGCAGTTACTCGCTACGAAACTCTGGATCACCGGACACCCTGCTGGAAATTTTATTTGGACTTGCTATTGCCCTTGACCTTTTGCTTGTCTTGTGCTTGGCTCGGACCTCTAGCTGGGGGAAGGGGAGGGAGTGTTGCATGTACCTTAACTTGTATTCGTCATATGACACTTAGAGATGGGCTGGACCTTGGTGTGGATAGTAGCCTGAGCCCTCCAAGCCCTCTCTGATAATTCTGCATTCAGTTGACTCCTGAATTATGGCATCACACTGTTGGGACGGAAATGGCAGAGAAACATCTGGACCTGTGGAAGGAAAGAAGCCTACCCTTTCATGGTCGACCTTTCAGAATATTTATTTTTCATATTACTACTCCAATTGCTCCACCCACTTATCATTGGCTCCTTATATTGGCCCTAGGTGTATCTAATTCTAGGCTTTTGCTCATTTTAGTACATGCAATATGTGCACTTTACAAAATTTTAGGATAAAGTAGTCACGTTAATGAATTGATATGGATAAATACTATTGACTGGTGTGCTCTTATCTGCACATCTAATGGTAACTGACTACTGGTCACAAACTATACCTTGTGTTTTGGCCATACCTGCTTGCATGCCATATATGATGAGTGAATGCTGTCCTCATGGGACTGAGTTTTTTCAAACCTGAACTTGTATCCAGGGTCACATATTCAGGCGTCAATCGTCATGGGACACAGCTATACAGGAATTGGTTGCAACATATGTCTATGGCGAAAAAGCAACATGTGCATTACCATTGACCCTTGCACCAGCGATTAAAAAGCTGACAGTAGCCATGGTGATGGCTCCTAACCCTGAGACCTGCATCCTAATGAGCAAGAAAGGATCTGTAATAGTGGACTTTAATAATCCAACAAGGTTGGCCAGGGAAACCGAAGGCACAAGTTGCCAACATGTGAAGCTACCGATAAGGAAAACACTGCTAACACACTGAGGAAACAATAAAGCATGTCAGTTCAGCATCCTCACATGCAGGTCGTCACCAGGAAGGTCACAGAGTAAATTAAATGAACATTAATGGTGATCTCTTGGCATTGTATGAACTACAGATGGATGTTCATCAGCTGGCAGCAAGACCTATAAGATTGCAGTGGGGGTACATATAGGTTATCCAACCTTACACAAGGCTGTGTTCACGGGAAAGATCATATAATTTTATTTATTTATTTATTGATATACAGGAAGAAACAATGCTTTTTTATCACAAAAGAACGTACAATTGATAAGAAATCAGATTTGTCAGAAAGCAGTGATTTTCCTACAAAGGGTTTGAGTGACATTCTGACGAGGTTGTGGAGGGGAGTAAATGGAACAGTAATGGCAGACAATAAATGAGTGGACTCACAAAGATTGAGGACAATCAACATTAGACATTTTTTAGTGCTGGTAGGTAGTACGGCCAGCTTTGCTAGGGAGCTGACAATTATGGATGAAGTGCTAGAGCAGAGGCAGAGAAAGTGAGGGACAGAGGCAGGTTAGAGGAAAGGAACAACGTGTTAACTAGAAGGCAGATGAGAGATAGGTTAGGAGGTTAACTCAGAGTCGAGGAGGTAGACTTTTAGTTTGTTTTTGAACAAATCAGTGTGGACAGTTTCTCTGATGTTCAGGGGAAGAGAATTCTATTCAAGTGGAGTGTCAAAAGGACTAGTGAGAAAGATGCCAAAGAAGGCAGCATGGTAACTATCATCATGAGCAGGAACAACCATGAAATAATCTCTAGTATAACACTGGATAAAACTGTGTATGATGTGATGAACAAGCGTTCAAATTAAGACATGATTATCTTGTTAGATTAATGGATAAATCTGAAGTTTTACAAAACAGGTTTTCACACTTATCTCTAGGGGAAGATCCTCCCTGACATAAAACAAACATAAAAGGGATCTTAAAAAAAGACAAACAGGTTATTTTTCAGAACAAAATACCAGAACTGCAGGAGGTGGACATTTAGGATAAACTAATCCCCCGGTTACATTGTTATTATCAAAGTTAAAATCCCCCAGAGCAGAGACAACAAAGCCACACAAGGGTGAGAAAAATAATCCTCTGGCATGAAATGTAAATTTAATGAATGATCATAGGGAGAGGACAGTCGGCATCATTACAAGTTTGGTGGCAAGGGGTAAAATCGTTGGTAACTGAGTTATTGCCAACTTTATCTCTATGCCAAATTCTGAGTTTTGGTTCTGCGTGGAGGATTTAACTCCAGCAAAACCCTGGAGGTAAACCATCCCACTCAATGCTGAAAAACCGTCAGAATTGGTGGAATTACCATGGCGGAAATTCTGCTGCGGTAATTCTGCAAAAAAGCCCAATTGGGTCCAATCGACCCAAAATAAATGTTCACGCCTTGCTGATGGCCCTCAACACTTGTGTATAGGCGCGTTATAAATGCCATACCATATCACACCAACCTAAAGATGATAATACAATACTTAAAAAAGTAGTATATATTCTCTTTTGTAGTTTAAGGGAAGCAAACAAGGAAGGGCCCAGAATAAAGAGAGACAATTGTACTCCTAATATGCATTTCTACCCTTCAAATGTTAACAATATATGCAAAGTATTACATCTACTATTGCGAAATATGTGACATCAATATGGAAATATAGAGTCAAAGAAAGGAGGACAGGAATGAGTCACAAATAAAGAAGAGTGGGATGCACTTGAAGCATAGAATTTCAAGATCAAATACTGGGAAAAGGTTGGAAGATTCATGCAGAGACAAAGTTTATATGATTGTATACCGGAATGGAACAAAGGAATGGTGAGGCTCAATGGAAAATAAGTGCTCACACTGGAGAAAGAATATGGGAGGTTCTTATTCGATCATCAGGAAAGATCTCATGATGACGGGGAGGCCTCCAGAGCAGAGCAATGATTGCTAGAATTACATCAGTTTGCAACGTACAAACTCAACACTGGTTAATAGTTTATTGACTATCAAACACAGATCCCTTACACAAAAAGAATCTTAGATAGCCTAAAGCCAGCAATGAAGGGAAATTCTCAGCGCAACAAGAACATAGTAAAACCCTATTCTATCCTGGATGCTTTAGAGGGAAACAGGATGATAAAAAGGGATAAATAGTGGAAAATACCAGTGAATCAAAATGGGGCGTGTTTGTGATCCCATGATATAGGTCCCAAAATAATCTCATTATATTTGATTGACAAAATCACACCTCACTGGCACCATGACAAAAAATGTGTGAGTGGGGCACATACAAAAGTATAATGCCAATTTTCGAATTCGAACATGGAATATCGCTGGATTGTGATCCAAATTGGAGGATGAAGATTGGCTTACTTTGTTTGAAAATTTGGAAGAATCCTGGTCTCTGGTGAACCATTTTATCTCGGAATTCGTATGCTACAATAACTTGGCAGAATAAGTGAACAGCAGAACAGAGGATAGCCCAGTGAAGGTCTGGCCATTTAGATCAAGACTGGGTTAAGGTTATGATGTAATTAATTGAATACAGAGTGCCTGGAATTACAGATGCCATTGGTGAAAATAAGCACAGATACAACAACATTAGCTATGAATATTTACAACAGAGCAGGCCTCTGCATTAATATTTCACTATTCAACATGTTAGAGGCACTATTATATGAATGGCATACAACTATATGAAATAGACGTAATTTGATTACATTTGTAATGGAAAAGTAGAATTTGCAATTTCAGCTTTACAGTTGGTACATTACAAAATTAACAACTCCTGTATACTCACATCAAAGGCGAATAAAAGAACTTGCACAAAGATGGTATAAGTTTTACTGTTCACATATAACACAATCAACATCTCATAAGAACTCACATGAAAGGCAAGTCAAAGCTGACTTTGATGTCAGTTTTGAAGTGATGGAATAAATGTACGGTTTTCGTACGAAGTGTACACGGAGGGTAAGAGTTTTATACCTCATATATTACACAATTGACATCTAAAAACTCACATCAAAGACATGAGTCAGCTGACTTTGATATAAGTTTTAAAGTGATGGAATAATACAAAATTGTACACTTTAGGAGGCATGCAATGCATAAGCAGAATGGAGGTTCATTGTATATCAAAATGCTACATGTACATTTGTGATACTAACATTGTGTATATCAACACTAAAAATGTGCTGCTACAATACGTGCACCTAATATACACGTGCTTACTGCACATAACATGTAGACATACAAGTTCTCTCACATGCACCTATGACACATGCGCCCAAATGCTCCTACTAAAGATGCTCCTATCAGGCACTCTTATTGCACACACTCACTGCATACCCTTGAGGATCTCACTCTACTGACACACACTACTATGACACATTCTCCCTCCTACGACATATGCTCCTATCACACATGCTCCTACCACATAGACTGTTACAACACACACTTACCACACACTCTGAACCAGACTCCTCACTACACATACTCCTATGACTCTCGCTGCTATAGCATGCAGTTCTAAAACATACACTCCTATACTCCTATAATACATGTTCTGATTACAAGCACACCTACTACACACTCGCCTACTACACATAATATGTAGATGTATGACATATAATCTTACGATACATGTTCTAACCACACACACTCTTACGATGCACACTCCTACAACATGTGCTTTTATAACATATGCTCCTGACATACAGCTACCACACCTGCTCCTAATATACAGACACACCTTCCTATGGCACATGCTCCTACAACACATGGTCCTACGACACACATTCTTACAACACATATCCTATGACACAGGCACTTCCAACATACACTGTAATCATGCACACAGAGTGTATGAGTTTTACAGTTGGTATATTAGAAAATTGGCATCCCCTGAAAACTCACATCAAAGCAAGTCAAACAAACTGTACACAGAGTATATGAGTTTTGCTGTTCATACATTACATGATTAACATTTCCCGAAATCTTGCATGAAAGGCAAGTCAGAGCTAGGTTTTGAGGGGAGTTATTAAGTGATGCAATAAATGTACACTTTTTATTCATAAATGTACAGTTTCTTCATATGAAAATGTACACTTTAAGAGGCATACAATGTATGAGCATAATGGAGGTACATTTTATATGAAAACACTACATGTTCATTTGTGATATCAACATTGTGTATATGAACACTAATAACATGCTTCTATGACATGCACACCTAATACACACAAGTTTACCACACATAACATGTAAACATACAGAAATATCTTTCACATGCACCTAGGACATATGCACCTATGCCACATGCACCTACGACTCCTTCTCCAATGACACATGTTCCTATGACACACGTTCCTACCAAGTGCACTCTTATGATACACAATTCTGACACACTTTTACGACACACATTGTAATAAACACACTCCTACAACATGTGCCCCTATGACACATGGAGATATATCATATTCACCTACAACACACACTCCTTTAATACATATTCCAATGACAAGCACACATACTACACATGGCATGTGGATGTACGCCACATGCTCTTATGACATATGTTCCAACCACACACACTCTTATGATGAACATTTACCTCACACTCTTAAGACACACACTTCTAAACCATGTGCTCCCTCAACATGTACTCTTATGACCAGTGCTGCTACTACACTTGCACCTACTACAAACAAATGCTCCTATGACACATGGTCCTACAACATGCACTCCTGCAATCTGCGCTCCTGTAATGGAGTGTCATTTGGTTCATGGCTATGTTTTGATAGGCCCAAAATAAACATAAAGAAGGTATATATTTCATATCAACAGCATAGCCAAAGATGCAGAATGATATCATGTCACTTATGGCTACTGCAGTAAGACAGCCATTCTGTCCTTATCCCCCCATTTGCCACAGCGATAAGAGACAATAAAAACTAAAACAGGACAGATTTACTAACGTAAATGCTGTGACCATACATATACATCCACTGGGCATGAAGTGTAGATGCGCTAACCATGAAGAAATACAAACATTAGGTCAAATATGTATTTAAACATGAAGAATATCGCTGCATCAATGTATTCGAGAAGAACATAAAATAAGCAAAATATATGCTGAATGCTGAATGCAAGTATAGCTCAGTATTTCTCACTAACATAGAAATGTACTCGTAACAGGCCGGCATCTTTTCCAAAATGGAAGCCATAGCAAGTCTAGTAAATATATACAATCCTTAAGACTTTATAGAACACATAATGCTGAAATTACAGCAATAACAGATCTCTGCAGAGCTCAGATGGGAGCTCGGAGCCTAAGCCAAGGTTGAAGTACGAGGAAAGAATGTTCCCATGGGAGGGGGAATTTTGCCCAGAAAGCTAGGTGCAGAACCTGGCAGAAAATGTAATGTAAAATAGAATTAAATAGCAGAAAATACAAATCCTTAGCAGTGCCTTGTATAGTTTATTTACAACTAGATGTGGCATGAAGTAGGGGAACAGACATGGAGTAACCAGAAGACAAATCAGAGTGCAAGGAGACAATGGTCTAGTGTTTATGGCCATAAGTGCCATGAGGTGCCTCGCTCTATCTAGCAAAACAGAATCCAGTCAAGACTTGTATTTTCAGCTATTCTGCTGGTCAGCACATGGTGAAGTCACAAAGGGGAGGGAGATTTCAGGGGGTGATGCCAGAAAATTGGTGGTGTGAGTTGTAGTTCCAGGAAATATACTACACCAATGAAACTACACCAGTATATAGACACTGTGGATATTTGCATCAATCAATTAATTTGCCCTGGCCAAAATGTACCTAATGTTTTGTAATATAAAAGGTTTTGAGCAGTGGGTATAGATGGAAACTTTTTCAATCAGTTAAGAGAAGGTGTGTTTTTTTAATGACTTCTCCCAGCTGGGGGTTAAATAAACGTTTTGTTTCAGCACAATGCCACTTTGATTGTGGAAATATTTTTGAATCTATTTTGGGAGTATGTCTACAAATGAGACCTTTTTTACACTCCTACAACACATGGTCCTATGATACACATTCTTACAACACATACTCCTACCACACAAGCACCTACAACATACACTTCAATCACGTATGCAGAGCTCATGGGATTTATAGTTGATAAATTACAAAATTAACATCTGAAAACTCACATCAAAGACAACTCACTTTGAACTGTACACAGAGTATATGAGTTTTACTTTTTATATATTACACAATTAAAATCTCCTAAAAACTCACTTCAAAAGCAAGTCATAAGAACTGTACACAGAGCGTATGAATTGTACTCTTTGTACAATACACAATTAACATCTACTAAAATCTCACATCAACGCCAAGTGACAGATGACTTTGTTTGTTTGTTTGTTTGTTTATTTATTTGTATAGCGCTCCTGACCCAGAGGTATATGGGCGCTTAAGCATCAGGTTACAGGCATAGGTAAGAACATTTGTACATTTGTGCAGTATAAGTATAGTTACAAAAGCAGTTATGAAAGCAGTTATAGTGGAATTAGTAACATTGTAGCGGATACATACATACACACAGTGTTAGTTATTTGTTGAGTAACCAGGTGATGATCTTAGTTCTGAAAGGTTGAAATATAGGGGTAGATTTGATGTCCAATGGAATAGTGTTCCATAATTGTGAGGCTAGAACTGGGAAGCTGGAACCACCGGCTCTTTTTAGGGAGTATTTGGGCACTGTCAATTGTAGTGTATTAGAGGATTTGGTGGCTCTAATATTCTGTCTTAAGGTGAATTTATCGGTTAAATAAGGTGGGGCCAGGTGGTTAAGAGCTTTGTAGGTGAGGCAGATAGTTTTTAGGTCTATTTTTTGTTGGATGGAGAGCCATTTGCATGAGATTCTTGTGGCTGAGATATGTTCTCTTCTGGGAATATTAAGGGCGGCACGGAGTGCATTGTTTTGTAGAACTTGCAGTTTATTGACAACCGTTTTATTGGCACCTACATACAGGCTGTTGCAATAATCCAGTTTGGATTGTATAAGTGCTCTGGCTAGAGTAAGGCAATTGTTGGGGGATATCAAAGGTCTGCAGGCTCTGATTAGTTTCCCAGTGTAAGCAGTGGCTGAGGCAGTCAAATTAATTTGTTTGGCGAAGTTGGTGTTAGTGTCGAGATAGAAACCCAGAGTTTTTACACTTTTGGCAGTGGGAATGGTGTTGCCGTCAATGATGAAGCAAGAGTAGCTAGGGCTGAGATTCCGGATAGTGTTGGGTGAGCCGACAAGGAGCAGTTCAGTCTTGTCATTGTTCAGGCAGAGGCCATGTGTGGCCATCCATGCCTGAATGATGGAAAAGACTTCACCGATCCTGTTGACGTCCGCGTTGTAGTTGCCTGATAAAGTGAGGAGTATCTGGGTGTCATCTGCGTAGTTAGTGTAGGTTACACCCAGATGGTCCAGTTTATCGAATAGGGGCTTTGTGAATATATTATACAACGTGGGTGAAACACAAGATCCTTGTGGGACACCGCAGGTAATGGGAATAGGGTCGGCTGCTGCTATGGGTGAGAAGACTCGCATGGTCCTGTTGTCCAGGAAGGATTGGATCCATGTGACCGCCGAGTGGGAGAAGTGTGCTGCCGATGATAAGTGGTTGCACAAGATTTTGTGGTCAACCAGGTCAAAGGCAGCGGAGAGGTCGAGGAGAAGCAGGATGGCAGCCCTCCCTTTATCTTTGATTTCGTCTATCTGGCTCTTGAGATCAACAAGGGCCGTTTCCGTCCCATGTTGGGGACGAAAGCCAGATTGGCGAGTACCTAGTAATAGGTTAGTTTCAAGGTAATCCTGAATTTGTAAATAGGCCGCTCTGTCAAGAATCTTTAGTAAAAATGGGACAGTGGTAATGGGTCTATAATTTGTGGGTATGTCTGGGTCGAGGGTCTGTTTTTTTAGCAAGGGTAGGACCCAGGATTGTTTCAGATTACTTGGGACCATGTTGTTAGAAAAAGACAAGTTTATTAATTTGGTGATGAAGGGGGAGAGATCCCTGGCAGCATCCTTGATAATCTGTGCGGGGCAACTGTCCCCCTTGCAGTTCCAGGGTTTCAAGGATGCTATAATTTTTTGTACTTCAGGTATGGTAACCTTTTTGAAGGTGAAGCCTGAGCTAGTGGCGGTGAGTGGGGGATGGGTGGGTCTGGAGGTGGGGTCATGAGTGAGCTGTTGCCGTTTGTTTCCAATTTTAGTTTGGAGCCCTGAAATTTTATTGGCAAGGGCATTCTGGATCCCTGTGCACCAAGGTTTATCCTTTGTGCAGGTATCTTCGGGAGGAGTGGGGTTTTCTAATTCCTTTAAGATGTTAAAGAGCTCTTTTGTACTGGAGCCTGCCTGTGAGATCCTGGAATTAAGAGATTCTTTCTTAGCACGTGTGATCTCATTTTTGTAGAGGGTGGAGATATTGGTAAGGTTGGTTCTATTGTCTACTGAAGGCACCGATTTCCATAGTGATTCAAGTTTGCTTTTTTGTAGTCGGAGAAGTTTGAGCTCTGGGGTGTACCACGTATTCAGGTGCGCTTTAGGTTTCCCTTTGCGCATTTTTAATGGGGCAATGGTGTCGATAGCTTTAGCCATGGAGTCATTATAGGCGTTGACCAGCGAGTTTAAGTCAGTTGTAATTGGTAGGGCGTTCAGAATGGGGGTCACCAGAGGCATTAAGGCTTCAGCTGTGATGTTGCTCTTTTTCCTAGTTAGGCAGGCTGGAGCAATAATAGGCCTTTTGTGCTCTAGGTTGTTGATATTAATGTCAAAGGGGAGGAAGTGCCAGTTTCAAAGTGATGGAATACATGTACACATTTCATATGAACTGTATGTAGAGTGTGTGAGTATTGCAGTTCATACATTACACAATTTACATCTAAAAACTCACATTAAATGCAAGTGACAGCTGACTTTGGTGCCAGTTTTTAAGTGAAGGAAAACATTTACAATTTTCATTCGTAATATATACGTTTTATATACAAAAATTAACTTGAAATATGCATTAAAATATTCACTTTAGTAGGCATACCATACATAAGCAGAATGGTGGTGCATTTATATTAAAACCCTACATGCACATTTGTGATATTGACATTGTGTATATTAACAGTAATAACCGAATAACCCTTTTAAAGCACATGCTCCTTCGGAATGCACTTATATAACACACATGCGCTATCTCATACACTCCTATCACATGTGCTCTTACAACAAATGGTCCTATGCACACTCTATGTACATACTCCTATGACAAATACACTTATAGCTTGAACCGCTATTACTCACACTCTTCTGGCACAAACTGTTTTCACCCATGCTCCTGACACATGCTCCTATAGCACATGCAGCTAGAACACATGTACCATCAGCACTTGTACCAATAAAACATTCACATATTGCACCTACACCTACAACATGTGGACATATGACATGTGGATATATGACATCTGGACATACAACATGTGCTCCTACAGCAAATGTCCCATAACATTCTCTTATAACACACACTATTATGACACACGCTCCTACAACAAATGCTCCTACGATACATGCACTTGCAACACACACAATACACAATTTTTCAACACATGCTCTTACAATACGGAAATCTTTATTTTTTACAAAAGAGTCAAGGTTAAACCAACAAAATATCTACAGATATCAAAAATATTAACGTTAAGATAACAATGTAATACACTTTATTAATACATTACTTTTTTATATTAAAATCAATTATCATGGTGACCTTAACACAGCCACACACTTAAAAGCATACAATGTTACCATAACATTTGAATAATTTCACACATTAAAAAACAAGTAATTATGTCAAATTTAACAACAAAGGTACATTAAATGCAGGACTATAATAATGTAAAAAATATATAATACAAAAATACTACCTAAACAACTAAAAATATAATATATGCAAGCATCATTCCTCCCAAAAAGACAATAAAGAAATTCACAAATTTTTTTTAAAAAATAATCTACAACAAAATATACATAAGCATTCAATTGTCAAACTTTACATATACAACAATATCAATTAAAAGGGTACATGTCATCATTGTAAATAAATATAATTTACTAAACAATAAAAACATAAAATAAAACATACACTAAAAACATAAAAAAGTATTAAAATATCATATACAGTAAGAACCTAGTAACATGTGTTTCTTCAAATATTATATACACAACATTAAGGGGGTAATTCATAGAATTCAGCACACAAGTGGCGCACGCGGCTGGCGCACAGTGTGCGCGTGCGAATCCCTGCGCCAGCCGCGTGCGCTAAAATACATTTCCACGCACAGCGTATTCATGGATTCCAGCCATCAAAACCAGCCGTGGCGCACAGTGGCGCAGCGACCCTGCAGCAGCGCCAGTTACGCCCCCAAGAACGCCTCTCGCGCAGGGAAAAGCCATCAATATACCCAATCCAGCGCAAAGGGCTGCGCTAACCCTGTACCAGCACGGCAAGCGGGCTACGTGTATCACTGGGGTGCGCGGGAAGTACCTCACGCGATTGGCCCCGTGCGAGCAGGGTACGCGTATTTCAGGGGTGCGCGGGAAGTTCCACACGCAATTTCCGCAGGGTACGCGTATCTCAGGGGTGCGTGGGAAGTGCCACACGCGATTTCAGCAGGGTACGTGTATTTCAGGGGTGCGTGTGAATTTCCACACGCGATTGGGCCCGTGCAAGCAGGGCACGCGTATCTCAGGGGTGCGCGGGAAGTGCCACACGCGATTTCAGCAGGGTACGTGTATTTCAGGGGTGCGCGGGAATTTCCACACGTGATTGGGGGTACGCGTATCTCAGGGGTGTGCGGGAAGTGCCACACGCGATTACAGCAGGGTACGTGTATTTCAGGGGTGCGCGGGAAATTCCACAAGCGATTTCATCATGGTACGTGTATTTTGGGGTGCGGGGGAAGTTTCACACGCGACATCAGCAGGGCACGTGTATTTCAGGGGTGCGCGGGAAGTTCCACACGCGATTTCATCAGGGTACGTGTATTTCGTGGTGCGGGGGAAGTTTCACACGCGACATCAGCAGGGTACGTGTATTCAAGGGGTGCGCGTGAAGTTCCACACGCGATTCCATCAGGGTACGTGTATTCCAGGGGTGCGCGGGAAGTTCCACACGCGATTGGGCCCGTGCGAGCAGGGTACGCGCATTTCAGGGGTGCGCGGGAAGTTCCACATGCGATTCCATCAGGGTACGTGTATTACAGGGGTGCGCGGGGAGCACCACACATGAATTGCACGTGTGGGTCCTCCCAGGTGTTCCCTCTACACCCTCCACGGCCCCTGCAGGTGGCTCACACCACAGGGGCCTACCCTGCACATGTCCTGCAGGCACACCATTCACCATGGCCATGAACCCCAGCCAACCCAGATGTCAACTTGCACTACTGCCCACCAACGCATGTCCCCCTGCACCCCCAGTCACCAGGGGCACCCTCCACCAGGCCCCCACCCATGTCTCCCAGCACCCCCACCCCCCAGCCACCAGGGGCAGTCTCCACCAGGCCCCCACCCATGTCTCCCAGCACCCCCACCCCCCCAGTCACCAGGGGCAGCCTCCACCAGGCCCCCACCCATGTCTCCCAGCACCCCCACCCCCCAGCCACCATGGGCAGCCTCCACCAGGCCCCCACCCATGTCTCCCAGCACCCCCACCCTCCAGCCACCGGGGGCAGCCTCCACCAGGCCCCCACCCATGTCTCCCAGCACCCCCACCCCCCAGCAGTGCAGGGGCAGCCTCCACCAGGCCCCCACCCATGTCTCCCACCACCCCCACTCCCCAGCCACCAGGGGCACCCACCACCAGGCCCCCACCCATGTCTCCCACCACCCCCACCCCCCCAGTCACCAGGGGCAGCCTCCACCAGGCCCCCACCCATGTCTCCCAGCACCCCCACCCCCCAGCCACCAGGGGCAGCCTCCACCAGGCCCCCACCCATGTCTCCCGGCACCCCCACCCCCCAGCAGTGCAGGGGCAGCCTCCACCAGGCCCCCACTCATGTCTCCCACCACCCCCACCCCCCCAGCAGTGCAGGGGCAGCCTCCACCAGGCCCCCACCAATGTCTCCCACCACCCCCACCCCCCAGCACTGTGGGGCACCTGCCAGCAGGCCCCCACCCATGTCCAACTCATGTTCCCCACCACCCCCACCCCCCAGCACTGTGGGGCACCTGCCAGCAGGCCCCCACCCATGTCCAACTCATGTTCCCCAGCACCCCCACCCCCAGCACTGTGGGGCACCTGCCAGCAGGCCCCCACCCATGTCCAACTCATGTTCCCCACCACCCCCACCCCCCAGCAGTGCAGGGGCACCCACCACCAGGCCCCCACCCATGTCTCCCACCACCCCCACCACCCAGCCACCAGGGGAACCCACCACCAGGCCCCCACCCATGTCTCCCAGCACCCCCACCCCCCCAGTCACCAGGGGCAGCCTCCACCAGGCCCCCACCCATGTCTCCCAGCACCCCCACCCCCCAGCAGTGCAGGGGCAGCCTCCACCAGGCCCCCACCCATGTCTCCCAGCACCCCCACACCCCAGCAGTGCTGGGGCAGCCTCCACCAGGCCCCCACCCATGTCACCCACCACCCCCACCCCCCAGCACTGTGGGGCACCTGCCAGCAGGCCCCCACCCATGTCCAACTCATGTTTCCCAGCACCCCCACCCCCCAGCACTGTGGGGCACCTGCCAGCAGGCCCCCTCCCATGTCCAACTCATGTTCCCCATCACCCCCACCCCCCAGCACTGTGGGGCACCTGCCAGCAGGCCCCCACCCATGTCCAACTCATGTTCCCCACCAACCCCACCCCCCAGCACTGTGGGGCACCTGCCAGCAGGCCCCCACCCATGTCCAACTCATGTTCCCCACCACCCCCACCCGCCAGCAGTGCAGGGGCACCCACCACCAGGCCCCCACCCATGTCTCCCACCACCCCCACCCCCCGCCACCAGGGGCACCCACCACCAGGCCCCCACCCATGTCTCCCAGCACCCCCACCCCCCAGCCACCAGGGGCAGCCTCCACCAGGCCCCCACCCATGTCTTCCACCACCCCCACCCCCCCAGCAGTGCAGGGGCAGCCTCCACCAGGCCCCCACCCATGTCTCCCACCACCCCCACCCCCCAGCACTGTGGGGCACCCACCACCAGGCCCCCACCCATGTCCAACTCATGTTCCCCAGCACCCCCACCCCCCAGCACTGTGGGGCACCTGCCAGCAGGCCCCCACCCATGTCCAACTCATGTTCCCCACCACCCCCACCCCCCAGCACTGTGGGGCACCTGCCAGCAGGCCCCCACCCATGTCCAACTCATGTTCCCCACCACCCCCACCCCTCAGCACTGTGGGGCACCTGCCAGCAGGCCCCCACCCATGTCTCCCAGCACCCCCACCACCCAGCCACCAGGGGCAGCCTCCACCAGGCCCCCACCCATGTCTCCCAGCACCCCCACCCCCCCAGTCACCAGGGGCAGCCTCCACCAGGCCCCCACCCATGTCTCCCAGCACCCCCACCCCCCAGCCACCAGGGGCAGCCTCCACCAGGCCCCCACCCATGTCTCCCAGCACCCCCACCCCCCAGCAGTGCTGGGGCGTCCTCCACCAGGCCCCCACCCATGTCTCCCACCACCCCCACCCCCCAGCCACCAGGGCCAGCCTCCACCAGGCCCCCACCCATGTCTCCCACCACCCCCACCCCCCCAAGCAGTGCAGGGGCAGCCTCCACCAGGCCCCCACCCATGTCCAACTCATGTTCCCCACCACCCCCACCCCCCAGCACTGTGGGGCACCTGCCAGCAGGCCCCCACCCATGTGCAACTCATGTTCCCCAGCCAACATGTCATCACAATCTAGATCCCTGGTCCCTATGGTCAGCCTCCAAATGCAAAACACCCACCCGAGTATTGCATCCACCCACTCATAATTTGCAATTACATCACAGAACACCAATTGCAAGTTCCGAAACAAACACATCTCCCTCACATACACCCAATGGGTGTCAGTGAATCTCAAAACACATATCATGAAATGCATGAAACCAATGAGATACCACACATTGAAGTTCACCAAAAAAAATATGTATTAAAGGAAACATAAATAGAATAAAAAATGAAAAAACAGAAATGTGCATGTACAAAAATTAAAAGAAGCATGTCCGTGAAAAAAAGCAAAAGCAAAAATAAAATTCCAAAGTAATGTTGTCCAAAGTCAATGTCCACAAAACAAAATCCAATGGGAAATAAAAAAGAAAGCCATTGCTCCATGGTTAAAAAGTGAAAAAAAAATACAATCCAACAGTGAACTATGTACATGGGAACAAGCCAGGGTCCATTATCCCAACAAAAGAAAGGAAACCTATCTAACTACACTAACTAATAAAATAAACTATATACAAAAATGTGGCCAATGTCCGAAAGGTCCAAATAAAATCAAAACAAAAATGAAATCTAACACTACCTACATAACTATGTACAAGGGCAGCGGGCTAGTTTCACGAGTCACTTGTGGATGTGCCGGGCCAGGGCATCATGGAACTCCTCCTCAATGTCCCGGAGGCGGTCCTCCTCCATGTCCCCGAGGGTCCGCAGGGCCGTTGACGTCTCCACCTCCAAACCCCTGCGGATTGCCTCGAGGCACTCGGCCCGCCTCAGGGCCCTCCGCATGGAGTTCTCCGCCCTGACCATTGTGAGCCGTGCCTCTTCCACCCGCTGCCGCTCTGCATCTATGGCGTGGCCCAACCGCTGCCACACGGAAGACACTCTCTGTCCTGGGTCCTTCTGCCCTTCGGCCGATGCCTGCCCCTCCGATGTTGAAGGCCCCGAGCCTTCATGGCTCCCACCACGTTGCTGCTGCTGCTGTGCCTCTGCCCGTGCACTGCCTCCTGCTGCCTGCACATCCTTCGCCGGCTGGGGTGCAGTCGTAGATGTGGCCACCCCTGCTGGACGTCCGACTCCCGACTGTGGCAGGGATGCCTCCTCCACCAGCCTGGCCGCACCGTCAGAGGCAGCTCCACAGGGCACCCAGGTGACTGATGGGTGGGAAGATGGCACGGAGGACGACTGGCACGTAGGGGGTCCAGTTGAGGAGGGGGTCGTAGCAAGACCCATCAGACGGAGGAATCCGGCCTGGGTGACCTGTCCCAGCAGGCTGACGTGGTTAACAAGCCATTCGAGATGACGTGCAGTCTCTTCATGAAAAGACTGCAGGTCACCTCGCATGGCCCGTTGACGCAACGCCACACCAGCCAGGACAGGCTCAACCCGGACCTGGATAGCCACGTCCGCAGGCAGAGGAAGGCCAGTTGACGTGAGCTCATCCCCTGCCTGAAAACGGGTCTGGACGTAGGCATCCCTGCTGGTGCAAGATGATGCAGAGACAGGATCAGGGACAGGATTGCACACAGGCACCTCCGCGGCAGCCTGTGCTGCCTCCTGTCCCTGGTCCTGCACTGCACCACTAGCACCAGTGGGATCCCCACCTCCAGACCCCGTCTCTGGTGCTTGCACGGCCTCCTCCTCCACCAAACCCCCCACCAACCTGGATGACTCTGTGCCATATTCCCCTGTTGGGCCCTGTGGGGTCCCAGCTGCCCCTTCTGCTGCCGAGGAGTCCAACTCCAACCTCCGCCTCTTGGACCTCCAGCCGGCAGCTGCGGCCTGGGACGCGGCACCGGACTCCTCACTCCCCGACGAGATCACAACATGGGAGGGGAGCCGGGCCTTGCGTCTCCGGCTGGCGGTGGGATCCCCGCCGCTGTGCTCCACAGCACCTTCTCCGCCCTCTTCATCAGTTGACGCTGCAGACAGGGAGAAACAAAACACAGGCATCAGGGCACTGTACAATGGACACATACACACATGACAGTTGTACATGAGTGGCATTGGCAAACCTCAGACATGTCATCACAATCCCCAACACACATGTCATTACAACTCGCACACATGAGCCATACCACAGCCATTTCGCAACTGCCACCACCATCCATACACATACAACAGCATCAGCAGCCAAAGGGGAGCCAGACATCACATGCAACACAGGAAGTGCACCACACATGTACACACACCACCACACTTGCATGCATGTGTACACCTCTGCCAAGTGTCGCAGTGTTCAGACTGGCATCCATGTCACATCTGCCAATCAGGCTTCCACATACCGCTGTCAACATGCATCCATGTTGCATCACTGTTGCACCCTTGTCAAATACACACACATGCACATGTACACAGTCCTGATACATGCAGCCGAAAACAACATACAAGCGTGACATCACGGACATGTCTACTTACATACACATTCATCCAAACATGTGTGCCCACACAACTGCATTTGGCATGCAAGCCTACACACACAAGCACCATCCATGTCTCACACATTCCAGCCCTCGCATGTGTCAGCCCCACGGCCCTGTACACCCCCACCCATACTCAACCCCATACAAACAGATGTGCAACCTGCACACTACTGAATAATCACCACACGCACTGCTCACAATCAGGATGCATGTACACTCACCGCTCGACTCCAGACGGGTCTGCCTCTCAAGGACCTGGACGTGGAGCGCTGGGGATATGCGTTCCAGGACCCTCATCTGTTCTTCCGACAAGTGGCCCCGGCGCCCCTTGGCATCCGCTGCCTTCAAGAGACGCCGGGCCTTGTTCAGGGTCCTGGACCTGAAGTCCTCCCAGCACTTCTTGACATGTTGTAAGTCGCGGACTGCCACCCCCTCCGCGTTGATGGTAGTCACGATGTCAGTCCAGATCCGAGTCCGTCCTTCCTTGTCGGCGCGGGAACTTCCAAAGAGGGCATCATACTGCCCCAGGACTTGCTCCACCAGGACACCAACTTCGGTGGCACTGAAGCTGGTGCCCCTCTGCCTCTCTGGCCGGGGGTTGTCAGTGGTCTCAGATGGTGTTTGCCCCGACATGACAACCCCAGAGGCAGGAGTGGGTGGGCAACTGGGTCCTGGGCTGGGCTGTGGAGCGATGGAATCCCAGTCGGGAGTCTTCGGTTCCAGCAGGGGTGGTCACAGCAACAGCACCCCTGGCTGATGTGCAGGCAGCAAATGGTAGGGCACGTCGTTAGCAGGCAGTCAGGCAGCAGCAGATGGCAGGTGGGAGCGTGCTCGGGGCTCTGGGGGGCAGTAGTTCGGCCTTCTGGGCAGGAGCGTGGTCTTCCGTGTGCTTACGCGTGGCCAGCTTGATACGGAGTGATTTGGCACGTGAAAAATCTGCACGTCAGCGTGTGATTCGAGGAAAGGCCCTTAGCGCGTAAGCGCGTCTGCACGCATACGCATTTTCATTGGACAGAAGGCCCCTAAAGCGCAAGCGCCCCTGTGACGTGACGCGTACAGACGTGCATGGGCATTTCAGTGCGCGTGGAAAACTGCACGTCCGCGTGCAATACGAGGAAAGGGCCCATGCGCGTAAGCGCGCGTGAATAACTGCACGTCCACGTGCAATACGAGGAAAGGGCCCATGCGCGTAAGCGCACGTGGAAAACTGCACGTCCGCGTGTAATACGAGGAAAGGGCCCATGCGCGTAAGTGACGTGACGCGCGCGTGCATTTCCCTCAGCACGGTTTAAAGGTGAGCGGGCCCAGCAGTTCGCTGTACGTGCCTTTCGTGGAAACCGACGTGTGTTGCTGCTTCCTGTTGTTTCGCGCGCCATCACAACTTCACAGCTATCAAGGACGTATCTCTTCTTTTGGCGGGGGTATTGGCTACGCGTGTTTTTCTGCATCGCGCTAGTCAGACGGTGAGTCGCACACGCTCTTTTTCCCACTGCGGGTGCCCCTGTGTATCGCACTCATTTTCGATGTCATAGTAGCCTGCGTGTCCCACGCGTACGCGTTATTCGTGTTACTGGGTGCCACCGCGTACTGCGGGAGGTTGAATCCACGCACGTAGGCTGCAGGGTTGCGTGCACGGTTTTACTGCAGTTTTGAGGTGCCTGAGCGTTGCGTGATCCGTCACCACATCACCGGGGTCACATACAGCCTTGCAGGTGCAGGGGGGCTGTTAACATCTTGCTTCCCACCCCCTTCACCCCAATTGCCCAGGTCAATTGTGGTGTACACCTCCCATTGGCACCACTCCATCTGTGCCAGCACTACTACATCTGTGCCATGGTTGGGAGGCCACCAAAGGTGAGGGGCGCCTCAGCTGGGCGTACTTCTCGTGGCGGGCATGGTCGGGGACGTGGCTGTGGTGACCAGGGAGTAGGGGGACTCCAGGGTGTCCAGGGCAGCCACAGAGGGGGAAGAGGCAGGGGTGCGCCACTTGAGCACAATGTTGTGCCATGTGTCGGTGCAGCCATGCCACCACCCCCTGTGTTTCCTGGGGATGCAGCTCCTGCATCTGGCACTGGCACCCGTATGACCCGGCAGTCCGTTCCATCGACTGCCACGGGCCCAAGGGTAGTGGTAGCTGCAGGTGCAGCTGTGGACACCGCCACCCAGGCTCAGGGTCTGCCAGCGCAGGCTGCGTTGGCACTTGAAGAGCCCTTGGTAGATCTCCAACAGGCCAGGGGGGAAACCATAGGGGCACGCCGAGCTGCTCAGACCAAGACACGTGTCCCTGAGGCAGTCATGTCATCTGCTGCCCCGAACAGCCGGGTGTTGGCAAGTGCAGGGGCAGATGCACCCAACAGCACCCCGGTTGTGAGTCTGCCAACCAGGACCGTTGCGGTCAATGACCCTGCCACAGCTGATGTTGCTGCGCAGGGTCCATTAGTGGGCACCCAGCTGCCACTGACACAAGTCAGGCTTTTGGTCATCCCTCCACCTGCCACTCCCTTGGCTCAATCCACCGAACCCACTGGCCATACTGGTCAGGGCGGCATTAGCCAGCCAGGGTCTGCGCCACAGACCAAGAGGAGGAAGGTTGCACCTGCAGCACAGGCTGGGACCCCACACACAGCCACGACCTCCTGCACGTCGAGGAAGAAGCCTTTCTGTAAGCAGGAACTGGACTTCCTCGTGGACTACGTGCGGGGCCACAGCCGTGACATGCTAGTAGGTGCCAATAATCAGACTACGGCTGCCCAAAATGACACCCACTGGAAGCATGTTGCGGAACATATCAGTTCATTCGGCCATGAGGTGCGCACGGCGCAGGAGTGCAAAAAGCGTTGGAATGACATCAAGCGCAGCACTAAGGCCAAGCGTGCCTCAAATTACAACTTGACTCTGGTGACTGGCGGTGGGCCTGCACCAGAGGAGGAAGAACTCACTCCGCATGAGGCTCTCGTTGCGGAGTTCATACCACCTGAATTGGTCGAAGGAGTGGGAGAGATGCTGGACTTTGATGCCCAGTCCAGTGAGTGTTGATGCGTGTTTGTTGAGGACGTGTGTGTTTCACTTGTGGGATGTGTTGTGCATGATTGCTGCTACATGTAACGCGTACATGGTTCTGATGTGTAAGTAATGCAATGCTACCATCATGCATGTCTCCTCTGCCTGCATGCGGGACTCCATGTGGGCATGCTCCCTTGCCCCTCCTCCGCCACTCTGCACTCCAGTTCCACCTTTGCACTGGTCTGCTTCAATCTTGCCAATGTGTAGTATCTTGTTCATGTGTCCTGTGTAGATGCTAATTTCCAGCGTAGAAACTGCCAGACATATGCCGTGTGGTACAGCCTTAGTACTCGATGCAGGGTATCTCACTTGTACTGTGCATGGGTCAGATGTCCCGCAGGGACATGAGTGCCCATTCATGCTCCATGTGCATTGCACGCATGCCCCTATGTGTCCTTGACTGGATGATCACTGTAATATGAGTCCTTGGTTACATACATTGCCTGCCATCTCATCGGCCTCCCCATGTCAACTGTGGCTCAGTTCTGCGTTGCACACATGTTTAGGCCCTGACAATCTGTGTGGCTCACAGGCCTCAGCCTGTTCAATGGCCAATGACTCTGTCCAACTCTTGTGTCTTCTTCACACGTGGGCGGCCTCCGGAGTTTTCATCATGTGTCCTGCCCACTGTCCCAGCATCATTTGCAGTGTGGTAATTTGTATCACATTAAGCTGTTGATGCCAGTCAACACTGCCTGTCAATACACAGGTGTATGGTCAGACTTTTGATACCATGCTAGGCATCCCTGCTTTGGTACTGGGGTGGAGGGGTGCTTGGCTTCTAGACATGGTACACATTGAATGCACAATGCACGTGATGTCTGAATTTGACATTGCACTGCCGTCACATTTCCTGGCACACACCATGGAGTGCTTGTACATGTAGGTAGTGAGTGGCATACACATTTTCTGCACTGCATAGACCCACTTCCATGGAAACTGCCACCTTTCAACAGGTCTGATCACAGAAGCTATTCAAAGTAGACCCAGCATGCATGCCAGGTCATATGTTGTGTGTCACATGTCTGCCGGATGCCTTTGCTGTCGGTGTGTGTGTGTGTCATGTGCTTCTGACATGTGAAGTGACCTTTTTCTCTCTATTTTTCAGGTGATGACGCAATGGAGGCGGAGGATGGTGTTGTCATGCCAGACACAGGGTTGGTAACACCACATCAACCCGGCACTAGTGGGGGTCGTGGGGTGGTAGGCCACGAAAACCCCCAAGTGCTGCAGTCCATCTTGTCTCTGGCTGCCTATGAGTCCAGCCTTGATGACGACTCTGACGTCCATGTTGAGTTGGATGAGCATCAAGTCCATGTGTCAGGGGTGAGTGATTCTGATGTGGACACTCCTCTGTCTGCGACACCTGCACTGAGGGATCAGACAGTCTTGGTTCCTCCGCCCGTGGTGGATCGGGATGCAGGGTCACCCTCCACACCAGTCACTGATGTGCCTGGGACATCACATTGACAAGGGCATTTAGTCGTGCAGCCGCAGGCGGTGCCAACACAGAGAGGACCCCCGGTCCTTGGGTCCCGCAGAAGTCAAGCCCGGCAACGCGGTCGCCGCGCGCAACCGCTGTATACTGAGTGGGAGCAAGACATGACTGCCAATTCCGAACGGCAGGGGGCAGCAATGGAGAACATCGCTGAGAGCATGGAGCGTATGGCCCGATCTGTGCTCCCCCCTGCTAGGCAGGTGCTTCTCCAGCAGCAGGCGGCACGGTCCACGGCCTGCTCGCTCAGGCTGGGCATGGCGGCCTCAGACAGGGCACGCCAGGCTGAAATGTCGTCTCTGCGTCAAGCAATTGCTGCTCACGCAGAGGCGCACATGGATGCCCTGAGGGAGGAGTATGCTTCCCTCAGATCCACTCTGGGTGTCCGTATGATGTCCCAGAGGCAGCAGGCAGAGGAGAGGTTTGCACAGCTTGAGCTTACCATCTCGGCTGAGCTACAGGCTTGCCGGGAGGTGCAGCGGTTGTCCAGCCAGGCCTTGCAGGAGGAACTCTGTGTTACACGTGCTACCTTGCAAGAGGAAGCACGTGTATCACGTGAGGTTCTGCATGCAGACCTATGTAACATCGCCACACAGGACCAGGCTCACCCGTCCGGCAGACTTGCTGCCGACGAGGGGCAAGCTGCGGCTAGGCGTGACCAGGCTACTGTGCCACGTCCTCCTTTACAGGATGAGCCAGACTCGGACGACCATCTATCTCCCACATAGGTCGTGCTGTGCAGGCGTTGAGCCCATGGAGGATTTTTATTTTGGCTCAGCATCATCGCATGTGGATGTTGAGCAGCACCCTGTACCTCCCCCCTCCTGGGTGCCTCCCCTCCCCCCCGGGTCGTATGTGGCCATTTTTGATTTTTCTTTTAGTTTAGTTAGTTAAGTTTCTGTTTGATAGTTAGTTTAAATAGGTAATGTAGGTTTTCCATAGTTAGTGTAATTAGTTAATAGTTGAGTTAGTTTAAAATTGCTAGTCTATTGTGCTTTCATGTGACGGTGCGGTGCTTTGTGGCTTTTGAAGGCATCCACTGTCTGTTCCAGCTGGGCCCTTCATGGTTGTCTTGTGTATGTGTTTGTTGCTTGGGGTCCTTGACTCACATATGCCACTCCTGCCTCCCTTATCCATGGGCTCGCAAGGATGGTTCGGTGTTACAGAATATTACACAAGGGCTTTGGACTGTCATATCTGTGGCATGTCTGGTGCTGTGTGACTTGTGTTGACACCCCTAGTGGGGATGATTTAGGTGTCATTGTCCACTGTTCAGCTTTTGCTAGATGGGGTGTGTCATGATTAATGTGGACATTGATTGCTATGCATTGTGTAGTATGTTTCATATCTTTCCTGTACACGTGCTTGTTGCAATTCATGCTGTAGATAGTGTTCCACACTTTGGAGGTGAAAGACGGGCTGATGGTGTGATTTGTGATGTGACTCTCTGACATGGTCAAGTAATGAGATGCCTGATGAGACACACACAGATGACTTTGAAGCATTAATCATGTGTTTCATGCCTTTCTGCAGGGGGATGAGCCTCCAGAGCACCTTTGCCAGCAGACATGGCCCATTGGACGACGGAATTCTTGACCCGTTTGTTGGTGCCCACATGCACATGTGTGCACAAGCAGAGGCACAGTGATTGCAGACCCACATCCTAGAACTGCTGACATGTTCCAAGGAACTCCAGGCAAGGTGAGCATCACAGGGGGGCCACGACACAGCAAAGCTTGCACCAGGCGAGTTGCACATGCAGGCTTAGTCACAGCACTGAGGGTGAGCTTAGACGAATATTGGTGTTGAAGCACACAATGCAGCTCAGATGTGTTTGTGGACTGATGGCTGTTGATAGTAGGGTTGTCTGGGACACATGCAGGGGCAGTGGCACATACCCTCCGGTACACCAAGGTTCATTGAGGCACTTGTATCAACCATGTAGCCTTCCGAGACATGGAAAGGGGCATCTCACAGGGACATACAGCAAGGGACATACTCGGGTGCAGTGCATGTCTTTTCCACGTACTTCATGATAAATGCACTGCCAACTTTGTTTCGGTCATGGTGGTACGCAACTTGCTCTGTAGTCATTGCTTGCTATATGGGTCTGTCTGCTTACCCAGGGAACATTGCATGTTGTGTGAATTGTGACACATTGGTGCTCCATTTGCCACGCACCCACCAGCGGCTGACTTACTGCATTGACTGTGTATGACCCGTCACAGGGGTGATGTTATATATGGGTACGAAGCATCGAGCACAGATTGTCTGTTTGTAGAGTAGTTTGTTGCTATGGGGCATGTTTGGTGTTGTGTTTTTGTGTAATTGGCACGTACAGGTTGTTGACTGTGGCTGTCTTTGCAGCATTGCAGTGCTCCTGTAACCAGACCTGAGAGTGCGCAGGCAGGAGGCCATCATTCAAAACCAGAGCTAAGTGTCTTGTTGTTTTTCTTTCGAACTGCTCTGCATAGGCTTGCTGGGGAGTGTACTGATGCATGGATGTATGTGTGGTTCAATTTGGTATGTGTTTTCTCCCTAATCACCCGTGATCCTATAAAATTTTGAAACCTGTACCCTCTACCCAGTGTTCCTGCTTCCCGTGCCTATCCAAGCAATGTTCCCTGACCCTCTTTCCCCACTGGTGTTGCGGATGCCTGTGTAAGCCCCGAACTTGCAGGCGCCAAAACCCTAGAGGGGGTGGTTGGTTCGTACCACTCCTGGGCCTGGACTACAGAAGGCCATGACAATGATGTCCAAGTTTGTTTGGATTGTGTATGTGTTCATGCAGGTTGTACATTTCCGTGCATTCCCTAGTTTCATGTGTCATTCCTCCTCCCCTCTCCTGCCACTCATTCCAGTCATCCAGTGTGTCAACACCTGTCCCGACTGCATATCCCGGAACCTCATTCCCCACCAGGGTCTCAGGGGCCTGTGTGAGTTTGACCTTGCAGGCACCCGGGACATGGTGGGGGTGGTTGTTTCGTGACACTCCCGCGCCTGTACAGGGGACCTGTGACAGTACACATCCATTCATGGTGCATCATCCTATGTCATGTACCACACATGTCTCACATCCTGTCGTGACATTGTTTTGCTGTGCTACCTTGGTTGTTGCATCATTGTGGTAGTACTTGGCCTTTGTGAGGTACTGCTACGTCAAGTCATCTACTGGAGGGTGTTCAGGTTTGTTTTTATGCCTTGGATTTTGTGATTTTGGAAATGAGCGTGGATTCTGAGGGTTCAGGCATCTTTTTACACACAAGGTGGGAGATGGTGACGAAGGGTAAAGGTGATCCTGTGGCCAGGTGGAATTGAGGTTTGGAGGCTCCATGACCCAGGTGCAGTTGTTCAGTGGGTCATGGTCATTTGTGAGGGAGGGGGGGTTGTTATTGATAGTTGCCTTGCCCTGCAGTGTGATGGGAACTCTGACATAGTAATGGTGGTATCCAATGTACATGTTGTGTTCTGCTGATCAATGCCTGTTCATGTGTTGTGTTTTCCTTTCAGGTGCGAGGGGATAGTTGTGGTTTGACATGCTGGGGTGTACACATGGTGGATGTTCACATGTGATGTGTAGGGAACACTGATGGTCACTTGAGTGCACATGCATGTGTGGAGTGCATATCCTTGCAGAACCACACACTTGCACTCGGATGCACTACATGTACTCCCACCCTTGCATATCCATGTGTACACTGTTTGCCTTCTGGTGCCCACTGTGTCCCGGCAGCACATGTTCTGTGACCGATTATGGATCCAGTACATGCCTAATTTGATGTTTGATGTGGTCTGTCACTTAGATGTGATGCTCAGGGTGTGCATCACATACAATGGCTGTTCACTGTGCTGTGCGCTGAGCAGTGTGATGCAGGAGTAGGACACTGCACACATAAGCTGCAGTGTTGATTTTGCAATGCATAATGTGCATGTAGACAGGCATTCATTGTGATGTTACGTCTACGACTGTTGTAATGCATTTGGAAATGACTTATTTTGGGTGGGAGATTTTGTTGGTCTGTCATTTCATCTGATTCCGGGTCAGGCATCATTGTCCGATGCCACTGTACATTTAGGACATGGCAATGTGTACCTTATCGTTACTGCGTTGGTGTATGGGTATTGCTTGCCATGTCATGTTGATGTTTGGGAGGGTTTGAGTGACATGACAGTGATGGCCATGGCCTGTTTTGCAGGTGTGTGTGATGCACACCTTGCATGTCCGGGTCATCTGCTTCTCAGAGCAACTAGCTGGGGTTAGATTTCTCTCCGCAGCAGGGCCCTCCCCCTGGAACAGACTTCCTGCCTGACTTGAACTTGAGTGGAACCATCTCCAGTTCTGGAAGCACCTCAAGACCTTCCTCTTTGCTTCTGCTTTCTCTCTGCCTCTCCCTTGCAGAATTCTTCACTGGAACTGCACAGGAACTGCAACTGGGCCACTCTCACTGACCTCGGTCCCTGGCCCAGCCACTCTCCACTTGCACTGCCTCCCTGGCAACCCCTGCACTGCAGTACTGTCTCTCTATCCCTACAGCCCTCCCTTCCCAGCACTTGTCTGCACTTACCTTTGCAGTTGCCACCAGGCGACCTATGTATTATTTTTTTGGGCTACTTCCCCTGTACTGGACTCCCGCCCACCCTTCCCCTTGCACTTTTCCCTTCCCCCTACCCCTGCACTTGCACGATCTCAATGACACCTGGCCTAGTAGTACCGTTCTCTGTGTTCCCTTGTTCCCCCCTCCCTGCCTCATTGCGCCTTGGAATACTTGTGTATGGCCCATATCATGTCATATGTCATATGTGTTCCTTTTGGTCACACAGGATAGCTTGTGTTTAAGTAGCTTGGGATGCAGACGATGTGGCACTTCCATGGCAACTATCTCAGGGTGGTAGGGTTGTGACAGTTGACTGTCTCTTTGTCATCATTGATTGTCACCTGGTATGTGCCAGGCCTGTGTGCACTCCGCAGGGGTGGGAGTTTAGGTGAAAAATGTGGCCACAAGCTGGGTCCGGGCTTCCTCGCCACATGCCCTGTCCCCTCCCATGGGCAGCGCCTGTGCCTGTGGTTGGGGATGTGGGGGCACCACCATGTCCACCGGGACGCCCTGCCGTGTTGCAACATTGTGCAGGACACATGCTGCCACAATGATCCTGCACACTACTGGTGGTGCATAGAGTAGTTGCCCACCAGAGCGGTCAAGGGAGCGGAAACGTGACTAGAGCACCCTGAATGTGCACTCCACTATGCCCCTGGTTGCAATATGGGCGGCTTTGTATCTTACCTGGGGTGGTGTGGTGGGGTTCCAGATTGGCGTCATCATGTGGTTGATCAGAGGGTAGGCACTGTCCCCTGGGGAGGTGATAATAGTTGAGATTATTAGGGTTTGGATATTTGTCTGTGTGTGACTTGCATGCATGTGCAAGGGCATTTGTACTGACCTAGGAGCCATGTGTCGCCATGCTGCCCAGCTTCCAGGGCCCGGCTGAGGGCGGACATTCTGTATATGAAACTGTCATGGGTGGAGCCAGGGTAGTTTGCATAGACAGAGGTGATGATTCTCTTTGCATCACATACCACCTGTACATTGATGGAATGCCAGTGCTTGCGATTTCGGTAGATGTGCTCAATGGCAATCTATGGCACCAAGCACTTTGGGGAAGTGTGCCACCCTGAAAAAATCCAGGACAACAGCCTGCCTTTCTGCGGGTGTTCTGGGCATGTATATGTGCCTGCGGACTGAGGGGCGCGCTGTCATGATTGCCAGTACCTGGTGTAGGCAGCGTGACTGCGTGGCCTGTGAGACCCCCCCCCACTATGGCAGTGGTCCGCTGAAATGACCCAGTGGCCAAAAAATGCAGGACATTGAGCAGCTTCTCCAAGGGGCTCAATGCTTGGGAGCAAAGGGTGGGGGATGTGAGGTCATCTTCCCACTCCCTGACCAGGTCTAGGATGATATGGGGTGGAAACCTATACCTGCCGTAGACCTGGTCGTCAGGCATCCCAAAAAGGCTTGTCCGTGGTGCGAAAATGCATGCCCTGGCTATTCTCCTCCTCCTGCGGTGTCCCACGATCAGTGCAGCGACAAATGGGGCATTCATCGTAGCTGTATATATGCGTTTGTTGTTTGCGCGCACTTTTAAGCTGTGCGCGGGGACGCCTCCGCCTGCCTTCGTGTGGGCGGACGCGTTGACGCCTGTGCACGTCTTTTGCCATGTGCGGGTTTCCCGTATTCGGATACGTGGTAAGACTGTAGGTCCGAGTGTCATCGCGTGTGATCGGAGGGGAGTGAGCGTACACGCGATTGGCCTAGGTACGTGTGTTTCGGGGTGCGCGGGAAGTTCCACACGCAATTAGCCTGGGAACGTGTGTTCCGGGGTGCCGGGAACTTTCACACGCGATTGGTGGAAATCCACGTGTGTTCTGTCATCACGTACAATGAGGGAAACACCCGCGCGCGTCACATCACAGATGCGCTCACGCGCTAAGGGCCTTTGGTCCAATGAAATCGCATATGCGTGCTTCCGTGCATACGCGCTAAGGGCCTTTCCTCGTATTACACGCGGACGTGCAGTTATCCACGCGCGTTTACGCGCATGGGCCCTTTCCTCATATTACACACGGACGTGCATTTTTTCGCGCGCTGAAATGCCCATGCACGTCTGTACGCGTCACGTCACAGGGGCGCTTGCGTTTGAGGGGCCTTCTGTCCAATGAAAATGCATATGCGTGCAGACGCGCTTACGCGCTAAGGGCCTTTCCTCGAATCACACGCTGACGTGCAGATTTTTCACGTTCCAAATCACTCCTTATCAAGCTGGCCACGCGTAAGCACACGGAAGACCACGCTCCTGCCCAGAAGGCCGAACTACTGCCCCCCAGAGCCCCGAGCACGCTCCCACCTGCCATCTGCTGCTGCCTGACTGCCTGCTGCCCACGTGCCCTGCCATTTGCTGCCTGCACATCAGCCAGGGGTGCTGTTGCTGTGACCACCCCTGCTGGAACCGAAGACTCCCGACTGGGATTCCATCACTCCACAGCCCAGCCCCAGGACCCAGTTGCCCACCCACTCCTGCCTCTGGGGTTGTCATGTCGGGGCAAACACCATCTGAGACCACTGACAACCCCCGGCCAGAGAGGCAGAGGGGCACCAGCTTCAGTGCCACCGAAGTTGGTGTCCTGGTGGAGCAAGTCCTGGGGCAGTATGATGCCCTCTTCGGAAGTTCCCGCGCTGACAAGGAAGGACGGACTCGGAACTGGACTGACATCGTGACTGCCATCAACGCGGAGGGGGTGGCAGTCCGCGACTTACAACATGTCAAGAAGCGCTGGGAGGACTTAAGGTCCAGGACCCTGAACAAGGCCCGGCGCCTCTTGAAGGCAGCGGATGCCAAGGGGCGCCGGGGCCACTTGTCGGAAGAACAGATGAGGGTCCTGGAACGCATATCCCCAGCGCTCCACGTCCAGGTCCTTGAGAGGCAGACCTGTCTGGAGTCGAGCGGTGAGTGTACATGCATCCTGATTGTGAGCAGTGCTGTGGTGATTATTCAGTAGTGTGCAGGTTGCACATCTGTTTGTATGGGGTCGAGTATGGATGGGGGTTTACAGGGCCGTGGGGCTGACACATGCGAGGGCTGGAATGTGTGAGACATGGATGGTGCTTGTGTGTGTAGGCTTGCATGCCAAATGCAGTTGTGTGGGCACACATGTTTCGATGAATGTGTATGTAAGTAGACATGTTCGTGATGTCACGCATGTATGTTGTTTTCGGCTGCATGTATCAGCACTGTGTGCATGTGCATGTGTGTGTATTTGACAAGGGTGCAACAGTGATGCAACATGGATGCATGTGACAGCGGTATGTGGAAGCCTGATTGGCAGATGTGACATGAATGCCCGTCTGAACACTGCGACACTTGGCAGAGGTGTACACATGCATGCAAGTGTGGTGGTGTGTGTACATGTGTGGTGCACTTCCTGTGTTGCATGTGATGTCTGGCTCACCTTTGGCTGATCATGCTGTTGTACGTGTATGGATGGTGGTGGCAGTTGCGATATGGCTGTGGTATCGCTCATGTGTGCGAGTTGTAATGACATGTGTGTTGGGGATTGTGATGACATGTCTGAGGTTTGCCAATGCCACTCATGTACAACTGTCATGTGTGTATGTGTCCATTGTACAGTGCCCTGATGCCTGTGTTTTGTTTCTCCCTGTCTGCAGGGTCAACTGATGAAGAGGGCGGAGAAGGTGCTGTGGAGCACAGCGGCGGGGATCCCACCGCCAGCCGGAGACGCAAGGCCCGGCTCCCCTCCCATGTTGTGATCTCGTCGGGGAGTGAGGAGTCCGGTGCGGCGTCCCAGGCCACAGCTGCCGGGGGGAGGTCCAAGAGGCGGAGGTTGGAGTTGGACTCCTCGGCAGCAGAAGGGACAGCTGGGACCCCACAGGGCCAAACAGGGGAAGATGGCACAGGGTCATCCAGGTTGGTGGGAGGTTTGGTGGAGGAGGAGGCCGTGCAAGCACCAGAGACGGGGTCTGGAGGTGGGGATCCCACTGGTGCTAGTGGTGCATTGCAGGACCAGGGACAGGAGGCAGCACAGGCTGCCGCGGAGGTGCCTGTGTGCAATCCTGTCCCTGATCCTGTCCCTGCATCATCTTGCACCAGCAGGGATGCCTACGTCCAGACCTTTTTTCACCCAGGGGATGAGCTCACGTCAACTGGCCTTCCTCTGCCTGCGGACGTGGCTATCCAGGTCCGTGTTGAGCCTGTCCTGGCTGGTGTGGCGTTGCGTCAACGGGCCATGCGAGGTGACCTGCAGTCTTTTCATGAAGAGACTGCACGTCATCTCGAATGGCTCGTTGACAATGTCAGCCTGCTGGGACAGGTCACCCAGGCCTGATTCCTCCGTCTGATGGGGCTTGCTACGACCCCCTCCTCAACTGGACCCCCTACGCGCCAGTCGTCCTCCGTGCCATCTTCCCACCCATCAGTCACCTGGGTGCCCTTTGGAGCTGCCTCTGACGGTGCGGCCAGGCTGGTGGAGGAGGCATCCCTGCCACAGTCGGGAGTCGGACGTCCAGCAGGGGTGGCCACATCTACGACTGCACCCCAGCCGGCGGAGGATGTGCAGGCAGCAGGAGGCAGTGCACGGGCAGAGGCACAGCAGCAGCAGCAACGTGGTGGGAGCCATGAAGGCTCGGGGCCTTCAACATCGGAGGGGCAGGCATCGGCCGGAGGGCAGGAGGACCCAGGACAGAGAGTGTCTTCCGTGTGGCAGCGGTTGGGCCACGCCATAGATGCGGAGCGGCAGCGGGCGGAAGAGGCACGGCTCACAATGGTCAGGGAGGAGAACTCCATGCGGAGGGCCCTGAGGCTGCCCGAGTGCCTCGAGGCAATCCGCAGGGGTTTGGAGGTGGAGACGTCGACGGCCCTGCGGACCCTCGGGGACATGGAGGAGGACCGCCTCCGGGACATTGAGGAGGAGTTCCATGATGCCCTGGCCCGGGACATCCACAAGTGAGCCGTGAAACTAGCCCGCTGCCCTTGTACATAGTTATGTAGGTAGTGTTAGGTTTCATTTTTGTTTTGATTTTATTTGGACCTTTCGGACATTGGCCACATTTTTGTATATAGTTTATTTTATTAGTTAGTGTAGTTAGATAGGTTTCCTTTCTTTTGTTGGGATAATGGACTCTGGCTTGTTCCCATGTACATAGTTCACTGTTGGATTGTATTTTTTTTCACTTTTTAACCATGGAGCAATGGCTTTCTTTTTTATTTCCCATTGGATTTTGTTTTGTGGACATTGACTTTGGAAAACATTACTTTGGAATTTTATTTTTGCTTTTGCTTTTTTTCACAGACATGCTTCTTTTAATTTTTGTACATTCACATTTCTGTTTCTTCATTTTTTATTCTATTTATGTTTCCTTTAATACATATTTTTTTTGGTGAACTTCAATGTGTGGTATCTCATTGGTTTCATGCATTTCATGATATGTGTTTTGAGATTCACTGACACCCATTGGGTGTATGTGAGGGAGATGTGTTTGTTTCGGAACTTGCAATTGGTGTTCTGTGATGTAATTGCAAATTATGAGTGGGTGGATGCAATACTCGGGTGGGTGTTTTGCATTTGGAGGCTGACCATAGGGACCAGGGATCTAGATTGTGATGACATGTTGGCTGGGGAACATGAGTTGCACATGGGTGGGGGCCCGCTGGCAGGTGCCCCACAGTGCTGGGGGGTGGGGGTAGTGGGGAACATGAGTTGGACATGGGTGGGGGCCTGCTGGCAGGTGCCCCACAGTGCTGGGGGGTGGGGGTGGTGGGGAACATGAGTTGGACATGGGTGGGGGCCTGCTGGCAGGTGCCCCACAGTGCTGGGGGGTGGGGGTGGTGGGGAACATGAGTTGGACATGGGTGGGGGCCTGCTGGCAGGTGCCCCACAGTGCTGGGGGGTGGGGGTGGTGGGGAACATGAGTTGGACATGGGTGGGGGCCTGCTGGCAGGTGCCCCACAGTGCTGGGGGGTGGGGGTGGTGGGGAACATGAGTTGGACATGGGTGGGGGCCTGCTGGCAGGTGCCCCACAGTGCTGGGGGTTGGGGGTGGTGGGGAACATGAGTTGGACATGGGTGGGGGCCTGCTGGCAGGTGCCCCACAGTGCTGGGGGGTGGGGGTGGTGGGGAACATGAGTTGGACATGGGTGGGGGCCTGCTGGCAGGTGCCCCACAGTGCTGGGGGGTGGGGGTGGTGGGGAACATGAGTTGGACATGGGTGGGGGCCTGCTGGCAGGTGCCCCACAGTGCTGGGGGGTGGGGGTGGTGGGGAACATGAGTTGGACATGGGTGGGGGCCTGCTGGCAGGTGCCCCACAGTGCTGGGGGGTGGGGGTGGTGGGGAACATGAGTTGGACATGGGTGGGGGCCTGCTGGCAGGTGCCCCACAGTGCTGGGGGGTGGGGGTGGTGGGGAACATGAGTTGGACATGGGTGGGGGCCTGCTGGCAGGTGCCCCACAGTGCCGGGGTGTGGGGGTGCTGGGGAACATGAGTTGGACATGGGTGGGGGCCTGGTGGTGGGTGCCCCACAGTGCTGGGGGGTGGGGGTGGTGGGAGACATGGTTGGGGGCCTGGTGGAGGCTGCCCCTGGTGGCTGGGGGAAGGGGTGCTGGGAGACATGGGTGGGGGCCTGCTGGCAGGTGCCCCACAGTGCTGGGGGGTGGGGGTGGTGGGGAACATGAGTTGGACATGGGTGGGGGCCTACTGGCAGGTGCCCCACAGTGCTGGGGGGTGGGGGTGCTGGGGAACATGAGTTGGACATGGGTGGGGGCCTGGTGGTGGGTGCCCCACAGTGCTGGGGGGTGTGGGTGGTGGGAGACATGGGTGGGGACCTGGTGGAGGCTGCCCCTGCACTGCTGGGGGGGTGGGGGTGGTGGGAGACATGGGTGGGGGCCTGGTGGAGGCTGCCCCTGGTGGCTGGGGGGTGGGGGTGCTGGGAGACATGGGTGGGGGCCTGGTGGTGGGTGCCCCTGGTGGCTGGGGGGTGGGGGTGGTGGGAGACATGGGTGGGGGCCTGGTGGTGGGTGCCCCTGCACTGCTGGGGGGTGGGGGTGGTGGGGAACATGAGTTGGACATGGGTGGGGGCCTGCTGGCAGGTGCCCCACAGTGCTGGGGGGTGAGGGTGCTGGGGAACATGAATTGGACATGGGTGGGGGCCTGCTGGCAGGTGCCCCACAGTGCTGGGGGGTGGGGGTGGTGGGGAACATGAGTTGGACATGGGTGGGGGCCTGCTGGCAGGTGCCCCACAGTGCTGGCGGGTGGGGGTGCTGGGAAACATGAGTTGGACATGGATGGGGGCCTGGTGGTGGGTGCCCCACAGTGCTGGGGGGTGGGGGTGGTGGGAGACATGGGTGGGGGCCTGGTGGAGGCTGCCCCTGGTGGCTGGGGGGTGGGGATGCTGGGAGACATGGGTGGGGGCCTGGTGGAGGCTGCCCCTGCACTGCTGGGGGGTGGGGGTGGTGGGAGACATGGGTGGGGGCCTGGTGGTGTGCGCCCCTGGTGGCTGGGGTTGGGGGTGGTGGGAGACATGGGTGGGGGCCTGGTGGTGGGTGCCCCTGCACTGCTGGGGGGTGGGGGTGGTGGGGAACATGAGTTGGACATGGGTGGGGGCCTGCTGGCAGGTGACCAAAATTGCTGGGGGGTGGGGGTGCTGGGGAACATGAGTTGGACATGGGTGGGGGCCTGCTGGCAGGTGCCCCACAGTGCTGGGGGGTGGGGGTGGTGGGGAACATGAGTTGGACATGGGTGGGGGCCTGCTGGCAGGTGCCCCACAGTGCTGGGGGGTGGGGGTGGTGGGAGACATGGGTGGGGGCCTGGTGGAGGCTGCCCCTGGACTGCTGGGGGGGTGGGGGTGGTGGGAGACAAGGGTGGGGGCCTGGTGGAGGCTGCCCCTGGTGGCTGGGGGGTGGGGGTGGTGGGAGACATGGGTGGGGGCCTGGTGGAGGCTGCCCCTGGTGGCTGGGGGGTGGGGGTGCTGGGAGACATGGGTGGGGGCCTGGTGGAGACTGCCCCTGCACTGCTGGGGGGTGGGGTGGTGGGAGACATGGGTGGGGGCCTGGTGGAGGATGCCCCTGCACTGCTGGGGGGTGGGGGTGGTGGGAGACATGGGTGGGGGCCTGGTGGAGGCTTCCCCTGCACTGCTGGGGGGTGGGGGTGGTGGGAGACATGGGTGGGGGCCTGGTGGTGGTTGCCCCTGGTGGCTGGGGTGTGGGGTTGCTGGGAGACATGGGTGGGGGCCTGGTGGAGGCTGCCCCTGCACTGCTGGGGGGTGGGGGTGGTGGGAGACATGGGTGGGGGCCTGATGGAGGCTGCCCCTGGTGGCTGGGGGTGGGGGTGGTGGGAGACATGGGTCGGGGCCTGGTGGTGGGTGCCCCTGCACTGCTGGGGGGTGGGGGTGGTGGGGAACATGAGTTGGACATGGGTGGGGGCCTGCTGGCAGGTGCCCCACAGTGCTGGGGGGTGGGGGTGCTGGGGAACATGAGTTGGACATGGGTGGGGGCCTGCTGGCAGGTGCCCCACAGTGCTGGGGGGTGGGGGTGGTGGGGAACATGAGTTGGACATGGGTGGGGGCCTGCTGGCAGGTGCCCCACAGTGCTGGGGGTACTGGGGAACATGAGTTGGACATGGGTGGGGGCCTGGTGGTGGGTGCCCCACAGTGCTGGGTGGTGGGGGTGGTGGGAGACATGGGTGGGGGCCTGGTGGAGGCTGCCCCTGGTGGCGGGGGGTGCGGGTGCTGGGAGACATGGGTGGGGGCCTGGTGGAGGCTGCCCCTGCACTGCTGGGGGGTGGGGGTGCTGGGAGACATGGGTGGGGGCCTGGTGGAGGCTGCCCCTGGTGGCTGGGGGGTGGGGGTGCTGGGAGACATGGGTGGGGGCCTGGTGGAGGCTGCCCCTGGTGACTGGGGGGGTGGGGGTGCTGGGAGACATGGGTGGGGGCCTGGTGGTGGGTGCCCCTGGTGGCTGGGGGGTGGGGGTGGTGGGAGACATGGGTGGGGGCCTGGTGGAGGCTGCCCCTGCACTGCTGGGGGGTGGCGGTGGTGGGAGACATGGGTGGGGGCCTGGTGGAGGCTGCCCCTGCACTGCTGGGGGGTGGGGGTGGTGGGAGACATGGGTGGGGGCCTGGTGGAGGCTTCCCCTGCACTGCTGGGGGGTGGGGGTGGTGGGAGACATGGGAGGGGGCCTGGTGGTGGGTGCCCCTGGTGGCGGGGGGTGGGGGTGCTGGGAGACATGGGTGGGGGCCTGGTGGAGGCTGCCCCTGGTGGCTGGAGGTGCTGGGAGACATGGGTGGGGGCCTGGTGGAGGCTGCCCCTGGTGACTGGGGGGTGTGGGGGTGCTGGGAGACATGGGTGGGGGCCTGGTGGTGGGTGCCCCTGGTTGCTGGGGGTGGAGGTGGTGGGAGACATGGGTGGGGGCCTGGTGGAGGCTGCCCCTGCACTGCTGGGGGGTGGGGGTGGTGGGAGACATGGGTGGGGGCCTGGTGGAGGTTGCCCCTGCACTGCTGGGGGTGGGTGTGGTGGGAGACATGGGTGGGGGCCTGGTGGAGGCTTCCCCTGCACTGCTGGGGGCTGGGGGTGGTTGGAGACATGGGTGGGGGCCTGGTGGTGGGTGCCCCTGGTGGCTGGGGTGTGGGGGTGCTGGGAGACATGGGTGGGGGCCTGGTGGAGGCTGCCCCTGCACTGCTGGGGGGTGGGGGTGCTGGGAGACATGGGTGGGGGCCTGGTGGTGGGTGCCCCTGGTGGCTGGGGGTGGGGGTGGTGGGAGACATGGGTGGGGGCCTGGTGGTGGGTGCCCCTGGTTGCTGGGGGTGGAGGTGGTGGGAGACATGGGTGGGGGCCTGGTGGAGGCTGCCCCTGCACTGCTGGGGGGTGGGGGTGGTGGGAGACATGGGTGGGGGCCTGGTGGAGGTTGCCCCTGCACTGCTGGGGGTGGGTGTGGTGGGAGACATGGGTGGGGGCCTGGTGTAGGCTTCCCCTGCACTGCTGGGGGCTGGGGGTGGTTGGAGACATGGGTGGGGGCCTGGTGGTGGGTGCCCCTGGTGGCTGGGGTGTGGGGGTGCTGGGAGACATGGGTGGGGGCCTGGTGGAGGCTGCCCCTGGTGGCTGGGGGGTGGGGGTGCTGGGAGACATGGGTGGGGGCCTGGTGGTGGGTGCCCCTGGTGGCTGGGGGTGGGGGTGGTGGGAGACATGGGTGGGGGCCTGGTGGTGGGTGCCCCTGGTGGCTGGGGGTGGGGGTGCTGGGAGACAAGGGTGGGGGCCTGGTGGAGGCTGCCCCTTGTGACTGGGGGGTGGGGGTGGTGGGAGACATGGGTGGGGGCCTGGTGGAGGCTGCCCCTGGTGGCTGGGGGGTGGGGGTGCTGGGAGACATGGGTGGGGGCCTGGTGGTGGGTGCCCCTGCACTGCTGGGGGGTGGGGGTGGTGGGAGACATGGGTGGGGGCCTGGTGGAGGGAGCCCCTGGTGGCTGGGGGTGCTGGGAGACATGGGTGGGGGCCTGGTGGAGGCTGCCCCTGGTGGCTGGGGGGTGGGGGTGCTGGGAGACATGGTGGGGGCCTGGTGGAGGCTGCCCCTGGTGACAGGGGGGGTGGGGGTGCTGGGAGACATTGGTGGGGGCCTGGTGGTGGGTGCCCCTGGTGGCTGGGGGGTGGGGGTGGTGGGAGACATGGGTGGGGGCCTGGTGGAGGCTGCCCCTGCACTGCTGGGGGGTGGGCTGGTGGGAGACATGGGTGGGGGCCTGGTGAAGGATGCCCCTGCACTGCTGTGGGGTGGGGGTGGTGGGAGACATGGGTGGGGGCCTGGTGGAGGCTTCCCCTGCACTGCTGGGGGGTGGGGGTGGTGGGAGACATGGGTGGGGGCCTGGTGGTGGGTGCCCCTGGTGGCTGGGGTGTGGGGGTGCTGGGAGACATGGGTGGGGGCCTGGTGGAGGCTGCCCCTGCACTACTGGGGGGTGGGGGTGGTGGGAGACATGGGTGGGGGCCTGGTGGAGGCTGCCCCTGGTGGCTGGGGGGTGGGGGTGCTGGGAGACATGGGTGGGGGCCTGGTGGTGGGTGCCCCTGGTGGCTGGGGGGTGGGGGTGGTGGGAGACATTGGTGGGGGCCTGGTGGAGGCTGCCCCTGGTGACTGGGGGTGGGGGTGGTGGGAGACATGGGTGGGGGCCTGGTGGAGGCTGCCCCTGGTGGCTGGGGGGTGGGGGTGCTGGGAGACATGGCTGGGGGCCTGGTGGTGGGTGCCCCTGCACTGCTGGGGGGTGTGGGTGGTGGGAGACATGGGTGGGGGCCTGGTGGTGGGTGCCCCTGCACTGCTGGTGGGTGGGGGTGGTGGGGAACATGAGTTGGACATGGGTGGGGGCCTGCTGGCAGGTGCCCCACAGTGCTGGGGGGTGGGGGTGCTGGGGAACATGAGTTGGACATGGGTGGGGGCCTGCTGGCAGGTGCCCCACAGTGCTGGGGGGTGGGGGTGGTGGGGAACATGAGTTGGACATGGGTGGGGGCCTGCTGGCAGGTGCCCCACAGTGCTGGGGGGTGGGGGTGCTGGGGAACATGAGTTGGACATGGGTGGGGGCCTGGTGGTGGGTGCCCCACAGTGCTGGGGGGTGGGGGTGGTGGGAGACATGGGTGGGGGCCTGGTGGAGGCTGCCCCTGGTGGCTGGGGGGTGGGGGTGCTGGGAGACATGGGTGGGGGCCTGGTGGAGGCTGCCCCTGCACTGCTGAGGGGTGGGGGTGCTGTGAGACATGGGTAGGGGCCTGGTGGAGGCTGCCCCTGGTGGCTGGGGGTGCTGGGAGACATGGGTGGGGGCCTGGTGGAGGCTGCCCCTGGTGGCTGGGGGGTGGGGGTGCTGGGAGACATGGGTGGGGGCCTGGTGGAGGCTGCCCCTGGTGACAGGGGGGGTGGGGGTGCTGGGAGACATTGGTGGGGGCCTGGTGGTGGGTGCCCCTGGTGGCTGGGGGGTGGGGGTGGTGGGAGACATGGGTGGGGGCCTGGTGGAGGCTGCCCCTGCACTGCTGGGGGGTGGGCTGGTGGGAGACATGGGTGGGGGCCTGGTGAAGGATGCCCCTGCACTGCTGGGGGGTGGGGGTGGTGGGAGACATGGGTGGGGGCCTGGTGGAGGCTTCCCCTGCACTGCTGGGGGGTGGGGGTGGTGGGAGACATGGGTGGGGGCCTGGTGGTGGGTGCCCCTGGTGGCTGGGGTGTGGGGGTGCTGGGAGACATGGGTGGGGGCCTGGTGGAGGCTGCCCCTGCACTGCTGGGGGGTGGGGGTGGTGGGAGACATGGGTGGGGGCCTGGTGGAGGCTGCCCCTGGTGGCTGGGGGGTGGGGGTGCTGGGAGACATGGGTGGGGGCCTGGTGGTGGGTGCCCCTGGTGGCTGGGGGGTGGGGGTGGTGGGAGACATTGGTGGGGGCCTGGTGGAGGCTGCCCCTGGTGACTGGGGGTGGGGGTGGTGGGAGACATGGGTGGGGGCCTGGTGGAGGCTGCCCCTGGTGGCTGGGGGGTGGGGGTGCTGGGAGACATGGCTGGGGGCCTGGTGGTGGGTGCCCCTGCACTGCTGGGGGGTGTGGGTGGTGGGAGACATGGGTGGGGGCCTGGTGGTGGGTGCCCCTGCACTGCTGGTGGGTGGGGGTGGTGGGGAACATGAGTTGGACATGGGTGGGGGCCTGCTGGCAGGTGCCCCACAGTGCTGGGGGGTGGGGGTGGTGGGGAACATGAGTTGGACATGGGTGGGGGCCTGCTGGCAGGTGCCCCACAGTGCTGGGGGGTGGGGGTGCTGGGGAACATGAGTTGGACATGGGTGGGGGCCTGGTGGTGGGTGCCCCACAGTGCTGGGGGGTGGGGGTGGTGGGAGACATGGGTGGGGGCCTGGTGGAGGCTGCCCCTGGTGGCTGGGGGGAGGGGGTGCTGGGAGACATGGGTGGGGGCCTGGTGGAGGCTGCCCCTGCACTGCTGGGGGGTGGGGGTGCTGTGAGACATGGGTAGGGGCCTGGTGGAGGCTGCCCCTGGTGGCTGGGGGTGGGGGTGCTGGGAGACATGGGTGGGGGCCTGGTGGAGGCTGCCCCTGGTGACTGAGGGGGTGGGGGTGCTGGGAGACATGGGTGGGGGCCTGGTGGAGGGTGCCCCTGGTGGCTGGGGGGTGGGGGTGGTGGGAGACATAGGTGGGGGCCTGGTGGAGGCTGCCCCTGCACTGCTGGGGCGTGGGGGTGGTGGGAGACATGGGTGGGGGCCTGGTGGAGGCTGCCCCTGCCCTGCTGGGGCATGGGGGTGGTGGGAGACATGGGTGGGGGCCTGGTGGAGGCTTCCCCTGCACTGCTGGGGGGTGGGGTGGTGGGAGACATGGGTGGGGGCCTGGTGGTGGGTGCCCCTGGTGGCTGGGGGGTGGGGGTGCTGGGAGACATGGGTGGGGGCCTGGTGGAGGCTGCCCCTGGTGGCTGGGGGGTGGGGGCGCTGGGAGACATGGGTGGGGGCCTGGTGGAGGCTGCCCCTGGTGACTGGGGGGATGGGGGTGCTGGGAGACATGGGTGGGGGCCTGGTGGTGGGTGCCCCTGGTGGCTGGGGGGTGGGGGTGGTGGGAGACATGGGTGGGGGCCTGCTGGAGGCTGCCCCTGCACTGCTGGGGGGTGGGGGTGGTGGGAGACATGGGTGGGGGCCTGGTGGAGGCTGCCCCTGCACTGCTGGGGGGTGGGGGTGGTGGGAGACATGGGTGGGGGCCTGGTGGAGGCTTCCCCTGCACTGCTGGGGGGTGGGGGTGGTGGGAGACATGGGTGGGGGCCTGGTGGTGGGTGCCCCTGGTGGCTGGGGTGTGGGGGTGCTGGGAGACATGGGTGGGGGCCTGGTGGAGGCTGCCCCTGCACTGCTGGGGGGTGGGGGTGGTGGGAGACATGGGTGGGGGCCTGGTGGAGGCTGCCCCTGGTGGCTGGGGGGTGGGGGTGCTGGGAGACATGGGTGGGGGCCTGGTGGTGGGTGCCCCTGGTGGCTGGGGGGTGGGGGTGGTGGGAGACAAGGGTGGGGGCCTGGTGGAGACTGCCCCTGGTGACTGGGGGGTGGGGGTGGTGGGAGACATGGGTGGGGGCCTGGTGGAGGCTGCCCCTGGTGGCTGGGGGATGGGGGTGCTGGGAGACATGGGTGGGGTCCTGGTGGTGGGTGCCCCTGCACTGCTGGGGGGTGGGGGTGGTGGGAGACATGGTGGGGGCCTGGTGGAGGGTGCCCCTGGTGGCTGGGGGTGCAGGGGGACATGCGTTGGTGGGCAGTAGTGCAAGTTGACATGTGGGTTGGCTGGTGGACATGGCCATGGTGGATGGGGTGCCTGCAGGACATGTGCTGGGTAGGCCCCTGTGGTGTGAGCCACCTGCAGGGGCCGTGGAGGGTGTAGAGGGAACACCTGGGAGGACCCACACGTGCAATTCACGTGTGCTGCTCCCCGCGCACCCCTGTAATACACGTACCCTGATGAGATCGCGTGTGGAACTTCCCGCGCACCCCTGTAATACACGTACCCTGATGGAATTGCGTGTGGAACTTCCCGCGCACCCCGAAATACACGTACCCTGATGAGATCGCGTGTGTGACTTCCCGCGCACCCCAGAAATACACGTACCCCGCTCAATCGCGTGTGTAACTTCCCGCGCACCCCCGAAATACACGTACCCCGCTCAATCGCGTGTGTAACTTCCCGCGCACCCCCGAAATACATGTACCCCGCTCAGTCGCATGTGTAACTTCCCGCGCACCCCCGAAATACACATACCCCACTCAGTCGCGTGTATAACTTCCCGCGCACCCCCGAAATACACGTACCCCGCTCAGTCGCATGTGTAACTTCCCGCGCACCCCCGAAAAATACGTACCTCGCTCAATCGCATGTGTAACTTCCCGCGCACCCCCGAAATACATGTACCCCTCTCAATCGCGTATCTAACTTCCCGCGCACCCCCGAAATACACGTACCCCGCTCAATCGCATGTGTAACTTCCCGCTCACCCCCGAAATACACGTACCCCGCTCAATCGCGTGTGTAACTTCCCGCGCCCCCCAGAAATACACGTACCCCGCTCAATCGCGTGTGTAACTTCCCGCGCACCCCCGAAATACACGTACCTCGCTCAATCGCGTGTGTAACTTCCCGCGCACCCCCGAAATACACGTACCCCGCTCAATCGCGTATTTAACTTCCCGCGCACCCCCGAAATACCCGTACCCCGCTCAATCGTGTGTGTGACTTCCCGCGCACCCCCAAAATAGACGTACCCCGCTCAATCGCGTGTGTAACTTCCCGCGCGCCCCCGAAATACAAGTACCCCACTCGATCGCGTGTGTTGCTTCCCGCGCACCCCCGCAATACACGTGCCCCGCTCGCACAGGCCCAATTGCTGTATGTTGCCACTTTTGTGATGCGCTGGGACTCTACCGCCTGCCTTCGTGTGGCGTACGTGTTTCAGCTTGTGCGTGTCTTTGGCTGTGCGTGGCGTTGCCCTATTCGATTCCATGAATACGTGTGGTTCGAGTGCGTGTGGGCGTTCCGTCTGCTTCCCTGCAGTACATCCCCAGTTACGCCCTTATTTTCGCGCGTTGTTCCCCATTCCGCGCGTTACGCCCCGTGTCCCGCCCACTTTCTGGTGTATGCGCCGAGGTTGTGCGCTTTCACTGTGCGCGTCGCGCACGCCTTTCGGGATGTTGCAGTGACTTGTGCGCCATGCACGGGTTTGGCGCACATCCCGAGGTGAACACGCGCAGGGACTTCCATGAATCGCACGCCTGCGCGTGAGCCTGTTTTTTTCCGCTTGCGCCTGCTTGCGCCTGCTTGCGCGAAGATTTTCGGCGCACGTTTGTTCCATGAATCGGCCCCTATATTACTTTCACTATAAAGCCCATTTTAGTGCAAAAGATGTACTAAACAAAAACATGGTGAGTTAAAGTTACCATGATATTTGATTTTAATATATGTTTTGTAATTTTTGAAGGTTTAACCCAAATATTTTTCAAATAACTTTACAGTGTGGTCGCCGCACCATAGTTAAGGTATGCAGCATGGACTATAGGAAATCTGATAATTCTATTGCTAATAACCTTTGACTTGCATGACAGATTTGGCTGACTTTTTCCAAACAAAACGTTTTTCATGGACCCACGCAGACTGGAAATTATGGGAAAGATTTGGAAAATATTAAAAAGGTATTACGATATCAATAAAATACTGTGTTCTGCCTATTCCCATTCATATTCCCACAGAGGAAAAAGTCCACATTTTATGAAGCCAAAGCAAAATAACCAAAGAAGAAATAACTTGGGTAGGAAGCTCTGACTTAAACTCCAGCACAGGTTTGGGGTTATTCCATCCAGTAATTATTAAAATATTTGATGGCGTAGGAGGTGACCCCTTCATCCAAATATATAGCTATATCTCCCATTTTGCTTTATAGCAGAAAGGCTTTTCAGAAATAAAAACCTGGCTTTATTTTACTCAATTACTGCAATATTGGGTTAATGCAAAAGCAAAAAGTGCAACTAAAGCTAATTTGAGGAGGAAAACTTGTGAAATCGCATTAGGCTAGAGAACAGAAGGGGGAAATACAATATCATGTGAAGTTGGGGTGTTTGGGGGTGGTCTGGGGAGCCAGTTACACTTCGGAAATGTTCACATTATTGGGGGAATCTCGCAAGATTACTGTTGGCAGGATGTTCACTGGAACGTAAATGTATCACATTAAGTAAAGAGCGAAAGGGATTAATGGGACGGGGCATGGGAGGTAATTTGGGTAAGGGGACATAAGGAAAAGAAAGTAGGCTAAAGGAGAGCAACTGTGAGGACTTTTTCATTTTTGACCGTTATTGCAGTAATAAGTGCAAGATTTCCGCAGGAATAATCGGGGGAATGGAAACTGAGGGTACATCTGTTGTAATCACATCTACTAGTCAGGGGTCAATTTGCCAGTCGCACTGGTGAGTGGGCCCAAAAAATCTATTGGTGCAACATGTTCAGTGGCCTAAAGAAAACTACTGTTGTAACATGTAAAGTGGCCACAGCCAAAGTTCATTGCTAGTAGCCCTTGAATAAATTAAGGTATAACAAAACCTGTAAAATTCATTGAAAAAACAAGTTCAGGACAGTTAAGGTGATCAAATGTAATGCAACCAAACCCTTAAAATTCGGATGTGAGAAGTGATGTTCATCTTGTCCCCCCTGTTGCAAAGCTCCAGAGCACATACATAACAGATTGTTGGATTCACAATGACAAAGAATATTAGACGCCGGCAAGATAACTTAGTTGGTTGAGCACTCGCCAGTGTGATCTGTGTGTAATCTTCGAATTCAGTCAAGGCCAACTCAGCATTCATCCTTCTGAGATGGACAATTGAGTACCAATGGGTGGGTGATATTGTATGTATATTTGTTCTATGTAAAGTGCTTAGCGGTAAGTGCTATATAAATAACACATAATAAGATCCTAGAGTCATCAATGGGGGGGTGCTGAGTTAAAATGATCATCACCTCACAAACCTGCTGTATTACAAGTGTTTAGTTGCATTAAATCTGATCACCTTAACTAACATTTTTTCAATGAATATTATTATGTGGTGGTCGCCACACTATGGATAAATTGAGTATCAAGTACCAATGTAAATCTGAAAAATGAATTGCTAATAACTTTTGATTCATACAACAAATTAATCTGAAATTATGCAGACAAATGTTTACTTACAGGTCTTCCCGGATGCGAGATTTTACGACAGATCTGTTTAAAAATAAACAAGTTATTAAGAAAATAAAAAAATCCAGTTTTGACCCAGTCACCATACATTTTTCCATAAAGGAAAAAGTCAAAATTTTGCCCGAGCACACAGCACAAGCTGCTGGACGGAATTGGACCAGGTGTGAAACAACTTTGGTATGAAGCATTGACTCAAATACCAGGGTGGGGCCTGGTGTTATTGCATCCAGTAGTTTTTTAAAATATTCGACGATGAAGGGGGTACCACCTTCTTCTAAAATTCTAAGGCTATCTCCCATGGTACATTGTAGCAGAGAGGTTTTTCAGAAATTAAAAATGCACCATTTTTGTTCTGTTCAATGTGATAGATACCTGCAGCTATACCCACGGCTATCTGAAAACAAAGGCATTAAAATGCCATTTTGATGAGGAAAAACGATGCAATGGCCTCAGACTAGAGGCGTGGGGTCACCATGATAAGTTGTAAAGTTGAAAGGGGGCATGGGACAAAAATAAGAGCAGAAACGTTTTCTTGTAGCTGTGTTTATTCAGCGCGATACCGCGGCTACAAATGAAAATGAGATCGAGAATGAAAGTGCATCACAGGTAACGAGGGTTTAGGGGCATGGGAGAGGAGTAGGGAGGGAAACATGAGTTTAGGAGAGTGGGCAAGCATGCCAGGAGGAGAGTGGCACTGGGCGAGAGACTGGGAGGCCAAGGACACATTTGATATTTTTCTTGTTTCTCCCAATAACTGCGGCTATCTGCAGTGCATTGCTATTATAGCTGTGTGTGATGTCTTGGGTCTTCCTTGCTTCTCTCCTTCATGAATGCCTGTGAGATAGTGTGCCTGTTGGAACCCGTCCCTTTCTGGAATGAGCCTGGCCTAGAGTCAGGGGGCTGGTGGATGTTTCTCCCATGTCCTTACCTACTTGTGTGTTCCTACTAAACTCTTACCTGTATATGTGATACCTGAACATAGGTAAAGAGCAAAACCCTACCTGAGGCTCCAGGCTCATCATTTCCCTGAAGACCACCTTTTGACATTGGAGACGCGGATACTCAGGAATCCATTGACCTGGCCTGAAGAGAAGAAAAGAAAAAAGGGCTGAGAGCAGAGCAGTGGACAGTAAGAAAGAGTGCTGGAACAAAGAAGAGAGCATCTGGGGAACATCCACTGGCCCCCAAAGATGAGCTGACCCCTTACATAGAGCGAAGCAGTTGTGCCAGGACCAGAGAGGGGCAGCTGGGGGCAGGAGCACAGCTTAAGGGTGCAGCCAGAGGGCCCCATGCGAGCAAAAAGGCAGCTAGGACATCCCGTAAACCCAGCTTGGGAGAAACAATTTTAAAGGCAGTCCTGGGGGACCTGGGAGGGAATAAATCGTCGGCCATACAGCCTAGGAGAGATTTTTATCTGGCGGTTGTTATAGCCTGGTAGTGAATGACAGCCCAAAAAGAGCTGGGGGAGTATAACACGGCAGCTTTCATGACCTGGAAGTATGTGTCGGTAAGGGAGTCTAGCGACTGTGTGAACAGCAGTGATATGTTGGAGTATGGCGTTCCTACATGAGGCAATATGTTTTCTAACTGCTGCTAACAAGCATTTATTGACTCTTACCAGAGTGGTAGCATCCTAGTGAGTGAGGAGCTAAGACTCAGGAGCCAGCTATGAGAACTATGGATTCCCACTGTGCACCTCGCGCATGCACACGGAGCCCGAGTGGGTTAGGCAAGAGGCTGCTGTCAGCATCAGTGAACATCCGTGGTTATTTGCGTTGTGGGGACGACGCAAACTATGTGAGCAAGCTGGTGGGTCCGGTGTGAGCAATTATCCGTTGGAGCAGTTTTCGGAGCTCCGTCCTCATCAGTGATCAGATTATAATGGTGACGTATGAGAACGTAAGGGACAGAGCGCGCACTGCATGTCTATTGACGTTTCCCTGCAAATAGAGTAGAGAACCCTGCTACGTTCCATAACGTGTGTCAAAGAATCCCCGAGTACGGAAGTCGCGGTGGCAGCAGAAGCAATGGGGCACTTTCACTGCGACAGTTGTCATGGGAATGTGGGGTTTTAGAACGGAGAATAGTTTTATGGATTATGGGATGGTTCTGCAGGAAGGGAAAATAAAGACCTGCTGGAAGATGATTAGGCTTTTGATCTGATGCTGCCGGCACTGTCATGAGTAATGAGGTGCTGTTGCGTAATTGTTTTTTGTTTATCCTGCTGGAGCCATAATTTCGCTTTGCTCTTGGAACTTTAGAGACGCTCTGATGACCAAGTATGCTAAATCGTGTTGGGCATTGTATTCCCTTGCTTCATGCATTAACCAGGAAATGTGTTTACATCTCATTGTCATGCGAGGCATGCCCTTTGCTGTGGTATCTTGCATGTTTAAAGGTTGATGTGGATGGGATCCTGGAATGTGAGTTTGGAGTTTATCTGACGTGGTCTTTGTTATTGGATATTAGCTGCGACTTCAGAAAAGGTATGTGTAATGTATGTTTTTTGTGTAACGAAATCCTTGCCTCTAGAGAACCAAGAAAGTTAAAGGACTTTCTAGCTCTAGGCTATTGGACTCGAATAGTTTGAATTTCTCTCATTTGCCATGGCTTTAACTGCTAAATGTTGCCTGTGAGTCTGTGTGCCTGCTGGAACCCTTCCCTTTGGAATGTTGTGGTGTGAGTCACCCTGGAGATCTGTGTATGTCAGTTGGAGTGGCCTAGAGTGAGGGGGCTGGTGGATGTTTCCCCATGGACCTACCTCGTTGTGTGTTCCTACTAAGCTTGTACCTGTATATGTGATACCTGAACATTTCCCTGAGGACAACCTTTTAACACTGTGGTTATGGGAAAAACAATGAAAAAGAAATAGAATAAATAAAAACATTATCAATGAATTGCTTCAAGTTAGGCTGAATAATCAAGCAATGCTCCCCAAAGCGGTGATTACCACGAGGGGACCGAGGAAAGGATGTAAACTTGCCTCAGCCATATTCATCTTTTTTCTGCATGACATCCCGGATGCATTTAGTGATGTCATTGCTGATGCCCCAAGATTGGAGATGGAGAAAGTAATGGTACTCCTATATGCAGACGATTTAGTGTTACTTTCAAAGACACCAAGAGGATTGCACAATGTGTTACGAACACTTAGATGCAAACCAATTAAAGGTTAACACCATAAAATCCAAAATCATGATCTGCAATACTAAAGATACAAAGAGAAATAAAATGAAATGGACACTACAAAACTCAGAATTGGAGATTGTGAATGCTTATACCTATCTTGGCATGCAAAGTGATAACCAGCATTTGCACAGGGTGCACTTACACACAACGGAAGTGAAATTGCCAGCAGCCATTTCTCAAACTAAGTTAATTTTCGAAAACATGGAAAATTCTCCATGAGACTAGCCATCTCATATCACAAAGCCAAAACGATTCCAATCCTTAAACTTACAAAGATTGGAAGGTAAATATTGGAGATCCAACTTAAATCTACCTCAATGTGTTCCGATTGCACGGATACGTTATGAAATTGGCCTAACCTCTCTAAACAGCATCTTCCATTGGCATCAGTGCGCCCTGTTCCCAGGGACGTCATTTGGGGGTCGCCAGGGGTCGCAACTGTGACCTCTGTGGTGTCCCTTGCGACCTCTGTGGTGGCCCTTGCGACCTCTACTAAAAAAAAAAAAAATTTTTTTTTTTTTTTTTAAAGTTATGCAAGCTCCTGGGCTGTGGCTCTTTACTTCTGGGGTGGCTGGCTTTCTTGTTCAGGCCCCTTAAAAAAAAAGACTTGAGGCACTTGTTCTTATTTTTCTTCTAACACTTTCAGCACTGACCCTAAATAAGAAAGAATAGGAATACCAAATAATGTGTCTTTCTGGAATTCTATACAGTAATTGCTGGCCTCATTAAATGTTTATTTCAGGCACACTTCAGGGGGTGAGTCACTGATTTAGTCTGTTCTTAAACGCCTCACTAAGCCTAAGCCGTTCATCCTTCTGAGGTCGATAAATGAGTACCAACACAGGTTGGGTGATATTGGGTGTATATTTTTTCTATATAAAGCGCTTAATGATGTGTTATTATATAGCACTTACGCTTATCATTTGGTCATGGACGTCTGCTTGCATACACAGTCATTTGGTAATACGGGCCAATAAACACTGAACTTAATGATACATATGGCGATCCATTCTTGTATGAATGTACATCATATAGTGATATCATAACTATATTTTTCATAGTGTACAATGCTATGTGATGCCACTTCCTGTTTTGTCAACGGGTGAAATGTCGTGTTCCATCGCTACCCGCTATATCACTTTGGGGCGGGGTCTAATGACATCACTTCCTGTGATGTCATCAGAGGGTCAAGGGTCGGGTGATGTCACTTCCGCTACCCCTGGCATTTTAGTGAAATGACGTCCCTGCCTGTTCCCAAAGTGCATATTGGCAAAGAATTCCAGTACTCTCCTTTGGTCATTGTTGGCACAACATCTTTTAACCTCAGATCAGACGATAATCGTCCAATGGCGCAATCAGGTTTTTGAGATCATGGAATTGGCTGATTTGTCACTGAGTACTTTCCTGGATAATCCAGAGAGGGCCAAGAGAAAGGTCTATCTACGAGACTGGATTTCTACTGGGGATATGTGCCGTACATATAAAAGTAATGGGAACAATCAATGCATAGATAAAAAACTTGGAATGTGCGAGCCGTATCTCCTCCAATTTCCATCGGTGTCTGTTAGATCGGATTTCCTAAGGTTCAGACTTGATCTTTGGCCAACTAAAGATATTTTAATGCAAAGAAAGCTTATTAGCCATTCACTCAATATCTGCAGATTTTGTAAAAATGATAATCAAAAAGAAACCTTGCAGCACATCATGCTAGAATGTCTAGCTGTGACAAGTAGTAGAGAACTATATCTATGTAAATATTCTACACAGTTCACCACATTCAATGATGAGGATATATGGAACTTCGTTCTTCATGCTAAACGAATGTCTATTTGCATTTCAGTTGTAAACTTTTTTTAAGCAATATTTGGTCCATTTAGCTCAGCGTAAACTGGATATTCATCAGCTGATGAGGTTCGCTTATACAATGGACAAGCAGCATGCATTGTCGTCAATGTGTGAATTTAGGCTCATGATGGGGTGTTAGCCTAAATATTGTTGCCAATATTGTTGCCAATGTGTGGCTTTAAAGAGTAACTCTATAATTAATTTTGATGTTGTTAAGGTGAAATTTGTAATTAATTTTTTGTATTGTTTCAATTCAGAAAATTGTATATTTTTTTAATTTATCGTCAAGTTGATCATTCAGCTAAAACAATAATAAAAAAATAAAATAAAATAAAAACAAGTATTTAGACAGCTACAGTCAGGTGGGTGTGGAAAGTGGATATGGCCAAAGGCCATGGCTAGTGGCCTAATAGTGCTTTAAAATATACAGTGGGTATGACTGAAGATAGTACTCACTAGCCAGGGCCTAAAAGCCAGTGGGATATGTTTCCCATTTGTGCCATTTTGTGTTACAGTTTTACACCGAAAAGCATTTCTGATGTCAAAGTAATTGATAGCTATACCATTACTAATTCTGGAAAAATGTTAGGATGACCATGTTTATTTTCAGACCAATGCCCATCAACTAAAAGCTCTTCAATCAATCCTTTGTAATCAATCGTTTCTAAAACTACACCGTAGAGTGGAAGAAAGCGGCACTGTAAAATGCAAACTACAGTACTTTATGAATACGCAAATGATTCTGGAGGATTTCTGGAGCTAGCCGATAGATGCTGGTCAGACAAATTAGAACACAAATAAAGCTGCAGAGCAACAGGAATTAAGAAGTGGAAGGAATGGGAATCTTCTTCAATGGAAAATCTACAATAACAGAATCCGCCAAAGATAACAATCTGACTTTGCAAATCTAGAGGATACGCTTTTTTTGCCTTGAGAGGGGCTTGGAAAAAATCGTCCCCTCTACACTCTCATATCCACACCTCTTTGCTATGCCAGTAGATGTTTAAATAGCTGAAGTAAAGGGCAGAGGTCAAAAAGAGGAGTCAGAGGGATGTGATGCTGCACCAACAATCCAGAACTCCTGCCTAAGTGTGGAGCATGTTTTCTGTGACTATTTAAAGTTGTATTTGAACACGTTTAATGCTGCAGTAAGGTCCTGTTTGCATATTCTTTTCATAATGCGCTACACGGCCTTACAGACATTTTGGACCTGATACACAGAACGTTTTCCAATGGGGGTTTGCCATTGTAAAACGCTGCTGTGAATTAGCCTCACAAACTGGCTGAAGCATGCGTCCAACTACAGCGGTTGTTAGATGTGAGGTCACTACCTGGGAACGTGACAGCAGGGCGGAAATGGATCTTGGTACATAGAATGGCTGTGGCGGGAGGTGTAACTACACCGCACATGCGCACCATCTGCAATCCAAGGAACAGAAGATGAATAAAGCAGATATGGCTTTAGATTGGAGGCCTCAGCTCTTTTCTGCCAATGGCAAGACAGGCGTTTTAAAAGTTGAGTTCAGCAGACGAATTCAGTACACAACCTGTTCATTGGTAACACACGATCATGGCTGCCCTGTGGCAGGACATTATATCAAGAGAACACTGGGGAGTTAGTTATGCTGTGAAATGGATTCTTTAATCCTGCAGTGGCTTCAGTAGGAATTCTAATGCTCGGACAAAAGCTATTTTACAATCACTGCACGGCGATCCTTGTTCTGTGTGCTGATGCAACATTTTCTGAAGAAATGCACACGAGCATGATGCGCACAGAATACAAAGATGAATTCTACCACACAGACCCTGGTCCCTATCTCATATTTCAAGAGAAATAACAAGGAACACATCAACACAAAGAGCTGAAAGGATTCACTCTTCGGCTCTCCAGCATAAATCATTCCGCTTTGCAATGCAGGCTTTCCAACAAAGTTAGTGAACTCTCTGCCCAGAACACAATGGACATAAAGGAAATGGAAGAACTGCTCTGTGGAAAGCAGGAAGGGGCCCAGCCTATGACATATCCTGCATGCTCCCCTGGGCCAATCAACAATCATCTGTGTATATGATGCCAGCTATAGGCTTGGAGCTTTCTAAAGGCATGTTTTCGCAAGCTGTCTGGTGACGACTTTCTGTACTGACCTACGCATGTTTAGCTCTGACACAGATTTTTAAAGAAATTATATTGTTTTTATATGGCTGGGTGGGCAGGAATCTGATCTGGCCCAGGTCCCTGCCTACCCAGACACACACTTGCACTGCCTCCTGTCAACCCTGCACTTTGGTCTGTATCTGCAACCCGACAGTCCCCTTACCTGCAGCCCTTATCTGCGCTTTAACCTTGCACTTGCCACCTACTGGCTGCACTACCAGTTGTTTTTATCCCGTGTTCAGCACTTTCCACTCCTCCCCTCTGCACTTTCCCCCTTCCCTCTCCACAGCACTTGCACGTTCTCAATGTCACTGGGCCTAGTAAGATGGTTGTTTTTGTCCTCCCTTGTCCCCTCCCTTGCCTCATTGCGCTCTGAAACACGTGTGTATGAGCGCAATACAAATAAAATATCATAGCATATCATATTTCTCCTCGTTTATTATTATGAGTTAACTCTTTAACTGTCCTATTTGTCCTCATGTCATATTCAAAAGCATCTCTCTTTTCCCTCAACACATTTGGAAGTGCTGCTCTTACCTCCTGTTTTTACTCATTCCTAACACTTTTGCATTTACATGTAAGGACTTGACGTATTTTTCCCCATCAAAATATAGGCCAACGAGCGCCAGCATGCAAAGTGCAAAAACCTGAACGTGTGCCAACTGGCACAGGCCAACATGGAAGCTACATACCAAAGGCATTTCCTCTATGTTTTCTAATAGTTCTTCATCACTGATTAAGCCTTCTGCCAACCTTTTCTTAAAGCAGCTTCTGACAATTCTGTTTGCAGAATGATACACAAAGGTTCATTCATAATTCATTCCTTCATGCACTGATGAATCTAGTAATTCATTTAGTAGCATAACGTTCATTGTTAACGGCTCTCTTTTACCCTCCAATCCATGTGCTATTTGTGGGTGTCCTTTGGCTGTCAAAGGGAAACGCAATCTGTAAACTCTGACGATTCTGCGGGTTTGGGCAGATTGAACTGTCCTCACTGTCCTGGGGGCGAGGCTGTTTGGGCAAAACAGACCTTGTATGTTATAAAAAGTATACATTGGTGGAGTTTTGTACAGTTTTGTTGGCAGAACAAGGAGGTTGCTGCCATCTAAATCGCCACCCATGAGCTGAAACTATTGGATTGGACTACAGCAAGAAGGGAGATGTAATGTGAGGAGGGCTGCCCAGCGTGTGGGTGTTCTTTGGTTTTTTTACTCACCCAATTGTCTGCCCATGGCTATGCTAATCTCAAGGTCCATTCCTACTGACTACCAGCCCATCTCTGCCCAAAACCCATTCTGCTAAAATGTCTTTGGGCTAGCTTTATCAAGCTGTAACATTTAACGTTGGCCTGCCACTCTTCTTTCTAAACAGTCTTCTGAGAGCTAATGGCTTAATTGCAGTTGTAAATATGTTACTGGTGCAATAAATATGTGTTATCAAGTGTGTATTCAGAAGTACGTTTGTCCTTGCACGTGTGGTCTAGCAGCTTGAAGCATTTGTTGTGCTAGATGGAATTACCAAGTAAATACTTCGGACTCAATAACTGGACAGGCTCAAACGAGATGGTAAAATATTGCTTTAATATCTAAAAGTAAAGCAGGGTGAATAAACACTCATCAATTCGATTCATGCAGGGTCACGCGTTTTTTTTCAATCATGCATAGTTTATATAATACTAGATGTGTCATCTATGACATCATCCTGCATGACAAACTTCAAAAACGAATTGAGGGGTGGGATTGGATTAGGGTATCATCTCTAAAAATATAAAATGTGTGTGTTAGTCCCACATTGGTGGTCTTTTTTCTGTGAGACACACCCTGAGCTACTTCTAATCACATAGTATAAAGCAATCGTCACAGCAGAAAATATGTCAGCAGAATAAAATGTTGCAACATTGTATGAATAAGTGCATTGCAGGCTATTCTAATTGGTTGGCAACCCCAATCCAACCTTGGGCATTCGCTTGTTAGCAGCATGTACATAGAAATGAAACCCAGGTGGTTGGAGATATGTCAGCTCTTCCTTTTTTTCCCAATAAAGCCATCTTCTTTCATCGGTAGGTCTCATGGCAGTCTATTCTGTGGGAAGGTTGACCTTGCCAATCTGCTAAGTCTCCAGATATCTGAGGGAGTACACCGCTATCTTAGCTCCAGGCCTAAAGAATAGCCCTTGTTTGCAAGCTCTTCATCACATGTTGCAGGATCAATAATTTGTCCATATCGATGGTGCTTTTTAACCTTATTTGATTCATTTTTTGCTGGGCACAGCTCTCCTTTTGGCCTTTAGGTACTTGCTCACTCTTTCCCATATTGACTTCATGCCTTTTAATCATCCAATATTTGGCATCAGTAAATGTTTGTTTTCCTCCTAATCTTTAGAAAATATGTCCTTACACATGCTCTGCTCGTAGACTCCCTTTGTACTTTTTCTTCAATCTCGAAATAGCATCCTTGGTTCAAAGCCAATGTACTCCCCTATTTCACGTGGAAAACAGCTTCTGCATTGTCTCTCCATGTTTAAGATCCCGGGCTTGTGTTTTTGAGGTAACTGCGTTGATTGACATGAGCCGTTGTCCATCTTGTTCTGATTGCAGTCCTAAACGTTGAATATATACCTCTCCTAAGCATGATTCTATGCATTCTTTTTACCTTGCATTTCGGTGTATTTACAGTTATTGTCCAGGTGGTCAATCCTTTCTTCTTTCTATTTGCAAATACTGCATCATGGAGTACATGTTTCTCTTACTGTGTCAGTTACATCTTAAGTATTTTCATATCGTTTCAACATAGAGTCATATATCTTCTTTCGCACATTCTTTGTCTGTTATAAGACTTTGTTTAACATAGATCCATATTGTGCATCATTTTATTTATGGCAGCTTTTCAACAAATCTGCGAGGGACATCCTTCTTGGTAGGTTTCATCCACTGTTTCAATGTGAGGGTATCTTCTGAATGGCTGCCTGAGTGTGTATCATTTTTATACAATCAATGTGGTATGGACATGTCGCATAAACTTGTGCTTGGGTTCTCAATTATAGCCCCTCGTCTGTTACTCCAATGTGGTTGGTTTGAAGGGGCGTTGGCTTGGGAGAATGCATCCACTTCTTCCTCTACACACGGAAGGGCTGTTAAAAACTAGCATTGTCAAATCCAACGATGTTAACCTGTGTATGGTTATTAGATATGCATTTAGGCACTGCTATCATATGCCCAGGTACTAACACAATTTTCCAGCTCTTGCCATCTTATGGCCAGGCAGTAGCATGATGGCAAAGCATGGCAAATGCCTATCTCATGCCTAGACAAAACCGTTCACTTTGCCAATTCATGTTTAAATATGTCAAATGCTATTTATTTATAAAAATCACATGGAAAACAATGCATTTTTGGGCACAAAAGCATGTACAAAAATCACCATTGAGAACATAGCGGAGGACAATGGTTCTTTACAATTGGGTGAGAGAAGGTGGCTTGAAGGCTAGATGTTGCAGGGGAAGGTGGAAACATAAACCAGTACCAGTATAGAATGACATAGGTATGGGAGGGATGGTGGAGGAAGTGCTAAATTACGGATGGAGGGGTGATGGAAAGGTGCTGTACGGTTGTCCATGTAGGGTAGAGAGAGAGGAAAACAGAGTGATGCAGTGGCGTGGACTGCTAGAAAACGGGTTCTTCATAAACAAGAAGAGCTTTGAGGTTGGATTTAAATAGTGGTAGAGATGGAGTAGTGTGGAAAGGGATGGGAAGAGCATTCCTGAGCAAGGGAGTGAGGAGAGCGAGAGTGAACAGAAACAAGTGGGAGCACAGTGGGCTCGAGTGGTGGCAAGGAGATGCACCGAGTATGATCATAACGAGTGAGGAGTGGTGAGACCAGCAGATAGGCAGGCTATGGCATGTCCATGGATAGTTTTGAAGATGATGAGACAAAGTTTACACTTAGACCTTTGTTTCATAAATAGATAGCCAATCTGGTGACGGGTGGAGGAGCTAGAGGTAAAGCGAGAATGGTTGAAAAGTGTGAAAACAGTGAAGTTTAGCACTTTATCAAGAGGTGACAAAGCATAGTTGGGAAAGTCATAGATGAGACAGCACAGTAGCCAGATATAAGAAGCACTAAGGAGGTGATTAGCTGATAGGCTCTAGACAGCAGTGCTATACAACCAAAATTGCATATACTGCACTGAACATAGCACAGAAATTGGATGGACAACAGAAGCTATATCATTTTACAGGGCCATGCTCTAGAAAGCAGAAGTATCTCGCTAAATTGCCTATACTGTACCTTACATGCTCAAGCTTGAGACAGCAGGGCACACGAAAGTATAAAATGCCCAGGGAACCAAAGGGAGCCCACATGGCCAAAACATGTATTTTCTTAGCTGTTGGAACCAGTTTAAAAAATACACTAACGCAATTCTCTCACATTCTTCCTCAGACATCATGCCAACTTGTGTAAAAGTTGCAAATGCAGAGCACAGTTCAGTCAAGCCCCCCTAACTGCAGGAAGGCAGCCTATCTGCCCGCCCTCTCCATTTTTGTGTAAATTGGTGGTATTATGTGAGGCAGCACCTTCTGGCTGCAGGATACCCGCTGTGGGGACCACCTCACACCTTGTGCATACGCTAACGCTTGACAACTTCTGCCTACATGGAGAAGGACAGCCCTTAAATACTGGATGAATAAAGCATTGTTCTTTTTGCACTGGTTCAATCATTTAGCTTTGGTACAAAGCTTTGCAGGGACATCACCGACAGAGCCTTACCTAGCCAGGTACCAAAGAGAGTGCACACTCAAGATTGCAATGTTATTTGAAGGACCATTCTACCCTCCATCCCAAGTCCCTTTGTAACACTGATAGCATGGTGCTCTTCACTTCTGGCAGCCGCTGCGCCCACTTACTTTAGGCTAAGGTGCTGCACATTTCAGGAATTTACACTCCATCTTCCATCTTTTCAGCTCCTTGTTTTATTAAGAAGAAACCTTTACATTACTGCATTATCACTCTGATGCCAAATTCTTGATCACGCCTCAAAGCCTGATAAGTTAGGACTTTGGGAGGCAAGGAGAATATCATTTTGGCCTGTGTGAGAAGAGTTTTAGGGCGTGTGGCAGACAGCAGGGTAGATACCAAGGAGAACAGACCAGGGATTCTGGCCCCTACTCTGAGTGTGGAAACAGAGAAATTGACATGAGGCCGGGAAGCCCAAATGGAAACACACCAACACAGGTTACAAAGGACCATATAAAGCTCTTTATTTCAAAGTTACAAAGTTACCAAGTTATCAAAGTCAATTGACATGCGAATAGCTATTCGGCTCTCTGACTCACACACGAACCTCCAACGATAAGGTTTCGCATCGAAAGTGGGAGAGACCGAATATCTGGATGCTCGGGTTTTTATACAGTTTGTACCACATTGGCCAGCCCTCTTGCGAGTTAACCATTCTTGGAACCATGGCTAGGGTTCGTAGCCAGGTCGAACACACAATTTACATACATTAGATCAGTTCCGCTGATACAGTTACATATTTACACAAAGGTTGAACAGAGGACAGGGTCTTAGTTCATGACCCTAACAAGTAGCCTGCGGACATATTATTCATTCACGTGTGGGGAGGTCACCATGGCCGAAGTCTTACTCGCAATGTCATTCGGCCTCCATTTTGTGATTCGGGGTGACTTCCACACTGCAAGAATACCTAAAATGGCGGCTAGATCCAAGATGGCGGCTTACACAATACATTAAGGTCAAGACCTTGCCGCGGAACCTATGTTCACAATATTCTTTAGACAGCTTGGCGTAGGCCAACATACATTTAAACAATGCGATTGGGGTCACAATATTATATCGATTTCCACAGACCCTCCTTTTGGCCTATGCCAAGTGCTAAAACATAGTTTTCTAATACTTTTGAAAATACTTGAAGGCATTATCATTCATAGGTTCCGCATCATTGTCTGAAATATCAATAGCCATAAGGTCGTTCGTAAGAACTTCTTGCAACATGAACTCTTTAGATGCTGTCTTCGGAGTGTATATCTTACACCCTATTGCGCTCATTACCTGGGCACAACATTCCCCCATCATTCCGCATATACTTGGGAGGCATTGAAAACAACAGCAAAGAAATAACAGAGTCCCTAAAATACCTAAAATGACAGAAAGCACCTTCCACCCCCAAGATCGCAGAGAATCCCAAAACCAGGTACTAAGGCTCCAGTCTCCTACAGGGATATGGACTTCAGAACTGAGAGTGTGTAAATTCTGAATTGCTTTAAATATTGTTGGTGAAGAATCTGGTACGAAAACGCAATAAGCGGACCCCACTAATTTACATACTCCACCTCGTTCGGCTAAAATGACATCTAATGCCATTCGATTTTGCAGTGCTACCAATCTTATCGCCTTTTGCTCTAAGGTCATATTGTAGAGTATGTCCGTGGTCCGGTTGATCGTTTTCTCCAATACCCTCGCTAATCCCCTAATGTTTTCTGAATTTGCTATTTGACCCCAGAAGGGGACTACTGATTTGGCTATATCCCCGAACACTTGTCCGGGGGTATCTCCATCACTATCTCGTCGCGGGCGAGCCTTGGATACCTCTAAGGTACTGGCTATAAATACACCTGGTAACAATATCCCCAAATAACAAGTCCCCTGCCAATCCTTGGGCAACCAGGGAAAAGCTAAACTACCACAAACAAAATAAACGGGTCCCCCTACATACAAAGGCCTATTTTCCCCAGTCAAATTTACAATATGTACACAAGGCTCAAAATCTCCCATTGGCCTAGTGCCCTTTCTTTGTACACAAAAAGGGACAGAATCAGGATTGTGATTTACAGAATAAGAAGGAGGCATGGCATCCTTATTGCCTATCGGAGCCATCTTGAAAGAAACTAGATTTTGGAAAGGAAAGGAAAGTTTATCAGACGGCCTAATAGAAGCGATATTAGGTCTACTCCTATTTGCGAAAAGCGAGCATCCCAGGGGAGTCAATTCACGTCTCTCAAATTCATTCAAATTAGTGCCATCGAAGTTCCCTGAGATGCTATCATTCCATCGGCCAAAGAAGAGTGCTCTAAGAGAGGCATAGCAGGAAGTCGTTAGAGGTAAGGGATGTATATACCATCCCAGTCCCTTGTTCCCATGTTGTGGCAAATGCGTGCAAATCCAACAATTACTCTTATTAAAAATAGCATGCGTAGCATTCATCACTATCATCAGAGTGTTATTATGATATTTCTGTCTATGCCGAGAGTCCCTAGGGGACAGAGTGTGAAGGTGTACAGAGGGAGTCAAAACAGTTGGTACAATTTCAGTCGGTAACAGAGGCTTCAAAGGATAAATTTCTTCGAAGTACCAGAGTCCCACGGCAGCAGTTGCAAAACTAACAATAATCAAAACAAGAACACAACAGTACGTTTTCAGGGCCCAGGCACATTGTCCATTGTTCGATTTGGTCACCCCCTTATCTAATAGTTCGATACGAGGAGCAGCGGTGAAGGCGGCAGGCATCATGGTTATCCCGATCGTCGGCCCCAATGTTCGTTGCTGGCGGCACTTCGGCCGCGCGACTTCTTAGTTCTTCCCAACCCTAGCCAACAGAACCCTCCTTTTCTGTGTCCCAAAAAAGGGAAAGACAATAGTATTCCAATCACTCCTTTTTCTTCCAGATGCACGATACTCGTGCAGCGATTTTATTTTCGTGGTCGAAGGTTGTACCTGATGGTACCCAAGTTTGTTGAATCCAAAAGCAAAGAATTGTCGCTCCCTGAGGGGAGCGTCACGTCGGTGGCGACGGAAGTCGCAGAACTCGAAACAAGATTTTCCAGAAGTGATTGATCAAGAGAGTGCGGAGACAAGATGGACGGCTCCCCGAGCTCCTCAGGCTCAGAGAACTTCTCCGATGCACTCACAGCGCTGCCTGCTACTCCGAGATCAGAGAGTGTAGCATCAGCAAGGGGTTCTGTTTCTTCTGTAACGTGTGGCGTCGGGTGAGGGATCTTCTTGATGTGAGTTGCATGTATCCAGTTCTTCTTTCCTGCCACCCGCACTGCCGTCCTGGTGACCAATAAAACCTGGTAGGGTCCCCGCCAGCGAGGCGCGAGACAGGAAGACCTTTCGTAGGCCTTTACCAGGATCCAGCTGCTGGGCAATATATCGTGTCCTGGGCCCGTAAACCGTACAGGTAAGGCGGCCTTCACCTGGTGGTAGATGAAATACAGGTTTTTAGTCAATTGATTACAATAATCTACAAGCAATACATTCTCCACATCCCTCAGGGCTTTAGGTTTAGGGAGGCCCCAAATATTAGCAGGCCTTCCCATTACTACCTCGAATGGAGAAAGCCCAGTTCTAGTCTGGGGTGTGGTGCGCATAGCTAACAATACAATAGGTAAAGCATCTGGCCATTTTAATTTAGTCTCAGCACATGTTTTTGCAAGTTTGTTTTTCAAAATACCGTTGTGTCTTTCTACCAACCCCGCACTTTGAGGGTGCCTAGCTGAATGAAAACGTTTCTCAATCCCTAAGGCAACACATATTTGCAATATTACAGCTGCGATGAAATGTGGGCCGTTATCCGACCAGATTATCCTCGGGAGCCCAAATCGAGGAAAATATTCTTTCACCAAGATCTTTGCGGTGGTCATGGCGGTAGCATCTTTGGCAGGGAAAGCCTCGACCCACTTGCTAAAAGCACAAATGATAACAAGAACATATTTCAAGTTATTACAACGTTCCATTTCAATGAAATCACGGTGAATGGTTTCAAAGGGGACAGAGGGGGGCCCGAAACTTCCCCTTGGAGTCACTGTCCCTTTACCCACATTGTGTTGTAGGCAAATCATACAATTACTAACATGCCTTTTTGCAGTTTCCAAAATTTTATCATTCACCCAAACCTGCTGTAATATCTTCGCAATTTGCTGGGTACACACATGTGTTGGACCGTGTGCCATTGTGACCATTGCTAATACATAAGAATCAGGAAGCAACCATTTCCCGTCAGATGCGTCCACCCAACACCCTTCGTCATCCAATTTCCCCATGCCTTCAGCCCATTTCCGAGATTCATCAACAGAGGCATCAGTCTGAATATCTCGCACAGACCCAATGCCTTCATCTATTATACAACCATCTCTCATTTCCCTTGCGGTATACATGTCTATGCTAAGGTCTGTAGCTGTTTGTCTAGCTATCGAGTCTGCAGAAGCATTTCCTTTGCCCACATCATCTATGACCTTGCGATGAGCTGCACATTTCATAATCGCTAGTTGTTTAGGGAGTGAGAGTGCTGAAAGTAACTGTACTATTAAGGGACCATGCTGAATCTTGGTCCCATGTGAGGTCAGAAACCCTCTTTCCGACCATAGTTTTCCGAAGTTGTGAGCCACCCCAAAGGCGTACTGACTATCCGTATAAATATTAACTCTATGCCCTTGGGAGAGCTCACAAGCACGAGTCAACGCTATAATCTCTGCGGCCTGCGCAGAGTTATGCGGAATCCTTTTAGTTTCTACGATCTTGTTCAAAGTAGTAACTGCATAAGCAGCTGTAGATGTGCCATTCGGAAGTTTAAAGCAGGAGCCATCACAAAACAGCTCCCCTTCCGCATTCTCCAAAGGAGTATCTGAGAGGTCTATTCTGCCCTTCGTTTCTTGTTCGGTGGCATACAGGCAGTCATGTGATCCGTCATCGCCGCAAGCAGTAGTTTGCGGGAGAGGCAAAAGTTCAGCCGGATTGAGAACACAACACCTTTTAATTTGGATATGAGGAGCAAATAGAACTAATTCATACCTGGTCAACCGGGCAGAAGTAAGGTGTTGTGTTTGAGTTTTATTCAATAGAATATCAACAGAGTGAGGTACCATCAGAATCAAATTGTGGCCTAGGACCATCCCCTCACTCTGTTTTACAGACGCAGCAGCAGCAGCAACAGCGCGCAGACATCGCGGCAAAGCGCATGCGACAGGATCGAGGGCGGAGGAATAATAGCCGCACGGCCTATTCTTCCCTCCATGTTCCTGTGTTAACACAGACAAAGCACATCCATTACATTCATGCACAAACAACACAAAGGCCTTATCGTAATTTGGTGTACCCAGAACCGGTGCTGAACACAGCGCGGCTTTGAGAAGCTCAAATGATCGTTGATGTTCCGATTCCCATGGCAGTGGCAAAGAAATGCCCTACCTCGTCAAAGCCAACATCGGTTTTACCACTAGGGCAAAGTTCGGGATCCACAGTCTACAGTAGGACGCCATCCCTATCAGGGCTCTGACTTCCTTCTGTGTTTTTGGGACAGACATGCCAGAAATGTGTTTTATTCGTTCAGGTGTCAATCTTCTCCCCTCCTTTGACAGGAGGTAGCCTAAATAGGCAACCTCCTGGCAACAATATTGAAATTTCTTAAGTGAAGCTTTGTGACCATGTTCAGCTAAATGAACAAGCAACAATATAGTGCCTTCTTCACAAGCTTTCTCAGAGTCTGCAGCTAGGAGCAGATCGTCTACATACTGAAGCAGCGTGCAAGTAGGTGGTAGTTCAAGGGTGTCGAGCTGCTCTTTTAAGGCTCTACTATAGATACTAGGACTTTCAGTATACCCTTGAGGTGCCCTTGTGAATGTAAATGAGCGTCCCCCCAAGGTGAACGCAAACAAATACCTGCTCTCCTTGTGTATCGGAATACTAAAGAAGGCGTTTTTCAAATCTACGACACTGAAGTGCGTAGCCGTAGCAGGGATCATTGTTAAGATTGTTGTTACATCCGGCACGATTGGAAATTGTGGGGCCACTACCCGGTTAATAGCACGAAGATCTATTATAAACCGGTACGGAATTGCATTGTCGCCTTTCTTATATACCGGCAAGATCGGACTATTACATAAGCTACCTGTAATCTCTTCGATCACTCCACGATGTACAAAATCGGAGACAATGCATTTCAGAGCGCGCTCGCCCTCAACTGAAATTTTATATTGCGGAATGCGCGGTAGTTTAACCCCATGTTTCAATACTATCTTAACAGGGTCAATGTGCAATATCCCGACATCATTGTCGTCTATTGCCCACAAATATTCTGGGACAATGTCAAATTCGGGAGGTAGAGGTCGGGTCAAGTATTGGGAGTTAAAAGGTTGCTGTGGTGAAACTGTTAATCTTATTCCGTCAGGGGAACAATGAATCACTGCGTTCAATTTCTTCAACAAATTTAACCCCAGCAAATTTTCTCCACAGTTTGAAGTAAGAAGAAAAGGGCACTGGTCTGTAAAAGGACCCAAAGAAACGGATACCGGCGCAGAGACCGGACAAACAGTTGGTATACCAGAGAACCCTATAGAAACTTTGTTTGCCCTGACAGGGGAATGTTTGGAACCCGAGAATGGTCAATGGAGCACTTCTGCGCTCCAGTGTCGATCAAGAACTGATGTTTCCTATTCCCCACCAATAATTCAACATAGGGGCCCTTCTGAATAACGGGAATGGGTAAAGGTTCCAAACGCTGCTTCGGGCAATCCTAGTAAGGCAGAACTTCATCAAAGGGAAGTTCCTCAGAAAGATAGACGGCGGAAGGGTGATCAAATATATTTCTCGAGTCCATACTCGGAGTCTGATTTTCCTGTGAAAAAGGTTGCTGGGGTTAAATTTGTTGAAGAAATTGAACGCAGTGATTCATTGTTCCCCTGACGGAATAAGATTAACAGTTTCACCACAGCAACCTTTTAACTCCCAATACTTGACCCGACCTCTACCTCCCGAATTTGACATTGTCCCAGAATATTTGTGGGCAATAGACGACAATGATGTCGGGATATTGCACATTGACCCTGTTAAGATAGTATTGAAACATGGGGTTAAACTACCGCGCATTCCGCAATATAAAATTTCAGTTGAGGGCGAGCGCGCTCTGAAATGCATTGTCTCCGATTTTGTACATCGTGGAGTGATCGAAGAGATTACAGGTAGCTTATGTAATAGTCCGATCTTGCCGGTATATAAGAAAGGCGACAATGCAATTCCGTACCGGTTTATAATAGATCTTCGTGCTATTAACCGGGTAGTGGCCCCACAATTTCCAATCGTGCCGGATGTAACAACAATCTTAACAATGATCCCTGCTACGGCTACGCACTTCAGTGTCGTAGATTTGAAAAACGCCTTCTTTAGTATTCCGATACACAAGGAGAGCAGGTATTTGTTTGCGTTCACCTTGGGGGGACGCTCATTTACATTCACAAGGGCACCTCAAGGGTATACTGAAAGTCCTAGTATCTATAGTAGAGCCTTAAAAGAGCAGCTCGACACCCTTGAACTACCACCTACTTGCACGCTGCTTCAGTATGTAGACGATCTGCTCCTAGCTGCAGACTCTGAGAAAGCTTGTGAAGAAGGCACTATATTGTTGCTTGTTCATTTAGCTGAACATGGTCACAAAGCTTCACTTAAGAAATTTCAATATTGTTGCCAGGAGGTTGCCTATTTAGGCTACCTCCTGTCAAAGGAGGGGAGAAGATTGACACCTGAACGAATAAAACACATTTCTGGCATGTCTGTCCCAAAAACACAGAAGGAAGTCAGAGCCCTGATAGGGATGGCGTCCTACTGTAGACTGTGGATCCCGAACTTTGCCCTAGTGGTAAAACCGATGTTGGCTTTGACGAGGAAGGGCATTTCTTTGCCACTGCCATGGGAATCGGAACATCAACGATCATTTGAGCTTCTCAAAGCCGCGCTGTTTTCAGCACCGGTTCTGGGTACACCAAATTACGATAAGGCCTTTGTGTTGTTTGTGCATGAATGTAATGGATGTGCTTTGTCTGTGTTAACGCAGGAACATGGAGGGAAGAATAGGCCGTGCGGCTATTATTCCTCCGCCCTCGATCCTGTCGCATGCGCTTTGCCGCGATGTCTGCGCGCTGTTGCTGCTGCTGCTGCGTCTGTAAAACAGAGTGAGGGGATGGTCCTAGGCCACGATTTGATTCTGATGGTACCTCACTCTGTTGATATTCTATTGAATAAAACTCAAACACAACACCTTACTTCTGCCCGGTTGACCAGGTATGAATTAGTTCTATTTGCTCCTCATATCCAAATTAAAAGGTGTTGTGTTCTCAATCCGGCTGAACTTTTGCCTCTCCCGCAAACTACTGCTTGCGGCGATGACGGATCACATGACTGCCTGTATGCCACCGAACAAGAAACGAAGGGCAGAATAGACCTCTCAGATACTCCTTTGGAGAATGCGGAAGGGGAGCTGTTTTGTGATGGCTTCTGCTTTAAACTTCCGAATGGCACATCTACAGCTGCTTATGCAGTTACTACTTTGAACAAGATCGTAGAAACTAAAAGGATTCCGCATAACTCTGCGCAGGCCGCAGAGATTATAGCGTTGACTCGTGCTTGTGAGCTCTCCCAAGGGCATAGAGTTAATATTTATACGGATAGTCAGTACGCCTTTGGGGTGGCTCACAACTTCGGAAAACTATGGTCGGAAAGAGGGTTTCTGACCTCACATGGGACCAAGATTCAGCATGGTCCCTTAATAGTACAGTTACTTTCAGCACTCTCACTCCCTAAACAACTAGCGATTATGAAATGTGCAGCTCATCGCAAGGTCATAGATGATGTGGGCAAAGGAAATGCTTTTGCAGACTCGATAGCTAGACAAACAGCTACAGACCTTAGCATAGACATGTATACCGCAAGGGAAATGAGAGATGGTTGTATAATAGATGAAGGCATTGGGTCTTTGCGAGATATTCAGACTGATGCCTCTGTTGATGAATCTAGGAAATGGGCTGAAGGCATGGGGAAATTGGATGACGAAGGGTGTTGGGTGGACGCATCTGACGGGAAATGGTTGCTTCCTGATTCTTATGTATTAGCAATGGTCACAATGGCACACGGTCCAACACATGTGTGTGCCCAGCAAATTGCGAAGATATTACAGCAGGTTTGGGTGAATGATAAAATTTTGGAAACTGCAAAAAGGCATGTTAGTAATTGTATGATTTGCCTACAACACAATGTGGGTAAAGGGACAGTGACTCCAAGGGGAAGTTTCGGGCCCCCCTCTGTCCCCTTTGAAACCATTCACCTTGATTTCATGCAATGTTTAGCCCAAGCAAATAGTTCCTGTTTCCTGCCCGCAGGAACAGTACTACGAGTCACAATTTTCGACCCTGCACCAGGATCTGATTTAATAAACACAGGACTCCCCGAAATCGAAAGTGTAGGTGAACCTAACATGGGTGCAGGGGAAAGAGGTAATGTAAAAGACGAAATAGACGAAGGTGCGACAGTCAAAGGACTGGAAACAGCAGACTGCGCAGGGGGAGTAGGAATAGCAACAGGAACAATAGGAGGAACGGGCAAAGCGCCCACAACAGGAGCATATGGAGGTGGCGCTGAAGAATCAGGCCTCCGTTCATTTAATATCTTCTCAATAAACTCCTCAGAAACATGAAAATCTTTAGAGGGATAAATTTTCTGGACTCCAAGCGAGAAAGCTCTGTCCATTTTCTGGGTTTCATCTAATCGTTTTTCCTTGTCATATAACAATGCCTTTTCGGCATTCGTTTTATAACGTCGTGCATGTTTATCCCTACTTTTAAGCTGCTGTAATGCTTCCTTTTTCCAATTTTGTAACACGTCGAAGGCTGCTGGCCTAGCCTTCTTTTTAAGCAAGATCGACTCTAAGTATTCAATACGGGGGATCTCAAAACTACCATTGATTGGCCACTGGAATTCGGAGGCATTTCTGGTCTGTCTGTGCCAAATGTCATTAAATACAATACTACCAATGCCATACTTACAGTACATAGTACACGCCGGCGACCCCTCCTGTGGTGCCGGACGGCTAAATTCAAAGGATTGTCGATCGCTGCGGAATAGAGCCCTAAAACAGCTAGACAATTTCCCAGGCATTTCTCAAAGAATTGGTGTTACCTGGTCCAATAATTGTGTCTGCAGATACAATACGCCAAATTCAAATTGTCAGGGTTAAATTAAGAGCCGGGTCACGACTGCACCTGACCAAACCTAAGGAGGACCGTACGGTTTTCAAAGGACTTCAACTAACAAATTTTACCTGCGTTCAGTGGTTTCGGCAAATCTGCCCGCCTCGGATTTGGACCCTCGTCAAGATGCCGTGTCAGACCGCACGACTATCGCCCAAGGATCGGATCGTGCAGCGCTGCCGAGGTATCGCGTCTCGATCGGTCGGGCCCGCAGAATCACACCGTCCGATCCCGATTCGATAGTCTGCGTCAACCTTCAATGATCCGGCATCAATCTTGAGGGTCCCTATTCGGGCGCCAACTGTGGAAACAGAGAAATTGACATGAGGCCGGGAAGCCCAAATGGAAACACACCAACACAGGTTACAAAGGACCATATAAAGCTCTTTATTTCAAAGTTACAAAGTTACCAAGTTATCAAAGTCAATTGACATGCGAATAGCTATTCGGCTCTCTGACTCACACACGAACCTCCAACGATAAGGTTTCGCATCGAAAGTGGGAGAGACCGAATATCTGGATGCTCGGGTTTTTATACAGTTTGTACCACATTGGCCAGCCCTCTTGCGAGTTAACCATTCTTGGAACCATGGCTAGGGTTCGTAGCCAGGTCGAACACACAATTTACATACATTAGATCAGTTCCGCTGATACAGTTACATATTTACACAAAGGTTGAACAGAGGACAGGGTCTTAGTTCATGACCCTAACAAGTAGCCTGCGGACATATTATTCATTCACATGTGCGGAGGTCACCATGGCCGAAGTCTTACTCGCAATGTCATTCGGCCTCCATTTTGTGATTCGGGGTGACTTCCACACTGCAAGAATACCTAAAATGGCGGCTAGATCCAAGATGGCGGCTTACACAATACATTAAGGTCAAGACCTTGCCGCGGAACCTATGTTCACAATATTCTTTAGACAGCTTGGCGTAGGCCAACATACATTTAAACAATGCGATTGGGGTCACAATATTATATCGATTTCCACATGAGAACCTGAATAGCACCTGACAAATAGATTCTTGCCCTCCCCAGGACCGGCGATGGCAAAGACAGGCAAGATTCCCAGCAGACTAATAAGCACAGCACCTAAGCGTTCTAGAGTGAGGTTTTAGGAGCCTCTCGGGCTGTCAACCAGCATACTAAGGAAGTGAAATGGGTGAATGTGGCCCTCAAATTTCAAGTAGCTCTTTCTCTGAACCAAATGGTACTCCCCATAGCCTTTAGAAGGCAGCGTATGGTAATTGAGTGTAGTATATTTTGTTGCACATGGGATTCAGTGTAACTATTTGAGAGTGAGAGCTAGAGTGAAACAGAGACAGAGAGTGACATTGTCACTATGAACTAGGTTCTACAAGAGACAAGTGGTAGGAGTGCAGGTTTGCAGGTTGTTTTGCCTTTTAAGGCCTAATCACCCAGACCAACCGACTATCCTTTATGATGTACAACCTCATACTAAACACACAAACTCCTACCCCAGAGATGGCTGCCGCAGGCATAGACATTAACTCCTCAATGTTAACCGAAACAGGATTAAGCACTCTTTTTTAACTTCAACACACTCTCCTAAATAGTGGCTGGCCAGACCCAAGGCACTGTAGTCTGTAAGCACTTGGACTCGTCCCTATGGATAACAAGACCAACAGAAAGCAGATTGGCACATAGGAACCGGATACATCCAACCTCCACCCATCAACACCACCGTTTTTGCATCTGCCTCTTTCACTGTTCCACTAATGGACCTTATTTTTCACAGAGTCACATGCAGTGAGGCCACGAACAGTGGACGAAGGACACCATAGAAGACCACTTGCATTTCAATAAAATTACATTACAAAAGGTGGAAAAAGAAGAGATGGATACAGGGCAGCAGTGGCAGCAGAAGATGAAACATGGTGCGCTGCATCACAGGAAGTGAAAGTCGCGGATGCAGATATGGGGCAGGAGGAGTGGCAAACAGAGAAGAGGAAGGAGGAGAGGGCAGCTGACAAGGCAGAACAAAGTCACTCCCATATGGTGATGGGCAGAGTGGGCCATATAATGGGACATATGAGTGGTAACTGCCTCATCAATTTCTAAAATGTTGCCCCTCGTGTGTGTGGCATAACTTCTCCCTGCCTGAGGGGAAGACACAGTCAGAGGAGTGTACAGTTGTTTGCTATCACTACAGGAAGAGTGTGTAGCAGGGCAAGAAGAGGGATTATTTTTTGGTGGACCTATCTGCAATATGAAAAAAAAATACCTGTTGCTGTATGCTGGCACAAATTTCTTGCATTGGAGGATAGTGGACATATCATGAATTTTGTAAATTCTAATCTAGATAACCAGTAATAGCCTGGGCCTCCGGGGGCGTTTTAAAGCCCCCTTTGTAGCATAATAACTACTTCATGCTAGATGTTGCATCCATTGATAAAGTCACCAAGGAAAATGCCCCAACCCAGATTGGGACACTTTTCCCAAAACATTCTAGGACTGGAGTTTACAATAGAAAATCACACCAGCCCTACAATATATCTGGAAATGCGTTCTAGGGTGCAGGAAACAAATATCGATAAAACCCAACCTACAGAAATAAATGGGTATGCTCCTGGACTTGTCTTCCCTGTACAAGAATTTTCACTCTCTTTCAGAAGGGTCAAATTGAAGTATGTCCTTAATAAGATTGTGAACTCAAGCATTGTTGGCGATTTCCAAGGTACGCTGCACATGTTTTATCTCAAAGAGGTTTATAAACATTTATCACATGCATTTTGTTTCATAAAAGGTACCTATCTGGCATGAGTGTTTTACCTGGAATAAGAGCTCAATTCATGGAAATGTATGCAGAAATCCTGCAAGGGCCGTGCACCGAAAAGGACAGTGCACGAGTCTGCACGCAGAAAGAAAAAATGCGTGCCCCATGTATTCATGGAATTTACAACGCAAACTAACCGTATTCACAAGTCATGTCCAGAAAGCCCCTGACACCCCCACATGCAAAGCATAAACAGTCAGAACAGCTACCTTTGCGTGCTCCCCTTGGCGCAAATACACGCACCCTGTGCGTGGAGTTCCCCGTAAGCAGGCCTGTGACTCGGGGACCCTGTGCTGGGTCTCCCGTAACTGTATCGGGCCCCCTGATAACATGTGTACAAAAATGTGTACGCAGTTGCACACGCAAGTACTCTATTTTCATGCAGGGCCCTAAATGTATAGCATCTGAAGAATGTTATAAGGCCCTTTAAAATTATGAAGCACTACTCACTTGTATTTATAATTTTATTCAGAAAGAATATTTACATGTTGTGACAATGTCCCCGGCCGCACCCTTAGACTGGGTGTGAGGTAAATCAATGGGCCAGGCCCCACTGCCCGATATGTGATGTGGGGCCCAGGGGGCAGAATGGGAAGGATCCCCTGCTTCCCGCGACAGCACTTGGGGCATGGGTCAGGGGATCATTACAATGGAGGAAGGACACACAAGGCACATAGCACCTCATTACGAGTTGGGTGGTATTCTGTGGTAAATGTGCCGGAATGGCACCCAATGGAATTACTGTTACTGCCACATGGTCGGGCATAATTACTGCCATATTACAGGTGGTGGTGGCAGAGTTAACCCCCATTTTCTGAGAGTCCATTGAACTCTATGGGGCATTTTTGGCAGTATTTCCAGCTGGCTGAATTTCCGCTGCAATGATTTTGCCGATTTTGCCGATTATTGCTGTAAAGTGGGAGGATTTACCTCCAGCCTAAGGCTAAGGCTAAGATGTCAAGAGTCAAAGATTGAATGATATTTTTTTAAAAATGGCCTTCACAATACAATAGCATAGCTTTTAAAGTGTCTGTTTGAAAAGATTGAAAAAAGAGCCGCTCATGGTGGATTGAGCAGCACACTAGTTCCCTTCACAGGGACTACCGGTGTATTGCCTATGACACCATGATCATATTAAACAATGAAGTGCAATCAAGCAGCCTGTTTCTTTTAATTATGCAGTCTTATAACAACCTATTATTAGTACTTTATAACAAAAACAAAAGCAGCATTGGCGGTCACGCTAATTGGCAATCACATAATACAGTACTGCCTTGAATGGTGAAATATCGATATGGTTTTATCTTGCATATGGACCAATGTGGAGGGAGAAGAGTATAGCAAGTTGAAGAGAGATAGCAGAAGTAAAGGGAAAGGGATTTAGGGGGTAATTCATAGAATTCGGCGCACAAGTGGCACACACGGCTGGCGCACAGAGTGCGCGTGCGGCAGTCTGAGCCAGCCGCGTGCGCCAAAACCCATTTAGGCGCACAGTGTATTCATGGATTTATACATCCATAAGCAGCCATGGTGCAGAGTGGCACAGCGACCCTGCAGCAGCGCCAGTTACGCCCCCGCCCTGTGCGCCAAAAACATTGCACAAATCCAGTACATGGCGCGAGGGCCAGTGGACCAGCATACAGCCCCCAACCACAAAAACGCATATAAAACTCCCCACGCACCCCCCAAAATACACGTACCCCGCTCACGCCAGCGAAATCACGTATAAAACTCCCTGGGCACCCCTCGGAATACAACTACCCCGCTCGCGCCAGCCAAATCATGTGTAAAACTCCCCATGAACCACTCGGAATACACGTACCCCGCTCGCGCCAGGCCCATCGCGTGTAAAACTCCCCACGCACCACTCGGAATACACGTACCCCGCTTGCACCAGGTATATTGCGTGGAAAAAGTCCCCTCTGTGGTGTGGGCTGCCTGTGGGGCATGCCCAGGGTGGATGGGCTGCCTGCGAGGCATGGGGAGGGTGAATGGGCTGCCTGCGGGGCATGGGGAGGGTGGATGGGATGCCTGCGCGTATTCCAGGGGTGCGCAGGGAGTTCAACACGCAATAGGCCTGGCGCGAGCGGGGTATGTGTATTTCGGGGGTGCACAGGGAGTTTTACACACAATAGCCTGGCGCAAGCGGGGTACGTGTATTTCAGGGGTACGCCTGGAGTTTAACATGCGATAGACCTGGCGCGAGCGGGGTACGTATATTTCGGGGTTGCGAGGGGAGTTTTACATGCGATTTGGCATTGTGGGCCCTCCTGGGTGTGCCCTTTCCCCCCTCCCCATGCCCTGCAGGCAGCCCACACCACAGGCGACTACCCTATACCCCTGACCTTGGCCTGTAGGCAGCCCACACCACAGCGGACTACCCTACACCCCTTACCATGCCCTGTAGGCAGCCCACACCACAGGGGACTACCCTACACCCCTGACCATGCCCCACATGGCACCATGAACTTGTGAGCCCCGAATCATGTCCCCCACCCACCCACCATTGACGGGCACCTGCCAGCAGGCCCCAACTCATGTCCTTCACCCACCCTCCATTGACGGGCTCCTGCCAGCAGGCCCTCATGTCCACCACCCACCCACCATTGATGGTCACCTGACAGCAGGCCCTGACTCATGTTGTCCATCCACCCACCATTGACGGTCACCTGCCAGCAGGCCCCGACTCATGTCCCCCAGCCATCCACCATTGACGGGCACCTGCCAGCAGGCCCCGACTCATGTCCCTCACCCACCCACCATTGATGGGCACCTTCAAGCACGCCCCGACTCATGTCCCCCAAAAAACCACCCACCATTGACGGGCACCTGTCAGCAGGCCCCGACTCATGTCCGCCACCTACCGACCATTGACGGTCACCTGCCAGCAGGAACCGACTCATGTCTCCAATCCATCCACCCACCCACCACTGACGGGCACCTGCCAGCAGGCCTTGACTCATGTCCAACACCCACCCACCATTGACGGTCACCTGCCAGCAGGCTCCGACTCATGTCCCTCACCCACCCACCATTGACGGTCACCTGCCAGCAAGCCCCGACTCATGTCACCCCCAACATTGATGAGCACCTGCCAGCAGGCCCCAACTCATGTCTACCAACAACCACTGATGGGCACCTGCCAGCAGGCCCTTACTCATGTCCCCCGCCCACCCACCATTGACGGTCACCTGCCAGCAGGCCACGACTCATGTCTCCCACCCACCCACCATTGACGGTCATCTGCCAGCAGGCCCCGACTCATGTCCCCCACCCAACCACCATTGACAGTCACCTGCCAGCAAACCCCAACTCATGTCCCCCAACCACCCACCCACCCAACATTGACGGGCATCGGCCAGCATGCCCCGATACGTGGCCCACCAAACACCATGTTCTAACAAAAGAGACCCATGGGACTAATGCCTACACAAATCTCCCCTGTCCCCTAGTACAAGCACGCAAGCATCCACTGCCCCCACTCCCAAATTACCCATGCCATGAGAGCCTCAAAAGAACCACCATGGCCTTGCATAAATGTACAACAGAGCAACAGAGTGGCAACACATGACTGAGGCAATGCTCATTGAGACATGCACAAAACCAATGAGAGTACACAACACCAATAAAGAAGAAATATGATTTGTAGTAAAATATGTAATGAAAAAACATAAAGAAATATCAAACTTGTAAATTAAGAAATGATTGAATCAAAAAAAAAAAATATCCAATATAAGCCAAAAAAACACAAGAGGAGAAAAGGGAAGTGGTCCATTTCAAATATCCAAATAAAAGTACATGAACATTTTTAAAAAAAAACATTGACCCACGGGATGACAAAATAACTAAAGTAGGTACAAGTCTGTGAAAGTCCAAAGGGCCCATGATGCCCAAACAAAATGAAACCTACCAAAAATCCGATAAAAATAACTATGTACATAAGTGGAGCAAAGTGCATGGACTCCAAAATAAAGAAAAACCAAAGAAAACCTTACCCTAAAGAACTATGTACAAAGGCGGCGGGCAAGTCCAACGGCTCACTTGTTGATGTCCCGGGCCAGGGCATCATCGAACTCCTCTTCAACGTCCTGGAGTCGGGCCTCTTCCCTGGCCCTGAGGTCTTGCAGGGGTGCAGCCATGGCCTCCTCCAACTCCCTGCGAGTTGCCTCGAGGTACTCAGCCTGCCTCAATGCCCTGCATATGGAGTTCTCCGACCTGACCATAGTGAGCCGTGCCTCTTCTGCCTGCCGCCGCTCTGCATCTATTTGCCGGCCCAACCGCTGCCACATGGAAGACACTCCCAATCCAGGGTACTCCTGCCCTCTGGCCGATGCCTGCCCCTGTGATGTTGATAGCCCCGAGCCATCATCGCTCCCACCTTGAGCCTGCTGCTGCCGTGCATGTGCCCTGCCTGTCGATGCCTGCACAGCCTCCTCCTGCTGGGGTCCAGTTGTTGGGGTGACCACCCCTGCTGGACCTCTGACTCCCGACTGTGGCAGGGATGTGTCCACCACCAGCCTGGCCACTGGGTCAGGGGCAGCTCCACAGGGTTCCCAGGTGATATGTGGGCAGGAAGATGGCACGGAGGATAACTGGCGCATAGGGGGTTCAGTTGAGGATGGGGTCGGTAGAAGGTCCAACACACGGAGGAACCCAGCAATGGTGTCCCTTCCTAGTAGGTAGATGCGGCCAGCGAAATCACGTGTAAAACTCCCTGGGCACCCCTCGGAATACAACTACCCCGCTCGCGCCAGCCAAATCATGTGTAAAACTCCCCATGAACCACTCGGAATACACGTACCCCGCTCGCGCCAGGCCCATAGCGTGTAAAACTCCCCACGCACCACTCGGAATACACGTACCCCGCTTGCACCAGGTATATTGCGTGGAAAAAGTCCCCTCTGTGGTGTGGGCTGCCTGTGGGGCATGCCCAGGGTGGATGGGCTGCCTGCGAGGCATGGGGAGGGTGAATGGGCTGCCTGCGGGGCATGGGGAGGGTGGATGGGATGCCTGCGCGTATTCCAGGGGTGCGCAGGGAGTTCAACACGCAATAGGCCTGGCGCGAGCGGGGTATGTGTATTTCGGGGGTGCACAGGGAGTTTTACACACAATAGCCTGGCGCAAGCGGGGTACGTGTATTTCAGGGGTACGCCTGGAGTTTAACATGCGATAGGCCTGGCGCGAGCGGGGTACGTATATTTCGGGGTTGCGAGGGGAGTTTTACATGCGATTTGGCATTGTGGGCCCTCCTGGGTGTGCCCTTTCCCCCCTCCCCATGCCCTGCAGGCAGCCCACACCACAGGCGACTACCCTATACCCCTGACCTTGGCCTGTAGGCAGCCCACACCACAGCGGACTACCCTACACCCCTTACCATGCCCTGTAGGCAGCCCACACCACAGGGGACTACCCTACACCCCTGACCATGCCCCACATGGCACCATGAACTTGTGAGCCCCGAATCATGTCCCCCACCCACCCACCATTGACGGGCACCTGCCAGCAGGCCCCAACTCATGTCCTTCACCCACCCTCCATTGACGGGCTCCTGCCAGCAGGCCCTCATGTCCACCACCCACCCACCATTGATGGTCACCTGACAGCAGGCCCTGACTCATGTTGTCCATCCACCCACCATTGACGGTCACCTGCCAGCAGGCCCCGACTCATGTCCCCCAGCCATCCACCATTGACGGGCACCTGCCAGCAGGCCCCGACTCATGTCCCTCACCCACCCACCATTGATGGGCACCTTCAAGCACGCCCCGACTCATGTCCCCCAAAAAACCACCCACCATTGACGGGCACCTGTCAGCAGGCCCCGACTCATGTCCGCCACCTACCGACCATTGACGGTCACCTGCCAGCAGGAACCGACTCATGTCTCCAATCCATCCACCCACCCACCACTGACGGGCACCTGCCAGCAGGCCTTGACTCATGTCCAACACCCACCCACCATTGACGGTCACCTGCCAGCAGGCTCCGACTCATGTCCCTCACCCACCCACCATTGACGGTCACCTGCCAGCAAGCCCCGACTCATGTCACCCCCAACATTGATGAGCACCTGCCAGCAGGCCCCAACTCATGTCTACCAACAACCACTGACGGGCACCTGCCAGCAGGCCCTTACTCATGTCCCCCGCCCACCCACCATTGACGGTCACCTGCCAGCAGGCCACGACTCATGTCTCCCACCCACCCACCATTGACGGTCATCTGCCAGCAGGCCCCGACTCATGTCCCCCACCCAACCACCATTGACAGTCACCTGCCAGCAAACCCCAACTCATGTCCCCCAACCACCCACCCACCCAACATTGACGGGCATCGGCCAGCATGCCCCGATACGTGGCCCACCAAACACCATGTTCTAACAAAAGAGACCCATGGGACTAATGCCTACACAAATCTCCCCTGTCCCCTAGTACAAGCACGCAAGCATCCACTGCCCCCACTCCCAAATTACCCATGCCATGAGAGCCTCAAAAGAACCACCATGGCCTTGCATAAATGTACAACAGAGCAACAGAGTGGCAACACATGACTGAGGCAATGCTCATTGAGACATGCACAAAACCAATGAGAGTACACAACACCAATAAAGAAGAAATATGATTTGTAGTAAAATATGTAATGAAAAAACATAAAGAAATATCAAACTTGTAAATTAAGAAATGATTGAATCAAAAAAAAAAAATATCCAATATAAGCCAAAAAAACACAAGAGGAGAAAAGGGAAGTGGTCCATTTCAAATATCCAAATAAAAGTACATGAACATTTTTTAAAAAAAACATTGACCCACGGGATGACAAAATAACTAAAGTAGGTACAAGTCTGTGAAAGTCCAAAGGGCCCATGATGCCCAAACAAAATGAAACCTACCAAAAATCCGATAAAAATAACTATGTACATAAGTGGAGCAAAGTGCATGGACTCCAAAATAAAGAAAAACCAAAGAAAACCTTACCCTAAAGAACTATGTACAAAGGCGGCGGGCAAGTCCAACGGCTCACTTGTTGATGTCCCGGGCCAGGGCATCATCGAACTCCTCTTCAACGTCCTGGAGTCGGGCCTCTTCCCTGGCCCTGAGGTCTTGCAGGGGTGCAGCCATGGCCTCCTCCAACTCCCTGCGAGTTGCCTCGAGGTACTCAGCCTGCCTCAATGCCCTGCATATGGAGTTCTCCGACCTGACCATAGTGAGCCGTGCCTCTTCTGCCTGCCGCCGCTCTGCATCTATTTGCCGGCCCAACCGCTGCCACATGGAAGACACTCCCAATCCAGGGTACTCCTGCCCTCTGGCCGATGCCTGCCCCTGTGATGTTGATAGCCCCGAGCCATCATCGCTCCCACCTTGAGCCTGCTGCTGCCGTGCATGTGCCCTGCCTGTCGATGCCTGCACAGCCTCCTCCTGCTGGGGTCCAGTTGTTGGGGTGACCACCCCTGCTGGACCTCTGACTCCCGACTGTGGCAGGGATGTGTCCACCACCAGCCTGGCCACTGGGTCAGGGGCAGCTCCACAGGGTTCCCAGGTGATATGTGGGCAGGAAGATGGCACGGAGGACAACTGGCGCATAGGGGGTTCAGTTGAGGATGGGGTCGGTAGAAGGTCCAACACACGGAGGAACCCAGCAATGGTGTCCCTTCCTAGTAGGTAGATGCGGTCAGCGAGGCATCTGAAATAACGTGCATTGTCCACATGGGAACCCTGCACGTCATCCTGAATGCCACGTTGACGCAACGCCACCCCAGCCAGGACAGGCTCAACATGGTCCCGGATTGCCAAGCCGCAGGGAGAGGAAGGCCAGTTGTTGTGTGCGCATCCCCTCAATGAAAACCGGTCTGGACGAAGGCATCACTGCTTGTGCCGGATGATGCAGTCACAGGATCGGGGACTGGATTACACATAGGCACCTCCGCGGCCGTCTGTGCTGCCTCCTGTTCCTGCCCCTGGACTGCACCACTAGCACCAGTGGAATCCCCCCCTCCAGGCCCCATGCATGGGCCTTCCATGGCCTCTTCCTCAACCAAACCCCCCACCAACCCGGATGACTCCGTGCCATCTTCCTCCATAGGCCCCTGTGGGATCTTAGCTGCCCCTTCTGCTGCAGAGGAGTCCACCTCTGACCTCCGCCTCTTGGACCTAACCTCGGCAGCTGTGGCTGCGGACATGGCACCAGACTCCTCACTCCCTGAAGAGATGACAACATGGGAGTGGAGCTTGGCCTTGCTTCTCCGGCTGGTGGTGGGATCCCTGTCGCTGTGCTCCACAGCACCGTCTCCACCCTCTTCATCAGTTGACGCTGCAGACAGGGATAGACAGAACACAGGCATCAGGGCACTGTAAAATGGTCTGATACACACATGACAGTTAAACACGAGTGGCAGTGTCAAACTTCACAGATGGCATCACACTCCCCAACACACATATCAATTGAACCCACACACATGCGCAAATTAACAGGAATGATGCAGCAGGCAGCACCATCCATACACATACAACAGCATGAGCATCCGAAGGTCAGCCTGACGTCACATGCAACACGGGGAGTGCCGAACACATGCAAACACGCCACCAGACATACATGCATCTGTACATCTCCACCACCTGTCACAGTGAAATCTTCAGCAACTATGTCACATCTGCCAATCAGCCTCCTCCATATCCTTGTCACATGCATCCATGGTGTATCACAGTGGCACACATGTCAAATACACACACACGCACATGTACACCGTGCACATACATGAAGGTGGAACCAGCATCCATGTGTCACACCCCAACCATGCCATAGTACATACACAGAAATGTAAACATGTGTGCACCCCCACATTTATTTGGGCATCATGCATTTGAACACATACACCATTGATGTGCCTCACACATGACTGGACTCACATGCGGCAGGCTCATGTCCATGTACATACACATCCATACATGGGCCTTTCAAGACATATGTCCAACCTGCACACTCCTGCCACACCTCAACATGCATTGCGTCCAATCAGTACGCATGGACACTTACCGCTCGACTCCAGATGGGTCTGCCGCTGAAGGACCTGGAGGTGGAACGCTGGGCGTGTATGTTCCAGGACCCTCATCTGGATGTTGGTAAGGCGGACCCGGCACCCCACTGCATGCGCTGCCTCCAAGAGGCTCCGGGCCTTGCTGAGGGTCCTGGACCTGAAGTCCTCCCTGCGCTTCCGGACGTGTTGCATGTCGCAGGCTGCCACCCCCCCATGTTGATGGCAGCCACGATGTCCTTCCAGATCCTCTTCCGTCCTTCATTGTCTGCGCGTGATCTTCCGAAGAGGGCATCATAATGCACCAGGACTTCTACACCAGGATACCAACTTCTGCGGCACTGTAGCCGGTAGCCCTCTGCCTCTCTGGCTGCCAGTGGTCTCCGATGGTGTTTCCCCCGACATGGCAACCCACGAGGCAGGTGTGGGTGGGCAACTGGGTCCTGGTGCTGGGCTGTGGAGTGATGAAACTTCAGTCGGGAGTCTTTTGTTCCAGCAGAGGTGGTCACAGCAACTGGACCCCTGCAGATGGCTGTCGTGCAGGCACCAAATAGCAGGGCATGTGGCCAGCAGGCAGGCAGCAGCAGATAGCAGGTGGGAGCAGGCTTCTGGTTCTGGGGGGCAGGAAAATGGCCTTCTGGGAAGGAGCGTGGTCTTCCATGTTTTGTCGCATGGCCAGCTTTATACGGAGTGAATTTAAACGTGAAAAAATAGCACGTCAGCATGTAATTCGAGGAAAGGCCCTTAGCGCGTATGCCCGTCTGTGACTTAACTCACGCGGGCGTTTCCCTCATGACGGGTGCATAGTGAATCAGCACGTGAAAAAACAACACATCCGCATGTTAATGCGTGTAATTCGAGGAAAGGGCCTAAGCGCGTAGGTGAAGTGACGCGCGCAGGCGTTTCCCTCAGCATGGGTTAAAGGTAAGCAGAGCCAGCAGTTCGCTGTACGTGCCTTTCGTGGAGACCGACGTGTGTGTTGCTACTTCGTGTTGTTTCGCACGACATCACAACTTCACAGTGGTTCAAGGACGTATCTCTTCTTTTGGCGGGGGTATTGGCTATGAGTGTTTTTCATTATCATGCTAGTCTGGCGGTGAGTCGTGCATGCTATTTTTCCCACTGCGGGTGCCCCTGTGTATCACGTACCCGTTTTCGAGGTCATAGTAGCCTGCGTGTCCCACGCGTACATGTTTTTCATGTCCCTGGGTGTCACCGCGTACTGCGGGAGGTTAATTCTACACACATGGGCTACCGGGGGTTGCGTGCACGGTTTTACTGCAGTTTTGGGGTGCCTGAGCGTTGTGTGACCCGTCACTTTATCACTGGGGTCATATACAGCCTTGCAGGTTAACATCTTGTATCCCACCCCCTTCACCCCAATTGCCCAGGACAATTGTCATGTACACCTCCCATTGGCACTACTCCATCTGTACTGGCACTACCCATCTGTGCCATGGTTGGGAGGCCACGAAAGGTGAGGGGCGCCTCAGCTGGGCGTACTCCACGTGGCGGGCATGTTCAGGGATGTGGCCAGGATGACCAGAGAGTAGGGGGACTCCAGGGTGTCCAGGGTGGTCGCAGAGGGGGAAGAGGCAAGGGTGCGCCAGTTTGGCACGATGTTGTGCCACATGTTGATGCAGTCATGCCACCACCCCCTGTGGTTACGGGAGATGCAGCTCCTGCATCTGGCACTGGCGTCCATGTGACCCGGCAGTCCGTTTCATCGACTGCCACGGCTCAAGGGTAGTGGTAGCTGCAGGTGCAGCTGTGGACATCACCACCCAGGCCCAGGGTGGGCCAGCGCATGCTGTGTTGGCACCGGAAGAGTCCCTGGATGATTTCCAGGATTTCAGGAGGCACAGGGTAAGTGCACACAGGGCTGCCCTGACCGAGGCACATGTCCCTGGGGCAGTATTGTCATCTGCTGCCCCGAGCAGCAGGGTGTCGGCAAGTGTATGGGCAGATGCAGCTGACACTACCCCGGCTGTGAGTCTACCATCCAGGACAGTCCTGGTCAGTGACCTTAGCACAGCAGATGTTGCTGCGCAGGGTCAAGTCAGGGACTCCCAGCAGCCACCTACGCAAGTCAGGGCTTCCATCCTTGTTCCACCTGCCACTCCCTTGGTTCAATCCATCAGCGCCACTGCCCATACTGATCAGGACGGCATTTGCCAGTCAGGGTCCGAACCACTGTCCAAGAGGAGGAAGGTTGCACCTGCAGTAGAGGCTGGGACCCCAGACACAGCTCTGGACTCCGGCACATCGAGGAAGATGCCTGTCTGCGTTCAGGAACTGGACTTCCTTGTGGACTACGTGCAGGACCACAACCATGATATGCTAGTGGGGCCTAATTGTCACACTACGGCTGCCCATCGTATGTCCCACTGGAAGCAAGTTGCGGATTGTGTGAGTGCATTCGGACATGAGGTGCGCACAGCTCAAGAGTGCAAAAAGCGTTGGGATGACCTCCGATGCAGTGCTAAGGCAAAGCGTGCCTCCAATTATGCCGTGACTGGGTTGACTGGCAGTGGGTCACCAGCTCAGGAGGAAGACCTCACTTCACACGAGTCAGTCGTTGCAGGGTTCATACCAGCAGGATAGGTCGAAGGAGTGGGAGAGATGCAGGACTTAGACGCCCCGTCCAGTAAGTGTTGTTGCGTGTGTGTCCAGACCATGTGTGTTTTGCTTGTGTGATGTGTTGTGCTTGACTGCCACTACATGTCATGTGTACATGGTTCTCATGTGCGAGTCATGCAATGCTTCACTGATGTGTGCCTGCTGTGCAGCATGCTGGACATGTAGAGCAGACGGGGACTGTCCTCATCACCACACTTGCACCCTACTCACATGCTACTCACCCGGCTGCCCCTCCGGTCCATGTTCCAGCTCACTGGCCCTTCTGCATGTAGCCTAGGGTATCTTTCCTCTCAGCACTGGGACTATGTCATTGCATGACTGACGTGCATGTGTGTTCTGCCTGCATGCGGGTACTCCACGTAGGCATGCTCTCTTGCCCCTCTACCCCCCAGTACCCCTATTTCACCATGGCACTGGTGTGTATCATGTTGGAGTACTGCAATGGCCTGTTCAAGGATCCTGTGTACATGCACACTTCCCCCAGCCAACCTGCCAGACACATACAGTGGGGTACATCCTTTATCCTTGGTGCAGGGTGTCTCACTTCGACTGTGCAGATGGCAGATGCTCCGCAGGGACATGACTGCCCATTCATGCTCCATGTGCATTCCATGCGTGCCCCTATGTGTCCTTGAAAGGGTGATCATTGTAGTACGTGTCCAGGGTGACCAACATTTCATGGCATTTGATCATCCATTCCATGCCCACTCTGGCTCAGATCTGCATCACGCACATGTTTAGGGTGTCACAGTCTGTGTGGGGCACATGCCTCCCCCTGTTTCAGGCCGCCTGACTCTGTTCAGCTGGTGCAGTGGCTTCTGCACACATGGGTGTACTACTGAGGGTTCATCATGTGTCCTGCATACTGTCCCATTATCATCTGCTGTGTTGTCAGTTGATGCAATTGATGCTAGTCAACACTGTCTGCCAATACACAGGTCTCTGGTCACCCTTTCGCTGCCATGCACTGCCTCCCAGCATTTTCACTTGGGGGAGGGGGAGTTTGCTTGTAGCCATGCAACCCATTGCATTCACATTGCACGTGATGCCTGAACTTGCCCTTACACTGCATTCACGTTTATTGATATACATCATAATGTACTAGTTCATGTAGATAGTGGGTAACGTACACATGTTCTGCACTGCATCAACCCACTTCTGAGCTGTGTTACACCGTTCTACATGCCTACTCACTGATGCAATGTCAAAGTGACCTGGCATGTATGGTCCGATTTTCATCCCTTCTCTGTCATGAATGCCACGGGCACAGGTGCATCCTGTGACACATGTACTCAGTAATGGAACTGCCTAGTGGTTGTTTAGCAAAGTTGATTGGTCAATCTGTGGCCTATACCAACTGGCATAGGGCTCAGATTAAATGTAGCCTGTCAACCGGGTTGTAATGACTGTGGAGCTGCCTTCACGTGTGTATGTGTACACTTCCACATACATCAAAGCAAGCAGCGTTGTAGTCTGTAGTCCAGTCTTATTAATAGCTTTTATGCCCTTTCTGCAGGAAAATTAGCCTCCAGACTACCTTTCCCAGCAGACACGGGGCCAAGAACTACTGAAACCTGGCCACGTTGGGTGGTGCACACGTGCGCATGCGTGCGCAAGCAGAAGCACAGGGCTTGTGCTCAGACATCCAACAGAAGCAGACGTGTTTCCAGGAGCTCCAAGCAAGGTGAGCAGCACAGGGGCCACACCCCAGCCAACCTTCCACCAGGCCCCTTGCACATGCATGCTAAGTAGTGCCAGTGCTGGGGAGCTTGGCCAGGCATTGGGGAAGAAGCGCACAGTACAGCTAAGACGCGTTGCGGAACAAATGCCAAGTAGCTTTACAAGTTGTCAGGGGCACACGCAGGGGCCGTCGCCCATATCCTCGAGTCCCCCCTGCTCCATAGAAGCTGATTTATTAGCGCAGTAGCGTTCCTAGCCAGAAACTTATACAGTACACAGGGGCACCCAGTGAGGCACAGAATCGAGTGCAGTGCATATCATTTGCATGTGCAAATTGCCACGTGCACTACCTATTGAAATCCGCGGCTGGCAGAACACGACTTCTACTGAAGTCGCACCTCGCCATACGTGTCTTGCAGCTCACCCAGGGACCATTCTATCATGTGTGATTCTTGACACATTGGTCTTCCATTTACCGCGCGGCCACGTGCGCCTGCCTTACTGCATTGGCAGTGTATGAACCATCACGGGGGCAAGATAAAGTATACGAACAAACCAGCAGACAAGAGTGTTTGTTTGTGGAGAAGTCACTTAGTTTGAGGCATGAATGGTGTTGTGTGTGTGGTGAAAACACACACAGATTAGTAACTCACGCTCTCTTTGCAGCATTGAACTGCTCCTGTTACCGGACCTAAGAGTGCGCAGGCAGGAGGCCAGCACTCACACCAGAGATAAGTCTCTCTTTGGCTTGCATTTGACTCATTTTGTACAATGTGCATGAAGAACATAGTTTCTCTGATTGAGGATGTGTTATTGTCAATAGTTGTATTTTGTATTTTGCCTACTTTCCCTTGTCCATCCAACTCCACTCTCCTGCCCCTCTTTCCGGTTATCCTGAATACCAATGCCTATCCAAACAGCGGATCCCTGACCCTCGTTCCCCACCGGGGTCTCGGAGGCCTGTGTAAGTTTTACCTTGCAGATGCCCAGACCACGGAGGGGGTGGTTGGTTCGTGCTACTCCTGTGCCTGGAGACCGGAGCTGTGACACTACCCATCAGTTGTTGCATCCTCATTGTATATTGTGTACAGAAAATGGTACCCATCCTGTTGAACCATTGTTGAACTGTGCTACCTTGGTTGTTGTATCATTCTGCTTGGACGTGTGCTTGGACATTTTCTGCAACTTCAAGTCATCTACTGGAGACTCTTCCAGGGTTTTTTGGTGGCTACAGGCTTTCTCCCTGGTTTGGGGGTTTGGCTCCTTGGAGTTCTCTGCGATTTGGTATTTTTACTAGTCAAGGTGGCCTCTGAGGGGGCTGGACCCTATTTACACGCAAGGTGGAACATGGAGACCAAGGGGTAGGGGGATCCTGAAGCCAGGTAGACTAGAAGGAAGAAGGCTACAGACCCCAAACACAGTTGTTCAGAAGGTCATGGTGATGTGTGAATGATCATTTTGTTGTTGGACAGTAAGCTTGGGCTACATTGTTTGGACACTCTCTGACTTTGTCATTGTGGGGTACTATGTACATTATGTGTTCTGCTGGTCAATGGCTGTTCCTGTGTTGTGTTTACTTTTTAGGTGTCAGGGGATTATTGTAGTTTGACATGCTGGGGTGTACACAAGGGCAATGTTCACATGTGAGGTGTACACGACTCTGAGGGTCACTTGATTTCACATGCATATATTGAGTGCATGTCCCTACTGACACACACACTTACACAATGCTCCACCACATGTACAACCACCCTTCCATGCCCACACATGCACACAGATTGCCTTCTCTGGCACGCTGTGTCCCTGCAGCGCATGATCAATTTCCATTTGGGGATTGTATACATGCGTCAATAGGTTATTTTTGTTGCTTGTCCTTTTTATGTGATGCTCAAGGTGAATCCCCAACATAATGGCTGCTCACTGTGCTGTGTGCTGAGCAGTGTGTTGCAGGAGACACACACAGCACACGGGTTAGGGATTTGAGGATTTGGCTTGTCCAATGTGCATGAGAACAGGCATTCAGTCTTTTGTTGATGCTACCACTGGTGGTAAGCATTTGTGAAGGACTTTGTATGGGTGGGAAGTTGTTGGTCAGTCATTTCATCTGATTCCATGTCAGGCGTGATTGTCTCAGGCCTCTTTCCATTTATCACATGTCACTTTGTATGTAATTGGACATGTGTTGGGCTTTTGCTGTTGCATGCCATGTCATGGTGTGGCAGACAAGGGTGATGTGGGTTGGGAGGGTTTGGGTGACATACCAGTGATTGTCATGGCCTGTTTTGCAAAGGGTGGTGTGATACACACCTTGCATGTGTTCCTTTTGGTCACACAGGATTGGTTATGTTTAAGTAGGTAGAGATGCACACAATGGTGCACTTCCGTGGCAACATTCTCAGGATGGTAAGGTTGTAACAGTTGACTGTCTCTTTGTCATCATCAATTGTCACCTGGTATGTGCCAGGCCTGTGTGCACTCCGCAGGGGTCGGAGTTTAGGTGAAAAATGTGGCCACAAGCTTGGTCCAGGCTGCCTCGCCACGTGCCCTTTCCCCTCCCATTGGCAGCACCTGTGCATGTGGTTGGAGATGTGGGGGCACCACCATGTCCACCGGTACGTCCCGCCGTGTTTTAACATTGTGCAGGAAACTTGCTGCCACAATCATCCTGCACACTACTAGGGGTGCATGTAGTGGCTGTCCGCCAGAGCGGTCAAGGGAGTGGAAGCGTGACTTTAGCACTCCGAATGTGCGCTCCACTATGCCCCTGGTTGCAATATGGGCAGTGTTGTATCTTACCTGGGGTGGTGTGTTGGGGTTCCGGATTGGCGCATCATGTGGTTGCTCACAGGGTAGGCACTGTCCCCCGGAGAGGTGATAATGGTTGTGATTATTTGGGTTTGTGTATTTGTATGTGTGTGACATGCATGCATGTGCACAAGCATTTGTACTCACCTAGGAGCCATGTGTCACCATGCTTCTCAGCTTCCAGGGCCCGGCTCAGGGCAGACATTCTGAATATGAAAATTTCCTGGGTGGAGCCAGGATAGTTTGCATAGACAGGGGTGATGATTCCCTTTGCATCGCATACAACCTGCATGTTGATGGAATGCTAGTGCTTGCGGTTTCGATAGATGTGCTCAGTGGCCCTAGGTGGACGTAGGGCCACATGGGTGCAATCTATGGCACCAAGCCCTTTGGGGAAGTGTGCCACCCTGTAAAAGTCCTGAACCACTGCCTGCCTTTCGGCGGGTGTTCTGGGCATGTATATGTTCCTGCGGACTGAGGGGCGCGCAGTCATGATTGCCAACACCTGGTGTAGGCAGCGTGACTGCATGGCCTGTGAGACACTCCCGACTATGGCAGTTGTCCGCTGAAATGACCCAGTGGCCAAAAAATGCAGGACATTGAGCATCTTCTCCTAGGGGCTCAATGCTTGGGAGCACAGGGTGGGTGATGTAAGGTCATCTTCCCACCCCCTGACCAGGTCTAGGATGATACAAGGTGGAAACCTATACCTGCCATAGACCTGGTCATCAGGCATCCCAAAAAGGCTGGTCTGGGGCAAAAAAATGCGGGGCCTGGCTTTACTCCTCCTCCTGCAGTGTCCCACGATCAGTGCTGAGACAAATGGGGCATTCATCATAGCTGTATATACGTGTTTGTTGTTTGCGCCCACTTTTATTCTGTGCGAGTGGACGCTTCCGCCTGCCTTCGTGTGGTGGACGTGTTGACCCCTGTGCGTGTCTTTTGCCATGCGCGGGTTTCCCGTATTCGATTCCATGAATTCGTGTTGTTCGCGTGCGTGTGGGCGTTCCGTGTATTTCCCTGCAGTACTTCCCCAGTTGCACCTTCTTTTTCCCGCGCTGTTCCCCATTCCGCGTGTTCCGCCCCCTGTTCCGTCCTCTTTTTGATGTGTGCCCGTTCTGGATATTGCAATGACGTGTGCGCCCGTGTGCGCCACGCACGGATTTGGCGCACATCCTGGGGTAAACACGCGCAGGGCTTTCCATGAAACGCACGCGTGCGCGGGCGCTTGCTTTTTCACACTTGCGCCACCTTGCGCCACAATTTCCGGCGCACATTTGTTCCATAAATCGGCCCCTTAAGCTTTTTAGGGGTGTATTATCTTTGACCTCACATGAAATATTGAATGTATTTACTTTTTAGTCAGACATGTTGGAGTTAGAACTGTGATAAAATTATTAATTTTAGTAGGTGTTTAGATAATTTTATTAATGGATTGAAATGTTTTTAGATAGATATGCTGGTGCTGATTATATAGAAGTTAGGTAATGATTTAAGTATTATATATATACTTATTAGTGAATGGTATTGGAATGCAGTGTTTTGTATTTTGTAATTTAGTATTTTTGAAAGGTTGATTAAAAATATCAGCCTAATCAAATTTAAGAACATTTAAAAAAAAATAATAATAATACAGTACTTCTGTGCGCAAGACTCATCGCCACTTCCAGTGTCTCCCTTTCTTTTCATACTCTTTGCCGAGTACGTTTTAGCCAAAAGTTGCCTTTCTAGTTACAAAAGAAACTAAATATGACCCATCAAATGAAACAAAAAAGCCAATAAAATAGGACATAGGAGGCAAATGTGCCGTGCTTTGTTTGAATTTAGAAATAAAATCAGCGTTGGGTGGCAGGGGGTTGTAAAAAACGTGGAGCAGGAACAATGCAACCTCCATCTAGTCCCCTGGGCCATTCAAACATCTAGTTGCAGCTGAATAATGTGATTTGCTCAGCAAGTGTTGAGAAGTGCAGAGCACATTTTAATAACAGTCTTTTTTTTCATTGTGTACGTCTGCAATAAATACAATAAAACAAACAGAATGCTAATACGGAAAGGTAGAGGTGGCGTTGAACCCCAGTTCTGACATCTGCCTCTAGTTGGGAGGGCCATGATATAGACACTTGCTAACCCAACGCCTTGCTGGTGAAGCCAGCAGAGCAGCAGCTGCAGTTTAGCACATCCTCATCTGAAATCATGCACTGAGTTCTGGCAACACGTGGCACGTGCAGGGCGTGGCTTCGAGCTGAGGCATCAGCATGTAGAGACTGTAGAGGTGCGAGTGTTTCTCCTTCAGGCATATTGGCAATGGGAGTAAAAAGTGAAATCAAGCAGAGGTCACTCCACAAGAGAAGAAGGCCTTGTATCAGATCAAATGCCGATAACAAGTACTGTTTCGAATGCCGCTGTTGTTTCGTACTCTATGGTAGAGTTACCCAGAGTAGATAACCACGGTGCACCTCTTCTTGTGCATTCTATGTATTCTACCCACAATTAATAAAAAGGATAGATAAATACGTCTTATGAAAATGGCTTCATTGGAACAGGATTTTTCTCGTTGTAAACGTGTTCTGTGATCATTGGCAAGCAGAAAGATATTCATGTTAATGTTAATGTTAAAGGTATTTATATTGCGCACTGTCACCAATGGAGTTGGTCCCCAGGCGCTCTGGTGGATCTGTAAACAAGAGGAGGGCGGGCAGGTTTAGTCGGGTGGAGGGGGAGTAGGAGAGTCAGAGAAGTGATGTGCTGTTGGTGTCTTCAGTTCGGTATGCACTGTGCGCTGAGCTTTGGTGTGAGTATCGGACCGGGCCAGACCTCATGTGCTGTTGGTGCTGTTTATGTGTTGTTGTTGATGCTGTTTGGTAAAGTGTGAGTAGTTTGCTGGCCGAGAGATGGTTGTGTGAATTTTCGGATGGGTTAGGTATGCAGAGATTTGAAAGTTGGGTTAATGGGGTCTGTATCCTGGTTCTAGTACATCTTGTTCCATTGAAATTGTATTCCTATGGGTGGGGTTATTGCTGATTTCCATTATTGTCCGTTTGACTGTTGTGTGTGATGGCGCGGCGCGCTTCTTGCTGTATTCTAATGAACTTTGTATAATGTGATTGGGTCTATTTCTCTCCCTCCGGTGTAGGAGATGAGGGATGAGTGATGTGCATTTTATTAATCATGAAGATCCCATGATGGAGAATGTCTGTTACTTGATAGCTTCTACTCTGCCGAAGATGGTCAAAGCCACACCCATCTTGACTGTGTGAATGCTCTTTGATGTCCTAGCCTCCATTGACATGTAGCATGTATTTTAGCTTCCCTTCATTCTTGTATATATCCAGTGCAGTACATAAAGGTTGCAGTAATCTGGCATTTTAATTGTTTAATTTTCTGTTATTGCCTTTCACATTTTGCTTCTAGTGTTTACGGTCATGCATCCTGCTAATAAGGGATGCACGGCTTGGTATGAAGATTATTTTGTTATTTTCTTGTTCATTATAGAGTAAATCATAATTTTGGCGAGGTGTTCCCCAGTGTAACCACGAGTTTCAATGCACTAGTAACTCTGCCTAATCATCTTTTTAAATCATCTTTGCGCAGCAACGAGTTCTCCAATAAAATTACATTTGACCTTGCCTTTTTGCTCCAAACATGATTTCGCATTCTAGTTGCCATTTAAAATGCAATTCCACCCAGGCTTAATAGGACCTCTGTGCTTGCCTTGTTGTCTCCCATTTTATTAGCCAAGTCAATTTTGATAGCACTGAGTGTTTTCTGGAAATTGCGTGTCTGTGAGTAATTGTTTTGGTGTTTGCTTGCAAGCATGCCACATTTTAAAAATGACATTTTAGAGAGACTAATCTGAAGTTTGGACTGAAAATGGTGATTGGAAAGTGGCTTGCCAGAAATTGGTCTCTGCCCAAATCACAGTGTTAAATAGTTTGTGGGAGGTTTGAGATCCAAGCCAGGGCATGATTCCCCAAGTGACGCAGCTGGTATTTCTGCCCGGGGTTACCATGCAGCGTTTCTGTCGCCTTCACAGTAAAACAAAGAGTGGAGCACTCAAATGAAGGCCGGGGGACAGATGGCTCATTAAGAGTTCGATCTCTGAGATGCAGCAAGTAGGTCAGGGCTGAAGGCCCTTAAAATAAGACATGTAGGTAGAGGAGGTGATAAATGTCAGCCGTGACAGATAGAAAATGGAGCTTATTGCGAAAGAAAGACCAGGACACGAGTGTTGCAGATACTGCATGCTGATGACTTTGAGAAGAGTCCAGTAGGAAGTTACTCTGAACCAAACCCCAGACATAGGGTTGCCTATATAGGACCCCTGTCGGGCCCTGTGCCATCCAGCCCTTGCAGGAAAGAAAAGCTGATGACCGGCCTTGTCAAGAGGAGGAAAGGGAGTCATCACCCCTCAAAGTACTGGGTATAAATGAGAACACAGTCACAGAAGGGGCTCCAATTCCTTACCCCCATCATTGTGCCAGGATATCTGCGTAAATGGCTGTGTCTCTAACTATACCTGCACTTTGCACGCTTCACCTGTGTCGTCCTTCCACTTAGGATATACCCAGCTTCAGAAGTGGAGTGCACCCAATGAGTGGTGCAGCCATTGTGCCCCTGGCCTTCGGTTGTCACAGGGAGACTGAGCAGCGGGTGTGTGCAGAGACCTCCCTGTGCAGCACAATGAAGGTGGGATGCGAGACTGGCCAGCTGGGCAGGTGAACGAGAGGCTTCCACCGTCAAAGCCTGCAGACCAGTGCAGCACCCTTGGAGTGAGTGCGGTTTTGGCAGATGGCACTGCTGGGGTCTCACGTCTGGGGATGGGACCACTGGACCACCAGGGATGTTCTGGAATGGAACTCACAAGGAGGTGGCGGCAAAGAGAGAGAGACACACACACACACACACACACACACACACACACACACACGCGCGCGTAGGATTTAGGCACTGAAAAGTAACCAGGAAGTGTAGATTATCTGCGTGAGGTCAGCAATGGAGTGAGGGTAGAGCAAGAGACCAGAGGAGCAGAGAAGGAGCAGCAGAGTGTAGAGGCTTACTGGAAAAATGCAGAACCTATTGGCCAGGTTAGCCACTGGCTCTTGCTACGGCACTCATATTTCTCCAGTGCTCCATCAACTCCATTGGCTTCCAATGACCCAACGTGTCCATTTAAGTCACTCTGTATTGTCCATCGTGCGGTCTACAGCCAAGGAGCTGAGTTTCTGCAGTCCAAATTTCTCCTCTATGCCCCTGAACGTGACTTACGCTCCTCCACCACTAGTTTTCTTACTGTCCCTAGTTTTAACCGTGTAAGGGTTGGCGGCAGGGCTTTTTCCATTGGCGCCGCCAAACTCTGGAATAATCTTCCACTGTCACTCAGAAGCACTCCCAACCATCTCGGTTTCAGAAGAGCTCTCAAGACCATCTTATTTTAGCTCCCTCGTTTTTCTGCATTGGTTCTCCTTCGGCAAGCAGTTTTCCTCTCCAGCGCCATGATGCCTCTGGGCGACCGTGCGCTGTACAAATTCAGATAACATAACATAACATAACATAACAAAAAGAAGAGATATTGGTTTAAGGTGTCCACGGGTTCTGCAGACTGAGCTGGGAGTCTGTGTGGCAAGTGAGTAGAGTCAGCATAGAGAGTGACTGTAAGGAGGGTGTCAGAGAAGTAGTGGTTTGAGGAGAAGTAACCGTAGTGAGAGGAAGAGTAGTAGCTGTGGGAGAAGAAGTTTTAGTGAGAGGAGAAGTTGTAGTTGGGAGAATGGAAGTGGTAATGATGAGAGGAGAAGTAGTGGTAGTGAAAGGAGGGTAGTCATAGTAGTGATAGAAGAGCAATGGTACTGGTGAGAGCAGACTAGTATCTATAGTCATGGAAAACGTAATAGTTATGAAGAATAAAGTGGAAGGTGTAGAGGAGTAGTGGTAGTAGAATAGTAGGCATAGTGATAGCAGGAAAGTGGGAGAAGGAAAGGGGTTAAAATCAATGGATGGAGACAGGAAGGTGGAGTGAACTGGGGTGTACGACCCAGCCCTTTAAGACAATATAGCAATGCATTGAGGTGGATGGAGATGCAGAATATACTCAAACATCAATAATCAAACTGACTAAGGAAGTTGGGAAAGTGTAACTGTTTTAATATCAATTATCTAAAACAGGGAGTTGCAATGAACATCAATGAAGTTGCTCGATCTTCAGACTCAGCGAGTTTCATATAAAATGCAGATTATATAGCAAAAACTCATCATCAATCTATGTGGCAAACTACAAAAACATACTTGGGAGGGTGCTAGGCTTACAGGGTAATACATTCCATACTTCCATACTTGTCAGGGAAGGTGATTGGTTCTCTAACATCAGGTGGGGCAAATAAGCCCTCCTCCACTGCCGGTCACTATGAACATCATCAAATACACAACATCCTATTGGTTATACAAACTATAGGGCTCTCTATTACGTGGCCCTCTATAATTGGTTGGCACCCTTGTACCCCTCTGTAATATTCCACCTACTCAAGCAGCACATAGGGTAACATCCAGGTGCTGGTGGGCTGGTCGGTAACCACAGCTTCCCACCAATTAGCCTGTCATCTATCATCGCCCTTGCAGTCTGCCAGTCAATTAAGGCTTTGAACTTAGCCTTAAAATGTTCTCTGAGCTCGAGAATATGAGGGAGTATGGGCATACTCAGTTTTCTCAGTTTCGATACAGCTCGTCCCAGTGTCTATTTTCATCCAACCACGTGACTGTAGACCATGTGTTTGAGTCTTTCTGCATTTAAAATACTATTAAATGATGAACCTCGGACATCGTCAATGTTCTCACTCCTTACGTAAGACAGGAGTTCTGTTCTTTCACACGTTCTGTAACCACTGCTTCGAACATTCAGACTGAAGGTGGCCTTGACTTCTTGTTGTTGAGCCAGCCATGCCCTTCTTTGATTCACCTCCATGGTTAACTTTTCGATTTCTAACTGTGACACACTGAAAACCTTTCTTTTTACAGGATCTAGCACTGCTAATGTGCGTTGTGGAATCATCCATAGTCCATTCATTCCTATGCATATACGTTAGCGCATCGCTGCAATCTATTTACTACATAGCCAGCCTTTAAAAATACTTAGTCTACTTGCGTTACTGCTTCTGTACAATTGTAAAACGACTTGATATCTTATTCATTTATCTGTTAGCATGAGCATCTTCATCTCGAGCCCCAAATGTTGCTCATCTTTGGCACCTCCTCTTTAGAGTGCTTATAGAATTTTTATGTTCTCTCGTCTCTGAATCTCTTCTAGGTGTGTCAGCTCTATTCTTTATGACGTCACCGATCTTCTCTTTTGCACAGTTTTCACGCTTCTTCCGGAATTTCATTCAAATGGCCATCATGATGTCGTGTACGCATGTATGGCTTTCTCAATGGGAATCTTACTTCCAGGATTCTCTTTGCTATTGGTACTCTCACTGGCATTACACATGGCTCTGCTCTGGCTCCCAACATATAGGCAACATGGGGGAGGAGCTTTGTGTGGTGGTACCTGGATCCACCTCTACAGGAGTGAAACATCAAAGGGGCAGAAGGGTTGAGGGGAGTAGAAGGCACAAGAAGAAGGTAGAGTAGAAGGGTACAATTAGACTGAGCTTGTTTGGCCTAGACACAATCCCAACAGACTGAGTGCAATGCACTGTCCCCAACTCAAATAGAATTCTATGTAGGGATAGATTAGAGACAGCTAGGTAGACCCAGAGGGAGTTAGTGAGCCTGCATTCAGGGAAACCTCCTCAGCGTAAGATCAGGCAGTGGACAGTAGCGATTAGGGTTCAGTAGAACTAAACTTGGGGTAATGAAACCTGGGCTAGTATAGGTATCCCAAGAGAGACAAGAGAGATGGGATGGCTCTACCACCAGTTTCTAGGACCCCTTTGCCAGCCACTGATTCAAACCAAAGAAATTGCAATGTCTTAAACATATTACAAAGGCACAGTCCATATCCAATGTGATCATTACAATAAAAATGGTTGGATTGCCCGCCAGCCCCGGTGTGTTTGTGTGCCATCTGTGACAAGTCCCAATAAGGAATCAGAGCCTCTTGGTGGAAGCAGGTCACAGAGACCAGAGAGTCTGACAAGAACTGACGTAGGGAAGAGAAAAAGGTTCCCAAATGAGTGCATAGCTAGCTAATGTTATAGATTGGAAAAAAGAAAGAATGAAACAGGAATCCTTAAGCAAGTGAAATGAATACAGACACTAGCAGTCACTCCATGGATTCTGTGTGGTGTATTTGCATACTTTATTAACTACTTGTGTGCAGGAGGGGAATTACTTAAAAGATCTTCTGTAGTTATTAGGGTGAAAACATGCATACTTTGCACTTAAGGTGAGGCATAGTAACGCAACTAGGAGATATATTTTGCTGGAACAACTATTACATTGATAAACTGTGATAATATTGGCAACATAAGGGAGTTCCTTTTAGTCCCTAACAGGAAGAACTGGAGCCAATGTGTATGCTTTTACTTGAACTGAAATAGGTTATTAAGGGTAAAAACAAAATATCCTCAGTGCTACTCCCTAATCCCATTCAATAAAACAGGGTGTGCCAAGGCCCCACAAAATGAGATGCCCCCGTGCTAAGGATGTCCTAATCTGATCACCATTTCAACCCCTGCGTTAAGAACTCAGAGCCCTATATCCAATTGCGATCATTATTCTGCTCCTGTGGGAGAGCTCTTGGCTCAGGCTATTCCCGGGGATATTGTGCTTTTGATCCGAAATCCTCAGATGCAGATCATAGATGTTTAACATGCAGAGACCCTTGGGAAGGAGACCTCTCCAGTGTTTCCTTTCAAGCTTCTCCACATACATGCAGAGAACGTCTGCATTCTCTCAATGTGCAGGCATTGCGTATGGTGGAAAGAAAATACATGTAAATGACATTATATTGGCTTCCACCCTCCAATGAGCAGTGGTGCACAGACTTCACAATTATTCTTTCTATGATGTCTACAACTAGTATGGGGTGTTTCAAGTTATCCCTAAGAAATCCCCCCCACACAATAATGATGGCTCTGATGCCAGCTGAGTTAAATCTGGTATTTGGGTTGTAGGAGGATGTACTCTGTGTGCCTGCTTAATTCATTTTATGACTCTCAGTCGGCCACTTTTAGGCCTAATGTAGTAATTCTTGTAGGTTTGGTTAAATTGCCGTACACAATCATACACACATGTTAATGTTAATGTTAAAGGTATTTGTACCGCACACTGTCACCACCGCAGTAGTCCCCAGGTGCTTTGGCGGATCAGAAAAGGAGAGTGTGAAGAAAGGTGGGAGCGGGGGTTTAGTAGGGTGTAGTGGGAAAAGGAAAGTGAGAGTTGTGATGTCCTCTTGGCAGCTTTTCACCATTCGCTGAGCTTAAGTGTGGTTTCCGGGTCTATGCGAATTCACATGTGCTGTTGTGCAGGTTATGTGTTGTTTGTCTGTTGTTGCAATGTGGTGACATCTGATAAGAAAAACATGGACATAAACTAAAAACTCACTCACTTCCTGTAATGTAAATGTTTTTACAAATTTCAATGTAGCAAAAGTCATGTCACTGTTCATCATTTGTCTGTGATGCATATGTTTCTCATAAAGAAAATGAATAATATCGTGATTGTCAATCAAACCCTTTTTCGCAGCATTCAGATGAATTGTTGAACATTCACGATTTCACAGAAACGTGCCAGTTTATACAAACTGGTATTGTCAGTTTTCCACACACAGAGATATGGCACAATGAAGAATAATACAGAATTCTTTGCTCATAACAATAGAAAAAACAGGCTTATTTCAGATTAAAATGAGAGAAACATTTGTAACATATTATTTGGCAACCATATGTTTTTCATGCCCCCACGGTCAGCCACATGAACAGTGAGACACATTTCTGTGCCTTGTAGTTAACAAGAAAACCTTCCTTCTAGTTACATTTTTGGCACAGAACGTTTATAAACTAACAGTGCACAGAAGTTAACTACAATGATGCAATAATGTCAAAATGACATCATTTGCCAACCAACTATGATATGAGCCAAAATATACCTTCCAAAATCAACTTGCCACTCAGAATTGTTCCTTATACTTTTTTCTGGTTCTTGATTCAAATGTTGCTATGTAATGCTTGTTGTATTTCTTGTCCTTTTGTAAAGCACTTTGGCGTAAAGCGCTTTATAAAAATGTAATAAATACAAATATAAATACAATATGACTGAATACTTTTCAGTTCCGTTGTCCTTGAGGTAAGCCACACTGGCTGTCTTTGCCAAGGCACAACCACCGATTCTCCAGACCTGAGCAAAAATGCAGCCTCTCTTTCACTGCCTGCACTGCACCTCAAGATCTAAAAATATCACTAGCAGAGGAATCTGGACCGAAAATTGGGACTGATGTCAGAGTAGGGTAAGCCACAGTAATCTCCCTTTAACATTAGATTACCCGTCCCATTAAATGCACACATTCAATCAGCACCACTCTCAAAAGTCAAATCCCAAAACCAATAATTAAATCCTTCACTGCAGCTGTATTTAACTTTCTCTTTCCACACCAACTATACATTTTCCCACATCTAATTCATTCTGCTCATAACGCTTACATCAACTGCCCCATCAAAATGTGATATTTCTGTACGTTTTCTCATCTGTCCTCTCTTTTGAACATACCTCAGCTAGCAACACCCTACTGCTTGGAGCCAATAAAGGCTGTATCGCTCAATGCCAGACCATCCACACTAACGCAGTGAGAGCCGTTAGAATGAAAACCAGAAGAGACGACATCACCGAGGACAGAAAGTCTCTCCATTGGTAGCCATAGACAATCGCATTACCTTTAAAGCAGTCTCAATCGTACACCACTGCCTCTATGGCTTGGCTCCTGCTTATCTGAAAGAGCAAATAACCTTATATGAACCAGGTCGGTCTCTGAGATCGGAAGCTCAAAGGCTGGTGAAAACCACACATGCTAAGAACTTCAATGGGCTAGGGTGCTCGTTCTCAGCTAAAGCAGCAACAAAGTGGGATGAACTCCCTTGCTCGCTAAGATTAGAACCTAACTATTTGATTTTCAAGACGAAACTGAAAACACTCCTATTCAAATAAAAGATCAGCCTATTGCAATGATAAATCTGCTGTCCTGTCTTCTTTGTTTGTCTGCTGTCTCTATGCCCGCGCTCTGAAGCCTAGGGGCTAATGTGCGCTAAAACAAATAAATAAAACAAATAAAAGAAATACAAATAAATAAATAAACAGTTTTCTAACTTTCCCATATGGATGGCTTTGAACGTTTAATTCAGAACAATGTTTTTGTGTGTGTGTGGAAATGCCTTTTGCCCTTTGAACGCTTCACTTTGCAGTAACAATTCTAAAATGCTGATTGTTTTCCACACTGACACACTATTTTCACCCGAAAACCACTGCAATGCAGCTTGAATTACAACTCACCGTGTTACGTGTTTATACACCTATGGCCGAAAAACCCATGCTGGTATTTCAGACAACATGCATAAACCTATTTCTGCAACATTCTACTTCAGATTCTGATTTTCTACATAGGGTTAATATGTCTGTAGTGTAGAAACTGTACTCACCTAGAGCTGACTAATAGGGTCTGACTGAGGTGTGCCCAAGCCCTAGAAACATTTACAGGTGTGGGGACTTCCACCAGCCAGTCCCTAGCATTTATTAGTAAGGGAGATGTGGGCAATAACTATAGAAAGGTTTTGTTTTGTGAATGCATTTGAAAATAGAAAGAGGATTGGAGTTACATGTTCTTATTGTGCTTGCAATGTGCACTAAATCCATGTTGAGAATTTAGATACAATAACATAAACTCAAATAAAAGTAAATTGTAACATCTAAAAGAAAGGATTGTGAATTTGTAATGGTAACTAAATTCAATTTCTGTTTTTTATCAACGCACAACTAGACCCCTCTTTCCTTTCCTCTTTCCTTTCTCCTCCATGGCTATGTTTTTCCCTTTCAGCACTTCAAGAAAGTGAATTCCTAGAGCAAAAGTGTACAGAGAAGTAATAGAAAATGTTGTTTCTTTTGATGGGACCATTGGCACCACAACCTTTCCATGCTTCTGTATTTCATCACTCATATGCAAAGCATACCCACTGGCCAGTGCTCTTTATCAAGTATTGTGTGCATATGGACCAGCTAGTACTTTACTTTGGTCAACCTTTTTTAAAGTGTAGGGTTTGTTTTTTTAATCTATTAGAGTAAAAGGCACAAGCAAAATAGCTTTCATGCATTTGATATTGATAACAGTTCATTATAGTTAAATAAACTCTTTACACTTTTTTATGTGCTAGATAAATATACAATGTGAAGAGTTTGATTCAATGTGTAATTCGCTATTTTCCACAACATTCAATAAATACATGTAAATCATATTCACTCAAATTAACAAAATCATCAACATAAACATGTAATTAAAGCTGTGTGTCTTTGCATGCATATGCACATTTGTGTGTGGATGCATGTGTCTTGTCTAACTAAATAAAACCTCTTTCTCTTTGCACCTAAATTTGATTTATGTGAATGTCATTTTTCTTTGTTTATTTTTTTGGATCTATAATGTTCGCATAGGGCCACCCAACAGCATTTCTTCACCAGTCACACCTTTTAAAGTTTTAAGTTAGGACCTTCTCCCAATTAGCCAAATGAACTATCTGATTGACCGATGATGCTTTTCATGTAAGGTATAAGGTTATGTGATTGTAATATGTACAGAGATGGGTCTTTGTGTTTCTTCCATGAAAGGTTTTTTTTTGTTTCTCTTTGTGTATTGTTAATCGCTATTCCCAACAGAGGAACACACACATCTTCGGCCTCCTGCTGTATCCCACATTGCATCACCCTGCAATCTCCTTCCTGCCCACATCACCCATAGCATGGCATGTTCTTGATGGCATGGCAGCTGCAGTGGACTGGTAGGGAGACCTCTGAGCTGAAAAATCCCAAAATGAGCGTGCACACCACTAAATTAACTTTGTATTCTTAATGCAAAAAAGTCAAAACATTCAAAAAATATACTTTACATATCCCCAAAAAACATTTGCACAAGGGTTAAACAACTATAAAAGGCAATACCTAGTGAATCTTGTCAGGAATTTGAAGGATACCTTATGGAATAATCAATGGATAAAGTACTTTACACAAAACAACACCAATATTCCTGTTGCCATAATTATAATGATGATTTCAAAGAAAGAACACAAATATGCCTCAAAATGTTATTACATATTCTTAAAACATGGTTTATCTAAGCAAAGGTGCTTATCAAAAGCCAATGCATTTTCGACACTGGATATATTCGGCTTCTTTCTTGGAAATTGTCATTATAATTATAGCAAATTAAATATTTGGTGTTGTTTGAGTAAAGTACTTTATCCAAGGAAAATTCCATCAGGAATCCTTCAAATTCCTGACAAGTTTTGTTAGGTGTTGCCATTAAAAGTACTCTGAGCAAAACACACACAATCATAGTATTCTACAGCACAGAGACACAGAAATTGGGTCTTGTCAAGGGTCACTGAGAATACACAGTTAGACTAGGCCACTTGCCTAAGGCTAAACAAGGACCAGGTGGGTACCTTCTGCAACTAAGCTACCACACACATTGGCTCCCACATTCATTTCTGGGCTTTTTGATAGGTTGTCATAACCAGCAGAAATTGCCATGAGTGACAAAGTAGTGGGCATTGGGAAGGCAGTTTCAACATTGTTTGATGACAAGACCATGTGCAGATCTGGACTGAAAAGAAGCTGGCATGCACTTTGAGAACCAACCAATAATATATAACATTGTAGATCTAAGGGTATATACTGCACAGAGGTTCTCTGAGTTTCATCAAATATACAAGGGCCAAGCTCAAGTTTTCTATGACCTCACTGAGATGTACTATAGCCTATTTTCCATACTTACCAATATGAACTTTGATTTTCTTATTGGCATCATGTCCACACCCCCATCCCTCTCAAAACAATTAAAATCATACTGGCATCTTGCTAACATTTCCTAGCTCAATCATGGTGGCTCATTCATGTCAATCATTCATACAATCATATCCAATATCTTGCCTGTCTTCCTGCATCCTTCATGGCAGGTTCTCCCCTAACTTTCCCCAAAAATGTACAATAATATGGCATTAAGCCACTCTCCCCCACTTCCATCATGGTCGCTCCCCTTTTCCCCCAAAATGAAAAGTATACATATGCCTTGGGTACCTCCCAGACCTCTATCATTGTGTCCATCTACCCCCACCCACCTTCATATGTGTCTGAACACTCCCTCCTGCAGATTCAGTGGTGTCTGCACTCATGTTTTGGCAATGAGAACAACTGCTGAGCATGCCTCGGCTCTGTGGTAAAAGAGGACCTGCTTGTCTGCTTCCCTTAGACCTATGGATCTGGTGTCCACACAGAGAGCAGCACAATGCTCGCCAGCGGGCATCTGGGGGACAGAGATGTGGTGACAGTTGTGGACAGTGCTGTCTATCTGCACTCAACTTCTTCCACTTCCCTCTGATCATAAAGACCCAAAGGAGAACGAGAAAATGCACTATTCCTCTGTTGTGGTGTTAGAGCATTGGAAAACAATGTGCACTGATGATACAGTGTAGTAATGCTGCAATTAGAAAAATACATTTTTAAGAATGCCTTTTTGATATGAGGACATGAATTGATCATTTAATTATCACACACCACAAACTGAATAGCTTCTTTGCATTTGAATAAGTCGTAGCATTGCCCAACTCACTAATTAACACAGCTAACAAATAATGGTCAAACAGTCTTGGTATTTTTAGTGATATGATATGATAAGGCATTTATAATTCACCTGTGCACAAGTGTTTCTAGGTGCGACAAGACCTCATCGTGAGGACAAGACAATGATCTTACTAGGCCCTGTGTCATTCATATCGCGCAAGTGCAAGGAAGTGGAAAGGGAGAAGTGCCGTGGGGGGGGTTAAGGGAGAAGTGCAGGTAACTTAAAAGTGCAGCCAGCGGGTGGCTTAGTGCAGGTAACTCAAAAAACTGCAGCCAACAGGTGACTCATAAGTGCAGAGAGAGGGGACTGTAGGGTTGTAGATACAGACCACAAGTGCTAGGGGAGCTGGAGGGCAGTGTAAAGTGCAACTGGACAGGCAAGAGCCTGGGCCTTAGTTCAGAGGGTAGCCAGGTGACCAGTGTATGGGCGGTCAGTACATTAGCAGGGGAGAGCAAGAGAGTAAGCAGAAGCAAAGAGGAAAGTCTTGAGTTGCTTCTGGAACCGGAGGTGGTGTTGCTGCAGTTTGAGAGATGCAGGGACACTGTTCTGTTCCAGAGGGAGGCCCACCCAAAGAAAGAGATCTGCAGCTAACTCTCTGCTTGGAAAAGCAACTGACCCACTGAGAGATTGAAGTGGATGAGTGGAGAGCTAGAGAGGGGAGATGTTTAGGAAGAGAGAGTTGGAGGTAATGTGGTCCCAGGCCCCAGAAAGCCTTGTGGATGATGCAGAGGGTCTTGAACTTGATCCTTGACCCCACTGGGAGCCAATGAAGAGATTTCACAGCTGGAGAGATACAATCCCTGGGCTTGAGTCCAAGGACAAGTCTCGCAGTCCTGTTCTGGATAAGTTGTAGAGGTCGGAAAGTGGAGGCAGGAAGGTTTAGAAACAGGCTGTTGCAGTAGTCCAGCCTAGAGAGGAACAGAGCTCTGGAGACACTGAGCTTCTGGGGGAAAGTGAGGAAAGGAAGAATACGTCTGAAGAGGTGCAGCTGATAGTTTGACTTCTTAGATACGTCAGAGATGTGAGTAGAGAATGAGAGGGTGGAGTCGAGGATGACCCCAAGGTTCCTAGCCTCACAGGTAGGAGCAGGAGGAGGGCCCACAGTGGGTAGCCAGAGAGAGAGCAAAGTAGGGAGCTGGTGTTTTCCGATGAGGAGAATCTCAATCTTACTGGCTTTAAGGCAGAGATCATGAGTGGCACAGCATTCCTGAATTGCAGTTAGACAGTCTGGAATCAGAAAAGGAGAAGAGGCAGCTGAGGGGAGCCTGAAAGAGAGCTGGGTGCCATCCGCATAACACTGAAAGTTGGAGCAGAAGGAAGCAATGCGGCATGCAAGAGGTTGACTTTCCTATGAGAGGCAGTCTTACTTGCCTACATTAAGGCTATGTCTTGCTGGTCTAATTTAAGGTGATAAACAGAATGTGTTTGAATGTTGACCAACTCTTTATTTAGAGTGTACGTCTCAAAAGCAGTATTTGTATAACCCTCAAGGTCTTTCTGAGTAAAAGGCATGTTACAAAATGACGTGCTTTTTGTCTTGTGGTACATCGTCACATGATGCAGTGAGGAATGGAGATTTCCGTTGAGGCCTGAAAAGCAGGCCAGTGAGCTGCATTCTCCGGAGGTCGGTGGAGGAGTGATGATGTCAGGGATTGTCAAGGAGGTGTGTAAAGGTCACGTGGATGTCCTTTGACTCGCTGAGAGTCTTAACAGCAGAGGAGGGCATGCAAATGGATCATCTACGGTTGCCTCACAAGAAACATTTTCGCTGGAAAATGTAGGGAAAATCTTCATCGGAACTGTGGAAGGCGAGGACTGGGTCAGCAATCCGATTTTGAAATATCAAGATACATCTTCAACGGGTGACCAGGTTGTGAATACATCTTCAACGTGTGACCAGGTTGTGAAATATCAAGGTAATTCTTCAATGTTTGACTGGTTAGACAATGTTATGGGTAACTTTTGCGTGCCTGCCAAGATGGGCGATCCTGCGGTGAGGGCGTTTAAAAGAATGCTGTCCAGGGCACTGGACAGCCAGCCGCCTGGAAGAGTAAAGAGTTTTGTGTTTTTGAATAAGGCCTTAGTAGAGTTTCAAGACCCACATAACTTTTAAGAATGTGTGCTTAGTGTTGTGGGTCTGTTAATTGAATAATATGGTTGTTTTAAATAATTGGAATATTTTTTTTCATGGAAGGAATAGTTGCACAAAAGATGGGGGCAATGTTGTGCTATGTTCTGTTAATAAAGTTTTGCTTTCACAGGTTCATCTAAGCCAAAGGACTTTGTAGCATAAAGTATATGGACTCGTTAGAAGTTTTTACTCATGTTTATCATGCTTATAAGCTCAATTTGCCTATGTTTGTGTGTTGAGACTCTGTGCGGTGAGTGTTGGAGTATTATGATTATTGAAATAGTTGTGCAAGAGATGCTTTCTTGTTGCTTAATGAAATATTGCTTTCACAAGGTCACCTATGCTGAAGGACTTTGTAGCATAACGTTTTGGACTCGATAGAAGTTTTTAACTCTCGTTTACCAGGCTTGAGTGCTCAATTTGGCTCTGCTTGTGTAGTGAGACTGAGACTTGTGTGCGGTGAATTTTGTTGGTGGTGAGCATCATGTGCCAAAGTTTAGTGGGACTTGGGGCCCCAGCACGATGTGCCAAGGTTTAGTGGGACTTAGGGTCCCTGCACTAGCTGCCTAGGTTTAGGGGGATTTGGAGTCCCGGCACTAGAGGCCAAGGTTTGGGGGGATTAGGAGTCCCAGCTTTAAGTGCCATGAGTGGTTTTGGAGTACCGACAACCGGTGGAATTTTCTTTTCGGGGATGATTATCCCAGCTTTCGGGCAGCATGTGGGGATTTAGGACCTCAGTTTGGTGTCATTGCACACTTTGGTTATGGTGGGAGATGATGGTGGTAATGCTTGTGATGTTTTTAACTTGGCTGGGTGTGTTGAATAATGGCTGGTTCCCTGGTTTAGGAGTCTGTGGGGGGCTCGCTCCAGAGTGGTTGCATGTAATAGCTTGGGGATTAGCTACTATCAAGCTAGAATAAGTTTCAGTGGGGTGAGCAGTTTTTGGCTCGGAGAGTAGAGCTTGGTATGGAAGGCATATTAGAGGTGTCACCACGAGATGGGAGTTTGTCTCTGATCGTATTTTCTTAGCTTTTCCCTGATGTTCTTTCCTCGTTTGTACCCTTGCATGCAAGGGGGGAGATATGTTATGTTTGGTCTTACTCCCTTTGTTTGGTGAGTGCCTATAGTGCGTGACATGCTTGTAGTGTTTGACAGAATGTTGGGAAAGAATGTATAAATGTAGTGTCGACGTGTGTTCAAGAGAGGGTCAGTCCGGGCCTGAGCGTAACAGATGGGGGGCCGGTGTATAGCTCCCTGTATATGTACTAACTTATCTTACCTTATGTACTTACCGCCTGTATCTTCGGAACTGTGTACCCACTAAAGTCTTGTTCTCCACAAGTGGCTCGGTGCACTTCTTCCGCAGGAGAACTCGACTTATCAGTTATCCACTGCACCTACCGTGCATCCAAGTTCAGTGTCCACTATAGCCTCATAATGTGACCAATAGCCAGTGCCTATGGTTTGCAGCCATGGCCAGTCTCCGCAATCCATGGGGCATGTGCCTCGGCCAACGCTGCATTCCCTAATAGACAAATCAGAGCAGACATTTGTCCTTGCCAAGGGCCAGGCCCACTGCCCAGGTAGCAAAGTTATATCACTATTTTTTGTAGTTACTTTTTGACACTTTCAAAAAAAAGTAAAACACGAGACAGATTTGCAAAAGCATGCTTTTGGGTCCTTGCTAATGCTCCTAGTTCAAGTTTGGTGCAATCCCATCCATCACTTCATGCTGTAGTCTCAACCAGATTTTTTTTCCGATTCAAACCTAGTGCTTCGGCCATGGCGCATACCCCAATAAGTAAATCACAGTAGGCATTCGTCCTTGCGGAGGGCCAGGCCCACTGTCCATGCATCAAAGTTAAATCATTAGTATTTGTACTTCATGTTGAAACTTTGGAAAAATAAAACACAAGACAGCTTTGCAAAACTATCCTTTGAGGTCCTTGCTGATGCACCTCGCAAATGTTTGCTGCAATCCTGTCCAGAATCCCTCGGGCTGCAGCCACGAGCAGAATTTTATTTCCCATTCCAACCTATCCTGATTTTGAAACACTTTACCACGTAGCTGGTCCCTGGTGGCCATTATCACTTTAACCCCATTGCCAGTCCCTCGTGGTCACTTAATAGCCCAAACAAATGATTTTGTACAGTAAAGGCTAGGAGAAAAGAGTGAATGGAAAATGCTGTAACAAGAATGTAAGTAGGGACTTGGAGCGCGAAATAGGGAAAATGGGGCTGCGGAGTGGTGGAGTAAGGGGAGGAGGAGGAATGGGGTAACTGTAGAACACACTAAAGTAAGGCATCCTCCACTGGCGAAACCTCATTGACATGGGGCTCATTCTTTTTGCTGACACCGCTGCAAAGATTAAAGAGAAAATAATATTTAAAAAAAGGGGAGCACAGGTTAAAAAAAAAAAAAGGTTGACAGCTTCCTTTTCAGAATTCTTCCCTCACCCTTTTCATGTCTCCTGCAGTAAGTGGGCCTGACGTGATCTCGCGCATAAATGCAAAGGCATTGCATTATCCCAGCAACATTTTAAATAGCAGCTTTAATGGCCGACTGATCCTCTAAATACGGTAATTGTTTTGGACACCGCGTGTCAGACTTTCAAGGAACTGGGTGATATTCTGCCATGCCCGCTAACAGAGCCGTGGAGCGTTATCCAAGCTGACAGAGTGCATCAGAAGCTCAGAGAGAGTCGCTTTCTGATCTCATATCCACTGCCAATCAGGATATGAGAGCCTGACCCGACGGGAAGAAGGGCTAAGTGCATGTCGGCGGGATATATGGATGGGCGGAGGTCAAACCGGCGCTGCTGTGCCTTTGGGGTCTTTGGGTACTATCTCTTTTTCATAAAGGGAAGTGTGGGCACCGATTAAACGTAACTCTTTTCTTGTGGGTGGGGCCAGGTGGTACAGCAAAAGCTCATTTCAAATGTATAAAGAACAGCCCATATCACATGTAGGGAGCAGTGAAAGAATCTGTGACATTAAAATCACCTAACTTAACTTGCAGGAAACGGTGGTCAGCCATGCGTGAATGCTATCTATGTACAGCATGGATACAAATTAATACCACATTCCAAAATGCCTTGCCTAGAAAATTCACCAGAGGATATCTCCAACATAAAGAAAAGATTTGAGAAGGGGGTGAGCCTAGGCAACCAGATTAATGCTGCAATCAATTATTCATGCACAGCGCTAGAGCGAGGGAACATTATCGCTGGATAATAGCCCAGCACCAAGTTATGGTTTCAGCTGAAGCCAAGGGCCATACATTGGCGGAAATGGTCATTATCACAAGTAATAATATCTCCTCCTAAGGTCTATAAGGCTAGAAGCACATGCTGACAGTAGCCATACATGTTTTGGAGTTTTCGTGCTGAATTAAAAAATGGCAGTGCAAGAAGAATGAGTAAAGTAAATAGACAAACTGAGTAAATTAACTGTGGTTTTATTTTGTAGTATTTAGAAAACACGATTGTTTTTAATTAAAGTATTTTAATTGCAACGTGGTTGATTTGAAACATGCTTAACATGAGCATGCATGAGGTGTCATGGAAAAGTAAATGGTTTCTCTATAAGAAAGTGAAAGAATATCTTTCTCTTGTGGGTGTTAGTTTTAATTTTGCATTAAAAAAGTCCTCTTTTCTTGAAACAAAATCTTGCCTGGAAATTGCAATGCTTTTCCCCCTTTTGCTTCTGAAAACAGAATGTTCTTAATGCAGCCAATACCAGTATTTAGTGACTGCACTGCAAACCTGATTAGCTGAGAGGAAGTCAATAAGGATTTTCTTGTGGCATGTATTGGATGTCACATTCACCTACCCTGTCTCTAGTACTAACAAACATAATGCAGAAAGAAGTGTTAGTGATCAAATTAATGATTCAACATCCATGTTGTTAAGCTTTTCTTTCAAAACTGAAGATGGTCCTTGCTATCTCTGAGAATATGATGAAGAATGTGTCAGGATCCTGTTGCCTGAAACATAAATCCTAATTCCAAATACTTAACTTTCAGAAGGTAGAGGCCTTCTCAAGGCGACCTGAGGATCAGCATTCACTACTAGTATTTCTGTATAGCAGGACGTTGGTGATAGGAAAACTGGCCTCTGTTATAGGTTGCAGATGAACAGTAGACAGCAGCATGAATTTAACACAACCAGCTACCAATAGCAAGTGCACAGATCTACAGTAAGTGCAACCTGGGCCTTGAATCTCTGAGGGCAGCGCTTGATTGAACAACGAGGTCAGGGCGCAGTGAGGTTCTGATTAACTTCCGAGATCCAGAGTCCAAGACAGTGGAAGGTAAGCAGACATTCCAGAGCTAGATCTGTACACACTCGCTCGTAAACAATTGAACAAGGAGCAGAGGAGTAAACCTACAATACAGAAGACAAACTCAACTAGGGAGCTAAAGGGATTTATGACCCTCTCTAGAAGGGGTCCAAAAGGCTACCCGTGTGCCTCTTCAAATAATCACTCAAAGAAGCAGCATATTGTAGCACATTGTCCACTGAAAAGATGTTCTTCACCATAATTTCTTTAGATTCTGCTCCAGTTTCTGTTTTGTTTTCAATTTGCCAGGTGCAGAGACTGAAGGATCTGTTGTGCTCACAACCAAGGACTATGCAACGCGTACTGGCCACAACTGAGGACTTCAGCACCACGCGATGCCATGAGAGAGAGAAAAAAGATGTGGGGCTCTTTGCTTTCACCACTATGCTTTCTTGGCAAGGGGCGGTAAAGTGCTCCTCAGAGTACAACCCATGAAACCGACATTTGCGAAAGTTAAGACTGCTACACAGTAAGGAGCAGATGCCTTGAAACACAACAGATTACTTTGGGGGCTCCAATGCACCCTCGACATTTGATAGGGTAGCAAGAGCAGACACATGTCTTTAAAATATGCAAGTACTTATTTTTATTTATAACACCACATACAAAATGAGGGACTTCAAGGCACTGTGGATGAAAGATGAGGGAGCATAACCTAATGGGAAGCAGGTACAATATAGGCTACATTTCAGGTACTTTGTATATAGTCTGTGTGCAAAGATTAAGCAAGAACCAGTTGCTGGTGGCACCATTGTGTGGCACTTTCCAGCATTAGCTTTGCCAAAAATCACACTTTTCTGAATAGGAAGTGTACATTTGCATCACATGACAGGACAGGAGGAATGGGAGCAGGAGGGAGTACCCAGAAATACGGGAGGCGGTGGAAGCTGAGGCAAGCATGTGAAGGCTGGAGCAAGCCAGTGCCCTGTAAAGGAGAATGGAAGGTCATATATTAGTGGGAGAGTGCAGGGAGATAGGAGTGGGAGTAGAGACATTTCAAGTGGACTGACAAACAGAGGGGTCTTGAGGGTTCTCCTGCACACATAGGAGCTTTCTAAGATAAGGTGGGGTAAGATGAAAGTGGGGATGGCTGCTGGTCGCCCCTAGATTTGAATGGCTTTAAGAAATACTCTAATGCCAACGTCAGCAGTGCTGATAAAGAGTGTTTGTACAGAGGAGTGTGCAAATCCATGATGGATCTGCTGGGAGCGTGTGGAATCAAGTCAGGATAAGGAAAGCAGAGTCACCTAGCAGATTAGTTGTAGGTCTGCTTTAGGAGATCAGATTGCAGTGTTCATTTGAAACGTTCTGTGGCAATAAAAGTATCTGAATTCCTACGGGCTAGTTCCAAGGAAGGATTCTTCAACTGATATAAACGTTTTCCCCATTCTCAATTGGTGTGCAAGCCTTGATAGAAGACTTTGTGGCACAGAGAATCTCAAATAACTGGGTGTTTAGTAATAGGCAGGCAGCAGTTTGTCAAGCAAGCATCTCCTTTCTTCCATTAGCCCTTGCATCTAATTCAGGGAGCCTTAAATTAAATCGTTGTTTCCATTGGGAGCCAGCAGAGTTCTTTCAGTGGCGGGAGTCAGTGGTCATGGTTTTTAAACCAGAGGAGATTCTGGCTGATCTGTTTAGATCTATTGAATGAAGAAATAACTCTGTGACTCTGCGCCAATTAATTTTCGAAAGTTGTACGTTTTATTCGATCAACAGTTAAATCAAAAAACGCCCTGTTGTGACACGCCCTGTTGTGGCGGGTCCGTAGGAACGCCAACGCGAGTGAATTAGTAGCAGGAGAGAAGGAGCTTGGGATTGAACCCAATTAAATCAAAGTAGAACAACACAATCAGTGGGCATACCAATAGCCATTGGAAATTGAATGATAAGTTAAATGCACCAAAGTAGCCCAGTTTTGAGGAAGGCTTCATTAAGCCGAAACACGTGTCACAACAGGGCGTTTTTTTATTTAACTTTTGATCGAATAAAACGTACAACTTTCGAAAATTAATTGGCATAGAGTCACAGAGTTATTTCTTCATTCAATGCATCTTTAACGGTATAGGCTTGATAGTGGCAACTCCGAGGAATTGCGACAACATGAGGGAAGTGTAATTTTCATATTATGTTAACAAGATTTACCACAACAAAGGCAAAGGGGATATTAAGGAGTCGCCCACGAGATCAGCTGTAGAAAGTAAAAGCCAATATTATTTCTTGTACACTGTTTAGATCTAGTTACGATTGTCTTGTGGAGGGTTTGGGCAGGCCAATGAGGATCACATTGCAATACTAAAGTTTATTCAGGACCAAATCTAGCAGTGACAAAATATACATTTGGATAAAATAAATTTCGCCACATAAGATTTAAGAGATTTGTATCAAGATATACAAAATCAAGCATTGTCCTGATGAAGGCCCAGAGATTAATCACGAAAATACCCTGGTGGATGTACAGATTTTGTTCAAAAGGGCTAAAACGCTTATGTGTTGACATTTGTTTTTATCCAAATTGATGTTTTGTCACTTTTTATGAAACATAGAGATATGGAGGTTGGAAAATATGACATCATAAGAGCTGATTTAAAAAAATGTAGAGTGTTTTCTATCGGCAAAAGTATATATGTGGAAACAACAAATACACCTCCTTTTTTAAATTATGAAAGTTAAGTAATAAATAAGAAGACTTTTGCACTCCCTGTATAAAGCTTGCATTTATAAGCAAGAAAACTTAAAAATGTAGAATTTTGATGCAAACTAAGCACACTTACTAACATCTACTTTCCACAAAAAAGTTGTGTTATATTTATTGTGGTTTTATGAGAAATGATCTAAAGGAGAAAAAACATATATATATATATATATATATATATATATATATATATATATATATATATTCTTGTTCTAAATGAAGTGGTTTTCTGATGTACAGCGACGGGATTTGCACACAGCATTTAGATTCATGAGGTAACAAAAAGGACAAAAGGTGGAGAGGGTAGTGTGTGTTGGTTGTTGTGTTCAGCTGCAGAGGCACACCACACAGTGGAGTAGGTGAAACATGGAAGTATGTTTTTTAATCAAACCTTTAAATCTTTCACCTAGCGTAGAAACAAGAGGGCGATGCCTGAACCCTGCCACCCAAATGTACAAGCCACCTCTGGCTCCAAACACCAAGACCAACTGCTTACCAGACCTGCCAGCAGTGGGGAACAGCAGCAACAACAGCAGCGCTGTAGAGACAAGAGCATAGTGGAGTCAACCCCAAGCTGCCTGACAAGGTAAAGAGAGAGCCGGCATAGAGATATGGGAAACAGAATGGGACTGCCCAGATGCATTGGTGTGCACCCGCATACACTAGCTGACCCCAAAGCCACCAAAGAATGTTTGGACAAGCACGGGTCTCTCCTGGATAACTTGCCTTATCTGGGGAACCCCAAAACACGGACTTGAACTTTGCCTGTACCGGGCTGCCATTACCTTTATTACGTGGCGAGCCTGTATGGAGAAAGTGGGTGTGGTTTAGCCCCATATTTAATGCATGTATTGAAAGTAACACATAAAGGGCAGGGCTTAGCCACCTTGTATATACTTTCCCTTGCATACATACTTCCCAGAAGGGTAATATAGGTCAAGATGGGCCAGGAAATCTGGCCACTCAGGGGAGAGGGAGGGGAATTTAAGAAGGGTACAGGCAACAGGAAGTGTAGGTTATCTGGGTGATGTCAGTAGTAGAGGAGGAGATGGACCAAAAGACCAGCAAGAGGAAGGAAGAAGCAAATGAGTGTGGAGGCATTTATTAGAGAAATGCGAGGTAGTGGCTTAGTGAGTGCAATGGTACTGTAGAGTGAGTGTGCATGTTTGTACTGCAAATGAATAGAAGTTAGTGGAAGGAGTGAATGACAGTTGAATTTTACTGGGGGGAAGGATGGTGTTTGTGTATTGGTGTGGGAGGAGAGTAGTGGTAGTAGGGGAGGAGAGTAGTAGGAGGAGGAGAGTAGTAGTAGGAGGAGAGTAGTTGTAGTAGTAAGAGGAGGAGGAGAGTAGTGATAGTAGTGAGAAGGGAGTGGTAGTAGTGGGAGTAAAGTAGTGGTTTAAGTAGGAGGAGAGTCATAATAGTACTATGAGGAGAGAAGTTGTGTTGGAGGAGTAGTAGTTGTGCAAGAGAAGTAGGGTGAGAGATTGAGTAGTAGTCGAGGAGGTTGAGTGATAGTAGTAGAGTGGGAGGAGAAGGATATGTGTTAACATCAAAAGATGGAGGCAGGTGGACAGAAGGTTGGTTGTGAGGAGTTGAAAAGAGGAGAATGAGCCAGAATAGAAGGGCAAGGTCAGAGTGAGCGTGATTCATTTTAGGCAGGTCCAACAGAGTAAGTACAGACAGTATCCCCAACTCAACTAATAGAGGCTAGAGCTGGGACAGCTTGGAAGTCCTTGACAGAGTCAGCAAATCTGCAGTCATGGAAACTACATCAGCATAAGACCCCAAGATTAGACAGTAGGAGCTACTGATCAGTAGTACTAAGCATTGAGAGTTTTGAAGTTGATTTGGTGGGGAAAAGTGACCATTACCCATTGGTCCTAAGCATTAAGGGTTTAACTGATGTGGTGATGCGCATCTAGCCTTTTATGTCAAGTAGAAAGTGATGTGGCATCACGAAGGAGAATCAAATGGGGGAACAGTTTGGGTTCTGGCTTGCAATGGGAAATATTAGCCAATCAACGGATTCCCCTGATGGGTATCCTGGATGAATCAAACAGCCAACGAGTAGTGGGGGTTCTCTTTGTGGGAATCCTGGAGGCACTCACACTGGGTTTCACAATGGTCCCCAGACCGCCAAGAAGTGAAGGAAAGCGTGGCTGGTTTGATCAAAAATGTAGGCTGGCAAAATCGGCACTTTTAGATGCACTAAAGCGTCCTGCTGTGGACAGACACAGTATTGTCCAAGCACGTACTGACTACCGTTGAACAATCGAGCAAAGAAATTTGGAGCTGGAAGTTATGGCTTGGGCGGAATTTATGGAGGCCATCAGGGTAAATGATGCAAAGGGTTTTGTGGAATTTGAATCAAGGGGGTCTTGTGACAAGGTAATTCAAGGTTCACAGGGAACTCATGTGGGGGCCTCAGATTGGGTCTCTTATTTTGGAACCTTGTATGATGATGTTCGAGTCAGAGAGGAAAAGCAGTGTGTGGGTGTGGCTTTATGTTTTTCTTTGGAGGAGGTAACCAAATCCATTGGGGCTCAGTCCCGGAACCGAGCTCCTGGTCCTGATGCCCTACCCGCAGATATTTTCATGAGCCAAATTGACCTATGGGCCCCATTGCTGACTATAGAATTTAATGGCTGTTTGGGGGCATCAGGACTTTGGCGTCAGGGCATTATCCACCATCGTGGAAGACAGCAACCATATTTCCCATCTTTGAAAAGGGGGACATTACCAAACCTTCATCTTATCACCCCATTTCACTGCTGGATACACTGTTTAAAATGTTTGGTCGGGTGTTGTTGGGCCACTTAGAACGTTGGCTTACCGCTGGCTTACTGAGAAGAATATTTTTACAGATATACAATTTGGTTTTCATCATGGTTTGGGCACCATGGAGCAGGTGCTCAATCTGTACCTAGTGGTATCAAACTTTGTTTTTTGCAAGGGTGAAGTGGTCTACCTTGCATTTATGGACTTAAGCATGGCTTTCGATAAAGTCGATCTTTAAAAGTTGTGGGCCGTGCTTGAGCCCATGGAGTTTCCTGCAGACATTTTGGAAGTTTTGCAGGAGATCCACTCGAACACCAAAGCCAATGTTCGTTCGGACCAGGGGGAAGGTGTAATGAATGGTTTGACATTATATTGGGTGTACGTCAGGGGTGTGTATTGGCCCCCATACTCTTCACCCTGTGTATCAATGGGCTGTTGCATGCTTTGTTGAATACTGCTGTGGACCTTCTGTGACTGGGGGGCAGGCCATTCCCGTTTCTGGCCTACGCCGACAATACGGTGGTTATGGCCAGAACTCCCAGAGCATTACAGACCTTGGTGGATGCTTAAGCCTCCTTCTTGTCCAGCATAGGTCTCACAATCAACTCTGCAAAATTTGTGGTCATTATTTGTAGTGGAGGTAAGAAGTCTATCAAGATGCAGCCTATAATTTGTAAAGGGGATTTAATCCCGAGGGTGTCAGATTCTCTGAGTCTCTAGCAAGTAAGGCACATGCAACTAAACAGTCCCTGAAAATGTGCCAATACTTTGTGGGGGGGGGCTCTCTGTTTTTTCTACTGAATGTAAATGTCAGCATTTGGAATCGGCACTCACAGTGTACACCATGCAAGTTAAGGCAGCCTCCCTTTATGGAGCAGCCCTTTGGGGGAACCCAAAGCCTGGTGACATGTAGGTTAAGGAAAATCGTTACCTCAAAAAGTTATTGGGACTCCCTGGTTCTTCCTGTTGTGCTTCAGTGCACAGAGAATTGGGGATTACCTTTTTGGAGGACGACTGGGCAGCTGCCCCAAGCATGTTATGGCTAAGAATCTGCGGAAATATTAATGCCTCACTGTACCACTTTATAATAAAGGCAACCTTAAGTAAGGATATGTGGCGCAAACTACGCTGTCTTAAATCTATCAAAGAGCACATGTGTATGGTGAACCTGGCGGTTATGCCTCCTGCTACCAGGATGTTACAAAATAGGGAAGTAAGTTCTTCCAAGCAGGCGGTAACCAGGGAAATTGTGGCAATATGATCTAATGTGACACAGGTATCTCAGGCTGATGGTTATCATCAGTATATACGTGGGATGTCTACTTTACAGCCATACCATGTTTGGGCTATTTAGGGCCATCAAAGCTGGCTCATTACAAGTGCCCGCTTTGATTGCCTGTGTTTGAGGGGCAATACTGCAGCTGGGCAGGTTATCCGGATGATCCTAGCTGTCCTGTATGTGGTGCCCCATTTGAACACCTGACCCATTTTAGTTTTGTCCTGGGAATGGTGTTATCAGAGAGTGGAGCATACTGCAAGTCTTGAGACGCACAGACTTGTGCCAATATAGGCCAGCACTGTCTTTTTCATTAAGGACAGAAATTAAATTATCAGCCTTGGCTCTGTTGCTGTACCTGAAGGCTGCAATGTTTTATAAAAAGAGATTTTTGAGCAAGCAAGTGGCCGCATTTTAACTATTTTGTAACATGTGTAGACACAATATATTGAACACCTGTGTATTTTAATAAGCACCAATGTATTGTTTCATTGAGATTTATTTATATGTATGCATTTAATGAACATTTTATTGTTCTAATAAACATTTACAAACAAGAAGAGCACCCAGTTACTGTGACAGATGAAGCTGTAATGGCCACGGTGTGACTGATGTGGGAGTGACGATCTTTGCGAGACAGCCCGAGTAGCTGTGAACAGTAATTAGTAGCCACACCAGGAGGAATGAGGGCACACACGGTGGAAGGTGGTGAAGCTTACCAGGAAGATTGGATCATAAAGCAGTGGAATCCATACGTCTAGGCAGCACGGTGGTCAAGAAGTGATGGTTCCCAACCATGATGTCCAAAGCCCAGACAGGCAAGGGGAAGCAACAGACGCTGGAGGCGTGCACCAAACCAGGGCACCTAGTGGAGAGTACAGCCCAAGCGACCTCTGCACTGCAAGCGGAACTGCCCGAGAGACGAGATCAGCAGATCCTGGAAGCCACAGCCACCCTGAAAGAGGCTCTCGAGACCAAAATGGATGGAATTAGCATAGATGTAAATGTGTTGAGACAAGACTTGAGGTCACTGGCTGAACGCACGGGAACGCTGAAGAAGGAGGTAACGGTGAACACTAGCAGCTTAAAAGGCACTTCAGAAGAAGTCAGTGTACTGCAACATTGAGTGCGAAACCTGGAAGAAAGGGCTGAGGACACAGAAGGGAGAGCCAGGCGCAACAATGTATGAATTATCTGGCTCTCAGCAAGAGAGGAAGGATGGAACCCACTGAATTTATAAAGACTCTTGCTACAAGCAATAGGCCTGGGGGCTCTTACTCAAGTCTTCACGGTCGAAAGGGCACATAGTTCATTGATAAGGAGACCATCACCTGGGCACCGCCAAGGCCAATTATAGCCCGTATACTGAACTACCGAGATAGGGAAAAGATCCTTGAACACTTCTGCAAAGGAGGTATGATCCACCGAGAGTCTGCCACGATTACTGCATACCGGGATTACACCCTACAAGTACAGAAGCAATGAATGAACAATGTATCGGTCAAAAAGAGGCTGAAAGTAGAAAACTTGAAGTACATGTTGCTGTATCCTGCTAGGCTGAAAATAATTTATAAAAGCTGAGCTATCTCTTTTGATGATCCGGAAGAAACAAACAAATGGTTGGAAATGGGGAATTTGCCAACAGGAGCAGAGACTGGCAAGAATAGAGAAGCAGAAACCCGAGAAGGTAGTCGAGGCAATTGAATGGCATTGGATGTTGGGCACTGCAAGACTGAGTGTTTGCATGCCCTCCAGATGGAGACCTCTGGAATTAAGAATTGATAAGGTTTGGTTTGAAATAAATAACCAACCTTTTCACAAATACAACTTGTGAATAGGACATGCCATTATCTAGGAAGAAGGATTTCTATAGATACTTCTGTTTGGGACTCTAGGGTTTAATGAAAATATAGACACATTTATTTGCATGCTTCTGTATTTTTGAGGGCCTGATAGATGCTATCCGGCGGGGAAGGCCCTTAACCCCTCAAGTGCTAAGGATGAGTATGCTTGTTCTTTTTGCATAGATTTGATTAACGCTCAGCAGTTAAGGGGTTAATATTTCAGTGTCCCATGAGCAAATGATAGAATGCAAAGTTTTTTACAAAGTTAGGTTTTCATTAAAAAAAAATTTGCATAATTATAGTATATGTTGGTAAACCATATTGTTACATTAATGACATTAATAATGGTGTCAACTAGACTTCATCACTTTTTACATATGGCTGAATATACCTAACCCATCATGGGACCACAAAATGCGGTGAACTCAAGATTACCTAAAATGCTCATATTCATGTCAAGCACTCCACAAGTCTACCCTTTGTAAAGCAACAATTCCCTGGTCTCCATTAATATACCATTGTGATCAGTGCACAAGAGATAAGAAGACAAGCTATGTTTACTCAGTTTAATAGGCATTGGTTCCAAACTACAAACTACAAAATTACCGAAAGATTAATTTAAATGCAAGTATTTTTTCTCAGAAAATAAAAACCACTCATATTTATTTTCTAGGCTAATCTGAAAGACCACCCTGGCAATGATAAACGGATGTCTGGACCACAACCTACATGTATTTTCAAAAGGCAGATATGTAGAGACCTTACTGACCATTAACCTTGGAAAGTAGTAACATTTATAAAAAAAAAATGTACATTTGTTCCATTTGGCCTTAGTAATGAAGATTAGATCAACAATGTGTGTTCTTGTCAAGTTAATGGGGATTTTCTTGAGAAACAGATGAGTGCTAATGATAATGATCAAGCCATACAGACGAGAGTCAATAAGAAATTCAAAATAGTTCAGTGGTAAATAGTGAACCATTTGTCTCACAAAAAAATCTAATACAGATCTGGACTCAGCAGAAGTACAAAACTACACTGTATACAATTACGACATTTTAAAACGATTATTTTATGTAGAATTTGCATATTTTAATAAGTCCATCATGCATGAACTGGAAAAAACTTCCAGATTCAGAATATGTGGGTGAATCTGAATATTTTATTTTCAGTAATATCACCTGCCCATGTAAAGAATTATGTTAAAAAGGAAAAAAGTATGTTCATTATCGGTTTTCACTCCTAAGGTGGGGGTGTTTTTTTAGCTGGCACATCCCCTTATGAGACATCAACATCAATGGGCATATAGGATCAAGGAGGAAGACTGTGATGTTTGTGAGAAATCAGTGGTACTAATCACAGGGTCTGTCCAATCTAAATGATGTTGGCAGATGGTAAAGAATACTGGGACCACCGAGGATTTTCTAACCAGGCCAGAAAGTAACCAGCACAGGGAATCACTGTCATATCTGAATTAAAGGGGCTGAGGAGAATCAGACATATCATAACGTTGAATAATTCCCAAAGAATATGACATAGGGGTGGATTGAAGATTTTGATTGGAGATTTGATTTTAGAAACCTATGTGGCGACCGAGCAGTGTGGCAGACGTGGTCTGAAAAAGTGATTATGCAAGAAGCAGTAGACATCGAAAACCTTCATTTATTTTAGCCAGGTTTTGAGTTGGGCAAACACCTACAAGTATTAGGGATTTAGCTGAAAACAAAATGGGATCACTATAATAAAGTGAGCAGTGGTCATGCCTAAGGGGGTTATTTTATAACAGTAATTATATGCATGGATCCACCCATGTTTACACTTATGTGTTGCTGGTTCCTTTCACCACTCTTAAAGTGGAGTGGGGAATTGAAGAGTAAGGAAGATGACATCAGTGAGTGTTCCTGCACACATTACTGTATGTGACACTCTCTAAATAAGGAACTCCAAATAGTTCCAACAGAATATCTCAAAACACAGTCGTATATGTCCTTCAGCCTCTTTGCTGACACTATAATACAGCAGAAAAACACCAACAATTCCAGCCAAAGTAAAGGCCACACACCAACCTATAGTCCTCCAATCTCTATTCCAGGGATAGGAGGGGTCCACTGGTTCCTTGCCTCTGTGTTCTTCAACTATCTTCTGGGTAGTATTACTAAGTTGAGCTTAGCAGGGTGGACACTGAGATATAGGGCCTGATTCACAGAGCGTTTTCCAATGGGATTGCACCATTATAAAATGCTTCTGTGAATTAGGCCCATAATGTCTGCTTCACTATTTATTTTATTTTCAACTCTGATGGCTATTGGGATATAGGGTTTTTCTCATTTGTAAGCTTCATCTGTGCTAGGTGCTGGGATATAGTGCCCGTCTCACTGTTTACCATAAAAAGGCTGGGTATAGGGATATAGTTCCTGTCTCTCTTGTTGGCTTCTTCTGTGTTAGGTACTGGGATAAAGTGCTCATTTTAGTCTTTAGAATGAACTTGGCTGAGTAATGGGGTATCTTACCATCTGGTTCACCAACTGGTATAGTGTTTTCCTTTTCTCTGGCAAGTTGGGGTCACTGGCACAATGCCTCTCCAGGCTTTCTGGTTCACAACCCTGTGTTACTTACTTGACTGATTCTCACATGTTCTCTCTAGGTTTGGGTTGCTGGTGGAGCACCTCTTTGGGCTCTCCATTACTCCCAAGCCTTACTCTGAGTTACTCTCTTTGGTCAGTTTCCGAGGTCACTGATGGTGCACATCCGTGGGTGACGCATTTTATTTTGGCTTCACTTCGCCCAAGTTCCAGTTCACTTGCAGAGCACCTTTCCTGCATCTCCAGTTCCCCTCTGAGTATGATCCTCTTTTTGCTGGTTTTGTTTGCTATGAGTGTGGCATCGCTGGTCAAGTGCCTCTCTTGGCTCTCTTTTCCCCTCCCTGGTTGATGCCACCAGAATCCTTCCTCTAAAATGGCATAACTGTGTTACTTCCATGGTTCTCCCTGTATCAAGTGGCACGAGAGGACTTCCCCTAATGTCCAACGCTTCTCTTGTTGCCTTACTGCAAGATGGCTACTCTCCAGTGCCAATGCCGTTCTTCTTTGTATCTGGGGTCTTTGGGCACATATCCTCCTGTTCCATGGCCTGCAGCTATGTTACTTTTCCTGTTCATCTACCCATCTATGTGACTCTTCACATTGCCTGCTTCAGCATTTTATCTTACATTTATAAAAGTGAAAATGTGAGTGTTTGTGGCTCGTTTTGTGGCTTGCAGAAGCGTTGTTCCTTACACAATTCCACACTGTTTCACCAATCTGCACCAAATGGTGCATAGATAGCTGTTAGGACCCTTTGCACAATACTGGCTACATGCCAATTGGACACCCTGCCCCTTCCCTGAATTCCAGCAAAAGTTAAAATTTGTAACATGATGAGAGCCAGATGTGTTAACCCAACAGTGGGCCAATGACTAGAGTGCTAGCACAACAGAATAGTAATTGCATTTGCATTAAAGTTTTCTATAACATTTAGCAGGCAAAATGTATTTCTTGTGGGTTGATCTAAATGCTTTAATGAGGTTTGGCCATTTTATTTTAGTATTCTAAGTTGCAAATCATGGCTACGATTTATGGGTTTGCAGAAGGACCTACATGACTAGTGACTAAATGGTATGGAACAGGGGTAGAACAGAGTGTGTTTCCTCGTCTAGAATTCTGGTTTAACTCAGACCTGGGTCAGGCTTGACTAACATAATTGCTTACATTTTGATTTGTTCAGCAGTGTTGGTGAATCAAAGATGTGGTCTGAAATCTGTCCCATGTTTCTCAATACAAAACACCATCATGTTTGCCACTCCTTGGCATCTCTGCTGTCAAATGGAAGAGAAACCACAAGCTGAACAAATATGAAATTACTCATAGAAAAGAAATGCAAATCACTATACTTCCGACTGTTTCCAAAGTTTCACCTTATTAGAAAAGCCAGTCTCCTTTACCTAAAGATGATATGTCGGATCCCGTCATGCAAACTATTTTGCTGGAAATAAGGGTTCTCAAGCCTTTCATGGAGGACACTAATGCTAAACTGCAACAACTTGAAAATAAATGGTCCATTTTTGAATCTTGGATGAATAAGGTCAAAAGGCGAGTTAGTGACGCAGAAGACATCACTAACAGGGTTATTCACCTAGAAACCACCATTAGCTCTCTGCAACAACAAGCTGAGAATCTGGAAAATTCAAATAGGAGGAACAACCTATGCATTGTTGGCTTTCCAGAAGGAATAGAAAAGGAGAATCCTACTGCTTTCTTGTATACTTTTCTGCCTCAAATTCTCAACCTGCTGGCATCTGTGCAGCTTAATATTCAAATAGCACATTGAGTTGGTCCTACTAATATGGCTTGAAATCCTACCGGTCCAGCCAGAACTCTCATACTAGCCCTCCTGGATTACACCCACATCACTCTCATTAAAAGGTTAAACAAATCAAACTGCATGTTTGGGAAGGAAAGAAAATATTTATTTCACAAGATTTTTCCAATGCAACAGCGACAAGAAGAAAATAACTCCTCGCCTTTAGACCAGCCCTTAGGCAGTTAAACGCGAGATATGGGATTATTCATTCAGCCATTCTTAAGGTTACCCTCAATGGGCATACCTCTACTTTCTGGAATCCAGCGGAATAAGACAATATATGCAGTCTCATAAAAGGAATGATAGGGACACTTCAAATCCCCCAACTTGAATGATTTTGAAACATCATTTGGGCTACATTTTGAATTCTGACTTATCTCCACCGGTGCGGGGAACAGGTGAACCCCACTTCTTCTGGCTCTCCTTTCCCATTGCATCATATCTTGAACATGGATTGGTGTGGCTAGTTCATGTTAGCCACAGTTTTATCTACAGTTGTTGGTTATGTTTCATTATTACCAAATTCCATGTTCTCACTGTTTGTCCTGCTCACTCCCTTATGTTTTGTTCCTCTCATTTTTCCATATGTTGTGCAGGTCAAATTTATCTATCCTACGTTGATATGCTCATTTCCTCCATCTAATATGAGTTATATGATTTGCCTTATTTTTAAATGCTTCTTTTTTTCCAGATGCTTTCTATAGTTGATTCTTACTTCCTCTGTACCTATGCCACTTAACATAATTTCTTGGAAAGTTAAAGGATTACATAAACCTATCAAGAGACAAAAATTGTTATCTCATCTTAATAGAATGAAGCCCTCAATCACCTGCATTCCGGAGTCACATCTTTTAAATGAAGAAACAATCAAACATAAGCGTCACTGGGTGGGTCAGGCCTTCTCAAGCGCTGCAAATGGGACAAAAAACCCAGTGTTATTACACTTAAATGCAAAGTGTTATCCAATGAGTCTGATGATTTAGGAATATGGGTACTTTGCAAGATTTTAGTAGAATCCAAAGAATCTGATTGCCTCTGGAGATTATAACCAAGTTATGGACCCTTTCCTTGACATAAAGTCTAGTGCACGGTTCATTAACAATACCTCTTACACACAATTTACCAAGTTTCAGAATTAGGCCTTAGTGACGCTTGGTGCATTACTCACCCTACTGACTCTGAATTCACCTTCTACTCCACGCCCCATAATTCCTTCTCGTGGATTGACTACATTTACATCCCCAATTCCATGCTTAATCTTCTTCTTACTGCCCAGATAGAACCCAATCATGCCCCTGTTCACATCCAACTAGCATCTCCACTGAACTCCTATAATTCCAATAGATGGAGATTCAATGTTAATCTGTTGAATGATATATCCTTTGTATCCTTAATTGCACAATAGCATGACAATTATTTTGCTCAGAACAAAAATTAGGACACATCAATTACTAACAATTGGACTGCTATAAAACGGTTCTTAGAGGTCATATCATATCCTTTGTTGCTAACAAAAAGAAAAAACTAAAACAGGAATCGGAGCTTAAACCATTGGAAACCAAATATGCCCGTCCCAACTTTACCTATACTCTTAAACATATTCTGAAACTACGATTTCAATACAACAAAATCATTATGAAATCATGTGCCAACCTGCTGAAATATAAGGCAGAAATGTATCAATTCTCAAATAAAACGAGTAAATCTTTGGCATCATACCTTAAACTTAAGAAAGAAAAAGCTAAGATTGTAGTTATTAAATATCATTTAGGGCTAAGGAAATTCTCAGATAACGAAATTATCCAAGCTTTCTCTAAGTTTTACTCTAATTTTTATACCTCTGAGGCCTCCCCAAATAATACTCATGACAATGAATTCCTACATAATATTTCTCATAACTCTTATCCCCAAGTAGACCTTCAATCGCTTAATGTTCCTATAACCCCTTCTGAAATACATTTAGCTATTAAAAATCTTAAAAAATATAAAGCCCTGGGGCTGGATGGTTTCCCTATTTACTTTTTTGCCCACTTTTCCAATCTACTAGTTCCTAAACATAATGAACTCTACTCCCATTTCATCTAAAAAAATATGGCTCAAGGTTCTTTTCTAGAGGCCATGCTTATAGTATTCCCCAAGCCCAATGTGGGTAAGATTTGTGGGGAAAGTGTTATTCTTGATTGGATTGCATTGTTATTGTAAATCACATAATGCTTAACAGAATCATAAACATTTTGGATTAGTTGGGTGTAAGGATTTTTCTTTTATGTCTCCAAAGCTTCATATTTCAACTGGAGAAAATAATTAGAAAGTGCTGTGGTGTTCACATCACAGTGGTAGAAATATTACACCGCCAGCAGTAAAGTCAGGGTAAAGTGGAACCATATACATAGGCAAGCTGGAGAGTTTGGATATTGGTACGTTGGTATGCATGTGCCTCTCTGCATGCTGAAGAGAAAGCAGTGCCCTCCAAAGCACATAGGTTTCTGGTGTAAATAAACCAGTAACATGAGCTACATGCAATAAGTGGCATTCTATATAATATTACTGGGTTCCCTAAAAGTGTGCCAAGTCCAGAGGTTATCTACCATCAGCCCAAGGTGTGTCATAATTATAAAGTGGGAACGTTTGTCTTATTATGGGGCAGTATTATAGAAGTCATGCTCACCACTATACCACAAAAATAAGATACCACTAAAAACCACCGCCAAAGTAAGCTAACACTAAATTACCACAGACATAAGATGGTACTGAACTATTACCCGAATATGGTAATACTGAACTACCACCAATGGGAAGGCCAATTTACTGCTAAAATACTGCCAAAATGCCACAATACTAAATTAGTGAGTGGGACACAAAGTGATTTTTATTTGGGAAATGACATTATGCACAGACTGTATATGGTGTTGGATTTCCTTAACCAAATATTGTGGTCCTGAGTAGAAGGGCCTGCGCCTGAGTTTGAGGAGAAAAGAAAGGCTCATCATTGCACACAATTGGTGCCATATGCAATTGAATTACAGGCGAAAAAGGAGGTTACCATTCCTGCATTCAGCAAACAGGCCATTATAAAACTAAAGCATATAAACGGACAGCAGATGAAGGATTCTGATGCATTTGTGTGCTTAAATGGATCCATGAAGCAGCAAGGGCTGGAATGTGAATATACACCATTTGGTGGAGATTGGGGATGGACCCATCAAAATCAAGATGGACAATAAAGGGTGCCAAGACATTTATTTGGAGGAAAATTCTGTGTTAGGAATGGTGATACAAAAATCACATTATACTGCAAATTCAGCAATATGGTGGTTGGGAAAATCCCTGGAAGATATGTAACTGCACAGGGCATGTTGCCCTAGTCTCTGGATTCTCAACCCAAAGGGATTTTCAAAATTCAGTCTGTATATCCTTATGATTCCAGTGAGACAGTATACTGTCATCAGGAAAATTGCATATTATTTGATTTAAATGAAAGTGAAGCGGGAAATCAACCGGTTGAAATGGAGGCTGATGTTCCAAAATATTTAAAAGTGGCATCTCTGCAAAGAGATACAGCCACACAGTTATTTTGTATTTTTTTTAACATTTTTATAAGCACTCTGGTTTGCACAAATGAAAACATTTCCGCTATTACATTTTAAGAAAAACATAAAATTAACAACAAATCACAAAAGAGGGAAGAAAGAAAGAAAAAAAAGGAAAACAGAAAAGAAAAAGAGCAGACAAGAGGTCAAAGGCTAATCATGTTTTCAGACTCCCCGCTGGGAGCTATGTCCTTGCAGAAGCTAGTCTGTATTTGCACCTCATTTTTCTTGTCTATAATTTTAAATATTGTCAGTAAAAATGTTGCTACTGCTAGGTTTGCAGAAATTGTTTCACCTCCCTGGAGATTTCTCCACCATGTGTCCACTTCTCTTATCTGGTGGTTTTCCTATAGTTCTCCTAGGTAGCTGCCTCTTTCGTTCCTGAGCATAGGACATTGAATTAATGTGTTTCAAAGTTTCAGTGGCCTTGGGGTCTTGACAGACCCTATAGTGCGTTGGTTCATCCTTGAGCCTCACTCTGTAGTGATTGTCTCTACTAGGCCAAAGGTTAAAACAAAATCTCAAGAAGGCAGTTCTGAAAACCAGTTCGGAAAAATCGAGAGGAACCTTGGCAGTCTGTTTAGTTTACGCAGCTCAGACATTCTGTGCAATTCTATTCTGTGCATAATGTCATTTCCCAAGTCTTCATAGCCACGATATTTGTGTAGAGCGTCTTGGGTACGAATCCAGTCATGTGTGAAAATCTTCTTTTTCACTCGATCTGGGTTTGTAAGTAACAATTCTTCTGATTCGTTTAGATTTTTTAGTATTGCCTTGCAGATGAACACCCATTTCGTGAGCATTAGTTCGTTTAGATCTTCTGTGGCTTTTTTGAGGATCTTGAATCCTCCAGTAGGTTGTACTTCTCGGCATTTTCTAAGGAAGGCGATCGTTTTCCACTCCGTGATTGTTAGCAGCGAGGTTAATGCCAGTTTTCTACGAATTATCGAGATTGGGTATGATTTCGATAGATGGAGAGTTGTCCTACAAAATATGCCCTCTAATGATGGCCATGTTTTGGTAGGTAAGAGGAGAGAGGTTTCTGCCCCATAAGTCAGGATGGGGACTACTTTCACTCTATAAAAAGCCACCAACGGTTTCAATGAAAATCTGCAGAATCATTTTATCAGTATTTCAGCTTGACCTGCCAGAGTTTTTACCTTGCTTCTTAAGATGTAAATTCTTTGTACTTCATTGTTGTCATTGTTGACACAAACCCCTAAGTAGATCAGTGCGGGGGCTTCTGTGATTTTCATGTTATTTAAGGTCTATCCTTTATATTTGTTCCTGGTTCCCCTTCTTGAGTTGTCAAATATTAATACTCGAGATTTGTCTGGGTTGATTGTCATATTGTTCGTGTCGACATAGTTCTGTAGTGCAGTTAGTTGGTGTTGAAGGCCTATCAGCGTTTGATCTATCAGAACTATGTTGTCTGCGTAGATCAATCTTCCTACCGGCGATCCGGCTATTTTTGGGGGGAATATTCTTGTTTGGTGGAATGTGTATTCAATGTCCGAGGTAAACAAATTGTACAATTCAGGTGCCAGGGGGCATCCCTGTTTTAATCCTACATTGGTAGGTATTCTTTCTGACAGCAAGCACTATTTATTTAAATGTGTTTTGATTGAGGTGTTCTCGTGTAGGTCTCTGATGTTGTCCAGCAGTATATCTGGGCAGTCCCACTTCTTCACTTTTCCCCAGAGGGCTGGTCTTTTGACTGTGTCGAAAGTCTTTGATAAGTCTATGAAGGCCACATAGAACTTTGTTCCTTTGTTCTTTATTGTTTTTGCTTTTAGTAAATTCAATAAGAAGATGTTCAGGGCGGTTCCCCTCCCTTTTACAAAACCAGATTGCTATAGGTCCCTGTGACCTGTTGTTTCTGCCCATTTGACTAATCCCTTTAACAGTATGGAGGCAAAGATCTTCCCTGCCACGTCCTATTAGGGCAAATGGTCTGTAATTCTCTGGATTGGACCTGAGGCCTTTCTTGAAGATTGGAACAATCACACTTTGCTTCCAAGTTAACGGAACCATGCCAGATGTTAACACGTATGTGAACAAATGATGTAAAAATATAGCCCATTATTCTGGGTTGGTTTTTAGTGCTTCGTTGGTCAGACCATCCAGACCAGGAGCCCTAGAATTCTTGAATATTTTAATTATCGATTCTAGCTCAGCTCTGTCGATATCTAGGAGGTCCTGGTCTTGAATTCTTACACTGTGACTGCTGGGTTCGGTGCAGCATGGATCTTGGAGGTCTTTGTAGTACGTGCACCATTTTGATTCCGGAATAGAGTTGAATGTTAGGGCTTCTTGAGGAGTGTCGTTTTCATTTAGCAAGGCCCAAGTTTCCATTGAGTTCCTTTTACAAATTGTTGATAACATCTGCTGCGAATCGTGATTCAACGGTATGTTTGCTTGGCTTTGTGGATCTCAGTTGCGGTGTTCATTAGTTTACTTTTGGTCAATAGTCTGAGCTTTCTCCTCAAAGTTCTCTTCATTCTGCCAATTTCCCTGTTGTATACATGTCGATGAGTCATTGATGGTTTTGAGATGCCAGGAATGCTGGTACAATGCAATATTTTCAGTAAAGGCATATAATTTATGGTCAGCAAAGGCGTTTGAAGGTTCAGTGTAGTAATCGTTGTCGTCAGATTTCCAATCAAGGTGGGAATCTTACCTGGTTGAATTTTTAGCCTATTGCGACCTGGGTTGATAGCTAAATCATGGCCGTAGAATTGGTGTTTAATTCTTTCGCTCAAGTTAAGACATGTTAATTTGATTGGGTTGTGGTCATTCAGTTCCGTGGACCTTATTGTGAGTCTATTGATAAGGCTAGACATGTTCGATGAAACAGTGACGTAAACCAATATCGCCTTTGATTTATTGCTTTGCCAAGTTGGCTTTGCTGGGATGTCGCCGTGGATTGACTAGTTTAGAATTGTTCAATCTCGTGATTGAATTGCGACAAGCCAGATGAAGCCTTGTATCTGTTTAGCTGTCGCGTTTGTTGACAAGTTATCAAGTATTTTGTGATTTTTGTCTAGACAAGTACAATTCAGGTCTCCTACAATTATTATAAAGGGGTCACTCCACTTGTTTTTTTGATCATCGATCAGGGTCAAGATAGTTGAGGGTAAGCTGTTAAGAATCTTCTTGCCCGGTGGCCAATATATGTTTATTAAGATGTGTATTTGGAGGTTGCTTGCAGGCTCCAGGTTGGGTAGTTGCACCCCCAACATCTGAATGTATTGTGAAGGGTCTGTGGCGTTCAGCACCATCCATTTGAAGTCATGCTTTGATTGCAATCAGCAACCCAGCCATCGGTCTCCCAGTTGGCCCCTTTGTGGCCTGGTTTACAAAAATACTATAGCCTTCCATAGTTGGTGTGTATCTCAACCATGTTTCCTGTAAACAAGGACTGCAGGGTTTTCAATTCCCAGTTCGTTATTTGATAACAGGTGATTGGAGCCTCTGGTGTTTCACGTTATAATGGTCCATTCCATGCTTTCCAGGGCCTTTAAGCATTATTTCTGTTTCATTTTATCCACTGCCAAGTTAGCCAACCATTTCCATCTCGCCTGTTCTCCATCAGAGGATTGCATCCTCTGAGGTTGGTACATAGCTTGTTTGGTTGTCTCGTAGGCTTCTTGAAATTGGGTTTTCTTGGCTTGGTTTTTAAGGTTGCTTTCAGTTGTCGTTGTTGGTTCATTGATTTTTTTTCTATCAAGTCCAAGCCCATCGGTTTCAGAGGGTTGGCTTCCCCCAACAGAATTTTGTGGACTAGTTGTGATTCCATATGGATTCTCACCCGATCCATATGCATTTTGTCTGGAAATTCAACTATTGCTATGTCGTTTGAGCCAATCAAGGATAACACTGGGATTTGGTGGAGTAATCTCAGCACTTTAGCACGATTTAATATGAGCCCATCAGGTAAGTGCAAGATCCTTTCCTAGGAAAGTTGGTTGATGTTTTTTTCTGCGATGTTCTTTGAGCTGTGGGGTCTTGCCAGTGATGGGATTTTGCTGTCAGAAACCGCCTCTAATTCGTTGTTATGATTATCCGGGTCATCGTGCTGTTTGTAGTCCGGGGTATTTATATGTAGGGCTCCTTCTCTTTAAGCCCCGCTTTGTTCTTGTCAATTACCTGTTCTTGTTTCCGGTTTGTAGTTGCTTTTTGTGTGGCTTTTCTTGATTTTGTCTCTCGACCATTGCCTTTGTTGGGATTTGGTGCAATTTTTGTTGCACATTTCTGGATGGTTTGTTAAGTGGAAGCTTAGTTAGTTTTTCGTTATGTTTGGGATAGACTAATTTGTTGTTTGATTTTTCCAGTAACTCCAGTCTTTCTTCCACTTGATCATCTTCGTCTTGGTGCTCCTTATCGTTTTCCACCATCTCAGGGCCTTCTAGACCACATCCCGAGGTGTCTCCTTCATCTGAATTCGGATATACTGATATTTCCATTAAATCGATATCCGTAGTGTCCTTTGACGATGAATCGTCTAGTTCCAAACTGGAAATGTTGGGGAGATTCGTGTCGAGGGCGGTTTGGATACTATGTCTGCCGAGCCTCTCAGTGACCCCTTTCTTGAAGTTTTCCATTTCTCTCTTTTTTCTTTTATAATCGGATCTAATATAGATTGTAAAATGTCAGTGATCCTTTGTTCTACGTTATTCATGTTGTTTTGTAGAGCTGTGATAAAGCTCTCTATGTAAGTTGCTTTCGACTGGACCATTGCGATGAGGGTGGAATGGTCTTTTAATGTGTCGTTCACTTCCTCGTGCAGCTTCATAAAGGGAGCTAGAATTGTAGCCATAGTTGAGACCATGAGGAAGTTGGCCTTTACATATAGTTTCTGTCTCTCCTCGTCACTAATAGAGAGGTGGTTACTTTTTTGTGGAGAGATTATGGCAGCCGGTGGATCTTGATTAAGTAAGTTGGGAACGTGGGTCTCTTCCTGAAGTCTTGTTTGTGTGGATTGATTTGAGGTTTCTTCCATCGTGGTTTGTGTCACTGTTTACTTACTTTCTATATGTAAGTCAATCAGTCGTGAGCTTTCTAAGAGCATTTCATCTGGGATTTCTGTAGATGGCTTGTTTTTTCTAGTCTCTCAGTTGGCCCAGGAATCTAGAGGTCCGTTTGATAGAGTTGTTTTGGGTGAATGGCCAAAGAAGCTTTTGGCTATATCTCCATTGGTTTGGACTGACAGTTTTTGAGGTTTCAATATGTTTTTGTCTCATCCTGTGTATCTTACATATTGTTGACTGGGGGGCCTTGGAGCAGTTCTTGAGGTGTTAAGTGTTTGTTGGGGTCGTTGTGTTGCCAGAGGTATAGATGTTGTTGTACCTGTTTTATGGGGTCTACCCTTTACAATATACCTTTCTGTTGGACTAGTGGCAATAGCCGTAGTTTGACCCAGGGTAGCCTCTCCTAATTGCAGCCTGGTGTCTTGCGTGTCACTCAGCTAGCTTTTGTAGGTTTGGGGCTGAATTTGTAAGTTGTTTTCAGTAGGCGGAGTGGCGCCATCTGCAGGTGTGCCTTTCCCAATTTCAATCTCCTTCGAGTAGGGGGCATCTAGGCAAGTTGTACCCCCATCAGAGTCCCACGTACTGACCGGTAGAGTCGCACTGAACGGGGTCACCGACACTTTGCTCAGGGTTGTCGGGTCCATTGTGTCTTGCTGGATGCACTTATCAAGCGGGCTGTTATGCATTGTTTTCTGTTGGGCTGGGTCTCCTAAGCTTGTTCCTATTATGTTACTCAAGGTTAAGTGGGTATTGAGTCAAGTGTCCATATAGAGAGCGGTGGAGTTAGAGATTTTTACCTCTATTGTCGCTGGCAAGTCAGAGCCGCGTGCTCGCTTCGCCCTTTCTCTTCTGTGTTTAAATTGAGTACAATACACTCTTCCCCAAACTGGAGTTCCTCCCCCCTGTTTCCATCAGTTATTGATTTACCCAGGGATTTTGGCAAGGATGAGGTGTACTGGTTTATTTGGTCCCCTTTTGGCTGGGATCCGGGGCAGGCGCTAGGTGTGCCCATCATGATGTAAACAGGACTTACCGGTAACAGAGTCAAGGCGGGAGGGCTTTCACTTTCTGCTTTCTCCTTCGACGCCTGACACCAGACACTCTGCTCACACTCCGCTACGCTTCGCTCGAGGGGCAGGTTTTATGAGCAGAGCGAGCGTAGCAGGAGGAGCTGAGTGATCACAGGCAGCAAGGAATCACAGGATTTGTAGTCCTTTGTTGTAGTCCGCTGTTGAAAACTGCGAAAAACAGTGAACTTTTAAGGCACTTCCAAAGCAATTGGAACACGATTTAAATGAAGCACAGAGTCTGCCCGACACACCAGGCACTCTGCTCACAAAGTTAGAAGAAAGCACAGAGGTTCCTCCATTGGAGGATTGTCCAGAATTTTCAAAAATGGTAGAGGAGCAAATTATAGTAGCAGATGCATGTGATAATGAATAGGACAGGAATGAATTGAGAAACATATTTATGGAATTTAAGGAGGTTTTTGCAAAAGATGCATATGATTGCGCCCTAACTGATTTACATGTTGCCACATTACCAGAAGGATGTGGTAGAAATTGGGATTTGTGCGCCAATATCGGTTGCCACTGGCATGATTGGAGTCACTGGCAGAGATAATTAAGAATTTAGAATACAGAGGAATTATCAGGCCCATTCACAGTACCTCAAACACTCACATTTTAAGTGTATTAAAGCCAAATGGTCAATGGTGTTTGTGTGCAGACTTGAGAGAACTAAATAAAATCAGTGCCAGTGCGTAGATGGCAACTTCCATTTATTGATCAAGGCCTCGTTCAGGTTCATGGATCAAAAGTATTTACCACATTAAACCTTACATCTGGGTACTGGTGTGTGCCATTGGATGAGGATTTTCAGAATTTGTTTGCATTTTCATTTGATAAAACGCAATACGCTTGGTCCAGAACACCATTTGGGTATGTCAATAGTGGGAGCGAGTTTGGCATATTTTTGAGAAAAGCACTGTCAGATGCGGCAGAAAGAGGGACCATAGTTTATGTAGATGATGTTCTGATAAAAAATGAAAGCCTAAGAAGTAATTTTGATGAAATTATACATGTACTTAGCCAATTGCAGAAGGCGGGTGCCAAAGTAGCCTTGCAGAAGTTCAATTGGTGCAAAAAGAGAGTGAATTTCTTAGGCCATGAAAAAATTGAACATTGGTTAAATCCACAAAATAAGATGGTGGAGACGATATAGAAATTAAGAAATCCTAAAAATATGAAAGTTTGAAAAGTCTATTAGGGATGACAGGATATAACAGGAAATGTATTGAAAATTACGCTGAAATCACTCAACCTTTGACTAAATTGTTGAAAGAAAATGTGCCCTGGAAATGGGAAAATTAGCAATTTGTGGCGGTTGCTAAATTGAAAGAGTGTCTGATGAAGGCGCCATGCCTAGCTTATCCTATAAAGAATAAAGATTTCTTTGTAGAAATAGGATTCACTGAGCAGTGTATGTCGGATGTGTTATCTGAAAAACATGATTTGAATCATAAAACTATCACCTATATGATCAAGGTGTTATCTCAGGTTGAAACTAAATTCAGTGAATGTGAAAAGGCCCTCCTGACTACTGTCTGGGCGTTGCAATATTCCTGTCCCATTATTCAAGGAAAAGGTGATCATTGAAACAAATCATCAACCGTTACAATTTTTACAAAGTAAAAAGATTAGATCAGGCAACTTAGCGCTGTCCAGGATTATTTCCTTGGCATTGCAGGGATTCCCTGTAGAACTAAGATATGGACAGAACAAAAAGAGTCTGATTGCTCAAAGGATAGCAGATCTACATGAATGTGCAGCTGAGTGTGTCTCAGATGATATAGAAGTGGAGCCTAGTTTGCATGAATTTGAACAATCACCACACAAAGCTTTTGATGAAAATTCATGCAAGGACTCACCAATTGTGTATGTAGATTGGTGTGCTTATCATATTGAAAATGATAGTAATAAACAGCTGGTGTCAGGGATAGGAAATGTCTGGATAAACTGTGAGGGCATTGCTAGTCTAGGAAAGAGAATTTGGGCCAGGAGTAGCCAAATAGCAGAGTTAGCTGCCATTTATAAGGCAATTACTACTGCAAGTGACAATACATTCAAAGAAATTGTCTTGGTAACTGACTCTGATTATGCACAAAATAGGTTTGTGGAGAACTTGCCTGGCTGGAAAGAGAGAGTCATGCTCACATATAAAAAAAAGTGCCTTAAACATGGCAAAATGATTCAAGCTATGGATAAATTAGTGTCAGAAAGTGATTTGAAAATACACTGGAGGAAAAGTCGTGGGCATTTGAAGACACCAAGAGAGAAAAAGGAGGGAAATGATAAAGCAGATCAATTGGTCAAAATCGGGGCTGTCATGGGGGAATTATTGCCCATTGAACACTTAATTGGTGAAATACAGGTGGGTACAGTTACACGCTCCACATCTCCAAAAGAAGTTGAACAACCTATTGTACAGTGGAATTATGATACGCCAGATCAGAATCTGATTAAAGCACAAAAAGAGGGCCTAGTGTTGGGTGATTTTTATAATCATTTGGTAGACCCCGAACAAAATCCCTTAACTGAAAATGATTGTACAGGAAAGGAAGAGCTGGGAGTGTTACTAAAGAACAAGAAAATAATTAAATTACAGGATGGTTTGATGATTAGGGAGTCAGACACAGTGGGTGGTGCCTCTTTCATTCAGAGGGTTAATGTTGCAACACGCGCATGACGCAATAACTGCAGGACAGAGAGGTTCACAAAAAACATTAGAAATATTGAAGGATTATGCTTACTGGCCACATATGTCCCAGGAAGTGGAATTGTACTCTAGAAGGTGTCTGATATGTGCACAATTTAAACCTGCTTCGCCAATGCATAGGGATCCATTAATGGAAAGGGGTTTGACTCTTCCATGGTCAGATTTGCAAATCGACTATGTTGGGCCTGTAAAAAGATCAGCCAGGGGAAATAGGTATTTATTGACGGTGGTATGTCTCATGTCAAAGTGGGTGGAATGCATTCCTGCACCAGACTTTAGTGCACAAACAGCAGCCACCTTGTTGGTAAATCATATATTCTAAAGGTTCGGGTTACCGCAAAGGGTGGAATCAGACAGAGGAAGACATTTCACAAGCGCTTTGATGAGCAAGGTGTGGCAGATATTTGGGGTAAAAAGGAAATTACATATTTCCTATAGAGCGGCTTCTTCTGGAAACACAGAGAGAAGTAACAGGTTCCTTCATGGCTATGCTAAAGAAATTTGCAGCAGAGGCAGGTCCCAGTAGGGATCTACGGTTACCTTTAGTATTGATGGCCATTAGATCAACTCCGGCTAAAGCAACAGGCATCAGTAGGAGACATGAGCAAACACTTGTAAGTGCATCCACAGTTCACGAATATGTGGAAGGATTGAGGAAACACTTACAACATGCATTTGGAAAGAGCTGCTGAAAGTGCAAAGACATATTATGATAAAAAGACATCTGTAAAAGAATACAAGATAGGTGATCAAGTATATAAGTATAACTTTGGAAAAAATAGACATACAATTTTAAGAATTCAAAATTTCTCGCGGCATGCAAGGGTCATTTGAAATTGTAAATAAAGTTTCTCCTGTAGTATATAAGATACTGAGAAAGGAGGGTGAAATGGTGACAGAGCAATTTGTTCATGTCAACCAAATTAAGCCCTGCCACCCAAAACATGAGATCAAGAGACGTGAGCAGGTGGAGGCCAGCTAAATGTACTGATTGCAATGAAAAAGCTGACAGTAGAGAATATTGATAAATAAAGGTATTTTTGGCGAATGCGAAAGAGTGACTGTTTTATGATACATAAAGCTTAATAACATGTGAGCCAGTGCAAGGTGGTATATTTCATTCCATGGGTAATCAGAAATATGTTCTAGTGCGTAAGCAAAAGAAAACAAAAATGCCACGTTTAGTCTTTGACAAAAGAAATATGATGCTATTTTTCATAAAAGGCGCTGAATGAGTCTGAGATGTGTTGATACTGTGTGGTAAGAGTCTTCTGCATGGGAATTACTGTAATGTGTAATTTTGCAAGGTATGAAATATTGTTTGTTTCTCTATAATGTGTCATTAATTGCAGGTGTCCAAAAGTGGCAAGTCCTGGAAGCTATGATATTTTGGGCTGCGTTTTTTTTTTAACCAAATAGTGAAAAATGGATAGACAATTGTTCTATGCTATTTACTTAACCTGTTTGTTTTCTATTGACTTCAGATTGGATTAACCTATTGTCCTGGCAGGGCCAGTTCCCGGAGATGACGGATCGGAGTCTACGGGATTGGAGTCCACAGGATTGCAGTACACAGGAGGAAACTCCAGGAAAGCCTCCGGACAGAAGTATGGAGGTGAAGGTAAACAGCCCGGGATGCCAAAAAAGATTACTTCGGTGAAGGAAAATCCATGGAATGACAAGCCGTAGAGATTTGGCTGGGAAGGATACCATATGGAAATCCGGTGGTCAGGACACATCAGAGGTGTGGTCCTGAAGAATGTGGATGTGAACATAATTCTATGTTCATAATAGATGTGCATAATAACATCTGCTGCAAATAATTTTGCTTTCACAGTATTGCTGGTGGAGCATATTAATGTGCTGTGTTTTACCAGTTGGACTGGAACTGGGGACAGTGGAAGTTGTATATTTTATTTCAATTTATTTTATTATTTTAGCCTATTAATTATTTTGTGCATACACACTGATGAGAGATGTTTACTCCATAAAATATGTGGACTGAGACTATAAATCAGAAATATTTTGGAGTTGAACAATCCTTGGACACAAACTGTTGGGGATGTATGCTTCGTTGGAAGTGTGCACGTATGTTATTCCATCACACATGCACAGGCATGTGAGGACTGATCACTATACCTAGTCTATTTCAGCTCGATTTACACTTAAGCAGTTATTCATTGTGAAGTATGTATATGTTTATTTGCGTTAATGTGATGTTATTTCAAGAATTTCTCATCTGGTGACATTGGGGAAGGAGATACATCCTGTGACACATACATTCTGGATGTTCATGTGCGTTTCCTCCAATTATGAATTTACTGGTCATACTTGTCTGAAAAAGGAGGGAATATGTAGGGTTAATATGTTGCATTACACATACAAATAATAACACATGTGTATAGATAGCAGGGTTTCCAAGGGAAGCAACAAAATGAGTGTAAATGCTGATGGCATTGTTTTAACAGCAGCCCATTGTGAATGGGGTGCAATTGATAAGTTTTAAGAATACCCAACAAAATATGCCTGAAGGTAGAGAAGAGATGTGAAATTACATTGGGCCTGTAGTGACAAAGTAGAGTGTTGGCAGAATTCAATGTGCATTATATATTCAGATTATGAGGATTCCAATCTGTGTAAATTACATTGTGAATTAACCTATAAAATTAAATGAATTTCCATTAACAAAATCCCCACTAATTAGAATTCCTTATTAACATGGCAATGCAAATAAAGCAGACTTGCATAGACTCTGTTTAATATTTTTCATGGAAAACAAACAGAAGAGATGTCTTTATGCAGGCTGAATACTCCTATTGTTCTTGCAGGAAATGAAAAAGTTACATGCAGGCCCTTGTAATGTGATTGGTAGAAGCTTGGGAGGAGGCAGGCACGTCAAATGAAAGGCACAGCTAACTTTGATGGACGGACAGAGAAAATATATGCAGCTGAGCTGAGGGGTGTGGGCAGTCTTTGCTGAGAGTCATTCATTCTGGGATCCTGCTTCCTGCCGGTGCCTCGATCAGGCGCTGGGTGTTGCGCTGCTGGGCTGCCATCCGAAGCTATTGCTGGGGGAGGTGATGCCTGGCTTTGAAGCAGCATTCCCAGGGCAGTGCAAAGGCTGTGCTACTCCCGCGTAGATAGCCATGGCAGGAAGAGATAAACCTGACGAAATACAGGAGCTCCGCAGATCATTGTAAGTGCTGTTGACAATTGAGGAGAATGTGAGATGTGTACATTTTGTTTCAGTCAGCACAGGTTATATTTTTTTTAAACAAAACCTGGTGTTTTCATTTCACATGTCCTAAATGATGATAGTGTAAAATGACAGGTTAACAAATTATACCAATGCTATGCAATATCTGTTTTGTATTTTCTCTTAGGAGATTCATCAGAACTGATGTGGGTAAGATTTGTGGGGAAAGTGTTATTCGTGATTGGATTACATTGTTATTGTAAATCACACAAAGCTTAATAGAATCATAAACATTTTGGATTAGTTTGGTGTAAGGATTTTTCTTTTATGTCTCCAAAGCTTCATATTTTAACTGGGGAAAATAATTAGAAAGTGCTGTGGTGTTCACATCACAGTGGTAGAAATATTATACCTCCAGCGGTAAAATCAGGGTAAAGCGGAAATGTATACATAGGCAAGCTAGAGAGTTTGGATGCTGATATGAATGTGCTTCTCTGCATGTTGAAGAGAAAGCAGTGCCCCCCAAAGCACATAGGTTTCTGGTGTAAATACACCAGTAACATGAGCCACATGCAATAAGTGGCATTCTATATGATATTACTGGGTTCCCTAAAAGTATGCCAAGTCCAGAGGTTATCTATCGTCAGCCCAAGGTGTGTCATAATTATAAAGACGTAAAGTTTGTCTTATTATGGGGCAGTATTATAGAAGTCATGCTCAACACTATACCACAAAAATAAGATACCACTAAAAACTACCGCCAAAGAAAGCTAACACTAAATTACCACCAACATAAGATGGTACTGAACTATTACCAGAATATGGTATACTGAACTACCACCAATGGCGGGAAAGCCAATTTACCACTAAAATACTGCCAACATACCACGATACTAAAATACCGGCAAATTCAGGAATTAGTCCCAAAGACAAGATCTCCTACCGTCTTTATCCAAAAGTGAATATAAATAATAGGCAAATTCCCACAAGTGATTCTGACATCACACCAAAAATAACTTTGTGCTAAAGAAAGTGGGAGGGACAGGAAGGAAAGAGATATAGAGATACAAGATAGTGGCATATTCCACCATTTGTGCTGAGTTCCCTCTGTCCACACTAACTCCACCCTCCCCTTATCAGTAACATTAAAAGCCATATTAGTAATGCAGCAAACTGGCTCACATTGCTGGTACTCGTATGATATCAATTTGATGTGGCTTTAATAAGTATGAGCAATATTAGCTACCACACTTTCAACTCAGGTATGGCTTATATTAAAGTTTACAACTTCTACCGGGATAGTAAATCTCATAGTTATGGACTTTGGAAACAAAGGTGTATATCCTAAACATAACCCCTAAACTGTGGTGACTTGGCTGTCATAGCAGCTGTGAATAGAGAATCTTTGTTATGTTATGGAAATGTGTATAGTGCCCATTCACCCAAAGGTACCATGGTGCTAGAGAGGCAAGGACAGTGAACCAAAAGCCCGGCAACAGTAGTCATCTAGAACAGATATGTTTTTCAAGCCTTTCTGAAAGCCAAATGATTAGGCAGTTTTCTTACTGCCTGCGGGAGATCATTCCATAGTTGTGTCACAGCTACCATGCACAAAGCAAGCCTACGGAGGCTGATTTCTGTTAGGGAGAATTCTCAACATGTGCTAGTTTCCCTTACCTTTTGAGACCCTCAGCAACTTTGCTGGATTTCTAGGATTTTATTTTTTTACCTGGGAAGAGTGAGAGCATTTTTTCCCCACTCTTCCATGTATTTTGCGTGTGTTTTACTTTTGTGTTCTTTGGTTTTAAATCAACTCCACAGGCGTCATCTTTTTCTTTGTGTCACACAGCACCTTCAGTGCAGTGACACAGGGATGTCTTTCAGACTTCCCAAGGTTTAAATACCTTCTCTGGGACAGACTACTGTTTCCCAGAGCATGTAAAGTTAAATTGACTTTGCTAGTGACTTTAAATTTACTGACCCAGCACACACTATCTTACTATATAGAGTGCTGGAGGGGTTGCCTAGCTTCCACTAAATCAAAACCCTCATGTAACTGTCAAATGTTACCCTTTTCGACTTTAAGTGACTGGTTGCAGTGGTTTAGATCAACTACCGTGATTTTTCCCAACCACTAACAACGGTAGCTAAAAAGCGGGTCAGCCATTTTTTTCAATATGGCGCCCAAGACCTATCTGTAAAAAACAGACACTGGTCATCTTTTTTCGCCATTTCTTTTAGGAAAGCTCCTTCTTATGTTTGTCTCTGCGTGCCAAACCAGGTTTGGTCCCTTTGTTCGTTGGCCTTTGGCGGGCTTCAGTGCTGAAACCCTCCTCTGGTGCCTGAGTGTCTGGGGTGGACAGGATGTGTGGGAGGTGCCCGAAACTCCCTATGTTTAGTCTCATAGGAGACCTGTATGCACTCTGGCGTGATTGGCCGGCTGGCTGTCCGGCAAGGACAGCCACCCTGCTGTGTGAGTGACAGCCAGGCTGGAATGAATGGGGAAAACTGTTTAAAAGCAGGACTCTGAGATTTGGAAAGCAGAGTCAACCAATGGAACGAAAGAACCGAAGACTAGCTGAAGGAAGAGGACTGCTGCAACTCCTAGACGACCGGTGAAGCCCTGCTGCAGGTCCTAATTGCCTAAAACTCCAATCGACAGAGAAGCCCTTCAAGGTTAACTTCTTCCGAATGAATCTAAACCACTGGCAATTGCTCTGGGCCAACCTTCCACACCACAGTTTTTTAGCCCGTCTGCGCCATTGCAAAAGGGGAACAGCCATGTGCAACTCAGTCAGCAGCTGCCGCCATCGAAGGTAGCAGCCCAGCCCGAACTGCTAGGCCAGGTCCCCTCTGCACAGAAAACCAAGCAACCCCAGACATGTTTCGGCCTTGTTGGACCTCCTCAGTGTGGTGCAGCCTGGTTCCCTGTGGCGCAGCGAGCAAGGGACCCACGTCTGGGCATACCCTCTCTCACAAGGAGAATCAAACTGACCACAAAAGTGATGGGAGGAAGGTTTCGAATGAATCTAAACCACTGGCAATTGCTCTGGGCCAGTGTCCCCTTTTGCAATGGCACAGACGGGCTAAAAAACGGTGGTGTGGAAGGTTGCCCAGAGCAATTGCCAGTGGTTTAGATTCATTCGAAACCTTCCTCCCATCACTTTTGTGGTCAGTTTGTTTCTCCTTGTGAGAGAGGGTATGCCCAGAGGTGGGTCCTTTGCTCGCTGCGCCACAGGGAACCAGGCTGCACCTCACTGAGGAGGTCCAAGAAGGCCGAAACATGTCTGGGGTTGCTTGGTTTTCTGTGCAGAGGGGACCTGGCCTAGCAGTTCGGGCTGGGCTGCTACCTTCGGTGGCGGCAGCTGCTGACTGATTTGCACATGGCTGGTCCCCGTTTGCAATGGCGCAGACGGGCTAAAAAACGGTGGTGTGGAAGTTTGGCCCAGAGCAATTGCCAGTGGTTTAGATTAATTCGAAACCTTCCTCCCATCACTTTTGTGGTCAGTTTGTTTCTCCTTGTGAGAGAGGGTATGCCCAGACGTGGGTCCCTTGCTCGCTGCGCCACAGGGAACCAGGCTGCACCTCACTGAGGAGGTCCAACAAGGCCGAAACATGTCTGGGGTTGCTTGGTTTTCTGTGCAGAGGGGACCTGGCCTAGCAGTTCGGGCTGGGCTGCTACCTTCGGTGGTGGCAGCTGCTGACTGATTTGCACATGGCTGGTCCCCTTTTGCAATGGCACAGACGGGCTAAAAAACGGTGATGTGGAAGGTTGGCCCAGAGCAATTGCCAGTGGTTTAGATTCATTTGAAACCTTCCTCCCATCACTTTTGTGGTCAGTTTGTTTCTCCTTGTGAGAGAGGGTATGCCCAGACGTGGGTCCCTTGCTCGCTGCGCCACAGGGAACCAGGCTGCACCTCACGGAGGAGGTCCAACAAGGCCGAAACATGTCTGGGGTTACTTGGTTTTCTGTGCAGAGGGGACCTGGCCTAGCAGTTCGGGCTGGGGTGCTACCTTTGGTGGCGGCAGCTGCTGACTGATTTGCACATGGCTGGTCCCCGTTTGCAATGGCGCAGACGGGCTAAAAAACGGTGGTGTGAAGGTTGGCCCAGAGAAATTGCCAGTGGTTTAGATTCATTCGAAACCTTCCTCCCATCACTTTTGTGGTCAGTTTGTTTCTCCTTGTGAGAGATGGTCTGCCCAGACGTGGGTCCCTTGCTCGCTGCGCCACAGGGAACCAGGCTGCACCTCACTGAGGAGGTCCAACAAGGCCGAAACATGTCTGGGGTTGCTTGGTTTTCTGTGCAGAGGGGACCTGGCCTAGCAGTTCGGGCTGGGCTGCTACCTTCGGTGGCGGCAGCTGCTGACTGATTTGCACATGGCTGGTCCCCTTTTGCAATGGCGCAGACGGGCTAAAAAACGGTGATGTGGAAGGTTGGCCCAGAGCAATTGCCAATGGTTTAGATTCATTCAAAACCTTCCTCCCATCACTTTTGTGGTCAGTTTGTTTCTCCTTGTGAGAGAGGGTATGCCCAGACGTGGGTCTCTTGCTCACTGCGCCACAGGGAACCAGGCTGCACCTCACTGAGGAGGTCCAACAAGGCCGAAACATGTCTGGGGTTGCTTGGTTTTCTGTGCAGAGGGGACCTGGCCTAGCAGTTCGGGCTGGGCTGCTACCTTCGGTGGCGGCAGCTGCTGACTGATTTGCACATGGCTGGTCCCCGTTTGCAATGGCGCAGACGGGCTAAAAAACGGTGGTGTGGAAGGTTGGCCCAGAGCAATTGCCAGTGGTTTAGATTAATTTGAAACCTTCCTCCCATCACTTTTGTGGTCAGTTTGTTTCTCCTTGTGAGAGAGGGTATGCCCAGACGTGGGTCCCTTGCTCGCTGCGCCACAGGGAACCAGGCTGCACCTCACTGAGGAGGTCCAACAAGGCCGAAACATGTCTGGGGTTGCTTAGTTTTCTGTGCAGAGGGGACCTGGCCTAGCAGTTCGGGCTGGGCTGCTACCTTCGGTGGTGGCAGCTGCTGACTGATTTGCACATGGCTGGTCCCCTTTTGCAATGGCGCAGACGGGCTAAAAAACGGTGGTGTGGAAGGTTGGCCCAGAGCAATTGCCAATGGTTTAGATTCATTCAAAACCTTCCTCCCATCACTTTTGTGGTCAGTTTGTTTCTCCTTGTGAGAGAGGGTATGCCCAGACGTGGGTCTCTTGCTCACTGCGCCAGAGGGAACCAGGCTGCACCTCACTGAGGAGGTCCAACAAGGCCGAAACATGTCTGGGGTTGCTTGGTTTTCTGTGCAGAGGGGACCTGGCCTAGCAGTTCGGGCTGGGCTGCTACCTTCGGTGGCGGCAGCTGCTGACTGATTTGCACATGGCTGGTCCCCGTTTGCAATGGCGCAGACGGGCTAAAAAACGGTGGTGTGGAAGGTTGGCCCAGAGCAATTGCCAGTGGTTTAGATTAATTCGAAACCTTCCTCCCATCACTTTTGTGGTCAGTTTGTTTCTCCTTGTGAGAGAGGGTATGCCCAGACGTGGGTCCCTTGCTCGCTGCGCCACAGGGAACCAGGCTGCACCTCACTGAGGAGGTCCAACAAGGCCGAAACATGTCTGGGGTTGCTTGGTTTTCTGTGCAGAGGGGACCTGGCCTAGCAGTTCGGGCTGGGCTGCTACCTTCGGTGGTGGCAGCTGCTGACTGATTTGCACATGGCTGGTCCCCTTTTGCAATGGCGCAGACGGGCTAAAAAACGGTGGTGTGGAAGGTTGGCCCAGAGCAATTGCCAGTGGTTTAGATTAATTTGAAACCTTCCTCCCATCACTTTTGTGGTCAGTTTGTTTCTCCTTGTGAGAGAGGGTATGCCCAGACGTGGGTCCCTTGCTCGCTGCGCCACAGGGAACCAGGCTGCACCTCACTGAGGAGGTCCAACAAGGCCGAAACATGTCTGGGGTTACTTGGTTTTCTGTGCAGAGGGGACCTGGCCTAGCAGTTCGGGCTGGGGTGCTACCTTTGGTGGCGGCAGCTGCTGACTGATTTGCACATGGCTGGTCCCCTTTTGCAATGGCGCAGACGGGCTAAAAAACGGTGGTGTGAAGGTTGGCCCAGAGAAATTGCCAGTGGTTTAGATTCATTCGAAACCTTCCTCCCATCACTTTTGTGGTCAGTTTGTTTCTCCTTGTGAGAGAGGGTATGCCCAGAGGTGGGTCCCTTGCTCGCTGCGCCACAGGGAACCAGGCTGCACCTCACTGAGGAGGTCCAAGAAGGCCGAAACATGTCTGGGGTTGCTTGGTTTTCTGTGCAGAGGGGACCTGGCCTAGCAGTTCGGGCTGGGCTGCTACCTTCGGTGGCGGCAGCTGCTGACTGATTTGCACATGGCTGGTCCCCTTTTGCAATGGCGCAGACGGGCTAAAAAACAGTGGTGTGGAAGGTTGGGCCAGAGCAATTGCCACTGGTTTAGATTCATTCGAAACCTTCCTCCCATCACTTTTGTGGTCAGCATTCCCTAAACATTTGTCAAACTTTTTGCCTAGCCAAACTCTTCTAAACTCTGTGGCAAAGACTTAACCGTTATCTACTAGAACTGTAGTATCCTATACAAAGACTCTGAACCATTGACTTTGGCCCCAGCCTATTGAGAAGAATTGCTGGTTGTAGCTAAATGAAACCCTTTGCCCTGCCTATGAATGTATTTTGGCTGTCTGTTCTTATAACCTTGTCTTTAAGTATCTGAAGAGCCATTTTGCTCCCACTTCAGAGGAGCTAAACTTGTTCATTTACTTACCGGTTGTGTATTTGTGGTTTATTAGTTTGTGATATTGAGCTGCTTTTGCTAGTCTAATGTTTTCTAACTGACTGAGTAAATAAATGTATATTCTTTTACCAAGAAACCTTCAGTAAGTGTTTGTTTGAATCACTGTATTAGTTAGTCCTTTGTCTAACTTGTTCTACTGCTAACTTAAACTCTTGAGATAAGTCTGGCTGCTCAGCCATCAGTACCACTTTACTGTGTAGTACAGGCATGTACCAAAGGTGAAATTGTGCTTACACTTGTTGTCTTAATTGCATGTAGTCTTCCCAAAGGTTACTGCATGAGATTCTGCCTAACAATCCCAAGGAGTGCTTGGGGAGCCTTTGGCCCATGAGCCTTCTCTGTAGCATTGGGGTGTAGGCACTGAAGATCAGGATATTGATTTAGCAGAGCACAGGGGGCCTGGCCAGCTGTCCACCATTTCATTTTTGATACAGAATTACCTGCATTATTGTATCTATCTATATATGAAAGTCAAAATGTGTTTGTGGTGGGATTTGTGGTGAAGCGTTGTTCCTTATACAATTGTACACTACTTCACCAATCTGAACAAAATGTTGCATAGTTGCCTGTTAGGACCATCCAGACATTCCTGGCTACATGACATTTCTACATCCCACTACATTCCCTGGATTTCAGCACAAGTCAAAATTTGTTTCTGGGTTTGTGGCTTCGTGAAGCGTTGTTCCTTCTACAATTCCACACCATTTCACCAACCTGCACCACTCTTTACATAGTTTACTGTTTGGACTTTGCAGACATTACCAGCTACATGACATTTAGATACCCCAGCCCTTTCCCTGTATTTCACCACAACGAACTGCACCAGGCCAGGGTGAAGGGACAGATGGTGAGAGAGCACAGTAGGTCCCAGTAGTCAGCAGCACACCAACTCTCGCTTCCCCCCAACATCTGCTCCGGAGTATGTCAGCCAGCATCACAAACACCCATTCTCGGTGCAGTTTATTTCAGGGTGCAAAGCACATCCAGAGATAAGCGAATCATAACAGCGACGTACTGTATTAGTATTATCATGTCTGTCTACAGAACCTGTTTGGAGAATGGATACTGATGCTAGTTATTAATACAAATCAAAAATGCCAGGGATTCTAATCCCTTGCCAGATAGCAATCCTTCAAATAAAAAACCTGATAAAAATTAGCAGAGACATCAGATCTCCTGCGTAGTTGTGTAGAAAAGATGGCAAGGATGGGAACTAAGTTCAAGGGACTGGGGGGGAGGGGTTGGATTGTCTTTGGGGTAAGCAGAGTGGGTCCTATACAAAATCAAGTTCAGTCACTCACTTTAGGAGACAAACTCCTTCACAACTTCAGGTTCAATTAAATGAATGCATCATTTACATCAATGAGAATACACAATTCACGGATTCCTTCTTTTACCTCTCCCTAAACACAATGTTTAATTCCAAAGATGTTCACACGTCGATCCTGTCCTGCACTTGTTTTTTGTATTCTAATTTCAATAACAATCCGTCAAAGCATCTTTCTCTAATATCTAGGCGATTAAGGTTATGTGTTTCTTAGCTGAAATTTCCTCATGGCAAATGTATTAATCACCTAAATGGTGTGCATTGTAAATAGCTTTGTTTATGCCAGGAACATGTAAAGTTAAGAATTATAAGGACATTAATTTCTTTTTACAGCATATCATGAAACATACCTTGAATTTCATGTCTACAGCATCATTAAATAGAGACTAGCAATTTCACAGTAATATATCTACGAACGTGTAGGTTTATATCCATCGTCCTTCAGGGCTGATGTGAGCACTGAACCACAGCAAACCCATTGCACATTCACAGTCTCCATCATGGGTAGTTGTAATTTACAACAAATGGAAATCAAATGAGTTTGACATGTCTAGCTAGTAAAACAATTCACTGTGCAGAAATGAGGCCGTAACGTTTCATCATCAGCTTTCCCTTGTGCTTCGCATTCAAATATGCATTTTAACAGCGGGCCATAGTTTTTGCTAGTCAGCTCCACCTGAGCAAGCCAACCAACCTGATGGGGAGAAAGGGCTTGATCTTCTCACTTGTAGCTGGAAAAACTGAGCCTAAAAGAAAACTGCTGTGCTATTGATAAACGAGTAATCCTGGTGTGGGAGCAGCGAAGTGATCGTGATTCTGTATATAATTTCATTTTTATGTTATTGACTAGTTTTGGATCCAGTCGACCTTCTATCGCCCTCCATTTAACTGGTCATGAGCTCACTCGGAGAGTGATAACTCGAGTACTGCCTGGGGGTAGGCATATTAATCAACATCAACAAAAGTCCCCAAGGGCATCATACATCTGGTAAAAGATTGATAATTGTGTTGAGATGTACAATATTCATTGTTCACCTCCTGCTTTCAGAGGATCACACTACGCATACACAACCACAGGAAAGATACATGTGGCTCTAAACTCATCATCTCCTAAATGATTCCCACATTCCTTGGTTTGGGTTCTCATTAAATGTTATTTTCTTTTGCTGCACAAGGCCATTAGATAAAGCGTTCAGTGACTCTGATGCCATCCAGAACAATATGGGTGCAGACATATTTAGTATGTGTAGTACACACACAATGCTTGGTTACATCAGGAACAGCTGCCAGCCCTAACTGGCCTATAGGGCAATAGAGCAGGGCCAACATGCTGGGGTGGGATATAATATTGTTGGTCACTGTGGGACAGTTTATTGGGCAAAGTGAGCCAAGCTAATATGTTTCTGAACTGCGTCGATTTAAGCACTATAGACCCTAAAAAAGACTCTTGGCTCTACTCCATCTGAAGTACTGAATCACTTACATTTCAGTTAATTCAGAGATTTCCCAACCATTCTTTATGGTTCTGTCAAAGTCGTTTGTTAGAAACTGGACATGCAAAGTTGGAGTTTGTTACAAGTCTTGCATGTGGATGCAGGAGGTTGCTGAAGAACAAAGAGATTGTATTTAACAATGCATTTCTTTACTTTTAGTCACCTCTCTCCAGCAACCTACAGTAGTCCCAGAATAACAACAAGGTATTCGCTGTCATGGGTGATGATGTTCCCCTTGTCCCACTTGAAAATTGACCCCACACCTCTGCCACACCCACTCCATGCTACGGTACTACCATCGTCTCTCCCATTTTGATGTCAATCCACTAATTCTCCAGGAAGTCCTTTAATAATACGTCCACAACTATCATAAAGTCCTCGTACAGCATCCCAGCCAGACACAATGTTTCAGGCTAAGCAAAACCTATTAACATGTACTATTGTGGGAGTGGACTAAGGTTTGTGCAGCAAGAGGTGCATGTATTGTTTATTAGTTAGGTCTTACACCTAACAGATACTCAAATATAGCAACACAGAAAGAGCGAAAAATGTACTAATGTTGTGGTTGCAGAGGTTATAGATAGGGTAGTATTATGGGCCCTGTGTTTAGTTATTGTATCCAAAGTTATGGTCTGTAGTGAGATGCATGGGAAAAGCTGACACAGGTGGAAGATGGAGTCAGAAAGGTACTGTGGTAGAAGCGAGTTCAATATGTCAACATTGCAGCATTGTCACCATATTGGATTTTAAGGCCTAGTAAACCATGAACATAAAGGAACGCAGGCCCTGACGTGGAGCTGTGGCTCCATTTAGCTCAGCTCCAAAACCAAATCCCCTTTCCTGTTCCCCAGGAGAGAAGCCGAGGTCATAGGCACCCACACTGCACAGATAATCATTAATTGTATCCAGCTGAAGGGCTTGAGTGTGGTAGGAATGGAATGTTAGGGTAGGGAGAAGCTGGAAGGGATGCAACCTTTGAAGGGCACAATTCATGAGAATAGGGCATACGTTTTGTGATGTCAATGGGCAAGGGGAAGATTTAGAGCACTACTGCCCTCACCCAAGAGTGGTCATCCCATTTAAATTACAAGTAGACATACAACCAAAACCAAATAAACCCCTGAAATTCAGACTCAAGATTGGTGCCCTAGTCATGTCATTACTAGGCACCTGGAGTTTGAAGGCGATAAGGGGGAGCCGTGTCTGGAACCTTCCATGATTTGGGATAGGAGGAGCAGAGGTGATGCCAATAAATTTAGCAAAAGGTCAGGGAGGCATCTTGTGTGTGCCTCTGCGTCTGGTATAATGAGAAGGCCTATTGTCTTATCAAAGCAGAGTTGGCCTCAGTCACAATTTAATAATGTGTCAATAAGTTCAAACCACCAATCCCATACCTGGAGTCACTAGTGATGATGTAGTAGTCTACGTGTTTAAGGGAAGGGATTTTGATAAGGTGTGGCCAATCAGTCCAGAGACTATTGGGGGGAAATTAGCATTTTCTATAGGTAGTGGGATAACATTGTAACCTATGTATTCAGATTTTGCGGTTTTACAGCTATATAACCTGTAACTTCTTGACATGCTCTGTGTCAGTTTGGTTCTTGGGGACCATCTGAGACCTTTTTCCATGTAATAAACCTTGTTTTGCAGTGATTATTTGGCCATTTGGATTATGTTTACCACTCAGATTTTGGGTTGCTTTCCTCTTTACAATTTCCATGGCAGGTTAGCTTCCAAAGGCACCTCTCCACCTCTTTCTATGACCACTTGCCCAAGCACTCATTGCACTGGCTTGGACCATCTGAAGACCTTGTTTCGATCCTCCATCTTCTTCTTCTATGGAATTATCAAAGCCTCTGTTGTCAGCCCTGCCTCCTCTCCTTTTTACTGAGCCATCCCCAATAACTCGTCCACCTCTGGAAGCACCTCTTATTTCTGTAAGTGATAACCAGCATAACCTACTCCCACAACTGGATGACCACCCTCCACCAAGTCCTTGAAAAAATCCTCATGTTACAAAAAGTGAATCTGTTCTTCCTGCTCCACCTTTCCCACCAAGTACAAAGTAAGCTCCCACTTTCTGTAAGGATTCCAACAAGAGAAAAACAGCAAAGACAAGTGACTATTTCAAACACATTGATTCACATGAGACTCACACAGACTATTGGACAAGGTTATTAAAAACAAGAAGACAAAGAAGGGTCACTAAAACACAGGACGGATTTCAGAATTGTTTTTGGTAAAAAGGAATATTAACTACAACATCATTTCATTTGTCTTCTTTTTGGGTTGGTGGCCCAAATGGGTAACTTGTTAAAATTGTAGTTCATGGGGAAACACATGAAATAAGCCACACAAGGCCTGTTAGGACAAACACACAGTCACATGTGATTTGAAATGCAAAAGTGAAACCATGTTCTTTGCTATATTAAACTTCTGGGGTGTTAGACATGTTTTTGGGGGGTTATAGACTTGGAGGTGACACAAAGCGGAAAGAGAACATGAGAAGGACAAGTGAAAACGTTTTGGGTTGTTTTTGCATCTTTTATAAGGAAAGGAAGGATACACAGGAAAGATGGCAAAGAATGGCCAATAAAAACAGACAAAAGGAGTAAATAATTATAAACAAGCACTAAAATACCCAAATCTGCAGGAAAAAACCACTGAAGTCCATTAAAGTCAAGACTATTCCTCTAAACCACAAATGTTGATCCTACCCTATATACTCCTACTCTTTGAGCCAAACAAAACCTGAGAAAGGAAAGTGAATATGAGCTTGGCCTTTAATGAGACCACTACCCCCCCCTAGATATTCTAGACATCTGATTAGACCTCCAAATATGCATTCATGGCTCTGATTGACCAGTCGTACTCCATATGAGATAGTGGGCCTCATCACGACCCAGGCGGTAAGTTACCGCCTGGGCCGTGACTTTACCACCATGGCGTAAACTACGGTTACGCCATGGTGGTTGGCGGACTTACCGCCCCATTCTGACCTTGGCGGGGCGGTAAGTCCCCAATCCCCATTTACCCTTCCCCATTCCCATTTTTGCCCCATAGGGCATAATGGGAGTGGGGAAGGCGTTAATTACGCCACCGTAAATTACGGTGGCGTAATTAACTCCATGGTCCCTTACCGCCATGGATTTTAACACCTGCGAAAAGCAGGTGTTAAAGTCGCCATGGCGCTAAGGGACCTCGTACTCAGGCGGTAAGGGTCGGCGCTGTTTACGGCGCCGTAAACCCCTTACCGCCTGGGTCGTAATGATGCCCAGTGTGTGATCCTGGACTGGTGGTAAATCCTGCTAGATCTCATAGTCTTCACAAGCTTGGCAGACAGAATATGACCTGCCTTACTCATGAAAGAACACATGTTAAATTGAATGAATACAACAAATATGAGTTGCAAAACAATATGTTACTTTTATTTTGTTACATCATGTTCTACGATTTATACCTGGCTATTTGTCGCTGAAATATCACGCATATGGAGATCTATGCATTTTGTTTCTTTCTAATTTTGTTGAATATATCTGTATGAAGATAAGTAGTTTAGAACTGGTCTTCAACCTTCATCAATAAGTTAAAAGCATTTAAAATTGTGAACTACTTTGGTTTGAGTGTAACTTCGAAAAATGCTTCATATACAATTATTCTCATTAAATGGATGCATGTGTTCGAATTTCATGTCACGAATAATGTGACATGGCCACTAGGACAGTAAACCTTTTCTCAGAACTGACACCAGTCACCAGTAGGTATTTCAAGTGTTTTCATTAATCTTTAAGCACAAATTATAAGATAAAATGTTAGAAAGATGGCAAAATTCAACAAAGTACGTGGTAGTGTAGTAACTTGAAACGTCGATGTATAAATACAGGCAGAGTCACTGTATCTCAAAAAGTTGTCAACAAATATAGGGTATTTCTTTTTATTTATTTATGTAAAGCATACATGGATAAAAAGTAATACTACACATGTCCACATACAATTAATAATAGAGTATAACAATTCATACGTCCAAAAACAGTAAAGAACATATTTAAAAATTGAGATTTGTATCAATACTAATTTAGTTGATCGTAATTTTTCATCAAAGTGTTAACAATATATTTATAGAAATTAATTACATTTATTGTAAGTGAAATCTGGTGATCCTGTACAAGCCGGTGTCAAAAGGCTTCTGAAACATTTGTCTTAGGTTATGTACACAACAGGAAACCATGTACATCTGTTTCTCTTGGAAAGTAGGGCAGAAAATAATTAAGTATTTTATGGTCTCCAGATTGTCAAGTGCTCTACACCCCTACACACTTGTTTCACTTTGGGAACATCCCTAAAAGGATGAACTTTTACTGAAGTTGGCAAACAATTCAACCTAAATCTTTAAAAAAACAGGCTCCTGTAGATAGGACAGGGAAATTGAGCAGGGCATCTAGGTATCACCCCCAATGTTCAATCTGTGTAGGGAAAGTGTTTCTGTGAGACATATTTTAGAATAATTTGCAAATTTTTCTCCACTGATATTCATGAATTATTTTTGCAGAATAAGTTTGTCTGTCCCCAAGTAATAATTAATCTCCCTGATAGTGGCCTCACCAAGGTTTCTAGGGAGATAATTCTGTACTCCCCATGAGCCCTTGCATCAGGGATTCAGGTATAGCCATTGCAATTTTCACGTGTAATTATAGTTTTTTGCACAGGATAGGAGTTTCGTAAGATGTTAACCCCAACTCGTGACGAATCCCTGAAATTGGTAGAGCCTTGGGGAGCCTTAAAACATATTTCCACAACTTTCCTTCCAACTTATTCATCCAGCTAAAGTTACTAATTAGTTCTAGCTCCAGACTTTATGTGATGCAGGGTGTGACCTTGCTTTCGTAAAAGAAATTGATCAGAGGCAGTAAGGAGAACATCCCTACTCTTGTCAATAGTTCACCCATTTTCTGGGGTGAATGGTGCTAGTTTCCATTCCACCATATTACAAATAGCTTTCTCTCTAATATGACTGCAAATATGAAAGTCTAACTAATGCAATTCATCTTTATCTTTAAGTTATTTGTAGATGTTGTTCCACTTTTTCTAAAGAGTTTTGCAAGCCGATCAGTGTTTTATTAAACAGAATTATATTGTCGGTATTGGCCAACTAACAGGTTCACACAGCCCGTAGCTTAGGGTGAGACAGGGAAACTGTGTCGAAGATTTTTTCTAGATCCAATAAAGTTAAATTAAAAAAGGGGGGACTAGGATACACCCTTGCCTAAGGCCTTCGAACATGGGAGTTTCATGACAAGACCTTACCTTCATTATTGATTCTGACTTGTAGGTGTGTGTCGTGGTATAACTACATTATGATTTTTAATACCCCAGTGGGCCAAGTTTACCTAACACCTTTGCCTGTTTACCCTATCAAATGCTGTATTTAGATCCAAAATGGCCATACATAACAAGAAGCTATTAGTGCTAGCTTCCCTGGCATACAGAGTACATGAGGCTATTTATAACAAGTTTGAATTTTGAAAGACACTGTGTCGTCAAAGACCAGGCAATCATGTCATACAGCACAAATATATCCAGGAACGTATTCTGTACATCCATCCAGCAGTTAAATAGGTTGATAACTGTTCAGGTTTTCCTTCAATCCCTTTTTTGTAGATAAGCAGAAAATAAAGTATACTAGACAAGGCGTGTGGCACGTTTTTAAAATTTGGTTGCACAACCCATAGGGACCTGCCAGCGAGTAAGGATTTAATGTGCAAATTCTATTGGTTACATTTCTTTGTCCCATCTAGTCTTCCTCCCAAAATCCAAACTTTGAGTCGTACTAATAAATAATGCATCAGCAGTGAGGACATACATGTCTAAGATCCAATTATGTTGTTTATTCCACTTTAACCAATTTTCAAAGTGAGTTTTGATCTGAGATGTTTTATTGTTTTGAGATATACCACTTCTTGCTTCCTGTGTTTTTAACATTATGAGAACTTTAATTTTTTCATTTTTTATCACAATGTTTTTATCCTACTGTGTGGACACTGGCATTGCCCTTTGACAGGCATCCTATCTAGAAACTCCCCCATTATTATTCAAACATTTTTCTACATTGTCAGTAAAGCAGTCCAGGTGGAGATTATTTTTGCCCTTTATCTATCCATTAGCATTCCACCAAACAGTGCTGGTTATTATTTTGATGTTTTTCTCTAACCATTTAATTTTGTTCCTGATTGAGGCCATCTCGTAAACGTGAAGGTATGGGTAACTCTCATACTGATGAATATTAAAAGTCAATTTCATTTTTAACCTACAGTGATAACTGAGATTTGAGTGACTTATGTCAAAGTATTAACAGGCACACAGTGAGAAGTTGAGGTCCACTTTTGCCAAGTATATTTGCTTGAATGTTTTTGTGTGAAAATTTCATCACAAACAAAGCGGGGGAAAGAAACCTGCTGCATCCTTCCCAAAATCCCCCACCTTAATAAATACCTAAACCTAACCCCATCTATATTTGTGGTGAAATGTGTAAACAAAATCTCAAGCAAATGGGCCTCGAAGAAATGGGCCTGCGAAGAAATGGGCTAGTAACCTCGTATACTGTAAAGAAACCAAACTTTGTGAGAAACGTTACCCAGGACACTTCTCTAGATTCAGCATAACTGTTCCTACACATCTTAGTTGATACAGACCTCTCTTCTGCTTTCTCAAACCAATTGTGACAGTTAAAATCACCTACTAACATTACATTAAAGGGATGTCCTTCTAAACACCACTCAGTCATCATTCCACTAATTGCAATCAATATCCTCATTTCACTGTGGTTCATAACATTATTATATATATTTATGATCAGAAGATCATTAGCTTTTCCCTCATTCTTCCAATAACATTTCACTTCAAGTATATTTTCATCTGTTACTTGGGTTGGCACCAATATCAGCTTCAATGTGTTATTTAAAGTACACGCCAGGCCTTCAGAGGACCAACCAACATCACCATTCTGTGCTTGCTGATAAAATACTGTGTGGCCATCTGGTATAGGACACTCCAGGAGCCACACTTCCTGCAGTAAAATAATGTTGTAAATGCTTAAGTCAGAGCTTTCCACACTCTTAAAACCCCTCGGGTTTCATGAAAGAATTGAAAGACCCCATCTGTCAAACTAGCCGCAGCACAGATCTCAACAGAGCACCTGGGAACCATGGCCAGTCTTGATCACTGATATCTTCAACATTAGCCTGATGCAACTTATGAACCAAACACAAGATCGACAATGCCTTTCTCCTCAGACTAGTTTATCCCACAAAGTGATCAACATTATTACCATTTGCAGGAAACAGATCAAAGCCCAGCCTCATAAATGTCTTCTTTCTGTTTCGAAGCATTTTTTTTTCTTGTTTGCTTAACAAGTTTTTTCTTCAAATATGCCTTTTTTTCCTGGCCATCTTGTTGACATTGCCTCCATTGTAATGTTCTTAGGCAGTTACGAGATCCATTGCTTTTGGTGTTTTTGTGTTTCTGATTTGACCTGTTAGTGGTGCCTTTCCCTCGGCTTGTTCTCTGTTCTTCATCTAACTCAATTGTGATAACTGAGTTTTGCTTATTGTCCTGAGAGGCACTCCTCAAGTAGGTCCATTTCTCTTGGTGCTTTTTTATGTTACTACTACGACTTGTTAGTGGTATCATCTCCGGGACTTGATCTCTGTTCTTCATCGCGCTTAATGGTGATTATTGAGTTTGGCCTATTTTCCGGAAGGGTACTCCTCTGCAGTTCATCTGAGACCACGGGCATTACCTCCATCTAACCAGACTCAATCTCTTCAGTAAATGAAGTGGCCTCACAGTTACTGAATATAGTATTCCCTCCCTTGATTCAAATAAGTTCAATAGCTAAGTGTTTCTCTTCAAGAAGGGCATGCCTTTACTTCCAGGGGTCAAAAGGAGCGTGGATGCTCGGTCCTTCTACTATCCCTTTGGACAGAGTGTTTCCCTTGGCTGCTCATCCATGACTCTTGAGCTGTTAGATGTTTGGGAATCCTCTGGACTACTGCAGCCTTGATCCTCCTCTTGAGGTAGAGCATTAGGGCTTCCCAAAAGGTTGTGTTCAGGGTCAGCAGGCACTCAGTTATGCCTGGTTGTGGTTCAATGGATTATTGCAGCTCTACACTTTCCTTCCACTCCCTTCACAACTCAGTAATCTTTCATGGGCGTGCAACATCCTATTTAACACCAACCAATAATCCTTACTACTCGACATAGTGATGCAAACTCCTTCCTCTTTACACCTCTACAGTCTTTCCTAGATCAAAAGGGTCTTTCAGAACCTCTCTATCCTCATTTTTAGGTGGATGTTCTATCCTCCTCTCTCCTGCCTAGAAGGGTCTTGATCCGGCCCTCTTACTAGTGGCTCAGTCACTTCCCCACTCTCCTGAAATAAAAATGCCTTCCTACCAACCACTGCCACAGAAGCCTCCTCCTTTACTCTGACTCTCCTCCTCATCCTAAGAAACAATCTCCAGCTGATCACTTTTTTTCTTCTTTCTTCTTAAGGTGCCATCTCTCTTGTTTCTCTCAAAATCGATATTTACCTTATTCTTTAACATGTCATCACCAGCCTTTCTCTCCAACACGATATGTCCTGTCTGTCCAAGCCTCTTTCTTCAGCAATAGTTCTATTCTCACCACCATCTCATTCCTTCCACTTCCCAGTGTTCTTTCTTTTCTTTGCACAATGTCTCTTCTTTCTCTTTCCAAGTATATCCTCCTTCCTCTGATCTCAAATGATGTCCCTCCCAAATCTCATCCTTCTGCAATATCTCTGTCTCCAGCAAACCAGAATGTCTCTCATGCTCCACACTCTTGCTCCTAATCCCCTCCCTCAACCACAAATCATCTCCTCCATTGCTCTCTACTCCACACTTCTCCGTCCTTACCACATACCAATCTCTCATATTTCATGTTATAATAACAATGATGCTTGCATAAGTGTGGGGACCATGGTTGTTTGATTTTCTTCTCCCGTGCAGTGGACACACACCCATATTCCCTGCCCTTTAATCTATTGTTGTTATTCACCTTTGTATCTGCATGAGCCACACAAAATGTGCAGTGCTCTAGATTATGGCCTTTTCATCTCCTCAGCCAGCAGGGATTCCAAGGGATAACATGTATCTGCCCTCTGATGACTTTAACCAACTTCCCACATAGGGAAAGAGTTTCTTTTTACATGAATTGTTTGGTTCTGGCTGGAAGGCGCTTCAGGCTCCACTAAGACTTTTTGGGCTTTCATATTTCTGGGTCTTGTGGTTCTGGCCTTCCCCATGGGAGCCAGAGCAGGTTTAGGTTGGTCTTCTACCAAGTGCTGGGGACCTCATTACAATAAATACATGGTGTTTAACTACATGCAGGAATCCCATGTTGCTGTTAGGCTGATTTAGGTGAAAGGATGTTTGTTCTTCAGTTCTGCCCTGAGCCACAAAAAAGGAGTTGTGTGTATGCACATTTATTTCGATTGATTTGATCCTGACCAGCCTTAGCTTCTGTTCTGAGTAAGAAGCTGTGTGTCTGGCTCTAGCCTCTGCATGGAGCACCCCACCTGCCCTCTGCTTAGGTAGTTTTTATAGGGTAATTCTACTGTGAAGATGTACATTGCAGGGGAAAGGTTGCCAAATGTTGGACACCCAAATCGGCATGGTCTTCAGGAGCATGCCTAGAAATCCTTGAGGTTTGTCTTTAAGTGTGAGATACTTTTCTAAGGCTCATACATATGTTATCCATTTAGACTTTAAAATATTATATTTTAGACTACAAGTTGTCTTTGCAGCTTTGTAAAACTGCTTGCAGTTGTTTCTTGTGAACTAGGTGCATTACTATGGCATATGCAATGCAGTGAATGTATATTTTGTTCTGTAGGCTGTCGTTTATTAGTTTTGGCTGGAGATGGCGAACATAATGGTTGTGGGACCTTTGTATTTGCATGAGCATTCATTATTGAAACAATGTTTCTTTCATGAAGTGAATGCATCCTAACTTTATGAGTGACATGAATGGGATGGCCCCGCTGGAACCACAGCCGCCTGTATTGTATAGAAAAGAGGGGGTGGTTATTGGGAAGGATCAAAGCCGTGTGCAAATCTGGAGGTAGCTCAGCTTGTTCTGAACTGCTTGCCAGGACAGGAGGCAATGGTCTGGCAGGTATTTCATTCTTGATATGTCTTGGTGGTTTTCAGGCTCTGTGATTCAATCCTGCCGCTGAGAGTGCCCCTCAGTGTCCACACACTACACAATGAGACATTACTATCCATGCCTCTGAGCTCATGCTGTTTTGGGGGGTGTCACCCATCCTGGTCCTATTTTTACCAGCCTGGACGATTGCTCCAAAGCAGCACCACTTCAATCCCCAAATGCATTTTGAACACTCATCCAACACTACTGCTTGATTTCCTCATCCAACACTACTGCTTGATTTCCTGTCCTTTGAACCCTCAATCCCTCAATCTCAACCTTCTCACAAATTCCTCTGGTACTTCACTTCCTTTAGCTGCGTAGAGCCTGTGATCAAAGGTCTAGCAAGGTAACAGAATTTGGACTCCAATCTAGATTTTAGCTCCAGAAGTAGCAACCGTATGATCCCAGCAACCAGCAAAGTATTCAACTTCTTTTGGACATTTATTTGGTGAGTTTATCCCTTCACTGCGGCCCTTCAGGATCATCAGCCCCATACCACCCTTCTTCCAAACCTATAATAGGATAATTTACCTATAATTTAAACAGCTCTAAAACCGAGGAAATCACAATATGCCAGGAACATTTCCATTGAAATTGACAGGGATGCATTTCACATATGTGCATTCAGAATTACTGTCTTTGACATATTCTCTGTTCAAGCCCAATTGGAAATGTGCAGAACATTATTTGAACCTTTCAGATTGCATGAAAGGATAAAACTGTTTTAACTGAGCACCACAAAAATGATGCACATTCTAGAAGAACAATGCAAAGGCCTCAGCCCTAACATGTCTTGTTTACACATTGGGCATCATTAGACGGTAGGCGGAGGACCAAGGTGCTATTAGCTATTAGCACCTTGGTCCATGCCGGTAAAATACCGGCACCGCCTTGGTGGAAAGGGGAATTACCGCCCTATTCCAAGGTTGGCGGGGCGGTAATTCCCCCTTCCCCCATTGCCCTTCCCCATTCCCATTTTTGCCCCATAGGGCTCTATAGGAATGGGGAATGCGCTAATTACGGTGCCGCAAATTGCGGTACCGTAATTAGCACCATGGTCCCTTTGCGGGTTGGTTTTTAACGCCTGCAAAAAGCAGGTGTTAAATCCCCCACCCCGCAAAGGGACCTCGTAGTAAGGCAGTAAGGGTTTACCGGTACCGGTGCCCTTACCGGTACCAGTAAACCCTTACCGCCGTCCGTGTAATGAGGCCCATTGTTTCTCAAAGCAAATGCTCAGTGCTCTGCCACAATGAGCATGCATAGCCCTTTTATTCTGTTATTCGGTCATATTTCAACAATACAGAATGAAGAGTGTGGTGATTAAAAACAAAAGAAATCCGAGAAGTGAATTTTGAAAAGGCTATGGGCCTCATTACGACCCAGGCGGTAAGGGGTTTACGGCAGCGTTAACAGCGCCGACCCTTACCGCCTGAGTACGAGGTCCCTTAGCGCCATGGCGCTTTTAACACCTGCTTTTAGCAGGTGTTAAAATCCATGGCGCTAAGGGACCATGGAGTTAATTACGCCACCGTAATTTACGGTGGCGTAATTAACGCCTTCCCCACTCCCATTATGCCCTATGGGGCAAAAATGGGAATGGGGAAGGGTAAATGGGGATTGGGGACTTACCGCCCCGCCAACCTCGGAATGGGGCGGTAAGTCCGCCAACCACCATGGCGTAAATGTGTTCCTACATACGACAGCACCCTATTTGATTCTAAGATTGAACTATACAAACTGGTTCGTAAAATGAAATTGAAAGTTTTTTTCAGTGAACTAGAGGAAGAGAATCCTAGAAATACAGAAGATTCAGACTTCAAAGAATTCAGAGGAAAGAGCAATTTCATCCCACCAATAACAGTCCCCTCGGTGGATATCTTCCAGAAACAGGTCACAAGAGACCTTGAAAAGATCAAATTCAGGCATCCGAGAAATCAGAACATGAAACCTCATGAGTTGGAACTCATTAAGAACTTGTATGGAGATGACAGGATAACAATACGATCTGCAGATAAAGGAGGAGGCTTAGTTCTACTCAATACAAGCGATTATGAAGAAGAATGCTTTAGACAGCTTGGGGACATCAACACCTATGCATCACTAGACGCAGATCCTACAGAGGAGATTCGGGGTAACCTGGACAAACTTTTGGAAAGAGCAGAAGAATTAGAATGGATAAATCATAATACAAAGAAATTTCTGACGAATACATATCCAAAAGTTCCTCATTTCTATACTCTTCCGAAGATACATAAAGATACACAGAAACCTCCGGGAAGACCTATAGTAGCCGGAATCAACAGCATCCTCGAACCACTCGGAAAATACATTGACTATTTCTTGCAACCTTTGATTCAAAAGACAAGTACCTATATCAAAGATTCTACTCATTTCCTACAACACCTAAGAAGTGTTCCATTCAACAACGACAACATTTGCTTCACAGTAGACGTAAAAAGCTTATATACATCGATTCCCCATGACTTGGGCAGAGAAGCGGTGGAGTGGATGCTCCTGAGGGAAGGAGAAATACCTGCACAAAAAGAGTTCATTATGGGATTGTTGGAATTCATTAGTAACAATTCATACTTCCAATTTAAAGATAAATTTTACTTACAGGTTGCAGGCACGGCCATGGGGGCAACCATGGCCCCTTCATATGCAAACTCCTTCATGCACAAATTCGAAACAGAACATGTTCTGACAAACAACGTATGGAATCAAGAACTTATCACCTGGATCCGGTACATAGATGATATTTTCGGCATCTGGAAGAGCACAGAATCACACCTACTAGAATTTTTTGGATACATCAACAACATAGACCCACGTATACAGTTCACATACGAATATTCACGTAAATCTATTCATTTTCTGGACGTTGAGATTAACGTCACAGAAACTGGATATCAAACCACTATCTATCGGAAAAGCACAGATAGGAACAGTCTGCTACATAGACTCAGTTTTCATCAACCCAGTCTGATCAAGAATTTACCTTACAGTCAGTTGCTTCGAGTGAAAAGGATTGTGAGTAACCAAAGTGAATACGAAAGAGCTGTGAGAGAAATGGGCAAGAAATTTCTAGCCCGCGGTTATTCAACAGAGGAAGTTACATCAGCAGAAATACGCACGGCTACACAAGATAGAGAAGAATTACTCAAACCCAAAATCAACAAACAGGATATCTCTCCCCCACTGGTGTTTGTATCGAAATATTCACGCCAAAGCAATCGGATTAAGTCAATCATAAAGAAAAATTGGAACACTGTTACATGTGATAAAAGGGTAGAACACCTATTTAAAGAAACCCCCACATTTGCCTACCAGAGAAGTTCTAATTTGAAAGACAGATTAGTCCACACGAGACCCCCACAAAAGAAGAGAAGCACGGACCGCATAGGTACATTTCCATGCCTCAACTGCAGCAACTGTGGATATATCATGAAAGGACAAACCATAAATCATCCATATACTGGAGAAAAAATCAAATTGAAATGCTATGCCACATGTGACACGGCAGGAATCATATATGGAATTAAATGCCCTTGTGGTTTATACTACGTCGGACAAACACAGCGCACAGCAAAGATCAGGTGGAACGAACACAGATCTTGTATCAGGAACAAGACTGCAAGCTCTGCAGTAGCAAGACACTGGCAGAGTAAACAACACAATCTGGCACAGATTAAATTTGTAGTCCTGGAAAGAGTCCAAAGAAGAGAAAGATACGAGGATCTACAAAAAAGAATTGATCAACGAGAAACGTTTTGGATAGACAGACTAAGTTCCCTTACACCGAAGGGAATCAATGAAGAGATCAATTATATGTGTTTTCTCTAAAAAAGCCAGATTCACGGTTGGTTCAAGAATAAGTCTTTGAATTCTTCGTGGATGAAGAAGCGCAATGGACTTAGATCCAGATACAACTGGGGACACATTGAAAACGTGTGATTGAACTTGGTGTTGTTTCCTGGTGTTTTTGCACTTACATGTATTAATTGCACATCATGCAACAGTTTAAAATATTTAGGAGTGTATGAATGGGTATGGATCGCATGATCCACTCCACACAACCAGTATCTATCCTTATTTTGACACCTACATTGGTTGACATTCATAGAACATATACACAGATATAGAACGAAGTCACGTGTATAGTTTCCACTAATTGCCTAGGCTTTATCCACACCTCTCTTTCACTCGAGTTAATTCCATCATCAGTAACACAGAGCATACACACACCTTGGGGTCATGGCAACAGTCCCGCCCCCCTGCGCTCCCGTAGGGCGGTGGGTCCCGAGGCGTACGTGCGACAGCAACTTTGCTGCTGCTCGACGCCCCGCCTAGGTTCCCATGACTACCCTTAAAAGCATTTTTTGGCCGCGCGCAGTTCACTTTCGCTCTCACAGGGAGCGCGATCGGTCCCGCGCGCGAATCATACGAGTGCAGGTAAGAGCCCATTTAACTTTTCAGGTTGAAATAGCTTCACAATTGGATATAGCTAGAATAATAGTAATATATATTCCCCTCTGGCAATTAACAGGAACACTGGAGACGTTCTACGAACGCATTCACAGGAGAGGACAACTCACAATTAGCAGGTACAGGACACAAAATACAAAGAGGAAAAACAACTATGAATGGTTAGCGATATAATGTATGTTGACATATTTTTCATATTTATTTTTCTCTTACATGTACAACATCCATTTGGATCTATTTGGGGTATGTGCTTTGCTTTATTTTGAATTATCTATTATATTTATGTGTATTCTGATGAATAATTGATGTTAACACGGTGCAGATTCTACACTCACTTCAGTACAGCCCTGAAGATGGTCTCAGACCGAAATGCATTGGCATATGTACTATTGTTAATAATTGACCTATCGATTTTGAGTTGCCTCGCAATATCTGAACTAATCAAGAAAGATATAAAACCAGGAAATGTGAATTAAACATTTCTCTTGGAAAAACTTTGTACCATTTGGAAATATATTTTGTCTGACATTTGAATTATTTTACGCAAGAGCTATATATGATTGAGCAACCTTATTTAAGGTCAACTGAGAGCACCAGTCTTAAGTACGGTATTTTTACCTTACTTTTTCTTGGAATTCGTTTAGTGTGATCCGGATGCCACAGGATCAATCATAGACTGGCAGCTCCAGGTTAAAATATTACACAATTTTCCTAAATGAACTTTATCTATATTAAAGGACCTAACTTCTGTGGTGCCCACCTTCACATTGTATTTCTGTAAATGTAGTTTACGCCATGGTGGTAAAGTCACGGCCCAGGCAGTAACTTACCGCCTGGGTCGTAATGAGGCCCTATAAGAGAAATGCATTTACATTTCTCTCACTTACTATGACTTTGTAAACAATGAATTAGTGATGTTAAATGATTATTACTTTCAACAATTCATGAAACTACAACATTAGGTATGGGATGGGATGTAATTGAGATAATGTTTTTTTGGCTGCATGCTAAGATGTTTATGTAAACAAATAGGCGGATGTCCATGTTAATGTTAATTTAAACAAAACAAGCATAGACATTTTATTGAGATAAGCTGATAGAGCCAAAAATGATTGGGTGATGAGTGGTGCAGCTGTCCTAGTCTCTGCCAAGATCAGTCACTAATGAGAAACACTGGTCCTGCAGGTTCTTGTTCAAAATCAAAATAGACTGTGAATCTTCTCAATTTACCTACACATTGGCACTTTGTCAATTTTTCCACATTCTGATTTTGAACGTTTTCTTCAATAATTTGAAGGCATCACTAAATTACAAAGATGAACTCCATTGGAAACACGTAGCAGGCAGCTTTCTGGTGCATTCACCCTGAGACAGTAATCTGCTCATGGAACTAAAAATGGCAAATATAGCCTGATTTGCCCCTTGTACTTCTATGGTCAGGAAAGCAGACACATCAAAGCACAATGGAAGGGCAAATAAAATCCTTACAGGAGGATTACACAAATCATTTACTTGTAATCCTTTCATTCATGACTGCTGTAGATTGCTTTAAAGTTGTTCTTAAATAAATAACCTTGCCTGTCCCCTGGATTGTCAATCCGCAGCATCACAATTGTGAGTATGATTTTAAGTTTTACAGTGCCATAATGGCTACACACCCATAGTTGATAGTAGGTAGTTGGTACATATTAGTGGATAGAAGAGTAGGATCCTGAGTCTCTACTCAACTACTTTTATTCCTAATTCTTGGAACAGTATATTGTGTTACTATGCTGTTTTAATGCTCATATGTTAACTCTATAAAATAATAAATATACCTACATGCTAACCAAGAGTGAGAGCATTCTTAGGTGTTTGGGAATTTGTTTTAGCAGAATAATCCATGCTGGTGGACCAGTAATTGCCCCGGCCATGATTATAGGCCAAAAGCATTAATGCTGGTACAAAGAGCCATAACTGACAGATACAGACCACAAACCACAGGTATTATTGCTATACGTACCGTGGGATGGACCCCCAAGTGTTAACAGTGTTCTATAACAGATCCATGGAATGCCTGTGGATTGCAGCTAAGAGGACATAGAAATGGAAGGCAGGGTCCAGATAGAGACTGTCTTCCATTTCTATGATTCAGGAGGTGGGGCCAGCCCAGGAAAGAAATGGATGCAGTGGGCCGACAAGCAGGTACGTGAGGGCAAGGATTCAGGGAAGTAGGGCAGGTGGAGGGCTGAGCAAGATGGTGTTAGGAAGTAGGTAAGGGAAAAGAGGTACTGCAAAATGGCAACCTCGGTGGGAAAGTGCCAGTCTCAGGGTGGAATGCAAGCTTATATCATGATATTCAACGTGCATTCCTGAGATTCCTATTGGCTGGCACCTCTCCCCAGGTGATAATTTGTCATTTCTTCCTGCCCCACTTGCAGGCGGCTTTTGGTCCATCAATCCCTCCACTACAACTTTGCCCCAGACTCTTCTGCGCCTTCAGCCCCAATGGCTGCCATAAAACAGGAAAGAGCATTACTGCTTGACTGTTGCCCATGTAATTCCTGCTCTGCACTGTTACTGCCACCGAGGCCCGGGCCAATCTAATCACTGATCAGTTAAGTTTCTATGAGCAAAAGTATAAATAAAAAAATAAACCTAAAAGAAATCACTAACAGAACATTTTCCCTTTTTTCATCTGTTACCTTTCTCATTTCTGTCACTCCAAACATGGCAAAAACCTAGAAAAGATTCAAAAACCCTTTCTCCTATAACCCTAAAACTGTTTGACTGTCTGTCATGGAAAGCCTTGTGTGACCCCATCATGTTTTTCCTTCAACTTGCCTTTTACCACCCCAAATGAATTAATGGAAACACATACTTATGTTTGTATTATTTTGTTTGAAACAGAGAATCTTCCTATGCTTCTGTCACCTTGCATCATGTGTCTTGAAACCTTTTCCAATTGTCTGCATTTGCTTTCAGTGAATCCACTTGTTTGCCTCAGTCAGCTATCTTTGTTGTTTATGTCTCATTAGAGTACTTGGAAAGGAATTGAAAGTATGACGTGAGACTGGGCAGTGTAGTTGGAGGGATAGATGAAGAGGGATTAGGAGAGTCAGTGCTTGTATGCTGAGTATATTCATTGCTAGGTTTTGGAGAAGAATGGTGTTCCTGTTTTCCTGTGAGAGCAGGTGCATGTCACCCACAATCACAGCCGTAGTTTATAGAGCAAGGTAGACAAAAGAAGGTGTACTACTATCACAGGAGGAAGAGGCAGGACTGTGAGATGGGGCACTGCCAGTACAGTGAGTGCTTGAGCCAGTGATGGTAGAACGAGCCGGAGAGTATTGAGACTATCTCAGTAGAATAAGTGTTCCAACCTAATATCATGGCAGTGTAGGAAGTCACAGTAGATGCAGATATACCACAGGATATGCTGCACAAGTTGTTTGGCCTTGGAGTTGGTGATGGAGGTATTTGTAACTAAGACTGAGAGGGCGTGGTGCTCCTCGTAAATGGATAATGAGCTTGTGCTGAAGAGACAAAGAAAAACAGTTGTAGTAGAAGGTGGTTAATCTGAAATATAGCTAAAGAAAAAGAAGAAATTCAATTGTCTCACTTGTGGTTGGCATTGCAGAGGGGCAAGGTAGACGTTTGCATCATTTGCCACATTTCAGGTGGGACAGAGGACACTAAGATTTGCAGGACATTGTGGAGCACCCTCAAACTAACAGAGAGGTGCCTGTGGTCTTCCTGATAGAGGAAGGAATTACACCTGTCGGAAACAGCAGTGGCATATACACTGAATGCTACCTTGGGCAGCCATGGTATCAGGGCTATCTGCCTTCAAGATGATGGACCACCCTTTTGTCCCTTTGATGCATGGATCCTTGGCCCGCTCTGCTGCACAAGTGTATTCATATGAGGAAATTGGAGTTTGACAACAGTGATCTCAGGGCCATTCCTGATTGCCTCAAAGAAGCCTCAGCCTTCCCATTCAAGAACTTAATTACAGACCTGGGAGGCATATAAAAGGAGCCCATCCTACAAAATAATGTGGAAGTTAGGAGAATGTTGTTGAAAACAAAAAAAGAGAGAGAAGAGAATGTTAGAAAGAGGAGGAGGGAGAGGAGGGGGTAATGCAAGGGATTGGGAGAAAAAAGGAGGAGGATTAATTTCATGGAAGAACTGAGAAGGGGGAGGAACATTATAGGGAGGTCGTGGAAGAGTTAGAACAAAGGAGAAATAAATAAGTGAAGAAGGAAGAATATCAAAGGAGAGATAATTGAGAGGTAAAGGATACAGTAGGAAAAAAGAAAGTGTGGGCAGAAGGAATGTCAGAATATTAGATGGAAAGTCAACTAATTCCTGGAGACTTTAACATCTGGTTAGATGTTCCTAATAACAGCCAGTTTATTTGTTCATTACTCATGATACTCTGGCCCTCCTCTGACATCAGCTGCCATTTCTAACTGTGGGGTTCCTCAGGACTTTTTTTTTCTCACTTTGCCTCTTCAACTTCTACCTCGCTTGCATGCAAGACCTCAGACAATCCTTCTTTTGCACCTTTATATTCTATGCTAATAGTACTCACATGTTAGATGGTGCCTCTTTTTGAGCACAAGCTTTTATCGACTCCTGTTTCTTCCAAGCCCAAGAATGTATGTTCTTTTCTAATGGAGCTGGGATGAAAATCTTGTTATTGGGGTCTTTCATTCGCTCACTGGGTATTCACCCACACAAACATAGATAAAAACAAGCCAATTTAACAGAAAGTAACTTCTATTCATTCCATAATATTAACGTGAAGTGCCCATGTAGTCTTTTATCAAACATTCCACCAAGGTACAGAGGAGATCACCTCTTTTAGGGTCCAAACCTCTCAACTCTTCTGCTCCTTACCCTCCTTGATGACATGCTACTTGGCGGTTCATCCTCGCACCGTGGGTTTAACCCCTTCGATTTGAGTCTCACCTGACCCACTACCTTGAGCTAAGCATGCTCTCCCATTCCTTCATGCTCTTGCTAGGTATTAGTACACTAGCCACCTGAACTTCCACCTGTCTACCAATAACTGTCTTTCTTCCAACCACCACCGATTGCCTTTCAGCCGCCTCTCATTGATTTACAACATTCTCCCATTAGCTTCCACCAATCACCTCCTAATTTGTTTATCCTATGACCCACAGCTGACTTCTTCTGAACACCTCCTGATGTACTTGTCGTGTAGATCTCTGGTCCAGCACAGACGCAGCACAAACTCCTACTTCCACTTAATGGTTTTGGTGTCTGGAACTAAAAGTGCACAGACCTCTGCAACCACCACGGGGAAAGAGGGTTGGGGTCCATGGATTGGATGGGTAGAGGGTTGAAGGAAGACTGGAAAGAGGGTTAGGAAGAGGTTATGGGCAGGGAAGGGGAAATCAGGGAAAACATGCTCCTTGGCTCTTGCTGCATTGACCTTGGAGCTTCTTATCACACCTTTGCTTTGCTTTGAGAGTGACCCCTAGGTCTTTGTTCAGTTACACTTTTACTGAACGACTTTGTTTTTTTGCTAATTACACTTATGCACCATGAATGCATCACCTGGAAATCTCTCCAGCCAGTTAGCATGCACTGAGTTGCTTCCAGTTTGTTTTAAAATTGCTCTGGCCCAGTGACACTGATTCAGGAGCTGGCACGCTTATCAAGTAGTAGGATGGGTTTAGCTGTCTCCTCTGACATCGTAGGTGAAGGAACCTCTGGATACCTGAATAGGATGTCAGCTTCTTGTTCTCTAATCCTGGTCTATACGTGACTACGAAATCATAGTCTGCAAAGTACATGGCCCATCTCAGTTGACGTGGGGTGAGCGCGCATGCAGATTTCAAAAATTGAAGATTACGATGGTCTGGGAGAACTGTAATAGTATGCCTTGCTCCTATTAAATAGTGTCTCCATTCAGCAAACGACACCCTAATGGCCAGGAGTTCCCGATCTGCTATTGTGTAGTTCTGTTCCACTGGGTTCAGTTTTCTTGAATAATAGGCTACGGGATGTAACAGGCCTGACTGGTCTCATTGTGAAAGAATAGCGCCTACCGCATAACTGGAGGCGTCTGTCTCTACCATAAATGGTTGTGTTGGGTCAGGATGCAACAAAACTGGAGCAGAAGTGAAGGCTTCTTTCAATTGGTTGAAACTTCATTCTGCATCCGTATCCCAGATGAATGGCGCTCTTTTTTTCAACCAACGGGTAATAGCCAGGACTTTCTTGGCAAAATCTCGGATAAAGCACCGGTAGAAATTCGTAAAGCCCAAAACCAACTGCACTTCTTTGATGTTCTTAGGGGCTGGCCAGTCTAAGATAGCCTGGACCTTCCGTTCGTCCATTTTCACTCCATTTGGAGATAATATAAAACCCAGGAATTCCACTGTAGTGCAGTGGAAGCTACACTTTTCAAGTTTCACATATAAATGATGTTCTCCCAAGCGTTCTAACACCGTCTTCACATGTTCCACATGTTCTTCACAGGTTTGCGAGTATATCAAGATGTCGTCGATATACATGACTACGAAGACATCCAAGAGATAGAAAATATTGGAAGGCGGCGGGTGCGTTGCAGAGACCAAATGGCATGACCTGATATTCGTATAGTCCAAATTTCATTCTAAAGGCCGTCTTCCACTCGTCTCCTTCACGCACCCGCACCAGATGATACACTCCCCTAAGGTCCAATTTGGTATAGATGTTCGCTCCCCTCACTTGGTCTAACAGAACAGGGATGAGCGGGAGAGGGTAGCGGTTCTTAATCGTGATACGATTTACCATGCAGTACTCTATACAGGTTCTAAGGTCACCCGTCTTCTTGGGTATGAAGAATAGTGGTGAAGAGACGGGTGAGGTTGAATGCCGTATGAACCCTTTTTGTAGATTTGTGTCGATATACTCCTTAAGGTGTTTGTTCTCGCTCTCAGTCAGGGCATATATCCTACTGCATGGTAACATCGCACTGGGTTCCAGGTTGATCCTACAATCGAACGGGCGGTGCAGTAGTAATGTCTCTGCCACCACCTTCCTGAACACGTCTTGATATTCTGTATATTCCGACGGTAGTTTTGTTATTTCAGTGCTTCCACCCTGAGTAGCACTAAGCACCTGGATTATCCATCCACTTTCTCTGGAACTGTGAGCATTACAGTGCTCCGATGAAAACCGTACTGTGCCTCGAGTCCAATCGATTGCGGGATTATGAAGCGTGAGCCATGGCAATCCCAATATAAACCCGAACTGAGGAGCTGCAATTACGTCAAATCGAATGGTTTCTTTATGCCCTTGGAAGTTGTAAGGATATTTGGCATGTTACAGTACAGAGTACAGCACTACTGCACAGGTAGCAAACAGCACAGAGTACAGCACTACTGCACAAGTAGCACATTTTTTTTGCAGCACCACCACCACAAGGGTGCGGTGCATTGCTATATGGGTTAGCAGATTAACAAGGAAAGACAGGCTATTCAGTCAAAAACGATTTTAACATATAAGATGCAAATCTATTTTTACAGTTAAAAGCACACGTGCTCATTTAAAAATGCACACTATTTTTCACCTGAAATGCCTATGGTGCGAGAGACACATTTGAAAATTAACAGCTAACCTATTAACCATTAACCTGACTAATAAAACCTTATTTAACATAACCCACTAATAAAATGTGTTCTCCACTGCAGAATTAGGCATACTCTGAAAACCATTTAAATGTGTGTGCAGATTTTTTTTTCTCCTCTTCTCTGCCTGATTCTCCGTGTTTTTGTGCACAGTAACTGCAGGAAGAAGGAAGTCAGATTTGCAACAATTGCAAATGTATAAGCGAAGCTATTGTTAAAGAGTAGGAGGATGAGAGATGATGGATTTCATTGGGACACGTCATACAGAGGGCTGAGAGGAAAGTTTTAGTGGGCAGTAACGGGGAAAAAGAGGGAGACATCTTCTGCACTACTGGGGAGAAGACCTGGCTGTGGGGCTCCTGACTGAATGCAGATTCCTGTGTCCTGCTGCAGTCGAGATTGGGGAGAGCTGAAAGAAGGACCTTTCCACTGGCTGAGACATTCCTATCTGCAAAAGCTGAGAATTCCAGGCAATGACCCCGGTTTGAGAAGGCAAGCGTTCCTTTTTGCTGGAGTTAATCCAAGGGAGCCACATTCACAAAGAGAACAGCCAAAGAGAACAACTAAAAAGATAAGGTAATGAGAAGTGTGGGAGCTGAGTGTGTACGGTAATATGCAGTCAGTGTAGGATTCCTGTGCGTGTCTTAATCAAGTGCTAATGTTGCAATTTGAGTTCTGTTCTCCGCCACTCTCTTTGCAGTGTGTCACAGACAATGCTTTGACTGTACCATTTTATTTCTGTAAAGAATGAGATCGTGTTTAAATACAACTTTTATAATACAGAAAAATATTTGAAAACAGACGGGTGATGTTTATTGTTTACCATTACAATGCTAATGATGTGGGGAGATTTTTAAACAGTGCAATGGTCATTTTAAGACAGATGTGTGCATGTCAGAATCAGTATGAATAATTGTGAGTGACTGTAGCATAGCTTGTTGGAGGTACATGAGCCAACGGGAAGAGAGACTCTCTGAACATAGCTCCCTACCGTATATAAGGTAGTGGAAATTACCACAAGACTACCACATATAGCTCTCTGTCGTAAATAAGTCAGTGAGTTCGCCCATGGTGGCACACCAACACTATCACTGGAAAATGTGGTATTCCTAGAATGCAGGTCTGAGGTCTCTCTAGTGATCACACGAAAAATCTAAGCAAAGATAAGGGATTCTGGACATTGGGGCCACAAATAAAACAAGGGAATTATGCTCACCAAAATACCACCAACCACGTATACCAAATATGCAGGTCTGGGTGCTGAAATAATGCATGTCCATTGTATTATTGTTGCACATGGCCAAATCTGAATACAAAGAGTGATTATTGCTAAGTTATTTTTCGGCGGTAATAAAATACCGTCAGGCCCCAAATCTCCACAAAATACCCTACATATTTATGGTGCGTTGCAGGCCGGGAAAGTGATCATAGAGTACCTACTGGGCGTGGCAAGCGTGTCTCACACTGCCATTTGCACATTAAAGGGAACCCATTTTATAATAGCAGTGTGCCACTAAAAACGAATTTCAGAATGTCACAAAGGGAAACCACATTCTCAGATCTAGTGCAATATTTAGAGGCAAAGTTATTTGCACATGGGAAGTGGTCTTCGAATAGCACGTTAGAATGGAGTAACCGCATTCAGGGTGAGGTGCAGAAAGAAAAACTAGACAATATTTTTGCAGAAGGCAGCATAATTCAGGTCTGCCTTACAAGATTATTGAATGCAGCCGATAAAAGTGCAGAGAAAGACTGTTTAATACGGCTATGCGGCAAAATATGGTTTATTTTAAACAAGTCCCTGCGAATGCAAGAGAATGATACTCAGCTAATTAACAGGTTAAAGACTGAATTAGAGGGGGCAAGTAAAAATCAGGAAATGTTGAGAGCAGAATTGGATGTATGCCAAAAAGACATGCAATTACAATGCAGAGACTTTGATACTCAGTTATCCAAAAGCAAGAAACAATTTGAAGATAGTGAGCAAGAATTGGCACACTTAAAAGCCTTAGTGGATCACATTAGGCAGGATAAAGATGAGGTTGTTTCAGAAATGCAGATTTTACAAAAAGAACATTGTGAAAAAGAAGGTGATCTCCAGAGTGCAGAACAAGAAATGATTAAAATGATTCAAGAAAGAGACAAGAGAAATAAAGAGTTCAATGAATGCCAAATGCAAATGTGCGATATGCAGGAGGTGATTAATAAAATGAGTGATGAAAATAATTATTTGCATGATGAAGCCAATAGACTCCTTAAAAAGTGTAAGGACTTAGAACAGCAAATGTGCATTCCCAGGTCCCAGGAGAGGCGGCAGGGTACCACATTCAATGGAGTGGAGGTGAAGTCTAGCTCTGCCCAAAGAGCTAGTGCCCCAGAGACTGGGCCGGTGACTGAACTTGGTTGCAGCGCCCTTGGGGGATTTGATACTCCCATTGGGGGCAGCCACCAATCTCATACACCTGAAAACAGGATTGAATCACAAAATAGTGCAATTCCATGCATTGCAACAAGTAGCCCCATAAAAATAATGAAATCCATTAAAGCCCTGATCAAACCATTTAAAAAGGGAGGTGAATGCTGCATTGAGGATCACTTAGAAGCGGTACATGACATTTTTAAAGCACTCCAGATACCTAGGGAACAGTACAGACAATATTTTCATTTAACTTTAGATGCCCCGACGGCCAGCATCATAAGGGGATTAAATGAACAGCAGAATATGACATGGCTGGAGTTTGAAAAAGAAATTAGGCGTCATTTTTCTCCTTTTCAGTCATTGCAGGAGGCAAAGAAAGTCGCGTACACAATTACTGCTGGACCTAATACATCCCCTCGCCAATTTTTACAAGACTTAAAAAGAGCATTCTCTCGCTTTGATGTATCTTTTGACTCAAATTCCAATGAGTTTAAAACTGCATACTTCTATGGGCTACAGAAAGACATCATATCCCAATTGGTCCGTGAATTTGACCGTGACAAGTCCCTTGAATGGATTGTACATCAAAGCACAAAGCTATATGAGGTACTCTATTGTCAGGGTAGAGAAAGTGATAAAATGAAAGATACTAGGCCTAAATCTAAAGAACCCTCAGCCACAGTAATGGAAATCAGGTCAGCCAAAATGTCCCTTGAGTCTGCTCAAAGTCAAGGTAAAAATAATGTGACACCTGAACAAAGGGGTAATCAACAAAGATCGCCATTTCCTGTACCAATGTTCCAATCACATGATCCTAGTAATAGAGAGAGCTACATCAGCCCTAGGTATCAAGGGGACAGACCCCGGGTAGGATATCGGCCTGATATGGCAGGTATGAACAATAACCAGAGACAAAATCAAGATCAAAGAAATGATGGTCCCTACCAGTCATTGGGGACACAGAGTAGGTTTGATCCCAACACCATGATATATGGTAATCAGGATAGGCCCCGATATGTGGATCGATTTACTGATAATGGAAATCAACATAGGGGCCAGTACCCACAATCTGAGAGACAGGACATGAGGCAAAACGTGAACTACAATCCACGCCAGTACAATGATTCCCCACCAGGGGACTATAATCAAAGGATGGGTGCAACCCGCTCCCCTCCACAAATGAATCAAGAGTTCAGAAACCATCCCAACCGACATCAATCACCGGAGAGGTATCAGAATAGATCCAATCAGGGGGAAAACAACCAATATCGACCTAGGCCACAGAAAGAGGATCCTAGAGAGATGGAAAGGTTCCAGTGCCTTGAGGCCCAAGTGAAAATGTTAGCTGAGCAAATAGGAAAGCTCTATACAGCTCAAAAACAACCTTCCAAAGAGGGGGCTGATGGCCATAGCAATGACCGGGGGGCTTCCGAAAAGTGACTAAGTACTCATGATAATCGCAGTGCCAAAATGACAGATTGCTCTGATATAATTTTGCATAACGACTCTGAGATGCCTAATGGATTAAAAATGAAAGTACCAGTAAAGGAAATTGTGATAGAAAGTGCAAATACTTCTAAAAAAGAGGTACGGTTTAACTTAGAGCTAAATAAAACAGTAAAGATTTGCACAAATGAAAAAGAAACATTAGGAATTCCAAAAGAACAAAGGAACAGATTTAAGAAAAATGACTCATGCATGGGGAATACCAGTGAACAGGGAGTAAGTGGGGATGCCATAGCTCCTTCCCTGGGCAAGCAAAACAATGACCAAACACGGACAGAAAAAGGAAATACTCACAAGGAGGGTACAAGTCAATCACCTGAAAAATTCTTTGAGCCACATATTTTTGAAGAGGCTGAAAGGGCTGGTATTACACTAAATGATCACAAATGCACAGAATTAAAAAATGACAAATTGCTGAATGATGTTGTTACACATGTTCAGTTGGAAGGTTGTAATGTGGTCTCTGATGTTACCCAGATGGATGGGCGAACAGTGGCCACACTCCAAAAAACCTCTGAACATGGAGAAATGAATAAAATATCTCGCACAGAAATGGGTAAAAAGGAGGAAAAAATGTCTTTCCATTTACCAATGTGCTTAGCCAAAAGTGAGAAAGATCTGAGAAAGGTGAGCCCTGAACTCAGTAAGAATTCACACTTCTTATGTGTATTAGAGGAAGTTGAGGACAGATATTATGCACCCATCACTGTAGAAGAAAAGTGCCACGCCTTTGCTATGATTGACACTGGCGCACAGGCCACAATTATGTCCAAGGAGCTGGTAAAGAGTATCAATGAAGGGAGGCCTCCACAGAGTCAGATCACAGTGAAGGAAAATCAAGGCCCAGTGCATAACTTTAATGGGGAGGAGGTGCCCATCATAGGTGTAACTGAGGTTGACATAAAAATAGGAAAGCACAGAATGAAACAAGAGGTATTGATCACATCTATTTGTGAAATTCCATTTCTGATGGGGACAGATTGCCTGAAAAGATTGTCTCCTCTCATAGATGGGGTGAATGGAGTGCTGTGGTCCTTAACCAAAAAACCATTGAGGCCTAAGAAACTAAAATCACAAAACAGCAATATAAAAGAATGTCACACCGTTGCCAAAACAAATGATGCTGTGGAGGTATATCTCCAGAATAGCTGCATACCTAGTGTCACTGTTATATTAATGTGTCAAGACAAAGATCAGAGCGACAATGAAAAACTACCTGTACAAATATACTTGGACCCAAGGAAAGATTGGTAGACTGCCATAGATGAGCACACATTACGTTTCTATTTAAAAGAGAAAACATGCAAACAGAATATTGTTCCTAAAACAGATTCAGAAAAACACATTACCACTCTGGCAGAAATACACATGGAAGATGAGCAACCATGGGTTCATGTTGGTATAAATGATTATCTTAAAACAATAAAAGCCACTTTAGCGCTTGGACATGAAAGGAGTTTCATTAATGAGAAATTGTTGCAAAAAATTATGGAGAGGGAAGAAATCCCGAAATTTAGGATTAAAAACCAATATGTTTCTGGGTTGGACAGTCCAGACTTTGAAAACCGAATTGCAGGCAGATGCATGCTTTAAATTAGCATTGGTCAGAAAACAATTTACCATAATATATGGATAGTGAGTGGAGCACAAAATGAATTTTACATGGGCAATGACATCATGCACAGAATGTGTATGGTGTTAGATTTCCTTAATCAAAAAATATGGTCACGCCTAGGTGGTCCGGCACCTGAATTTGAAGACAAAAGAAGGGCTTATCATTGTGCACAACTGGTTCCTTATGCAGTCGAATTACAAATGAGGAAAAATACTATTATTCCTGCATTTACAAAACAGTTTGCAATAACACTGAAATGCAAAAATGGACAGCAGATGAAAGGCTATGATGCATTTGTATGCCTGAATGAATCCATAAAACAGCAAGGCCTGGATTATGAATACATTCCATTGGTAGACATTGGTGAGGGATCTGTAAAAATCATGGTAAATAATAAAGGTTGTCAGGATATTCATTTAGAGGAAAACTCCCCATTAGGAATGGCCATACGAAAATCACATTATACAGCAGATTTAAATAACATGGTGATTGGGAATATTCCTGAAAAATATGTAGATGCCAAGGGCGAGTTGCCAGAACACCTGGACTCTCAGCCCAAAGGAATATTTAAAATTCATTCTGTGTATCCTTATGATTCAAATGAGACAGTGTGCTGCCATCAAGAGGATTGCATAATATTTAATTTAAATGAAAATGAAACAGGAAATCAGCCCATTGAAGTGGAAGCTGATATGCCAAAATATTTAAAAGTGGCAACTCTACAAAAAGATACAGCCACACAGTTAGAGGAAAGCGCTGAGATTCCTTTACCAGAAGAGTTTCCAGAATTTTCCAGAATGGTAGAAGAGCAGATCTCCTTAGCGGATGCATGTGACAGCGATGAGGATCGAAGCAATCTGAGGGAAATATTTATGGAGTTTAAGGATGTATTTGCAAAAGATGCTTATGATTGTGGTTTAACTGATTTACATGTGGCCACACTACCAGAAGGTTGTAGTAGAAATCCAGTGTTTGTACGCCAGTATAGACTACCGCTGGCATGTTTAGAATCATTGTCAGAGATTATTAAAAATTTGGAATCACGGGGAATAATCAGGCCCATTCATAGCACATCCAATACGCCTATTTTAGGTGTGTTAAAGCCAAATGGTCAATGGCGGCTGTGTGCAGACTTAAGAGAGTTAAATAAAAGAGTACCAGTATCTAGATGGCCACTACCATTCATTGATCAGGGCCTAGCTCAGATACATGGTTCAAATGTATTTACCACATTAGATCTCACATCTGGATATTGGTGTGTGCCATTGGCAGAGGAGATACAACACTTATTTTCCTTTACATTTGACAGGACTCAATATGCCTGGCTTAGAGCTCCGTTCGGGTACATCAATAGTGGGAGTGAATTTGGCATATTTTTGAGAAAGGCCATGCCGGATGCAGCGGAAAGAGGAACAATAGTTTATGTGGATGATGTCCTGATAAAAAATGAAAGCCTAAAAAGCCATTTTGATGAAATAAGACATGTACTTGGCCAATTGCAGAAAGCAGGCGCCAAAGTATCTTTGCAAAAAGCACAATGGTGCAAGAAAAAAGTGAACTTTCTAGGGCATGAAGTGACTGAACATGGACTAAATCCACAAAGGAAGAAAATAGAGGCCATACAAAGATTAAAAGATCCTAAAAATGTGAAAGGAGTAAAAAGTTTATTAGGGATGACAGGCTATAACAGAAAGTTCATTGAGAATTATGCAGAAATCACTCAACCATTGACTAAACTGCTTAAACTAAATACTCCCTGGAGATGGGAAAGAGAGCAGTCTGATGCAGTGGCTAGATTGAAGGAATGTCTTGTAAAGGCACCATGTTTAGCATACCCCATAAAGGACAGGGATTTCTTTATAGAAATAGGTTTTTCTGAACATTGTATGTCAGCAGTATTATCACAAAAACACGATTTGAATCACAAAACCATTGCATACGCAAGTAAGGCATTTTCCCAAGTTGAAATGAAATTTAATGAATGTGAAAAGGCCCTATTAACCACTGTGTGGGCGCTACAACATTTCCGTCCCATTGTTCAGGGAGAAAAGGTGATTATTGAAACAAATCATCAACCTTTGCAATTTTTAGAGAGTAAAAGAATTAGATCAGGCAATCTAGCGCAATCCAGAATCACTTCATGGACGCTGGCATTACAAGGTTTTCCCGTAGAAGTGAGATATGGACAAAATAAAAAGAGCCCAATTGCTCAAGGGTTAGCTGACTTACATGACTGTGCAGCTGAACAAATACCAAATGAAATGGAAGTGGAAACTAGTTTGCAGGAATTTGAACAATCATCACACAAAGCTTTTGATGAAAAAACATGCAAGGATTTGCCAACTGTATATGTGGATGGTTGTGCTTTTCACATTGAAAATGACAGTAATAAACAGTTGGTGGCAGGAATAGGAAATGTCTGGTTGAAATGTGAAGGCGTTCCTAGTATAGGGATGAGGATTGGGGATAGGAGCAGTCAGGTGGCGGAATTGGCAGCCATCTATAAAGCAATTGCTACTGCAGTTGATAAAAAGTTCAGTGAAATTGTCCTGGTGACTGATTCTGACTATGCACGGAATAGCTTTGTGGAGTATTTGCCTGGTTGGAAAGCAAGAGGCATGGTTACATACAACAAAAAACCACTTAAACATGGAAAAATGATACAAGCCATAGACAAATTGGTGTCAGAAAATAATTTAACAATATACTGGAGAAAAATTCGTGGGCATTTAAAAACACCAGGAGAGGATAAGGAGGGAAATGATAAGGCAGACCATTTGGCTAAGATTGGGGCTGTGATGGGAGAATTGCTACCTATTGATTATTTAATGGGTGAAATACAAATTGATGCAGTCACACGTTCTAAAGCACCAAAGGAGGTAGATCAACCGGTGGTGCAGTGGAGTCATGACACGCCAGACCAAGATTTGATTGAGGCACAAAAGAATGATCAAATTTTGGGAATCTATTATAATCATTTGATAGATCCTGAACAAAATCCTTTAACAGAAAATGATTGTATGGGAAAAGAAGAGTTGAGGGTGTTATTAAAGAACAAAACACGATTTAGATTACAGGATGGACTCATGATTAGAGAGTCCATAACAGGGCAAATACAGTGGGTAGTACCCCTTTCATTCAGAGGACTAATGCTACACCATGCACATGATGCCATAACTGCAGGCCATAGAGGTTCACAAAAAACATTAGAAATACTAAAAGATTATGCTTACTGGCCACATATGTCCCAAGATGTGGAATTATATACTAGAGGATGTCTAGTATGCGCCCAATTTAAACCTGCTTCACCAATGCATAGAGCACCATTGATGAAAAGAGGCCTAACTCTCCCATGGTCAGATTTGCAAATAGACTATGTAGGTCCTTTAAAAAGGTCGAGCAGGGGACACCGTTATATTTTGAGTGTGGTATGTTTGATGTCAAAGTGGATTGAATGCATTCCTGCACCAGATTGTAGTGCGCAAACAGCAGCCACATTGCTGGTGAACCATGTGTTCTCAAGGTTTGGGTTGCCACAAAGAATTGAGTCAGACAGAGGAAGTCATTTCACAAGTACTCTAATGAGTAAGGTATGGCAAATACTAGGTGTAAAAAGGAAACTACATATCGCATATCGGGCGGCGTCTTCAGGTACAGTTGAAAGAAGCAATAGGTCTGTTGTGGATATTTTAAAGAAATTTGTGGCAGAAGCAGGTTCCAGCTGGGATTTACGTTTACCGTTGGTTCTGATGGCAATCAGGTCGACTCCTGCCAAAGCAACAGGTGTTAGCCCCCATGAGGTCTTGACAGGTAGGAAAATGGTGTTACCACAACACCTACTATACAGAACACATGAGCAAACTCTAGTGAGTGCATCCACAGTTCATGAATATATTGATGAACTGAGGAGGCATTTGCAACATGCATTTGCTTTTGTGCAGAGAAATCTGGAAAGAGCTGCTGACAGTGCAAAGTCATATTATGATAAAAAGACATCAGTAAAGGAATACAGTGTAGGGGATCAGGTGTACAAGTTTCATTTTGGAAAAAGTAAACAGAAAAATTCTAAATTTCTAGCGGCCTGGCAGGGGCCATTTCGAATTATAGATAAGGTCTCTCCTGTAGTGTATAAAATTTTGAAAAATGAAGGTGAAACAGCAATAGAGCAGTTTGTCCATGTAAATCAAATCAAACCATGCCATCCCAGGCATGAGATCAGGCAGCTTGAGCATGTAGAAACAGATAGAGTCCCTTGAGAAAATAAATGGGTGTAATCAGGAGGCAGTGACAAAGAAGTTAAAAAAAAAGTTGATTGTTATGACGGCACATAAACACTGTAATATATGTAAAAATATATAATATAAATAAATAAATAAATAAATAAATGCACATATAACGGAAGCTCGTGGTTGGTGTGCAGAGAGAAAGTGTATTAAATATTGAATGCTGTTTTATATATGCTTGTTTTCTTTTAACTTGTATTTGATTTCAGAAAAAAAAACAGAAAAAAATATAAACGAAATATTTTTACCAGGCATGTTTTATTTTTGGCAAAAGGATGAAGTTAGTATTATGCTATGTACTTAATTTGTTTATTTTCTATTTTGATTTAGACAATTAACATTATTTGATCGGAGGTTCCGAGATCAGAGCCCACGGGAGAGACGATGGAGTCCTGGAGTCCCCTGGATGAAGACCAAAAGATGCCTGCCTCCAGGTGGAGGTGAAGACAAAATAACCGGAATGCCAAAAGAGATGACTGCTGCGGATTCAAGATTGCCAAGATGAAAGAATACTCGAATGAACCGAATAACATCGCTGGTCGGGACATACCAAAAGAGACAAAACAGAAGTTCCGGCATATGAAGTTTCACGTATTTATTATTTTAATTATTTATTTTAATTTGTTATATTAATTATTTGTTTTAGTTAGTTGTTTTATTTCGTTGTTTTTAATTGACTTGGAAAATTTAAACTTAAAGTAATGCCACTTCCACTGAGAAGACAAATGTGGAACATTTTATGAACTGATGAACTCAGATGAAATGTTGATTGCAAATTTTCATTGATGCACATGAATATTCATTTTGTTGGATTGCTATATTGTAAAAAAAAAAAAGAACAAGTTGTTTTTAGGAATTGGCTTGGATTATAGCCAAGTTCTAAAAACAAAAGGAGGGTATATGTAAGGATATTTGGCGTGTTACAGTACAGAGTACAGCACTACTGCACAGGTAGCAAACAGCACAGAGTACAGCACTACTGCACAAGTAGCACATTTTTTTTTGCAGCACCACCACCACAAGGGTGCGGTGCATTGCTATATGGGTTAGCAGATTAACAAGGAAAGACAGGCTATTCAGTCAAAAACGATTTTAACATATAAGATGCAAATCTATTTTTACAGTTAAAAGCACACGTGCTCATTTAAAAATGCACACTATTTTTCACCTGAAATGCCTATGGTGCGAGAGACACATTTGAAAATTAACAGCTAACCTATTAACCATTAACCTGACTAATAAAACCTCATTTAACATAACCCACTAATAAAATGTGTTCTCCACTGCAGAATTAGGCATACTCTGAAAACCATTTAAATGTGTGTGCAGATTTTTTTTTCTTCTCTTCTCTGCCTGATTCTCCGTGTTTTTGTGCACAGTAACTGCAGGAAGAAGGAAGTCAGATTTGCAACAATTGCAAATGTATAAGCGAAGCTATTGTTGAAGAGTAGGAGGATGAGAGATGATGGATTTCATTGGGACACGTCATACAGAGGGCTGAGAGGAAAGTTTTAGTGGGCAGTAACGGGGAAAAAGAGGGAGACATCTTCTGCACTACTGGGGAGAAGACCTGGCTGTGGGGCTCCTGACTGAATGCAGATTCCTGTGTCCTGCTGCAGTCGAGATTGGGGAGAGCTGAAAGAAGGACCTTTCCACTGGCTGAGGCATTCCTATCTGCAAAAGCTGAGAATTCCAGGCAATGACCCCGGTTTGAGAAGGCAAGCATTCCTTTTTGCTGGAGTTAATCCAAGGGAGCCACATTCACAAAGAGAACAGCCAAAGAGAACAACTAAAAAGATAAGGTAATGAGAAGTGTGGGAGCTGAGTGTGTACGGTAATATGCAGTCAGTGTAGGATTCCTGTGCGTGTCTTAATCAAGTGCTAATGTTGCAATTTGAGTTCTGTTCTCCGCCACTCTCTTTGCAGTGTGTCACAGACAATGCTTTGACTGTACCATTTTATTTCTGTAAAGAATGAGATCGTGTTTAAATACAACTTTTATAATACAGAAAAATATTTGAAAACAGACGGGTGATGTTTATTGTTTACCATTACAATGCTGATGATGTGGGGAGATTTTTAAACAGTGCAATGGTCATTTTAAGACAGATGTGTGCATGTCAGAATCAGTATGAATAATTGTGAGTGACTGTAGCATAGCTTGTTGGAGGTACATGAGCCAACGGGAAGAGAGACTCTCTGAACATAGCTCCCTACCGTATATAAGGTAGTGGAAATTACCACAAGACTACCACATATAGCTCTCTGTCGTAAATAAGTCAGTGAGTTCGCCCATGGTGGCACACCAACACTATCACTGGAAAATGTGGTATTCCTAGAATGCAGGTCTGAGGTCTCTCTAGTGATCACACGAAAAATCTAAGCAAAGATAAGGGATTCTGGACATTGGGGCCACAAATAAAACAAGGGAATTATGCTCACCAAAATACCACCAACCACGTATACCAAATATGCAGGTCTGGGTGCTGAAATAATGCATGTCCATTGTATTATTGTTGCACATGGCCAAATCTGAATACAAAGAGTGATTATTGCTAAGTTATTTTTCGGCGGTAATAAAATACCGTCAGGCCCCAAATCTCCACAAAATACCCTACAAAGTCCAACACCATCTCTTCTGTATGCTGGATTACTGGTCTGGATTTTAGCAGGGTTCCATCTACAGCACAGACTGATTACTGACTTTCTTTAGCTAACACAGGTAAACCCAGTGACTGAGCGTGTTGGACGTCCACAAAATTTCCGGTAGCTCCGGAATCCACCATGAGGGTGGCTGTCACGATCTTCTGACGTGTTCGCAACACACCTGTAACCGTAACATGAGACTGATGAGTGTGGGTTACATTGGCTAGGATAACTGGGGGGTCTTTATGGCTATGGCTCAGCAGGTCCAACCCACTCACTGGCGAGCGTTGGCGTTTCCCAACAATGGGTTCCCTTTTGGTTTTGTTCCACATTCCTTTCCGAAATGTCCTGATTTACCGCAATACATATGCAGCTTATCTCGCCTCCTTTTCTCCCGTTCTTCTTTGGAGATGGGACCACGGATTGTGCCTATTTGCATGGGCTCTACTTCTGAAGTCTTCTCGGATCTCACTACAGTGGGTTTTTGGTAGTCTAGCCTGGCTGGAATGTGTTTCCCATCCCACCTTTTCTTATCCTGGCGTCTTTCTCCTTGCCGATGGTCTAGGCGTAGGGCCAAGTTGATCGTGTCTGAGCAAGATTCTGGTTGTGGGTCCACTTTCAATATAAGGTCTTTGAGTTTGTCCCTAAGGCCCTGATAGAATAGGGCCAACCTTTTCTCATTGGGCCATTCTGCTTCTACCATCAAATGATTAAAAGAGGTTACGTACGTTATTAAGTCATTACTGCCTTGTCACAGCATTAATAGTTCACGATCTTTCACGAGGGAGGCTGCTCTTCGGTTGAAGATCTTACTAAATTTGTTTTGGAACTCACGCCAATCATATAATACTGCATCATCCTTTTGAACTAATGGGGTGGCCCAGGCTGCTGTGTCTCCAGTAAAATAAGAGAGGACGAATGCACTCCTTGCCTGGTCAGACTGGAAGACACTTCACTTGGTTAAAATATGCTGCTGGCACTGTGTGATGAAAGGGGTGTATGTTTGTGGGTCCCCCCCCATACCTCTCGGGCAGGGCTAGAGGCACCGGTAGTTGAGTAATATCTTGTACCTGGACTGGGGTTGGAGCGGATGTACCCCGCTCAGGGAGTGGTGCCCCCTGTGCTGCAAGCACCTGTACTCGAGTGGCAAGGGTTGCATAATCTTGCCGGGTAGCGGATAACTCCGCTTTAAGCTCATGCAGGGCCTGCGCTATATCCTCCATGAGGGCTGAAATTCGTGCTGCCTGGGCGCTTGGCTATATGTGGGTTTGTGCTACTGTTGTGTAGATCTCTGGTGCAGCGCAGAAGCAGCACAAACTCCTACCTCCCCTTAATGGTTTTGGTGTCTGGAACTAAAACTGCGCAGACCTCAGCAACCACCATGGAGAAAAATGGTTGGGGTCCACGGATTGGATGGGTAGAGGGTTGAAGGAAGACCGGAAAGAGGGTTAGGAAGAGGTTATGGCCAGGGAAGGGGAAATCAGGGAAAACATGCTCCTTGGCTCTTGCTGCATTGACCTTAGAGCTTCTTATCATACTTTTGCTTTGCTTTGACAGTGACCCCTAGATCTTTGTTCAGTTACACTTTCTCTGAACGACTTTGTTTTTTTGCTAATTACACTTATGCACCATGAATGCATCACCTGGAAGTCTCTCCACCCAGTTAGCATGCACTGAGTTGCTTCCAGTTTGTTTTGAATTGCTCTTGCCCACTGAGACTGATTCAGGAGCTGGAGCGCTTATCAAGTAGGCACCTTACCAAGGTGTCACACAAGGGCAGTGAATAGAAGAAGGATTACCAACTAATAACAACACCTAACATATGCTTGCACCAAACCCCAGCAGGATCACACTCAGAATAACAGGTACATACAAAAGCACGTTGCTGGGTCCCGGGTTATTGAGCACACACTTCTGCCCTTTAACTGACCCCCCTTTTGTGATTCTCACAATATGGAATGCTCTTGCATGCTAAATAAACAAGCAACACTTAGCTCTGGTTGTTGCTTTGAAGTCTAGTGTCCAAACCCGGTTTCAGCAGTGTCCGGGGGAAAAGAAAAGCACAAAGCGTCTGTCAGTAGAAAACACAATTAGTACGCGTTCAAAGCGAAACGTGTTCTGAAGGGGTAATACACTGGGATTAGTTCATCCTGCATGCAGTGCATCACCACTGCCATACGTTGTTAGTCCCCACACAGGCTTAAGTCGATGTGCTTCTGTGCGAGAATTTACGTTCCAGAGCACTTTCACAACAATGCCCCCGTGCTATCTCACGGCCCAGCTGCATCTCTACTGTCAACAAGCACGCTTCTCTCGTATCAGATCAGCTTTCACACAAGACTTTCATTTATCTTTTTGATTGCGGGGCCTAAGATGATGGGGGTCATTCCGAGGTTGGAGGTAAGGAATTACCGGCACCGGTAAGGGTGCCGATGCTGGTAATCCCTTACCTCCGTATTCCGAGGTCCCTTTGCGGGTCCTTCCTTACCTCCTGCTTTTAGCAGGAGTTAAGTACGGGACCCGCAAAAGTACTTCGGAGGTAATTACGGTACCGTAATTTACGGTGCCGTAATTACCTCCTTCCCCATTCCCATTGAGCCCTATGGGGCAGAAATGGGAATGGGGAAAAGCAAAAGGTGAATGGGGAATTACCGGTCCCTCCAACCCTGGAATGGACCGGTAATTACTCCATTCACCATACCGGATTTGGGACGGTTTCGGAGGCAATCATGAAGCTAATTACTCCATGGTTAGCTCCAAACCCAGAATGAGGCCCGATGTCTTTAGGGAGGAGCGGCCCACGTGAGTTTTCTGCCCAACCGGAGCCTCAGGAAATACGTTTGCCCAGAGGAACATCTGAGCGCGAACAAACGTCCCGTGTTTGCACATGCGCAGATGCTAGGGCATTGACAGGGGCGTTCCCAAGCAAGTTTACAGGCTCTGTGTCCCTGATCCTTTTGTTCTGGGAGCGCGGGGACTGCTGGAGGCGCTCAGGATGCTGGGCAATGTAGTCTCTGGCTTCTAATTGTTGGAATGCAGGTTTCCTTCCAGCAGATGCCAACTTCCCCCACCTGATGATCCTACAGGAGGGACAGAGGTGGCATCTGCTGGATAAATATGTCCCCATAACAGTGCTGGCCACAGTTTGTCCCCTTTTGGGTCTAGCACGCTGGGGCTTTACGACAGTATTACTCATACCACTTCCTGATGTATCCCTCTTATTGCTTCCTGATGTATTCCTCCTACAACCTCCTGATGTGTGCTTCCTACCACCCCCTGTTGTTTCCTCTCCCACCTCATGTGCCCAGTTTCCTCCACTCTTTCCAGTTTCTCTCTAAACTCTAATGCTTCTACTTCCTTTATGAAGATCCAGGCTCTCCAAATTTTAACCACAATCTTCTCCAAATGCCCACACCTCCCCTTCCTGGAAAGATGCTCTTGCATTCCAATCTTCCTCCCACTGCGCAAGGTGGGGTTTTAGGACCTGCACTTGTGTGTTCTAATCGATGCTCCTGTGTGATTGGGTGCTTAGGAACACAGGTATTGTAGGGGAGGGCAGGTCGATAGGACCCCCCTCTAGCCTACATCTCCTACCCAGGTGAGGACTCACGACTCGTCGGCAGCCCCCGCACCCCAGGGCCCAGGGGGGGAGGTGGCTGCGGATCGACACGTGAGGCTGCACGAGCACATATAAAACCTAACACAGACACCATTTTGTACTAGATAACTCCATTTTGTCAAGGCGCTAAAACCTAACATAGGCAGAACAACTTGCACACATAGAAAGCTACAGCCTGACCCCTGCTTGATCGCATTCACAGAGGCCTGCACCCCTCCCCCCGCCCTCCACCTCATGGTAGATCCGCTGAGAACTCGTTCTCACGAGCAACCAGACACGAACAAACAACAAAATAAAAACTGTATTGTTTTACCTTCCGCAGTACATCATTGTCCTAGTCGTGACCAAGCTCATTAGGAAGCAACCAAAACCAGCCCAATCCTGCATGCCCTGACCCTGTACCAAGCCCTCTAAGTTGGACTGTGTGGTGCCCCTCACCCCGCCCACCCCCGAGGCACCTTGTATTGTGTGGTAACCATTTTTGTAATATTTGTCGCTTTGACTAACGTTTGCTGCTATTGTGTAAAAGAGTGGCCATATGATATGTGATGGCTTTTTGACAGCCCCTGTACATAGTGTAATAATGAACCGCTGAAATGTATGTAGGCCCACCAAGGGACTGGAGCCAGACTGTATCAGGGTATAATATGTGTTACCCTATTTTACTCACCAACCGATCTAACACTACCTCATGTTCGTAAGACAACTGTTGTTATGAAATTGTGCCAAATGACAAAGTCACCCAGCTTATATTCTCACTAATGTAAATATATGTGCACAACCCAGAAGCCCCCACATGTTGCCACCCGCCCCTTGCCAATGGTACGATACACTGCCCCGTGCAGGGAGACAGGCTCAGAGCTGCAAGGTCGTCTCCCCCCTCTTCCCTCCCAGGCTTGCCGGGGATAGCTGGTGTTCGAACAGCACAGCCTCGCTTCCACTCCCAATCTTGCTGGATCCGCTTCAAGCATCCACCTCCCCCATGTCAAGAGGCCGCCACAGCCTGACTCTATGAATTACGAGCTACTTGGTCCTAAATCCCACCATCTCCCGGGCACCGGTTACATGCCCCCCACGGCCCATTGGTATCCCCGTTCACCCCAAGTTAATGACCCTTCAAAGGGGGGCGCCCACCCCTGTACCAACAGATCATAATACCATCCCTCACTGACAGGACGATCAAGTAACCCCTCCTGTGCCCCTGACCCCACACATGGACTCATGGGATTAACATGTTTGAACCTAAGGTGTCCTTACAATAGATGTATTGGGGCACTTCTTATTATATATCAATGTCCCTGTCTCATTCTCGATCTGAGGTCAGTGTATTGCAAGAGTTACAAGACAACTGAAATTGTATAGCATGATGAAGGAATGTGAATGTTTGGCCACAAGCGCAAAGTATCAGAATCGCCACTTATCATCACTACAAGTCATGTCCGGCCCAGCACTCCAGCCCGATGAGCCCAGCTAACCCATTCACCCCGCGTGGCACCGCACGGACGTCCGCCAGTCCTGGAGAAGCAACTGTATACAATGTATACTACCTAGCCATCACCACCCAATCCCTAAGACTATGTGCCCCCTATAGCTTGTATCATGCGTTACGTAGTTCTGTAATAAGTAGGACTGTCTTTGCTATTGTCAGACAGAGCGCTCTCAGAGTCTGCAGAGTCCTTAGCATGCCCTATATTGGTTTAGATAAAAACCCTTTTGATCTCACCTGCACTTGGCCTTGGTCTAATTCCCTCCTGGGGTGTGTCCGTCATTGCCTCTCACTAATGGGGGTGTGTTTTTGGGGGACGCTTACATTCAGTGGTGACCCCATAGACATGATTTATTTTAATAATTGTCCCCTTGGCACGAGACGGCCCTGGTCGCAGTGGAGATGCACGGCGCGCCTGCTCAACAGAGCCGCCCACCTACGGCAACTAGTACGCAGAGACATGCGCACGCAGTTAGGGCGAGATGGTACGGGTCCCTTTTGAAAAAACCCTTCGTACCGCTCGCCAGAGCCGGGTGGGGCCATTGAGTGCGAGGCCGCGCCGCTTGGACGGACCAAGTCCAGAGAGTCTCGGATCAAGGCGGGCACGTGAATATTAAGTGCGAGCGATACTAAAAGGGGAAATAATTGAGAGAACAAGGGGAAATAAGTTGGGGATATAGAGGGGACTTTCAACTTCTAATACTTTCTCTTTCTTTGCATATGGCCATTAGGATATAAAAGTGAACAAGGGAAAAGAGGACGGGAACTTAACTCTGCAAGGGGTAGAAGGCGGCGCCGCGTAGTGCTATCTCGACTAGTGTTGGGAATAAGTAAAACAATGGAAAAATAAATTGAGGGTGTCTAAGTAAAGAGACACGGTAAATACGTTAGAATTAGCCTTTCTTTCTCTTATTCTTCTTATTTGGGGTAAAACAAGGTCCGCATAAGAGAATAAAAAAAAAAATATATATATATATATAAATAAAAGAAGCTGTGTGAGGGTTAGGGGGTGTCACCGTAGAGAAAGGCGAAGGGCCAGGCAGGGAGGGTAAATGCTAAGTGTGTTTGCTGAAGTATGATGAATGTCTGTCGTATGTTGTGCACATTGTGTGTTTATGATTTTTTGCAATCGATTGTCTCTATATATTAATACTGATTTAAGTGATTTCCAGGTGATGTGGTCAATGTAAGTGTGGCCTGGTAAGATTTCACAAAGAAATGTTTTTGTTTAAGTAAAAGTATAAGTTGATCGTTAGGAACTGACAGTGAGTAGAGCCCCACATATACAGCTACACACGTATAGTGATAGAGGAGATTGACTCAAGAGAATAGAGTAACACAGGTCTAAAAATGGGGGCGGAGACACCCTTAGCACACATTTGTAAAAGTTTACCGGGACATGCGGAAAGAATAACTAAGTACCATGACCAGTGGGTCACGGAACTGAAGGGGGAGGGTCTCCCCCAGGTTTGGCCACAAGGAGGGTCCTTTGATAAGAGCGTTCTAGATATGGTGGCCACCTGCATATTCCTAAAATACAAAGGAAAACATTTCATAACCGGAGAGAAATACTAGATCTGTGGCGATTATTCGAGGAAATACCCCCACTGAAGAAAATAGACACCACACTCGATCAACCTGCCCTCACTGTCACCCCATCAGCAAGAGCAGAAGGTGCTAAAGAGGACGGGGGAAAAGAGGGATCGGTGGAGGTAACCCGATTGTACCCACTTGTGAATAAGCCTGCACCTGCTGAAGGTTATAGTGACCCCACATATGTGCCCATCAGCACCCCTGCCCCCACCGCACGACCAACAGCACCACCACCATATGATTGTTCCGAACAAGTGGGCAGGCGAGTACGCCATCAGTGAACATATGTAAACTAACAGAAGACTTAGATACACGACTCTCAATAGCTAGAGAAGAGCTATCAAGGATACAAAGCATATGTGAACAAAGTGAGCCAGGTACGACAAGATCAGAGCGATTGTCCCGATCACAAACCCTAGATAAATCAAATGAGGAGGGGTGGAAAAAGGGGGAGATACTATTCAGGATACAGGAGGAGCCCACAAGGATAGCAGAACTGGGAGCACACAACCTTGGAGGGAGTGCAGAGGGGGAAGAAGTGTCGGACGAAGGGAGAGAAGAGCTATGGTGTGATATAGAAGAGGACGAGCAAGAAGCTGGGAGATTAGGGATGGCCACAGGAGGTGATTTAGTGGAGTTTGGGGAGACACCTTTAGGAGGAGCAATGGAACAAGAATGGGCAGGGAGATTAAGGAACAGGATGGGAAGGATGGCCCTGGTGGGAAAGAAAGGGACAAAGGTGAGTATTGGGAGAGGAAGCAAGGGACGCCTTCAACTCCCACTGATACATCGGGGGCGGGAAGACCAAATTACATACCCTGGGCACAAATGGATAAGGCTAATTTACTAAAATCATTGCCCCCGCTATCCGGAGGAGCCAGTAAGTGGATATATGCCTTTGAGAAGCAAACCGCGGGAGTACCCCTGGCCATCGGAGATGTCAAGAGTTTACTTGTGTCAGCAGTAGGTGACCAATCAGACCGAGTATGGGCAAAAGCAGGTTTCCCGGGAATGACATTGGACAGTGCCAGACATGATGCCACTGCTTTCAATACAGTGCCAGCGCGGGTTTTGGGACGCGTTGAGGGAATGAAGCGAAACTAATACAAATGAAACTAGTGAAGGTCGCTGCAGCTGTAGCAGCACTCCCCCAGGACAGAGACGCAGAGGAGGAGGAGGGATTGGTAGTGATACAGGGGAGGATGGCTGCAAATTGGGCAGACAATGGGCAAAGACAGTGGAATGGACAGGAGGAATACGGAGGGCAGCAGTGGCAATTGTGGCACCCAAGCAACAGGAGAGGTGGGTACAGGGGGCGCCGAGGAGGTGGACAGGGATATGGAGGTAATGGTGGAAATGGGGGACCAGGACCCAGAGGGAACCAAGGAAACTGTTGGAATTGTGGGAGGTGGGGACACATCTCACGCGAGTGTAGAAGCAGACCGAACCCAGCCTGCCAAGATGATCAGTATTGCGGGCACCCCCTTCCAGTGAGCCCCTACGGATTGCCCTGGGACGGGGGGAGAGAACAGCAAGAATGCAGAGGGCAAGAGCAAAATAGGGAACAACCACATAATGTTCAACAACACCCACAAAGTAGCGAACACCTCCCCTACACACAAAACAACCCCTTCACCACGACACCGAATGGCGCACCTGGCCCATATGGAAGAGTAGGGGTAGTGTCAGGTAATGTCTTCAGTCAAGGGGGAACGACAAGATACCCAGCATAGGACAGCCCACAGGGAGCACTTGCGTGTCCAATCCTATCGACAACCTTCAATGCAACTGAGACCCCATTGATAGGGGCAGAGATAGGGAATAAGCAATTCATCTTTATAGTAGATTCGGGAGCCGAGAAGCCATGTATACGTGAAGGCCGGATTCCGCTATCTAATCGTAAATTGGAGACAAAGGGGTTCTCTGGGGCGGTGGTCGAAGTTCCTTACACAGAAGATTTGGATGTGACAGTAGGGGGAAAAACAGTAAGGGCACCTCTATTGTATTATGAGCAATCCCCTGTCAACCTACTGGGGAGGGACCTCCTCAGCAAGCTTAACATGACTATTTCATTTACCAAAAGAGGAGGGATTGTTTGCTCAACCCAAGGGATGTGCTCCAGGCGTGTAATGCTAGTGATATATTCACGAGCAACATGCCCAGAGGTGCGCGGCATACCGGTGGACCCAGATATGTTCATCCATGGGTTAAAAACATTGGCCTGGGTGGTCCCAGAGTTAAAAAAGCTGGAGTGGAGGTGCCAGCAGAATTTGTTTTTCGTCCAATAGCCCACCCAGAGATAGTGCCAGGGACCGTCATGTCACTGGACATACATGCAGTACAAGTCTTGGCCAAGATAATAGCTGTAATTGCAATGGACATACACGGGTGCGAGTGGCGTACAGTGTTGTGCATAAACGCCGACATTGCACTTCAAGATTTGTCAGACAAGGAGCTTTTCACAGACTCAGAGAGTGATGGAGAAATCATAATGGAGATAGCAATCCCTTGTGAAATAATGATACAGCAAAGACAGGTGCCAGTACAGCTCATGGCGGTAGTGGGGGCCCCGCCATCGTTTTTCAATGATGACATGCAATCGGTGCCCTGCCAATTATGGACAGCAAGTCCACATGACATAGGGCTACTACACGGGTCACTCCAGTGTAAATTAACCTTAAGCCTGGAGCCACACTGCCCCGAGTAAAACAATACCCCATGTCCCGGGAAGCAGAAGAAGGGACAAAGGAAACAATCAATGCACTATTGACACAGGGGATAATAGTACCCTCAAACTCCCCACGTAACACATGCATTTACCCCATCAAAAAAGCAAAAGGAGGGGCATGGAGGATGATCCAAAATCTACACCCACTTAATGACGTCATTCAGAAACAGTTCCCTTTGGTCCCAAATCCTGCATCTATTTTATGCAGTATACCAAAAGATGCATCTCACTTCACGGTGGTGGATTTGAAGAATGCATTCTTTTCCATACCACTCACAGAAGATTGTAGATACCTGACAGCATTCACCCTAGGGGGGAGGAGGTACGAATACTGCAGATTGCCCCAGGGTTATTGTGAGGGCCCAGCATATTCAACAGAATATTGCATGAAGACCTTGGAAACATGACAGTAGACAGCACGATAATTCAGTACGTGGATGATCTGCTGATCTGCAGTAAAAATGAAGCTGAATGTAGAAAAGACTCCATTGCCCTCTTGACATTGCTAGCCCAAAAGGAGTACAAGGTAGACAGAGAAAAGTTGCAATACTGTCAACGTGAAGTGCTGTATCTGGGGCAATTGATTTCAAAGGATGGCAAGAGAATAATTCCAGACAGAGCAGCAGCCATCTCAGCTGTAGGAAGAACAAAAACAGTGAAAGACATGCACAAATTCCTAGGGATGTGGAACTACTGCCGTACATGGATTTTAGATTATGCGTCATATACATGCCCCTTGCTTCAGGCACTTAAAGAAGCACAAGAAGCACAGAAGGAAAATACAGAGATCCAGTGGGACTCAGAAGTGTGCAACGCATTCACCTCACTCAAAGCACTCATATCAAGTGCACCAGTACTCCCGAACCCAGACTATGAACGTGAGTTCTACCTGTTCTCACACTGCAAAGGAACGCTCATGACAGCAGTCTTAACACAAAAAACATCATTGGGGCACAAGCCCTTGGCATACTACAGTGGAACACTAGACGCAGTAATGCAGGGACACTTCGCGTGCGAACAGGCCCTCACAGCTGCCGTGTTCACCATTGAGAAAAGCGCCACAATAGTAATGGGGTGTTCAGTGACGTTGTATGTGGATACTAGAACGATCCAAAATCACACTGACCACACAAAGAGCCACCGCATATGAAGTAATCCTATCTAGCGCCAACATACATGTAGTGAGATGTAAGGTGGTCAACCCTGCTAGATTCATTTTAGAACCTTGCACCGTGGAGGACATACCAGCACATGACTGTGCAACATTCCAAGGAGAGGAAAGTGGGGAAACAATAGTGAGTGAAAACGCACTAGCTGAAGGTGAAATATTTTTCATAGACGGGTCAGCCTCCATAAATTCCGAAAAAGGAGAAAAACATGTAGGGGTAGCTGTCATGCGAGTGGAAGAAGGTGAGTACGAAGTGCTAATACAGCAGCGCCTGCCCACCCATTTCTCAGCACAACCGGCAGAGCTCATAGCATTGATTGAAGCGCTGCGCGCTGCAAAGGGGTGTGCAGTCACAATTTACACAGACTCAGCATACATAACCACAACGGTACATGGGGGACTTGCAAGATGGGGTTGAAGGTGATTTAATAGGGCTGATGGGTCCCCGGTGCAACATGCATAACTCCTGAAAGAATTTATGGAGGCCTTGAAGGATCCCACTGCAGTGACGATAGTGAAATGCCAAGCCCATACTATCAACAATGATTTAGTCTCTTTGGGAAACGCGGCAGCGGACGTTGCCGCCAAGGAAGCATCCTATTTTGTAAAAGAAAAGACACGTGAGTACTTAGTGAGGAATGAAACAGTGGAGGACCTCCCAGATGGTTACAACACTATGCCCATATCACAAATATTAGAGCTACAAGAAGGAGAAACAGAAGAGGAAAAAGAACTGTGGGAAAAGAGGGGATGCAGCCAGTCAGCAACTGATTTATTGTGGCGACAAAACAACACAGGAAAGGTGGTCATGCCCACTAAATTATTAGAAGTGGCCTTCCAGCAATTGCATTTTCCTGCACACAATGCAAAACAACACATTGCTGCAGAAATACAAGAACACTGCAGACATGGGGGAAAGGTGCAATGAAGCTAGGTACATGATAGTGGTAGTGTGCCCATTTTCAAGGTGGGTCGAGGCAGGACCATGTGCACGTCCTGACGCAAAGTGTGCTGCAAAGTTTCTGGTGAGATAGGTATTCCCCAGCTGGGGAATTTGCAACGTAATTCGCTCAGACAATGGCACGCACTTCGTTAATGATCTCTTTAAGGAAGTAACATCAATGTTGGGCTTAAAACACAAATTATGCTCGATTTATCACCTGCAAATCAACGGCATGGTGGAAAAAATAAACGGCCTGTTGAAAGGGAGACTCTCAAAGCTTTGCTTCACTCTTAAAAATAAATGGGTGCACTGTCTCCCCTTGGCCCTATTCGAGCTGAGAAATCAGCCCAGCAAGGACAACCATCTGTCACCCCATGAGATTGTGACAGGAAGACGAATGCACACAGCAAACTCACCCCTTCGCAGACATGCTGACACCCACAGGAGTGCAACTGTACTGGGGCAAGAATTTAATGAGTACCTGACAAAACTTATTAAAGCAGCCCGCATGATAGCAAGGCAGCTCGCACCACCATTTACAGGCGAGGGAGAATCAGACGCATCAAATACAGAAAAAGAAATACCAACAGGGCAGCTAGAGCCAGGAGACATGGTTTATGTCAGAAGCTTTGTACATAGGTGGAATGCCCCAAGATTTCATGGCCCATACGAGGTGGTGTATTGCACCCCCACGGCTGTAAAGATGAAGGTCCTGAGGTATTGGATACATTTGACAGACGTCCGAAGGGCTTGTGACAGCGTCACAAAGGTGAACAGCACAGAAGGTGAAAATGTACTAGAGGTACAAGAGTAGGGCAATGACAAAATAGCCGCACTGAGTGTCTCCGCGTGATGTACAAGAATACTGAATGACAATATATGACAAGTATATTTAAAGTGTGTCAAAATTTAAAAGGAAAATGTAAATAAATGAAATCTCTCTCTCTCTCTCTCTCTCTCTCTCTCTCTCCATCTCTCTCTCTCTCTCTCTCTCTCTCTCTTTCTGGCTCCGTCTCTTTTTCCTGTACTATCAGAAATTGAGAAATGTGAATTTCAATGTATCTGTATGCATAATATGTTTTTTTTGTTTTAACATGTAGGAGAAACCATGGCAATGAACAGGCAGCCTGCAACGGATAGGGATAGGGAAATTAGGAATAGAAATGTAACTTTTGATTTGCAGACTTATTCGTATGAATGTGGTTTGACTGTTTGTGCAATTCTATTTTTTACTATCATGTTTGGGCTTGTAACTTACTGGGCCGTTGCATTTATCTCCATTGAGATAAATGAGAGGGGAGGTAATGGAACCATTTGTCATCCGCCGCCGCCGCGATTGGCGGATTCTTCCGCATTACAGGTGGCGGCACAGGGGTGGTGTGTCTTAGTCCTCTTTCTATGGTCATGATTCTTGACCAGCCCTGGGGCGGTGCCTGCCGGAGTTTTAAAACGTCCTTTCCCCCTTCAACCCGTATCGGAAGTCTCCCTTCTGGGTTTATCACTCCTTAAGCTGGGTGCCCCTTGTTTCTGTGGCAGCGTTACCTCGCTTCCCTGTCCTCCGCTTCGCTGTTCTCGCAAAGTCTTTTTCTCTCTCCCATGCTTTTGTCAGGTTCGGCTCTTTTTTCTCTGGACCTGCCTTTCTCCTTCTGACCCGTGTCTGGCTTCCCTTTCTCCCGCCTTCCCTGCTGGGCTTCCCGGATCCCTAGATCTGCCTTCCCTTACTTTTACCTACCGGTTCCGGGTCTCCCTAGAAGCTACTGGGTCGGACTCACCCTTCGCCGGCTTACCTTCCGGAAATCTCCTCAGCCAGCGTCGTTCTCCGCAGCACTTCTCTCCAAGGCTTTGCTCGATCTGCACGACATCCTGTACCTTCGTCTCCTGCACCGTATCCTCCGACACCTACGGAAAATAAAGAGAAGAAAGTCCAGGTGTTCCAAAGGGTTTTTCCCTTCCTCCGGCTTGATTCCGGAAAGGGGGCCACAGAACTACTGTTCTCTAGCGGTACTCTGGCTTCCTTCCGTGGCAAGCACAATCAACCAAAAAGGGAGAAGGATTATCTAACCAGGCAAAATCTACAGTCTACGGACAACGATTCCAGCAGTTCAGGTGAGGAGAGTGCAAGAGGACAAGGGGAGGGATAGAAAAGGGAACCAAACAATAACACCATTATGGAGAATGCAACAAAACCGTTTAAGGAGGGTAATTATTTGATATGGGATGGCTTCCAGCTGGTATGGGGGTACGGACCTCACCCGACCAGGCTAAGCAGCATAATGTTACCAGTAACAGCCCAACTACACTCCCAAAGCCCCAACTCAATGTAAAAAATGTCAGTGTATATGATTTAAATGATCGCATTCCCTCTGCTATATCATGGCTATATGACAGCACTGCTACCCTGCCCACCCCAGCAACCAGTCAACCAACAGAAAATGTTTACATCACAGGTAGAATGAAAGAAAATGCAGAAATTAATAATAACTTCATGACCCTGTATGACGAGTGGGAAAAGGAGGGAGTGGGGGAAAGGGATACACTACTACGAGCAGCCAGGAATGCGAAAAAAATCCTTAAAAGCAGTAGAAGGAGGAGGGAAGTGGGTACGAAAAACTATGACGAATACTCCGGCCTGGGGCTGGACACAATAGAAGGTCCCAGACACCCACACCAATCAAATAGATGGTATGCAGTTATGAGCTCCACAGCAAAGCAAACAACTAATGAAAAATGCTATGTGTGCTCATTGATTCCCCATGCTTCAGGCACACCTAAGGTCTTGCTGCCACAAGAACTGCCTCTCACAAATGCCCAATGTCTCCTTCATCTCATTCTGTGTAGAATTAAGAACACCTTCCAGGCACACACGGTATCGTTCGAAATGATGCAAAATGAGAAGACGTGCTACTCAGGAGCCAAAGGAGTGGTATGCTGGAAAGAACCGTTTTTCATCATAAAAGGAACACTATTCTCCGAAAACAAGTGGAAGGATGACGTGATAACGTGTATGGCTGAAGCACTGTGAGTGTTGCCAACCAAAAAACTATAATGGGTCGAGAAAACCTGTACCACAATTTGGACAGAACACATAGCCAAACTGACATGGATGAGCGCCATAGAAAAAACGTTCAAGCTGCAGAAAGAAATCTCAAATGAACTTTGCTTCCTGGGAGAAGCAAAAAATGATCTGGGAAGAAACACGAACTGCAATAAAACACTCATGATACCAGACATGAAAAAGGGGGCAGCCGCCCTGATGGACACTTACTGGGTCTGTGGCAAACGGGTGTACATGCACCTCCCACCATCATGGAGGGGCACGTGTTCCCTGGCAACGCTGCACTCAGCCCTCATGGTGATCCCGGAGAGCCACATCGGAGAAGAAAGTAGGACAGTGGTCTGATTAGCAGCCAACGCCCCACCCACTGAGGAGCCACCACTGTATGCCCTGTCGAAGGGCCACATCGAAGGGGCATATCCCAGAAACAAAGGTCGTCAAACTATATATCAAAAAAGCCTCCTCAGAACTGTTGGCACAGATCCCAGACAGGTACAGGTTATTCAGTTCAGCAGAGACCTTTTTCACCTCCCTTGTCCCGAGCATCCAGGCACGAACAAACGCAAAGTGGATGCAGATCACGCGCTGGGAGTTGGTCCAACTGGCAAACAACACTGAAGAATGGTTCATGTGATCAAGGTGGAGCTAAGGGCTCTGAGACTAATGACAATGCAAAACAGGTATGTCCTAGACCTGTTGACGGCAATGGACTGAGGTGTTTGCCAAAAAATCGGAAGCACGTGTTGCACATTTGTGCCTTCTGAAGACACAGATAATGGGACACTACCGCACGTTATCACCGCAGTGCACAACTTGGGGGAACGCATGAAGAAAGAAGGCGGTGCGGAGTCAAGCACATAGTTTGACAACATATTTTTCTTTTTTTTATTTTTATATGGTTTGTTACAAACCTTTAAAAAAGTAAGAACACGATGCAGCTGGGAAGACTGTAAAGGGCCATCAGCCTAGAAAGCCCACAAGAAGAGTGTGTAAATGAAGCTTAGGAGCAACCACCGGACTAGGAAACCCTCAAGGAGGATGATCCTATCTGTAAGTCCCTCATATGACATGAATTTGACGATACAGTGTTTTGAGTTAGTTTTACGATCGCTAGAGCTTCAAAGCTAGGTGTTTTTAGGGAGAGAATGATTCACCCACTTAAGCTGGTTGTTCACCCGTCTCTGATGGCTTCGGCTGTTGTAATTCCGAGTTAATTTCGGCCTTTAGTAACTTCTCCATCATTGATTCTAAAAAGAAGGTTAGTTCAATTGTTAAGCTGCGATCTGCATCTTGGGAAAGTCGTATCCACCATTCTTCAGCGGACAATGAAGGCTTTGCCCTTATGAATCTTCCAAAGTGCTTTGTGCGTTCCTGTGTTAGACCACTGCATGCCAACGTCAGATGTTTTAGCGTTTCAGTATCTTTCCCACAGAGTCGGCACGTTGTAGAGATTTGATTCTTGTCATTCTGTATGTTTAGATTTTCTCTGGTTGCAAATTGGTTGAGACGATATTTCATGAATAATGTTCTGCGTTTTCTGTCTGGAAATTTGTGTAAATATGGCTGAGTTTTGTTCAAATTTCTCTCACTGTTTGGCATCAGCTTCATGATTCTGTGTTTTTTGCATGTGTCACCCGTATCAATCCAATCTTGGATCCATAACAAGGATTTAACCTTGTTCGGGTTTTCCTGCAGTAGATTTCTGTCCGCTCCTATATCGCTAAGGATTTTTTCACAGCGTTGGAGCCACATTGAGAACACAGAATTACCATGCTCTGTAGCCGAGGTTTTTAGAATGTTGTATTGAATGCTCGGCTTTTTAGCAGATGCTTTACAGAATTCATTTAAAGTGTTCCACGTTATCCTTCCATTAATAGACAGAAGACTCAGCTCATGTCTTATGCAGGCAGTTGGTACACCAGGCGGTAGGCACAAGACTTTTGACCAGAACGAATGTTCCAGAGAGGCCCATAGTTCTGCTGGACATCCAAAGGCACATTCAGCTCCATGGATCAGGGCCGGTATAACTTTTGTCTTATAGAATGTTAAGACAGGTGTTAGTGAATGTTTCCCGAATTTTGAGTTAATAATGCAAGCCTGCGCTGTCAATTGTTTGCATTTTGACTTAACTTTTCCCACCCATGGAGCATCGTTTATGCTTGAGTTGAGCAGCATACCCAGATACAGGGATTGTTTTTTTTGTTCAATTTTTTCATCGTTCATTTTCCACGTGAACTTTTTTTTTCCAATGGGATCTTTATTCTTTTGCAGATCTTGTAGGATTAAGATTTCTGATTTTTGTGTATTTACATTTAATCCGTTTAGCTGGATGTATTTCGCTAAGATCCCGAGTTTTCGTTGTAGGCCTATTGGCGTCAAGTCCAAGAGGACAAGGTCATCTGCATACAGGAGCCAATGAAGATCTGTTCCATTTACTTTTGGGGGAAAAGTGTTTGCACCTTTGTACGCATCACCTAGGTCTGAGATGAATAGATTAAAGATGATAGAGGCCAGAGGGCACCCTTGCTTCACTCCTCGATAAGTTTTTATTGGAGCCGATAGGGTGCCGCTTTTGTCCAGCTTTATTTTTATCTCTGTGTCAGTATGTAATGCTTTTATTGCTAAAAGTAGGCTGAGTGGACATTGCCAATCAAACATTTTTTTCCAAAGTAGCTCTCTGTCTATGCTGTCAAAGGCTTGTGATAAGTCCACAAATGCCAGGTAGATCTTTTTGTTTCCTTTTATTGCTTCCATCTTGAGTAGATTTAGCAAAAGAAGATTTAGGCCACAGCCTACACCTTTGACAAAGCCCGCTTGGCGGGTGTCCAGGTGACTTGACTCCTGAATCCAATCTTGAAGTTGTTTTTGTATTTGAGTCGCAAATATTTTTCCCACGACGTCTAACAAGGCAATTGGTCTGTAATTTTTAGGTTCGGCTCTATTGCCTTTTTTGAAGATTGGAATGACAATTGCGGTTTTCCAACTGGTTGGGACTTTTGCTTCGTTAGCAATTGTGGCAAATAGTTTTGACAGAAAATTTGCCCACTCTTCAGGGTTTTGTTTGAGAATGAAGTTCGTCAAACCATCTGGTCCCGGTGCCCTGGAAGAGGAACATCTTTGAATACTCTGTAGGATGTCCTCTTTGTCAAAGCGCAAGTCCCATTTTGAAAGCTCAGGGAGCATCGGATCGACGGTGGTACTTTTTTTTTCGTATACTGAGTTATAGTGGGTGATCCAATCTTTTTCATTCACCATGTTTGCTTGGATTGCGTCTGGGGTGCAGTTGATATTGTTTATTAGTTTCCAAAACTCTGAGGAATTTTTGTTATTGAGGCTGGCAAGCATTGTTTCGCTGTTGTTTTGATACATAATTGCTTTGTGCGAAATTTGCCAGTTTTTGTATTTCTGTTTGCTGATTTTAATCGCCTTCTTTTGTTGTTCAACGTTCAAATTTCTATGTTGCCTCAATTCCTTTCGCAGTTGTTGTTTTCTTTCGCGAACTTGTTTGTCATATCTGTGTATTGGTTGAAGAGAAGGTCTTCTCAACCCCGAATCTACCATCATAAATTGTTGTAGAAGGCAATTGTATTCGGCTCTCTGTTCTGTTGCACTCAGAATATGCTTGTCATAAGATTTTGTTAGGATCTTTACTTCGTGGGGTTTTATTCTCAATCGGGATCTGTTGGGTTCAACATATATCTGATTGTGCCATTGTTGTGGCTTTTTGATGTTCGACATTTTGATTACCAGTTCTAGTTGACTATGATCACTGTTCGAGTTTGTTGTGATGTTGAGTGCAATAACTCGTTGTTGCAGACTGTCAGATATGAAGAAGTAGTCGATGGTAGAGGTCTGCTTCAGAGATCTCCACGTTTTTTTTGGTGGAATATCCCCCATGATGTTCCCATTTAAGATGGTGACATTTCTTTCCTCGAGCTCATCACACCATTTTTTTGCCAGATTTTGTAGCGGAGTTTTAGGTCCAAGCATCTTCGCCTCGTTCACGCAGTCCAGATTAAGATCACCACAGCAGATAATGTTTGGGTTATGATGAGCACTGTTTATTCCATCAATTAGGTCGCACACCATTGTTATGAATTTGTATTTCCCTGCATTCTTGTGATGCCAGTAGATGTTGATGATGTGAAATCGGGTTCTGTTGTTATTCACCTCATTTTTTGCTGCAATCACAGAATACTGTATAAAAGGTGATACGTTTGTTGTTTTCTCTAAGTTCCAGCCAGAGTTCTTCTTTATCATTATTAAGAGACCAGCGGATGGACGTCCCTTGGCTCTTGTGATGGCCGGGTTTATAGCCAGCTCGTATTCATCAGATACAGGACAGGTTGCCATCCATGTTTCTTGTAGGCAGATAACGGTGTGATCATTACTCCAGTTTTTTGTGTCATTGAATAAATGTGTGAATCCTCTCGTGTTCCAAGAGAGTATGTTTATGAACGGGCCGTCTGGCCCTTGTTGGCGTTAGCTTGATTTGCTGCCTAAGGCACCTGCTAGCCAATTCCAGTTTGAGCACTTACTTTGCATTTCTGCACCTTGTGTTTTGTCGTTTTCGATTATTGCTGGGTTTGAATTTCCATTTATTGTGATTTTTATTTGTTCGCCAAATGTAAAACGTACTTGGTTTTTGTCGCTAAAATCCTTTTCGATCTGGAGTATTGTTGGTCGCTCAGCTGCGTGCTCGCTGGTGGATCCTGGTTGAGCCGCATCAGGTTTCGCAACATGTTTGTCAAGTCTTTTGACTTCTGCCGGGTTTTCACTTTGGGTGTCGATGGAAAATTTGTCTTCCTGTGATGTGTTTCTTTCTTCATGAATGTCAAATCCCAAGGTCAGTAGGAACTGGATCGCATTCAAGAGTAGGTCACATATTAGTCTGGAGTCAATGTGAAGCCGAACTTTGTCGTTTTGATGATCACTTACAAATTCGACTGTTTGAATGTCGTTTGACTCTATGGACCGAAGGCCGGGCACATGGTGTAATAGGCGAAGAACGTTATTTCTATTTAGCGTTAGGCCATCTTTTGTGTCTAAGATGCGTTCCAGAATCAGTACGTGCCTCCCAGACTTTTTATGATTCCCACTTTGCAGGTTATTTTTTTGAGCGACTTGTCTCCTGGTACTGACATTCTTGTTAGTGATTGATCCTACTGTGAGATCCTTTGGGTATTTTTTAAACAAGGATTTACAGGGTGGAGTGTGGCAACTCGATGTTTCAGGGGCGTCCATCACCTTTGGACCTTCTATTGTAGTTCCGGAATCATTTCGGTTGTATGATGTTTCAATCGGACCATTAGCAGCTCTTAGCCGATTTCTTTTCTCGTCCATTGTCTCGAACTTGATCTTTTGTTGTACTGGATTTGGGGCTTTTGGGTCTTCAATAGGCAGTATTAATTGGCAGATTCTTCCACGGCTTGCCGTGTCTTGTGTGTGTTTTATCACCTGCTTATTCTCAGGTTGCGGAACACTTGGATTCTCAGAATCCTCCACAGTTTGGTCTTCAGTTTCCTCATTGCATGACTCTTCCTCATAGGTAGAAAAGTCAAGGAGTTCACTTTGTACAAATTCTGCGCTGTCCTCTATGACAATTGTATCTTCTACGATAGGTTTTTCGTTTGTTTTAGAATTTGGCAGAGCTTTTTGGAGACTTTTGCTCGGCTGTTCTGCGTTTACAAAGACATTCACTGCCTTCAGGTTCCTGAGAAATTTTCTTGAGCCTAGATTATTTCGTTTTCTCTTACATTTTTGATTTTTTGGCTTCTTTTCCAGTTCTTGACTTGGAATGGTCAGGTTGGGTTTCAGAAATATATCGTAGGTTTTGCCCTTGCTAGATTTTTGACCAGCGCTATTTCCTCCACTTGGATTGGAGTCCTCCACTTCATTTGTTGAACATAGAGCTGAAATATCAATTTCATTTGGTGTGTTAAGGGTATTCGCACCATTTGTTTTTTCACCTGTAGACGGAGGAATTTGAGTGAGTTGTGGGGATTGTGGATAGATATCTCCAGATCCTATGATGCCCTCAGCGTTGGCAGAGATTGTTGGCCACGCTTCTGCATGGGGAGTAGACTCCTGGACGACTGCGGTCTTCTCTTGTTCCAGTTGATTGCAAATATTTGGTTGGCACATAACAGGGTAATTATTATGAGTAGCTTTCGCCACTTTTAGCAGTGGGCAGGAGTCCTGTGTAGTTTGTGACAACAAGGGACATGTAGTTCCCACGATAGGTGGTTCCATACCTTCTAATTCTCCAAGGCGGACTTGTGTTGATTCTTTGTCTGGGCATTTAGACAGGCATGGTGGTGCCGTGGTGAGCTGGCTCACCAGTTGTTGATTCAGCCCCTCCGAACCTTTCTTTTGGTTGACCACAGACCTCGATGTAGATTGCAGAGATATCATTGGGTTTGAGTCCATTTCATCCCTTCTTATTTTTTGACTTTGTTTTAATAAACCCAGTGCCTCTTTGGTCACCTCTGCTAGAACTCTCTTATCTTCAGTATTATTTGTCTTTTGGTCTGCTAGATACTTAATGGACTGGTCTATTCTTTGAATGTTTCCCCATAATTTGGCAGATGTCATGGCTCCCTGGGTATCTGCAAGAGGCAGTCTCGAATTCATCAAGGCAGACAGGGTTGAGAGATCTTTTATGTTCTCATTAATTTGCTCATACATCTTGAGCATGGGGGCTATCGCTATTGTTAGTGAAGACATGACAAAAGGTCTTAATTCGTTTAGAGCTTCCTTGATTAATTTCTGAGCGTTTGCATCGTTCCTGCTTCTAATTGAAGGAGCTCTATTGCTCAAGCGTTTTGGTTTTGAATTATACCTTTGTTCTTCTGGAGAGTATGCGAGAGATTCATCATTGCTGGAAGAGGCTGGCCGTTCTTCTGGGCTTAGACTGAGAGTTATCTTGGGTGAGGAACATCTCTCTTGGTGATTGTCGTTTAAGTTTAAGTTTATAGAAGAAGTATGGTTGATTAGCCTGGGTCTATTTTGTGAGCATTCGAACGGAGGTGACGAACTTTCAACCACCCGTCTTCTTTTTCTTGCGCCACCTGGCCAATGATTCCGCGGGGTAGAGACTTTGACTGGTATTGGTGGTGTTTGTTTTGTTCGACATGGTTCGTTATGTATTTCTTCCAGATTGCATTTTGAGTTGTTGACTACAGCCGATTTCGAGTTTAGAGAGCCGTTTAGCTCAGTCAAGTCTAACAGCAGTTTGTTTACAATGGTCAGCGAATTTTGTTTTTTTGCAGGGGATTGCATATTTTTTTTCTTACTGTTGCTCTTAGGGCAAACAGGATCTGCATTTTCTTGTGGCGAAGCAGTCCCCGCCTTGTCTTGGCGAGAAACATCATTGCGTCTTTCCAGTTTTTCAGAGGATGGAGTATTAATTCTGTAGTTTACATCTGTCTCTTCCATCAAGTGTGAATCTGCCGTGCGCTCCTTGCGGCAGTCTGTGTGTTTTTCTCGAGTCTCTATAGTCTCTATAGTACAGTCTGTGTCATTTTCACCAGGCTCGGGTATGATCACAGAGTGGATGATGGGTATATGGCGCTTTTGCGCAGGTTCGAAGACTCCTGGACAGATCGGCGCGCATTCTAACCAGTCACTTGTACATTCGGAAGTTAGGCGTCTGTCTCTTGGCATTGTGTTCACAGGCAAGGGGTTCGCATCCAGTTCAGCCACCTGGGCGGCTCGCACGGCCAACACTCGCAAACGTGGCGGTTCAGATAAGGAGATTTCCCCCCCCATGGTCGCCGTGGAGACATGGTCACCCCACACCTTCCCCCAGGCATGCTGGCCGCCCTGATCTCTTGGCGCATGGCAGACCAATGCATCATTCGCGGCAGCCTCCTCCTCGGTGCGCCAACTATTGCTCACTGCAGCTGAACTAACTCCCGCAGTTCCCAACATAACAGACCTCGCGGAAGTTGACTGATTGTGCGGTAAGATCTCGTGGTTTTTAGCCACGGGGTGAGTTTGGGGTGGACCATCAGCTGTGTGTTTCATATCAGTTGTCATGTCAGTTATCTCAAATACAGATTCATTAGCTCTCATATTTGTGCGAGTTTCATGTGACTTAAATGTTTTGGGGTATGGGAGGGAGATGGTGCGAGGGGCCGGGGAAGAAAGACCGGATATTTTTCTTACTTGTGTAATCGCGGGGTCTTCCTCGTTTGGGCTCGAAGTGCTAGTTGTCTCCGAAGATACTCCTCGTTCGGTCTTGCGCAGCTGAAGACGCGTTAACGGGTGGTGAACGATTCGCGATGATTGCTTTTCGCGGTTCATATTAGCCATACACTGGATGACAGCGGGCTGACAGTGGGTGCCTCGGGTGCCTCGTGAGCCTCCAGAGACTCACGAGACTCTGCACCGACTCCGCGCCGCTCCGCGGACAGAGGAGGCTTTTAAGTCCACACCCCTCTGTTTAGTGGTAGCAATAGAGGAAGGACAACACTTCTCCAACAGGGACTCCAGGAAAGCAGTGGGTCAGAGACTCACGAGACTCTGCACCGACTCTGCGCCGCTCCGCGGACAGAGGAGGCTTTTAAGTCCACACCCCTCTGTTTAGTGGTAGCAATAGAGGAAGGACAACACTTCTCCAACAGGGACTCCAGGAAAGCAGTGGGTCAGAGACTCACGAGACTCTGCACCGACTCCGCGCCGCTCCGCGGACAGAGGAGGCTTTTAAGTCCACACCCCTCTGTTTAGTGGTAGCAATAGAGGAAGGACAACACTTCTCCAACAGGGACTCCAGGAAAGCAGTGGGTCAGAGACTCACGAGACTCTGCACCGACTCCGCGCCGCTCCGCGGACAGAGGAGGCTTTTAAGTCCACACCCCTCTGTTTAGTGGTAGCAATAGAGGAAGGACAACACTTCTCCAACAGGGACTCCAGGAAAGCAGTGGGTCAGAGACTCACGAGACTCTGCACCGACTCCGCGCCGCTCCGCGGACAGAGGAGGCTTTTAAGTCCACACCCCTCTGTTTAGTGGTAGCAATAGAGGAAGGACAACACTTCTCCAACAGGGACTCCAGGAAAGCAGTGGGTCAGAGACTCACGAGACTCTACATATTTTCATGGGTGCCTTCCTGGATGGGACTCGCCGTCAAAATGCTGATGCCCCTCATCGTGTTTTTTCTCTTGATTTTCTGTGTGTGCCAGCTGGGTCTTCGCTGCTGCGCAGGCGCAGTCCCCAATGGAGCAATGATGATGGTGACAATGGGCAACGCTAGAGGAGTGGCACGAACGCAACAGGAGGTACACGTACAGACTGGTGAGAACTCTGAGCCAAAGTTCAGAATGGTGCCAATATACTATGATGGGGATATAGTAGATAGGTTATATCATACAACAATAAAAGAGCCCCTGGAACTAGAGTGGTACACAGAAGTATGGGTAGACCTGGAGGGAGATGGGGGATGTATATATATGGCCTGCATGCCAGACGAGTATGCTAGAAGGGGAGAAAGCATCCGGGGAGAATGTAGAGCGTGGATGCCAATAAAGGGGACACCAGCATGGGAAGAGGCAGTAATGGATGAAAAAGAACGCGAGCGGCTGGGGGAATTACGGTATTCGTTACTTAAGTAACGAAAGGGGGGAAATGTAGGGGAGGGCAGGTCGATAGGACCCCTCTCTAGCCTACATCTCCTACCCAGGTGAAGACTCACGACTCATCGGCAGCCCCCACGCCCCAGAGCCCGGGGGCGAGGTGGCTGTGGATCGACATGTGAGGCTGCACAACCACATATAAAACCTAACATAGGCAGCACAACTTGCACACATAGAAAGCTACAGCCTGACCCCTGCTTGACCGCATTCACAGGAGCCTGCACTCCCCCCCGGCCTCCACCTCATGGTAGAGCCGCTGAGAGCTTGTTCTCACGAGTAACCAGACATGAACAAACAACAAAATAAACACTGTATCGTTTTACCTTCCGCAGTACACCATTGTCCTAGTCGTGACCAAGCTCATTAGGAAGCAACCGAAACCAGCCCAATCCTGCATGCCCTGACCCTGTACCAAGCCCTCTAAGTTGGACTGTGTGGCGCCCCTCACCTCCACCCACCCCCGAGGCACCTTGTATTGTGTGGTAACCATTTTTGTGATACTTGTCGCATTGACTAACGTTTGCTGATATTGTGTAAAAGAGTGGCCATATGATATGTGATAGCTTTTTGACAGCCCCTGTACATAGTGTAATAATGAACCATTGAAATGTATGGAGGCCCACCAAGGGACTGGAGCCAGACTGTATCAGGGTATAATATGTGTTGCCCCCTTTTACTCACCAACCGATCTAACACTACCTCATGTTCATAAGACAACTGTTGTTATGAAATTGTGCCAAATGACAAAGTCACCCACCTTATATTCTCACTAATGTAAATATATGTGCACAACTCAGAAGTCCCCAAGTGTTGCCACCCGCCCCTTGCGATTGGTATGAAACACTTCCCGTGCAGAGAGACAGGCTCAGAGCTGCAAGGTTGTCTCCCCCCTCCTCCCTCCCAGGCTCGCCGGGGATAGCTGGTGTTCAAACAGCACAGCCTCGCCTCCCCTTCCAATCTTGCTGGACCCGCTTCAAGCATCCACCTCCCCCATGTCAAGAGGCCACCACAGCCTGACTCTATGAATTACGAGCTACCTGGTCCTAAATCCCACCATTTCCCGGGCATCGGTTACATGCCCCCCACGGCCCTCTGGTATCCCCGTTCACCCCAAGTTAATGGCCCTCGAAGGGGGGCGCCCACCCCTGTACCAACAGATCATAATACCATCCCTCACAGACAGGACGATCAAGTAACCCCTCCTGTGCCCCTGACCCCACACATGGACTCATGGGATTAACATGTTTGAACCTAAGGTGTCCTTACAATAGATGTATTGGGGCACTTCTTATTATATATCAATGTCCCTGTCTCATTCTCGATCTGAGGTCAGTGTATTGCAAGAGTTACAAGACAACTGAAATTGTATAGCATGATGAAGGAATGTGAATGTTTGGCCACAAGGGCAAAGTATCAGAATCACCACTTATCATCACTACAAGTCATGTCCGGCCCAGCACTCCACCCCAATGAGCACAGCTAACCCATCCACCCTGCGTGGCACCACACGGACGTCCGCCAATCCTGGAGAAGCAACTGTATACAATGTATACAACCTAGCCATCACCACCCAATCCCTAAGACTATGTGCCCCCTATAGCTTGTGTCATGCGTGATGTAGTTCTGTAATGAGTAGGACTGTCTTTGCTATTGTCAGACAGAGCGCTCTTGGAGTCTGCAGAGTCCTTTGCATGCCCTATATTGGTTTAGATAAAAACCCTTTTGATCTCACCCGCACTTGGTCTTGGTCTCATTCCCTCCTGGGGTGTATCCGTTATTGCCTCTCACTAAGGGAGTTGCGTTTTTGGGGGAGGCTTACATTCAGTATCACAGATGTCTGATCATATAAACCGAGTCGTTGCTGGAACACAGCTTTAAGAAGCTGGTCTGCTATATTAGATGTCCTGTCTGTAAGGGTCTGCACATTTTTGTGGGCATCAGCGCATGTCAGCTGAGCTGTACCTGCCATGGAACCCCAGGGTGAGAATATTTAGTGTTTCAAGATTGTAATGATAATTTCTGATGAGATTGGGGCCTACAGTTCATTGGACCTGGGATGGCGAGGGGGCACAATGCTGCAAGCGAGGACGTGGTAACCTGACAAGGCCATATAAGGGTCAGAAGAACAAAGCATTTTAAGACTTTTCTTCACATACAGATGTGACACCCAAACTCAACACTTAATGTACACTTCTGCCTCCAAAGAATTTAAAGACTTCCATGCAAATAATATATTGTCTTGTTTTGTCTGTCACAAATAGATAGAAACTTTCAGTCACAGCCACTGAGTATAATCCCTCTATCCCTAACAATGTCTAGTACTTTTTCTCAGCAACTAGTGTTTCCTCTCGTCTGTCACAGAAAGTTGACATACACAGCAAAACCAGTGGAAATGCACTACTGCCTCTAAAGAATTGTACGACATTTTCTACACAACACATATTTTGGCTTATCTGTAACTCAAAGATGTCCAGAAGTAAATGTTCAAAATTCCCAAAGAATTTAAGTGAATAACAACCTGTAACATCACACCTAGAGTATAGAAAAAACTATGGGTCAATCTTTGCCACTTTAGTGACAAACGTCTATGGATTTAAAGCGTCATACACAGAGAAATGGCTCTATAGTAACACCTGGTCCATCTTTCAACAATGCACTCTGAAAACACTTGCAGTGACTTTGGGAGTCTTTTCTCCACACAGGGTCTGTCGACGCCTGTGACCTAGCCATATCATCCAGAGATGTTTACACTTCAAATATCGACAAAGGCATGAGTCAGCAACCAGGGATCTCCCTTCTTTTCCAATCACTCCTCAGCTCATTAATACTGCAAGGCACCATTCCATGAGACTTCAAAACTACACATACCATGCCTTTACTAAAGGAGACCATATACAACCCAGGCAACCCTGAAAGGCATTGCCCAATCTCCATTGTGCTTCACAGCAAATATCCTACAGAATGTCTTCTACTAAATATACTTCTGGGTTCACACGGAGACCAGGGTTGAATCACAAAAGAGTTTCAGATCTACGAAAAGATCTGTAAAACAGATAAACATAATGCAGACAGAGACACACCCCAGGGTACCTATCCTTCTGGACAATACAGAGGCTTTCAGCACCACATGCCACATATTCCTCTGGAAAAAAGTCTAGTAGATATTGTATTGTATTATATTGTATTGCATTGTATTGGAGGGAACTTAACTATCCTTCCTTTTTTAACAGGATGGAAACTACTGACATGTCCCCTTCAAAACGAAATCCAACTAAGTAAAACAAAACGAATCATCTGTGATTCAAAAACATCCCACCACACTTGAATACCTTGCATAGAAGAAATTCAAACCTAAACTCATTAGCAAACATCAAGAACGTGGAGACCCTTGTGTACAACGTACACACCCTTGAACCGGAAGTTAAAGCTGTAGTCAGAAGCTGCTTCTTTCCCTTAAGATCCATTCAGTGAATCAGGCCATACCTTTCCTTCCCAGACAGTAGCATAGCATCCGATTCCCTGGTATTCTTAAAGTGGGATTATGCAAAAAGGCTTTACCAAATGACTTCCAGAATATCTACTAATTTACATAGAGGGCAAAATACAGCAGAAAATCATATTCCAATACTGGAAAGGTCAGACCACGTGGCATCACCCCTCCAGACACTACATTTGTTTCCAATCAAATACAGATTCCAATCCAAAATCCTTTGTATTGTGCATTTTGTCTTCCATTACAGGGGCTCATAATCAATTGAAAGGTTGTTCTTTCACAACGCACCTCTCAGAATGCTCTGGTGCAGATAAATTGCCATAGGAACAATCCTCACATTTCAACCGAAAATGCCAGGGAAGAGTGTCTTTTTTATTCCTGGAAACCAAATTATGGAACACAAAGTCAAGGTAGCTCTGAAGACCAGGTGGTCTTCCACTGTATAGAGAGTCACTCAAAACTTGCTGTTCTAAAGACCACATCAAATGATGTCACATGACTGAGGTAACACGCAGCTACTGACAACGGAATAAACGTAAAAGAGTTGTATTAAGCAAAAGAAAAAAACAAGACTATTGCGTGGACATTGTTTCAAAATGGCTGTAACAGAAAGGTTCTTGGGAAATGTAGTCCTTGAAAGCAGGATTAAATATGAAGGCCAGTAACAAGAAAGCCATACAGTCTAGATTTGTGTCCCTATCCCTTCTTCTGGGGATCATAAGACCATGCAGCCTCTCTACCTGGATTCAGGGCTTCCTCCCTTTTCCAAGTAGCCACAAAGTCTTCCCCTGCTTGGGGTTCTCCTTCCCTCCATTACTTACTTCCCTCTTCTGTGGCCAACAGGCTCACCCATCTGTTTCACATCACTCTCCTGGGAATCCTAGGAATCAAAATCACTCTCTCTTTCTCTTCACTGTAGCCTTCTTCCGAGTGTTCCCATCGCGGGAGCAAGGTACCACCTCTGGGGTTCAAGCATCTATCCTCTTCTGTTACATATCCCCTCTTTTGCAGATCAAGGCCAGTATATCTCTTACTAGTTCTCGCCCGTCTCCCTAAAGTCAGTCGTCTCTTTCTTATGGTCTCAAGGGACTTTCCTCTCCTTCACTGGAGCACATCCTGTTTATAGGATCCCAGGGCCTCACCACTTCCTCACTTGAGCACACCCATCTTCTGTGGTTCAGGGGTGCTCTTCTAACCTTACTGGAGCATACTCTCCAGCATTCGCAAAAAACTCCTCTCATCAACTCGCAGCTCAGAGAAACCTATGGATCCTAACCTCATTTTTAAAGCATTCGCCATCCTCCAATTGGCAGTGGCAAACTTCAAAATTGATTGGTTAATTAGATTTTTATTCCAAGCAAGGCGAGGGAAACCTTCAAAAGGTTTACCACAATTTTTTTATGTATATCCATTTGTTTGCCGTGTAGAGCTGCTGTTTTGCTACTGTTCTGCTCCTGCCTGGCCTCGTAGCTGTCCCTCTGCACAGACGTTTATTGTGTGGGTTTTTGGTGATGAAAGGCCATTACAAGGGACAGGAAAATCTTTATTAAGTTCCCACCTGTGCAAAATCATTTTTTTTGGTGAGGGGGAAGCACATATTTTTCTGTTTAAATGCATCAGCACGCACTGCTGCTTGGAGGGGGATTAGGATATGCCAAATTTTTCCCTAGATGATCAAACCTGTTGACAAAGTTGTCTCTCTGGATGTGAAAGTGTTTCTCCATAGAAAATCTTTTCCTGAATCCCTGACATCCCAGACCCCACTCTGGGTTTTGGATTTCTAAACCTCGTGCATCTTGGGAGATGCAGTCCTGAATACTCTGTTTCTTTGGGACTTGGAAGTTCGATGCGATGTTGGCACTGTGAATTTGTCACAACTAACATGGATACACACCTTCCAAAGACCAGATTCAATAGGGTTGGTACAATGCACACTAATGATATCTGAATTGGAACTCCAAGATCCACCTGAGCATAATATCAGAAACAAAAGCATATTTGAGGTTTGACCCATTCGGGTTAGTCTCCTTCACATATCAGTGACTCACCTGCATAAAATGCTTTAAAGAAGAATGTCAGTGAATCCTGACTGAGTTGGGTTAGTCTTGCCAATGTGTGCTCTATAATGGGCAGAAGACATCACCACCACCCCCTAGGATGCAGGAGCAGACCATGCCTACGACAAAGAGAGGCTGCTGCACACCCTTTGGTCTAAGCCACACAATCTTTACATCGCACAGGAACTGATGCCACCAAGGAAATTAAATTGCAACATTACTGATCATACACCTGCTGAAGAAACTCCTAATGGGTCTGTCTGGCCCATTAACCAGAGACACAGAACTCTTTAAAATACTCCTGAATCACCAGCACCCAGGAATTATCACAAAACCAAAGCCAAGCACAAAAGGAACCCACTCTCCAGATACCTTTCAACGGTTAAACACTTTCCCATGCAGGCCGGCTCACTGACAAATTCATTCTGGGGCAATCTAGCCCTTCAAACCCAGACACAGGACCCATCCCAAATGAACAAGACTCATTAATCATCATAAAAGCAAAACAAAACACAGACAAAGGGCTTAATTACAACTCTGCCGGTCCGGTTACAAAGGTGCCAGTAGGATTACCGGCACCGTTGTTACCGGAGCAGCAGAGTACAAGTTTGCAGGCCGGGTGCCTTTCCGCCCTCCAGGTCTAACCTGGTGGGTGGAAAGGCATCCGCTTGCAGACTTTGACGGTAGAACTTGCACATTATGAATGGTGCCGGTGCTACCCTCTTCCCCATTCCCATTGAGTCCTATGGAACTGAAATGGGGATGGGGAGAACCTTTTTCTGTAATGCCCTGGTGATTCCTAATTGCCAGGCGCCGGAGAAAATACACAACTCTGGCAGCAGCCTGCCGTTTTTACTGGCACGGCTACCGCCGGATTTATAATGAGGCCAGAATCTTTTTATGCTGACAGATGCTAACAGTGTTGGACCTTCTGCCTCCACTCCCAGCAAACCTACTCACCTTTCCAATCTCTTACTAAGTTACACCAATAACAGTGCCTGCATCTAATCTATACTGGACTCTCCTCACAGGATAAACAGAAACCTATATGTCACCTGAACGAACCAGCTTAAAACATGCTGACATGTAGAACTCTGGTACCTCCAGCCTCCACCCATCAATATCGTTTTGCAACTGTCTATTCCTCCACTCCCACCACCTCCCTCTACTCATCTTCCCTTCCAGAAACTTGTGCCAAGAGGACACCAAATGGCAGGCTGAGTGCTGGAGTGGCTGTGGCAAGGAGAGCAGCCGGGGAGGCCACATGGCACGGTGGATATTGGAGGACGAGCAGGAGGTCGGAAAACTGCCTGTCATCAAGATAGTGGCATTGTCTTCCAAAGACTCATGGCAAGATACATTTGCATTACAATGTATCACATACTGCCAACAAGCCCCCTGTATTCAATAGGCTTCAATGGGAGCATATGCAGGAAAATCAGCCCCTTCTTCCAAATTTTTTTTTATTTCCATTGCCTTCAATGTGGTCAACCACCAAAAAGACAGACCTTAGCTTATATGGAGATTTAATAGGTTGAGATAAATTCAACAACCATCTGTTGCAACGTTCATGCATTTCCTTAGGACTTTTAGCTACAATTATGCCCTGCAAACCTCCTCCTATTTATTTTATAACCTCACTGTTCAGTATGAAAATGAATCATCATTTCCTGGCATCCTATAAATGTACAGGTTCATGTTTAATGTAATTATTATTTGTAGAGCGCTGAGGTGAGAGGCCTGGGGGCATAGGAGCGCTACGTGCTGAAGTGTTGAGCTGAATAGATCATAAAGTTGGTAAGAAAATTACAGATCCAGGTCACCTCGTTCCAGTGGCTATTTCACTGCATTTTCCTTGGCACTTTGTTTTATAGGGGCAAGCCCTGCATAGCCCCTTTCTTGTATTTTGTATATTTATTCTGGCTTTGCTGAATGCCAACTTACCTGGCAAGTAACTGAGTACTCCACAATGCCAGCAAAATCCTTGTCTTGGGATCCCTCTCATCACTGGCTCTGCAACTAACTGCTGTGATGAAGTGATGATTCTGAACCCAGTGTGGGGCATACAAGGAACTCTATGAGCTGGTGCACCTGGCCCACCTTGGATTCAGGCCAAAGTTACTCAAATATGGGGGGCACCAAGCCACCATCACAGTCCATTTCTCCTTACCAAGGTTTGATCAGGCCTGTTCCTCAGCTCTATATAGAGTTAATGATATTAACCCGAGGGCAGTTTATGAAGAAGTGCAGGCCTAGCCCTAACAGACGCAAAACCCTACAGTCACAGAATGAAGAAAATCTTACTGGATATCTTGACTCACTGGCAGCCAATACACCAGCATGCACCCTTGCCATCAGCCTGCCATGCACAGTGAGATGATGCAATAATTGCAAAGGCTGTCTGCAATTACGTTTTAGTTGGGAGGCACTAGTCACAGAAATGTAACAGCCAATCCCAAACAGCATTTGTACAACTATTTACTTTGGATTCTTTGAAGGATGAGTATAACTAGCCCCCTCTACCCACACAGTGGAACAGGAAACAAACTGTTTTGTAACAAAATTTGTATTCAAAACGGAACATTGCAACATTTTCAGATATAGTCAAACCTCTCAACAAAAGATGGGGTTGCCTGAATTACCGTTGACAAACTCAGGCTTTCAAAAATACACAAAAATAAGCTGTAACAATTATATAAGGTATTTTGAAAGGTGTTTGCATTAACTGCGCTGATCATTCAATGGCAAGTTAATCTTAACGCATGTCAAAACGAAAAGAATATGCACATAATTCACCCTTTTTTAATTGATATTTTATGATCAAAAGGCCTTAGTTGATATGGTTCATCTTAAAGTACAGGACAAGTGAATTGTTTCACTTTAAATTACATCAGGGAAACTAGAACCTGATCAAGACCATGGGTGTCTTAGAATTCATTCCTCACACAATACTCTCCCCTAGCTCTCTAAACAATATGAAAAGAGATGCTTGTTTGGGGCATTCATACAACAAAGATTTCTTACAGGGTTTAAGGCCTTGTAATCACACTGGATTCTGCAGAGTGGAAAACGTACAGAGATCATAAATGCTGCTATAACATTAGTTTGGCTATAGTCACTTAAATTAAGTTATCATTTTTATTTACAGAGCAAAGTACCCAATGAATTATAATTCATTTCAAAATGGATGTGCCATTTAATTATACTCAGAAAATATCAATGTACCTACTTTTACAAAGGCTGTCATTGAAAACAGGATAAGGAGGAACAGAGCAAGCGGATGGGTCGATGGAGACCGCTCTGGTAAGTTTCCCTCTTTCTTGGTAGGATTGGCTCTTTCCCCATAGGAATGTGACTCAGCAGGATGCTGGATACATTGGAAACCAGGATTTAAAATCCACTTACATTCTTTTTTATCTGGATCTCGGTTCTAGATTTCCCACAGTTTTGTATCAATCTGTCTTAAGTGTCTACATTAAAGGATTCTGCTTCTCCAAATGCAGGTGATTTAGTCTGCTCTCTCTCTCTCACTATTTCCTTCTGTATGTATGACTCCTTGTCTGACTATATCCCCTATTAGGCTAAGCCTTAAATAGACTGCTAAGATCTCCACATTATGTGGTCCCAGGTGAGGCACAATCATATTGGCTCAGCACCTCTTAAAACTTAATTCATGTTCACCCAACTGCCATTACTAACCCCTTTTAGGGCAGTACTCACAAACCCCACCTAAAATATCCTTATTGCCTATGGGTATATGCATTGATGTGACAGGTATATTTACTTTCAAGACTATGGGGCTCATTTCGACTTTGGAGGCAGCCATGCCCCTAATAAGGGCATGGCTGCCTCCAAAGTCGGGTCCGGGTCCCTGTCCCTTGAATGAGGAATTACTGGGCTATTCCAACCTTGGAGGACCCGGTAATTCCTCATTCAATTTACCCATCCCCATTCCCATTTGAGCCCCCATAGGGCTCAATGGGAATGGGGAGGGTGCAAACAACTGGCCCGTTAATAATGGGCCCGTTGTTAGCTCCCTGGTCCCCTCGCGGGACCCGCAAAGGACGTCTGGTCTGACCAGACATCCAGAGCGGGTCCCACAAGGGGACCTCGTAATAGGGCGGAATGGGTTTAACGGCTGCGGCACCTTTACCGGCGCCGTTAAATCCATTCCGCCAGCCTCCTAATGAGGTTATGATTTATTTTCAACCTCGGGAATTGGTGATGTACATTTATCCCCTCCCCATGAAAATGCACACTTTGTGACATGCCACATTCTTACATTTTCTAGAAGACTTGTATTCTTCAATAAAGGGATTTACATAGTTTTTGCATTTTGCTAAATGGGGACATTTTATTTTTGAGCCATCTTGTTTAAGTTGAAACAATTTGGGAAATTCCTAGTCCCAGGAAAGTGAAAATATTATTTTTTAAACATTGTTATTAAGATGTGTGGTTTGCTACAAACCTTTATCTATAAGATCCGATTCATAGTAACTTGTTGCATTGTAACACAATGGTTCTTATCTCATTTATGTCGACACCTTGGTAAAATGTATAAGAACCCATGAAGATCAGTGAAACATACTTTTAAAAAAAATTGAATCAGCCCAAAAGTTAGTGTAAGATTTTCTCCTACTAGGATCTTTGACCACCAATTGTTTACTGATTAAGTCGTCATTTCTCCAAGGCACCCTCCCATGTGTCTGGATCTTAACCTGGTCAGGCCAGTGCAAGCAGGATGATGTGCTTCAATGTTTTTGCCGTCCCTTCGATATTGCAAAATCTGCAATTAGGATTTTCATCCAGCTTTTTGTGGGCCATCACGATTTCCTTCATGGGGAACATGTTCATGCAAAATCTTAAGAATTGCTCTAGGTATTGCTTGCTCAGGAATTTGACTAGTTATTTCGGGAGGGAGTTGGAAGCCCTAGTTTCACTATTCAGGCTTGTGTGTAAATGACTCCAATCAAGCAATCCCACTAAGTCAGTGCCTTGTCTGGGATGCCCAAGGGAAGCCCTCATTTATGTATTTTTATGGCAAGTTATAATCTGGATGATGAACCCTTGTATACCACCCCTCTCTTAGAATCCCCCTTGACCCCACTGAGCTAAGAGGTAGGCTTGTTTTGCAAATTTAAAAGGTTTATTTGAAAAATTAAACAATATATATATATATATATCACACTTCTATAAATAAATTGATAATGGATAGTATATATTGAATATGAGCAGTAATCAGCAAGAGGTAATCCTACAGTAGCACAGTTCTTGGTTACTTATGAATAGGAACAGAAGAATAAGGTGGGAAAGAATGCTTTATATGGTTCAAGGAAACGCAATGATGAATGAAATGCAGTACAGAAAATAACATGATATGGCTTCAACAAAAGACAATGTAATCATTTTTCCTTGACAATTCACTCCCCCCCTTTATGCAATATAAGGAGATGGAAAGAAGACACACAGTTCTCAGGAATGCAATCAAACACAATACGAAATTCAGTTCCCCCCCAGCAAGCTTAGAGGAAAACAAGTAGAAGTTTGAAACACAGGCCCAAAATGCTTTGAATGTGATGACAATGAAGTGAGAAATGTGCTAAAAATGCTTTTAATTCCCTCTAGAGGTTCAGGGTGGGTGATATCTAGTTTATATTAGTTCAGGCTCACTTTAGCAATGCTCTATGAGTAACTAGCAGGTTAAAACGAATTTTAGCAAAGGAAAGTAAGGAGCTGCTGATTTTTACACGTGGCTGAAATTGTGCAAAATGTCAAATCGCGGCAAATTTAATTGCGTGCGTCGAGCGTAATTACAGAGGCCCTATAAGGAGTAGCAAGTCGGTTCTAGGTTCTTTGGAAAGCCTAGAATCTTAGCTTTAAGATACAAGTTAAATTCCGCTTACGGTTCCGGAGATACGGACGATTTTGTGAAGGTAGTTTTTCGGATTTTAAATTTAAAAGTTCAAAATGCCAGGTGACAGTTTTCAGCTTTAAAAAGGACAGAATGACACACACGATTCCTATGAGGTAGTTCTAAATAGGTTATAATAGTTTTTTAATTAGATTATTTTACACTAAGAGATTGGTTTGGCACAGTCCTAGAGTACTCACACTATCTTTTGGACAGGAATGGGCCTCGTCACGGATCGGGTCAGGATTGGCTGGACTTCTGCTAGCGGTTCTTCACAGTGGTCTGGTCTCTGGTTCTGCTCTCAGCACTCCACAGTTCTGGTCTCTCTGGATCTCTGGTCTCTCTGGATCTCTGGTCTCTGGAGGTTGATGGATTTGAAGTCTGGAGTCTCCCGGCAAAGCGTCCCACAAGAAAGTGGAAAGTGAATGTCCCTACCTGGGTTTCAATGTTCCTTTTATGTGTTTTGAAAATGGGTGTGTGCCTGGGCCTAGCTAAGCCTGCCCCTCTCACTTATCATTGGCCAAGCTTTCCTCTCTCCCTTGATTGGGGGAAGGAAATGGATTTTCATCATGATGAGGTCTGTTTATGGGTCAGAGGATCCTCCCCTGGTCAATTTGCCCACAAATCTATATTTGATTCAAATACATATTTCCCAGATACACAAGTGGTTGACATTACATGTACATATTACAGATGAATTAAGACAGGTCTCTGTTCAAGCCCCATGTTTCTGCGAGCTGGGATTCAGAAATGACAACATTTTGCGCTTTTTGGTCGGTTTATCAATATCAGAAATTTACCAAAAATTACACAAATGTGCGCAAGGAATATGGACATCAATTGATGAAGTGTCAGATTTTTAACATGCAGACATTTGGAGTAAGACCCTATTTTCCACTAGCAACCCCCCAGAATACACCACAGGGACCTAACACCTCTTAAAATGTGCACGGAAAAATCCCAAGAATAATGATATTATTTATATAATTTTGACCAGTCCGCACTATGAGTTATCTATCTTTTTAAAATTATGCCCTGGTCAAAAAGGGGTGTGACTTCCCACATCACATGGTGCAATAACTGGTTTATCCACTTCCCCCAAGCTCAGCTGGCTCTCACAGGCACTGCCCCTCCCAGTTTCTCCCAAGAGGAAGCCATTTTACAACCCCCCCCAATATAACATTTGCCTGAGTCCAGGACAGGGCTTTGTTTAGTTTCCTGTAGTCCCCAGGTACCACTCCCCTAATTCAATCAGAGAGGTGTCACCTCCTTTTGGTGGGGGCAGCAGGATGCAGCCAGGCCTGGGAAGAGTTGTTGAGCCAGTTCAACTCCTGTTGGGGGTTGTTGTCAGGCAGAATTCAGCTAAATGTCACTTTAGTTCCCAGTTTTCTACATTCAAATCCAACTTACAATTTTCGCACATGCAGCTAGAATGCTGATTCTAAGTTCAAAACTATGACATTTAACAGTTGCAACCTATGTTACACTCAAAAGTAGGTCACTCATTTATTCTAAACATTTCGATTTTAGTAGCTTTACCCCCAAATTCACTTAAGCTGCTGACATCCCCAGCTATTTTTTTATATATACATTAAATAATTACTTCCTTCAAGTCATTTCAGAATATAGTTTTACATTGTATCCACCTCTTAGCAAGTCTTTCCTTGACCTTGTTTGGTTTCATCTGTTCAGTTTTACACAAAAGTCAGGTGGTTTTAAAACGCCGGCTTTCAGATAGTGGTGAGCACCGGCATTGCATCCATTTTTGACATTAAGAAAATTAATTCCCCACAGTTCTGGGATGCGTTTGGCAATCAGCATTGCCATTCCCAATGGTTTCAGGCTACTGTGTGTGTAGCCCCATGGTGGTTTTAGGCAGTGCCCTCCTGTGCTCACAACATAGGCAAAAATGGGTGGCAGCCTATTCTTCATGTTTTCCCTGTGCACTCTCTGGGGAGTTCTGGCCATCATGATGTTTTCAATGCCAGTACTGCGCAGTTTTATGGTAGGGCTTGGCTGCATGGGTAAAAACATCCCAGAAGCCCACCCTCTTGCGATGGCCATTCTGATCTTTCACTGATGGAACTCGTAAGATCTGGGATGTTCGCCTCATCTTCTTCCAATTCCGTAGATGGCACAGTTCAGCATCTTTTCCTCCACCCAGTTTGATCGATCGGTTCTCCAGCCGGTCCTGATGGGAATATTGGGCGGTAACCCAGGCCCCTCGGATCTTTGCTCCCGGTCCCCGGTCGTCCTCCTTGGCCAGTCTCCAGGTTTTCTTTCTCCTAGGACGACAAAGCAAAAGCGGCAATACCTATTCATAGACATTTTTCCACCACTATTGATATAGTGGGGCGACATATACATTTAATAAATCACGAGAATAGATCATGGCATTCTAATTTTGAAAAACAAGATATCATCATGAAACATTATTTTTTTTTCCAATCATAATATTTTAGAGACTATATGTGGGATATTTTAGGATGGGAACTGAATTAATCTGGAGCGGTCCCCTCTGGTATTGCAGAGGACTCCTCTAGTTGCTGCAGAGTGTGCCTGGGATGGCAACACTTTAGCTGATTTATATGTACCCACTTGTCTTCCCCTTCCACCAGACTACCTTTGGGGATGCGGATCTTATATGCTACAGGGGAGATCCTGTCTATAATTTCAAACGGTCCCTTCCATGTAGGCAAAAAATTTTGCTGTTTGGCCTGGTTTCTTTGGAAATTGTATAGATAGACCCGGTCCCCCACCTCGTATACTTTCCTGGTGGTTGTCAGGTCGTAGTGGGTCTTCATGCTATCAGCTGATCTTTCTAGATTCCGCTGAGCATAGGCAAAAGCATGTTGAAGGTGTTTCCTTAAATTCTCCACATACTCATGAGTTGTGGAGGTATTTATCAGCGTCTGCTCTTGGGTCCTGTAAATGCTGGGAAAGCACCATCGTGCGTCTGGTCATCAACTCAAATGGTGACATTTTAGTAGCAGATGAAGGGGTAGATCTGATGGCCATTAGGACCAGAGGTAATCGGATATCCCAACTTGGCCCAGAATCTGCCACACACTTTTTTAAGATGCTCACAATGGTTTGGTTGTATCTCTCTACTGCTCCAGAAGAAGCTGGCCTGTAAGCAATGTGTAGCTTCCCTTTAACCACCAGTATCTCCCACATCTTTGTCATTACCTCGCTAGTGAAATGGCTACCTCTGTCTGACTCAATCCTTTGAGGTAGACCAAAACAGGAAAAGATGTGGTTAATCATCAGGGCAGCTGCTGTTTCTGCCTTGCAATTTGGGGCCGGGAGACATTCCACCCACTTGGTAAACAAGCATGTGACGGTCAACATGCACTTGTTTCCTCTAGACGAGCGAATTACAGGGCCTACGAAGTCGATTTGCAAATCTGACCATGGCAGTGTCATCCCCCTCTTTTGGAGAGGTGCCCGGTGTGTGAGGGATGTTGGCTGAAATTGTGCACACACAAGACACCCCTTCAAGTATTGGTCGAGGTCCTGCCCCATGTGTGGCCAGTATGCAACCTCTCTTAAGATTTCCAGTGTTGTGTGAAACCCCCTATGACCGGCGGTGGCTGCATCATGGGCGTGACTTAACATCAGGCTTCGGAATGAGGTAGAGACCACCCACTGATCATGGCCAGCTTGGGATTTCCTTACCAACAAACCGTCTTGGATTCGGAACCTTTTTGGACATTTCATGAACACTCTTAGGTCCTCTTTCCCAATGTAATCAGTATCGGTCAGGGGAAAGTTCTCAGGGTCCCCAATGTGTTGGTAAAACTTACCAATTATTGGATCCCCCTTTTGAGCTGTAATTAATTCAGCATCAGGGTTCTCCTTACTCCATTGTGCAGTTGAAAGATCATTGTGAGCATTTCTCTGGGACCTAGTGATAGCAGTGACCTGTATTTCCCCCAACAGGGACTCAATCTCGATTAGATCCCCTTGGATAGCCCCGGTTTTGGCCAGCTGATCAGCTTAGTCATTTCCAGTTTTGTCTGGTCCCTCTACTTTGGAATGACCCTTGATCTTTTTCCAGTAAATTGTCATCTCATTCAAGGTGACCAGATCATCAATGTTTTGGATTAACTTCCCATGTTTCAGGGGTTTGTTATTAGCACATAACATGCCTCTGGTTTTCCAATTAACCAGGTGCTCCACGACCCCGTTCCGTACATAATCCGAATCTGTGATTATGACCAGTTCGTGGAGTTGATGTTGGACAGCAGTGAGGATGGCCTGATGCACAGCCATCAACTCTGCCACCTGACTACTTTGGGGACCAATTTTGTATCCAGCGGAGGGTTCTGGAAACTCCTTCACCCATGCATTCCCTACGCCGGCCACAAGTTCTTCCATCCACATAGACAGTGGGCATCCCTCACACTTGTCTTCTTCAAAGACTTTGTGTGGGGAATTAAGGTATGCTTCTATGTTGTCCTTGATTTTTAGACTTTCGTCCTCGAGACAGTTTTCTCTGGAACAATCATGCGAGTCAGCCAGAACTTTGCGAGGGGACTCTTCTTGTTTTGGCCATATCTGACCTCCACAGGAAAGCCTTGCATTGACAGAATCCAGGAAGTAATTCGGGAATTACTCACATTTCCGGCCCGGATTCTGTCACTTTGGAGATATTGCAGAGGCTGGTGTGGAGTCTTCTCTATGATGTGTTCCCCCTGGATAAATGGGCGGTAATTCTTCAATGCCCACACCGTTGCCAGGAGTGCCTTCTCACAATCGTTGAATTTTTCCTCCACAGAGGATAAAGTTTTGCTCGCATAGGAGATTACTTTATTGACCTTGTCATGCTTTTGGTATAATACTGCCGTCAAGCACGTATTAGAGAACCCCGTCTCCAGGAAGAACTCCTTGTTTCTGACAGGCTAAGCTAGGCAAGGCGCTTGTGAGAGGCTTCTCTTGAGTTGTTTTACTGCCTCGGATTGTTCTGGACCCCATTCCCACTTGACCCCCCCCTTCAAGAGATGAGCCAGGGGTCTAGTGATCTCTGCGTAGCCCTCAATGAACTTTCTGCTGTAATTAGTCAGTCCAAGGAGGCTCCTTAGTTCCCGCAGAGTTGTGGGATCCTTCAGTTTCTGGAGTGCTTCCACTTTCTTTTCCTGGGGACAGAGACCCTGAGGAGTAATCTCATGCCTTAGGAAATTAACACGAGTTCTACACCACTGTGCTTTCTGAAAGGAAAGTTTTGCTCCGGCGGCCCTCAACTGTGTCAGAACATAACGGATCTCCGCTATGTGTTCCTCCACAGATGAACTTTTGATGAGGACATCATCTACATAAGCCAGGTTACCCCTCGCAGCCAGGCCGGGCATGGCCTTATGTAGGAAAATGTTGAATTCATTGCCAGAGTTGAGGTATCCGAAGGGAGTCCGGGTCCATGTGTACTGCTGGCCCCCAAAGGTAAAAGCCAGTTTGTATTGGTCCTCCCTACTTACAGGCACGGTCCAGTATCCATTGGTCAGGTCTATTGCTGTAAATACCTGTGACCCCTGAATATGGGCCAGCCCTTGGTCAATGTAGGGCAGAGACCATCGGGAAGTATGGACCCGTTTGTTGAGCTCCCTAAGGTCGGCTTAGAGTCTCCACTGGCCGTTTGGCTTCAATATTCCCAGAACCGGATTATTGAAGGTGCTGTGTACTGGACGGATTATTCCCGGGGACTCAAGGTTCTTAATTATTTCAGTAAGGGACTCACTCCATGGATGCGAGAGGCAAACGATATTGCTTCACAAACACTGGAGTCATTCCATGGTCAGTGGGAATTGTTGTGGTGTGGATGTCGGTGCGACCACAGTCATATGAGTCTACCGCAAAGAGATCTTGTAAATCCAAGAAAACTTGTTTCAACTTTTGCTTCTGTTCCAGAGTCACACAGACATCAGCTAGGTTGACTCTCTCTTCCACCATCTGCCTGAAGGCTGGAAAGACTTCTGGTTTTGCTATCTCAGCGGCCTCCTCCAGCTGGGTGGAGAAGTCCCTGGTCAGAGTGCTGATTTGGACTGGAGGCTTCAAGTGGGAAAGGCAGCCCTCATGGACCTTGAAAATCACCTCATCCCTCCTGAAGTCACAAGTCACATCTCCCTTACCGTAAGGGCAAGAAGTGTACACCAGGAAGTTCCCCCCATGCCGGGTGAAAATCCTGTCTGGTGTTGTATTGTCCTCACTGTCACTGTCAAAACAGTCCTTGGGGATTGGTCCTAACAGTTCATTTCCTAAATCAATGGAGAAATGTTGGTCATCAACCGCCATTCCAATAATGGTGCCTGCAGCTAGAGTAATACTCTTTAAGTTGCTGTTATCCACCTCTATTGGAATGGTGTCATGTTCTATGTTGACTAATGGTGTTGGGTTTACCCCCAACCCTTGCTGTTGGAGAGAAGCATTTAGATGTATGCAAGCATCAGGGTTTTTCAATTTTTGTCCTCTTTTAACTTTCACTTCCAGGGAGAATTGTCGGGTCCTTTCTGGGATGGTGACTTCCTCTTTAAGCTGAATTTCAACTGCATAAGGCAGCAGTTGAGCTGACCTAAATGCTTTTTCTGGATCATCAAAGCCCATGGGATTATCCGCTAATCAGGACCAGGCTTTGAAGTTTATTAGGTCCAAACTAATGGCAAAGCGATTGAGAATGTCACTGCCTAAGTAAAAGGCGGCAGTGACGTCTCGCACGACCCAACAATTATGGACTATGCTCTTTTTGCCAATGGAGATTTTGACCATACACCTGCTTGGCAGGAGATGTTTGGAATTGGGTGCTTCCAGGTCCATCTCCCATTTATCTATCAGTTTGAATGTGGGAATGGCTGAATCTTTTGGGAGTTGGCGGAACATGGCTTCGCTGATGAAGCTCTTACCGTGGTTCACACACACTCGGGTGAGAACAGAGTCCTTCCCATCATTTAACTGAACAGGGATGAACAACTGCTCTCCAATTTGCTGAATATCAGCCAGGCTCTGAGCTGATTTCACATCTTTCTGGACTATAGGAGTGGGAGTGTCTGATTGTGGATTGGTAAAGAATTTCAGAGTGTTTCCTTCCAGTGTGGAATACCACCTTAAACTGGAAGGAAGGTTGATTTTCAGAAATAGAGAGGACCCCCCATCACCAGTCTGTTGTCCTACTGCTATTACTGTCATGTCTGGAATCTGGTTGTTCTGGAAGTGAAATTCTACTTGGTCAGATTTTTGTTCAACCATGTGGCAGGTGCCATTTAAACTAACATGGTTGACACTGTGTTTTAATTTGATTGGTCGGCTAGTCTGGGTCCAGAGGACCTTGTTTACACAATCTATTAGGGGTGACAACCTTCTCAAGAGGTCATTTCCTAGTAAACAAGGGGTGCCCTCTGGAGTCACTACTATGACCGGGTGTTTCACCTTGTGTCGCCCAATTTTGATGTCCAAATCTGCAGTCCCCTCGACAGGAATTTCCTTCCCGTCAAAGTTCTGCAGTTGTCCAGGAAGAGAGGTGAGAGGAATACGGTAATTCTCCCCCTTCCTGCATTTAGTTCATCAAAGGCCCTTTTGGACAGAAGGGTAGCTTGGGATCCAGTGTCCACCAGTGCCAAAATTGTACCCTGCCCCTGTACTTGTACCGGGGCATAGTATCTTCCCTCCTTCTCCTCAAGGGGGCACAGATAATGCACATTTTTGGACAACTGGTGGGCTAATTTTCTGGTTTTGGACATTGCTAGCGAAGAGATTTGGGCAGAATTATGTGGAGAGCCTGGGGAATCTGAAAGAAAAAGTTGGCAACTGGAAATGGTTTCGGGTTCTGGGCCGCCCCCCCCTTTTTGGAGGCAGTCATCAGGATGGGTTTGACCCATGGGATTTTGGTATTGTTGGTTCAGGGATAGAATGATGGGCGGCGACAGTTCAATCCCCACATCTACCCAGTCTATTGATTTGGTTTTAGGTTCCCCTTGTTCCGGTTCTGGGCCGCCCGTGCCTTTTTGGAGACAGTCACCAGGATGGGTTTGAACCAGGGGCTTTGGTATTGTTGGTTCTGGGATAGGATGATGGGCGGCGACAGCTCAATCCCCACATCTACCCAGTCTGGATTGGAACCTCTTGGGACCCATTTTTCCTTGGGAGGAGTTCCCCCATCTCTGAAGGAGAAGACCCTTTTCCCAGGATCTTCTGAGGATCCCTCTCCCTCAAATTGGAAGACCTGTACCTCCTCCACAAAGTGGGTCTGTTTGGGTCCTTTGTTTCTCCTACCCCCCCTCTGCTCCTTGGGAGGCAGGCTTTCAGGGGTAGGAGATTTTGTTTCCGGTTGCTGGTATTCCAGGGGCTGTTTACAAGTTGGGAAGGAAGCTTCCTCCAAGGCTTTACACCCCTCTTCCCCTTGTGCCTCCTCCCTGGGAACTGGTGGGTTATCGGGGTGCTGCCCCCGTCATTGTTCTGGAGCACCAGGCCCAGAGTTTGGGGCATTCTGCGGTGGCATGCTCATCTGAGGGTTCTGTTGAGCCCTCAGTATGTGACCCAGATCCCGTGCCACATTTTGTACCTGGCGCTCAAGTTGTGAAACCCGCTCAGGCTGATACGGGGCTCTATTTTCTCCCCTGGGCTGATCCTGGGAATGGTAGCTATCCCTTCTCTGGTAATACGCCGGATCAGGAAGATTTTGGTACCCCTCCACCCTTGGCCTCCCCTCTCCCGGATTAGGTTGCCTGGGCTCAGGGAATTGGGGAAAGAAGGATGGATGGTTTTGGGGCTGGAAATCGGGTGGATACCTGGGAAAAAAGTTCTGCCCAGGATTTGGTGAATTTCTGCCCTCCTGGGGGAAGTTAGGAGGGAAATTCCCTGGGTCAGGTGCTTGGCTGGATCCCCCCCCCTTGGGCTGGAGGAGTCCATAACCCAGGATGGGTTGGTTTCCCTTGCAGCGGGGACTTACATAATCAGGGGAGCGGGGGACCCCATTTGTGGGACTACCTCCTCGACTCCCTGTCTGTGACTTATTTGATGCAGGCAGGTTTTTAGGCCCCCCCATCTCCAAATCTAAAATGGGGGCAGCCTTTACCTCCGCTACCTTGGCAGCAGTAGGGGTGCTGTTGGTTTTGGGGTTTTTCTGCACATTACTTTTATTTTCTATGGGCTTCTGCAGCTCATAGATCCGGGTAGCCTGTTCAATGACCCAGTCTAGTGACCTGTTCTCGTGAAAATCTCTCACTAGCTGGGTCATGATGTATTTGGGCAAGGCATGGAAAAAAGTATTGACAAATTCTCTGCTGTCCGTGCGCACCCTTCTGGTGGTCTGCGCAAAGGCAAGCTTCAATTCTTGCACAAATTCTTGTGGGGCCTGATCCTCCCCACATTGCAAATTGTAGGCTGCCTTGCGAGCCTCTTGAGGATTTCTATGAACAGAAAAATGTTTCAAGATGGCCGCCCTACAGGCGGACCATCTTGAATGGTTTTGGTCCTCCAGCCCTGCACAGAAACAGGAGTATTCCGGGGAGAATGTCCATTTGACGTACTGGATGCAGCTACTGCTGTCCTTCAAATGGAAAGTCTCCATCATTTGCTCATAGAGCTCCAAGTGTTCCCAAACAGAATACTTGGCGTTCTTATGATAAGGCGTGATGACACTCCTTATTGCCTTTATTTGTTTCAATGGGTCCTTAAGCAAGGCCCTTTTTGCCTTATTGGCCTTTTTGGTTCGGGTAACCCTGGTCCATTCATCCTCCGACTCAGAAGCACTGCTCCCAGAGGTGCCCGTCTGATCTTCCAGGTTTTCCCGGATTCTGCGAGCCTGGGAATGGCTGGCAGAATGTGGGAACCTGGTCTCCTGTGTCCTGTGACTGTCAGAGGAGTCTTCAGATCCCTACTTGCTGCCAGGATTTGATGGGAACCCCCCACTGACCTAACTGGGCAGAGGTTTTCAGGATGCCCTTAGTGGACCTACTCTCCTGGGGTTCCCCACTGAATTGCACTGTGCTTGGGTGCCAATACCTGGATGCCTGACCCTCCATTCCTGGGTGGTACTGGCCTATGAGCACCATACTTTTAGCTGGATAGTAATCTGCCATCCCTGTGGCCCTGTGCTCATGTGCGCCAGGGAACATGGGGGTGGCAGAGTCCAGGGACTGGTAGAGATGAAGGCCTCTGGTACTAGGGTTCCTGAGGTTATGCTCAGGCATTTCCCTTTCCCAGCGAACTTCATCTCTATCAGCCCCTGCTCCTTTTTGCAATGCAAGAGCCTGGGCTTTCAGCTCCTCAACCAAGGCCTTACTCAACTCTATCAATCTCTCCTGCATGGCTACCTGTTGCTGGAGCCTATCATTGTGCTGGCATAGAGCCTCATTCTCTCTCTGTGCCTCCTGATTGGTCCTGGCGTACTGGGCCAGTCTCGGCTGCAGGAGGGTTACCTCCTGAGTCCCATCCCTACTGGCCTGCTCCTTTCTTGCCAGAGCATCTTCCACCCTCCTGGTGTGCTCTAGCAATTCGTGATGCTCTTTTTGGAGGTCACCCAGCCCCTGGAGGGCCAGGTGATTTTCTTCAATTTTTTCTTTTAATTGGCAGACTTCCTGGCCTAAGGTGTCCCTTTCCTGACTAAGAGCCTGCATCTGTGCCGCCAGGTCGTCCCTTTCTGGCGCTCTTCCTGAAATTCTGTCTGGGTGTCCAGGACTTTCAGAATCAGTTTATTGCTCTCCTCTTTTTCTCTATCCAATTGGCTTTGCAGGGTGGCTACCTGCTTTGTGCATGCCCTATTGAAATCTGTCTGTTGCTCCAGCTTTTTCTGGCACTGCAGTAAGGAGTCCAAACTGTCTTGGTACTCTTTCTGCAAAGCCAGGATTCTGCAGCCTCTGCTCAGAAGAGTCCAGGTCAGATTGGGCCTTCTCTAATGCCAACAGTTGTCTACTTGCCAGATCTTGGCCTTCAGCACATTTGTCCTGCATGGCTCCCATATATAGATACAAATATGCTGCTACCCTGGCAATCTTGTTGTGCTCATCCTTGGCCTTAGGGGCCATACATAATTCACTCAGGGCCACATGTAATGGACACTGATCTCTCCATATATCTGACCCTGGTTCAGTGACCTGTTGCGCGATTGCCTGCAACCAGACTGTTTGGTCCTGATGAGTCCACTCACCTCTCACAAATAGCTTATGTAAGAATTGCTCTCTGGCTATTTTGATGTCTACCAGTGTCGTCATTCTGGAGATTTGAGTTCCTTCCTGACTTACCGAAGTTTGTATTTTATTTTGCAAAACAGACCGTTTCCTTAGAGCGTTCCTTTGAGGAGTGCTTTCACAGTGTAAAACAGCGTGGTGATCTAATCAGATATGTGTATCCGGTAAGTTGACACACTGTATTAAGCTACACAAGTGGTAATTCTAATCCAGAATATCCCGGCTACGAGCCCCCACTTTGTAAATGACTCCAATCAAGCAATCCCACTAAGTCAGTGCCTTGTCTGGGATGCCCAAGGGAAGCCCTCATTTATGTATTTTTATGGCAAGTTATAATCTGGATGATGAACCCTTGTATAACACCCCTCTCTTAGAATCCCCCTTGACCCCACTGAGCCAGGAAGTAGGCTTGTTTTGCAAATTTAAAAGGTTTATTTGAAAAATTAAACAATATATATATATATATATATATATATATATCACACTTCTATAAATAAATCGATAATGGATAGTACACTTGTGAATATGAGCAGTAATCAGCAAGAGGTAATCCTACAGTAGCACAGTTCTTGGTTACTTATGAATAGGAACAGAAGAATAAGGTGGGAAAGAATGCTTTATATGGTTCAAGGAAACGCAATGATGAAAGAACTGCAGTACAGAAAATAACTTGATATGGCTTCAACAAAAGACAATGTAATCACTTTTCCTTGACAATTCACCCCCCCCCCTTTATGCAATATAAGGAGATGGAAAGAAGACACACAGTTCTCAGTAATGCAATCAAATACAATACGAAATTCAGTTCCCCCCCAGCAAGCTTAGAGGAAAACAGGTAGAAGTTTGAAACACAGGCCCAAAATGCTTTGAATATGATGACAATGAAGTGAGAAATGTGCTAAAAATGCTTTAAATTCCCTCTAGAGGTTCAGGGTGGGTGGTATCTAGTTTATATTAGTTCAGGCTCACTTTAGCAATGCTCTATGAGTAACTAGCAGGTGAAAACGAATTTTAGCAAAGGAAAGCAAGGAGCTGCTGATTTTTACACGCGGCTGAAATTGGAGATACAGACGATTTTGTGAAGGTAGTTTTTCGGATTTGAAATTTAAGAGTTCAAAATGACAGGTGACAGTTTTCAGCTTTAAAAAGGACAGAATGACACACACGATTCCTATGAGGTAGTTCTAAATAGGTTATAATAGTTTTAATTAGATTATTTTACACTAAGAGATTGGTTTGGCACAGTCCTAGAGTACTCACACTATCTTTTGGACAGGAATGGGCCTCGGGTCAGGATTGGCTGGACTTCTGCTAGCGGTTTTTCACAGCGGTCTGGTCTCTGGTTCTGCTCTCAGCACTGCACAGTTCTGGTCTCTCTGTATCTCTGGTCTCTCTGTACCTCTGGTTTCTGGAGGTTGATGGATTTGAAGTCTGGAGTCTCCCGGTAAAGCGTCCTGCAAGAAAGTGGAAAGTGAATGTCCCTACCTGGGTTTCAATGTTCCTTTTATGTGTTTTGAAAATGGGTGTGTGCCTGGGCCTAGCTAAGCCTGCCCCTCTCACTTATCATTGGCCAAGCTTTCCTCTCTCCCTTGATTGGGGGAAGGAAATGGATTGTCATCATGATGAGGTCTGTTTATGGGTCAGAGGATCCTCCCCTGGTCAATTTGCCCATAAATCTATATTTGATTCAAATACATATTTCCCAGATACACAAGTGGTTGACATTACATGTACATATTACAGATTAATTAAGACAGGTCTCTGTTCAAGCCCCATGTTCCTGCGATCTGGGATTCAGAAATGACAACATTTTGCGCTTTTTGGTCGGTTTATCAATATCGGACATTTACCAAAAATTACACAAATGTGCGCAAGGAGTATGGACATTAATTGGTGAAGTGTCAGATTTTTAACATGCAGACATTTGGAGTAAGACCCTATTTTCCGCTAGCAACCCCCCAGAATACACCACAGGGTCCTAACACCTCTTAAAATGTGCACGGAAAAATCCCAAGAATAATGATATTATTATATAATTTTGACCAGTCCGCACTATGAGTTATCTATCTTTTTAAAATTATGCCCTGGTCAAAAAGGGGTGTGGCTTCCCACATCACATGGCGGAATAAGTGGTTTATCCACTTCCCCCAAGCTCAGCTGGCTCTCACAGGCACTGCCCCTCCCAGTTTCTCCCAAGAGGAAGCCATTTTACGACCCCCCCAATATAACATTTGCCTGAGTCCAGGACAGGGCTTTGTTTAGTTTCCTGTAGTCCCCAGGCACCACTCCCCTAATTCAATCAGAGAGGTGTCACCTCCTTTTGGTGGGGGCAGCAGGATGCAGCCAGGCCTTGGAAGAGTTGTTGAGCCAGTTCAACTCCTGTCGGGGGTTGTTGTCAGGCAGAATTCAGCTAAATGTCACTTTAGTTCCTAGTTTTCTACATTCAAATCCAACTTACAATTTTCGCACATGCAGCTAGAATGCTGATTCTAAGTTCAAAACTATGACATTTAACAGTTGCAATCTATGTTACACTCAGAAGTAGGTCACTCATTTAGTCTAAACATTTCGATTTTAGTGGCTTTACCCCCAAATTCACTTAAGCTGCTAACATCCCCAGCTATTTATTTTATATATACATTAAATAATGACTTCCTTCAAGTCATTTCAGAATATAGTTTTACATTGTATCCACCTCTTAGAAAGGCTTTCCTTGGCCTGGTTTGGGTTCATCTGTTCAGTTTTACACAAAAGTCTGGTGGTTTTAAAACGCCGGCTTTCTGATAGTGGTGAGCACCGGTATTGCATCCATTTTTGACATTAAGAAAATGAATTCCCTACAGTTCTGGGTTGCTTTTGGCAATCAACATTGCCATTCCCAATGGTTTCAGGCTACTGTGTGTGTAGCCCAATGGTGGTTTTAGGCAGTGCCCTTCTGTGCTCACAACATAGGCAAAAATGGGTGACAGCCTATTCTTCATGTTTTCCCTGTGCACTCTCTGGGGAGTTCTGGCCATCATGATGTTTTCAATGCCAGTACTGCACAGTTTTATGGTAGGGCTTGGCTGCATGGGTAAAAACATCCCACATGTGTATGGTTTATATATTTTTCTTGCTAAATCCTTCTCGATCCAGTCATGTTCCTATTGCTTTTTTTTCTTTTTGGGAGGGAGTTGGAAGCCCTAGTTTCACTATTCAGGCTTGTGTATGGTTTGTATTTTTTTCTTGCTAAATCCTTCTCGATCAGTCATGTTCCTATAGTTTTTTTTTCTGCATGATCTGGTTTTCTCTCTAGAATTTCCTGGGAAACTCCCAGGTATTTGAGAGTTTGCAAGCATCTTTCTTTTCACTGTTTTTAAGGGAAATCTTCTCTCACGTTATTATTATCGGTGCATAGTATATGATACGGAAGAGGCGTTTCTTTTGTAAGACATTTCCTGTATAGGGCAAGAGTTTTACAGATTGTCATGGCATATATTGAGGTCAGGCCTAGTTCATATCTGATGACTGAAATCCAAGTTGTAGACATGGTGACCTCTGCTCCATATGTTAGTACTGGAAAGACTTTTTGCTTTCTAAAAAGTAAGTACTGGAATTATTGAGAATTGTCCATATTTATATTAGATCACCATTCCCTGAACTGTTACACTCCTAATTTTGCTTCTTAGTTCTATTCGACATGGTTTGACATTACGGCTGGAATTTATGCAGGTTCCCAGGTAAGTTATTCCATTTGTCTGAATCAATATGTTGCTCCCTAGATACCATCTAGATGAAGGCCCAAGTCTACCTCCTCTTCTCTAAATATCAGGATGTTTGTCTTTTCTGCGTTGATCTGCAGACCATTTTGGATAACGTACTCTTGTAGATTTGACAGGCCTCGTCGGAGTCTGATCGATTATTACCAGATCGTCAGCGTAGATGACCCATGGTAGAGTTTTACCATTAACCTTTGGAAGACAGACTCATCCAGTAGTCATTGTGTCATGTAGGTCTGATAGAAAAAGATTGAATACAATTGGGGCCAATGGGCATTCTTGTTTCAGTCCTTTAGATGTATGAATTCCTTTGAATAAATGCCCCTGAGCTTTCAATTTTATCTGGACTTCAAGGAATATAGCGCCTTAATGGCGGTCAATAGTTTGGAGGGGCAGTTCCATGCCTCCAGTTGTGCCCATAGAATGTGCCTATCTATGCTATTAAAGGCATTCTTGAGGTCTGTGAAGGCCAAGTAGATTTGGGTGTTATTTTTGATGGCATTTAGCTTCAGGAGATTCAGGAGGAACAGATTTAGTTGGGTTCCCACACCTTTTATAAAGCCTGATTTACGGGGGTCGCATATATTCTCTTTAGTTGCCTAGTTGTGAAAATAGATTAGACTTATTGCTGCAAACACCTTGCTCAAGACGTCCAAGAGGGCAATGGGGCGGTAGTTGTTTGGATCTGCCCTATTGCCTCTTTTAAATATTGGGACTATAATTGCTGTCTTCAACAAGTCGAGCACTTCTCCTGTTCACATCACATGCTCAAATACTTTGGCGATTAACGGAATCCATGCTTCCGTAATGGTCTTAATCGTCTTGTAGGTTATTCCATCCGGGACCGGATCTGATGCTGGTTTGACATGCTTGACCATGATCTACAGGTTTTGGGAATCAAACGGAATTACCTATTGTCCTCCGTGTTTTTCTGCAGGCTGATTTTTGAGGTCTTCATCTGCTCCAAATAATTTGGAAAACTTTATCCAGTCATCTTCTATCACCATGTTCATGAGAAGAGACGAATGAGACAATGTTTTCCCATTTAGCAGTTTCCAGATCGCTCTTGTATTTTTTGTTTTTATGAGTTTGAACATGGACTTAGAATACATTTGCAGCATTTTGGCTCTGTGCAAGAGTAGCCAGTTTTTGTATTTTTGCTTACTCTTTCTGAGCTTTTCAGCCCTGAGCCCCGATTTAGAACAGCAACATTTTCGTAAGTATGAACATAGCTACTTTTTCAGGGTGGTGTCTTGTTCTTCGCACACCTGCTTGCGGAAGAAGATGATTTTACCTCCCTTGTTAGTGGAGGTCCCAAATGAAGCAACAATGGGAGATAATTCCCTCCTCCTTGATGGCACTCCTGCAATTTGTACTTGGGCAATAAACTGTCCACTTCACAAGGGTGTATACGCAATCTGTTCCCCCCTTGCATGATTTCAAGGTGAGTTGTGTACTTTGCAGTTTTTTTGATGGATCTAATGGTAAGCGTCAGTTTCAAAAGGGAGTGGTTATTTTTTTTGTGTCTAATCCTTCCTGGTACTTAATGTGTGTAATCACGTTATCTGATACAAATAAATAATCCAGAGTATTCAATTGGATCCCGTTGGTCCAAGCTGGTTTACTGGCCAGGGCTCCTCTAATTTGGCCTTTAAAAATCTGGAAATTCCTTATGTGCATAGCAGCTAATCAACTGGCCACTCCTGCTTGAGGGTTGTTAAAGGTAACATCGAAGTCTGTGATTATCTTGCCACTTTCATCCAAACATCCAATGTTTAAATCTCCACAAATGATTATTAATGGGGGATCCAATTAGTTGTTGCAATCCTCAAGTAGATCCATAACTGATTCTATGAAGAGGTTAGATTTTGTTAACTCTGGATCCCAGTATAAATTAAGGAGTAGAATCCCTTGTGATTCTAAATCCAAATCCCAGTTTTTCTTCAATAAGGTTCCTTGAATAGAGGGGTTTGGGTTCCAAAATGAGACAACTTTGTATCCAGTGCTATTTTTAACCAGGTTTTGGAGGCCGGTTGAGGGTCTCCCTCTAGCTCCCTTATATGCTGAGTTGAGATGAACCTCAAATCCATCCAGGACAGGTGTTGATGACATCCACGTTTCACAGGATTTCAAAGTACTGTGATGCAATCTCACAGTTGTTAAACAAGTGCATGCCTCCACGCATATTCCAGGAGCCTATTATCCAATCTGTTTTTTTATGTTAGCATTATTTGTTTTGTATGGTTGAAAGATTTTCTTGTCTGAGGCCACTGTTCTCTTTGACAGTTTGTCATAAGTTGTGAGTAGTTTTTTTCACTATCCTACCCACTATAGTTGTGCAATTAAATGTGACCTCTAGTGGATATCTCATGTTAACTGGAGTAGTGTTCATTTTCCCCACATTAGTCTTCCTTTGTTTAGCAGACTTTTAGAGTGCTCTTGTTTTGGCAGGGTTTCCTTGCTTCATTGAGATATTGCTTTCCATAGTCAATGGGCCTTATTATGACCCCGTCGGTAGTCGTGCCGATAAAAACGGCATGGCTTCCACCGGAGTCGTGTTTTCTTCCAGAACCTGGCAACGGGGAATCACTGGGGCATTACAGCCCCGGCAGTCCCTGAAGCCAGGAGCCGAAAAAAGGAACTCCCCATTCCCATTCGAGTCCCATTGGACCCAATGGGAATGGGGAGGATGGTAGCACCGGCACCATTATTAATGGTGCCGGTGCTACCGTCAAAGTCTGCGACTGTGTGCCGTTCTGCCCGCCAGGTCAGCATTGGCAGGGGGGAAACATGTACTCTGACGGTACGGTAACAATGGTGGCAGTAGGCTTACCAGCTCCGTTGTTACCGAACTGGCAGGGTTGTAATGCGCCTCATTACGTGGTAGGTGTTAAGGGATTACCGGCACCAGTAAGGTCACCGGTGACGGTAATCCCTTACCACCCTATTCTGAGTTTCCTTAGCGGGTCCCTTCCTCAACGCCTGGTTTTACCAGGCGTTATGGATGGACCCGTTAAGGGACCTCAGAGCTTATAACGGTACCGCAAATGGCGGTACCGTTATTAGCTCCATCCCCATTCCCATTGAGCCCCATGGGGGCTCGAATGGGAATGGGGAATGGCTCCCGGAATGGGGACTTACCAGGTCCTCCAAGGTTGGAATGACCCGATAAATCTCTATTTCGGGAACCCGGACCTGGAATGCGATAAGGGGATAGCCATGGTGCTAATAGCACCATGGCCCAATGTGTCTTTTCTTTCCTTGGCCCCAATTTGGGAATTCATGGGCTGTAGTTTTCATTGTAAGATAGATCACTAGATCAAAGCCCAGAGGCTGCACTAGATGAGTCATTTCTCTCAGCGATGTTGTGATGCTAGATTATAAATGAAGCACAACGCTGTCCATTTGGGTTTCATTCTGGAATTCAACTAACCTGATGTCCTCAGAGTTAATAAAATGCCGGGATGTGGTAGAATAGATGCAGTGCATTATGTTGATTTAAAATCAAGCCGTCATCAGCCGGTAATAGGTGGACTAATAAGAGGCAATTTTCTTCTGCGATACTCCACCTCAAGCTTTGTTTTTATTTTATTTTGTCAAATCTCACGAATGACATGATTTTTCGTGTAGATTTTTCTCCAGGGGGAGTTCCCCATTCTCCTTTCTCGAGGGATTTTGTCTGGAGATTGCTTCAGATCGTTCCTTTTCCTGTTTGTTATCTCTTCAATCATTTGATGCCTTTCTACTAGTGTAAGGAAAGAGCTTGTGAAGTGAGGATTAGGTCCTTGAGGTCATCATGTTCTTGCTCAACATTTGAGCCATCATCTGTTTGCATCTCATAGTCACTATAGATCAATTCCTTGTCTTCATCGTCTGTCCAATTGAACCTGCAAGTTTGGTTCTTTTTGTGCAACTGGGGACTGGTATAGAGAATGGTGACAGGAGGTGTTTTTTTTAGTTTGCTTCTCGGCATTGTCTTCAGGAATGAAGGTGGCATTGCTGTTTTGTAGAAACTGCATTGCAGCATTTAATTTTCCTATTTTCTTTTGCTGAATGTTTTTTTTATTTTTATGTTATGTATTCTCCTTGTTTTTATTAAGCCATTTTCTCTTTTTCTCATGTTGCAAAATCAGGAAAGTATCTTCCTCTTGAGGTAGCAAAGATTCTATGCCCAATGTTTTGGCTGCAACTTTTTTTGCCTCTAGGGATGTGGCTTTTATTGGCACAAGTGTCACTTTTTTTAGACTTCCATGCAGACCGCTTGAGGCATTTTCATTATTTTTCCCTTGCCACCTTTTCGCAAGGGGACCTCTTCGCTCTCTGTAAAGTCATGTTGGTGAGAGTTTGCTGATAATGGAGCTTTTTGAGCCAGTATGTCAAGATTGAGCTACGTTTTTGATCAAATAAATCTTGAGAGAGTCCTTGAGGCCTGTTGCGCCTCTTTTTGAAAGAGGGTATCTTTATTCCCCATCATGTCCTGAAGATGAATGTCTGATGGTGTTGAAGCCTTTGGACCCGCATTTCTGGATTGACCTCGATTGCTGAACAAGTTGATCTTGAGACAATAGGCAGAGCTTGTTGTATTTCGTTGGACGATTTATGTGTCTGTTCCATTTTGTTTCTTAAGATTTCCAATAATGCCTCCAATAGAGCGTTTCTGTCTTTTAGCTCTAAATCAAGAAGCTCCTGCATTTATTTCTGTTGTTGTATGAACGTTGACGCCTGATGATCCACTCATTTTCAACTCTTGATTGTAACAACGTTATAAAAGTTTCAATATATATCATCTTGACGTGGATAATGGCAAGCAGGGTGGCTTGGTCCCTGTAGTTCTCATTGAAAATTTCGTAATGCTTAATGAACGGTGCTAAAGATACATTCAATGCTGTCATCGCATTTGTGTGGATTTGAAAGGGAGTAGAATTCAGTGGGTTTGCCAGCTCCCTAGAGTTTCTAGGGGAGAAAACTAAATCTTCCAGGAATTAAGAGGATGAGACCGATGGCACGGTCTTCACTTCTTTTGTCGTTATAGATCTCATCTTTGTGATGCATACTGGCCCACCCTCTAAATTATCCTTGTGTGAACGATTAAATTCAGTGAAGCTTTCACTAAGTTGCTTTCTTTTTCAGGAACGTGCTCTGGGGTTGTCTTCTTTTTTTATGGAGTAATGCTATCCTTATTTTGCTGGATTTTTCCATGTTTATTTCTCAGAGTCGGTGAGGATGTTAGATCTGGTGGAGAGCTCAACTTACATAAATGAATATGAGCAACACAACCTCTCTTTTATGTTATACATTTTAGATATAATTCAGGGCACATGTACATATGCACAGATTCTGTGCATAGACATATGTATCCTGAATTATATATAAAATATATAATATAAAAGACAGGTCATGTTGCTTACATTTATTTTCAAGCAGTTAGAGGTGTTTTCTCAGTGCTGCACGTAACGGTTTAAAAAATGCATATTTTTTCTTTCTGTTAACACACAAACAGGGTTCATCATAAAATGCTAATGACTGATAGAGGAAAACAGTTAGTATTCTGGTACACAGCAGGGGTAAGAGTCCATTTGCATGAGAAAGCCAATGACTATGTAAAGGTTGCTTTAACTGTTTGATGAAATGGCAGAATTACATGTCCCTACATGTCCTAACTCATAAGCATCTCCAAACGAAATAACTTAAAATGTTCAAAAGCAATTTACGTGGAAAACAATCCTGTTTAACCTGGATATCTGATTTATAATAATCTTTTAAGAAGTAAGCATTAACTCATTCATAGGTTTTCACAAATATGTGATTAGTATATTGACCAAAGACCAGTGGATTCACTTTTTATCTATATTTCTATTGAATTCTGCCTAAACAAATGGACATGTTTAAAGATAACGTGCCAAAGAACTCCCCATTACACTGTTAAACACTCTACAAGGTATTTTCTAGTTCTTATATGAGGTTCTGCTAAGACTAACATATTCTGGATGGCATGAAAAACACAACATCATTATATGAAATTTCTGCAAGGCAAGTGAAAAGCATATCATCTAGCATTTCGTCATACTTCATGCCTAAATATGTATCCAATCTATCAGTTAACAAGTGGACTTCAAACCTATGCAGGCATATACGCATTCATGAATTATCAACAACAACAGTTACATCAGTTTGATTAGGCCTAGAGTGTGGATGTATAAAGATAAACTAACAAGTTACATTATGTCAGAATAAAAAACATAATTCTCCAATATAACTAGCAGTATATTTAGCTGATTACACATAAGCTCTCACGGCACAGATATATTCCCCTTTACCAGTATCATGCTCTGTCTCAATTTCAATGTGATACATTGACACTTTCACTGAAGGTATGGCAAACCCCTCTTATTTTGATTCTTAGTCTTTTTACCTATGAACACGTCGGTCCGCAAGAATCAAAGCAATGGCATTCTGTTGTGCATAGGGATCCTGACATTTACTTTCATAAAATATTTACAGTTCATTGCAGCTACGTCATGTAGACCAGAGGCTGGAACGATCCCTCCTAGATGACTCACTGAAGGCTAAGAGGATCCCCAAAGAAACAGTACAGGGGTTCCATATGTTGATGGGATCCATATAGTTGCTTATGAGTGGACTGGCAGAGGATATGGCAGAGGATATGGCATTTCCCAGGATCAGAGTAGATTTCTGGGAGTAACATGGCATCCCATAGGCACGGATGAGGTCTACATTTGGATACACCTAACTGAGGGTCAAACAAAGGCATCTGGAGTGGCTGTGGCAAGGAGAAAATCCAAGGAGACCACATGGCACGTTGGGCATTGGAGGAGGAGGGGGGGTATCTTACTTTCTTTCACTCAGTCGGGAACACTATAGGAAGACCTATTGTATAAGGCTACATGGAGATCTGTTCAATCTGTTTTCAATCAATAGCCAATATCACAATGTCAACCTGTCTCGGTGTTAATATGTAACTAGTGTCTGTTTAAGATGAGACCGGGACCAACATTGGCCCGCCCCCAGGCTTGATTGCTCCGTCACTCAGCCGATCATATGATCAATTGCACAGTCACCTGATGTTAGTCTTGGACATCGAGCTGCTTCCGGCTGCTGGGCTGGCTCCTGCTGGTCAGCTGACGGATGCTACCGGAGAACTCTAAAGACTGCACCACCTCAGCACCACCACAGCACCACCTCCATACAAGCTCTGTGTCTCAATGATCTTTTTAAAGAGATGCTCCTCCTTCTTCCAGTGACAAACAGGCATGAGACACGTAAACAGACTGGTGAGACTTCACCACCTCAGCACCAGCTCCACAGCCACTCTGAATCTCAATTAGCTTTTTAAAGAGATGCTCCTCCTTCTCCCAGTGTCAACCAGATATGAAACACATAGAAAGACTACTGAGACTGCACCACCTCATCACCAGCTCTAGGGGGACATGTTCCTGGCACCCAGATAGTGGCCAGGTCTTCTGTAGCCTCAAGGCAGGCAGGGAAGTAGTGAGACATGTAAATTAAGGCTGCAGCCTTTCAGGTGGTAGACTACAACTAACTATGGAAATAAAATAACCAATGCCCCTGTCTAGGAGAAGGCCAAATAAAGAGAAAGACCTATTACACTCCTGAAGGAATCAGACAAGAGCAGCATTAGTCCAGCAGAGTTGTTAGGAAGAACAGGAAGCTGAGGGAAGCAGCAGGTCATCAGTGTGGTTTGGAAGAACAGATAGGTTAGCACATATTCAAGGAGACCTGACTGGATGGGGAAGATATTTTGATTCACCTATGCCACCTGACCTACTATATAAGGCTACTGACCCCCATAACAGGACCTGAGGGGGCAGATATTCATAGACTTCTTCTATAGAGATCATGGAATTATATATCTCATACAGTGACCGGAGCACTACATCCCTAATAAGATGTGCTGGAAACCACAACAATTCTACAGAAATCTTGACACTATGGGGGTAATTCATAGAATTCTGCGCACAAGTGGCACACGCGGCTGGCGCACAGTGTGCACGTGTGGCAGTCTGCGCCAGCCGCAAGCGCCAAAACCAATTTCAGCACACAGTGTATTCATGGATTTCACCATCCAAAAGCAGCCGTGGCGCAGAGTGGCGCAGGGACTCTGCAGCTGTGCCAGTTACGCCCCCAACCTCGCCCCGTGCGCCATGAACAGCGCACAAATCCAGTACATGGCGCAAAGGCCAGTGGACCAGCATACAGCCCCCCAACCACGAAAACGCGTGACAAACGTCCCGCTCACCCCTCAAAATACACATACCCGCTCGCCCAGCGAAATCACCTGTGAAACTCCCCGCACACCCCCAGAAATGCACGTACCCTGCTCGCCCAGCAAAATCACGTGTGAAAGTCCATGCACACTCCTCAGAATACACATACCCCTCTCGCGCTAGCGAAATCGCGGGTAAAACTTTATGCTCACTCCTCAGAATACATGTACCCCTCTCGCGTTAGCGAAATCGCGTGTAAAACTCCACCCTGTGGTGTGGGCAGCCAGTGCGGGCATGCACTGGGGTGATGGGCTGCCTGTGGGGAATGTTGAGGCTGGATGGGCTGCATGCATGTATTCCTGGGTTGCGCGGGGGATTTCACACGCTGGGCTAGCGGGGTACGTGTATTTCTGGGGGTGCGCAGGGAGTTTCACACACGATTTCGCTGGGCAAGCGGGATACGTGTATTTCTGGGGATGCGCGGGGAGTTTAACATGCGATTTCGCTGGGCGAGCGGAGTACGTGTATTCTGAGGGGTGCGCATGGAGTTTCACATGCGATTTCGCTGGGCGAGCAGGGTACATCTATTCTAAGGGGTGCGCAGGGAGTTTCACACACGAATTGGCAGTGTGGGTCCTACCAGGTGTGCCCTCTGCCCCATCCCCAGGACCTGCAGGCATCCCACACCACAGGGGACTACCCTGCACCCCTGGCCATGCCACACAGGCAGCCCATCCACCCTGGCCATGCCCCGCAGGTAGCCCATCCACCCTGGGCATGCCCCCCAGCTAGCCCACATGTCACCACTCACCTGTGAGCACCGACTCATGTCCCTCTGCTCCACCACCCACCCACCCGTGACGGGCACCTGCCAGCAGGCCCCGACTCATGTCCCTCTGCACCCCCACACACCCAGCAGTGACGGGCACCTGCCAGAAGGTGCCGACTCATGTCTCCCTGCACCCCCGCCCACCCACCCATGACGGGCACCTGCCAGCAGGCCCTGACTCATGTCCCCCTGCACAATCATCCACCCACCCATGACAGGCATCTGCCAGCAGGCCCTGACTTATGTCCCCCTGCACCCCGACCCACCCAGCATTGACGGGCACCTGCCAGCAGGCCCCGACTCACGTCCCCCTGCACAACTACCAACCAACCAACCCGTGACGGGCACCTGCCAGCAGGCCCCGACTCATGTCCCTCTGCACCCCCACACACCCAGCAGTGACGGGCACCTGCCAGAAGGTGCCGACTCATGTCGCCCTGCACCCGCACCCACCGACCCATGACAGGCACTTGCCAGCAGGCCCCGACTCATGTCCCCCTGCACAATCACCCACCCACCTGTGACAGGCATCTGCCAGCAGCCCCGACCCATGTCCCCCTGCGCCCCCACCCACCCACCCGTGACGGGCACATGCCAGCAGGCCCCGAATCATGTCCCCCCCAACACGTCATCATGATCCACAATCATGGCCCTTATGGCCACCCAAATCCCACTGCATGCCACCCCTGCTCAAAGAACCAATCAAGTATTACATCCATCCCACATTGAAATGCCCATTACATGATACAACCCAAATGGCATGTATGTACATCAACACATGTCCATCACACACACACAATGGGTGCCAGTGAATGCGAAAACCCACATCGTGACATGCATGAAACCAATGAGAGAATACCACACATTGAAGTATGAAACAAAAATGTATTGAACACAAAACGAAGGGAATCAAATGAAAACACACAATAATGGAAATAATAAATGAAATGCAGCATGTCCCAATAAAAGATATATATGAAATCAGAATCCAAATAAATCAAAATGAAAATTTGTCCAAAGTCTCCGTACAACAAAGCAAATCCAAAGTGAAAGAAATAAGTAAAATCCATTGCTCCATGGTGAAAAAATAAAAAATGATGATAAATCCACTGTTCAACTATATACAAATAACAAATCCAGGGTTCATGAACACAACTATTGAAATGAAACCTACCAAAAAGACTACCTAATAAAGAACTATCTACAAGAAGGTGGGGCATAGTCCAAGTGCCCCAAATGATATAAAAACATAAATTAAACTTAACACTAAATAACTATATACAATGGCGGCGGGAAAGTCCTACGGCTCATTAGTTGATTTCCCGGGCCAGGACATCATCAAACTCCTGTTCAACGTCCTGGAGGTGGGCCTGTTCCCTGGCCTCGAAGTCTTGCAGGGATGATGCCATGTCCACCTCCAACTCCCTGCAAATTCCCTCGCGGCACTCAGCCTGCCTCAGTGCCTTGCGCAGGGAGTTCTCCGCCCTGACCATAGTGAGCCATGTCTCCTCTGCCCGCCGCTGCTCTACATCTATCCGCTGGCCCAACCACTGCCACACTTTCCAGCCACTTTCCAGGGTCCTCCTGCCATCCAGCCGATGCCTGCCCTCTGATGTTGCTGGCCCCGAGCCATGATGCCTCCCACATTTTAGCCTGCCGCTGCCTCCGACGCAACTGCCTCTGCCAGCATGACGGCATCCAGGCTGATGGAATCCACCGGCGTTGTGCACGTGCCTGCCTGATGCTGCCGGCACAACCTCCAACTGCTGGGGTCCAGTTGCTGGGGTGTCCACCACTGCTGGACCTCCGACTCTCGAAGTGGCAGGGATGGGATCTCCACCGAGCTAGCTGTGTTGGTCACGGCAGGTCCACAGGGGGCCCTGGTGGCATCTGGGTCGGAAGACAGAATGGAGAGCGACTGGCACATAGTCTCCACAGAGGAGGAGAGGGCCGCTAGAGTGCTCGACACATGTACGAAACCCCTGACCAAGGACCCTCCCAACTGGGCCATGTTGGCACGCAGCTCTTCGTGATGACGTTTGTGCTCCCCCAGGAAGCATGCATGTCATCACGAATGTCACGCGTGCGCAACGTGACACCAATCAGGACGGTCTCCATATGGTCACGGGTCCCCTCGTCCACAGGTAAAGGAGTGTCAGATGATGTGGATCTCCCCCCTACCTGCGGACGGGCTTGGGATGGGGCATCTCTGCTGGTGCATGGTGGTGCAGTCAGAGTGTCAAGGACAGTGACATGCACAGGCCCCTCCACGGTAACCTGTGCTGCCTCCTGCCCCCGCCCCTGGGCTGCACCACTTGCACCAGTGGTACCACCCCCACCAGGCCTCATGTGCGGCTCAGTAGTGGCCTCCTCCTCCTCTGTGGAAACCACCAACCTGGATTGCTCCACACCGTCTTCCGCCATTGCAAGCCCATGTGGGGGCTCACCCACCCCTTCCGCTGCAGCCATAGTGGCAGACCTGCCGGCCGGTGGAGGCATCCCTGCCACTTTACTCCGCAGCGCTGTCTCCGCCCTCTTCTTCACTCACCGCTGTGTAGAGGGAGACATAGAACACAAGCATCAGGGTACTGTACAACAGTCCCTAGACAGGAAGCAATAGCACATGAGTGGCACTGTCAAACGTCACTTCCATCATGTACCTCCACAACACATGGGTCAGTGCAGGCAACACACATGCAGTAACAGGCATGGCGCATGCAAAGAACATTTGCATTCATGTCCAAAGGACTGTTGAAACATACGATGGTGGTTGGGAACTCACATGCATCATGTCTCATACTGATCACATGCACACACATCACCGTACTTTCATCCATCTGGCTCGTTCACCCCAGACACAGTGGAGACAAGGATGACTAGGCTACCTCAGTGAATCCCAACATAGTCACGTACATGTGTCATGCATCCTTGGCGTTTACAAGTGACACACACGCTACTCAGACACCTAGATATGTACACCATACATGTCCTTGACAGCAGCACCCATCTCTCACACCCCATCCATGTCCAACAACAGAGACAGGCATACATTAATGTGTGCATTCTGCATGTTGCTCCGCATGTAGCAATGTAACACATGCACCATCCATATGGTTCACACATGACTGGTCTCACATGCAGCACCATGGTGTCCCTGCACACACACATCCATACATGGCCAATGTCACACATACAGGCAAGTAGCTGACTACCAGCACACTGCAACACGCCCTGTTTCACACAGCAATGCATGGCCACTTACCGCTCGACTCCAGATGAGCCTGCATCCGTAAGGTGAGGGGCGCCTCAGCTGGGCGTACTCCATGTGGTGGGTGTGGTCAGGGACGTGGCCTGGGTGACCAGGGAGTAGGGGGACTCCAGGGTGTCCAGGGTGGCTGCAGAGGCAGAAGAGGCAGGGGTGCAACAGTTCGGCACAATGTTATGCCACATGTTGGTGCAGTCATGCCACCACCCCCTGCGGCTCCAGGAGATGCAGTTCTTGCATCTGACACTAGCACCCATGTGACCCGGCAGTCCGTTTCATCGACTGCCATGGGCTCAAGGGTAGTGGTAGCTGCAGGTGCAGCTGTGGACACCACCCCCCAAGCTCACGGTCTGCCAGCGCATGCTGCGTTGGCACTTGAAGAGTCCATGGAAGAATCCCAGGTGGTCAGGAGGCACACCGTAGGTGCACGGAGGGCTGCCCTGACCGAGGCACAAGTCCCTGGGGCAGCAATGTGATCTGCTGCCCTGATCAGCCGGGTGTTGGCAAGTGCAGGGGCAGATGCAGCCGACACGACCCCGGTTGTGAGTCTACCAACCAGGACAGTCCCGGTCAATGACTCTGGCACAGCAGATGTTGCTGCGCAGGGTCCATTCCAGGGCACCCAGCAGCCACTGACGCAAGTCAGGGGTTCACTCCATGTTCCACCTGCCACTCCCTCGGCTCATTCCACCAGCGCCACTGCCCATACTGATCAGGGCAGCATTTGCCAACCAGGGTCTGGACCAGTGTCCAAGAGGAGAAAGTTTGCACCAGCAGTAGAGGCTGGGACCCCAGACACAGCTACGGCCTCCAGCATGTCGAGGAAGAAGCCTTTCTGCAAGCAGAAACTGGACTTCCTCATGGAATACGTGCGGGAACACAACCGTGACATGCTAGTGGGGCCGAATTGTCAAACTACGGCTGCCCATCGTTACACCCATTGGAAGCAAGTTGCGGATGATTTGAGTGCATTCAGCCATGAGGTGCGCACAGCGCAAGAGTGCGAAAAGCATTGGAATGACCTCAAATACAGCAGTAAGGCAAAGCGTGCCTCAAATTACAACATGACTCTGGTGACTGGCGGTGGGCCAGCACCTGAGGAGGAAGAGCTCACTCTGCACGAGGCACTTGTTGCAGAGTTCATACCAACAGAATTGGTCGAAGGAGAGGGAGAGATGCCGGACTTTGATACCCCATCCAGTGAGTGTTGTTGCCTGTTGGTCGACGACATGTGTGTTTTGCTTGTGTGATGTGTTTTGCTTGACTGCCACAGCATGTCAGGTGTACATGGTTCTCATATGCAAGTAATGCAATGCTTCTATGATACGTGCCTGCTGTGCAGGATAGTGGACATGAAGAGCAGACAGGGACTGTCCTCACAACCACACTTGCACCCTAATCACATGCTAGTCACCCAGCTGCCCATACAGTCCATGTTCCAGCTCAATGGCCCTTCTGCATGTAGCCTGGGGTGTGTTTCCTCTCAGCAATGGGACTAGGTCATTGCATGACTGACGTGCATGTGTCCTCTGCATGCATGCGGGTACTCCACGTAGGCATGCTCCCTTGACCCTCCACCAACCCTGTGCCCCAACTGCAACATTGCACATGTGTGCATCACATTGGCATACTGCAATGGCCTGTTTCAAGACTGTGTACATGCAAACTTCCACCAGCCATCCTGCCAGACACATGCAGTGGTGTACATCCTCTGCACTTCATGCCGGTTGTCTCACTTGGACTGTGCAGATGGCAGATGCTCCACAGGGACATGAGTTCCCATTCATGCTACATGTGTATTCCATGCATGCCCCTATGTGTCCTTGACTGGATGATCATTGTAGCACGTGTCCACGATGACAGATGACCTGTATTTCTTTGCTTTTGATCATCCATTCCATGCCCACTCTGGCTCAGTCCTGCACCACAAACATGTTTAAGGTGTTAAAGTCTGTGCAGGGCACAGGGCTCCCCCCGTTTCAGGCCCACTGACTCTGTTCAACTGGTGTAGGGGCTTCTGCACACATGGCTGTACTACTGAGGGGTCATCATATGTCCTGCTTTCTGACCCATCATCATCTGCTGTGTTCTGTGTTATCAGTTGACTCAGATGATGCAATTGATGCTAGACAGCGCTGTCTGCCAATACACAGGTCCATGGTCTCCCTTTCGCTGCCATGCAATGCATCCCTATATGTTCACTTGGGGGGGGGTTTCTTTGTACCCATGCAACACATTGCATGCACATTGCATGTGAAGCCTGGACTTGCCCTTGCACTGCCTTGAAGTCAATTGATACACATCATGATGTACTTGTTCATGTAGATAGTGGATAACGCACACATGTCCTGCACTGCATCAACCCACTTTTGTTTATGGTTCAAATACAAAATGTAGAACTTTTACAAAATAAAATTAAACACACATCTTAAAACAATAAAATATTTACAATAACAATTTACAATTCATGCTTTGCAAATAAAAGAAGGTTATCACTGCGTGCCTTGAATATCTTCTAATTGTTGAAGGTAAGCAGCTCTTTTTTGATGTGCTTACACAGACTGACCAATTCATAAATCAACGGCTTATGTAAACCTTGCATCATGCAGGCCCATAGAAATTGCAAACAGTCGTTAAAATCAATATTTACAAATTTCATCAGACGGTCAGTACGCATTGCTTTGAAATCAGGACATTCGAGGATAAGATGTTTTAATGTTTCAAGGGGCTCATTGCATGAAGGAAAGCGACATCCACATTGTTTAGGTTCATCTTTGTTACTCCAGTTAGCAGTTCTTTCCCTAGTGTAATATAGATTCTTTCTATACCATAAGTAAGCTTTTCTGGTATGGTTACATGGAAAGTAAGTAACATGATCAAATCTAGGAGTGTGTTGTCTGGTGAATGCACCATATTCCTTATACAATTTGTGAGACGACATTCTTTCTATTGTCAGCCTCCAGTCTTGTTCAAAAAGCTTCCTGTTGGCATACCCTGGACGCTGATGAACATCTTCAATTGAAATGCATAAGGTGTTTAATAGGTGTTCCATTTTAGATTGTTATTGAGAAAAGTAAGTCAAATTAGTGGAACCTAACATTTTTTGCAGATCTTCATATAGTGAGTTTTTTGGAGGAAAATAGGATTTTTTCATAGCGACATAATTGTCGCAATTGCCAGCGTCCAGTTAATGCCACCAGGCCAAGCTCGTGATGAATCACTGCATTTGGAACCGACATAGGTAGATGCATTGCACTTTTTATCAATGATCCCTGAATACAATCTAAAGTAGCACTCATGTCACACAAACATATGTCAAGGGAATATAAGATGATGCTTTCTATTTTTAGTGTGAAAAAAATCAATCATTGGAATGAATGAAAATTTATAGAATTTTGAGTAAATCATTTTTAGTTGGGACAGTAGAGGACGAGTCTTATTTTTAATTAGGTCTGTCCAAGCATTGATTGAATTTTGAGGTGAGAGATTATAGCCCAAATAGATTGCACTAGTCGAACTAGGGATCTGTGTTTTCATAATCTCCCAACGGTATCCCTTGCTGTTCTGTTTGGTGCAAAATTTCAGAATAGCAGTCTTTGAGGGGTTAGGGGTCAGGTTATGGGTGACTGCAAATTGCTCAAAAAGTGAAAGCTTCATTTTCAGTCCCGCTGGAGTGGGGTCAACAATAATAGTGTTGTCTGCAAACGCAATCCATTTCAGACGCATAGAACCAACTTTAACAGAGAACAGATTACGATGTTCCCATTCTTTATCAAGATCTGAGAGATATAAATTGAAGAATATTGCTGCAAGATTGCAACCTTGCTTAAGCCCAATGGATGTGCTTATTGGTTCAGTAGTTCTACCATCAGCAGAAATTTGAACTTTATAGGAGGTGTTAGTGTAGAGTTTCATGAACCAGTAAAGCAACACTGGAGGAATACCCATAGTTCTCATTTTGTTCCATAAGAGATTACGTACTACGTTGTCGAATGCTGATGTCATGTCTATCATGGCTATGTAGACAGATTGAGAGTTCTTTCCTCTTGTGCCGTCTATCATATAGGCCATGATGGCAGCATTCAACGATGTACTCATTCCCTTCCTGAATCCTATGTGATATTTCGAATACAGGTCCTTCTCCTCTCTAACTTTTTCAAGGTCACAAAGGAGGAGGATAGCGAACAATTTCGCGTCCGTATCAATCAGGGAAATAGGTCTATAGTTCTGCGGTAGGGTGGGATTGTCCTCTTTGAAAATAGGAACACTATTCGCAGTAGTCCATGTGGGCGGTATCAAGCCTCTATTGACAATAAAGTCAAATTTGATTTTCAATATTCCTGCCCAAAACTCCGGATCAGCTTTATAAAGACAGGGGGGAAGACCGTCAGGGCCCGCAGCTTTAGAGTGAGATAATCTTGAGATGGCCCATTCAAGATCTTTCAGAGACCATTCTAATTGGGCAATCCTACTATAACACAACTGTACATCTGGAACAACCTCAAATTTAGTTGGAATATGAAATTTAGCTGATATATATTCCTGCCATACCTGATCAGATAAGAAACAAGACAAGTTCCCAATTAAGGAACTCACGTCCCCTACACACTTTCCAATGTCTGGAAAACCAGACCAACAATTAATTTGTATTCTAAACAGTGTTTCTAGTAATATCTTTTGAAACCTTTGCATTAAACCAAGCTCAAAAAGGTCAATTATTAAAGAAATCAACATTCAGGCAAAGTAGGTCACAAGAACCAAAATTCATATTTATTCTTGATGTTGAAACTGTGGATGGCCCAACGCGTTTCGAATGGTACAACACTCTTCATCGGGGCAAATCAAAAATTCTAAGGAAAGATATGTACGAAATTTACATTAGGGTGATATTTTCCATTAATAACAATTTTGCCAAACAAGTCGTTTCAACAAACTTCAACTGGTACATAGGCTAATTGAATGAGCATAATTAACACTAGATATCCAAAGTTCTGGGTACATTGACACAAAAAATAACATGTTTTAACTGGACAGCTATTACCACATTAGAAGACTCAGGTTGATCGATTGTAGGGGCTATTGTGATCCAAGATTTAATTTGGATTTAAATTCGCCCTCTTGTGAAGTACTTGGGATTGCTTCTTTTTATTAAAAACTGCTTCATAGATGAAAAAAAGATTTTTTTATTAAATGTCTCTATCCACAGGATGTAGGAACACATATATATATATATATATATATATGTATATATATATATATATATATATATATGTGAATTTCTGTCGGATACTTGTGTTTGTTTTTCTTTGGAAGAGTGGTATCCGGATGTTTCCAAAATCTCTTAAAAATATAAATATAAATATAAATCTCCTGTGTTATTTCTTCTATTCTGGTCTTCATATTATTTTTTATTTATTCTTTCGAATCCAGAGTGAAATATTACTGCTTTCCATCTTTGTTCTCGGCGGGAGTCAAAAAAAGGAGGAAGGAGGTCCGACGAGTTTTAGAGGAAGTGTCTGCTCGTCTAGATTTTGTCCTGGTAACAAAGCCACAAAGAGCCTACTGGTTTCAGTGGCACAGACAAGGTAGGGGCCACATTCATCAGGGCTGGGCGGACACTTAATGTTTGCTGTGTCAACAGTCTGGTAGCTAGTAGGATAGTGCCAGGAGATCCCACCTAGTTACAGGGGTCCCCACGGATATCTGTGTAGATGGGAAGGTTAAGTGAAGTACTTCCCGGGAAGACATGCAATATCTGTCATGCAAATCTACTACGCCTTCGTCGGAGATTCCAAACGGGATCGGCTCGCGAATGATGCTGCCCATGTAGCAAGTGACTAGTCATCCTCTCAGTGCGACACCTGCACTGAGGAGCCAGACGGTGGTGGGACCTCCACCTGTGGTGGATCGGGACGCAGGGTCACCCTCCACACCAGTTTCTGATGTGCCTGGGACATCACGTCGATGGGGGCATGTAGTCCTGCAGCCATGGGCGGTGCCCACCCGACAAGGACGGCCCGTCCTTGGGACCCGCATGTGTCAAGCCCAGCAACGCGGTGGTCGTGCGCCACTGAGGTATACTGAGTGGGAGCAAGACATGACTGCCAATTCAGAACGTCAGGGGGCAGCTTTGCAACACATTGCTGTGAGCATGGAGCGTGTGGCCCAATCCATCCTCCACCCTGCTAGGCAGATGCTTCTCCAGCAGCGGGCGACACAGTCCACGGCCCGTTCGCTCAGGCTGGGCATGGTGGCCTCAAACAGGGCACACCAGGCTGAAATGTTGTCTTTGCATCAAGCAATTGCTGCTCACGCAGAGGCACACATGGACGCCCTGAGGGCTGAGTATGCATCCCTCAGATCCACACTGGGTGTCCTCTTGATGTCCCAGAGGGAGCGGACAGAGGAGAGGTTTGCGTAGCTTGAGCGTACCATCTCGGCTGAGCTAAGTGCTTGCCGGGAGGTGCATCAGTTGTCCAGCCAGGCCACGCAGGAAGAACTCTGTGTTACACGTGCTACCTTGCAAGAGGAAGCACGCGTATCACAAGAGGTTCTGCATGCTCACCTATGTGTCATCGCCGCACAGAACCAGGCTCACCCATCTGGCAGACTTGCTGCCAACGAGGGGCAAGCTGCGCCTAGACGTGGTCAGGCTCCTGTACCACATCTACCTTTTCAGGAAGAGGCTGACTCAGACGACGAGATATCTCCCACACAGGCCGGGCTGTGCAGGCGTTGAGCCCATGGAGGTTTTTTTTTGACTCAACATCATCGCATGTGAGTGTTGAGTGCACCCTGTACCTCCCCCATCCTGGGTGCCTCCCCCATCAGGTCGTATGTGGCCATTTTTTTATTTTTCATTTTAGTTTAGTTAGGTAACATTGTTTTTGATAGGTAGTTTAATTAGGTAATGTAGGTTTTTTATAGTTAGTTTAATTAGTTAATGTAGTTTAAAATTGCTTATCTATTGTGTTTTGTGGCTTTTGAAAGCATCCACTGTCTGTTCCAGCTGGGCCCTTCTGTCAAGATGTGCGTCCCTAGGGCGCTGCGTACCTGTGTTTCCTGTAGGCTTGCGTGCCGGGGTCGCCAGGACGTTGCTTGTAGAACGAAAGATGAGAGGGTAACGCCAGGAACCGGCCCAGGTCCCGTCCTGATTGCAGGATTGAAAATGGGTCCGATTCCTGACGCCACGGATGAGCACGTCCCTGGATTTACGTGGCGCCAGAACAGTGCGAGCACTGAACAGGGAAGGCCGGTAGATGTAGACAGCGAGCTTGAGTGCGTTGCTATGATTCTGCAGAATCCTTCTTGAAGATGTTGAGAGAAGCCAGCCGGGACTGTAGTATGGCAGCAATGGCAGACGTTAAGAGGGACCGAACAAAGGCACCGAAGGCACTGGCACCCAGCACAAGGCAGAGGAATATTCAGGTAAGGAAGGTGGTCAGGCAGGAGAGGGATAGGTGGTAAGGAGGAAAAATGAAGGGACTGGAGGTACCAGGCCAGGACCGGACAAAACCCAACCCAGGGGAGCAGACCCTCAACCAAGGAACCAAACCACCAAGGTAAGGGAAGGCCGGGCAAACTGGAAGGGAACAAGGGAGGCAAGCGGGGAGACCAAGGAGAATAAGGAATTCCAGAAGCGAGCGGGAGGTCAGGACCAAACCGCGTTGAGACGCGGCGAGTACAGATCCGGAAGCTCCTTTATAGAGATTCGGCACGGAAGCGAGGCTTGACCCGCAATCCGAGTCGGCGCATGCGCGGAATCACAGTATTCGCGGGAACGAGGCTTGAACCACAAGCCCGTTCCCTGCCGCTTCAGCGTATGCACGCATGCACTCCAACTCGCCCGAAGCGGGCACGCACCCCAAATGAGCGATGAGCTCGGAGAATGCGCCCACGACCAAGGCGAAACCGTGGGTACAGCCGCCAGACATCACCCCGCCCACGAGGACACGGCCGATCCCGATCCCGGGTGAGTGTCCTAACACCATGCCCCCTCCCAGAAAGACCCGGGGCCCCCGGTCTACAAGGATGGCGTAAATAGAACTCACGCACCAAACGGGGAGCATGGACATTCCCAACAGGTTCCCAAGTGCGGTCACAAGCCGAATACCCCTCCCAATCCACCAGGAACTGCAATTGACCCCGATGGAAACGAGAATCACAGATTTCCCGGACCTCATATTCAGGAACACCCTGCACCTCAATGGCCGCAGGACGAGAGCCCGAGCGCCCATAGGGGTCCTCCAGGTGAGGCTTAAACAAGGAGACATGAAACACGGGATGCACCCGCCAGGATGGGGGTAGATCTAGTTTGAATGCCACCGGGGAAATCCGTCTAGTAATCCGGAAGGATCCTAGGAAACGGGGAGCAAGTTTCGTAGGTAAGTTGCGAACAGGTAAGTTCTTGGAAGAAAGCCACACCTTCCCACCAACCTTGAACATAGGTTCCGGGGTACGCCTCTTATCTGCCTGGACCTTCATGTCCTCACGTGCCTTAACCAGGGTACCAGTCGCCTGGGCATGCAGTCCTCGGATCTCTTGAATCAGCTGATCAGCAGAGGGAACCGTGCTTGGTCGTACAGGAACAAACGGAAAAAGTCTAGGACTGAGTCCATAGGTACAAAGAAAGGGGCTTAATCCTGTAGCAGAATGGATCGAGTTGTTGTAAGCTACCTCAGCAAAGTCCAGTTGCAATGCCCAGTTGGTTTGAGATGCGTTGGAGAAACAGCGCAGATACTGTTCCAACGTCTGATTGGTCCTCTCCGTCTGTCCGTTGGATTGTGGATGATAGCCGGAACTAAGTGCTCGATGTATGCCCAGGTGATGACACAGTTGTTTCCAAAAGGATGATATGAACTGGGAACCGCGGTCCGAGATGATCTTATCAGGTAGTCCATGTAACCGGTAAATGTTGTGCAGAAATGCTCGGGCCATGGAACTCGCAGAGGGAACTTTAACAAAAGGGATAAAATGAGCCATCTTGGAAAAACAGTCAACTACTACCATAATGCATGTGAAGCCCTCGGAAGGTGGTAGTTCCGCTATGAAATCAGTAGCTATGGTGTGCCAAGGATAGGGCGGTGTCTCGATGGGTTGGAGTAGACCGAGTGGTTTCCTTCTGGGTATCTTTACTTGTGCACATACTGGACAGCATTCCACGTATTGTTTAACTTGTTTGGCCAATCCTGGCCACCAAAACTGTCGGGCGACAAGTTCTTGTGTAGCACGTATGCCCCGATGACCCCCAATCTTCGAATCGTGAAATGCATGCAAAATGGCAATCCGAAGAGAGTCGGTGGGTGCATACAATTTCCCACTGAAGAAGAGCAACCCCTCGTTCTCACTAACTTGGGGCAATTTCAATAGTTCCGTTCTGTAAGGGTCTGCCAATGTTTCCTGTAAGAACGTATCCAGGCAATGAGACACAGAAAACAAGAAATGTTCTCGGGCTAGCAATAACTGGTTCTGGCTGTCTTGCTTGATGTCTTCCAAAGAGCGAGACAACGCGTCTGCTTTCAGATTCCGAGCATTAGGTATGTAAGCGATTGTGAAATCATAATGAGAAAAGAAAAACGCCCAACGGGCCTGGCGGGAAGTGCGACATTGAAGGGATCGTAGATACTGTAGATTTCTATGGTCGGTACGGGCCTCAACAGGAAATTGGCCTCCCAAAAGATGATGGCGCCATTCTTCAAAAGCCAATTTGATGGCTAAAAGCTCCTTCTCGATCACGGCATAATTCCGTTCGCTCGACGTTAGTTTTCGGGAAAAATAAGCCACTGGGAATTCAACATCCGACTGCGGGTCCTTCTGTAGCAAAACTGATCCAATGGCGAAATTTGACGCATCTGCTTCCACAATGAATGGTCTACTTTGGTCGGGATGGTGTAGGATGGGAGAGGTGCTGAAGGCGTCCTTGAGACGTTCGAATGCATTAGTAGCTTCCTCATTCCACACAAACAACGTCTTACTGCTGGTTAAACTGGTTAAAGGTGCTGTGAGATTGGAAAAACCTGGTATAAAGCGCCTATAGAAATTGGCGAATCCGAGGAATCGCTGAAGGGCCTTCAAATCGTTAGGTCGTTTCCATTCTTGAATAGCCCGTGACTTAGTTGGGTCCATCTGTATGCCAGAACGGCAAATCACGTACCCAAGAAACTCAATCTTGTCTTGATTGAAGAGACATTTCTCAGTCTTGGTGTACAAGTGGTTCTGACGTAAACGGTTAAGAACTTCTTTGACATGTATGATGTGTTCCTTTTCATTCTTAGAGAAAATCAGTATATCATCTAGGTATACCCACACTGATATTCCGAATAAATCCGAAAATATTTCATCCATCAAACGCTGGAAAACAGCTGGGGCATTGCATAGTCCGAAAGGCATTACACGATATTCATAGTGCCCTAAGGGTGTCTTAAAAGCCGTTTTCCACTCGTCACCAGTCTTGATTCGTACCAGATGATATGCCCCTCTTAAATCCAACTTAGTAAATATACAGGCAGAGGGCAAGGATTCCAGGATATCACGTATTAGAGGCAATGGATATCTGTCCTTCCGAGTAAGTTCGTTTAACTGCCGATAGTCCACACAGGGACGTAATGTACCCTCCTTTTTCTTGACGAAAAACAGCGGAAATCCCGCAGGAGACTTGGAAGGGGTGATATACTGTTTCTGAAGGCAGTCATTTAGATATTCTTGTAAGGCTGTTCTTTCTTGTGGTGATAAGGAGTACACTCGTCCATGTGGAATCACAGAATCTGGCAACAGATCTATGGCACAATCAAAACTTCTATGAGGAGGCAGGGGAATGTCCCTAGGTTCCGAAAACACAGAGGAAAAATCTGCATATTCAGAAGGTATGGTAGACAACAGGCATACACAAGATGTTCCATTCACCTCTGTCTGCGTGGCAATTGTAGATATCCCAACAGATAACCTTGCGGAGGAACAATCCATCAAACAACGATCCGAATTAAATGTCAATGTACGGGTTACCCAATTAACTTTAGGGCTGTGGTACAACAACCAGGGTAAACCCAACACGATCGGATAAGACGGTGACTTAATCACATCCAAAGATATGTTTTCCAGATGTTCATTGATCCACAACTGCAGAACTCCGGTGTGATGTTGAATGGGACCAAAAGACAAAGGTGTCCTGTCAATGACCTCAATTGGTGTAGCTTGCCTTTTCTTAAGTAGAGGGATCTGGTTCTTCTTGACGAACTCAACATCGATATAGTTGCCAGATGCACCACAATCTAGAAGACCCATGATTTCAGTTGACTTATCCTGCCACAGTACTTTAATTCGGAGTACCAAAAGGGCTGCGGGAGACATGGGCAGTAAGATCCCATCGGTATCCGGAAGGGCTGGTGTGAACGGTAGGCCTGTCATTGCCTTCCTTATACCTGACAGGCCTATTAGTTTTCCGACTTCCTGAGTGGTCGTAACTGACAAGTACCCAAATAGTGCCCGGAGGCACCGCAATATAGGCACAAGTTCAAGTCCCTTCGACGTTTACTCTCTTTCGCGGACAAAGGTCCTCTGAGTGCCCCCAATTGCATGGGTTCCGGACCCGTTTCTGCTGTACTTGAAGCACCAGCAGGTGATGGAAAAGACCTGGAGTACGGCCTCTCCAACCGACGTCTTTCCCTCTTCCGCTCAGCCAAACGGTGATCGATTCGAAGAACCTGTTCCAGAAGTACCTGTAAAGTATCCGGTTCTGGTATATGAAGAAGTTCGTCTTTGTACTCCTCTCTCAGACCTCGCCGAAAAAGCGTCTTCTGTGTTACTTCTGGCCATTGAGAATCCGCCGCCAATTGACGGAACCGACCAATGTATGAGATCAGATCACTTGAACCCTGTTTTAGATCCATCAATTGGTTTTGTGCTGTGGCGGCCAAGTTAGGTGACTGGAATACTTCCAGAAACGCTTTCTCGAAGGCGGCAAAAGCACCCAGTATTGGACTGTTTGCGGACACCAAAGGAGCTGCCCATGCAAGCGCATTTCCGGCTAGATTTCCTAGAATATACCCAATCTTCGCCTTCTCGTCGGTAAAATGGGAAGCCCGGAACAAAAAATGGATCCTGCAGTGGTTACAAAATTCGGCCACTCTTCTAGAATCCCCGTCGAACTTCATGGGTATCGTCTGTGCCATGGCAGAATCAGCCTGGGTTGTGGTGCTAGTCCTATGCACCACCATCTGACGTAGAGTCTCGTTTTCTAGACGAAGTGCTGTCATTTCCGCCCTTAATGACCTGATTTCGTCTCTCAGATCAGAGGTTTCCTCCATCTCTGAGTCTGAACCCGAGGTTTTGCGTCTCAATCTGTCAAGATGTGCGTCCCTAGGGCGCTGCGTACCTGTGTTTCCTGTAGGCTTGCGTGCCGGGGTCGCCAGGACGTTGCTTGTAGAACGAAAGATGAGAGGGTAACGCCAGGAACCGGCCCAGGTCCCGTCCTGATTGCAGGATTGAAAATGGGTCCGATTCCTGACGCCACGGATGAGCACTTCCCTGGATTTACGTGGCGCCAGAACAGTGCGAGCACTGAACAGGGAAGGCCGGTAGATGTAGACAGCGAGCTTGAGTGCGTTGCTATGATTCTGCAGAATCCTTCTTGAAGATGTTGAGAGAAGCCAGCCGGGACTGTAGTATGGCAGCAATGGCAGACGGCAAGAGGGACCGAACAAAGGCACCAAAGGCACTGGCACCCAGCACAAGGCAGAGGAATATTCAGGTAAGGAAGGTGGTCAGGCAGGAGAGGGATAGGTGGTAAGGAGGAAAAATGAAGGGACCGGAGGTACCAGGCCAGGACCGGACAAAACCCAACCCAGGGGAGCAGACCCTCAACCAAGGAACCAAACCACCAGGGTAAGGGAAGGCTGGGCAAACTGGAAGGGAACAAGGGAGGCAAGCGGGGAGACGAAGGAGAATAAGGAATTCCAGAAGCGAGCGGGAGGTCAGGACCAAACCGCGTTGAGACGCGGCGAGTACAGATCCGGAAGCTCCTTTATAGTGATTCGGCACTAAAGCGAGGCTTGACCCGCAATCCGAGTCGGCGCATGCGCGGAATCACGGTATTCGCGGGAACGAGGCTTGAACCACAAGCCCGTTCCCTGCCGCTTCCGCGTATGCACGCATGCACTCCAACTCGCCCGAAGCGGGCACGCACCCCAAATGAGCGATGAGCTCGGAGAATGCGCCCACGACCAGGGCGAAACCGCGGGTACAGCCGCCAGGCATCACCCCGCCCACAAGGACACGGCCGATCCCGATCCCGGGTGAGTGTCCTAACACCTTCAAGCTTGTCTCGTGTATGTGTTTGCAGCTTGGGGTCCTGACTCGCATAGGCCACTCCTGCTCCCCTTATCCATGGGCTCGCAAGGATGGTTCGGTGTTACAGTCATTTACACAAGGGCTTTGGACTGTCATATCTGTGCCCTGTCTGCTGCTGTACTACTTGTGTTAACACCCCTGGTGGGGATTGTGGGGGTTTTATCCACGGCATGTCTGCATTAGACTTGGGTGGGTTCATGATTGATGTGTCCATTGATTGATATACATTGTGCTGTTTGTTTATTTTATTTCCTGTACATGTGCTTCATGCACTTCATGCTGTATACAGTGGCCGGCACCCTTTGCCTGTCAAAGTCACACTGATGATGGGAGGAATTCTGATGTAGGTGTCTGACATGGCCCAGTCACAACCAGCATGAAGAGACACACACAGGGAACTTTCCTGCATTAAGTATATGTTTTGTGCCCTTTCTGCAGGAGAATGAGCCTCCAGACCACCTTTGCCAGCAGACATGGGCCATTGTAGGACATACAGCTGGCCACGTTCGGTGGGTCAGACATGCACATGTGTGTGCCAGCAGTGCCACAGGCTTTGTGCTCAGATGGCCAACAGAAGCAGACGTGTTTCTAGGAGCTCCAGGCAAGGTGAGCATCAAAAGGGGCCCGCACCGCAGCCAGTCTTCCACCAGGCCACTTGCACATGCATGCTAAGTAGTGCCACTGATGGGGAGCTAGGACAGATATTGTTGTTGAAGCGCACAGTACAGCTAAGATGCGTTGGGGAACAAATGGCAAGTTGCTTACCAAGTTGTCAGGGGCACACGCAGGGGCTGTCGCACATATCCTCCGGTCCGCCCTGATCGACAGAAGCAGAGTCATTGGTGCAGTAGCATTCCTAACCAGTAAATGAAGCAGCGCACAGGGAACACAGCGAGGCACAGACTCATGTGCAGTGCATGTCATTTAAATGTGCTAATTGCCACGTGCACTACCTATTTTAATCTGCGGATGCCAGTACAAAACTTGTACTGGAGTCGCACTTCGCTATACGCGTATAGCTGCTCACCCACGGACCATTGTATGATGTGTGATTCTTGACGCATTGGTCTCCCATTTGCTGCTCTCCCATGTCGCCTGCTTTACTGCATTGACAGTGTATGGACATTCACGGGGGCAAGCTAATCTATGGGTACAAAGCAGCAGACAAGAGTGTTGGTTTGTGGAGGAGTCACTTACTTTGGGGCATTCATGGTGTTGCGTGTGTGTGTGTTGTAGACACATACAGATTAGTGACTCACACTCTCTTTGCAGCATTAACCTGCTCCTGTTACCTGACCTGAGAGTGTGCAGGCAGGAGGCCAGCACTCACCCCAGAGATAAGTTTCTCTTTGGCTTGCATTTGACTCATTTGGTACAATGTGCATGATGAACATGTTTTGTCTGATTGAGTATGTGTTATTGTGAATAGTTGCGTTTTGTATTTTCCCTACTTTCCCTTGCAGTCCTACTCCACTCTCCTGACCCTCTTTCCGGTTATCCTGAATACCAATGCCTGTCCAGACAACATATCCCTGACCCACCTTCCCCATCGGGGTCTCAGAGGCCTGTGTAAGTTTGACCTTGCAGGCGCCCAGACCACGGAGGGGGTGGTTGGTTTGTGCCACTCCTGCGCCTGGACACCAGAGCTGTGACAGTACCCATCAGTTGGTGCATCATCCTTGTATGTTTTGTACCAAACACGGTACCCATCCTGTTGTGGCATTGTTCAACTGTGCTACCTTGGTTGTTTTATCATTGTGCTTGGACATGTGCTTGGACATTTTCTGCTACTTCGACATCTACTGGAGACTCTTCCAGGGTTTATGGTTGCCTACACGCTTTTTCCATGGTTTGTGGGTTTGGCTCCTTGGAGTTCTCTGCAATTTGTTTTATTTTGCCAGTCAAGGTGGCCTCTGAGGGGGCTGGACCCTATTTACACACAAAGTGGAACATGAAGACCAAGGGGTAGGGTGATGCTGTGGCCAAGTATACTTGAAGGGAGAAGACCACATACCCCAGACACAGTTGTTCAGTAGATCATGGTGATGTGTGAAAGTGGGAGTGCCTTTTGTTGTTGGACAGTTGGCTTCGGCTACAGTGTTTTGGGCACTCTGACATTGTAATTGTGGGGTACTATGTACATGATGTGTTCTTCTGGTCAATGCCTGTTCCTGTGTTGTCTTTACTTTTCAGGTGTGAGGGGATTGGTGTGGTTTGACATGCTGGGGTGTGCACATGGGCAATGTTGACATGTGATGTGTACAGGACACCGAGGATCACTTGATTTCACATGCATGTATTTAGTGCATGTCCCTACTGACACACACAGTTGCAGGATGATCCACCACATGTACATCCACCCTTCCATGGCCAGTGGTGCACACAGATTGCCTTCTGGGGCCCGCTGTGTCCCTGCAACACATGATCTATGGCCATTTGGGGATCCTGTACATGCGTCAATTGGTTATTTTTTGAATTTGTCCTTTTCATGTGATGCTCAAAGTGTATCTCAGACACAATGGCTGCTCACTGTGCTGTGTGCTGAGCAGTGTGTTGCAGGAGACACACACAGCACACGGGTTCGGGAGTAGGGATTTTGCCTTGCACAATGTGCATGTGAACAGGCATTCAGCGTTATGTTTATGCTACGACTGGTGAAATGCATTTGTGTATGACTTGGTGTGTGTGGGAGGTTGTTGGTCAGTCCTTTCATGTGATTCCATGGCAGGCGTCATTGTCTGGAGCCACTTTCCATTTATCACATGTCACTTTGGATCTTATTGGTCATGTGTTGGCCTTTTGGTATTGCTTGCCATGTCATGGTGTGGCAGGAAAGGATGATGGGGGTTAGGAGGGTTTGGGTGACATACCAGGGATTGTCATGGGCTGTTTTGCAGGGGTGTGTGATACACACCTTGCATGTGTTCCTTTTGGTCACACAGGATTGTTTAGCTTTATGTAGCTAGGGATGGACATATTGTAGTACTTCCATGGCAACATTCTCAGGGTGGTAAGGTTGTGACAGTTCACTGTCTCTTTGTCATCATCGATTGTCACCTGGTATGTGCCAGGCCTGTGTGCACTCCGCAGGGGTGGGAGTTTAGGTGAAAAATGTGGCCACAAGCTGGGTCCACGCTGCCTCGCCATGTGCCCTATCCCCTCCCATGGGCAGTGCATGTGCCTGTGGTTGGGGATGTGGGGGCACCACCATGTCCACCACTACACCCTGCCGTGTTGCAACATTGTGCAGGACACATGCTGCTACAATGATCCTGCACACTACTGGGGGGGCATATAGTAACTGCCCGCCAGAGCGGTCAAGGGAGTGGAAGCGTGACATGAGCACTCCGAATGTGTGCTCCACTATGCCCCTGGTTGCAATATGGGCAGTGTTGTATCTTACTTGGGGTGGTGTGGTGGGGTTCCGGATTGGCGTCATCATGTGGTTGCTCAGAGGGTAGGCACTGTCCCCTGGGGTGGTGATAATGGTTGTGATTATTAGGGTTTGTGTATTTGTCTGTGTGTGACATGCATGCATGTGCACAGGCATTTGTACTCACCTAGGAGCCATGTGTCGCCATGCTGCCCAGCTTCCAGGGCCTGGCTCAGGGCGGACATTCTGTATATGAAACTGTCATGGGTGGAGCCAGGGTAGTTTGCATAGACAGAGGTGATGATTCCCTTTGCATCGCATACCACCTGCACATTGATGGAATGCCAGGGCTTCCGGTATCGATAGATGTGCTCTGTGGCCCTATGTGGACATAGGGCCACATGGGTGCAATCTATGGCACCGAGCACTTTGGGGAAGTGTGTCACCCTGTAAAAGTCCTGGACCACGGCCTGCCTTTCTGGGCATGTATATGTGCATGCGGACTGAGGGGCACGCAGTCATGATTGCCAATACCTGGTGTAGGCAGCGTGACTTCGTGGCCTGTGAGATCCCCCCCACTATGGCAGTAGTGTGCTGAAATGACCCAGTGGCAAAAAAAATGCAGGACATTGAGCACCTTCTCCAAGGGGCTCAATGCTTGGGAGCACAGGGTGGGGGATGTAACGTCATCTTCCCACTCCCTGACCAGGTCTAGAATGATACGAGGTGGAAACCTATACCTGCCATAGACCTGGTCGTCAGGCATCCCAAAAAGGCTGGTCCGGGGGGAAACAATACGGGCCCTGGCTATTCTCCTCCTCCTGCGGTGTCCCAACAATCAGTGCTGCGACAAATGGTGCATTCATCGTACCTGTATATACGTGTTTGTTGTTTGCAAGCACTTTTATACTGTGCGCGGGGACGCTTACGCCTGCCTTCCTGTGGCGGACCTGAAACACTTGTGCACGTTTTTTAGCGTGCGTGTCTTTCCCGTATTTGATTCCATGAATACATGTTGTTCGCGTGCGTTTGGGCGTTCCGTCTATTTCCCTGCAGTACTTCCCCAGTTATGCCTTCTTTTTCACGCATTGTTCCCCATTCCGTGTGTTACACCCCGTGTCCCGCCCCCTTTTTGGTGTGTGCTCCAACGTTGTGTGCTTTCCCTGTGCGCGTCGAGCAAGGCATTCGGGATGTTGCAATGACGTGTGCGCCCGTGTGCGTCACGCATGGATTTGGCGCACATACAGGGTTAAACACGCGCAGGCCCTTCCTTGAATCGCGTGCGTGTGCTTGCTTTTGCATGCTTACGCCAGCTTGCACCAGCTTGCTCTGAGATTTTCGGCGCACATTTGTTCCATGAATCGGCCCCTGTATCTCTAGGTTTGAGAGGAGAATAAATGAACCAAGCACTATCCCTGAGATAGTGAGGATCCAAAAAGAAAGATGGATGCAATTTTCGGATCTATGTGATCCGACCGCGGCTGATCTTACCGCGAGTCTGGAAAGTTTGCATGAGAAATGTGCGAACCACCAAAAATGTGCACATTTCCCATGCGAACACAAGTTGAAACCGCTACATATCGTCACCCCCACCCCCACCCCCAACACATCCACGACACACCCTCACCCACACCCTGAACACACCCCGACCCACGCCCCCAACATACACAAACCCTACTTACCTTTTTCTTCACGCTGAGTCCATGCGGTGCCAGTTCCCTTTCACTTTTGTGTTCAAGTATAGTGAGTGGGGCGTTGCGGGGGACACCCCCGCAGACCTTTTTTTTAAATATTTACCTACAATGCTACCACCAAAGGTTCGAACTTTTGGTGTTTGAACCTTTGGTGGTATCATTTTTAGAGCTTTTTGTACATGCGACCATTTGGATAAGGTAAAATCCTACAATACCGCAATATTCACACAAACGTATACAGAGGAAGAAGCATGCTGGTCAATATATAATCCTGAGATTTTGATGAGTGGATTCAAGAAATGTGTTTTTTTACCCTATTTCCCTGAAGCTGGGCTAGTCTTCCCTCTCCTCAAACATGATTGGATAAATGGGTCAGAGTTATAAAAATTAGTATTACAATAAATAAACAACTAGACCCTATAGGCATTTGTACCTACCTCACACTACGCCCCGAGGAAATACCTACCTGGTCCCAGATGGAATGACATTGAAAGAGAATGGGTGCTGAAGACTCAGGATGAGGCCGGTAACACTGGGAGATTGGCAAACATTTGTACTATAAATGTGTGCACCGCTTCACCTTATGTTTAGATTTTTCAAAAATATAAACATACGTTTCCCCTAAATTACCTAACCCATAGCTCCTAGCTTCATTCATCGCAAACTCTTTCCTAACAAATAGAAATCCTTGCAGCATATTCATATGTATAACGTGTCCCACTGAATAACCACACAACTAAACCACAATTGTTGAGAAGCAGAATTTCTTAATTATATTAGAAGATGGATGCATTTCCCCCAACTAATGCTTCCATGACAACCTGGCTGTCATATTTATCAACTTTGAAAGGAGTGGGGATGAGGAGCTTCGTAATAGAATGTGGGTGTGCATGTAGCTCACATTTCACAGCCAAAGGTCATGAAGTTTTAGTTTATTTACAAAGTTCGCCTCTATAAATATAGAAAAAATTCTGTATTTTCCAGGATGGCAGCATATGTCTCTGAAACCCTGCATTTCAAAAGGCATGCATTGCCAATTTGCTAGAGCCAGCATTAATTTTGTCCATGAATGTGTGATCTAAACCTTTTAGGCAGGGTCACGTTGTGGCTAATGGAACCGGCCACGGGCGTCCTAATTACACATAATAGAATACATTGCACTTATGATCACTGAGCATAATGGAACTAGGCACTGCTGTGAAAATTAGGGACAGCTATGGCAATACTCGAGAAACATACTGTTGTGCATTATTATATATTTTGGGCATTCATTTCACTAGCAAACACTCTCTGTTTTAACACCCCTCGTTGTACAAACCCAGCCCTACATTTTGGGATAAGACACAGGCCATATTTGAATTTACACTCTAATTTATTTTGATGAAAGTCAACTGTTGTTCCCTAACGTTATGCTGGAGATATCATCGCAGTATTATTTATAAATATATGCTTTGTTTCTGCAGAAGAAATTCAAGCAGCCTACAAAATTGTCACTACATTTAGAAAAACATACAATAATTCATACACAATACATTTCCGATACTCATATGCAGCATAAATCACTTGGGGCGAGAATGTGTATTCCACATCTTTAGAGACGATGTAGATTGTGGGGTGAGGAAACCCTAACAATGACAAGGCCCCTCATAGTGGTATTTGATGGACTTACACCACTTAGAAGTACATTCCTGAGGCTCTACCGTAATTAGGTAGCGTAATCTTCCCCTACTGCTTTGCAGGAATGTTTTATGATTGGCAATGATGCCAAACTTAATATTTCATATTGTAAAATAATGTGATCTTGTATTGGGGATTATAGATGAACTTTATCATTAGATTAAAGTATTTTATTTTTGCTAATGGACAGTATTTTATTATTTTCTTTTTACTGTAAGTTGTTTCTGTGTAGGTTGTAAATAAAGTTATTATTTTAACTATTGTATACTGTAATTAAATGTTACTCTGAAAAATGCATAGCACACTTCTTGTATTTGCTAGACATTTCCCATTAGCAATATTTTCCCATGTGAAATTTACTTTATTATTTATAACGTGCACATGTAAATAAAATACAAGCAATGGTAGGTTGCATCAAAATCTACAGGCTTGTATTGAAGGGTGCTATGTTTTCAATTTAAAACACACAGAATATTGATTTATGTACACTGTGTATTAAACTTAATAAAGATGTACTAATAGAAAAGCAACTTTCCTCCCATTTCCCTTGAATGATTTGAGTGTATCTAATCCAGGGTCCTCTGACTTCAACACAATGTCATTTGTCAAACCCACCCAAAAAGTGCTCTTCCTATGGGTTTAGAAACTTAACCATAACTACTGTCCCGCTACCACAGGTCTAGTAATATCTACATAAATATGGGCAGCAGCCTTGTAAATATTTAGATTAATATATACTGACAGTTACTGTAATACTTTAATAACTATTCATGAATAGTACATGTACATGTAAATACTTAAAAAAGTTAAGTACATATGCAAACTCATTTTTTTTTAACAACAGGTTTATTTGGGGGCAATGTGGTCGTCCAATTGATTTTGATTTTACTTTCTAGATATAATATTGTGTTTTGATTGGCTAAATTGTCTGTATTATTAATGTTAATTATGTATGGAATAATAAAACCCTTGAAAGTCAACGAAAATATGTTAGTTGCAGGGACATTAAGGTGCGAAATGTATGCAACAAAACTCTGGAAATTCTGCTAAAGCCACCTTAAAGTCACGCCCCTCTTGCGCAGGCTGTGACCACAATGCACCAACATAAAGCAGGCAGACCCCATAGGGATCCATTGTTCATGCTGCCTAAAATGCTTGCATGGCAGGTAGCGTGTATAACTACATTAAACCCTGCATGACATGTTTGCATGTCGGGCAGGGTTTTCATGTAATTATGAGCATTGCTTGCTATGTGTGCATGCGTTCACATGTTCATTGTGAACACTGCTTACCATGCACAAATACCATGCATGCATACCATGGAACTGTGTTACACCTGACTTTGCACCTCCATTTACTTGACTGGGACTTCCAAAATGAGCTCCAAAGAGTACATGTGTACAGTGTAATTGCAGATGAGGAGATAACATAACCTACATTCTTAGCATGTCTGCATAAGGGATCTTTCCCATGGAAGTTTCAGCAAGAGCCAAGAGGAGTCACATATCTCTAGACTTAGCTTATATCCAAATGATTGGAGTGTCAATGATGCAGAAAAGCAAAAGTTCCCTCATGTTTATGATTATTTTCTATGTCTATGGGATAATGTAGGAAGAAATAACATTAACATATAATTACTTTTATCAATGAGAAAATTGATAGTGTCAAATTAAAAGATTCATAGTCAGATTTGTATAACACTTCTCATGCATAATGTGAGCTCTCCATATTTCAGCCTAACAGATTTGGACATACCTGTGCTGTATACAGATTTAAAAATTGGTGTGCATCAAACATGCGTGAGTCTTTGTGAATATTTAAATAGTGTTAAGTTTAGTTTCGTTTGTTTATTTATAAAGCGCATCCGAACCCTCAGATAACTGGGCGCATAATCATGTGTACAGCAGAGTTACATATCGTTACACGAGCATCATAGTACAACAGACAGAGCGTACATTAGTCCATTTACATACAAGAGTAGAATATACCGAGAGAAGTATGTACAGAGAATATGCAAAAAAGAAAAAAGTTACAGTGGCTAATGCGAACCGGGTTACAGGTTGGTCCTGAATAGGCTGTAGGTGAAGTAAACATTACTACAGGTAGAGAGTGGCGGCTAGCCGGTCATGTCGGTGAGAGTCTGGCTGTTTAGGCTAATAGCCATGATTTTACCATGGCTCTGAATGGCCAGAATGCGGCTTCCGATCTAATTGTAGTCGGGAGGGTGTTCCAACATTGTGCTGCAAGCACTGGAAAATTGGAGCCCCCTGCTGTTTTTAGGTTATAATTAGGGATCTTTAGTTGGTGTAGGTAAGGTGTTCTGGTGGGTCTAATGGGACAGTGTCTAGAGAATTTGTCAGAAAGGTAACGTGGGGCAGTATGTGATAGGCACTTGTGGGTGATAACCAGTGTTCTGAGCTTAATTCTGTCACGGATCGGGAGCCAGTGGACTTCTTTTCTAACCGTGGATATGTGCGCCTTGCGCGGGAGGTTGAGGGCACATCTTAGTGCATTATTTTGCAGGATCTGGAGTCTGTTCAAGTTTTTAGTGGTAGTGCCTAAGTAGAGTGTTTTGCAATAGTCTAATTTAGACAATATCAGCGCTCTAGATAGGGCGAGGCAGCTAGGGGTGGAGAGGAAAGGCCTACAGGCATTGATCAATTTATTGGTGTATGAGGTAGCTGAGATGGTAGAGTTTATTTGTTTGGAGACTTTTATGATGTTGCCATCAATGGTAAAGGATTGGTACCTTTGGTCCAGTTTGTTGAGGCGAGCCTGGGAGCCTACGATAAGCAATTCTGTCTTATCGTCGTTAAGGCAAAGACTGTGTGTGGCCATCCAGGCTTGGATTTCTAAATAGATATCATTAAGCTTTGCAACATCTTCTTCATAGTTACCAGTGAGCGTGATGTGGACCTGGGTGTCGTCTGCATAATTAGTGTAGCTGACACCCAGATCGTCAAGACGGTCAAATAGGAGCTTCGTGAAGATGTTGTAAAGTGCGGGAGAAATGCAGGAGCCTTGCGGCACTCCACATGTGATTGGGATAGGGTCCGCAGCCGCAGTGGGGGCGAAGACTCTAGTCGTCCTGTCAGACAGGAATGACTGGATCGGTGGTCAGTCATAATGTAGAATGCAATAATGTAGAAAGTCAAAATGTCAACATTTTTTTTTAGAAAACATTTTTTCTACATTATGACTATAAACGGACTGGATCCACTTAGTGGCATTCTGAGAGAATGCAGCAGCCGAGGAGAGGTGTTGAGTGAGGATCTGGTGGTCAACCAGATCAAAGGCAGCAGAGAGATCCAACAAGAGCAAGATGGCCAGTTTGCCCTTGTCTTTGGCGTTATCCATTTGGATTTTTAGATCCAAGAGGGCAGTTTCAGTCCCGTGCCTTGGTCTGAAGCCGGATTGTCGCAGGCCTACAAGGTTGTTTTCTTCCAAATGTTGTTGTATTTGGAGATAGGCTACCCTGTCCAGGATTTTGAGAAGAAATGGGACTGTGGTGATGGGCCTGTAATTTGTGGGATGTTGGGATCTAGGTTAGGTTTTTTGAGCAGGGGTAGGACCCACGCTTCTTTAAGGTTGTTGGGAGTTTTTGAAGGAGGAGTTGATCAGAGAGGTGATGAGAGGGGCTAACTCATTAGCACCATCTTTGATGACGGATGCTGGGCAAATATCACCTTTGCAGTTGGATGGTTTGAGGCTGGCGATTATCTTGATTACTTCCTCTTCTGTGACTGGTGAGAAGTGGAAAGATGGGCAGATAGGGGTAGTGTGGTTAATTTTGCTGCTGGGGTTCTGCTTGAAGGCAAGGCTAGCTTTTTTTGCTTCGATCTTGGTTTGTAGGAGGGCAATTTTGTTAGCGAGGGCGAGCTGGATATTGTTACACCAGATTTAAATGTAAGGGTACCTGGCAAAACCCTGAAAGACCCAGGTAGGTGAACTTGAATGAACAAAACACAATTTTTCAGGGTGAGAGGTCCCTCTACTCCCAAATCTCAGAATGTATACATGTGACTACATATACATTGTTTCACAATGGTATATTTTAATAATCTTGAGATAGAGTACCAAGGGGTATTCTGAAGGAACAATACAAATGAGTATGATCCACGCGAAAAGAGGATCTTAATGTACAAACATACAACAGCACACAATTATTCTCGGAGCAGTTGTGCAATGAAGACAGAAATCAACAATCATTAACATAATATAAAAAATCACAATAACAACAGTGTTTGAACTGTACACTGTTCATGTGAAGTCGTCGACACAACAGTGTTTTGGCCTAAAACAGCTGTAAAGTACAGCTAGGTGAGCAGGCCTTCATCAGGACGTGTGGTGAAATGATAGTAGTCCCGGGGTATCTATCTATGAAGAAACAAATGGAGTACAGTGAGTGGGAGAGGACCTCAAAGTAAAATGATGATTCAGAAAGCTCCATATGGATGCTATAAGATATACAAACAAGCTCTCCCCAGGGGAAAACTTGTATCTTACCAAGGGTAATCCATAGCCAAGGTAAGACCGGTCCATACTGAATACAGGAACCGAGCTGCCATTTTGCTGTGCTGTAGAAAACCAATGAGTGTCTGTGGACCCTGGAAGGACACATAGGACACTGTCAGAGTGCCATCTGGGTTGTAAAGCGTTGAAAAATGTCTGTTTACATAAGGTGCAACGCTTACCTCAAGTGGTAATGAGTGTCATTTGCATGATGCTGGAGAAATGCAATCAATCAGCATAGGTTGTCCTCCTGGTGTGTCAATGCACGACCTGTGTGCAAAACATATGATGCACAGTTACAACCTTTCTATACTTGTTTGATACATCCAGTAACAAGCCCGTGCCGGCTCAGAACATTAGCGGTGTGGATTAAAACAAGTGAACATGCTAGGGAGTTACCCAAAGCATATGCACCCGATCTAGAACTGGCATGTGCTTTAAAGCGTTGTGGAACGCCAGTAAATCAAAGGATTAATGGCCGCAATGCGGCTCTGTCAATAAACGTGCAAGATACCACCAAATACTACGTTCGGTACTAAATCCTGTCAGTAATCATTAGCTCAGTTAGTGTTAACAAGGCAAGAAGTGCTGCTGTGTCCCTTTGCACGCTAAGTATACAGTAATGCCGTGCGGGGTAACTCGAGCCATGACTAATGGCCGCGATGGGGCGCGTGTAGATGGCACCTCAGTGATGCAGAGGGTACGAATGCCTGCGCACGAGAAATCTTTGAATTAGTAGAGCATGACACTGACACGCTTCAAAAACAAGCTGAACTTATTTTCACAGGAGTCGCTGTTGCTAGCGTCGGCAAGCGTCTCCTCGGCAATGAGAACGGTGAAAGAGAAACCGTTGTCATGGCGACCAAGGGTAATCAAACCATCAGGTCACACTGATAGGCCCAACGGTCGCGCGCCCCTGGTGGCACGTCATGGACCGAGTAGCCAGTCATAATTGGTGGTGCTGGTCCGGGGCGGGGGAAGGGGGAGGTGCCTTCAATGGGAGTGCACCTAGCCCTACCTACACGTAGTATTGAGACCAGCAAAAGCCGGGGAAAAGTGAAAGATCGTGTGCCAAGAGAGTGCCAAAATTCACAGCCAAGCAATTGGGAGAACTAGAGTGTGGACTGCACGTGTGAGCCACTACTTACAGCTAACGTGAGGATTCTCGTTGCGAGTACTAATGATTAACCTGCAAGTAAAAAACAACATCTCGGACTGGGTGCCGGCAAATGATTTGTGGCCCCGTGTTCACAGAACCCCCCCTGGTGGAGATACCTGCTCAGTGCGGGGCTAATGGGGTGTTGACAAATACTAATGAACACTCTGTGTTGTATGATTACAGATAGGTGCAGCAACACAGAGGGAAATAATGCTTGGCTGCATTCGCTTCACAGAAGTGAATCATTCATTCTAAATCCATTACAGTCTTCATAGCAATAATGCCATCAACATCGGGGTACACCACAAAAAATACGAAGGTCAAAACAACTTAAATTAATGCTCAGCTGTTAGTCAATATAACAAAACATGTTGCCCTTCATAGGTAAAGCATTGCATTGCAGTCTATAGAGAATGATACCATCACAAATGATGATTATTACAAGCATTCAAATACAGTCGTGAGTAGTCATCCCACTTATGGACAGGAGTCGCTGGGCAAGTGTTGGTGATGGGTAGAGGTGGTGACCAATGCAGAATACTACCCAATTACCTATATGTAGAAACTCAATTGGCATACAAATGTTTCCATTCTACTGAGATATTTAACCCTGTTTTGACTGTGTCCAGTTTGTGCACTAGCTGTTGTTCGAGTCTAGTTAGTGCTTTGTCCCTAGCCCCACCTCTTTTCTGTGGGGACAATTGTTGTATGATGGTCCATGAAATGTCCTCATTGCTATGTCCCATACGGTTGAAATGCTCGACAAGGGGCTTATCTGGTACTTTGTTTTTGATACAGGATCGATGCTCCGAGATCCGTTGTTTAATAGGCCTGGAGGTTTTGCCAATGTATAGTAGCAGACAAGGACAGCGTATTCCATAAATGACACACTATTGCAGTTGATGTGAATATTGAGGGTGCGATGAAAATCCTTATGATCAAAAGTCTTCGTTGGGATAGTGTAGCGACAAGCCACACAATTCCCACATGGATAATGTCCCACCACACTTGGTAAATCCCTCTCACCCTGAAAATTGTGTATTGTTACACCAGGCCTTGTTTTTGATGCAGTCCTCTGTAGGGGGCAGTGGTGATTCAAGTTCTCTTAGTGTAGAGAAGAGTTCTTTGGTGCCAGATTTGGCATTTTGTATTCTCAAGTTGTAGGTCTCTTTCTTAGCATTTAAGATGGCGGATGTGTAGGTGGAGGCAGCTGAAGCAAATTTGTCTTTAGTGGAGAGAGAAGGGGCTTTTCTCCAGCTAGTTCCTGCAGTTCTTTTAATATTACAGAGAGCTTTTAATTCTGCTGAGAACCATTTGTTGGAGTGGGCAATAGGTTTGGCTTTTCGTTGTTTGAGAGGAGCTATCTGGTTGAGGGCTAGTTCTAAAGTATTGTTATATAGTCTACTATGGCTGCTGGGTTGTTTTTTTGCATGGGTAGATTAGCTTTACTGATAGGCGCGAGAAGAGGTTTGAGGTTCTATATAGTGATGTTGCGGTTGTTTCTGGAGATTATTTGAGGTAACTTTGTGGGTCGTGTGGTAGATGGTAAGGATCTAGGTAAAGAGAAGGTAATAAAATGATGGTCAGTCCAAGCACAGGGAGTGATGTCAGTCAGTGAGAGGTTGCAATTGGCATCTGCAAGCCAATCCAAGGATCTTCCTTTTCTATGTGTAGGTTGATTAATCTGTTGGGTGAAGCCTAGATGAGTAATCGTGTCATTAAGGGAAGTGGCTTGGGTGTCATTGCGGTCATTGAGTCCCAAGTTGAAATCTCCCAGAATGATGATTTGGGATTTCGGTTTCAAATTGGTAGTGAGTTGGAGAGAGATATCCTCTTCAAAGGTGGAGGTGGGTCCTGGGGGTCTGTATATAATATGGAGCAGGATGGTTTGTGTGTCAGATAATGGGAGTTTGACGGATAGAAGTTCAGCTGAAGGTAGGGTTGTGCTGGTTACTTCTCTGATGTTTAGGGTGGATTTTGCAATAATTGCTATTCCTCCGCCTATTCCATTTTTCCTGTCAGCTTGGATGATGTTGTAGTTGTCTGGAGTGGCTAGAGCTATTGTGGGACCGGCTGCTGGGTGGAGCCATGTCTCCGTGATGGCAATAAACTCTAGGTGGTTAGTGGAAATAATGTCGGCAACATCAGTAGCGTGGGCAACCAATGAGCGAGCGTTGATGAGGGCTCCCTTGATAGAGGTCTGTGGAGGGTTAGTTTTCGTGTGTGGTGGCGAGTGCGGTATAGTAGGGTTGTGACTAGGTAAGAGTTCAGAAAGTGAGGTAGGCTGCTTGGGGTTCGTAGTCTGATTGGTGAGCATTCTAGTGAGCTTTGTGACAAGATTAGTGCAATAGCAGAGTCTATCGTTTCTAGTCATGGTCAGTGGGGCTGCGTTCAGGCATGTGGTAGTGGGATAAGTGCATCCAGCCACAAAGCAAATACTTGCACTTGGCTGAGGGTATAAAACAGGATATGGCTTCAGGCATGGATGTGGGTCTCTTGGAATTGTCAAAGAATGTGATGCAGAATGAAGAAAGGAACAGAGAACAGAAAGGAGGAGGGAGAAGATGTTGAGTGGATGTTAGCTGGTTATACAGCAGTTGGGACACAGTATGGAATTCAACTCAATTCCCCTTTATTCTTGTTAAAGGTTGTAGAGCACATAACACGTTCATGAAGATTCTTCTCTGACTTCCGTGCGGTGCAGAACGAGTGAGCAGACATGGATTGCTGCTCCCTGTCCATATAACTTAATCCTTACTCAAGTGGTGAAAAAACAAAAAAACACTGTTTATTGTGGGACGGCGATCCGATGTCAAAAAGCCTCGTACTCCGTTCACCGTCTGTTCGGCAAAACTCAGAAGTAAGTTTCAATCAAAAGTCAGGTGCTGCTGCTCTCACACTGCGTTCCAATATTCTGGCAGGACGTGAGTACGGGCAACTCCTCCTCCAAGTTCTCACCGACTTAGTAAGCCCACTCGTACCCTGCGGTGTCCTCGTTCCACTCGCCCTGCAAACACAATCAGGCAAAGAGAACGCCTTTTTCCCAGTTAGATCGAGTTTTGTCTGTTTTTTTTCCCAACCTGCCCTGTCTCTGGTGTTTCCTCTCCCCTCATTACTGGCAGTGATTTTACCCACCTCCAGTCCTGTGGTTTCCCTGTTCCCTCCCCCAGATTGCCATGGTTCATTCCACCTTTTTGCGTTTTCATTAACCACTCAGAATATTCCTTCCTGCAGTATGGTGAGTGCTGAGTCTTATGTGGTTTAGTTATTCGAGTAGGCATTTTCCCTACCGCTGCACGTATCTTAAAGAAGGGCATTCTGGGATCAGTAGTCCGGTCTACATCCCTCTCAGACTGTGTTTCTATGAGGCTGTTAGAATACTCCTGTTTGATATCTTCTGCCGGCCGCCACGTTGGTCTTTGGTGTTTCTGTGTTTCACTGACTGACCGTGAAATAGGCGTTTCTGTGTTGCTGCCATCTACATTGCCTGACCATGCGAGCACGGCACGCTCTTCGGGTTCTTGTATATCTTTCTGGGAGTTTTCGCATACATCTTGCTCAGCTTTGGTCACGTCCCCAAGTCCAACCTCACCCTCTCTTCCCACATTTTCATCCTCACATACCCCCCTCAAGGGACCAAGCTGTTTGGGCTGGTCCACAGCGCGGGAAAGATAGTCAAACACCAACTGATATTTCCTCGGCTTTTGAAAAGTCACAAAGGTAAAAGGTTGTAGAATAGGAAACCACCTACGCACCCTGTGTTTTCAGTCTTTTTGCAACGCTAGCTAACATAATGGGGCGTGATCCGTTGAGATAGTAAAGCGCCTTCCCAGTCAGTAGTATCGTAGCGTCTCAGTTGCCCATTTAATAGCCAAGCATTCCTTCTCCAGGGAAGAATATGCTGGTTTGTGAGGCAAAAGTTTCCTGCTTATAAAGGTGATTGGGCTTAAGTCCAATCTGAACATTGAGACAGGACAAATCCCAGTCCACACCCTGATGCGTCGGCTTGTAGGAAGAACTGTTGAGAAAAATCAGGACAATGGAGCACTGGTTGGGTGGCAATCATATTGATCAAAGAGTGAAATACCTGCGATGCTTCTTTCGTGATCACCAAAGGCTGGTTGGTTTTTAGGGCATCCGTTAGAGGAGCTGCTATGGTGGAAAAGTGCAGTATAAACCTTTGGTTATATCCCACAAATCCCAAAAAGGCCCATATTTGTTTTCTTATGGTGGGGGTTTGTAGTTTCTTTAAGGGTCGTACTTTGTCCAGTAGTGGGGTTATCAACCATTTCCACACTGAATACCCCAGATATTTGCTTGTTTCTGTTGCCAGTTTGTTTTTTTGGGGGGGGTTATATTTAGCCTGGCTTTTTTTAAGGACTTGATTACTGCCATTAGATGAGACAGGTGTTCCTCCCATGTGCTACTGAATATGACTATGTCATCCAGATACAGAGCTGCATAGTTGTCATGGGGTTTGAGTATCTGGTCCATCAGTGATTGGAAGGTAGCAGGAGCCCCATGCAACCCAAACGGCAACACAGTACACTAAAACAATCCCTGTGGGGTGGCAAACACTGTTGTTTTCTTGATCTTCTTGTTTGAGAGGGATTTGCCTGTATCCCTTGGTTAAGTCCAATGTACTTAAGTAGGCTGCAGCTCCTAATTTTTCAATTTGCTCATCTATTCTGGGTATTGGGCAAGCCTCATAGTGCGAGATGGCATTTAGCTGCCTGAAATTCATGCAGAACCTGGTGGTACCGTCCGCTTTCGGTACCAGTACCACCGGGGAACACCAATCGCTTTTGGAAGGAACCATTATGCCAATTTTTAGCATTTCATTTATTTCACAGGCTATATCGTTTATTTTGGCTTTGGGTATTCTATAAGGTCTGAGCCTTACTATCTTTCCTGGCTCTGTTTTTATAGTGTGCGAGATTAGGTCTGTTCTGCCAGGGAGTCCAGCGAAGACTCCAGATATGGGCTCCAGCATGGAAAACAGTTCCAATATTTGGCCAGGTTGTAAATTCTCTCCCAGCGTTACCTCCTGGATACCGCTAGGGCTATTGGGATGTGATTGCTTGGTTAGCGACAAATCGGATGTCGTTGTACACAGTACTGGGTGGCCTCTTTCCACAATTTTATCATGTTGATATAGTGATTGTGGTGTTTCATTTGTCTGTCTGGTTGTTCCACTTCATAATGAACTGGTCCCAATCTTTTTCTTATCCGGTATGGCCCTTTCCATTGGGAAACATTTTATTTGCTTAAGTGGGTAATAAGACCAACACCTTATCCCCAACCTTAAGTGATCTAAGCCTGGCCCCCTTGTCATAATATTTTCTTGTTGAAGTTGTGCTCACCCAAGATTCTCCTGGGCATACTCCTGAAGTCTTCCCAGATGGTCTTGTAGGTCATTTACATAATCGGTTAGGTTGGTCTCTTCCTGGTTCTCCTATGTTTCCATTTACAGCCCCAATATTGACTTTGGTTGTTTCCCAAATAATAATTCAAATGGAGAAAATCCTATGGATGATTGTGTAGAGTCGCGTAACACCATCAAGATACAGGGTTGGTCCCTATCCCACCCCAACCTTGTGGGAATGGTGGCTCTGCGTATCATTTGTTTTATGGTCTGGTTGTATCTTTCCACAAGCCCTTCTATTTGTGGGTGATACACAGAAGTCTTCAGGTGAGTAATTCCAAAGGTTTTGCTCACGTCCCTCATTACCACTGACATGAAGTTGCTTCCCTGATCTCTAAGAACTTCTTGGGGTATTCACACTCTGGTGAAGTATGGTAGCAGTAAATCACAAACTTGCTTGGCCGAGGTACCTCTCAATGGGAATGCCTCTGGATACCTTGTGGCATAGTCCACTACTACCAATAAATACTTGTAGCCCCGGCTGCTGGGCTGTAAGGGCCTCACAATGTCCAACCCAATTCTTTGAAACAGTTCTCGAATTATGGGCATTCTCTGCAAGGGAGCCCTAGGAGGTATGTGGTTACTGGTGTTTTGACAAGTGGAACAGTTCTGACAATATCGGGTTACCTTGGCATATATTCCCGGCCAGTAGTAATTCTGTAGCAGTCTTTTTAATGTCATGTGTTCAGCCATATGTCCACCTCTATTGTGGTCGTGGGGTAACTGCTTCAACTTCCCTCTCTAGGATTGCGGAACCAGCAGTTGCTCCTTCTCTTGATTGTCAGGGCCTCTGGTCACCCTGTAGACGAAGCCCTGTTTTTCCTTGAAGTAAGGTGCTGTGACTGGTGTGGTTGTCACACCCTGAGCTTGTCTTCTAGCCCTTTTAAGCATCTTGTCTAAACCAGTTTCTGTACGAAAAGAAGGTATGTGATCTTCCACCTTCCAATTCACTATGACTATATCTGGACAGTGGTTTCTTCCCTCTGTCTTGGCCATTCTTTTCTGGGCGTGAGATAGGAGTTTCTTTGAGGGGTGAGGGGGTCTTTCCAGTTTTGTTCCAGAATAAGGGGCTTCTTTTAAACATTTTTCAAACATAGGTAAGTCTGTCCCTATAATCACTGGCACTGGCATTGTGGGAATGACTGCAGCCTGTACGGGAACCTGATCAGCCCGTTTGCACAATGTGATATCTCGGGTTGCATACACCTTAATATCCCCATGCACAAATTTTACTGCTAATTTCCTCACCTGGTTGTCTTTGTGTGCTGCTCACGTGAGGCTGGATAGCCGTCTGACTGCTTCTGCTGTCCATCACTACCTGGGCCAGATGTTCATCTACTGTCACCTCTATTACATAGGGAAATCTTTTCCTTCGGATTTCCTGAGTCTGTAGGGTCCCAATCTTCATGGATTCTGCTTTTTGTTTCTTGGAGAAAAACCTGGCTACGTGACCCCATTCCACACACGCGAAACATTGGGGAGCCTGTGATCTTATGGTACCACTTGCACTTGTTTGTCTGGTTTCTGGTCTGGCTCGAGGCTCTGTAACGGGACCCCGATAGGGTCTGTGGCTTGCAGTAAAAGGCTCTGGCATCTGCTTCATTAGTGCTATTAGAAAGGATCTGGGTGTACCTGCTTTTTGATATGCTGTGGCCACGTCAATTGCTTCAGGCAGGGTCAGGTAATGGTGCTGTCTGACCCACCTTTGTATTGGACAAAGTAAGGCTTCCACACATTGTTCCAGCATTATTTTATCTTTTATTTGTCCAACTGTGGCGGTGCTGGTTTGAAGCCATTTCTCTGTTTGATCTTGAATTGGGTGAAACAATTGCCTGGGCCTTTCTCCTGGCTTTAAACGGGTTTTGCGGACTTCATCCTATATGATTCCTCATCAATCCCAATCCTCTCCAATATTGTCTCTTTGAGTTACGTATATGGGGTGTCTCCTGTTGGATTTGCTTCCTGATATGCCCCTTGCATCACCCCTGTTAGAAGTGGGGCTAGGAAGAAAGCCCACCTGTTTTGGGGCCACTGGGGCGCTCTAGCTATTTGTTCGAAGTTAACAACAAAAAAACTGGGAACATCCCCTGCTTGGAACTTCTGTAGGACAGTAGGAGGGATGGCTGGCTGAGTTCGGTTTGCGGCCACCACTTCCCCCAAGATCTTTAGAGCTTCTCTTCCTTGATCCTGCATTCTGTACTTGTACGGCTTGTTGTAGGGCTTGGCGGTCTGCCTGTCCTTGATGGCCCTGTACCTGTATGAATTGTTGTAATTGCTGCTGTCCTTCTGCAAGTGATTTTATTACTGCTTCCATGATAGGATACCGGGTTGGCATTCCTCTTCAAATCCCACCACTGCCACCACTGTTATATAGCAGTCGGGACAGAGTATGGAATTCAACTCAATTCACCTTAATTCTTGTTACAGGTTGTAGAACACACAACACATTCAAGATACTTCTCTGACGTCCGTGCGGTGCAGAACGAGCTAGCAGACTTACATGGATTGCTGCTCGACCTCCGTGTAACTTATACCTTATTCAAGTGAAGAAAAAAAAACAAAAAAAACACTGGTTATTGTGGGACGGCGATCCGATGTCAAACAACCGTGTACTCCGTTCGCTGTCTGTTCAGCAAAACTCAGAAGTAAGGGTCAATCAAAAGTCAGGTGCTGCTGCTCTCACACTGCGTTCCGAAATTCTGACAGGACGTGAGTACGGGCAACTCCTTCTCAACGTTCTCACCGACTTAGTAAGCCCACTCCTACCCTGCCGTGTCCTCGATCCATTCGCCCTGCAAACACAATCAGGCAAAGAGAACTCCCAGTTCCCAGTTAGATCAAGTTCTTTCTGTTTTCTGTTCCCAGCCCGCCCTGTCTCAAGTGTTTCCTTTCCCCTCATTACTGATAGTTATTCTACCCATCTCCTGTCCTGGGGTCTCCCTGTTCCCTCCCCCTGCTTACCGTGGTTCCATCCCCCTTTTTGCATTTTCTTTAACCCCCCTCGATATTCATTCCTGCAGTATTGTGAGTGCTAAGTCTTATGTGGTTTAGTTATTCGAGTAGACATTTTCCCTATCGCTGCAAGTATCTTAAAGAAGGGCATTTTGGGATCAGTAGTCCGGTCTACATCCCTCTCAGACTGTGTTTCTTTGAGGCTGTTAGAATACTCCTGTTTGATATATTCTGCCGGCCGCCACGTTGGTCTTTGGTGTTTCTGTGTTTCAGGGACTGACCGTGAAATAGGCGTTTCTGTGTTGCTGCCATCTACATTGTCTGACCATGCGAGCACGGCCCGCTCTGCAGGTTCTTTTATGTTTGTCTTGGAGTTTTCGCATACATCTTGCTTGGCTTCAGTCATCCCCAAGTCCAACCTCACCCTCTTTTCCCACAAGTCCGTCCTCACAGAGCCATATATTATCATCTTTAGGAAGGCAATGGAAAGCGAAGCATTTAAAAAAGTCGAAAAAGATAAAAGGGAGGAGGGAGGCACTGGGAAAGCTCAGGAGAATGTAGAAGGGGTGCAGGAACAAACAGAAAGTGTTACTAGGAATAAGTAGGGAGGAGACAAAGGTGACAGTGAGTTCCAGATAACCAAACCAGTATTGGCCAATAATACAAACACACGGAAGGGGAGTTGGGAGGTGGAGCCAGTGGACCTAGGGTGAAGAGAGGTCAAGGCAGTTGGGCAAGCCAATCAAAAGACTTGTTGACCTGTTGTCAAGAGCAGGCAGTGTCCAACCTACCCATCTTTGAAAGAGCATGTCAGATGGAGACAATCCAGGAGCCACAATCCAGATATGGTTTAGTTGGCAGGTCAATGACACTAAAGAATATTTGCCCAAAGAAGAGAGATTGAAACCAGAAGAGAAGAACTGACAATCTCACCAAAACATTACTTGCCCAGGGTTCCCTATTCAACTAATAATGATACAAAGGCTTCCCTATATATATGAAAATTGCATATTTTCCAGAGGATCAACACAGGTGTAAAGACTTAAAAGGAGGACCAAGCATGTAATGGACTTCTATGACACTATGCCAAGGATGAATTGTGAGAAGGGACATTGCCCATTGCGAGGCGCTATAATGAAGACAGCCTTAAAATGCACCCAAGATAGTTGAGAAAAAAATAGCCTGTCATCAGAAAAGGGCTATCTATGATTTTGGAATACCAGCCTTTGCCCTTGATGCTCGATGAAGAATTGGACTTGATTATTTGACCATTGCCTCTGGAAAGGAGGCCAGGTAAACATAAGACACATTTGTTGAAAACCAAAGTCTCCCCCACCCCTGTATCAAACCCCACAGATCTGAGAAAGCCTGCCCCTTATATGGCCACAGAAATGTTAATCAGAACCAGTCCCGCAAGCGAGTTTGTTTTATGTACACATTACTGATGAACTGTTTTTGAACTCATTACCCAGTGGAACAACCCCGGCAGTAACTGGCCTTGAGCCTTGTTAACATTCCCTACAACTATCAGTCCTACTTCTCTCACTGTGTTTACAGAGCTATATCCTACCATGTTTTTTACTCCTATCCAGGTGTCGATAGGACAATGAAACTTGTTTGTTTTGTTACCCCAAGATTGCTTCTTGGGTAATTTGATGATCCACGTCACTGTGAAAGGGAGAAAAAGGAGGCCATTTGCAGTGTGACTTACAAGTTTGTTGTCAATAAGTTACAAATGTGCACCTTGACCCAATATGAAACAACCAAGATGCAATATCTTATAAAATGTGACAGAATCAAGATACAGCAAAGCTTACATTGGCTAGTGGAATATACAAGAAAGAATAATTTCTTATTGTGGCGACGGGTGGCAGTCTCGCAGTCAGAGTAACTGTAGTCTTTCCTTGGTGCCTATTGTTTAGAGGTGGAGCACATAAAAAACTTGCTTTTCCCACCGAGCAGCGCAGAGTGGCGACGAGTTGCAATATAAGGGGGCGGAATGTATCATCTTAGGAGTGGGAAAATGGGGACACCTAAAGAGCTGAAAGAACACTACATCACCAATGCAGATATTTTGGTTGCTCTTAGAATGCTGCTGCCCCGTCTCCAGAACCCTCTACCTCTATGCTGTCTCTATCGGCCCTGTGGTCATGGTGGAAATCTGGGGGAGTCTTCAACGGTGACTTCAACCGTGATCATAAAGGAGGGAAGTCTGCCTCATGCGGGATCGGGTTTGACCCGCCCCCCTCTGCCCAAACAGTCAACAAAAACTCAAAACAATAATGTCCTTTTTTGCACCAAAGTTCTGTGAGAAGCAGATTTGGCGAGCAGCAGTATTATTTCTGCTGTGGCCACATCTAGTCATGGGCAAGCTCGGAGAGCTCAACCAACAGGAGCTGAAGGACAGGATCATTGCCTGCCGGAGGTGCCCTTCACTAGGGGTGGAGAGAACACAAGTAGGTCTAAGGAAAGTATGGACAACACACATCCCGCATTGGAACAAAGATACGCTCCACAATTCGATTCTACATTGTCCTCGATAGCCTCTTCTGCTGAGTTTATTTCACCTAGAAATTCTCCTTTCCCCACCGAGGAAATTGGTTATAAGAGTAAATTACTGTATTCAAGTGGGACTGATACAAACCTGATTCTATGTGTATTGATTTCCCTGCATGAGAGCATACAAAAAGTGGTTAAATATAATACAGTCATCCTGGAATCGCTCCTCTTTAAATTTGGTAATGTCAAATTGCACTTAGCTGCAAAAGCATTTTTACAACATGAAAGGACTGGATCATAGGAGAATGTTACGTGAAATGCACCGGGCGCATTATTAAGGGCGCAAATAATGGATGTAGGAATGATCACTGAGGCAGGAAGGGAACTGCCCATACAGGACTCGGCTGTGGAGGGGGTCGATGTATACATGCAGGACTCACGGAACGTGGGGGTGAGCGCCAATGCAGCATATGACGGTATCCTGCTATCCCAAAAATTGGGTCGGGCAGAGGGGGTCAGTGAATTTACAACACATAACAATGTTCTAGATGTTGATGATGGGAAAGAAAGAAGCACACACAAAGGCATTATTGGCCTTCAAGTGTCGACCTCTACAGCTAGATGGGGACGAGGGAAAAGTGTGAGAAACGCTGGACTTGCAAGCAAATAAATTTAAGAACCAACAAGCTACTAAAAGGAACAACATAACTGCAAATAGCTTTCTGCAGAACTTCTTCCCACATCACACTGTGAAAGCCTTGTTGACTAAACCACCTACAGATGCTACTAGACTGAGGCTCCCAACTAATATGAAGCCTCCTTCAGAGGTGGCGGGACAATGTATTAATCAGGGGCAGGACTTGTTAGAGGACGTAATTTTTATTGAAACAGCTAATAAGGATGCCCGGCAGCAGGTTGTCCCCACTGAATCTCGTAAGGTGTGGAGAGGTTCTGAAATGGCCCTAGTGTGTATGGCAGGTGAACCCTCCCAGGCACAGGGTGCTTCAGTCAAAGTATGTCAGACCCAGTGCCTTGGAAACACGAGCCCCTTATCTATTTTGGGGAGGGGGTGCCGACTCCATCTCTTGGGAGGCCTTAAACCATAACTGCTCAGACAGAGTCCACTGGTGAAAGGAGATCGTCCCAGATCATGGGAGCAGAGTTAACAAATAAACCTCTCTGGGGCATGGGGGCAAAAAAGGCGGGGACCGACAGGGGGCTGAATCTTTTGCTGTAAGGAATAAAGTTAGGTCTCCCTTGTTTTTGGGACCTCAGGGTTCCTATTTCACCATGAGGCAACAAGAGGGAATAACTGATGGTACCCAAGGTAGAGATACAATGGATTGGAGTGCGGGAAGAGTGTGTGATCATGCTCCAATGGGTCCTGCGGCTCTTCTCTCTGAACGAGAGAGGAGTTTCCACCACACTCCCAAGAATACAGGGTCGGGTGAAATGGGGGGAGGTCAATGAGCCAGAAAACTCCTATACCATTCTGTTTGAGAGTGTCTTACTGGACAACAGGTCTGTGGTGCACAGATGAACATCCATCCTGTGTCTCCTTTTGGAGGTCCCTAGGTTGAAGGGGATCTCCTCCGGGGACTTGCTGAGGGTGGATTTCCCAGACCAACGATGAGTGGATCAGTCCATTGTATATTTTAGGTCGGGTGTGGTATTTAGTTTCGGTCATGGCAGAGATGGTCTGAGGATTTTCAACTTTGATCTTTCTCGTGTCCAAGGAATATCATCTAAAGGTGAGAGAGTGCGTGGGTCTCAAAGTGATTGTGTCTTTGGTGTTGAGGTCCGCTGTTAAAGGAACAAATTAAGGTCTCTGAGGAAACCAAAGATTGGTTTTGGTTGTTGAGCATGATGCAACACTAAACCGGGACCAGGGGCTTAAAGGATTCCGGTCTTAGACATGAAACGTAGTATCTTGTCCTGGAACTCACAGTGTCACTCAAAGCCTCTCACTAACCCCACGCTGGATGTGAAATTCCAGTCTTACTCAATAGTAGCACTGCAGCATATCTGGTCATCCCACCCTCCTGTGTTTGACGGTTTTGGAGAAACTTTTCAGCCGGCTAAATGGGGCTCTGCAGGCCAAGCGTTTGGTGGCCTCTTAACCTTGGTTAAGACACGCAATGATCTCTCGATTGTGGGACATGATGGCTCGTACTTTGGCATTCTTATTACCCACTTAAGATAAATGCGTGATCATTGTCGCAATATCCTTAATCTAAATGTTTACTGGAAAGAGGGGATGGCAGACCTGAAGGAGACAATGGATTGGCTCACCAATTATATAAATCTATGATCAGAAAAGTGTCTTTATGGTCACTGTATAGTCACTGGAGATCTGAACTAAGAATGCCTTGTTCATGGGGGACAAGATAATTATTTAGCGAATGCCCCTATGAGCAATAAAAATGGCCGCTATTCAATGGGAGGCATGGGTGGGTTGGGTTTATCAGCCCTGCATGATATCTTGAGTAGGGAGGATGTGAATAAATCAACATGGTCAAATGGAACTACGTACTCAGTCATTGATTATATATTTGTGGATGATTTTCTGCTTTCGAAATGCTCATGCTTTAACATTCTGCCTCACCAGTATAGTGACCACACCATGGTAGAGGCCCGATTTTAGGCGTTATTGGGAACGTTAGGGGTAATTGTGAAAGATCTTTCAGAGTTGAGTACTAATGTTTCTGGAAACAGGGTAAGTCGGAATGCTATTGCTACTTCTACAGCGAACCAGTCCTTACTAAAATGTATACAAAACAATGATAATGTTTGGAAGTTTAAAACCTTTTCTGTGAATAACTTTTCCAAATTTGTGGGCTCCTTACTGACAAGAAATTGGGTTTTGGGTCAGATGAGGAACAAAAAGTAAAAGGAGAACACACCCATGTGCATAACCAACAAGTAGCCCTGCATAAAAGGGAGATGCGGGGATAAGTTAGGAGTTTGAGGTGTAGAGCAGACAGCTCTCTGGTGCAGAGGCGGATCCTCAATAAGGGTATACGACAATCCTATCGAATCTGGCTCCTACAAACCTGTGTGCAACGAACAGAGGAGGATGCTGAGGAAATGCTTGTGGCCTTGGAAAATAAGAATTGTAAGGCCTTCTGGTGCCTAATGAATGGATTGAACTTCTCTTTGTCTAGCTCTCGGTTCAGTGCTGTCCAAGAATTGGCGTGGGTGGATTTGAAGCCCTATATTCAATGGCCAAAGGAACAGCTTTTACTCAGGTATTAAGAAACGAGCTGTCATCCAACTAGGCTGAAGCTCATTTTGAATTTGAGTTGTTTCTTAAGGTTATAAGTAGAATTTCCTCATCTCATGCGGCATTATCAGTAACGCTTCTCGACCACTTGGTCAAGGCATATATAGTTCTGATTTTTAAAAAAGGTGACAGAACTGGTCCATTGAATTACAGACCTATCGCCATTTTGCATGCTGACAGTAAGGTGTTTGCATCCATCGTGCTGTCACATCTAGAATCATGGATGAGAGAGTTCTCTATAATGGAGAAATGGTAGACTGGGTTCCGTAGGAACATGGGTACCTCACTGAATGGGTTCTTTCTGAAATGTGTCCAGAGCCTTGCTTGGTACTGGAAACACGACCCTATATATGTTGCGTCCATTGACCTGTCAGCTGCATTTGATGCAATCGACTTTAATCTGCTTTGGAATAAATTACATTCTTGTGATATTCCATCTGGTCTTCTAAGATTAATTATATGCTTATATGCTGAAACAGGCTATTTTGGTTCTCATACGCTGATAATTTTGTATTATTTTGATTGTACGTCTATAGGCTTGCAGCGTTTGATTAAAGCATTTAATGGCTTTGCAGTGAAACAGTCATCAAAGATGAACCATTCTAAGACAAAAGTGATACAGTGTTCCAAGGGGAAGAGGGATACCTCATTGTATTGGCATATAGGTGGGGAACCAGTGCTAAAGGATTGCTGTTTTATCTATCTCTGTTTTCTGGTTACATCTAAACCGAATTTAGGTAAGCTTCATATCTGGCTCAGCGATGGGGAATCAGTTATGCAGGCTGGATTCGAGGATATGTAGTGATAAAAAATAAATAAAAATGTCGCCTGAACAAAAAATCGTGTGGTTTGACAGGTTAAAGGTATACCCCATTACACCATTTAAGGGGAGCGGGGTTGCAGGGGTGTCACCCGCTCCCCTTAAATGGTATAATGGGTCCGTGGGTTGCGGGGGTGTCCCCTGCATCCTTTACATGGATTGTGGCAGCAAAATCATGGTCTTTTTGCCGCAATATTTTGTGTTCACGGCCATTTTTGCCTCGATTTTAACACATGGAACCGATTCGAGATATGGGAAGTTCTCTTTCTTGCCTGCAGTACGATATTACTTGGGGAAAATAGTCCTTAAACTTTTATATGTGATGGAATGTTATGCCTTAGCGTTCATGGATTTTTTGCCAACCACTGAAGCTATGCTCTGGAGGTGGACCCTGAGGCTTCCCTCTTCTCTTTCAGCAGATTTAATATCTGATATGAACTAGGTCTCACTGAAAGCAAGAGCATTCAGGAAGATCCTGTATTTTCTGCCTGAAATCCTATGTCCGAATGAGGTCTCTCTCTCTACGCAGATTTTTAATTGTTATTGGAGATGACGGGGAGTGCTTGGATTGAGGAAATGTACATATTTAGTTGAAATCTTCTAGAAGGAGCGGGTAGCACATTTGAAGATCTTGTTAACAATCCAAACAAAGCAAAAGACTCCCTCTATCTCTATGATTGCATTTCACAATGAGAATATGCACTCTTATCCCTCTTTAAGACATCTTCCAGGTGACCATAACAAACTGGGAGTTTTGGCTCCTTTTCTCTCTCTCTCTACCCTGTCAAATACACACAAAGAATTTGCTGGGGTTTAGTTCTCACCAAGTAGGTTTTGGTTAGGTACACAATTCTAGCAGGAGATCAATCGACACTTTGCTTTTGTAGCAGTGAAACTGAAACACTTGAACATCTAATTGTTTCCGGTCCATCCATCCATGGTCTTCTTCAATGGCATTCTTTGGGAAAGGTTTCTGAAATGTATTGTTCTAGTCAGGATAATGTGATCTGGGATACATGTGTGGCGGGCCAAACAAACACCATAGTGATTGCTATTACAGGTTTTTTCAAAGCTATGAACCTTTCTTTAAATTGAATGTTCTTAATTTTCTTTGTAATTTTGGTATTTAAATGGAAATGTTTTGTCAAAGGAGTATTAATTGTGATGTATTATACATTTTATTTATTGAAATTTAATATGAATTATGTACTATGCATTTTGGTGTGTGTAATGCAACGTTAAAGGTAAACATGTTAACCAACAACATTATTAATAAAAAACATTAAATGCATTGTAAACAAAATAAAACAGTAACATTATATTTTTCACAGTAAGATAAAAAATAATGTACATTGGTATATGGAGCACCATTAAAAGCTATAACAAAATTGTAAGTATGTAGGATTTCAAATAGCATCAAACCCCAATTAGGGACATGTTGTTAAGAGACTTTAGAGCTAAACCAGTCCCTTACATAGCCATGGGGCTATTGTAGTTTCTCTTGCATCCTAGCAGGGAACTTCTATAAGCAGAAAGTGGTCCTGGGGTTGATCTATGGCCTAAGATGAAACCCTAGTATTGATGATTCTGACCTTGGTAGAGCAGAAGGCCTGATTTGGAAACCAACATTATCTGCTCCCCAATGTGTATGACTGCCGTAGTAAGAGATGAATAGGGGTTGGCATTGGTGAACAATGGTGATCTGGTGGACTAAATTTCCTGATCTGCCTGGGAACTCACTGTTAAGGGACATTTCAGGGACCGGCATAAGTGCAGTTATGGAACCTCTAGTGTAATGGGCAACACCATGTGGGAACCTTCTGTGGGCCCTGAATGTGCATTCGTCTATTCTGATAATACATCCGAATATGGTAAAAAAAGAAACTCCTGCAGGATGACTGGGAGAGAACATTAAGAAAGTATAATCATACATGCTGGTTATTTGACACAGTTTCCATGCTAACATATAAGGCCACAACATTTAAGATGTTGGTTAAGTTTATACCCAACCCTGCATATTACGGGCTTTACAAAGGGCAATCAATGCAAACATTTGGCGTGTCGATACTGTGAGTCAGTAAAAGGAGTGGAATCTTTAAAATATCTAGTGGTGCAATGTTGGGATTCTTTGTTTGAAATATTTCACTCTTTTTGAAAATGATGTGAATATGGTTTTAACAACAGATGTGCTGTTGTCTCGAATCCAATGGGTCATTATGTCCCCTAGATATTTACAGCAATTACATTTTTGCAAGATATTTTGGGGAAATTAATTGTTAAATTCCCATATTTATGTGATGGATGGCATTTATACGATTGGCATGTAATATGTTTTTTCTCTCCTTTTTATAATTATACTGATGGTGAGTATAGAAATTAAATGGTGATAATAATTATTAATTATCATAATAATAATAATAATAATAATAATTTAAAAACATATCAATCCATCATTATAAGCAATGCCAACAGTTCCTAAAAGGGATCATACATGTTCAATTTATCAAGGAAAGAAAAACATTGTTCAGGTCACCAATTAAAGGCTAATTTGAGTTATACTATGTGTCACACGTACACTTTGAAATATGTGGGCTTGCTTCATTTGAGGATTAACCAGAGGCGTTGATCTACGTCACACCACATAAACATGCAAGGTACAGCAGGAGCGGAAACTATAATAATGAAAATAATATTTGATGGGGTCAACCTCAGCATGCACATTTTTATTGGTGGTGAAACAAAATGTCTTTTCCTTTGCAATTGCCATCACTGGCTATTGCTGTGATCTTATTGGGCAATGTTTGTTCTTTGGGAGTCCCATTGCCACATTGCAATGGATGCTTGAAAGCAATGTAAATGGGGTTGGAAAGGTACTGTTTTTGAAAGCTGTGTAATACTAGCTGTTTGACTGTTTGCAAGCACCTCTAAAACACGGAAGGGAGGATTGAGGCACTGGCAGGGAATCACGTTTTGGGTGGGAGGAGAAGGCCTAAGGAGGCATGACTGAGGGGTAATGGAATTAAATTCAGCAAGTAAGTATGAACAAATTAATAAAGTATTGGTGTATGGGGTGGGAAGCGTGAAAGTGAGAAAATGGCTGTCAGTTGCTTGGACAGTGGACATGCATTAGTAGATAGTCCAATCAACCTCAATGGCCAACAGACCAGGGCCATATAAACATTTATCAGAATGACTACACTTAATAAAATAGGATAACTAGAGTTAGACATTAGTTCCTTTGGGTCGACTGCCGACAGTTTATCCATTAGCCTTTGCTTGCCATCCGTTTTATTTTACAATATAATAAAAGTCCAGATGTGTGTTTGTCTGATGCTGTCAACTCACAGAATGCTCCTATGCTAGAGGGAGCTGTTGTATTAGTATACAAAGTTGTCCACTTCACATAGCTTTGCCTGTTGTCAACGCTAGAGGGAGCTGTAGGCTTAGAATATACAGTGGCCCTACTGTGTCATGGAAAACCTGCACTTTGGGCACTGTAAATGGGGCTGTACTCTAGTCTAACAATATAATAAAAGGCCAGATGCATGTTTGTCGGATTCAACAGAGGGAGATGTTGCCTGAGTTTACATAGAGACTATGCCATTTTGCATAGCTGTGCATCATGTTGTCACCACTAGAGGGAGCTGTTGCCTTAGGATACATAGAGACTATGCCATTTTTGCATAGCTTTGCTTGTTATCACCACTAGAGGGAGCTGTTGCCTTAGGAGATGTACTGGTCCTACTGTGTCAATGAAAACCTGCACTTCAGCCTGTATACACAGGCTCTTATACTAATATTTCATATAAGGATAACAACAAGATTAGTATTCAGAGGAAATTAGCAGTCTCAGTCCAGGACAAGAGGAACAATCCCCTAAATTGAAGTAATTATCTCACAACCTCTTTAATTAGGAGATTACTTAGGAAAATAAATCTGTCATTCACAATGCTTGCAGTAGGTTATATCTTGAAGCGTGGAAATGAAAAGATTTTGCTTGATAGGTGTGTAATGTGTGGGACTTGCATACGAGGCATCTTTTAACATGACAGTCACTCATATACTAGTGAATGATAAGGACTTCTCCGTTTTTAAATTGCAGTTGCAGACTAGTGCTGCTCCTCGTGTCATTTAATTCTGTTGGCAAGGAACAGGATGCACCTGGACACTGGAACATAGTGACTCCAGGCAGGAAGTGGCGCACATTCATAACAATATTGCTGAGCGTTGCTGTCCACCTGCTCAAACAGTGACAGGCATGGATTCAAGAGCCGTGATCAGAGATAACAGAGTAAGTGCACTTCTTAAACTCGGAAAAAACAAACCCGTTTGTCATGGTTATTCTTTTACTACAATGAATACATAAAATTAATGTTTATTCATTGCTGTTTAGGCAAGAATTCACACGTGATTGTACTTATTTATTAATTGGGAGGTAGTTACCTGTGCCTGAGACTGTACAAACAGGTATTTACATAAATGGAGGCGAGTGCATGCTTACCGTAAAATGATAGGAATAGAATTCTAAATTCTATGGATAACACAAGAACAAGCTGGTTTTGTAGTAGACGTTTCTTCACTATGGGAACACCCCAGCGGATCAATCATTTAAACGAGTTCGACGAAGACCACCCAAAATGAATGATATCTCAGAAAGACAGTAGTACAGTTGCTGCAACTGAATCACTGTAAAAGCACTACAACAAAGTTTGGAATGCATGCACAATCTGAAAGGCAAGGAGTGTGGGATGTGGGGAATCTAGGTAAAAGATCAAGTTTTTTAAAGCCAATAACCAGCTCGGCAGAGGTATCCAAAGTTGGTTTTAGTGGTCCTATTCATTACCTCAATGAATAGCCCAATCCCAGTGCTTGCACATCTGGAAAAGAAATTATTTTTTTGGAGCATACTTTTTAATTCTGCTCAATAAAGCAATCTGATATTGCCAGTTTGAAAAATGTTCAACACAGGAACCTAGTGGAACATGTATTATGAAGCCATAAAGCTAGAGAGTGGGTGGAGAAATATGAAGAGGGACAAATATATATTTATTTGTGCCTTAGATGGACATACGACTAGACAACCATAAATCTCATGAATTGGTTGCCTGGCAGAGCAGATTTTCTGTGAGCATTCAGGACTCTATAGTATTCAGGCGTCCTCACTAGTTGTTACTTTTAGGTAGAACTGTGTTTAATCCGTGTACTGATGAATATTAATGGTACACTGGCAATCAGATCTCACAGCATCTCCATGTATATATTTAAAAGAATATCAAATAAATCTCTGGGGCACATTGCAACAAGTGGGCTTTGGAGAGAGTGTAATAGACCTATCTGGAAGCTCTGTGAGTGACCACATTGAAACCTATTCCACACTCTACCCCCCAGGTCCTTGCAATCAGACAAGAGGTTAAGAAGAGCCCCATGATCCTCCTTGTCAAATGCTGCAGAAAGTTATGAGAACCCAAGCAGGCATGTACCTCAATCAAATGCCACAAGTATGTAATCAACCACCTGAAGGGCTGTTGTCTCTGTGCTATGAAAAGAGCGAAAGCCAGATGAATGTGAGCACAATAATAGGTGATTCTCCAAATGAGCCTGAAGTTAAAGCAAATAGGCTCATGTAAGCATCTTCCTGGGAAATGGAAGAATGATGATAGGTCTAAAATGACTTAAGACAGATGAATGTAATGAAGACATTTTAAGCAGAGTAGAAGTTAAACCTAGCTTTAGTTGGCCAGGAAAAATAACCTGTGTCAAAGAAGTACTAAGAATGTTTACAAAAGACAAAGTAGCTTTCAATCTTACGCCCTTCAAGAAGTGGGCCAAAATAGTGTAATATATGTTACTTGTGGATTTAAGTGCACCACAGATGGAGACAAAGTCAATCATCAATACGAAAGAAAAAGCATCCCAGCTTGGATGTCTCTAGTACTAATAGGAGAACTGAGACAAGTGTATCAGGTTAGCCAGTTTTTCTCTAGTCATGCAGTACACAATTGACACACTCTCAGGCAATCTGAAAAAGAATCATAGTCTTGATAGTGGCTGTAGAGATTCTGGAGCTATAGTAGGCAGTTATTGCCTCTGTTGTTAAGACTTTCCGCAACTTTTGATCTGATCTTACATCAAAAAGAGGGGCATTACCGCAATGAGAATGCCAGCATTTCTCCAATTTTTGTAATTTGCTGTTTGTTTAATTTTAACATCTGGGAATAACATTGAGCTATTCTAACTTTTTTAAACATGTGTTTACATAATGAAGGAATTTTGACCTAGAACAATGATGAGTTGAAACCAGAAAATGTACATTAACATTATTTTCACAGGAAGGCATTCTAAAAAAGAGTATTACATAATTTTGAGAAGTCACATTTTGCTATTTCTGTGGGTTTGGAATGTCCAACCAGGAAAAGGTTAGTAACTGAAATAAGAAAAGGAATCGCATAATGATCAGACCAGTCAAAAGATAACAAATGGAAATAGTAATAATAATTCCACAAAGGCAACAACATAAAAACTAAAATGTTACCCTTTGAATATGTTGTGTTAGATATTCACTGTACGAATTCAAAAGTAACTAATATATCATTAAAGGGCTAGTTCTCTCACAAATGTTACTGTCTCAATCGATGTATTTTCGATCATACATCGGCCCATCTTAAAAAGAATCCTATGCACCTTACCTTAGTTTTCCTCACTTTTATGCATGTGAAAACGCCTGTCTGGGCAGCGCCATCTTGTGGAAATCGTATCCCTTGATCTATCGCCCTAAGTTCAAGTGCCCTTGCGGCAGTAATACAGATCACCTGCACATAAAGCTGCCATCACTAGTCAAAGGATATGCTCCACCTATTATAATGACGTTGGTGACCAGCGTAGCCAATCCTTCCCTGACATCACCCACGTCATAACGTTAGCTAATGCTGAAACAGGAACATAAACACACACATTAACAAAGTATGCAAATCTTTTCTTTCTTTTCACACAAAGTGTAAAAAGCATATATTTTGAAGAATGCACCAATAATTGGAATGGTAATAATTACTTTTATTTTTGTCATAACGCTGAAAAGAGGAGATTATGTCCACGAAAACATCTCATAATAGCTATTCCATTCAGCGATCGATTAATCACAGTATTTGTATTGTTCACAGAAAGTTCTTATTTTCCATCACCGATTTTTGAACCATGGACATTGCGATGCATTAGTGAAAAGAACAGAGAAGTTTTAGTTTCAAATGCAACACTTTCACATCTGCAAGTTTTAATTGTCTATAGGCTGGCATGTTGCTCCTTCTAACTGCAATGGCAAAATGATAGATTGGTGTCTGGCAACCGTCCCAGATAATGGTTATCACAGATGCGTTGTTCACTAGTATTGTCCAATTTCGGTTGAAGAAGCCGTCATCTGGAAGACTCACCCCATGACAGGCGCACATCGGTACAATGTAACTGTGTAAAATCGAGAATAAAAAAATTAATTTCAGTACTCCATTTTTAATACAATATACACATTATATAAATATGTTAAATATGAATGTAAGTTATAATGAACAATTATGATGTCTATTCTTTGTGTCAAATTGAACATTTATCCGTGATATCGTTAATCATATAGCATACAGCAAACTTGCCATCCTCACTTGCCTAAACATTAATTACAACTTTGCTTACATTGTGCATTGAGTTTCCATTCTCTCTATTTGACAGATGACCAACCGCTTCGAAAGACATTTCTCAGTACTAGAAACCTAACTTTCCTTTGTCCGCTTTCAATATAATGAATCTTAGCAATTCTTTGTGGATATTGTGCTCTTCAAATTGTTAGAGTGGTGAATTGTACGCCAAATAACAATGATATCCGTTATCCAGTGTTCACAGCAAGCCACTACGTGTTTTGTTTCTGAGGGTGGACCTGCCACAAAAATAGTTTTCACCTATACGGTGAAATACAATGAAATATTTAAAGTATTCTGCATAGCAAAATATTTACTCCCATTGTAACGGGAACAATGTGCCTGGTGACACAAAATTTACAGATTACTTCACAGATGTGCCTAGTCGAGGTGAAGATAGGCTTGGACTGGCCTGTACAGCAATAGGGCAATGCTTGAAAAAGCAAAAACAAAATATTATTGTAGGGCAGTTTTTGGGGTGAAAGTGGGGCAACGTTTTATGTCAAAAAACTGAATTAGAATACACGTCAGGAAAACAGACTTTTGCACTTTGACCCCAATATGCATCCTAGTATTTAAAAATACGGAAATGTGTGATTTCTGGAAACAATGAGATCTGCCTCCTTGAAAACCGAACAAAGGGGGTTATTTTATTTTTATTTTTTGGCATACTGTAGTTTGACACTAAACAGGGCTATCAAGTACCGTGATGCTAAAAGCCAATGCTGGGCTTCACAGGCCCCAGGCCATTCCACAAGTCTGGTTTCGTGATATGTTCTATTTTATTATTGTGCTGGGGCAGACAAAAGTGTGAAATCAAGAGTGCTGATGGCCCCTTTCCTTGACAACCCACAGCTCACTGGGAAATGGCCATTTGCATTCCAAAGGCCCTCATTGTCTGTACTCTTGACAGTAAATGCCTGCATCACACAAGCCTGAAACAGTGTAATGCATGCACACTTGCAGATTTCATTTACAAGGTGCTTGTGTAAAACAATTCTCTGATGTGAACACCAGTAGTGCAATACACAGAGTTGTCTGGTTTTCTTGTGCATGTTAGATTGTTCAAGCATCAGGGTGTTGAAGTTGTTTACATACTCCTTGTTTTCGGCAACAAGTGGTGTTTATTTAGAACGAATGTTGAAAACAAGTAAAGGGGGTCTTTTGTCAAAATGGGGGAGAGCATGGGTACAACATTGAAGTGAGAGTGCCACTGAAGGGACCCCAATGCATTCAGCTATTTTGTCTGTTGGTTAAATAGTGTTACCTTTGTGACTATGCAACCTGTTTCAATATTAATCAATGCACCTAGTTCGTAACACCTGATAAGTATGTGTTGCTGTTCGCTAAGTAGCTAATCGCTACCCACCTTCACTGTGGTTTATAAATGCACAAACATATTTCGGTAATTTTACTTGGCACATAGAGTTGGTTACAGCATGGAATACAAATGCATGTATATAGAAGGATGAAAAGAGGTCAGTTAATATTTGGAGGTGATAAAGGTGGACCGGGAAGAAGGTGGCAAGGGGTGAAATGTTGCACAAAGGGTCTATTTCACACCATGATTTGTGCACTGTTGCACCCAGGGCCACACGTGCAATGAGTACCTTTAAAAATAAACCATACATCACTACAATTCCTGAATGTCTAGTGTGAGTTCAGTTTTGAAACACTTACTGGCTTATCTGTAGATTTATTACAGCAATCATCTTCATTTCTGCATCGTTTTAACTTTGATTTGATTTGATGAGTATTTGTACGGTGCCTATACAACAAACAGTGTACCAAGGCGCCACAAAACATAAACTGGGTATGGAAACAAGGGGAGTAACCAAACAATAACAATACATAAACAATAATAGTCCTACTAGGCCTTGTCACATTCATATTGTGCAAGAGCAGTTAGATGTGAAGGAGAGAGGGTAAGGTGGTGGTGGATCAAGGTATGGGCAGGTGCTGCTGGGAGCCCAGGAGGGGAAGTGCCAAGGGGTGCCAGTGCAGCAGGCTACTAGCTAAGGGCTTGGGTGGAGGTGTCTCAAGGACTGGATGCCCAGCTGCCCGGGAGTCAGGTTGGGGTCCAGTGGGAGGTGCTAATGGGGGTGGGTGGCGATGGCGACTTGCTAGAGGGCTTGGTAGCCTGTAAGACTCTTGAAGGACAGGCCACCAGTCAAAGCAGCTGTGGGTGACCACCGGGAGCCAGTGGGGAGATTTTAAAGCTTTAGAGAGGGTGTCCCTTGGCTGTAGGCCAAGGATAAGTCTTGGAGCCCTATTCTGTATTAGTTGATGGGGAAAAGGGAGGAAAGAGGCAGATTGAAGAAGATGATCTTGCAGTAGTCCAGCCTGAAAATACCAGAGCTCTGAAGACATTGAGCTTCTGGGGGAAGGTGAGAAAGGGAGAATGCCTTGAAGAAGGTGGATTTGAACGTGTGCCTCTTTGTAAAGGTCCACAATATGAGTGGCAAATGAGGGAGAGGAGTCTTAAATCACCCCAAGATTGATGGCCTCACTAGATTTTGAGGGTAGAGGGCCCAAGTAGGGCAGCCATAGGGCTGGAGGGAAACAGGGTGCATTATTATTGGCATTATCTTATTGGCATTAAGATATTGTCTGTGCACAAAGCCTGAATAGTGGTCATACAATTGTCAATGAGAGAGGAAGAGGAGGTAGTAGAGGGAAGCTTGAAGGAAAGCTGTGTGTCATTAGCATAACACTCGAAATGAGTAGAGAAGAAGGACATCAGGTGTTACATAAATCTTAATTCTGTTTCAATCTGCAGCTGATTAGGAATATTCACACTTTCCAGCAAAGTTAGACTCTGTCCCCTTGATTCATGGATTATTTGTGCCAAAAAAAACAGGATTTGTGCGCCATTCTGCCTGCAAATCCCCATTTGTTAAACAGGGATTTGCGGGCAGGATGGCGCACAAATCCCGTTTTTTCGGCGCAAATAATCCATGAATCAGGTGCATTATCTCAAAAGATGGTTTGCACCTCCTTACTATTTTTTATTTTATTTTACTGAGCATTTGTAAGGTGCTTGTGTTTCAAAGTGCCACATGGCTAAATGGGATGGGAATGTGGGAAGTATTAACAACAATGGAAAAAACAGTAATTATGCAGCCATAGTCCTACTAGGCCTTGTTGTATTTGGTCGTGCAAGTGCAATTGAGGAGAAGTGCTGGGGATGATAATGGAAGGAGGAGCAGAAGAGTGGACAAGTGCTGGAGGTGGATAGGGGGATGGATATGCTAAGGGGAGCCAAGGAGGAGAACCTCAGGCTAAATGCAAGTACAGGCGAAACACAAGGGTGGAATGTTGAGCCACCAAACAAGGGCCTACAGGGCGGTGCAGTAGGGGAGGGGTGCTGGAATTGACTAGGAGGAAGGGCCTGGGATCATGTAAGATTCATGCGGGTCAGGCCATCAGTCATGGTGGCAGTCGGGCTATTAGCAGGGAAAGGAAAGCGTGAAAGAGTTAGAGAACAGCTTAGTTTTTAGCAGTTTCCAGAATTTAAGGAGGTCCTGCTCAAGTCTGACAGGGGCAGGGAGGCTGTTCCAAAGGGTGGCCCCAGCCGAGAAGAGAGACCTGCCTCCCACTCTCTTCAACTTTGTACAATTAAAAACATTTGCAAACTCTGTGTAAACAGTTCCAACTGGATTTATTTAAAAAAGAAAAAAAGGAATTGTGATGAGAGCCAAACAACATTTACATTTTGCATTCAACCTTTCAACAGTTTCATGTTTGGGAGGGAAAACCTCTATCGCAATGTTCTGTGGCATAGACTGGGCCCTGGGAACAAAATCTGGAGCTATTCCATGAGTTTGTATGGCCATTACATTCAATGTGAGATCTTTTACAAAATCGAATTCCATCGGCTGGAAGATTGGCTTTGCCACCAACTGTTTCCTTCTTTTGGTAAACTTCTTGTAACGGAGAATCCCGAATTTTCCTGCAGTTTTTGATTGTTCTCTGTCAATGTTCTCATCATTATGCAAGTGCAGCCAGTCTTGTTCTAGCCTCCATACCATCAATGGCAAAATGCAACCTTTTAGGCCTGTACTTCAGCCACATATTATGGAGCACCTCTAAATCTCCAGTGTGGCAGAATTCGGTGAGTCCTCTCATGTCTCCTGAAAGTGTTTTGTCATACACAATCTTTCTGAGAGCTGTGTGAGGAGGGGAGCCTGGCACCAACCTCCTTTTCTTACGCTCTTGCTCCTCACTCAATGGTCCATGTGCACATGTGTGGCAATGTTTCTTTAATTCCCATGAGTGTTTGTTTGATCAACGGTTCAAAAATGAAGATCATTTTTCAAGCAGCATATCTACAGATCCATTACAAGTTTTTGAGCCACTCCAAAGATGGTTGCTCATACAATATGACCAACTTAAAACGATTTCTGTAGCTTTTTTTTTACCAGTAGCTGTAACTTTTTTAGAAATTGATTTTGCAATGTACCATATATCATACTGATGCTGTATGTGTGGCAACTGCTCTTGCATGACCTTGGCTATTCCCATGTGACGGTTAGTTGTTATCAGGCCTAATTGCATTCCTATGGATTAAAGAAGGTCAATGAATTTAATTAACCCATATTTTTCCATTGCAACTGATGATGTATATTTGGACACTTGCACGACAACTGAACACACTATTTTTTCGAGTTGGTAAGTTCAGTATTTAGCAGAAAATCTTGGACTTTCAAACTGTCCATCACCCGCAATCCAGAGCCTTTTTCCATTGAAAGCATTACACAAAGAGATTTGTTTGAGTGTTCATGCCTGGCTAATATCCGGGAACAATAATATTTTCTGATAGCTGTAGTACTGGGATTTTGCAAGGAGCTCAAGACCAACAAATGTACAGAAACATGAAATTCCACTGAACTTTCATCCACTAAACAGTAAAGCAGATGAACAAAGTACATTTCCAGCAGGCACTTTTCCAAGCATATGTTGAGCATACCATGCAAATGTGTTATGGTGTTGTACACCGCTACCCTTCATCTTCAAGTTTGTGCCTTTAACTATACAAGTAAAGTTCACCAATGGCTCCCCACAAATTCTCTTATGTAATTTATGATCACATCTTATCAGTTTCATAATTTGAATGAGGCAGCAGTCGAATGCAATGTATTTTGGCTCCTGTAACAGTCAATCATCAGACAGTGTTTTGCGATTTCATGGTGGTGTATAAGTCCTCAGCACTAGGTAGAGTGAAGTCCAGATCACAAGCACAATTGTTGATCTCTTGTGAAGTTGCTTCACTTATTTCTGTTTGTGACATTTACAGACTTTCTAAATGTATTGAGGAAGGATTGTGAACATGTTCTATTTCTTAGATAGTCATTTTTTTAGGGGGAGTGGATTGTGTCAGTAGTTCCACAAAGAAAAATCATCTGTTATTTCTATCCATTCATACTCTGGACACTGGACAGCTGCATTGCGGCTCTAAATCTTGACTGGACCATGCTGAACTTCAAAAAGTAGCTTCTCCCAATTGAAATTGATTTGGCAAGCCACATCATTAGTTTGTGTTATTGTCCGCATCTTCATGCACCTCTTCTTCCTAGGTCTCTAATGGATGAAACAAAACAGGCTTAATTTTTTTGTACACATACATAATATGTGAATGACAACCTCAAAATGTCAAATCAATACAATACTTCATAAACAACTTACTTAAAACACAACCTGTTCGTTATTTAGCCTCTTTTCTGAAGTTTCCTTAGAACACTTAATTCTGATTTGGCGACCACAAGACTGAGCTGAAAAACAGCATTTTGAAAATGTATCAACCATGCAATTTGCTCTTCAACTTCATCATTTATAGATACAAATCTACAAATATCACCAATTTCACTCTGGTAAACATTAGAAAATTAAAAATATTACATGAATGTTATAAATAATGATAACTTTAAATGTATACATGTCTTATGTATATCTCTGGTCCTTGGGTCTCTCCAATTTTGACCTCTTCAGTAGACCATTCTTTAGACATAACAAATTCAACACAAATGATTAGATTGTTAAACAATGTAATGTTAAAATCATTGATCTTACAAACTAAATCTTGAGACAGTTTATGTAATGATTGTCAACCTAACAATATCAGTAACAATGTCTAAAAAGATATGGTTAATCATCTGATTACAATCTTGTCATTATTATGGACATAAAGTCGAGGACTGTGTATATGTAACATTTGAAAATGACAGATTTGAAAGTGTACCTGATAATCTTCAGAGATTTCTCTGGGAGTTGGTGTGTGATCATCCTGCAAAACATATTTATTAAATGATGAGTTGAATTAACGGTTACAATCTTAAACATGGAGCTAAAGTTTATGAACAAACACATACTCCATTCCTATAGTTAGTGCAAGTGTCTGTAATTCAGTAACAAAGTAGGTTTTTGTGAAGTTTTTTTTTTAATTGTGGCATTTGTTTCTTTGAGAAATACATCACGGTTGCTGATCTAATGCTTTGCAATTTGCAGACAGTATTTAAAATAAAAAACACATTTAATTTAATTCAATAATTCCTCAGTAGTTATACCTCATCTGCCAGACCGGTTGCTGTAGAATAGTAGTACATTGTAGAAGTTCCTGCCTCCCCCTATATCAAAGTAATATCAATAATAAAGATGTAAATGGAAAATCCCAAAATAAATGACAGGCACAAAATGGACGATATTTACATAGAAGCCCATATGCCACTTAGACAGATTTCTGGGTTTCTATACAATTAGGAGGATTTCCAGTTATTGCAACAACAATCCGTACTAATAAAGTCACTCATCTGCATACACCTCTCAAACTAACTCCAGAGCAAAGCAGTGCACTATCTTGCTCTTTTGACGCTCAATCCCACTACTCTCCCTCCTTGCATTACACATCTGCCTGAGCACCTGGAGGCCACAGAAGTGGCAACTTTGCACTTTAACTTTGTTTTGAAGGCTAACATTGTACATAAGAATAATCAATATTATTTCCGTTAAACTTAAACAAATAAATATTTTTTATAGTCGCATCTGAATGATTGGTATCCAGAAAATTACTTGAATGGTGAGTGCGGGTTCTATTGACTCAGGTGTAGTGGTAGGTCCTTTAATTGATACATATATCAAGACCATTGTTAAATAGAAAATGTATATTAGTATTATAAATGAGACCACATCAAAAATGATAAAATAAATGTATGTGCAAGTCACCTGGTCTCACCATGTGGATGTTGGACATGTCTACATAAACAGAGAGATGGTAATCAACACATTTAACAAAATGACCTATATGTAAATGACACAATGTATGTTTTTGAGAAGGCTCACATGGTACCAAACTATTAGTGTACACATAAACTAGGGCTACACAAAGTAATCTACAGGTATAATTGTATAAACATTCATTGTGGCATTTGTTCCAGCAAGAAATACATCAAGGTTATTGATCTAATGCTTTGCAATGTAATGACAGTATTGCAAATTATAAAAAAAACTATTTATATAATTCAATACATTCTCAGTTGTTATACCTCATCCTTCAGACTGGTTGCAGTACAAGAATAGCACTTTGTTGAAGTTCTGGCATACCCCTATGTCAAAGTAATTTTGAAAATAAAGATGTAAAATCAACATCAAAAACCTAATGTACACGCACATGATGGTAGATATTTATATAGAAGGCTAAGCACAACTTAGACAGATGTCTGGGTAAAGATGCACTTGATTGGATTTCCAAAAATATCACCAAGAATCCATACTAATGAACTATGAACTCACTCATCTGCATACACCTCTCAAACTAACTCAACAGCACTACAGTCTGCTCTCTTGCTCTTTTCCCGCTCAATCCTACTAAGCATCCAGCGTCCCCCTTTGCATTACAGATCTGCCTGATGGCCTGGAGACCACACACCTGGCATCGTTGCATGTTAACTTTGTTTCAAAAGATACAATTGTATAGAACAATAATCAATATTTTTTAAAGTTGAACCTAAACATATAGATATCGCATCTGAAGGATTAGTATAAGGTGTAGGGAGGCCATTCCAGAGGGAGGCACTTGCAGAGGAGAGAGATCTACCCCCCCAATCCCAGCCTGGAGAAGGGTCTGAGCCTCAGCAGGCTGGATGAGCTGAGCGAAGAGCTTGAGAAGGAAGCTATTTTTCAGAAGAGAGAGTTGGATGTAGTGCAGCCCAGGCCCCAGGAATGCTTGTGGACGATGCAGAGGGACTTGAACTTGATTCTTGCAGTCACCGGGAGCCAGTGGAGAGATTTTAGGGCTGTAGAGATATGGTCCCTGGACTTAAGTCCAAGGAAAAGTCTTGCAGTCCTGTTCCAGATTAGTTGCTGAGGGTGAAGAGTAGAGGTAGTCAGATTGACAATGAGGCTACTGCAGTAGTATAGCCTGGAGAAAACCCGGGCTCTGGGGACAGTGAGCTTCTCAGGTAAAGTGAGAAAAGGTAGAATACCTTTGAGGAGGTGCTGGTGGAAGTGGTCCTCCTTGGCACCCTGTGTGATGTGAGGAGAGGAGGGAGTGGAGTAGAAGATGATACCACACTTTTTGGCCTAACAGGAAGGCAAAGGTAGAGGGCCCAAGGAGGGTGATCAGAGTGAGAGGGAAAGCGAGAGCATGGTTGCCAGTGAGAAAGATCTCAATCTTACTGGCACTAAGGCAGATATTGTTTGAGGCACACCAATCCTGAATCACGGATAGACAGGGAGGAGAGGAGGCTGAGGGGAGTCTGAAAGCATAACATTGAAAGTTAGAAGAGAAGGTATACATCAAGTGGGCCATGTGCTAGTTACAGAGATAAAAGTAGAAAGGACGGTTGATAATGGTGAATATATTAAAATTGAGAATAGGGTGTATATTGATTATAAAGCAATAGAAAGTGGCAGAGCATATAACATTGACACTAAAGAAATCAATAGTAAAGTTGACTAACTGTTAGTTAGAAGAGCAGATAAGCTGATTCAGCAAGCAAGGAAAAAAGTGGATGGATGGCGATATCCCAAGTCGATTTCAGAAATATTTTCTTGGTAACTTCCACAGTGTTTATAAAGGCTTCCACAGTGGGTGTGTAGGTGAATGTCTGACGTTTTTGTTCACACCCACCAGACCTCTATGACAAATTTTAACCTCCTCCATCCTGCCACTGAAGTTCCCTTACCTGCCCGTGGCCACAGATCTATTGCCATCTGTAGCAGATTGGGGATGATGGATGCATATAAGGCAAGCGCAAAACTCGCGGAACACATTCAAAGGACACAGCCATATGTTAATTGCAGGGACAGGGTCTTCAAAGGGGAGTCTGGAGACATTAGGTCTGGGCTGGCCATGTAGTCAATGGTCCCCATGCCGAAAATCCCTTGGAGCTGTACATGGTGTTTGCCACCTTGAGCCCTCCCATCCTTGCAGCCCTCTTGCGAGTGCACAGCCACAGGTGCAAACTCCCATTGATACCGGAGGGGGATGGGTGTGGGTGAGGCAAGCACAATAGGCCTGAAACAGAGTCAAGGGACACTTAGCTATGTTGATTGCAGGGATTGGGTCTTCAAAGGGGAGTCTGGAGACACACCGGGTCCGGGCTGGCTATATGGTCAATGGTCCCTGTGCCAAAGAGCCCCTTTGGTTTTACATGGTGTTTGGCACCTTTAGCCTTCCCATCTTCACATTCACCTTGCAAGCACATGGCCAGTGGTACAAACTGACATTGATACCGGATGGAGATGGATGTGGATGAGGCAAGCACAATAGGCCTGCAACGCAGTCAAAGGACACAGAGATATATTGATTGCAGGGACAGGGCCTTCAAAGCGGAGTCTGGAGACACTAGGTCTGGGCTGGCCATGTGGTCAATGGTCCCTGTGCCAAATAGCCCCATTTGGTTGTGTGCAGCCACAGGTGTGAAGTGCCATTGATGGCAGAGGGGGGCGGATGGATGAATGTGGATGAGGCAAGAAAATAGGCCAGTAACTTTGTTGAAGCACACCAATCATTCACAATCCTCTTAGATGTTTGTACGTGTTTTGGACTTACAAATAATTTTGAAGAACGTTTCATATCGACTCATTTATTTTGATTTATTTTTGTAAAGTGGACGGCAATGACAAACTACAAATTGTACTGCTTCGGTTGAGGTATTGTCTGCATAAATCCACGGTATTGGTATTGTCCGGAGTCACTGGGGAATTTCTCACCAATGGCGTGAACCACACAGGAAGATATCCCTCATCGAACGTGCAATCCTAGTATTGCTTGAACCATCCATGTAAACGACGATGGGCTACAAGCCTGAACCACCTGTCTAAGAGATACAGAATTTGTTTATTTGAATTAACCCAATAATTGCATGCATTAGATTTTAAATACTGTTTCAAATGTAAAACATTGTGATGCTTTATAAAATACGTTTTCATGGAAAGTACAGACAGTGCTTGGGATATCATGTGGGGACCAATTGAAAATGTGAATGCCCATTCGATCAAAAACAGTTTGAGAGATGGGGAAAATGTGGTGTTTAACTTCCAAGTGAAAGAAAGGAAATTGCACAGGTGTTGATTCTAAAGATGAATATTAGGGTTTGAGATTAGAAAAAGAAATGTATTCAATTTACAGAAATATGCTTTTGTCAGTGACACATAGTAGTTACGATGATATAGGTGAACAACATGCAAGGTTAGCCATCTCAGCTGTCAAACACACAAGATACATTGAGTTAACTTTCTTGTTACTTGGATTACGAGGGCAAACTGTAGATCAAAGTTCATGCATAAGGACGATCATCATTCACAACACTGATCTTGTAAGGCAGGCTACCCTGAAGACATGCAACTCGGTAACACATAGCAGTGGTGTATCTTCTTCAAGAATGTAGGCCAAGCAGCCTGTGTTTTCGCTGCAACAGCAGTTTTCCAACAAAGCTGGCATAATCGCACAATGAACGCAGGTACACCAAGTGGAAACGTCTTCCATGCGACTGGGTTCAGGCTCCAGTGATTGATCATCATGACTAGAATCAGAATCCCCATGGTCTTGATTTTTTTCTCTTTCACGGATTTCCTCTTATGAACATTCTGGCTCGTACATGTAGGGCTGAATAGTGGCCATAGTTACTGAATACTGAAGAAGTACAGAATCTAAAGTGAGATAAATAGAAATGCTTTCATTTGTACACAGTACCCAAATGAGGTTTCACATTAAAATTTAATGTTAATGAAAAACAAGTAAAAAAACAGCCATGGTAGAAAAAACTGTTGTGCAAAGATAAGCGGCCTCATTACTGGTCGGGCGGTCCGGAATTAACAGTGGCGGTAAACCCGCTGCCACTGTTAATTCTGGACCGCCCGATCCCCACTCCTGCCGGCGGAAGGTGATGTTCCCGCCAGGTCTGACCTGGCAGGTTTAACACTGCCCGCCTGCAGCATCACGAGATGGTGCCGGTGTTTCCACTTCCCCATTCCCATTCAGTCCATTGGGACTCAATGGGAATGGGGATTTACCGAATTACGTCTCCGGAACTCCCGGGACACCAGGGTCGTAATGCTCTGGTATTTCCGGGAGTCACGGAGGCGGAATGGTAATACGAGTCCGGCAATAACCAGGCGGTTTTACCGCCTTGGTTACCGCCGGACTCGTAATGAGACCCAAGATCAACAAAAACTTTAAATGTTGTCAGGGACGCATGTAAAGAACGTGCCATGTTAAAGTAGAATTTAAATATGGTTTGGTAAAGACATTTGTACATAATATAAGAAATGACTATTGAGCTAATTAATTCTCGACAGCAAAAGTACTTGTTCTTAGTGTGTAGTACTTGGCAGATATCTGAACAGAGCAGAAAAAAGTCAGGAAGACTCGAAATACAATGACGCAAAGAAATAAGAAACTCCTATGTTATGTAATCAGAAGTGGTTTGCTTATACTTGTCGAGGATAGAGGCATATTGGCATTTCCATGGAGAAACGTCAACAGATTGCGAAGCGAGGGCGTTCACATGAGGCGGGCATTGGTGTTGTCAACAGGGGCATAAGGGTCTAGTGATGTCAGCTTTAGGGCGATAAATCAAAAATAAGATTTCCACAAGATGGGGGGGGAGCGGGCAGGTATTTTCACATGTATAAAAGTGAGGAAAAAGATGCATAGCAATTTACATCACTTGTCAATTGGGACAATAACGTTTCTGAGTGAACTACCTATTTAAGTTTAGGCCACATACAATGGAAAAGGGAGCTTTGGGAATATTAAAATCACAAAAAATAATGTTGACAGTTGTTGTAACAGTTGTAACAGTTTGAGATAAAACAAAAAATCAGATAAATGATCCACAAAATCAGAACAGTACTTAAGAGAATGATAAATCGATTGGAAAGCATAAGAAGCGCCTCCAGACATGAATAAAGACAAACATAGATTTTTAAAGGAAGACTCTGAAATAGAATATAGCAATTAATGTAAACCCACCTGCAATCGTTCTGCCTGTGTCTGAGCTCCCAGTTTGAAAATGTGGCATGAAACTTTCTGTGTTCACGGCTTGCAAGAATTAAGTGAAGAATCCTCTGCCTGTAGGGCCAGGAATTTCTATTCCTCGTGTACCTCCCACATTTTTTATTTTATTTAATTGGACATTTGTATGGTGCCTATACACAGGTGGTTCCATGCACCACAAGACAAAACGAACATGGGAGGGAATGGGGGAGACATGGGAAATCATAAGAATACAGCAACAAAGAAAATATAACATTGGTCTTGTGACAATCCTACTGTGCCAGTGCATTAACTAGGCGATAAGTGCCAGGGGGAAGGGAATAGAGAGAGAAGTGCAGAAGTGGGGTGCCCCTATGGTTAGGGGCAGGCAAGTGCTCATTCAGCCGAGTTAGCAAGTGCCAGGAGAAAGAGGGGGAGTGCAGTAGACAGGAGGACTAAGTTGGTATAGTCTGGGAAAGGGAGCCCAAGGGCAAGTGCTGGTAGAGGATGCAGGGAGTACTGGTGGGGGGTGGTGTGGCTGTTGTATGACACTGAGGGGAAGAGGCCCCAGTTCAGTGGCAGATGGAGAGTGAGTTTAGCAAGAGAGCAGGAGAAGTAAGGAAGAAGAGATAAGGAAGGTCTTGAGAAGTTTCTGGAACTTAAGAAGATCTGGTTCAAGTCTGTGTGGGGAAGTTGTTCCAGAAGAATGTGCCAGCCAAGAAGAGGGATTTACCTTCCACACTTTGCCTGGAGAAACATTTGCTCTGCAGAGAGTTGGCGCCAGAATACCGAAGGACTCTGACTGGGAGGTATTTTGGGAGATAAAGCTAGATGTAGAGAGGTCCAGGCCTCAGAGAGCCTTGTGGATGATGCAGAGGGTCTTGAATTTGATCCACCATGCAGTCACCAGGAGCCAGTGGAGACATTTTAGGGTTGGAGAGATGCAGTCCCTGGGCTTGAGGCCAGTGTAATTGGATGCAGCAATACAAATTCATTGTATTGGCTCACTGATTGGCTCAATTCCACTGGGGCACACCCAGAATGTCCCCTTCCCAGGCTTCCATTGGTCCCAAGATTTAGAAAGCAATCCAAGGGATTTCGTAACATTTGGTATCGGGAGGATAGCTAAGGGGCAAGATCTCTCCTTGGAAGCAAGACTATGCCGAGCAACACAGGGTCGAGCCCCGGGTCCATGCTTAGAAACCTCTGGGTATTAAGCATTTTATTAATAACTAATTATAATTATAATTATTCTGACTCCCACCCATAGGAGTGATCTATTTGTTAAAATGTTTATCTTCGAAACAACTACATTTGTATGCATGGGGAATTGTGCTAAGTTACATTTTCATATTGGTATTCCTGTAACAATTGATATTGATATTGATATTGATATTTTATTTCTATCGCGCTCATACACAAGTGTTTCAGAGCGCGACAAGGCAAGGGAGGAGAACAGGGGAGAACAAAACAGCAATCTTACTAGGCCCAGTGACATTGAGAATGCGCAAGTGCATGGGACAGGAGGAGGAGAAAAGTGCTTGGAAGGGGTGAGAAATGGAATGTGTGAAGCAGAGGAGAAACAGATAAATAACAATAAATAAATAATAAAGGCAACAAACAGTGGTAGTGCAGCCAGTAATTTGCAAGTGCTAGGTTTAAGGCAGCAGACAGGCTAGGTCTGATAAGTGCAGGAAGAAAAAAGGGGGGCTGTATGGGTACAGATACAGAACCCAGTGCAAGCAGTGGCCCGGAGGCAGTGCAGGGGGGTGGCAGGGTGAGCAGGTACCTGGGCCTGGAGGACAGAGGGTGGCCAGGTGCACGGTGCCAAGAGAGAACAGATCAGCTGGGGACAGGGGGAGAGAAGGCAGACGAAAAGAGGAAGTTCTTGCGGGGCTTCCGGAACTGGAGATGGTTCTCCTCAAGTTTTAGAGTGGCAGGGAGGCTATTCCAGAGGGAGGCCCCAGCCGAAGACAGAGATCTACCCCCAGCTTGTTTCTTTGAAGAACCACTGACCCTGAGGGAGATGGAGGTAGAGGAACGAAGAGCTTGAGAGGGGAGGTATTTGCGGAGGGATAGCTGAAGGCATTTTGGACCCACGCTCCAGAAAGCCTTGTGGACAATGCATAGGGTTTTGAATTTAATCCTTGCATCCACTGGGGCAGTACCATTAAAGAGTATACATCTCTCAAAAAAATGGCTACATTAACATGCATTATTGTATGGCATAATATACATATCTAGATGTCAATTTGTCAATTATAAATATTAGTTGATTAACCACTTTATGCAGACACAGAATATGCTTATGTATATGCTTATGTATCTAAAATACCTACAATCTCAAAGTTATCACTTTGTTGAAAATAAATGGGCCTTAGAAATATAGTATTGTCTTATGATTGACTGTTTTGTGCTTTAACAACATTTATTTCAAAAGTGGGTTGGTGACGGACCAGACAACACTATCCATTTATCTGTGTAACATATATTAATCCACTCTCTTATTGGATACATGCATGTGTTCTGAGTTAAACAAATAATTCTGCCGAATAATGAGGTTTCCATCCATTCACATACATAAAATTGTTTTGTAATCACATGATATGTACATCAATCTTGGCTAATGAGGTTTAAAAGCTATAGGTCAATGGGGACTGGAGAGAAATATGCTGATTAGAGGCCAGGGCCTTGACATCTAGTTAACATCCATCAATTCAAAGTGAATTTAAGGTGAATATTTCTGAACAGGATTATAGAAACACTGTAGTTGACCATATGCTAGTAAAATTATGATGATTGTTTATCAATATTGTCTAGAAAATACAAGTTGACAGAGTAAGACCTGTTCTGAGAATGCATTCGCATTTCAGTAAGATTAAAGGAAGTCGATTGCTTTTGACTTGAAAATAATATAACAAACAGTTCCCATAAACTGTAAGGACAGTATAGTATAATACACTTTCCTTGAATAACAACTAAGCATGTAAAGAGTGATTTGAATGGCATATGCCCCAATATCATTTGATGCTGCATGATGTGGTGAAACCTCTAAGAACACATACTGGCATGATGAACAGACCAATAAGTAATGTCAGCCCCTTAATTCCCCCCGCCCCCACTCACGCACACCAATCCCTGTTTAGAGAGTGGAGGTGGAATTTGAATCATCTAAGCTAAATTGGTCAAAACCATTTTCAAGCAAGAGGCACACTGGTCTAATCTAACAATATATGTTTGGCCTATATGTTTGTCCGATACAGTAGTTTCCCCTGTTGTCACCTCTACAGGGAGCTGCTGCCTTAGGATATATAGGGGTCCTACTGTGTCAATGTAAACCTGCACTCTGTCCTGTGTACATGGGCTAATACGCTAGTATATTATAAAATGTAAGCACTGGCAATGTATCTTCTAGGTCTATGCTACAATGTATTGTGGCAAGTCAGAATAAGGAGACAGACAAGGCGGCATTTTGGGTTAAAGGTTTCTTTATTTTGAACACCACAAACCTGAGCTCTCCCTATGTTTCTTGAACCTCCTGTAAATAAAATACAGGAGTCTAAGAGTAATTGTTTGGATGTCCTTCAAAATAAATAACGCCTGCTATCAAGAAACCTGTTCTCGCATGATTTCTATCCTTACCAATATAACAGACAAGCATTGGCAAAACCAATAGTTTCGACATTTTATGTTTATTGTGCATAGTTGAAATAAGGAATGCATATTTGTGTTAAAAAATGTATTCAAATATAACATTGTTTTCTTGTGTACATGCTAAACACTAATCTCGTTACTGGTGCTATTTTGGTCAGACATGAAACTTGGGAGTTGTGCTCGAGCTAGTCTATAAAACTTGTAAGATAAAGTAAAACAGATATACAAAAGAAATGCAATAAGGGCACTATCACTGTCCACTTCACCCGGACCTCTATAGGCTCAATTATTCAAAACTCTATTCAGAAGCAATTCATTTGGAGGGTACAACTCCCCTGGTGCAGGAAAAGTTGACATTTATGTGTACCCTTTCAAGGAACTATAGCGAAACGCCTAGAGCAGGTAATAACAGCAGAAACCTGTCAATATCACGGGCAACATTCGAACCAGACATCAAGCACATGCTCAAGCAAGAGCTAATAAAAGCCCCTTCCAGGCTGTAAAACCCATGTGGCTGTGGTCCTCGCAAACTGCTCAATAAACCAAATTGGTAACTCGCCTCTGTGTTCCACGCCATGTTTGTGGGAAATCCCAGCGGCCTGCCTGCTAATACTGGCTTTCCTTGCTTTTGTCAATTCACTGGCCAGCAGCCTTGCATTTAAACCCCTCGGATTGACTGTTTACTATGGTTGCCACCAGGCTGAGGAAGACATGAACATGTTGGGCAGGCATCCCCAAGGCCTTTAATTAACAGTCTTCTGTACAAACAGCTATCTGAGGTTTTGCACCCACCAACCCCTTCACAGAGGCACACAATTCAGCTATCAATAACTAGCTCCCAGACAGGAGCAGCTGCTCGTGGGTTCCTGCCTGGGTAGTCGCTCTAACAGAGGCACCAATGGTGGAAAAGTCCTGGCTACTTCAAGGGAGCCAGTTCGCACACCCACAATCGGCTCGAAAAGGGTGAAGAGGTGGGTGCTGGCAAAAACACGCTGCCACGAGGATACATGGACATGAGAGCCTGTGGCCCACTGAACTTGGAGCTCTTGAGAACATTGAGTGCAGCCATGCACGACGGCCTTGAAGACGTCCAGACAACACTCACCTATTTTAGTAAAGTGGATTAAGGTTGGCATATGCACAGACCAACTTATTTACACTTATTCTGCGTAAAACAGAGCAAAATGTTATTGAGATGCATTGCCTAAACCACACTAGTTAGGGAGTGCATTGGGAGGATGTGAGTGCGGGAAGTAAAGTTAAAAAACGGACTATGCTTTAATTGGCACATGTGCCTACCGACAGGAGTAAAGGGTGATCATTCAGCCATGTACACCAAATCCCCATCTTTCACAGAGGGGCACTGTGCACTTTGTACGAACTGTTCAGAGGGCTTAGTGATGAGGAATCCCTCCCTTGGCAGATTGCCATGGAACAAAGGCTAATCTTGCACCTAAGCAATCGAAGCTTTAAAAAAGACACGAAGCTTTAAAAAGACACAAACCTTTATCGCCAGACCCATTCAAAGAAAAGCAAAGGCACGCCTGATGAAAACAATGAGACACAGCACCAATGTTAGTCATGTGGCCATCGAGTGTACACACAAATGCAATATGTAATGCTGTTGTGCCTTCCAGTGCCACAAGACCAACACACAAGTAATTAAAATAATAACAATGGCGTTTGCTTAATCCGGCAAAATTCCCATTCAGAATATCAACAGACTGGATGCCAGCAGCTGTCTCTTCCAAGCTGCCGCCGTTAGAATCAACAAAAAAGTCACCCTTTAAATGTTTAAGTACCTATTTATATAATTAAAATAAAACGAAAACATAACTTGCTATACCTCTCTCTTCAAATGTTGAACAGATAAAACACACATCCTTACTGCTCACATCGTACCCAATCACATTATGCTGACATCACTAACTATGCATCCAATCAGGTACTGTGTATATCACACACATTAGAGCATCACGTACAAATCAGTACATGGACATTTTTAGAGATATTTTACCAAACACATACCTTTAACAGTAACTTGTTTATTTTGAATACACACTACATAAAAATATAATTAATTACTTAAAAGTTGTAGTAAATATGTTTTAAACCATCAAACAATCTAATTACTTTTTATTAACATTAACATATGGCAGCTGCCATTTTGGAAGTAAAAATGTCTGGAAAATTTAGCATACAATACAAATGCAGGTAATGAATGCAAAAAGGGTGTGATTTTGGGTTGAGATGGGTGGGAATGGATGTACAATCATATAAATTTGATTAAGAGATGGGCTTTAAACGGGTGGGACACATAGCCAAACAACACAAATCCATACTCATATGTCATCTGCTTTGAAAAGCATTAGAGACCCTCATTCAAAGTACCTATGTGAAGCTCTTATGTTAAAGCTCTTAATGACAAGAGTTTTGGCTTAAATGTAGCATTTTCAGCACCACCTACTAGCCAAAACTAAAAAGGCCAAACTCTAACAAAGGTGCAATAATGGCTTTTGCCAGAACAAACGAATGGTGTCTGGTTCTGACCCTATCCTGATGTCTCTGTATCTGAAAAAAAGGGCTCCTTGCCCTGTTGCACAGTTCAAGTCAGGACAACAAATGTCTCTTCAAGGTCCCCCTCTTTGAGGTCCAGGTAAATCTTTGGATAGTCTCTTTCTCATTGGATTTCTAGGGACCTAGACTGAGTCTTGAGTTTTCCTCCAGCCTTGAGAACCCCTGGTTTCTAAATACACACCACCCCAAAGGGCTCTCGTGGCACTTTCTCCAGTTAGCTATCTTGGATCTGAGGTCCCACACCCCACCTTGGGGACTGTTTTCTCTCTCTCTGCCTTGTGGTCTGGTTTCTTTCAACCCACCTTGGAGTATGGTTTCTGTAACCCTGGCTTGGGTTCTGGTTTCTCTCAGCCTGCCTTGGGGAATTATAGCGCCTTGAGGTTTGGTTTCTGTCACCCTGGATTGGTGTCTGGTTTCTGTCATCCAGCCTTCGGTTCTGGTTTCTGTCACCCCACTTTTGGGGTCAGGTTTCTCTCACCTGCTTTGGGTCGGGTTTCTCTCAACCCATCTTCAGGACTGTTTTCTCTAACACCACTTTAGAGTTGGGTTTCTCTGACTCCACCTTGAGGCCTGGACTCTCTGATTCCGCCTTGGGGTCTGGTTTCTGTCAACTCACCTTGGAGTCGTGTTTCTCTCACACCGCCTTAAGGTTGAGTTTTTCAAACCCTGCCTTGCGGCCTGGTTTCTCTCACCCCACCTTGTGGTCTGGATTCTCTGATCCCTCCTTGGGGTCTGGTTCTTGTCAGCTTTCTTTGAGGCCTGGTTTCTGTAACCCCGCCTTGGGGTTTGTTTTCTGTCACCCCGCCTTGGTACCCGGTTTCTCTCATCGCACCATACAGTCAGATTACTGTCACCCTGTCAGAAAATTTAAAAGCATAATATAAATTTCAAAGCTCCGCCAATGCATTTTGGCCAACTGGGAACTCCAGAGTGGCTCAGTGGGCTAATTCTAGTCTGTCTCTCACCATCATGCACGTATTGCACAGAGCTCTAATTTAGAAATTCTGCAATTAAAATAAACATGTAGGACCACAAGCAATAACAGTTCCTCACAGCTAGCACAAAGTACCTCTCAAGACCTTTTAAGATTTTCGTATAATTTACATCCACTGTGATTTTTCCCCTGACAGGCGGAATAAAAAAAAACAAAGGTTTGGATGATTCAGGCTGCAAGCTACCAGCAGGGCACGACAGGCAGACTGACCTGCTAAGCCACTGCTCTGCCACAGTGAAATATTAAAAATAACCTGTTTGCTCATCGTCCCCACTTTAAAAATATAACAAGCAAAGTATGTTCTCGACATGCTCTGCTCTTGGGTCCTATCAAAAGCCAAGAATCAATTAAAGATACTCTGTATGCACTCACATCATTCCACACAAGCTCTTAAGTGTATCTTCTCTTTTTGTGCAATATCGAGTCATTGTTTGAGAAAGGAGGACACTCGTGTTTCCTTCCAAACAGCCGCTTTACCTGACGCAGCAGCAAGTTGCCATTGGAGACTGGACGACGTGAATCCAGATCAAAACGTCTTTTGTGTGGGTTAAGTTTAGAATTGCTGGCATGCAGGCTGCTCACATCCACACGTTTTTGTGAAAGGAGGGGTAAGGAAAGGCCACTCTGAGGGCGACCTCTGCCACCAGCAAAAACGCAACTGCCATCTTTGAGACTTTCAGCCCAATTATTCACCATGTGCAAAAGAAAGGGGGCGTTTGAGTTAAGGTCAGCATTGTTTAGGTTGCTGGGACCAGGCTAGATGGTTATAGTGAAGGACCTAGATACAGAACAGTAGATTGCCAAATTAATAAGGAAGGGGGAGGTCCGATGGGGAAGGTGGTGGAAAGGCCATGCATGCTTTGCCGATGCAATAAAGCATGCAGGTGCCTTCGTACCTGCAACATGTCATCGATCAGAGACTTCGTGCAACTCTTGCAGGACCATTCATGTGGACTGCACCCTCCTGCTACTCAAAACATACCAGAGCATCCAGACACAGGCAGAACACGGCTCCATAAAGTTGGGTTCACTGGCCTTTTGGAAGATGGCTTCAGATAACTCACGAGGCTTTTCTAAAAAAGAAAGGAGGGCGTGAATCAGTCAAACAAAGTTCCATAATCATTTCCCAGCGTGTGCGGTAGCTGGTGGCTAGCATTAGAAATAGAATGGCAGCCAAAGGGTTGCCAGCCTTCAATAAAAATGTCAACCTTACAAAATGTACACATTTTAAATGTTGTGCTTGGGTACATTACAGGCACATCGTTTGCTCAGTCATTTATATTCAAAGCAGCAACGCAATACCACTTCGTAGTGATAATTTATGGAAAGGGTGAAGCAGAACATGGCGTGTGTGGGTTATGCAATATAACATCTAGAAATTCCTTACATGCACATAAAACGAACTATTATATCTCGATGTGTGCTTTAGGTTAAGGGTTTGGTGCTAACATCTCTACAGTGGACTCATAATTCTAAAAAGTAAGTGTATTGTCCTCTTAATAAGTGTGCTCAATTTCATTTTTGGTACATGTGATATACAGACCATACAAGTAATTCACCCTTTGTGGTAAAAGTGAGTTGAATAAACAGAACATCAGTGTTACTTCGTAGTGCCAAGTAATATGCGTAAAACATGTTTTGTTATGCCTGTTAATGTATGCGCATTTTTAAACACGGGTAGTGAATTCAGTTTTCATCACGGTTGGCTGCAACCATGTAGTCAGTCTGCACAGAAGCTGACGACGAGGGAAAGGGGTTCACTGTAAGGCACAGTGTGTTATCGGACAGGGCTTTTTTCATGCGTCTGCGTCATGAACAGCCCCCACATTGAAAAGTATGTCATGACTCATGACTACACGTTTAAATTAACTTTCAGTCGTGGGCACACAATAGGATCTGGGCAAAAATAAAATCAAAGCACAAAAATCATGATTTGAATAGGTTCCAATGACCTGAAGAGAGTAGATTTCAAAGAAGGCAACATATTCTGGCACAACTCCTAGCTGGTTTGATCTTGTATAATTTAAGCCGGTTTGAATCAAGCAATCTTGTTTCTTTAACAAAAAAGGTTTAAAAGTTGAAACTGCATACTCGAAAGGAAATTGTTAGTGAGCAGCTTGGGTGGTAGCCAAAGAAGTGTCTCAGCAAGGTCCTGCAACTGCAAAGGGCCAAGGCAGGCACAGGAAACTCTGCACAAATCCCAGCAGGGACAGAAAACATCCCAAACCACCACACAGTCTCAAAGGAAGTAGCAGTAATGTAAAATGGCAGCAAGAATGACTGGCCAGGCCATCCTTCTGGTGTTTTCCCTCGTCTAGAAAGAAGTGAAGAGGGTCAGGGAAATGAGAGTTGGTGATTGCTCAGGAGGGCCATGCACAACCGCACTTATCAGTGCAACCATTTATTTTATTTATGTATTCATAAAACTCACAGGGAAAGCAATGCATTTTTGGCACAAAAACACGTACAAAATGTACCATTGATAACAGAGCAGAGCACATTGGTCATTTACAATGGGGTCAGAGAATGTGACTTGACGTCAGGGAATCATTTAAGCAACAAGCCCCGAGCAAGAATCGGGGGTATAACCACTTCAGGAAATGCCCTGGGGTCCATAGTTACATGCCCAAGTAAAGCCCCCTTGCAAAATATATAACTTTGGTTTTAACAGTATTCATAAGCAAGTCCTTATTGTCACAATCGGTCTCAAATGCGCTCAGCAAGCTTTGCAGCCCAACAAGGGTCTTGTCCATTAGCACAATGTCGTCCATTTTGAATATCCAGGGGATGCTGGCTCCCTTAATGTTCAGCGCGATAAAGGAGGTTATGCTTATGCACCTACCTAGATCTGCCAAGTAGACTTTGAACAGAAAGGGGGCCAGGATACATCCCTGGGGCAAACCCCTGGCTCTGGGAATTTCTCTGGAGAAGTAGCCATCTAAATTTTAACTAACTCTAATGGTTGTGTTGGTATGGAGATGCATTAGCATTTTTAATAAGCCACACAGCAATCCCTAATCCCTTAATTATTTCTAGAATATGTCACATTTGACCCAATTGAATGCCAGGGAAAGGTCTATGCTGGCCACAAAGATGTTCATAGCTGCATGAGACCAAACTAACTCTTGGACGTTATCGATCACGCATCCTGAACATGTTGTTCCGACTCCTGCCCTGAAGTCAACTTGACAAGGAAAAAGCATATTATTTCCTTTGGTCCATTGGGTTAATTCCTGCAGTAGAAAGGAAGCGAATATTTTAGAATCAAAGTCCAATAGAGTTATTGGTACAAGTGACTCTTGCCACATTAGCCAGGGTCCTGCCATTTTTAACAAGGCCCTCTCGCAACACAGACGCACAGCAATCGTACCGCGGATCTACTCGTTTTGGAAACAAAATAGCTCTCAACACTAAGGGGCCAATTCATGGAACAAACGTGCGCCAAAAATCCCAGCGCAAGCTGGTGGATGGTGGCGCAAGCGTGAGAAAGCAAGCGTGCGATTCAAGGAAGGCGCTGCGGGTGTTTTCCACCGGTTGTGTGCCAAATCAGTGTGTGGCGCACACGAACACACGTCATTGCAACAACCCGAACGCTGTGCACGACACGCACAGGGACATCGCTCAACGTACGCACACACACCAAAAAGGGTGCGGGACACTGGGCGTAACACACGGAATGGGGAACAACACGTGAAAAAGAAGGCGTAACTGGGGAAGTACCGCAGGGAAATACACGGAACGCCCACACGCACGCGAACAACTCGTATTCATGGATTTGAATACTGGAAACAAGCGCATGCTAAAAGACGCGCACAGGCGTCAACACGTCCACCACAGGAAGGCTGGCATAAGCATCCCTGCACACAGTATAAAAGCGTGCACAAACAACAAACACGTATATACCGCTACGATGAATGCCCCATTTGTCGCAGCACTGATCGTGGGACACCGCAGGAGGAGGAGAATAGCCAGGGCCTGCATTTTTTCCCCCCGGACTAGCCTTTTTGAGATGCCTGACGACCAGGTCTAGGGCAGGTATAGGTTTCCACCTCAAATCATTCTAGACATGGTCAGGGAGTGGGAAGATTACCTTACTTCCCCCACCCTTTGCTCCCAAGCATTGAGCCCCTTGGAGAAGGTGCTCAATGTCCTGCATTTTTTGGCCACTGGGTCATTTCAGCGGACTACTGCCATAGTGGGAGGGGTCTCACAGGCCATGCAGTCACGCTGCCTACACCAGTTGTTGACAATCATGACTGCATGCCCCTCAGTCCGCAAGCACATATACATGCCCAGAACACCCGCAGAAAGGCAGGCCGTTGTCCAGGACTTTTACAGGGTGGCACACTTCCCCAAAGTGCTCGGTGCCATAGATTGCTCCCATGTGGCCCTACGTCCACCTAGGGCCACTGAGCACATCTACCGAAACCGCAAGCACTGGAATTCCATCAATGTGCAGGTGGTATGCAATGCCAAGGGAATCATCACCTCTGTCTATGCAAACTACCCTGGCTCCACCCATGACAGTTTCATATACAGAATGTCCGCCCTGAGCCGGGCCCTGGAAGCTGGGAAGCATGGCGACACATGGCTCCTAGGTGAGTACAAATGCCCGTGCACATGCATGCATGTCACACACAGACAAATACACAAACCCCAATAATCAAAACCATTATCACCTCTCCAGGGGACAGTGCCTACCCTCTGAGCAACCACATGATGACGCGAATCCGGAACCCCACCACACCACCCTAGGTAAGATACAACGCTGCCCATATTGCAACCAGGGCCATAGTGGAGCGCACATTCAGAGTGCTTAAGTCACGCTTCCGCTCCCTTGATCGCTCTGGCGGGCAGCTACTCTATGCACCCGCAGTAGTGTGCAGAATCATTGTAGCAGCATGTGTCCTGCACAATGTTGCAAAACGGCAGGGCGTACCGGTGGACATGGTGGTGCCCCCACATCCCCAACCACAGGCACAGGTGCTGCCCATGGGAGGGGATAGGGAACGTGGTGAGGCAGCCCGGACCCAGCTTGTGGCCACATTTCTCACTTAAACTCCCACCCCTGCGGAGTGCACACAGGCCTGGCACATACCAGGTGACAATCGATGATGACAAAGAGACAGTCAGCTGTCACAACCTTACCACCCTGAAAATGTTGCCATGGAAGTGCCACATTGTGTGCATCCCTAGCTACTCAAACCTAACCAATCCTGTGTGACCAAATGGTACACATGCAAGGTGTGCAAAACAGGCCATGACAATCACTGGAATGTCACCCAAAGGCACCAAAACCACAACATGACGTGGCAAGCAATAGCAAAACACCAACACAGTAACAATAATGTACACATTGACATGTAAAAAATGCAAAGTAGCGTCAGACAATGATGCCCGACATGGAATCAGATGAAATGACTGACCAACAACCTCCCACACAAAGCAAGTCATACCCAAATGCATACCAACAGTTGTAGCTTGAACATAACAATGCATGCCTGTTTACATGCACATTGTGTACGGCAAAATCAACACTGCATAATACCTGTGCTGTGTCCATCTCCTGCAACACACTGCTCAGCACACAGCATAGTGACCAGCCATTGTGTGTGACCACACCCTGAGCATCACATGAAAACAACGAAACTAAATAAAAAAACAAATCACGCATGTACAGGATGCCCAAATGGTCATAGATCATGTGCTGCAGGGACACAGTTGTCCCCAGAAAACAAACTGAGTGCACATGTGGACATGGAAGGGTGGTTGTACATGTTGTGGATCATAGTGCGAGTGTGTGTGTCAGTAGGGACATACACTCAATACATGCATGTGTGTGCAATCAAGTGACCATCAGTGTCCTCATCACATGTGAACATGGTCCATGTTTACACCCCAGCATGTCAAACCACAACTATACCCTCACACCTGAAAGGTAAACACAACACATGAACAGCCATTGATCAGCAGAATACATCATGCACATAGGATACCACAATTACAATGTCAGGGTGCCCCTCACACTGTGGGGCAAGGCAACTGTCCAACAACAAAATACCCCCCTCATATATCACCATGACCCACTGAACAACTGTGCATGGGGTATGTAGCCTTCATCCTTGAAGTCTACCTGGCCACAGGATCACCCTTCCCCTTTGTCTTCATCTTCCACCTTGCGTGTAAAAAGTGTCCAGCACCCTCAGAGGCAAAACTTGACTTGCAAAAACACCAAATCAAAGAGAACTCAAAGCAGGCAAACACACAAGCCAAGCAAAAAGCCTGCAGGCAGCAAAATAAACCAGAAGAGTCTCCAGTAGATGACTTGAAGTAGCAGCACATCACAAAGCACAAGTACTAGCACAATGATGGAACAACCAAGGTAGCACAGTAAAACAATGTCACAACAGGATGTGTACCATGTTTGGTACATAATATACAATGATGCACCACGAACTGATCCGTACTGTCACAGCTCCCGTGTATAGGCGCATGAGTGGCACGATCCAACCACCCCCACCGTGGTCTGGCTGCCTGCAAGGTCAAACTCACACAGGCCTCTGAGACCCTGGTGGGGAAGGAGGGTCAGGGATATTCAGTTGGGACAGGCATTGGTATACTGGAAAACCGGAATAAGGGGCAGGAGAGGGGAGTAGGATTGACAAGGGAAAGTAGGGAATGTACAAACATGTAATAATCACATTAACACATACACAATCATGCACATAGTACCAAATTACTCAAATGGAAGTCAAAGAGAACCTTATCTCTGGGGTGAGTGCTGGCCTCCTGCCTGCGCACTCACAGGTCTGGTAACATGAGCAGTTCAATGCTGCAAAGAGAGCCAGAGTCACTAATCTGTACGTGCCCATACACACACACCACCATGCATGCCCCAAAGAAACAAAATACTCTACAAACAAACTATCTGGTGTGGTGCTTCGTACCCATACGTAAGATTCCCCCCGTGATGGTTCATACACAGTCAATGCAGTAAGTCAGGCGCCGGTGGGTGCATGGCAAATGGAAGACCAATGTGTCAAGATTCACACAACATCCAATGTTCCCTGGGTAAGCAGCCAGACACATTTAGCAAGGTACGACTTCAGTACAAGTCATGTTTCAGCATAACCCAAATAAAGTAGGTAGTTCATGTGGCGATTTCAACATGAAATTGAAATGCACTGCACACGAGTCTGTCCCTCGCTGTCTGTCCCTGTGAGCTACTTCTTTCCCTGTCTTGGAACGCTACATGGCTAATACAACTTCAATGGACCATGGTGTACCGTAGGATATGTGCCACTGCCCCTGCATGTGCCCCTGACAACTTTCCATCAACTAGCCATTAGTCCACCAATGCATCTTAGCTGTACTATGCGCTTCAACACCAATATCTGTCGAAGCTCACCGTCAGTGGTGCTACTTAGCATTCATGTGCAACTGGCCTGGTGGAAGGTTGGCTGCAGTGTGGCCCCCTTGTGCTGCTCACCTTGCCTGGAGTTCCTTGAAACACAGCAGATTCTTTAGGATGTATGAGCGCAAACCCTGTGGCTCTGCCTGCGCACACATGCGCATGTCTGCACCACCGAACGTGGCCAGCTTCCAGACATCCAATGGGCCATGTCTGCTGGGAAAGGTGGTCTGGAGGCTCATCCCCCTGCAGAAAGGGCAGAAAACACATGATTAATGCTTGAAATTTCCCTGTGTGTGTCTCCTCAGGCATGTCATGACTGGACCATGTCAGAGACGTACATCAGAAATCACTCCATCAGTGCGACTTTCACAGGCAAAGTGTGTTATCCACTGTCTACAGCATGAATTTCATCAAGCACATGTACAGTAAAGATAAGAAACATACTACACAATGTATAGCAATTAATGTACACAAGAATCATGAAACCACCCATCTCTCAAAGGAAGAACAGTAGTCAATATCACCCCTATCATCCCCACTAGGGGTGTCAACACAAGTAGTACAGCAGCAGACATGCCACAGATATGACAGTCCAAAGCCCTTGTGTAATAGGCTGTAACACCGAACCATCCTTGCGAGCCCATGGATAAGGGAAGCAGGAGTGGTATATGTGAGTCAGGACCCCAAGCTGCAAACACATACACGAGACAAGCTTGAAGGGACCAGCTGGAACAGACAGTGGATGATTTCAAAAGCCACAAAGCACCACACCATCACATGAAAGCACAATAGACAAGCAATATTAAACTATATTAACTAATTAGACTAACTATGAAAAACCTATATTACCTAATTAAACTAACTATCAAATTGAAAGTTAACTAACTAAACTAAAAGAAAAATCAAAAATGGCCACATACAACCCGGGGGGAGGCCCCAGGAGGAGGGAGGTACAGGGTGCTGCTCAACACCCACATGCGATGATGTTGAGAAAAAAAAACCTCCATGGGCTCAACGCCTGCAGAGCCCGACCTATGTGGGAGATACCTCGTCCTCCGAGTCTGGCTCTCCCTGAAAAGGAGGACTTGGCACAGGAGCCTGACCGGGCCTAGCCGCAGCTTGGCCCTCGTCGGCAGCAAGTCTGCCGGACGGGTGAGCCTGGTTCTGTGTGGCAATGACACGTAGGTCTGCATGCAGAACCTCCCGTGATACGCGTGCTTCCTCTTGCAAGGTAACACGTGTAACACAGAGTTCTTCCTGCAAGGCCTGGCTGGACAACTGATGCACCTCCCGGCAAGCACGTAGCTCAGTAGAGATGGTACACTCAAGCTGCTCAAACCTCTTCTCTGACCGCTTCCTCTGGGATATCAAGAGGACACCCAGAGTGGATCTGAGGGACTCATACTCAGCCCTCAGGGCCTCCATGTGTGCCTCTGCGTGAGAAGCAATTGCTTGACACAGAGACAACATTTCAGCCTGGCGTGCCCTGTCTGAGGTCGCAATGCCCAGCCTGAGCGAGCGGGCCATGGACCGTGCCGCCCGCTGCTGGAGAAGCACCTGCCTAGCAGGGGGGATCATGGATTGGGCCACACGCTCTATGCTCACAGCGATGTTCTCCATTGCTGCCCCCTGGCGTTCAGAATTGGCAGTCATGTCTTGCTCCCACTCAGTATACCGCGGTTGCGTGCGGCCACCGCGTTGCTGGGCTTGACACCTGCGGGACCCAAGGACCGGGTGTCCTCGTTGGGTTGGCACCGCCCACGGCTGCACGACTTCATGCCCCCGTCAACGTGATGGCCCAGGCACATCAGCGACTGGTGTGGAGGGTGACCCTGCATCCCGATCCACCAAAGGCAGAGGTTACACCACTGTCTGACCCCTCAGTGCAGGTGTCGCGGACAGAGGAGTGTCCACATCAGAATCACTCACCCCTGACATATGGACCTGATGCACATCCAACTCGACATGGACGTCAGAGTGGTCATCAGGGCTGGACTCATTGCCAGCCAAAGACAAGATGGTCTGTAGCACATGTGGGTTTTCGTGGCCTACTACCCCACGACTCCCACTTGTGCTGGGTTGCTGTAATGATAACAACCCTCTGCCTGGCATGACAACACCATCCTCTGGCTTTATTGCGTCATCATCTGAAAAGTAGAGAGAAAAAAGGTCACTACACATGTTAGAAGCACACAACACACACACACATAGACATCACACCGACACCAAACACATCAAGCAGACATGTAACACACAAAAGAGAACCTGCCATTCATGCTGGGTAAACTTGACATTGCTTCTGTGATTAGGCATGTAGAAGGGTGTTATACCGCTCAAAAGTGGGTCGATGCAGTGCAGCAAATTTGTATGTTACTCACTATCTACAAGTACATGTACTTCATGATGTGTTTCAGAAAATGTGAAGGCAGTGCAAGGTCAACTTCAGGCATCACGTGCAATGTGCATGCAATGGGTATCATGGCTACAAGCAAACCACCCCTCCCCCTAAGTGGAAATGCAGGGATGTATTGACAGACAGTGTTGACTAGCATCAATTGCATCATCTGAGTCAAGTGACAACACAGCAGATGATGATGGGCAGTAAGCAGGACACATGATGACACCTCAGGAGTACACCCACGTGTGAAGAAGACACTACACCAGTTGGACAGGGTCATTGGGCATGAAACAGGCTGAGGCCTGTGACCCACACAGACTGTCACACCCTAAACATGTGTGGGATGCAGGACTGAGTCACAGTGGCCATGGGAAGGCTGATGAAATGCCATGCAATGTAGGTCACCCTGGACACGTACTACAATGATCATCGAGTCAAGGACACATAGGGGCATGCATGGAACACACATGGAGAATGAATGGGCACTCATGTCCCTGCGGAGCATCTGACATCTGCACAGTCCAAGTGAGACACCCTGCATCAAGTACAAAGGAAGCACCACACAGCATATGTCTGGCAGGTGGCTGGTGGAAGTTAGCATGTACACAGGACGCATGAACAGGCAAGTACTTTACAGCAAAATTGATGCAGACCAGTGTAAAGGTGAGATTGGGGTGGAGAGGGGGGGTGGAGGGGCAAGGGAGCATGCCTACATGGAATACCTGCATGCAGGCAGAGGACACATGCACGTCAGTCATGCTATGACAGAGTCCCAGGGCTGAGAGGAAGGTCACCCGAGGCTACATGCAGAAGGACCAGTGAGCTGGAACATGGACCGGAGGGGCAATGCGGGTGACCAGCATGTGAGTAGGGTGCAATAGTGGTGATGCAGACAGTCTCCGTCTGCTCCACATGTCCACCATCCCGTAGAGCAGCCATGCATCAGTGAAGCATTGCATTACTTGCACATCAGAACCATGGACACATGACATGTAGTGGCAGTCTTGCACAACACATCACACAAGTAAAACACACATGTCCTCGACAAACACGCAGCAATACTCACTGGACTGGGCATCAAAGTCTGGCATCTCTCCCACTCCTTCGACCGATTCAGGTGGTATGAACTCTGCAACGAGTGACTTGTGCGGAGTGAGCTCTTCCTCCTCAGGTGCCGGCCCACTGCCAGTCACCAGAGTCCGGTTGTAATTTGAGGCATGCTTAGCCTTAGTGCTGCGTTTGAGGTCATTCCAATGCTTTTTGCACTCTTTCGCCGTGTGCACCTCATGGCCGAATGCACTCACATGTTCTGCAACTTGCTTCCAGTGGGTATCACGGTGGGCAGCCGTAGTTTGACGATTAGGCCCCACTAGCATGTTACGGCTGTGGTCCCGCACATAGTCCATGAAGAAGTCCAGTTCCTGCTTGCAGAAAGGCTTCTTCCTCGACATGCAGGAGGTCGTGGCTGTGTGTGGGGTCCCAGCCTGTGCTGCAGGTGCAACCTTCCTCCTCTTGGATTGTGGCGCAGACCCTGGCTGGCAAATGCCGCCCTGATCAGTATGGCCAGTGGCACCGTTGGATTGAGCCAAGGGAGTGGCACGTGGAGGAACGACCGAAGGCCTGACTTGCGTCAGTGGCAGCTGGGTGCCCTCTAATGAACCCTGCGCAGCAACATCCGCTGTGGTATGGTCATTGGCCACGACTGTCCTGGTTGGTAGACTCACAACCGGGGTGTTGTTGGCTGCATCTGCCCCTGCACTTGCCAACACCCGGCTGGTCGGGGCAGCAGATGACATTACTGTCCCAGGGACACATGTCTCGGTCAGGGCAGCCCTGCGTGCACCTACGGTTTGCTTCCTGCCATGTTGGAAATCTTCCATGGACTCTTCAAGTGCCAACGCAGCCTGCGCTGGCAGACCCTGAGCCTGGGTGGTGGTGTCCACAGCTGCACCTGCAGCTACCACTACCCTTGGGCCAGTGGCATTCGATGAAACGGACTGCCGGGTCACATGGGTGCCAGTGCCAGATGCAGAAGCTGCATCTCCCAGAACCACAGGGGGTGGTGGCATGACTGCACCGACACATGGCACAACATCGTGCCCAAGTGGCGCACCCCTGCCGCTTTCCCCTCTGCGGCCACCCTGGACACCCTGGAGTCCCCCTACTCCCTGGTCACCCCAGTAACGTCCCTGACCACGCCCGCCATGAGGAGTACACCCAGCTGAGGTGCCCCTCACCTTTGGTGGCCTCCCAACCATGGCACAGATGGAGTAGTGCCGGCACAGATGGAGGATTGCCAATGGGAGTGGCACACCACAATTGTCCTGGGCAATTGGGGTGAAGGGGGTGGGATGCAAGATGTTAACAGCACCCCTGCACCTGCAAGGCTGTATGTGACCCCAGTGATGAAGTGACGGGTCACGCAATGCTCAGGCACCCCAAAACTGCAGTAAAACCATGCACGCAACCCCTGCAGCCTACGTGCATGGAATTAACCTCCCGCAGTATGCAGTGGCACCCAGGAACACGAAAAATGCATACGCGTGGGACACGCAGGCTACTATGACCTCGAAAACGGGTACGCGATACACAGGGGCACCCGCAGTGGGAAAAATAGCATGCGCGACTCACCGTCAGACTAGCGCGATGATGAAAAACACGCGTAGCCAATACCCCCACCAAAAGAAGAGATACGTCCTTGATCCACTGTGAAGTTGTGATGCCGTGCAAAACAACACGAAGTAGCAACACACACGTCGGTCTCCATGAAAGTCATGTACAGCGAACTGCTGGCCCCACTCACCTTTAACCCCTGCTGAGGGAAACACACACGCGCGTCACGTCACTTACGCGCTTAGGCCCTTTCCTCGAATTACATGCATTCACACACAGACATGTGTTTTTTTCATGTGCTGATCCACTATGCACCCGTGTTGAGGGAAACGCCTGTGCGCGCTATGTCATAGACGCGCTTACGTGCTAAGGGCCTTCCCTCGAATTACTCGCTGACGTGCACTTTCTTCATGTGCCAAATCACTCCATATCAAGCTGGCCACGCGAAAACACACGGAAGACCACGCTCTTGCCCAAAAGGCCATTTTCCTGCCCCCAAGATCCCCGAGCATGCTCCCACCTGCCATCTGCTGCTGCCTGCCTGCTGCCCACGTGCCCTGCTATTTGGTGCCTGCAAGTCAGCTATCTGCAGGGCTCCAGTTGCTGTGTCCACCCCTGCTGGAACAGAAGACTCCCGACTGGGATACCATCGCTCCACAGCCCAGTCCCAGGACCCAGTTGCCCACCCACGCCTTCCTCGGGGCTCGCCATGTCAGGGCAAACACCATCCGAAACCACTGGCGACCCCTAGCCAGAGAGGCCACCAGCTTCAGTGAGAAGGAAGTTGGTGTCCTGGTGGAGCATGTCCTGGGGCATCATGATGCCCTCTTCACACTATCGCGCGCCGACAAGGAAGGACAGGAGAGGATCTGGGAGGACGTTGTGGTTGCCATCAACGCAGAGGGGGTGGCAACCCGTGACATCAAGCATGTCCGGAAGCGCTGGGCCCGGCGCCTCGTGAAGGCAGAGAATGCAGAGGGGTGCCGGGTCCACCTGAGCAACATCCAGATGAGGGTCCTGGAACGCCTAAACCCAGCACTCCATGCCCAGATCCTTCGGATTAAGTGGCCATGCATTGCTGTGTGAAACAGGGCATGTTGCAATATGCTGGTAGTCAGCTACTTGCCTGTATGTGTAACATAGGCCATGCATGGATGTGTGTGCGCCAGGACATCATGGTAATGCATGTGCGACCAGTAATGCGTGAACCACATGGATGGTGCATGTGTTCCAATGAGACATGGGGAGCTGCATGCGAAATGCACACATGAATGCATGCCAGTCCCTGTTCTTGGACATGGGTGGAGGGTGAGAGATGGGTGCTGCTCTCATGTACATGTATGGTGTGCATGTCTGTGTGTCTGAGATGCGTGTGTGTGACTTTGAAATGCCATGGATGCATGACACATGTCCGTGACGATGTGCAGATTCACTCATGCAGTCTGGTCACCGTTGTATCCACTGTGTCTGTGGTGTACGAGCATGACCCTCCGTCGATGTGTGTGCATGGGGTCAGTATGAGCCATGATGCATGTGAGTTTGAAGGCAACATTTATGTCCATGGAGGGCTTTGTACATGGATGCTGATGTTGATTGCATGCGCCGTGCCTGTTTCTGCATGTGTGTTGCATGCATTGACCCATGTGTTCTGGAGGGACAGGATGGAAGTGGCGTTTGCTTCCTGTCTAGGGGACTATTGTACAGTGCCCTGATGCTTGTGTTCTATGTCTTCCTCTACGCAGCGTCGAGTGAAGACGTGGGGATGCCTCCAACGGGCGGCAACACAAGGCACATCCAGTCTCCCAGGAATTGCCATCATCCGGGAGCGAGGGCACTGGTGCCGCGCCTGCCACTACGGCTGTAGCGGAAGGGCCGGGTGAGCCCCCACAGGGGCTTGCAATGGCGGAAGACAGTGCAGAGACATCCAGGTTGGTGGTCTCCACAGAGGAGGAGGAGCCCGCTACTGAGCCGCACATGGGGCCTGGTGGGGGTAGTACCACTGGTGCAAGTGTGCAGTCCAGGGCCAGGGTCAGGAGGCAGCACAGGTCACCGCGGAGGGGCCTGTGCATCTCGCTGTCCCTGACCCTGTGACTGCACCACCATGCACCAGCAGGGATGCCCCGTCCCAGGCCTGTCCGCAGATAGGGGGAAGGCCCACGTCATCTGGCTCTCCACTACCTGCGGACGAGGAGTCCCATGACCCTATGGGCTCCGTCCTGATTGGTGTCGCGTTGCGCACGCGTGACATTCGTGATGATGCGCTTGCTTCCTGGGGGGAGCACGTACGCCATCACGAAGAGCTGTGTGGCAACGTGGAACTGTTGGGAGGGGCCCTGGTTGGTGGGTTCCTACATGTGTCGCGCACTCTGGCGGACCTCACCTCCTCTGTGGAGACTATGCGCCAGTCGTCCTCCCTGCCGTCTTCCGGGCCAGATTCCACCAGGGCCCCCTGTGGACCTGGCCCGACCAATACAGCCAGCTTGGTGGCGATCCCATCCCTGCCACAGTCAGGAGTCGGCAGTCCAGCAGGAGTGGACACCCCAACAACTGGAGACCAGCAGATGGAGGATGTGCAGGCATCATCGGACAGGGCACATGGACAGCAGCAGCAGCAGGCTCTAGGTGGGAGCGATGATGGCTCGGGCCATCAACATCAGAGGGGCATGCATCGGCCAGAAGGCAGGAGAACCCTGGAATAGGAGTGTCTTCCGTGTGGCTGAGGTTGGGCCAGCGTATAGATGCGGAGTGGTGGCGGGTGGAAGAGGCGCGGCTCACCATGGTCAGTGCGGAGTTCTCCATGCATCAGGCGTTGAGGCGGGCTGAGTGCCTCGAGGCAACTCGCAGGGAGTTGGAACAGGCCATGCGAGACCTCGGGGCCAGGACAGAGTCCCGCCTCCAGGAGATAGACATGGAGTTCGATGATGCCCTGGCCCGCAACATCACAGAATGAGCCGCAGGGCTTGCCGCCGCCATTGTATATAGTTTGTTAGTGATAGGTTTCCTTTCTTTTTTTTATTTTGGGATGCTTGGACAATGCCCCACGTTTTTGTATATAGTTGTAAATTAGGTAGGGTTTTGTATATAGGTTTCATTTCATTTGTTGGGCTCATGGACCCTTGTTGCAATATTTGTACATAGTTGGACAGTGTATTTTTTTTCTTACATCATTTACCCTCACCATGGATCAATGGATTTTTTGGATTTTGGTTTCCTTTGGATTTACTTTGGTGGACAAGGATTTTTGACAAACTTTATTTTGGATTCCTTTGGATTGTGTCATCATTATTATTTTTTTTGTTTTGGACATGCCTTTTTTTCTTGTTTATGATTATTTACATGCTTTGAATCATTTTTATTATTTTTGTGCACAATACATTTTGATTTCTTACTTCCATGTGTGGTATTTGCTCTTTGGTTTACTGCATGTCACAATGTGGGTTTACACAATCACTCGCACCCAGTGTTTTTGTGTGACGGACATGTGTTGATGTGCATATTTGACTTTCGGTTAGTGACAAGTAATAGGCCTTTCAGTGTGGGGTGGATGGGAAAATTGATTGTGTCTAAAGACTGGGGTGGCGTGCAGTGGGATTTTGGTGGGCATGAGACCCATGAATGTGCATCTTCATGACATGTTGTGTAGGGACCTGAGTCGGGGCCTGACCCTCAATGCTGGGTGGATGTGGGTGCTGGGGGACATGAGTCGGGTCCTGACCCTCAATGCTGGGTGGATGGGGTGCTGGGGGACATGAGTCGGAGCCTGACCCTCAAAGCAGGGTGGATGGGCGTGCTGGGGGGCATGAGTCAGGGCCTGCTGGCAGGTGCCCATCAATGCTGGGTGGATGGGGGTGCTGGGGGACATCAGTCGGGGCCTGACCCTCAATGCTGGGTGGATTGGGGTGCTGGGGGACATGAGTCGGGGCCTGACCCTCAATGCTGGGTGGATGGGGTGCTGGGGGACATGAGTCGGGGCCTGACCCTCAATGCTGGGTGGATGGGAGTGCTGGGGGACATGAGTCGGGGCATGCTGGCACGTGCCCGTCAATGCTGGGTGGATGGGGGTGCTGGGGGACATGAGTCGGGGCCTGACCCTCAATACTGGGTGGATGGGGGTGTTGGGGGACATGAGTCGGGGCCTGCTGGCAGGTGCCCATCAACGCTGGGTGGATGGGGGTGCTGGGGGACATGAGTTGGGGCCTGCTGGCTGGTGCCCGTCAACGCTGGGTGGATGGGGGTGCTGGGGGACATGAGTCGGGGCCTGCTGGCAGGTGCCCGTCAATACTGGGTGGATGGGGGTGCTGGGGGGCATGAGTCGGGCCTGCTGGCAGGTGCCCATCAATGCTGGGTGGATGGGGGTGATGGGGGACATGAGTCGGGGCCTGACCCTCAATGCTGGGTGGATGGGGGTGCTGGGGGACATGAGTCAGGGCCAGACCCTCAATGCTGGGTGGATGGGGGTGCTGGGGGACATGAGTCGGGGCCTGACCCTCAATGCTGGGTGGATGGGGGTGCTGGGGGACATGAGTCAGGCCCTGCTGGCAGGTGCCTGTCAATGCTGGGTGGATGGGGGTGCTGGGGGACATGTGTCAGTGCTCACTTGTGCGTGATGACATGTGGGCTGGCTGGGGAGCTTCGCCAGGGTGGATAGGCTGCCTGTGGGGCATGGCCAGGGGTGCAATGTGTTCCCCTGTGTTGTGGGAGAGGGCACACCTGGGAGGACACACACTGCCAATTTGTTGGGGCACACCTGAAATACACGTACCCTGCTCGCACAGGGCCAATCGCGTGTGATTCTCCCCGTGCCCCCCTGAAATACACGTACCCCGCTCACACAAGGCCAATCGCATGTAAAACTTCCCGCACACCCCCGAAATACACGTACCCCGCTCACACAAGGCCAATCGCGGGTAAAACTTCCCACGCACCCCGAAATACACGTACCCCGCTCGCACAAGGCCAATCACGGGTCAAACTTCCTGCGTACCCCCGAAATACACGTACTCCACTCGCACAGGGCCAATCGCATGTGATTCTCTCTGCGCACCCCCAAAATACACGTACCCCACTCGCACAGGGCCTATCACATGTAATTCTCCCCGTGCACCCCCGTAATACACGTACCCCGCTCGCACAGGGCCAATCGCGTGTGATTCTCCACGCGCACCGACGAAATACACGTACCCCGCTCACAGAGGGCCTATCGCATGTGATTCTCCCCGCGCACCCCTGTAATACACATACCCCGCTCGCACAAGGCCAATCACGGGTGAAACTTCCTGCACACCCCTGAAATACACGTACATGTGATTCTCTCCGCGCACCCCCAAAATACACGTACCCCACTCGCACAGGGCCTATCACATGTAATTCTCCCCGTGCACCCCCGTAATACACGTACCCCGCTCGCACAGGGCCAATCGCATGTAAAACTTCCCACGCACCCCTGAAATACACGTACCCCGCTCGCACAGGGCCAATTGCGTGTAAAACTTCCCACGCACCCCCAAAATACACGTACCCCGCTCGCACGGGGCCTATCGCTTGTGATTCTCCCCGCGCACCCCCGTAATACACGTACCCCACTCGCAGAGGAAAATCGCGGGTAAAACTTCCTGCGCACCCCTGAAATACACGTACCCCGCTCGCACAGGGCCAATCGCATGTAAAACCTCCCGTGCACCCCTGAAATACACGTACCCCGATCGCACAGGGCCTATTGCGTGTGATTCTCCCCGCACACCCCCGTAATACACGTACCCCGCTCGCACCAGGCCAATCGTGGCTAAAACTTCCTGCGCACCCCCGAAATGCACGTACTCCACTCGCACAGGGCCAATCGCGTGTGATTCTCCCCGCGCAGTGGGGTACGTGTATTCGGAGGGGTGCAAGTGGAGTTTTACAGGTGTATTCGTGGTTGGGGGGCTGTATGCTGGTCCACTGGCCTGTGCGCCATGTACAGGATTTGTGCGCTGTTCATGGCGCATGGGGAGGGTTTGGGGGCGTAACTGGCACTGCTGCAGGGTCGCTGAGCCACTCTGCACCACGGCTGGTTATGGATGTTTAAATCCATGCATACGCTGAGCGCAGAAATGGATTTGGGCGCACGCGGCTGGCGCAGACTGCCGCACGCACACACTGTGCACCAGCCGCTTGCGCCACTTGTGCGCTGAATTCTATGAATTACCCCCTAAGTGACACTGTTGAAAACAGTTAAGAGCAGTACTGACAGTGGACAGCCCGAACTTCACACATCTCCTTACGCAAGCGGGCTGTTCAAGCACTCTTGTACAATTTATAATAACATCAACACAACGAATGAAAATGAATTAGCACTTTTCTCCATTTTGAATGAAGTTACAGTCTAAAATCCCCTGAGGAACTGCCAAACGAAAGGCGGAGAAACACGTGTCGGGTAGAGACTAAGAACTAATTGGAACTCTGCAGTATCAGTACTGAATTGAATGAAACTGGGTATAGCCTAAGAAACGTTTGGAACTGTGCAGAAACAGTACTGAATTGAATACAAATATGTACTGAAGTGAATGAAACTTAACATTCAACCAAATATATGTTCTGGGAATAGTTAAATCCTGTGAAGTAATAGTATTGAATTGATTGCAATTTACAATTCAACAAAACATTTTCTTTTGGAATAAAACAAAGGCTAAGACAAACCAATATTTCTGTTCATTTTATGATTGAAAACGGATTCAAAACCTTAACAGAAAAACTATCTTGCTGATTGTGTAAATTGTCTTGTCTACAAGCAGAGCGCGGAAACACCTCTAGGTCTAAACAACCATTTGTGCAGTTTTGTTTCCCTTTACAGTCTAAGGGTAATAGACCTTTGCTCTGCTGCCTGCATCTACATTATTATGATACAGTGAGGAGCGCCGGAATCAGCCAAAGACTGTCTTGTTTAGTAGCATTTTTAATAAGCCACACAGCAATCCCTAATCCCAATTGAATTCCAGGGAAAGTTTTATGCTGGCCACAAAGATGTTCATAGCTGCATGAGACCAAACTAACTCTTGGACGTTATCGATCACGCATCCTGAACATATTGTTCCGACTCCTGCCCTGAAGTCAACTTGACAAGGACAAAGTATATTATTTTCTCCGGTCCATTGGGTTAATTCCTGCAGTAGAAAGGAAGCGAATATTTTAGAATCAACGTCCAATAGAGTTATTGGTACAAGTGACTCTTGCCACATTAGCCAGGGTCCTGCCATTTTTAACAAGGCCCTGTCTGAGTTTTATAGATTTCTGTTATTTAGGGTACAAGGCCGCACTTTTGAGCCTTTGTCTTTCCATTTAATGAAACTTTACAGCTGCTCCCACCAGCAGGTGTTCAGCATGCCAAGGTCCATGGAGGAAAGATGAGGTGCAGAACACATATTAGTTAATGTTACAGGGCCTACCTGTTCTCAGGAGCCTTTAGTGAAATGTAGAATAACAATGTGTGTTCTCAATGATAGATAAAATACAATAGTTGCAAAGGACATTGTCTTGTGTGAACAACGACTTGGGTGACGGCATTGCCAAAGCATCAAAACTAGATTGTGGTCATACGGCCCCCTAGGGAGTGTTGGGACAACTGGGTCTGCATTAGAATGGCCTGGTAGCGCAAATGCATATGAGAAATTAATTTCCAAGGAGTGGAGATTCAGTCATGTTTTTTATGAAGCCACCAAGTTCCCAAGGGATAGCCGTTAGAATGGGTGCCAGGGACAGCAACATAGGAGTTGCCAAAAGTGTTGCAGAAGTAAACTAGTACCTGAGAACTGCCTCGGATTGTCAAATTGTCTGAGCTCATAGGAGAGGATATTGCTGTGTCAAATTTTCTGACTTCACTGTTCACACTCACTACTTTATTGGGTCGTTCTGGTGGGACTGCACATCAGAAGTTACATGAACTTGTTTTGACCATTGAGAGTATGCCATTTTAGTAAATTTTACATGTATAATGTTAGCCAATCAGGATGAAGTATTCTCTGCTGTCTGCACAATTAGGTAATTCATAGTGGGCTGCACTTAGGATGGCCACGGATAACCAATTGGGGTTCTAATGTATATTACGTTAAGATGTCTCTATAGGTGGGCGCTATGAATTTGCTAGCACATGGCACAGTGCGGTCCCAAACAAGGGTATGCTAACTTAACCATTATTGTATGGTGAATGGAGGGGAATTATTTGATCTGTACTAAGATATCTAGATTATTGGTTTATGTTATGCAAAGTATTACATTTATAGCAATGTATTACATAATTTAACTATCTGATAAAATTGCTCTTTACATAGAACATGATGAAGACAAACCCATTACACAAAACTGTCATATAGTTTTTTCAATTATCTTGAATGATGAAGTATAACAACATGAGACTGGTCAGTATGGCTATTTGAATTAAAACTATCATGGGTTTGGTAATGGTACAGTTATTTAATCATGACTATTTTACTATTTCAAATGGATGAATGCATTATGGAAAGATAGGGAATAAGAGATGTTGACTGGGAATTAAACAAATTAGGTAAGTAATAATGGCAATTAATTCAGGAATATGATTTACATTTGCTGATTGATATAGCTAGAGCTGCACTACATATACAAAACACATCCGCTACGGTATATCAGAGTGGTGAATGTATTTAGCAGGGGAATAAGGTAATCACAAAAATCATAAAATATAGATATGGACTAATAAAGTCAATTGCGGTTATGTGAGTACTGCATGCTAAATGTACAAAATATATAGATTCACTGAAAAAACGTGGTTACAGGGACGTTATGGTTAAGTGGCACTAAAAAAGCCTGTGGAATTCACCCAGAAAACTTTGTTAAAGGGACGTCAGGGTTAGGTTCCACTAATAAAAATCTATATAATTCATTGAAATAAAAATGTTGTTAAATGGACGTTTGGTGGCAAGGTAAAATGGAAAAACCAAAGAATTTTGCCAGTTATTAAGCCATGCAACTGCCACTGCCATGCACTTTTAAGACTAACACCCGGAACATCAAAGAGGACATCACAAATGGTTTGGGCTGTAGCCGCAAGCAACATTTCAAATGTTTTGGGACCCCGCTATAACTTTGACACAACATGATGAAACTGCACCATACTTTGCAAAAAAATCAGATTTGGTTCTATACTTTTTTTTACAAAGTTTCATGCAAACTCATCGGACGGCGCCAGAGGCATAAACCGTCCAAAAACTGCTCTTCCTATTGGAAGAGCAACTTAACTAAAACCAGAGGGTCGCTACTGTAATAAAAGGGTGAAATATAATTGTACTGACATTACTATTTGTACATGTGTATTAACCATTTCTTGGTTCTATCTTTTCTTTTATATGTGTGTGTTTTGTTATATTTTATATTACTAAATGATGTGCTGAGTTAATTGTATGATTGTTTGATAATTTGTGAAAATGTTGTTTTAATTTATCTTATGACTGGCAGTGAATTGATCTATTTCAGTTCACATTGGTTCATTGTTAATGCTCACCATTACTTATATTGCTAAAAGTCTATGCCCTGATGAAGAGCATGTTGCTCGAAACACGTCTTGTCAGATGTAAGAAAAAATGAAACAATATGTGCAGCAGAATATGTTTAAATAAACACTCAAATATATTTCTTTGTATACGAAAAAAGTAGTCATTTGTTTTAGAGAAAAAGCTATTTAGGCAATTATGTGAAACTTACTAGGTGCAGTTCTATTTGTTTAAAGAATATTTGTTTTTCTCCTTCTAGCCCAGATTGAGGTGACAGAGGTGACACTGTAGGCTCTGAAAGGGCCTCATCCTGGGAAATTGATCTGGTAACATATCACTGCTGTCACACGGAGAAACAATTGGAGGGCTAGATTGAAACTAAGAAAAGCAACACATAACTTGACGAACAACCGGACAGATCTATAATAATTGTAAGATCCAGAACTCACTTAAAGAAGAATATATTTGCAACAGGTGTCCTTTTGGGCATCGTTTGACAGAGTGGGCAATATAGAGGTAGTTTGACATTCAAGAAAATTACCAAGCAGCAGAGGGTGCAACAAATGTACTGTTTAGTGTAGGCAAATCATTTTCCAACACTCTTTCTTGGCAAAGTAATTCACAATATCCAAGGAGAACTAGTATCATACATCCTGGTACAGGTGGTACAGAGCGCAAGCATTGTGGAAGACATTAAAAGTGCATTAAACTACAAGAGAATAGGTTGAAAGAAAAATAAACAAGTAACAGAGAATAACTATGACAACGTCTGTGCTCAAAAACACAATTAACCACAAATCAAGCAGGCCACAACTCACCACTATGTGACCACAAAAATAAAACATTTGTGGAGGACTTCAATATTTATGTTCAATAGCGACATATCCATTTCACATTGGAAAATAAAGGAAGCTGTATTCTGGCACATATGTGAGTTTGAGGTGTGGTGTGGTGTGAGGGGTGCATCTACATAGCAAGCAATCCAGCCGGGATAAGGGATTATGCCTAGAAATATTTATTGGTTGGTGGTTTCTATTTGGCCACTCACCTGTGGCACAATGGACACCAATGTTCAGATAATGAAGCAGGGAAGGAAAAGCGAATTCAATGTAATTGATTTGGTGTATGTGACATACGACACAGAAACACGTACATCCACATATTTCTCTAATCCACATTGGGAGTATTTGTCGATTTACTCTGTTCAGAACTTATTTCAACTTCATTAGTATGCCACAACAGCAGCAATGATCTGATAACAGCATCAGATGATGTCATTGTTAGAACTGAATCTAGCAACACCTGCGGCATTTATAGAACTCTGTCACTCTGTCATGGACTTCAACTGAAATTGTTTGTATATTCTACGTTTTGACAATCGTATGCAATACTACATTGAGTCTTAATTTCCCTAAACATGGAAAGAAAGGTTTGACGACATATTAGACCTGTTCTAAGATAATACAACATCCAAAGTTTGATACCTTGCATTGAACTAACTGAGGGTATTGTGATGATGAAATGCCACAAGCCATTTCTTCTCCGTCAGATGGTAGTCACCAAGTGTAATGAATAGTGCACGGACATTTCTTTCACGTGGAAAAAAACAGACAATCTTCACATCAAACACCACAGGATGCAGGGACTGTATTCAAAGAGTGCAGTCCTGGCACAGTCACCGTATTCTCAGAGAAATGTATTGGAAAGGAAAGACACAACATTCATTGAAAATAATTGACAGCCATTTTAGAATTTTTGGGAATGTCATGTCAAGAAAGCACATGTTCCTCACATAACGTTGTTACACATAGGTCCTAAACATATATACACTTTATGATATTGCAGCACAAACTTAAAATGTAAGATTAAAAAACACAGTTTGAAAGTAGGAAGTATTATTTTGCATTAATGCTACTTCTTCTCGGACAGTCTAAACATGTTTATCAAACAGCACACAATTCCATTAGGCAACCCACCTTCTGTGTTTCTAAATGGAGTATTTATCTGCATCTGCCTGCCACCCTCACCCATAGACCTAACTGTAGGGATTTCAATGCCCAAAGAACCTTAAGAATGACACTTCACATTCCTGAAAAAACCAAAGCATTACATCAGGGGTAAGTTAATGTGTTATGCAGTCTCAGTGCATTGTCAATGGTATATAATATGGCATTAGGCACCTGTTCCAAGGGCTGTGAGGGTGTTTAACGAGGCCCCAGGTCATTACCACCCATTCCAGCTCTTGCAATGTGTGCTTAACACGATTAGCACCAGTCCCATGGCCTGGAACAGGGCTAATTTAAAGTATTATTGTTCCGTGAACGGGTCACCTCGGGCAACCCGTTCACGGAATAAACAGACTGTTCAAAGATGGCTGCCATGCAAAGGGAGCGCCTCTTCCCTTTCCATGGCAGCCTCACACATGATTTCACCATGGAAAGGGAAGAGGTGCTTTGACTGACGCTGCTGTAATGCTGTAATTAAGGAGGAGGGATTATTCAAAAAGGGGTCTCTGGGGAGGGGAGGTGGTCGGTTGGGGAAGCAGCCATCAGGTGGCTTGGAATGTAGGTTAACTTGGGGGGTTCAGCCTGCGATTCCAGCCTTCTGATTGGCTAGCTCCCATGCAAAGTGGCTTATGATGTCTCTACACTTCCTTTTGTTTACTTGCTTGCATACAATGTGGCAATTACAAAATGTGTTATGTGCAATTCCCAATGCTCATGTGTTACTCATTCCCTGCTATGGCTTATTTCTAATGATAGAGTTTATGGGATTTGAAAAACGAATACATTGTACCATCTCAGCATAACATTTCCATTTAATTTAATAAAGGGTAATGAACACATTTTCCCATTGAGTATAACGATACGCGTTTGAAACGGATTAAGCTTTTCTGAGCACACAACAGGGTGGAGCTTTTTTTCCCATCTCGGTTTACAATGTATTTAAAAGCAGGTGAGATTTTGCCCTACGTGCAAAATATGCATTAACTGTGTTAAACTCTCTGGCTTCACATATCACATTGTCCTACATACAAATAATCCTTTGCAGCTCAATGTGGATTTTGATTATAGAAATAATACAGAAAAAGGTAGTTACTTTAATGTGCCCATTTGCCGAATCACATTGACACTTGTGCAATCTACATATTTGTAGGGGTTGACATATCATGTGAAATAGCAAACGTGTATTATTAAGAGCAATACAAAAGTAAGGAAACGGAATGCCATCCTGTGACAAAGACATATGGAATCAGCTTCTTGGTAGGATGCAAGAGACTCTGGTGCTTGAGATGGCCTTAAGGTAAGTGAAATGCTACTTTGAGGTGATATACCCATGAGCGCTCAGAGTCCCTCCTCACATCTCAAGCCTTCATACATTATGAGGTTGCAACAATATGCCATGCACCCAAAGGCGAGCTGCTGTGGTTTCACACAAAGGGTCTCATTACATGTTTGGTGGTGCAGGAGAAAAGGGATGGTCATGCCATTACCATTACTTTTTGGGGCAGCGATAGAATAGCATCCATTCATACTGCACCACCATAATACAAGTTTGACTTTAAAATGGGGGATTTTCCTCCAGCATTATGCTGCAGATAAATCCCCAACTTTAATGACAAATGTCGGTAGAACTACTGCGGCAAATTCCACCAAAATCCCCCTAGAGTCTTATGGGGATTTACACCGCCATGAGTATAAGAAAAAAGAGGATGAATGTGTGGACTGCACACCAAGTGCACAATATCATAATAGCCAAACAAATTGAAAAATTCACAATACGTTGCGTGAAGCTAAAGGTGAAGCACACCCTTAAATGGTGTGGACTGACAAAATCACCCTACTACTTTTGTCAGTTGAACCAACAAATCTAATTATGCTCTCTGTCATTCCACTACTTCCTTTTGTGTTTTGGGAATTCACCATATATTTTATATCTGGATAACACTGCTGTATGTGTGCAAACAAAAACACATTCTGGCGACTGAGAAGGTCAGAGGCTGGGGTGAAATCTTCCTATCAAATATTTGGTATTATTATTATTGAGTGCCCATTTGACAGCTACTATAGTATGATAATTATGTGTCCTCTATTGGAGAAGTATCTAGAAATCAATTTCTCATTTTCAAAATCCTCATTTGTTTAAATAAGACTAATTAAAGATTTCACAAGCAATACACAATATGTAACTGGTACAACAGTCAAACATTCCAAATTTCGAAAAAATTCAACACTAACATTTATGAAATGTTATGGCCTCTATGTGATTACAGACAGTAGAAAGTAAACATTTGCCTTGCAAGGGATCTGGATTCTTCAAGCTATTACCATAGAACAGGGAATCATGGCTTTTCAAAACATGCAACTACAGTATGTTCAACTTCGGCAGCATTTTTTACACATATTTACAGGTGAGATTTGTAACCCATGGTTTACCAGTCTACTAAGCTGTGAATTGTGTTCCTAACACAAATGTTTTTGGCTGCATTTGTGTGGCAGTTTTGATTTGAGTTGGGAATGAATTACTCTTCTTTTATGTGCTATGGAAGTAATTGGCCAGGGAGACAGCTAAACGGTTCCTACACTGATTAATTACAATGACACAAACAACTTTACACCCCATTGAAAATGTACAAAGGGGACTGAGCCCCAACTCACAATGAGTTAAGTGCCAATCAAAGTAAGGTAATTTATCACACATATCTGAATCTTGTCTAAAAGGTTTCTATTATTATTCTGCCATATCTACTAAAATCAAAAATAGCTGTTCTACTCAAATTGTACTAACAATCAAATAATACATTATATGGGGAACACAAAGCAGATAAAGGGGTCAATGTTGCAATACTATTTTTAGCTGTTTATATTCCTCTATTGATGCTAGCACCTACTTGGTTGTATTGGACTCCAAAATTTCCTGATCAACAAATTCAGGAGAAACACAACAATGCTACGTGCAAGTGCTTATCTACACTTCATCCAGTTTGTGTGCAAACCATCTCATGGTTTTGTGCTGCAAGCTCAATTCCTCTTGTTAGAAAAGAGCAGACAGGGGGAGGTTTAGTGCCAAGAGTAATGGCCGCCTGACCCCCTGTGTCCAACCCATACCTGAAGAAGGAGACTTACTAATATCCTGTTTCTTGCAAAGTGTGCTGAAAATTTTCATGGAGGTCTGCTGAATGCAATGGGGTGGAAGACATGACTGTCCCTCGCCCCTTTCCTTTCTCCTGACACTATGGGTGGAGACCCATACCAAGAGCGGTGAGAAGCTCCGACAATGCCGGAGCATATGTGGAGAAGCTCGGGCTGATATAGCAGGAACCTCTGCTTTGAAATATGGAGAACCTACTGAGCGTCATGTAATGGTCGCTCACTGAAGAATAAGTATACCTTTGTTCTTGAATTACTGCATATATTAAGCCACAGTGTGCAACATATAAGCCTTTTTTAAAAACTGCTTTATTATTTTCCAAAATGCAGATGTTATAATGTGAGGCAGTCCAAATATGTAACCTCATAGGTTATTGTGTGTGTGGTGCTTAAAGGGTAAGGTATTTTGGAATTACAATTGCTGGAATGGCATCAAAAATGGGTTCGCAAAAAGACTCTGGGGCAAAGAAAACAGTGCCTCGGGTCCTTCCCCCTCAGCTACTTTAAAAAGGCCAAGTGTGACTCCCATCGCCTCAAGTTTCTACAGACCCTGGTATGAAAGCCATATTGCTTGAGTTGAGAACTCTTACACCATTTATGGAAACCAAGAATCATTCACCTCAGAAGTTAGATGACAGATAGTCTTTATTTGAGGTAAGAATGAGAGAGGCTATTAAAGGGATTAGTAAAGCAGAAAATGTATCACGACGAGTGACTCATTTTGAAAAATCAGTTAAGGACTTTCAGAAGCACAATGAAGAACTTGTTAACAGAGGCCGTTGAAACATCCTGTGCATATCTGGTCTGCTGGAGGGCTGCGAAGGAGATGATCCAGTTATTTTCTTAAAAAATATGCGAAGGAGATGATCCAGTTATTTTCTTTAAAAATATGTTGCCAACTCTCTTTAAGTTTCAACCATCTACAATGCTAATTATTCAAAGAGACCATTGAATTGGAATAAAAGAATATTCTAGGCAAGCATGATCTGCCCTACGCATTGTGATGTTGCTTCTGTTGGAATATACTCAATTGCAAATGAGCATCAAATGATCATCATGTAGTGAAAGAATTTAGCCAACATAACTGCACTGGACACAGAACCTTTATTTTTCATGATCTAACTAAGATAACGGTGCAACGTAGGAAAGAATGTTTAGCTTGCCAGACAGTTCTAAAGCAGCTCAACATTAGGTGTGGTTTTGTTCAACCATGCACATTCAAAGTAACTGGTAATGGAAAACGCTTGTTTTTGATGACCCAGTATTTCTCAAATCCTTCATTAGATCATTAAGAATGGAAAACATGGATACTTCTTTATCCTCAACCCTGCACCAGCTGCAAACAGCTAAAGTCCCTTTGTGGGCACTCTAATAATGTTTTATTGTAAATTATACAGTTATTGGTGGATCGCTAAAATAGAAAAGGGTTAATGGGATGGTGAAGATAGACAGGCATCAGTTCCCTTCTGGGTTTTCTTTCTCCATCAGATGCCACGTTGCCCTTTGAATTTTCTTGCCAGAGTCTTGTCAACATTTCTTATAACAAGGATCATGCAAAGCGATCATTATACATCCGTGATGACGATATTTCCCATTGGCTATTAACTTGTGCTATTTATGTTTGTGCCTTTTTGTCAAGAATTGAAGATTTGTTCACTTTGTGTGTTTTCTCAGTAGACATTAATATTACATAAGACATTTTGTTTCTCAAGTTTAATATATGCTATTCCAATCTATTGCTAATGTTCAACAACCTATGTAAACATTATATTGATTATTTCTAATGGGTTATACGTGTATCTCTTGAATCTTAAGGGTGTAAATACCAAATCTAAAGGCAGAAAATGTTAACCCATCTAAATCATTTCAACTCATCTGTTGCATGTATCCAGGAAACTTATCTTTCTTTAAAGGAGTCAAACAAAAATTGAAAACAATCTGGGTGGGGGATGTTATTACCAGTCAGACCAATGGAAAACTTAATGGTGTCACAATTTTAATTAACAAAGTGCTGTGTTATAAAATTATACATAAAGATACTAATGAAAAAAAGGAAGATCGGCACTAGGTAAATTGAAAATTGACTCCCAGATTGTCTCTTTTATGAATATTTATGGCCCTGAAATTTGAACTAATATTAAGTACATTTGTTTCACAAATGGATTTAACAAATGTCATTGATTATGATGATTTTAATAATACTATAGATCTTTTTATGATAGAAGGTCCAAGTGTAATTTTAAGAACTCTAAAACACACAAAGCATTCATTTTCTGTTTTTTTAAGTTAGGCTTGCATGTTTCTTGATGGATGGCACATCCCACAGAGAGAAATTGCAAGATAAGAACATCTATGATCATGCCAAACTGAGTTGGTAACCCAGCTAATACAGGGGCGAAAGGAATACCTGAGCATGGAATGCTACGTGCCATTTTTTTGAATGAGTCTACCACTACCCACATCGTGTCAAACCCTTGTACTCGGGGTAGGTCAGTCACAAAGTTCCTGGTAAGATTGTGCCATGGTCTTGGGGGTACGGGTAGGGGTTGCAGCAGGCCACAGGTCATCCCCTACGGTTTTTGCATTGGGCACACACTGAGCAAGTGTTCACATAACAATCGACATCCCACTTCATAGACGGCCACCAGCACCAACGCTTCAATAGAGCCAGTGTCCTTTTCTGACCGGGATGTCCATTGATGGCGCTATCATGGGACCATTCTAATGCAAGGTTGCGTGTGTCAGTGTTGGGTAAAACTAGTCTGTTCTGCACAAAGGGTAGACCGTTGTGATACACAAGGTCCCATTCAGACAAATGATCAGGGTGTTGGGCCACCCAGGTACAGATAGAAGTCAACATGGATAGAGGTGGAATGCAAAGACAAATGATACTTTTCCGTTCCAGTAACGTTTTGGAAAACACTGGTAGGGAAACCCCCCCAGGGGAATGGGACAATGCATAGGTTTCCCATGTGCTAACCCAGGTCGATGTTTGATCTGGAAATCATAGGCTGCAAAAAACAGATGCCAGCAGACCTGGCGACTATTGACGCACTTGAGAGAGGCTAGATCTTGAAGGTTGCGATGATCCGTAAACACAATTGTCTGATGTTCAGCACCCAGGAGGTGGTGCTGCCAAACCTGGAATGCATCCTTTACAGCCAGTAACTCCTTTTCTGTGACTGTGTAATGGGTTTCTGTGGGGGTGAATTTATGTGAGTGGAGTGCCACAGGATGTAAACCACCAGAAGAAGAGCATGCTTGAGACAGGAAAGCCCTTAAAGCAAAAGAGAAAACATCCCCTTCCACTACAAAAGGTCATTCTGGGTCGGGATGTTGGTGGACCGGAGCAGTGTTAAAGGCCGTTTTTAAGGATTCAAAGGCTGTCTGGTGCTCGTCTAACCATAGGTGCGGGACATGAGGGCTGGTCAAAGCTGTGAGAGGAGCCACGATAGACGAGAATCCATAGATGAACTGTCTGTAAAAATTTGCAAAACCTACGAATGACTGTAGGGCTTTGAGATTGACTGGATTTGGCCAGTCTAACACTGCTCGGACTTTTGAACGATTCATTGCCAAACCCCCTGGTGTGATGTGGAAACCCAAGAATTTGACATTGTCGATGTGAAATTGACATTTTTCAGGTTTAGCAAAGCGTGAGTGCTTCTGTAGTCGAGAGAGTACTTTGCGAACATGTGTTACATGTTCCTCCATGTTTTGGAAAAATATGAGATGTCATCTAGATACCCGATCACGTACACATCCAATATATTGTTGAATACCTCATTCATGAAACGTTGGAAAGTGGCTGGCACTTTGCAAAGCCCGAACGGCATGACTGTATACTCGTATAAGCCATAGCGGGTACAAAACGCAGTTTTCCATTCGTCCCCCTTCCGGATTCGAACCAAGTTGTAGGCTCCTCTGTGGTCGAGTTTCGTATACACAGAAGCATGTGTTAGTCGATCTAGCAAGTGTGTGATGAGGGGTATTGGATAGCGGTTCTTTACAGTGATAGCATTTAGGCGCTGTTAATCCACACAAGGTTGGAGATCGCCTTTTTGCTTGGGGACAAAGAATATTCGACTGGCTGCAGGTGAATTGGATGGACGTATGTGTCCAAGTTTTAGTGATTTCTGAATGTATGATTTCAGAACTTGCTCCTCAGAATGGGACAGGGAGTATATGCGTCCAGTAGGTATGAAGGAATTGGGAAGCAGATCTATAGGGCAATCGTAAGAACGATGCAGAGGGAGGACCTCAGCTGTCCCCTGGTCAAAAACCTCCTGAAAGTCATGGTAGACCGTAGGTATGCCAATAGCGACCACCCCTGTTTAGCTTGCCAGACAGTTCTAAAGCAGCTCAACTTAGGTGTGGTTTTGTTCAACCATGCACATTCAAAGTAACTGGTAATGGAAAAACGCTTGTTTTTGATGACCCAGTATTTCTCAAATCCTTCATTAGATCATTAAGAATGGAAAACATGGATACTTCTTTATCCTCAACCCTGCACCAGCTGCAAACAGCTAAAGTCCCTTTGTGGGCACTCTAATAATGTTTTATTGTAAATTATACAGTTATTGGTGGATCGCTAAAATAGAAAAGGGTTAATGGGATGGTGAAGATAGACAGGCATCAGTTCCCTTCTGGGTTTTCTTTCTCCATCAGATGCCACGTTGCCCTTTGAATTTTCTTGCCAGAGTCTTGTCAACATTTCTTATAACAAGGATCATGCAAAGCGATCATTATACATCCGTGATGACGATATTTTCCATTGGCTATTAACTTGTGCTATTTATGTTTGTGCCTTTTTGTCAAGAATTGAAGATTTGTTCACTTTGTGTGTTTTCTCAGTAGACATTAATATTACATAAGATATTTTGTTTCTCAAGTTTAATATATGCTATTTCAATCTATTGCTAATGTTCAACAACCTATGTAAACATGGTATTGATTATTTCTAATGGTGAATACGTGTATCTCTTGGAATATTAAGGGTGTAAATACCAAATCAAAAGGCAGAAAATGTTAACCCAGCTAAATCATTTCAACTCATCTGTTGCATGTATCCAGGAAACTTATCTTTCTTTAAAGGAGTCAAACAAAAATTGAAAACAATCTGGGTGGGGGAATTTATTACCAGTCAGGCCAATTGAAAACTTAATGGTGTAACAATTTTAATTAATAAAGTGCTGTGTTATAAAATTATACATAAAGATACTAGTGAAAAAAGGAAGGTCGGCACTAGGTAAATTGAAAATTGACTCGCAAATTGTCTCTATTATGAATATTTATGGCCCTGAAATTTGAACTAATATTAAGCACATTTGTTTCACAAATGGATTTAACAAATGTCATTGATTGTGGTGATCTTAATAATACTATAGATCTTTTTATGATAGAAGGTCCAACTGTAATTTTAAGAACTCTAAAACACACAAAGCATTCATTTTCTGTTTTGTTAAGGTAGGCTTGCATGTTTCTTGATGGATCGCACATCCCACAGAGAGAAATTGCAAGATAAGAACATCTATGATCACGCCAAACTGAGTTGGTATACAAGAAAAAAGTCACTTGTTTTTTGTAAAGAATGATTTTTAAGTTTATTTAAATATATTTCAAATGCAGTCCATCTGTGTAAGATATAGGTTTAGAAATGTCCTTTATTTCCTGGTCCTCTACACGTGTTTCACCGGTGGGTAGACTACTGGCTCATCAGTAGGAAATGGATGGATGGTTTAGAATGTATAATGCTAATAGATTTCCAACTTGTTAGCAATTTCCAAAGAGTCTCTAAAAGTACAGAATTGTGGGCGTAAGCAAATCTGGTCGGCCTAGTGGATTCTTTCCTCGAGAATTTGTTCATCAAGTACTTAGGGGCTGAGTTGTTGAGGCACTTGTGCGTGATCATGAGTGATCTGAATGTTATCCTTTCTTGTATCGGGAGCCAGTTGACATTTTGTCTGATTTGTGAAATGTGTTTGGACCGGGGGATGTTGAGGGCAGCCCTGAGAGCATTAATTTGCAGTACTTGTAGCATGTGCAAGTTACTTTAACTGGTGCCCAGGTATAGAGTATTACAGTAGTCCATTTTGGACATTATAAGGGCTCTGGCAAGGGTGACAAAACTGTTGGTGTTCAGGAGTGGTCGACAGGCCTTTATCAATTTTGAGGTATATGCCGTTGAGGAGGCAGTGGCGTTAATCTGTCTTTGAAGGTTAAGAGTGGAATCAAGGTAGAAACCTAAGGTTTTTGCTATCTTTTCTACTTTGATGAGGTTATCATCAATATTGAATGATGAATATTTAGGGCCTAGTTTGCTGAGTCTTAACTTGGAGCCGATAAGGTGGATCTCAGTTTTATCATCGTTGAGACAGAGGCTGTGGTTGGCCATCCATCCCTGTATTTTGATGTAGATTTAATTGAGGGGTGTGGTATCAGATTGGTAGTTCCCTGGAAGAGTGATGAGTATTTGAGTATCATCAGCGTAGTTTGTGTATGATACGCCTAAGTCATCTAGATGGTCGAAACAGAAGCTTTGTGTAAATATTGTAGAGGGTAGGTTATACGCACCATCCTTGATGGACCACGCAAGTTATAGGGGATGGAAAGGCTGAGTTGATGGGGGGGAAAGCTCTCATAGATCTGTCTGCCAGGAAGGAATTGACCCAGGCAGCAGCTTGGTTCAAGAACGAGGCAGCTGTGATGAGATGGTTGGTTAAGATATTGTGGTCAACTAAATTGAACGCTGTGACAAATCCAATAGGAGGAGTAGGGCAGGCTTGCCATTGTCTCTTGCCTCATCCATTTGGATTTTCAGATCCAAGAGAGCTGTTTCTCTCCCGTGTCTTGGTCTGAAGACTGATTACCTAAAGCGAGGAGGTTGTTTGGTTCAAGGTGGTTTTGAATCGAATGTATGCCGCCTTATCTAAGATTTTTAGATTTCAGGTTTGGCTTTTTGATGAGTGGCATGACCCATGCATCTTTAAGATTTTTAGGGACAGTGCAGGAGGCAACAGAGGCGTTTGTTAAGAAGGTGATGAAAGGCACAAATTCTTTGGCCCCTTCTTTTATGATGGTGGCAGGGCATATGTCGCCTTGGCACCTAGATGGTTTAAGGCTTCTGATGATGGATTCCACTTCTAATGTGGTGACAGGGGTGAATTTGAAGGCTGTGTTAGGGATGGAAGGGGAGGTGGGTTGGGAGCTCTGATTGGCTTTTATATCATTGGGTAAATTAACTATGGCAGTAGTAGTAGAGTTCAGGTTACGTTGGGTAGAGTTATGAGTGCTTATTTTGGTGGTAGCCGAGAGGATAGCTTTCTTTGCTTTAATTTTAGTTTGGAGTAGTGTGATTTTATTGAGTAGCGCCTTCTGAATATTAGAACAAAAAAAGGGCATCTTTCTTGCCGGAGTCAGGTGGTGTGATAGGAGATTCCAATTCTTTGAGGATGGTGAAGAGCTCCTTAGTATTAGATTTGGCATTGGAAATCCTATTGTTGTAACTTTCCTTTTTAGTTTCTAAGATAGCAGTTTTGTAGGAGGTAGATGCGATAATGAATTTGTCTTTATTTTGAGTGGAGTTTTTTTTTCCAGGACGCTTTCTCTTTTTGGTATACGTAGCGATTTCAACTCAGAAGTAAACCATTTATTGAGGTGTGTTAGAGTCGAGACTTGATTGTCGTGAAGATTAGAGGGGCCTCCGTCTCCAAGTACCATACAGGGAGAGATAATATGACTCTCTATGCGATCCTTGAGGCCACAAGTGGGAGATGCTGGAACTCCGGAACCACGTACCACTGGAAACCCCAAGGCCGCTGTAAGGCAAACAATTATTAGTACAAACAATCACCGTTGAAGTATACAGAACGGACTAGTACTGTCCAGGAAGAAGCTTACCTATGTGTAGTAGTAAGGTCGCTACTAACCATACAAGGGCCTGAGATACAACTACGTGGGGCACGTGAGCAGCACCTTCAGATGATGGTAATGGTGACTTGGGATGGTGGTCAGAGTAGTCACCAGTTGCTGAGCCCACCTGCAGTTGTTGACGTGGAAGACGTGGATGTACGTAAATTCGTGAAAAGTGAAAATAAATCCATGGAAGAACCAAAAGAAGTCCGGTATGAAAGTCCTGAGCTCAAAAACAGCCAGATATCCACAAGGAAAAGCACCAAATCCGAAGGGAAAAACCAAAAGAAGTCTGTAGTTCGAGGTCCGAGTTTGAGTATTCCAGGAATCAAGATTGAAGAGCAAACGTCAAACAGAGTCGTGAAGAACAGCTGTGAAGCGATGTGTGGTCGCGGGAACTCTGCTTTTATACCGTTGGATTCCTAGTCACATGACCCAAAACAGAATCACGTGATCGGGATCTCCTTGTCACGTGATCCAGAAGTGAACGTGACAGTCTGACTCTGCCTGACCCAATGCGCCACAGCAGTTGCCAATGCAGAAATGGATACAACCGGGACTGAATGTGACTTCTGCTGTGATGTAAGGTTTGGACCCCAAACTTCTCACGCGGCCCCCGTCCTACATATGTACCGTATGTTTGGATTGGACGTGCTGCTGGGCGTGCTGCGGGAAGTCTAGCGGGCGTGTGGACATGATAAATTGACAGTTAGTGGTTTGGCTTTCCTTAGTTTAAGAGGGGCTATTTTGTCCAAGGCTTCTAGGAGGTTTTGGTTGTAGAGATCTACCATGGCGGCAGGATCTAAGTCCAGAGGCAGCAGTAGTGATGTTTGTATTTGAGAATTGTAGGCTCATTTGCATATAGGCAGCAATGATTATGGCATGATACACTGAGTGTTCTCAGTAAACATAGAAGAGAGGAAGGTTATAGATTGAACAGGAGTGGAGAGAGTGTGGATTATTGGAGAACTTGGGGAACGACAAACAGGTATTTTCAAGAAGCCAAATTATATGGTTCAATAACTATATATTGGTAATGTCTGCTAATGAAGATAATCATCCACTCTTGGGCTAGTTCCCAAATGACTAAGTCTTCAAGATGTGGTATGAGAATAGAAAAATTATCTAAATCAAATGCCACTTAGAGATCAAGAGGGAAAAGTGCATCTTCATTGTCATGACCTCAGCTAGTAAGCAGATTGTCGAAATGGATAGAAGGACATCATCTGTGCTATGTCTGGATGTACAAAATACAGAGCTGAGCCAAGAGTTCATTATTTGAGTGAAATATATCAGTTGAAGAATGCCACTCTATCAAGACATTTAGCCATAAATCTGCAGTTGGATATGGCCATGAAATTGTTAGAATTTGTAGAGGTTACTACTGTCTTTATTTTAAGTGGTTTGCCAAAAGCTTCCTTGAATTCACCTGGGACTTTTCCATTGTAAAGGCTCCATTGATTATGCTGCTTAATCTTTTAGAGGGGAATTTTTCAGTTCTTTGAAGAAAGAGGGCACAGACAAAGGTCAGGTGAAGCACTTTTGTGGACAAAGATATGATGAGGAAATCCTCAACCCTAGTGCTAAGTTAAGAAATGTGTCTATAAGAAGTATCAGTGGTAAGGTACAAGGATCCTCAAGTTCCCAAAATGATTAGTGCCATAGGCCAACAGAATATCAGTGAGATAGATATTCAAGCATCGTCTTCATTAAGTTTGCCTCTGCCCTAACGACTCTTGTAATGGATAGAGGGTTTAAAGTGAGAAATAGGTTAGGGAATCAGGGAGAATGTGGTGTAAGTCTGTGATGGAGTCTTCAATATTACTGATAGAAAGGATGTGTTTTGGAGTGTAAGCAAAGGGTGTTATAGCTTTTGTAACTCCTTCCTTTAATAATGAAATACAAAGAGGACTATTATGAGCTTCTTTGAAAATGTTAATGTTTTGGGCATCAGTAAAGCAAAGGACGATAACTGGTGTGGACAGATATTCCTGTATGATAAGGACTATTTGTAAAGGCTAGAGAAAGGGGATATTTTATCAATGGTATAAGAGAGTTGGCACTGGGGAGTATGCATGTACATATTGGTATTTTAGGAGCGTAGTTTTGTTCAGAATATAAGGGAACCCATGTACAGTTGAAAAAAGTGGTTCACAATACTGCCTCAGATTTGTTAAAGAGGTCTACCGCTGGTGGTAGGGCAGTAGTTGCACCTCTATTTGTGATGTTTGCAAATATGCAGTAATTGCTAAATGTTTGTATGAGATCTATGACTCTGGACAGGTGATATGGATGGTCGAAAGACTGTAGGACACTTCATAGCCTGTGATGTAGACTCCATAGATATGTCTGTGATGGATCTTTCTATTAACTTGCACCTTTTTTGTATTATATTTCAGCAGCAAATATCCATACATGAAAAAGAAAAAGAGTGTTAGAAAGGGATCCTGTAAAATGAGTCTGGGTAATTTAGACTCCAGTCTTGAACATTTGCAGCCTCAAAAAAGTTAACTTTTACTCTTCTTTGATTGTGTGTTGCCCCTTAGTGGGTCTGCAAAATTCAGTCTGAGGACTGGATCTTACCTCTAGCCCAGTGGATGAAGCATACCAGTTGTAAACTCTCAGAGTAGAGTATTTTAATGCAATAAAAAAAGTTACAAAGTGGGTGAATGTAAAGTCCATTTCAGGAATTCCCTGAACCAAGCAGGGGTAGCAGTGTGCTCATGGAAGATGCTGTGGTGACTCAGGGAGGGACTAGCATTCCCAACATGTATTGTGTACACTGCACCTAAGGGAGGATGTCATGATGTTCTGCAGCCATTCTGAACAATCCAGAGAGTCATAAGGAGTGTGGTGAGACTGCCGTCATCCATGACAAGAAGGTACACCATGTTACCCTGGTATTTTGACTCAAATTGTTGGAATTACAGTGTTCTTGACATCTGGCTATTCTGTTGACTTGAATATGTGCCTCTTCTTTGGACTTGCTTACCTCTTCCTTTTTGGTGCACTGTACACTGCTACAACTTGCTTATGAACTGCCCATCAATTGGTTTGATATTGGCTTCAGCTTTCTTTTTCATTTCACAGGCACTGCATCACTCTTTGACCTTCTGTGCTCCACTCATATATGTCCTGAGCCACTCTCTTATCCCTTTTAGGATATCTGTAAAGACGTCTTCAGTATTTCCTGGCTCCTCAATTCCAAACTACTATTCCATACTTTCTTGACTTAGGAATTAACTAATTAGTATGTATGGACTTGGATTTTTTCGTATTCAATTACCTACATTCTTGTGCCGATCCGGTAGGGCCCCGTGACCTGTATTTTCTGTATCCTTATACTGACCAGAGCAGTCTTAATGCTCTTTGGATTTATGGCCCCGTCTCTAGGGAAGCTCTCCTTTGGTACACTGCAGATAATTTGGGGTACTTTCAGGGGGGAGGAAGGCTCCTTTGGAGATGTCTGTCACATCATTATACCCTTCTCTTGGTTCCTTCCTTTCTGGTCACACCAAGACCCAGCAGTTCTGTCCCACCTAGCCTGTGGTGAGAGAGCCTGCAAGATGTTCTTCCAGGTAGGGTTTCTGCCCAATCTGGTCTGTTCGGGTATGCATCTCTGGCTCAACCTACCTGATTCCTGACAGTCCCGAGGAGTCGTGGAGTCTGTGTAAATGGGACTTGTGATTAAGTATTGTCAAATATTACTTTTAACAATATAAACTTTGTATTAATCTGTTGAACATTGCAGGATCACAGAGCCAGAATGATGATCTAATTATTAGAGTAAATACTAAATGTACATGATGAGTGAAATATGATGCATTAGACGATGACTCGAGTCACGTCTGCCCAGATTAGTGCAATATCCAACTCTGCCAGGCTTGATGAACTGAGAACAGTCAAACACGCATAAATGAAACATCATATATTAATCAAATGCCAACCACGATGTGCCCTGCATATAATGCACCATTAGACTATGGTAAAAGTATAGGACCTGACACATACGTAATTAGAGTTATAGGTGGGTGTTATAATTCAAATATGGTCACTTATGCATTAACTGGAGGACTAAAAGCAAATGGAAGAGGCATACATTTACTAACAAAAGGTACACATGGATATGTTAAATGTAGATTTCTTACATGAAATAGCACACCTAATCTCTTGGAGAATAATCATTGAATTGATATAACACAAATACCCTCTCTCAAACAACAAGAAATGTGTTGAAATGCAAGTATTTTTCCATATTAACTAGCGGTCATTTTTCCAAGCTATTCTCAAATACAATCATTACATTAATTAATTTGTGCCTGGTCTACAAGTAAGTGCTTTTCCGAAACAGATGCCCACACAGGTCCTTAACCCATGACCTTGGAAATCCTAAAAAGTACAGGAAAGAATCTCCTCCCTTTCCATTAGACCGTGGCAATTAAGGATAGATTACTAATTCATGTTATTTTCAAGTTAAATTATCTTTTCAAACAACAGATGGTTTATACTGATAATGATCAGTCCAGACATGTAAAAGAATATCTCATGTACCACAGAAACCAATTAAAAAACATACATTCAAAGATATATTTTGAAATTTCAACTGCAAATTTTGAACAATTTTCCTCATTGAAAAACAGAATACAGATCTGAATTAAGATCAAAACAGGGAATAGTTTTCAAATAATAAAAATGGCATATTGTGCATGAAGCAGCAGAAACATAAATGATTCAGAACATTATTAGGAAACTGAATATGTTATTCTCACCAAAATCACATGTATTGGCAAATAATTATTTGAAAAAGTAATATTTCAGTTCAAAATTAGTTTTGAATCATGAGGTGGGGATGGGTCTATTTTGGTGTATCATAAGGGAGATGTGTCGGCTCCAACTTCAACGGGTGAACAGATGCCAGCAGGAGGGTCATGGTGTGTCTGAGATAGTGGAGCAAAACCAATCACAGTGTCTGGCCAATACAAAATGTTATTTAAATGGGTGTTCTGTAATATTGTATACTCCAGTTTTAAAAGTGATGTTTCAATAGGAAAAAATAAAGAAAGTGGATAAAAATCTCACTGTCTGCTGAGATGCATCCAATTTGGATGAAGGTTTTTACACTAAAATATGGAGATAAGAAAGATAGGGCATTTTGCTGCAAATGATAATTTCATTATTCATTTCCTGGGTTGGTTTAAAAATTCTACCCTATTACAATGTATATCACATGGCTTAATTTTAGTTTTAGGGAATGACAACAGTTAATATTCAACACAAATGGACAGTTTCTACATTGTAAAGATAGTAAAATGTTGTTTTAATATTACTTCATTTGCACAGCTAAATACAATTTCTCATTGAATTGTCTACTGTTGATTTGAAATCATAATTGCCAATAGTTTATTTGATATAAATGTTATCTCTGTAACAAATAAACCACTAACATGTAATAATACATTCCTGGGACAGTTAATTGACAGATTTAGTCCAATCCACATCATCTAAATGTTTTCAATAGGGAAAAATGAAGCAGACCATGTTCTTTGCTATGTTTGCTGCATAACATAAAAATAAATGGTGCAAAGGTTTCTTTTTATGTTATGTTTATGTTATGGAACACACTTAGCACAACAAATAGTCTGATTAAATGTTTCCTCAGTGAAAACCTTTTTAAATAAAATATATCGTGACAAGGCCTGTTTTCTCAGTTTCATATTGTCTAAGCATGTGCTTAGTGTTTAGCACTGGTGCAAATATTAGATAATCTGGCCTCAGTTGTTTATTGTCTATTTTTCGTATTTTAGCTTAAATACATTCTTATTATAAGAAATGTATTTGTTTGGACAGCATTTATTGTATTTCCGGTAGACTTTTGTTGGTATTGTTAACAACCTATGTGCCCTGTAGATAAGGGATAGACTTGTGTTTTCCCACACCAGTGAGCAAGGGCGGCTTTAAGTAGTGGTTTGGCCCTCTTTCTATGGAATGTCACAACCTAATTTCTTGGGTGTTAAACACAAAATGTATCTATGATTTTATCATGTTCCCTCTTCCAATGGGCCAAGGCATATTATCACACTGATAAATCAACAAGGACATACTACATCTGATCTTGTTTCCATGTCTCTTTTCAGCACACCCTTTAGTATTCATTGGAAGGACAAACACCAGGCTCTAATTGATTATGTTTGCAACTTTGAACAATATATTAATTTTGTGATCATCACATTTTCTTTGAGTAAAATCAGTTTAAGAGTAACCACACACTAGGCATTATATTCAATTCTCAATCAGAGTTGATGATGTTCATTTAATGGGCTAAGCAGTTTCACAGGGGGTAATCTATATATATAAAAGAGAAAATGTGTTTGTGGCGGGATTTGTGGCAAAGCTTTGTTCCTTATACAATTCCACACTGTTTCACCAAACTGCATCACATTTTGCATTGTTGCCTGTTAGGACACTCCGGACATTACTGGCTACATGACATTTACACACCCCAACCCTTTCCCTGGATTTCAGCAAAAGTCAACATTGTTTGTGGGTTTTGGCAAAACATTGTTCCTTTTACAATTCCACACTGCTCCACAAATCGACACCAAATTTTGCATAGATACCTGTTAGGGCATTGCGAAGATTACTAGCTACATGACATTTGGACATCCTACCCCTTTTCCTTGGATTTCAGCAAAAGTCAAAATTGTTTGTGGGTTTTTGGCAAAACATTGTTCCTTATGCAATTCCACACTGCTTCACGAATCTGCACCAAATTTAGCATAGTTACCTGTTAGGACATTGTGAAGATTACTGACTACATGACATTTGGGCACGCCACCCAGGTCCCTGGATTTCATCACAAGTGAACATTTGTTTGTGGGTTTGTGGCTTGGAGAAGCGTTGCACCTTATACAATTACACACTGTTTCCCCAATCTGCAGCACATTTTGCATAGTTACCTGTTCGGACCCTTCTGACATTACTATATACATGACATTTGGACACCCCACCATTTTCCCTGGATTTCAACACAAGTAGAAATGTGTTTTTGGGTTTGTGGCTTGCGGAAGCATTGTCCTTTATACAATTCCACACCGTTTCACCAATCTGCACCAAATTTAGCATAGTTACCTGTTAGGAAATTGAGAAGATTACTGGCTACATGACATTTGGATATCACCCCTTTCCCCAGTTTTCAGCAAAAGTCAACATTTGTTTGTGGGTTTGGGGCTTGGTGAAGTGTTGCTCCTTATACAATTCCAAAAGGTTTCACCACTATGAACCACATTTTGCATAGTTACCTGTTAGGACCGTCCAGCAATTACTGGATACATGAAATTTGGACACCCCACCTTGTTCCCTGGATTTCAGCCACAAGTGAAAATGTGTTTGAAGGTTTGTGGCTTGATGAAACGTTGCTCCTTATACAATTCCACACCATTTCACCGATCTGCACCACGTTTTGTATAGTTACCTGTTGGGACCCTAGAGAAATAACTGGCTGCATGACATTTGGACACCCCGTTTCCTGGATTTCATGATGAGTCACCATTTGTTTGTTGGTTTGTGGCTTGGCAGATCATTGTTCCTCACACAATTCCACACCGTTTCACCTATCTGCAGTACATTTTGCATAGTTACCTGTTAGGACCCTACAAACATTACTAGGTACATCAAATTTGGACACTCCACCCCCGTTCCCTGGATCTCAACACAAGTAAAAATGTTTTTTTGGCTTTGTGGCTTGGGGAAGCATTGTTATTTTAAAAATTCGACACTGTTTTACCAATCTGCACCAATTGTTGCATAGTTACCTGTTAGGACCCTGCGGACATTACTAGCTACATGTCATTTGGACACCCCATCCGTTTCCCTGGATTTCAGCACCTTCACACATTTGATAGTTGCTTGAATTGGGAAAACATCAATGTGGTGGTAGTAGTACCAGTCACAACATGAAGAATAAAACTCAAGGTTCAAGCGCTAGGTTGCATATTTTCCTAGATATTTGCACTGCAATGCACCACAAGGAACTGCACCACACCAGGGTGAGGTGACAGGTTGGGAGAGAGTGTAAAAGTGGGCGTGATTCTCTATCAGTCACACCAATTATCGGCAGAGAAACCTTGGGCCCATCATAGACTCTCTACCACAAAAATGGAAGACTCAGACATGGGGAAAAGTTACTGGGACTCATTACATGTTTTCCCATCTGGAAACAAGGGTGCCAGTTTAGCTCAACAGCACCCTTGTTTCCGGAATGGTAAACTAGAAGTCTGGCTGCCCGAGCCGCTGTGCCTGACAGGTCTGACTCTGCCGGGCGCAGCGGCCACAGTAGGCAGATTTGTCACGGGAGCACCGGCACCGTTGTCTGGCCCATACTGAAGGGCAGTCTTTTTGGCTTATATGTGGTGTTATATCTTTACTGTAGCTGTGACCAGAGCTTGTGCAGAATCAACCTCCCCCATTAAAGGTGATGCAAGCAATAGGCTGGGTCTTCAAACACTGGAAACACTGGAACGCTCTATTTGAATAGTTATTAGAAATGCTAGAGAGGTTCAGGGAGGAGGCTTTTCATGAAGTGTTTTAGATGTGGTACTCCTATATGCAGTAGTTGCACTTGGATGAGTGAGAGAGGTCTTCCTAGGATCTTTTCTTTCTTATGCCATGCATCTGTCAGAAGCTTTCATCCACTTCATTGTGCACTACTAATACTGTATTTATTTGGTTGAAGAAACACCAGCATTTCAGAACTGAAAAAAGAAAAAAAAGATGTGAGAAGAAGCTTGGGAACATCAATTATGATAAAGCATTTGGTTCAAGTCTGTTGGGATGATGTGTATTGGAAATTGCATGAGATGGTCTGGACCATACTGGGCTGCAGTCTTTTTTGGCTTATACATGGTCTGATATGATTATTGTAGCTGTTAGCGGTGGTTGTGTGTAATGAAATTCCACCAATTAAAGGTGCTGCTAACACTGGTAGCACTGGTGCACTCTATTTGAAGAGTCATTAGAAATGCTAGAGAGGTTCAAAGAGGCGGCTTCATTTTTTGTGACATTGGGTCTCATTACGAGAATGGCGGTAGCCGTGCCTGTATGGCAGGCACGGCAACCGCCATGCTCTTTGCCGGCACCACCTCCCACCATTGGGCAATAACCCGGCCCATTACGAGATGAATGGGCCGGTAATTGCCCATTCGCGGGTGGCGGTATTGCCGGGCTCCCGATCCCCATTCTGGGGGTTGGGAGCATGGATGCGCTGGCACCGTTGAAAATGGTGCCGGTGGCATTACGAGTTATGCTTGTAGGCTGTCAGGAACCCGCAAGCAGAACTCGTAATGCGGCGGAACGGTATGAACGGTGCCAGTACCTTACCAGCACCGTTCATACCGTCACCGCCAGGGTCTTAATGAGGCCCATTGTCTATTTAGAGATGTCATTTTTATTTCTTTACATATTTCTTCATGGTTGGACATTTCCAACATGTTCGATCATGAAAGTACAAGCAGTGGTGATGTTATAATTTGGTTTCTAAATTAATTGCTACTGAGGAAGAAGGAAACTCACATGAATAGCACTGCTGCGACTTGGTGCTTCTTTAAAGTTAAAAAAGAATGTTCCATGAAAGAGGCAGAGGAGAAACTTGCACTTTCGGCAACAAACCTCTAAGCCGTGTTACTTCAAATGTTCTGTCTCAAAGCTTGGGGACATTAATCATGATAATCATTTGATGCAAGACTTCTTGAATGATGCGTAATGGAAATTGGACAAGATTGTCTGGCCAATAGTGGGCTGCTGTCTTTTGTGATTTATATGTGGTCTTATATATTTACTGTAGCTGTGAGCTCTGGTTGTGTATACTCAAATTGCACCTATTAAAGGTGCTGCCAGCAACAGCTAGAGTTTTCAAACGTTTGCAGCATTGGCACACTCTATTTGAAGAGTTATTAGAAATTCTAGAGTTGTGGCTTAATTTTTTTGTGGCATTGGCCCTCATTACGACCCTGGCGGATTTATTCCGCCATCGGCGGACTTTTCCGCCATGGCGCAAAGTCCCTTTACGCCATGGCGGATGGCGGACTTACCGCCCCATTCCGAGGTCGGCGGGGCGGTAAGTCCCCATTGACCCATTTACCCTTCCCCATTCCCATTTCGGCCCCATAGGGCTCAATGGGAGTGGGGAAGATGTTAATTACGCCGCCGTACACTACGGTGGCGTAATTAACACCGAGGTCCCATAGCGCCATGGATTTTTACGCCCGCAAAAAGCGGGCGGAAAAATGACCATGGCGCTCTGGGAACTCGGAATTGGCGGTAAGGGGTCGGCGCAGCTAACGCTAGCGTAAACCCCTTACCGCCAGGGTCCTAATGAGGGCCGTTGTCTTTTTAGAGTGGTCATTTTGGTTATTTGATATTTTCGTCACTAGTTGGACATTTGAATATGTGTAACATTGATCCTGAAAATATTAAGACGTGGCCCTTCTAATGCTTTGTCAGAAAGCTTGGGAGCATCAATCATAATAAATCATGTGGGGCGAGTGCCCTGGGATGATGTGGATGATGTATATTGGAAAATGCACAAGATGGTCTGGCGCATATTTGAGGGCAGTCTTTTTTGGCTTATATGTGGTGTTATATCTTTATTGTAGCTGGGACCAAGACCAGAATCAACCTCCCCCTATGAAATGTGTTGCCATAGGCAGGGTCTTCAAACACTGGCAGCACTGGAACACTCTATTTGAAAGGTTATTAGACATGCTAGAGAGGTTCAGAGAGGAGGCTTTTCATGAAGTGGTTATAGATGTTGTGCTCCTATCTGTACTAGTATCACTTGGATGAGCCAGAGGTCTTCCTAGGATCTTTTCTTTCTGATGCCATGCATCTGTTTTCATCCACTTCATTCTACAATAACAATAGTGTATTTATTTGGTTGAAGACACACCAGCATTTCAGAACTGAGAAAAGAAAAGAAAATGTTGGCAGAAGTTTGGGTACATCAATAATGATAAAGAATTTGGTGCAAGTCTATTGGGATGATGTGTATTGGAATTTGCATGAGATGGTCTGGACCATACTGGGATGTATTACTTTTTTGCTTATATTTGGTCTGATATGTTTATTGTAGCTGTGAGCGGTGGTTGTGCATAATAAACCTCCACCCATTAAAGGTGCTGCGAGCAACAGCCAGAGTTTTCAAACACTTGTAGCACTGGCACACTCTATTTGAAGAGGCATTAGAAATGCTAGAGAGGTTCAAAGAGGATGCTTAATTTTTTGTGACATTGTCTTTTTAGAATTGTAATTTTTGTTATTTTATATTTGCATCACCAGCTGGACAGTTGAATATGTCTAACATTGTGCAATAAAACACTAAGATATGGGCCTTGTAATGTTCTATGGATATCATTAATTATGATATATGATTTGTTGTGAATCTCTTGGAATAATGTGGAAGATGTGCATTGGAAATTGCATGAGATGGTTGGGACCATATTGGCTACAGTGTTTTTTGGCCTATATGTGGTCTTATATCTTTACTGTAGCTGTGAGTGGGGGATGCGCATAAACACTGCTAGCACTGGAGCACTCTATTTGAAGAGTTATTAGAAATGGTAGAGAGGTTCATAGAGGTGGCTTCATATTTTGTTGCACTGTCCACCTGTGTGTATAAACTGTGCCCCAAAAAGCCTGCACTCCTTCGAACTGAAAGTCAGTATCAAAGCCTCTTTCCATGGCATACCTGTGCAGATTGTGCAAAAAGGTATCACCGACTATAAGCACTCGTCGTCTGTCCATCCCTGCACGCTTCACTGCATCGAACTTTGGGTAAATATGTCACTGCCCCTTCCGGTGAACCATACCCTCGAATCCTCATTGGAGAATCCCCACAGTTCCATTTGCAAAGGCTCCATGATGAGAAGGCCATGATGTGGCATGTGCGCTTTCCCAGCTAAAGCTAGGGCCACGCACAGTAAAGCAGACAGAATACTTCTTCCCTTTGCACTCACATTTTCCAACACTCCCTTACTGGCAGATATTGGCGACTATGAAATTTTCAAAAACACCTGCACCAATCACTTACTGAACGTCAGCATTGAACACTATCATTTCTGTACACAACTCCATATTTCCTGTTAAACATTCTGAGAACACGTTCCCTTTGCTTCTAAAGCCCCTGCACCAGAAACTTTTCCTACAGGATTCCCCATTTCAGCATCCACAATGACCCTGCAGCGCACCCAGCACACCTTTTCGCCATGCACACAACAGTCCACCCATGCCCACATCCAGAACAACACTATGAATCCATGCATGCAACCATGTGGGCAGCTAACATAGTGCACAAATGTAACATACATAACAGCATTTCAACCCAACTCTCACACATCAGAAAGCACCCATTCACAAAAACAGGTCGCAATTAGCAGCATCCACAAACATGCCACAGCCCCCATCACCTCCACCCACTGCCATTCACAAAGTAGTGTGTCACTATCAACCTACCTACAACCTTTTCACAACATTGGCCCTACTTCAAATCAGCACACAGCATAGTAAACAAGCATATGTAAAGTGCACTTCTATCATATCCTCTGACATACTAACAGTATGCAAACCCAGCACCCACTGCCCACACTGCATGACTTTTCACACCACCATCACCAAGTACACATCAAAAACTTGACCATGTTGTAACAGTGTCCTCACCTGCAAAACCAAACATGTACGCATGGCACCTCACTTCTCCTCCTCTATTGCATCTTAAATGTCTCCACACCCATTCTCTATAGGTCACCACCCTCTAACTGCTGCAGAATACAATGCCTACACCAATCACTTACTGAACCTTGGCATTGCACACTATCATTTCTCTACACACCTCCATATTTCCCGTTAAACACTCTTAGAGCACGTTCTCTTTGCTTCCAAAGCCCCTCCACTAGAACCTTTTCCTATAGGATGCCCTAATTGAGCATCCACAATGATCCTGCAGCACACCCAGCATACCTTTTGCCATGCACACAACAGTCCACCCTTGCCCGCACCCAGAACAACACTATGATTCCATGCATGCGACCATGTGGACAGCTAACATTGTGCACAAACATAACATACATAGCGGCACTTCAACCCAACTTCCTCACACCATAAAGCACCCATTCACGAAAACAGGTCGCAATTAGCCACATCCACAAACATACCACAGCCTCCATCACTCCTACCCACTGCCATTCACAAAGTATTGTGTCACTACCATCCTACCCACAACCATTTCACAACATTGGCCCTAATTCAACAAATCAGCACAATGCATTCTAACCAAGCACATTTAAGGTGCACTTCTACCATATCCTCTTCCATACTGACAGTATGCAAATCCAGCACCCAGTGCCCACAGTGCATGACTTTTCACACCACCGTCACCAAGTACACATCAAAAACTTTACCATGTTGTGACAATGTCCTCACCTGCAAAACCAAATATGCACGTGTACTCCGAGACCCCCAGCCGGCCCATATAGCTGAGGTTTTCTCAGAAGTACTTTAAGATGAGATAGCTGCACCCTTGAGATAGATGGGGGTGCAGATTCATTACTCCAACACCAATCAATAAGGACAACTCAATGGTTTGGCAAAGGGAGTCAGTTTAATGACAAGTACAAAAAAGGGGGGTTATGGATATGAGCAGTGATGCAATTGTCCTTCTCGCTTCAACTCCAACGAACTTCATACAAGTTGTAACATTTATACGCAAAACTTGTCATAATTGACGTGTAACACTCAAAAGTTAACATGCAATTCTATTGGTTGGAAAAAGGTAGCACTACTATAGGTACTATATCTATATACGGTAACGGAGTGAGGGGATTGGGGAAACACTCTCAGGTGGGCGTCTAAGCCCTTCCTTCAAAAACGACTACTGTAGAAGTCAATAAAAGTACGACGTCTCATTGGTTCTACTAACTATAGGCCCCTAGATTATTTGGTCCATTGTGATTGGGTTGGCACCAACCCCATGCATCATGTTCTACTTTGCTTAGCAGCATGCAGAACCGTCAACCAGGTGCGGGGTGCCCCTTCGTTACCCGGCCTTTCTCCAATTATGGTTACAATCAATCATTACTTTAATAGTGATGTGTCAATTAGTTCACTATGGTTGGCCTCGAAACTGCATCTTCTGTCTGGAAAGGTTCTGATATCTCTGCTTGGTCCGGTGCCAAGCGTAGGTGTGAACCCATGCTTCTTCTTTCTCGGCTGGCCACGTGATTCCCACACCGTGAATTTGTCTCGTTTCTCTCATTTTGTGCATTTGATTTTCGTTTCACCCGCCACCTGCCTTCGCCTTCTTATCTCGATCCGTCAGAGGCAGGATATTCTGTTCTTAGTTTCAATTAAAAGTAGCTACTGTTCATAGTTTCTATTGGTATGACCTTGGCTTCCCAGAGACGAGTTACCTCTGCCGAGTTTCGATTCAGCCATCTCCTGTTATTTTGCTAAATATGAATCTCTGTTCATTTAGCCTTTAGTAACCTGGGTTGGTTCTGCTTCATTTGCAAAGTGTAAATATACTTATAATAAGGTACTTGTTTGAGGTAGATTATGTATAATGGTACTTGCCACACTACTTTTCTACTTAGCATAGCAAGCCGCACTGTTTCCTTAGCTTTCTTGCGGTTCCAAGCATATTTACAGCTGTAAACTGGTTGAATATCTTCATCTTGCTTACAGCTTCAACTTCTTTGTATTTCAACATCATTCTCCCCTTTTAGGTTCACGATATCGTTATGCATGGTGTTTTGTCTCTGTGTGTAGTTTTTTGGTGGTCATTTCTTCTATCTACACGTTAGTCCGGGCCCTTATGACATCACCATTCATCTTTCATTAAGGCCTTTTTGGTTTCTTCCGGGACAGTACTTAGGCAATCTTCATTTCGTTTCATTTGCTGGTAGCGTTTCCTCAATGGGTACCTTATTGTCCATGGTTTTCTGGGTATCGGTACTTCAATAGTTGTTGCTCTTCAAATAGGCACTGGACAGAGCCCCACTGCAGCTCTCTACTGGTTTATTTGCTCATCATACGTCACATATTTTGGTGTGAACGTTCCTGGAACTTCAAAATGGGTAACTGGGGTGCAGGCTTTATTTGGGACCTCCTCTACACAAGCATGGCACCTCACCTATCCTGCTCTATTACGTCAGAAATGTGCTCCACACCCATTCTTTATAGCTCACCACCATCTAACTGCTGCAGAATCCAAAATGCATTACTGCTGTGTGTGTCCTACCCACAACCTTTTCACAAGATTGGCCGTACTTCAACAAATCAGCACACAGCATATTAACCAAGCACATTTAAGGTGCACTTCTACCATATCCTCTTCCTTGCTGACAGTATGCAAACCCAGCAACCAGTGCCCACACTGCATGCCTTTTCACACCACCATCGCCAAGTACACATCAAAAACTTTACCATGTTGTAACAGTGTCCTCACCTGCAAAAGCAAACATGCACGCATGGCACCTCACTTCTCCTGCTCTATTGCGTCAGGGCACCACCCTGTAACTGCTACAAAATCCAAAATGCATTACTGCTGTGTGTGTCCTAAACTCCTAGCCTCTTGAGTGCATAGCATACGGCCTACAGCCTTCAGCCATGCACCCAACAGTCTAGGTCTTCAACATTCTCACTGCTACATAATGGCACCATCCATTTCACCATCTCATCAACTATGACAATCCACATACACAGCACTGCCACCAGCACTCCTACCCAACCTGCACACCGCCATACAGCTATACAGGAAAAAGTGCTACACTTACCACAATGTAGAAACACAACACTGTCTCCTGCGTGTTAGGCAGAAACCTGTGCAGTTCCCTCTGGGACCACTGCAAAAGATTTAAGTCTACAGGTGTTGGCAGTAAACCCACTTGGTAGCAGTCTGTACCACACAGATTCACTGTGGTAGCTGTGGCTGAGCAGTCAGACTTCCCTCAAGAAGAGTTAGGCAGTATACAGAGGATACATATTAGGTACAGAGGCACAGTAGTACAAGCAAACACTGACCAGAGCTAGGTGTAACAGTATAAACTTATTTATTAAAGGTACACTCATAAATTACACTAGCACATTAGAAAAGATAAGAAAGTCAAACACAGTTACTATTACTCATATGTACATCCCTAATCGTTTGTTGGACAATTCTAAGTTAACACCACTTATTTCCAACCAGAGGTGAGCGCTTAACGTTAGATGGTACTCCAACAAGTATTACCAAAAGGGAGGGAAAAGGCAAAAATAAAGAGAGCAGTAATGTAAAACACTTTTCACATAAGGTTAGCAAAGACAGTCAATAGTGGAACAAGGGGAATTAGTTTGGGGCCCGCGTTAGAGGGAGCCAGGCGAAAATGTGCCCAAGATCACACAATGTCACAAGTCTTTGCAGGTGAGTAGAAAACGGTTTTACTATGGTTCTGAAAAGTTTAGTTAGGGTGTCCCAGACCTACCCAGGTTCGAGAGCCGAGGGCTAAATCTACCCCGTACAATCGGTGGCAAGGGAGGCCGGGCAGAACACAGTACCTTTAAAAGTGGAAAGGATCCTCCAGCGGTGGTAGTCGTTCCTGGTAGTGGGTGCAAGTCGCGGCGTCGTCCCGAGGAAGAGGTGATCTCGACGGGGAGGAAGGCTGCAGGTCGTTGCACTACCAGGGATGAGGCCAGCCGGGGAGTTCTCCGGTCACAAAGGATTTTTACCCCTCTTTCGCGGTTGAGGTAAAAAGTGGTATCCCGGTTGCCGGGGTGCTTGGCACAGGCAAGGCGGCCACGAGATGCTTCGGGACGGCGAAAAGAAGGCAGCAACTGGTTGTCCCCACCAGTTAAGGGAAGAAGACTCTCCGGCGGGAGATCTCCTCTGTCGTCGGGAAAAGTGGTGAGACGATTCTGCAGGGCTTCACCGGTGGTGTCGTCTTGGCAGGTCGGCTCGGCTTCTCCCTCTTCGGCTTTTTAGGTCCTGTGGCGACTTCTGAAGAACCAGTCCCAAAAACCCTGCTTTTATGCAGCAAACCCCCATGCATACAGCCTAGCTGTTACTCAAACATGCTAAGTGGTGAGCGGGGTGGCTCACCACTTGGGCCAATCACACTAGAGTGCGACCTGAGTTGGCAAGGCAACTCGGTCCAGGGTGCCTAAACCCCCTCCCACACCCCCTGTGGTACCCAGACAGAATGGCACCACTTTGGAGGGCTTCTGTGCAGAAGCCCGCCAAAAGTGGAACAAAGGCTCGACTCGGGTTCAGGGTTACTGAAGTGAACCTAGACGCCATTTTGGCAGCGAGTTCCGGCAAAAAATCCCAACCGGTGAATTTATATTAATTAAATAAACCGGTGGTATCTTTAACATTGCACCAAAAAGTGGTGCATCAAAAACCAATGGGAAATCCCATTGGGAAATATTCCGGTGGAATATTTCTGTGGTATCCACTGCCACCAGCCAGAACTCGGCGAGAGGAGACGGGACAGTACCCCCTCGACAACAGACCCAGGGGCAATCTAATTGCCCCTACCAGTACTTCCACAGTAAGATGGTTTGTACTGGTTAAGTTCCTAAGTTAAGACTAGTAAAGTCAATGGTAACTTTACTGACCCAGGGAGACAGTAGTCAGTCCCAGGGTGTGGAGTCTATGTTTGGGGGTCTCTAAGACACCCCTGTGCTACTGCACTGAGGGTGCTGTGTAACACACATTCAAAAACCAATGATGGCCTATGGGGAAAATTACCCCCTAGCCCATAAGCACATATCAAGTCACAGAGAACACTCTCAAGTCATGTCCAAGAGTGAGGGTAAAAGAGTCTCACTCTTGGCAGGAGAAAAAAAATAAACCCCACAAATCCAGCAAAGCTGCTGGGGGACTCACTAGGTTAGGAAATTCAGCCTAAACAGAGAATTCTTCCTAACACTCGCCCCCCCCCCCAGACTAAGGGACAGGAGGATTTAATCCACTCCTGGATGAACCTCATACCTCTAGTCGATGACATACATCCTAGAGAGTCCATCAGCATTTTGATGGTGACACCCTGACCTGTGCTCAATGGTGAAATCAAACCCTTGGAGGCAGATTGACCATCTCAATAGTTTTGGATTTTCCCCTTTCATTTGCATTAACCATCTCAAGGGTTGGTGGTCAGTCTGAATGACAAAAGTAGAACCATACAAGTATGGCCTAAACTTCTTCAGTGCCCACACAATAGCAAAGCATTCTCTTTCGATTGTTGCCCACCTTGTTTCAGGATCCTTCAGTTTTCTACTGATGAAGCAAATGGGGTGTTCCCTACCCTTCTCATCCAGTTGGCTAAGAACTGCACCTATACCTACATTGGAAGCATCAGTTTGTACAATGAAAGTTTGGTGGTAGTCAGGAGCTCTGAGTACTGGAGCTTGGCAGAGAGCTTTCTTCAGGTTTTCAAAGGCCTGATTGCATTCCTCAGTCCATTTGACCTTCTTAGGGAATTTTGGAGAGGAGATTACATTCAGAGGAGAAGCTATGGTCCCATAGTTCTCAATGAAATTCCTGTAGTACCCAGTGAGGCCTAAGAAGGCTCTCACCTGGGTCTGAGTAGTAGGTGTTGTCCAATTTTGCACAGCTTCAATCTTGCTGAGCAAAGGCCTTATTTCTCCACCTCCTACCTCATGTCCAAGGAGACCACTTTACTCTGACCAATTTGGCACTTGCTTGCCTTTATGGTCAGATTGGCCTGCTCAAGAGCCTGCAAAACATGTCCTAAGTGGGTCACATGTTCTTCCCAGGAGTGGCTGTAGACTGCAATGTCATCCAAGTATGCCATGCAGAAGTCCTCCATCCCAGCCAGAACTTGGTTCACCATCCTTTGGAATGTTGCAGGTGCATTTTTCAGTCCAAAAGGCATAACCTTGAATTGGTATAGGCCAACTGGGGTAGAAAATGCAGTTTTCTCCTTGGCATGGTCTGTCAGGGCTATTTGCCAATAGCCTGACGTAAGTTCCAGTGTGCTGAGGTACTTGGCTGCACCAAGTTTATCCACCAACTCATCTGTCCCCGGCAAAGGGTGGGCATCAGTCTTGGTGACTGCATTAAGAGCTCTATAGTCCACACAGAATCGCAACTCTTTGGATCCTGCCTTTGGTACTAACACCACTGGGCTAGACCATGGACTAGTAGAGGGCTCTATTACCCCGAGATCAAGCATCTTCTTGACCTCACCTTTGATGTGGGTTCTGACATGTTCTGACATTCTATATCCTCTGCTTTTGACTGGCAGACAGTCACCAGTGAGTATCTCATGCTGTCCCCAAGGGGTCAAGCCTGGTGAAAGTGAGAACAGGGGGGCAAACTGATTTAACATGGTTTTGCACTCCTCCTGTTGCTCAGGGGTCAGATCTGAAGAGAGATTAACTCCTTCAACCTTTTCGTCCAAAGGTAAGCCTCTCAGGAGGTCAGGTAGAGCGTCACTCTCCTCCTCCTCTTCCGATGAAGCTAGAAGCAATGCTCCTACTTCTGGTCTAGAGACATAGGCTTTGAGGCGGTTGGTGTGGAAGACTCTGGGAGCTTCCCTGGGTTTGCCCAGATCCACCAGATAGTTGACCTCTCCAAGTTTTCCCACAACCTTGAAGGGTCCCATCCATTTGTCTTGCAAGGCCCTCTGCCTTGTTGGGAGCATAACTAGAACTAGCTGGTCTTGAGTAAACTCAACCATGTTAGCCTTCTGATCATGCCAATGTTTGATCAGAGCTTGGCCAGCTTTCAAGTTATCACTTGCTTCTGCCATCATGTGTGACATTCTCCTTCGGAGACCTATCACATAGTCAGTCACTCTGACTGGCTTGGGGGAAGGAGCACTCTCCAACCCCTCCTTAATCAGGGCCAAGGGGCCTCTGACGGGATGGCCATAGAGAAGTTCAAAGGGAGAATAACCTACTCCCTCCTGAGGGACTTCCCCATAAGCAAATAGAAGGCATGGCAGTAAGAAGGTCCCACTTCTTCTTAAGGGGTTCTTCTAAGGCACCTATCATGCTCTTCATGGTTCTGTTAAATCTTTCTACCAACCCGTTTGTCTGGGGGTGGTAGGCGGTTGAGAACTTGTAGGTAACTCCGCAGGTTTTCCACATGGCTTTCATGTAGTTGGACATAAAATTTGTCCCCCTGTCAGAGATCACCTCCTTAGGAAAACCAACCCTGGTAAAGATACCAAGGAGGGCCTTAGCCACAGCCTGAGCTGTAACAGTCCTCATAGGAATTGCCTCAGGGTACCTAGTAGCATGGTCTACTGCAACAAGGATAAACCTGTTGCCTGAGGAGGTTGGGGGATCAAGGGGACCAACAATGTCAATCCCTACCCTCCCAAATGGGACTCCCAAAACTGGGAGAGGCACTAAAGGTGCCACATTCTTGGAACCAACCTTACCAGAAGTCTGGCAGGTATGGCAGCTCCTGCAATACCTATCTACTTCAGCCCCCATTTTTGGCCAATAGAAGTAGAGAGAGAGCCTTTCCTTGGTCTTCTTGAAACTCAAGTGACCAGCCAAAGGAATCTCGTGGGCTAGTTGCAAGAACTGTTGTCTGTTCTCTGGGGGCACTACCAGGCGTTGGTATGCTCCAGGTTCAGATTCGGTTGGTTCACTGTAGAAGAGGCCATCTTCCCAGTGTAACCTATACTTCCCAGGCTCTTGCCCATCAGCCTGAGAAGCTGCCTGCTGGCGGAGACCCTCCAGAGTTGGGCATTCTCTTTTTCCCTTACGGAAAGCTGTCCTGCTGGGTCCACCTTCTGCCAGTAAAGACTGCAGCTCAGGATGGTCAGCCGGGTCCAGGTCTCCAATAAGTTCTGGACCTCCTTCTAGCTCTTCTTCAGAGTCTAGTTCAACCAAACAGGGTTTTACCTCCCTCTCAGCCTCAGCTGGAGGTGGAGTTACAGGTGTAACTTTGGACAACCTCGGGGAAGTCCTTGTTGGAAGCACTGGAGTGCTTGCTGTAGGTTTTTTTCTAGGAGTCTTGGGTTGCCCCTTTGCTCCTGATCTGGTAGTTGCTGCAGTAAGTTGCTCCAGTGGGAGAGGAGTGATTTCTGTCATCATCTCCTGAGATAAACCTCGCAGGGTTTTCTCCCTTGCAGACTTGGTGAGCTCCCGTAACCTTTTACTAGGAGGTCTGGGGGTATGTGACACAACTCCAAGAGCTTTCAGGTCATTTCCCAGCAGAACTCTTCCTGGCACTTCACATTGTATACTGACAGGTATCTTCACAGCCATATCATTACACTGGATGAGAACTGGTAACTGGGGACACATCTGCACAGGCCCTCCAGCTAACTTGGCGAGGCATTTGGGTGCCTTAGCAACATCCTCTGCCTTGAAAAATGATTCATCCACCACAGTTATGCTGGCCCCAGTGTCCCTGATGGCAGGGGTCTCCTGACCATTCACGTGGACACTGTCCTTATAATACTCTTTAGTATTATCTTGGATATAATTATACACATCTAAATTTTGTTGTTCCCACAACCCCAGAGAGACTAAAGACACACTGGCTGAGACTCCAGTGGGTTCGTCAGCCAGTAGTAGAAACTTTCCACTTGCCATAGTGACTTCCTCCTCTGGAGCGAAGGCTAAGGAGACAAGTTGGACCCCTGAAGGTTTACCCTTACATCTGGGATCTCCTTTCACATGGTCAGTAGCCTTACAAACATAACAGGCCCCAAATGTCCTTTGGAATGGAGGCTTGTTCTGACCTCCTTCTGGTTTAGCACCAGAAGGTATACTACTCTGCTGTGGTTTCCCAGGTGGCTTACCCTTATGGTTTTGTTTGGGGCCCTCTTTGGAATTAGGATTATTAGAATTCTCTTTGGAGTCTTTCTTAGGCTGTCTTCCCTCATCCTTCTTCTGAGTTACCCCAGAATCCTTGTGAGTAGCCCTGTTGGCAACCCACAAGTCAGCAGCCTTAGCTAGTTTCCTAGGATCTAATTCCTGTGAATCAGCCAAGTGCTGTCTGAGCTCAGGAGAGCAGGCATCATAAATTGACTCCATCATTACAAGGTTTCTCATTCCTTCATAAGTGTTCACCTTGTAACTCTTAATCCATCCCTCTAAGTTTTTCAACCCTTCACACACCCAGGTAGCCCAAGAGGTACCATCATGCTTTTTGAGGCTCCTAAACCTCTTAAGATACTGGGAAGGGGTCTTCCCAAACCTAGCTATCAAAGCTAGTTTCACACATTCATACTCTTTCCTATCCTCCTCCCCCAACTACATTACCACATCAGTTGCAACAGGGGGAAGCCTAGAGAACAACCAGGTGAGTAACTCATTACCTGTGATGTTCTGGAGCCCATGATTATACTCGAACATAGACAACCAATCCAACACATCCAACTTAGGCTCATACATACCAATCAATTCCTTAGGCATCCGGGGTCTTTTAGGACTGGAACTTCTAGAGGAGCCAGAGAGAGAAGCATTCTCAACAGACAATTTCTTCATTTCTAGCTCATACTTGAGCTCCATTTCCCTTAGCCTTAGTTCTTTGTCAGTTTGAGCATTTAGTTTCTTGTACTCTAATTCAAGTTTCATTTTCTCTAGTTCAAAGTATTGAGGGCTAAATGTGGGACCTGGCAAAGGTCCAGTAGGTACAGCTGGTAGAGCAGACAGAGGCCTAGAGGGACTATCTACAACAGTTTCATCCTCCTCTTCTGGTTCTGACCCAAGATCATCATTACTTTGTTCCATATCAAGATCATTGCTGCTTTCTACATTTGCTGGAGTGATAGGTTCCTCTGGCCCATCCTCCAGACTTTGGTTTTCTAACAACCTTTCTATTAGCTCTATTTTCTTTCCTTTAGTCATGAGATTCTTATGCTTACAGAGAAGTCTTAGACAATCAGCAGTTTTTGTAGCAAGGGACTCTTGACTATAACTTTCCATAGTAGACAGGTTAAAAATGACTTTTTCTTTCTTGTGCTTAAGCTTTGTGGTTAATTGCTCTAAGGTATCTCAAAAGTACTCTAAAGTGTATACTCAATACAGATCCCACCGCTGTACACCAGTGTTGGGCAGAAACCTGTGCAGTTCCCTCTGGGACCACTGCAAAAGATTTAAGTCTACAGGTGTTGGCAGTAAACCCACTTGGTAGCAGACTGTACCACACAGATTCACTGTGGTAGCTGTGGCTGAGCAGTCAGACTTCCCTCAAGAAGAGTTAGGCAGTATACAGAGGATACATATTAGGTACAGAGGCACAGTAGTACAAGCAAACACTGACCAGAGCTAGGTGTAACAGTATAAACTTATTTATTAAAGGTACACTCATAAATTACACTAGCACATTAGAAAAGATAAGAAAGTCAAACACAGTTACTATTACTCATATGTACATCCCTAATCGTTTGTTGGACAATTCTAAGTTAACACCACTTATTTCCAACCAGAGGTGAGCGCTTAACGTTAGATGGTACTCCAACAAGTATTACCAAAAGGGAGGGAAAAGGCAAAAATAAAGAGAGCAGTAAGGTAAAACACTTTTCACATAAGGTTAGCAAAGACAGTCAATAGTGGAACAAGGGGAATTAGTTTGGGGCCCGCGTTAGAGGGAGCCAGGCGAAAATGTGCCCAAGATCACACAATGTCACAAGTCTTTGCAGGTGAGTAGAAAACGGTTTTACTATGGTTCTGAAAAGTTTAGTTAGGGTGTCCCAGACCTACCCAGGTTCGAGAGCCGAGGGCTAAATCTACCCCGTACAATCGGTGGCAAGGGAGGCCGGGCGGAACACAGTACCTTTAAAAGTGGAAAGGATCCTCCAGCGGTGGTAGTCGTTCCTGGTAGTGGTTGCAAGTCGCGGCGTCGTCCCGAGGAAGAGGTGATCTCGACTGGGAGGAAGGCTGCAGGTCGTTGCACTACCAGGGATGAGGCCAGCCGTGGAGTTCTCCGGTCACAAAGGATTTTTACCCCTCTTTCGAGGTTGAGGTAAAAAGTGGTATCCCAGTTGCCGGGGTGCTTGGCACAGGCAAGGCGGCCACGAGATGCTTCGGGACGGCGAAAAGAAGGCAGCAACTGGTTGTCCCCACCAGTTAAGGGAAGAAGACTCTCCGGCGGGAGATCTCCTCTGTCGTCGGGAAAAGTGGTGAGACGATTCTGCAGGGCTTCACCGGTGGTGTCGTCTTGGCAGGTCGGCTCGGCTTCTCCCTCTTCGGCTTTTTAGGTCCTGTGGTGACTTCTGAAGAACCAGTCCCAAAAACCCTGCTTTTATGCAGCAAACCCCCATTCATACAGCCTAGCTGTCACTCAAACATGCTAAGTGGTGAGCGGGGTGGCTCACCACTTGGGCCAATCACACTAGAGTGCGACCTGAGTTGGCAAGGCAACTCGGTCCAGGGTGCCTAAACCCCCTCCCACACCCCCTGTGGTACCCAGACAGAATGGCACCACTTTGGAGGGCTTCTCTGCAGAAGCCCGCCAAAAGTGGAACAAAGGCTCGACTCGGGTTCAGGGTTACTGAAGTGAACCTAGACGCCATTTTGGCGGCGAGTTCCAGCAAAAAATCCCAACCGGTGAATTTATATTAATTAAATAAACCGGCGGTATCTTTAACATTGCACCAAAAAGTGGTGCATCAAAAACCAATGGGAAATCCCATTGGGAAATATTCCGGTGGAATATTTCCGTGGTATCCACTGCCACCAGCCAGAACTCGGCGAGGGGGGACGGGACAGTACCCCCTCGACAACAGACCCAGGGGCAATCTAACTGCCCCTACCAGTACTTCCACAGTAAGATGGTTTGTACTGGTTAAGTTCCTAAGTTAAGACTAGTAAAGTCAATGGTAACTCTACTGACCCAGGGAGACAGTAGTCAGTCCCAGGGTGTGGAGTCTATGTTTGGGGGTCTCTAAGACACCCCTGTGCTACTGCACTGAGGGTGCTGTGTAACACACATTCAAAAACCAATGATGGCCTATGGGGAAAATTACCCCCTAGCCCATAAGCACATAGCAAGTCACAGAGAACACTCTCAAGTCATGTCCAAGAGTGAGGGTAAAAGAGTCTCACTCTTGGCAGGAGAAAAAAAATAAACCCCACAAATCCAGCAAAGCTGCTGGGGGACTCACTAGGTTAGGAAATTCAGCCTAACACTCCTGCACCCCTGTTCACTTTCATTCACATAGTATGTACGTACCCACTTCCATTCACAAAGTAATGTGTCACTGTAAACCTACCCACATACTGTTCGCAACATTGCTCCTACTCCAACCAATCTGCACACACCACTCTATGCAAGGACACCCCTCTACCAGATAGAGAGTCACACATGCCTTGCTGTGGTGTGTGAGCTGAATCCCTTTGTTCTCGAAAGCATGGCCTCTGTCCTATGGCCTTCAGCCATGCATCCAATAGTGTAATCCTTCACCAAACCCACCCCAACTGCATGCACCCATGCATGCCACCATGTCCCCAACCACCGCTTCCATCCGCATAGCACAGGCACCCATGCTCCCACCTACCCTATGCCATGACCAATTCACTCCCCTTCTGAAATTCACTTGCCACCACTCACCATGGAAAGAGGTTGCTGCAGACAGGTCACCAATATGGAACCAAAACACTGTCTCCTGCACCCCTGTGCACTTGCATTCAAATACTACGGATGTACCTACTTCCATTCACAAAGTATGGTATCACTGCCAAGCCACCCACATAGTGTTCACTACAGTAGCCCTACTCCAAGCAATCTGCACACACCACACTATGCAAGCACCTCCCTCTACCGGATACAGATTAACACATGCATAGTTGCGGTGGGTGAGCTGAAGCCCTAGGCTCTTCAGAGCATGGGCTCCGGCCTACGGCCTTCGGCTATGCACCCAATAGTCTAATCTTTCAACAGACCCACCGCAACTACATGCACCCATGCATGCCACCATGTCCCCAACTGCTGCAATCCATCCGCATAGTACAGGCACCCGTGCTCCCACCCACCCTATGCCATGCCCAAATCAGTCCCCTTCTTAAAATCACCTGCCACCACTCAGCACAGAAAGAGGTCGCTGCAAACCGCTCTTGGCTGAAGCTATCATGTCGTTACGACAGCTGCCTGAAATCACCACACAAAGTGTTGATTGTCTAGGTACCTGGGAAATCGCACTATACGCACCAATACTGCAGACACGCCTCCATCTTCTTCCACCTACTTACATATGTCACATTAACCACTTGTCATTCCCTTACCCTTTCCCTCCCTTGCTGTGGCCAACACATGGCATACTGTACATTTTGCAGACCCTTCCGCCGGTGCACTGTTGTCTGAGACACCATGGCAGCGTTTTGCAAACATTGTTGACGCACAGCATGCTTCCCTCCAGCCAACCACAGGCCGCATCCAAAGTTTTCTGACAGCAAGCCGTACCGCAGGCCAATGGCACTTCGTTCCGCAGAGCGAACAGGGAAATGGGTCCAGATACTACTAATTTTTAGAGACCTACATTTCAGTTGTTTCCAACATTTCTTTTTTCCATAGACTAAATGGGTAAAAAACTTTGCTCATGCCTACAGCCCAAACCGCTGGACGGGTTTTCATCAAATTTACGGCAGGAGCAGTGGCTTGGTCCTAAAAGTGTGCTTTTGTAAATTTGGTGAAAATCCCTCGAGTATTTTTTTTTTTAAATGACCAAAAAGTAGGTCACAAAAAAATAGTGATATCTATGTCCGATCCGCGAACACACTTCCCTGTTCGCTCCGTGGACAGGACACTGATTGGCTAATCGGCATGCTTCATGTCCGTGGACATGTGACGTGTTCGCTGATTGGCTGGAATGAAGCGTGAGGTGCGTTGCATTGTTTTGATGCGCCCGCCATCTTGGATCTGCGGACATCCGCGGACAGCGTGGCGACGAATGGGGCAAAATACATATTTGGCAAGTGTTTGTGTGTAAGAGTGCTTGGGGAGGGTGGGGGAGTAAGAGATGGGTGAAATTCTGTATTTGTTTTGCACCCCTGATGTGTTTGTCATGTCCGCAGACACCGCGGCTGTCCGCGGACATAAAAAATGCAATGCAGTGGCCCATATAGCCAGTTAAAATGTTTGATTCTATGGGTGTGATCTATGGGTATGATATGCTGCGGTGGTTGTGTCCAGGGCCTAGAGTCTTGGTGCATGGCAGAAGGCCATAGGCCATAGAATATCACACCCATAGATCACACCCATAGAATCAAACATCTATGGAATATTTGTAAATGTACAGTTTGTGTACTGTTTGATTTGTATAGTTTGTATGTGAAGTTTTGGCTATGTGATGTCATTAAGATTGTAGAATTTGGTAAAAAGCACTGCAGTATAGCATATCCATCGAAGTAAACATTTTGTATTGTGGTGTATGGTTAGATGTTTGCTTCAATGTTTGTGTTATGGAGCAGTATTTATGAGTTGATTTATTTTGTAATATACTTACTGTTTTATTTTTTGTGATTGAATATATTTTTTTCATGACTCGGGTAACTGGAGCAGATATTCTTTTTCAATTTCTGTGTTAAAAGAAATGATCATGTTAGTGTACATAGTTTTATTAAATTGCATAGTAGACATTTCTGCTTTATTTAGACCCTCATATTTAGTAGTTTACAAACCCGTGTACTGTGCAATTTGCTCAGTTTCTGTGTTTGTTGTTTAAATCATTGGGTCTGTAGGAAAAAAAATTCATGTTGTATTAAAAAAAACTTTTTTGTTATGGTGCAGTACATTTATTTATTTGTTTTCAGTGTTTAATTGTTGTTTCTGGCTAATGTTCTATCTGTTGGTTTGTTGCAGATCGTTAGATAACTGTTGTTGAATTCTAACTGGTTATCGTTTTTTATTTATATTCTCAAGTTGTAATCTATCTGTTGGGTTGTTGCAGATTCTTGGGGAAGTTAGATACATGTTGGCATATTCTTACTGTTTATTTCTTGTTATATTTTAGTGATATTGATTTATCTGTTTGGTTGTTGCAGAATTGTTTATTTCTTTTTATATTGTATTGGTATTGATTTATCTGTTTGGTTGTTGCAGAATTTTGGGGCAGTTAGATACCTGTTGGCGTATTATAACTGTTTATAGTTTTCTAATTGAAGTTTTAGTAATGTTTATGCACAGATTAGTTATTAGTGGTATTGATTTATTAGTTTGGTTCTTGCAAAATCTTGGGGCAGTTAGATACCTGTTGGCGGATTCTAACTGTTTATTTCTTCTCATGATTTAGTGGTATTGATTTATTTGTTTGGTTGTTGCAGAATCTTGGGGTATTTAATACCGGTTGGCGTATTCTAACTGTTTATAGTTTTCTAATTGAAGTTTTGTTAATGTTTATGTACAGATTAGTTATTACATGTTGGTTTTAAGAATATTAAATACGCGTTTATAAGATTTGCTGGTAATCTCTGCTTTAGAGTAATGGTACTATCATTATATTTGAACCATCCACAATTCTTTTTTATATATGCAGTGTAGTGACCTGCATTGGTTGTGGCTCCTGCGTGGTAGATTATACCAATTGTTTGGAATGTTTTCTTACCAAGTGATACTTGACCATGTGTGAATCCAGTCAGTTTGCAGTTGTTTTTGGTACCATCTGCATTGTAACGTAGAAGCATTAATATTATGTATTTACTATGTGTTTGTATTTGTAAGGTGTTTGTATCTGAATTGCAAAATGCCATGGTTTGCATTTTGTACAAGTTGCTTAAATGGAACGGATTCACAGTTAGGTATGGATACATACACGAAGCGTTCATTAGAGATTTGTTCCTGTGCCATATTGTTGCACAAAGTGCATGTATGTTTCCACATGTATGAAATCTGGAAGATTTCATTTATAGGTATGTTTTTGTTTTCCAGTACTTGTAGTAAGTACATTAGAAATTCTTGTGGATCTTCTTGTCAGTTTATAGTGAATTTTACCATTCCAGCACAGTAGTCCAATTCTTGTCTTATTCCATGAACACTATACGTGTTGTCAGGATTGTTCCTTTCATTTCTATGAAGGACTAACATTTGCAAACACAATTGGTCTGTATTGTGCAAGGAAATGTTGTCAACAATTGGTGGCAATTGAAGTAGAATATTTATTGCTACATTTGCGTAGCAATTTACACCACTTATATTTGAAAATCTGAATGGACCAGATAGTTCTGTGTTGAAGTAATTTTTTCGGAGTGTGTGTTGCTTCTTTTAAGAAGTACCTGAATTACTTTGAGTAGTAGATTTTTCTTTGGTTTTAGTAATTGATGAAGTACTACCTTCTTTTACTCTCTTTGGAGGATTTGCAGTGAGATCCTGTTGCATTTCTTTTTGAAGTAGTTTTCTTTTACAACATTTTGCTTTTTGTGGAACAGGATAGGTTTTTAGATGGGGGTGTATAGTGAACGTAGTCTATTGTATTCTAAAATGCAAGGAATATCAGTGTTTACTTTACTTGCATCAAAGTTAATTAGAAATAGACCGTCAAGTATACGTAAGCGTGATAGTGCTACGTAGCTCATGCCTTCTTTAAAGACTGTGTTCCCAATATCTATCAATGCTTTACTAGGGTAAGACCTTGTGATTTGTGAATGGTGACTGCGTATGCTACAGTTAGAGAAAATTATTCTCGGCATACCTACATGTCTTTGAAAAGAAGGAATCGGGCTGTTGAGCGTCCTATTCTTTTTACTTCTGATAGTTTGTCAAAGAGAATATTGACAAACTGAATGTTGTTGTCATGTGGGTATGTTTGAAATCCAACAACTGTACCAAGTGATCCATTAACTAGTCCTTGCTCCACGTCAAGGTTACATTTAAGCATTACTCTACAGTTTTAAGATAATTTTAATATTTTCCCCAAACCAGCTGTGTTGGAGATTTTCTAAGATAGTTAGTCTTGTTGTGGCTTGTTGACAAATGGGTAGTGTCATACCTTGTACATCCAGTTTGTCTGTGGAGCAAATTTTACTTATTGGTTGCATTTCTTTTTTCAACATTGTTTCATTGAATTTGGAACAGCTTGCAAGAGTTGGCATCAAGGACATACAATTAACATTTTTGTGTGTTAATTGTTCAATGAAATCAGTAGCACATGAGTTATGGCCATGAAGTGCATGGATGTGCCAAGTTTTTAATATTGCTTGTGCTTCTTGAGATAGTAGACCAACTCTAATACTTTTTAAAATGTTGGCGTAGGTGAGGTCTGCAGACTGGCGTATGTTTTCTGTTAATTCTCTGTATTGGAAATGTTGCCAACGGTTAACGTTTCCTATGCTGCCAACAGTATTATGGCAGAGTTTGTGCCCTAAGGTTTTAAAAATAGGTTCACCTTTCACTGGTGTCAATTGAAGAAGATTTCCGAAAAACAATTATGTGTTTTCCTCCAAAGAGGTCTTCGTAGTTTGGTTTGAGTACTTCTTGCAATCTGAGGTGAATCAAAGCTAGCATTAGGTTGGAGACCATGCTCACTTCATCTATTAGTAGCATGTTCAATTGTTTCAAAACTCTGCATAGTTACTTTGCAGCTTCTGTCGAAAGTTTGTAATATTCTAAATTGTTTTGGTTTTCTACTGGAAGGAGTAGTAACCGGTATAAAGTGACACTGCCTATGTTGCAGGCAGCTAAACCTGTGGGGGCAGTTACAACAGCTGACAGTTTGTTCTTTGTCAATTGTTGAAGGAACTTGCTGATGATTTTGATTAAGAATGTTTTGCCTGAACCAGCTTGGCCACTGACGTATAGTAGTATAGGTTTGTAATTTTGGCAGGTACTTTCTTTATTTTCTTGTTGTACACCAGTTGCAATTTCTTTTGTTACTTCTAGAAAAATGCTACGCTGCTTATTGTTCAGTTTTGATTGCAGTACAGTTAAGTCTTCTGTATCTTCTTCATAGTGAGACATGGTGTTTTCTACTTCTGTCCTAGCTAATTCTGCCTCGTCTGCTATTAGTGGCTGTCCCAGTGGTTCTTGGCTTCCTATTACAGAAGGTTGACTACTGTCAAGAGTGCCTTTATCTAGTTGGGCCTGGAGTTCTTCTTCGTGTTGCTGTTCATTGTGCAACATTGTTTTTTTACTGTGTAAAGTTTACATCGGTTATAGTGCTTTCATTTGCTTTGAAAGCATTTTCATAGGAGTCATAGATATCTAGTAACTCTTCTTCTTTTCTCCATGTTTTAAAATGTTGTAGCAGGGACATGTAATATGTAATTATGTTGAGGAGTTTTTAATGACAATTTGATATGATTAATTAAGTTTCATTTGGTAAGTTTCACTAAGCTGCCTTCACAATTTGTCACTATGTATTTACCTATATTTTCATCAGGTTTTATATTATTTTTGTATGTGAAGTTTTAGCTATGTGGTATAGACACATGGTTTCCAAAGTGGTACTTCTGTCTGGGTAGTATGTGTTCAGTAAATTATTTTTGAAAATGTCTTGGCTGTTAGGATAATTTTGGCTATTGTTTCTATTTCATCGTATGATTTAAAAACTCTTTTTCTAGATTTATCAGGACCAAGACTTAGCCATACTATATTTTCAGATTTTCCATACAAAGCAGTACCGGTTAAACGATCTGCAGCTTCATAGCAGCCACATTCTATATGAGAGAGCATTTTTATGCCTAAGCTGTGCAATTTCTGAGACAGTGTTTTGTCCAATGATAGGTCATCCCAGAGGTCTTGAAGCTCTGTTTTTTCTGCTTTGGTTAAGTAGGCTAACATATCGTGTAACTGCAGTGGAATTGTCTGCAATGTACTGCACATCTATGTTTGCATTTCATAAGAGGGCAACAATTGCACTGCAATCATTGACATATTTAGTTTCTTCTGTTCTTTTTATGTAATATGTGTTCTTAGGTGACTTACCTTTAGCACTATGTCTAACTGAAGACATGAAGTTGTTTACTTGACCTGTTGCTGTAACTGGTCCAAGGGAAACCAAAGCAGCATTTGGTGTAGTATTTCCCTTTGTTTTTTTATTTGCGACGACAATATTTCCCACATTTGTGTCTTTGAAATTGTAAAATGTGTGCTTGAAGATCACTATTTGTTGCTTCTGATGGAATTTCACAAGTGACATATTTTTCGATAAACTGTAAAACAGTGGCATCACTGTCTTGACCAAATTTAGGAGCATCTTTAATCCATAAAAGCAGGTGGATATGTGGTGCTCCTCTGGCTTGGTATTCTTTTCTCCAAAAGAAGTGTTGCACTTCTCAGAGGGGAGGAACAATTTTATTACAAATAAAGTGTAGCATATCAATGAACCGATGATGGAAATATCTTGAAACATTAACAGGATGTAGAGAGCAAAGTTCTACAGGTCTTAGTATATCTATGTTTGTTTTGTTTGTGTTTGCTATGCGTAGGAAATCATGTAAATCTTCCCATGCATATTCTGTACAAATTAATTTAACAAACCAAGTGGGCGGACCAAGGTTTATTATCATACAACATACATATCCGTGACGTCCTTAGTACCACTCATGTTTGCTAACAGATTTGTAATGCTTGATTGTAGAACCTCATCTTGTTCTTGCACTTTTTGTAGTAATTGCGTAGCTGACATATTTTGAAAGTGGGTACCTGATTTCAATGTGTGTGCTACTCCGTAGCATAGAGTTGCTAGTTCACTTTCAAAGAGTAGGTGGAATATGTATTCCACATTTTGTCTAAATCTGGGATCTTCAGAATACATTCGTAATGAGCAGTATTCTGATGCTGTTATTTGAATGGGTCTATCATCGTACCTTCCTCCTTTCCCAGTAGGAAAGAGTAGAGGAAAAGCATGTGCTTCTATACTTGTTTCCCATATGCTGATTGGTGATCCTTTCGTTTGTCACATTTGGTATGTTTCTAGTGCATCATCTATGGTGTCATTAGAGTGTAATGGAGAATTGTATAATCATCTAAAATATTGTATACTGTAGCAGGATCTAGAAGTTCAAATTGACCAATTTCTGCTGACTCTTGAATTATTTCAGTGGTTTTCCTCAAGTTTTCTTCAATATTAATTTCTTTGTAGTATTCATTATTGTCTTTTAGATATTGCAAGGCTTGTCTAACTTTATGTAAGTCTATGAGTTGTCAATTGTTTTTGTCTTTTCTAGGTAAACCATTTACTAAGACAATTGAAGATTGCTCTATTGGACGTTGCACTCCCAGAGTGTGCACATTTTCTTTTAGATCTAATGGTAAATAAACTACTTTGCCACGAATGCCTTTCACTAATTCAGAGGGAGGCAATTTTGCTGTTTTTGGTTGAGTGTGTATTATTGCTTGAAATGGGTGCACTGTTTGAATTATGATGCTCTCATATAAGTTGAGTTGTTGCAGCGGTTTTGGTAGTGGGAATAATTCCAAGTTATTTGTGATAGCACGTGAAGGAGTGTGGTTGTTGTCTAGTTTTGTAGTGCAGTAAGTGCAAAGTACTAAGGGGTCAGTTATTTCATATTTGTTTTCTGCTATAAGGTAGAGAGCTAATTGAAACCATTTGGAATCTTCATTGTCTTCTATTTTGTATGTTACATCTAGTTTTTGTGTTACTTTTATAAAAAGTACTGTGGCAACACATACACACATGCAGGCCGATTCATGGAATTCCTCACAAAAGTGTCGCACGTGGCTGGCGCACAGCGTGCCCGTGCGAATGTCTGCGCCAGCCGCGTGCGATAAAATCAATTTCCGCGCACAGCGTATTCATGGATTCTCGCCTCCAAAAGCAGACGTGGCGCAGAGTGGCGCAGCGACCTTGCAGCAGCGCCAGTTACGACCCCAAGGACGCCCTTGCGCAAGGAAAAGCCATCAAGATCGCAAAACCATCGCAAAGGGCCGTGCCAACCCCGTACCAGTTTACCGGACTGGCAAACAGCAAACGCAAAGCGGGGAACGCGTATTACGGGTTTCGGGAACACGCATGAGCTAGAAGTTACACACGCGATCTGGCCTGGGGGAGCGTGTGCGTGTATTTCAGGGGCTCACGGGTGGTTTTACACGCGATCGGGCCTGGGGGAGCGGGGCACGTATATTTCAGGGGTGCGCAAGAAGTTCCACACGCGATCGGGCCTGGGGGAGCGTGTGCGTGTATTTTAGGGGTGCGTGAGAAGTTCCACACGCGATCGGGCCTGGGGGAGCGTGTGCGTGTATTTCAGAGGTGTGCGAGAAGTTCCACACGCCATTGGCCTGGGCGCGTGTAGTTCAGAGGTGCGCGAGAAGTTCCACATGCGATCGGGCCTGGGGGAGCGGGGTATGTGTATTTCAGGGGCCCGCGGGTGGTTTTACACGCGATCGGGCCTGGGGGAGCGGGGTACGTGTATTTCATGGGTGCGCAGTGGTTTACATGCGATCGGGCCTGGGGGAGCGTGTGCGTGTATTTCAGAGGTGCGTGAGAAGTTCCACACGCGATTGGCCTGGGCGCGTGTAGTTCAGAGGTGCGCGAGAAGTTCCACACGTGATCGGGCCTGGGGGAGCGGGGTACGTGTATTTCAGGGGCTCGCGGGTGGTTTTACACGCGATCGGGCCTGGGGGAGCGGGGTACGTGTATTTCAGGGGTGCGTGAGAAGTTCCACACGCGATTGGGCTGGGTGCGGGTATTCCAGGGCTGCGCGGGAAGTTTTACACGCTCGCATACAACACGTATTCATGGAAACGAACGTGGCCAATCCGGAAACACGTACGCCAGCAGGAAGTAGGCGTATGTCCACCCGCACAGCATAAAAGTGCACGCAAACAACAAACAAGCTCAGACGCCAGGATGAACATACCGTTCCGAGCAGCAGTGGCCGTGGGATACCGCAGGAGGAGGAGGAGGATAGTCCGGGCCAGAATTTTACACCCAGAACCAGCCTTTTTGGGATGCCTGATGACCATGTGTATGGGAGGTACAGGTTTCCACCTCACATAATACTCGACCTGGTCAGTGAGTGGGAGGATGACCTCACATCAACCACCCTGTGCTCCCAAGCACTCAGCCCCCTGGAGAAGGTCCTCAATGTACTGCACTTCCTGGCCACTGGATCATTTCAGCGGACAAGTGCCATAGTGGGGGGGGTGTCACAGGCCACGCAGTCACGCTGCCTACACCAGATCTTGGCCATCATCACTGCACGCCCATCAGTCCGCAGGCACATATACCTGCCCAGAACACCTGCAGAAAGGCAGGCTGTTGCCCAGGATTTCTACAGGGTGGCACAATTCCCCAAAGTGCTAGGTGCCATTGATTGCACCCATGTGGCTCTACGTCCCCCCAGGGCAACTGAGCACATCTATAGAAACCGCAAGCACTGGCATTCCATCAACGCCCAGGTAGTATGTGATGCCAAGGGAATCATCACCTCAGTATACGCCAACTATCCAGGCTCCACCCACGACAGTTTCATCTACAGAATGTCTACCCTAAACCGGGACATAGAAGCTGGGCGGCATGGCGACACATGGCTGCTCGGTGAGTATAAATGCCACTGCGCATGCATGCATGTCAGATACTGAGTAATGTCACAACCCCACTGATGATACCCATCACCACCTCCCCAGGGGACAGTGCCTACCCTCTCAGCACCCACATGATGACGCCAATTCGGAACCCCACCACGCCACCCCAGGTAAGATACAACACAGCCCACATTGCAACCCAGGGCATCGTGGAGCGCACATTCGGAGTGCTCAAGTCACGCTTCCGCTCCCTTGACCGTTCTGGCGGGCAGCTGCTATACGCGCCCCCAGTAGTGTGTAGGATCATAGTGGCAGAATGTGTCCTGCACAACGTTGCAACCCACCGGGGCCTGCTGGTGGACATGGTGGTGCCCCCACATCCTGCAACCACATGCACGGCCGCTGCGCATGGGAGGGGAAAGGGCTCGTGGTTAGGCAGCCGTACGCAGCTGGTGGCTAATTACTTCACCTAAAATCACACCCCTGTGGAGTGCACACAGCCCTGGTACATACCAGCTGACAATCAATGATGATGACATAAGGGACAGTCAACTGTCACAACCATACCAGCCTGAGATTGGTTACCTGGAAGTGTTACATTGTGTGCATCCCTACCTACCGAAAGACAACCAATGCTGTGTCACAAAAAGACACACATTTATGCTGCATGAATGACTACCCCCTTGCAAAATACAACATGAAAACAGCGCCCTGTCACCCAAACCCTGCCCATCTCCGCTACCCAACACACCATGGCATGTCATGCAATGTGAAAGCAAACAAAGGAATGCACAACACATGACACAAGTGTCACAAAGTGCACTGTCCCAAACGGAAACAGGCCACAGACAATATGCTCCCAGTAATCAATAAGAAACAGCACACATGACCAAATACTTACCAGCAACACAATACAGCAACACAGGATGAAACATTGCCAAAATATGACAGTACCAAATAAAAGTAGTGCAAGTTTTACAACCTGAATAAGCCAGCACATCCACCCCTTCCAACTGCAGAGTGTTGACGTCAGGCAAATGTGTCAGTGTACTGCATACAACATGAACTGCATCCGCAAAAGAGACAGCCTTGTGAAGACATGAAGAAGGTACCTGTGAATAAGGAGGAAGACATGGATGCACAAGCACATATCAATACACCATGCAGTGTTCAATACAACAACAATCCCCACTAGGGATGTACACACAGTATTGACTACAGACTGCCCACACAGCTCATGGGAGCCCAATGTCACTGTGTAAGTCACTGTCACTTGGTCACACCCTTTGCAAGCCCATGGAAAGGGAAGCAGGAGGGGTGTGTGTGTCAGGAACCCAAGCATCTAAACCAAACACAGGACAAGCCTGCATGTGCCCAGCTGGAATACACAGTGGATGCCCACGGGAGCCACACAAGGCAACACACTGTAAAAAAAATTAAAAATAAAAATCAAAAATGGCGATGTGGGGCTCGGGGGGAGGCCACCCAGGAGGTTCGAGGACAGGGTGCACACCGACACCCACCTGCGTGGATGTTGCGAGAAAAAAAAAACCTCCATGGGCTCATGGCCTGCACGGCTACGCTATTGTGGGAGAACTGCTGCTGTCGCTCTCTTCACCCTCTGCTTCTGCATCAGGAGGTGGTGGTGCTATGGGAGGCAGCCCACGCAAAGCCCTGGTATAGTCCTCCATGGCAGCAAGCATGCGGCTGTTGAAGGTCTGATTCTGGAGGATGATAGTGCAGAGATCCCCATGCAGCACCTCACGGGTTGCCTGCATTTTCTGCAAGCATGGCTTCGCGTGATGCCCGGATCTCCTCCCGAGTTGCCTGCAGCTCAGCTGAGAGCGAACGTGTGAGCTGCTCCAGCTGCTGTTCTGACCTTAAATTTCGGGAAGCCTCAAGTTCACTTAGAGTCTGCCTGAGGAACTGGAGTTCTAACCTCAGGGCTTCCCTGTGGCCCTGTGACTCCACAGAAATGGCTTCCCGCAGAGTCTCCAGTGCTGCCCGTCGGTCCCTGTTGGATGCCAACATGTCTTCCCTGTGTGATCGGCAAATGGAGTCTGTTGCCTGCTGTTGTTGCTCCATCTGCCTTTCAGGGGGGAGAATGGAAGTGGCCACCCTCTCCATTGCCTGAGCCATCATTTCAACTGATGCTCCCTGTTGTGCTGCTATACCGTACATGGAGTTTTCCCATACAGTATTGTCTGGTGGCGCACGGCCACCACGTGAGCGGGCACCACACCTGTTTGGGGCAAGGCGTTCTGCACATTGCTGTGCCGGCACTGCCTGAGGCTGCAGGACTGCATTCCCCCTCTGATCTGCTGGCCCAGGAGCAGGATCAGATGTAGTGGAGTGTGACCCTGCATCCGTAACCGCCAAAGGCGGAGTTACCAACACTGACATCCCCATAGAGGGTTCTACCCCTGGTGCAAGTGGGTTGGACAGAACAGAATCCCTGCCAGAAACACTCACCTGCGACAGCACATTAGTCTCAACATCCGATTCAGCACCTGAATCATAGAGGTCTGGGGAGGTGCAACCAGAGACACCCCTGGACAGTATGGTCTGCAATAAGATTGGGTTTTCACCCACCACCACACCACATCCTCCACTGGTGCCCGGCCGTGCCTGAGATTCCTCTGGGTTTGCACCATCTCGTCAACCTCAACAGCATCAAGTGCATCCTCACCTGCAAACACATGAAAGACAACAAATGGAAACAGGCATGAGCACCATAGCACACACATAGGCCTGACAAGCCAGAGATCCAGTGCATGATTTACACATGTCCCACATGACAATAACCCTGGCATGCATGCACTGTCAATGAGTTGGAAAGGCAGGCAAAAAGCAGACACTGAGGACACCAAGATGGAAAAGCAACACATTTGCTGCATGCTGGGTAGCACTGGCATCACACATTAGCCTGTGAGTGGCATGTCCAATACACATACATGACACATGCCAGCCCACAGATGGCATGTAGCCTAGCCATGGTACATTTGACAAGTACAGCCATATGTCAGTGAATGAGTACTGTCACCCATCCATGTGAGATGGACATGATGAGATGAAAAATGCTAAATAGTGTGACAAAATACGCATGTGCCACACACCGCAAAACATCCAGTGTGCAATAATACAGTGATCGCAGGCATATGTACACATCTATGGTTGGTCACTTCAACATGACATGAAACAACTATCACGTTCCACATTCAAACAGGCCCCAAAAATTAATGTGAGCAGGCCAATACTCAATCAGCCTGAATGGTCTAATCATTCACATAACAAGGCAACAAATGTGGGCCAATGTGGGGTGTAATCAATGACAGAAGCATGTCACATCTGTGGCATTAGAGCTGAAAAATGCCTTGCAAACATGGGAGAATCGAACCAATCAGCCTGAATGAACACTGAAAAATTCAGAACAATGTTGTAGCAAGATGACAGTTCATGGGCAACTGAAGTAATATGGCGCTAATTGGCTACTGTGGGCAGAAGGGATACTGTCATACCCAAATCTAAGGCCGGTGAATGTTTTGGAGGAAGCACATGGGTGACCCATACCACTCAGGAGTACACACCCTCACCTGGCACTCAATCAGAACTCGTCACCCAAACAACATACACATGGATTACACACACATGCATGGCCACTCACCGGACAATGTGTCGTAATCTGGTAGGTCTCCCACGCCTGTTCCTCTGTGACGAAGGTTCCAACAATAGACTCATGTTCAGTGAGTTGGTTGTCCTCTGGTGGAGACCCACCGCCAGTCACCAGAGTAGAGGCATGACTTGAGGCCAGCTTGTTCTTTGCTCTGCGTTTCAGGTCATTCCACCGCTTGTAGCAATCATCAGCTGTGCGCCTCACAAATCCAAGGGCGCTAATGTGGTTCCCGATGGTCTGCCAGTGTGCCCTACGTTGACCGGGTGTGGTCTTGCACCCTGCAGTCACCACCATTTTGCGACTATGTGCCGACACATAGGCCACAAGTGCATCGAGTTCGGCTTCATTAAAGCTAGGCTTCCTTGACGTGCCGGAGTGTGTAGCCGTATGGGGGCTCAGCCTGTAGTGCCAGAGCACCTTTTTTCTTCTTTTTCAAAGGTAGTGCGGATCCTGAGTGGCTTATGCCCCTCTGGTCAGTAGGGGCAGAAGCGCAGGTGGCCTGGGTACTAGAAGTGTGCGAATGCACAATGACCATATGTCTTGATGCAGGCATTGGCTTCAGGGTGACGTTGGCATGCCCAACGTTGGTTTGATGGACCTGGACCGACACTGTCCCGGTTGGGAGACTCAGAGCTGGGGTGGATAAAGCTGCAGCTGCCCCTGCAGCCTCCCCACCCTGCCTACTTGGGGCAGCAGATGACATTGCTGCCCCAGATACATGTGGCCTGGTGGCAGCAACTTGCATCGCCACACGTGGCTTAGACTTGCTGACCTGGAAGTCAGCCTGGGAGTCACCCTGTGCCGGTTCCGGTGCCAAAATGGGCCGGTCCAACAAGGGCTTAGTTGGGATGGTGTCAGCTACATTTCCCACAACCATGGGGGGGCATGGGTGTCCCTGATTGGTCCTCCACACAAGGGGCTCTAGGGGCATCTTGTAAATCTGGCAATGTCCCCTACCGCACCCATCACGACCACCTTTTGAAGGTCGCCCACCTTTGCCTCCCTTACTGCTTGGTCGCCTCCCAACCATGGCACTGATGTTGTTGTGCGTACGGGAGTTGCAATAAACAATTGTCCTGGGCAATTGGGGTGAAAGGGGTAGGGTACTAGATGGAATTCGTACCCTAGTGCTCTAGCAAGGCTGTATGTGACCCCTGGGTGAAGATGACGGGTCACGCAACGCACAGGCACCCCAAAAACAAAAGCACACGTGCACGCAACCCCTGGGAGACCACGTGCGTGCAAAAATAAACCCACACTACGCTGTGGCACCCATAAACTAAAAGAAAAGCGTATGCATGTTACACGCAGCCTACAATGACCTCTGAAGGGGTACGCGACACACGGGGGCAACCACAGTTGGAAAAAATGTGCACGACTCACCGTCTGCCTTGAAAAAGAATGTGAAAAAGACGCGCGTGTGCGCTTAGGCAACACCCCCGCCCAAAGAAGAAAAGAACGCAGTCTTAGGAAACAGGGAGAACGAACTGGAAACGGTGTGAAGTAATCGCGTGTGAACCGACAAGAAGTACAAGATACATCCGCTCACTCTCCACAAAAAGCACGTACAAGGAAATAGCGTGATACTTGTACCTTTTAAGCCAGCCCACACGTGATACATCACTTACGCGCTTACGTGCTAAGGCTCTTTCCTCCAATAGCACAGTGACGTGCAGTTTTTTCACATGCTGATTCACTATGCACCTATGTTGTGGGCAACGCCTGCGCGCCAAACGTCACTGACGCGCTTACACGCTAAGGGCCTTTCCTCGAATTACATGCTGACATGCAATTTTTTCACGTGCCAAATCACTCTGTATCAAGCTGGCCACGCGAATACACAGGGAAGACCACGCTCCTGCCCAAAAGGCCATTTTCCTGCCCCCCTGAGCCCCAAGCATGCTCCCACCTGCCATCTGCTGCTGCCTGACTGCCTGCTGCCGATGTGCCCTGCTATTTTCTGCCTGCACGTCAGCCAGGGGTGCAGTTGCTGTGACCACCCCTGCTGGAACTGAAGACTCCCGACTGGGATACCATCGCTCCACAGCCCAGGACCCAGTTGCCCACCCACACCTGCCTCTGGGGTTGCCATGTCGGGCACAACACCATCTGACACCACTGGCAACCCCCAGCCAGAGAGGCAGAGGGCCACCAGCTTCAGTGCCAGGAAGTTAGTGTCCTCTTGGAGGAAGTCCTGGGGCAGTATGATGCCCTCTTTGGAAGTTCGCGCGCCGACAATGAAGGACGGACCAGGATCTGGATGGACATTGTGACTGCCATCAATGAGGAGGGGGTGGCAGTCCGCAACATCAAACATGTCCGGAAGCGCTGGGAGGACTTCAGGTCCAGGACCCTCGACAAGGCCCAGAGCCTCTTGAAGGCAGCGGATGCCAAGGGAGGCCGAGCCACCTGTCGGACCACCAAATGAGGGTCCTGGAACGCACACGCCCAGCGCTCCACGTCCAGGTCCTTGAGAGGCAGACCCGTCTGGAGTCGAGCGGTAAGTGTACATGCATACTGATTGGACGCTGTGCGTGTTGTGGTGTGCCAGTAGTGTGCAGGTTGCACATGTGTTTTTGTAGGGCCATGTATGGATGTGTATGTACAGGGTCGTGAGGCTGACACATGTGAATCCTCTCATGTGTGAGACACATGGATGGTGTATGTGTTGGTAAGCATGCAAGCCAAATGCAGGTGTGGGAGCACACATGTTTGAATTACTGTGTATGTACGTTGGCATGGTTGTGGTGTCACACATGGATGGTGGTTCCAGCTGCATGTATCTGCACTGTGTATATGTGCATGTGTGTGTATTTGACAAGTGTGCAACTGTGATGCAACATGGATGCATGTGACACTGACATGTAGAAGGCTGAATGGCAGATGGGACATGGATGGCGATCTCTTCACTGCGACAGTTGGTGGAGGTGTACACATGCAAGTAAGTGTGGCGGCCTGTGTGCATGTGTTGTGCACTACCCGTGTTTCATGTGACATCAGGCTCACCTTCGGCTGCTTGTGCTGTTGTTTGTGTATGGATGGTGCTGCCTGGTGGAATAATGCTGTTGAATTGCTCATGTGTGTGAGTTGAAATGACGTGTGTTGGGGAGTGTGATGCCATGTCTGAAGTTTGACACTGACACTCATGTACAACTGTCATGTGTGTATCAGTCCATTGTCCAGAGCCCTGATGCCTGTGTTCTATCTCTCCCTGTCTGCAGCATCAACTGATGAAGAGGGCGGAGAGGGTGCTGTGGAGCAGAGCGGCAGGGATCGCACCACCAGCCGGAGACGCAAGGTTGCCATCTTGTCGGGGAGTGAGGAGTATGGTGCTGTGTCCCAGGCCACAGCTGCCGAGGGTAGGTCCAAGAGGCGGGGGTTGGAGGTGGAGTCCTCGGCAGCAGAAGGGGCAGCTGAGAGCCCACAGGGTCTGACGGAGGAAGATGGCACTGAGTCATCCAGGTTGGTGGGGGGTTTGGTGGAGGAGGAGGCTGTGGAAGGGATACTCACAGGGTCTTGAGGTGGGGATTCCACTGGTGCTAGTGGTGCAGTGCAGGGGCAGGGACAGGAGGCAGCACATCATCCCGCACCAGCAGGGATGCCTACGTCCAGACCCATTTTCAGGGAGGGGATCCGCTTACAACAACTGGCCTTCCTCTCCCTGCGGACATGGCTATACAGGACCGGGTTGAGCCTGTCCTGAGTGGGATGGCGTTGCGTCAACGGGGCATGCGAGGTGACCTGCAGTGTTTTCGTGAAGACACTGCACGTCATCTCGAATGCCTCATTGACCGCATTGACCTACTGGGACTGGTCACCAGGGCTGGATTCCTCTGTTTGCTGGACCTTATTCTGACCCCCTCCTCACCTGAACACCCTACGCGCCAGTCGTCCTCCATGCCATCTTCCCACCCATGTATCACCTGGGTACCCTGTGGAGCTGCCTCTAACCCAGCGGCCAGGCTGGTGGGGGACACATCCCTGCCACAGTTGGGAGTCGGACGTCCAGCAGGGGTGGCCACCACAACAACTGCACCCCAGCCAGAGGAGGACGTGCAGGCAGCAAGAGCAGGGCACAGGCACAGCAGCAGCAGCAACAAGGTGGGAGCCATGATGGCTCGGGGCCATCGACATCGGAGGGGCAGGCATTGGCCAAAGGACAGGAGGACCCAGGATTACAAGTGTCTTCCGTGTGTCAGCTGTTGGGCCACACCATAGATGCGGAGCGGCAGCGGGCTGAAGAGGCACAGCTCACAATAGTCAGGGCGGAGAACTCCATGCGGTGGGCACTGAGGCGGGCCGAGTGCCTCGAGGCAATTTGCAGGGAGTTGGAGGTCAACATGTCATCGTCCCTGGGAACCCTCAGGGCCATGGAAGAGGACTGCCTCCAGGACATTGAGCGGGAGTTTGTTGATGCCCTGGCCCGGGACATCGAAAAGTGAGCCGTCGGACTAGCCCGCTGCCATTGTAAATAGTTTTTAGTGTTAGGTTTAATTTTAATTTTCCTTTGATTTGGGGTGATTGGACTATGCCCGACACATTTGTATATAGCTTTTTCTTAGGTAGTTTCTTAGGTAGGTTTCATTTCTTTCGTTGGGCTCATGGACCCTTGACAATGGATTGTACATAGTTGGAGAATTGGTTAATTTGAACTTTTTCTTTGGATTTCACCATGGATTAATGGATTTTTCTTTTTACGTTTCCTTTGTATTTGCTTTGGTAAAGGAGAGATTGGACTATTTTTCTTTTGGATTTCTTTGGATTGGTTATACTTTTCATTTACTCATCTTTTGGACATGCTTTTCATTTCATGTTTGCTATTTTTTTATGCTTTCATTTCATTGCTTTATTTTTGTCCATAATACATTTTGATATTTTACTTCCATGTGTGTGATTCCCTCATTGGGTTCATGCATGTGAAAATGTAGGTTTACGCAATCAATGCCAACCAGTGTGTGTGTGTGTGACGGACATGTGTTGATGTACATAGTTGACTTTTGGTTTGTGTCTTGAGATAGGCATGTCAGTGTGGGGTGGATTGGGAAATCATTGTGTCTCAAGACTGGGGTGGCGTGCTGTGGTAATTTGGTGTAGAAGTGGCCCATGATTGTGCATCTTTATAACATGTAGGGGGGACATGAGTGTGGGGGCTGCTGGAAGGTGCCCCTCAATGCTGGAGGATGGGGGTGCAGGAGGACTTGAGTGGGACATGAGTGGGGGCCTGCTGCCAGGTGCCCCTCACTGCTGGGGGTGGGGGTGCAGGGGACATGAGTGGGGGCCTGCTGGCAGGTGCCCCTCACTGCTGGGGGGTGGGGGTGCAGGGGGACATGAGTTGGTGATCACTAGTGCAAGGTGACATGTGGCCTGGCTGGGGGGCATGCCCATGGTGGATGGGCTGCCTGCGGGACAGACCTGGGGTGCAGGGTAGTCCCCTGTGGTGTGGGCTGCCTGCAGGGCCCGTGGAGGGGGTAGAGGGCACACCTGGGAGGACCCACACTGCCAATTCACGTGTGGGACTCCCCGCGCACCCCACTGGATACACGTACCCGCTCTGACAGAGAAATTGCGCGTGAAACTTCCCGCGCACCCCCGAAATACACGTACCCCGCTCGCACAGGGCCAATCGCGTGTGAAAATTCCTGCGCACCCCCGAAATACACGTACCCCGCTTGCACAGGGCCAATCACGTGTGAAACTTCCCGCGCACCCACAAAATAAACGTACCCCGCTCGCATAGGGCCTACCGCATGTGAAACTCCCCGCATACCCCCAAAATACACGTAGCCTGCTCGCACAGGCCCAATCACATGTGAAACTCCCCGCAAACCCCAGTAATACACATACCCACTCGCACAGGCCCAATCGCGTGTGAAACTCCCCGCGCACCCCCGAAGTACACGTACCCCGCTCGCACAGGGCCAATCGCATGTGAAACTTCCCATGCACCCCCAAAATACATGTACCCCGCTCACACAGGGCCGACCGTGTGTGAAACTCCCCACGTACCCCCCAAAAACACATAGCCTGCTCGCACAGGCCCAATCGCGTGTGAAACGCCCCACGAACCCCAGTAATACACGTACCCCGCCTCCACAAGCCCAATCGTGTGTGAAACTCCCCACGCACCCCCGAAATACACGTACCCAGCTCGCACAGGGCCAATCGCGTGTGAAACTTCCCGCCCACCCCCGAAATACACGTACCACGCTCACACAGGGCCAATCGCCTGTAAAACTTCTTGCACACCCCAGAAATACACATACCACGCTCGCACAGGAACAATCGTGTGTGAAACTTCCCACGCACCCCCGAAATACACATAACCCGCTCGCACAGGCCCTACCGCGTGTGATAATTCCAGCGCACCCCAAGAATACACGTTCCCCGCTCGGCGTTTGCTGTGTAGCGGCCCTGTAAACTGGTCATGGGTTAGCACAGCCCTTTGCGCTGGATTGGGGATTTTGATGGCTTTTCCTTGCGCGAGGGGCGTTCTTGGGGTGTAACTGGCGCTGCGGGATGTTCTCTGCACCAGGGCTCTTTTTACCTTGGGAATTCCATGAATACGAAGTGCGCCAGAATGCTGTTTAGCGCACATGGCTGGCACACGCTGGTGCACGATCCGTCTCTGCGCTGCTTGTGTGCTCTGCCTCTGCGCTGAAATCTATGAATTCTCCAGTAGGTTTCTTATAGTTGAATGATGTGTTGATATCATTTTGATATGACGTGCATGGCTATTTGTATACTGGACGTTCTGGTTCAGTGGAATGGAGAGGTGATGCTGACTTTTCTGGGGACATTTTTGTAAGCAGCATTTCTTGTTGCATTATGGTATTATTACGTTTTTCATACCCTCGTCCACTGCTATGTGTGGCAATTGTGTTTGTTTGCTTTTGTTTGTATGCTTCTTCATTGAAATATGGTTCTGTGTTCATGGTGTGACTCCACTCACCTCCACAGATATTTAAGAAGTTATTTTTGTTGATATTACGTTTATTGAGAAGTCTTTTTTGTAATTTAGTAGTTAGTTTTGTTAGTGGTTTCATTCTGTTTAACACTAAAATAAATAACTTCCTTTTGAGAAGGATTGCACTGTCTATCAAAGCTTTTAAGATTAATTTTCTACGGTAGGTTTTAAGGGTTGTGCATGATTTGTCTCCTGTTTTTATAAGAGTCTGAAGCACTCTGTGGCGGAACATTTTTTCTAAAATACTTTTTTGGGTATGGTTACTTACCACTACATCAAGATTTATAGGAGCAGTGTTAGCAGTAGTGGGAGCTGAATTCTTGTTAATCACTTTCTGTTTTGTTTTACATTTTGGAAGAGGAGGGAAAGGTTTTGTATTGGAGGCTTGTTTTATTTCGCTTAATGACTCTATTAGATCTTTTGTTTGAACTTTTTGTACAAATTCTGGTAGAGATGGATGCTTATTTTGGACACTTTTATTTTCATTTGCTCTACTTCTGCGTTGCTTTCTATGGACAGGCATAGTGTCCTTAGGATACCTCCATTTGGGTTAATTGTAAACATTCCGGACACCGGGTGTGTTCTAAGGACACCTCCATTTTAATTACGGACAGTACGGACAGGTAAAGTGTCCCTAGGACACCTCTATTTTGGTTAATTACGGACATCCCGGACACTGCGCATGTTCTAAGAACAGTTCCATTTTGATTGCGGACAGTACAGACAGGTATAGTGTCCTTAGGACACCTCCATTTTGGTTAATTACAGACATCCCGGACACTGCGCGTGGTCTAAGAACAGTTCCATTTTGCTTGCGGACAATACCGACAGGTATAGTATCCTTAGGACACCTCCATTTTGGTTAATTACTGACATCCCGGACATCGCACGTGTTCTAAGAACAGTTCCATTTTGCTTGCAGACAGTACAGACAGGTATAGTGTCCTTAGGACACCTCAATTTTGGTTAATTATGGACATCCCGAACACCTGGTGTGTTCTAAGAACAGTTTCATCTTGCCTGCGGACAGTACGGACAGGTATAGTGTCCTTAGACCACCCCTAATTTGGTTAATTGCTGACATCCCGGACACCCACGCTGTCCGCGGATAACCCAACTGCCTTTTTAAAAGAAAATAAGACACAAAGGAATGAAGTAACAGCACATATAATATTTTATTATTACATACAAATATAACATTTATGAAAGAGAGGGGGAAGCAGAAACTGACATAAATACATAAATACAGGGGAATTAGGGGTTTGGAGAGGATCGATGTGAGGGGATGAAGGGATGGAACTCTCATCATAAAGTTTTTCTTGGTGGTGAGGGTTTGGGGATAGTTGACTGGGACATGGAGAGGGGGAACAGGAGCATGTAGGACAATGATATTTCATTTTTTCCTTTATGTAGTCCTCTACAAAATGTTTCAAAAGATTGAAATTTTCCATAAGCATTTTCATTTTTTGTTCCATGTGCTGTAGAGTATTTTCTAATGTCTCTTTTGCTGTATTATTTTCAATGTTTGTATGGTCTGTTAAAAATATATATATATGTTAAGTACACATAAGTTAATGATTATTAATGTTGTTATGTAGAGAAGTGTCTATCATTCGTATCACTGTCTTCAGACATTTCCTCATGTGGAAAATGTTCTTAAAGCCATTTCAAAGTACTGGACATTTCTGTGTAAAAAAAAGATATTACTTTTAGTGTACCAAATATAGAAAGTTCAGAAATATATAAGAAAAATGAAGTTTACTTACTAGTTTCTGGTAGTTGTGTTCTTACTGTTGTGTAGGTCTGCTGTTGCTCCTAGCTGTGCAGTTTCTGTGAGGTAATTATGCTGGAAGCATATCTTTTTTGTTTTGGTATAATTCATTTTAGTACACATGGTATTTAAATAGACGGTTGATATGTTACATATATAGGTTGCACTTCTTACTTATTGTTATATATAATGTGTTTATGTCCTGCTTTTTGAACTTGTTCAGTGTTCATATGGCAAGATAGAACAATTTAAGATTCCCCCTGAGTTTTTGGGTAGTGTTGATGTTGTCCGTGTCCGTCTGCGGACATGCGCATAGTCCGTGGACATCAAAATCACTAACAGGAGGTTCAGCATGTTATATGTATATAAAGTAAGGGAATCCTAGTAAACATCTATGAAGTTCATAGTAGGTATATGTATATTCAGTAAAAAAAAACTTTGATAAAGGGACGTTATAGTTTAGTTACATTACTAAAAACCTATGAAATTCAGTAAAAAAAACTTTGTTAAAGGGACGTTATGGTTAAGTTGCACTACTAAAAACCTATGAAATTCAGTAAAAAAAACTTTGTTAAAGGGACGTAAACCAAATAAAACCTGGAATTTACCAGCTATGGTAAGCTAAGCAACCATAACTCGCACCAACACCGTGCATTGCTAAGACTAACACCCAGGACATCAAAGATGACATCACAAATGTCATTGATTACATCACTGATGACATCACATGTGCATGTACTTTTCATGAAAAGTATGTACAAGGGATTCTTATTATAATGTTGACAAAAAAAGTGTCAAGGATCATTGGAATAGATGTCTTGAGCCATGTAGTGCTTTAGGCAATGCATTGATAAAAATAGCATTCTATTATGAAGTTCTTTACAGCATACTAAGCTACTCATGTATAAATATAAGCATTGTGTGCAGCAAACATGATGGAGGTGCAATATTCATAGTCTTCCCATGTTGAATAGTGAAATGATAAATACTTTCTTATTAGAGTTTTGTGTACTGTCCAACATGTAATAAGTAGCTAATGAAACACACTTTGTATATAATTTCATTATTACATACAAAACACAAAGACACAACAACACATACAAATATGAGTCTATACAGAGCAAGTGAAGTACACAAAAAAGCAGCAGTAGAACCAGAAATTGTTCATAACCTACCTAATTATCAATATGTACAGAAATGATTGTGCTGTTTCAATTCTACTACTTCCCTATGAATAACTATCACATGATATGACTGCACCCTAAAGAAAGTAATGTGAATACAAATATGAGCATATCCAAATAAAGTACAGTAATAAAAAAAATAGCAAAACAATAAGAACGTGTTGATAACTTTACGGATTGTCTTCATACACAGAAAGCATTGGTATTTTTCAAGTGTGTATTCTCCCTATGTATATGTTTTATATGCTATGAGTGAACCCCAAATGAATTACTGTAAGAACATATTTGAAGTATAGGTCTACAAATATAGTACTTTTTTATGTCTTTGTTCCTAAGTATTACTGGCTAAGATATATCACTAAAAGAAAAAAGAGGGAGCCAGGCATGTGATGTCATCCGTGATGTCATCAATGACATTTGTGATGTCATCTTTGATGTCTTTGGTGTTAGTCTTAGCAATGCACGGTGGTGGCGCGAGTTATGGTTGCTTAACTTACCATAACTGGTGAATTTCATGTTTTTTTTGGTTTTACTTGAAACCATAATGTCCCTTTAACAAAGTTTTTTTTTACTGAATTTTATAGGTTTTTAGTAGTGCAACTTAACCATAACGTCCCTTTAACAAAGTTTGTTTACTGGATATATACATATATATATGAAATAGGAGGGTGGCCAAGACACTGCCCTGTCTTACTCCTTTTGTCACATCATATTGTCAGATGACTTCCCCAAACAGCCCAAATTGGTCAAATGTCTTGTTCCTATACAGGGATTGAATGGTTGAGAATAAACGTTGAGGTATGTTTCTTTTGGATAACGCATTTTAGAGAAAATCACACGGAACACAGTCAAATGGACGGTGTACTTTTAATTAAGGAGGAGCAAACAAAAACGCTGTTCTTTTGCACGTTTACCACTCTAAAACCTGCCTGAAGTGTAATCATTATCTCATTTTGAGCGAACCACGTCTGAATGTGCTTTAGGACCACTTTAGCATAGACTTTGCCTGTGCCATTAACGTGAGCGACTCCCAAGACAAAAAATAAGTGTTCGTATAAGTATTTATTTTCATACAGTAAAAAGGCCCTCCTGAATGGCAGAAAGTTTACAGTCCATATATATACAGTATTGTGGAACACTGTGGAGGTGCCATGTCTCAGAGGAAACTTCACATCAAGTGTATTATGATTTGGTGGAAAGGATGGCAACCACAGCAAATGCACTTTCAAAACAGTACATGTTATCATAATATATTTTTATACACAGTTGCAACAGATTATATAACTTGTTTATTTATTACAGTTGTATCCATTGTTTACTTCCTTATATGATATTGATTGACCCATGTTTATTAATACAGTTATGGCAGAGATACAAGATTAATTGGATAATGTTGAACATAAAAGAAAGATAACCTTACGTGATGAATAAAGATACACAAATATAACATCTATCCAATAGAGAAATTGGATGATAGTTTGATGGTTTCCTCTTTTTTTGTAAACTATCACTATATTACGCCAAACTTCTGCTACAATGTTCAAATTAACATAGGCTTTAAAAAGCCTCCAGAGTACCAGAGCCTAGATAATTAGTTCACCCTTAAAGATGTCTATTGGCACCTTATCCGGCCTAGTGCCTTACCTGCATTTTGTAAATGAATGGCGGTGGCAACATCTTCAATACTAAACTGCAATACTTGACACAGTAGACCACCAGGTGATTACGGACACCTTACATTGGGGGATGGGGATCAGCAACCTTGTCCTATGCTGGTTCAAGTCCTACCTTGCCAACCGCAAGCAGTTTGGTCAGATGGACTCTTCTTGATCGCCCGTGCTACCCGTAACTTGTGGAGTCCTGCAGGGTTACATCCTCTGCCCAGTGATCTTCAATCCGTACATGGAGCCGCTGGAAGCTCTCCTAGCCACAAAGAACATCCACATCCACCAATAGGCAAACGATACACATCTATATCTCAAGACCGACTCCATCAAGGCCAGCCATAAACTCAAGACCTGCCTCTCACTGATCCAATCTTGGATGTGAAGTGCATACTTGAAGCTCAACCCCTCAAAGATCGAATTTCTAATCCACCAACAATACCAAACACCCAGACCCCCAGACATGGCTACAAACCATGAACTCTGAGGGCTTGACACCCGAGCACACCTCTGGCACCAATTCCATTGGGTTCCCCATTCACAAACACCTCTCCTTCAAGACACACATAGCTAGGAAAACTCAGACAGCTTGTTATCAGCTCTCCCTCCTGTGAAAAGTCAAGCCCTTCTTCTGTCTGAACAGCTTTATATCCACTGTTCAATCACTGGTACTATTCCATCTGGACGGGGCAAGGCACTACTCACAGTCCTCCCCTCATCCTCCCTTTTACCCCAGAGAAGTTTCCTTCATGCGGCTGAATGCCTCATCAATGGTCTACACAGATACAACCACAACACCCCAGCCATCATCAGCTTACACTGGCTCTTACTGCATGCACAAATCACCTTCAAGTCTTGCTGCATCATCTATAAGGCAGTTACCCTCAAGTCACCAAGCTGCCTCACAGAGAAACTCTGTATCTCTGGTGGACAGTGCACCACCAGAAGCCAGTACACGTGCAGACTGAAATTCCGCCACTGCAAAAAAGAAAGGACAAGAAAACAAGCCTTCTCTGCCTACTCCCCCCTAGGCGATGGCACCTCCTCCTCGTTGGTATCAAACCCACACCCACACTCCTACAATTCAGAAAATAACTCAAGACTCACCTTTTCAAGGAGTCTCTCCTCAACACCTAGGCCATCACGTCACATGACTCGCTAGACGCCACCAAACCCTCTCCTCCCCGCCACCCGGTACAGTTGTACTCCTCTTATGTACCCCTCTGTATCTTACCCAAGCTGTATATCTGTTCTCTTGTTACCACTAAAAAGTGCTCTGTTATGTATCTGTATTGGTGTACACCTCTGTAAAGCGCTCTGTTGCTTCTCAAAGCTAGGTCTGCGCTTGATAAATACAATAATAATAATAATAATTAAAATAATAAATAATAATAATAAATAATAACTGTAATCCTCTCTCATCTTCCGGGGACATTGTGTTTGCATCAATGAATGATTCAAACTCCCATCCTCCTCCGCATAATCCCGTAAAATGACTCTGCCAGGCCTCAGGGGTTATGCTGCACTGAATGACAACAACCCCTTTTACTTTGTGCCAGACACTAATTCCAGAAATTAGAACTATCCCCACTATTAAGTGCACATGCAAGCAAATCGCCTTTGTACCTTAAGTGGGTCTCTTTTTTTCCCTTAATAATCTCTTTTATACTGAGATCATTTTATGAGCAGAATATTTCTTTGTACAGAAGGTCCCAAATTCCTGGATAATCTCAGTATAATTGACTGAAATGGAACAGATTTTCTCAAAATGGGGTGTGACTACTTTGTGAGGGGCAGGTTTTGAGTCTCGGGAGGATAGCTCAGGGGCAACACACTTGCCTTGGAACCAAGTCTACTCGGAGCATCAAAGTTTCAAACCCTGGGCCCACGATTAGAAACCTCTGGGTATTAAGCGTGTTATAAATAACCAATCATAATCATTCTCTACTAGTTTTACCATTTAATGCCCTTACGGGTGTGACTAGCTACAGATAAGGATTTGTAGAGTGGCAGTCTTTGGTCAATGGGGCTATGGGTGACAGGTTAAAAACAGCTGTTAGAGGTCTATGATCAATGTCATGCTTATTTAAAATCTCAAATTTGCAATTTTTCCCCATTCCCTGGCAGGTACAAAATATAATAAATCAGAGTTGATCCCTTATATCCAATATAACTAGTGCCGGCAGATTGGTTGCGGATAGTGCACCTGTTGCAGGCTCTTAACTCCATATCATACAAGATTCAGGCAGTATTGATTGCTAGTTTCTGGGCTTTCTTTGGGTGGACAGCCATTAGAGAGGGAACATCCCATGCGTCAGCTTGGTCATCCCAAATCCCCTAGAGCTCTATCAAAGGTTCTAGCTGCATGTTACAGTGTTACAGTCCCCTGCAACAACTATACATTTACTGTGTAAATTTGGACCCTACCATGTTGAAACTAGTTGCTGAATCTTTGTAATAAGCAATGCAGAGTTTGGCTTGCTGTAAACATTGAATAATAAAATACTTCGACTGTCTTGAGTGTAAACTGAGAGATGTTTTAAGTCTGGATTGTTTGTCACACAGGGATCTACCCTCCAGTTCAGGGCTGGATTGATCCAATTAAGTAACCCACAACTTGGGTGGCCTCTAAGGCATTTTTGGGCTTGAATTTGAAAGGTCTGGTATCCCCGCAGTTCTGCTAAATCTGTTACTCAGGTTTCTTGTAACAATATAAGCTAGAAATACCCAATGAGCGTAAGCCAATTAGGTATACGTAGGTGTTTTGAGAGGCCCTTGATGTTCCAAGAAAGCATATTAAGAGGTGTGGTTAAATCCTCTGATGGGCTGCCCAACGGACGTCAATCAACTCCCTCTAGTCCTTCAGTTCCAGACGTAGGACTAGCATTACTTTGCTCAATAATTCCCCCAGAGGGCATGCAAAGTTTGGCAGGTGGCCCTTGATTAGTCCCATATCCACCCAAGTCACCGCCAATTTTGCGCTAATCACGCTCATGGACTGGTAGTTATACCATCAAGCGTATTGCTGTCCCCTTGGGTGTATATGCTATATAGTCAACAGACAGGAGGAACTCTACCAAATGATGATTAGCTAAAAATATCTGAAGGCTGTCACACAAATCATCAGGCTCCCTCCTTCGCACACATCTAACTATGTCTGCGCGTATTATGGAGGCACATCCTTTTACAATCCTAATCCAAAAAATGCATTTGTTTGTCAAGGATGCTTGACTTTCATCGAGTTTGGGGTCAGTCTAGGAATATTATGCATTACCACAACCGGGGGGTCCACCTCTGGATGCCTTAAGCCTATACAATCTTGTACCTTCATAACAGCATACCTAGTGATCTACTTGCTTCAGTATTCCTTGCTGCATCAGACTTGATAACTTCAATAATGGGCCTCAAACAGTCAGTGGATGGCGAATCTCTGGTTTGACCAATGGGCCAGAAGGATCCTGCTTAGTTGACCTGGCCTGGAGTTATTACGTTAAGCAGGTCTTTGGGCCCTGGGTTTGAGGCCGGGCTGAGCTTTGGCCCGCTATGGTCCTCAAATCTCCTTCACTACCCATTATAAGCCTGGGAGCCCTTTAGCCAGACTCAGCCTGGTGATCAATTTACGGATCCAGGTCTGTGATGCTACTGTCCAAAAGTCTGATTTACAGCACCAACTCTTGGAGTACGTCCACCATCTGTCCAAGGCTAAGCCTGATAATATGCTTCTTTATTTTCCTTAAATCACCAAGGGCCTCATTAAATTGTGAAATATTTTCAGGGATGGGGCCTAAATGGATCGCATCCTAAAAATCTGCATCTGGGTAATCCAACTTGCCCTCTACAATAAATCTGGATTTCCTATCTTTTGGTAACTTGCTTTTCTTAGTGGCAGAACTGATGGCACCTTCCCAGCCTTTCTTCTGTTTGTCCTGTTTGCCCTGATGCCCTGGACTTTGGTCAGGGAGCACAACCTGCAAGCCCTGGGAGCACAATAGAGAAAACCTGTTGGAAAGAGAAACACTAGGGCCAATCACAATCGTCTCCACTATTGGCAAATCCCTCGGCTCCTTGATAGAAACGGGGCTGGCTCTCGTAGAGACAGGCTCAACAGTGGTATTAGTGTTGGTAATGATCGCGGGTTCCAACTCTTCTCGCTGAGGGTGTACAACAATGATATCACAGATGGTCATGCCCACAGGTCCTGCCACATTGACTGGTAAGAAAACATTCCTACCACCCTGCTGACCTATTTTATTTCCAACTCTAAAGCCCTAAAATAGTTCTCGATCTTTTTTTAAACTTTTTCTGTTAGTTGACACATTCGTTGTAAGCCCCTCATAGGGGCATCTGATGGACACACAATAATATCACTATCAGCGCCTGCTGCTACACAATTGGAAAGACAATTCATTGTATCAGTCTTTTCTGCAGCCTTCACCCCCCCCCCGCTCCCATTGGTGTCTAAGCAGCCAATGTCCTGGATCAAATCTTTAATTTCAGTTATCAAGACGTTCACATCTTTTATAGGACTATAGGCGAGACTGGAGACATTGCTTTGCTCTTGGCCATGATGCTAAATAAAAATGCAGATGATAAAAAGATAGATGCAAAATAAAAAGTCAAATAATTCATAATTATTAACGAAATGAAGCAAATAAAACAGAAACCAAATAGCCACCAAGCAGCGGGTTTTCCATTTTCTGTTTACTCAACCAAGGACTGAAGAATGGAGAGGGCACGCCCGAGAGGCTCGAGAGGCAACCAGAGTCCATCTCTTCTTCCTTAACGCCTCTTCTGCTTACAAAGCGTGTAATACTTGTGATGCTAGGATAGCAGATGTAACAATGGCAAATCTTAGCAGCAAACGCCAACAGTCACTCAAAAGAAGAGAGGAGTGGGAGTAGAAGCAATGGATCCTTCCAGCGCTCACCTGAATCCTTGTGTAACCCGCAGAGCCAGGACATCTGCAGGTAACAAACCTTCCCCCGGGGACACCTGCAGCACCTAACACCTACAGCACACAACAGCGGAAGCAGCCCACACCTTTGCAGCCCGGGCTTCGCCGCTCTGGGCTTCCTGGTGGAATACGTAGGAGGCAGCAGCCGAGAACTAAGAAACAAGCCACACCTGCGAGCGCAAAACCAGAGACAGTCCGCCCTTTGCCAAACAATTAGGTGATCTTTTTATCCTGACTATAAACAAGCCTTGAAATTACGTTTACAAAATCCACAGGCAATATGATAGCCTTCTGCTTAATTCCATTCTAGTGTTAGTAGTCATGCATTTAAGATCGGGGAGACTTACCCCATAATCATACTCTTTTTGGTTAGCATATTTCTTTAAATATGTATAATTTATCACAGTACCTTTATTATAATCTGTGTACTCTACCGTCTTCATCGATCTAGTGTATCTTGGTGTTGTTTTGAAGCATCAGAGGTTCCTATGAAGTTCAGGACACACAAGCTATGCACACACAATCACTTCATAGGTAGAAAATAAGGAATACATAGTTTTACAGTAATATGATGGGGCAAATAAGTCCCCTATACAAAGAAACGAGTGTAAGCTGTTACATGAAACACAGGTGTATTATTCAACAAAGTATTCACAAGACGGAGAATCAACCTATAAGTGTAAAAAGCCAACACATTACATAACAAAATACAGCAAGAAAATATATATTTGATGAAAAATGTGTGTCGAAAATAAAAATATCATATGATGTTGTGTGTGTATTGGTTGTTTTGAAGCACATCTGGCTGGCTCGAGCTGTTGTTAGGGTTGCCTTCGTTGTGGGGTCTTTGTCTGTATGTGTGGTCTCTGTCCGGCTGCATCAGCTCACTGCCAGGCTTGTCTATGGCTTGTCTATGTACTGGTAACCTCAAAAGTAGATTGATCTTTCAGTGGAATGGTGATTGAATTACAGATTTCTTGTCAATGTTGATGTGTACTTCTTGTGTGCCATTAAGACTACTAACCCGGATTCTCATGTTTTAATGTACCTACATTTCGTATACTAATCTTTGGATCCTTTTCAGCTTTTATTATGGTTGTGTATCCAGGAATTTGGCAGCTTTTGTTATGGTTAGCAAAATAAGCATTAATTCTAAGTTCTTTCACCAGGGGTGCCACTTATGCAACTTTAAATTAAGTAAAATGACCATAAATTGTAATTTGGTGTAACAGGGGTGCCCCATTAGGAACGTCCAACCACACCATTAGATTAATCATAAAAGGTTACCCCCATTAGACCTCTTTGGAACCCTATTAATTATTCCCATGAATGTCTATAGTGGACATAGACAGACACAGTTTCAAAAATATACATTTCATTTTGCTCTGCATGGAATCTTTCAATATAGATTATTGGGTGTAAAATGTGTGCACCTTTTATACTTTGCTGGCAACGTTATAGGAACATCTTAGATCTTGTGTTATTTTTCTGGCCAGTGATCATTTTGTTGAAAAGCCAATGCTCATTAACGATCATTTGTCCTGTGGACTTTCTTCCAATAAGGAGTGCCAACTAAATGAAATTTGCATATTTCACCTTAGGATGTGTTCACTTCCTGTGTGTACATCACTGACCCCCCGCCCACGTTTTTTTAGACCTTGAGCCCTGCTGATTCTGTAAACACAGAAAGACCTTGGAAACTGCTTACACTAACTGCATCACAGCTGTTCAAGTAAACAGTCTGCTTGAATCTCACTATACGTTGCCCTGTCCGCTACTTGCCCAATCCCCCCTGCACTGGCATCCTCTAAACCTGTGGTCACACTAGGTGTAGGCATGTAGCTTAAGATCATAAACGTATTGCTTGGAGATTCATTCGAATTAATGCTGATCTGTAGTTCTGTGTACAGCAGCAACACTATAAACAGAAGAATCTACTTTGGTTAGCAGAACACAATCACAATTGTTTGCGTTGCGTTCCAAAGTCAGACCAAGCTTTCAAACCAAAGTTTCAAAAGGTCCTGTGGCAAACACTATTTCTACCAACTTGGTAGCTGTGAATGCAGGTGCCTGAATCCTCAAATGTGGCTTTTCCATTTAACCAAAGTGTGTGCTCCTGGGCAACTCATTTTTTCACCTTTCCTTCTCTGCCAAAATTAGAAGTTTCTAGAAGTGATTTAACTCACCCTGACTGCTGCTCCAAAAAAAGCCTTACTCCAGATATTGCCAGATACGTAACAGCTAACAAGGGGAGTTGCTAGGTCTGGAAAAGACCCGGGGCTAAGCTGATGTCGGACCTGTTGGGACTGGAGGCTAGCTAGTCTTTTGGCTGTAGCTCCTGAGATTCTATCCAGGGCTACAACCAAAAGATCAAGGGCTATAGCCCCCCAACCCCCTAGCAACGCCCCTGCAGCTAACCATTGCAATTGATAAACTGGACAGTTTACTCCTGGTAGCTTCTTTTTTGAAACGTTACATGACGACATCGAGTATTAGAGACTCATTCTGTGATGTAATTGAATGTGCTAATAACCCCCACACTCCCCAGGCCCCTCTGCACACACCTTTTACCGCCCCGAGCCCCTGGCTGCAATTTCTAACGTTATAAACATCATGGGCTTTTGCCTCGCGTCAGTACAATTGCCCCCGTGATTTTCGAAGTACTTCCTCCGAAATAACTTGTACAATTAAAGCTGCTGATAGGAGGGCACGCAGTTATAAATTAGAGGCAGTGCAGGGTGGGTCAATAGAGGAACAGCCAGTTTCATCGGCGCGAGCCTCGGATGTGCCCTGAAGCCAAAAAGAATCGTTATTTCGCTGGGAGACACTGCAGATGTGTGACTTGCTGCATTAACATTTCACTCCTGGAAACCTTGTTTGAAATGTGACTGGTCATGTGTGAACTGAGATTAATGTACGCAATTTAGCCTCTAGTAGATGTTTGCGCCGATTACAGAATCGCAGCACAGCGTGACACTGGGCACAGATATGATGAACAGCCTCCGCTCAGCGCAGGCCCGCATCTGGGAAAGGAAGGATATTGCAGATTAGTGCCGCATCTATTGTCAAAGATTCGGGCTTTGCAGATGGATGCAAAGCCCCTGCCCGTGGCGTCTGTTGCTTTGGGACACAATAAGAAATCAACCTCCCTGCCTTTCATATAAAAAAACAGGGGTAGTAAAAATGAAGTTCCATCCACTGCTTCTCCATTGAGCACTGGATTCAAGGCCTTCAGATGCCAAACACATTAGTTTCCAGCACAGTCTTCTGTTTATTTCTATTAAAAAATGCATGAGAAGCAGAGTGCATGTTAATTGGTTCTGTAAATTTAAACAGAGACCCACACTTTCAGTGAATGTCGAAAGTGTCACGTGTCCTGCTGGTTTGCTTGTTTCTTTTATTTCAGCATTTTTGAGTTTACAAATGTTCTTTGAAAATACTCCATTGCAGGGTCTCAGTACATGCATGATATGTTGTGTTATAGGTTTCTTATACCGCACACTATCACTACCTGTGTGGTCCTCTGGTGCTCTGGTGGATCTGTAAGGCAAGATGGTGAGTGGGGTGGACGTTAGTGGGACAGAGCGGGAGAAAAGAGCAAGGGAGCTATGATGCGCTGTTGGCAGCTTCAGTTGCGTTTACACCGTCCCCTGAGCTTAGGTATGATTTTTGGTTGGTGACCATCATATACTGCTGTGTGAGGCTATGTGTGGTTTGTTTTGTTGTTGTGTAGTGAAGTGCTTGTGGTTTGTTGTGCTGTGGGGATATGGTTGTGTTTGGTTCAGAGTTTGAGAGGTGTATGCAGAGGGTTGAATGTTTTAGTACGGCTGGCAAGTGGCATTAGTATCTAGATGTGATGCTTGCTAATCTCTTACCGTTCTATCATGATTTGACACATGCTAACCTCAACAATTCTTTCTAGATGAGACTCATGTTAATCTCCACAACTATGTCTAGAAGTGTCGCATGCTTATCTCCACAATTCTATGTAAAAGTGACAGCATGCTAATCTCCACAATTCTGTTAGTGTGACACATGCAAGTCTCCACAATTCTAAATGGATGTGACACAAGTTGATCTCCACAATTCTTTGTAGATGTGACACATTCTAATCTCAACCATTCTATCTAGATGTGACACATGAAAATCTCCACAATTATATCTGGTGGGATGTATGCTAGTCTCTACAATTCTAACTGGATGTGACACATGATCTCCACAACTCTATCTAGATGTAACTCCTACTAATCTCCCCAATTCTATATAGATGTGGCGCATGCTAATCTTCACAATTCTACCTAAATGTGACACATGCTAATCTCCACAAATCTACCTAGATGTGATGCATGTTAATCTCTACAATTCTGAATAGATGTGACCCATGCTAATCTCCGCAATTCTATCTAGATGTGACTCCTGCTAATCTCCACAATTCTATCTAGATGTGACACATGTTAATCTCCACAATTCTATCTAGATATGACTCCCGCTAATCTCCACAATTCTATCTAGATGTGATGCATGTTAATCTCCACAATTCCCTCTAGATATGACTCCTGATAATCTCCACAATTCTACCTAGATGTGATGCATGCTAATCTCCACAATTCTAAATAGAAGTGACCCCCAGCTAATCTCCACAATTCTATCTAGATGTGACTTCTGCTAATCTCCACAATTCTATCTAGATATGACGCATGTTAATCACCACAATTCTATCTATATATGACTCCTGCTAATCTCCACAATTTTATCTAGATGTGATGCATGTTTATCTCCACAATTCTATCTGGGTATGATGCAATGTAACCTCCACAATTCTTTCTAAATGTGATGCATGCTAATCTCCACAATTCTATCTGGGTGTGACGTCTGTTAATCTACACAATTCTGTCTGGGTGTGATGCATGATCATTTCCACAACTCTATTCCCTTTAAAGTGCCCAAAATGCAAACTGTGGACAACTAACACAATTGGCTTAGTGCCAAGTATGCCCTCCCTGCAGATTGAGGCAAAACATGACACCACAGCTGCTGATAAAACGGACTCATAATGTTTAGTTAAAAAAATAACGAATTTCTGGCCTGAACACCACCTTCTTTGCTGGCCTGTCGCCATGTAGCCCTCCGCCCAGAAAATCTATCATCACACAGGATATCTATCTATCTTCTGTGCAAATATCACCTGGCAAGTTGTGTGGATCTGTCCCTGTCCATCATGGCATCTATCATAAGCACCAGAGGATATTTTTAAGTGGCAGCTTCACTGACTGACGAGACGCCCTGCTGTCTGATTTGATGCCATATGCATCTAAACACAGAGCAGGTTCTTACCCCAAAAATCAGCTATCGAGAATGCATGTAACAGCTCAAAAATATGAAAAGAGCAAGGAGACGCGTGCATCTTGTCTGAGAGCTGCTGGATACATAAAACAGGCATTGGGCATGATTTGCAGGGTTTCATACTAGCTCCAACATGCCAAGTACCTGGTGCTTCCAGGAATTAGTGGCGAGCCGAGGCCTTGTAAAATGGAACCCACCGTCAGGAGAAGCAGAGGTGGAGCAGAGCCTAATACGACCTCTGCAGAACAGAGGGACCAAAAGCCGTCACCAGGGTCAAAGTGATTCATCAGCACAAAGGTACCACTGAATCCCCAAGCTGATTAGCGATCTGTTCGGGGATCATGACTTCACCAGAACACCTGGGTGTAATGGGTGTGAGTTTCCACGACTTGGTGGTATGGTGATCTGACAGCAGGAAAGGTTCCACAAACCTTCTCCCAGTAAGTAGCCTTTCAGAGGAAGACGTGAGGGGTGAGTAGTGGCATTTTATGCTGATTTGAGGACTCTTAATAACCAATCAATCCATTTATTCAGAAACAGATTTTCCATAAACAACAAATACAAGATAAAATACAATAGTACAAAAATCCATAGCACAAAAATAAAAAGACATTGCATACGATAAGGAGGTTAAAAAGGTTAAAAAGTGCCTGTGTATGTACCAATTAATATCCACCGAAAAGGGGACCAGAATAATCATTGGATTGTCATTGTTCAGTCAGATTTTGAGAAATAATTTTAGTTTTCCGGTGCCAGGCTTTTCTCATATAGTCCACCGAGCCCCAGGCCACAGGAAGTGTGGCAGCTGAAAGTAAATAGCAAAGGGAAGGCCTGGCTTGAGACATTCCTGCGGACCTCAGTAAAGGCAAAAGTGATTTCCTCCTTAGGTCCATATATGTGGGACAAAAGAGCACAAACTGCAAAAGGTCCTCCACAGGGCACTGACAACAGGGACAAGCCAAAGATTGTACATTGTGTGACCAGTTTTTGTTCGGGCCCCAAGCCATAAACAGTAAAATCGGGCTTGTGTGAGGGCCCAACGATCATAAGGTTTATCACTATGTAACAAATACGACTGAATAGTGTCTACAATAGTTAGAACAATATGCCTTCTGTTTGCAGGAGTGCATAAGGCAGAAGACTCTCTGTTTGACTCAAGGATTGATTTGAACACTTGCTTATGGGCCCTTAGAGCACAGGGGGTCAAAAGAGTTGAAGGCCAAATAAGACTAACACAGTTCAACTGACTAATACATTTCTGAATGTATATAAGCCGGACTTCTCACCAATGCTGTTATGATTTTGTGTGAGAGAATGGGTTTTTGGTTTGACCATAAGGCCAACTAGTGCGCAACAGAGGTCAATAACAACACGTCATCAATGTGGGGGCACCCAAGTTCCAAGTGGATGGCATAATTTGGTGCAGACTGTGGTAGCCCAAGTAGTTTTTTAAGAAAAGTATTCTCCACATTTTCAATTCTTGGAATCTTTTCCATGCCCCACAGTGTGGCCCCGTAGTTAGTGGCAGTTTTAGTTTGCACTCTGTAAACCTCAAGGATTAATTTGAGTGGATGCCCTAGACAATCATTTTGAAAACGTGACAGACCCCCCAATGCCTGTATCATCCTCATGTATTGTTTATCCACATGGTCAAACCCTTGCCAGTTCTCAGTGAAACAAATTCCCAAATATACAAAGCTAGTGACCCTTGGAATGGGTTCTCCACCGCTCAGGATCCTTCACATCATGAGATGTTTGACTCCCGGGCTCCTGCAAGCCATAACAGCTGATTTTTTAGAATCCACTGACAGCTTATGAGTAGCCATGATTTGAGTATAAACATCCACCAGACATTGTAGGGCTGTGGGTGTACGAGCTACGATGACCATATTGTCAGCATAACCTAGGACAGGAAGGGGGACAACTCCTTTCCTAATAAAATCAGCATTCAAATTTGCAAGTGCCTGATAGACGCCATTTATGTACAAAGCAAAAAGTACAGGTGCCACAACACAACCCTGGCGAACACCCAAAAAGGTCTCCAAAAAACAGTACACTGTCCCTGGTCGCCAAATCTCACGCAGACTTGTTACGCTCACCTGGTATCCACAGGGGCACCACACGATACTGTATAGAGATCTAAGCGCTATCGCGGACCCCTCTCTGCTTGGTTATGTGCCAGACGTTGGGTAGCGCCTTGGGTTTTTGTGTGTTGAACTCTCCATCCTGTGTCTCTGTGCAGGGGCGCGTGTTTGGTGCGGGTGTTCCGTGGACCTAGTTGCTTCACTGGTCCGTGTGCCCTTATGTCGTGTGCAGACCGGCTGTGTGTCCGACCCTGCTTGCTGTCTTCCAGGTGAGTTATAATGTCTTTTCCGTCTTTATTCTGTCTCTTTCTTTCCCTCCGTTTTCTCTGTCTTCTCGGCATCTTGCTCCACTACGCTGTTCCCTAACAATGTCTCTTTTGCCTCTGCCTCTTCTGTCCATTGGAACAGTTTGTTGTTTTTTTCGTAATAAAGAAGTGATCGGGTGCACAATCTGGGAGAAACCCAAGATGAATCGGCGATAAAAGTTTGCAAAGCCGAGCATACTTTGGACACCTTTGACTGAAGACAGTGATGGCCAGCTAAGGATGACGTCTATTTTGTGCATATCTATCCGGGTGCCTCTGGGAGTGAGGACAAAACCTAGGAACTCGACTTTGGTGACATGGAAGGAGCATTTTTCAAGTTTGGCGTATAGCTGGTGCTGTTGGAGTTTTGCAAGGACGGAGCGAACATGCCTGACATGGTCCTATTTAGAAGAGGAGTACACCAAGCTGTCGTTGATGTAAACTAGGGCACATATGTTGATCAATTCCCATAGTACATCGTTCCTGAAGTACTGGAATGCTACGGGAGTGTTGCAAAGCCCAAAGGGCATCACCTGATATTCGTACAGCCCATACTTAGTACGAAAGGCAGTCTTCCATTTGTCTCCTTTCTTTACACGCACAAGATGGTATGCCCCCCTGAGGTACAATTTGGTGTAAATTTGGGCATCCTTGACTTGGTCCAGCAGTTCTGGGATAAGGGGTAGGGGATAACTGTTTTTAACTGTTGCCTGGTTTAGTGTGCGGTAGTCGATGCACGTTCTCAAGTCCCCCTCCTTCCTGGGTACGAAGAATAGGGGCGAGGCTGCCGGGGATTTGGACGGGTAGATAAAACTGTTTGCCAGGTATTGGTCCAGATATGATTTCAAGTGGAGATTTTCAGGTTTGGTGAGTGCATAAATTCGACTACACAGGATTTGTGCACCAGGTTTGATGTTGAGCTGACAGTCATATGGCCTGTGAGGGGGTAAGGTATTAGCCTGTTCTTTTTGGAAAACGTCTTGGAAATCGTGGTATTCCCTTGGTAGTGTTCTTGTTACACCTAGTACCAACGCCTCTTTATCTTGGACAGGTGTCTCTATGTCAGACAATGGCATTTCCACTTGGTAGCAAGCATTGGGCACATTCATTGGAGCTGGCTAATTTCTTGGCTCGCCAGTCGATGTTAGGATTGTGAGCCACCAACCACGGCATCCCTAGAATCACCCGGAACTGAGGGGCCTTGATAAGGTCGAAGGCAATGGCTTCCTGATGTCCGTCTTGGCACAGAAAAGTCAATTCTGCTGTGCGTTGAGTTACAGGACCAGAAGCTATCTCTGTGCCGTCGACAGTGGTGACCTTCTCAGTTGTCGTTTTCTGACAGAGGGGAAGCCCCATCCTTGTTGCCAGGCCTTGGTCTATGTAGTTACCAACGGCTCCGCTGTGTATGTATGCCTCCACAGCATGCATCCGAGACGGTTGTTGGTGACTGATCAAAATCACAGGCAGGTCAAGGTGTGAGGTCTGTGGCTCTTTTCCTTCACTCGACAAACGGACCTCTACGCTTACCGGGCCTGGAAGTTTTCCGACTCTTGTTCTCCTCCTTCTTTCTCTGTAGCTCCAACTGTTCTCCTAGGGGGTTTTACGGGACATTCTCTGAGGAAGTGACCTGATTTCCCACAGTACAGGCATAATTGTTGTTGTCTCCTTTTGTCTCTTTCGGCCTTGGTTAATGGGCTCTGTACCCCCCCAATTTGCATGGGTTCTGAAGTGTTTTCTGATGAACGCAAACTGTTCTCCTTTGAGCATACATACACAGTCTGATTCTCCGTTCTGGCTTGATCTGTTCTTTGATCTTGCAGCCTGTGGTCTAGCTGCACCACTAGGTTGATGAACTCTGCACAGTCTTTTAGCGGGTTTACCACCTGAGCTAGGACGTCTTTCAATCTCCCCCATAATCCTCAATGGAATAACTTTGTTTGTTTCTCCTCATGCTACCCAGTTTCAACGACAAGTCTGTTAAAAGTGGCGATATATGTTAACAAATCTTGGCTGCCTTGGCAGAGGGACAGAAGTTCGTTATCCAGAGCTTGGCCTTTTTATGTCGGGCAAACAGCTTCTTCATCTCCTGTTGAAACCCCCTGAAATCCCGCAGGAGTGGATAATCCTGGCTTACCAAGGTATGGACCAATCCGCGGAACTGTCACTCAGATATGACAGAATGAAGGCAACCCGCGACTGATCGTTAGGAAAGGCTCTGGGTCTACAAAGAAAATTGAGGCGGCACTGGTTCATGAATACTGCATATTTTCTTGGGTCCCCCATAAAAAAATTCAGGTGGGGCCAAAGGAACTACCCCAGGGAGAACCACCTGCACTGGATTGACGGATGTAGCTGGAACCGAGGGAATACTTCCTGGCAACGGAGCCTGCCCAGCTTGTGTTTGGAGCAATTGTCTGGCTAATTCATCGGTGAGGTCCTGGGTGACAATCAACTCCCTCCTAAGGGCGTTGGTTTCTTGCCGAGCGGAGTGCACCTCGGCCCGTAATTCTCCCAGTAACTGGGCTAGTTGGTCAGTTTCTGATGTTTCCATGACGCCCAGGTGGATGTTTTAATTGAGGCTTCAAGTTCTGTTAAGCTCACCTGGTATCCACGGGGGTGCCACACGATACTGGATGGAGGTCTAAGCGATATCCCGGACCCCTCTCTGCTTGGTTATGTGCCAGACATTGGATAGCACCTTAGGTTTTTGTGCGTTGAACTCTCCGTCCTGCGTCTCTGTGCAGGGGCGCGTTTGTTTGTTTATTTTATTTAGTATAGCACTCCAGACCCAGGGGTAAATGGGCACTTAAGGACAGGTTACATAGTTACAGTATAAAAGCAGTTATACAATTGTGGCGGAAAAATGCCATATATGGTATGTACAGGCAGGTAGTGGGAAACAATTCAGAGTATGTACAATATATACAGTTAGTACTGAGCTTAGTCTGTCTGAGGATTGCCTTCTCCAGAAGCCAGCTAATGACTAGTTTTCTGAACAATTGGAAGGATTTGGTCAGTTTAATATTCAGTGGCAGGGTGTTCCAGAGTTGAGGGGCGAGGACATTGAAGCTGGAGCCCCCCACTCTTTTGGCGGTGAATCTGGGCACGATGAGGCTGAGAGTATTGGATGATCTGGTGATTCTTGTGTTTGCGCGTGGTTGGTGCGGGCGTTCCATGGACCTAGTTGCTTCACTGGTCGTGTGCCATTATGTCTGGTCCAGAACGGCTGTGACTCTGACTCTGCTTGCTGTCTTCCAGGTGAGTTAAAATGTCTCTTCTGTCTTTATTCCGTCTCTTTCTTTCCCTCCGTTTTCTCTGTCTTCTCGGCGTCTTGCTCCACTACGCTGTTCCCTCACAATGTCTCTTTTTGTTTTCACAGGGATGGTTGTGATATCGGAGTTGCTGCACCTATGGCGAAGACCACGGTGAGTTATTGGTGCGCGGAGCGCTGCGCTGTTTATTGGTGTTAATTGCTAACCTGTGTTCTCTTCTCTTCTTTGTACAGGTTGTGGTGATGTTCCGGAGTGATGAGCGATCGAAGTGCTGCTTACCCAGGTAAGTGCTTTGTTAATGCTGACCTTGTTCCTTCTCCCTTGCAGGTTGCGGTGAAACCCGGAGATGGGTGAGGTAAGAGAAGCGCAGGGTGCTGCCAGGACTCGCTGCTTGCCCAGGTAAGAGTTGTTATTAATGCTGTCCTTGTTTCTTTACCTTTGCAAGTTGCGGCAAACTCCGGAGATGGGCGAAGTAAGCAAAGTGCAGGATGGATTCAAGGCTGGTTACTTCACAGGTAAGTGTTCTTGCTTGTTAATGCTGTTCTTGTTCTTCCAGGTTATTAATGGAATCCGGATCTAGGGCTTCAGGATCAGGCTGCCGGAGAGGCAGATGAGCAGGAGCTGGACACGGTGAGCGTTACGCTGCAGGAGTGTAGAATAACTCGAAGCATGTTCTGCTGTTTGGGTGTGGTTTAAATAGCCCAGGTAAAGTAGTTCCAGGCCAAGCAGTTCCAGGTCCAGCCACACACAAAACACTAGACCGCATGGCTTGGTTCTAAAGAACTGAGCTTTGTAATAGGCCTCCATGTTGGATTAAGGTCCAAAACTGGTATTGCTTTATTCCTGATAATGAGCCTGGCGCCAAAGGCACCAGGACCGACTCCATGTATGTTTCTGATGGAGTTTTAAGGCCCTGAGGGCCAGTGTGAAGGGCTTTAACCCCACTGCTGCCAGGGGGCTTTCAGGGGCATGGATCGTGACAGGCTGATTTGATTATTTGAAGCACCTTAGCCAGGTCCTCCGGACAGCCCATGGACTTGAGCACAGCACAGAGCATCGCCCTGTCCACTTTATCAAATGCAGTGCTCAGGTCCATGAAAGCCAAATATCCTATCACACTCTGACTCACCGCCATGTGCAGAGGTGGATCAGAATAGAGGGAAGAGCCAGATTGTCTTGGAAAGCTTTTCTTACGGTTTTCCTATGATATATCTGCTGCAAGTGAAAGGAAGCCATTGGAAGAAAGCACATGCACACATTTGAAATTGAGTAATAGTGGAATGTGAATGGTGCCCACAAAAACGTCATGTTTTACATGTTTAAGTTAAAAATGGGACTATTCCATTTGAAATTGAGTAACAGTGGAATGTGAATGGTGCCCACAAAAACGTCATGTTTTACATGTTTAAGTTAAAAATGGGACTATTCGTTTGAATAATATTCAGAACCATATATGGTGAAAGTTAATAACTCTTCTGTGCAGAACACATCAAAATAAGGACACCAGAATCAGTGCATTCCCTGACTTCTAGCATAGCATGGGAAGAGGTGTGACGAACACAGTCACTGTATCCAGTGAACATCTTGACAAGCAAATTGTTGCCAGCAGGTGAGATTTCCCCAAATTTGCACCGTCACTAAAATCAAACACTTTACCTAAGTATTCTAGGATTGTAGTTTAGAATACTAAATGAAGCCCATCCTAGAATATTTGTGGAAAGAATTTTAAGAATTAGGAAAAACACATCACCTCTATGGTGACATTTTGCAGGCAAGATATTCACATGGAACCCGCAGTCACCTCCAAAGAGTACTGCTCACTGGATAGTAGGTAACACAAGAGCAGTACTTATATTAATGGATGTTTTATACAATGGGTCAGAGTTGTTCAGAATCTGGAAGGTGATAAGGGCACCTACTAAAAATGATCATACTTAATGCCTAATCTCAACAAGGGATGGAAGTTAGTACATTTATGCCCGAATATCATAAAACAATATATTTGACAATCCACCTATGTTTTCAAATGGAACGGCATCAATAAACTATCATCAGGAAGAGAAAGACCTTCCTCCGGAATTGCTCAACACATGCCACAAAGAAATATTTACAGATCTTCAAGATTACGCAAAGCTACAAACAACTCGTGCATGCTGCATGGCAACTTCAACCTTCTAACCATTCACTGATGAACTGGTAACCGTATTTATAGACAAAGTCATGAACATTGATAACCATGTTGTGACACAACCCTGATCCATCCAACGGATGTGCGCATTGGACTCTGTAACAACACTGTTCACTCTTTTACACCTATATCTCCCAAAGACTTCATTAGAAACGTGGTGGCAAGAAGGAATGTGTCATCAAAACAGACCAAGCACTCTCCTGCTATCACACTATAGGAAAACATGACCAGTCTTGCTCTGACACTCACTGAGCAAGTCTGCAGCTCCCTTTCGACAAGGGATCTCTTGACTGACCCACCTCACCCCTGCTGCTAACAAGACCATCTGCAGGACCAGACTAACTCACGCCCCATAATAAACAGCCATTTCACTAGCCCTTAGAGAACGTAGCAGCACAATAGCACCTGCATTACCCAGGAACCAGTCCTCTTCTACATTGCATCCAGTCTGCGTTCTGGACCTGCCCCCGCACTAAGACTGCTTTACTACACATGAAGCAAGTGTTCCTGTCAAATCTGAACAAAAATCTCCCCTGCTTTCTTTTTTCTGTTTGATCTCTCTGCAGTCTTGGTTCAACCACCAAACCCTGCTGCATCGACTTCAGCATGTGTCGGACATGTAAAGCACGACCCCAAAAGGGATCACCTCCTTCCTGCAAGACTTAATTGTCATTGTTAGAGCTGGTATTTTCTGTTCAAAACCTTTTCAATTTGAAATGTAGAGTCCTTTCAGCCCCCCATGGCTGTTTAACTGTTTTGTGACACCAATGAAAAATGTACTTTCAAAATATCAAATCAAGTGGAAATATATTTGTCTCCAGAAATGCCTATCCTGAAATGCTTGAACTTTACATACTCTCTAACCACAATATTATAGGAAAACTATTTTGACAGGAGTAAAAGTTCCTATGAGTTTTTCAAAATACAAGAGAGTGGGCCTCATTACGACCCAGGCGGTAAGTTACCGCCTGGGCCGTGACTTTACCACCATGGCGTAAACAACGTTTACGCCATGGTGGTTGGCGGACTTACCGCCCCATTCCGAGGTTGGCGGGGGCGGTAAGTCCCCAATCCCCATTTACCCTTCTCCATTCCCATTTTTGCCCCATAGGGCATAATGGGAGTGGGGAAGGCGTTAATTACGCCACCGTAAATTACGGTGGCGTAATTAACTCCATGGTCCCTTAGCGCCATGGATTTTAACACCTGCTAAAAGCAGGTGTTAAATCCGCCAAGGCGCTAAGGGACCTCGTACTCAGGCGGTAAGGGTCGGCGCTGTTTACGCCGCCGTAAAACCCTTACCGCCTGAGTCGTAATGAGGCCCAGTAACTCATACTTTGGTTGATGGGACTAGAAGGAGTGTACTTTACAAGGTCCATTGAATAAGTGGACACTTCCACAGCATGTGGCAGGAGAATTTACTGCCTCTCCAGGGTTAGGAGTGTGGGATCCCCCAGCCTTAGATCTGCTCCTGATAATTTAACTAAGTTAGATACATTTTTTAACCAGGATTTGGGTAGAGGGTGTCCCACACCGGGGAGTACTACAAAAATAAGACTCACTTCCTGGGTCAAGTTTGTGCAAGGGCTACCTGATGAGGATGATATCCTCTTTCCTCCAAAGGTAAACAAGGTGGTGTAACCTTGTACTAACTTAAAGGTAAAAGGTTCGGATAAGACTGTGAAATTGATCAGACAAGGGTGCATATTTTAGTGGAAAAGAACACCACGGCAGCCAGTCCCTTTTTGAACACGACTAATGTACTGCATTTGTTGCCCACGGTTCCCTGGTTGTGCACTATTAGATCTGCAGATATTCTTGAATTGGCATTACCTTAATGGAATAGCCCCACTAATTGTGTGCTGCGGCGGGTGGGAGCCCTGCAGTGGCTGCCCGATTTTGTGCCAATGTTGACACCCTAGAATAATTGCGTCTGAGATTTCCAGTATGTGGTGAGACAGTGAATGGAGTCCCTGGGGGGGGGGCGGAACCGGGAATCCAAGGTATATATAACATTGCAGGGGGATTAGGATCCTTGGAACCCACACAAGGTGAATGTGGGGCTGTGATGGGGACCGTGCAGGGGGGTACTGATAAACTAACAATGGGGAGGAGGAGTCTCCTCATGTCCTATCTTCAGGACAGTACTGATAGGTGCTGATCTATTGAGCTGATTAGGTGGAATACTCGTGGGCATAAGCACCATTTACATAAAAATGGCTCACCATTTACATAAAAATGGCTCATTGCACACTCTTCTGGGACATGATATATTTATGTTACAGGAGACCCGGTTAGATTGTCCTGAATACTATGAAGGATACCAGCTGCACCATCTGTTTGCTAGGGAAGGCAAAAGGGGGAAGCTTTCTGGGGGCCTGTAATAGATGTTGGACAGAGGCTGTGCTCACGTGAAGTCTGGCATATCCATGCTCTTGGGTTAGAGATCAGCAGTAATACTGGTACTGAAAGACTCATCTTGTTGGTAATGAACGTGTATTTATCCCCTAGTGTTAGATCCACAAGTGGTTTCCTGCACAGTTTGGAGGGGGGATTGGCAGAAAATTTTAAAGAAAACGGGGAAGATGGATTAGTTCTCCTGGGGGGTGATTTTAATGCACTTTGTGTTAATAATACACTTGGACCATTGTATTCTAATGTTGCCCCGAGAAGTACAATGCTGCATGGTGTTGATAACTGCAGAGTGAAGCAATTGGTTGGGTTCTTCAAACAATGGGATATTAGAATGTTGAATGGACGCACCAAGGGTGATGTACCAGGCCAATATACCTTGTAGGGGCTCAACTCTACTGCCACGCTTGGAAATTATGATTGCCTGCTGGCAACTAGAAAGCTTCTAGTTAATGATTTGGGAAGTAGTGATCAATATTCATTAGGTCTGACCCTGGAAGTGCTAGATAGATTGAAAATACAAGATGTTGCATCTGGGTACTCGGGTGTGCAGGCCAATTACTCAGGAAATATCATAAGTTGGAACAAAAGGAAACTGGGTAAGATTGGTAGTATGGTTGATTCCCTTGTCACTAATGATGTTGAATGCCTGGAGGCTTTGGTTCAGGATGCTATTGAAGACTGGATTAAGAATTTGGCTACCTCCACTGGTAAGTGCTGTATTAGGCAATATGCGATATTCCCTACAAATAATCATTCTTATGATCCAGTGGTTCGGGATGCCAAGCGCGTTATGCAATGGGAGATAAAGAGGATTAATGCTTCTACTATTCCTAGGGAAGAAAAGAATATAAGAATAAGTATGATTAAGAATGCCCATAGGGAACGGTGTAAGTGATGTACATTTTCCATTAAAAACCAATGGTAGCAAGACATGATTGGTGCCCTTAGTAAGAGAAATTCTGTGGAAATATGGAGGCAGTTAAATACAGCTAAGGCTGCCAATAAAGCGAAGACCCTCCATCCCATTCAGGAAAGGGAATGCGTTGATTATATTATTAAGGCTAATGGGGGGAGTGTTTCTTCATCTCCTCCTGGTTTTTGCCTACAAGGATGGCATTTTAAGATAAGTTACATGGGTAAAAGTATTATACATTCTTTTTGATAGAGTTTGCTCTACTCAGTGTATCCCTAGATACTGGCAACAGGCGCTGCTGGTACCATTCTACAAAAAAGGCATGCGTACCTCACCAGCAAGGTATAGGCTCTCTCCCTGCTGGATTTGACAGGAAAAAATGTTGGGTCATTTGTTTTAGCAGCCCTACAAAAATGGGTTCATGACTAAAAATTTGGAATTTTGCCCAAGCTGGGTTTAGACCTGGATGCAATACCGCTTATAATATCATGGTGATGGATTCCCTGTATAGGGATGCCTCGGGTGGTAATGCCCTATACTCGATATTTGTGGACTTTGGGGTGGCCTTTGACCAGGTATGTAAGCAAAAGCTCTGGGCTAAGATAGAGCATTGGGGATGCCCGGGTGGCTGCTGAATTTTTTAAAAGGTCTACACTATGAGACTTTGGTACGTGTCAGGCTGGATGACAAGGTGGGATTCTTATCAACTGTTTATACTAGCATGGGGGTCAAGCAGGGGTGTACGCTGGCCCCCTAGCTTAAATGTATTTATACGGCTGACCTCCCGCTAATGTTCCACAAACTTTGGGCTGTTGCCTTAAAATTGGAGCTCGTTTGCTACCATTCATGTTATATGTGGATGATCTTGTCTTGGTTAATTTTACTTTTAGTGGTATCAAGGGTATGTTTGAGAAGCGTATTGAATACACCATTGCCAATGACTCAACTATAAACATGGAGAAAATTAAGCTAATGATTGTGGGTGCGAAACTAATTAAATGTCCTGTTTTAGTCGTGAGCTTAGGAGTAATTGAGAGGGCCGACAAATATCCCTATTTGGGACTTGAGATGCGCATATTAAGGAAACAAAAGGACTTAAAGCAAAGCAATTAGCACATTTAATACACACATTTGCATCCCAGACTGCTGGATACTCATTAGAAGGTATCCTCGTGTTTTATGAACAATGTTTTAGCCCCATGATACTCTTCGGTTTGGATGCTCTGGCAATGAGTGACATGTGGTGGCTCGATAGAGTGGAGGCTTATTTTTGGAAACGGGTTCTTGGTTTGCCTCAGTCTATGTCCATAGAATATATTAGACTGGAGTTTGGCTTGTTATCACTCAAAAGGCAAGCTATCTTGAGGCAGGGGGTTCTATATCTCCCCACGATGTGAATTGCTTTCACTTCTGGCAAATATACCTGATGACATCTCAAAAGTTGAAAGTAGGGATTTCGATACCTGGATAGTAAAGTGTTTGGGGAAAATTGCCTGTAGCCCAGACTTCAGATGTGGCACTCATTTCAAAGTTTTAAAGAGGATATTTAAAATAAAGCTTTGCCAGTGGGATTGACTAATAATTACGGTCACCTTCATAGTTTATGATCTCATGCTGAAGTGACAAATGTCATTCATATATACCTTAAGGCCCAAAGATATACTAAGTGTTGTCCGAGTTCGGCTCTGAGAATGTTTCTGTTAAGGCTTAGGACTAACCAGCTACCCATATTTTTTAATGACGGGCCTCATTACAACATCCCTCGTAATTAGCGTACATGCCGGGTATGCACAAGTAATAGTAACCAAGAATCTGCCAGACATCTGTTTACGGAATGTCAGGGAGTAGCGCCTGATCCTTGGGTGCTTTGTATATACCAATGAGTTTATTCAGATTGATCCTTTCTGGACATATTGCTTAAAACATAAAACAGAAGGATACATCTCGCATTGTTTAGACTATGGAAAATGATCCAGAAACTATTGCCAAGTGTAGAGCCTTAGGGAATGCACAGTAAAGTTTGGGACTCATTTTCCAGAATCGGGGCACATATGCAGGCCAGTGTCCTGACACTGGGAGTCTTAACATGTAGGCTAGTATTTCTAGCTTTACAGTTTTACTTTATTTATTATATTAAGATTATTCAATGAATTCTCTGAATTAGGTAGGTGTGGATTTGGTAGAATTTTAATGGGTGTAAATATAAATATCGACAACCAAGACGCTCCTTTCAAAGTGGACCTTAGAAGAAAAATTGAGATAATGGCTTCACAGGCCTCATTAATTCATAAGAAATATAGGAAAATGTGCAAAAAGATAACTGTGGGATTATGACTGCAGAAGGACTTGGGAGGAGTGTAATCAATATCCATTATTTAAAACAGAAGACTTTTAATTAAATCATTATATGAAATTACGGCATACTTGCAAAAATTCCTGGACAACAATTGTTGTAATTTATATTTAAGATTTTGTTTCAACCTATGGTTAACAAGGGAAGTACTTGGGACTCGATCCAAATGGTCTCAAGAGGAAAAATCATGTAGATTTTGTCTAAACATAAAGAAATTGGAGAGTCTTGCCCAAACCTTGTAGACCAAAGAAGTACCTTTTTATATAAGTACTTCTCTGATTTTGAATTGCTATTGAAAGATGATTTGTGGATGAGGAGGTTTAATGGGCAGCACACCTCTTTAAATCTAGCCATGATGAATTACCTGTTGTTCTTAAAGATTTTTCAAAGCTCTTTTAACTTATAATTTATAAATACATTTGAATGAAAGGGTTTTAGAATTATATTCTCCCAGGGGATGGGTTTACTCACCCCTCCCCCTCTCTCTCCCCTCCTCTCCCTACCCCATTTCTCTTTTTATTTTCCTCTGATTGCTTATTAGGAACTACACTATATTACATTACCTATTATTATTTGTGCATTCCAAGGATTTTATCTGCCATTATTGAAGCCTAAAGATATTAGATTTATACTTGTTAACATAGAATTGCTTAGGAAAGTACATTGCATATTTAGATCACTGTATAGGCTGTCTTTGATTTCTATTGTTATCTGTTTGTATTGTTATTGTTTTTATTCTCTTATGAAAGGTTGACATTTTCAACCAAATCAATGAAAGATAAATACAAAATAGTACTGCATAATTTTTAGCTATCTATACATTACCAATTCAAAAACATTACAGGACCTGGAAATCCTTTGTCTCCCCCCTTTAACTGGGATGGGCCATCAACCTTACTACATCTCCCCTTATGGTAGAAAATTATCTGGGATTCTTTGATAACAAGGGCTCTTTCAACATATAGATGCATGTGTTGAACTACTCTTGCCTTTTCTTAATTTGGAAAGACAGGATTATGGCAATAGTCTGTACTTAGCTCTCACAAAACCCTGTTACACATCTAGAACAAGGCCGCTCGGCTCACCTTCTGCTATAAACCTTGCTCTCATATTGCTATCATATGTATTCAGCCCCAAGTCCTTACATCAGCTCCTTCCTAAATAAATGGAGAGCCTTCACGGTGTTGGATATCATAGAAATAGCTGTCACAGGCAGGGATCCCATTTATATCAAACCATACATGAAGAAATACATCTCACCTCATGATCTGGGATTCACTACAGAAAGAGTTCTTTCCTCCACTATTGTCAGGAAAAAGAAAATGGGTCTTAGGTCACATAACTTGGGTTTCACATCTCTATGGACAAAAGTACCTCTGAATATTAAATTAAAGACAGCGCCCTGAAATATGCTTAAGACTAATTCTAGTCACCCCATGTCTATGGTGGAACACCCTCCCTGATCACTTCTAGCAGATGGAATGTCTCCGCTCACTTCTTCTGCTGATGTTAGAGCCCGGGGTCCCTTTGCATACTGAAACCAGAGAAAAGAGACGAGCTGACTGCACTTATCTATGAGACTTTGTGTTGAACTTTTAACTACACTTCTCCCCTTACCTTTAGAAGCACATATATGGCTATGAAGGCTCCACGATACTGTTCCCCTGTTGCCAGTCAGCTGGGGACACCATAAAGCAATCTGCAAATTGCAGCTGGAGCATTCATAATCAACAATAAAGGAAAAATACAATAAGCATGCAGATAGAAATATGAACAGACACCTGCATATCAATCCCTTAGATCAAATACTTCACTTCAAAAGGAATTACAAACCTGCAGCCCCATAATGGAAGATGCAAATCAAATGGCCTAACGTTTCACAGTCTGGAAATGCACTTTGGGTAAGGCAAACACAGCAGTCTTAGACATATGAAGAAGAAACTGTAAACCAGGACAGTTTTTAGTACCTTAGATTACTTTTACCCAAACATGTTAGGTATATTATCTCTGTCTGTAGTAAATCATGGTGTGGCCTCATCATCGGCTGAAGGCAATTTTACGGTAGGACAGAAATGCATTACATTTTTTGAACTTACTTGTCTAAGTCTTGGCGACTGCACTTAAAGCGAGCCAGGTGTGAGGTGCAGAATGTAAGCCGTCATTGGTTTGAAAATAGTCACATTTTGGCTTAAAGTTCTTGGTCTGAGCAAGAAATTCGGTTTATGGGGTGCAGGCCAGAATCATTTTCTTGAATGTTTCTTTTCCAAATTTAACAGTATTGATGAGGCACTATTTCAAAATTACTCTTACAAAAAGGTGATTCACCTCAAGTACATTGTAAGTAACATAGAGGAAGGTAGTGAAGCAAACAGTAATATGTCTGGTTTAAGACTGCACATGGTACAATCATGTCAATAATTGATACACGTTAAGACTGCAAACGGTACTATCCTTTAACATCATTTAACAAATTCTTTCATCTTTATAAAATAACATTTTGGTCATTTATTAATGTGAAAATCCGCACAAGGAGATTTAGAGAATCTACTTAGAAAAACTAGTTGTGAGGACAATTGGATTTGCCAACAAGAGGGTGGATTGGCACATCACCTAATTCATTAATTTGCTTGATATGTCTGTTTAAATAATGATTTGGTTATGAAGACTTAACAGGTTAGAGGGGGAAGGCAAGATTGAGACCTTCATTAAAAGTTTTCCTGAATGTGCAGATGATGCCGACAATCCGGTAGCACCATTACCAGCTACCGGAGCAGCGGAATCTCTGGCATATTCCAACTCTGCAGGTGCACGCATCCCACAATTACGGAAACGGTTTCACCGGCATGATGGTAACAGCAGCAAAAGTGAGAAATGCTTGTGCTACCATAGGATTAAATGCTAGCGTTGGAATAAAAGCTGGTAACTGCCGTTCTGACCCCCATGTTGAAAGAAACATCAGCTGCGCTGCAACTGATACCGGAACACCGGCACAGGAAACATTGATAAACAAAAGCATCATCGCAGTAACTGAAAGTTGGCTGTCGGCCATATTGGAAAACTTAATCCAATTTAAATTGGGCATTTCCTGTTGCCATCCATAGACGGTAACAATGCCAGGATGTCTGAAAGCTTGAAAAGTAGGCTTTCTGAAGTCTGGCTGAAGGCAGAACTGACCGCACTCACTGGCCACATTGTTGAAAATGCAGGGACGCTACTGGCTGGGAACACCACCACACCAGCCAATGACGCAAATTGGACATATGGCAGGAGGTGGCCAGGAAAGTAACAGCGGTGGGGGCCCATCCCCGAAACCCCAAAGGACTGCTGCAAGAGGTGGGAAGATTTGCAGGTGCGCAAACTACTGGCAGCCCACCGCCGTGAGACCATGGCCACAAGAGGCGGGACGGTCTCCCCCATTAAGTTCAAGCATGGGAAGAGCGATGAGGCTCCATAATGCATCTGGAGGGAATCGAGAGCATTGGAAGTGCAGAGGCTGGAGCAGGGTGCCAAGGGGGCAGTAGTGTATACAACAAGCCACACCAGAATGCCCAGTACCACACAGTGTACACACAAAGGTAATGTGCCAAAGGAAAGAGGTAGTAAGTGTGACATCAACACCAAAAACCACTGTGTACACATAGATGACAGAGGTCGGGGTCAATGTAAGCCATTCAATAGCATCATACACAACAAGCATCCATACACATGAGCACTTGTCATGTGTATAAATGCATGACTGGACAATTAGCACATCCCCAATGCACACACAACAACAAGCCACCGTGCCATGAGTCCAACCAAAATGGACTCACACCATACATACATGCATATATGCATGCATGCATCAGTGCATAATTAACCCCAGACATCTTGACCAGGCCAAGAAACATGCAATGTTGAACTAGAGTAGTGCAAGTGCATCGATGTCACACACAGGCATCTAACCGCTTTGTCATTTCACCCTAACAGGCTCATCCACTGACAGTGACAGCGCTGGTCCATCCGCATGCCATGAGAGACCCAGTCAGGCTGCCCAAAGGCCCACCGAAACCACATCCATGGCCACACCGGCTCCACAGGCCCAGCTTGTAGCCCAGGACCAGTAGCCTCATCCACAGGCCCATCCAGCAGCCCAGGGCCAACAACCTGCTCTACAGGCCCAGCTATCAGCCCAGGACCAGTGGCTTGCTCCACAGGCCCAGATAGCAGCCTGCTCTAGAGGCCCAGGCAGTGGCACACTGGTGGCACCCACATATAGCGCCCATCACCCATCAGGCCCCCACATACCACAGCACCACCTCTAATGAGGCTTAGGCAGCAGATGGAGGGCAAAAAAACACTGATGCCACATCCGAGTGTTCCACCTATCTCTCCACCACCTTCAGTCCCTCAACCCTTCACAGCCCACAATGACCACCAATGCTGTCCATCCCTGAGATATATGAATGCATTCGTCAGATGGAGGCCCGCCACAATCAGATGGCTGAAACTCAACGCCAGCACATGACACAGGCCTTGTAGGGTATTTTGTGGAGATTTGGGGCCTGACGGTAGTTTCTTACCGCCGAAAAATAACTTAGCAACAATCACTCCTTGTATTCAGATTGGGCCATGTACAATAATAATACAGTGGACATGCATTATTTCAGCACCCAGACATGCATATTTGGTATGCGTGGTTGGTATGCGTGGTTGGTGGTATTTTGGTGAGCATAATTCCCTTGTTTTATTTGTGGCCCCAATGTCCAGAATCCCTTATCTTTGCTTAGATTTTTCGCGTAATCACTAGAGAGACCTCAGACCTACATTTCAGGAATACCACATTTTCAGTGTTAGTGTTAGTGTGCCACCATGGGCGATCTCACTGACTTATTTACGACAGAGAGCTATATGTGGTAATTTTGTGGTAATTTCCACTACCTTATATACGGTAGGGAACTATGTCCAGAGAGTCCCTCTTCCCGTTGGCTCATGTACCTCCAACGAGCTATGCTACAATCACTCTCAACTGTCCATACTGAATATGATCATGCACACATCTGTCTTAAAATGACAATTGCACTGTTTAAAAATCTCCCCACATCATCAGCACTGTATTGGTAAATATAAAACACACCACCCGTCTGCTTTCAAATATTTTTCTGTATTATAAAAGTTGCATTTAAACACGACCTCACTCTTTACAGAAATAAATAAAATAGCACAGTAACAGCATTGTCTGTGATACACTGAAAAGAGAGTGGCAGAGAAAAGAACTCGATTTGCAACATTAACATGTGATTAAGGCACAGGAATCTCCTTTCCTACACTGACTGAATATTCTCGTATACACTCAGCTCCCACACTTATGTAATTACCTTATCTGTTCAGCCCGAGTTTTCTTCAGCTGTTCTCTTTCTGAATGTGGCTCCCTTGAAGATTAACCCCAGTGAAAATGAGCGCCTTTCGTTCTCAAACCAGGGTCATTGCCTGGAACTCTCAGCTTTTTCAGCAGAAATGCTCCAACCAGGAAAAAACAGGTCCTTCTCCCAGCTCTTCAAATCTCCACTGTCCTCCCTCTCTCTTCAAACTTTCCCCAGCAAAAACCTAATCACTGCCTCTAGCATGATACTTGCTACGACGCTGCTCCAATCAGAATCAATCATGCCATCTCCTCCCTCTCTACACAATGGCTCATTTTTATAGTAATACTTTGTAACCAACTGATTTCCTGTTCTTTCGAGCCCTTTTGCTTCCTGTAGTTATGTGGACAGAGCAGCAGAGAAAACGAAAAAAGAAAATGAATGTGCGTTTAAAAGTTCACTTTCAGAGTAGGCCTATTTCTGCAGTGGAGACACATTTTTATTAGTGGGTTATGTTAAATTCAGTTTTATTAGTCAGGTTATTTATGAGTAATGTTAGTTATTAATTTTCAAATGTGTCTCTTGCACCATAGGCATTTCAGGTGAAAAATAGTGTGCATTTTTGAATGTGCACGTGAAAATAGATTTGCATCTTATATGTAAAAATCGTTTTTGACTGAATAGCCTGTCTTTCCTTGTTAATCTGGTAACACATATAGCAATGCACCGCACCCTTGTGGTGGTGCTGCATAAAAAAAATTGCTACCTGTGCAGTAGTGCTGTACTCTGTGCTGTAACACGCCAAATATCCTTACATACCCTCCTTTTGTTTTTAGAATTTGGCTACGATCCAAGCCAATTCTTAAAAACAATTTGTTCTTTTTCTTCTTTTCACAATATAGCAATCCAACAAAATGAATATTCATGTGCATCAACGAAAAAGTTGCAATCAACACAGTATTCATCTGAGTTCATTAGTTTACAAAATGTTCTACATTTGCCTTCTCAGTGGAAGTGGCATTACTCTAAGTTTATATTTTACAAGTCAATTAAAAACAATGAAATAAAACAACTAACCAAAACAAATAATTAATATAACAAATTAAAATAAATAATTAAAATAATAAATACGTGGAACTCCATATGTCAGGACTCTTGTCTGCCTCTGATATGTCCCGACCAGCGATGTTATTTGGTTCATTCGAGTACACTTTCATCTTGGCAATCTTAGATCCATAGGAGTCATCTTTTTTTAGCATTCTGGTTATCTTGTCTTCACCTCCACCTGGAGGCAGGCATCTTTTGGTCTTCATCCAGGGGACTCCAGGACTCCATCGTCTCCCGTGGCCTCTGATCCCGGAACCTCCGACCAAATAATGTTAATTTTCTAAATCAAATAGAAAATAAACAAATTAAGTACATAGCACAATACTAACTTCACCCTTTTGCCAAAAATAAAACATGCTTGGTAAAAATATTTCGTTTTTTTTTTTCTGAAATTAAACACAAGTTAAAAGAAAACAAGCACATATAAAACAGCATTCAATATTTAATACATTTTCTCTCTGCACACCAACCATGAGCTTCCATTATAAATTTATTTATTTATTTATTTTATATTATATATTTTTACATATGTTACAGTGTTTATGTGCCATCATAACAATCAACTTTTTAACTTCTTTGTCACTGCCTCCTGATTGTACCTATTTATTTTCTCTTTTTGTGTTCAAGGGACTTTATCTGTTTCTACATGCTCAAGCTGCCTGATCTCATGTCTGGGATGGCATGGTTTGATTTGATTTACATGGACAAACTGCTCTATTGCTGTTTCACCTTCATTTTTCAAAATTTTATAAACTACAGGAGAGACCTTATCTATAATTCGAAATGGCCCCTGCCAGGCTGCTAGAAATTTAGAATTTTTCTCTTTACTTTTTCCAAAATGAAACTTGTACACCTGATCCCCTACACTGTATTCCTTTACTGATGTCTTTTTGTCATAATAAGATTTTGCACTGTCAGCAGCTCTTTCCAGATTTCTCTGCACAAAAGCAAATGCATGTTGCAAATGCCTCCTCAGTTCATCAATATATTCATGAACTGTGGATGCACTCACAAGTGTCTGCTCCTGTGTTCTGTATAGTAGGTGTTGTGGTAACACCATTTTCCTACCTGTCAAGACCTCATGGGGGCTAACACCTGTTGCTTTGGCAGGAGTTGACCTGATTGCCATCAAAACCAACGGTAAACGTAAATCCCAGCTGGAACCTGCTTCTGCCACAAATTTCTTTAAAATATCCACAACAGACCTATTGCTTCTTTCAACTGTACCTGAAGACGCCGCCCGATATGCGATATGTAGTTTCCTTTTCACACCTAGTATTTGCCATACCTTACTCATTAGAGTACTTGTGAAATGACTTCCTCTGTCTGACTCAATTCTTTGTGGCAACCCAAACCTTGAGAACACATGGTTCACCAGCAATGTGGCTGCTGTTTGCGCACTACAATCTGGTGCAGGAATGCATTCAATCCACTTCGACATCAAACATACCACACTCAAAATATAACGGTGTCCCCTGCTCGACCTTTTTAAAGGACCTACATAGTCTATTTGCAAATCTGACCATGGGAGAGTTAGGCCTCTTTTCATCAATGGTGCTCTATGCATTGGTGAAGCAGGTTTAAATTGGGCGCATACTAGACATCGTCTAGTATATAATTCCACATCTTGGGACATATGTGGCCAGTAAGCATAATCTTTTAGTATTTCTAATGTTTTTTGTGAACCTCTATGGCCTGCAGTTATGGCATCATGTGCATGGTGTAGCATTAGTCCTCTGAATGAAAGGGGTACTACCCACTGTATTTGTCCTGTTATGGACTCTCTAATCATGAGTCCATCCTGTAATCTAATTCGTGTTTTGTTCTTTAATAGCACCCTCAACTCTTCTTTTCCCATACAATCATTTTCTGTTAAAGGATTTTGTTCGGGATCTATCAAATGATTATAATAGATTCCCAAAATGTGATCATTCTTTTGTGCCTCAATCAAATCTTGGTCTGGCGTGTCATGACTCCACTGCACCACCGGTTGATCTACCTCCTATGGTGCTTTAGAACGTGTGACTGCATCAATTTGTATTTCACCCATTAAATAATCAATAGGTAGCAATTCTCCCATCACAGCCCCAATCTTAGCCAGGTGTTCTGCCTTATCATTTCCCTCCTTATCCTCTCCTGGTGTTTTTAAATGCCCACACATTTTTCTCCAGTATATTGTTAACTTATTCTCTGACACCAATTTGTCTATGGCTTGTATCATTTTTCCATGCTTAAGTGGCTTTTTGTTATATGTAACCATGCCTCTTGCTTTCCAACCAGGCAAATACTCCACAAAGCTATTCCGTGCATAGTCAGAATCAGTCACCAGGACAATTTCACTGAACCTTTTATCAAATGCAGTAGCAATTGCTTTATAAATGGCTGCCAATTCCGCCACCTGACTGCTCCTATCTCCAATCCTCATCCCTATACTGGGGACACCTTCACATTTCAACCAGACATTTCCTATTCCTGCCACTAACTGTTTATTACTGTCATTTTCAATGTGAAAAGCACAACCATCCACATATACAGTTGGCAAATCCTTGCATGTTTTTTCATCAAAAGCTTTGTGTGGTGATTGTTCAAATTCCTGCAAACTAGTTTCTACTTCCATTTCATTTGGTATTTGTTCAGCTGCACAGTCATGTAAGTCAGCTAACCCTTGAGCAATTGGGTTCTTTTTATTTTGTCCATATCTCACTTCTACGGGAAAACCTTGTAATGCCGGCGTCCATGAAGTTATTCTGGATTGCGCTAGATTACCTGATCTAATTCTTTTACTCTCTAAAAATTGCAAAGGTTGATGATTTGTTTCAATAATTACCTTTTCTCCCTGGACAATGGGGCGGAAATGTTGTAGCGCCCACACAGTGGTTAATAGGGCCTTTTCACATTCATTAAATTTCATTTCAACTTGGGAAAATGCCTTACTTGCATATGCAATGGTTTTGTGATTCAAATCGTGTTTTTGTGATAACACTGCTGACATACAATGTTCAGAAAAACCTATTTCTATAAAGAAATCCCTGTCCTTTATGGGGTATGCTAAACATGGTGCCTTTACAAGACATTCCTTTAATCAAGCCACTGCATCAGACTGCTCTTTTTCCCATTTCCAGGGAGTATTCAGTTTAAGCAGTTTAGTCAGTGGTTGAGTGATTTCTGCATAATTTTCAATGAACTTTCTGTTATAGCCTGTCATCCCTAATAAACTTTTTACTCCTTTCACATTTTTAGGATCTTTTAATCTTTGTATGGCCTCTATTTTCTTCTTTTGTGGATTTAGCCCATGTTCAGTCACTTCATGCCCTAGAAAGTTCACTTTTTTCTTGCACCATTGTGCTTTTTGCAAAGATACTTTGGCGCCTGCTTTCTGCAATTGGCCAAGTACATGTCTTATTTCATCAAAATGGCTTTTCAGGCTTTCATTTTTTATCAGGACATCGTCCACATAAACTATTGTTCCTCTTTCCGCTGCATCCGTCATGGCCTTTCTCAAAAATATGCCAAATTCACTCCCACTATTGATGTACCCGAACAGAGCTCTAAGCCAGGCATATTGAGTCCTGTCAAATGTAAAGGAAAATAAATGTTGTATCTCCTCTGCCAATGGCACGCACCAATATCCAGAGGTGAGATCTAATGTGGTAAATACATTTGAACCATGTACCTGAGCTAGGCCCTGATCAATGAATGGCAGTGGCCATCTAGATACTGGTACTCTTTTATTTAACTCTCTCAAGTCTGCACACAGCCGCCATTGACCATTTGGCTTTAACACACCTAAAATAGGTGTATTGGATGTGCTATGAATGGGCCTGATGATTCCCCGCGATTCCAAATTTTTAATAATCTCTGCCAATGATTCTAAACATGCCAGCGGTAGTCTATACTGGCGTACAAACACTGGATTTCTGCTACACCCTTCTGGTAGTGTGGCCACATGTAAATCAGTTAAACCACAATCATAAGCATCTTTTGCAAATACATCCTTAAACTCCATAAATATCTCCCTCAGATTGTCCCTCTCTTCATTGCTTTCACATGCATCCGCTAAGGAGATCTGCTCTTCTACCATTTTGGAAAATTCTGGAAAATCTTCTGGTAAGGGAATCTCGGCGCTTTCCTCTAACTGTGTGGCTGTGTCTTTTTGTAAAGCTGCCACTTTTAAATATTTTGGCATATCAGCTTCCACTTCAATGGGCTGATTTTCTGTTTCATTTTCATTTAAATTAAATATTATGCAATCCTCTTGATGGCAGCACACTGTCTCATTTGAATCATAAGGATACACAGAATGAATTTTAAATATTCCTTTGGGCTGAGAGTCCAGGTGTTCTGGTAACTCACCCTTGGCATCTACATACTTTTCAGGAATATTTCCAATCACCATGTTATTTAAATCTGCCGTATAATGTGATTTTTGTATGGCCATTCCTAATGGGGAGTTTTCCTCTAAATGAATATCCTGACAACCTTCATTATTTACCATATTTTTTACAGATCCTTCTACCAATGGAATGTATTCATAATCCAGGCCTTGCTGTTTTATGGATTCATTCAGGCATACAAATGCATCAGAGCCTTTCATCTGCTGTCCATTTTTGCATTTCAGTGTTATTGCAAACTGTTTTGTAAATGCAGGAATAATAGTATCTTTCTTCATTTGTAATTCGATTGCATAAGGAACCAGTTGTGCACAATGATAAGCCCTTCTTTTGTCTTCAAATTCAGGTGCCGGACCACCTAGGCGTGACCATATTTTTTGATTAAGGAAATCTAACACCATACACATTCTGTGCATGATGTCATTTCCCATGTAAAATTCATTTTGTGCTCCACTCACTATCCATACATTATGGTAAATTGTTTTCTGCCCAATGCTAATTTTAAGCATGCATCTGCCTGCAATTCGGTTTTCAAAGTCTGGACTGTCCAAGCCAGAAACATATTTGTTTTTAATCCTAAATCTCGGGATTTCTTCCCTTTCCATTATTTTTTGCAACAATTTCTCATTAATGAAACTCCTTTCATGTTCAAGCGCTAAAGTGGCTTTTATTGTTTTAAAATAGTCATTTATACCAACATGAACCCATGGTTGCTCATCTCCCATGTGTATTTCTGCCAGAGTGGTAATGTGTTTTTCTGAATCTGTTTTAGGAGCAATATTCTGTTTGTATGTTTTCTCTTTTAAATAAAAACGTAATGTGTGCTCATCTATGGCAGTCTGCCAATTTTTCCTTGGGTCCAAGTATATTTGTACAGGTAGTTTTTCATTGTCGCTCTGCATTTTGTCTTGACACATTAATATAACAGTGACACTAGGTATGCAGCTATTCTGGAGATATACCTCCACAGCATCATTTGTTTTGGCAACGGTGTGACATTCATTTATATTGCTGTTTTGTGATTTTAGTTTCTTAGGCCTCAATGGTTTTTTGGTTAAGGACCACAGCACTCCATTCACCCCATCTATTAGAGGAGACAATCTTTTCAGACAATCTGTCCCCATCAGAAATGGAATTTCACAAATAGATGTGATCAATACCTCTTGTTTCATTCTGTGCTTTCCTATGTTTATGTCAACCTCAGTTACACCTATGATGGGCACCTCCTCCCCATTAAAGTTATGCACTTGACCTTGATTTTCCTTCACTGTGATCTGACTCCGTGGGGGTCTCCCTTCATTGATACTCTTTACCAGCTCCTTGGACATAATTGTGGCCTGTGCGCCAGTGTCAATCATAGCAAAGGTGTGGCATTTTTCTTCTACAGTGATGGGTGCATAATATCTGTCCTCAACTTCCTCTAATACACATAAGAAATGTGAATTCTTACTGATTTCAGGGCTCACCTTTCTCAGGTCTTTTTCACTTTTGGCTAAACACATTGGTAAATGGAAAGACATTTTTCCCTCCTTTTTACCCATTTCTGCGCGAGAGATTTTATTCATTTCTCCATGATCAGAGGTTTTTTGGATTGTGGCCACTGTTCGCCCATCCATCTGGGTAACATCAGAGACCACATTACAATCCTCCAACTGAACATGTGTAACAACATCATTCAGCAATTTGTCATTTTTTAATTCTGTGCATTTGTGATCATTTAGTGTGATACCAGCCCTTTCATGCAGGAATGTGGCGATCGCTGTGTCTGTGCCATGAGACGCACTACACCTGCCCTCATTCTCCTGGCACAGAGGGTCTATGAGGGCAATCGGGATCTGCCAGCTCTTGTTGAGTCTGTGGCACTCTCCTTGCAGGCAAACCAGGAGTGCATGGGTGCTCAGGGCTCAGACCCCCCTCAACTACAAACACCCCTGTGTGCTCAGAGCAGAGCAGATCTAGGTGCCACTTACAAAGACTAATTGGTACACCTGTCCATGGAAAGGGTCCTTCCATGAAAAGGCACAGGGAGTGAGACTGTGGACTTGCATATTTTAGGGTGTGTTGGGAGAGGGTGGTGGGTGTGTTAGGAGGGGGTAATGGGTGTGTTCGGAGGGGTTTGCAGGGGAGAGGGTGGTAGGCACAGGGTTTGATCTGTAGAGTGTAGAACAATTCAATACATATATTTAGTCACTGAGTGGATAGCCATTATTCATGTACATACATTTTATTGAGTGGACAAACTGAATACAATGATGTAAGATCAGTGGTGCACAATGAGGCGGCCTCACAAGAAGTTGTCTATGATTTCTTGTCGGACAATACGCCTGCCCCGGGTGAACATGTGCACCTCCCTGTGTCTTACTTGTGATGCCTCACCATCATCATCACCATCATTATCTCCATCCTCTGGTGATGGCATGTCTAGGACTGGGGGCAGGTGTATGTTTCGTCTAATGCAGATATTATGCAACGTTGACCAGGCCAGGACTTTCTTCCCCACCTTCCCTGGCCAGTACATAAGCGCGCCCCCTGACTGGTGTAAGTATCTGAAATGTGCCTTTAGCAGGCCAAATGTCTGCTCGATGGTTGCCCTTGTTCGGACATGGGCACGATTGGTTGCCATACCCTCCGGTGACTGTGGATCCCTGGGCGGGGTCATTAACCAGAGCTTTAGTGGATATCTAGAATAACCTGCAAGGGAGGGGGCACAAGGTGAGCCATGGCATGCATGTGGCAGTACTGCTGTTTTCATACCACGTTATTGTTTTCCTTGTTACCTCGTGCATTTCAGACCATGGTAAGTATATGCGTCATGCACTGTGATACAGCATGTGATGTCCAATGTGTGTCATCTGTACCATGCTGTGTTTTACTCCCTGAGGTGGATTTATGTGGGAGGGGCTACAAAAGCCACAAACATGCCCTACATGCATATCCCCATGGTGTGGTGATGCCTACAATGCAGTCTGGACATACACATGCACAGTAGGCACAGTATACACATTACTTCTTTGGCATCACAGTAGCTGGCAACAGCACTCCATGGATGTGTTGTGCATCTCCCATCCTATCCCACTGGCTTTCACCCCTGTGCTTGTCAGATGGCCGTCACAATTGTGCACTGGGCATACACACAAGTGGCAATGGTGCATTGCATGGGGCACTTTGATGTTTGCAATGAATATTTAAATGTATGGCAGGTGGTGCACGCCAGTGGTGTTGGCAGTGTTTGAGGTTTCTACACAGTCAGTGCATGCATACTGTCATGATGCCCGCTCCCGGGGAGCCGGTTCAAGCCCTGCGTCCCCGAAAGCGGACATCCAGTCCCCAAGGAAGGACCCAACAACCCCATATAGGGGCCCTTTGGACAGTGTCCTGGCGCCTATGGCGCCAGGCTCATAAAAGACATCAGTCCTGGCGCCATAGGCGCCAGGCTCATTATGGGAGTGCTTGGGTGCACTTACCTGATGCAGACCATGCTGCAGGATCCCGGCCTCCTTGAGGCCTGAAAGGAACTACTTTACCTGTGGGACTGATTTACCATCCGGGCGTGGTCGGGGAAGGATACATACCTGATTGGAGGAAGGATACATACCTGGAACTTCTTCCAAGGCTATTTAAACCCCACCCGAACAGCCACACGTGCTTCGCGTTGTTCTGCATCTAGCAGCTGGACGCTCACCGTGTCTGCTCCTGCATCCTGACTTCTGCCACGCCTGCCAGCATCCTGGATCACCTGCAAAGGAAGAGAAGAAGAGAACAGAAGAAGGAAAAGTCCTTACCTGCCAAAAACCGCATCGCGGAGACATCTCACCGACAATCCTGAAAAGGAAGACTTTTATTTAAAAGCTCATCGCGTCGATCGCTGCAGCGCCGCATTCCACTCACCTTTACAGGGCGCCTCTATGTTCAGCAGCGATCATCCGGATTCGCAGTCACGCCCCAGCGCCTAGGGAGAAAAAGACCAGAACAAAAGGTGAGAGAGAGAAGGGAATAAGGAAAGCTAAATCTCCATGTTAAGACTTACCTGTTGATTCATTCCCTCTTCATTTCGGGTCCGCGCCGCATCTTGGCATTTCCGGACCCCTGCCCCTAAGGGGAAAAAGAGACATCAGTGTTAATGAGCGATTGAAAAGACATTACCAAAAAACGCTCATTAAAGACTTACCTGATTTCTACAAGGATTTCACCTCTCATCTCGGACCGGTGCCTGTTCCCCGGCATTCCGTACCCGGCCCCTATGGGGAAAAAGACACTAGAATTAGTACATTAATGCATGGACACAAGGGGAACCTCTTATCAAAAACTTACCTGGAAGCCAAGCAAGTTTGGTTCTCACCAATCCGAAAATCCAGTGAAGTAACTGGATACCAACGCGCCCCTGCATCAGAAGCAGGATGGAGAGCTCGTCCTTCCAGACCCTAAGAAGGATACTTCTGCGAGCCAGACAAGCCAGATTTTGGGGCCCGGTCCAGTCCGTCTTCCGAACCCTGCGCATCACCTTAGAAGAGGTCACAGCAGCGCGAACCAGGCCAGCGCCTCCGTGGGAGTCAGGTAAGCATTACAGAACGCAAAGCCTTCCTACAAATTCCCACCCAGGCGCTATGGAAAGTTCTGAGACTGATCAGTTGGCCCAATTACTGGGGGAATTACGGGCCAAAGTACATGCCGCTCGTCAAGAGATTAATGCCCTCAGGAGGGAATTAATAATATCAAAGGAAAGAACTGATGACCTGGCCAGACAGCTTTTGCAAGGTCAAGCTGGGCAAACTCCTCTACCCGGTTCCGGAGGGAACCCCGCTCCTGTGGTTTCCAGTAACCCTGTGCAGATTATTTTACCTGGAAACATGCCGCTGGCCCCACCCGAACGCTTTGCTGGGGACCCCAAACGATTCGCCGTATTCATGAATCAGTGTCGTTTGCACTTCCTATGCAGACCTGGGGCCTTCCCTAATGATCAGACCAAGGTAGCCTTTGTATTGTCATATCTCAGTGGCTGTGCTGCCGATTGGTCAGTTCCACTGGTTACTCAAGATGACCCGATTATCTGTGATTTTCAAAGGTTTCAAGCAAGCATGGAAAGGTTATTTGCTCAACACTCTCAGGGGCAGGCTCTGGATGACGAACTTTTATCCCTGCGACAGGGCAATCAGGACCTCCTATCCTATATTGCAACCTTTAATAGACTAATTGTGGAAACGGGATGGCCAGAGGATAAAAGAGTCACTTTGTTTTATCGAGGCCTACGCGGAGAACTTAAAGATGTCTTGGCCCAAGTTGTAAATCCGCCCCAAGAATGCAGAGTATATAGATTTAGTGGTCCAATTGGATCACAGACTTCAAAACAGAAAAGCAGATCGGTCCAGGTTTGAGACCCGGGTGTTGGTCAAGACCCATGCTAATCCCAAGGGAGTTGATGTCTCTGAGCCTATGCAAATTGGAGGGGTTAAAGGACCCTTAACTCAAAAGGAACGTGAAAGGAGGCGGCAGTTAAAATTATGTCTTTATTGTGGGAATTCTGGACACTTTCTACGAGATTGCCCGGCAAAACGGCCTAAAAGGCCGTTGGAGCCGCTGATAAAAACCATGAAGACTCTGCTTCGGGAAACGACTCCGCCCGACAAGTGTAGGGGTCCGCTTGCCGAGCTTGAAAACTAACTCTCAGACCTCGCATTTCATTGTGTCAATGGTTCTCGTAGATCCAGAACAGCCTAAGCGGTTGCATGCAATAAAGGCATACATCGATAGTGGGGCTATTGGAAACTATGTGGATCGTGAATTGGTCTCTAGGATTAACCTCCCTCTCCGTCCTAAAACCAGCAAAGATGTCATCACCACAGTCGATGGAACTGAAATTGCCTCTGGACCGGTAACACATTCCACTACTGAGGTGACTCTTATTGGTTCCGACGGCCATCGGGAGGGTGTTGTGTTTGATGTAATCAAGGCTCCACAGTTTCAGGTTATTCTTGGAATCCCTTGGTTAGAGACACATAATCCTCGAATTGATTGGCGAGCTAAGAGAATAACCTTCCCGGATTGTACACAAACCTGCTACCCTGAAAACCTGAAGATTAATCTAGCATCTGTAACCTCTGCCTCCATGCAACAACCTCCGGAATACCAAGACTTTCAGGACGTCTTCCAAAAGGAACAAGCCAACACATTACCTCCTCACAGATCGTACGATTGCCAAATCGATCTGGTGCCCGGTGCACAACCCCCTTGTAGCAGGATTTATGCCCTTACCGAACCTGAGAACCTGCATTTGAGACAATATTTGGATCAATACCTAGCTAATGGTTTTATTCGCCCGTCGAAGTCCCCGGCATCCTTGGCTTTGTTCTTCGTGCCCAAAAAAGAAGGCGACCTTAGAACTTGTATCGATTACCGCGCATTGAACCAGATAACGGTTAAAAAACGTTATCCTCTGCCTCTGATCCCTGAACTCCTTGACCAGGTGAAGGACGCTTGCATATTCACCAAGTTAGATCTCCGGGGGGCTTATCATCTGGTACGAGTTAAAGAAGGCGACGAATGGAAAACTGCCTTCCGTACTAAATACGGATTATTCGAGTACCAGGTGATGCCTTTCGGATTGTGTAACGCGCCGGCTGCCTTCCAATACTTCATGAATGATGTCCTTCGGGAACTCATCGATGTTTGTGTTGTCATATATATCGATGACATTCTGGTGTACTCCTCTTCGGAATCTGATCACAGAAAACACGTCAGGGCAGTACTTGAAAAACTGCGCCAACACAAACTATTTGCTAAATTGGAGAAATGTGTTTTCCATACCACAGAAGTCGAGTTTCTAGGTTTCATCCTGACACCCAAAGGAGTCCGAATGGACTCAAGAAAAGTGGATGCCATCCTCAAATGACCATCACCTAGCTCTGTAAAAGGGGTTCAAAGCATGCTCGGCTTTGCCAATTTCTATTGCCGGTTTATCCCGGAATTTTCACGTGTGGTACAACCCATTACTGCACTCTTGAGGAAAAATAAATGTTTTGAATGGTCTGAAGAAGCCGAGCAGGCCTTTCAGGATTTAAAAGCTAAGTTTACCTCTGCACCTATATTGAAACACCCGCGTCCAGATCTCCCTTATGTCGTCGAGACTGACGCATCCAGCCTAGCCATGGGAGCTGTCCTGTCCCAAAGAGATCCCGAAACCAACCAACTGCATCCCGTAGCATTTTGGTCCAGAAAATTCTCGGCACCCGAGGTTAATTATGCAATCACGGACAAAGAACTGTTAGCCATTAATTCCGCTTTGAAAGCCTGGCGGCATTATCTGCTTGGCGCTCGACATACCATCACAGTGATCACTGATCACCGGAATTTACAGTATTTGAAAACCGCCAAGGCTCAGTCATCACGGCAGCTCCGATGGGCTTTGTTTTTCGCTGAATTTGATTTCGTGATTACCTATCGACCTGGCTGCAAGAATGGCAAAGCAGACGCCTTATCCCGAATTGGAATGGGAGAATCTGATACAAACTCAGAACCAGTACCAATAATTCCCGGACAGAGGATTCTAGGCATGACTTCGTTACAGACGCTTGAAGACATTCAAACCAGAGTGAAACAACTCCTGGACTCTACAACCTTACAGGATTGGATACAAAAGGGATCAGACTTTACCATAGATAATGGTTTACCTTATTTCCAAGGACGCTTATTCCTGCCACATAAGGAATTACACAAACTAGTTATTTCCGGTTATCATGATACATTAATAGAGGGACACCCCGGTATTGCCAAGACAGAGGAAAAGGTGAAAAGACAATTTTGGTGGCCCTCTTGGCGAAAAGATGTTAAATCTTTTGTGATGTCCTGTGGTGTTTGCGCCCAAAATAAAAGTCAAAAGAAAAGACCAGCCGGTCTCCTTCAACCTCTAGACATACCGCCAGCACCCTGGCACACCCTATCAATGGATTTTATTACAGACCTACCTCCTTGTTCGGGGTACAATACTATTCTGGTAATTGTGGATTTGTTTTCCAAAATGGCCCACTTTATTCCTTTGAAAGGTTTACCTTCAGCTTCTGTCCTAGCCAAAGAATTCCTCGAAAATATTGTTTGGCTACATGGATTCCCATCTATACTAATCTCTGACCGGGGAAGCCAATTCATTTCCCACTTCTGGGGCAAATGTTGTCAAATGGCGCAGATCGAAGTAAGATTATCGACCAGTCACCACACTCAGACCGATGGTCAGACTGAGAGGACAAATCAGACCCTTGAGCAGTACTTAGGGTGTATGTTACAGCAATCTGAAAGCAACTGGAAAGACATTCTTTGGATAGCCGAATACGCATATAATAATTCGGTACACTCTGGAACTGGCCACAGTCCCTTTTATACTTTGTTTGGGCATCACCCTCGAACCTCAAACCTTGACTCACCTCAGAACCTCGGAATGCCTGCAGTAGAACATCTGCATTCTACAATTACCCAAGCCTTCAAAGAGGCAACTACGCATTTACAACAAGCCAAGAGAAAATACAAGGAGAATGCTGATCTACATCGGAGTGAAGCACCTCCGTATCAGATTGGGGATGAAGTGTGGTTAGCTACCAGACATTTACCACTCAAAGGGCCTCAAACTTTTAACCCAAAATATCTGGGACCTTATTCTATTACGGCAATAATTAACCCAGTGGCTGTTAAACTTGATTTACCAGCTAGTATGCGAATTCACCCTGTTTTTCATGTGTCACTTCTGAAACCAGTGGTACCCGGAACCCGACTACTCAAACCTCCAGAACCTATTCTAATAGATGGGGAGCCCGAATTCGAAGTGAAGAACATTTTAGACTCAAAAATGTTTAGGTCAAAACTGTTCTACCTAATTGATTGGAAGGGGTACGGACCTCAGGAGAGGTCGTGGGAACCCAGCGACCATGTGCATGCACCTCGATTAGTCAGGAATTTCCACCGACTCTTCCCAGACAAACCAAAACCCCCAGAGGGAACAACCTTGGGAGGGGCCTTGGGGGGGAGTGCTGTCATGATGCCCGCTCCCGGGGAGCCGGTTCAAGCCCTGCGTCCCCGAAAGCGGACATCCAGGCCCCAAGGAAGGACCCAGCAACCCCATATAGGGGCCCTTTGGACAGTGTCCTGGCGCCTATGGCGCCAGGCTCATAAAAGACATCAGTCCTGGCGCCATAGGCACCAGGCTCATTATGGGAGTGCTTGGGTGCACTTACCTGATGCAGACCATGCTGCAGGATCCCGGCCTCCTTGAGGCCTGAAAGGAACTACTTTACCTGTGGGACTAATTTACCATCCGGGCGTGGTCGGGGAAGGATACATACCTGATTGGAGGAAGGATACATACCTGGAACTTCTTCCAAGGCTATTTAAACCCCACCCGAACAGCCACACGTGCTTCGCGTTGTTCTGCATCTAGCAGCTGGACGCTCACCGTGTCTGCTCCTGCATCCTGACTTCTGCCACGCCTGCCAGCATCCTGGATCACCTGCAAAGGAAGAGAAGAAGAGAACAGAAGAAGGAAAAGTCCTTACCTGCTAAATCCGCATCCCGGAGACATCTCGCCGACAATCCTGAAAAGGAAGACTTTTATTTAAAAGCTCATCGCGTCGATCGCTGCAGTGCCGCATTCCACTCACCTTTACAGGGCGCCTCCATGTTCAGCAGCGATCATCCGGATTCGCAGTCACGCCCCAGCGCCTAGGGAGAAAAAGACCAGAACAAAAGGTGAGAGAGAGAAGGGAATAAGGAAAGCTAAATCTCCATGTTAAGACTTACCTGTTGATTCATTCCCTCTTCATTTCGGGTCCGCGCCGCATCCTGGCATTTCCGGACCCCGGCCCCTAAGGGGAAAAAGAGACATCAGCGTTAATGAGCGATTGAAAAGACATTACCAAAAAACGCTCAGTAAAGACTTACCTGATTTCTACAAGGATTTCACCTCTCATCTCGGGTCGGTGCCTGTTCCCCGGCATTCCGTACCCCGGCCCCTATGGGGAAAAAGACACTAGCATTAGTACATTAATGCATGGACACAAGGGGAACCTCTTATCAAAAACTTACATGGAAGCCAAGCAAGTTTGGTTCTCACCAATCCGAAAATCCAGTGAAGTAACTGGATACCAACGCGCCCCTGCATCAGAAGCAGGATGGAGAGCTCGTCCTTCCAGACCCTAAGAAGGATACTTCTGCGAGCCAGACAAGCCAGATTTGGGGGCCTGGTCCAGTCCGTCTTCCGAACCCTGCGCATCACCTTAGAAGAGGTCACAGCAGCGCGAACCAGGCCAGTGCCTCCGTGGGAGTCAGGTGAGCGTTACACATACATGCATGCACCTTGCAATAACACGCCCTTGTTGGCCTGGGTGGGACAGTGCACTGCATGTATAGATTTGGCATAGTGGTAGAGTTGCATTCTGGTACCTGTAGTGTGTTGCCTGTTTTCTTACTCAGGGCTCATGTATGTACTTGCCACTAGGTGATATGAGACCAGTCTGGTGATACACCTGTGTTATTGGGCATGTGCTGGTTGTTCCCTTTGATGCATGGTGGTTGTGGGACATGCATTTGTGTCATGCCCCCCCTTTGGCCTGTGCCCCATTGAGCAATGTGAGTGTAGTTGTCCTTTGTCTGCTGTGCCGTGCCAGGTATGCAGGTTCACAGGCCTATGGAGTCGTGCGTTGATTCTGGGAAACAGATGCAGCAGTGCATGATGGTGAGGTCAGCGTCACTGGTCATCTGTGCGTTGAGGGAATGGTACTGCTTGCGGTTCCTATACACCTCCTCTGTGGTGTGTGAGAGCACCAGATCAACATGTGTGAGGCCCAATGCACCAAGCACACTTGGCATGCTTTCAAGAATGTAGAATATGATATGATATGATAATTTATTCATATCGCGCTCATACACAAGTGTTTCAGAGCATAAGCGTTTGTGGCATTTACCTGTGTAAGGGTGGTTGGGAGGGTGATGTGCTGACCCACATGGTGCAGAAGGGCCTCCAGTACCTGCACCAGCACTCTGGAGAAGGCGGGGTATGATATGCCATGCAGCTGGCCCACGGAGTGCTGGAACGTGCCTCTGGCTAAGAAGTGCAGGACTGACAGCAACTTCAAAAGCGGTGGTATGGCTTCCGTGATGCCGATCCTGCTTCTTATGTCACCCTGGATTAGGTTCAGTAGTTAATGTATTGTCTCCCTGTTTAGCCGGTACAGGGTATGTATCTGCCCAACTGCAGGGCCCAGGGTGTGGCCATTGTGCTGGGTATGACTGCTTGCCTCACTTCACCACTTGCATCCCAGCTATCATCCTCATCCTCCTCCTCCTCTCCCTGTCGTCCTGCCACCATTGGTACTGCTTAGCTCATTCAGCTGCACTGCAGCATGAGTGCCTCCATGTCCATTGCTACCACTGAGAGGGGCAGCATGGTTGTGTTGGTGGAGTGTACTAGGTGTGGATATGTGCCTTTTCTAGTGTTCCTGGTTGTGTTGGGTGCACCTGGGGGGGGAAGGGGGAATTGGTGCACCTGCGGCCTATTTAGCCCCACCTTAGACCATTTACCACCTGGCACGCGATTCCAGTGTTTCCGGCATTATTTGTCCGGTACTACTGCATTTTCATGGCGATAGTACTGGAATTTCTATGCACGTAATGTGCTGGTGGCTGTGTGGTGCTGCTACTATCAATGTCTGTGCTTCCAGCACCAGTAGCACAGAGTGTGTTGTTACTGGAGCCAGTGTTACCGGCAAAATTACTCTGAATTTTCTGACCCGGTAATAGTGCGGTACACTGTGCTACCAGCACACTATTATAGAAGCTATAGCTCTCTGAAATAGATGGCAGACAGACAGGCTTCGAGCATATGGAAAAGCTGACATGACCGCTGCAGCCATAGGTGAGCAAGAAAAAGGCACTCAGCCAAGGACAAGTGGACACAGGAAAGTTCCAGCTACCAAGACAATGAACCACCTGCAGGAAATCAGGCTAAAATCCTCATAATAACAAGCAGGACAGCTTTATTTTGTGTTCTCCACACATGTGACCCAGTTGAACAGGATAAGGCCCATTCAGCCAAGGTAGATGAAAAACACTGTTCCTGTGGAACCAGAAGGGAAAAGGTCTACAAGTGTTGCCCACGAGCTGCTGACTGACTGCACGCTCCCAGGCTTAGGTGATCAGAGATTACAACATTAGGGTACACTTTGCATCTCCATGTTCATTCCCTTTGCCTTGAAAAGGTACACTCACTCTGGTAACTGTCCAGGGTCCAAGTGATGGAAGGACACATTCTGACCAATCCATATTCACCTTTCACATGTGGATAATTTGTTGAATGGGCTAATGATCTCTCTGCGACTCTGCAACATTGTAATGTCAAATGATTGATACTAATAGAAGTGGTCCTGGGGGGTGGGGGGCTAGATATAGCTATCCAATTGTAGAACTAGCCCTTATAGTTCCCATATGTATCTAACCCAAAACTGACCAATGTAAATGTATGATAGGTTTCTGGGATGGAACCTGGATTTGTATGTCACATCAGGATAAAACCGGGTGACACGTGCTTAGCAGACAAGAACTCCGGAGGATACTTGTTTTTCTGGTGTGATCCCTGTCATTCAGTTTGCTATTAAAAGAGAGTAACTTTGTCCCATGGCTGAGTCTTCCATTCTTGTGGTGGGTAGTCTTTGATGGGCCCAAGTGTTCTCAGCTGATAACTGGGGTTACTCCTAGAGAGCCCCACCCACCTTTACTAAGTGGTAGCAGAGGAGGGTCACTAGGATTTTTGGTGGGAAAACAACTCATCCCACCGCATGCCCCTGGGGCTGTGTGGTGACCTGTGGAAATCGATCCCTAAAACCACACGTATGTAAAGAAGAGATCAACAGTAGACGCCTTTGGAGGAAAATTCCTGCCTGCTTTCTGTGGGATGCCTATCAAACCAGATGCTCAGAGTGGCAGGTTTTGGGAGAGTCAGTGTCCAAAACACCTCAGGGATTAAAGAGTGTAATTATAGAAGCAGCTTCATGGGAAAGTGGTGAGGAAATGTATGTTTGGTGTTTTTTGTTGAAATTTTTGTTTGATGTAAGGATACCTGATTGTTAGGTGGTCAGTTTGGGTGGTCAGCATAGAGAGCCAGTTTAGCTTGCTGTTGAAAAAACGGTGGGAAAACAGATAAAATAAAAAACATATATAATGGTTTCCCTGTGAGTTAGGCAAGTTAGCTTGGCTCATGGATTATTATTTAATGGTTTTCCTGGGTATATTGGTTAGCAGAAGAAGACACCTTGTATCAGGGAAGGTGGTTTCCTGTTATACCTCACAGAGGTGCACTTCTATAGGGGCAATGCTAAAGAAAAGGGACCACAAGATTTATTAGATTTCCCTGCTAGGAGACAGTAAGGTGGCTGTATGTATATGTTATGATGTCATCCTCTATTGTAGTGGTGACATCACCGGTTTGGTTGTTCAATAGGACTTGAAGTGTACAGGATGCGGTAGCACTTGGTGGGTAGTTTGCCGATTGTGATTGAAAATCAGTGTTGTGCCATTTGGGCATAGCTTGAGAAGCATACGAGTGGAGTTGTCCTTTGAGCCTTCAGGGCGAGGAAAGCTGCAAGAGGGGCGGTGCACAGAGACCGCCTGCATTTTTGGTGGTGAGCAGGAGAGGCTAGAGAAAAAGATTTGTTGTATTATATTGATTAAAATTGGATGTGTCGAATTCTGGATTTGAGGTCAAGTAAGTATTAATAAAGTATTATATGAAGGTAACAAAATGAGGGATACACCTCTTCGGCATATGTGCAAGTCCCTCCCGCGGTATCAAGACAAAATACGCAAGTATGGTGTGGAATGGACTCGAGACACAGAGGGCAAGTTTTCAAAGCCATGGCCGAAAAGGCAGACTTTTTCCAAATGTGTGCAGAAACAAATGGTCACCTTTTTGCAGGCAGCTTATAAGGGGAATAAACTGAGCAAGCGATTAGCCATATTGAAGTTATGGAATATGTTTCAGGACAAGGAAGGGGACACAGTTCTGTGCCATTGGATGTTGAGACAATGGGACACGGGGGACGAACATCCCTTACCTCCCCTCCTCATCCTCAAAAAGTGGACGCAGACACAGCAGCAGAAAGCAAGGGATTTTACCCCATGATGGTACTAAAAGCAGCAGTGGGTACACCAATCCCACTTTCGCACTTCTAGCATGTAGTGGGGAAAGCACACCTGATGGCGCAAAGCAAGCGAGTAAAACAGCGCGAGACAGTAGCAGTGAATGTAGGGAGTGCAGTGAAATACAAGCAAAGCTAAAGGAGAATGACTTGGTGAAAACAGGTCTTAGTGAAGGCCAGGAATCAGCTATGGTAAATTAACGGATAAGCGGACAGATGTTGCTCAAACTAGACGGGAAAACAGCCAGCGAGACAAGGCATGCAGGGAAGGACTTGCTGAGTAGCAAAGACTCAGATAATGAAGCTAAAGACTGGGCAGAGCTAATGGAGGAAGTACACAGAAGGGAAGGAGAAGAGAACGAAGAAAGTGAAAGATTGTAAAAAGAAAGGGAGCAAACAGAAGGACGAGAGAGAAAGGGAAACAAAACAGGGAGCTAGAAGATATAGCAAGGAGAAAAGCAGAAGAAGAGTGGAAAAGGCAACTGCAAATAATGAAGGAGAAAAGGAGGTTCAAAGTTGAGCAGCTCATTAAAGAATGCCAACGCAGGGAACGAGAGGAGCACAGAAACGAGCAAGATAGTGACGAGAGCAGAGAAAGATGCTCTTTGAAAGTGGTAGATATTATGACAGATTTGCCACGTTTAGATGATGAAGATGGGGAGGGTATACAAAGAAGGATAGGGGAACTCTATAGGAGCAGGAGAAGCAGCATGGTTGCCCCAGAGCTGAACCCTCGGTGAGCAGGGAGCGCAAAGTCACAGATTGAGCAAAGGGAAAACAGCGGGAAGACACAACCTTAAAGAGAATTACCTTTGATGAAGACAGAGAAGATGACAGTGACAGTAGCATTGGCACCATGGAGTCATATGAAAATTCACAGGGGAGCGAAGACCAGGAGGAGAGAAGACACCAGGGACACCAGGGACGCTCCAGGGAAGTAACCCCAGACAGAGACACAATATGGTGAGGCAAAGAGAATATAGGTAGGGGAGACAAAGACATTGCAGGGTGACTTACACATTCCGAGAGTGGGTTAGGGAGCGCTGACAATATCACTATGTATGCACACAGGCTCAGGGCCCGGCTGGGATCGACAAGGACAGAGATGACAAGGGTGTTCTCCCCCGCTAAAGACATGGGGAAACAGCACAGAGGGACGATACTGGAAAAGTGTGAGGGCGACCTCCGTGTAGACCATGGCAGCAAATGGACAAGGACAATTTAAGATGTAAGCTGCCTTTGTTAACTGTGCAGTCTGGCAAGTGGATTTACAAGATTGAAAGACTCACAGCACAAATAACATTAGTGGTAGGGGGCATGAAGAATCTACTCTCAGCCATTCTTTGCGAGGTAGCTGACGATGTATGGAGAAAAGCAGGATATCCTGGAGTGACAGCACAAAACACAGCACACAATGGTGTGTCATTCAATAACTGCTGAGCAGCCGTATGGCAACCTCTAAGGGTGCAATAACCAGATACGTTGGACATAAGAGTGATCATGGCACGCAAAATGCGTGAGGACAAAGTCCCACTTCAATATATTTAAGAAATTCAAGAGAAATGGCGTCTCGAGATGAGAGAGCCCTGGGACATAAAACAGTGGGGTTATTTTACCATATATTATGTCTGGGGCTACCTGAGCAAGTGCAAAAGCAGTTTAAGAAAATAGTGGGAATGGAGGCTAAGCTGTGGTCAGAAATCCACCTAACCAAAGTGCACTACTGCAGGCTACTACAAGAGAATGCAAGAAAGAATCATGAGGAGAGGAAAAAAGAAGAAATTAAGTTAGTGCATAAGAAACTATCTAAGTATGCAATGAAAGGGGCGATGTCAATGAGCAGAGAAGGAGTAGTTGCTCACCAAGCACAGAACTGACCACAGATGACAGGGGGAGCATTTGCAGGATGAGGGGATATAAATCAGTGGGCGAGAGGATGAGGAGGGATACCTCAGGGAAAAGGGTTGCACCCAATGCACTAGAATGCAGGAGGGTTTCATGGGGACAGCAAAGGCCGAAGGGGGCGTCTGTACAATGTTGGGTATGCAGACAAATTGGCCACATATCGTGATACAGGAGCGGGATGCCTCAGAATGGGGGAATGCAGCAACAGCCCAAAGAGAGCAGACTGACTTTTGTACCCAGGATCACATGTACGCGCAGATGTACACACCACAACAGACACATACCCAGGACATGCAAATGCATCAATATCAGCACATGACACATGCATTACAGTTGCAGGGAATGTAAAGAAATCACAACCAGTACAGCAGGCACCAGTTCAACAGCACATTATAATCATTACACAAGTGGGCTCCACATTGTCGGTTCCCTTGCCAAAACTGAGAGGGGCTACTGTTGTAGGGGACAATCCATTTACAAGAACGGGGATCCCATTATATCCACAATAGGGTAGCCAACAGACAGACCTCATGTGTTCAATCCTATCTGTTAAACCGAATTTGACTGAGGAACCATTTATAGGGGTGACTATAGGTGACAAGAGTTTTTCCTTTCTCATGGATATGGGGGTAACTTAGTCCTGTATAAGGGTGGGGAGATACCCAATGCCAGGCATTGCCATGAATGCACTGTGATTCTCTGGGGCCCCAGATTTGGTTACTTTTACTGACGGATTACCACTTTCTTTGGGAGAACACAACCTGACCATGCCCCTGTTATATTCCCGAACGATACCAGTGAATATAATGGATTGAGACATGATGAGTTAACTTAACATGACCATTTCATTTACAGACCAAAGGATAGTGTGCTCAACACCAGGGATTCATTACATGAATGTGAGGGAACTCATCCTGATGGTACAGAAGGGGAGGCCAGTAGACCCTGAAATGTTTTCATGTGGATTATAAGTGTTAATTGCATGGCTCCTGGGGATACGGGGTAGATTGTTACACATGCCCAATGAATTCATATTCAGACCAGAAGTTCCATTAGATCAGAAATAAGAAAAAGTGATTCTAATAGAACCCGAGTCAGTTATATAGAGAGATGAGAGAATAGTACTGCATGGGACTGACAATACACAATGATCATGGAGAACTGTAATTGTAGTGGGGGAAGGATACAGGTTGACTGACGTGACAGGTGAGGAGTTGTTTCAAGACAATCAATCAGATAACAAGGTGGTGTTTGACATAAGCATTACCCATTGGGTGGAAATACATTACAGGGAAGTGCTGCAGAGAATGGCTGTGTTGCAAAAACCACCACCACCATTTCTCGAGGAAGACTTGGGCAAGGTACTCAGTGTCTTATTTACCAATAGTCCCTATGTCATGGGTCTGCTAAAAGGAATAGGAGCGGTCAAGATAAAGCTTAAACCAGGGGCTATTTTACCAAGGGCAATACAGTATCTTCTATCAAGGGAGGCAGTCAAGGTTATTTACGAGACGATCGCCATATTAGTGAAGTAAAGGCATTCAGGTACCCTCAGAATCGCAGTGCAACACTGCAGTGTATCCGGTGAAAAAGGCAAAAGGAGGATCATGGCACTTTAGTCAGGATTTGTGCCCACTTAGCCAAATTGTTGAACAGGAATTCCTATTAATTCCGAACCCAGCAACAATTTTGTGCAGCATCCCAACGGAAGCTGCACACTTCACGGTAATAGACTTGAAGAACACCTTATTTTCTATAACACTCCACGAAGAGTCACAGGAATTGGAAACACATGAGACTCCCACAAGGGTACTGTGAGTCACCTTCCATCTTTAATAGGGTCCTTTGGATGGATGTAGGCAACATACAGATAGTGAGCACACTCATACAATACATGGACAACATTTTATTTTGTAGCAAATCAGAGGAACAGTGCCAAAATGACTTGGTATATTTGCGGACAAAACTGGCACAAAAGGACTATATGGTGGACAAGGCAACATTACAATATTGCCAAATGGAAGTGCTATATATAGGGCAGTTGATATGACAAGAGGGGCAAGAAGTGACTCTAGAAATGGCTGAGGTGATTAGTAGAACACTGATTCCAAAGATAGTGAGAGAAATGCAGCCGTTTCTGGGCCTTTGCAATTATTGCAGAGCCTAGGTATTTGACTATAGCACATACACAAGACCTTTGTTGAGCGTGCTAAGGGAGGTACAGAGAGGGAATGGAAAGTTTGTATGGACACATGAAATGACTGAAGTCTTCCAAGAGCTGAAGAAAGCAGTATGCACACAGTACAGTGCTAGGTATCCCAGACTATCCAACACATTGTATTTGTTCTCACACTCCAATGGAGTAGTGATGACTGCGGTGCTCTTGAAGAAAAATACCTTAGGGCACAAGCCATTAGCTTATTACAGTCGACGTTTGGACCCAGTGATGAGTGAACATTACCCTTGTGTGCAAGTTCTGGCAGCTGCTGCATTTGCAGTAGAGAAGTCAGCGAGTATCACCATGGGTTGCAGCACCACACTTTACGTGGAGCATGCACACCTTGCAATTCTGGAAAGACCCAAGAGTACGTTGACCAAGCAGCAAGCTTCTAGATATGAGGTAATTATCTGAAACCCAGCAACCAAGGTAGTAAGGTGCAGGACTGTCAATCCGACAACATTTTTTCGCTGAGCCCGTAGAAGAGGGAGAGTATGTACATGACTGTGCTACATGCATGGAACAGTATAACAACCTTCCCAAGGTGGGGGAAAAGCCACTTGAGGGGGGAGAAGTGCTTTATATTGACGGGTCATCGACAATAGATCAGACAACAGGAAAAAGGCATATGGAAACGTAAGTGGGGAGACTAAAAGCAGGCAGTACAGCAGAAATAATACCCAGCACAAGATTGCCTTCACATTTTTCAGTTCAAGCAGCAGAAGTAGTGTCTCTCATAATGGCATTAGAAGCATGCAGGGACAAGGAAATCACAGTGAATTCAGATTCAGCTTTGTGACGTCTACAGTACACTCTGGGCCACCACTATGGCAGAGGAGGGGCTTTACACCTGCTGAAGGCACACCGTTGCAGCACACGCCCCTATTGGGTAGGCTCATAGATGAACTTTAACTTCCTGTAGACATATCGGTCGTAAAGTGCCAGACCCACATGAGGGGGAGGACGCAGTCTCCTGGGGCAACAAAGCAGCAGATGGGGAAGCCAAGTGGGCAGCATATTTTTCAGGGATAACAGACTTTGATACCCCATCACACACGCATATACATGTGCACAATATGATTCTAGGGCAAAGTTATAATATGTTACCAGCCACACAGATAATGAAGTTTCAGGGAAGGGCTCCAACAGAGGAGAAAGATTTTTAGGTGAGAAGGGAATGTTCAGTATGTCTTACGGATGCTCTGTGGTGAAAGGAAAGCCCAGGCAAGCTTGTACACCCAATAGCATTAATGCAGATTGCACTCACGCAACTGCATTATCCCACTCATATGGGTAGAGAGGTACTTACTGCTCACATTGGGGAAGATTGGTTCTGTCCTTATACGTCGGAGCATGTAGCAGCAATTATGGAAAGCTGTGTCACTTGTAAGAAGTTCACTGCAGGACATACTTTATGTGTAGTGAGGGGAGCCATACCATACCCAATCAGGCCTTTCCAACATTTCCACATCAACTATGTTGATATGATCCAGGTGTGCCTGGACTACTGCTACATGATAGTGGTTGTGTGCCGTTCTGCTGATGGATCGAATCTGGTCTCTGTTTGCACCCTGATGCCCTCAGGGCTGCACAATTACACGTTGGAGAGGTATTTCCATGATGGGGGGTTGAGGTCCTGTGGTCAGATTATGGGCTTCTTTCTGGGAATGAGACTTTTGAGCACATCACAATCCTACTGGGGATACAGCACAAATTCTCCTGTGCCTATCAACTGCAAGTGAACAGAGGTATGAACGCCTCAACGGTATGCTCAAAGAAAAAATCAGAAAAATAAAAGCCACTTTAAAAAAGGGATGGCTTCATTGTTTGCCATTAGCTCTGCTCGCACTGCACAATCAGCCCAGGTCTGAGCACCACTTAACATCCCACAAGGTGGTAACAGGGCAGCGCATGTGACTACCCATGGCTCCTCCCACTAGAGCATTGACAGATGCAAATGCAACCTTGGATGTATATGGAAATTAAATGTACAAATATGTGACTTCTTTGATGGGTAGTGCATCTTTCATTTCTCGTCAACTGCAGGAGCAGGCGCAGAGTTCAAAGAACAGTGAGGAAGAATCATCACAGCCATGCCGCAAGTGAAAAAGCCCTCAAGCAACTACTACTTTACCCCGGGCATACAGTCCTACTCTGGAATTTTTTAAGACCCTGGTTTAAACCCACTCCCGAGGGCCCTTATACTGTAGAGCAAGCAACAGATCATGTAGTGAAACCGAACCAGGAGAAGGCTTGGAATTAAATTAGAGACATTTAGCCCTGCAGAGGTTAGAGCTCTTCCTGTCTAAGAGAAGACGATCTGGTGCAAGGAGAAGACAAAGATAAAGATAGAAAAAACAACAACTGTGGATAACACGGTCCAGAGGAAGAGATTTGGAGAAGGACAATACGCACACCTAGAATAGGCACACTAAGTTTGTCTTACAATAGGTATTCTTTGAGAAAGTAAGGACAGTTCAGGCTATATTGTGCTTAGTAGACATTACCCATTTCAGGAAAGCTTCATCCACTTTGTGATACGGACAGAAACTGAATGAATGGTTCTTCCACAATTGTTTTTTCATGCTTTTCTGTTATATGTTCCCAGATCTACCCACAATTGACTTGTAGAAAACCGTCTATCATTACTCTGCTTGGTGATTCAAGAATCCGTATAGTATATGAGTGATTGTTCTTCACAGCACTCATCCAAAGGTATTGGCGTAGAGCTTAATCTAACATACACTAACATGACAATAACGCATTTGTCAGGCTTTTCAGGTGAGTTGCACAAACCCTTGGTTCAATACATAGAAACGCTCAAGAATGACAACATGGGAAATATAATTCTTAATATCGTGATAATGTTTGTGTCATCTGCTGTCTCTACCTCTTTAAACTCCTTGCATTACAAAGGTTAATATTTCCCCATGCACAAGCTTTGACCCTTATTATATACCCTGATCCATGCTGTTATGGAAGGCATACCTAGGCAGGCAACAAGCACTGCTAATGAAGTAAAGAGAGTTAAGCACAGTGCACAAGCAGATTTCAACCAGGTCAATTCCTACATAACTGATACGGCCCGTATATCAAACAACATGTGGTATAGCCGCAAGGAAAATTTGGGGAAAAAAACTATAAAAGAGTGCTGTTATGTTTGTTCTCTCATCCCCTATGCCATGAGTGCATCCAGAACGTATGTGACAACTGAAATTCCAATGGCAAGAGCACAATGTCTCATGCATTTATCTCTATGCACCACAAGAGGACGTTTTCAAGGGAAGTGTGCCACACTAAGGTGGATGTCCAAGAAGACGTTCGGTAGGAAGATAACTACATAAAGAAAATGTTGGACACTTTCTGGAATACATATACAAGTAAAGAGTATATCAGAGAGGGTCCATGCAAAGGGGAAGTACAGACAGTGACACAGAAAGAGTTTCAGTGTCCCAAGAAAAGACCCATAGAAATAGGAGTAATGCCAGGATGCTGGGAAAGGCCACAGATGCTGGTGTATGGACAAGTATACGCAATATACTGATGGAAATAAGGAGTGGTTGGGAGCAAAGCATATGCTTTCCCAAATGTTCCAGTGGAAGTAGTACAGCACGAAAATGACAAGTGCCTCAAGGAAGGGGAAGCAAGTGCCAAACTACTCACATGGGTAGAAAATTAAGCAGCGCCCATGCCCATCATACAGCTCAAGGGAGAAGCTTTATGTTTCCAGAATGATGGCGATGTAGAGGTTGGAGAAAATGAAAGATGCAAGCAGATTTCAAAGATACCAGGCCTGAAGGTCAGAACAGCAGTGCTAATGGACCACTAATGGGCATTTGTGTTGAAGGAATACCTGTAGCTGCCACCCAATTTGGAAGGGGTATGTTCACTGGTACATCTGAACACTCCAGCATTAGCAGTGCCTCAGAAGGACATACAAATCGAAGGGTTCCCTAAAATGGATGTCAACAAGGAAGAAGAGACCCGTAGGGTTGACAAGAGTGAAAAGGGGGAACTATGGTTCATCACACATGGAAAAGGCATTGGATGCAGTACCACCAGAGCACAGGCTGTTCTGCCGAACTGAGATTTTCTTTGCATCAATCATTCCAGGAGTACAGGCAAACAGGAATGCTAAATGGCTCCAGATTGGGAGCTGATGCGTTTGTGTCATGATTAGGTATTCTTGCTCTACATTTGTTCCTGCCAATGACAAAGGCAATGGGACACTAACAGAGGCCACCATGGACTCTCAGAATTGCATGCGAAGATGGAGGCAGAAACTAAAAATGTTGGGAAGGACGAAGGGTGGCTGTCTTACATATTCTCATGGATACCAACATGGTTGGCCAAGGGATTGAAAGTACTGGCAGCAGCTTTTATATTGGTGTTGCTGACATTTTGTGTCATCAGGATAATCATCACGCAGTGTAGAAAAACAACTAAGAAGGCTTAAGAGATGAAAGTGCTGATAGACATAGAGACTGAAGAAGATGAAGAAACAAAAACACGAAATGCACTGAAATCACAACTGATGCAGTGTCCCCTGTTCCCCACAGGAACAGCGGTCCAGTATCCCTACAACACCTGTGACTATTGGAGAAAATGGGTTTGATGCAACATTGATGGGACCGGTAGTTGCATGACATGAAGCCTTTTTAACCATGCAAAGTACAATGAACATCTTGGAGGGATAACAAAGGCTGGATCGCGAAACTGCAGATGAACCAAGAGAATGGTGTAGGTAGTGTGGTCAACAGGTCGACAAGAGGGGGGATTGCAGATGTCCATCCAATTCTAACCCTCAAGCCCCCCACATGATCCTCAGTACGTAGGCAGAGAAACGACAGATGTGCCTCACTGTTTGGCCCATCACCACAAACTTCAATGTATCGCAGGTGTGAGAAGTGTTATTCACTTGAACAGCCATTCAGACCATGCCCAATCAATGACTTGGATGATATGGAAATGACATGTCTTGAGCAAGTCGACTGACTGCAAAGCCAGAAATCAATAACTTCATCACTGACATCACAACATAACCGCATTATACATGAAGTAGATATTCATCCATTCATGTAGTTACACAAACATGCACTAGTTTATTGCTTATAGGCACGAAGCACATGTTTATAACCCATATAGACCCATTGGACTCAATGGGAATGGGGAGGCCGGATGCACCGGCATCGTTCGTGAAGGGTACCGGTGCATCCGACATGGACTGCTCGCGGGTGCGGGTCCTCCCACCCGGACAGACCTGGTGGGCGTAAAGGCACCCGCGAGCAGACCTAGTAGTTTGCTGGTCCAGTAACAACGGTACCGGCAAGCTTACCGGTACCATTGTTGCTGTACGGGCAAACTCATAATGAGGCCCATTGACTTTTTAGAGTTGTCATTTTTGTTATTTTATATTTTCATCACCAGTTGGACATTAGAATATGTGTAACATTGATCATGAAAACACGTGGCACTTCCAATGTTTTGTCAGAAAGCTTGGCAGCATCAATCATAATAAATCATGTGGGTCGATTGGCCATGGATGATGTGGATAATGTGTATTGGAATTTGCACAAGATGGTCTGGTCCATACTGGAGAGCATTTATTTTTGCTTATATGTGGCATTATATCTTTACTGTAGCTGTGACCAGTGGTGATGGAGACTCAACCCTCCCCCCATTAAAGGTGCTGCCAGTGATAGGCAGGGTCTTCAACCACTGGCACACTGGAACACTCTATTTGAAGAGTTATTAGACATGCTAGAGAGGTTCAGAGATGAGACTTTTCATGAAGTATTTACAGATGTGGGGATCCTATCTGCAGTATTAGGACTTGGATGAGCGAGAGGTCTTCCTAGGATCTTTTCTTTCTGATGCCATGCATCTGTCAGTCATTTTCATCTACTTCATTCCGCGGTACTAATAGTGTATTTATTTGGTTGAAGACACACTAGCATTTCAGAACTGAGCAAAGAAAAAAGCATATGTGGGAAGAAGTTTGGGAACATTAATTATGATGGAGCATTTGGTGAGAGTCTCTTCGGATGACGTGTATTGGAAATTGCATGAGATGGTCTGGACCATACTGGGCTGCAGTCTTTTTTGGCTTATTTGTGGTCTGGTATGTTTATTGTAGCTGTGAGTGGTGGTTGTGCATAATCAACCTCCACCCATTAATGGTGCTTCTAGCAACAGCTAAAGTTATCTAACACTGGTAGCACTGGCACACTCTATTTGATTAGTCATTGGAAATGCTAGAGAGGTTCAAAGAGGATGCTGCATTTTTTGTGACATTGTCTTTTTAGAGTTGTAATTTTTGTAATTTTATATTTTCATCACCAGCTGGACATTTGGATTTCTAACATTGTGCAATAGAACACTAAGACATGGCTGTTGTAATGTTCTGTCATAAAGATGGGGAACATTAATTATGATAAATGATTTGTTGCAAATCGCTTGGTTAATGTGGATGATGTGTATCCAAAATTGTATGAGATGGTCTGGACCATACTGGGCTACAGTGTTTTTTGGCTTATATGTGGTCTTATATCTTTACTTTAGCTGTGTGTGGTGGTTGTGCATAATCTACCCATTAAAGGTGCTGCTAGCAGCATCCAGAGTTTTTAAACACTGGTAGCACTGGAGAACTCTATTTGAAGAATTATTAGTAATGGTAGTGAGGTTCATAGAGTTGGCTTAATTTTTTGTGCAGTTGTCCAGCTGTTTGTATGGACAGTGCAATTGCATGGTTGGATCTATTGGCACACCCATATCATGACATCCGTGTGCACAAAACTGTCCAATCTGCAGGTGCTGAAGTCTGTAGCTGTGAATAATCACCACAACCACAAAAAAATAAGTTTACCTGTATCTTTGTTTCTGCAATTGCCCTAAAATGATTTATTGTTTTTACTCACTTTTCCCATAGTACTATTTTTCTTTGTTTTGTAATCTGGAGAACACTTTGTTATCTCTGCTAGATATAATACTTCTCCCTGAGAATATTGCAGTTTCTCCTTGGCCACTTTGAACCCTTTTTCAACCAGTACTGTCAATAGTTTCACGGTTTCCTTCTTGCTCTCTTCCTCTGTGGCACTGCACACTGATAAGTCATCCGCATACTGCATAACTCTGCTCTCCATCTGTGCATTTCCTAAATCCATCAGCAGCACCCTATCAAAAACACTGGGGGATTCACAGTATCCCTGTGGCAGATGACTATGCTGCAATCTGATTCCGCGATAAAGAAACGCAGTGAAATGTTTTGAATCTTCATGCAGGGCAGTAGAGAAAAGAGCATTTCTCAAGTCAATCACAGTAAAACATTGGGACTTAAGTGGTCTTAAGTGGTATGCTACATAATATTGTGTCTGAATGTGGCACCAATGGAAATTCTAATTTAGCAATATTGTTCAAAGGGTATATATCGTGTATAAATCACCAAGATCCCCTTTTGCCTTTTTTACTGGATAAACCATGGTATTGCATGCTAGTCTGAAGGCACTACTATCCCTTGTCAAATCAGGGTGGCCATAGTTCCATGGATACCCTTGTCAGCTTATTTTGACATGGAATACTGTTTTACTCATGGTAAAAAAGGCATCTTTTTCAATTTTATCTAAACTGCTCCTACTCCTTTTAATAAGTCAGACAACATCATATGGATTGTTGGTCCACAATGAACTCTGCACCTTTGCCAAATCTTCCTCCAATAATGATGGTACTTTTCACAACAGTAATATTGTTTGGGAAACCTCTCTATACCCTATTTGCTACTAATAAGTAATACAGATGTTAAACATTGCCTCATCATCTGAAAAATCATCTTCCAACAGTTTGTCATCAGACAAGTCAGTAAGTATGTGTGCTGAGTCAAGCGATATTACTGTGAGCTAAGTTACTCCTTTGTCGTCAGCTCCATGTAATATCACTCTGTCGTCTCTCTCTATTGCTTCTTCTAATTCAGTTCTGTGGTTAATCTCGACAATTTGTCCTGTATTTGTGGAAGCAATGCCAACACCACTTGTAACCCATAAAGAAACACTTCTAGGTTTAGTGACACACCACTTTGTGCTTTCTGGCCATAAAATGCCCTCACAAATTCTTGCCTGTTCACATAAGGAATACCTGGTGTTGAACATATTATCCCGTTTTCAGTAAAATAAATGGTCATGTTAAATTTGCTCATCAAGTCTCTCCCCAATATGTTGACTGGGGTTTTTCCGAGAATATAATAATGGCATAGCCATCTCATGGTCTCCTATTGTTATATGGAATTTATCTGTAAAAGGAACTGTTGGCATAGCCCCAGAGAATCTTTGTGTGTCCATTGCTATTCCTGACATTGGGGTTTCTCCTCTTTAACACAGGATCTTGTTGCCCCAGTGTCGACCAAGAAGGAAAAAGTTGTGTCACCTATGGTCACACCCACCCTCGGTTCCTCTTATGGGTCTGGGGTAATCAATAGAATTGGGCACATCAAGTCACTCTGTGGGCTGTCCTATAGTGGATTCATGTTTACTACTGTTCCGATTAAGTAATCCCCCCCCACTTCAGTCAAACCTGCTACTCTAGGTGCCTGTGGTGCCTGCGGCAATATGTTTGTGTCCCATTATGCTATTCAATTCTGTGGTACTTGTGGTTGTACTTGTGCTTGCTTTATCTGAGGTTGCACCACCTGTTGTAGTTGTTGCATTTGCAAGTGTACTGCCTGCTGTGTTTGTTGGATTTGCTGTGCCAGTGTCTGGATTGGTTGATTCTGTGTATAATCTTGGTCATTGTAATGTTGCTGTATAGTGCTATATGGCAGTGGATATGATGACCCACTTCTTGGACCAAATTGCAGTCAATTTTGTTGCACTGCTCCCCTACCTCTGCAAACCCTTGAAATGTGTCTGGGTGTTCTACAAGTCCAACACTGTGGTCCTCCTTCCCCAAATCATGGTTGTCCTCCATTAATCCCTTTTGGCTGTGGTGCCTGGAATCCAAACCTTCTTCCTCTTGGTGTGAACCCCCTCCAGTGGGGATGATAATTATTTTCTCCTCTCCCCACAAAATGTCCATGCAAACCTGGCTACATTTGCTGTGCTTCCTGCACATTGTTGTTCTCCCCAACATTTGTTAATACTGCCCCTTGGACTGTCAATTTTGAAAATGTCTTTGTACCAGCTTTGCTTCCTCTATCTTTCTTTCCTCAACCTTCTTTCTGTCTTTCTCGTGTTTTATTCGACAATGATGAACAATGTTCAATTGTATCTCAGGCCACAGTCTTGCCTCCATCCCCACAATTTTCTTTAATTGCCTCTGTACTCCTTCGGGGAGTCCCTGGCATAAAATGGCATAGAAAATTGTTATAATTTTGCCCCAGGTTTCCCTTGCTTCTAAACACCATTTCTCTTTTGTGTCTTGTGTATAAGTAACAAGGTCCCCATCCGGGCCCATTTTGCGTGTCATGATCAAACTCATGTCTGATGTGTCGGGAATGGTATTCTGAGTGCCTTCCAAACTTCTGCTCAACAATTATTCAAAGGTGTGCCATCATCTCTGGTGATTTGTGCAGTAACTCCAGGGTACCCAGCCCTTTTCCAATGGTCCTCTGATTGCTCTTCCAATATGGCAGTAAACAAGCTTTTCATGTCCCCTAATGCCAATGTCATGCCCTATGTTTCCATTTCTAACTGATAACTCCACTTGCCTGCGCCCTCTGAAAGTGATGAAAATGTATACATGAAGTTGTTTGTGTCTGTCTGTGGTATATTGTGTTAATCTTCTGCCTTTTTGCAATAAGGGTAACTGGGCTTCATTCCGAGTTTGGAGGTAACCACGCCACTATTTGCGGCATGGCAGCCTCCGAACTCGCCCAAACTCCGGCCTGGTGAATGGAGTAATTATCGGTCCATTCAGAGGTTGGAGGGACCGGTAATTCCCCATTCACCAGGGCCATTCCCCATTCCCATTTGAGCCCCCGTAGGGCTCAATGGGAAGGGGGAAGGTGGCAATAACGGTACCGTAAATTACAGTACCGTTATTGACCCCGGAGTCCCTTTGCAGGTCCCGTCCTTAACGCCTGCTAAAAGCAGGCGTTAAGAAAGGACCCACAAAGGGAACTCGTAGTAGGGCAGTAAGGGTTTAACGGCACCGGTCTCGTTACCGGTGACCGTTAACCCTTACCGCCCTACTCGGAATGAGGCCAATTGTGTCAGAACACTTCTGCGCATGGGTGCAACCGCACCCGTTATCCTAATGAATTATCTAGTAAGGACTAGAGAATCACAGAACCACCCAAGCTGGTTCATTCACCAGAGACTGAGACAAACTGGTAACTATCAGCACAGAAGAAGCTAGTTACAAACTAAGACACAAAGAGACTACAGGAAGAGGGTGACAAAGACAAGAAAAGGCTTGTTGAATTCTCTAGAACTCTGAACAAGGGCAATACCACCTGTGATTAGGAAAAGATCACAATGGGGGTTTGAAGTGAATCACCATTCCCGGTGAGGGAAAGAACTCTTATTTTGTTTGCTTTTTCTTCAGTTCAAAGTGGTAGTGACAGAATCCACCTTAAAATAGGTTTCCTCTACAACAGACTATATTTTCTTTGCAGGACATTCTGACGAACCTGCATTGGGTGTCTTTTCTTCAAGATAGGGCCCTACACACACCAACGATAGAGCAGGATGTGAACTCTGTAATAATAAAAACTCCTTAACATTATGGCAGAGTGTCCGTCTCCTGATTCTGACTTACCACGCAACATATTATTTATGTTACATTGTGTTTTGCTGTTGCAGTGGCCCATGGTGTCCCTTGTAGGACAGTCTACTCACCAGAATTTTCCACTTTGCCTTTATTTTTCTCAATTGCAATCCTGGAAAAATCCTGTAAATATGTCACCAGTTTACAATATCTTTGAAGATACTGTGAACGCAGTAATATGTACTGTGAGGTGGAGGGATAGCTGCTGCAGGTGTCAGGTGTGCTGATGGAAAAGTGTATATGCCACTTGACTGGTTGTGTGTGCTGGTCGGAGAGAGAGTGTGTCAACCCAGTGGTTGTATGTTGGAACGAAGGGACATGATGCCACACAGGAGCTGTGTGTATGGACACTTCATCAGGGTTTGCTTGCGTTGGTGTAGTGGGGGAGGGAAATGCAGAGTTTGGGCCTAATTTATAAAGTGTTTTTTAATGGAATTGCACCATTGTAAAATGCTTTTGTAAATCAGACACTTTGGGCCTCATTACGAGCATGCCGATCCGGTAACAAAGGTACCCGTAAGTCTACCGGCACTGTTGTAGCCGGACCGGCACATTCCGAGTCTGCGAGTAGCTGCCATCCCGTCCGCCAGGCTTGACCTTGCGGGCGGGACGGCAGCCGCCCGCAGACTTTCCGGGAAGCATCAGCACCGTTATCAACAGTGCCAGTGCTTTCGTCATCCCCATTCCCATTGAGTACCATGGGAATCAAATGGGAATGGGGATTAACATTTTTTCGGCGCCTGACTTCCAGGAACAACGGGGTCGTAATCCCCTGGTGTTTCCGTGGAGCCAGGTGCCGGAAATATGCACAAGTCCGGCAGCAGCCTGCCAGTTTTACCAGCACAGCAACCGCCAGACTCGTAATGAGGCTCCTAGTGTTCTGGTGGATAAAAGTGTCTGTCACCTCAGGGATCGGGCGTTCTGGTCATAACTTGTGGCACTATCACACATGAGAAAGGAGATTCTTTTTTCTCCCACGATCCAGCCTTTTCGTTAAATTACTGTGGCTGCTGTGTTTGCTGGGAATACCATAGTCATGTGGCACTGTGGTTCTGTAACGTGGGTATGCTAACTTTAGTGTGTTGTGGTTGTGCGAGGGTGCTGCTTATCAGTCCCACACAGTACCCACCACCCCTGAGGACGGGGGCTGTGGGAAACAAAATTCAAAGTCACAAACGTGCCCGGATTCTTCCAAGAGCAAGAGTCTCACATCATATGTCAAGCAACATGAGTTGATAGAAATACCTACATTTTGAACTGGAATTAAAAGAATGTGCTGAGATTCTGCACGCAGAACTTTGGAAAACAAACGGAGGAACTGTGAAGCGCGTGTGTTGCAAAAGCAGAATTGTTATTGCTATCCACTACTCAGATGTAACGATGCTTAAACATTTGGCTTAGAAGTGTGCCAAATGACGTGTGCGTGTGGACATTATTTCCTGGTTAACGGACTGCACATTGCTAGGGCAGTGAGTGGCTACTGAGCTTGCTGATAGTACACTCATAACAAGTGGCTGGCCACCTGGCAGCGCAGGTGCTATATGAGGAAGACTAGTTTGATGCCCAGGTGATGAGTGGAGCAAATTTCGAGATCTGGGTAGGATACAGGACCCTAACGTGGCCCGTGAATACATATGGCCATTCCAGTTTGACTAAGATGGCCGGTGAATATTCTAGGGTCACATATAGGTTAGTTTGCCTGAGATTGGTTCATCACGCAAAACAGGCTACATTGGTTTTGACGTTCATAAGATAAAAATAATGTGTTGCTGAAATCTTGAAATCTGTGCAGAAATGTATGTATATACTGCAATATAGTTATATTTACTATTTATTGAGCTTGATTCATACATTTTTTTTGCACGCTGATAAGTGACTTTGCACACTTTTCAGCACGCAAAACTCCTTTTACTGATTCATGGATCAGACTTTGCGTGAGTTTTTGTGACTTTGTGCGGGTCAGTCATGAATTTGCATGCAGTTGAGCGCTTTCTGCGACACACAAAGTGCGGGGCGGGTCTGCATAAAGAAATCAATAGGGGTGGAGTTGCATAATCCCCATTCTTCCTCCAAAATTAGGAAGAATGAGGAATAACGTGGCCGTGTTTAGGGACGCGCCACGCAAAGAAATCGCACGCCCAGTCAAACGCAAACCTAACTGAATTCATGGATTACAATGCACAACTTCACATCGGGAAAAGTCTCACGCAAACCTCTTGATCTTACCGCCACATGATAGGAGACTCAAAGTACAGTGCGCAAAAGAACCAACGTGCAAAGGAAACATATATAAAGCACACAATGCACACCATTCAAACATCACTCAACCAGGATGAATGCAGATATACTGGGAGCAATTGTACATGTCCATAGAAGGAGGAGGAGGAAGACGGCGAGGGACAGGATTTTCTTACCGTGTACTATGCTATTTTGGTTTTCCAGATGACCAGGTGAATGCAGGGTCCAGGTTCTCACACTATGTCATCCTAGAACTGGTCATGGAGTGGTAGGAAGATCTTGCATCACCCGCCATCTGCTCCCATGCCCCTGGAGAAGGTGCTGAAAGACCAACATTTACTAGCCATAGGCTCTTTTCAGTGCACCATTGCCAATATTGGCAGCATATCGCAGGCCAAGCAATCCCAGTGTCTACACCAGGTATTGGGCAGCATCACATTGCGTGTGTGTGTCAGTGCATAGGCATGTATACATGCCACGCACACTGCAGGAAAGGCAGAGAGTGTAGTAGGAGTTTTATGCATAGCACACTTTGCATGAGTACTCAGAGCCATTGATTGCACGCATATTGTGCTATAGTCCCCCACCGATGAAAGGAGCACATTTGCCGCAACCAGAAGCATTGGCATCCAATAAACGTGCAGATCATCTGTGACACAAAAGAAAAAATCATGCTTGTCAATGCTAATTTCCCTGGAAGCACACATGACATCTTAATTTACTGCATGAAGGCACATGACACACTGAATAATAGACCCTGGGCCTCATTACAACCCTGGTGGTAGCCGTGCCTGTATAACAGGCACGGCTGCAGCCGGAGTTGCATTTTTTCCGGCACCCAGAAATGGGCAATTACCGGGTCATTACGGCCTTGCCGGACCCGGTATTTGCCCAGTCCTGGACACCGGAAAAAAATCTTCCCCATTCCCATTGAGCCCCATGGAGCTCAATGGGAATGGGAAAGCCGGATGCACAGGCACCATCATCAACGCTGCCTGTGCATCCGAAATGTTGTGCTCACGGGTGCCTTTCATTAGGCCATGTCAAACTAGGCCTCCACTGGTAGACTGACATACAACCACCTCCTCTTCCTCCTCCTCATCTACTGCATCATCACCTGCACATAGAGAGACAACAGTATTTTGAATCATGAGCATCTTGCCAAACATGCAAATGTGCATTACAATGCACACAGACACAAAATGACCGGACACACATACATCACATATCATGACTTGGCACACTGTGAGCTGTACATCACAGATGAATGGCATTCACTGACATGCGCAGTCACGGCCAGGCATATCAGCCAGTGCAACATGGCATGGTCTGCGTGTGCATGGGTACGCACATACACCCGGACATGATTGGCAGTGAAACACATCAGTGGAAGGATGGAGGTCTGTGAACCATCAGTGATCCCATGCAAAACCCAGACATTTACATGTTGCAACATGTGGAAGTGTGACTTAAACATCTGATGCCACAAATTTCATGCAGGCATATGTGTTAACAAATGATATCCTCAAATACAAACAATTGCAGCATTGGCCCACCACAAGTTACATGGCTTGTCACAGTTACATGGAACTGAAAAAGGCAAGGTTGCATGGCCACTGCTCCATTGACACCCCATATGTGTAATGAATTACACAGAGACAACTATTGGCCATCCACATGTTGTCCCATCAGGAAGAGGCCCTCATGCGTCTTTGCACAGACATTGTTGCTTATTTATGTCCAATGGCCAGCAGGGCAAGGTAATGAAAAACTGTGTGAACATGCATATAATTTTGTGACACTGTGTGAGTCATGATTGTCCCACCCACTGGACAACACACATGCAAGACAAGGTGAATGTGCATAGTCACATGTGTGTTGCATGCCGTTGCCACACGTACAAGCTGCCCTATTTTATGATCCAGGCAGAGGTTGCGACTTCCTGAGGAGCAGACCTCAAGGCTGAAAGGGCTGGACACAGGAAGGTTCCGACCCAGATATCTGACTCTGAGTACATCACTGGTAAAAAAAAAACATTCATACTCATGTATCTAATAATGGAGTGCACATTAAGAACAGAGCCACTGAGATGCTCTTGATATGCACACCCTGTGACCTGCCCTCCACCCATTGGCCAGCTCATGCCTTTAGTGTAGACAGATCTGTAAAATTGTGGACTACTCATGACTGATGGCTCATGCAACAAGAGTTTGCTTTGAAAACCCAGGGATAAGTACTGCACATGGGGCATTGTAATTCTGAAGACCAGCACAACGCATCAGTTAGCTGACCTGATCTACACATTCTTTCAAGATAAAAAACATTAATTAACTGGCGCTTAACATGACACTGTCATGTACAGGGTGCTGTCATATCACACAATGTTCAGTGCCTGCTGGGCTCTACATCCTCCACCTCCTCCACCTCCACCACACAGTGCAGCCACATTGCTGGCCTGAGAAGGCCTCTGCATCATTGAGAGAGAAGGGGCGAGGGGCACTACCTGAATAAAGACAAATGTCCTCACTTTCTTGAGTATCACGTTCTTGCATACACCTTTCAGGGTGATAAGACCTTTCTTTCTGATCAAAGTTACAATACAATTTCAGGTGCAAGAAGGAAAAGGTCTCTAGGCCAGAAGAGACCTGTATTGAATACTGTAAAACACCAAAGGGCCTGTTGTTATCAACAGGGAAACCTTTGTATATAGTTTCCATTACAACACTTATGTATTTCAACTATCAATTTCAAAGCACTCCAGGCTTATGTTGTAAATTGGCAGTTCAAATGATTCAGATAAGCAAACAAAGTAATTGACAACGTACACTTTAAGAAAGCTAAAGCTAACAGTTATTTAATCAACATGGGGCATACGGTTTTGTCCCAATTGTTGTTTTTTCAGCATAAGAAAAAAGCTGTTCAGTTCATCGATATACACATTTCTTTAACAGAAATTATATTTTCAAAAAAACAGCAGTATTGTATTGACATTTCAAATGGCCACTCTCGGACTCCTCTACCATTTCCAAAGGGCATACCTCCTGGCTTTACCCCTCCACAGAAGTCTTTGCAATATGGCAACCTGCTCCACATCGGTACTCTTAACTCTTGCTCTGCTGTCAAACACTCACGTGATATCTGCCACCTCCTAGAAGAACTTGACCTTGATGTCCACGCTCTCACCAAGACATGGTTCACAGCCAGCTCTGGCATGAGTTTTGACACTCTACTCCCTGATGGCTACATGATTCTCTCTGAACCTGCAATCAACTGTCCCAGAGGTGGAATAGCTTTGATATTTCAGGAGTAAGTCCCTACTCCTCCTTTTAATGCCTTGTCTGCAGGTTCTCTATCTCTCCTGGTCTCTCTCTGACCGTGGCCACCATCTACAGGGCACCTGGCCAGGTTGCCCTCTTCCTCTCAGAGTGGGCTGACCTCTCCTCTTCTCTCCTTGTCTCCACCTCTCAGATTCATCCTCCTGGGAGACCTTAACAGCCACCTGGATGCTTCTAATCCCTCCTTGGGGCTCTTCCGTAACCTCTGTGACACTCTCTCTCCATTCTACCCTCGGGTGCGACACACTCTGCCTGGCATACCTTGGATGTTACCATCTCCTCAGAAATCCCCCTCTTGAACCCTCTCACCACTCCTCTCTCTTGGACTGAACACTTTCTGCTCTCCTCTCTCCTGATTCTCTCTGTCCCTCAGGCTGAGCCCAACACAGCACTACCACCTATCTTCTCGGTCATTCGGCCCATGAAGCGTGTGTCAGTGAATGCCTTTTGCACTACTGTCTCTGCTCCTCCTACATCTGTGGCTGACTCACACTCTGACACAGGCCTCCCTAACCTGCATCTTTCAATCTCTCTCATGTCCTTGCCCCTGTCATGAGAATATATCTGAAGCCTACCTCAAAGTGCAACTCTTGGTACGATTCCGACCTCACCACCCTAAAACAGATGTATAGGGTGGCTGAGAGGAAGTGGAGGGCATCTGGTGCATCCTTTGGCAAACTGGACTGCCACCTGCTCTAAAGGCAATACTTACTCTCTATCCTGTCCAAGAAGAGAGCCCACATCCATGCCTGAGTCTCTGCGGCCTCTAACAACACAGCCAAACTCTGCAAGGAGCTGACCAATCCTTCTGCAGTCTCCACCTCTCCTGTTCCCTTCCAGGCCCTCTGCATGGCTCTGGCTTCTCACTTCACCACTAAAACTCAGGACATCCTGTCCTCTATCTGCAATCACTCTTTTCCCACTGGAACCTTCCCCGTTCTCTTCAAGCACTCCCTTGTGCACCCTCTCCTTAAAATGCCTTCTGCCGATCCTACGTGTCAGGCAAACTATTGCCAGATTTCTATCACTCCTTTCCTGGGAAAACTCCAGGAACAGCTGGCCATCTCCCAACTTACTTTCCACACTGAATCTTTTGGTTGTCTCCATGACCATCAGTCTGGTTTCAGAGCAGCCAGAAGCATGGAAACTGCTCTCCTGAACATCCATGAAGATCCTCTCACGAATCTCGATTCAAGCCTTCCTTCTGTCATCATTCTCCTTGACCTTTCCTCTGCTTTTGACACAGTCAACCATGTCATGCTGATCAATCGACTCCACGAGAACCTGGGCATCACAGATCAGGACCTGGAGTGGTTGCCCACCTTCCTCCTGGACCGATCTTCCCAGGTCCAACTCGGGTCCTTTCTCTCCACCACCTCTCTCTCCACATGCGGTGTTCTCTAGGGCTCTACCTCTCACCCTGGCTCTTCAATGTATTCTTGGCCCCTTTGGACCACCTTATTGGTACCTTCTCCCTAACTTTCAGGGTTATGCGGATGACACTCAGCTCTCTTTCAGGCCCCCCTCATCCTCCTCTCCTCTCTTGCTCATTCCTGACTGTCTATCTACGATTCAGGATTGGTGCACCTCCAACGATCTCTGCCTTAATGCCAGTAAGACTGAGATCCTTCTCATTGGGACCCCTGATCCCGCTTTCCCTCTCTCACTCTGGCCGCCTTCCTTGGACCCTCTTCCTTTGCCTTCCTGTCAGGAAAAAACCTTGGTGCTATCTTCGACTCCACTCTCTCCGTCTCTCCTCACATCAGAGAACTTTTCAAGAAGGCCCACTACCAGCTGTACCTTCTCAGAGGTATTCTTCCTTTTCTCACTTTCCCCCAGAAGCTCACTGTCTCCAGAGCCCTGGTTCTCTCTAGACTGGACTACTGCAGCAGTCTCTTTCTCAATCTGCCTACCTCTACTCTCCGCCCTCTGCAACTAATCCAAAACAGGACTGCATTGCTTGTCCTTGGTCTCAAGCCCAGGGACCATATCTCTCCAGCCCTGAAATCTCTCTACTGGCTCCCGGTGGCTGCAAGGCTCAAGTTCAAGACCTTCTGCATTGTCCATAAGGCTTTCTGGGGCCTTGGACTGCACTACATCCAACTCTCTCTTCCTAAACACCTTCCTTCTCGAGCTTTTCGCTCAGCCACCTCTAACTCTTCTCTAGCCAGAGGATGGGTGGTATATCTCTCTTCTCTGCAGATGCCTCACTCTGGAATGGCCTCCTTACCCCTCTCGAAATTGAGCCAGACCACCTGAAGCAGCTCAAGACCTCACTTTTTGCCTCTGCCTTCTCTCTCTCTTTCTCCCCTGCTGACCTACCTGTCTGCTGCCCTGACTGGTGGCCTGGCTACCCTCGGACTCTCACAGGGTACCAGGATCCTCCACAACCAGTCACCCCTGCACTGCCTTCGGACCCACCACACACTTAGGGGCTGCAACTGTAACCCTACAGTCCCTTGCCTCCTTGCAGTTACCTGGAGCTGCGCTGTCCTGGCTTCACTTACTCAGAACAATACCTCCATGATTCAACTTCTTCCCCTTTCCCTCTCCCTGTCACTTTCCTCTCTCTCCTCCATACCCTGCATTATGGCACTTGCATGATCTGAATGACACAAGACCTAGTAAGATTGTTGTTTGTTCCTCTTTCTGTCTTCCCTCCCTTGTCTTGTCACACCTAGAAACACTTTTGTATAGGTGCATTATAAATGACTTATCATATCATACGTGACACTTTACATTGTATGTGTGTTGTCTGAGCACTATATTTGTGGTGGCCCTGTCTAACTGCACAACTTAATAATTCCTTGAGCCAGCTCTGTGCCACTTGTACATACAATAGCACACTGGGAATGTTGACATAAGCAGCTAAGAGTATGCCATACTGTCCCCACACTTAATCATATGAATCACAGACGTACCCTCAAATTGAACCTCCATAGGGCTAAACACCCTTACCACACTGCCACAACATGATATTCAGTGGCTGCAGGCCAGCATTAAGAAGCGATGCTAATGCCAGTACTGTCTGCTCTTTTGTGCAGGAATTACTCCTGAGGCATTCTTAATGGTGAGGAGGCAGTGGCTGGGAAAATGTGGACCCAATACAACATATCAGAAGCCAGTTTTGGTCTCAATGCTTCATCAGATCCATAATGGTCAGTCTAAGGTTCTTAAGCGGAACAACCATTCCCTACATGTATACCTCCTGTCTAGGTGATTCTTGTGGGGCATCTCTCCCTGTCTATGAATATCATCCACTGAACACGTGTCTGTATTGGTGACTGGGTATTCTTAGACTGAGACTCAGGCCATCCTCATCTGCAATTCTCCTGAGAGGAGGAACAACAGAGCCTTCATGCCGCATCTGAGCATGCGTTGTTGCTGCCATGGCATTCCATAACCCCATTAATTTACATGTCTGGACAAGTATGTATGTTTCATGTTTATAGACATTGCTATGTTGGGGTGAGTGTTGTGAACAGTGATCCAAGCACCAAGCCATGTATCTGTCATGTATTCACTGATTCACACCAACAATCTTTTCATCATAGACTCTTGTATGGAATCTAGAGCTCTTTGATCATTGTTTCAATTAAAAGATTCACATTCATTACAGGCAAAGCAGACAGGTGTACTCATTGGTGTTATTCATTCCCTTACTCTTTCTCACGTGTGATCTTCAGTCAGTACAAGAGGAGAGTACCAGTCTGTCCACCCTGGAATGATGACCATCTATTACCCAATTATACCTATGTTTGGTCTAGTGTCAACCCTTCCAAAATGCGAGTTAGGTTGTTTCAGCATAACGACTGCAACACAGGGCAGTGGACTGTGGGTACTCAGGCCCCAGCAGGCTAGTCACATCACAGAGTGTCAGTACAAGCAGCTTGGAAATGCATTCTGACAAGGCGTTCCATAAGAGCAGGTGAAAGAACAAACATGCACCTCAGCAGCAACTGTTGTGTTGCAACATCATATATCTTTTGTACTTGATGTACAATGCAAAGAGACAGACTCCTTTAGTTTAGCAATTGTTCATTGATCTAGAGGATGTTTACTTGCATGATACAGAGGTGTGGCTTGGGGGTGATGTGTACCAGTCTTGGGGACACATCCTAGGGTGTTGCACTGAGCACACATCTGGATATAAACAACACTGCATATAAGTACTGGCACAGCTGTGAAGGCCAGCAGATAGTGATGTGTACTATAGACACAAACATGTACCAGGCATGGCAACCACACAGCCACATCCCAGAACACAGCCCATGTGGCAGAAGTGTACACAGTAGCAAGCATGCATTGGCCATGGACGGCTAATAACTGCGGCCAGCTGTACTGCAACACAAATATGGGCAGGTCCACCATTATTGTCTGCATATAAGTTACACACAAATGCTACTCACCAGATGTGTCCACATGTGTGTCCATGCCTCCCACGACTTGCACCTGCTCATTTCTAATAAGTAAACTTGTGGCCTCTTTGAATGGAGTCAGTTGCTCCTCCTCCGCTAGCACCCTTCCAAAAGCCAGGTTGTAACTTAGCTTCTGCTTGGTCCTTTGTGTGAGGTAACTCATCCGCTTTTTGAAAGTTTTAGCAGTGTGCCTATTCACACAACAGCATTGATGAGGTACATGAAATGTTGCCACTGTGCCATTCACTGGGCTGGCACATGGGTGCTGCCCGAAGTGGGGTACATCTCAAAATGGTGATCTGTCATATAATCTATGATGATCTGAAGCTCCTAATCAGCAAAGTGTTTCTACCTCAGCAGACCTTTCTCCTGTGCCTTATCTAGGGGTCCAAGGCACCCCAAAACCCCAAACACAGCAGTACGTGATACGCAGAGGCACCCTAAAAACAAACATTGTGTACCCAAAGCTTGAGAAGCTTTAAAACAAGAAAAAAAGTGGTACGTGATACGCAGAGGCACCCCAAAAATAGAAATTGTGGAAGCGATACTCAGAAAGCTTTAAAACAAGAATAAATGCGGTACCCGATATGCAGTGGCAGCCCAATATTGAAATTTTGATACACCGAAATCCTCACAATGAACACATATACATGCTCGCAAGCGCAGAGGCAACGCCCAAAAAATGCTGTATGCGTTACTTGATTGAAACAGCTTGCGTTGCACCCCCAAAAACATGTCCTCAACACTCAATTGTCCCTGCTCGCGCACAATCTTTAATTTGCGTCACATCTCTTAATTATCCCCATCATTGCCATGTGCCGCATAAGCCGTCTAGGCATGCTGTGTGCAGTGCGTAGCAGGTTACTTACGTGCTATAGGACTTTGCTCTGTTATTTGCTGCCTCAGATGCAAGATGGGCACCAAAGTTCCTCCTGCCTTTGTGCCCTGTATTGCCTCCGAATCTCCACATCTGCTGCTGCCTGATAGTGTGTAAGTGCCCGTTGCCAACCTGCACTGCCTTGGAGTGCCAACTGTTCAACCATTGCCTGTTCTCCTGTGTAGGCCCTGTGACCACCCCATCTGGTAGTTTGGCACCTCTACCTACCACCTCCACCACAGCTCATTGCACATATCCAGAGCCCAGTGAAGCCACACCTGCCTCAGGAGTTGCCATGTCGGCACCATCTAGCTCATCTGCTGAGAACGGCACCCCCATATCAGTGAGGCAAGGGCTGGCAACTTCAACACTACCGAAGTTGGCATCCTGGTGGATCAGGTCCTGGGTAGTTATGTCACCTTCTTCAACCTTTAACACAGCTGGGTAACAACAGACTTCTATATAACTGGGAAGAGATCACGGCTGACATCAAAGTGGAGTGGTTGGCAGACAGTTCACTGAAGACCGCGAATAAGTGATAGGAGGACCTCAAGACCTGGAGCCATACAAAGGCAGTGACAACCGTCACAGCGGAGCCCACCATGGAGGAGCACCATGCAGGCTGCCACCAGTTGCCACTAAACCAGTGACTGGTCCTTGAGAGGTACTACCCAGAACTTTACTCCTAGATCTGTGAGTGGAAACAACATGTGGAAGATGCTGGTGAATACCCATGTGGTGTACTGTTCTACAGTGCATGTGTGCCATGCATGGGCATGCATGAATGCAGGTGCCCTATTCTGTATACAGCATGTGTGTCGCAGTGAGCCGCAGTGGCATGTAGCCTCATGCCAATGCTGGGTGTATGTGCTGGCAGATATATGTTTATAGGACATGCTTTGGTATATGCACTGTTGTCCTTGGTGACTTATTTCACTCATGCACATGCTATGTGAGATCATGAGTATGGATGCCAGCTTAAGATGTTGTGGCCATGTGTGAGGGACATGTTGTAAGAAGATTCAATGCAGCACTACAGCCAAGTAAATGCCTAGCCTGGGATACTGAATGAAAAACCCTTATTGATATATCTTTATGTCCAGGTTCATATTCTGGATGACAACCCCTGTATAACACCCCTCTCTTAGAATCCCCCTGACCCCACTGAGCCAAGAAGTAGATCTGTTTTGCAAGTTTAAAAGGTTTATTTGAAAAAAAATTAAACAGTATATATATATATCACACTTTTATAATGAATTAATAATTGAATATCACACTTAATCTGAGCAGTAATCAATCATGGATAGTCTGGCACTAGCACACTTCTTTATAATCAATGATGAGTGGGTATAGGATGGATAAGATAGCAACAATACTTTTATGGTTTCAAATAGATGCAATGTGGAATGAAAATGCAGTACAGAAAATAACTTGATAGGATTTCAGCAAAAGACAATGTAATCACTTTCTTGGACAATTCACCCCCCCCCTTTATGCAATGTAAGGAGATGAAGATGAGAGCACACAGTTCTTAGGAATGCAATCATATAGAATTCAGTTCAATTCCCCCCCAGCAGCTTATACAACAGATAGGAGTTTTGAAACACAGGCAAAATGCTTTGAATATGGTGACAATGCAGTCAGAAATATGCTGAAAATGCTTTTAATTCCCTTCAGGAGGTTCAGGGTGAGTGGTATCTAGTTAATATTAGTTCAGGCTCACTCTAGCAATGATTCAGGGATGGTTCTTAGGAGGCAAACGAAATTTTAGCAGTTCAGGCAAAAGCTGCTGATTTTTACAGGTGGCTGAAATCAGGCCAAATCGCAAATCGCGGTAAAATTCGCGAGTGCGTGAATCGTGATTACGGAGGCACTATAAGGATTAGCAAGTCGGTTCCAGGTTCTTTGGAAAGCCCAGATTCTAAGCTTTCAGAGGAAAGTTAAATCAAGTTCCTAGCACAAACGGTTTCGGAGTTATCAACAATTTTGTGAAGGTTGTTTTTCGGATTTGAAATTTTAAAAGTTCAAAGCGACAGGTTACAGCTTGCAGCTAGAAAATGACAGGTGACAGTTCTACTTAGGTTAAATAGATTGAATTATATTATATTAAACTAAGGGATATGTTCTGAGTTTTTCTGAGTACTCACAAGAGATTTTGGACAGGAAAGCGACTTTGTCACAGATCCGGTCACTGCGCACAGCACTTCACAGCGATCTGGTCTCCGGTTCCGAGTACAGCTCTGCTTTCTGGGTCACCGGCACTGCTCCTGGATCTTGGGTTCTGCTGGTCTGGTCTAGCAGCGGTCTGCACGGCTCCTGGTCCCGCTTTCTCCGGACACAGCGCTGATCTGCACGGCTCCTGGACACTGCTACCGGTCCCGGCAATGTTCTAGGCAGGGAATTCAAACAGCTCGCCCGGCTGTTGATAGTTGGTTAGGTTTGCTAGATGCTGAGGCCTGCTGAGAAGAGTTCTCAGTCTGTGGGTTTAGGCCCTTACTTTGAGTTCTGGATCAAGTTCTTTGGAGTTTTAAAGTCTAAGTGTTGGATCTGGTGCCTTCTGGATGTTGTGTGGTCGGCAGAGCGCGTTGCAGCAAATGGATTTCAATCCCTCCACCTGGGTTTCAATGTTCCTTTTATATGTTTTGGAAGTGGGTGTGTGCGCAGCATCACTAATCCAGCCCCTCTCTCAATTTATCATTGGTCAAGCTTTCCTTTCTCTCTTGACTGGGGGAAAGAAGTGGAGTGTCAGAGCGATGTCATTATATGGCCTGCAGAAAGGACACTCCCCTGTCAAATTGCACACAAATCTTTATTTGATCAGAGTACACATTTCTCAAATACATAGTGGTTTGTCATTGCATGTACATATTACCTATCACATGAGGTAGTCTCTGTCCCAAATCTGCTCTTCCAGAGGGCTTGCATTCAAAAATGGCAACTTATTTTCGATTTTAGTGGGTTATGCAACCTTGGTTCTTCATTAAAAGTTATACACAAATACACAGGCTGTCCATACCTACTCCAGTAAATTCCCGTATCTCTATCTTAAATACAGTGTCTGTGGTGTCAATAAATAGCGGGGTTTTGCCCCAGAACATCACACAAATTGGAGTTTGGGCTTGAATCGAAGGTAAATTTTTTAAATTAAGGCTCTCAAAGTTATACATTCCTGTCATTTGATTACAAAGAGTTATCAGTATTTTCATAAACTGTATTTTTACTGCAATTCAGCTCTCAGAGCGTTAGTCTCCTCCTCCTAGAAACTTGGGTGGATCAGAAACCATTCCTCTGCTGGCAGGCGGGCCTTTGTTGACAGGAAACAGTCAAAATCAACATATTCTATTCAAGTGCAAGAGCCTATTCTGTGGTCTCCAGGAGGCTGCCAGCCAGTCTGCTTTCTATCAATCAAGAGGTCATGTGAGATTCTAACTCCTGGTGTGAATCTCTGGAGGTGAGAGGTTTCCCAGCCTTTTGGCCTGTTAATCAAATCAGATTGTCTTCTGGGAACAGCATGTGGTTAAGATTTTAATTAACTCCCAGCCTTTGATGTAAAGGCCTCTCTTGCAACTCCTGACATGCAGTTTCCCTGTCAGAGTTTAGACCGCTAGCGCCGCCTTGAGGTATTTATCGGTACTGCGTCCATTTTTTGGATCAGTCTTGAATGAATGCATTCCAAACAAGAGATTTTACATGGAAGTATATTATCCAGGTTCAGCACATGGCACTGGTGTGGTTCTGCAGTAAAATAATTTTGTGCCCGTTGAAAGAATGAATTCCCAATAGTTGTGGGTTGCTTTTGGCAATCAGCATTGCCCCTTTTGCAATGGTTTCAGGCTACTTTGTGTAGCCCAATGGTGGTTTTAGGCAGTGCCCTTCTGTGCCCATAACATCGGCAAAAATGGGTGGCAGCCTATTCTTCATGCATTTCCCTGTGCATTTTCTGGGAAGCTCTGGCCATCATGATGTTTTCAATGCCAGTAATGCACAGTTTTTTTTTTTGGTAGGGCTCGGATGCATGGGTAAAAACATCCCACAAGCCCCCCTCTTGCGATGGCCATTCTGTTTCACTGATGGAACTCGCAAGATCTGGGATCTTGTCCTCATCTTCTTCCGGTAGATGGCACAGTTCAGCATCTTTTTCTCCATCCGGTTGGATCGATTGGTTCTCCTCGCTGGTCCTGATGGGAAGATTGGGCGGTACCCCGGGCCCCTCGGGTCTCTGCTCCCGGTCTCCGGATCGTCCTCCTTGGCCAGTCTCCAGGTTTCAGGTTTTCTTTCTCCTAGGACGACAAAGGAAGAGCGGCAATACCTATTCATGGACATTTCTCCCCCACCATTGATATAGTGGGGTGGCATATAGATTTTAGAACTCAACAGATATGAACATGCACATTTTTTTAGATTAAGAGACAGGAACACATAAACTTGAGAAACACAGAATTTGATAGGCTATATGTAGGATCTTTTAGGGTTGGAATTGAATTACTCTGGAGCGGTACCCTCTGGGATTGCAGAGGACTCCTCCAGTTGCTGCAAAGTGTGCCTGGGATGGCAACACTTCAACTGGTTTATGTGGACCCACTTGTCTTCCCCCTCTGCCAAACCGCCTTTGGGGATGCGGATCTTGTAGGCCACAGGGGAGATCTTGTATATAATTTCAAACGGTCCCTTCCATGTAGGCAAGAATTTTCGCTGTTTGGCCTGGTTCCTTTGGAAATTGTATAGATAGGCCCGATCCCCCACCTGATATTCCTTCCTGGAAGTTTTCAGGTCATAGTGGGTCTTCATACTCTCGGCTGATCTTTCTAGATTCCGCTGAGCATAGGCAAAAGCATGCTGAAGGTGTTTCCTTAAACTCTCCACATACTCATGAGTTGTGGAGGCATTTATCAATGTTTGCTCTTGGCTTCTGTAGAGCAAATGCTAGGGAAGCACCAGCTTGCGTCCAGTCATCAACTCAAATAGTGACATTTTGGTTGCAGATGAAGGGGTAGATCTGATGGCCATTAGGACCAGAGGTAATCGGATATCCCAACTTGGCCCAGAATCTGCCACAAACTTTTTTAAGATGCTCATAATGGTTCAGTTATATCTCTCCAGTGCTCCAGAAGAAGCTGGCCTGTAAGCAATGTGTAGCTTCCTTTTAACCCCCAGTATCTCCCACATCTTTGTCATTACTTCACTGGTGAAGTGGCTACCTCTGTCTGACTCAATCCTTTGAGGTAGACCAAAACAGGAAAAGATGTGGTTAATCATCAGGGCAGCTGCTGTTTTTGCCTTGCAGTTTGGGGCTGGGAGACATTCCACCAACTTGGTAAACAAGCATGTAACGGTCAACATGTACTTGTTTCCTCTAGACGAGCGAATCACAGGGCCTACAAAGTCGAGGTGCACGGTGTGTGAGGGATGATGGCTGAAATTGTGCACACACAAGACACCCCTTCAAGTATTGGTCGAGGTCCTGCCCCATGTGTGGCCAGTATGCAACCTCTCTTAAGATTTGCAGTGTTGTGTGAAACCCCCTATGACCGGCGGTGGCCGCATCATGGGCGTGACTTAAAATCAGGCTTCGGAATGAGGTAGGAACCACCCACTGATCGTGGCCAGCTTTGGATTTCCTTACCAGCAAACCGTCTTGGATTCAGAAATTTTTTGGACATTTCATCAACACTCTTAGGTCCTCTTTCCCAATGTAATTGGTATCCGTCAGGGGAAAGTTCTCAGGGTCCTCAAGGTGTTGGTAAAACTTACCAATAATTGGATCCCCCTTCTGAGCTGTAATTAAATCAGCATCAGGGGTCTCCTTGCTCCATTGGGCAGTTGAAAGATCATTGTGAGCATTTGTCCGGGACCTAGTGATAGCAGTGACCTGGATTTCCCCCAACAGGGACTATATTTCTATGAGATCCCCTTGGATGGCCCTGGTTTTGGCCAGCTGATCAGCTAAGTCATTTCCAGTTTTGTCTGGTCCCTCTACTTTGGAATGACCCTTGATCTTTTTCCAGTAGATGGTCATCCCATTCGATGTGACCAGATCATCAATGTTTTGGATTAACTTCCCATGTTTCAGGGGTTTGTTATTAGCGCATAACATGCCTCTGGTTTTCCAGTTGACCAGGTGCTCCACGAACCCGTTCCGTACATAATCCGAATAGGTGATTATGACCAGTTTGTGGAGCTGATGTTGGACAGCAGTGAGGATGGCCTGACGCACAGCCATCAATTCTGCCACCTGACTACTTCGGGGACCAATTTTGTATCCAGCAGAGGGTTCTGGAAACTCCTTCACCCATGCATTCCCTACTCCGGCCACCAGTTCTTTCTCCCCGTTGTTGTCAACATGGTAAGAGCATCCATCCACATAGACAGTGGGCACTCCCTCACACTTGTCTTCTTCAAAGACTTTGTGTGGGGAATTGAGGTATGCCTCCGTGTTGTCCTTGATTTTTAGACTTTCGTCCTCGAAACAGTTTCTCTGGCACAATCATGCAAGTCAGCCAGACCTTGCGTGAGGGGACTCTTCTTGTTTTGGCCATATCTGACCTCCACTGGAAAGCCTTGCATTGACAGAATCCAGGAAGTAATTCGGGAATTACTTACATTTCCGGCCCGGATTCTGTCACTTTGGAGATATTGCAGAGGCTGGTGTGGAGTCTCCACTATGATGTGTTCCACCTGGATAAACGGGCGGTAATTCTTCAATGCCCACACCGTTGCCAGGAGTGCCTTCTCACAATCGTTGAATTTTTCCTCCACAGAGGATAAAGTTTTGCGCGCATAGGAGATTACTTTATTGACCTTGTCATGCTTTTGGTATAATACTGCCGTCAAGCATGTATTAGAGAACCCTGTCTCCAGGTAGAACTCCTTGTTTCTGACAGGGTAAGCTAGGCAGGGCGCTTGTGAGAGGCTTCTTTTGAGTTGTCTTACTGCCTCGGCTTGTTTTGGACCCCATTCCCACTTGACCCCCCCCTTCAGGAGATGAATCAGGGGTCTGGTGATCTCTGCGTAGCCCTCAATGCACTTTCTGCTGTAATTAGTCAGTCCAAGGAGGCTCCTTAGTTCCGGCAGAGTTGTGGGGTCTTTCAGTTTCTGGAGTGCTTCAACTTTCTTTTCTTGGGGACAGAGACCGTGAGGAGTAATCTCATGCCCCAAGAAATTAACACGGGTTCTACACCACTGTGCTTTCTGAAAGGAAAGTTTTGCTCCGGCGGCCCTCAACTGTGCCAGAACATAACGGATCTCCGCTATGTGTTCCTCCACAGATGAACTTTTGATGAGGACATCATCTACATAAGCAAGGTTACCCCTTGCACCCAGGTCGGGCATGGCCTTGTATAGGAAAATGTTGAATTAATTGCCGGAGTTGAGGTATCCGAAGGGAGTCCGGGTCCATGTGTACTGCTGGCCCCCAAAGGTAAAAGCCAGCTTGTATTGGTCCTCCCTACTGACAGGCACAGTCCAGTATCCATTGGTCAGGTCTATTGCAGTGAATACCTGTGACCCCTGGATCTGGGCCAGCCCTTGGTCAATGTAGGGCAGAGGCCATCGGGAAGTATGGACCCGTTTGTTCAGCTCCCTAAGGTCGGCGCAGAGTCTCCACTGGCCGTTTGGCTTCATTATTCCCAGCACCGGATTATTGAAGGTGCTGTGAACTGGACAGATTATTCCCCGGGACTCAAGGTTCTTAATTATTTCAGTAAGGGACTCCATGGATGCGAGAGGCAAACGATATTGCTTCACAAACACTGGAGTCATGCCAGGGTCGGTGGGGATTGTTGTTGTGTGAATGTCGGTGCGGCCACAGTCATATGAGTCTACCGCAAAGAGATCTTGGAAATCCAAGAAAACTTGTTTCAACTTTTGCTTTTGTTCCAGAGTCACACATGCATCAGCTAGGTTGACTCTCTCTTCCACCATCTGCCTGAAGCCTGGAAAGACTTCTGGTTTGGCTATCTCAGCGGCCTCCTCCAGCTGGGTGGAGAAGTCCCTGGTCAGAGTGCTGATTTGGACTGGAGGCCTCAGGTGGGAAAGGCAACCCTCATGGACCTGGAAAATCACCTCATCCCTCCTGAAGTCACAAGTCACATCTTCCTTACCATAAGGGCAGGAAGTGTACACCAGGAATTTCCCCCCATGCCGGGTAAAAATCCTGTCTCGTGTTGTATTGTCATCACTGTCACTGTCAAAACAGTCCTTGGGGATTGGTCCTAACAGTTCATTTCCTAAATCAATGGAAAAATGTCGGTCATCAACCGCCATTCCAATAATGGTGCCTGCGGCTAGAGTAATACTCTTTAAGTCGCTGTTACCCACCTCTATTGGAATGATGTCATGTTCTATGTTGACTAATGGTCAACATAGAACATAATAATGGTGTTGGATTTACCCCCAACCCTTGCTGTTGGAGAGAAGCATTTAGATGTATATAAGCATCAGGGTTTTGCAAATATTGTCCTCTTTTAACTTGTCGGGTCCATTCTGGGATGGTGACTTCCTCTTTGATCTGAATTTCAACTGCATAAGGTAACAATTGAGCTGACCTAAATGCTTTTTCTGGATCATCAAAGCCCATGGGATTATCCGCTAATCGGGACCAAGCTTTGAAGTTTATTAGGTCCAAACTAATGGCAAAGCGATTGAGAATGTCACTGCCTAAGTAAAAGGCGGCAGTGACGTCTCGCACGACCCAACAATTATGGACTATGCTCTTGTTGCCAATGGAGATTTTGAGCATGCACCTGCTTGGCAGGAGATGTTTGCAATTAGGTGCTTCCAGGTCTATTTACCATTTGTCTATCAGTTTGAATGTGGGAATGGCTGGAGCTTTTGGGAGTTGGCGGAACATGGCTTTGCTGATGAAGCTCTTACCCTTGTTCACACACACTCGAGCGAGAACAGAGTCCTTCCCATCATTTAACTGGACAGGGATGAACAACTGCTCTCCAATTTGCTGAATATCAGCCAGGCTCTGAGCTGATTTCACATCTTTCTGGACGATAGGAGTGGGAGTTTCTGATTGTGGATTAGTAAACAATTTCAGGGTGTTTCCTTCCAGTGTGGAATACCACCTTAAACTGGAAGGAAGGTTGATTTTCAGAAATAGAGAGGAACCCCCATCACCAGTCTGTTGTCCTACTGCTATTACTGTCACGTCTGGAGTTTGGTTGTTTTGGAAGTGAAATTCTACTTGGTCAGATTTTTGTTCAACCATGTGGCAGGTGCTGTTTAAGCTAACATGGTTGACACTCTGTTTTAATTTTATTGTTCGGCTAGTCTGGGTCCAGAGGACCTTGTTTACACAATCTATTAGGGGTGACAACCTTCTCAGGAGGTCATTCCCTAGTAAACAAGGGGTGCCCTCTGGAGTCACTACTATGACCCGGTGTTTCACCTTGTGTCGCCCAATTTTAATGTCCAAGTCTGCAGTCCCCTCGACAGGAATTTCCTTCCCGTCAAAGTTCTGCAGTTGTCCAGGAAGAGAGGTGAGAGGAATACGGTAATTCTCCCCGCTTCCTGAATTTAGTTCCTCAAAGGCCCTTTTGGACAGAAGGGTAGCTTGTGATCCAGTGTCCACCAGTGCCAAAATTGTACCCTGCCCCTGTACTTGTACCGGGGCATAGTATCTTCCCTCCTTCTCCTCAAGGGGGCACAGATAATGCACATTTTTGGACAACTGGTGGGCTAACTTTCTGGTTTTGGACATTGCTAGAGAAGAGATTTGGGCAGAATTCTGTGGAGAGTCTTGGGAATCTGAAAGAAAAAGTTGGCAACTGGAGATCAGAGCCATGGTGGGTTCCCCTGGTTCCAGTTCCGGGCCGCCCCTCCCTTTTTGGAGGCAGTCACCAGGATGGGTTTGAACCAGGGGATTTTGGTATTGTCGGTTCTGGGATGAGATGATGGGCGGCGGTAGCTCAGTCTCCACATCTCCCCAGTCTGAATTGGCATCCCTTGGGACCCATTTTTCATTGGGAGGAGTTCCCCCATCTCTGAAGGAGAAGATCATTTTCCCAGGATCTTCTGAGGATCCCTCTCCCTCAACTTGGAAGACCTGTACCTACTCCACAAAGTGGGTCTGTTTGGGTCCTTTGTTTCTCCTACCCCCCTCTGCTCCTTGGGAGGCAGGCTTTCAGGGGCAGGAGATTTTGTTTTCGGTTCCTGGTTTTCCAGGGGCTGTTTACAAGTCGGGAAGGAAGCTTCCTCCAAGGCTTTACACCCCCCTTCCCCTTGTGCCTCCTCCCTGGGAACCGGTGGGTTATTGGGGTGCTGCCCCCGTCATTGTTCTGGAGCACCAGGTCCCGAGTTTGGGGCATTCTGCTGTGGCATGCTCATCTGAAGGTTCTGTTGAGCCCTCAGTATGTGACCCAGATCTCGTGCCATATTTTGGACCTGGCGCTCAAGTTGTGAAACCCGCTCAGGCTGATACGGGGCTCTATTTTCCCCCCTGAGGTGATCCCGGGAAAGGTAGCTATCCCTTCTCTGGTAGTACCCCTGGTTGGGAAGATTTTGGTACCCCTCCACCCTTGGCCTCCCCTCTCCCGGATTAGGTTGTCTGGGCTCAGGAAATTGGGGAAAGAAGGATGGATGATTTTGGGGCTGGAAATTGGGTGGATACCTGGGGAAAAAGTTCTGCCCAGGATTTGGAGAATTCCTGCCCTCTTGGGGGAAGTTAGGAGGGAAGTTCACCGGGTCAGGTGCTTGGCTGGATCCCACCCCTTGGGCTGGAGGAGTCCACACATAACCCAGGATTGGTCGGTTTCCCTTTTAGCGGGGACTTACATAGTGAGGGGAGCGGGGGACCCCATTTGTGGGACTACCTCCTCGACTCCCTGTCTGTGAGTGGCCCGAGGGCCTTCTGGGCTGTGAATTATTTGGTGCAAGCAGGTTTTTAGGCCCCCCCATCTCCAAATCTAAAACGGGGGCAACCTTTACCTCTGCCACCTTGGCAGCAGCAGGGGTGCTGTTGGTTTTGCATTTTTTCGGCGCGTTATTTTTATTTTCGATAGGATAGCCTGTTCAATGACCCAGTCTAAAGATCTTTTCTCATGAAAATCTCTCACGAGCTGGGTCATTATGTATTTGGGTAAGGCATGGAAAAACGAATTGATAAATTCTCTGCTATCCGTCTGCACCCTTCTGGTGGTCTGCGCAAAAGCACGTTTTAATTCTTGCACAAACTCTTGTGGGGCCTGATCCTCCTCACATTGCAAATTGTAGGCTGCCTTGCAAGCCTCTTTAGGATTTCTGTGAACAGAAAAATGTTTCAAGATGGCCGCCTTATAGGTGGACCATCTTAAATGATTTTGGTCCTCCAGCCCCGCAAAGAAACTGGAGTATTCTGGGGAGAATGTCCATTTGACGTACTGGATGCAGCTACTGCTGTCCTTCAAATGGAAAGTCTCCATCATTTGCTCATAGAGCTCCAAGTGTTCCCATACGGAATACTTGGCGTTCTTATGATAAGGCTTGATAACACTCCTTATTGCCTTTATTTGCTTCAATGGGTCCTTAAGCAAGGTCCTTTTTGCCTTATTGGCCTTTTTGGTTCGGGTAACCCTGGTCCATTCATCCTCTGACTCAGAGGCACTGCTCCCAGAGGTTCCTGTCTGATCTTCCAGGTTTTCCCGGATTCTGCGAGCCTGGGAATGGCTGGCAGAATGTGGGGACCTGGTCTCCTGTGTCCTGCGCCATTCAGAGGAGTCTTCAGATTCCTCCTTGCTGCCAGGATTTGATGGGTACCCGCCCACTGACCTAACTGGGCAGAAGTTTTCAGGATGCCCTTAATGTGCCTACTCTCCTGGGGTTCCCCTCTAAATTGCACTGTGCTTGGGTGCCCATACCCGGATGCCCGCCCCTCCATTCCTGGGTGGTACTGGCCTATGAGCCCCATACTTTTAGCTGGATAGTAATCTGTCATCCCTGTGGCCCCGTGCTCATGTGCGCCAGGCAGCATGGGGGTGGCAGAGTCCAGGGACTGGGAGAGATGAAGGCCTCTGGTACTAGGGCTCCTGAGGTTATGCTCAGGAGTTTCTCTTTCCCAGCGAACCTCAACTCTATCCGCTCCTGTTCCCTGTTGCAATGTAAGAGCCTGTGCTTTCAGTTCCTCAGTTAAGGCCTTACTAGACTCTATCAGTCTCTCCTGCATCGCTACCTGTTGCTGGAGCCTATCGTGCTGACAGAGAGCCTCATTCTCTCTCTGTGCCTCCTGATTGGTCCTGGAGTACTGGGCCAGTCTTTGCTGCAGGAGGCTTACCTCCTGAGCTGTGTCCCTATTGGCCTGCTCCTTTCTTGCCAGAGCATCCTCCACACTCCTGGTGTGCTCTAACAAGTTCTGGTGTTCTTTTTGGAGGTCACCCAGTCCCTGGAGTGCCAGGTGATTTTCTTCCATTTTCCTTTTTAAGTGGCAGACTTCCTGGCCTAAGGTATCCCTTTCCTGACCAAGGGCCTGCATTTGTGACGCCAGGTCGTCCCTCTGCCTTTGAAAGGCACCAGCTTTCTGGCGTTCTTCATCAAACTCTGCCTGGGTATCCAGGTCTTTTAGAATCAATTTATTGCTCTCCTCTTTTTCTCTGTCTAGTTGGATTTGCAGGGTGGCTACCTGCTCTGTGCATGCCCTGTTGAAATTGATCTGTTGCTCCAGTTTTTTCTGGTACTGCGGTAAGGAGTCCAAACTGTCTTGGTGCTCCTTCTGCAAAGCCAGAATTCTGGTATCCTGGTCAGCCTTTTCCTGTTGCAGCACATCCATGTCCTCCTTTATTTTAGTGATGTACTGTCTGCTGTCCTTTTCTGACTCCTGGCTCCTGAGCAGCCTCTGCTCAGAATAGTCCAGATCAGATTGGACCTTCTCTAACGCCATCTGTCGCCTATTTGCCAGATCTTGGCTTTCAGTACATTTATCCTGCATGTCTCCCATATATAGGTACAGGTATGCCGCTATCCTGGCTAAATTATTGTGTTCATCTTTGGCTTTAGGAGCCATATATAGTTCACTCAGGGCCACATGTAATGGACCCTGATCTCTCCATTTGTCTGACCCTGTTTCAGTGACCTGTTGCGCAATGGCCTGCAACCAGACCGTTTCGTCCTGGTGAGTCCACTCACCTCTCACAAATAGCTTATGTAAGAGGTGCTCCCTCACTATTTTCATGTCTACCAAGGTCGTCATTCTAGAGATTGATCTCTGTCCTGACTTACAGAAATTAGTATTTTATTTTTGCAAAACAGACCTTTTCCTTAGAGTGTGCCTTTGAAGAATGCTTTACAGCGTAAAACAGCGTGGTGATCCGACCGGATGTATGTATCCCATCAGTTAGCACACTGTATTAAGCTGCACAAGTGATAGATCTAACCCAGACGTCCGGCTCGAGCCCCCAATTTGTAAGAAGATTCAATCCAGCACTACAGCCAAGTCTATGCCTAGCCTGGGATACTGAATGAAAAACCCTTATTGATATATCTTTATGTCCAGGTTCATATTCTGGATGACAACCCCTATATAACACCCCTCTCTTAGAATCCCCCTGACCCCACTGAGCTAAGAAGTAGATCTGTTTTGCAAGTTTAAAAGGTTTATTTGAAAAAAAATTAAACAGTATATATATATATATCACACTTTTATAATTAATTAATAATTTAATATCACACTTAATCTGAGTAGTAATCAATAATGGATTGTCTGGCATTAGCACACTTCTTTATAATCAATGATGAGTGGGTATAGGATGGATAAGATAGCAACAATACTTTTATGGTTTCAAATAGATGCAATGTGGAATGAAAATGCAGTACAGAAAATAACTTGATAGGATTTCAGCAAAAGACAATGTAATCACTTTCTTGGACAATTCACCCCCCTTTATGCAATGTAAGAAGATGAAGATGAGAGCACACAGTTCTTAGGAATGCAATCAAATAGAATTCAGTTCAATTCCCCCCAGCAGCTCATACAACAGATAGGAGTTTTGAAACACAGGCAAAATCCTTTGAATATGGTGACAATGCAGTGAGAAATATGCTGAAAATGCTTTTAATTCCCTTCAGGAGGTTCAGGGTGAGTGGTATCTAGTTAATATTAGTTCAGGCTCACTCTAGCAATGATTCAGGGATGGTTCTTAGGAGGCAAACGAAATTTTAGCAGTTCAGGCAAAAGCTGCTGATTTTTACAAGTGGCTGAAATCAGGCCAAATCGCAAATCGCGGTAAAATTCGCGAGTGCGTGAATCGTAATTACGGAGGCACTATAAGGATTAGCAAGTTCCAGATTCTTTGGAAAGCCTAGATTCTAAGCTTTCAGAGGAAAGTTAAATCAAGTTCCTAGCACAAACGGTTACGGAGTTATGGACGATTTTGTGAAGGTTGTTTTTCGGATTTGAAATTTTAAAAGTTCAAAGCGACAGGTTACAGCTTGCAGCTAGAAAATGACAGGTGACAGTTCTACTTAGGTTAAATAGATTGAATTATATTATATTAAACTAAGGGATATGTTCTGAGTTTTGCTGAGTACTCACAAGAGATTTTGGACAGGAAGGCGACTTTGTCACGGATCCGGTCACTGCGCACAGCACTTCACATCGATCTGGTCTCCGGTTCCAAGTACAGCTCTGCTTTCTGGGTCACCGGCACTGCTCCTGGATCTTGGGTTCTGCTGGTCTGGTCTAGCACCGGTCTGCACGGCTCCTGATCCCGCTTTCTCTGGACACAGCGCTGATCTGCACGGCTCCTGGACACTGCTACCGGTCCCGGCAATGTTCTAGGCAGGGAATTCAAACAGCTCGCCCGGCTGTTGATAGTTGGTTAGGTTTCCTGGATGCTGAGGCCTGCTGAGAAGAGTTCTCAGTCTGTGGGTTTAGGCCCTTACTTTGAGTTCTGGATCAAGTTCTTTGGAGTTTTAAAGTCTAAGTGTTGGATCTGGTGCCTTCTGGATGTTGTGTTGTCCGGCAGAGCGCATTGCAGCAAATGGATTTCAATCCCTCCACCTGGGTTGCAATGTTCCTTTTATATGTTTTGAAAGTGGGTGTGTGCACAGCATCACTAATCTAGCCCCTCTCTCAATTTATCATTGGTCAAGCTTTCCTTTCTCTCTTGACTGGGGGAAAGAAGTGGAGTGTCAGAGCGATGTCATTATATGGCCTGCAGAAAGGACACTCCCCTGTCAAATTGCACACAAATCTATATTTGATCAGAGTACACATTTCTCAAATACATAGTGGTTTGTCATTGCATGTACATATTACCTATCACATGAGGTAGTCTCTGTCCCAAATCTGCTCTTCCTGAGGGCTTGCATTCAAAAATGGCAACTTATTTTCGATTTTAGTGGGTTATGCAACCTTGGTTCTTCATTAAAAGTTCTACACATATACACAGGCTGTCCATACCTACTCCAGTAAATTCCCATATCTCTAGCTTAAATACAGTGTCTGTGGTGTCAATAAATAGTGGGATTTTGCACAAGAACATCACACAAATTGGAGTTTGGGCTTGAATCGAAGGTACATTTTTTAAATTGAGGCTCTCAAAGTTATACATTCCTGTCATTTGATTACAAAGAGTTATCAGTATTTTTATAAACTGTATTTTTACTGCAATTCAGCTCTCAGAGCGTTAGTCTCCTCCTCCTAGAAACTTGGGTGGGTCAGAAACCATTCCTCTGCTGGCAGGGGGGGCCTTTGTTGACAGGAAACAGTCAAAATCAACATATTCTATTCAAGTGCAAGAGCCTATTGTGTGGTCTCCAGGAGGCTGCCAGCCAATCTGCCTTCTATCAATCAAGAGGTCATGTGAGATTCTAACTCCTGGTGTGAATCTCTGGAGGTGAGAGGTTTCCCAGCCTTTTGGCCTGTTAATCAAATCAGATTGTCTTCTGGGAACAGCATGTGGTTAAGATTTTAATTAACTCCCAGCCTTTGATGTAAATGCCTCTCCTGCAACTCCTGACATGCAGTTTCCCTGTCAGAGTTTAGACCGCTAGCGCCGCCTTGAGGTATTTATCGGTACTGCGTCCATTTTTGGATCAGTCTTGAATGAATGCATTCCAAACAAGAGATTTTACATGGAAGTATATTATCCAGGTTCAGCACATGGCACTGGTGTGGTTCTGCAGTAAAATAATTTTGTGCCCGTTGAAGGAATGAATTCCCAATAGTTGTGGGTTGCTTTTGGCAATCAGCATTGCCCCTTTTGCAATGGTTTCAGGCTACTTTGTGTAGCCCAATGGTGGTTTTAGGCAGTGCCCTTCTGTGCCCATAACATCGGCGAAAATGGGTGGCAGCCTATTCTTCATTCATTTCCCTGTGCATTTTCTGGGAAGCTCTGGCCATCATGATGTTTTCAATGCCAGTAATGCAGTTTTTTTGGTAGGGCTCGGATGCATGGGTAAAAACATCCCACAATGTATGCAGGGCACCTCTATGTGTTGCACATCTGCAAATGAGTCCATCTACACACATCCGCTGAGAGCGACACATGTGCATGGATATCTGTGAATGTCATATTGGTGTATTGACCTCTCAGGGACGGGAATGTGATGTTTTATCCCACTGCATGTGAAGCCTGGGTTGACATGCTATCATGCCACATGTATAATCATACTTGGCTAAGTTCAATCAGCTATCTGCTGAGACCAATTGGCCAGAGGAAAAGAAGTCCTCTTTGTTTTATAGATGCTTATCTGAATCATGGAAGGACATCTTGTCTACAGTCCCTGTTCTTCCTACAGCCTTTCCTGATCTCCCTGATCTTGTGCTCCAAATTGATGTTAGACGTTCTGAACGGAAAGGGGAGCGCAAGACCCATGTTTCTGTGCCTGTGCCCATACCGGACTTAGCAGCTGGAAAAGCAAAGCCTATGCAAATTGTTGCGGTACAGGGACCCCTGAAGAAATGGAGCAACGCAAGAAGGACAATTTGTGCTTTTATTGTGGTTCTCGGATGATATATTGAGTCTGTGCCCCAGAAAGCCAAAGAAACAGGGAAACTCAAAAGCCCGGCAACAGAGGGGGTCTGATTGCCGAGCTCATAACCCGAGGACCCTGTTACTTTGATGGCATTTTCGATTTTGACCCAGCTGGAAGTTCCAGCTGTTTCTTCTTGGACAGTTAGGGTTGTTATTGATTCTGGTGCCACGGGCAAATATATTGATACGCAATATGCTCAAGACATGGGTATACCATTGGTTCCCAAGGCCAAACCCGAGCTTGTCAATGCTGTTGACGGTACTACGCTTTTATCAGGTCTGGTCACTGAAAAGACCGTCTTATTGAATATGACAACCAGTACAGGTCATATGGAAACCATTTCATTTGATGTTATTGCTGCACCACAGTTTAAGGTCATCCTGGGGTTACCCTGTTTGACCTTACACACACCTTGTATTGATTGGCAGTCCGGTGAGGTTGTTTTTGGTTCTGCCTATTGTGAGGAGTCGTGTATGTCTTCCGTTGTTACTCCGACTTCCCCCTGTTGCCCACTGCTCTATACTGCCCCAACTGTTGGGGCCATTACTATGACCTCTCTACCGGACGTTTATGTCTCATATCAGGACGTGTTTGACACCAAGGTAGCTGAGGTATTACCACCACATAGACCTTATGATTGCCCGATTAATCTCATCCCGGTGGCTAAGTTGCCTGTTGGAAGGGTCTATTCTTTGACTGTAAAGGAGGCTGCTCTTTTGAACGAACATATTGAGAAATCCCTCAAAACTGGTTTCATTCCACCCTCTCGCTCACCCACAGCCTTGCCTATGTTCTTTGTACCAAAGAAAGAGGGCGACTTGAGACCTTGTATTGATTATCATGAATGACACGCAGTCACGATTAGAAACCAATACCCTATTCCCCTCATATCTGGTCTTCTTGACCAGTTGGGTCATCTGAAATCTTTACCAAACTGGATTTACGGGGCGCTTTTAACCTTGTTAGAATTCGTCGGGGTGATGAATGGAAAACAGCCTTCAAGACACAGTATGGTCTATACGAATACTGCGTAATGCCGTTTGGCCTTTGCAATGCCCCAGCCACATTCCAACACTTCATTAACAACATATTCAAAGACATGCTGGATGTTTTTGTGATGATATATTTAGACGACATTCTTATATACTCACCGGATCTTGAAACACATATCCATCATATGTCATCAGTCTTGCAAAGGCTATGGGAAAACCTCCTTTATGCCAAATTGGAGAAGTGTACCTTCCATGTAACCTCAGTAGAATTCTTGGGTTATGTTATCACTTACCAAGGAATCTGTATGAGCGACTCTAAGGGGAAGGTTGTTCTTGAATGGCCCGTCCCGAGAGATTTGAAATCCATACAGTCGTTTCTAGGGTTTTTAACCTCTTTTAGGCATTTTATATGCTCTTTTTCTACCATTGTGGCTCCCTTGATAGCCCTGACTAGCAGTAAGATACATTTTATGTGGAATACAGTGGCAAAGGCAGCTTTTGACGTTCTTAAGTAGGCATTCACGACCGCTCCTGTGTTACAACACCCTGACCCTACCCTTCCTTTTGTGGTGGAAGCGGACACCTCTGATGTGGCAGAGGCTGCCATTCTGTCTCAGGCATGTCGAGACTCTGGGATGCTGCACCCAGTGGCCTTCCATTAACGCAAACTTACTACGTATGAAAAGAAATATTCTGTTACAGAAAAGGAATTGCTGGTGGTTCACTGCGCATTTCTCGTCTGGCGACATCATCTCTTGGGCACCACCACGCCTGTTCAAGTATATACAGACCATAGAAATCTGGTAGCCCTGCCCTCAGTGAAGTGCAATACAGCCCATCACGCCAGGTGAAATGAGATTTTTTGGCCTACCACTTCACTATCACTTATCGCTCGGGGTCGATACATTCCAATACGGATGCGCTCTCCCGCCTCCATGATCCTAAACCTGTGTCTCCTACTGAGAGTGTTTTTGATTTTCCTCATCGGGTGGCCTGCAGGTGTGTATTGCAACCTTCTATGGAGTCTATGTTGCAGGAGTGGGTTCGGTCTGGTCCTTTGGAAATAATGGACTGCAACATGGATCTTGTTCATGGCCTACCCTACGTCCAGGGCCGGGTATATTTACCTGATGAACGTACCCAGATCAAAGCTCTCAATTGGTGTCATGATTCCAAGGTGGTGGTGCATCCAGGTCTACATAAAACCTTAGACCTACTCATGCGATGGTGTTGGTAGCCATCCATGAACAAGGATGTGCTGTTATACATTGCCTCCTGTGCTATTTGAGCTCAAGGGAAGGTTGTTCACACCAAACCTATGGGATAGGTCTTCTTCATCCTCTGCCTGTCCCTGACGTGCCTTGGACCATGACATCAATGGACTTTGTTGTCGATTTGCCGCCCATTTGAGGTTTCGATACCTTGTGCATAGTTATCAACTATTTCACGAAGGTGGCCCGTTTTGTACCTTGCAAGGGTCTGCCATCTGCTCCTGTTTTGGCTGAATTGTTCTTGCAGAACTTGTTTCATTCCTTTGGGTTGCCTACCGTTATTGTGTCTGATAGGGGGACTCAATTTACCTCTAGGTTCTGGAGGACTGTTACCTCTGCTCTCAGGATCGACGAGCGATTTTCCTCAGCTTACCACCCACAGACGGATGGCCAGACTGAAAATCTTAACACCACCTTAGAATAGTACCTTCGGTGTCTCACGTTACAATACCATGACACCTGGCTTTCTGTGTTAAAGATGGCTGAGTTTGTGTATAACAATTCTTTGCATACCTCAACGAAGGCTTCCCCTTTTTTCACCATGCATGGTTTTCACCCGCGGTCCCTTCCTTTGTTACCCGCACTCCCGCTGGCCATACTTGCAGCTTCGGCATGCATGCGTAACCTGGTCAAGTCGCGTGACAACGTCAAACAGCAGTTGTTACGCGCTCAGGCTTCTGCCAAAGTGGTGACGGATCAGCACCGTTCTCCATCACCAATTTATCAGGTGAATTCCCGGGTCTGGTTGTCTACATTACATTTGAGGATACCGCGCTGCAGGCTACTCTTGCCTCAATTTGTGAGTTCTTACCAGATTATGGAAGTGCTAAATCCTGTGGTGGTACGCCTTCGACTGCCTGACCGATGGAAGATCCATCAGGTTTTCCACATCTCCTTGGTGAAGCCTTGCACCCCTTCTACACACATGTCTGCTCGTCCGTGCCTCATCGTGGTTCAGGGATCTCATGAATATGAGGTCCAGCGGGTTCTGGATACCAGAGTGTCCAGAGGTGAATGCCAGTACCTAATTGATTGGAAGGGGTACGTTCCCGAGGATAGGACTCGGGAACCAGTTCACAATGTTCACGCTCCCAGATTGGTTTCCCAATTCTGGGCCCCCAGGAGGGTAGGGCTCTCTTTGGGGAAGGGAACTGTCAGGAAACCGGGGTTCGGCACAGCACAAAAACCACGTTGTTTTCCCACAAACCATAAGGTGTCTCAGTCTAACAACGCCAAACCTCATAATGTTGGTTGCCGTTTTGTTCCTCAGGCATATCGGTTCTTTCTCACAGCACGGATGCATTTCTCTACACGTTGCTGGTTGCCCTGGAAACTTGAACAGCGTTTTTCACTCTTTCAGTCATGTGAAGCGTATAAACTTGTCACGTGACAGCGGGCTCTAAGCCATTCCTGAACTGTAGTGCAACGCTTCTGATTGAGCTACATCCTGTCTCTCATGTTCACACTACATATCTTGGTATTTGATTACAGAATTGCTCCACGGACTGCCTCGTTCTTCTCCCTTGTCTGCCTTGTCCTTTACCCGCAAGTTACCAATCCACAACCTTCTGCTCCACGGACTGCCTTATTCTTTTCCCTTGCCTGCCTTGTCTTTTGCCCGCAAGATACCTAAGCACATTTTCTGCATCACGGACTGCCTTGGTATAGCCCTCGTCGCCCTGCTCCTTCACGGCATACCGAACAGTGTGTTTCTGAAATAGCTTAATCTACCTCCTGCTATTCTACGGTCAAGAGACTTGGATTACCGTTGATATATACTCACTGGTCTGTTCCAATTTACCTTTTCCATCTTGAGACTCTGCACCTTCCAGTACAGACTACAGGACACCATCTCCACACTATCTCTGGTCTGCCTTTTTTCCACTTACCTTGGTAAGGCGTCCTTGTGCCATCGGGTCCGGTGGCATACTGGACTGGAGACTCGCCACCCCAGGTCTAGGCCTCCTTGTGCCGGCGGCTCCGGTGGTGCACTGGACTAGAGACTCGCCACTCTAGGTGTAGGTGTCCTCATTTCGTCAAGTTAGTCCTTCTTTTCCCTCCTGGACCAAAGATAGTATCATCATCTAGCACTCACACTGGTAAGCCCGTTTTGGTGTTTAGTTTCTTCTTTGCATGTCTACTGAATCCACAGGATTCCTTATTGCATGGTTATTGTCTTGCAGGGGAAGTTCCCATTGTGTCTCAAGGTTTATTTACTTGTGGTCCCCACTGCTTACACTTACCACAGGCCATTCACATCTGTGGTTTCTATTGTTTTTTGGAACTACATATGTTCGTTTTTTGATTTCTGTATGGTTTCATCTACAGGTACCTAACGTCCTCAGAGTTCTCCTTGAGATATCTCTGTGCAATCCAAGAGGTCAACTGGTCATCATCTTCTGGTTAATATCCTTCTTGAAGTGTTTAGTATTATTCATTCAATAATCATATTATCCTGAGGAATTCTACAGCTACACTACGTGTTCAACGGCCATCAGATCCCAACAGTGTGTCATTTGCTGGTTGACAGATGCTGAATAAATGTTACTGTTAATGTTTTGTATGCCACACGTGCATCGACAATGATGATTGATGTCAATGTTCTTCGTTCCATCTTCCACATTGATATTCCACTGTTGCTGCAACTCATGAACAGGGTAGAAGTATTGCTGTGGAGAGGAAGGGCAGGGACTGTGCCAAAAGACACAGGTGCACACATCAGCCAGCCCCCATTGACACCACCTCTACTGAGGGTGAATTTGCTGGGAGAGCACCAGTATCATCAGGTGAGGCTGCTGACAGTAAGTCCCAGGAGGCAATTGTAGTGGGGGACACCTCAACAGCTGTGGAACAGGGTCCAGAGGCACAGGGGCCATCCAGGGTGGAATACTCTTTGGAGACATTAGGAATGATGGGGGCGAAGGTGGAGCAGGGGGCAATTGCAGTCCAGCCCACAGGGTCTGATGGGGGCATCCAGGAGGGTGTTCAGGCTGCACCCCTGGCACGGAGACATGAGGAAGTGCAGTCCACGAAGAGGTTTCTGCACATCCGCCTGTCCCTGGGCCATCTGCTGTGGCAGTGATCACCTTTGTGGATGCCTCCACATAGACTGAGGGCCTTCTTTAGACGAAGGGGGACACCAGAGATGTGGTGTAGACCCTGCTGCTGTTCTTGTGAGGCAGACCTCATTGATTTGTGATTCTGTGTCAACTACTCACGAGGAGCTGGCTCACCATCAGAAGTCGAGACAATTCCTGAGCCAGCTGGCAAGAGCACTGCTTTTGGGTGGTCTCTGTGCACTGGCACATGCAATTTCCCCCTCCTGCACTTCCTCCTCTGTGCCCCAGTCATCTTCCAGGGAGCCTTCCATGCCACATTCCACTACAGCCCCCTGTGCACCTATTCCACTCACACTGCACGGTCTGGTTGTGCCTATGTCACTGCCTCTGGTGGAAGTCCCAAGTGTGCCACATGAGGTGGTCACTGTGCCTGCCCAGACACCAACACAGGAACTGGCAGTGGTGGGACAGCTGGCACTTCAGACCAGTGCAGTTGCTGTGCCCTACACTCTGTCAGGCAGCAGCAGATGATGAGTGTGTGGAGGCAGTTGATGCACGGCCAATCAACCCTGAGGAGGCAAATCAGGTAGAACATCTTTCACATCTGGAAGGAGGAAAGGAGGCAGCTCCTGGAGATGGTGTGTGTGAGGCACCAATTTCAGAGGCAGCTGATGATGGAGGGGCAGCAGGCTCGGGAGGCAACCATTGCCGAGACCAGGGCAGATGTGACAGAGAGGCAGACAAAGTGTTAGGAAGCCATCCTGGAGGCTGCTTGCAGGGATGCAGAGGAGGAGGAGAGGTGGATGGTAGAGTGTCGACAAGCACTCCAGGCATGAATGGACGCCCACCTCCAGGCGGAAGATGAGGAGTCTGACTCTGCCTTGGAGTAATCATTGAAAGACATTTTAAGTCTGCTGCCTGTGTATATAGCTCTTAGTGTTAGGTTTCATTTTGGACTTTTCTTTTCTTTTCATCCTGGGACATTTTAACCTTCCTCATAGTCTATCTTTGTAGTGTAAATATCTTGAATACAAGTTTCTGAATCTTGCTCACAAACTTGTGACAGTCTCTCTGTCGATGTGCAAAAATCACTTTTTCAATGGTTTCATGTGGTTTGGGGACTCACTGTGGTTGTGCGGGCTATACTCATCACTTGTGCACTCAGCATAACCACTCATCGTCACACATCTGCAATCACCCACAATCTGCTCTCATATATGGTGGACATCTGCCATTCAAATGCTGCATATTCACATGATTGATTTTTCTGTCTGCCTGTGCACATTATCCGTCTCCTTGATTTGCACATTCTCTGACAGCCTACACATCACCCAACCACATACCTGTTCTACTTGAGTCACTTGCAGGGACAATGTCACCCCTGCCTACCTACATCACTACCTTGCATCCTTCCCTTTTCTACAGGCTACTATGCACACACATTACATTTGACTCAGTACAATCTGTGACGTCTCGGACTTGGGTCCTCCAATGCCATTAACCTACAGAGCTTTTAGGCCATTGCAATGGCACATGGGCACAATGATACGTAACATCACATTCCATTGCAATACTATGTCACACGTACATGGTGTGGTCACAGTGTAGCTGGTGCTTCATTATGCTATCCTGTTAATGTGCAACTGAGTGTGATGTACCAGGGATTCCTGTGGTGAGCTATGGACATGGATTCTGCAGCAGTGCTTCCAGTTGTTCAGGTTGAAGGAGGATATGTGGCCGGTTTATTTCATGTTGGAGGCAGGCCGGTGGAGTTGAGATAAGCTGTAGTTCAACATTGGACTGCTAGGGGGTGATCTAGCAGGGCCTGCCTGGGGTAGTGGGTAGAGGTCAGAGGAATGTAGGGAGAGGAGTGTATTGGCAGGGGGCTGCCTGGGTGTTGTGGCAGAGGTCAGGGGTGTGTGGGGAGGGGAGTGTACTTGCAGGGGATTGCCTAGGGGTTGCTGTGGAGGTATAGGGGTTTGGGGAGAGGGTGTGTAATGCTGGAAATGCATTGGAGGGACAGGGTCTCCCTGTCCTTGTTCTGTAGTCCGTTTTCGTGTATGTTTTGTGTTATTTGGTGGAAGTTCCATATATGGTATTGTGGGGAAGTCCAGGCCAGACTGGCTGGAGCCTTCCCAGTGACTGTATGTTGTAGGTACACCCTTGGGATGGGACCTGGTTGAATGGAGTGTGTGACCAATAGGCACTTCTTGTTATGGGTGTCTGGTTTCTGGTATGTGACACAAAGACTGAGGCTGCCCTGCCCGAAACTGGTATGAATGCATTGTGGAGTGCTGAATGACTGGGTACTTGTTCTAATACACATTACCTGCTGTGAGTGTCTGGAGGGAGGAGAATGGCCTGAATGCACTGTGAGCCTGATTGGCTGCCTGACTGGCTGAATGCCCGGAGTGATTGGTTGCCTGAGTGTGACCCAGCAGAGTGAATGAGAGACAGAACAGTATATCTGGGGGCCTCCCACTGCTAGAAATCGTTCAGAAGCTGAAGTCAAAACTGATGCTTGATCCCGACTGCCGAGTCTGAAGAAGAAGGTTGACTGCTATTACCTTCACCGCAATCTGAAAGCCGCTGTGACACCGAGATTGATCCAAGAGAGGACCTGGCTAGCAGACCTCTCCCTGAGCTACGAGGGACAATCGTGCACCGCCAACCTTTTCCAAAGTTCCCTGGAAGACAGCCCTCGAAAGACTGTTGACCGGAGACAGGGACCACCGAAGAGAATGAAGAGAAGCACCAACAGACTTCTGCCGTCGTCGACCAAGGTTTGTAGGTTTGCTATAACCGCTGGAGGTCCATCGAAGCCGTGTTGCCCAGAAGCTGGAACCGCTTGATGCTCAGCCGCCGATGACAAGAGCCATAACACTCCACTGAATAAGACACTTTGAATTCAAGGATGCTCTCGCCAGCACCACCGACCGCTTTGTCCCGCCGGAGAAAATCAAAGCCACTGACACGCTGAGGAGCATCTGTCTGAGGGTTTCCCTACACCCGAAGACTGCAGAGACGCTGAGGACTCGACACCCTTGCTGGGCCAAAGTTCTTCATAAACTCTTTGCCACAATGAACTACCGTCGTCGAGGTGCACCGCAGCCTCCCCTTCATAGGACATCCACGACCAATCAATGACAAGCACCAAAAGGACCGAAGCTGCTGCCTCGACACCGTTGTTCACCATTTCTTCAAGGGATCTTGACGATCTGTGGCTCCTGCCTTAAAGGGAGCCGCTCAAGAAGGATCCGTCGACGACTCGACATCGAACTCTGCTATTCCAGGTACATTGTGGTGGTAGAACTGTTTAGAAGGAAATAAGACTCATATGAACAATATATGGACTTGGCTTGTAGTATATCTTTATTTACAGTTTGCCCAGGTGGGGGGGTCCTCACACAGAACTGTGTCTAGGTAACAGGCCCAGTATTCTGCCTATTGTCTTAACCAACCAGCTTTCCTCCTATGTCTATTGTTTGTTCACTTAACTGATTTGTATGACATTTGAACTGAGTACAGTTGATGCATTATAATGGAATCAAGAGTAATTGTGGTACCAGATTGAGCCTGTATATATTTACCATTTTAGAATAATCAGAGCACAAAGTGTGTTATTGTATTTGTACATAATCAAAGCCTTATTAATATAAAGACTGTGTTTTCACTAACATAGTGTGTGGACATTCCTTTGTGGGTGCTTGGGGACTGCACTGTACTTAAGAACCAGCCTGCATCACATACTAAGAGCTAAGCCTTGATTGCTCGTCCATTGCTACCAACAATAGTGAATCTTGGCTGGGTTGCCCTGTGCCTTTACTATGCAATATAGAGAACAGGAGTACAGATACCCTCTCCAGTCTTTACAGGGTGTACTGGCAGGGGGCTGCCAGGGGGCTGTGGCACAGGTGAGTGGGAGTAGTGGCGGGTGGCAGGACTTGGTGGGGCTGCCTGGGGATTGTGGTGGAGGTCAGGGGTGTGTTGGAAGGTGGGTGTACTGACAAAGTGCTGCTTGGGGGTTGTGGCAGCAGGCAGGGGTGGTGCTGAGGTGTGGCAGGACTTTAGGGGTCTGCTATGACTTAGGGGTATAGGCCAGCTGCTTAGGTGCCTTGAAACTAGGGGTGACAACACGCAGTTTCATCGGGCTGCTGCCTTGAGTTATGGGGGAACTGCACGAGGTTTCACTGGAATGCTGCCTTGAGTTGTGTGCAGACTGCATGCAGTTTTGACGGGGTGCTATCTTGAGTTGCACAGGGACTGCACGCAGTTTTGCCCGGGTGTTGCCTTGAGTTGTGTGGGTATGGCCCACAGTTTTGCCGGGGTGCTGGATGGTGGGGAATAGGTAGGCGCAATGGCTGATATTTGGTGCTGGTTTTTGTTTGCGTAGGGGCATGTTGTGGGTGTTCCAGGCGCAAATCGATTTTCTTTCCGTCTTGCGTTACTTTGCACTTTGAAATCCATGAATATGTGGAACGGGCAAAACATCTTTTGTACGCAAGTACGTACAATGTTGATTTAGGCGCTTAGTACTTGGGACTTTGCACTTTTTGTATGAATCAGGTCTATTGCCTTTTTGCTGAATCATTGGTACTGCAGGTTTAGATTCCATTCAATATTTTCGGGTTTTTAGTCGGTGGGGTTGTTAAAAGCATAGCAAAACAAAACACAAAAAGAGTCTGCCTACATGTTTATTGTCAAACGTTATAATGAAAGGTTTTTGATATTAGCACTCAAAAAGCCAGAGAGTATATCGGTAGGTTTCTACCACATGAATTGTATTTTATTGTGCATTGTTATCTAAAGTGGCATGAATTATTTTTAATAATGTCAGAACATGAGGTATAATCTCCATGCTTATTATACAAAATGCAAGAAAATATGCTTGTAGCTGAGTGACCTCTTCACATTACCCTTACAATTACTGGGCATTGCAAAGCACAGTGACGGAGATCACAGCTTGAGTCAGATAATCTCAGAGTACTATTTTCGGTATCCATCAGGAACATGCAGGCTGTAATAGACTATTCCAGGAGCAAGAACACCAATTCGGAGATTACACAATAGTGTACCTGCCCCTTGGCCCAGAGTCTAGCTGCATATTTAAATGGCAGCAGTGGGGTCCTCGTCAAGGTAAGTGTGGCTCTCATCCTTGCTGGTCTAAATTTCATATTCCTGATAGGCCTTAAAGGATGGGCCAGGGGCATTTAGAGTTAGGGTAGTAGTATGAGTTAATCTCTCTGTTTGGTCAATGTAAACTTCGTTCTTGCTGAAGTGTTCCCATGAGCCACATTCCTCAGCTTCCGTTAGAGGCTCCATACTAGGTGTATAGTGACTTGACCCTGATCTTGTATTCCACTAGGAACCAGTGGAGTGATTTACACTCCAGTGTTAGAGGAGCAGAGTTCTTTAAATGTAAGCATAGCCTAGCAGCATGATTCTGAGTTTCAACTTAAATGTTTAGATGTGTTAGGTTTGCACACATAGAAGATGTTGCTGAAATCCAGATTGGACATCAGCAATGAACTCTGTTCATCTTGTGCACTTGTGGTGATGCTCTTTTTGCTTTTGTCTAAGACGAGGAGTGAATCAAATAATGCATTCAAAGGGGAGGATTGTGGTAACTTGGCCAAATTGCAGACTTTGAAAAGTAGGCGCCCGAGTGATAATCAAGGTTCAGCAAGAAAATGTGTTGGTCTGGGCACACCACTTCATCTTCCTCTCCTGGGAGTGTAAACGTGTGCAATGCAAATATTTATGAAACAACTGTAGAGTGTGCTGTTTAGTTATGTCGTTATTGCATGATCACAGATGCCCTCCATATTAAATCTCAATTTCTGTAATGTGGTCTCAACTGAACCTTACTTAAAGTACTGCTTTGTGTACAGAAGGCCACTGCTTGCATAGCATATGCTCACTGTAAGACCTAGTACTGCTCCCTTGATAGGTTTATGTGATCTCACATACAATAAATATTACATGACCAATGTTATCACCAATTGCTCACTTCAGTCAGGATTCTATCCCCAGGTTAATGGTAGATGGTTGCTATTGTGCTCTATCTCTTATACAAATAGCCAAACTTGCTTTGCCTTGTCACAGTTCAGCATGAGGAGATCCATTCTCACTTTTCTCTTTCCCTAAACCCATCCTTCATTCAGAGGGATGGTGTCTGATTGCAACTGGATGCCATTGTGTTGCTCCGCCATGACCTGGGCCAACTAATGTCTATGGTGCAAAGGACAGTGTGTGGATCCTTGTGTGACTCTGCATTGTATACACATTGAGAAGCACTGGATGATCCTCAGGTCTGCTGGCTGTGCTGTGAAGGATGAGCAAGGATCAAATCCACTTCAGGACAATGCTGGTAATCCCTGTTTATTTCCCCTATTTACAGACCCCTGATAAACCCATGTTTTCTGGCAGTCTTCTCTACAATGTACTTCACAATGTTACTAATGCACCAACAGAAATAAACACATAGCCCTAAAGTGGACTTGATCCTTGCTCATCAACAGCAGCCAGCGGATTTGAAGATCTCCACTCCTTCTCTCAGTATGTACAATACAGCTGCGCGTGGTTGTATCAACCCCTTTTAGTTTGTTTGCATTCAGCTCGACTCCTTGTTACTGCAACCATGTTTTCTTTCTTTCAGTGCAGCTTTTCTTCTCTCATATGCATTGGGCAGGAGCTCCTATGCTACACTGGCTGACAAGGTCTCTGGCCCTATTGTAGTTCTGAACCTGGATGGGAAGGAGGTCAGTCATTGGGTTCTCTGCATGCTTGCATTTGCCTTATCTTCTTCTATGGTAGTACTCAGGTATGGCAGATTCGAGGTGGGATAACAGTTTTAAATCTGGTTGTGGTCTGTGGTGGGTTTCTTTCATTAAGCATTAATATTCATGGCTGACGTTGCTTCTTAGTCTGAAAACTGTTTAAGTAGGTTGGTTGGTGGCAATGGATGATGATTGTACAGTGGGTGGCATCTGTGAAAGGGCCAGTAACTAGGCCTTGTCACAATGGGGAGGGAGCCCCTCTCATCTGTGGGAAGGAGGCCTGCCAGCCACCCAGAGCCAGTCACACCACTCAGTTGGACGGTGGCAGTAGAAAGGGCCCCAATTCCTGGCCTTCTTGTGCCAGAATACATGCATGCAGACCCTTATATTCAACCATTCTGCTTGGTCAAAATGCTTTCCAGTGTGTCTCGTATTGTTTCAACTCAGGCACTTGTCAAGATCATCACTTTAGCAGTGCAGGAAATTCTAAAGAGCTGAATCTTCCCCCACGCAAGATGAAAACCCTCGAGAGACCTAGCACAAAGCTGGCTACCTAACGAAGGAAAGGGAGAGAGAAGACAGAGAAATCTGCAGGCCCACGAGGCAGTCAGCAGAGGGTCGAGTGCAGGACCATCAGGAAGCACCAGTGGAGTGCCACCCATAAAGACTGATCCCCTAGACCACCACGGGTTCAACCAGACAATAACATTTTGTCCCATGCCAATCCTACTTTCCTGCCACGAACCTTCAACGCAAATATTCAACCATGGACCGTATGTGACAAGCCCGTGTGGGTAAAATAGGTGGGGCTTAGACACGATTTTAAAGACTTCTCATACAAATATGCATTCAGAAGAAGGTAGAGGAGCCTAGATTGGTTTGGGAAAAAGAACCAATCATGAAGCAGTACTTAATGGATTAACAGGAAGCAGAAAGTGTAGCTTTGCCAAGTGATGTCATAGGTGGATGTGGAGGATGGCCAATAGAACAGCCAGAGGAAGTAAAGAGCGGTGACTTGTTGAGAAGATTGTTGGAGCAGGTGCGGTACTGGTACGCTGGGCAATTTGAGTGGGTGTGGTTGCACGGTGAAAATGTACATAAAGTTAGTGTAAGGAGTGAATGTGAAGTGGTTGGTACAGAGTGGAAGGAGGGTATATGTGTAGCTTGTAGAGAGGAGTGGAGTAGTAGGAGTGCAATAGTTGGATAGAAGAGTAGTAGTGGGAGGAGGTGTGTAGTAGGGGAGGTGAAGTGTAGAATTGGGAGGTGGAATATAATAGTGGGAGGATAAATGTAGTAGGGAGAGATGGAATGTAGTAGTGGAAGCAGGAGTTTAGTAATTAAGAGGAGGAGTTTAGTAATAGAGAGGGTGAGTTTAGTAGTCAAGGAGGAGTGTAGTAGTGGTAGAAGAAATGTAGTAGTGGGTGGAGGCATCTTGTAGTGGGAGAAGGAGTGCAGTGTAGAGAGGCAGGAGGATAGTAACCGGAAGAAGTCACAGAGTGGAGTGTATGGAGTGGCTACATGAAATGGTGGAGGCAAGGAGAAACATGAACGATAGGAAAGAGTGGAAGATGGAGTAAGTTGGATGGTAAATTAGTGAGAGTAGAAGACAGAGGTGAGAGGGCATGACTGATATAGCTTGAATACCACAGAGCAAGTGCAAGGCGCCATTCCAACTCCTTTCAGAATACTAACCTTTTGGTGAGAGCAGGGAAACCTAGCCAGTCCCTGATGGAGATACGATACCCTGTATCCAGGGAGACCACCTCTAATATTAGTAAATAACTTAGACAGTAAGGGTTGCTAATCTGTAGAACCAACCAGGGGCTACAGATGCCTGGGTAGGGGATGGGGTTTGAGAGCAGACAAGAGTGTGGGGGATGGCCCTAGACCCCACAAAAATGAATAAACGCCTAAAACTATGTAGGAGACTCTGGGAGCCAGATTTACAACAGTTTTCCCATTGAGAACATTTTTGTAAATCAGGCCTTGAGTGTTTTCTGTGTCAACTGTGACACATTCCAGATGAAAAGTGGTTAAGCTTTGTCGTATTAGTGATTAAGTCTCAGATCTAAGCTATATTGGATTGAAAGAAGGTGAGGAGAGCATTGCAGAAGTGTTTGGGTGCAGAAGGTACATACATACAAAAAGACTCATGGCAAATGAACAACCTCTGTTTGCCAAATAAATATTGCTGTGCTACCAACTGTGCTTACACTTTTTAACTAAACAAATGGCACCCTCACACCGAATGCACTATTGTGTTTGTTTGTTTGTTTGTTTGTTTGGTATTTATTATGCGCACCGGACCCTGGGGTATAAGGGCGCAGGAAGTAAGAAGATGTACAGCTTAGAGCATAAATTACAGGTTACAGTTACATGTTACAGATAATTACAAGTTACAGATGCAGGTTTACAATACAAGTTTACAATCATATGGTATAGATGCTGTGTAGCAAAACAGGCGTGAGCATTATCATAATTTCAATTAGCAATAGCTGTCGTCAGCCAGTTAATTACAATTTGCCTGAATTTGGAAGGAGAATGTTCTAGCCTCGCGGTAGTGGGTAATTCGTTCCACAATTGAGCAGCTTTGACTGGGAAGCTAGCTCCGCCTATGGTGGTCAGTTTAAAGCGAGGTACTTGGAGGCGATTGGTGTAGGCAAGTCTGGTTTGTCTTGTGGAGTGTGATCTGGTGAATCTGTCCTTAAGGTATTGAGGGGCTTTGTTGTGTAGAGATTTGTATGTGAGAGATGCAGTTTTAAGTTTGATTTTCTCATGGGTGGAGAGCCATTTGTGTTTCCTTCTTGTTTCTGTAATGTGTTCTCTCCTGGGGATGTCCAAAGCCGCTCGGAGGGCCTTGTTTTGCTGTATCTGGATTTTGTTGATGATGGATTTAGTGGCTCCTATGTACAGTGCGTTACAATAATCTAGTTTAGAGATGATAAGGGCTCTGGCTAGTGTTAGACAACTGTGCTGGGATAGGAATTGTTTTCCTGCTCTAATGAGCTTACATGTGTAGGCTGTTGAGGAAGCTAGGGAATTTACCTGTTTGGAAAATGATAAGGTAGAATCAAGGTAGATCCCTAATGTTTTAACTTCTTTAGCAACTTGTATGCAGTTCCCATCTATGATAAAGGAAGAGTAATTTGTGCTTAGTTTATTGATGAGGGGTGTGGTGCCTAGGATGAGAAGCTCAGTTTTATCATCGTTCAGGCATAAGCCGTGGGTTGCCATCCATGCCTGAACGATGCTGTATATTTTGTTCACCAGTGCTAGATCTTTTTCGTAAACCCCCGTGAGTGGGAGGAGGATCTGGGTATCGTCAGCGTAGTTAGTATACGTGATACCCAGATGGTCCAAATCATCAAACAGGGGCTTAGTGAATATGTTATATAGCGTTGGTGAAACGCACGATCCCTGTGGCACACCGCAGGTAATAGGGATGGGGTCTGCAGCTGCTGTAGGTGAGAAAACCCTCATGGTGCGGTCACTAAGGAAGGATTGTATCCATGCTATGGCCTCAGTGGAGAAGTGTGCTGCTGAATCTAGGTGGTTACATAGGACTTTATGGTCCACTAAATCAAAAGCGGCCGATAGGTCTAGTAGCAGGAGGAGTGCTGGTTTTCCAGAATCTCGTACTTTGTCTATTTGGGCTTTAAGGTCAATCAGTGCAGTTTCTGTGCCGTGAAGAGGGCGGAAGCCAGATTGTCGGGAGCCTAATAGTTGGTTTTGTTCCAGGAAATTCTGGATTTGGATATATGCCACCTTGTCCAGTATCTTCAAAAGGAACGGTACCGTAGTGATGGGTCTATAATTGGTGGGTATAGTGGGCTCTAAAGTAGCCTTTTTTAAGAGTGGGAGCACCCAAGACTCTTTTAAGTTACTGGGGATAATGCCTGTGGTAAAGGAGGCATTAATTAACTTAGTGATAAATGGTGCTAGATCTCGTGCGGCATCTTTGATGAGTTGTGCTGGACATGGGTCTCCTTTGCAGTTGGACGGTTTTAGGCCGAGTATTACTTTTTCTACTTCTAGTATGGAGACTTTGGAGAAGTGGAATTGCGTAGTGGGTTTGAAGTTAGCAAGTGTCTTAGTAGGCGGTAATATATTGGATGCTAAGGTCTCGCGTTTTAGTTCTATTTTCTTTTGAAGGTTTCGGACTTTGTTAGAGAGAGCTTGCTGGATTTCAGAGCACCACTTTTTGTCTTTAAGACAGTTATCTTGAGGTGTTATTGGGTTTTCCAGTTCTCTGAGTATGGCGAACAGTTCTTTTGTGCTTGATTTAGCTTGTGTAATTCTGTTATTGTAGGTCTCTTGTTTAGCTAAGATGATTTCTTTTTTGTAATGAGAGGAGATATTAACTAGTTTTAGTTTATTTTCTGGAGTGGGGCTAATTTTCCACGTATTTTCCCCATTTCCTTTTTTCTAATCTCAGATTTTTTAGGAGAGGGGTGAACCAGTTGTTCAGGTGGCTCTGTGGTTTGCTGTTTCTGAGCTTGAGTGGTGCGATGTCATCAAGGGTTTTGTTCATGATGTTGTTAAATTCTTCCACTAGGCTGTTAGGGTTAAGGTTATCAGGTAAAGCGTCCAAGGTGGGCATGATGCCAGGGAGTAGTTTGTCTAGTGTCATGTTTTTTTTGTTTCTGGTAAGTGCGGGTGGTGCACACAGTTGTTGCAGTTTAGGGTGACGGTGTCCAAGGAGAATGAGATAAGATGGTGATCTGACCAGATTTGGGGTGAGATGGTGAGAGTAGATATATTGCAGTTGTGGTCAGCAATCCAATCAAGGGTTCTCCCTTTGATATGGGTGGGCTCAAACACTCTTTGGGTGTATCCCAGTTCTGTTAGGGTGTTTGATGTGTTTGACCACGTTCCACACTTGCAGCATAAATATCAACCCTCTCTGCCAGCTATCAAACCCACATCTTAGCTCTATATAAAACACTGATAAACAAGCAAACGAATGGAGACAGATGTATTGCCATTGTCAATGTGAGGTTGCTGGTGCATCACAAGGTTTAAGTCAATAAACCCCTTGGCCGTATTGCAGAATTCGTATTTGCACTAGTGTGTAATATTCCCTGTGCAAAAATGCACCGAAAGAAAGGTTTTGGCACGGGATATGTTTTGCTGTGGTGCATTTTTTTAAAAAATATGTTTTATTCGTGTGACAATAGTTCATATATATCTATGCACAATTAAAAAGCATCGAAAATGACATCCCATACACATCAAATATATAACAAACAATTAAAATCCCCATCATTCCATAATTCTTAAAATGTCTAATACATTTAAGTCCCTACACCATTATCATTTGTTAATAATCACTTTCCAAAAGTGCATGAGTGCAATATTGCTAATTATTGCACTCACAAACATCAGTGGCGTAACACAAAATGTGGGGGGACCCACGAGCTGGGGAAAAGTGGGTGGAAGGGTTTGTCCCCTGGTCCTCCAAAGTAACAGCCGCCAAAGTGCATGAACTAATAAAATTATTATTCACATGTTAATGGTAAAGGTAGCTTTTTGGTGCCAAGAGGATGGGTAAATCCTGAGGGAGCGCTGACATTGTAAACAATTCAAGGTCAGTGGTGACAGGTGAATCATTTTTATCGGAACAGCCTTAACATCACCAACTAATTAGTGTGAGCAACCAAGTGTAGTGAGGGAGCCCTAATAATTTAGGAGATGTCGATGAGTTTCTCCCCCAAGAAAGTGTTTAAAAATAATGTATTAAAATGGAACATTTTATAACAACATTTTTGAGAAAAAATGGATTTAAAGCAGAACAATTTACAATTGCTTCTCTAGGGTAATTCATGAAAAAATAGAGTGCATTCTATTTCACCAACAGTATATGGAGGTATTTTACATTTTCATAATGGCAGTGTTCACAAAACAGGCTAGCATTGCCACTGCAAACCACCTTTATAAAGCATGGCCACAATCTATCTATGCCAATAATGGTCACTGTAAATAATTTTTATGAAGCTGGAGTCATAATCTAGGGCAGTATGGGGAATGCCAAATCACTTTCATATTAATGCAGCCACAATATATGGTAGAGTGGCGACTGTAAATCTCTTTTGAAGCTGCAAACACAATCTAAGCCCATAAAAGTCAATAAAAAGAAAAATCACTTCAATGTTGTCAACATCCTCATAAACAAAACATACATATATCTCTCCAGCAGGTAAGGACAGTGTCAGGGCCTTTTAACGTTATCAGTTGCAATGGGCCCGAGCCACAGGCAGGCTGGAGCAGCTGCCCCATGTTGGCAGTCTTAGACACAGCGACATACTCCTTTAATTCAGGACATTATATTTGTGCTTTGCAACATGCATGTTATAAGCAACATTTACTGGTACCCTATGGCCAACACCTCCGCCGGGCCTCTTGCAATATTCAGCAATGTTTAAATCACTTTTTAGCCTTTTTTCCTCTGGTTTCCTCTACATTAGCACCCTGTTGTCAAAAAGTGATGAATAGCTTTTCAGTGCATTTTTAGAATTCCAGTTCCCCACTGGCTGCCCGCCCCTTTATAATCTGCAGCGATTGACCACTTTGCTGCATTCTTTGATTTCATTACAATAAGCACCCCACAGGTGCCTCAGACAGTTTTTTCCATCTGTAAGCAAGGGGCCCCAAATCTATGATGCAGTTTGCACAAATGCCACTAATAGTGAAGCCACAACAAACATGATAAATGGTGCCAAACTAAGCCATTGTATGATTTGTGGAGCTAATAAGGGAAAAGGGAGATAATTCAGTCCAAGCCTGAGCCCTTCAGTCCCTACTGCAAAGAGATAGACCCGCTAATTTATTACTCAAGTCTGTGGAGGCTTGATGTAATAGTGCACAAAATACTGTATCAAGAAAAACAAAGACAGCATTTTGCATATGCGTCTGCGCAGGAACACACACATTCATATTAGTATATATTCACATGCATAGCCTTCTAGTTCCAGACACATTTTGTTTTGACTTATGTTAATTTAGCTGCTAATTGGTGACAAAAATTGGCAAACAGGTGGCAGCTAAAGACTGCGAAAACCTCAACACAGGAAGGTGAGAACAGGTCCTGCAATTTGAAGTGTTGAGTTAAGAACAAATGCTGAAACCCTTCCCTATACTTATTACACACATTAAAATGGCACACAGACAAAAAAAAGAGTGGCATTATTTAAAGCATGCATCAGCTGCCAGCACTGCCTCCGTTTAGGTACGGAGTCAGGGCACTGGAATAGGCCCCAAGCTTCAGGGGGACCCCTGTATCTGCCTCCATGTTGGCAGTCAGCAGTCCTATGACACTACAAGTTACTCCTTTCTTTCGGGACATTAAATGTGCGCTTTGCAGTGCACACATTATGGTCTGTCTTTGCTGTAACCCTCCAGGGGCTGTGACTTCCCTTTGACCCATGTTGTATCCAGCAACGTTCTTATCACTTCATTGCCTGTTTTCTCTGGTTTACTCTACATTAGCCCCTTGATGACAAAGACTGGTTACTAGTAGTGGGAATTTTGTGTTTGAGCTCTGCACAGGCTGCACTTCCCGTTATAATCTGCGGCTATCAAACCGAGCCTCCTGAGTGTATCCATTAAAATGTGTGCACTCCACAGGTGCCTGAGATTGGTTTTCAAAATCTAGGCAACCACCTCCCCCAAATCATGTTGAAATAAGGTCACCACCATGGCTTTAAGTGGTCCGGGACAAGGTGGGTTAGACGCAGGACCTAGTTCTCCAGTGAATAAACACCTGGAATCTGATTGTGTGCATGGGGGACAACCCCCAACCCACCTATGAGTATGCACCCAGCACCTGAGCTTACGCATGGGTGATTAATGTTACCAGCAAATAGGTTGTGACAGAAATCTGTGCATGAAAACCAGCACTCCAAAAGGTTGCATGTGTTCAAGTAGTTATATGTCACTCCTGGTTTTACTTTTAAGGGTTTTATTATAGATGAAATAGGCAGGAATGCGAGTGTGCATTATGAGCTCAGAATGGGGTTGCAGGTTTGAAGCAATGACATGGATATGTCATATTTAAAATGTGCTGCTTATTCTTGTGTTCCCAAACTACCTTTTGATATCATGCAAAGCAGCAAGTAGCTTTCTCATGAAAGTTTTCATGGCCAGCTGAAGATGCTTGTAGGCTTGTGGTGGCTGCGCCCAAGCACCCCACTGTAACTTTGCCGTTGTGTACATATGTGTACTCTAGCTCCTAGAAGCTAGTTGATTGTGAGATTTGGCCTATCCAGAACCAAATCTGTCCTCAAGATTAAGCGAAGCCACATCAAAATAAAAGGGGGTGTAGGCTGATGGAAAAACATGGTGCTAAATAGTTTAACGTGCAATTAGCATCAATAGGATTGAAGCTGTCTGCTATAAATTGAAAGCCAAGTCCACTGAACCTGTGTACAAACCTCGGATTAAGCATATTGATGACCGCCTGCTAATGAATGGTAAAGGGCAGTTTTATCTTAACTTAACTTCTTTCCTAAAGTAACGAGTTTCTGCCACAACTGGAACAGCTGGTTTCCTCACTAACACCCAGTGGAGCCACTTTTTTGCTATTGTACCCCAGTAGCATGCCTGTCTTGGAGCCACAAGTGCAGTGAGTCATTTTCCTTTCCTGGTAGTTTTGTGCCTGGTGAATTTGATGCCCAGAGGCCAACATGCACTAAAACGCCTGCAGTAAACTCATTGAAGCCAAAGAGTGATTACAGTAAACACATTTATTACAATAAATTGCACTGTAAAAACCTAGGCCTTCTTCCCACTATCTATGATTCTCAAACTTAGGTGGCTTTCCCACCTTTGTTTATATGTGACTGTCTAAGTTCCAATAAATTGCACTGTATAACCTATGCCTTCATCCCACTATCTAGGATTCTCAAACTTAGGTGACTTCCACCTTGTGTTTTTATATGTGCATTCTGGGATCCCTTCATCCTGAGTGTCCTCCTGCCCCGTTGCTCAAGCTGCCTGCCTCTCGCTGTCCTGTCCACCTGCTCTCTGTCTCTCCTATCTTTTCCAACTGCTTCTCTATAGACTATCCTGCTCACCTCACTAAATCTGGTAGGAAGAAGTTTAAAAAGGACATCCTGGTCTCCAACCCAGGCCTCCCTATCGCTCACACCTACACCAGTACCTCCTCCAAGGAAACTCTCACTGACATCCTCTTTGTCGTGCCTTCGCCAGACCTATGGACCCTCCACATGGTCTCTGTGCTCTCCCCTTTCTCCTCTTCTCCAATTAATGGTGGCACCCGTTGGTATGCCCTCCTGGCATCCTTCCATCCTCTAAGGTCAACATTAATGTTTACTCTAATGGGACCGTCCTGGTCCAAGGCCCTCAGGCCAACCTTCACCTCTTTGATAGACGCTTCCTGCGCCTCATCAACTTCCTTTCCTCTCCTGCTGTCCCCTCTCCCCTTTCCATTACTACCTTGCCTCCCTCTTCTGCCTCCTCCTTGGCTACCTTGCCTTCTGCTTCCCTCTCTACCCCTTCTCGGGCTCCTTCTACACCTCTGCAGGGCATACCTCTGATCTGTACCCCTCCCCAGAAGTCCTTCAAGGATGGCAACCATCTTCATATTGCCACTCTAAACTCGTGCTCTGCTGTCAAGCACTCCTCTGATATCTGCCGCCTTTTGGAAGAACTTGACTTTGATGTCCTCGGTCCCACCGAGACATGGTTCATGGCCAGCTCTGTCACAAGCTTTGATACACTCCTACCTGACGGTTACAAGATCCTCTCCACACCTACAGCCAACCACTCGGGTGGGAGTGTAGCCCTGATCTTCCCCGAGTGGATTCCTGCCTCTGTCACTCCTACGCAGGTTTACTCCTCTTTTGAATGCAGGCTCTCTCTCTCCCCTAGCCATTCCCTTACTGTGGCTGCTATCTATCGGCCACCTGGTCAGATCTCATCCTTCCTCTCTAAATGGGCGGACCTCTCCTCCTCACTCCTGGCCTCAACTACTCAACTCCTCCTTCTTGGACACTTCAACATCCACCTGGATACCACCTGGATACCTCCTGTCCTCCCTCAGGACTCTTTCGCGACTTCTGCAACTCTCTCTCACTCACTATTCTCCCCTCGGGCCCGACTCATTCTGCAGGGCACACTCTTGATGTTCTGATCTCCTCAGACCTTTCCCTCTCTGTCCCTCTCAACACTCCTCTCTCCTGGAGTGATCACTTTTTCCTCCGCTCCCACCTCACCCTCCCTACCCTTCAGGCAAAGCCATCTCCATCACTGCCACCCACCTTCTCGGTCATCCGACCCATGAAGTGCATGTCAGCTGAGGCTTTTGAGCCACCTTCTCACCCTCCTCACCCTCCCTCCCCCTTTGGCTGACTCGCATCCTGACACAGCCCTCCTCACTCTACAGTCTGCTATATCGGATACTCTTGATATCCTTGCCCCTGTCATGAGAATCCGCCTGAAGCCTAAAGTCAAATGCAACTCCTGGTACGACTCAGACCTCGTCACCCTAAAACGCAAGTGTAGGGTGGCCGAGAGGAAATGGCGTGCTTCATTTACATCCTCTGACAAACTGGCCTGCCGCCTGCTGCAAAGGCAATACCGGCTCTCTGTCCCTACCAAGAACAGAGCTCACATCCAAGCCCGCGTCTCTGCGGCATCTAACAACTTGGCTGAACTCTTTAAAATGTGTAAGGAACTGGCCAATTCTGCTGCAGTCGCTACCTCTCCTGTCCCCTCCCAGGCCCTCTGCATGGCACTGGCTTCTCACTTCATCTCTAAAACTCAGGACATCCTGTCCTCTCTCTCCTCCTATCCCCTGCCTCCCCCCACTCCATGCTCTTCCCCTGGCCTTCCTGCAGCCACCCCTCCTCCCTCCTTCTCTGCCTTTCCCCTGTTCTCCGTAGATGAGGTTTCTAGACAAGTCCGATCTATGAAAGTCTCGTCAAAACAGGTTCACCCCTGTTCCTCCAAAACCTTCAAGGACCACATCGACTCTCTGGCTCCTGCCCTGGCTGACTTCTGCAACCACATCTTCGCCACTGGAGTCTTCCCATCCCCCCTGAAGCACTCCTTTGTGCACCCTATTCTTAAGAAATCCTCTGCCGACCCCTCCTGCCGGCTAACTATCGCCCAATCTCCATCACCCCCTTTCTGGCAAGCTCCTGGATAAACTGGCCATCTCCCAGCTTGATCTCCACACTGAATCTGTAGGTTGTCTTCATGACCACCAGTCTGGCTTCAGAGCTGCCAGAAGCATGAAAACTGCTCTCCTGAACATCCGTGAAGACCTGCTCTCCAACCTTGACTCTAACACTCCTGGTGTCCTCATCCTGCTTGAACTCTCGTCTACCTTTGACACTGTCAACCATGCCATCCTGCTCAATCATCTCCATGATAACCTGGGTGTCACCGGTCAGGCCCTGGCATGGCTGACTTCTTTCCTCTCTGACCGACCCTCCCAGGTCCCACTTGGGTCCTTCCTCTCCACTATCTTTTTCTCTACCTGTGGTGTCCCCCAGGGGTCTAACCTCTCTCCCTGGCTATTCAACCAATACCTGGCACTCCTTGCCCACCGCATTGCTGCTCTCTGCCCCAGCTTTCAGTGCTACGCGGATGACAGTCAGCTCATTTTAAGGCTACCCTCGTCCAGCTCTTCTGCTTCCCTCATCTCTATCTGTCTGTTATCCAGGAGTGGTGTGCCGCCAATGACCTCTGCTTAATGCCAGTAGGACTGAGATTCTCGTCATCGGCACTCCCACCCCCTACTTTCCTGTCACTCTCCGGCCGGCTTCTCTTGGCCCTCCTCCTGGTCCCACCTGCAAAGCTAAAAACCTTGGGGTCATCTTCGACTCCACACTCTCCTTCTCTCTTCACATCTCTTACATCTCTAACAAGTCACACTACCAGTTGCACCTCCTCAGAGGTATTCTTCCTTTCCTCTCCTTACCCGATAAGCTCACCATCTCCAGGGCGCTGGTTCTCTCTAGGCTGGAATGCTGCAACAGCTTCTTTCTAAATCTGCCTGCTTCTACTCTCTGCCCTCTCCAACTCATCCAGAAAAGGACTGCAAGACTTGTCCTTGGCCTCAAGCCCAAGGATCATATCTCTCCAGGACTGAAATCTCTGCACTGGCTCCCAGTGGCTGCGAGTATTAAGTTCAAAACCCTCTGCATTGTCCACAAGGCCTTCTGGGGCACAAGGCCTCAATACCTTCAACTCCCTCTTCCTAATATCTTCCTTCTCAAGCTCTTCACTCAGCCGCCTCCTACTCCCTCAGGGTCAGTCGCTTCTGCAAGCAACAAGTTGGTGGTAGATCTCTTTCCTCAGCTGGGGCCTCCCTCTGGAACAGCCTCCCTGCCTCCCTTAAATTTGAGGAGAACCATCTCTGGTTCCGGAAGCACCTCAAAACGTTCTCTTTGCCTCTGCTTTTTCTCCTCCCCTCCCCTGCTGACCCCCTGGCTGTAACCTGATCTACACTAGTTACCTGGACTCCCTCTGATCTCGGGTCCAGGTTCTCCCCTGCCAGTCTCACACACCTGCACTGCCTGCCTGGCAACCCCTGCACTTGGGGACTGTTTCTTATCCCTGCAGTCCCCCCTACCAGCACTTGACACCTGATGTCTGCACTTACTCTTGCACTTGCCACTTGCTGGCTGTTACCCTACTTATTGCTATTATCTATTCCCTTGTACTGCACTGTCCCTCCCCCCCATCCCATGCACTTGCACGATCTGAATGACACCGAGCCTAGTGGGATCGCTGTCTGTCCTCCCTTTTTCCCCCTCCCTTGCCTCGTCGCGCATTGAAACACTTGTGTATAGGCGCGTTATAAATGCCATATCATATCATACAATCAAACTCACTCGTGGATGTAGCACAATGGTTTAAAATTAAATAAGGCCAAAAGACAGATCATGATCATGGGCACTGCCGCTGAGTAGCGCAATCTGGATCAGGCTTATTCTTCTTTCCAAATTGCAGACTGCCTTTAACTTCCCTCAAGAAAGTGAAGACACTGGGAGTAATTATCGATCAAGAGCTGACCATGCAGGCCCCACTCAGGCAACCTAGGATGAAGCTCATCTTATTACATCAAGCTATTGGCACAAATGAGGCTTTTTCTTGAGGTGTCTAGTTGTGCCACTCTGCCTAGAGCCATCACTGGCAACCGTTAGCATTATTGTGCAAGTATTTTACAAGGAGTAGGCAAGGGATAACTTAACCGCCTGCAAGTTGTTCAAACCAACGCAGTCAGGTTTGTGGTGGGGCTACATCGAACTGACCATGCATCAGAAGCACAAAGATCCTTACACTGGCTGCCAATGGTGAAAAGGGTCATATTTCAAACTCTTTGTATTGCCCATTCGTGCCTCTTTGGAAAAAGTCCTTTTTACCTTTCAGCGCAGTCAACGTGGCTCCCTGATAGACGCAGCTTAAGATGTAACAATTCGGGTCTTTCAGAAATCCCCAAGTCAATACTAATGCTGGGAAAAGACGGATGCTTTCCATTTTTATCACCCCGAATGTGGAACGCCCTAGCTCCTGACCCGAGGACGTGCCCCGTGCTCTCCACATTTAAACACAAATCAAACACTATTATTTTTGAATAATGTAGAGGATTATTTTGTTCATACTGAATCCTGGTTTTTTTTCTGATTCCTGTTTTTTGTTGTTGTCAGTCTCAAATGCCACAGGGCCCTTGGCCTAGTGCTTTAGAAATAAATTAAATATATAAAAACATGACTTGAAAGTATTCAGTGAACTACGGGGCTAGCGCGGAACTCACGGTTTTTGTTAAAGCAGATTTCTTTTTTTATAATTGACAGTTCTGGTCTGAGGGTCACCCCCTGGCCCCCCGGACAAAATTCTACTGGGTCGAGCGCACTGTGGGGGCTCCAACTACGCCAGCGGGCACCAGTGAAAGATATCCATGAAATGGCCCTGGGCAAATGACCTTTCACTCTGACCCCATCGACTTTTCTTTCCCTTTCTAATGTGCCCCCACCTCGCCCACCACTCTGCAAACTGCCCAGCTACTTTCTCTAGGCTCAGGAACTGCCTGCCTCCCACAATCTTATCTTTCTAATTACATTGTGAATGTCTGATGTATGTTTCATTTGCACAGTGCCACTCTGATGCCTCCTTCTGTGTACAATGCGCAGAAATAGCTTTACTACCACCCAGTGACGAAGCCCTGCGCAGAATGAGACCACGTCTAATTGATTTTGCATATCGTTTGAAATGGCCCTGATACGGTTGTATCCCTTTTCTGTGCAATCCTTCTTCGTATCTTAGCATTATCAGTAAGTATTGCTCCAGTAGGAATCACCTGGCCATCGATCATTGGGGAGGAAGAAGGATAGCTCAGGGGCAACGTGTTTGGCGATCCTGCGCTTAGAAACCACTCGTGAGTATTAAGCGCTTGATAAAAGAACAATTATAATGACAAATATCTGGAGTCTGTGAAATCAACCCTGCAGGGCCTCCTCCGCTCTCTGGTGCATCACTCAGTACTGATCTCCTCTGGCAGCGCTGCGCACTGGTGCATTTCCGCTGCCTCCCCCTGCGGGATCATTTCCCATCCATACTGGTATTGTGCGGTGGAAAATATTCGCACTGGAAAAACTTTGCCCTCTCTGCAATCTCTATCCTTGTGTACAATTTAATCTTCTATCCCTGGTGGTTATTGAGAACTTGAAAAGGCTATTAAATCTAACCGTTAAGAAAATATTGGCACTGGATGTGATTTAATGTGCAACATTCCATTCTTAACGTGCGTTTGTTTCATTAATTTACAATATGTCAAATTGTGCTAAGCCATGGTGCGCAGCCACGTCAGACTACAGCCAGCAGCCGGATTGCGGTTCTATCGTTCCTCATTTCGCAAAATATTGTAGTCATGTTGTATGCATCTTGGAAATACCTAAATTCAGAATTAACTTAGCCTCCTCAACCAACAAACACACAAGGAGTGTTTGCTCAAAGAGAGAGACCCATTGTAGTATGTAAGTGTGTCAATCTACCTGATCATTAGGTTGTCATTTTGTGTATTTCTCTTTTTTTTCCATTTTGTATAGAGCCGCATGTGAAAAAATATGAAAAACCTAACAACAATTTCAGCAAAATGTAGATGCCCGTAATAGAAGGGTTGAAACATGAGCCAATAGACAACAATTTAATGTAGATGGTGGCTCATGCCTTGATCAATTCATAAAATATGATTTCAAATAGGTAGAATGCTGTGGTGGATGGCCCACATGAAATGCGCGCGCGCGTCTGTGTGTGTTGCATGCATGTATGAGGAAAGGTCAGCACTCTGAGGGAGAGAAGAGATGGAGTAGTAAACAGATAGGGAAGGAGGAGAGGAGGGGAGGTGACACATTAAGAGGAGACAAGGGAAGATGTAGAGGAGCAACAACAAAAGAGCAAAATGGAGAGGCACTGGTGTAGTTGGTGCCCTGGCAGAGCGGGGGACCCTGTGGCTCTTTGTCCAGGGGGAAGGATGACCCTCAGATCAGACCTGTCACTTAATCTCAATTTTAAAAAAAAATCTGCTTTAACAAAAAGCTCAAGTTCACCGCTTGCCCCGTAATTGGCTCTGCATACTTTCAAGTTTTGTGTTGAAACCCGCCTGGTTGTTTCCAGAGTGGCAGGAGCCCGCCAGAAAGCTGCGGCTCTCATTGCCCCGCCCAACGGACAGCCAGGCCACCAAAACAGCAGCAGCACGTGTGAAGCAACGAATAAGGTAAGTTATTAAAACAAGAAAAGGTGGAGCGTGTACATTTGTATTGCGTAGGTATATGTGTGTCTGACTGTGTGCATTGTATATGTGTGTTAGAGCGTAGTGATTGCTGTATATGTGTGGCCCAGGAAGATGCTGCAGCCTCGTACATTGGAATTCGAAAGATCTTCCAGGAGCAAGGTGCCTGAAAGCAGTTGCCGAACCACTGCAGGTTAATCCTGAGATACAGTCCCGCTCGTGAGCAGACCCATACTTGCCAACCCTACAGATTTAGGCAGTAGGCTACTGCTTTCTAAGCAGTTCTACCGCCTACAGATTTCAGTGACAGATCATACTGCTTTTTATAGTGGCAAGTAATTTATGTGACTATAAGGCAAGCTCCAAGACAAAGCATGCAATACATTAATTCGTCTGTCTATAAAGTGGACTGGTAGGTGAGTACTTTGATTGGGTTTAGATCAATCCACTGACCTGACAGCTACGTGACCGTCCTGCACTCTTGCCGGGACGACCCTTAGGTGAACCACCATTGAAGGCAAGTGGCAGAGTGTAACACCTTCACACAACATTTGCCTATAAGAATGAGCAGCGTATCAGTCACCATGTCATTCAGTGTTCAACTTGCAATAAACATGTATTGCCTGGTCTGCTATTACAGAGCAGTGGCAAACGTTGCCCACCAGCTCTGTGTAATTACCTTCTGTGAAGTTAGGTAATTGAATTTGGTGTTAAGTTACCATTCAGAATTATACATTTTTAACTGTTTGATGGGTTGTGTATTTTAGAATAATTCAATGGTGCCAACAATGTATGTTGTGTATTTTCCCGTGATGTCATTGTTATGGGAATTATTCATTTTTGAAACTTCAAAAATCCTTCATCTTTTTGGTCACAGAATGTTGGCAAGTATGCAGACCCAGAGTTGAAATCTCTCTGCCAACACATGTCTGCTAAAGTTCTAATCACTCTTTGGCTTCAAGGAGCTTAATGCAGGCTTTTTAATGCTTCTTGGCCTCAGGACGTCAAATTCACCAGGCACAAAACTACCAGGAAATCCAAATGACTCACATCTCTGGGGGCTCCAAGGCAGGCATGCTACTGGAGTACAATAGCAAACAAGGGGCTCCACTGGGTGTTAGTGAGGAAACCAGCTCTTCCAGGGTAGAAGTTAAGTTGCGGTGCAACTGCCCTTTACCATTCTTTGGCAACCAGTCTTCAATATTCTTTATCCAAGGTTTGTACACAGGTTCAGTGGACTCGGCTTGTAATTCATAGCAGAAAGCTTCAATCCTATTGATGCTAATTGCACGTTAAACTGTACAACGCCTTGTTTTTCCATCCGCTTACACCCCCTTTTATTTTGATGTTGTTTCAATTAATCTTGTGGACAGATTTGGTTCTGGATAGGCCAAATCTCACAATCTACTAGCCTCTTGGAGCTACAGTACACAAATGTAGAGAACAGCAAAGTTGCTTAACATCTTGTACAGATCTGATACATTCTGACTGGCAAAATTGTGCTAGGCAGAATAGAGGGGGTGGGGGCTTGGGCGCAGCCACCACAAGCCTACATGCATCTTCAGCTGGCCATGAAATCTTTCTTGAGAAGGCTAGTAGCTGCTTTGCATGATATCACAAGGTGGTTTTGGAACACAAGAATAAGCAGCACATTTTAAATGTGACATATCCATGCCATTGCTTCAAACTTGCAACCCCCTTCTAAGCTCATAATGCACACTGCCCCGCCTGCTTATTTCATCTATAATAACACCCTAAACCCCTTAACAGTAAAACCACGAGTGATATATAACTATTTGAACACAGGCAACCTTTTGGAGTCAAGTGCTGGATTTCATGCACAGATTTCTGTCGCAGCCTATTTGCTCATATCTCTAATCAACTATGCTCAAGCTCAGGTGCCGGGTGCTTACTACAGGTGGGTTCGGGGTTGTCCCCATGTAGATCCTCAGATGGCAGGTGTTTATTCACTGGAGAGCTAGGTCCTGGGTCTCACCAACCTAGACCCGGCCCACTTAAAGGTATTGTTCAAAAAGACAGTATCTAAACCGTCGCATGAACAGAAAGTTCTAAAAATGCTACCACCAAAGGTTTGAACGCCAAAAGTTTGAACCTTTGGTGGTAGCATTGAGCAACACCCCGCTCACTATACTGTGTGGTATAGTGAGCGAGTTGTTGCGGGGGACACCCCGCAGCACACCCGCGAAAAAAAAAAAAAAACAACAAATAAACGTGGGCTGCAGGGGTGTCACCTGCAACACCCCGCTCACTATACCTTACAGTATAGTGAGCAGGGGTTGCGGGGGAAATCCCTGCAGCCCCTGTAAAAGAAAAAAGAAAAAGAAAGCACCCTGCGGCACTGGTTCCCGATCACAGAAGTGAAAGCGAACTGGCGCCGCAGGGACTCAGCGTGAAGAAAAAGGTAAGTGGGTTTTGTTTATGTTGGGGGTGTGGGTGGGGGCGTGTTGATGGTGTGGGTGTGGGGTGTGTCATGGGTGTGTTGTGGGTGTGGGTATGTATGTGTGTTCGCATGAGAAAGGTACAAACATTTGGTGGTTCGCACCTTTCTCATGCAAACTTTCCGGCCGTTGCAAAATCAGCTGCGGTCGGATCACGTAGATCCCACTTAAAGCCATGGTGTTGGCCCCATTTCAACATGTTATGGAGAGGGGGTTACCTAGATTGGGAAAAAGAATCTCAGGCACCGGTGAAGTGCACACATTTTAATGGATACAGTCAGGAGCCAGGGTTTGATAGCTGCAGATTATCACAGGACATGCATTCCGTGGGGAGCTGAAACACCAAATGCTACTAACCAGTCTTTGTCATCATGGGGCTAATGTAGAGTAAACCAGAGTAAAAAGGCAAAGAGTTGATAAGAGCATGGCTGGATGCAACAGGGATCAAAGGGAGGTGACAGCTCCTGAAGGGCTACAGCAAATACAGACCGTAATGTGTGCACTGCAAAGCATACATTTGAAGTCCTGAAGGAAAGGAGTAACTTGGAGTTTCATAGGACTGCTGACCACCTACATGGTGCAAGAAACAGGGGTCTCCCTAAGGCTTGGGGCCTCTTCCAATGCCCTGACTCCATACCTAAATGGAAGCAAGGCCGGCAGTAGATACATGCTCTAAACAACAAAAAAAGAACATCCATATGTAATTTATTTATTTATTTATTATTGGACATTTGAATGGCGCCTATACACCGGTGTTTCCAGGCGCCACAAGACGATGGGTGGGGGCGGGCATGGGATATCATGAAAATAAAACAACAAAGAAACTGGTATATTGGCCTTGTGACAATCCTACTGTGCAAGTTCATGACAAGTGATAAGTGCAAGGGGATGGTCAAGACCGAGAAGTGCAGAAGTGAGGTACTTCCACGAGTGGGGGCCAGCAAGTGTTCATCATGCCAAGGTGGCAATTTAATGTTAATGTTAATGTTAAATATCTTTTATAGGACGCAACTCGCCTGTGGGCCTCTGTGTGCAGCATGTAAAAGGATAAGCAGGAAGTCTAGAAAATCAAAAGGAGACAGCAAGTAAGGAGCTTAGTGATTGGAATTAAAAAAAAATAAGTTTTTAGAGATCTCTTAAATGAGGAAAGTTTATGGCAGAGATGAGGATCAGTGGACAGCATAGTCCACATGCGAGGTGCAACAGAATCAAAGCAGGTGGTGTCAAATTGAGCCAGTCTGTACCAAGGCTGCTCGAGTCTATTATAGTTGGTAGATTGGAGAGGATGGGAGATACAGGGTCACCTAATCCTTTTCTTCAGATAAGGAGGTGCTCTGTCACTGAGACACTTGCAAGTAGAAGAATTGTATCGGTGACACAATGTTTAACTGGAAGCCAATGTAGGGATCTACGATCCTCAGTGACATGGTTCCTTCTCGCCAGACCACAAACAGCTCGAACAGCATTATTCTGAGCCACCTATAACGAGACGAGGTTGGACGCAGAAGTACCTGCCAATAGACTATATCCACAGTCCATTTTGGCATTGACCAGAGCAACAGTAAGGTTAGCAGTATTAGTTATAGAGATGAAAGGGTTGATTTGCCTAATGAGGCGAGTAGTGTAGTCACAGGATCTCTTCACCTGGCTAACATGCTGATTCATGCTAAGAGAGGCATCACAATAGACACCTTGGGCCTCATTACACGGATGGCAGTAAGGGATTACCGGTACCGGTAAGGGTACCGGTACCGGTAATCCCTTACCGCTTTACTAAGAGGTCCCTTTGTGGGTCCCTACCTTAACGGCTGGTTTTACCAGCTGTTAAGTACGGGACCCGCAAAGGGACTCTGAAGGTAATTATGGTACCGCAATTTGCGGTACCGTAATTACCGCCTTCCCCAATCCCATTGAGCCCTATGGGGGCAAAAATGGAAATGGGGAAGTGCCATGGTCAATGGGAATTACCACCCCCGCACACCTTGGAATGGGGCGGTAATTACGCCAGTCACCATGGCGGACTCGATAAAATACCGCCAGCAACCATGGCGCTAATAGCGCCATGGTTACCGCCTTCCGTGTAATGAGGCCCAATGAGTCTTGACCCAAGGGATGGTTTTAATAGAGGTGTCAGAAATGTCAAAGGCAGCATACCTGGGATCCAGTTCACCAAGGCGTTGGGTAGTGCTCAACATCATACATTCAGTTTTGTTTCCATTAAGGGCCAGTGAGTTGTTAATCATCTGCTCCTCAATCATAGTATAGATAGACGTGATCCTGGACCGATCCCTCTCATAGTCGCCAGTCAGCTCGATCAATATCTGGGTATCATTGGCATGGTTAGTGTAGCCGATGATGATGCTATGCAAAATATCGAAGAAAGGACGAATATAGAGGTTAAAGAGGGTGGGAGAAAGGCAAGCACCCTATGGGACACCACAAGTAAGTGACTTAAAGCCACCAGAGGCTACACATGCCGAGCAGGGTCCCAAAAAGGAAGCAAGCCATCCCAAGGTGCTACTGGAACAGTTAGCAATGGTCCCCAACCTCTCCAACAGTAGAGAATGATCAACAAGATCAACCGCTGTAGAGAGGTCGAGGAGCATCAACATAGCAACCTGACCAGAGTCAACAACATGGCACAAGCTGGCCTTATTGTCCAACAGTGCAGTCTCAGTGCCGTGAAGCACTCTAAAGCCATATTGCAAAGAGCCCAAAGCCAATTTTCCTCAATATGTTTCAGAAGATGCAGGTAAGTAACCTGGTCCAGAATCTTCAACAAGAAAGTAGCATTGGTGATGGGACGGTAGTTATTGACGGCAGTCGGATCAAGAGAAACCTTCTGGATAACAGAGGAAATCCAGATATTTTTAAGAGACGCCGGTACTGTAGAGGTGACAAAGGAGGAATTAACTAATTTAATTACAAAGCAGGTTATACCATCAAAAGATTCTTTAATTTTAGATGGTGGACAGAGATCATAAGAGTGGGAAGATGGCTTCAGATTACGGACGATGTTAGGGAGTCGAGCTTGCATTATTTATTTAAAGTTAAAAACAGGTATAGCGCAATTAAATGTTTCAGTGCACTCAAGTTTCTTGGAATGGGCATTGGTCAAGGAGCCAGGGGAAAGAGAAGGGGGGTGCAGTGGACAGGGAGCACTAAGTTGGGGTAGTCCAGGAAAGGGAGCCTGATGGAAAATACTGGCAAAAGATGCTAGGGCGACTGATTGGGTTGGCCTGGCCCATGTATGACCCTGAAGGGAACAGGCCCCAGTCACAGCGGCAGATGGAGAGTTTAGCACGGGAGGAGGAGAGGCAAGGAAGAGGAGAATAGGAAGGTCTTGAAGTTTCCTGAACTGTGACGATCAGGCACAAGTCTGAGGGGGGAGACTGTCCCAGAGGGAGGTGGCAGCCGAGGAAAGAGATCTTCCTTCCACTCTCTGTTTGGAGAAACGTTTGACCTGCAGAGAGTTGGCACCAGAAGACCGAAGGACTCTGGCTGGGAGGTATTTCAAGTAGATATATCTGGATGCAGAGAGGTCCCAGGACCTCTCTACCTGTGCCACTCCTTTGTTTGTCTGTGTGACCGTTTAACGTGTCTTATAAATATCGGGAAGGGTTTTAGCATTTGTTCTTAACTCAGCACTTGATATTACAGGACCAGTTCTCATCTTCCTGGGTGGATGTTCTCACAGTCTCTAGCTGCCACCTGTTTGCCAATTTTTGTCACCAATTAGCAGCTAAATTAAGATCAGCAAAACAAAATGTGTCTGGACCTATAAGGCTATGCATGTGAATATATACTAATATGAGCGAGTGTTTTCCTGCGCCGACGCATATGCATACAGCTGTCTTATTTTTTCTTGATACAGTATTTTGTGTACTATTATTAAATCAAGCCTCCACAGACTTGAGTAATAGATCTGTGGGGATGGCTCTTCACAGTAGGAACTGAAGGTCTCAGTCTTGGACTGAATTATCTCCCATTTCCTCTGTTAGCTCCACAAATGGCACCTGTGCCGTGCTTATTGTAATGGAATCGAAGAATGCAGCAAAGAGGTTCATCGCTGCATATTATAAAGAGATCTGCAGCCAGTATGGAGCTGAAATACTAAAGGTCCACTGAAAAGCTATTCATCACCTTTTGACAACAGGGTGCTAAAGTAGAGGAAACCAGAGTAAAAAAGGCAACAAAGTGATAAAAGCATTGCTTGATATTGCAAGAGGCACGAAGGAGGTGTGGCCTTAGGGTACCAGTAAATGATGCTTATAACACGCACGCTGCTAAACACATATTTAATGTACTTAATTAAAGGAGTATGTCACTGTGTCATAAGACTGCCAACATGGGGCAGCTACTCAGACCCACCTGAGGCATGGGCCAATTTCAACTGTTAACGTTAAAAGGCCAAGACACTGTCCTTATCTGCTGGAGAGATATATGTATGTTTTATTTATGAGGATGTTGACAATATTACAGTGATTTTCCTTTGTATTGACCATTACAGGCTTAGACTGTGTTTGCAGCTTTAAAAGAGATTAGCAGTCACCACTCTAGCATGTGTTGTGTCCGTATTAACATGAACGTGATTTGGCATTCCCCATACTAGCCTAGATTGTAACTCCAGCTTCATAAGCATTATTTACAGTGACTGTTATTGGCATAGATAGATTGTGGCCATGCTTTATAAAGGTGGCTTACAGTGGCACTACTAGCCTGTGTTATGGACAATGGCATCGTAAACATTTAAAATACTCCAATGTACTGTTGGTGAAATAGCATGCACTCCATTTCTTCATGGTTTTCCCTAAAGACCCAATTGTAGATTTTTCTCAAATATATTGCTGTAAAATGGACCATGTAAGTACATTATTTTAAACATTTTCTTGGGGGAGACCTCACCCATATCCCCTACATTATTAGGACTTCCCCACTATGCTCGGTCGCTAACACTAACTAGTTGGTGATGGTAATGCTGTTCCGATAAAAATTATTCACCTGTCACCACGGACCTTGAATTGTTTACAGTTCCAGCGCAGGATTTACCCACCCTCTTGGCACCAGAAAAAACAACCTTTACCATTAACATGTGTATACTAATTTTACTAGTTCATGCACAGTGGCTGCTGGACGTTTAGGCACCAGGGGACAAACGCTTCCACCCACGTTCTCTTACACTGTGTGAATGATGTAGGGTTTGATTACAAAATGTACCTCTTTCGTCTAGTGTAATGCTCAGCTCCTCCTGTTGGCAGCATAGTCATATGTGCATGCCTGGTGGACTTGCAAGTCTGTGGTGCAGCCTTTGGTTCTTTGAGAAGTTTGAGGGGCCCCAAAGGTTCAGCACGGATCGTAGGGGGGCCCCCACATTCTGCGGTTTGCCACTGAGGAGAGGGTGAGGAAGCAGTAGGGAAGGGAAAGACTGAGATGAAGTGGCAGCAAGACAAACAGTGGATTGGGAAAGAGATGGCAATGAGAGCAGAGTGGACATATGGGTGTGTGTTGTCCCCACACTACAAGATTCACACGTGACAGCTGGGATCACACCTTCTCAAGAGAGTCACCAAAACTGCAGAAACTGAAAGGCCAGTTAAATTAATGGATGGACGCAACAGCGCAACTACATAGTTTGTGGCCCACCAACTAGTGGTACTTTAACAGCATATGTTAATTGACATAATCTCGGGACCAAAGAGCATATAAGACTCAGAAGAAGAGCGTTGGCTCAAAACACATGTCAGGCTGATTTACAGTTCATTAAATTATATTAAACCAATGCATGGATGCCATTGATTTGTGCGCAGTGTCAATGTAATTGTTGTACTAGCATTCTATACCTGTGGTGTACTTGGCAATCTACCCACGCCTTACACTCACCTGCAGCCATCTCCCTAATTGATTTATGTACAAGCTCTTGGGTCTCTACCTCTTCTTTTGCCACCGTTTTTTGCTGACTTGTAAAAAAAACCATGAACTCCAGAGAATAACCCGAGAGAGGAAATGTTCCATTAAATATACTGGCAAGGTATCAAAGGTGTTCACCTTTTAAACCCAGCAATCTGTCGTGAAATATTCCCTGGAAAGCTAAATCCCAATTACGAAACAAGTGCTTTGGTCTTGTGAGTAGGCGTCTGCACTGGGAACATGACAACCTTAGTAAAATCCTGGTAGCCAAATACTTGAGCAAGCTTGCCAAGTGGTTGTGTCTGCCCTCTGAAGAAAAGGTATGCTGTCCATCCACATGTGTCCTTTACTCTTGCCTTGAAATACAGCCACAAATAGGGGAACATTACTGCACCCGTGTCCAGGAGTGCCAACTCTCTTACCACATCTTGGGCAAATACTCATGCTTACTTGCCTCTTCATCATTTCCCCTCCTCACCCCCATGTATGGCTTTCAACAATGCTCTGCGTTATAAAGTTAATTGAAAAGTACACATACCATAGTGTCAGTCAAATATATAAATCCTTATAGAACTTTGTTAGGCAAAAAGTGTATAATTGGGGCATTATCCCCCTCATCTTTACTGGAAAACTCCAAATACTAGAATACTCCAAAAGGCAAACAAATGATCTCTGAGTGCAAAACTTTCAAGGATTGACAGTAACACGGTTTAAAAAAAGAAATGCAGATGATGTGTGTTATGAGATATTTAAAACTGGAAAAACAGGACTGTCTCCCATCCATGCAGTAACCGGGACTGACCCTGCTTAGCTTCAAAGAGCGAAAGGCTCCAGCCCCCTTAGCCCATGCTGCTCCAATTGGTCTTGAAAGGTGGGCTTCATTATTAGGCAACATGGCCTGAGAGGGCTGCCCCACCCTTCCTCGCTTTGACACTCAGCAGCATCGGTGCCGGTTACAACATGGATGGGAAACCCACTGTAGCTGTAAACATATCTATTTTTTGATTATGTATAAAAGATTGCAGGCTTTGAGAACTCACAATGGTTTTAGTCAATGAGAAGTGAGATTAAATTATTTACTGAGGATCACGCACTTTGGTTAAGTTGTGTGCTACTAGCCCCTTGTTATATGGCTGGTCTCTTGTTGACTGTTGTGATATATCACATAACACCGACTAACCATGTTTAAGCAACATGGAAAATAGTAAAACAAGAGCAGCTGTAAGAATAACATATGCCCATGTACCTTTGCCCCATAGCAAAAATCAAAAGCTGGCACCCATTAATAAACGCAGATTAAGTGACCATATATTTTAAAGTGAAATATCCAAATGTAGTTGAATTGACCTTCTCATTAGAAGAAAGTGCGCAATCAAAATAGCATTGGACTTTTAAAAAAAGTAGTGAACACCAGAAAAATAACCTTAGAGAGGAAATCTTCCAATAAATATGCTGGCAAATTGTAAAAGGTGCTCACCTTTCAAACCCAGCGATCTGTAGTGGAATATTCCATGGAAAACAAAATCCCAATACGAAACAAGTGCTTGTGGTATTGTGGGTAAGCGTCTACACTGGCAACATGATAACCAACCAGAGTAACATCCTAGTATCCAAATACTTGAGTGATCTTGCCAACATAAAACAAATCTGAGTAGTTGTGTCCGCCCTCTGAAATAAAGATATGCTATCCACCCGCATGTGCCCTTCACTGGTGCCCTGAAAAGCAGCCACAAACAGGGGAAAATAACTGTGCCAGAGTCCAGGATTGCAAACTCTCTTGCCACATCGTGGGGAAATACTTATGACTTGCTTGCTGTCTCAACATCTCCCCTCTTCACCCCCATGTCTTGCTTTCAACAATACTCTGCTTTTATAAAGTTAACTTGAAAATTACACATATCATAGTGTCAGTCAAATATATACATCCTTGTAGAACTATGTTAGGCAAAACGTGCACACTTGTGGCATTATTCCCCCATCTTGACTGGGGGACTACAAATACCAGAATGCAATTCAGAAAAACGCAGAAAAATGTTCTCTGAGTGCAAAACTGTCAAGGTCTGACAGTAACATAGTTTAAAAAACAATTATGTGGATGCTGTGTGTTATGAGAGATTTAAAACTAAGAAAACAGACAGCATTCTGGACTGTGCACTCTCTCCCAACCATGCAGTAACCGGGACAGACCTTGCTTAGCTTCAAAGCAAGGAAGGATCCAGCCCATTTAGCGTGTAAATTGGGCTCATTTATTATGCAACATGGCCTTAGGGCTGACCCTTTCCTTGCCTTGAAGCTAATTAGGGTTCGTCCCAGTTACTGTCGGGATGGGAAACCCACTGTTGCTGTAAAAATATCTATTTTTTATATTATTGATTGAATGACTACAAATACTAGAATGTAATTTAGCAAAAGGCGAAAAACTGTCTCTGAGTGCAAAACTTTCAAGAACTGACTGTAGCATGGTTTAAACAAAATTAATAATTCAGATGGTCATTCGGTCGCCCATCCATGCAGTAAATGGGACTGACCTGCCTTAGCTTCAAAGCAAGGAAGGGGCCGCCCTGTTCCTCTAAGCTGTTTTATAACTTGTTTCATTAATTGGGCAACATGTCCTGAGGAGGCTGGCCCTTTTCTCAATTTGCGACTAAGCAGGGTCTGTCCTGGTTACTGCTTGGATTCGAGACATGGGTGGCAATTGTATCACAGGTCATGGCAATGATTATTCACCCCCCAACGTCACTGTAACTGTAGAAATATCTTTAAAAAAAAACTGTAACCGTGGGTACTGAAATACATATAGCATAAGCTAGACCTTTATAGTCTCAACTATAGCAGTGAATATCGGTAAAACCAGCCCAAAAAATGCTTTCCCTCACATAGTGCCCCCCCATCTGTGCCAGATCCCCCTACTCCCCAGCTGGCCTCATGCCCTGCCCTCTCCCTTTCCCCACACAACACACATTGTTTCTGTGATGCAGTTTGCTTTGAGATGTTGGCGATTCAAGGCTACAACCGAGGCTACAGAAAGCTTTGTGTTGCAAACTCAGCCACTAGCCCCTTCCAACTACCAAATTTCACTTGGTGCCCTCTAGCCAACCCCACCTCTAGCCTGATGGCATTTGCATGTATGTTGGCCTGCAAATAGCTTTTTTCCTGTGTTTCATTTTCCCTTATCCTCGGCTATAGCCGCGGTCATCTCTTGCATCGAGAGAACAAGATGGTGGCTGTTTATATGTCTAATATCACCCGGTTTTGGGTAAATCCCAGAGAAAATGTGTGTGTTTTTCCCAGTTACATAAATCCTGGCAATGCAATCCTACCTGACTAAATAGTATTCCTTTAAGGAATGTCTGGGACTACATCACGAATGCTTGACATGTTACTGGCTCTCCCCAGCCCACTGGCCTTTCTGAGGTCATTAACCTGCCTCCATGAACTCTCCCTCTTTTTAAATAAATGCCACAGTAGTTCTGATGGAAGTAAACTCACTTGGATGAAACCTCATGCACATACAATGCATGACTGACTATTGCCCAGCCCTATGAGCTTTCAGAGGTCCATATTGGTTATGAATTCCCTATATTATAACATTATAAACCTCAAGAATGCACAATATGTCAATCTCTGAATCAAGAAAACCAGGCAGAGAGATTCCTGATATGTGACAAGTCTTACATTCAATATTACAATACCCCAATATAACTTTACTAATTTGATAAACTGCAACAGTGTCATGATTCCTGCCCCTCATGTCCCCAGCCCTCCAAGATGTCAGGCTGGAGCCAGGCCACGATCACCTACATGGCCCTCAAGGGCCTCTCCATCCCTCCAAAGACCCACTTGGAGTCAGACTTGGCGCTTGTGGCCCCAGACTCACTCACTCCCATAGGATAACATTGGGGATTGGACTTGTAGTGCATTGATGGGGACAAGATGGATGCCCCCACATATTTCGGTTCCCAGAACTGCATGTGCAGTCTAGTCTTTTGGGTGTGGTTCAGCCCAGAGACACCTGGGATACCCAGAGACTATTTAAGCCACGCCCAGGCTGAGAAACATGCTTTGTGTTTTTTGCACCTGCAGCGTGACACTCGCCGTGTTCGGATCGGTCTCCAGCAGGCCTGCATCTTTCTTCTGCGCTCAGCTCCTGCAAGAACAAAAACACCGTTAGGAACAGCCTTACCTTGCGGCGCTTCTGCCCATCATTTATTGCTCCTTCTGTTCTGCGGGCATCTTCGGCGATGTCATTCCCATCCCGGCACGCCACTTCCTAAGGAAAAGGGAAAAGAACAGAAAAAAGGCATTTGTAAGCATTCAGCAAATCTTTGCTTATTTTTAAAGACTGTACGAGCTTCAAACGCTTACCTGAATCCCAGCTGCTCTGGGGGAACTCTGTCTCCTGAACTTCTCATCCATCTGCAAGAGGGAAAAGACACTCCAGGTTAGCGTGGAAACACCTAGAGGCGCTGCATACCGCGCTTACTCACCGCATTTCTTCTTCATAACCGCATCCACGCTGAAAACGTTGCGGCACCTAAAAGACACAGAAAAAGAACTCAGTTCAATACAAATACGAAAGGAGTGCATCGCACATCGCGCTCTCACTCACCTTCAGCGCTACTCATCTCACCCATACCCGGACGCCGGCCATCATCTAAGGAAGGAAAGGAACGAAGTTAGAGAACTGTTCAAAAGACTCATTATACTTACCGGTCAGACTCTTGCCAGTGAAGTAACTAGGCAGCAACGAGTCCGGATCAATCAACGCGCCCCTGCGCTGAAAGCAGGACGGATAGCACACTTTCCAAGAAAACAAGGTGAGCTGAGGATCAAAGGGAAGTGTTGTACCCCGGGGAAGAAGGGGTTCAAGCACACAGAGACAATAGGGAGTTAAACTCTACCAATCCTGTGTTTCAGGCCCAGTCTGCAGTCGAGTAGACTTCAGGGAAGGGTTCAAGGTCGTAAGAGGTCAGAACAGGCTGAGTGACATCCCCGTGGATACCAGGTGAGCGTTACAAACAGGTTGAAAGGATGAGCTCTTCTTACTCAGAATAAAGCATTGGACATCCAGGTTACACACAGATCTATGAAGTAGGTGCATTAATCTAGTAAGATATCTTACTGCAGAGTTTAATGTGCTGTCCTACACGAATAACATTCACAGATCCTCAGAACTACAATCATCTTGCAAACTCCCACCCAGCCACACCTGATCCATCCCTTCCCCTAAATGTTATCTTGATTCCTGGTGTCTGTTAGGTTATTATTAAACTATATATTTGTATCTATCAAATGCTGTGCAAAAGCAGTAACAAATTGAGGGCTGCACATCATTCCAAAAAAGAATAGGGAGAAAAACAGACCAAATCCTCAATATCAAAGAAGAGTAATGGTTCACTCAGGAGTGAACTACTGAACCATTTTCTTTTGATGAATTTAGACACATAACACTGGAACAAAAAATAGGAGGAGACAGATTAAAGGTAAGGCACATATAAGATACATGTTTTTGTTAAGATTGCTACTGTAAACACTGGACTAAATTATTTGAACTAACCCACATGTTGTATTTCTAATCATTGGATTTTTAAAAAGTTCACTTAAGTTCTCAATCCATTTGTATTTGATCATATTTGATAGATGTAATATCATTTGCTACTTAAGTAGTCTTCCACAATGTTTTCCTGTTACCACAACATAATATATGGTATTAACTTTTCAAACAGTCTGAGCCAAAGATCCATCATAAAATAAGCTTTTATTGGGACTACATAACTTAACTTGTGGATATGTATAAAATGTTAATTAGATTGGATCTTGCTTTTAAATAAAGGAATTGGTCAAATTAATATCTCATTGATACATTTGTAAACTGAGTCTGTATTTTCCAAACCTACTATTTTTATCAATGATACCAGTAAAGTTCACTATCCTCTGGATTTATGATTCAATGTGATACTATAAAATATACTTTGAAACATATTGCAAAATAAAGCTACTCTAAATACCAATTGAAATATTTCATTTAACACAATGTAGGAGATGTTTTTGATAATTCACATTGTTGAATATTGCATAATGGCCCCGCAAATAGCCTCTTAATTACAAATATTACTACAGATAGTCCCTTTTCTCTTTCTAAGTATATGAAATGTGGCATTGAAAATGTGGCACCCAGCGATCATCATGTGGGAAGCACAATTATGTGTGGCTATATAAAATAAAGGTACGAGGTATGTACTTAAATCAAAATTACACGAAATAGGGCTTTGCCATTATATTCCCTACATGACCTTAATGGGGCATTCACGATACTCATAGATACAGTCATAAAGCAAGGATCCTTTCTGTCTTCAGACCAAATATTATTAATGGACATTGAAACATTCACAGATTAACTGAGCACAAACACCTGAAATTGCAGTTCGAACCATTAGACATCGATCCCAAAAGGAACAACTTTTATGTGTGTGGGTAAGAATGAAATCATATTCACAATTCTGTTGATCAATCACCGAGATCAATACATTTGCAAATGTTTATAGTTTTGACACTTCAAATAATACATGCATGTAAATGTACATTGAATTTAATCCCTCCAATTAGGAAACAGTAATTCGCTACTGCGAACAAAATTTTAATTTTGAATTTTTATGTGCAATGTTATGTTGTATCATTTCTTTAAAAAAAGGTCACTCTGTAATGATTCAACACATCATACTGACTTACAATAATAATTTTAGAACCTAGTTAGAAGTCAAAGCTTATTTTTACAATTACTCATGGTTATCACATTTGTGAGGCATATTTAGTATGGACTCAAGATGGAATGAAAATGAATGTTTCTAATTTATTGTTAATTTATTTCTTTCCCCATGTTTCTCTCAAATTGGTTGCAAACATGTTTTTCCACAAAATTAATATCAGGAAGAGCCGTGATTCAGCACCCATTGTGTAAAACAGTGGCCACACTTTGCATAAATATGCACAGAAATATGAAATAAGGTTAATAGAAACGTACATGAAAAATGTCAAGATTAAATGGTCGCCATGGACTAAAATTGCTATTAGAACCATTGTATATCTATCCCAAACTGTCAAGAAATGCATATTTGTTGATGCTGTATGCATGGAGATGTTAGCTATTTTATTTTGAATTGAACCCTTCCAATTAGAAAACAATCATGAACCAATGGCAACTAAATTAAAATTTTGATTTGAAAGATCCTTGCTAAAGTACCTATTGCATGAAACACATGCCACTTGTCACTATTACTTTGGATTATTACCTTGATTATTAGGATATAACGATATAACCTTGGAGCCTTACCTTGAATAGTTTTTGGGATTATCAACAACATTTTGTAAATATTTCCACTAGTTAATCAATATAAATTTATTTTCATACTAGCTGTCCCCGGCCATGCGTTGCTGTGGCTCAGTCCGGTTAAATGGAAAAGAGAAAGCGCACATTTCTAATATGTTTCATTTGACAATGCTTTTGGGTAGTTTTTAATGGCTCTAGCAGTTCTCCAAGTTGAGGCCGTTTAATTTTCCTGGCGGCGAAACACATTCCTTTTATTTTGCCAATACATTTCAGAGTCTTGCAATAAGGACACACTTCAGTCATGGTGCCGATGAGAACATGCCAGCGCAAACTATAATCATCAGCTGAGTTGTACCGGAATGCAAGGCGATTGTAATTGCGTGATTGCTGAGCATGGAGTCCTGTTTGATGCTGATCTGCTGTTTCTCGTTGACATCTTTCAGCTAATCTCAGCCTGTCACATTCATTCTGTTGAGAACGGAGCAGATCTGAAACTGCAGAACGCAATCGCCGTGCTCGCAACCGTGCATCCTGAAGTCTAGCTGCACGTCGCTCTGCTGCTTTCTCGGCACGTATTTGAGCATTGAAATGGAATCGTAAAATAGCGTGTGTTGCTTTTACGTCCAACAGATTGCGTTGGTTTGCAGTAAAATTTTCAGTATAGTGTGTGTTGCTTTTACATCCAACAGATGGCGCTGTTTTACAGAAAGGAATGTTTTTACCAGTCACAGGTGTGACATCTATGTATAGTAGGCATACAAAAACACGCGCCTATTCGAATGCAACATTGTGTCAAAATTTCAAAGCAATCAGTGAAGAATATTCAGAGATTTAAGATTTTGAACAAAGGAACATTTACATTTTTATTTATATAGAATGGTGTTCATCACACTAATTATAAACTGGTTTTGTAAAACATCGTTTTTTCAAACACAACATGAAACAAAAGTACATATTATCTAAACGTTCATTAGAAGATTATTCATTTTTGATGAATATATTAGAACACTGTTATTAGGAAAACTAACTCTCTAAAGATGAGATGACAACTGTTATGAAATTGGCGTGCAAGATTACTATAAGAGTTCAACTAAACCAGTTTCCCTAATCATATCTCTAAATTCAGTTACACCATTCAATTTCTGTGTTGTGTTAAGTTTTCTCAGTTTTGCTTTTTGTTCACTATTATTATGTGTATCTCCAGTTATCTTTTAGTTAGTTATATTATGCCCATTTCAACCATTACTGCCCTTAAGTAAATAATATTGGCTTTCAAGCAGCCAAAGTAGAAACATCAACCTTCCCGGGCAGCGCACCTCCAAAACCCCTTTCAGAGTTTTCCATTAGGTCTCTTATCACTCCATTGCGTGCAAACAGGGGTTCCAAACAAAGCAGTTTACTACTCCAGTTTCCTTCTGAGCTGGGAATGTTGAATCTGAGCATAATGGCACCAAATGATGGAACCTGCAGCCTTGCACCCAGTAATCCAAATATGACACGAGAACGCAAAGGTGAAGACAGGTTTATTTCCATAGATTTGTGCAGAAGTAGGTCGGAAACGTTGAACTCCATCCAGAAAATGTGTTCCTCAAACAGGGTCTTAACGGTACATCCTCAGCCTTGGAGGGCATGGCTTAACTTCACCATTCCGGAACTGTATACTTCCCCTTGTCTATCCACTTGGTGCACACCATTCCTTTAATGGTTCTTTCGATATAACATAATTTTAACAGACTAAGCTGCTCCCTACCGATGTACTCCCCTATTCTGGCCCCTACAGACTTTATGCAAACATTATTTGTGATGTACATACCAGTAAAAGAGCAATGTTAGAGCATAACTGGGCAGTCCCAAGCTCTGGGATGAGCCTGATGGAATAGAAACACTTAATTATGGGCGTGTGTGTGCCAACCAATCAGCAATCATTCCACGCTGCCTCCCGAATTATGGCAGTGGCCCAATGCATTAACGAAAAAAAGGTCCACAGTTTAGCTAGGTCTATCGCTCTGGTATATCCAGGAGTCTATAAAATTAAACCTTAACAGTTATAGCACACTTCACCAATGGCTGATTTAAGGCAAAGAGCCCCATGTGTAAGATTGAGGCCCCCAGTTGCGTAGGCAGGTTGTCCAGGTGAAGATTCGGGTGGGACTGAAAGGTTGTTGCGAGTGTGATGATGGATGTCAGAGACAAACATTTAATCGTTTTACATTTTTTATTTTACTGTTGGAATTGTTTGCTTAATAGTCTAACTTTGGATGTAAACCTCACCAATTGGTACTAAGTGAAGAAATCAATTTACGAAACTGAATTTCTGAAAAGTATGATTAAGAAAGACCTCTTGGATATTGATCTCAGCAGTCTTTCAAAATCGAACTGTCAGCCCCTATAGAAACTATATATTGAGAGACCACCCTTAACATGGGGAGTGCCCCTAATTAAGATAGCACAACACATATCAATTGTTTTTGTTCAGCTAGCGATGTCTAGGACTCATATGGATCCACCTAGATCCCCCCCTGCCAACAATGAACCAAGAACCAGGATGGGGGACAGAAGAATATATATTTATTTAAATTGTAGGTTCAATGAATATTTACCTTAAATGGTTACACATGCCAGCTTCCCTATGGCACAAAACAAAGCTCACTTTTTCTTTGAATTTTATTGTTGAATGATGTCCGAGGAACAAAGGCTAAACATCATTTCCACTGTCTAGTCCCACAAAACATTTTCATGTCAAAATTAAATAATACCTTAGCACATTACTAAAGCATGAATATTACTTGATAAGGTTTAGATTTAAAACAACTGCCACTTATTCTGAGTTCAAAATCACATGCAGCACTTAGCATATTTTAGTTTCCCTGTGAACATAAAAGTGCTGCAAAACAAAAGCGGTGATGGCTGGAAGGTTTTGAATTAATCTTAACCTCTGGCATTGCTCTGGGCGACTCACCAGACAATCGTTCTTTGCCTGCCCAGCCATTACAAAGGGGGAAAGACCATATGGAAATCAGGCTTGTTCCCACCCCACAAGGCAAGGCCAGCCCAAACTGCTAACTCACATCCCTTCTGCAGGAGACCGCAAGCATCTCCAAACATGTTTCCGCCTCATTGGGCCTCATCAGTGAGGTGTAGCTTGGGTCTTTAAGCAGACGGATTAAAAAGGGTGGTGTGGAAGGTTGACCAGAGCAGTGCCAGTGGTTCAGATTTATTCAAAACCTTCCACTCATCACTTTTTTTTGGTTATGCTTAAAAATTCTAGCAAGTTTGAAATCAGACAGAATTTTGAGAATACTTTTGATTGATAGAGCCCTTCTTCCTTCTTCACCCCAAAGCAATACAAAATCATTCTTCTATCAGGGTCACTGAGAGAGTGAGCATTTTTCAATTGATAATTACAGTTGGTTTCACTTGCAAAAAGCTTCACTGTCCAGTCCAGCACCAAAAACCCAAGCTTCAGTTATATTCAGTACCCCTCTGCTTAAAGGCAAGGTCTGGGGACTGTTGACAGTTGGGAAGTTCGTTTTTGGACAAGGACACTCCATTTCTTTAGAGAATTCTGGGGTTGACAGCAAAATTAGATGTGCACAATTACTTTAAATGACTACACTTAATTTCCCTCTAGGAAAGAGGGCAGAGGTATTGAACTCCCCTGAGCTCCCTCTGTGTCAATCTATATCGGAGTTAATTAAATTAATATTCAGTAAAATATGCTAAGGGTCCACAAGCTATATATTCTCTTCCCTAATTCTGGTCAGTTCCTGAGAACCTGACAGACCCTTTTTTGCATCCATGTTCTACCTTAATGCATCTTGGTCTTTGATCATCTGTAATTTCTGTTAATTCAAAATCTTTAAATCCTGATGCATGGTATCAAACTTCTTTTGTGAGTCAATCTATTCTATTATGAATGACTGTTTCCCCCCTTTCAACTGATTTATGAGCTGTTTGCAGGCCATAATGTCATCCAACAACCCTCTATTGTACCTGGTTTCATCCTTAAACTGGCCTTGAATGTGGCTCACAGTTTCTGCACTCTCTTACCAGGCAAAGGTAATCCTGCAGCAATTTGTAGGAGGTGTTGATTTATTATCCTTGAATTTTCATTGGTCCCCTTAGGTTGGACACTTGCCCAAGGTTCAACCCCTCTCTGCTGATAAGCCCTGTATTTATAAGCTTGAAGTGATGGGAAAGAAGGTAATTTTGCACTGAAGTGGTCCTAAGCGACAAAAACCTGGATTTTACAAATAAACAGTAATTTTGTATATATCTTTGTGTTCATCATGGCAGTCTTATACAAATAATGTCCATTTCCCAGTACATTGCACAAACAAACAGTAGCTTTTTGCCTTTCACATAAAAACTATAATAGTTATGAATGCAACATGTTCTACCCAGATATCTATTTGAATAAGCCACCAGCTCCCCAACTTTCAGATTGAGAACATTTTGGGGGAAGCTAGAAACACATTTCTGATTGTAATTTAATTTGGATTAATTTTTCAGCAACACAACTGCCTAGGAATACTATTTAAAATTACATATGTCCCAATTCTGTAAGTATCACGGTTCAAAATATAATGGGCAAAATGTATATTCTAATATGGCAACATATTTAATATCTATTTCTGAGTTTCATTTCTCAATCTAAGTTGCTGGGAAGATGAAGCATCTGTCCTAGTCAGCTGCTCCAATGTTGATTTTAGCCTGCATTTAAAGTTATTGACCAATCCTGCCAGTCCGGATCTGTAGGAGAGATTCTTATCTTTCAAGCCATATGGCTCATCTTTTGAACATCATGAGACAGTTATCTAATTTGTGATTAGTCATTCACTGCATTTCAGACCTAAATGTTTGTATTTGTCAGAGTTGCCCCGATCTAGGGCAGGTTCTGATGTGGATCTAGTCACCTAGCAAACTCACCATAAAATCTGCCTTAGCCTAAACAATATGACTTCCAGATAAAAAGCCAACCAGATCTGAATGGGGGCTGTCACTTGAGTGTTCTGCCCTGTAACTGCCTCTTTCTCATGAATCGAAACGTACAGTCATATATTTCCTTGGCCCATATTTTCATGTTTCATCTGAAAGAAAATAGCCTTTTCAATATGTGGTATGTATGTATCATGTGAAGCCTTATATTTATTTTAATGATTTGCATATTGCTATCACTATTCAAGGCTCTTATCATAATATGTTCATTTTGCAAGGGAAAACGTATCTTCATGTCTGTATTTACAGCTGCTAAATGCACGTGCAATGCCATTTTGAATTAGTTTCTCTTACACACAGCATTTTTCCAATAGGGCAAGTGAAAGTGAAACACTGCAGTTAATTTTGTCATTCACAATGTGCATTTTCAATTCCTTTCTGCAGTCCAGATTTATTTTCCACATACTCTTTGTTTCACTTGGAGAAAGACAAACACTCTGCCTTCATTAGTTTCCTGGGATGTTTTACCGTTTTAGGATAGCTTTTCATTCTGCCAGGGTGCCTTTCCATAAGAAACATGAATTTCGCATCAGAGGCCTGACCTGGCCTCTTTGTGCAGTTTCCTTGGCAGAAAATATCCCACACTACGATGCACATGAGTCAGTACAGTGGCTGACATGCATGACTAGGCCAGAAGAGGGAAGATACAGGTGCCCCAGGTAAGTGTTTTGTGAATGTTTTTGTGAGTGTTTTGTGTGTATGTGTGTTTCTGTGTGTGTGTGTGTGTGTGTGTGTGCCTGACCAATGCTTGGGGAGGGTGGTGGGGAGCGGGTAAATGTAAGTGTGTGTGTGTGTGTCTGCCTGTTAGTGTGTATGTGGTGGGGTGGGATGGGAGAAATGCTTTTGGCAAGGAAGAGGCTGGAGTGAAAGGAAAGGGAGTCTAGGAGGGTGAAACACCAACATTTATAAAAAAAATCTCACTTGTGTAAGAGGGGTGGTGTTGGTTGGGCAATCAGAATCATGGGGTAGGGTTGGGTTGGGGGTCATGTGTTGTCATATCTCTGCATATTGAGGGCTGCACAAAATTGACTTTAAAAAAACTATATTTTTAGTGTTTGCTCTTCAATATGTGGAAATATGAAACAGAACCCACCAGGTTTTTCTGACAATGTGATTTACTAATTTTTTTAAGTGTAAAATCCACTGTTCCCTTCCGTACACTACCCCTTCCAAAAATGACAAACTCTACCAGTTCCCCTTTAAAAATATTCTACTCATCTCTTTCAACTGTTCCCTAGTCACGTTATATAAGCCAATCAATCTTTACTGTATTAATGTATATCTCGCACCACTGACCCGGAGGCTTAAGGGCGCCTACAAAGGACAAGCAGCGGGACAGTACATTTACCTGAGAAGTACACTTAGGGCACAGGGCCCACCGTCATCAGAAGAACATATGCAAGTTACAGTAGGCAGTCAAACTAAATAGGTATGTCTTTAGTTTCTTCCTGAAGACATGTGTAGAGGTGTCCTCTCTAAGATTCACATGAATTGTGTTCCACACAGATGGGTCTACCGCAAAATAAGCTCCTTTTTTGCTTGAGGCAATTTACAGGCTGGCATTTTTAGTTGGATACTGTTGTTGGATCATAGATTGTGTAAATTAGATTTTCTTACCGGGACTTCTTTCAGATATGCAGGTGCTGTATTTTTTAGGCATTTATAAGTAATTAGGAGTATACAATAAGTAATTCTGACTTTCATAGGTAGCCAATGTAAACTCTTCCTTACATCAGAGAGATGGGGCCTCATTACGACCCAGGCGCTAGGGGGTTAACAGCGGCGGTAGAGCTGCTGGCACCGTTAACCCCCTACCGCATCATTACGAGGACTACTCCTGGCTACTGGTAAGGACGCCTGGTAGAACCAGGTGTCCTTAGCGGGTTCCGCGAGCAGACCAGGATGCTAACATCGGGCCTGTCATTAACGGGCCCCTTGTTAGCATCTTTCCCATTCCCATTGAGCCCTATGAGGGATCAAATGGGAATGGGGATGTACGGGGTCTGGGTTCCTTGAATGGGGAAATACTGGGCCCTCCGAGGTCAGAATGGCCCGGTATTTCCCCATTCAGGGAACCCGGACCCGGTACCCAGTATGGGGGTAGCTCCATACTTGTAATGAGGCCCATGGTCTTTCCTGGTAAGATCCATAATGATTCTAACAGCATTGTTCTGCGTAGCTTGAAGCATAATAACCTGTGGTGTTGGCAGGCCAACTAACAGGCTACTACAGTAATCCAGTCTGGATCCCATTAAAGTCCTTGCAAGTACCTCTCTGTTTTCTCTGGAGATAAAGGGACGTGCATGTGCCAGTAATTTTATGTAATATGTGGCTGAAAATACCAGGCTACTGACTTGTGCCTTCATATTAAGATTGTGGTCAAAGTAAACTCTGAGGGTCTTTACTTTATTTTTAGATTTGATCTCACAGCGGTCAATTTAAATCTGTGCCTATTCTGTCTCCATCTTACAGGTTTTGGTTTCTGTACCCACCAACATCAACTCAGTTTTTCCTGTGTTAGGTGCAAGGCCATTACTGCACATCCAACTTTGGATCAATCCATATATCCTGTTAATTAAGATTTCACTCTCCACAAAATTGCCGGAAAGTTCCAAAAAAATCAAAGAAATGAATGGTTGAAATATTATAAAATACGGGTGAGAGGCAGGGCCCTTTTGGAACTCATTGCATGAGTTCAATAGGTTTGACATCTGGCACTGCGCTGCTTATCCGGCACTGACGCTTGCTAAGAAAGGATTCAACACAGCATGCTGCAGACCTTGAGAATCCTAACATCTTCTCCAACCTGGTGACCAACAGTGCGTGGTCCACCAGGTCGAAGGCGGCAGAGAGGTCAAGAAACATGAGCATAGCTGTTTGTCCATGGTTTTCTCTGAACCCTGACTGCCATTTATTTCAAAATGTATTAGATCAACATCTGTTAAAACCTTTCTTAATCCCCATCTCCGGAGCGCAGAGGGCAGGAGCCCTCCACCACTCGACGAGCTTCAGAATCGCCGCGTAAAGAAACGGAACACGTCCGGGTGTTCCTTCGTCACCTTCGCCCATGCTGCCTACTTAGAATCTGTTTGCTTCTCCTTTTTGTATCCGGCGCTGGTTCCATCGAAAAGCCCCAGCTTCTACGAGCCGAAAAGAAGTTGCCGAGCGATGCTACCAAAATGGCCGCCGGCATGTTTGCCCTAGGTTGCTTAGCAACCCCCACATCGACGCCTCCAGACAGCCAGCTGATTGGCTGTAGCCCCCCTGATCACGGAGGCCGCACTACCGGAAGGCGCGAGCCGGCAGTGGACCTCTGCTAGAAGGGCCGCTGATAAAAGGGCCTGTCTGTGCCTGTCCGTGGTGGCCCGCTGGCGCTACCGTCTCCTTACCTGCCACTCGCAGTAAGTACCCAGGCCCGACCCACAACAACCTATACCCACTACTGTTGATGTTCATACTGCACGGTGACACTACTGACCAGTACATAAGCATCCTGCCTCGCTCTCCATACGTGCATTGATCTGTCACTGTGGACGATAGCCACCCATTGCTCTCTGCCTGCTGTACCTCTTATAGCTCACTCTGCGCACAGTCCATTGTGAATGTCATCCTGCAACTGCAACTTGGAACTTAGTCGGTCCCTGGTGATACAACTGTTCCTACCCATTTGCACACTGCTTTCTGTACACTGCACTCAAGAATAGCTGCATTTAAACGTTAAAGATGCACTGCCTTTTGAATGTTGCGTCTAGCTTACCATTATAATGTATCCTGACTACAGCATTCAGCCTGCCTATGTTAGCTACATTTAGCCTGCCCTTGAAAGCTGTATCTTGAAAGTTGAATTTAGCCTACCTATGATAACTGCATTCAGCCTGCCTATGTTAGGTGCATTTAGCCTGCCTATGATAGCTGCATTTAGCCTGCCCTTTGAAAGCGGTATTTTGAAAGTTAAATTTAGCCTACCTATGATAACTGCATTCAGCTTGTCTACGTCAACTGCATTTAGCCTGCCCATGATAATTGCATTTAACCTGCCTATGATAGCTACATTTGCTTTTAGACAATTGCTACTATCTCAAAGTTAGATGTTCCATCTAAGTGAACTGCCCCATTGCTCTGAGCCACCTTGCACATATGTGCTGCCTACTGCTTCTGAGTCAGTTGTACTGCCCATTGTATTTTAGTCAATTACCACCTTCCCAAACCTAGATGCCGCCTATTATACCTGAGTTATCTGTTTTATCCGCACATGCTCCAACCTTGATTAGGCTGGGTTACACAGCTTTATTTTAGATCGAACTGCCACCCCTCCACGGTGACGCCACAAGATGCAAACCTTACAAACCACACTCGCCCTTCTCACTTTAACAACATTCCTAGTCAGACTCACTCCCACCATTGAACACACTACCCCCCAACGTTCAGCCCAATCCCCTGCCAAGACACAGACTCAACCCCAACCATTAATGAGTCGTAATGACCAAATTGAAGAACCTCAACAATATAGAACCTTCAAATCTAAACCATGCAATACCATTTCTAGAAATGCTAGACTCCGAGCCAGACTTGCAAAACTATATGAACCACGCGCCAGAAAACTGACCGCATCTAGCCATAGCAAACCCACACCTAATAGGGGTATAGAAAGACCACACAGCCTAAACCCGAAGACACAGAATGCACGTATGCACACTTCTGCCATGACCCATGAAAAGATATGCACACCCCCATCCACCAGCCCACACCTAAAAGGTGCACTAATTAATGCTAGGTCCCTGATTGCTCATGCCACCGAGATTGCTGATCTTATCCAGACCGAAAACCTTGACTTCCTGGCCATCACAGAATCCTGGCTACATGCCGCCGCTGGACCAACCATCATGTTAGCAATCCCCAACGGCTACACCATCCTAAGAGCAGACAGAGGCGAAGCACGCGGAGGTGGCATAGCCCTTATCATTAAATCTAACCTATCCATCAGGCTAGCTCCCTCGAATGACACTAAATCATGCGAAAGCCTAACAGCTAAACTAGTTATTAACAATTCCCAAACCCTCACCATCCATCTTATCTATAGACCACCAGGCCCTATTGGAACCTTCGAGGAGGACATCTCTACCATTCTATCGCACAACCTAAAACAATCAACACAAGTCATCCTGCTAGGGGATCTTAACCTAGGCTTCAATGACCAAAATGACCCACAGGCAAGCAGAGTGGCCAACCTACTCTCTGAACTAGGCTTCTCACAAAAAGTACTTCACCCGACCCACAACAAGGGTAGAATACTTGATTGGGTGGCAGACCATAACTGCAATGCCTCCATCCTATCGATCTCCCCACTAATCTGGACAGACCACCACCTTATAACATTTGTTCTAGAAACGGTCAGACCTACCTCAACTTCAGTCCAGCCAGCACCATCCATCCCGACCAGGAACAAGAAAAACATCACCCCAGATAACCTACTCCCGCTCATCCTCCCCACACTTAATTCACTACCAGATTACCTGGACCCTGAAACTCTAGTGAACGAGTACAACAAAGTTATGTCCTCTGCCTTGGACATAATTGCACCACTCAAAGTGAGACGCAGAAAACCCAAAGCCCACCTCAACTCCTGGTACACCCCCCATCTAAAAACTCTTCGGACCAAAAAAAGACAATGCGAGGTCGCATGGAATCTACAACCATCGGAAGAAAATAAGAGCACTTTGAGAGATATATCTACCCTCTACAAAAAGGAAATACTGTCGGCTAAACGGGAAACTTACAATACTAGAATAGCCCAAGCCAACTCTAGCATGAAGGAACTCTTCATTATCCTAAAGGAAATAGAATCCCCCATCCCAGTGCCTGACAACTGTGTCAAAGATAAAACTTGGTGCACCAACATTCAGCAAGCCCTAGCTAATAAAGTGACAACTCTCCAATCTAAAATTGCCACGAAAAAATCCTCGCTCAGTCTCGACACTAAGCCCAAAACAGCTGTTTCCCTCCTAAAAATAACAACAACCCTCACTTCAAGTTTACTAAAGTATCTATTATTGAGACAGAAAAAATCATACTGTCACTCAAACCATCTAACTGCCAGGGGGATCAATGTCCAACCCAACTGATAAAGGACGCAGCTAGAGACCTGGCTCCCTTAATCTCAAAACTCATTAATGCCTCATTCGCTACAGGGTCCATACCGAGTAACCTAAAAGAATCCTGGGTACTCCCTTTGCTCAAGAAACAGACGCTAGACCCTGCCATACCCACGAACTACCACCCAATCACTACTGTGCCATTCCTTTTAAAAATCATAGATAAAGTGGCATACTCACAAATACAGAAACACCTTGAAACCAACAATTTACTAGGAGCACGGCAGTCGGGCTTCCGTCCCCAGCATGGGACCAAAACTGCCCTCTTAGACCTAAAGGTGCAAATTGATGAGCTAAGGGGTCAAGGCAAACCAGCCTTACTCCTCCTCCTGGACTTATCAGCTGCATTTGATCTTGTTGACCACAAGGTCCTTTGTAGGCACTTGGATATAGCCGGGCACTTCTCAGAAGAAGCCACAAATTGGATCCAATCCTTCCTCAACAACAGGACCATGAGAGTCTTCTCCACCACTGCGGCAGCAGACTCCATCCCCATCACATGTGGTGTGCCCCAGGGATCTTGTGCTTCTCCTACACTCTACAACATCTTCACTACGCCCCTTTTTGATGATCTGGACCTTCTCGGTATCACCTACACTAATTATGCAGATGATACGCAGATTCTCCTACCACTCACCGGTGATAACGACAAGGATTTGGCCTTGGTGAACAGAGTGTATCTCATCATCCAGGCATGGATGGCCACTCACGGTCTATGCCTGAATGATGACAAAACTGAAATCATCATCCTAGGCACACCCCTCACCCTCAAAAAACTGGGCCCCAATTACTCCTCTTTTAATATTGACAACAACCAAATTACAACCGCCCACGAGGTAAAAACTCTGGGTTTCTACCTGGACTCCACCCTCTCTTTCAACAAGCAGGTCAATACGATGGCTTCTGCAACCGCCTACACCTGTAAATTGATAAGAGCCGGCAAACCCTTCCTATCAAACGATAGCTGCATCACACTCGCGAGAGCGCTCGTGTTATCAAAGCTGGACTACTGCAATTCTCTCTATATTGGGGCTAATAAGGAAGTCGTTAAAAGAATTCAAATTTTGCAGAACAACGCGCACTTAGAGCAGCACTGAGCATCCCCAGGAGAGCCCACATCACCGAATTCAGACGAGCTAATAACTGGCTCTCTACTCAGGAGAAAATCCAACTAAAAGTCGCCTCTTTGGTCCACAAATGCCTTAACAACACCGCACCGCAGTACCTATCTGCGAGATTCACGAGATTAAAACCAACAAGACTTACCAGATCTGCTAACCCCAACAACGTATCTATACCTAGAGTTAAATTGACTAAAGTCGGTGGCTGCAGCTTTCAGGTGAAAGCGGCTCAACTCTGGAACTCCTTACCATCCTCCCTGAAGACTGACCAACCCTACCTCACTTTCCGAAACAACCTCATAACGTGGATCAAAAATGTAGACACACAATAGATCATCCACTGCCTGGACTTATTCAATCCCTAGGAGTTTCTGATTAGGACTATAAATACATGCTCCCTCATTTTCACCTGTTGTATATTCCTGTATATTTTATTGTATATTATTACTTTATATGTCTCTTGTTGCTCTATTTGCCAAGTGATCTTGTAACTAAGCTTTAAGTTGTCTTATAAAATGTGCCTGGTTACCCCTGGGTCTGGTGCGCAATATAAGTAATAAAAACAAACAAACAAACAAACAAACTTGATCCAAGATCTTAAGCAGAAATGGAGAGCTGGATATAGGACAATAATTCAGTGGGTTAAGTGGGCAAAGTCCAGTTTATTTCAGTAAGGATGTAACCCATGTGTTCTTGATACTATTGGACACACACCCTTCGCTGAATGATGCGTTAAGAAATTTACAGAGTGCTGGGATAGGTATTGGAGGGCATACTTTGATGGTCAGGGCAAGACAAATATGCCCTTTACAATTAGTAGGTTAAAGTTTTTTTAATATCAGTGTCAGTTCGGATTCACTCACAGGTGTAAATGAGAACGGTTCCTCTGGCTTGTATATTCTTCGGGGGGTACTCAAGGTTTCAGCATCAGTAAGAGGTATCACTTTTTTAGTAATTTCAATCTTGTCTTCAATGGTATTGAGTTTATCAAACATAGCATCTTGAATTGAGGTACACCATTGGACATCTATAATAACATTTGTTTGTGTTATCTTGACTTGGTGGTTCCAATTCCTTCAAAATGTTGAATAATTCTCTTGGTTGGGGCTGTGCTTTTTTAATTTGGTCGTCTAGGCATGATTTTTGAGGCTATGCAAAACATAGAGTTAATGTAAAATCATAACAGTATATGCAAATTAATCAGGGGAGTCAACATACTACAAAAAAAAACATTCATACAACCATACATCAGGGCATCATCCATTGTACCTATGCATGCTGTACAAGAATAATATTTACAAAAAATCACACCTTACAATTTATGGTATGGATGTTAAAAGGAGGGGCTTGTGAGAAGACAATAGGAGCTTTCCTTCCTAGAGCCAACAGGGTCCCATTGAAAACAGCAAGGTGTGTGTTCCGAAGGGAAGACACATGATTTTTTGTAAATCGCATTTTTTAATGCAGAGGTACAATGGACGATGCCCTGATGTATGGTTGTCTGATTTTTTTAGTTTTGTAGTATGTTTACTCCCCTGATAAAGACATGGTAACTCCCTACACGTTACATTGAAGAATTATGTGTTTGCTTTGTATATTTGTAGTATTGGTTGTGAATGAGTTGTTGACGGTATGAATGGTGTGATTGATTTTATGATTTACATGCCTTGAGAACAGAAATATTGCATGATTTTTCAATGTGTCTCTGCTAATGGTTTGCTGTTCAATCGAATACAATTTTGTGTTGTGCTTTTTGAATTAAGTGTAAGATTTATTTTCTACTTAAAAAAAAGAACCTTAAATAAAGGTTCCTTTGATAAATAAGTCCTAGCACCCTTTCCTGTAGTTCAAATTCATTCCTCCCTGGTTCTAACCTGAGGGACACCTGCTTTTTCGTTTATCTCTTTGAGGAGAGTGAGTCAGGGTAGTGGATCAGCAAAGGGTGGGGGCTTTGGCATTCACTCCTCGACTGTCCGCTAAATAATATGCCGCTGTGCACCACACACAAACTATATTAGTGATGCATGCAAAGGTGTCTTAAGGACAACTGCACAGAATCAGGATGCACACAGAAAAGATTTCCCGCAAAATGTCATAGGTGCAGACAAGCACACACAAAGTTTGTCTCTGGCTGCTTAAACGCATTCATGACATTTTCAGATACAATCAAAATTAAGATTTACATTCAGGATTTGAATGCAACCCCACATCTTGTTAAACCATTTATTTTGAAATTCAATCTAGTAAGGTCTCAGGAAGCCTTTCATTGAATCAGGCAGATGTCCTGGAAGTAAACTTTAAAAAAAAAAAGTTAAGCGTAGTTAGACACTCAATAACATGAATACAGTTGGGGAAACGCCCCTCTTGTAAACAATCATTTTACCGTTAATTGACCTCTGCCACTCAAACCTCCCTCTCTTACCCTCCCCCCTTGGGAAGCAATTCTCTGTTTATCAGATTCCAGAAAATACCTTCAAATATATCAATGCCCGAGCGGTATATGGGGTATCAACTTAAACTTATTGTCATTTATGATGCCTGCATATTGTCCAATCCGTAATCGGCCCGAGCCTGGCCCCATATCCTACCTTTTCTGTTCTCTCTTTCATCCCACCTCACACAAATGTATTACAAAACTGCTGCCATTCCATTTATACCATTCCCCCCTCTCCATGAATACCTGCTGTGCTCTTTTTCATCAAATATATTTCCCTTGCTGTGTAAGCCCATTCTTTCAATGTGGGGAGGGTCTCACTTTTCCAGTGTCTGGCCCGATGAGACCGGGCCGACAAGAGAAGAAAGTGCGCCAACTGTGGAAGAGCATACCATCTGTCCCCCCTTTTCTCCAAGACAAAAAGTTCAGCATAGGGTCCCCGAAGTAAACCTTTTAACCACTTATCGACTCATAATGTGTCAGTCCATGTGCTCTGCATGTCCATTCAATAGCAGAGGACATGGGTAGGAACATCCCATCAGCAACAGCTATAATTGCAGGTGCCACAGGACCAGTGGAGGACTGACAACTTTTGACCTGATGGACAGGTACAATCTTCTGGCCCATGATGCAGTGGCCCAAGCCTACAATACAGCGGCCCCAACATCAAGAACATCTAAACTCAATACCAACCTCCCCGCCACCTTCACATTCTCATATATATAGCAGAAATTATTGAAATTACTTTCCTTATATGCAACATATCTTTCAGTTATGTTTGTGGTTTCTTAGCGATGCAGGCCCCAAGGAACCTTTCCTGTATAACAGACGTAGCAAAATGAAATCACCAGAATAAAATAATTTGGTGGAATTGTAAAACTGGGATTTAAGCAATGGTTTCCTTGTATCTGAATTTGCAATTTGACAGCAGCTTTAATGTCCTCCCATCTCATTCCAACCCATCTATAGTTTAGGCCAATGTCAAAAGAAGCCAGAGAAGCTAGTGAATTAATTGGTAGAGCCGAATCAGGTGGTCTGGCTTTGCTCTAAGAGCCAAATACGCCCTGGCATGGCAAAATACCCAAAGCTGGTTTCCTGCATCCACACCACACAACACAAAAAGCATACCTGACCCCTGAGTACCCAAACATCCCACAAATCAAAAATCTTGCTTGGCATACCAACTCCCCACCAGTATGCTTTATATAAAATAGTAATGGAGTAACACTAAAGAATGTAATGCCATTTAAATGCAGTGGCCAAAGTGGGCGGGAGCAGTGCTCCGCTACTTTTTTTCTCAAGTTTTACTGTTCCTGTGTTTTTTTTTTGTTGAAACAATCTGGATTCATTTAGTTTTAAAATAAAAGTGTTGGAAGAACTTGAAACATGAAGTGCACCTCACTGAACATTCCCTTAAACAGCAGGTGTGTTTGTTTGGGGGTTTGGATATTGCGTGGGAGGGTAGTGGCGATTGGGTTTGTGGGGAGCGGGGGGGGGCCAGCACGGAACATAGTTCTGCTACTTCTTTTTGTATACTTCGGCCATTGTTTAAATGAGACTTTCCCTTCAGACAGCAAAGGAAAACAAGGTGCAGTGATGAAAAGTGATTTGCTCAGAAATATATATGGTGTCAGTTGTGGAAGGTGTAGGTTTAGGCACTAGATTTCTGGTTCCACAGTTTCAAATGTAGACAGCAGAGGAGAAATCATCTTCCTTTCCTCCTTCAACATTAAAACCAACAAAATGTGTTCTGCAAATTGGTTATGCAAGAGCCAAACTAGTAGACTATTTAGTAAATTCCACAAAATATGAGGCACGTCTTATTTGAAACATGTTCATGAAGAAAGTATGCGTCACTTCATCAGAAACAAAGAAAGGGCTTGAGCCAGTCCCACAATTGGGCGCAGTGGCATGCAGAATAGGCACAGATCTCAGCAACAGTCATTCAATCTGCTAATCGACCTTTCCGGATTTGTACCTTTGCCTCATTTACCCTATTTCCTTCCTTAATCATCACCCTCTGGTGTTCTTCGTTGGCACCACATCATTGATTCGCCCTTACCCTCTTCTTCACAATTAATTTTCAGACTTCTATTCCCCTTTTCTGCCATGCCTTAGCTGAATACTCTTCCCTTACCTCTCTCGCATCTCCTTTACTGGCTCACATTCCCAGTTGGCAATTCCCTCTCACTCACTCCCTTCCATTGCCCAGGCTCATACACAGATGTTAGTCAGCCTCTGCCAAACATGACAATAAGTGTGGTGAGGGTCTTGCTGGTAAATGTGGCTATGGGGTCTGCATTTGGACCATGCAGAGAAAAGGCCACAGCAGGGCCTTATCTTTTATTGTGCTCCCAAGAGGCACTTTCTTGGAAAGTCGGCTGCATGTTTTAGTTCATGGAAGCAGATGAATTTCAGAGGGGAGTCTGTCTGGTATCAGATAATGGAGAATGAGTAATAGAAACCTTTCATATTTGTTTGTGTTTTCAAGGGAGGTGAAGTGTGTGTGTGTGTCTTTGTGTGTTTATGTTCGGTTTGTGCGACTATGGTCATGTGTTTGATTATATTTGTGACTGGGTAAAGTATATGTGGAAAATGCATGTGTGTTCATTTGTTTCAGTGTCTAAATATGTGAATATGTTGTTGATTTGTGCTTGTGTGTTTTGTGGGTCAGGTAAGAGTGCTCTGGACAAGACATAAAAATGTTAAATTTAGGGGCTCATTCATAGTTTAGTGGTAATGGTAAAATCAACAGAATTTCACAAATTCCAACAATGTTACTGTCTGATCGATTCAGGGTTTGACCAAATACTACCTGCAGTATTCCAAGGCAATACCAGCGTCAGTATTTTCGGCAGACCTTCTGATGAAAATCTTTCTCTTTTACCTCTCACTAATAAGTGGAGCTAAATAAAAATCAAAATGGACCCAATTTCTTTAAAAAACTTTGTTTACTGTAAAGAAGGGGAGTCGAGGCACTTCCTTTCAATACAAGGAAAACAAGTTTTTTGTAAAAGGGTCATCCCCTCTCACCACCTTATCCATGTAATGTTTAAAAGGATCAGAAATTACCCTTGGTGTATAGCAAAATGTACACCAGTGGTTTGAGCCAATACTGATCATAATCCATGTCCGCTTCCACACTCAAGGTGGAAATGGCTGAGATAAATGTTTTAAAAAAAACACTGTTTTACTTTAAAACCAGCAGAGGTGGCATTTGCAAAACATAAACCTCTGCAGTTATTCAAAAAATACCACCTCCAGTGTGGCAAACTCTAAGCTGGAACGATATTCACACATACCACTGGTGGGGGTGGTAACTTCTGAAGCAGTATTTAATAACAATAAATTCACCTGACTCTGTATCCCCCCTTAGTTTGTATTCTAATCAAAATAAATACCTGAATGTTACAGCTTTCTGTGCATGTTTTTCAACTGTGCCCAAAAGTGAGTACCACAAACAATCCAAAAGGCACTGCACACTACCAATCATGGGTGCTATTCAGGGTGCTAGTAAATGCCTTTTCTAATGAAAAGCATTCTTACAGAGTGAAACTTACAACACACTCTTTTGGACCCTTCCTTCCTCTGTGCCTAGGCTCTTCTCCCTCTCACTCACCCTCACCCTCTTACAGGTTGCCCAGGCATATTTGCAACATTACTGAAATCAACATGTGTGTCACACCCTATCAAAACAGATGGTTCAGTACTCGGTTCCTTCGTGGAATGCTGGATTCTGATGTATTTTACCTTGTTCAATTATTTTATTTTACATTTTGCAGCTCTGTCCCAGGAAGAAACAGCCCAGCATGCCTGTGGGGAAATTGCTTCCTTGCCCCCGTTCCCAGTCAACCCTAACAGTGCTGTGTTTTTTTTAAAATAGTAAATTTGACTTTGATTGCACACTTCGATCACCAATATCAGGACGGAGCATAATGGACGGTGAACAGGGCAGCTTGACATGAAAATAAAGAAAGCTTCCAACGAGGCATGGATGTTACGATCAGAACTTGTAGAGATATGCAGACACACGCAGTACCCGCTGAATGGAGAATTATAGCCAGTATGTGCCATTATCCTACAGTTTACTATGGCAATTGTATGTATAGTATCCTATATGCAGATAATCACAGTGACGTAATACCTCTACCACATTTCAACAGGCTCTGCGACAAACTATGGCCTGAGCTTCTGTCTACATCTGTCTCAAATGGAGAGCCTGGTAGTAGTAAAGCTAATATTGGATAAATGAGAATCCCCAGACATAGCACCGGCGGGGTTCCTTTTGGAGTGTGCAGGGCTGACCATGAAGGAACAAGTCTTTCTGTACAAACAACATCTGTACAAACAACTAAAAGGAGTGAATATGGCAGCTACCTTTGCTAAAGATGTGGCCAGTTTATATACGGCCAAATATGAAGAGATGTTTGTGTCATCTATTAACAATCTGTTCCTTACACACATTGTGGTATGGAAAAGGTATATAGGCGATGTCTTTGTAATGTGGAAAGGATTAGCTGAATCTCTCGTCGAATTCCACAGATGGTTGAATATGTTTAACTGCAACATCAAGTTAACAATACAGTGGAGTCACAATTATGTGAACTTCCTGGATTTCGAAATCTTTAAAGAAGCAGGGAGACTATGCATGACCTTGTTTAGAAAGCACACAGACCACAATAGTCTCCTCCACTATACTAGTTTTCACCCGGTGGGCCTAAAATGAATTTTCCATATGAACAGTTCCTCTGGATTCGAAGGAACTGTTCAGATCAAAAAGATTTAGAATTACATTCGGATCAACTTAAGACCACATTATTGACAGAGGATATTTGCAGAAAATGCTGAAAAATAACTATAAAAGGACACCAAATATAGATAGAGATATCTGCCTGACCACACAATTGAAAACCAAAATAGAGAGGCTGATATGTGTCACCACATTGAGCACCATTAGTAATAGAATCACAAATTAGCATCTGGTAAAGCAACAGGGAACCCTAGAGTGGGAACCCATGTCTGCATTTAAAAAGAACTTCAGTCTGAAACAACAACAGGTCCATACCTACCGAGACACTAGCAAAGTGAAGACTATGCTGTATATGTGGGGTCTGGCACCAGTAACTGGTCATCATAAATGTAGCAAATGTGTAGCCTGCCAATTTACAGAAACAAAAGGTAGCTTTGAACATGGCCAAATGAAATGGGAACTCAGATACCATACTAATTGTCAGTAAACAAATGTGGGGGCAATATGGTGGCTCTGTTACATAAACTAGAGCACAGATGGATTTTTTGACTTAACACGGTCAATCAAGGACTCAACATTTCAGTTAAGTGGAATAACCTAATTTTCACGTAGTACCTACAGGTCATAGACAGATTAAAATGAGATCTAGTTATGCACCAATATGATGTGAGCCATTAAGAAGAGAGTAGCATGGTACATTGGGTCCCATAAGCATGGGAGATGCAGAGTGATTCCGGTTGATTCATTTATTACATTGTTCCACTATTTCATCATTGCAATTGTCATTCATTTTCTAAGTTTCACCTGAGGCATTTTTGCCATGTGACCATGCTCAAGCACACTGACTCAGGTATCTTGTATTGGGGATGTTGATTTAGGGGTTTGCGCGAAATCCTGCATTGCACATGTAGGATACAATGCAAACGAGTTGCGAGGATTTGTAAGTATTTTGTCTATCGCCATGATCGGGAGTGATGCAGTCTGTTTTTGGTGTTTGTTACTTAAACCATCACTAGAGACGCAAGTACTTCTATCTGGCGCCTAGAAACAACATCAAGAGCATTATTATTTCATTTGTGATATCCGCAAGCAGGTACGTTTTTTGTCGTGAGAGATCAGCTTTCGGCTTAATAGAACGCCTAGTTTGGAGGTGCATGAGCGCTCTTGAAGAAGCATAGACCAGCCCGGTTGAAGCTGTAATACAGGGCTGGCCCACTATAGAGGCAGAGATGACATTCATGAAGGTGTAATAATATGTGCAAATATTGGCAGCATGAACAGTCTGCCAAGTTCAAGAGAGACTGTGGCTTACAATGGGACGTTTAGTGGAATACAGATTCCAGTTTTGGATATCAAAGCCCAAAGAGATCCGATATAGGCACGTTCATTTGTACCCCATTAGAAAGTAAGAGCAAGTGGCAAACTAAGTTTTTGTGAAACACATCCTTAACAGGTTGGCATCCTGCTTTTTTCTAGATGCAGGAGAAAATGAAGTCCTCCCTCTGAGAGGCCTCACGATAGAGGAACAAAAGAATTGATGATTGTGGTGTCCCTAAATCGGATACCCGGCCCCAAACCACCAAATACATAGGCAAGTGAGTACCTAGATTCATGTGTAATTGGAGACAGAGAGCGGAAGGGTAGACGCTGATCTGAATGGGATGCTCTTTTGCAGACATCCGTTCGACTGTGAAGGGTGGCAGTAACAAGAGTACAGAAGACAGGGCACTGCAGAGAACTGTCTATACGCGGGGCCAATTTGAGCTCCAGTAATGTGTAAGTAATTTGAGAGGCAACAGAACAGGTAACTACTTATAGAGACTTGTCTTCTGTTTGTATAGAGAGAGAGGGATGTGAGCATTTCCGTTCCTGTTCTCTGTATTCCTGCGTGATTAGGTGTTTTTATCTTCAGGGGAAGCAATCACCTGAGCATTGCAAATTGAAAGATCCATTGTCCGAATCTCAATAGTTTAGGCACGCTCCTGGATTTCTATTTATTTGAGATGAAAACTGTGAAGTGATTCATTCGGGTGGTAAATAATTAAGTGTAGACGGACCTTGTTTTTAATGTTAGCTATTTGGTTTGCTTTCTAGATAGCCACAAGTACAAACGGTTGTCAGCAGTGGGGCAGAACACAGCACCCACTTTTGTCCTTAAGAAGGCTGGAGTGACAAAGGGCCACAGTGAAAGGCTCATATATTCTGCCTGAAACACGTTTCAACGACATTTTTGTTGTCAAGAAAAGGACACACTGTAAAAAATCACTAGGTGTAATATTAGATAGGAATCAAATTGTTAGTGGAAAGCCCTCATTGAATTTAAAGTTCCTGTATATATCGTTTTGGGAATGAGCTGTTGTATGGAGAGTGACTGTAAAACCAAAAGACCCTGGGCTATAGTCCCCCCACCCCCTGGCCCCTCTAGTGAAGGCTACGCACTAAATGATACTTATACATTGGGCCTCATTATGAGGTCAGCGGTAACCCGCTGGTGCGACTGGCGTGTTGCTGCCGACCCCGTAACACCAGATCCGATGTCTGACTGCCCGTGGCCACCGTGACATTACAAGTCCCGGCTGAGCGGGAAGTCAGGCAGCAGATATTGTAAGCCCCCATTCCCATGGAGTCCCATAGGATTCCATGGGAATGGGGACTTGGAAGCACTGGCACCGTTGCTAACGGTGCCAGTGCTTCCATGGCAACTCTGCCTGCCGGGGCCACTGGGCCCGGCAGGGTCAGACCTGTCAGGCACAGAGACCCAGGTATGCAGACTTGTAGTGTGGCAGTCTGAAGTTTCTGGACCACCACACTCGTAATGAGGCCCATTGTTGATATCATTGATATTATGCAGAGTCCTTAAGTATTTCAATGTACGACTCTTTTTCCCTCTGCACTGTGGGACTTGCAGTCCTGCATTTGTAAGACAAAAACAAATGTACCAGTTGCACAATGCAAACAATGGACCAGCTGGTTGTGCCTAACATGGGACAACTTGAGAGCTCCGTATAATGGCGGTGGCTCAACGGAAGCATTAGGGGAGACTTGCCACTGCTAATGTGGCACTGTTCAGAGGTGGAGAAGTGTGCCAGAGTGGATTCCAACATCACAAAAAACAATCTTCGCTGACAGGTACTGATTATGTGTAACTCGCAGTCCTCGAAAATGAACTTTATGCCCAAGCCAGTTGTGTATATAGCCCTTTCAGTTTATGTCTTCCAAATCTTTTGAGTCATTTTTAAAAGGCACAGGAATAGCTATAAAAAGGCTATTTATGGATGAAACAAAGCCGTAACACTCCAAGTGATCATGTTACTTCTAGAACAGTGATGCAAGCACAGCCGAACAGCTGTAATTAGATATTCCGTGTTGTAGATCAGAGGGATTGGCTGGGAGCTAGTACTGCACACGGTGTGGCAGTACATATCTGCATTCGTTTGCTTGTTATTAATGTGCTCACTGCACATCATTAGGAATTCCATTATGCCTGAATGTACAATTCAAATAAGGAATTGCCTGTTTCCCCTAATGAAACTCGTTCGAATGCATACATACATACACATTGCTGTGTTGCTCTACTCATATTTGAAAATAAAACAAGGCTCTCATTAAATACTTCCAGACTGATCAGAGCGAGTGGAACTTGTTCCCAACACCTGTGTATTATATTTTACAAAATACAATGCACGACAAAGGTATTCCCAAATATGGCGTAGTAAAGCAAAGCGTCATGGGAAATATGCAAGGTTCAGATGTTAGAAGAGGAAAAACCGACATGAGGGGCTCTGCAAACCATGGGCCGGCGAGGTTAAGGCATCCATTTGCAGTCCATTTAGAAAGTTCCTATACATGTAATGCGGGCATCTCGGAGAATGCCGCAAGCTGCTTTCGGCTAAGATTGGCCTGCAAGTTTGAACCTGATTGCAGACACGTTTTAAAAGAGCTGATTTCAAAGGTCCAGGCTGGCAAATCACCCGCTACAAACACCAGTATTTTATTCTCGAATTCCATTTGGAAACTGTTGGCATTAATCGGAGTACCTTTGGAAAGCAAGTAGGAGAAGACTGGGCCAAACAATTAGGACCTACATCCACACATTGCAATTTGGGACTTGTTGTGGCAGGCTGTTTGAGATGTTGTTAGTTGCAGATATATACAGCGCGATCGTTGAACTGAAGCCACTTCCTGGCACTGCAAGTTTGGATGGTAGAGGGGAGAGCTGACTTTCACAGCCTTGTAAGTTTCAAGTCATATAAGAGCATAGGCATTTTACAGGCTGTCAGTACAACTACATACCTGTGGCGTTGTGGAATGTGTGACTTGGCTCCAATGGACTTTCCCATGTTCACATTTAAGGTGAAAGGTTTTTTTCAAACCTTTTTAAACCACAAGGCTGTCAGGATTATACTGCACTGATGATCCTTAATAAGGTTGAAACGAGGTATGTAGTTATCCTGGCAGTCTTGCAAATGTAAGTCTTGGGTTGATTAAGCTATGTATAAAGTAGCACTGCCCTCTTAGACAAAGACAATTTCCTGGAGGAAAAAGGTTTACATTTCAGCTAATTTGCATACCCACCATGCCACCATGCCTTGTTGTTTTGACACAGAACTGGAGGTGAACTTCCAGCGATGGCTACTAGGTGGTATTGTGGAATATGTGACTTGGCTCAAATGGACTTTCCTATTTCCACAGTTGTGGTGAAAGGTTTGTTTCTTAGTGTTGTGTATTATGATATGGCATTTATAACGCGCCTATGCATAAGTGTTTCAAGGTGTGAAAATATATATATATATATATATATAAAATATATATTATATATTATATTATATATTATATATATTATATATTATTTGTATAGTATATGTATTTATATATAAATATATATAATATAAAATATATATAATATATAAATATATATCTATATATTCTTTTTTTGTTTTGTTAGTATTGTACAGTTAACATAAATCAACTTTTAATACGTTATTCACATCCACCAAATCATTTCTGCAAACATGAAAAATCATCAATAAAAATGTTAAAATAACTAAAACATAAGTATCTTTAAAATATCCTCAATTGCTTTTCAAAATGTCATCATGTGGAAAATACATGCACCATTGTTCCCACTCATATATTCCATTCTCCTTGTAGGCCCAAGGCTGCTAAGTACTTACCCCTCATTTCAGACAAAGCAGTGCAGCCTAACAAGTGTTTTGGGGTTTCAATGGAACAAAAAAAGTGTAAGGTATCAGATGGTCATTGGTCAGCTTATTTTGCCTGGTACAAAGTGTCTACGGACAGATTGCGTGACAGTCAGACTAGATCGCTTTAGAACTCTCAGGCTAGGTTAGAGAAAGAATAACAGCAGTAGAGGCATCGCTCAAAGGCTGGCTGGCCAAGCAAGAAACACACTTGCAAAACAGGCCTCTGTCCAAGTGTTTCTGCAGACACCATCAGAGATCTCTGGTTCAGAAGACCTGTAGACATTTTAGATGAACTAGCGCCATACTCGCCTCACCTTAGAGCCGGTACACCTCCTTTTCTGCCCGCCACCACTACCCGCCACGTCGCTGCCAAATGTCGCATTCCCCCAACATCCTCTGCTGCCTCTCACACCCCCGCCTGCACCCCCAGCCACCTCATCCTTCTCTCCCACCTCAACCTCATCTTCCTTGCATTCATCCCTGTCTGAGCAACCCTCGCTAGCAACTGTGGATGCCTCAACATCCTCTGCTCTCCACCCTTATGCCTATGTACACCAACCCTCAAGCCAATACTGATGCAGTACCTTATTTATATATGTATTTATTTATTTATTTATTGCTTGTTAGGGGCTTATACAGGAAATACATTCTGTTTCAAAGTGCCCACAGGGCAGTAGGGAGGAAACATGGGATAGCAATACAATTAAATACCAAAAATACAGATGGGGACGGGACGGCCAAACCTGCTATGCCTTGTGAGTATTCAGAACATGCAAGTGCAGGAAGGAAGGGGGCAGGTGGGTAGGTGCTGTGGTGTCCGTGCTTGAAGGTGAGCCGCAGATTAAGTGCAAGGTATGATAAGTGCTATGTAGCCAGGAGCCGCATTGGGTGCCAAATGCGAATCTCCAGTGCAGAGGGTGTGCCGAGGCAAGTGCTGAAGGAAGACAGATACTAGGTAGATTGGGTGTAAATGGTCAGAGGCCCAGAGAATGCATAAGTGTCCAAGACACCAATCACAGCAACTGTGGGATTAGAATAGGAAGGAAGAAGGGAAGGAGGAGGACAAGAGGAGAGTCTTGGGGTGTTTCTGGAACTTCAGAAGGTCCTGCTCAAGATGCAGCGGGAGGGGGAGGCTGTTCTAGAGGAAGGATCCAGCTGAGGAAAGCGAGCTGCCTCCTGCTCTCTGTTTAGCGAAATGCTTTAGAAACAGAGAGTTGGTGCTAGAGGAGCGTAGGGATCTATAAGGAGAGTATTTTGTAAGAGAGAGTTGCAGATAGTGTGGTCTCCTGTTGGTGAGAAAACCCAGTATGCCAGAGTTCTGGGGATGGCTAGGAGATTACCCGTCCGACTCCCAAGAGCCCAACAACCCTTTCCCCAGAATAAATGGAGGACTCAGCCAACTGCAAGTTAGAACTGTCGTTTATTACGAAAAACCAACAGAGACCATACATGGCAATCACGATTCTCCAGTACTCCTCAATTTCACTAGATGTTTTTCACAGTTATGATGCCACATGGAGTCATCACCTGGGCCCTCCCCAAAAACCTATCCCTTTTTTGGTTAGGTGCTTGGAGTAGTATAACCTATGGATCACCTAAAGGTGTCTTGGTTGGCCTTCTCATGTCAGGTGGCTAATCTACGTCTTCCCCATGCGACTATCTATAACATTGTTGCAGGGTTGCAGACTTACCATTGGTCCTTACCCTCTGTCGTCCACCTCTGGGTTTCTGTCTCCCAATTGGTTGGAACTGGTCTCCCAGGCCTGGGACCCAATTTGGTTCTCAGCCCTCTATGCACCTGTCCAAGTGATGTGAAGTCACTATGTGCCCCAAATGTATCTGTAGTAGACCACTTTTGCCTATGAGAGTGTGCTCCATGTTGCAACATTTATTTCACTTCTCGTCTGGGTAGCTGAGAAAGCTACATATTCCCACCATGGGTGAATACCCATTGTCTAGTTTGGCCGCATCACGAGGTTGTGTACCACAAAATCAAGCATTTTTGGTCAGCATTTATGAGGTTTTATTCTGTTTTCCTGTAGTTGGTCCCTTGGTTTGGAATGTGCTTGTTTATCCCTGACCTTGGCTGTGAGCTCAGTGTTCCCACTTCGTGCAGCCTGTGCCTGCTTCTCTTGTCTGGTGTACTGTAGCTTGAGGTCTTCTGTAATTTTCCTTAGATTTATAATGTGGTTTCTATATGCTTATACTGTGCTATGTTTCCTATAAGTTAGTCGTAGGTGTTCCTACAAGGCTCCATATAATTGTCATAAGCATCTGCAAGCTTGCTCAGGATCTCTTGTTGCCTTGCGATTAGCATTACTGCACTTGGCTCATGAGAAAAATAATAAAAGCTTTGACAGTATATAAATGTATTTGTCCTCTATCTACTGAACTGTGTAAGCATGTTCTTTGTGTATGCGAGTGAGTGTTTGTGTAAGCTGTGAATGGCTGTGAGTGTTCATTGTGGCTAATGCAGCTACATCATGGTGTCCCTAATGATGTCAGCACAATGGCTTCTCAGCACTTAATAGATGGAGCCCATTATGGTGTCTGGTTCCATGATCACCATTGAGTTACCTGTATCTGTGAGGATGTGCACTAGATAAGGTTGGAATGGCTGTCTCAGGGAATAAGTCTCTGCATACGTGCCAGTCAGTGGTGCACTTGGGGGTTGTCCAAAAAATGAGTGACTTTGGGCATCCTTGACTCTTCGGGCTGTCATGTTCATGGGGTGAGGAAGGGCATTTCTGGGACCCGTTGTTCACCCTGGCCCCAGACAGCCTTGTAGATGATGCAGAGGGATTTGAGATTGATCTGTGCTGCGACTGGAAGCCAGTGGAGGCTTTTCAGGGCAGGAGCGATGCGGCCCCTGGGCTTATGACCAAGGATATGTCACGTAGCTCTACTCTGGATTAGTTGAATGGGTTGCAGAGTGAAAGAAGGTAGATTGAGGCGGAGGCTGTTGCAATAGTCAAGCCTAGAGAGAACCAGGACTCAGGAAACATTGAGCTTCTGGGGAAACTGACAAATGGGATAATTCTCCTTTGAGAAGAAACAGCTGGGTGTGGGACTGTGTGGCAATGTCCTGCAAGTGAGGGAGGAAGGATAAAGAGGAGTTAAAGATGACTCCAAGGTTTCTGGCTTCAGAAGAAGGAGCAAGGGGACAGCCCAAGGTGGGGGCCAGAGAGAAAGGAAGAAGGAGGGAGCAGGGGTCCCAATAAGAAGGATTTCAGTTTTGCTCCCTTTGAGGCAGAGATCATTAGAAGAGCACCAAGCCTTGATGGCAGACAGTCAGTCAGGGATGAAGGGAGGTGCAAGTGAGTCAGAAGGAAGCCTGCAAAAGAGTTGAGCGGAATCTGCATAATACTGGAAGTTGGGGGAAAATGAGGATATGGGGCTTGCAAGCTGAGCAAGGTAGATGTTAAAAAGCCAGGGGGGAGGACAAACACTGGGGGACACCACGGGTGTGTAAAGTCAAGCAAATATCGAGGCTTAGTACCACCAAAAATTAGATCCGCCAGTCACAAAGTCAAAGATTTATTCTGTACAGATTCAAATATCAAAGCAGATAGCTATCTGGTTCACAGCACCTCACGGTGCGTACCAGAAACACTGTGAAGGGAGTGAGTCCTGGTCATCACAAAACATGCAGTATTTATACACAGTCCTGGTCATAGCTCAGCCCATCTCCAAACTAATAGGTTACACATTTGTGTTCATGCCCAGTTCACATGGCAAATACAACAATATTGTCTTTACATACTTCAAGTGTTTTCCAGTCTTCAAAATACAATGGTTACAACTTTGTTCTGTCTGGTCATGTTGGTTATCAGCTTAGGCTGATCCTAGTTTCCAGAAACACATTCAATAGCTTATTGTTAAGGTACACAGTTCTAGTTTGTCTAACATTCAGTTCTTATGTTTGAATATGGCTGAGGCTATTGATACAGAAAACACTTTAACTTGGAGTTCACTTTATCTCCAAGGTTCCATAAGCATACTGACAAACTTTGTTGTCGTCAGTTGTGTGGATCTTTAGCTTTCTAAAGTAAATTCTATTTCCAGAAATGTACACAGGATTCCTTCAAAAACATGCAACATTAGTTTACATTCATTAAATAACAATGTTTGTGGGAGGATGAGTTTTGTAGACATAGATAACACTTTGAATGAGAGTTTGTTCTGACTACAAGCTCTTCTTTGCACAGGACAAATAGTCTGCTCTGCCATCCCTAGTGTTGACATAGGCTCAAAGGTCGATTCTGCTCTGCCAGCTGCAAACATAGCTAATCATTACTGAAGAGTGAGCAGAAGTTAGAACCAAGATGGAGGACTTTTTCCAAGATGGCACTTGAAGTCAATTCTGATTCAGAACTTTGCAACATGGTTTTCCCCATGGAGCAACTAGGCTTAGGCTAATATAAATCAAAAGGAGGCATAATATAATTTCCATTTAACAAACCCTCCTTTTGGCCTAAGCCAAGTCCTAAACTAAAAACTAGTCACTTTACGAGTAACTCCACATCTCAATGTCCATACATCCTGAATCACATTCATCAGATATATCAATTGCCATAAGATCTGCGGCGGAAATTTCCTTCATCACAAATTCGTTGGTCATTCTTTCCGGTGCGTGTACCTTTGGCCCTAACGTTCCCGTAGTCTGTGCACATCCCCCTAACATTGACCATATGGCAGGAAGGCATTGTATACAGCAACAGCAAAACAACAGAATACCCAGAATTATCAATAAGACCGAGAGGAGCTTCCATCCCCAAGATCGTAAGAAGCCCCAGGACCAAGCACTAAGATCCCAATTTCCCTCAGGAACATGCACTTCCGAACAAAGGACATGCAGATTTTGTATTGCCTTAAAGATGGTTGGGGAGAAATCCAGTGCGAAAACGCAGCAAGCGGACCCCACTAATTTGCATACTCCACCACGCTCAGCCAAGATGACGTCTAATACCATCCGGTTTTGTAGCGCCACTAATCTAATTGCCTTTTGCTCTAGAGTCATGTTATAGAGTATGTCAGTGGTCCGGTTGATGGTTTTCTCCAGTACTCTTGCTAGTCTCCCGATATCCTCGGAATTCATAATCTGCCCCAAAAAGGTACAAAGGATTTCGTTACATTGCCCAGAACTTGTGACGAAGTATCGCCATTTTCGCCCTGACTAGGACGAGCCCTAGAGATTTCAGTGGTACTGGCTACATATACCCCAGGTAGTAGCAGAATTCCCAAATAACAAGTTCCCTGCCAATCCCTAGGTAGCCATGGATAAGCTTCATTACTGCAAATGAAGTAGACTGGTTCACCTACATACAAAGGTCTGTCCTCACTGGTCAAGTTTACAACACTAGTGCAACCCTCAAAGTCACCCATTGACTGAGTACCATTCCTCTGTATGCAGAAAGAAACTGAGTTGGGGCTATGGTTAACAGTGTAAGAAGGTGGTGTGGCATCCCTATTGCCTATAGGAGCCATCTTAAAAGAAATCAAAGATTGAAAAGGTCGGGACAATCTATCAGAAGGCCTAATAGAAGCAACCTTAAGCTTGCTCCTATTTGCGAAGAGTGAGCATCCCAGAGGAGTTAGGACTCGCTTTTCAAATTCGTTCAAATTTTTCCCATCAAAGTTCCCTGAGATACTATCATTCCATCAGCCGAATAATACTGCCCGTAGAGAAGCATAACATGCAGTAGTTAGAGGCAAATGATGAATATACCAGCCCAACCCTTTTTCCCCATGTTGCAGCAAATGGGAGCAGATCCAGCAATTTGTCCTATTCAAAATGGCATGAGTTGCGTTCATTATGAGCAGTAATGTATTGTTATAATAGCTCTGTCTATTTTGAGAGTCTCTAGGAGATAGAGTGTGCAGGTGCACAAAAGGCGTAGACACAGTAGGAGCATTCTCAGTAGACAAGAATGTTTCAAGCGGATGTACTTCTTCCATATACCAAAATCCTAAGGCAACTACTATTGTGAAGCCGGTTAACATAATTACAAGAAAACAATATGTTTTAAAGAACCATGTATTTGATCGTCCATTGTCATTGTTGGCCACACATGCGACTGTTTGTGCCACACGAGTAGGGTCGATAAAAGGCATTGTTCCTTTGAAGCGAAAACTCCGTAGTCCATTTGCTGGTGATCTCCTGATTACGCGTTTTCTTAGTCTTTTCCCTACCCCCAGCCACCTATTTTCCTTCAGATGCAAAAGATGGGGTGAAGGATAAGCCCTATATTTATTTTCCTGCAGGCACAGCCGAACCATGCAGTAAGTCTAGCTCTGCGGACGCAGATTGTACCTTGTGACTCCCGGTACAGTGTGATCTGCGAACAGTGTGTCGTTGCTTCTGGATGAAAGTGATGAATTTGCAGCAGACACAGACAAGGATGCAAAAGGATCTGCAGGAGGGTGTGGAGATGAAGCAGCTGTTTCCCCAGGCCCCGCAGGCTCTGGGAGTGTCTCCGAAGCAGTCTCAGTACTGCTCAATGCTGACTGATCGCTGGGAGCAGAGCAAGTAAGTTTCTCCTAATCTTCTCCATCATGTGGCAAAGGGAAAGGTATCCTCTTGACACGCAAAGCGTGGATCCAGTGTTTTTTCCCTGCTACTCGTACTGCCTTCTGTGTGGCCAATAGGACCTGATGCAGTCCTCTTCTGCGTGGTACAAGACTGGATGCTCTCTCAAATAACTTTGGGAGCACCAAACTTCCTGGTCAAATTCTGTGATCTGGCCCCTCGTACTTAACTGGGAGGGCTTCTCGCACCTGTTAATAAATCAAATAAAAGTCTTGAGTTAACTGGTTACTGCATATAGTAAGAAGCAAATACTCCACATATTTTTAACACTCTAGGTTTTTGGTAGACTTCAAATATTAGCTGGCCTCCCCTCCATGGTTTCATCCGGGGGGGATTCCAGTTGTAATCTGTGGGGTCATCCATATGGACAATGGATCTATACATAATTGTCTAGTTATTTCACATTACTGAGATGTTTTGTGTTTACCCAGACAGATTCTAGTATTTTATGGATTTTTCTAGCACATATGTAAACGAGACCACAAGCCTTTGTGATCATGGAGGTGGCTTGTATCGGGCAGCATCCGTCTCCCCTTTGAACTGTCTACCCAACACCTTTCCTCATCCAAACTCGCTAAAACCCGCAGCCCAGTATCTAAATTCTTTTGGAGTAGCATCAGCTTGAATATCCTTCATCAAATCAATCCCTTCATCTACTGTACATATATTTGTGGTTTCTTTCCTGACATACATTTTTAAGCACAAATCAATAGAGATCCATACAGCTATCCAGTCAGCAAAAATGTTTCCTCTCCCTACATCATCTACTATCTTTCAATGTGTTATGCAATTCATGATCGCTAGTTGAGTAGGAAGCGCAAGTGCTGAGAGTAGCTGAACTATCAGGGTGCCATGTTGGATTTTTTTGTTTTCCGCGCGAGGTCAAGAAACCTCATTCTACCCTTTGTCAACCCAAGTTATGAACCACTCCAAAGGTATACCAGTTATCTGTAAATATATTCACTCTAAATCTTTTTAAATGTTCACAAGCTGAAATCGGTGCAATAATCTCTGCGGCTTGCGCAGAGTTATGTAAAAGTTATCCTGGTTTCCACAACCTTGCTTAGTGTAGTGATGGCATAAGCAGCAATGGAGGTACCATCCGAAAGTTTTAAAATAGGAGCCATCGAAAAACAGCTTCCCTTATAGATCGTTCAAAGGTGCATCATTTTAATCAATCCCGCCTTTAATTTCTTACTCTGCGGTATAAAGGCGGTCAAGTGACATTTCATCACTGCAAGCAATGTCTTGCGGAAGAGGAATCAATACGGCCAAATGAAATATGCAACACCGTTCAATTTGAATATGCGGTGCAAATAGGATCAATTCATATTTTGTTGATCGTGAGGAAGTCAGGTGTTGCGTTTTGCATTCTTCTTAACAGAACATCTACAGAATGAGGTGTCATGCCAATTAAAGTATGGCCTAGAACCATCCCCTCACTCTGCTTTAGAAACGCAGCAGCAGCAGCGACAGCTCTCAGACAACGCAGCAAAAGCGCATGCAACAGGATCAAGTATGGGGGAAAAATAACCGCACAGTCTATTCTTCCCCCCCTTCATGCTCCTGTATTAACACAGCCAAAGCACATTCATCACATTCATGCACATACAACACAAAGGCCTTATCATACTTTGGTGTGCCCAAAACTGGTGCTGAACACAGCGCAGTCTTGAACAGATCAAAAGCTTTCTGGTATTCCAAGTTCCACATTAGTGGCAAAGAAATGCCCTTCTTTGTCAATGCCAACATTGTTTTTTTTTAATTTTTATTTTGGATCCACTATCTACAGTAAGAAGCCATTCCTATCAAGGCTCTGACTTCCTTCTGTGCGTTTGGGACAGAAATGCTAGAAATGCTTATTTTATTCGTTTGTCAATCTTCTTCCCTCCTTTGACAGGAGATAGCCTGAATAGGCGACCTCCTGTCAACAGTACTAAAACGTTATCAAATGAAGCTTTAAGTCCATGTTCTACTATATTAATACGCAATAACACGGTACCCTCCTTGCAACCACTTTCCGAGTCTGTGGCTAAGAGAAGGTCGTCAATATACTACAAACAGTGAACAAGCGGAAGGCAACTCAAGTGTCTCGAACTGCCCTTTCAAAGCCCTACTATAAATACTCTGACTCTCCGTGTACCCTTGTGGTGCACGGGTGAATGTAAACAAGCATCTGCCTAGGGTGAACGTGAACAGATATTTGGAACCTTGTGTATAGGAATGCTAAAAAAGGCATTCTTAAGATCTACAACACTAAAATGAATAGCAGAAGCTGGAATCATTGTCAGTGTTGTCGTTACATCAGGCACAATAGAAAATTGTGGAGCAACAATCTTATTGATAGCGCGTAAATCGACAATGAAACGGAATAGAATCGCATTATCCCCTTTCCTGTACTCCGGTGATATCGACTATTGCACAAACTACCTGCAATTTCTTCAATTACCCCACGGTGCACAAAATCAGAAACTATACACTTCAAAGCTTGCTCACCATCAACCGAAATCTTATACTGTGGAATACGTGGCAACTTTACTTCTGGTTTCAAAATGATTTTAACAGGCTCAATCTGTAAAACACCAACATCATTATCATCAATTGCCCATAATCACTCCGGAATGTCACTAAATTCCAGTGGCAGGGTCTAGTCAGAAACTGTGAGACAGAAAATTGCTGTGGTGAAATCGTCTAACGGACTCCATCCGAAGAACAATGAATTACCGCATTTAATTCCTTCAACAGATTCAACCCCAGAAAATTCTCACTACAGTTCGTTGTCAGAAGGAACGAAGAGTAATCTGAGAACGGACCCAGTGAAATCAGTACCAAAAAAGAAATCAAACTAACCACTGGCGTACCAGAAAATCCTAAAAACGTTGTTCTGTCCTCACAGTGGAATGTCTGGAACCTATGAATGATCAATGGAACACTTCTGTTCCCCCATATCTATGAAAAAATAAATGCTTCATATTCCCCTCCTTCATCACATCGTAGAGAACTCTTTGAGTGAGTCCTGGTCATCACAAAACATGCAGTATTTATACACAGTCCTGGTCATAGCTCAGCCCATCTCCAAACTAATAGGTTACACATTTGTGTTCATGCCCAGTTCACATGGCAAATACAACAATATTGTCTTTACATACTTCAAGTGTTTTCCAGTCTTCAAAATACAATGGTTACAACTTTGTTCTGTCTGGTCATGTTGGTTATCAGCTTAGGCTGATCCTAGTTTCAAGAAACACATTCAATAGCTTATTGTTAAGGTACACAGTTCTAGTTTGTCTAACATTCAGTTCTTATGTTTGAATATGGCTGAGGCTATTGATACAGAAAACACTTTAACTTGGAGTTCACTTTATCTCCAAGGTTCCATAAGCATACTGACAAACTTTGTTGTCGTCAGTTGTGTGGATCTTTAGCTTTCTAAAGTAAATTCTATTTCCAGAAATGTACACAGGATTCCTTCAAAAACATGCAACATTAGTTTACATTCATTAAATAACAATGTTTGTGGGAGGATGAGTTTTGTAGACATAGATAACACTTTGAATGAGAGTTTGTTCTGACTACAAGCTCTTCTTTGCACAGGACAAATAGTCTGCTCTGCCATCCCTAGTGTTGACATAGGCTCAAAGGTCGATTCTGCTCTGCCAGCTGCAAACATAGCTAATCATTACTGAAGAGTGAGCAGAAGTTAGAACCAAGATGGAGGACTTTTTCCAAGATGGCACTTGAAGTCAATTCTGATTCAGAACTTTGCAACATGGTTTTCCCCATGGAGCAACTAGGCTTAGGCTAATATAAATCAAAAGGAGGCATAATATAATTTCCATTTAACAAACCCTCCTTTTGGCCTAAGCCAAGTCCTAAACTAAAAACTAGTCACTTTACGAGTAACTCCACATCTCAATGTCCATACATCCTGAATCACATTCATCAGATATATCAATTGCCATAAGATCTGCGGCGGAAATTTCCTTCATCACAAATTCGTTGGTCATTCTTTCCGGTGCGTGTACCTTTGGCCCTAACGTTCCCGTAGTCTGTGCACATCCCCCTAACATTGACCATATGGCAGGAAGGCATTGTATACAGCAACAGCAAAACAACAGAATACCCAGAATTATCAATAAGACCGAGAGGAGCTTCCATCCCCAAGATCGTAAGAAGCCCCAGGACCAAGCACTAAGATCCCAATTTCCCTCAGGAACATGCACTTCCGAACAAAGGACATGCAGATTTTGTATTGCCTTAAAGATGGTTGGGGAGAAATCCAGTGCGAAAACGCAGCAAGCGGACCCCACTAATTTGCATACTCCACCACGCTCAGCCAAGATGACGTCTAATACCATCCGGTTTTGTAGCGCCACTAATCTAATTGCCTTTTGCTCTAGAGTCATGTTATAGAGTATGTCAGTGGTCCGGTTGATGGTTTTCTCCAGTACTCTTGCTAGTCTCCCGATATCCTCGGAATTCATAATCTGCCCCAAAAAGGTACAAAGGATTTCGTTACATTGCCCAGAACTTGTGACGAAGTATCGCCATTTTCGCCCTGACTAGGACGAGCCCTAGAGATTTCAGTGGTACTGGCTACATATACCCCAGGTAGTAGCAGAATTCCCAAATAACAAGTTCCCTGCCAATCCCTAGGTAGCCATGGATAAGCTTCATTACTGCAAATGAAGTAGACTGGTTCACCTACATACAAAGGTCTGTCCTCACTGGTCAAGTTTACAACACTAGTGCAACCCTCAAAGTCACCCATTGACTGAGTACCATTCCTCTGTATGCAGAAAGAAACTGAGTTGGGGCTATGGTTAACAGTGTAAGAAGGTGGTGTGGCATCCCTATTGCCTATAGGAGCCATCTTAAAAGAAATCAAAGATTGAAAAGGTCGGGACAATCTATCAGAAGGCCTAATAGAAGCAACCTTAAGCTTGCTCCTATTTGCGAAGAGTGAGCATCCCAGAGGAGTTAGGACTCGCTTTTCAAATTCGTTCAAATTTTTCCCATCAAAGTTCCCTGAGATACTATCATTCCATCAGCCGAATAATAGTGCCCGTAGAGAAGCATAACATGCAGTAGTTAGAGGCAAATGATGAATATACCAGCCCAACCCTTTTTCCCCATGTTGCAGCAAATGGGAGCAGATCCAGCAATTTGTCCTATTCAAAATGGCATGAGTTGCGTTCATTATGAGCAGTAATGTATTGTTATAATAGCTCTGTCTATTTTGAGAGTCTCTAGGAGATAGAGTGTGCAGGTGCACAAAAGGCGTAGACACAGTAGGAGCATTCTCAGTAGACAAGAATGTTTCAAGCGGATGTACTTCTTCCATATACCAAAATCCTAAGGCAACTACTATTGTGAAGCCGGTTAACATAATTACAAGAAAACAATATGTTTTAAAGAACCATGTATTTGATCGTCCATTGTCATTGTTGGCCACACATGCGACTGTTTGTGCCACACGAGTAGGGTCGATAAAAGGCATTGTTCCTTTTGAAGCGAAAACTCCGTAGTCCATTTGCTGGTGATCTCCTGATTACGCGTTTTCTTAGTCTTTTCCCTACCCCCAGCCACCTATTTTCCTTCAGATGCAAAAGATGGGGTGAAGGATAAGCCCTATATTTATTTTCCTGCAGGCACAGCCGAACCATGCAGTAAGTCTAGCTCTGCGGACGCAGATTGTACCTTGTGACTCCCGGTACAGTGTGATCTGCGAACAGTGTGTCGTTGCTTCTGGATGAAAGTGATGAATTTGCAGCAGACACAGACAAGGATGCAAAAGGATCTGCAGGAGGGTGTGGAGATGAAGCAGCTGTTTCCCCAGGCCCCGCAGGCTCTGGGAGTGTCTCTGAAGCAGTCTCAGTACTGCTCAATGCTGACTGATCGCTGGGAGCAGAGCAAGTAAGTTTCTCCTAATCTTCTCCATCATGTGGCAAAGGGAAAGGTATCCTCTTGACACGCAAAGCGTGGATCCAGTGTTTTTTCCCTGCTACTCGTACTGCCTTCTGTGTGGCCAATAGGACCTGATGCAGTCCTCTTCTGCGTGGTACAAGACTGGATGCTCTCTCAAATAACTTTGGGAGCACCAAACTTCCTGGTCAAATTCTGTGATCTGGCCCCTCGTACTTAACTGGGAGGGCTTCTCGCACCTGTTAATAAATCAAATAAAAGTCTTGAGTTAACTGGTTACTGCATATAGTAAGAAGCAAATACTCCACATATTTTTAACAGTCTAGGTTTTTGGTAGACTTCAAATATTAGCTGGCCTCCCCTCCATGGTTTCATCCGGGGGGGATTCCAGTTGTAATCTGTGGGGTCATCCATATGGACAATGGATCTATACATAATTGTCTAGTTATTTCACATTACTGAGATGTTTTGTGTTTACCCAGACAGATTCTAGTATTTTATGGATTTTTCTAGCACATATGTAAACGAGACCACAAGCCTTTGTGATCATGGAGGTGGCTTGTATCGGGCAGCATCCGTCTCCCCTTTGAACTGTCTACCCAACACCTTTCCTCATCCAAACTCGCTAAAACCCGCAGCCCAGTATCTAAATTCTTTTGGAGTAGCATCAGCTTGAATATCCTTCATCAAATCAATCCCTTCATCTACTGTACATATATTTGTGGTTTCTTTCCTGACATACATTTTTAAGCACAAATCAATAGAGATCCATACAGCTATCCAGTCAGCAAAAATGTTTCCTCTCCCTACATCATCTACTATCTTTCAATGTGTTATGCAATTCATGATCGCTAGTTGAGTAGGAAGCGCAAGTGCTGAGAGTAGCTGAACTATCAGGGTGCCATGTTGGATTTTTTTGTTTTCCGCGCGAGGTCAAGAAACCTCATTCTACCCTTTGTCAACCCAAGTTATGAACCACTCCAAAGGTATACCAGTTATCTGTAAATATATTCACTCTAAATCTTTTTAAATGTTCACAAGCTGAAATCGGTGCAATAATCTCTGCGGCTTGCGCAGAGTTATGTAAAAGTTATCCTGGTTTCCACAACCTTGCTTAGTGTAGTGATGGCATAAGCAGCAATGGAGGTACCATCCGAAAGTTTTAAAATAGGAGCCATCGAAAAACAGCTTCCCTTATAGATCGTTCAAAGGTGCATCATTTTAATCAATCCCGCCTTTAATTTCTTACTCTGCGGTATAAAGGCGGTCAAGTGACATTTCATCACTGCAAGCAATGTCTTGCGGAAGAGGAATCAATACGGCCAAATGAAATATGCAACACCGTTCAATTTGAATATGCGGTGCAAATAGGATCAATTCATATTTTGTTGATCGTGAGGAAGTCAGGTGTTGCGTTTTGCATTCTTCTTAACAGAACATCTACAGAATGAGGTGTCATGCCAATTAAAGTATGGCCTAGAACCATCCCCTCACTCTGCTTTAGAAACGCAGCAGCAGCAGCGACAGCTCTCAGACAACGCAGCAAAAGCGCATGCAACAGGATCAAGTATGGGGGAAAAATAACCGCACAGTCTATTCTTCCCCCCCTTCATGCTCCTGTATTAACACAGCCAAAGCACATTCATCACATTCATGCACATACAACACAAAGGCCTTATCATACTTTGGTGTGCCCAAAACTGGTGCTGAACACAGCGCAGTCTTGAACAGATCAAAAGCTTTCTGGTATTCCAAGTTCCACATTAGTGGCAAAGAAATGCCCTTCTTTGTCAATGCCAACATTGTTTTTTTTTAATTTTTATTTTGGATCCACTATCTACAGTAAGAAGCCATTCCTATCAAGGCTCTGACTTCCTTCTGTGCGTTTGGGACAGAAATGCTAGAAATGCTTATTTTATTTGTTTGTCAATCTTCTTCCCTCCTTTGACAGGAGATAGCCTGAATAGGCGACCTCCTGTCAACAGTACTAAAACGTTATCAAATGAAGCTTTAAGTCCATGTTCTACTATATTAATACGCAATAACACGGTACCCTCCTTGCAACCACTTTCCGAGTCTGTGGCTAAGAGAAGGTCGTCAATATACTACAAACAGTGAACAAGCGGAAGGCAACTCAAGTGTCTCGAACTGCCCTTTCAAAGCCCTACTATAAATACTCTGACTCTCCGTGTACCCTTGTGGTGCACGGGTGAATGTAAACAAGCATCTGCCTAGGGTGAACGTGAACAGATATTTGGAACCTTGTGTATAGGAATGCTAAAAAAGGCATTCTTAAGATCTACAACACTAAAATGAATAGCAGAAGCTGGAATCATTGTCAGTGTTGTCGTTACATCAGGCACAATAGAAAATTGTGGAGCAACAATCTTATTGATAGCGCGTAAATCGACAATGAAACGGAATAGAATCGCATTATCCCCTTTCCTGTACTCCGGTGATATCGACTATTGCACAAACTACCTGCAATTTCTTCAATTACCCCACGGTGCACAAAATCAGAAACTATACACTTCAAAGCTTGCTCACCATCAACCGAAATCTTATACTGTGGAATACGTGGCAACTTTACTTCTGGTTTCAAAATGATTTTAACAGGCTCAATCTGTAAAACACCAACATCATTATCATCAATTGCCCATAATCACTCCGGAATGTCACTAAATTCCAGTGGCAGGGTCTAGTCAGAAACTGTGAGACAGAAAATTGCTGTGGTGAAATCGTCTAACGGACTCCATCCGAAGAACAATGAATTACCGCATTTAATTCCTTCAACAGATTCAACCCCAGAAAATTCTCACTACAGTTCGTTGTCAGAAGGAACGAAGAGTAATCTGAGAACGGACCCAGTGAAATCAGTACCAAAAAAGAAATCAAACTAACCACTGGCGTACCAGAAAATCCTAAAAACGTTGTTCTGTCCTCACAGTGGAATGTCTGGAACCTATGAATGATCAATGGAACACTTCTGTTCCCCCATATCTATGAAAAAATAAATGCTTCATATTCCCCTCCTTCATCACATCGTAGAGAACTCTTTGATTAATGAAAATAGGCATCGGTTCCAGACCCTGCTTTGGGCCACCCTAACGGAAAAATATGTCGTCAAAGACAAGATATTTAGAAAGATAGACAGTGGAAGCATTATCAAATATATTTCTACTATCCACATTAGATTGCTGATTATTTCGCGAAAATAACTGAGAATTTTGAGCAAACTGGCTCCCCCCAGCAGCCCCTACTCCAGGGCGGCCTCTGGGTCATTTACCCATGACACCATAGGTGTTATTTGACCTCTACTAAATAATTGGACCTTGTGCTCTCTATTGACCCTAGTGTCTGTAATATGCACATTGGTCCATGTGTACAGGATTCAATTGTTCATTATTCTGTGGAATAGACTGACCTCGAAACTATGTATTCCCACCTCCAATCACTCTATCTGAATCTCAACTCTAAGAACAAATGTCAGAGGCCCCTCCCTCATAAGCAACTGAGAAGTAGGCAACTCCGATCATTTGTTTAAGAAAGAAAAAAACAGATCAAGCGCTAAAAAGTGGTAGGAATAATATTGGGTGCAAAAGAGCTCCCTTACAGACAATCATCAATTCTGCGGGACAACAAATCTCTTTTTTATACACTCATCCTTCAGGTATTCTATCATTACCTGTAACACTTACCTGTGCATTTCTGGAGTATACTAACTATACGTAGCATTTACTTCTGTGGGAGACATCAACACATTCAAAAATCCATCTAAGCGCCTTCCTTGTGCAAATTCGCGTTTCTTCACTCTGACTTACAAGGAAGAAGGAACCGTTCTGTGCAGAAAAAGCATCCAAATTATCACCATCTACTTCATCATTCTGTAACCGTTCTAACTCCCTTCTTAACTCAAAACCCTCTCGACATGCTCATGTACTTTCTCCGCAGAATCCCTTGAATAGCCTGAAACATTCAAATCCCTCAACCTTTGTGGGGCATCCGCGTCCGTCAATCTATTCCATTTCAAGTAAATGTATCCCCATCCCCTCAATAAAAACATCCTGATCGGGAATACCGTCTAGAATATGGAGTTTTAGCTAAAACAGTAATTTTTTCTCTTTTCTCTATACATTGCTTAGCCCATGCATTCAAATCTTTTCCTCTTCTCTTTGGAAACCATGTCCAATGTTACAACTTTTGATTCAGTACTCGCCCCTTCATCAGCAACAAGCAAAGCAAAACTGCTTGGGAAAGAAAGAGAGTAGACAAATCCTATACAATAAATAGTGAGACACTACTACTGACAACAAAAGATGAATTTACTGGAACAATAACAGTCGGAAAAGGTGGACACACAAGTAGAGAAACAACACTAGAAAACAAAGCAATAACTAGTGATGGAGGAACAACAGGAACAACAGGAATTACTATGGGAGAAGGAGCAACAGCAAGAAGAGGTAAGACAGCAGCAATAGGTACATAAGGAGGTGATGCAGTGTCACCAAGCCTTTGTTCATTTAGGAGTTTATCAATGAGTTCCTCTAAGACATAAAAATCTTTACACAGATATATTTTCTATACACCAAGTTTAAAGCACCCTATCTACACTCCTAACAAACTCTGACAATTTTTGTTGACCATAAAATGATGGTTTTCTTCAAAATTTTAACATATGACGACATGCATACTTCTATTTACTACATAGCTTCTCTTTTCTAATTCTGTATTACATCAAAACACTGCAGGTCTTGCATTTTTTTCCTTTCTTTAAAAATATATTTTCTGAATACTCTATTCGGGCAATCTCAAAACTACCATTGACTGACCATAAAAATTTGGAAACATGTCTAGTTTGTCTGTGCCAAATATTATCGAACACTCTACTACCAACTGCCGTTCTTACAGTTCATAGACATGCCGGCGACCCCTCCTATGGTGCCGGTCGGCCAAATATCAAAGATTGTCTGTGTCTGCGGAATAACGCCCTGAAACAGGCAGACAATTTCTCAGGCATATCAGATTACTGGTGTTACCTGGTCAATAATTGGACTCGCTTGGGCAATGCTCCAAATTAAATATCAGGATACTTAGGAATCGGGGCACGACTCAACTTATTCAAAGGACAAAGGGAGATCCGATCGGATTACAAAGGATCGGCGTGGCTTTAGGAGAGGAGAAGGTGCCCAGGATGACATGGGAAGAGTGGTCAGTTAGGAAAGAAGTCAGCCATTCCAGTGCCCTTTCTCAGATATCATTATTACCATGGAGCCTTTGTATGAGGATGAAATGGTTGACAGTGTCAAAGGTAGAAGAGATATCAAGTATAATGGGGACAGCTGGAGAGTTGGAGTCCAGGGATGTGAGCAGTTCTTCACGGGTGTTCAGGAGAGCAGTTTCAGTGCCTCTGGATGCTCCGAATCCAGATTGATGATCGTGGAGACCAGTATGTGAGTTGAGTTGGGGCAAGACCAGCTTCTCCAGCAGTTTCCCCAGGAAGGGGGCGATTGAAATATGGTGGTAGTTGGATGGACAGGTAGGGTCTGTTGAAGGCTTATACAACAGTGGGTGCACAATGGAATGCTTGAGGGAGGATGGGGAAGAGCCAGTGGTGAAAGAGTGGTTGCAGAAATCATCAAGTGCAGGAGCAAGAAAGCCAATTTGAAGGAGAAGGGAGAGTGGCCAAGGGAGGCAAGGGGGTGAGGGATGGGTTAGGTGGGTGAGTAACAAGGGTGTTCAGGATGTTCTCAGTTTTGGAGGCAAAGTGTGTGGCCAGTCCATTGCAGAGGGTCTGGGAAGGAAGAGGAGAGGATGAGACTGCGGAAGAGTTTGCTAGCTCCCTGCAGATTTTGATAAATTCAGCCATATTATTGGTGAGTCTGTATTGCCTTTGGAGCAGGCGGCAGGCCAGTTTGTCACAGCGGGAACCTGAGGTTTGCCACTTCTGTTCCGATGCTCTGCACTTTCGTTTCAAGGCTGCAAGTTCGGCGTCATACCAGGTGTTATGCAATTTTCCTTCCATTTGAGAAACCCCCAGACTTTTTGCTTTTTTTTGGCTCACCTAACCTGACTTTTTCCAGTGGAACACAGCCTTCAGCTGCACTCCTCTGTGTTTTTGCTCATTTGTTATGGGGAAACAGACACGTCAATTCAGGCTGTCAGTACTAGGAAACTATGTTTCCCATAGTCTTCGAACATGTTGCCTTTTCTTGGTAACTTTTTATCTATGTGCCAAGTACCTCACTGTACCGCTCATAGGGGTCCTTTTGTTTTATGGCCCTAGCAACCCGCTAAGGATGTTTTGGTGTTTGTACAAGTGTGCCTAAGACAAACTGGTGGCAGCAGTTAACTTTTAATGTATTTTATTTTGTTTTTATATACCATACCGCATTTACTGCGTTTGGCCCAAGACTGTGGCCAGTGCCGAAAATGGATGTGCCTTGTTCTGTCCTTTGTCCATTTTGTCCCTTTGCCTTCCCCCAGGTCGAGAGACCAAGGTATTACTTATTTGGACATGCAGCCTCCCGCGAAAAACTGCATCTTTTGTGAGCTCCTGCATGTAATGTGTGCTAGTGCCCAGGAAGAGGGTTGGGACTGTCTGGCCTCAATCCACACAACTGATGCCAGTATGTCTGGTAGGCCTGAATGACTGGAACCACCGTAGGCCACGATTAGCCCGCGCCTGGCATGCATGCAATAGAGCAGATCTTCCATTGGCTATCTGAGACTTGGGCATGATACGAATCTTGCATAAGAGAAGGGGCTCTGCATCCATTCCAGGTCGATCAACTGAAATTCACACCAAATTACAGAAAGAGCCAAGTATCCTTAATGAAAGAGCAGATTCGAGGAACTGTCAGAGATGTGCTACGATGGTTTTGCACCCTGACCACGACGTTGTTCAGTCGGACCCCTGCTTTTGCATCATAACAAGAAGGCATGCAAGGGCGCTTCACCCTCTTTGGAGTAGTGGGAAAAACTACTTCGGAAGTGTTCCTGGGCCATCCAGTGAACTGTCCAGCTGAAACCTGGGGTACCGCACAGAAACGCTGCCATTCTGAGTTGAGACTCGAGACTTTACAAATCGCGTACTTCTTGTCCTGGGCCCTATCCCATCAAAACATGTTGTCCTAAATCCTCTCGGTTGCGATTTATGAATGTGTGCCATGCCGCAAGCATTTCTGGTCCCTATGTTGCCCTGCTGTGGTGACTGTCGCTGTAAGTGCCTGCACACCTGCCCCACTGTGTCCTATGACGTGCTGCACCAGAACTATCCTTCTCCTTTCTTTGAGAGCTGAGAAAAGGCTACTGTCCCCCAGTGTTACGCTCACCTGGTTCCCACGGGGGCGTCGACCGGAACTGGGCCGCTCTTACTTCCACCAGCGTGACGTGTAGCGCCGAGATGACTGACTGGACTGGCCCACTCAGCCTAGTTTGTCTGGCTCGCAAGAATATTCTTCTGCAAAGGAGAAGAGGAATTAACCACCCGTGGAATTGAGTGTCAACCCACCTTCCCCACTCTCGTTGTCTTCCCACTGATCACTCTTGATGTCCCCTCCTTAGTCTCACCTGATGGTTTGGAAGGATGAGCTCTCCATCCTGCGTCGACCGCAGGGGCGCATTGATGACCAGTTACTTCACTGGCGTAGAGGAATTGGTGAGTTCCAGTATTGACTCTAAAGTCCAATTGTTCATAAGAGTTCAAATGTCTGCTCTTCACTCTGTCCGATTCCTTGCAAGTTGCCAATTAATCCACTTGAAGATTTCCAAATGGCACTCGGTAAGATTCAGGTAAATCTATTGTGTTTTTCCCCTTAGGGGCCGGGGTACGGCGATGAAGCACAGTTGACTGTGCCGACCCGAGATGAGGTGAGACCCCCGTGGTAAATCAGGTAAGTTTTGTGGGGGGTAACTGGTATTGTCCTTGCTTTCTCCCCTTAGGGGCCGGGGTACGGCGATGAAGCAGAGTTCACTGCGCTGACCCGAAATGAGGTGAGTACCTCCCGTGGTAAATCAGGTAAATCCTTGGGGGTAGCTTGTATGGCCTTAGAGAGTCCCCTTGCTCACCTTGCTGTCTTTGTCTCCTTAGGTGTCGGAAGGCGGCCGCGAGATGGAGAGAGCGTGATGGAATGCTAAAGTACCGCCAAGCAGGTGAGTTCAGCGCGGCGCCGTAGGAATGCGAAGCGATGCTTCAAAGATTTCTGTCTTTCAGTTCCGTGGCAAAATGGATCAGGATCCAGGTAAGGATTAAAGTTAAAACTCCTGTTCTAACCTTTATCCTTTTTGTCTTCTTGTTTCAGGAGTCCCAGGACTGAAGCGGGCGTGGCTGAAGACTGGAGCTGCTGAAAACACATTGAGCGTTACGCTGCAGCAAGCAGAATAACGCGAAGCACGTGTGGCTGTCCGGGCGTGGTTTAAATAGCCTTGGAAGAAGATCCAGGTAAGTATTCTTCCACAGCCCCACCCAAGTAACAAAATAGTCCCTTCAGTAAAATAGTCCCTCCTAAGCCTCATTTGGCTTGAGTCTTCAAGCAGCATGGTCTGCCTCAGGTGAGTATGCAGCATGGTCTGCTTCAGGTAAGTTATCAATAATGAGCCTGGCGCCCATGGCGCCAGGACTGACTTTATCTTTATGAGCCTGGCGCCATAGGCGCCAGGACTGTACCCAAACAGCCCCTAACTGGGGCTTTTGGGCATGCTCCAAGTGGCATGATGCCTGCTTCCGGGGCTGCTGGGCCTGGTCTGGTCTTCCGGGGGCAGGCATCATGACACCCAGCCGCTAAGAGCCAGAGCATCCTATAACTGCAGGGGTGAAACCTACAAGCAAAAAGGACTAGACTGGCCAAGTTTGGTCTGGACTTTGTCAAAGGTCGGTGAGTACTTTCATCATTTACCAGTGACCCCATGGCACATCCATCTGTTTTTACACACGAGAATCCCTTAAAATCTACTCACCTTGACTGGGCCAGACTGTGCTCCCCATATATTCCGATCTCTGAAAGTTGCTCTATCTGCAAGGGTATACACTCCTCAAGAAGTACGGCTTTATTCTTCATCGCCTCAACCCCCCTCCTGAGTAGCTACAGCCCCCTGAAGAGAGCCCACTTTTCGCTTTACGCACAACCGCACGTTGTTAATGCACTGCTGTACTTTGAGCACAAGGCTCCCCAATTCTTATGGCTGGATTACATAAATTAGTGATTGACTATGATAACACTGCCTAAATGTGATATCTGTGTTGAACTTACTGTTTTCTGTTGCAGGTTGTGATTATTTTCTCCACTTTCATCAGCCTTAAGCTAAACGCTTTTTGTATATACGTTACTAAGTGAATTAGCATGTGTGTTAACAAATTTCTTGATACTGTGGTTTAATCGTGTTTTATTATAAAGGCCTACAATACATGTATTTTTTTATACAGCTGTCTAAGAGTAATCTGTGGCGTATCACTGTGTGTGTTCATTGTGAACTTCCGATCACTGTCACCCCTCCTGAGACTTAGGGGGTCATTACAAGTTGGGCGGTAAGGGATACCGTGCACCGGTAAGGAGACCGGTGCCGGTAATCCCTTACCGCCCAATTCTGAGGTCCCTTAGCGGGAGCCTGAAAGAACGTGTGGTCTGACCGCATGTCCTTTACGGGTCCCTCTAAGGGACCAGGGAGCTAAAAACGGTACTGCAAATTGCGGTACCATTATTAGCTACTTCCCCATTCCCATTGAGCCCTATGGGGGCTCAATGGGAATGGGGAATGAAATTTGGAATAGGGACGTACCGGGTCTGCGTAGGGCGGAATGTCCCGGTAAGTCCCCACTCCACCAGACCAGACCCAGACACGATTTTGGAGGCAGCCATGGCACTAATAGCGCCATGGCTACCTCCAAACTCATAATGAGTCCCTTAGTCTTGACTGCCTGACAAGCTACTGTAGATTGGTCTGGTTATTGGTCTGGTTTGTCCAGAAGGTTCCCGAAGGTTCCCCAGTTCCACTAAACTAGTGTGGCCTCCTAAACATCTGCCCACAAGGTCAGAGTTTAGAAATCCATCTTAACAGGTGTCAAGGGTATGGGGAATTGCAAAGTGAAGATCGCTGAGAGCAGAGTTTGAGGTAGAAGGGGATGGGGGAAGAAGGTAGTGGCAAAGAGAGGGCTGTCACTCGTTTAATCGGGTGAATGTTCGAGAACGCAATTGGCAGGGCTTTTGTGGGTGTGGTAGGAGGGCCGAAGGGACCCAGATGAGAGGAGAGCATGGTCTGATCAGGAAAGAGAGATGAACAGTGGGGGAGCGAGCAAGAGCTCGGACTGGATGATGGTGTGCAGGATGTCTCCAGGCGAGTGGGTTGGCCCGGAGGGGAGGATGGAAAGGGAGAAAGAGGTGCAGAGGTCAATGAAAAGAGTGGATGTTGAGGCAGGGGCGTCCATTTGGATGTTGAAATCACCCAAGAGGAGGAGGGTAGAAGTGGATGAAGGTAAGGAGGAGCAGGAATCAGCCCATTCAGAGAGGAAGAGGGTGGTAGTGCCTGGAGGCTGGTAGATGGTAGCAATGGTCAGAGTGGAGTATGGAGAGATGTCCAACTTGCAGACCAGGCTCTCAAAGGAAGTATAAAGTTGGGTGGGTATGATGGAAGAAGGAACCCACTCAGGATAGATTAAGGCGACCCTACCGCCAGGACAGTGAGGTTGAGGCTTGAAATGATATTGAAGCCAACAGGGATGAGGGAGACAAAAGCAGTGACTGAGCTGTCATTAAACCAAGTCTTAGTGAGAGAGAGAAAACCAAGGTCAGTGTCTTCAAGAAGGAGTCATATGTCAGCAGAGTGTTTGTTGGCAGAGCGGGTGTTAAGAGTTGCCAGGTGGAGGTGGTCTCTGCCTATGAAGGTTTTCTGATGAGGAGTACAGAGGCGTGGTACTCCGGTCAGTGGAGGAGGGACAGTGAGAGAGATGGAGGGAGTGGCAGCAGAAGGAAGGAACTTGATGAGGGAAGGCAGGATCAGTTCTAAGAGTAGAAGGTTGGGTTGAGGACTCTGAGCCAGTTTGCTAGACATTAACAATGGAACGTGAGGATGAGAAGCCAGCCAAAAATACTTCCCACCGTTAATGGGAGAGGAAGTGAAAGGGGAGAGAGTAGAGATGAGATGAAGAGTCCAAAGATCTGGAGCAGGGACAAAGAAGAGGATATCCATGAAGACCTATTTGGAGGTCACGCTGACATAGGTGCCTGAGATGGGAAGGGCAGAGTTTGCATACAAGATTTGTTTTTGTGCTTTTTCATTTTGGACTTAGTGAGAGAGGGGAGACAGGCTATAGAGTAGTAATTAGAGAAGATATGATAGATGGTGAGTGTCATTATGGTGATGGACAGACGTTGAAGGAGAGGGGTGACTGCACTACATACTTCTAACCTAATATCACAGGTGGCTGCAGCTGCAAGGCAGTTAACGCTCCAGGCCCATGTGGAGGGTGGCCATCTTGGAGGAGATATTCACTGCAGAGGGTAATACTGATGGAAATTGTGCAAACACCCCCAAGGAAGGATTCAGACTTTGGAAATGCCTCCAAACTCTAGCGCTATATTTATGAACCAATTAAGCTTCTTCTGGGGCTTTTTTTTAGCATTATGAACACTCAGCCCAAAAAATGAATACATCTCTTCTTTAGACTGGCCCGTCAGCAACTGAGCCCCACGGGCCTACGTTCTGTAGGATCTGCTCCAAAATGCTGCTCCAGCAGTTTACTGTGCAGCTACAGGCTTCTCCTTCAGCCTGCCTTGGTGAAATGGGAGGAACAGGACAGAACCCCGGGCCTAGCTGTGGGCCTGTGCAGGAGAGGCTGGCTTCTGCCGGTGCTTCTCATTGGCTGAAGTAGTCAGAGGCAGCCAATCATGGTGAGGCTGCAGCTGCAAGGTAGTTAAGGCTCCGGGCCCATCTGGAGGGCGGCCATCTTGGAGGAGATATTCACTGCATAGGGTAATACTGCTGGAAATTGTGCAAACCCCCAAGGAAGGATTCACCCTTTGAAAATGCCTCCAAACTCTAGCGCTATACATATAAACAAATTACGCTTCTTCTGAGGCTTGTTTTTGCGTTACACATGCTCAGAAGAAAAATCTATAAATCTCTCTTTCAACTCCCCAGCCAGCAACTGAGTCCCACAGGGCCTACCTTCTGTAGGATCTGCTCCAAAATGCTGCTCCAGCAGCTCATGATGCAGCTATAGTCTTCTCCTTCAGCTTTCTTCAATGAAAAGGCTTCACACTGCCGGTGGCTCCAGTGACACACTATGAGTCTTCACACTCCCGATAGCTCCACTGATTTATACCATATGACACTGCAATTCCCCATGTTGCCTGACAACCCCACTGCTTTCATGGGCATTTGAACGCAGTGATTGCCTGTTATGATCCCATCATTTGGAACCTTAAGAAACTCCTACGAGCTGTGCTCAAAGACACTCTACACAAAAACAAATGATGGACAACTGCAATGGCCTAACTATGTGGGAGAGCCTAATGTAGCATACCATAGCATAGCATTGCATTGCATAACATAGCATATCAATCCTGCATAGCATAGCACATAAATCCCACATAACATAGCACAGAATAGCAATCCTGCATAACATAGCAAAACATAGCAATCCTGCATAACATAGCATAGTATCCTGCCACATCAACCCCCTGCTTGCTCATCTCTGCAACAGGGTGTAGACCACATGGAGCAGGATTGGTGCATACTCTCAATCAAAGGTACCTAGGTATATGGGTGACATAAGGATAGGCTGGAGAGGCACAGGGACTGCTACTGAAAGGATGTTTTTGTTCCTCGAGACAGAGACTGTGGGCCTAAAAGGTCTTAATTCAAAAATTCAGCCCAATCAGTGTTGTAAACCTGTCATTTCCTGATAATGTGAGACATCATTTGAGGTGTCCTCTGTAATATGAGATGTCTCAATTTCAAGTGGCAGCAGTCTGGCCTTGGTGGGCAAGTGTGAGACATCTGTCTAACACAGCATGACAGAAGGCAGAGAATAAGAAAAACTATCATTGTAAAGGTGGCAATTATAAAAACAATGATTGCTATGCTAGGCTATGTTATGGAGGATTGCTATGCTATGCAATGTTATGCAATGTTTATATATGGTATGCTACATTAGGCTCTCCCATATAGTTCGGCCTCAGACCCGCCATGTCACCTCCCTCTGTGTCCCTCTGCACGCAGCACCCCAGACAGGCCCGAACCCCTCCTAGGGCAAAGAACACGCCAGACCTTCTCTTCTGCTTATTCTCCACAGGTATAGCATTATCCCCATACATGGGAGATAACAGTAAGGTTTCTGCGAACTACGCTTATTCATAATACAACACGCTGGCCGCACAGGGCTGCACCAGAAGGTAAAAAGTGAGTTCTCAACAGTTCTTGCCGAATGTCTGCAATATCGTGCCAAGTAACATCCCCACTGTGAAAGTACAGAAACATATTAGTGTTTGCCTATGATATGTGCTATGTAAACTGGCACTCTAAGGTTGCGGTACGGTACCTCCATGGCATGTGGGACCACCAATTCCACATGGGTGCAGTGGATGGCACCAATGCAACCAGGTATGCCGGCTAGTGCATGGAAAACCACCTTGGTGTTTGCAATCTCCTGGGCAGACCGTGGTAATGAGATGTAGTCGTCTGTGTGCTTGAGGAGGGCATCAAGCACTTGGATCAGTGTACATGAGAATAATGGTTGTGAAATGCCATGCAAGTGTCCCACTGTGTGCTGGTAGGTGCCTGTGGCCAGGAAGTGGAGTACAGACACTACCTTCAGTAGGGGTGGGATGGCGGTTGGTGTTTCTATCATGCTGACGATGTCGTTGTGTATCATGTCTACGATGGCGGTGATGGTGTCCCGGTCCAAACGGTACAGGGTGTGGATCTGTTCAGCGGTGAGGTTGAATGGACTGGCTCTGATGCGTGGGATTGTGGGCTGCTTGCGTGGTGCCACTGGCTGTGCTGGTGGGGCTTGCTGGCCCTGCCTTGCCCTCCTTCTCCTCCTGCGTCTCCTCTGTGCAGCCTGTTGTTGTTGTTGTTGTTGTAGTTGAAGTTGTAGCACTTGCATTGCTATCAGGTCCTCCAGCCCCAACATTGCTAGTCCTATTGGAATCATTGTGGAGTGTGACTGGGTGTGGGAAGGGGTGGGGTGTGCTCTTTTTGTACTTCCTGAGTCTGTATTGCCTGCACCTGTGCTGATTCTGTGCACCTGTGGCAGCTGGATTTACTGCACAAGGCCCTTTACGGTTGGTTCGCAATGGCGTAATTAGCACCATGGCGGTAAGGTACTTAACGGGCTGGGTGATGGCGTTAGGTGCATGTCCGCTTGGGTCGTCATTCGCGTAGCTTTGCGCCATGCCGGTATTTACGGTGTGGCAGGTCGCATGCGCGCGTCCTTGGTGCAGTTAGCGGCAGCGTTAACTACGATGCCGCTAATGGCATCATAGTTAACGGTCACGGGTCATGATCGGACCTAGCGGAAAACGATGCCGGTAATCATTTACCGGCATCGTTTTTCACTTACCTCCTGGGTTGTAATGAGGGCCATTGACTGAAGAGCAATATATCAATCTCTGCCATTTATGACAATAAAGTGTATATTTATGCTTTTTCAGCGAAAGATGATAATCATGACGGATCTTATTGACTAATTGAGCATTAGATAAAGGCAGATGGCACTCACGGGCGATCTTTCCCAGTCAGATCTAAACAGTCTCTTCCTGTCACTCAATACCTTATCATACTCATGTTAATGTACAGAACTTATGATATTAGTCCTCTTATTGAGGGGTCTTCTCCTAAGCTGCTTAACACTGGAGCCAATATCCTACACACAATTCTCATACCTGGAGATCCCTACATTTGCCATTACATTAGTCACCAAAGCTGCTAAGAGAAATTTGCAGTCTGACGAGAATTTTGAGAGTGTACATTTGGCCACTTTTCTTGCCAATGATAAGTCATTAGTGGACCACAACATATGATGAAGTTGACAGAGAGAATACCTTGTTCTCTAAAATGGGTGGTAGAGCAGAAAATTCAAGAGTCATAATGAGAGGCAAATAGTCACTCTCATACCTGTGTGCAATATGGAGGTCAGTGACCAAAGAGGACATTTGCAATATAAATACAGCTCACCCCGGAGGACCAGGTATACTGTGGAGGCAAAATCTGAGGGACGGTTGCCATTCACCATTGCTAAACCAAAAGAGAACAGCAAATTCGCCCCAACTAAATGTTCATTTACATTTTAGATTTAGCCTCCCAGTTAATTATGGAGCTGAGCTCTGCTCAAGCTCACAGCAATTCACTGAGCTGTCATTGGGAACCTTTGCATTTAAGTCACCCCAAAGTAGTATAGGGGTTGGATCCCCCAAGATTAAACAATAAGGTTTCCATTTCCTTGATATCTAGTGTTTCTCTCAAAAAGATTTCTAATGAAACCTTATCCATTGAAACCTATCCATCAAAAATATATGCATCAAATGCATATATGTGTCCAGTTAAGGGTTTAATTTTCGTTGGGGTGGGTTTTTTAAGGGTAAAAAACATGGGGTTGAAGAAATACAAAACAAAATTTGATTAAAATATTTTTGATGGATAGGTTTCGGTGCAAAAAACTTTTGTTGGAAAGTTTTTGTTGGAAACACCATAAACCCATTTCCTTTAGAATATTACTAGGCTGCACTGCGGAGGGAGGATCATAGACAGTGATACCTGTAAATCCCTAACCCATATTTCATGCCTGCATCATTCTCGACAAGGGTCACTATATTACTTTCACATGTAAACTGATAACGGCAATTGTAATGAAAGAAAGAAGGACGTGTTATTGATTGAAACAAATTTCTTTCCACTTAAAATTATGTTATTCACCCCTAACATATGAGAAATTTGAATGACATTTTCTAGTGGGTGGTGAAAGGGAAAAGCTATCTCATGGATTCTGGTGTTGTATGTAATAAGGACGGACTTCTATTCAGAGCTTGCCAACGTGGATTTGGATCGCAAGTTGAATACAAACAAAAAGGAAATCACTACATGGCTTTAACTTTTATTTGGAGAGAGATAGAGCGTGTAGGAAAGGAATTACTTTGAAAAGCAAATTCCTATAGTTGGATTTCACTTACAGGGCCCACAACAATATTTTAAAATTTGAAGAAAAATACACTATTTTTGAGAAAAAGAATTATGTAAGCTGTCACAACTCAGTGTAATCACACAAATAAGTCACATATTCCAGGAGGCCCTTTACCTTCTAAAACAGCCCCAGAGAATGAGTGTTTTTATCTGAAGAGAGAAATTATGCACCCCCGCCCAGGATTCAATGAATAAGTGATTGGATATTTTAAATACGTAAGGTGCCAGGATTCACTTATATTTTTAGTAGTCAAGTGATATATTATGGACATTAATCAGCTGCCGGGTTAGCAAAGGATCCCTTGGACATGTACTGTTCTCTCGATGAGTGGGCAATGAACTTCCAGGTCATTTGGTTCTCTTCAACCATTTGGATCCAGGTTACAAAGTAGACCCCTGATCTATATACGAATATGTGATTTATGCAACAAGTATTGTGACAGAACAGGGGGGGGTCTGGGAAACTCTCTACCACCACGAACACAGCCTATTTACTTGTTCTTGGGTGGATGGCCCCTGGGAGAGTCTCAACCAAGTCTTTAGGTCATTGTTCTTTTCACAGAGAAGAAATGTCCCCACATATCAGTCTTTGTCCTGCCCAGGGGCAGTCCAGCACTGAAAAGCTAGGCAATTCTCCTCTGAACAAGAGTACCACAGCAACCTCATACACGTGTTTCAACCTTGTTGGGCATCATTAGTGAGTTGAAACTGTGTCTCTCTAAGAGCAGTGAGCAAGGGGTCCACGTCTGGAATCCCCTGGTAACATAGGGTGAGACCCAACGTTACTTGGTATGCAAAACAGGGGGGGTCTGGGAAACTCTCTACCAGCACAAACACAGCCCATTGACTTGTTCTTGGGTGGATGGCCCCTGAGAGAGTCTTGTATTGTGACAGGATCAGGTATCTGAATCTTAAAGAGGGGATGGGGACCCCCCCTCAACCTAGGATGGGAGGCCTACCAGGGTCTTTACCACAGCGGTCCTGTACCATTAGCAGGGTGCAGGAGTTGGGAGGACCTCAGTCTCTGTCCCTTTTGGCTGTACCTGGCTGGAAACTTCAAGCACAATTGTCAATCTCCCATACATGTTGTGCATAATTCTGGTCAGGCATTTTCTCTTTCTCCCACTGAAATTCTACTGCCAGGAGTCCTTGTGGCAAATGTCTGACTTGGGAGCTCACTGGGTATAGAGGCAGCGTTGAACAAAGAAGCAACAGAAAGCCTCTCCAGTCAAACAGGCAACTTGGAAGCTACATCCAACATGGACACAAATTTTCACAAAGTCGTTAAACATAGTGGTTAGTCATAACCAAGAGCTGGCAGACCCTCAAATGAAAAGGGAGTGGGGATTAAGGATCATGTTTTACCTTCTGACACTTGTAACCCAGCTCATGGGTAGAAATAAGGCAACTTCAGTCTGGAAGGAAGGGGAATGTTAAAGAGGACAGAGGTGACCATTCAGTGTGTTTATTTTGGTAAAGCCAATGGAGAACAAGATGGACCAAGAGATTATGAGAAGGAAGGATGCTGTAGCAGAGCATGGAGGAAACCTAGAGGGATTGAGTGCAAGCTGAAGTATTGGCTGGTGAGAGAAAGTGCCACTTGGGTGGGAGAATGCATGTAGGGTAAGTGTAGTGAGGGAAATTGATTATTAAAGTTGACTGGAAAAGTGAGAAGAGGGATATATGGTGCCTAAATGGAGGAGAGAGTAATGGAGTGCAGAGAGATGAGAGAGTAGTGGAGTGAGCGAAGGAAGTAGTGGAGTATGAGAGTGGAGTGGGAGGAGGGAGGCGTGTAGTGAGAGAAGGGAGAAAGGGAGAAGTGTAGTAGAGTGGGAGGAGAGCAAGTAGTAGACACTAGATTAGAAGGTAGAGGTAAGGAGTAAAGTGACAGAGAGGAACATAGAAGGGAGAGACAATGGAAGAAAGAACGAGGAGAAGAGTGGGAGGAAGGGACAGGAGGCAGAACAAATATCGGGAAAAGGTACAAAGGTTGTGAGAGGTAAGGGCAAGTGGAGCCTGGGTAATTGGAAGGGACCTAGTCCAACTGTCAAGACTTCTATTGTTGTTTTGATGGAACCCTGGATAGGATTATTAAAAGAGAGTGTTTTAGTTCATGATAAGAACTGGAAAATAAAGTGTTCAAATGCAGAAATTGCAGAGTTGGCACACATCCACTCCTTAGCCAGTGTGGGGTCCAGGGCATCTCATTTAATCTGTATTGCCTAACTTCTCAAAATTGCCAGTCCCCAAACCTTTCAAAATTGTCAGCCCTTCAGAGTGATTTCCTTCGCAGGGTATGATCTTCATAAAAGCCTCACTCATAGGTTCACTGGCTGTAGTGTTGATTACACTATAATAGTGAGCATTGATATATTGCATACCACAGCACTTGTTCCTTTGATCTCTAAAGGCAACACTATTTGAAAACCATATCCCACTTCTTACCTCAGTCTGTCTGGATACCTTCCTGGTAGCTTCTACTCTGCATCCACTATCCATGCCATGGTATGTGTAGAATTCTCCTTCCTTCCAATTTGTCTCCTCTATCGATGCTTCAGCACTTTTGCATTCTGTGAGGCAGCTAATGTGAGTTCTCTGTCTATTCTGGGTTACATGTACCTTTACATACGGTGCTGCATTAATACGACAGGCTGCATACCTTCCTAGATGCTATTGATAACAAGTTTCCTGTATCTATACTAGAACAGAAGAAACCTCTTCATAGACTGCTAATGTTGGCCTTAAAATGCTTCTAGTTCATTATTCTGATTAGAGCAAGAATGAAGAGGATACAGGACTTAAAGGGAATAAACATGCTTATTTTGAATGATGAACGGCAGCATATTAACATACAGGTTGTGATCAGGACGAGGGGGTAGGGGATGCGACCAGATATTCTTCATCACTTATTTCCTTTGGTTTGGTGGAGAAGGGCCCCAAAGATGTCCATGTCCAGGGTCCCAAAAGTGGTTAAGATGGCACTGCATATATGGGAGTGTGGAGTAGAAAGAGGAAATGAAATGAACTACAGATTGGTAAAAAGGGACTTCGGGAACGGAACATGGCAACTGTGGGCCGTGGTCAATGGTCTGCAGACAGAAAGCAAAGATATGTAAACATTGGAGCAAAGAGACTGAGACACGGGGGAAAGAGGGACTGGAACAAGAGCAGATTCAGGCAACAGGACTCAACAGGAAATTGTGGTTCAAAATAAAACGGTCTGGAAACATACTCAATGTAAGAACAAAGTGCTCCTGCAGGCAGACTCTTCAGTACTGCCACATCCTGGCGAAAGCAGGGTTATTAGCAGCACTTGGAGCACCACGCACGAAAGTAATGACTTTGCCTCCTCCCTCTCCAGTTCCGTGAAAATGACAGCCAAAAGGGCCAATGGGGCTTTTGGGGATTCTATTTCTCAGACTCCTACAAGGGAATAGCCAGGTTTTCTGAAGTAGTTTGTCCAATATAATAGGCATATTACCATGCCTTGAAAAGGTAAAGTAAAACCAGAAAAATGCATGAATTTAGTTTCAAATGAATTATAATGTTCGGCAGGCCCCAGGGAGCCCACAGAGGGCTCTTAATAGTGCTCAAGTGGTAGACTCTTGACAGATGTTTGAACCGCCGGCCCAGCTTTGCTCAATGTTTCATATAATTTGGAACTCACATTTGTCCAGTGGTAAATTGTCTAAATTAAGAGTTTTGCAGATAGTTTTGTTTTTAGAAATTCTTGCAAACATTAATAGTTTATGTGGAACATTTGAATCTTAGTTGTTCCTGTTTATCTTCAGTTCTAAAACATCTTAGATCCTTATCTTAAAAATGTATTGCAATTAGTTTAATATTTTTTCTTCCAGTTTGCATGCACATGCATTCAAAAATGCAGGGCTGTGCACCAGCTCTTTTCAACTAGTAATTAGTTAACACTTTTGTTGCCAAGCCCATCATTGACAAGACATGGCATTGCAGAATGTTCACACTGAAATTATGCAAGCTGAGAAGGCATTGGAGTACAGGGAACATTGGTTGAGCTCACGCATCATGTGTACATGTGACAATTGCTTTGCTGGATTCCTTAGGTTCTGCTGCAAAGTTTGCCATCCATTTTAAAGTCATTGGCACTCAGACGGCAGCCAAGCCTACAGTCTAGAACAGTACTCTAAGTTCCTTTAATAATAAAAAAAAGGTAGCCCTAGTCTTTGAAGTGCATTTATGTTATGAAATTGTTAAAATTATAATCAGATGATGAATCAGAATAGTGCACTGGTCACAATGAAACTGTTGTTAGATGAATTTGAAATGTTTTAAAGGGCAGGGCATAGTGTCTTACACTGGCCATATGGTACCACGGTACATTGGCATTATCTGAGGTTTACCGGTGCATTGGAGTTCCCCACGCTTCATCGTGCCTTGCCAATGACCATGCTATTGCTGGTAAGCTAGCACAGCGTGCTAAGTGGCTAGTGCTATCATGTGTGCAAACTGCAGTCACATGTTCAATTTCCAGCAGAGCCAATTCAAACCTTTAGCATTGTGCTGTGAATTGACTACGATAAAATTGGTTAATATAGCATCTAGTAAGATGTGCCAGAGGAAATTCGGTGTTATCCTCTATATACATTTGAAATATTGACAAAGGGTCTTTCAATACTGGATTTATTATGTTCGGAGTGCCAGTGAACCTTGCCATCATCAAGTGCAGTAATACTCTTTCCTGCAGCTGACAGAATACATCTAAATTTCAGTCCCAACGGATTCCCCTCAAGAGACATTCGCCTACTCCATCACAAAGGTGTAAATAGGGATAAATACTATGCACATAATGGAAGCCTGATATTGATATCGGATAATGAGCTACTCTGAGAGACTGTTTATTGTGTGACCGTATTTCCTATCTGAAGCATCCGCGCAGTGCACATATAGCATTGATGTTGTCACTGCTGTCTTCAATGCAGATTTTGAATGAGGGGGCTGTGTAGCACACATGCATAAAATGGTACTCGCAGCTGTTCCACTCAATGTTGTGTGTGAATCAAATACTGAAACGCATGAAAGTGGCTGTTACAGTGGAAATGGCACCGCTAAATAGAAGTGTTGTGTTTTGTGGTGAGGCTCCACCATGTGGACTGTGCACTCACCACCTCGTCACTTGCAGTCTCAGGACCCAGGCACTGTTAACAGGAAATATTGCAAGACTTTTATTTATGCAAGTGTGCAACAAACATGGAGAGTCCGGATCCTTTCCAAAGAAAATGCTAACAGCGCCAGGATGATTTTCCAAAAAAGTGAAGGATGCCAGGCAATAAGGTTCACCAAAGCGTAGAGTGTCCACGTCCAAAGAAAGGGTCAACATCAATTAGATCTAGCAATGGGACCAAATGAAGAGGGATTGTCCCTCTTGTGCCAAAAGGGAGCCTCAGTAACAGTGTTCAAGTTCTAAAGTTCAATGCAAACCAAATTCTAAGCCAAAAAAAGTCCAAAGTTCAAAAGTGCCCCAGGAGTTCAAAAAAGATATTCACCCAAGTCATATCCCCTAAATGAATGTGTCTTTCTTCAAGCTTATCTGAGAGAAGTGGGGTCTGGTCTCTGTTCTCGTCCTGGGCTCCAGGTGCCATTTTCTATGCACCCATGGCTCATGGCCAGAATGATGTTTTGGTGGGTCTGGTATTGCTTCTCCTGAGTTTGTGGGTGTGGAACGCCTTGCTTGTTCGGTGAGGGTCTCACTTGCCAGGAAGCTTGGATGGACCTTGTAGGGGTGACCTGGGTAGCATCGCCATACTCTCACTCATGCTCTCTCCCTCTTTTGAAAATCTCCCCTGCTCTCGGCAATATCTTGCCTACTCCTTGACTACTCCTCTGTCAGGAAAGGTGTAGTCTCCTTTTAGTCTCAGCTGTTCAGAGTTCTAGTTTTTCTGTATCTTTTCTTGCCTCCCATCCCCCTGTCTCCTGATGATGTCCTTCTGTCGCCTCATGTGGACAGTCCTCCCTCTCTCAATGACCTCTCTACCTACAAGTGTTTGTTTACTGTTCCCACTATCGTGCCTCTCTTCATAATTAAACACCTTTCCCTCGCAATGGTCACTCAATATACAAGTATCCTTAATGATTTGTCTCTTTCATCTCCTTCTTTAACGTCACACTATCCTCTACCTTCCCACTACTGTTTCCAGTGGTGGAAATGTAAAATAATTGGTGGGGGATCCGACAAGGTCCGGGTGGGGGTCAAGTTTGGGGGGGAGGGGTGGTGCCCGAGAAGGAGGGGTTTGTGGGGGGCGGAGCTGGCAGTTGACCTCCGATCAAAGGAAATGTCAAAATGAATAGCTTAAAACGGCGCAATTTCTTTAATGCTGCTTCTTTTCCAAACTTTATAGCAATTCCACTTTAAACCACTTCCATGGCAATGGTGATGAGTTACTTCATTATGCGGATAATAGTTTTGACCAGTGTTGGTGAGTAAATATTATTTAAAATACACAATTTGCATCCCCTTTTATAAAATAAACTCCCCTTTGGGTACTATTGAAACAAGGTGATTTCTGTTCGCCATAAGCAACGTTTTCTTTTACTTGAAGCACACCTGGCACAGCGCCTGCAGCTCCCCTGTAAAAGCAGTTGGGTGGCTGCATCGTGTGGGATAGTTTCAATGTTAATAGGGGTATTTATTTATTCATGCAATGTTTGTCGGATACCTGTATATTTATTTATTCATGCAATGTTTGTCGGATACAAGTATCCGACAAACATTGCATAAGTAAATAAATAATCTGGGTCCATGTATCCGACAAACATTGCATAAATAAATATATAAACTGGGTCGTGGCTGAGGACTGTAACTTCCTCTGCTGACCCCTTGCATGGGTCACCAGAGGAAGTTACAAATCGCGTGTCCTGCAGCTGTAACCTGTATCAAAGTCCTGCTGTGTACACTTAGGGGGCGGAGCCAGCCAGAGCACTCATGGCAGCAATGAGCTGCTCTGCCCCCGTACTCTGTGCTGTCGTGGGTGTTTTTTTTTCCAATTTTTATTTTCAAAGTAATCCAGCACAGAGCATGGGTTTGGTGTTTGCGGCGGCTGATTCTGGCCAGATCCCGAGTTCCGGCTAAACATCTGGTGCCGGCCCATTGACCAGCACTGACTGTTTCCCTAAAGAGTGGCCTATTGTTGTTTCCTCTTGCCTCCCTGATGTTGTGCTTCACGGCACTCTACACAGTGACAACTTTCTTCCTCTCAACCTAAACCAACCTGTCTCCCATCTCTAAAGATTCCAAAAGCTCCCGCCACGGCATCTCTTGCATCCCTCATGGGAATACTGACTTGCTCTCTACGATGGAACCACTCGCCTTCTGTTCCAAACAATCACTTCCTATATATCTAGGGATTTCAAAGTGTTCTCTTGTTTCATTTTCTCGCTCACTTCTCTAATGGTTCTCTTGGCTTCACTCTCAAAGATGACGTTCAGCTGCTTCACGCTGCCACTACTGCCATCTCTATGGTCTAGCTCCCCTTTCAGTAGAACAGACCGCTTTCACATTCTGCTTTGGATTCGCCACACGCCAGGGCCGGCTCCTTCCAGCACTGTGCCTCGGTATTTCTCTCTACTTGTAGGCCCTCATTAGTCCATGTCTCTCCAGGTCTGTTGTTACCCTTCAGTTACCTCTACTCGGGTCTCCTTGTCTACTACCAAATCGCCACACTTGGGGTCTTCCTGAATCTCACTTCCTCTTTCTCTTTTGAGGACTGACAAAGGCTTCTTGGGCTTCATTCGTTTTATCAGGTGACTGTCCCTCGCTTCATTGCGTCTTCAGAGCAAAAGCTTCCACCCGTGTGAAGCGGTTGGTGCTGTTTCCCGATTGGGCAATGTGTTCATGGTCAGGTTGGGTTAAAGCTACATAATGACCAGCTGCCATTTTGGAATTTAGACTGACCTGGGTGTCGTGGTTGTTGTCACCCCCTTACCTGAAGTTGCCTGATTTCATAGGTGTTCTTCTGTATACGCAGTATGCATTTTAAAAGTGGAGAAATCCTCAAGAAAGACTTGGAAAGGGACACGTGTATTTTACTCTGGAGGCCGGGTGTTTGTAGTTCAAAAATGGCTTTTCAAAATGGTAGAACAATACCCTCTGTGTTGTTGAAATGAGCTGGAGATGCCCGTTTGTATTCACCAGGGGAACAATAAGGCGCTGGATGCGTTTTATTTCCGCAAGACCCACAGAGTTTGGCATTTGTTTTCTTCGGGGATTTAGCAACAGAAACAAAGGAGCAAGCCCATTGTTCAGGCTGTTGCCGAGTTTCCTTTGAATTCATTTAATGCAAGCACATATCTCTTTCACATGCAGGAGAGCAGGGAGCACCTCGACATCACAGCCCTATGTGATTGTATTTCAAAGGAGTTTTCCGACCAATGGGAATTTGCGATTCTCAAAAGGAACTTCTTGGAGTTCCCAGGTGACATCCTCTCTCAGAAACTTGGCCTTATCAGTCTATCTAATATTTGTATAGTACCATAAAGCAGGCAACCATACTTGAGCACCAGTAAATGCAGATGACGAGTGATGCTAAGGATCCGGCATGCACTTTGTTGGCGTTTGATGAAACTGCATTGACAATGGTACCTAATGCTAGCGACCTTTTGCCGTGGATAAGTGCAGGGGAGTTTTTATACTTGCCAGAAACCTTATTCCATATTGCTATGCATTCTTATATCGTTCCCAACATCACCACCGCAAAGAATAGTCTTCTTCCATACTGTCACGAAATAGTCCACTGCGATTTATCATCTAATAGATGCCTCTTGAACTGAGCTCATTGCCACAGATAACTGTCCAGGAGCTGGGCAAGGTGAGTGTCCCCCAGAATCCTGCCCCAGATGCCCCTCAACTACCTTAAACGCTGTAAACAGTGTTTAAAAACAGCATTTTCTCCTGCGCCCTCGGCGCTCCAGTCCCCTTCCTCCTCCCCCTCCTTCCCCCTCCTTTCCTCGGCCTTCCCCGGCCCAATCCGGCCTCCCAACCCGCCCCTCGCCCCCTGATTGGTCCACGGGCCAAATGGAAACAACCATGAGGAGCCTGGCATCCTCGCCGGCACCTTCACTGTACAGGAGCTGGGCAAGGTGAGTGTCCCCCAGAATCCTGCCCCAGATGCCCCTCAACTACCTTAAACGCTGTAAACAGTGTTTAAAAACAGCATTTTCTCCTGCGCTCTCGGCGCTCCAGTCCCCTTCCTCTTCCCCCTCATTCCCCCTCCTTTCCTCGGCCTTTCCCGGCCCAATCCGGCCTCCCAACCCGCCCCTCGCCCCCTGATTGGTCCACGGGCCACATATCACAAACCCTCCCAGGGCAGCCCTCTGCCCGGCAGCCCCCTGCGGCGAAGGGCCACCAAGGCCAAGGGCGGCTCCTACAATGGCGGCTCCAGAGAGTGTCTGCAGGTGTCAGCAGGGGAAGCCAATGAAGCCACCAGACACCGACAAAACTGTAAGTGCTGACATGGGTGGGGAGTAGAGCAATTACTCCACTCCAGAAAGCTCCTGCCACTCTAATTTACCTTTCAATGGCCTGCAGTATAATGTTAACCAGTCCCACACCCCGAGAGAACCACAAAGATTAGCCTGCACCAAATCTAACACTGCACTTAGATGGTACTCTCAACCTTAGCCCGCATCGCATCTAGGTAGAAATAATGATTGTTAGCATATGCCACACTTAGATGAATCTCAAGTTTAGTCTGCGCCAAATCTAGACAGAAATGTAATTGTCAGCAAAAACCGCACCTAGATGGCATTTCAGAAATGTGATTGTTAGCATATGTAATTCCTAGCATGCACCACAATTAGAATTATGAACCTAGCTTGCGCAGCATCTAGATAGAAATGTGACTCTAAGAAAAGCTGTATTGAGAAGTGTGCCCAATAGCCTATGTGTATTTAGAAGTCGCGCCCAATAGCCTCTCTGAGAAAGTTGCATTTAGAAGTTGTGCCCAATAGCCTCTCTGAGAAAAGTTGCATTAAGAAGTGTACCCAATAGCCTATGTGTATTTAGAAGTTGTGCCTATAGCCTCTCTGAGGAAAGTTGCATTAAGAAGTGTACCCAATAGCCTATGTGTATTTAGAAGTTGTGCCTATAGCCTCTCTGAGGAAAGTTGCATTAAGAAGTGTACCCAATAGCCTATGTGTATTTAGAAGTCGTGCCTAATAGCCTCTCTGAGGAAAGTTGCATTTAGAAGTGTGCCCAATAGCCTATGTGTATTTACAAGTTGCGCCCAATAGCCTCTGTGAGAAAAGCTACATTTAGAAGTTGTGCCCAATAGCCTCTCTGAGGAAAGTTGCATTTAGAAGTGTACCCAATAGCCTATGTGTATTTAGAAGTTGTGCCCATTAGCCTTTCTGAGAAAAGTGGCATCTAGAAGTTGTGCCCAATAGCCTCTCTGAGAAAAGTTGCATTTAGAAATGTACCAAACAGCCTATGTGTATTTAGAAGTGTAGCTGGCTCCAGTATGGTCTGGAATGCAGGGAACGTTTGGAAGAACATGTAAACCCACCATATCACACCCCACGCTTACTCTCTCCTCTACATCACCACTGAAATAGAACACAGAGATACTATGACACCATTCGGTATAACTGTTCTCATACCAATACTTCTCGCTCACTCCCCATCACTCTAAGTAAACACTGCTGGTTACACACCCCCCAGCCAGGCGTTCTCCTCAGGCCTAACGCAGCCACAATCGGTCTGGATAAATCCTGCCAGAACGAACACATACCCCTGATATCAACCACCACACCTACCACTAAGAAGCAGCTATCTCACGAATAACACACCAGCTGCACACATACCCGGTGCACACACGCGCCGTTTGGCCCTCCCCACTCTCTCTACTGACTTGAACTTCGGTTCCCAAGGGCGTTCAACCTACCAGCGCCTTCAGACCATACCAATGGTATATAAGGCGCTATATAAGTGCAAAGTAACAATAACAATAACAGTTAACACACGCTCAATGGCTATGGAAGCTGCCAAAGTCAGATTAACATTATCTCAGTTTCTAGGATTGAATGTTAAGCAAAGCATTGTGGAAATCAAATGTTTGCTGAGAGTATATTCAAAGAAGATGGCAGAACACTTGTGGGACAGCAAATTGAACAGATATTTCGAGTTGATGGTTATATTTACTTGGTAAGGTTGGATTCAATACTATGTAACACATCTAACCTCCATTGAGCAGAGGTGGATCTTTGCATTCACAAGATTCAGCTTATTAGACAAAAAGACCCAACTGAAAAAATTGGGACAAATTAAATTTTAGACTCGTGCTTGCAGCCAAGACTATCAAAATAATCTCTTTCGTATTTTCTTTTTTCTTGAGACTTGGCTTCCTTTTAGAATATATTCGATAGGAAAAATGTAGAGAGTCTCTAATTGAATTGAATTGATATTTTATTTCTATCACGCTCATACACAAGTGTTTCAGACCGTGACAAGCCAAGGGAGGGGTGAACAAAACAACGATCTTACTAGGCCGAGTGACATTGAGAACGGGCGAGTGCGTGGGGCAGGGGAAAGGGAAACGTGCAAGGAGGGGGAAAAAAGTGGAAAGTGCAGAGCAAAAGGAGAACAAAATGAATACTAAAGAAAACTAAATAATACAAGCAAACAAAAGTGTCAAGTGCTGAGTTTAAGGCAGCAGGCAGGGTAGGTCAGATAAGTGCAAAAGAGGGGTGGGGGAATGTATGGGTACAGATGCAGACCCCAGTGCAAGGGGTGGCCCGGAGGCAGTGAGGGAGGATGGCAGGGTGAGCAGGAACCTGGGCCCGGAAGACAGAGGGTGGCCAGGTGCACAGTGCCAAGAGAGAACAGATCAGCAGGGGAGAGGGGGAGCGAAGGCAAAAGCAAAGAGGAAGGTCTTGAAGTGCTTTCAGAACCAGAGATGGTTCTCCTCAAGTTTTAGAGTGGCAGGGAGGTTGTTCCAGAGGGAGGCCCCAACCGAAGACAGAGATCTACCCCCAGCTCGTTTCTTTGAAAAACGTCTGAGCCTGAGAGCGTTAAAGAGAGGGGAGGTAAGCAGGGGGGAGGGAGTGCAAATTCGCAAGAAATTACATAATTCCTCCTGGGTAAACAATGTGTGGATGCAACTGGAAAAGTGGGCTTCTTTCTGTATGAAGCAATGAAGATCAGAAATAATTTTGTTTCCCTAGAGAACATGTACCATGATTAGCTTGCCTTGAGTTGTCCCTAATGAGTGCATGTCTAAATACCTTAAAACGTTCTGATCGTCTTTCCTTGGATGTCCATTTCTCTCAGCCCTACCTTTGTAATAAGTAATGTTGAAATACATAAGATGATAAGTAGAGAATAATGATTGGACAGTTTGGTGTGCTTAGAAGATGTGAGTCAATAAAGGTACAATGTACAATGAAACATCGTCATTCTTCCGGGCTGTGTGATGACTATCATTGCAGTATGATACTAATATGGGACATCACTGATGGTATTATAATGTGGTTGATCTCAAAATGGAGACTATTATAAACCTTTCAAATGTTCTGCTCAGCTACCATTATTATTGAGTAGGTTGTATTCTGCTGCTTTAAATGTATGTCTTTTTGTATCCAAAGGACTTTTGGCAGAATGCAAAATAATACATTGAATTGAAATGTATATCTAAACATCGGTCATGGACAGAAGCATCGACTGAAGAAAATCAGTGTTAATTGTTTGTGAAATGGTAATTATCTAGATTGCTCATACTCCTCGCTGAATATGTGGCATGTTATGCATGTAGAAGCCGTGTTTAAGGTTTCATGTTCATTTGAGCGGGCATATTACTGTTTGCTTTATTCTTCTGGACTTCTAAGGGTATATGGCACTGCTTCTTTGCCACAACATCCACTCACTTCATTTTGTGGAGACGAAATGCCTTGGAATAACAAAGTTGCCAAGTGGCCACTATTGAGCAAATCCTGGATTTTCAACTGACACTATTTGCATGTTGGGTCTTGTAGTTTAGTTCTCCTCATAATAGACAGGCATATACTTCGAGCGTCTAAATCACTGTTGGAAAAAGTACCCAGACTTGATCAAGGTGTAACATGGAATGGTTCAAATGCCAACTATCGACAATTTGAAAAGTTGATGCATTGTTTTTTTGATGCAAGGCTACTTTTACCTTGTGTTGATATAACTTCAGCAATGTGACTGCTTCCATGAGGTTGTTCTGTTATTTCTGGTTTTTAACACAGAGCTGAAAATAAATTCTTACAGAGCTGCACAGAGAAGACCACTCTTCACCCTTCAGAAAATGGCTCAAAATATAGCTTTACAAAAGAATATAACTGTTAGACTGGGATACATTGGATCATAACTTATCAGTCCATTCAAAATCAACCAACATCCATTCTGGACTCAGAGCAAAGGTCCACCAGAAAATGTCAGATAAACTAACAAGCAGCCCCTGAAGCAAACTGTGTAAGACATTTTCCAATATAAATACACATTAGGTACATTGACCGCCAAGAACCACCCAATAAAATGTACATCCAGAAAAACAAACCTGCACATGCTAAGAAACAGAATCAAGACCCATGATGGTCTTCTTCCCCAAAAAGCAACATGCCACATGCCTGTGCTCAACACCCCAGTAAAGGGATATGCGAGATTTGAGTCAGACGGCTAGGCCTGCCTTTGCTTTTGTCACAGATGGCCTGAATAACTCACAAGATTCTCTAGAAAACAGGTTCTATTAACAAATACCGCCAAAACGGTACATGAACTGTTCTTTTCTGCAACTGTTAGGTTATTCAGGACTGAGAAAGGTAGATTGTTCAGTTCACTGTACCGACTGCAGAGGGGCGTTTGGAAGTGGTCTTCCTGCTTTCACTAGTCTTCCATGGGAGTCCTTCCCTAGCCCAGACATCCGTAACTTCCAGGTAGTACTACTGCTCGATAAGCCCTACTGCCTAGTATCTCTCTTTTATGAATGGTGTTGTCTGTAAACAATAGCTCTCTATCTCCATCAGGGACTTTCTTCCTGGCCCAAAACTATAGATGGTTAGTTCTAACAGGGTGGTGTATGTTTATGCCAGTCTACCTTAAAGCCCTTCCTGTCTTTCTCCTCTCTCTCTCTGTTGTTTCTCTCTCCTGTTCCTCCTAGCTCCATCCTTCCTACCAAATGACTACTACTACTCCCACTACTGTCACTCTATCTTATCCACACTACTACCACTGCTCCTCTCACCATTACTACCACTGCTCCTCTCACCATTACTACCACTGCTCCTCTCATCACTATCACTCACTGCTCATCTTGCCACTGCTTCCACTGCTCCTCTCTCCACAGCTACAGCTCCTTTCCCTACTTGTACCACTGCTACTGCTATCGCTACTACTGCTCTCACTACTAATTTGCCGTCTCACCACTCTGCCCTCTGTCCTCCATCTAGTCTCTTTGTCAACCTTAAGATCCTCCTGCTACCTCACCCGTACAACCCAGACCATGCCTCCCCTGTCTGGTTTTATAGTGTAGGGCTGGTGTTTGTGTTTCATTCGCACCTCCCATTGGCCACACTGCTCACCTGACTACATGCACCAATCAGTGGCTGTATTATCCTCAGGAGGAGTGCTACACAGTCGAGAAGCTTTAAAAGCCACTCTGGTTTTCTGTTGACATGGTGAGTTTCTATTTTTCACTGGGGTGCTGATCACTTTTGGGCATAAGGTGCCTCTTCATGCTCTGTATCAAATGCTGCTCTCTGGGTTTTCTGGTCATTTGGTTCAGCTCTGGGTTTTCCTGATGGATTGCTGTTGCATTCTGGGAGTTGCTGTCCTGAAATAAGAAAGCGAGAACTGTGGCAAGTGACTGTATTGGGAGGGATTAAGATAACATGAGTGGTATCAGTGTTGACAATTTAGGGACAGTGGGGATATTTTGGGCACAGGTGAGCCCCCCATTGACATGATCATGACTCTGACGCTATCACAGCTTTCACACAAAAATTACCCAAAACAGTATTAATTCATAGATGGACAACAGATCAATATAACTGCCACCCCAGATGAACAACAGATATGGAACTCAAACTGTTCAGTTTAGCAATACATTTCAGGACTAAAGTCTACCCTAATCCCAGTTCCATCCCATCCCCATCCCTAGGGTGACAAATAACTTCTCTGTCTCCCATTTTCTTATACTACACGCACAGACCACATGTACGAATGGCAGTGATCTCTATAAAAAATATCACATTAACTTTGATGGGGCAATACAATAGTCACATCTCTAGCTCTGTCCCACACATAACCTCCAGTGCAGTAGCTAGCCTGGTCTCACAAAGCTGGATTTCAGTTGATCGTGATTTATGCCTTCCTTTTCAAGTGACACAACCACAAAGCCGTGACTCATGGCTCCAGTGCCTCCAGACTGTATGCGTCAAAACCTCAGGATTCCCATCTGGCTTTCCATCTATCTTACTAATAACTCCAACCCCAACCCAACCCTTTTCCTGGAGAGCCATGTGCAACAAGACAGCTATAATGGCTGAGGAGCACCATACAAGACCAATTTACATTAAACAGTGAAGTCCCTTGTTAGAATCCTTTGGCCGGTTCTGGTTCTCGAATGAGTACAGTGCCTCCTTCACATCACCACAGATGCTGCATTCCTGGCATGTGTAGTATGCTTTGAGTGAGCTAGTTACAAAGGCGTATTTCCCTTGTGTCTTCTCTAATCAGTGTATCCTTTCTACCCCCTGCATTATGAGCGAAAGTGAGACTGATGTGCATATTTGTATTCCAGTTGCTGGGCTAAATGAGTGTGTTATGCAAAGTTTCTAAATATTGGGTTAAAGCTGAAGGCACGCACTGCGCATGATCCACTTCTGTTGGCTGGCTCTATCGGTTCCATGTGTTAAAATCACGGCAAAAATGGCCGTTTACACAAAAGATTGCGGCAAAAAAGCCTATGGTTTTGACACCAAAATACATGCAGGAGACACCCCCGCAACCCCTGGTTCCCTTAAATGGTATAAGGGGGTACACCTTTACCTGGTCAAACCACTGCATTTTGCCGCTATTTTATTACTGCATACCGTTCTATCTCTCTGCTCTGCCAGCTTCTCATTTCCTAGCCCCAAACATCTTGATACCTTACCACGAAGTGATATATCTTTATTTCTTTTGAAGGAAAGTTTTCTTGCTATCCAAACCGACTGGGATTTGGATCTGTGAGTTAGGGTGGGTGAGGGCAGCCTGCAAACAGTAGATGGTTGATTTTTGTTGACAATCCACTATTCATTTTGTCTACTTTGACATCCAAACATTGACAGTTTCTGTACAAAAAGCTTGTCATCTACCTGGAAAAATCAAGATTATTCAGTTTGCCAAAGATTTCAAGCAATTTTATTCTCACTACCTTTGAAATGTGCCACACCATGAATATGTATGAACACATCTGTAAGCAGATACCAATTAACTCCTTGAAAATGTTATTGTTGAAAATCAAACTTTCCCTCCATTTATGCATAAAAGGATTGCTGCAGGAGGGATCATTTTAACATTTAAAGAAGTTTGTATGCAAAGCAACATGTAAGAGTACAAAGAGAAAATCAACGTGGACGTCCTTATTGTCCTTGTCTTTTCCAAGCCTTGTACCACTGCTTCAATGCTATCCTGTTTGGATGTAAAAGCACAGAGATCATTTGCATGCAAAGAGACTAAGATATTGCTTTACTGCAATCACCAGTCCTTCTCATTTTGATGGGTTATATTTTATTCTGTTGCTTTCAAAAAACAATATCTGATTCAGAATATGACGGGCATTAAACATCGGGTTTACCATGCACCTCCTGAATGTGTATATCTACCTAGATGATCCTGAAATGTACTCCTGCATATACCATGAATCTGATATAGTGATAAATGTTTGAACTATTTAAACATGGCACAATTGAGGGCGAGAAGGCGGGTGAGAGTGGAATGGCGGTGTGTAGGACATAGGAAATGACCACTGGCCGATCTGTATGGCAAGAAAGTTTATGCAGGCCTTAAGGGGTATTTATGGGGAATAGCCTACTTAGCTGTACTACAGAACTCTCTTTGCATGCATTGCCAGGTGATTACAGCCGCCAAAACATTATGGGGCCGACTCATGGAATTAATTGCACAGAAAATAGTCACTTTGCGCCCAATCTGCACCTGCAACTCTGCCGATTCACGGAATCGAACGTGCTGCACTTTTCCTGGACTTGCGTGGATTTTGCTCTGGCCTGGAACACCTGTGCGAGCCGTCAAGGGCCTTGAACGATATCCCGAGCAGAGGGCTGGTAAGGGGGTGCAACACCAGTAATGGGCACTAACTTGCGAAGAAGTGGGCGTTCCGATTGACGGCCTGCAGGCAGTCCCTCGCATGTCCTCTATTGCGTGGCAAGAGCGCATTGATGGAATCGATCGTGCAACGTCTCGGCTGGGAAATGCCCACGCAAGTCATTCATAGATTCTGCCACCCGAAGGCTTGCATAAGTACACTTACGCGTTGGACTTTCAGCCCTCGGGTGGGATCGCATGTCGGATTTCTGGGTGCGTATACTCAATCATGGTTCTGATGTAACATAGGGGTGCACGTAAGCTGTGTAGCGGTGTACAGGAACATTTTATGCACATTTCCCAAGTTATTGCTGAGTTTTGATTTTTCATACGCACGTTGTCGGGGTGCCAGATACAGTCACAGGGAACCCCGCACAGGCTCCCTGAATCTCAGGCCTGCTTACAGGGGACTCCATGCACTGTTTCAAGGGTGCGTGTATTTGAGCCCCCGGGTGAGCGCGCAAAGGTAGCTGATCTAGCACTTTTTGCGAACAATTCCATGAATACGCATTGCGTGCATTTTTCTTTGTGCGCACAGGCTCGCACAGTATCCTTCTCGGCGCACTGCCCTTGCGCAATTTCTGTGCGAAATTCCATGAATCGGCCCCTTTATGACAAGCAAAACATTCATGTAATGGGGAACGAACAAGATGGTACCGGACAATGTTCACACACTATCTTGCTGTCAAGTATTAGTATTGTCCATCTGTACTCAATTCGATCATTTCATGAACAACACTGGCTGCCATAAAACAGCTTCCGTCATCATTTCATGATCTTTGTTTTTATACTTTGTTAATTATTCAGAGAAGAGAAAAAACGAAGGAAAATACAGATTGTATTACTCAAGCCATTGGCTGAGCAGATAGGCCACCATGATTACAGTTAAGCGCAGATATGTCTATAGCCCTGTACAATTAAATTTATGAGTCGGCTGCTAAAGGTCCTTGGGCCTCATTACAACCTTGGTGCTAAGTGCACCAACTTTACCACCATGGTGTAAACTACGTTTACACCATGGTGGATGGCGGATTTACCGCCCCATTCCAAGGTGAGTGGGGCGGTAAATCCCCATTTCCCATTTTCCCTTCCCCATTCCCATTTTTGCCCCATAGGGCATAATGGGAGTGGGGAAGGCGCTAATTACGCCGCCGTAAATTACGGCGGCGTAATTAGCACCATGGCAGGTTAGCGCCATGGATTTTAACGCCTGCTAAAAGCAGGCGTTAAAATCAGAATCAGGCGTTACGGGTTAACGGTGGCGTTAACCCTTAACGCCTGAGTTGTAATGAGGCCCTTGTGTTCATTCACAGCCACTGAGCTATAGGGAAGCCCATTTACTTAGGAACTTTTCCAAGCATCCTTTAGAGACAGGGTTTACCTTTTCAGAGAAGCAACAGTCATAGGCCCTCATTAGGACCTTGGCGGAGAACCATGGTGCTATTAGCACCATGGTCCATGGCGCTAAGTTGCCAACTCCGCCATGGTGGTTGGCGGACTTACCGCCCCATTCCGACCTTGGCGGGGCGGTAAGTCCCCAATCCCCATTTACCCTTCCCCATTCCCATTTTTGCCCCATAGGGCATAATGGGAGTGGGGAAGGCGTTAATTACGCCACCGTAAATTACGGTGGCGTAATTAACAACAAGGTCCCGTAGCGCCATGGATTTTACCGCCTGCAAAAAGCAAGCGTAAAAATCACCATGGCGCTACGGGAACTCGTACTCAGGCGGTAAGGGTCGGCGAAGTTTACGCCGGCGTAAACCCCTTACCGCCTGGGTCGTAATGAGGGCCATAGAGTATATTTGTCCTTATTTGCAGAGTGTGCACGTTTATGTCTTCCCATAGTTTGTCAGTTGTGAAATCATTTTGGAAATGTTCATGTGCCCGTTTTACTCATTATATAACTTTTCAATTATGCAATGTACAAATCACAGTATTTGACAGTGATTCATGGCGATTGTCTAGTTGTGCTTTAAAAATATAGATCCACAAATCTCAGATGAAGGTGCTATACCATACAATATCAATAATTCCCTTGGTAAGAAAAATATAATTGATAGAAACGAATGCTTTAAATATTTCTAATAGTGCAAAAGGCAGATAGGATGTTTTAATCCGTAATACGTGTTTTAAAACACTTTTTTTTTAAAGTCTGCACTTTGTTCATGCAGTTTGAGTATAATTCGACCAATTACATATACATATTCATGCATACGTATATGGAGTAGGAGAGTAGGGAGGTGGGACTGAGGGTGTTAAAGGGATAGCGAGTATGGTGAGTTAAGCCCCATTAAAGAAAGCAGGTCGAATTCATGACAACCAAAACTGCGTCAACAAATTGCAGACGTTAAACAAAAGAAGGTTTTAAAAAACACATAGAACCATTTTAATCAGGGGCAGATGGTGCCTTAAATTGTTAGCAATGAAATATGAAATCTCTGATCTAGAGATATTTAAAAGAGAAATGTGCATTGCTGGGGACAATTGCTTTGGAGCCACAAGGCAGTTTGACAGCTCAATATTTCACCCATTCATTTTGTTCCATTGATGACAAAATATGTAGTTGGAGATCTTAGAAAGTCCTCCAGATTGCCGTCTTCAAATAGTATTTCAAGGACTCTTTGCTGCAGTTTCTTTAGAGCTGTCTTAGATGGAGCCCAAAGCAAAAAAAAAAAGTGATGGCTGGAAGGTTTTGAAGAAATCTAAACCTCTGGCATTGCTAGGGATAACCCTCCAGACCCTCGTTCTTTGCCTATCAAGCCATTACTAAAGGGGAAAGACTATATGCAAATCAGGCTTGGTCCCACCCCAAAAGGGCCGTCCAGCCCAAACTGCTTGGTCACATCCCTTCTACACGAGTCCACAAGCATCCCCAGAAATGTTTCAGCCTTGTTGGGCCTCATCAGCGAGAAGTAGCTTGGGTATCTTGGGTTCTTCGCCTGCCAAGTCATTCAACCAAGCCTGACTTGCATATGGTCTTTCCCCTTTTGTAACCTGAAGCCTTAATATATACAAGTTCATCCTTTATGTGTGCAAACAAGCCTACTTATAGTGATCACAGGAGGACCAATCCATTGGATTCTTCCCTTAATCGGGGAGCACATGCTGAATTGCAAGCCATCAAACACAGTGTGAAGAGCTGCCTCGTTGTCACCCGATGTTGTCACCCGATAAACACCAAGAAAGTGAGCATAACAGATGAGTGAGAGCAAGGCCAGCCTTAGGTCTGGCAGCCCCTGAGGTGAAACAAAATGTAGTGCCCAACACGGTGAGGGATAATGGGTTGTCAAATTTGGGGTTCCTCTGACACACCACGACAGATCAGCCTTTCAAAGGCTGGCCCATGCTGGTGTGGCAGCGGCACCCTATTGAAATGGAAAGTACCCCAGTCTTGTGCCAGAGCAGGAAGTTTATCAATTCAACAGAGCGTGACTGCTACACCAGCATGGGGTAGCCTGTCCCATGCTGCAGTGACAGCAGTGCTGTATTTCAATGTAAAGCGCCCTGCTCCCGTGCTGGAGTGGGGAGTTTATCACTTCAACAGAGCGCAGCTGCTACACCAGCATAGGGTTGCCTTTCAAAGGCTATTGAAATGAAGTGCCCAGCTCTCCCTCTAGAACACACAGGGGCAGCATGAAAGTGGGACACCTTCACCAACCCCAGCTCAGGGGAGCCCTTGCAAGACTCCCCCAAGCTGGTATGGCAGGGGGACGAATGTGGGTATCTCAAAATTGGGTATATTCCCTCTTTTTGTTGTTTATTGGGGACTGGTTTTTAAAGGGGAAGCAACTTACACACATGCACAAGGAAAAACCAGTTACCCCTCTCTGTCAATGCAATGTTAACTGGTTAGCTCCATATCGTGAGTCTACCTTTCTCCACCATGAAATACGAGCGACACACTATACAATATTTCAAAAATGATAACAATTTATTTAAACATATATCAAACAATATTTTATAGCCATTGCGTACTTGCTGATGGTGCAATGCTTAAAACATATACAAACTTCTAATAAAGCATACAAATACATAAAAAAGCATAAAAAGACCATGGGCCTCATTATAACCCTTGCGCTCCCATAATGAAGGGGGCCGGTATGGGACTGGCCCCCTTCATTACGGGAGCGCTGATTACGAGGTTCCCTTTGCGGGACTCGGAACGGATGTCTGGTAAAACCAGACGTCCTTTCCGGGTCCCGCGACAGGAAAAGGGAGGTAATAACGGGCCATTTATAATGTGCCCGTTATTACCTCCCTCCCCATTCCCATTGAGCCCTATATGGGCTCAAATGGGAATGGGGATGGGTTCCTGCAAGGAGGAATTACCGGGTCCTCCTATGTCGGAATGACCCGGTAAATCCTCATTGCAGGAACCCGCTATTGGAGCCCGGTATGGAGGCAGCCATGCCCTTATTAAGGCCATAGCTACCTCCATACTCGTAATGAGGCCCCATGTCATCAAAAGGACTGGAGCGATGCATGTGTCCTTATTGAAAAAGACTAGTGTTAGAGAATAATTGTTTCTCTCTATGGAATCACTATACAAGAATTTTCCAAAAATGTCCCAACATTTTAAAAAAAAACACACATCACTCTCTATTGTGTAAATCTCAGTGTTACACTTAAACGGCACTATAGAAGTCAAACACAAATGCAAACTACAACAAAGACTTAATAATTATTCAGTCTTCTAGGATTGTCAACATGTCTCAGCCATAATTCTTAATGAGACACCATCCCTGGTATCCTTTGCAGTTGTTGTACTGGCCTTCGTCAGGCCGTATAAGCACTATTATGTGTTGTGCTGCAAACATCTTCTATGCCCACATGGTATGGCAATGGTCACTTTATAAAGGTGAAGCGGTTGTTCGCGCAGCACCAGCTTCAATGGAGTAAGAAAAAGCATCTACTCGTCTGCCTGAGTAATCAGGCCCTGACCTCGAGATCTATTCTCATAGTCCGATGTCACTGGAACTCTACGTAGAGTAGCTTTGCTTTCTTCTCCGGGAATGCCGAAAAAGTAGAGACCCAGCACCGAATCTTGGAGGAAGAGACAGGACTAGGAGAGACTCGTTGCTCTCTCGCTCTGCCATGATCGGAGGTGGTGGGGAAAGGGAGGATATCCACACAAAAGCCCCACTTTTGCTGACACCAGCGATTATATATCGCGTTTAGATGTCAGGGCGGTGTGTCTTCAGCTGCAAAACATGGAGATGAACGATTTCGTCCTCGACAGTCTAGATTGTGGCACCCCAGGCAACCACCCTTGTTGCCCATGACTGAAGCCAGCCCTGCATAAGAGGAAAGACATCCAGCAGCATTTGCAACATAAGGGTGCTACAAGAATCTTCTAAAGAGATGACAAAGTCATCAAAAGCCCAGAGCATTTTCCTGTGACCTGCTGTTATGGAGAATTCTCATAAATGTGCTAATTCCTTCACCTTGGAGACCCCCGGCAACTTTGCTGGAATTTGAGGACTTTATTTTTTTACCTGGAGAGAGTGTGAGCCTTGTTTCCCATGCTCTCATATATTTTCAATGTGTTTTACTCTTGTGTTCTTTGATTATGGAGTTTTAGACAACTCCATAGGCATCATCTTTTCATGTGTGTCACACAGCACCCTCAGTGCAGTGACACAGGGGAAGCCTTTTAGGCTGTCCCAAGGTTTAAATACCTTCTCTGGGATAAACTACTGTTTCTCAGAGAAAGTAAAGTAAAAATGACTTTACTAGTCTTTTCAAATTCCTAGCCCCAGAATACCCTATCTTACAATAGAGTGCTGGAGGGGTTACTTAGAGGGGTTACATAGTATCCCCTAGATCTAGAAACTCATGTTGCAGTCAAATGCTACCCTTTCCTCTCAAAATGGCTGGTGGCAGTGGTTTTACAACAAACTACCATGATTTTTTCCGACCGCGAACACTGGTAGCGTTAAACCACGGGAGCCATGTTTTTCAAGATGGCGTCTGAGTCCCCTTTGTTTAAACAGGTCCCTGTCTTCTTTTTTCGCCATTTATTTTTGGAAAGGTCCTTCTAGAGTTTGTCTCTGCGCACCAAACCAGGTTTGGTCCCTTTGTTCATACGCCTTTGGCGGGCTTCAGGACTGAAGACCGCCTCTGGCACCCGAGTGTCTGGGGTGGGCAGGAAGCAAGGGAGGTGCCCGAAACTCCCTGTGCTTAGTCTCCTAGGAGAACCAAATGCACTCTGCCGTGATTGGTTGGCTGACTGTCCGGCAAGGACAGCCACCCTGCTGGGCGAGTGGCAGCTAGGGTGCAATGAATGGGAAGAAACTCGATAAAAGGAGAGTCTCTTGGCTTGGAAGGCAGAGTCGACCACTGGAACGGAAGAACCAAAGATGAGGTGGAAGAGGGCGAATGCTGCAACTCCTGGACTGTTGATTTGCCCATTGAAGCCCTGCTGCAGGTCCAATCGCCAAGTTCATCTCGACAGAGAAACCCTGCAAGGAAGACTTCTCCCTTTGAGTTGGGTGGACCAATCAACTTGTAAGCCACCTGGATACCATTCTCAGAGCTGGTTGTATTTTCCTCAGAGTGCTGCAGGAAACTGAATAGCCAGGGAGAGAGACACCAGTTTGTGTGCTTGTCTAGAGCTACCGGAATTGAAGATTCGCCTTTGGCAGCTTTTTGACCAGTCCCAGTGCAGTGCAGGAGTCCCCCGACGTGCTCCCTCTTGTCCCCACGACTGAGGCTCAGGAACAGCGAGATCTGCAGGAACTGCCAAGAACAGACGTCTTCAGCTGCATTTTTTTCTTCATTGTAAGGTACTGTGAAAACCCGAGCGAGAGAACTTACCTCTGACTGTGTAAGTGCTTGACACTTTGGCAACTTGCAGGCCTAGTCAGCATGTGACCAAACATATTATTCTTTCTTTTACGAACTACTTCTGAGAACTTTGGCAAATACTTTTCTGTTTAATTACCAGAACTGCCTATCCTATACAAGACATTAACCCATTGACCTAGGCCTAACCTATTGCATTGAATTGACTCCTCTGGCGAACTCAAACTATTTGCACTGTCTAAGAGTAACTGTAATATTCTTTTTTTATTAACCTATGCCTTTTTGCTCCTACTTCAAAAACTCTGAATGCCATTTTGCTCCTCATTCAAAGTAGTTTAAATGCCTCAGAACATGATAGTGTGAAGTACTGAAATATATTTTTGTGTGATATAGATAGTGAATGTTTTATAACTGACTGTGAAATAAATTAATAAGTGTTTTACCAAGAAACCTTGAGTATAAGAGTCTATTAGAATACTTGTGATTGTAGACCTCTGTGTACATCATCACAGCTCACATTCCCCTCTTGGGATAAGCCTGGCTGCTCAGCAATGATACCAAAACTGTGTAGTACAGACTTATACCAAAGGTTGGTTTTGCTTACACCCGTAGTCCTAGTTGTGTGTAGTGGTCCCAAATGGTACTGCATCCAAACTTTGCCTAACACCTGCTCTGTTGCCTTCCGGCAGCAAGTGTAAGAAACACTTCAATAGCTGGTTACTAAATAACAGTTTCGCCACATAAACGCGATCGGAAGATCTGAGTAAATCCACAGTGAGAGCTTTTGTAGTGCAGAATGGGCCATTGCAGGAGAATTAGCCCACCCACTGCGCTATGGCTTTGGGCATCACAAAAGAACAGGACTACCTGCTGAATTGCAGGTTTGGGCATTCATTTGTCACTACTGCACTGTTTCATAGGTCTGTGCACTGTAAAACAACTAAGTTCAGTGAAGGACACATTAGACTTTTCACTTCAATGAATAAACCCAGCTGAATTGTAGCACAGAGGAAATGCTAACAAAGGACAGCTTCTACACTTGAACACTTTAAGAGATACCATTCCAACAAAGGGCAACACTTTTGAAACTCTTTTTGCTATATTCGGAGATTGGGAATAATACAGAAACTTTGGAGATTGCAAAACTAATAGAAAGTGAGCTTTGAGCGGGCTAGTCTATGTGGCTGAAGTAAGCCCGTACACGAGAACTGTGTTTTCAACATTTATCCTTTGACTTTTCTTCAAATAGCCTTCTTAACTGCGCAAGACAAATACAGTTGTATGTAATATGTGTGCATATGTAGAATAATTAGGCCTTATTGTCATCACCTAGGCCTAGTATAGTTTAGAGAAGACTCCATTTTTTTTGGTTTGCATTTTTCATTTTGGAACAGAGACATCAATTTCGATGAAAATGGCAAACAACACATTTATAGATGTTGGGGGCATTCCCACCCAGGATACCTGTACAATAGTATAAATATGAGAACAAGTGATGAGCACATTTATGAGGGTGTAATAAAGTGTGGCGTATACCAAGGACAAATCAAAACAAAGAGAAAAATATATAAGAAAACAGGTAACTTACAAAGGTATCATTAACATAAGAGGGCAAGTGCTTCAACCTAAAGAAGAGGAGTCATATTTAAATATATAAAATTACATTATTAACCGTCACTGGAGGCAGTGGTGGAGGGTGGCATGGGTAGCTTCCTCTTTGGGAACTAATTGTTGTTTAAGCAGAGCTTAATGTGCTGAAAATGCCCAATGGCTTTGCAGAGTACCCTTTGTCCGACTCCCTCTTCAGCTCCAAGTTGGGCGAAAAAGCAAAGCCTGGATCAACAACGATTCACTCTTAAGGATTTGTTGTGGATCCTCTTTTGGGACAGTAAATGTCAGCTTAAATCATTAAGCTTCGAGGACCCATTACAGCAGTGGCCCAAGTTTAAACCAGCAGAAGGGATGGACAATAGCTTCAGTGGCTGCCCTTGCCCTCTGCCCCATGTCATGCTGGGATCACAGTAAGCACTTAGCAGCAAAATGATAGAGGAGAACATGATTAGTGTCAGTGCAGGACTAACGCGAAGACATTCGGTGTGAATTGAACAAGCTCGTTTACATTTGGGACTCCACAAAAGCACCCTGTAGTCCTCGCTGAGCAAGCAATTGGCTCTAAAGATATATAAAACTGGCCCAAAAAGTATGTAGGGTTGGTGGTTTACTTTAAGTTGGACCCCTGGTGATGGGTTGGTGTTCTTATTTGTCAGCTGCTCTTCGTTAATCCTCCTCATGGGCCGTACAATGTGTTTTGGGCTGATTGAAAATGGTACAGGCAGGCCATTGGAGGCCTAATTCCGCCTTGCACCACAGATGCTGACAGTCACGACCCCCTCTGACAGCATCTGGTAGTAGGCACAACCATAGCACTTACTTCGCTCCTTTCTTCCCCAGTCCAGCTCTCTGGCCCCAGCAGAACCCCACAAACCCCAGAGCAATGCCATGCTCTAGCAGTGGCAGCAGCCCATCCAACAGCCAAATGCTGTCTCACCCGTGCTTGCGATGTTAGGTGAATTCCCTGCAAGCCCAGCAAGGGGTAGCATATGAGGCACTGCACCAGACTGCATCACCCTTGGCCTTGGGCTCTTACCGGTTCAATAATGCTTGGTGGTCTATATTTTTAAAACTCATGATTAGATGTCGGGGAGTTGATGCATATGCCTCCTGAGATTTCTATCCAGTTGTCCTGATAGCACCATTAAACAGCACCCAGTCAAACTATGCTCTTAAAATAGTTTTTATAAGCATCTGATGCCTAGTCTGGTGACAGTTCCCAGGACACATGGGAGATTTTACCTGGTTCTTTGTGTCTCTATTTGGCTCCTTAACCACAGAGGCAAAAAAGCAAAGCAGACAGCAGCCACCAGGTCTCCAATCATAATAGGACCACCAAGGATGCTGGAGCCTAGCAGAGGAACAGCCTGGGCCACTCACCTGCTTCACGGACTGAGGCGGATTAAGTGGGCAATAAAATGAAAGCAGCTGAATGCTGCAGGTGTGGCTGGCACTCGCCCTTACAACAGAGAACAGCCTGCCCCACTCCCCTGCTCTCCACATGTATCGTAACCTCACTTAGGGCCTCATCACGAGTCTGGCGGTAACTCTTAAATGCGGCGGTAGCACTATTACCGCCACATTTAAGGGTCTGCCAGATCATGGCTTTGTCTGATTTCCCCCCAGCTCTTAGCTGCAGGGAAAACCGCCGAAATTTCACGCTCATATCGCCGGCGGGAAATCCACCGGCGGTAAGAGCGTGGAATTTTCCCATTGAGCCCAATGGGGAATGGGGCATTCCCGAATGGGCTCAATGGGGAATGGGGATTTCCAGTTCTGCCAAACCCGTGATCCGGCACTAATAGCGCCGGTGGGTTTGGCGGTAGGGCAGATAGCGCCAGCGCTATTAGCGCCGGCGTTACCGCCCAACTCGTGATGAGGCCCATAGTCTGCTAGCAGCGTGTGAATGAACTAACCAAAACAGCGTCAAATGAATAGTGTAGGGAACTACCTTCCCCTATTCTGAATTTCAACAAGGTAGCTCCACTTTTTTTCATCCACATCTTAGCAAAGGTTTGAATTTTAAGTGGGGCCAAGGGTCTGAGACTCATATGTGTGACTCAAGGGTATGAGACTCAGGCTGAACCTAAATGATGCCAACATTGGGAATGCACAGAACACTTGGTAGAGAATAATCACTTTGCTCCATGATACCACAGTTGTGGGCTGAGTTGCACTGAAATAAAACTAACATGAAACTGTCCATGATATAAACTTGGTGCAGATTGATGGAAATGCATGGTGGTCTGAAAATAAAATAAACTAAAGTGTGGAATGTGGCATCCGTTCTGCTAAAGACATTGCATTGTTTCAGAGCAGGAAACAGTGCTGGATGAATGTAGCATTTTCTCTTCAGCGCTGCAGTTTGAATCTCGGTCAAAGGCACAAAAGAAATCACATGCTATTAATGGGTTGATTTGTCAATGGGAGGTTCTCTTGGAATGAGACAAATGAGTTTTAGAAAAAGGCTTGATGCAGAAAGGGCTGGGACACTCACTCACTCGCTGGCAAAGGGAGCAGAAAGACTGGGAGAGAGTTAGTTCCTGGGCAGACTGAGTCTTGTGTGTTCTGCTGACAGTGCTGCAGGCTGACTGTCGTGTGGGCTGTCTGTCTCTCTCCTGGGTTGCCAGTCATCAGAAGAGTTGCAGTCTCGAGCACCCTCATCTGTGGTTGACCCTGAGCATGGCAAGCAGAAAGGCTGGGGAAGGAATTCATGGGTAACTTCCAAGCTTATTCAGGGAATATCCGGAGCTGAATGTAGGTAATTATGCAGTCATTGGGAGCATGTTAAAGTGGATGTTTGACCCTAGGTAGCATAGGTAAAATAAGTGCATAATAACATTTGAAATGGGTATGTAAAACTGTGTTCATATTTCTCCAAGTTGTGCTGTGATAAGATTCAGAGAGTTTTTTTTAAAATCCATTGCAGGAAAGACTTTACTTATGTTTGAATTACAACGTAGATGCACATGCCATTTTGCGTAACTTGCATATTTTTTGTTTCTGATAAAGAATAATGATTCGAAAAGATTTTATCTCAATGTATTTATTCTGCACCCACTCTCATTGGGTTGGCATGCATTGAGATGCAGAACATGCAGTAAAAACGTAAAGTTAGTCACTATACTTTGCTCTACTCCGAGACACTGAATGAATGTTTTGTATTTCATTTGCATGGTTCATGTATTCTGGGATGCAAGCCACAATGGCATAAAAGAGTGGTGTTGTAGATAAGATACAACTTTATTATAAAAATGGGTTTGCCTTTTTGAATCTAGCAAAATTGTCATTGCGTATGTTTATTATTGGCGAGGATGTTCTTCTTCGCCTAGCATTGTAATTCATACTTCATTTTCTATGCATGGATGGTTGTCTTTATTGTGAATTGTGAACATAAGTGAGACAAAAGCAGGCAATATGCATATGTGTGTGTGTAGACAAGTTGCCTGTATGTGGAATATTGTGAGTTCCATCCCCATTTAAAGTTAGGAGACCACCTTTAACATCTTGATTCATATTTTTTTTTAACTAAATATCATTATACAAACAAGCCACTTATTGTCCCAGATTTTGAGGTGCGATTGTCATGGTATTAGATCAGGGTTATGTCTCTGTAAATGAAATCAAAGACTATACATTTAAACTTATTACTTAAATAGAAATCATCAAAATGTCCTCCAATATTTCTTAGTGGTTATAATATGAATTATCCCCATATACATTACAAATCTCCTATTCTCACTATGGCATCAGATTACCTTGTTTTACTCCACTCAAATACAAGGTGATAATCGTGATGCTAATTGTTTACTGCAGTCACTGTTCTGTTCCCATCTCGCTGGTTTCCTTATTATTCTGTTTTCATAACCTCTGATCTAACACCATTTGATCAATCCAACCTCTTTTTCGGCTACCTTGTGATTATTACTTCTTCAATATCAGTTATTTTCTCTTGTGATGGTTCCACTTCTAACAGCATTACCTTTCAATGTATTTGTATTTATTTATTAAGTTTATATAGCGCTTAATGCCAAATTGCTTTACCTTACAACAACAAGAATACATCAGAATAAACTAGAAGCATAAAATTACAAAAACATGAAACAAACCATCACAAACAGTATGTAGAACAACTTACAAAGGTCAAAAAGGAGGAATAGAGCCGAGGAAGAATAAGAAGGAAGTAGAAGGGAAGCAGGGTGGGGGAAGAGGATGAGATTTCAGGAGGAGCGGTGGAGGGATGAGAGAGAATGGGGAAGATAGGGAGACATAGGGAGGAGGGAAGGACTGAGGGATGTCGGAGGGAAGTGGGGAAAGTAAGGAGGGATGTCAGGACGGGGTGTAGAAGAAAATATTTCAAGGAGGCGCGGAAGGAGGAGTAAGAGGAAATGGAATGAATAGAGAGAGGTAGAGAGTTCCAGTGTAGGGGGCAAGGAGCTGAAAGGATCGGAAACGAGAAGAGGCACAAGGGGATGGAGGAACAGTGAGTAAGAAGAGATCAGCGGATCAGAGGGAGCGAGGAGGAGTATAGAAAGAAAGGAGAGAGGAAAGGTAGGGGGAGAGAGATCATGAAGAGATTTAAACACGAGACAGAGGAAGTTAAATTTAAGTTGGGATTGAAAGGGAAGGCAGCCAAAAAAAGAAAGCGAAGAGGAGATGGAATCACGAGGAGCCAGAAGAGAGAGGGTACGTGTGGCTGAGTGATAGAGGGATTTGAGGGGAGCAAGATGAGAGGCGGGGAGTCCAAAGAGGAGAGAAGAACAATAGAAAAGAGGGGAGAAGATGAGGGATGAGATTAAAAGTTTAGTAGCATGGAAGTTGAGGGAGGAACGGATTTTTTGAACATTGAATAGGAGGTAGCGACAGGAGCGGGAGGTGAGAGAAATTTGGTGGGTAAAGGAGAGGGTGGGAACAAAATGGAGCCTTGGTTGCGAGCAGAGGCTGAGATATGGAGATTAGTAGGGGGAAAGCGAAGAAGAGAAGGGTAGAGGGAGGAGGAAGCATGTTGGAGGGGAAGAATAAGACCAGTTTTTTCAGAGTTGAGGGAGAGAAAGTGGGATGACATCCAGTTTTTGATAGCAGTAAGACAGGAAGAAAGATTAAGGTGGAGTTCAGGAGTGAAAGAAGAGAAGGAGAGGCAGAGCTGGGTGTCATCTGCGTAGAAATGGTGTGATATGCCAAAAGAAGAGATTATGGGGGCAAGAAGGGAAATGCCTGAATGTTGTGCCTAGGGTAATGTTTAATTCAATTCTTGGTATAATGCTACTCATGAACACCATCTATCCATATGTGATAAATCTCTCTTTAAAATGACCAAGATATATATGCCATTACCTAGTCCTTCCTAGATGTGAGGGATGCTAGATACCATCTTCATCATTCTGTCCCTTTAACTAAAATCCATAACACTTGTAGCTCAGATTTCGATGAATCTGTGTTTACTCTTTGTTGAAAAATGAATGCTCTTAGTACAAGAAAATGTTTCCAGCTAATTGTACCTCTTTACATATTTGCCACACACCTACGTTCAGCCTCTGAACTCAGATAAAAAATATGTGCAATCTTTCGTAAAAATGTGGTATCTTTATCCAATCCTTTGACAATAGTGAACTTGCAGATCACAAGCACATCTCTTGACAAACCCTCTGTCAAACTAGCAACCAATGTCTTGATTACCTTGCCCGTCCAAACCATACAAATAAGCCATTTACCTTCAACTCCCTGCTTTCCTGATATAGACAACCTTTTATTTCTCTTTCAGTCTGTCTTTTGGTAAAGTGACTCCACTGAAAGTACACCTCTTTTTGTCTGACTTGATTCACCAAACTCCTTGCTATACATTCTATTCGATTCTAGTGCGATTAGTATTGCCTTTGATTCTGTCAATTATCATAATGTAATCTTCTCATAAGAAAAAAAGAAAGAAACTAATAAGGAAACAACGAAGGAAATAAAGAAGGAAACACAGAAGGCAACAATGAACAAGTACTGACATCAAACTAGTCAACATCACACTTTCCAAGCACTCTCTTGCAATATCCCTCTGCTGACAACATAACTCGCATTCCATCTCATGTTTAGACAGGCGCGAGGATGCAACAAACCATTCACCAAGCAATTGATAAACACGCTACTTGCAACTGAAGCGCAGCTATTCAACACCTTCATATGGGACTTTATTCTCCCAGCAGATCTAATTACAACATATTTTAATGACTCCTTCTTTCACAGATGTAACTGCCTCAACCTCATAGAGCACTTTCCTCTCCCCAAACATAACGATGGCTATATCCTTAACTTCAAAATAATTCCAATCAAACTTCCTCGCTTGCGCATCACTAATCACACTTGAATAGTCAGGGCTTTTAACCATGATTTCCACCACCATTCCAAAACGGCCTGCAAAAAACAAACAATGGGCCTCATTACAAGCCTACCGGTCCGGATACAACGGTACCGGTAAGCCCTATGGGGCTCAAATGGGAATGGGGATATACTGGCTCCAGCACCCGCGAAAGGGCAATTACCGAGCCTGGTAATTGCCCCTTTGCGGGTGCCGGATATTCTTGCTGGTTTGGAGGTAGCCTTGCCGGTTTTACTGGCAAGGCTACCTTCAACCTCGTAATGAGGCGTAATGTATTGTACAGATAGATGAACCCCACTACCAATTCAAGCAAAACCTCATCTCCCCCTGGGAAAACCTCAGCCTACTCAGAGTGTCATTCTCTTACTTGCTTGAAATCTACTGGATTAGGCATTGCTGTTTGGACCATCAGCCACTTGTTAATGTGATAGTTCCCCTGACTGATGGAGATTCCATCCTTGAAACAGCAGAAATACGAACTGCATGACTGCAGTTACGTATAATGTGTTTGTTGCGCTGCGCAAATGGTACTGCACATGGCAGTCATGTTCACATTATCAACATCTAATCTAATGTAGATGAACAATGACATCAGCTCTTTCCTCGATAGAGTTTGAATGGATCCCTCTAGCATGAACAGGAAACATCATTGCAGTATCAATGTGTTCTTGCATTTGCTGTTACTAATCAATTGAAACAGAGACGTGCTGACTCAGCAATATGCCTATTTCTTTTCATATTTCTTCCTAAATGTCAGACTCCTTATTAAAAAAAAAGGTAAGCCTTGTCGTTTGGGGTGAGGGTGTGGTTGTGTTCGTGTGTACACAACAAGAACTTGCCATTAGCTGTGTTTATATTAGCCTTTATGATAATTCTACAGTAAAAATAAGCCTTCTTGTAAAACAGCATTTCACTCTATGTTTATGACTGTCTATGCTCTACCTGCCTCTATAACCAATGCAGTTTTGCTGCCTTTCGGTGCTTATTTTACTGGCTGTTTAGTGAAGATTTACAGTTATGTGTTTGAAACACAGTTTCACCGTTTTCAAAGGTTTATATTTTGGAATATTGCACTCTCTGGAAAGTCACACGGAGTAATTGCAGCTTTTAACATTATTGCTTCAGTAAGGTGTTTTTTAAAATGAATTCTGCTTTTTTTCATGTTGTATTATGCAATGCACCCAGAACATATTGGCAAGCCCCTACCATGTCACTTTACAGATTGCATTGTGTCAATGCAAAAACGAAACATTCAGAAGCAACCTCAAGCACAGGAAGGCTCTATTTAATAGTCCAGTTTCTATGCGGATTGTGCCCAGAATATTTCCTAAATTTGCATAGAATAATGTCCAGCTACAAAATCAACAATTATCTGGACAGCCAGCTCAGAAAGACTTATTGTAAAGCTCTGGGTTCCCAGTGATGACTCGGACATCTGTTGATGTTCCAGCTGCTTCTTTATTGAAGTTCCAGTACATCTTTTAAGTTTATCTTGAAAAGTTCATCAGAGCCTATGACAACATGCACTGGCATCCTCTCAGGTAGGATACATATCGCCAACTGACTCACTCAGAACACACAACCATACATCAACATTCTCACAGGCTACATTCCATGTCACTCACCGAACATTCCACTCTTTCTCAAAAAAGCAACAAGGAAACCAAATCACTACCGTTATCAGTCGCAATTCAATGTCAGCTTCATTTCTGAAAAGATAGACGTTTTCCATAAAAGCAATGCAAATCAATAGAATATCAGAAGGACATTATATACGCCATGTAAACATCATTGCTTCACATTAAAATCATAAATTGGGTTTAAAAGTCGGGGAACAAGCTCAAAAACATGAACGCTGATTATATTGTCTCATCCTTTAGAAGCACAAGCTTGGTTATAAAAATACTGGTTGCCGGTACGAGAGACAGAGCCCCTAAAAAACAGTTAAGACCCTCATTTGGGCCCGGGGCATGGAGCAGCCGCTGGCTCATGAGGATCCCTCATAGGTGGCCCGCATATGCCAGGGGCCGTCCAGCATAAACTGTCAGACCATGGCTGTCTGCCCAGTGCAGCTAGGGCACCTACATCGCCTGGGCTAAGCCGGGCTGGCCCAGAAGAATTCCTGGGTCACATGGGGATGGCAACAAAAACGGATTACGGCAGGCTAACCTTACTGCCATGCAAGTACACCATGATAATAATAATTTGCATTTATATAGCGCTAGCGCTGCTTACTATTACCCACGGTGTGTGGTGCTCATTTATCAACCTCAGAAGGATGAAAAGCTGAGTTTGGCCCTGCTGGGATTCGAAACCTGCTCAGCAGGATCTGCAGGGATGTCAAAGCAAGCACTCTACTTGCGGTGCTGTCGGACCAGCTACTTGAATCACGTAATTCAAAAAGTTTGAGAAATCAAGATACACAGGCTTCTTGATGCAGAAACAAAATGATATTGGTGATTATAAATCATAAAAACGAATGATCAAACAGAGGAGAAACAGAGAACATGGCCAATGCATTTCGAATAGCAATCTATCCTTCTTCAGGGCAACTCATGGGGAGCTCAATATCCCATTCAGTATGGTTCCTAGCAGCTGAGCCGTTTAGGGCAGCTTAAATGCACTGAGTGCATTTGTGCTCTCAGTTCATGAGCATCACTGCTGTACGGATTAAGTTGAACGCATTTTAAAGTGGAAAGCAGCGACCTCGAAATCTACGCTTGGCCTGGATTTAAAGCTCTCTCCGTGTTGTGTTCTCGTAGCTTACCTTGTCTTGGATGGCCACTGCTCACTGCTCACTGAGGTGCCAATGAGAGTGGCAGTCGCGCCGGAAGACGCGTCCGTTGTTCAGAGCGTAAGGTTGTTCCATTAGGAGACTTCCATCCGCTCACATGGCTTTGTTCAGCGAGCTCTTAAAGGTAAATGCCCATTAAGCAAGCCTTTACATTAGAACAAGAACAGCTACATCTAGTGCCTACGGGAATGAACCCGCACAATGCAAAAAACAGGCTTTTAGTATTTGCTAGTTTGGAAGTAAATGATTGAGTGAATTGTAATCCGTTAGATGAAAACCTGGGAACTATAAGGATTCGGCTCTGGCACAGTGCTGGACTTATGGGAAGGGTAGACGATCCGTTCTGACACTGCCTAAAAACTCCTGGCATCGTGATATTGCAAGATCCCCGGTTGGATGTCCCATTGCAACTCCATGGTTATTTACGTGTGTAATCAAAAGGCATACAATTAGCACGTGGGAGCAAAAAGAGTGGTTTCCTGATTTGGGTTTCCCTGCATTTAAATAAACATGTATAGAGGTGGGGTCACAGATGGCACCAAAATCACTCAGAGTCTTAGAGGGAGTTCAATGTTTTTCTTTTTTCTTTGTCGTGCTCATTATTTCTAGGGTGGTTTTGACTTGTTTCTGTTCCCGTGTTGTATATCTGATTGTGTATGCCTGTGCCGGGTTAACTAGCTCGCTCTGTGAGACCTTCCACGTGGCCGTGCAACTCAGTGCTCCTTTCTCCCTCTGTTGCACAGTGCCAGTGATTCCAACGGTTTTTATGGCTTGTTCCTCGGTTCCCATTGGTGGCGCTCTCCCGTTTGGGAGTTCTGATTTCTCTTCTGTTTGGGGCTGAGTCGATGACCCCTAAGAACAAGTTTTCTTAAAATAATATAAACACACTGGCAAGTCTGTATTTCACCAGGTAAGGTTGGTTATAAGGGTCTGCAAGCAAGCATGCTGGCAGTGGGGTGCAGGAGCTGGGATCCTCTCTGCTGCCACTGTCCACCTCAGTGACAAGACTGGCTCTGGATCCGTTTCCTGGAAGACCTCCCACCATCGGCAAGAGGGGTTCCCTTTCCCTCTGGACAAGGTCAAATCACTGGCCTTGTCACAAGTGTTAATATCAACAGATGTCATCCTTGTTTTCAGATTAAGCGTATCCCCGAAATGAAATCCAGTTCTCGTTAATCTCTATAACCACAGAGTTCAAAGTGCAAAGTATAAAACAGTGCGTCTTCATCTAGAGCAAAGCCTGACAATATTCATCTAGGAGGGGGTGCTCAAAGCAATTAATGGAAGAACCCCAACTGCCTCTGCTGGGGACATTTACGTTTAAGTGAGTAACATGATAGATTATTTCAGGAGTTCAAGATTAGACCATTGTAGTGGACATAGAAGTAATTGAATGGAAGAAATGGATTACAGTGTGGTATTATACCTAAAGGGAAACGCTGCACAAAGAAAAGTTTACCAATGCATTCAATCTGCGCAGTGTAACAATTGAAACAGGAGGATTTGTGTTTTGAGCCGCTGGTCTACTATTAGAGGAAACATTGGCAGTGAAGTCCAGTTCGTTAACATGTGCAGGATTCTACCATAATTATGAGAGATCATGATATGATCCTTCTTAATTTGGGAGCTCTGCTCACTACTGGCACACCACTTCACTGTGATACACGTGAAACTAATAAGGCAAACTAGTGCAAGAAAGAATGCAAGATCGCTAGAACAAAGCTATTAAACTGAGTTCAAACATTGTGCTTTCCCCCCAAATTGCAATCATTCAACACAAATAAAAAAAGATTATATAGGTAGAGAATCAGCACCAAAAAGATAAACACGGGGTAGTTTAAACCAGGTGCTTAATGAGATAACACTAGGCTGTGAAGAATCAGCGCCAAGCATATAAACAGGGGATAGTTTAAACCCTGTGCTTAATGAGATAACACTAAGCTGTGAAGACTAGTGGCAGAGGGAATGTTTGTCTTAAACGTAGTAAAGAACATTAATCAAAACATCCAAGATCAGGATTGGATTAGGCATTTTTTGTGCTCTGCGCCATGGGTGGCGTTGATATAGATGGTGATAAAGGGGCACATAGAATGGGTTCAATACCCATTATCTCTTCGTGAACTTCACTTTTTGAAATAATTAATATCATGTCTACCCTAACAGACTCGGCAAGTAAAAGTTCACGACCAGATGTTTGTCCTATCGAGTCACAACCATTTCATGTACATTTTTGGGCTCCTATACTTTATAGTTTATTTAATGCTGTCTGCTGGATGCTCCCGATCCTTATAAATTCAAAGTGCACCAACGTGGTGCCTACATTCAAGAAGTTTGATCAAGGTAATTGTGACGAATCAACTTCCGTAGCACCAATGGTCCAGGGATGAATATCAGTTGGTAAACCATCAATCAGTCCCACACCTCTAGTACACCAGAAGGGACCCGAACAGATTGGAACACAAGTAAATTATAAACCTCCTTGTCCAATTTTTGGTAACGTGGACGGAAAGGCAGGCTTATCTCTGCAAGGTCATGGATCATTGGTTAGTTGCAACACATCCGAAATACAATTATTACCCAATGATAAAAGGGACTGTCCAGTCAAGGTTGAATACAAATATGTCCTTTATTATGATTACAACAGACAGTTCTAGCACACTACAAAATACAACCCACCCTGTAAAGGGACACAGAGGATAGACAGTGACAAAAAGGAAAGGGAAGACCGCTGGATACTGCCAGGAGGGTAGCCGGTAAAGCATGCAATCTTAACTGTTGAAGGCTATTTGGTTTCAGCACCAATGGAGCAAGGGGTCCTAAATGTCACTAGGGGCCTTTGGAGAAGGATAGGGGGACAGAACCACAATGTACCTGGTGCTTCAGATGTTCTTGATGCTCAACAGCATCAAGTTGGTTCCAGGATGCTTTGCAGCTCCTGCGACAGATATCAAGATGGCAGACAGCTGCGGGTATCAGGCGGCAGGCAGTTTGGCAAGCTAGGCTGGACAGACGGCTGGGGGCTGGCCTTCACGGCAGCTCAGCGCCAAGAATGGTTGTCTCGGTGCTGGTTGGCGGATTGGGAATGTTGGTCGAGGCGTCTCGGGCGGCTCTGGTGACTACGGCATGACAACAGTCAGTGGTGCACCCGGATGCAGTTCGAGAACTCCACTGTCTCGAAATGTCCTTAAAAGATGGATGCTGGTTTATGCTTTTGTAGCACCCCTCCTAGCTTCTTCAGAGGGCTTGTGTTGTGCTTTCAAGGTGGACGGCCCAAATCTTAGGAGAGTGTTTGCAGCACCGGCCTTGTCCTTTGTTCAGATACTCTCCAGCACTTCCCACCTACGAAGCTTGCTGGCAAAGCCTAGCAGGGCACACTGGGAACCGGGTGGGATGCGGTTCTGGAACTGCTTGATGGGTCCTCTGAGTCCGGTTTCTCCCTCTGTTCCCTGGGGGATGTATAGGGGAGGGCTCATGCTTCCCTCTTGGAACTCCTGGCCTTCCTTCACTGGCGGAAGATATAAGGTATACTGTACCTTCAGCCCTCTTTCCTCTTTTAAAGCCAGGGGGCCCCAGTGATTGGTTCAGGTTAAGCCTACCTTAATGAACCAATCATGTGTCCACAGCAACAATCTTCAGTTATGCATGAGGTCAGGACCAAAGTGCTCTGTAACAGGAAAGGTAACGGCTGACAACATATACCTAAGTCACACCCATCTTCCTGTCTGTTGTAGATCAAAGTGTCTCTCTGGTTAACTGAGCCCTCTGTGACTCTTGATCAAAGCACAGGTTTCCCTTGAGGTTTGTGATGGGAGCAGAATTCCTGTCTCCCCCAAAACACATCCTTCGTCCCTCTGAAAGGGGTCTGCTCTGTAGGGACACCTGCAGTAACTAATGAACCCAGACATGACATCACTGCCTTTCGAGAAAGAGGTGTGGGAACTAGTTTCAAGTTGACACATTGCATACAAAAGGGTTGTTAGCCCTGCCTTCCTGTTGTCTGTTCTGCAACCAAGCCTCTTCTCCAGGTTTGCCTTAATTATTCTTCATTAGTATGCACTGCCACCAGCTGAACTACCACAATAGGATGGCAGATCCATGGAGCCTTGGATGTTTCAATTAGGCTGCCCATGGCTGGAGTAAGTTTTACTTTCCCTCTTCTTGAGATGCTTTTATGTACCAGTGACTGTCACATTCCAGCTGAACATGACAGGGGAAGACAATGCATGTAGGCTGTCTCTTCCTGGAGTACACGTGACTATGCGTTTTGTGCGGTGAGCAGAGAAAATGTGTGCAGAATGGACTCACACATTTCTTCGGAGGCTGATCTCCCATCATTCATTTTCATTATCAAAAAAGACCAGGCGATTGCCTTTATGGATTTACACTGCACCTTTGATTGTGTAATCAGAAATACTGTGTGGGAAAATGTGTCTAGAAGAGGTCACTTAGTGACATTACTTTTGACGGAGATACACACTGATTTGAAACTGTCTGTCAGAAATGGCCCACCGGGAGAGCTTTCATCTCCCTTACATTCCAAGAGTTCAACAGGAGAGTATTCTTGCACCTTGTTTCTGTCACTGATGTTCCTATCCTCGATACAGTGTTACTTGCCTGTACACCTAAAGTCTGTTGATCAATAGTTGACAAATACATGTCTTTTATCAGTATTAGGGATCTTTCAGAAACTATAATGAGACCATTCTGATTTTGCCGTGGCCCTTAGCAAGATGCCTTTTTGCCCAAAATGTTGGGGGCATGCCAATTAAAGCAATTTTTATGACACGCAAGGATGGCATCTATTATGAATTTGGTGACCTTCTGACCTCTTGATCTGAAGGAGGAAACTTTCTTCAGGACAAAGATTACAAAACATACTTATTACCAGGGGCTTCCTATTGCAAAATTCACTTTATATGACCAATCTGAGAGCTTTGCAATGAGAAAGGGCACTCATAGGTTAAATGTTAAAGCTTGCTCAGCGGTCTGTCAACAATGCAAAACAATTGTGTCAGCTGATTATCTGTGATTATCTACTTCTTTTAGCTTCATTGTGCTACGTTTCTAAGCACTCCCTTATTTGTGAATGAAAAGTGTTTTAAAACAGTTTTTCATGAACACATAACTCCATTGCACATTTACTGATGACACATGGGACTATTTATTTTCGCTCCTTAGTCTGACGGTCTGTTTTGAAATTTTTAAATAATAACAAGTTTATGTATATTGTCAAATTGTTTATTAAAACATGTTTGCAATCATTATAATGAAAACTGTGCATCGACAATAAGGCTTCTTCTTCAACAGATATCTTAAACCTTTAAAACCATTGTTTACTAAACATTCATCATGAATTAGCTTTCAGAAATTCCAACTAATCCCACTGTTTGCAATTGTACATTTACATATTTCAATTCATTTGAAAACTTTTCTTCGGTTTGTACATACATTGTTTAAGGCGGTGAGGAATAGTCATTGTCTCGGGGAAGGCAACGCCAGCCTGGATTTCTTCCCCATCTTCCTACTCTGCATTGTCATTAATCTTGCCTCACCCTGCCTCATGCTTCTTTCCACCATGTGTGCCTGCCTATAGTGAACCTGGCCCACCAGAACCTGCCTGACCTGGATTACTAAGCCATCGCCTTTCCTGCATTCTATTCTACTTTTTGATCTATTTTCCTTTCTGGCCACTCACTCTGTGTCCCCATCTCCTGAAGTTAATATATGATTGGCCGAACCCTGGCTCTAATGTTATTCCTGCTTTGTTCCCCTTAAGACCAGTTTTCTCAGCCTGATCATCCCCCTTTGAATCTTTGGTTCCTGGTTTTATCTCCTTGGCAGCTATCAACTCCTCCTGCTCTTGACCCCTTTCATACCGCCACCTTCCTTTATACTCCTGGTCTGACTACCTGCTGCCATTTTACTCTTGACAATTCCACTTCCTTCATTGTCACTCTGGATATCTGCACCACCTTCTCTTCTCCAGATGTTGCCACCTCCTTCCATGTTACTCTGGATGTCCCACCTTCTTCACCACTCTCTTGTTAACTATTCCTGTTCCAAACAAAAGTCACCACCTTCTTCTGCTTCACTCAGGATGTTACCACTTTCTTTAGTTCTGATTTCCCCACCTTCTACCACTCTGCTCTTGATATTACTGTATGCTTCTGATGTGACTGCCACCCCAACTCCTTACTGCACCACCACCTTCCCATTTCCTCTGAATTTGATGACCTCATCCTTCTCTGCTATAGCTTTATCAGTTTCCATTCCTGATATTACTACCCTTTTTCTTCCCTTCAGTTCTTACCACCTACCCCAGCTCTCCTCTATCACTTCATCCAAACTCCTCTTATCCCATGGTCCTTTGGTCTTCCACCACCCTCCAACAAACCTTGACCAAATATAAGCTTCAGTATCTTTTAGGGGAAACTGAGGGAGGACAAATATTGGTTGGGTTCTTTAGTAGATACTGTGATAAATCAAGGAACGTGTCCACCCTCCCCAAGATGAGTCCACGGAAGAGCAAGGAAGCCCATGAAACACCTGCTCCCTAGAGCCCGGCCTGGATTGACAGAAGCTCAGTCCCACTGCCAAGAGAACTTATGCAACCACAGGAAATGCGGTTGACTGGCACTGACTGGAGCTGAGCCCTGTGACAAGGGTACAGAGAAAACCAAAACACGTGCACAGACGCGAAAATCAGAAGTAAAGCCAGAGCTGCCCTGCTGCCTTTCTTGAGGAACACCAGTATAGCAACCCATGTACATGGTTCATTCGAGGAAAAGAAAGGCAGGTTTTTAGACCCACCGATACCCCAAGCTAGGGTGAAAAGGTGAATAGCCCAAGAGGGTCTGAAGTAGAAAACTGCTGAATCGGGCAAGAATCAGTTTATCCCAAAAAAGTGTGAGAAGGCAATTTTTCCAGGAGGAGCTGAGGGCACCGATTGCCCAAGATGGGACGAGAATCCAGGTATCCCAAGCCAGGGTTGGAGGGTGAATAACTCAAGCAGGGTAAGAGACTAAATGACCCAAGAGAGTCTGAGACAAAACATCCCAAGTGGTACTAGGAAAGCAGACACCCTACAGGAGTGGGTGGTTCCAGAGATCCCAGGGTGGGGAGGGAAGAATCCATAGGGCTCAGAACGGGCCGACATCAGATAAACCCCAAGAGGCGTGGTGCAACTCAAGACCCCATAGAGGGGTAGGAGCAGGAAAGGTTCTGAAACAGGCTGGACGAGGCCTATCTATTTAAGGACATTCAATAGCACTTTGCGTTGTCAGGACTGGAAGTGAATAGCAGGACAAAAGGCTTAGATACATTCCATATTCCATTAACCTCAAGGCAAGAAGCCCAGAGGAGGTGTGTTGAACATTTGGGTGGAAACTTTGGGGTGGGCAAAAGACCCAGAGACCCAGAGACATGGGCCAGAATCCTGCTGAGGGCAAGATGCCCTGGTTTAACCGTGAGACCATATATGGACAGAAAAAACAGCCAGTAGTACTGACCAAAGGCCCTTCTGGGATTTTGTGTTATGATTAGGTTCCTATCCTTTGAAGTGTTAGGGCTAGGATCAGATCAATTAGGATTCTAAAAGGTGGACAGACTTTACTTTGTATGATAGCCTGATGTGCACCCTTTTACGCTTTTCCTTTCCTAACCAAAGGGATCTGAATGTAGGGATAGAGAAGGAATTTGCAAGAGAAATAAAACGACTAAGTTCAAAGCACAATGATTTGTCCATCTCCTGATTCTGACTACAATACATCTAGGGATAATGTGGGCTCAGGGTGAGGGAGAAACATGCCTATATTTGGACTAGAGCCCATCTTGGAATTTATACCAGCTGCTCTGACGCTCCCGGCATCTGCATTTATGGAATTTGGGCAATTGGTGTTTCTCGCACATGAATTCTGGTTTGGAAGACCCTCAGGTAAGTTTTCCAATTGATGTGATCCATTTCAATTGTTGGGTGAGTGGAAAAACATATACATTAGCCTGGCATGAGATGCATTTGTCGGGGAACATACTGAAATGCGACGTTTCCCTGCCAAGTGTCAAGGACCCAGGCAAACAGCCAGGGGATCCTCTCCCTATCACCACCCAATCTGGACCCAACATCAGCTAGCACCTGGCCCTCATATTTATCTTTCTATTGTTCCCCAAATACAGGCTGAGAATATATAGATACCACAGGGTTATACCGGCCTGGTGTGAGACCCATACCACAGACAATCCGGAACCTCTCTCCAGTAAGACAGCCCTTCACGAGCAGCTGTCCTGGTAAATCGGAATAAAATGGCACACCGTACACAAAAGGGATAGGCTTACACCAGGGTGCTGCATACCAAAGGGCCTTTGATGTTATGGGACTCAGAAAGAAGATGGGTTAGTGAATGCAGAGGGAGCGCCACACAGTTGGGGTAGGGGTCCATCATCTTGTTTCTCTCATTGCCTCTCTTTCCTACCTGTCCCATCCACTTCCTTTACACAAGAACATTTGGGTATGTTGCAAGAAAGCAAGAACCCCTTGTCATAAGGGTAGGGATTGGACCCTTTACTTCTAATTTCCCAATCACCTGTGGACTGTGCATATTTTTATGTTATTTATTTATTTATTTAATTTATAGTAGCGCACAAAGCCTGTAGGCATCTAGGCGCTGATTCTTACAGAGGTTACACCGTTACACACAAGGTTACAAAGGCGGTTCCAAAGCAGAAAAGTCAGTTATCATGGCAGAAGGGAGCAGTTAGGTGAACAGGTGAGTTTTTTAGGGTTTTTTCGGAAGAGAAGGAAGAAAGACTCCTCCCGGACCGAGAGTGGGAGACTGTTCCAGAGTGTGGCAGAGTTCACAGGGAAGCAGGCACTGCCTGTTTTTTTACATTTATGTCTTAGCATGATGAAGCAGTGGCTTTGCGCTGATTGGAGGGGTCTGTTAATGATGTATCTCTTGACTTACCGGGTGAGTTAAGGGCAGCATTGCTGGAGTGACAGTGGTGGGTTATGGTGAGTATTTTGATTTAAATCTGTTTGTGGACACCGAGCCAGTGGATGGATCTACGTGCCACTATGATTTAGTTGTGCCAGGTCAGGTTGAGGGTGGACCGGAGGGCATTGTTTTGGAGGTTACACAGTTTGGCAAGGTTTGTCTCAGAGGTGCCAGAAAGAAGTGTGTTACAATAGTTCAGTTTGGACAGGACAACGGCCTGTGCAATAGTGAGTTACTTTTTTCCACGTGAGAAAAGGTTTGCAGGCATTGATTAGCATGGCTGTGTAGGCTGCAATTGAGGCAATGTGGATGCATTGGCGTGCCATGGTTAGGGATTCCTTGAGATGAACTCCCAGCATTTTCACTGAGGTGGTTACAGGGATGGAGTGTCCGTCGATGTTGAAGTGGATAAAGGCAGTGTCGAGTTTGTTGAGGCATGCGGGGGAACCAATGAGAAATAGTTTTGTTTTCACATCATTTAATCAGAGGTAATGTGAGGCCATCCAGATTTGGATGGTTTTATAAATGCTGTTCATTTTGGCAGTGACATGTGTGTGGTTCCCAGAGAGGGGGATGAGGATTTGGCTGTCGTCGTAGTTGGTTTAAGAGATGTTTATGGAATCAAGGTGGTCAAAGAGAGGCTTTATGTAAATGTTGTAGAGCATAGGTGAGATGCCGGAGCATTGTGAGACTCGCACGAGATGGGTGTGGGACAGGCAGCAATATCCTCGGCAAAGACTCTAGAGGATCTGTTTGCTAGGAAGACACAGATCCATTTTGTAGTTTTCGGAGAGAGGTAGGCACAAGAGGTGAGATGGTGGCAGAGGGTTTGGTGGTCGTCCAGATCAAAGGTGGACGACAGGTCCAAAGGAGGATAAGGCAGAGGTTTTTGCCGGCATTCATGGGTTTGTCTGCTTTTTTTTTAAGTCTAGAAGGGCTATTTTGGTTCAGTGTTTAGAACAGGAGCCCGATTGGTGGGGGCTCCAGGATGTGATGTGCTGGATTTTGAGGTAGGCTGCTTTTTAATAATTTTCAGGAGAAATGGGACTGTGGTAATGGGCCTAAAGTTGTTCGGTGATGCTGGGTCTAGAGTAGGTTTTTAAGCAGGGGTGTGACCCAGGATTCTTTGAGGAGGGTGGGTATTCAGCAAAAGAGGTGTTAATGGAAGCGATGAGAGGCAGGAGTGGTTCAGAGCATTCCTTTACAAGGGGGCTGGGAAAAGGTCACCTTTACATTTAGAGGATTTGACACCATTGGTTAGAGTTCTAGGGTGCAAGTTGAGATGCACTGGAACTCGAATAGAGGGATAGTTGATAGTGGGGAAGACTGCTATTGCAGTAGTGTCTGGGCTTCCTGTATGCTGGCAAGTTTCTTACTGATTTTGGATTGCAGCAAAGGCATTTTTACCATAAGGGCATCTTGGATGGTGCTGCAACAAAGATTGTTTTTCACCAGGAAGGAAGGGGGGTGGCACTAGGGATTCAAGCTCTCAGAGGATTGTGAATAATTCTCTCAGGTTGGAAGTGGCAGATGCTATTATTTCATTGTAGGAGGAAGATTTGATGGAGAATATGGTGTGCTTGTATTGATGTGAGATCTCAGGGAAGTGGACTTTGTTGGTGGTGGTTGGTTCCTTAAGCCATGCAGCTTCTACTGCTCTCGTGGTGGGTGGTATGGACGGCACGGTCTTCACTGGAAAACCACATGTTGCAATTGCTGGCGACTGTAGCCTTACATGCTTTGAGGGAGCTAGTGAGTCGATAGCATTCTCAGCAGCGTATTGTAGTTTTCCTCAAGGATGGAGGTATTGTGGGGGATGAGTGGGAGGGTATGATTGAGAAGGGAGTCGAGTGCTGGAAAGGATGCAGGAACTGTAGGCAAAGGTGGGGGGTAGGCTGTACTGGTGGTGGTTCTTTTGCTTGGTTTTAGAGATGGAGAAGGAGATGACGTGGTGGTCTGATCATGGGCAGGATAGGTTGGAGATGACAGAGATGTTACAGTTGTGGTCCAAGAACCAGTCATGTGTGTGGCCATGCATATGGGTGGGTTCAAGGATGTGTTGGGTGAGGCCCAGGGCAGTGCTGGATTTAGCTAGGGCTGAGGCCTCTGTATCTGAGGTGTCGTTATATCCTAGGTTGATGTCATCGAGGATGATGAGTTGGGTAGAAGGCTTAAGGTCCGTGGCAATGAATTGGGTGCAGTCATTTTCCAGCGTGGCACGAGACCCTGGTGGGTGACAGATGAGGTGGATAGTGATGGTACAGTTGGGGGTGTAGGTGAGTTTGGCTAAGATGGATTTGCAGAATTTGAGTGTCAGTGATGACGGGCAATGGGATGTTGTCTCTGTAGATGAGGGCAACCCTGCCGCCTTATCTGAGGGGGTTTGGTCTCTGCACAGTATGGCACAGCCTGGGGGAACAGCAATGAAGAAGGAGGGGCCTGCTGAGGGTGTGAGCTAGGTTTCTGTGATGGCTAGGGTGTCAAGGCTTTCCTTAATGATGAGGTCAGATATGTCTGGTGCATGGGCTACCATGGATCTGTCGTTGATGAGGGCACAACATAGAGGTGGGTTATGTGCTGAGCAAAGGGGGCTGGTGATGCACTTGGGTGCACTTGGGTGGGGTGCGTAAGTCCATGGGAGCTTTATCTTGCTATGGAGGATTCTCGTGGCATTGTGACTTGGGGTGTCGGGTGGGGAGGTAGACACATGGTGTCTGATGAGAAGCTAACTGCACATTTTGAGTTTTGCGGATGCATGTATATGGGTAAACATTTAGTGCACATGAAGGGGGCCCATTAGGTTTACCTTGCACTGACGTATGCTGGTTGGAGACAGCTGTACATGTGCTCGGGGAGGTGTTTGTCTCATCACAGATACTCCAGCGGAGACTGGCTGAGACCACAGATGCAGGCTTTGTGTGTTGGCCTTCTATGGGGGACGAATTGACCTCACAACTCGCCGGGGCGGGCACACCATAACAAGACAGTACCCAATTGGATTGTTGCAGCGTCAGGGCAGCGTGGGAGCCTGTTGGAGCCATAAGCATGGCAGTGGTCATCTTATAAGGGTCAAGTAGGCATCCAGACCCAGTGCTTCTGCGAAAGGTGACAGTGCAGGGCCCCCTGTTAGTAAGGGCTCCCTGTGTTTTGATGTGATCAGATGAGACCACAGATGCAGGCCTTGTGAAAGAGGGGGTCCCCCACCTTTCCTGTGACTCACCTTTGGATCATCCACTACTTACAAATACCCATGTTGGGAGAATTGGACCTTTCCAAAGCCCTCCCCCATTGATGTGAAGGAGGAGTGCTCTGCTCCCTATCAACTCCCAGGGCACATTAGGTGTGAATCTCCATGAGGAGCAAGGCATGCCACTATGCTGGAAAACAGACTGAAAGGACTCACCTTGTCCAAGAGCCATGCAGTGGGTTTCACATCATCCTGCGAGCCCAAGCAGCCAGAACTCCTGTTTATGCCATCAAACCACCTCAAGCTATCCTCGACGTTGCTAAATCAATGGGAACCGCCAGTACTGTCTTTGGCACTCATGCAAATTCTAACCACTGTACTCGCATCATCGAACCAGCTTGACAGCATAGTGCCCCAGCCCTCACTTGTCAAGATAGAGCACCAGCACACTGTGAACTTGACTGTGAATCATCACAGCAGAAATACCAGGACATTGCATGTCAGCTCAACTCAAACCACTGGATCATGGCATCTTTCATTGTCCCAAACAAGTGATGTTAATCATTTCAAAGCACGCTTGATCGTCAAACTGCTCTTGAAGATCCCTTTGACCTCCACTGCTCGAAACCACTTCAACGTTATGCAGCCCTCAATCGAACCCAACTCAATGCCAACTCGCCACCTCGATTATAGTGCATCAACACATTCATACCTGATTTGACCCCACACACAAACACTTTAAGTCCAGCTCAACACTGTTGAGCTGCCAAGCATTGGAATAAGGCTCACTTGAGAAGCCCTGTTCCATGGTCCACGTTTAGGACCCTAGAGAGTGGATAAATCCTATTTGCACCTTTTTCCTTCAAGAACATGTTCTCATTGCATTTCTTGACTGTTTTTCCTCCATTAGTGCTGAACCCTTACATTCTGAATGTCTCTCTCTTTCCTTTCCAGAAGTGGGTTTTATATTCTTTTTATAGTTGTTTGTACATTTGTGGGATTAATGTGTGATTAATTAGCGTACATATGTTTCTATAGAAACTCAAATTGCCTTGTATTTTGGACTGTTGTACTTTTCTGATTGGGTTTATACTGGATCGCATTCACACCCCTTCTGAGGGTATAGCCTTCTGTCAGCCTAATTGACCACAAAATGCCAAGGGGGTATGCACCTTAGCTGTGCCTGTTTTACCATTATGAATGGGATCATGGCTGGTTTGTAGAAGTGTGTGGGCTGAGTAGGCAATTCAGCCACTCCTCATCCTTATCCTCTTGCAGAGCAGAAGCCATTTTGTCACATGCCACTACCCCTTTCTCATGAATAGTACAATAGGGGTGCGCCAGACAGTCCAGCCTTGAATGATAGCCTATGGTAACATTATTTATATGGGTATTCTATGTTGTGTAACATTCTTATTATGACTAAAACATATACTGATAATGATTATTAGAAATAATCATTGTAAAATAAGAGGCAGTTTAAATTATTAGTAAAATTAGTGTAAACAAGCGATGTGCGGCTCAAGGAGCTTGAGGTGTTTTGTTACACTTCACTCCCCACGCTGGCATGACTGACATCCCTATTACGGCCAGCAACTGTGTGGCACCCAAAGCTTTCAGGGGTGTTCCACCCCACCAACATGGGTCCTACCAACTTTGCAGTAACAGGCAGCCGCAACAGTCCTCTGCCAGTGTTGTCCACATGTGCAAGTTAGTGTGCTTTGTGACATGACAGGGTCACACCTCATATCTGTCCCCAATGCTACCTAGATTGCATGCTAGTGGCAGGGCGAGCAGTTCCATATCACTTCTACTTCTTCCAGATTTACCAATTGTGTTTTTGCCTTCTCCCCCCCCCCCCCAACATACCTACTGCTTTTCCAGCCCATTCTGCTTACTCCCGCCTGCCTGGTGCCCTGCTTTCCCTGCCTTCCTTCCGTCCCTAGAACTCAAGTTACAATCGCCTTGATAGATCAAGTCCTTCACCTGCCTCCTGCCCTCATGTTTGAGATTATACCAATTTTCTAGGCCTAACCAGTGTAGCTTCTTTATCACCCAGTTCCAGTGATTGCACCGTCCCTTCACCATGATAATCATGGTTGATGATGACTACTTGTGTTGTGTGACAGCGCCATCCCCTGTTTTTGATGTGTTCAGTCTTGATCTGCTTGTGACAGTTTTCCCACACTGCCTTTCTGTTTTGTTGTTGTACCTGTATGACTTTGTGGTGGATGCCCTATGATTACAAAAAGCTCAACAACAGGTATGTGATTGCTGTGCAAAGTGCAGCCTGACAGCTTCAAGCCTGGAATTTGTTCCAGACTTAATGAAGTAATGTTAAGAATCTGTCTCTTGTTCAGCCAGGATTTATTTAAATGTGCTGGAGTAAGAATAACATTAAAATACAAGCATCCCTGCAACAGGTTTCAGTGTGCTGTTCAGGGTATGCAATAAGTAACTTTACTCTCAGTGGGCCTCATTACGACCCAGGCGGTAAGTTACCGCCTGGGTCGTAACTTTACCACCATGGCGTAAACTACGTTTACGCCATGGTGGTTGGCGGACTTACTGCCCCATTCCGAGGTTGGCGGGGCGGTAAGTCCCCAATCCCCATTTACCCTTCCCCATTCCCATTTTTGCCCCATAGGGCATAATGGGAGTGGGGAAGGCGTTAATTACGCCACCGTAAATTACGGTGGCGTAATTAACATCAAGGTCCCTTAGCGCCATGGATTTTAACACCTGCTAAAAGCAGGTGTTAAAACCTCCATGGCGCTAAGGGACCTCGGAATCAGGCGGTAAGGGTCGGCGCTGTTTACGCCGCCGTAAACCCCTTACCGCCTGAGTCGTAATGAGGCCCAGTATGAGACATGAGATTAAGAATGTAATAAAACAAGCACATTGATTTCTCCCAAATGGATTTCTCCTAAAACACCAAAGAAGGAGAAATGCAAAGACCTGTTAAGGTGTATAAATCAACCCTGAAAAGGTGGAGAAGAATTTGAAGATGAAAAGAGTGGGGATGCTGGGGAGCCATTCAGGTGGTAGCCAAAGATGGCATGTGTCAAGGAGTTCCCCCCTTCTCACCTGAATCCGTTCTTTGCCGGTGTTCTTGAAAGCTGCCTTCTTTCGGATGGATCGGGTTTTGAAGAAGGCGGCCCGTGTCTCTGCCGAATCCAGAATGCGTTCAGTTTTCCAGGAGGTCGAATCCAGGAATCCAGGAGGCAAGGTAAGTTCGCTAGAACTAGAATCCAGGAGGAAGAAGAAGGGGGGAGGAGGGGATTGAGGAAGGGATAGCGGAGTAGAATGGAGAAGAACCGCGAGCTACGGAGCACACGTATGGTCGCTAATCGCTATAGCATTGAGCTACGCGGAGCCGCGGAAGGTGTGGTCTAGAAATAGAGAAGGGTTACGTCTAACGCATGGAGCGAGAAGGGAATGCGTTGGACGGCCATATTGGAGGTATTAGTTGTTTAAGTCCGTTGTGACAAGGACCATGAGGCCGAAAAGGGGCGCACCCAGCGATTCATGACAGCATGGATATATAACCCAAAGAGATACAAATTGGGGCTATTTGGAAGTCATGGGACTGTGGCCATATTTATAGACTCCCACCTGCATGCAGTGATTGCCTCATGATAGGAAAGAGGAATATATTCCAAGACATGGCCTCCTACGCCCATGCAAGTGTCAGTTAGTCAATAGCACTCAGGGTGCAACAGTATCAAACACTGTTAAGAAATCCATGAAAACTAGGAGACAGGTGTCCCCTGCATCCAACACACAAAAGGCATCATACACTTCCTGAAGGGTAGTCACTTATGTACAGCGCCGAGTACATTAACCAGATTGAAAAGGTGTGAAGTTAATTAAGTGAAGCAAAGTGGTAACAGTCATGACTTGATTAAAACATCTCCAAGAACTTTCCTTTAAAAGGAAGGGGTGTAGCTGAACTGTAGATGACATATGCTCTGGGGAAGAGGAAGTCATTTTAAATAAAGGCTAGGCTGCCTTGGAAACAAGAACTAGGGAAACTAATTTGAAAAAGGGGGTTCCCCAAGACTTCCCAGTCCAACCCTAGCCTGACATATACTGGGCTTCCCTTAAAACTGCACATATGTTTTCATTAGCATTCCTGGAAGGGGGCACGGGCCAATCAGGACGCTCAGAGCGCGGCTCTGTAGAAGCCTATGTTTCATGCAACCTTGGTGCTGCTAGCCAGCACCCCTTCCACTCCCTATGCCTCCTTCCCTCCCCCCTTTTAGCACCCATGTAGTTTCCAAAGCGGGTGCAAAGAGTGTTTAATTAAAAAAAAGAAACCTACCTCACCGAGTGCACCACCAACGCACTGTGCTTTCTCAAGTACATTTTATTATTGATGGCATTACGTTCATCACCATTTAAAACGGACATTGGAAATAACAACGTGGCAATGGGCTGTGTACCGAGGTAAGTTTAGTTTTTCTTAAAATGACACTGTTAGCACCCACCTAGAAAACAACATGAATTCTAATGACGATATCAGCCCGCAGCCTCTGATTATATCGCACCATTATGACTTACAGGGTAATTCATAGAATTTCGCAGAAAAGTGTCGCAAGCGGCTGGCGCAGAGTGTCCGCCTGCGATTGTCTGCGCCAGGCACGTGTGCTAAAACCGATTTCCGCGCACAGCGTATTCATGGATTTTAGGCTCCCAAACCAGCCGTGGCGCAGAGTATCGCAGCGACCCTGCAGCAGCGCCAGTAATGCCCCCAAGAACGCCCTCGCGCAAGGAAAAGCCATCAAAATCGCTAAATCATCGCAAAGGGCTGCGCTAACCATGGACCAGTTTACAGGACTGCCAAACAAGGAACGCAAAGCGGGTAACGTGCATATCAGGGGTACGCGTGAAGTTATACACGCGATTAGCCAGGGTGCCAGGGTACGTGTATTTCAGGGGTGCGCGGGAAGTTCAACACGCGATAGTCCAGGGAACGTGTATTACAGGGGTACGCGGGAAGTTCAACACGCGATAGTCCAGGGAACGTGTATTACAGGGGTACGCGGGAAGTTCAACATGCGATAGTCCAGGGAACGTGAATTACAGGGATACGCGGGAAGTTCAACACGCGATTGTCCAGGGAACGTGTATTACAGGGGTACGCGGGAAGTTCAACACGCAATTGTCCAGGGAACGTGTATTACAGGGGTACGCGGGAAGTTCAACACGCAATTGTCCAGGGAACGTGTATTACAGGGGTACGCGGGAAGTTCAACACGCGATTGTCCAGGGAACGTGTATTACAGGGGTACGCGGGAAGTCTTACATGCGATTAGCCAGGGCACGTGTAATACAGGGGTACGCGGGAATTATCACATGCGATTTGGCAGGGTACGTGAATTACAGGGGTGCGTGGGAATTATCACACGGCAATTTGCTGGGTACGTGTATCACAGGGGTGCGTGGGAATTATCACACGCGATTAGGCTGGGTGGGTCCTCACAGGTGTTCCCTGTACACCCTCCACGGCCCCTGCAGGCAGCCCACAAAACAGGGGACTACCCTGCACACCTGCTCATGTCCCCCTGCACCCCCACCCCCCAGCCACCAGGGGCACCCATCACCAGGCCCCCACCCATGTCTCCTACCACCCCCACCCCCCAGCAGTGCAGGGGCAGCCTCCACCAGGCCCCCACTCATGCCCGACTCATGTCTCCCACCACCCCCACCCCCCAGCACTGTGGGGCACCTGCCAGCAGGCCCCAACCCATGTCACCCACCACCCCCACCCCCCAGCAGTGCAGGGGCATCCTCCACCAGGCCCACACTCATGTCCCCTATCACCCCCACCCCCCCCGCCACCAGGGGCACCCTCCACCAGGCCCCCACACATGTCTCCCAGCGTGCTACGTGTATTTCAGGGGTGCGCGGGAAGTCCCACTCGCGAATAGCCTGGGCGCGTGTATTTCAGGGGTGCGCGGGAAGTTCCACTCACGAATAGCCTGGGCGCGTGTATTTCAGGGGTGCGCGGGAAGTTCCACACGCGAATAGCCTGGGCGCATGCATTTCAGGGGTGCGCGGGAAGTTTTACACGCGACTTCAGCAGGGTACATGTATTTCAGGGGTGCGTGGGAATTCTCACACGCGATTTGGCTTGGTACGTGTATTACAGGGGTGCGTGGGAAGTTACACACGCGATTAGGCTGGGTGGGTCCTCACAGGTGTTCCCTGTACACCCTCCACGGCCCCTGCAGGCAGCCCACAAAACAGGGGACTACCCTGCACACCTGCTCATGTCACCCACCAGCCCCACCCCCCACCATCCAGGGGCACCCTCCACCAGGCCCCCACCCATGTCTCCCACCACCCCCACCCCCCAGTCACCAGGGGCAGCCTCCACCAGGCCCCCACTCATGTCTCCCACCACCCCCACCCCCCCAGTCACCAGGGGCAGCCTCCACCAGGCCCCCACTCATGTCCCCCACCCCCCCACCCCCCAGCAGTGCAGGGGCAGCCTCCACCAGGCCCCCACTCATGTCCCCTATCACCCCCACCCCCCCAGTCACCAGGGGCAGCCCCCACCAGGCCCCCACTCATGTCCCCTATCACCCCCACCCCCCCAGTCACCAGGGGCAGCCCCCACCAGGCCCCCACTCATGTCTCCCACCACCCCCACCCCCCAGTCACCAGGGGCACCCACCACCAGGCCCGCACCCATGTCTCCCACCACCCCACCCCCCAGCAGTGCAGGGGCAGCCTCCACCAGGCCCCCACCCATGTCCCCTATCACCCCCACCCCCCCAGTCACCAGGGGCAGCCCCCACCAGGCCCCCACTCATTTCTCCCACCACCCCCACCCCCCAGCCACCAGGGGCACCCACCACCAGGCCCGCACCCATGTCTCCCACCACCCCACCCCCCAGCAGTGCAGGGGCAGCCTCCGCCAGGCCCCCACCCATGTCTCCCACCACCCCCACCCCCCAGCAGTGCAGGGGCAGCCTCCACCAGGCCCCCACTCATGTCCCCTATCACCCCCACCCCCCCAGTCACCAGGGGCAGCCCCCCCCAGGCCCCCACTCATGTCCCCTATCACCCCCACCCCCCAGCAGTGCAGGGGCACCCACCACCAGGCCCCCACTCATGTCCCCTATCACCCCCACCCCCCCCCGCCACCAGGGGCACCCTTCACAAGGCCCCCATCCATGTCTCCCACCACCCCCACTCCCCCGCCACCAGGGGCACCCTCCACCAGGCCCCCATCCATGTCTCCCACCACCCCCACCCCCCAGCAGTGCAGGGGCACCCTCCACCAGGCCTCCACTCATGTCTCCCACCACCCCCACCCCTCAGCATTGCAGGGGCAGCCTCCACCAGGACCCCACTCATGTCCCCTATCACCCCCCCCCCCCCGCCACCAGGGTCACCCTCCACCAGGCCCCCATCCATGTCTCCCACCACCCCCACCCCCCAGCAGTGCAGGGGCACCCTCCACCAGGCCCCCACTCATGTCTCCCACCACCCCCACCCCTCAGCATTGCAGGGGCAGCCTCCACCAGGACCCCACTCATGTCCCCTATCACCCCCACCCCCCGCCACCAGGGTCACCCTCCACCAGGCCCCCATCCATGTCTCCCACCACCCCCACCCCCCAGCAGTGCAGGGGCACCCTCCACCAGGCCCCCACTCATGTCTCCCACCACCCCCACCCCCCAGCAGTGCAGGGGCAGCCTCCACCAGGACCCCAATCATGTCCCCTATCACCCCCACCCCCCCGCCACCAGGGGCACCCTCCACCAGGCCCCCATCCATGTCACCCACCACCCCCACCCCCCAGCAGTGCAGGGGCACCCTCCACAAGGCCCCCACTCATGTCCCCTATCACCCCCACACCCCCGCCACCAGGGGCACCCTCCACCAGGCCCCCACCCATGTCCCCTATCACCCCCACCCCCCAGCAGTGCAGGGGCAGCCTCCACCAGGCCCCCACTCATGTCTCCCACCCCCCACCCCCCAGCAGTGCAGGGGCAGCCTCCACCAGGCCCCCACTCATGTCCCCTATCACCCCCACCCCCCCAGTCACCAGGGGCAGCCCCCACCAGGCCCCCACTCATGTCCCCTATCACCCCCACCCCCCCAGTCACCAGGGGCACCCACCACCATACACCGCACCAACCTGGATGACTCCGTGCCATCTTCCCTCGTTGGGCCCTGTGGGGTCCCAGCTGCCTCTTCTGCTGCTGAGGAGTCCAACTCCGACCTGCGCCTCTTGGACCTCCCCTTGCCAGCTGCGGCCTGGGACGCGGCACCAGACTCCTCACTCCCCGACGAGATCACAACTTGGGAGGGGATCTGGCCCTTGCGTCTCCGGCTGGTGGTGCGACCCCTGCCACTGTGTTCCACAGCACCTGCTCCGTCCTCTTCATCAGTTGACGGTGCAGACAGGGAGAAAGAAAACACAGGCATCAGGGCACTGTAAAATGGACTCATACACACATGACAGTTATACAGGAGTGGCATAGGTAAACCTCAGACATGGCATCACAATCCCCAACACACATGTCATTTCAACTTGCACACATGAGCCATACCACAGCCATGATGCAACAGCCAGCACCATCCATTCACATACAACAGCATGTGCAGCCAAAGGTCATCCACACATCACATACAACATAGGGAGTACACTACACATGCACACACAACACCAAACCTGCATGCATGTGTACACCTCCGCCAACTGTCGCAGTGTCTCCATCGACATCCATGTCACACCTGACAATCATTCCTCCACATCCTGTGCCATGCAAGCCCACACACACAAGCACCATCCATGTGTCACACATGAGACCCCTCGCATGTGTCACCCTCACAGCCCTGTACACCCCCCCTACTTGGCCACATAAAAATACATGTTCAACCTGCACACTCCTGGCACACCACCACACGCACAACTTACTATCAGTATGCATGTACACTTACCGCTCGACTCCAGACGGGTCTGCTTCTCAAGGACATGGATGTGGAGCGCAGGGGATATGCGTTCCAGGACCCTCATTGATCTTCCGACAAGTGGCCCCGCCCGCCCCTTAGCATCTGCTGCCATCATGAGGCGCCGGGCCTTGTTGAGGGTGCTGGACCTGAAGTCCTCCCAGCGCTTCCTGACACATTAGTAGTCGCGGACTGCCACCTCCTCCGCGTTGATGGCAGTCACGACGTCCATCGGCGCGCAACCTTCCGAAGAGGGCATCATACTGCCCCACGACATGCTCCACCAGGACAACAACTTCCCTGGCACTGAAGCTGGTGCCCCTCTGCCTCCTTGGCCGGGGGTTGCCACTGGTGCCAGATGTCGTAGTGCCCGACATGGCAACCCCAGAGGCAGGAGTGGGTGGGCAACTGGGTCCTGGTGCTGGCCTGTGGGGTGACAGTCGGGAGCCTTTGGTTCCAGCAGGGGTGGTCACAGCAACAGCACCCCTGGCTGATGTGCAGGCAGCAAATGGCAGGGCACGTGGCCAGCAGGCAGTCAGGCAGCAGCAGCAGATGGCAGGTGGGAGCGTGCTCAGGGCTCTGGGGGGACGTAGAGCCACATGGGTGCAGTCGATGGCACCTAGCACTTTGGGGAATCGTGCCACACCGTAAAAATCCTGGCCCGCAGCATGCCTTTCTGCAGGTGTTCTGGGCAGGTATATGTGCCTGCGGACTGATGGGCGTGCAGTGATGATGTCCAAGACCTGGTGTAGGCAGCGTGACTGGGTGGCCTGTGACACCCCACCCACTATGGCACTTGTCCGCTGAAATGATCCAGTGGCTAAGAAGTGCAGTACATTGAGGACCTTCTCCAGGGGGCTGAGTGCTTGGGAGCACAGGGTGGGTGATGTGAGGGCATCCTCCCACTATCTCACCAGGTCCAGTATAATGTGTGGTGGAAACCTGTACCTTCCATACACCTGGTCATCAGGCATCCCGAACAGGCTGGTTCTGGGTGTGAATATTCTGGCCCTGACTCTCCTCCTCCTCCTCCTTTGGTAGCCCACTGCCACTGCTGCTAGGAACGGTATGTTCATCCTGGCATCTGGCTTGTCATTTGATAAGTGCACAAATTAATGCTTTGCGCGTGACCCCCGCACCCCTGGAATCTCGTTCCCAGTCCAATAGCGTGTGGAAATTCACACGCACCACGGGATACAGGTGCGCTGACGTACTTGCGTGTGTAAGTGCCCGCGCACCCCTGAAATACACGTACATAGGCCAATCGCGTGTAAGCGCACTTTTGTCCAATTACACGCGATGACACTCGGACGTGCAGTATTTTCACGTGTGCTCCGTCATCACGTGCTGAGTGGGGAACACCCTTGCGGGTCACGTCACAGACGCGCTTACGCGCTGAGGGACTCTGGTCCAATAGAATCGCGTATGCGTGCTGACGCGCTTACGCGCTAAGGGCCTTTCCTCGGATTTCATGCTGACGTGCAGGATTTTCACGTGCCAAATCACTCCGTATCAAGCTGGCCACCCGAAAACACACGGAAGACCACGCTCCTGCCCAGAAGGCCGAGTTACTGCCCCCCAGTGCCCCGAGCAGCCTCCCACGTGCCATCTGCTGCTGCCTGCCTGCCTGCCTGCCTGCCTGCTGCCACTGTGCCCTGCCATTTGGTGCCTGCACATCAGCCATCTGCAGGGGTCCAGTTGCTGTGTCCACCCCTGCTGGAACTGAAGACTCCCAACTGGGATTACATCGCTCCACAGCCCAGCCCCAGGACCCAGTTGCCCACCCACACCTGCCTCTGGGGTTGCCATGTCGGGCACTTCCACATCTGGCACCAGTGGCAACCCCAGGCCAGAGGGGCAGAGGGGCACCAGCTTCACTGCCACCGAAGTTGGTGTCCTGGTGGAGCATGTCCTGGGGCAGTATGATGCCCTCTTTGGATCGTCCCGCGCCAGCAAGGAAGGTCGCGACTGTGTGGTTGCCATCAACGCGGAGGGGGTGGCAACCCGCAACGTCCAGAAGATCAAGAAGCGCTGGGAGGACTTGAGGTCCAGGACCCTTGTGAAGGCCCGGCGCCTCGTGGAGGGGGGCCGGGGCCACATGAGTTCCATCCAGAAGAGGGTCCTGGAACGCGTACGCCCAGCGCTCCACGCCCAGATCCTTGAGAGGGAGGCCCGTCTGGAGTTGAGCGGTAAGTGTCCAAGCATTACTGTGTGAGACAGGGCATGTTACGGTGTGCTGGTTCTATGATACTTGCCTGTATGTGTGCCATAGGCCATGTATGCATGTATGTGTGCAGGGACATCATGGTAATGCATGTGCGACCAGTGATGTGTGACCCACGTGGTTGTTGCATGTGTCCAAATGCGGCATGGGGAGCCCTATGCAGATTTTGAACATGAGAGCATGCCAGTCTCTGTACCTGGACATGGGTGGGGGTGAGGGATGGGTGCTGATGCCAGGTACATATATGGTAGCCATGTCTGTGTGCCTGACCTGCGTGTCTGTGACTTGTGCATGCCATGGATGCATGACACATGTGTGTGACAATGCACAGATTCAGTGAAGCAGCCAACTTACCCTTGTTTTGGCTGTGTTTGGTGTGTTTGGGGCCAGATGGATGTGACTGAGGTGAAGTGTGTGCATGTGATATGCATGAGCCATGATGCATGTGAGTTGCATATCATTGAATGTTTCAAGAGTCCATTGGACATGCATGGAAATATCCATGGCATGCAGCATGCCTGTTACTGTGTGTGTTTTGCCTGGACTGACCCATGTGTTGTGGAGGGACATGATGGAAGTGTACTTTGACAGTGGTGCTCATCTGCTATTGCTTCCTGTCTAGGGGACCATTGTGCAGTACCCTGATGCTTGTGTTCTTTGTCTCCCTCTACGCAGCGGCTAGTGAAGAAGAGGGCGGAGACGGCGCTGTGGAGCAAGGCGGCGGGGATGCACCCACGGCTGCAGCGGAAGGGGTGGGTGAGCCCCCACAGGGGCCTGCTACGGCGGGAGACGGTGAGGAGCCATCCAGGTTGGTGGTTTGCACAGAGGAGGAGGAGGCCGCCACTGGGGCACACATGGGGCCTAGTGGGGGCATCCCTGCTGGTGCAAGTGGTGCAGTCCAGGGCCAGGGGCAGGAGGCAACACAGGTCACCGTGGAGGGGCCTGTGCATGTCGCTGTCCCTGACCCTGTGAGTGCACCACCATGCACCAGCAGGGATGCCCCGTCCCAGGCCCGTCCGCAGGTAGTGGGGATGTCCATGTCACCTGACTCCCCTCCACCTGCGGACGTGGGAACCCCTGGCCGTGTGGAGAAGGTCCTGATTGGGGTCGCGATGCGCACGGCTGTGATTCGTGATGCCGTGCGTGCTTCCCGGGAGGAGCACGCACGTCATCACGAAGTGCACCGTGCCGACGTGGCCCAATTGGGATCGGCCATGTTCGGGGGTTTCCTGCATGTGTTGGCCAATGTGGCGGCCCTCTCCTCCTCTGTGCAGGCTATCCACCAGTCGTTCTCCTTGCCGTCTTCCGGGCCAGATGCCACCAGGGCCCCCTGTGGACCTGCCCCGACCAATGCAGCCAGCTCGGTGGGGATCCCATCCCTGCCACAGTTGGGAGTCGGAGGTCCAGCAGGGGTGGACAACACTGCAACTGGACCCCAGCAGATGGAAGATGTGACAGCATCATCAGGCAGGGCACGTGCACGACGGCGTCGGTGGTTTCCATCAGCCTGGATGCCGTCGTGCTGGCAGAGGCAGTGGCGTCGGAGGCAGCAGCGGGCTCGACGTGGGAGGCATAATGGCTCGGGGCCATCAAGATCAGAGGGGCAGCCATCGGCCGGAGGGCAGGGCAACCCTGGGATGGTGGTGTCTTCCGTGTGGGAGGAGTTGGTCCAGCGGATAGGTGCGGAGCGGCAGCGGGCGGAAGAGGAGCGGCTCGCCATGGTCAGGGCGGAGTTCTCCATGCGTCGGGCATTGAGGCGGGCTGAGTGCCTCGAGGAAGCTCGCAGGGAGTTTGAGCTGAACATGGGGTTATCCCTGCGAGACCTCGGGGCCAGGACAGAGTCCCGCCTCCAGGACATCGACATGGAGTTCGATGATGCCCTGGCCAGCAACATCAACAAGTGAGCCGCAGGACTTGCCCGCTGCCTTTGTATATAGTTATTTAGTTAGTTAGTGTTAGGTTTCCTTTATTTTGTTTTATTATTTTGGACCGCTCGGACAATGGCCACTTTTTTGTATATATTTTTTAGATTAGGTAGTAGTAGGTTTCATTTATGGTGTTGGGCTCATGGACCCTGGAACATTCCTGTATATAGTTTGCTTTTTGTAGATACTTCTTTTTCATTTCTTATTGTGTTCACCATGAGGAAATGGATTTTCCTTTTTTTTCATACTACATGATATTGCTTTGGACGACATTTATTGTTTTTATTCCTTTGTTTTTTTGATTATGACTTTTGTTCTCGGACATGGACCATTAATTTGCTTATCCACATAGTTGTATGTTTGATTTGTTTACTTATTTTGAATCTATAATACATTTTTTATTTTTACTTTCACTTGTGTTATTTTCTCATTGGTTTCATACATGTCATGATATGTGTTTTGACATTCACTTGCACCCATTGTGTATGTGTGTGTGTCGGGCATGTGTCCATTTACATTGTTGCCATTGGGGTTGTATCATGTAATTGCATTCACTATGTGGGTGGATGCTATCCTTGCCTGGGTGTTTGTGCTGGGTATGCTGCCCATTACTGCCATGATTGTGTATCGTCAGGACCTGGGGCCAGGGGGACATGTGTGGGTGCCTGGTGGAGGTTGCCCCTGCACTGCTGGGGTGTGGGGGTGGTGGGAGACATGAGTGGGGGCCTGGTGGAGGGTGCCCCTGCACCGCTGGGGTGTGGGGGTGGTGGGAGACATAAGTGGGGGCCTGGTGGAGGGTGCCCCTGCACCGCTGGGGTGTGGGGGTGGTGGGAGACATGAGTGGGGGCCTGGTGGAGGGTGCCCCTGCACCGCTGGGGTGTGGGGGTGGTGGGAGACATGAGTGGGGGCCTGGTGGAGGGTGCCCCTGCACCGCTGGGGTGTGGGGGTGGTGGGAGACATGAGTGGGGGCCTGGTGGAGGGTGCCCCTGCACCGCTGGGGTGTGGGGGTGGTGGGAGACATGAGTGGGGGCCTGGTGGAGGGTGCCCCTGCACTGCTGGGGTGTGGGGGTGGTGGGAGACATGAGTGGGGGCCTGGTGGAGGGTGCCCCTGTTGGCTGGGTGGTGGGGTGATAGGGGACATGAGTGGGGGCCTGGTGGAGGATGACCCTGGTGGCTGGGGGGTGGGGGTGGTGGGAGACATGAGTGGGGGCCTAGTGGAGGGTGCCCCTGCACTGCTGGGGTGTGGGGGTGGTGGGAGACATGAGTGGGGGCCTGGTGGAGGGTGCCCCTGGTGGCTGGGTGGTGGGGGTGATAGGGGACATGAGTGGGGGCCTGGTGGAGGGTGACCCTGCACTGCTGGGGTGTGGGGGTGGTGGGAGACATGAGTGGGGCCCTGGTGGAGGGTGACCCTGGTGGCTGGGGGATGGGGGTGATAGGGGACATGGGTGGGGGCCTGGTGGAGGGTGACCCTGGTGGCTGGGGGGTGGGGGTGGTGGGAGACATGAGTTGGACATGGGTGGGGGCCTACTGGCAGGTGCCCCACAGTGCTGGGGTGTGGGGGTGGTGGGAGACATGAGTGGGGGCCTGGTGGAGGGTGCCCCTGCACCGCTGGGGTGTGGGGGTGGTGGGAGACATGAGTGGGGGCCTGGTGGAGGGTGCCCCTGCACCGCTGGGGTGTGGGGGTGGTGGGAGACATGAGTGGGGGCCTGGTGGAGGGTGCCCCTGCACTGCTGGGGTGTGGGGGTGGTGGGAGACATGAGTGGGGGCCTGGTGGAGGGTGCCCCTGTTGGCTGGGTGGTGGGGTGATAGGGGACATGAGTGGGGGCCTGGTGGAGGATGACCCTGGTGGCTGGGGGGTGGGGGTGGTGGGAGACATGAGTGGGGGCCTAGTGGAGGGTGCCCCTGCACTGCTGGGGTGTGGGGGTGGTGGGAGACATGAGTGGGGGCCTGGTGGAGGGTGCCCCTGGTGGCTGGGTGGTGGGGGTGATAGGGGACATGAGTGGGGGCCTGGTGGAGGGTGACCCTGCACTGCTGGGGTGTGGGGGTGGTGGGAGACATGAGTGGGGCCCTGGTGGAGGGTGACCCTGGTGGCTGGGGGATGGGGGTGATAGGGGACATGGGTGGGGGCCTGGTGGAGGGTGACCCTGGTGGCTGGGGGGTGGGGGTGGTGGGAGACATGAGTTGGACATGGGTGGGGGCCTACTGGCAGGTGCCCCACAGTGCTGGGGTGTGGGGGTGGTGGGAGACATGAGTGGGGGCCTGGTGGAGGGTGCCCCTGATGGCTGGGGGGTGGGGGTGATAGGGGACATGAGTGGGGGCCTGGTGGAGGGTGACCCTGGTGGCTGGGGGCTGGGGGTGGTGGGAGACATGAGTGGGGGCCTGGTGGAGGGTGCCCCTGCACTGCTGGGGTGTGGGGGTGGTGGGAGACATGAGTGGGGCCCTGGTGGAGGGTGACCCTGGTGGCTGGGGGGTGGGGGTGGTGGGTGACATGAGTGGGGGCCTGGTGGAGGGTGCCCCTGGTGGCTGGGGGTGTGGGGGTGGTGGTAGACATGAGTGGGGCCTGGTGGAGGGTGCCCCTGCACTGCTGGGGTGTGGGGGTGGTGGGAGACATGGTGGGTGACATGAGTGGGGGCCTGGTGGAGGGTGACCCTGGTGGCTGGGGGGTGGGGGTGGTGGGAGACATGAGTGGGGGCCTGGTGGAGGGTGACCCTGCACTGCTGGGGTGTGGGGGTGGTGGGAGACATGAGTGGGGCCCTGGTGGAGGGTGACCCTGGTGGCTGGGGGATGGGGGTGATAGGGGACATGGGTGGGGGCCTGGTGGAGGGTGACCCTGGTGGCTGGGGGGTGGGGGTGGTGGGAGACATGAGTTGGACATGGGTGGGAGCCTACTGGCAGGTGCCCCACAGTGCTGGGGGGTGGGGGTGGTGGGGGACATGAGTTGGACATGGGTGGGGGCCTGCTGGCAGGTGCCCCACAGTGCTGGGGGGTGGGGGTGCAAGGGGACATGTGTTGGTGTTCATTAGTTCAAGGAGACATGTGCCTTTGCTGGGGGGCATGCCCATGTTGGGTGGGCTGCCTGCGGGACATGACCAGGGATGCAGGGTAGTCCCCTGTGGTGTGGGCTGCCTGCAGGGGCCGTGGAGCGTGTACAGGGTACACCTGGGAGGACCCACACTGTCAAATCACATGTGGGACTCCCCGGCACCCCTGAAATACACGTACCATGCAGAAATCGCGTGTAAAACTTCCTGCGCACCCCTGAAATACACGCGCCCAGGCTATTCGCGTGTAAAACTTCCCGCGCACCCCTGAAATACACGCGCCCAGGCTATTCGCATGTGGAACTTCCCGCGCACCCCTGAAATACACGCGCCCAGGCTATTCGCGTGTAAAACTTCCCGCGCACCCCTGAAATACATGCGCCCAGGCTATTCGCGTGTGGAACTTCCCGCGCACCCCTGAAATACACGCGCCCAGGCTATTCGCGTGTGGAACTCCCCGCGCACCCCTGAAATACACGCGCCCAGGCTATTCGCGTGTGGAACTTCCTGCGCACCCCTGAAATACACGCGCCCAGGCTATTCGCGTGTGGAACTTCCCGCGCACCCCTGAAATACACGCGCCCAGGCTATTCGCGTGTGGACCTCCCCGCGCACCCCTGAAATACACGCGCCCAGGCTATTCGCGTGTGGAACTTCCCGCGCACCCCTGAAATACACGCGCCCAGGCTATTCGCGTGTGGAACTTCCCGCGCACCCCTGAAATACACGCGCCCAGGCTATTCGCGTGTGGAACTTCCCGCGCACCCCTCAAATTCACGCGCCCAGGCTATTCGCGTGTGGAACTTCCCGCGCACCCCTCAAATTCACGCGCCCAGGCTATTCGCGTGTGGAACTTCCCGCGCACCCCTCAAATTCACGCGCCCAGGCTATTCGCGTGTGGAACTTCCCGTGAACCCCTGTAATACACGTAGCCCGCTCCCCCAGGCCCGATCGCGTGAGGAACTTCACGCGAACCCCTGTAATACACGTAGCCCGCTCCCCCAGGCCCGATCGCGTGTGGAACTTCACGCGAACCCCTGAAATACACGTAGCCCGCTCCCCCAGGCCCGATCGCGTGAGGAACTTCACGCGAACCCCTGTAATACACGTAGCCCGCTCCCCCAGGCCCGATCGCGTGAGGAACTTCACGCGAACCCCTGTGATGCATGTACCCTGCAAATCGCGTGTGACACTTCCCGCGCACCCCGGTATACATGCACACGTATTTTTTGTCAGCGGGTGTCCGTGTTTGTGGGTACCCCTTTGCACGTCATTTTTCCTGGAGGGCCACAGTATGGGACATTCATCATGGCAGTATATAGGTGCTATTTGTTGGCGCACCTTTTGGCGCACATTTCTTACAGCCGCAGAGACGCTACCGCCTCCTTTCTTGTGGCGGTCGTGTTTGTGCCTGTGCGCTGGTTTGAGCGTGCGCTTTTTTCCCCTATTCTATTCCATGAATACGTGTTGTAGGCGAGCGTGTGGGCGTTCCGCGCACTTGTGCCCTGTACTTCCCCCGTGACGCCCACGTTTTGGCAAGTTGTTCCCCATTCCGAGTGTTACGCCCGTGTTCCGCCTACTTTTAGTGCGTGTGCCGCGCTATGTGCGAATTTCGCTGTGGCCTGTGCGATTTTCGCTGTGACCTGGCGCACGCTGTTAGATGGCCTGTGCGCCAACGTGCGCCATCGTGCGCCGCGCACTTTTTTATCGCACATCCGCTGGTTTTCTCGCGCACGGCCTTCCATGAATCGACGTGCGCTGCTTTTCGTGCGATTTTCGCACTTGCACTGCGATTTTCGCTATTCCACTGCGATTCGCACGTTTTTGCCCACTTGCGCCGCGCTAATTATTCCATGAATCGGCCTCTTAGTGTTAAAGGTGTAATAGATGAAGATGAATCTAGGAACTACTGATACCAGTTGGGATACATATAGGTGCAGCTCCCTCTCTATGAGTCATTTGTAATGGAAATAAAGATACTATCATATTTGTATAAAAGTAAAAATTATCAAAAAACAAAAATGTAACCTTTATCTTCCAATGCAAAGCCTATTCTGGACCATTGTGTTATTTCAAGAGTGGACTTGAAAAAGTAACCTTGCTATGAATAAATCCAGACTGTAATCTCTCCTCTATTGGGCATCCCTTAAGCAAGCAAAGCTTTTTACATTATGAATTAGCTACCGAAGGTGTATTGGAGGAAGATGCATCGATGAACTAGTGATACCAGTTAGCATAATCATAGGTGATACTCTTTCTCTATGTGTCAATTGTAATGGAAATAAAGATAACATTATATTTATTTGTAAGAGTAAAACAATGTAAAATTAAAAATGTAGCCTATTCATCCCAATCCAAGAGATTTCATGTTTTCAGGCCAATGAGTGGATTTGAGACAACAACTTTGTTAATGGTAAGGAAAGACTCTGACCTCTGGGCTTGTGGCCTCACTTGAGGAAAGCAAAGCTTTTTGAATTATGATTTAGCTGTCAAAGATGTGGTGGATGACGATGCATCTAGAAACTATTGATACCCGTTGGGATAAACAGACGTGCTACTTGATCTCTCTGTGAGCAAATTGTAATGAAAATAAAGATTAATTATCAAATGAAAAAACATTAAAAACTTAGCCTAGGTGCAATCCAAACAGTATGAAACAACGAGTGGATTTGAACCGCATCCTTGCTTTAAGAAAGCACACATTCTATCCTCTGGGCTACTGGGCTTTTTGCAGTATGATTTAGCTGTGAAAGGTGTGACTGCAGAAGATGTATCTAGGAACTAGTGATGCCAATTGGGATAACATAGGTGCTACTCTCTATGTGAGCAAATTGTAATGAAAATATAGAAACACTTATACATTTTTTCAAATACAAATGTAATATTTAACTTATTTTGTCCAATGCACAATCCAACCTACAAGGATGCATACAACCATGCTACTAAGTGGACTGGAACCAACAATCATGTTGTTGGTAAGTGCAGCACTCTAACGTCTGAGCTAGCATGCGTCCCTTAAGAAAGCATAGCTTTTTGCATTATGACATGGCAGTCAAATGTGTAATGGAGGAAGATGCATCTAGGGACTAGTGATGCCTCTTGGGTTAAACATAAGTGCTGCTTTCTCTCTATGAGTCAACTGTAATGGAATAAACATTAAATTATATTTTTTATAAAAGTAAACATCATTAAAAACACCACCTATTTCTTCCAATGCCCATCGCAACGTAGGTGATTTTGTATTTAGAAGCCACTGACGTACCTTGAATAAACACCCTTGATAATGGTAAGCCAGCACTCGAACCTCTGGTCTACCAAGCTTCTCTTGTGTCCTAGTTTTCAAATTTGTAATGGATGGATATGGATCTAAGAACTAATGGTAAAACATAAGTGCTATCTATCTCTTTGAGTTAATTGTAATGTAAATAAAGATCCAATCATATTTCTATAAAAGTAAATAACATTAAAAACATAACCTATTTCTTCCAAAAGGAGGTTTTGTATTTTGAAGCCAATAAGTGGATATAAATCAACATCCTTGTCCTTGGTAAATTCATACTTTAACTTCTGGGCTGTCAGGCTTCCCTTGAAAGTGCATAGCTTTTTGAATCATTGCATAACTGTCAATTGTGTAATCGGTAAAGATGTATATAGGAATGAGTGATACCAGTTAGGAAAAACATGGGTGCTGGATGAAGATGTGTCCAGGAACAAGTAATACCATTTGTGGCACACATAGGTGCTACTCTCTCTCTATTGTCTCTATGAGACAATTGTAATGGAAATGATGATAACGTTATATATTTATATAAGTGAAAAACATAAAAAAACTAAAGATTGATCACATGTTTTCAAATGCACAACCAAAAGTAGGAGCTTGCACACTTTCAAGCCGCCAAGTGGACTCAAACCAACCACCTTGTGTTTGGTAAGCCACCCCCCAACCCCCACTATAACCACTTGTCTACTGGGCTTACCTCTTAAAAGCTTAGATTTTTATATTATGAGTTAGGTTTCAAAGGTGTCCTGGATGAAGATAGATCTAGGAACTAGTGATACCAGTTGTGATACAAATATGTGATTCTCTCTGTCTCTCTGTCTATGTCTCTCTCTCTCTCTGTGTATGAGCCAATTGTAATGGAAATAAAGATACAATTATATTTTTAGGAAAGTAAAAACATGAACAATTAAAAATGTAACCTATTTCTTGAAATGCACAGCCTAACTGACAAACGTGTGTATTCTTGAGCCCATGAGTGAGCTTGAACCAACAAACTTGCTATTGGTAATCCTAGACTTCAAGCTCCGGGTTACTGTGTTTATTTAAGAACAAACTTGCTTCTTGCAGGTTTATGGTCTTTGCATCTAAAACCATTGCATCTAATGCCATTCCATTGAAACTTTTCCATCTAAAAATGTTCCATCTAATGCATTTTTTCTTTCTTTTTTTTTTCTCCTCCAACCCCTGTTTTTTCCCTTTAAAATGCAACTGAACAGAAATTAACCTTTTACCCCCCAAAAATATGCATTAGATGGAAATGTTTTAGATGGAAAAGATTAGATGGAATGGTATTAGATGCAATGGTTTTGGATGAAATGACCAGATACCCTTTTTTTGCACTAGTCATAGCTGTTAAATGTGTAATGGATCAAGTGGTACCTAGGGAACTGGTGATACCAGTTGGCATAAACATAGGTGCTCGATATAGATGAATCTAGGAACTAGTGATACCTACTTATTTATATGGATTTATTTTATTTTGTTGTGTTTCAGTACATGAAGACTTTGCACAAACATCAAAAGTAAATGTTTACAATCATAAAAACATTAATTAATATTAAAATAAATAATGTCAAATGCATATTAATCAAGCATAACATCTCATCAAATTCATATATCAGAGGTGATATCTCCTAGGTTTTCACTAACACACAACCACACTCCATAAAGTGCAAGGGGCAACACTCTATATTTTGAGTTTAAGCAATAGAACCACAAGTTATCACATTTTATAGAGTTGTATGTATATACAAAGTCACCAATATTAATCATATACGTCTCAGTAAGGACATGTTTAGGAGTTTTGAGGTTGTGCCTCTGCTTACATATATGGCAGTATCTCCTATCCTAGGGTATACCATATCTCGATGCAGCAATGCTAAGGAGAGGAAGCTGCCTAAATTGAAGAAATAACAGGAACTGTTGTAACTTAGAGAAGGGACAACCACAAGGTATTTTTGATTTTTGAGGTTACATGTATCTATGCTGTGCCTCCATTGTATCCATATGGGTCTTCAGTCTTCTCAGATGTAAATAATTTAAATTCCATTCTCATGTATTTACTTTCTTTTTCCATGTACCAAGCAGCACAGGCACATCTCGGTCCATACAAGGAGTCCACCCACATCATTAAATAGGTTTATACACACCAACTTGAATGGAAAAGGACGGTTCCTCCTACAATCATTCTCCCCAATTATTGTCCCTATGAAATTTAACATCGGTATATTGGTTCTTTGATTGCTTTAATGTATAAGCACCCCTTTTTCAAAAACACCTGCCCTACCAGAGAGGCCAACACCAACTCAAGCCGAAGGATCTCAGCAGGGACACAGGGCGGGAAAGCTAATATTCTGCACCAGAATTTGTCCTCCAGAATCTTAAGCCACTTCCGATCGTTTATATCGATGGCTTCCAGACCGTAAAGGACTGCCAGACAGAAGCATTCTTATAGTTGCAAGATACCTTCAAAGGAATAGCCAACTGTCTGCCTTGCAAATCTATGAATTAAGGCAAAGAGCATGGCAGCCTTTCATTGCCACTGAGCTACCAATAATGAATAACCTCTTCCAGTGTCTAATGTGATTCCCAGATATTTGTATCTATCTGTGTATTTCAGTTTTTGGCCATTAAGGGAAAAAGGAAGTGCGCACATTTTTCTTCCCGCTAAATTTCATCACCTTTGTTTTACTAATATCAATACTTAACTTAATTTTCCGCAGCATACTTTTCCAATACTTTAAGTGAGCATGCAAGCCTCCCACAGGTATAGTCAAAAAGAACAATATCATTTGCAAAAGACAGAGTAATGACATGCTTTTTTTTAAAATACGCAGGGGTATTTTCATACTTTTTCCAAAGTGGCTGTCATGTCTGAAAGATCAAAGTTAACTGTAGGGGGGGCCCGCACACACCGCTGCCTGGCATACAAGTCCGGATTTCATTAAGTTTGGCTCTACCTATCAAATAATCAATGGCCAACTAGTTATAGGTTGTTGCTGAGCTTCTCCGTAACCCTATCTGGGAATCATCAAGGACCTTATTTAATTAGGCCCACTTCTCGAGTTCTTTAAATAGAAGTGATGCAAACAATTTTCCTGTCACATCCAACATTGAAAAAGTCTATAGTTAGACGAGCATATTCAGTCACCTTTTTAAATACAGGTATCAGTAGGGCGGTACTCCAAGGTAGGGGAATTGTTTTTTCTACACAACTTGTTTTAAAAAGGAGTTCAATTAGGGTAGCACAATTTTCATGATTGGTTTTTAGAATTATATTTGCCAGGCCATGACGCACATCTTGACCTGTTGTGACACCAACTTCAAGGTTAGTGATTCAGTAGCACAGGACATGTATGTCAAACTAACCATGCTAATAGTATAGCTCCTAATTGAATCCTATAATACTTACACAGTGTCACCTTTATTGTTAGGAAAACACACTATATTCCCACATATCCTTACCTGATAAAGGGCTCTCCCATGCCCAAAACTCATCGTAACCAATAAGAGGCGATATATAGAGACAAATCATCTCTTCCCAGACAAATAATTAATTCCTTTTGAGATATCGGAGCCAATCAATACCTATTAATTAGAATTGTTTCATGTTGTGATACACTGTTATTTACTTTGTCTTTAATTAACTGTCACATGTATGGCTATCTGCTTAGTGGCCCAGACATACCAAATTGAACTGTATTGTTCTCAATTTATCTGTATATCCACTCATCGCCAATTACTCAGAGGAACTGAGTTGTGATTATATCATTGTTTGTATCTTGCTTGTCTGATTTTCAAACTATTAAAACATTTATTTTTAGTTTGTATTTAGCATTTGGTTAATTACAAGCCTTTAGCCAATTTAATAACAGATATAATCATATAATGTTACACATTAAAAGAATAACTCTTAGTAAAATAAATGATAAAAACATTAAGAAAACTTTATAAATTCATTGAATCCCAGCCACCATTGACAAAAAACAGAAAAGGTCACTACTCTTCCAACTAACTACTTGAATTTAAAATGTGTTGCAAGGGCACCTTCCACACATAATATGCGGCTCCCGTCATAACAATGGATTCTACACCCAATATGGCACTCCAGAATTGACTTCCAGCAATTGCCGAGATGTCATGTACAAAAGCCTTATAGCCCAAATAATAATGAGCAGCAAGGATCTTGCACTGTGTCAACAGATGTCGAGCCGTTTCAATGTGCACGTTACAAAGACGGCACAGTCTATGACCATGAGGCAATTTCATCCATTCACCTGTGTGTTCTTGCAGTGGAAGTATATTAAATCGCAAGTACACTATAAAGCGACACAGGTTTGTGGAATGTAAATTTGTTAGATAGGAGCGAACTCATCCTTGGACAAAAGCCTGGCTGGCATATGTCTGATACATAGTTTTTTTTTTTCGAAGGTCTCTATGTTAGCCACAATATCCGCCTTCATAGTTTTTCTTTTTAGGAGTAACAACGAGTTAGGCAGTTCTACCAATTCAGCAATGTTAATCTCTAATTTACCCAAGTGGTCAAGCGCCTCCATTTTCAATTGCTCGAGAAATCTGTTGGAGAGTTTTCCCTTATATAATCATGTCATATATCCATACACACTCTCTGTTTCAATGGGCATACCACTTATCACCAAGAACAATTTAGATCTCTGGAAGAACCATAGTGAACGAATACATTGAATACCAAGCTCACTACGGATGGCTTCTACAGGGACAGAACAAGGACCCCCAAAAATAATGAGCCTAGCAACCGAGACTCCAGACTATCCATGCAGTTAGACATAGAACTAGAGAAGCAAGGAGAGCTGTATAGTATCATAGGAACTATACTCTTGCGGTAGATCGCAACCATTCCCTCTGTAGTGTTGTCTCCTTTATTGGAGATACATTTATTAATAACCATCCATTTTTTCATTGCTTTCAGAGATGTATACTGACCATATTTACGAGCAGAGAGAGACCTGTAAAGCGGGACTCCTAGATAGATGTATCTCTCTACCACTTCCAACAACTCTCCTCTATAGCTCCACTTATATAGGCACTTCAAATTCTTCTTTTTTTCAAATATCATTATTTTCGTTTTGGCACTATTCAGACATAGGTCATTTGCATGTGCATACATGGCCAGCGCATCCAAAGATTTCTACGGACCAATTGGAGTGCGGCATAACCAATCCAAGATATAGGGACTGAGCCAATTCAAGGTGGAAAATTATTGACTGTTTCTATAGAAGGACCCATCTCAGCAACGTATAGATTGTACAGAAAAGGGGCAAGGTCACAGCCATGATTTCAGAAATTCAGCAATTGCATATGTGTTTGGAATTAACTGACAATTATATTGTCCTTGTGTTCCCCAAGTCATGTCCTCCAATTTTTTCAAGGGACCTCCTTTTTGTACTATATTGTGTAGCCAAGATCTGACTGGGAGCACCTAAATCCCTCTGTACCTGCAATATTAACCCTTAACAAATATTGTTGGAAAATCATTACAAGTTTAGTGCACCTCTACACACATTTCTTTTTTATTTGATCTAAGCCATATTCAAACGGGGACCAGCAGGTTATACCTAGATATTTTCAGCAGGTGCATTAACCTATTGAGATATGAGAGTTTAATTTGCAGTCTTAGCTGGATAAAAATATACATGTGTACATGACTCCATTTTATTTTCTCTTGAAAACCAATGTAAAGCCTTTCACTATGCATCACTTCCCCTACCTTTAACTCCCTTACAACAGTCTTTGAAGGGTATTTTTGTCTATGTTCCTAAGAATAAACTGAAATGCCCCTGAACTTCGGCCAAACTTATAAGTCTATCCAAATCACAAATGGACATTCTTGGAAGCCGTGGATATCCTTTGAGAAGGTGCTCACTATTCTTGTAGATAGTGTTAGTGTCTTACAATAGGTCCAATCATAACCCAAAGAATTCAAGTGCAAGGAGCACTATTATCACCAACAGGAGTTTTGCCATCGGTAATAGCAGCGTAAACGGGCGAAAATGGGACATAATTACCTCCAACAAAAAGATGGAGGTAAAACCACTGCTTACCTCCCTACTCATGATTGGGACAACCATTTAATACGCTGGTAACAGCATTATCGCTGCATTTATGGGCTAAGGCCCAACTCGTGATGAGGCCCTTAGTGATTACAATTTACTTTTTCGGCATAAACCACAAGGTGTAGGGAGTAAATAAACAGAGTCACTCGATTATTTTCTGTAAGATTTGCTTATGGCATATTATCTGTCCTATAGTGCAGAGTAACAACAGGGTAGCATATATCTTATTATTTTATTACATATTGGAGAGGTCAACTAAGTATTTGACTTTACAATCTGCCCCAGAGCTGTTGCTTTGATATTATGATTTAGGGACTTCTTAGCATTGGCCTAGCCAATCTTGCCAATTGATAATCCACTGTTGACTGAATATTAACAGTCTAAGGACATGTTCAAGTTATGTTTATCCATACATTAGTGGTATTCATTAAAGGAGCCTAATTCTGTTTGGTAGAAATTATGTTATATGCCTGCATTTTAGGTACCATCTCAAGGGGACAGTGGTAGAAATAGAATGTTTGGAGAATTAAACAATGAGTTGAAATATAAAATTGCTACATTTATATTCTATCCTGATAATGAGGATGGCATGACTGAATTAACATTTCATCCAAAACTGTATCTTCTTGATGAAATTACTGAGTATTTAATCCTAATGGTGGCAGATTATTGAAAGTGAACCAAATGAAAATGCATAATTCAGGTGGACAACACATTGGTGGGATCCATAATGATATTGTAGACAGAAAGGGCACTATGCCCAGCAATGTCCTAATCAAAAGCTGGAAATAAGAGGATTGTGTGAATTTTTTTGGGAAAACATGTATAGCCTATACTATGACCACTGCTGCTTGTGTAATAACGGGTAGCAGAAAATGCTGTGGATACTAGAATTTGTGATGGAGAAAGGTTTTCTATTTGTTCAAAAGCAGAGACAATTCCAATCACAATCACAACCATGCTGGAATCCCAACATTTAAAATACTAAGGTGGTTAATGAAGAATTCTTATTTTTTGCCCCAAGATCTAAACTCTCCCTTAGAAGATCTACTATCCCTTTATGTCTTAACTCTTCTGAAACCATTGAAACCCCACTTCTCTAGAAGCCCTCTTTGGTCAGGCCCAATTGTAAAGAATTATACATAGAGCACTCTCACTATGTGCAAGAATATGTGCTTTTCTGATTTTCATTTGTCCAAGTATGGGGAACTAGTTCATGATTATAACTGTTTTTATATGGGACGCTTGGCTAGGGATCTCTAGCACACTGCCAGGCACACTAAGTTTTCACATTGATAATATTGATCAGCAAAAAAACAGATCACACAATAATAAATCATACACAAAGTTTCTACAATTATGCCCCGAGGCACTTGATAATCTTTCTGAAGACTAGAAAAAAAACACCCAGAGAGAAATATCACAGTGCGCGTTCATTGGATACATGTAAAACACAGGAAGAAAAGCATAACCCACATTAGCAGAAAATACAGCTTTCACAATCTGTCAGTGCAGTGTGTTTATTTTTGCAGTTATTGGCATCAGCGTGCTTGGCATCCCCAGCCCCAGACAACGACTTTCCCTTTCATATTCAGCAGAATTAGCTGCTCCCTAGAGAATTTGGCAGTCACCTTGGAAGTGTAAGTGATAAACTTTGCAGGAGTTACCCTAATTAATGGTTTCTTTCTTTTTTCCCTTATTTATCCCGCATACTGCATGGTTGAAATGTGTGTGCTAATTATCCCTACATCATCCCCTCTTTTTCTGTAGGGACCTGAATAGACAAGGGCCTCTACAGAAACAGTAATCCTAGCTTTACCTCCACCAACCCATGTGATCCCTGGCTCACACTATGAATATGTGTGAAAATGAATGACTGACATTTTCTGCAGAAAGCACTGATCATATATGGGTCTTAAAAAGCATCTGTCCCACTCAACTTATATTTCCCTCTTTCACCAGCATATAATGTAAACATTATAATTCTTTTTGTTGCATTTATCAATTCAATGATTTTGCAAATGTTTGCATGTCTCTTTTTAAGCTTTGCAGTTTATTCATCATCATTTGTTATCTGACCATAAGCACTACTAGTCACACCAAGATGGATGCTATAGATACAGCTATGATCACCAAACCCTTTTCTTCCCATGTTCCCCATGTGTACGCATCTCCATCTGTCAGACCCATGTCACTGATAGTGATGTTGTTCCAGTGTATAGTCATCTTAACTGTGTGTATTTTATTTATATCTCAACAAATTCTCACTGTCGGGGTCTATGGGAAATCTGTTCCTTTGGAAAAACTCAATGGGCCTCATTACGAGGTTGGAGGCAGCCATAGAGCTATTAGCTCCATGGCTGCCTCCAAAACCCTTCCGACTAAGCCCTGGTGAATGGAGCAATTACCGGTCCATTCCATGGTCGGAGGGACCGGTAATTCTACATTCACCAGGGCCATTTCCCCTTCCCGTTTGAGCCCCCATAGGGCTCAACTCAATGGGAATGGGGAAGGCGCTAATAATGGTACTGCAAATTGCAGTACCATTATTAGCTCTAGAGTCCCTTTGCGGGTCCCGTCATTAACGCCTGCAAAAACCAGGCGTTAAGGAAGGACCCGCAAAGGGAACTCATAGTAGGGAGGTAAGGGATTACCGGCACTGGTGCCCTTACCGGTGTCGGTAATCCCTTACCTCCCACCTCGTAATGAGGCCCAATGTTTTCTACATTACCTTTGCTCCTTGAATTTTACACAGGTATCTAATAATGAGGCTAGATACAAATCAGGCCCACAAGTTTGAAAGGCCACCATTTCAGGAGTTACAATTTTGATGTATCTGTCCTTCTTCCACAAACCCATATTGAGCAGTAATTTAGTCTGATAAATCAACTCTGGGCTGATATACGGAATGCTCAACAGAAAACCTAACTCCATTCATTCTACATCTCTATATAAGGGAATTACACTCGCCATTTCAACAGCAATTTTCTCTTGGATTATTTCCACCTCCCTTTGCGTTATCCATGCCATCATTTGATGAATGATCTCAGATGGCACAAAATACAAAGGAATGTGACCCTATTTCAGCTGAGCCACCCCATTTTCATCTTCCTGTAGGAACTGTGTTAAGAGTCTCTCTACTGCATTCACCACATTCAAATTGTCTTCTAACAATTTGTTGTGTTTGACCACAACATTGATGCTATGTTCAAGTACAGTCAACTGTTAATTAAGGGTCAGGATGGTTTGATTTATCTATTGAACCACCTCTTTCTGCTCCCCCCTACGTTCATCCAACCTCTCTTGAATTATTTTGAAAGCTTACCTTAATTCTCAGGCTTTACAACCCAGAGTGTTTACCGACACTGCGTTGGCTGTGGATACCATTGTCCCAACAATTAAGGTAATGCCAATTACTAAAACCAGAAAACCAGTCATTATTCACCCCCTCTGTGTTTTAGAATGGGATGTGTTCATGACTTCTTACTGCTCTTTGAGCTCCTTTCTTACGCATGTGTACCCATTTTTTTCACTTGAGCAGACTTAACCTCAGCTGCATTAAGGCATTTCTCCATGACCAGCTCTGGATGTATGCTGCTTTACATATTCTGGAATACAAGTCTCCTGTTTCCCTAAATGGAACCTGGGGATTCCTCAACTACAATCCCAGATGCAGGCCTTGGTTCTACCAGCACTTCTACTGGCTCCTCACATATAGAGGTTAAACATAACATCATAGTGAAAATGTTTTTGAATACAAGAACACAATGGGCCTCATCATGAGTTTGGCTGTATTCCCGGTTGTAATATCGCAGACTGTAATAGCCCTAGCACCATCAGGCCCGGTGGTATTACCACCAGATCATGGGTTGGGCACTAACGGTAAATCCCCATTACACATTGGGTCCATTGGATCCAATGGGGAATTTTCGGTGCTAATACTGCAGGATAATACATCCGACTGTAATACTACCGAAAACAGGGATTTTCACCTCCAGAAAAAAGCTGGAGGTAAAACAGCCGATTTAGCGCCCAATTCGTAATAAGGCCAGACCTTAAAGGTGAGAGTAATGCCGTTACCACCGCATTTAAGGGCTACAGCCCAACTCGTAATGAAGCCCAATGTCTCCTCCCACACTGTATGGAATGCTGTGTCATGATCTGAATTCCTCTTTGTTCACCCCGATTCTCCTTTGAATTGTGGTCCAGTGGGCTGCCTTTCATCCAGGGGCCTTCTCCGTGGAGACCCAACTCTAGAGGTGCTGGTGAGGGAAATGAGTTAGCTATCTAAACCAGAAGAGAGAGAGACAGGTTAAGTATTAAGCACATCACATTTTTCAGCTTCATCTTTTTTTTCTTCTTTTTTTACCTGGAAAGAAACATTAGTATCATACACATTTCTAACAACAATAATCATTTACGCTTCCTACATTTCATTTTTTTAAGGTATGCAACTTTCATTCACACCATCATGCACACCACACCCTACACACCGACTTGCCTGCTACGATGAATCCTTTTCATCTCTTGTGTGAGCTACTTACCTCACTGCCATTCACTGATCTATTCACCTTGATCTTTATGGAACCATTACACCTCTCAATCCCTACTGATTTCCCCAGTCTGCTCCAGCCTCCTGATTCCACGTTTCGGGTGGAACAGTTTTATCTGGTTCAGGTGTACAAATTGTTCCACAGCCAGATCTCCTTCCTTCATCATGATCCTGTATATGACCGGAGAAACCTTGTTCATGATTTGGAATGGGCCGCACCAGGGTGCCAGGAATGTGCCATTTTTATTTTTGTCTTTTACAAAATGTTACTTAAACACCTGGTTGCCTACTTCATATTCCCTGACAGATGTTGTCCTATCATTGTATGATTTGACACTCTCAGCTGCCCTTTCCATATTCCGCTGTGCAAATGCAAATACATGCTGCAAATTTTTTCTCAATTCCTCAACATATTGATGAATTGTTTACACATTTACCAGGACCTGTTCATTAGTCCTGTACAACAAATGTTGTGGCAAAACCATTTTCCTGCCTGTCATAATTTTATGTGGGCAGAGGCTTGTGCACTTTGATGGCGTTTACCTAATGGCCATTAGTACCAAATAGAGTAGCAAATCCCAAATGGACCCTGCTTCAGCCACACATTTTTTCAGAATTTCAAGTATTGATCTATTGCAATGCACCACACCACCAGATGAAGATGGCACATCTTAGTCATCACTGCACTAGTAAAATGACTTCCATGGTCTGACTCTATCCTTTGAGGCAAACCAAACCTAGAGAAGATAGGATTCACTTCCAATGGCCAGGTGCTCCTATGTACTCCAATCATTTAGACATTAAACAGGTAACTGTCAACATGTATCTGTTTCAACATGTATCTGTTTCCCTGTGCTGATCTTTGTACTGGGCCAATGAAATGTATCTGCATATCTGACCAGGGTAGTGTTAGACTTCTTTTCATCAATGATGTTCTATGTGTTGGGGAGGCAGGCTGAAACTGTGCACTCACCAGACATTCCTAGATATACAACTCTACATCTTAGGACATATGCAGCCAATAAGCATATTCTTTCAATATTTCCAATGTTTTCTGTAAACCTCTGTGTCCTCCTGTTATGGCATCATGGGCATGATATAGCATCAAACACCTAAATGACAAGGGAACCACCCACTGGATTTGACCTGACATGGATTCTCAAACCAATAGTCCATTTTGCAATTGAAATCTTTTTTCATTCTTTAACAACATTCTAAATTCATCTCTCCCTTTGCAATCCTCCTCTGTGAAAGGATTGTGCTCTGCATCTGACAAATGAATGGAGAACAGACCTAAGATGGGGTCATCTTTTTTTGACCTGATCAAGTCCTGGTCAGGAGTATCAAAACTCCATTGCACCACGGGCTGAACACTTGATCCCTGATATTTGGAATGTGTTTCCACATCCACCTGCATATCACTGAGCAGGTGGTCAATGGGAAATAGTTCCATTGGTGCCCCAATTTGGCCAGCTGATCTGCTTTGCCATCCCCCTCTTTTTCTTCCCCTGGTATCTTCAGATGGCCTTGTATCTTTCTCCAGTGAACGATCATGCCATTCTCTGAAACAAGATTATCAATGGCCTGAATTAATGGACCATGTTTGAGTGGCTTTTTGTTATACGTGACCATTCCTCACAGATTCCAACCTGGTAAGTATTCTACAAAACAGTTTCGATTAGTCAGAATTGGTAACTAAAACTAAAACTAAAATGTATTTTCTACTGCTGTGGATATTCCCATATAAATGTCACGCGATTCTGCCACTTGACTGCTTTAGGAAGCCAGCCTCATGTTACTCTTGGGATGCCCTGGACTTATATTTGGAAATAATATTCAAATACAGAAGAGCTCTTATCAACAGTCACAGTAAATGCACATTAAATTGAAATAGTTTCATAATACAATATAAATAATTTATTCAAAAATATTCAATGTTTAAAAGGCGAAGCACATTAATAACTATCTGTTGTCGCACAAAGTATTAAATACTAAAACACTGTCTAACAAACAGACAATATAATTGTGACAGAGATACCTAAATCTTGTAAGGTGATATATGTACTAGAGACATCAATTACTATTATGCTGTTATACGGGCTGTTGCCGTCTTAGAATAGTCAAGGTCCTTTTATTGAGATATATACTTCTCCCTGGTTACTTCATGCCAGGGTGGGGGAACTCGACATGTTTCAGTTCTCGTATGTTGTTTAAGGAACTTTCTTCATGAGGTATGTCACTCTATATTTTTAGCGTTACAATAAAAACAAGATAGGTTATATCATTATCATATCTTGTTATGCCCTCACGCTTCAAATACGTTCTTAATGTAAGGTTTCTAGGCTCTGAGCTGTTTGCTTCTCTGTACGAGCCATGGGCTCTCTAGATTCGTACAGAGAAACGAAAAGCTCAGAGCCTAGAAGCCTTATATTAAGAACGGATTTGATGCGTGAGGGCATTTTTGTTTGAAACGTTCCTGTCTCTTGTACCATACCCGTCAGCTTGACCTCTTGGAACATCTGTGGATACTCCTCAGGAAACTCATTTATACATATCCTTTGTAAAATTTTCATTTCTGCAGTGACATGATCACTATTAGAATTGTCACGGTATGAAACTCTTTCATTTGTTTTTCTATTTTCACCTACTATTTAATTCATTTCATGCTGCATGTTCTTTCTAAATCATCTTCTAACTCTTTGCTCTTTGGGTTCTTCCTGTGTGTTTCTCTTTTCCCCTTTCTCCTCTTCACACTCCCAAATGGTTTGGTTCAACTCTAAATTAAATCACACTCCCTTCTTGTGTGTGTTCTTACTTCCTAAGTCATCATCATTTGCTTGATTTTGTAGTTTTAAATCAGTAGGCAAATCAGTTTGTTAATTTTATGGTGGGTCATTGTTATTTGCGCTTTCATTGTGGGAAGCCTTGCTGATTAGTCATTTTTTGCTGTTCTGTGCAATGTCACTGTTGTTATATTCTGCACTCTCACTCAGCTGCTGTTTCTGCCCTGCACTCAGTTTTCCTATCTGCTCAGCCAACATTTTCACGTGTGCCTCTAAGCACTGGAATCTGTCCAGATACCTAAACTCATCCCTCTGTGCTCTGTGCCGGTACTGGTTGAATTCAAATTGATCAGGCCTGTTTTTGGTTCCGTTCAGGAGACTGATTTCTCTTTGTGTTCCCCTGATTTTTTTGGGACAGAGGAAGTGGAGAGCGAGGGATGACCGTCCTCTCTCCATGGTCTACCTGTGGAGAGGACTGAACATAAGAGCGAGAACTACAGGTTACATTTTGTCTCTCATTTGGTTGATACTGCTCTCTTTGCTAATTTCCATTTTCAACAAACCTATCTATATAGCTTAGGCCCTGTCTGATTGCCATATACCATTGTAACAGCATTAAACCTCCTAAAGGGCCGCAATGCCTGGTAAGGCCCATTATACATTTGATTTTGGGTGTTATATGCCCTACCATATCATAGCGACACCCCACCTTTGACAAATTACCAAGATACCTAGGAATAATGTAAGGGTCTCACTGCCTGGGATCTATAGATTGAAACATAGCAGCCTGGGAAGGTGCTGCCTTTCCCTGCATAGACACACCCTTGTGGTTATGTGATGTGTCATTCTTTGTTTGAGCAGTCTCCAATGGCATGTTTTTTCCTGACTTGATTTCTAACGTTGTTGGGGCAGATTCTTTCATTTTGTTTGCGGTTTTGACTCCTTATTTCCACCCTCATGTGAGATTACCTCATAGACTTTGGTCGCCTGCTCGAGAATCCATTTCAAACTCTGGTATCTAGTGAATTAACAGCTAGATGGGAGACCGCTCCCTCATTACAATCCGTAAAAAAATGTGGTCTTGAATTCTACTGAGTCCATGTCGCGGCTAGTGTCAAAACGTGAAACAGATCTTTTCAGGTTTCGCAAGAAATGCTGTGGCAATTCATCTAACTGTGCTGTCATGGAATATACTGTCTTTTCAGCATCTTGGATAGAGCAATATGGAGAGAATTGTTTCCTAACCTCGCTCTCAATTTCCTACCATGATACATTTTCTTGTTCATTCAACTTGGTATGAATCTTGAAGAACTCTGTTCCATCTTGAGATGAAAATATATGCCCTATTGGGCCTTAGGGATGTCCAGAGTCTGAAATAAATCAATAACAGACTCCAAATGTTCCTCAATGGAAACATCTGAACCTTTTCGTAAAAGGCTTAATCAGATTCTTAATATTTTTCATGATTTTAAATGGGCTAAACTGTACCTCATGTTGACCCCCCTTTCCCTGCTCTGAGTAAGCAGGCCCGTTCTTGAACATTGGAGAGTAGCCAGATCTTGCAAAGTGAACACCAACTGGTAAATTTTCCAGTTGGTGGCTGCATCCACCCTCAGTGGGAGTAATGCCATGCTTCCCACAGGGATTCAAGAGCAGCTCTTTGCTTCTGACACCCACATTTTGTCATTTTATCTCTCTACTCATTGCATGTAATTCTTGCGTTTCCTCATAAAATGAAGAAATAAACTCGGTTTAACTATTAATTCATTCATACCTGTGACCTTCATTTTGTAATCATGATTGCTTCCCACGTTCTATCATCTTCAGACATCAGCCTAAATAACTGATCTTCCAAAGACTGTGGGGGTCATTACGAGAATGGAGGTAGCCATGTCGCTATTTGTGTTTTTATGATTTTCAGTTGCTAAAGTATGGAACTAGTTCATGAGTATACCTTTTTTCATATGGGACGCTTGGCTAGGGAATAGTGCAATTCCAGGTACACTAACTTTTCACATTTGTAATATTGATCACCAAATAAACAGATCACACAATTGTAAACCACACACACAACAGTCTACTATTCGGACCGGAGGCACATTATAATCATTCTGAAGACTAGAACAAAGACACGCAGAGAGAAACATCACACTACATGTCCATTGGATACATGTTAAACACAGGAAGAAAAGCATAACCCACCATAGCAGGAAATACAGCTTTCACAATCTGTCAGGGCAGTGTGTTTATATTTGCAGTCATTGGCATCAGCCCGCTTGACATCCACCACCCCAGAAAATGACTTTCCCTTTCATCTTCAGCGAAAACAGCTACTCCCTACAGAACTTGGCAGAGTAAATAATAAGTACATATTTTTTATATGCAACCTTGGACGTATAAATGATAAACATTAGCAGGGCAGCAAACCCTTTTCAACAAGTTATTATTTGCGTACAGAGCAAAAGAAAAATAAATGATTCCTTTTCTTCTTTAAGCCCCTTCCCTCCCACCTTCACTATTTGTGTTTTTGAAAACATGTATTTTTTCCTAGTTATGTTCTCTCCAGTTTATCTTGGCTATGACTCATCACAGAACTAAAATATGTCAATAATTATTTGCAGACTGGTGAGTCAACAGTTTTTAATGCAGATCAAGCCACTTGACTCACCAAATCACACATTAGGAGAAGGGTATTAAGTGTTGTGTGGAAATAACTCATTAGATTACCTGGAAAATAATGATACAGTGATTCAGTGCTCGCAGACATTAAGGGGCATAGGAGCAGTTCTTTGTGGGTCATGAAATAAAGCCATTGAGAGGTCCATAAAGTTTCTGTGTTGCTGCAGGGCCGACTCAGCCCTTCATCAATCAGAGAACGCTATATTGATTATCATTACATTGGGTAACAACACTGCTTATACATGGGTGAAATCCCTATGAAGTGCTATTTGGTAAGACAAATATTTATTAATAGTAGCAATAGTAATCGTAGCATCGGTTGTACCACCAAGAAATGCTTGTCTGTGAGAAGCCCCTCAACCATATTCAATATGAAGCTTTGTTGTCCCTCTTGTTTATATGAATCGAGACTGGAAGTCACATATCAATTGCTTGAAGTAAAAATGCACTTGGGTAGTGTCCACTGTTTCCAGTGACTGTGCGCTGCACTGTAGTCCTTAGAGGGGTTGGCAAGTGATCCACTAGCAGAGACATGGGACATTCTGGAAAAAACAGGCACACCCCTGCTTTGCTATCTATTAAAGGCCAGATGCCTAGAAAAACAGTGCAATGATTTGCATGAATATTTTATTGATAATCAATCTGATTTTATCATAAACTCATGGATATCAGACAGTGCAGATGTGCAGTTTTTGCTGAACAGGGTCCTTTTGCATATAAATTATGCTGCTGAAATTGTAGCATTGGGCACAATGGAAACCTACGGATTTGTTAAAGGAACAGTACACAGAATGTCTAATCCGTCATACGGTGATCTTTAACTGTGAATCCCTTTCTATATGTTACTTTACCATAGGATGGGCATCCCATTTGCTGATATATTAACAACCAAGCTGCTCTCAGACATTTAATAAATCCTTAATGGAGTGAGCAGCAAAACCCACTTTGAAGAACGTGTCCTTGCCAGCCGCCATGGATATCGAAAAGGGGATCTCTATGGAGCACTGTCTTCCAGCTCCACAGCAGTATTATATTGCTGTTAGCAACCCAGGGTTCCTAAATGAAAGCCAGGGGTTCTAAAAGCAATAAGCACCCGTTCTGGGGGCTCCACCATCTAGTAACTGTGTGGAGATCCCACAATCGCAGCCCGAAAGCTGCATCCCCCACCCTGCCGTCTTTCCCCTACCCACCCCTCATTTCCTCTCAGTTCTGAATTCCCTTCCTACCCCACAGCCCCACTTACCAGATAGGTTTGGTAGTGGCACCCTCAATACCGCTGCTGCGGCCGCTGCTGCCACTGCTGCTTCTCCGTGTCCCTGCTTGCCTCCATGGAAATGGAAGAGGGGCTCCGGATGGAGCCCTGCCTTACAGCTCTATGGTGGCCATCTTGAGTAAGTATTTTGTTTGAATGAACGGGACTTTGCTGATAGCACCCTAGGTTACCAGATTGCTAATAGAAATGAATACCTTGCTGGCTGGGCTTGGTGGGGCTGCAACTTGGACCCTGGGCTGTTAGCACCCAATCCGGCCTGCCAGCTAGGGTCTTATTGCTTAAAGAAAAGAAAAATAATTCTTCCTTAATACGTGCCTAAGGCTTAAATATACATTATTTATAATTCTGAGGTTTCAATGCACACCCCCGCCCTTGATCTCAAAACCACCTGATGATCCTACCTCATTCATTTCTTCATTTCTTAATTTCTTCTAAAATAACCACAATCTAAAATGAAATTGCCAAAGGCATACTGACTCCCAAATTAACATATCTGAAGAGAGCATAAAAGATGGATCTGAGCCTTTATGTTGCACTGCTTCGTGAATGCATCTTACTAAGTAAAATGTTCACTCAGGGACTGCAATAGGTAAAACATCTTAGTCATCAATAGATGCCTCACTGAAGATATGTGGAAACTTGTTAAAAGTAATTGGAGCACTCTGCGATCCAATCAACACACCACTCAGTAGACATGTAGCACTGAAAACCATAATTGGGCCATTCCTGGAGGGAAAAAAAACATTAGATCCAGTGAAATGCTCCATCTACGGAGATATCAACATATTAAAATCTGCCATTGTTAGCACAGTTCATTGAAAGGGCCTTAAAGGGCCAACTCCAGACATTTACCAAAGGCAACCAATGGCTGCAGCAAGTTCAGGCAGGATTTAGACAGGACAGAACTGCTGAATCAGTGGTTGCAGCTATTCTGAGTGTGGTCCACAGAGAGGGATTTGGCGGCAAAACTATTATCCTGATCTGATTAGATCTCTGTCGAATTTAATAATGTAGATCCTATCAACCTAAACAATTATATCAGACTGACATTTGATGATGGTGCTTGAATGGTGTAAACAATTTTCTGATGAGTAGTATGCATTATTTAAACTAGATTTAAATGTGTCTAATATAAAGTAGGTAAAAGTGCTCATGGTCATTGAGACCATATATGGACCTCTCATAATCTAAAGTAATAAAGAGTCTTCATGGCTGCAATGAATTAATGTACACAAATCATCTTAAAATAAATCCATCTAAAATGGAAATCACAATGATTCCTACCTGCATTCTGTAGACTCCAATTTGATTCTGGATTTGGGTGAAAAGCACTTACACTAGCCCACTAATAAACAACTTGGGACACTTATTGTTTCAAATCTTTGTCTAGAATTACAAACTCAGAAAACTACTTAATAAATGCTTCTGTCATCTCTGGACTCTGCTGAGAAAAGTTCAATTTGTGGCATACCCACAGAGAGAAAGCATAACCATAGCACTGGTTCTCTCAAGAACATATTTAACAAATTGTATATATTTGGGTACCCGTATACGCATGTTTCAATAGCTTAACAGAAGTCAGAGCACAGGAACACATCTTATATGCATTACACTGTCAGGGAGAAGTGGTCACATCTGTGAACATGTGGCCCTCCAGGGGACATTTCCAAGACCTTTACTAACCCAGAGATGGTGCAAGGAACTTGAGAAGGGTCCTAGTCCCACGCTGCCCCATCTGCTCTCTATAGTTTGAAGGTATCTGTACCATTGCCTCTTCCACAATGCCTGGCCACCTCTTGTCTGGCCAGGTTTCTTTTGCTTTTGTTATAGAACTACATTTCTAATGTTGCCACAGACTTTCTAGACAATACGTATGGTGTTCCTTAAGGTTCAGCCCTCTCACCCCTGCTTTTTAATATTCATGTTAAGCTTCTCTGTGGTCTTACCAAGGATCTGGATGCTGGGTGTTACTGCTATGCCAACAATACTAAGCTGTTCTTTAAATGTACTGGATATTTTTCCAAAGATAGCAACACCTCAAGCATCATCCTGAACAAGGTCAAGGCCTGGATGAATGACAACTAGCTTAGTCTTAATCTCGGTGTCTATTTAGACACCTGATTAGACTATATGCCTGAAATCAATCACATTGTTTTCTCCACTTCTTACAACGTGCACCTACTTATGAATATGTGCCCCTTTCTCACTCAGAAGTATATGGCTGTAATCGCCCATGCAATAGCTCATCTAAACTGTATCATTGTAACTCACTTTATGCTGTCCTTTCCAAATAATCATGTAAAACTTCAAATTATTTAAAACAACGCTGCTAGAATTTTGGCAAATCACCCTTTTCATTCCCATATTTCCCTAGCCTTGTTTTCACTGCACTGCAGTCCAGTGTCAGCCAGGATTGCTTTGAAAATCTTTAACCTGGTTCATAAATGCACCTATGTTAGGGCCCCAAGTTATTTGTCTAAAAGATATACTCAAGGTTTGTCTACTAGACCTTGTCACACCTCCACTTTATTGACAGTAACCCCACCTAGATTCAAACTCAACTCAGCTGGTGCTAAACGTTTTTCTGTCATGGCTCAAGGCTATGGAACAAATTGCCAGTTTCCCTCCGAACTGCATTTAACATGCATAAATTCAGAAATGCTCTTAAAACAATGTTGTCAACATTTCTTACTCTAACTTTCATGCTGCACTCAGTGCAATTGGCTCAATTTTGCGTTCTTGCCTTCAGATTTGAGTGCTTTACAAATGTTCCATAAAAATAGGAATCTCCCAGAATGGCAAGAGTTGTGGAAAGAAAGACGTGGAAGGAAACCACAAGGCCGAACAGGCTTCAGCGGAATGCTCAACACTGTGAGACCTGTAGGAGTTTTGTAGGGTTTACAGACTGTGGGCCTCATTAGGACTCCGGCGCTAAACCATGGTGCTATTAGCACCATGGTCCATGCCGGAGTCCGCCATGGCTGAATGGGGAATTACCACCCATTTCCGAGGTTGGTGGGGCGGTAATTCCCCATGCCGGCATGGCCCTTCCCCATTCCCATTTTTGCCCCATAGAGCTCAATGGGAATGGGGAAGGCGCTAATTACGGTACCGCAAATTGCGGTACCGTAATTAGCACCAAGGTCCCTTTGCGGGTCCCTACTTTAATGGCTGGTAAAACCAGCTGTTAAGGTCGGGTCCCGCAAAGGGACCTCGTAATTAGGTGCTAAGTGTATAACGGCGCTGCAGCCTTTAACGGCACCGTTAAACACTTAGAGCCTGGGTCGTAATGAGGCCCTGTGAATTTCAACTAGGGCAGAATTTTTTCAAATACCCAGACTCTTGCAGAAGACGTATGATAATGTGAATGGGAGACTCTGGTGTGAGTCTTGTGTGAGACAGTGCTGTGAATTCATATAAAACAAAACAAAAACAGGTGAATTCAGCATTGCATAGTGGCAGATACCATAGCATAAAGCACCATAACATGGTATTGCAATGAAATGTAGGAATAACAATTAATTACTACTAACATTTTAACCTACTAATATCTAACCCATTAATAATATTAGAGGCAGCTCAGTCCATAGCTCCTTGGTGCAAATCATTGGTACAAACTGGCCGTACTCATGGGGCTGCAAGCAATGTTGCTTGGAAAGTAAATGGATAAACACTGCCTTTGCGATGGAGACGTGTGAGGAATCTGTGAAGTCATTGGGCCTCATTAGGACCCTGGCGGAAATCGGAAAACGATGGCGGAGATGCAATACCGCCATCGAATAGCGCTCGGTGCGACTATGACCCGCCACCGCAAAGTACCAAGTCATTAGCGACACCGTAGTGAACGCCAACGCTAACTGCACCAAGTACGCGCGCGCGCGCCATGCCAAACCGTAAATACCACCATGGCGCAAGGGTACGCGAATTCCGACCCTAGCGGACATGCACCTAACGCCATCAAGCATGGCGGAAAGCACCATTCCGCCCTGGTGAGAAGTACGGCATCGCGAATCAACCGTAAACGGCCCCACTGAGTGCCTGTACACCGCTCCCTGCCCACAAAGCACAACTCCCCGTAGGTGCAATGAAGTCACAATGCTACCAGTGAAATGTACAAGTCACCCATGCATGCCAACGAACAAAAGATCCACAAGAGGGGCCAATGGGAGCTGCAGGGCACAGATGGCACGAATACAGAAGCCATTCCAATGGACATGACCACATTCCCCCCCCGAAACGCACGCAAACACAGGCACCTGTGACCAGCAATATCACGAAACTCACAACATTCCACCAGTCCACCTGGCTGACCGTCGTCTGTTACACAAAACCCAATCCCCCGCCCCTGAGCATGACAACATCCAAACAGTCATATTGGCATCCCCCATCCCTGACCTCACTGGGCTCCGTAGGCAAACGCGCCCAGCACAGTACCACGCGACTATACTCCGAAACCGGAACCCAATGCAGATCTCCTCACAAAACATCGCTCCCCAAATAGGAATATGCCACATCACTCGCAAAGAAGAACGCTACACGGGCCATATCAGAATAGAAATTCAATGCACAACTAAATCACCAAGCCCATACAGCCATCAGTCCATGAACTCCAAAACACATATCACCATTGTGGGCTGCATCCGCAAGGAATGACCAGCTACTACTTGTGTGACGCCCTGTCCCATCATGGTACACAGAGCCACAATCACGTACGAAAAGGCAACATGGAAGCGCACAGAACCGCAGGGCCGTCCCAATGGGGAGGCACTAGTCCAACTGAAAGGCCGAAATGTTGCTCCGAGCCACTAGTACTGCGTAAGGGCATGTGGCCCATTGGCGATCGTCCCATAAGATCGTAATGCTGCTCCACTGATTAACACGAAGCAGCAGGTGTCGGGAGTAAACGCCATCTGCAGGAGTGGCATACAGATGGCAGTGGCAAAAGGGCAGGAGATACCTGTCAACAAAAAGAAAAGAAAAAGAACAGAATGGCCTTCAGAAGTACATTCGAACAACTCACTCCAATGACCACACTAAATCCACAGCCATATGCATGCTAGCCCACTCCAAAGGATCATCACCACCCCAAAACCACTTGCCACTCATAACTATCTACATCGAGGTGTAAACACCATCCCAAACGAGTGTACCTGTGCATGCGTCTGTCAAAACAGATTCCATCAGATGGGAATGTCAACGTGCATGGACACAAGTGTCTGAAGGCGCGTCGAGACAGGGAGGGCTCAACAAGGCCAGATAGACGATGGTGCCACTATGGCAGCCCTGCATCACATAGCGCAGGGGAGGCGGATAGATTCCAACAAGCCCTGTACATGGCAAACCCTGTATCAAATCAGCTGGCCATGCATCCATTCATCATTCCCTCATCCTGTTATGAATACACCGGAATATTTACTCACAAGACATTCGGGATTTCCATCGAGTCTGTGCGTAATGCAGCCTGCAAAATCCACAGTGTCCCAGCCCGTAATATCTGTGTTGTGAAGTTACATGATTTTGAGAACGTCCGGCCTCATCGCCCACGTCAATATAGCGCATCCCAAACTATTCATATCAATCATTGCTTCCTCGCCATGGCCTCTGTCTCAAGGACATCGAACAATAGAACATTATACTTGCAGTCAGACCTGTGGGCATCTCCTCTCAGCTAGCCGAAGACCGAAAGCGCCGGCCTTCGAATTCCTCATTTGCAACATCACGTCGAAAAGGCATCTGTGGCCGTTTGAAATCACAAATTAATCCAGCTAGTGCAGCTGTGTGTGAAAATGTCAACTGCCATCACCCACTAATGGGACGCCCCGCCCGTCGTTGCAACCCTGTACAGTGATGCATGAGGGCCCACCGTTACTCGAGTACTACGTTCCACTGACCCATCACAAGTCTGTTCGCGACTGCAAAGATTGTATGTAAAACAATGGGACCATAGCCGAATGTACATATCAACAAATGTTACACGGCCATCGGGTACAAATACATGATTGCAATAGCAAGATGCCGTTCCTCGATTAGCAGCGTTGTGTGCGGGACGTGCTCGGCCAAAGGGGAGAGCAGCTTGCACAGGTGGAATGAATCACCACAGGTGGAGGCCATACAGCCTGAAAACACATAAAGTGCACACCCAGTCTCCTCCCACAACCACACCCACTCCGAAATGCTACCGGCAGGACTCGCGATGTTGGCCCTGGGGGACCTGATAGCACTGCAAGTACTCCAACTCCAAGAAGAAGACGAACACCAACTACAACCGGCCGCACGGAGGAGACGCAGGAGGAGGAGGAGGCCAAGGCAGGGCCCGCAAGGGCCGCCAGCACAGCCACTACCACCACGCAGGCAGCCCGCAATCCCACGCCTCCGAGCACATCCGTTCAACCTCACTGATGAGCAGATCCACACCCTCTACCGTTTGGACCGGAACACCATAGCCGCAATAGTGGACATGACACAGGCTGACCTTGTCAGCATGATAGACAGCCCAACCGCCATCCCACCCCTACTGAAGGTGGTGTCTGTACTCCACTTCCTGGCCACAGGCACCTACCAGCACACAGTCGGACAGTTGCATGGCATATCACAGCCACTGTTCTCACGGACACTATTGCAAGTGCTCGATGCCCTCCTGAAGCACGCAGACGACTACATCTCTCTACCACGCTCGGAGCAGGACATTACCAACACCAAAGTGGGATTCCATGCACTTGCCGGCATACCGGGTTGCATTGGTGCCATCGACTGCACCCATGTGGAATTGGTCATCCCACATGCCATGGAGGCCCAGTACCGCAACCGAAAACAATATCATTCCCTGAATGCACAGATGGTGTGTGACTCCAACAGGATCATTACACATTGTTGTGCCAGATTCCCTGGATCAACCCATGATTCTATGGACTTGAGGAACTCTGCTATACCACGCTACATGGAGCGACACGCAGGGAACAGATCCTGGCTACTCGGTGAGTCTCTTTTCATGCATGATGATGTGGGGTATGTGATGCGGCAATGACCTGGCAGGAAGGGGGGGGGGTGTGCGTACGTAGCAATGGCATTCCACATCATACGTTTATCGTCCACATACAGGTGATGCTGGGTATCCACTGAAGAGATGGCTCCTCACACCAGTCCGGAACCCACGGGACCAGCATGAGGAGGACTACAACCATGCCCACTCACGTACCCGTGTAGTCATTGAACAGGCATTCGGCCTACTGAAGACTCGTTTCCGCTGCCTCAGCAGGTCTGGCGGGGCACTCCTGTACCGCCATGAGAAGGTTGCAAAGATGGTCATGGCATGTGTCATGCTCCACAACATGTGCGTACGTAGAAATGTGCCCATGCCCCCAGACGCAGAACTGCAAGCACCTGATGATGGTCATGATGAGGGTGGGGATGTGGCAGCACCTCAAGGAGTCTGCGAGGCGCCGGAGGGCCGTGACATTCGTCAGCATGTCATTGATGCATGCTTCTAGCACTCACGCCTGGTGGCTGATACATGGACACGGGACTCGTGGCACTGTGTGTGTCTGGTACATGCACAATATGGACTATACGCCTAGGATGGCCTAGTACATAATGATCATCGTCGACACATCTCATTGGTTGATCGTGCACTTGTTTATGGCATATGTGATATCATGGTGAACACCCTATCGACCCGCCACCCAAGTGAGCCCAACACACCCCCTCCACCCTCCTACCTCCCCCCCGAACACCAGTGTCCAAAGATGCTCATTGTCAGTGGGCTGTCGCTATTGCAAGCCCCCTCTGCGGGTATCAGGGGCACCCCTGCCTGTGGAGCGCAGGTTCCTCCCAGATCTACGTTGGGGGCTGCCCTGGACGGAACTTGCAACGGATGATGTCTCTGCCTGCTCACGTCCATGCATGTCCCTAAGGGTTTGTGAGAGCTCAGTGAGCACACGGCGCACTGCGGCAAGTTCGGCACATACGTCTTTGGACGTCGCATGCAGTTCCCCCCTCAGGCTCTCGGTGCTACTCTCCATTTGTGCCCTTAGTGTCTCTGTACTTCTCTCCATTTCTGCCCTAAGTGTCTCAGTTGATGTTTCTATGTCTGCCTTAGTGCCCCCACATTCATCGGCATGGTCCTTGAGGAGCGTGGCCAGTTGCTGCTGTTGCCCGATTAACTTGTCGAGGGACTGTTGCCTCTGCTGGGCCATGGCCATTTGCGGGGGGGTCACAGAGGGGCTGTTGACCTCATGTTGCCTTGCCACAGGGCTTGGGGGGGATGGCCAGTCGTCGTCTTGTGGGTGCCCCTGCGTGGTATTCTCATGTTGTACGGGATGGGACAGACAGGGGGATTGGGACAGGTCATGGATGGATCTGACTTCGACATCTCCGTCTTCCGTGTCGGAGCATGCTGCCATCATTGGGGTGTCACCTATGGTGCTGCTGCCACCAGAGCCAGTGCCTTCTGTGGCATCCGTTGGGGGGACCTGTGGTGGTGGTGTAGTGGGCATGCTGGCTGCTGGGGTGCCTGTTGATGTTCCCTCCTCTGTGCTGCCACCTGATTTGTGCTGCTGCCGTGTCTTGATGCGTGCAGCTGAGGTGGAGGGTCTTTGGCCGTTGGTCTTGGCCCTCTTTGCAGGTGTGCTGGTAGGGGTGTCCTGATGCTCGTCGTTTGGATCGGACCCTGTGGTGGAGTAAAGGAGGGCGAGGGTTATTAATGGGTCTGTGGGTATTGGAATGGCATTGTATCACATGCATTGGGGTGGTACATGAGGGTGATTTGGGTCGGGGCCTTAGTGGTGCTTTCATTTGTGTGTGGGGTGAGGGTGCAGTTGTTTGGCAGCCTGCAGTTAGGGTGTGCCTGCTGGACGTGTGGTGGGTGTTTTAGGGGTTTTTAATTATTTATGTATTTATTGTGGTTTTAAGGTGCGCTATGAGGGCGATGTGTGTGGACGTTCTCCTGGACATGTGTTCCTGTTGCACTATGTGGACACATGGTACTTCACATGATTGGACATTGTGGTTTTAGCATTATTTTATCTGGCCCACCTACCTGATTCTTCTGATGTCTGCACTCCTTTCTCCATCCCTCCGACTCCCTCAATGCTCTCCATTCCGATGGTGGAGGCACTGATTTCTTCCCAGGGGGTCAACTTGATGGGTGATTCAGGACCTCCCCCGGTGGCTGTGGCAATGTTGCGGTTGGCAGAGTGTATGCTGCGGACGCGTATCCGCAGGTCGTCCCACCGCTTTCGGCATTGTTGTGGTGTGCGGGGTGCGGTCCCCACCGCGCTTACCCGCTGTGCTACCAGAGCCCATATGGCCTTCTTGTTCGCAAGTGCCGTCCTGGTCATTTGCGTGGAGAAGACGACGGCACCATTCTCCTGGAGGGTCTCTGTTAGCACGGTGAGTTCCTCGCGGGAGAAGTGGACCTGCCGCTTGCGGTCGCACGCTTTCTTCGCTGCTTTTCCCATTTTACTTGGTTTCGCTAGGGTGGATGACGGGTTGGGGTGTGTCTCAGGGTTGTGTTTTTAGTGGTAGTGTGGTTTTAGTGGTTTTATAGGTGTACGGCGGGTTGTTTCCCGTTCCGGGCCCATGTTTTTGCTTCCGTTTCCGTATATTTCCGGTCACCGTACTTTCCGGTAGGCGCACTCTGCGGTGTCCGCTGTGATGGGTGGCGGTATTGCACCTAGGGCGACGTACGGCGGCGGTGTGGGCCGTTTTGGGGCCATTTGCGCCATCGCGGACTTTGCACTTCCGCCATGGCGTGGTGCTCGTGCCCGATGGGTCGGAATGGACCGCTCTTTGCTCCTTCGTGCAATGGCGGAAACGCTATTTACGCTGTTGCGGTCCGGTCAGTCACTTTCCGCCAGGGTCGTAATGAGGGCCATTCTGTTTGAAGCAGGCCATTGTTTAAAGCTTCCAATGCAGGAAGTTGGAAAGAAAAATGTTACAGCTAGGCCACCCGCTTGCTGAGCTGAATTTTGTGTAAAAGGTGAAAGGAAAGGGCAGTGTGTTAACATTCTGGAAGGTTCTGAGGGATCTTGCTGATTGAGAGGGAGTTTCTGATTGATGAATGGCATCACTGAAAGAGGCTGGGATATGGCACGCCTTATATATAGATGGGTATACCTTGAAAGGAAGAGTGAGAGAGACTTTAAAAAAGGGGAGGAAAGTAGGTCTGGTTTCTCCGGGGGACTATGTCTGCTTCTGCTGGAACTTCTGGCAGTCGAGGGACAGAAAAGGAATGGGGCTGGACATTGCTGAGTTGGGACGGTGTCTATCATGCTGGCAGAGGAGAGGGAAGGAGAGCCACGGTGGCTCGCAGATGGGGAGAGGCTGAGTGAGAGAGTGTTTCCAGGGGTGTGCTGCAAGCCAGGGACAAGCCTGGACTGGGCCAGCGGGACACCAGCAGTTTCCCCGCTGGGCCTCATGTCATAGGGCCTCTTTTCTTGGGGGAGGAAGGATACATACATTTGTGCGCATTGTTGAAGATTCTGCCCGTTCCAGGGCGGCTCGCGCCTGCGCATTGTTGGGGACACAAAACCACACGTGCTCTACTGTGCTTGGCAGGCCCCTCACGATCTGACAGTGCCGTGTGAAGGCCCTCTTGTGAATGGAAGGAGCCTGGAAATGAAGGCAAGCCCCGGGACACGAGCTTAGGCGCAATGCACTGGCTGGAGGAGCCCAACTGGCAGCACCATGTGTCCCTTCTCTTGTTGCTCTCCCTGCACACCAAGGGTAAGACTATGAAGTGTTCTTTTTTCCCTGAGCCTGCAATGAGGTTCCGCCACTGCGACAGCTTTATTATACATGTGATAAGTCTGCAAATACAGGCTTCCTTTGCCCTACCTAACGGCTCACTGTAGCAAACAAATCAGGAGCTTACAGGATGTTCAAGCACTGGCCAGTCGCAGTGTGTAAAGCACGGTGCAAGTCGCTATAATGTTTTGCGTCGAACATTTGGGTTCATAATTTATGCTTTTGGAGACTTTCTTTGCAAATGTGGGACGGCAGTCCATTAATGAGCATATGTTTGAATAAAATGAAAGAGTCCTGTACCAGTATGCTTTCTGGCAGATAACCAATCTGCCAGAAAGCCCACAACGTTTTCTGTGATGGGCCAGTTTCTGCAACGCACAACCCCTCCCCACCAACCCCCTTGTGCAGACTTGAAATATTTTGTGATGTGCACAACCTGCCCCTCACATATCCCGGTTCACACATTGCAGGGGCGTGGGCAGTTTGCGCGGATAATCACAGTACATCTGGCGCAATAGTTTTCTTTGTTACAAACTAATCAAATGCAAATGGTATTTAAGAGCAGTTCTTTAATTATAGAAGCGGGCACGCACTGTGGCGTTGGGTCGCAGCACACGTCACGCACACCAGGGAATGGATTAGAGGCGACAAAAATGAATACCAAAGATCAACATTAGAACCTGCGTGGGCTAATAAACTCCTGTTGTATATCAACAATACAATGCACATTTAGGAGTTTACCGACGTTGTTGCGATTAGAACGAAGGGTATTTAGTTTGCATGCCCAAAACCTACGTACACGAAGAGCGCGCTTTCTTGAGGTGGTCGTTTTATGCAGATCCCTGTAACGGAAACCCGTGAAGTCAATGTGCTAGAAACAGCATCTGTGTTGCCTGGGGCTGCTTGTGTTTCTATGTGCTCTTCAATTAAAATTTGCATGGAAAATAGCTCCCTGGATGAAGCACAGAACGTCACGGGTTGCTTCAACGATGGCTTTTACATAATATGATCTTTTTGCACTAAATACTACTATTTTAAATTCGGCACGTGTGGCATGCAGAAACACAGCAGTTTAACCTTTAGTAAGGGGCAAAATGCAGCCTTTCTTAAGAAGAAATAGCGGTACGAAAATGCAAAAGGAAAGGTAATACTTAACCGGCAATGTACACCTTCAGCTTTTCTGGGGCCATGAAATATGTCACGCATTACCATAACTGGTGACCTCACGCAGAATGCGGTTGTTAAAACATAAATAATCCCACTGCAGTTGTTCCTTGCAGATAAGGGACATGCTCACTGGCGCTGTGCAGGGACTCACTGCACTCAAGAGTCTCTGCACTGCGTTGGAACGAGAGTCCTCCGACAGAAATGTTTGCCTAATATGAACTTTAGGATAGCAATATGTATGCAATGGGGTTTTTAGCCTGCCACTTAAAAAAAGCTCCTCATTAGAATTATCCAACAGATTTTCAACTAGAAAGCACTACTTTTTTAACTCGAAAAAGGTCTTTCGGATTCTGAAAATATCCTGAAGCCAGCAGCTGTAGGAATGCCCACTCTCCTCTGTCTTTTATCATGTTCATGGGAGAATGAGCCCACCCTCACCCCCTCTATGTTTGCAATACGCTTAATTAGTTTCCATCTGATAGTGTTGAAGTCACATTTTCATAGTGAATGACATCAACGTTGTACCCTTTGTATTTTCTGGTTTTAAGTCCCTTTTGCTTTACTTTTTCTCTGGGCTGTTCCCCCATTTACTACGGCATAGCCCTCCCTACCCACTTTCTCTGCTACTCAGCATTTCCTGTATTTACTTGTGAGGTTCACCATCTCCCACACCCTCCACCAGCGAACTCCAGTCCCCAGTTGCGCAAATGCACATAAAATCCCTCTCTAGCGCCCAAACTACATACAATTGCCACCCGATTTGGCCCAGATTCTGGTGCCTAACTGCTCCAGTGAGACGAGTATTTAGTGGATTTGAGAGTTTTTATGGCTCGGATGCATTTTCTGGGGGGTAATGCACTGGGGAAAGCCATCAAATGTGTCCTTTTATTGATAATGGGCACGACTAATGACTTGACGTTAGGGAGGCCCATGGGCGCTCTGTTTGCTCCGGGTTAGTTGGCACTTAAGAGGGTGTCAACGTTTGCCAGTGGGAAGGGTGGGCACTGGAGTGGGTGGTCAATGCAGAAACATAAGTCCCACTTCTTTGTATCCAACGTTCCATCTGTCGAATATAGCCTCACTTTGTTTTTTGATGAAACACGTATTATTTACTTTGCGTGGTGTAAAAATCACACGCTAAAATCGAGATTGTAAGTGCAGTGTAGCACACTTTTACAAGTGGGAGTTACTTTCTCATGCATAGTAAAATCAGGCGGCTTAATCTTCTCCCACTGACTTCAAAACCCGGGAATAGACTTGGTATTCACAGGGAACAAGCTTCAGGCTGCGTTTCCAACTAGAAAGTGGTTTCCAAAGCCTTCAACTATTCCAAATTCCACGAGCGAGCCCTGACATTGCAGCCACGATTCCTCCAAAAGCTTAATTTGCAAGACATTGCAGTGGGTGAATGTTTTGCAAGTTCACAGCAGGAAACAGGAAATACTTTTAACAACAATGCAGGGTAAAATGTGGGATAGACCCTGTTGTGGGTGACCCTCCTACGTGCATTGCCCCTTTAAGGGGATGTGTCCCTCCCATGTGTATTGCCCCTTTAAGATGGGCCATGACTGTGTCATGGCCCTTGTGAATAAAAGGAGCTCCTGCAGGCACGTGAGACAGAACGGCTGCAGACTCCGTGGAAGGTTGGTCCTAGTCCGTGTCTTATTGATGATGTAGGCCACAGGCCTACCTGTGGGCGGTACAGGCCTGCAGGCCCTGTTGCCATGGGACCCTCGTGCCGGGACGGTGGCGCTGGTGCCTGTTCGGTGCTGTGAGGAAGCAGCACCCCAGGGTCGCCTGCCGGATGGACATGGCAGGCGACTCCCAACAATGGCGACGAGGAGTAAAGGCCCTGCGTGGCCCGTGGTGTGGTGAGGAGCTGCCCCTCCCTCGCTCGCCTGGGCGAGACGGCGAGCGGTGTGGGTCTGCGCCCCCACTCCGTGTGGAGCGAGGTTGCCCCGCGGCGTCAGCCGCCACATCAAGGAGCTGGTGCTCCCCTCCTGTCGGAGGGAGGTGAGTTGCCCGCCCCGCCCCCCGGTTGAAGGCGGCATCGATCGTGTGGGGAGGAGGGTGAGCAGCCCCTCCTCACCCGGAGGCCGCACAACATCGGGCGGCTCGGTGCACGCAGCATCAGCCGCACTGCGAACTGGAGAGCGGCCTCGGCCGCACGAAAATGGTAAGCGGCATCGGCCGCGTGAGCACTGCCCCTCCCCCCAGCTACAACAAGAAGAACGGGTATCTGAGCCCGCGATGGAGGGGAGGTGCGCCCCCCCCCGCAATGAAGATGGGAAGCGACATCCACCGCGGAGGGGGAGGGGCGGCAATTTTGTTAACAAAAACAAAAAAACATTTTGCAAAAGTAAGGAAATCTTTTGCCAGCGGCAGCCCATCAAGAGTCCGGGCCTGCTGTGACGGAAAAAAAAAAAAATCCTGCAATGAGGAGAACGGCGCTGGCCCCGCAAGACTGGGCTATCCAGGGGTGAGTGCTGGTGTGCCTCACCCTGGAGCTGATCAGTAACACAAGTGTAAGCGGTGGGGTACACACCTGGTGGTGTTCCACCGCAAAGAGACAAGGAAGGCGGCGTGCGGCATCCATCGCCGCACACGAGGGAGCAGGAGCCGCATCAAAGCAGCAGCATGTGGCATACATCGCCACGAAACGAGAACCCAATGCGGGAATAATGCCAGTTGGCTTCCCGGCCGCGGCCCTCTGAGGAGGGTGCTCGTGCGGCCGGGGTATTTTGTCTCGCTCGCAGCCATCCCCGCCCAACCCCTCTCGGATGCAGCATCTCCCGACACCAGAGAGAAGGTCAACGTGGCCGCAGCCGCAAGGTGGAGGAGCGGCAGGCCATTGCCGCAGGGAGGGGATGCGCTCAGCATGTCTCTGCCTTAGCCGCGGCCCTCTGAAGAGGGTGCTCGTGCGGCTGGGGGCAAAGCATGCCGGCACCCTGCCGCAGGAAAGGGTGCTGTGCCCCTAAGGGGACGAGAGGAGCCGCCGCGGCCACGGAGGGTGGTAAGGAATCGCACCTCCTGAATGGTCTCCCACCAGAAGCATGCCCGCAACAAAGTAGAGAATTGTTGGCCGCCCCCACCCCAATGGAGACTTGCAGAGTGGCATCTGCTGCGAAGAGATAGGCTGTGTCACCCAAAAGGAACTGGGGCGCCCGCTGCCCCAAGAAAGGATACAGGACCTCCCCCTGGAGAATACGCCTCAGGCTGCCCCGGGTTGAAAATATCGGGCAGCCGATGCTGCCGGCAGAGGAAAGTGACCGTGAGAGGCTTCTGCTGCCGGAAAAGAGGTAGCCGACCTGCAAATCTTGCGGCACCTGCGGCAGGGAAAGGGAGAATGCGTTCGTGCTCACTTGCTGCCCGGGCCAACTGGAGGGGTGGATAGAAGACCCGCTGGCCCCCAGGGAAGGAAGTACTGGCGGTGCTGCCGCAAATTAATAAAGAACTCTCCACACGGGGAGAGGGATGCTGCGTGTCTGTGGGCAGGCCAGAGGAGGTGACTGCCCAGCCGGCCTGGGGGGCGGAGGCACCAGATGTCGGCAGCCTCTTTGAGCTGGCTGCTGGAGCCCTGCAGACGGTGAAGTCACCAGGCTCCATGTCGGAGCAACGAGGAAACGTGATAAAGTGCTCCATATCTAACAAGGGCCACTCATTTCCTCAGGAGAAATGCGAGCACCCTACATTTGTAATCGAAGCAGAGCGGGAGCTTTAGATGCATTCTGGTCACTTTACTGTGCTGGAGTGTTTTTCTCTAGTCTAGTTAGTTGATGGCACAATGACGTCGACTGTCACTTCCATAGCAGTTAATAGGTTTAAAGACAAATGGCAAACATTCCTGGTGATGTGACACTCATTACATTCATGTGCTGCCCTTGGATACCGAATGTAAGTGAAATGTAAACCAACCAGTGATGGATTGGCCTGCAGGGAACTCTGGAGATTTCCCAGTAGGCCTCTACGCCCTGCACCCTCATGGGCCACTTTTGTGCAGGAATTTCCAAATGTTCTCATAGATAAAATGTTGGGCTTGCTGAAAATGTGTAATATAGGGCCACTTTGAAAATTATTTCCAGGGCCTCTCTTGGTTCCCAGTCCAGCCCTGGCCAGGGAAGAAAGACAACGTGCTTCCAGGATTTATTGGAAGCATGACGGTGTAAAAAAAAAGGGAATCTTTACAGTGTAGGTAAACTGCACTGATCATTACAAGGTTAAAGTAGGTGTGAGGGAGACCCCTTTGTTCACTGCATTTCTCTATGTGAAGTTAGCTGTCTCCAAGAATAAATAAGCTGCTGCTTACAAAACTAAGAGCTTCACAATGTCCATACACCCAAGGGTATATACAAACTACCATGTTATTTAACCATTTTTTCTTTGCTGTTGCAATCTCTTTGCATAGAAACAAACTTTTAATTGTTATCAAAAAGATTCTTTATTTGGTATAATGCATGGAAACAAGGTGAGAAAACAGTGGGCCTCATTACGAGTTTGGAGGTAGCCATGGTGCTATTAGCATCATGATTGCCTCCAAAATCAGACCAGGTCCGGGTTCCTTGAATGAGAAATTACCGGGCCATTCCAAACTTGGAGGACCCGGTAATTCCTCATTTAAAATACCCATCCCCATTCCCATTCGAGCCCCCATAGGGCAAAATGGGAATGGGGAGGGAGCTAATAACGGGCTCGTTGATAACGGGCCCGTTATTAGCTCCTTGGTCCTTTGCCGGCTCCCACTAAGGGCGGCTGGTAAAACCAGAAAAGGCCAATAAAGTTAAATGTTTACAGAGTTCAAGGAGGTTTTTTCGAAATACACCTTACCAATTTGCATGTTGCCACACTACAAGAAGGGTATGGTAGGTAGCCAGTATTTGTGTGACAATATAGGTTACCCTTGGCCTGTCTGGAGTCCCTAACAGAAATAATTTTACATTTCGAATCCTGATGCATCATTACGCCTATCCACAGTACTTGAAATACTCCCATATTAGGTTTGCTAAAGCCCAATGGTCGTGGTGCTTGTATGCATATTTAAGAGAATTAAAAAAGAGGGGTCCCTCTGGTGCTAATGCGTATTAGGTCCACATCATCCAGATCCACAAACCTCCGTCCACACGAGATCCTAACAGGCAGGAAGATGGTTTTTCCACAACATTTTCTATACCGGACCAATGAATAGGTTCTGTTGAATGCAGCCATTATTCACGAATATGTGGAAGAGTTAGGAAAGCACTTGCAGGATGCATTTACATTTGCACAGCGGAATCTAGAAAGAGCCGCTGACAGTGAAAAATCATACTATGACAAGAAGACATCTGTGAGGGAGTATGAAGTAAGTGATCAGGCATTCAAATTTGATTTTGGGAAAAGTAAACATAAGAATGTGAAATCTTTCACATCCTGGCGTGGCCCAGACAGAATTGTGGACACCTGTGGGTGGTATACAGAAATGTGATAAAGCAGGGAGATTTGGCGGTGAAAAAAATGTGTCCATCTTAACCAAATCAAGCCATTTCACCCAAAGCATGAGGTGAAAGGGCTGGAGGAGGCTAAAGAAACCAATTAGGGAATGAAAGGTGTATTTTTTACATTGAAGTGAAAGCAGGAAAGAGGGCATTTGCTCAGGAGGGTTTTGTAGTGGCTGCTTTCTTGGTAGCAACAATTCTAATGACCGTAATTGGCACTGTGGTGGATACTACTATATCTACCACAAATGCAGTATCTGTAAACACGCTAGGTTGTAAGGTCCAAAAATGTGGGCATGACTTGTGAATTATTCAGTAGGCCTTAGTTGGACTTAATGCCAAACAAAGGGAGATGGTCCGGTATGTGAACCAGACTATTTTGACTGTTAATGAACAAGCTACAATGTTGAACAATAGCACCAGTGTTGTAGTAAAACACAATAAATTATTGGAGGAGATTCTGAATGTGGTAAATCCAGTAGAAAGTATTCTGATTAAGTTTCCGCAGGAAATTCAAAATGGAGAGTCTCAACTGATTCAGGGTCACATAACTCTTCATTTTGTGTCATCTGACATCATTCGTCAAATTATGGCACGGTTACCACAAAGAGAAGTGGAAATGATCCAAGAGAAAATTACATTTGAATTGGGAAGTGCAGTCCCATTGTACATTGATGTAGAAAGGATGGAGATAGGCTTTCTGTTGTGTACTCTGTTTATTACCCCCAGAATTGATTTATCTAACCAAATTAGTACATAATGTAGGTTTCTGGCAGGGGGACAAATATCTCAAAATGGTGACTCCTGAAATGGTGGCCTTTCAGGCCTGGGAAACCAACATGTATCTGACCCTGAAATTAGACACCTGTTTGAGATTTAAAGAACACAATTATGTATGTCCTGGGAAGCCATTTGTTCCTGATGCAGAGAGCGCAATTAGCGGATTCAGGGTGGATCATGCTATCTCAGAAGGATGTGAAGTGTCTATAAGTAACACAAAGCATGAAGAATTAGCCTACAGACCGAATCATGGTATAGGTGAAGGGAATGACCATGAAGCAGAATAGACAACCTTACCTTAAACAGAAAGACAGCAAAGCTAAATTAAATGTTTGTTGTGGCTGCAACAAAAACCACACTGTAAATCAAAAAGTGTGTGTGGGATAGAGAGAGAGTAGGAGAGAGAGATGGATACCAATTTTGATAATATAGTGTGGAGGGAGTGTGTTAGAGTGAGAGATGAGAGAGAGCAGCAGAGACTGGGAGTCGGAGAGTAAGAGAAGAAAGGGGGTAGATAGTTTGATGAATTGAGTGGAAATTATACAGGTGTTTGTGTTAAGATAGCAGAATACATTGAAATGTTAATCTAACAGGTCAGAGACAAATATATACAATAACTACAGTTCAAGTATGCATAAAAGTATTGTATTCAGCAGGCAGGTAAGTAGATTAAATGCATTCAATGAGGGAACCAGGTCGCAAGTTTATTACCTAACTTACGCAGTCCAGACCCTACGAAAAATAGGGCCTTGCACCCAAAAGTCACAAGAGACACAATGGTTCTCCCCTGAAGGGAGACTCTGTAGGTAATTACAGTGCACTTGTGTTGGTGATAGTTCAAACAGCTCTTCAATGATTTTACTAAGGTATGTACATTCTTTCTTTTATTTCAGGTTATTCTACCCAGGTTTGAGGACCAAAAGGTGAGTGGAATGGAATGCAGAAGACAAAGGGACTTGTGCACAATGTTATCCTATGGAGGACAAGGAGGAAAGAGACACTGTGTTTACTAATCCACCTGACTCTGATTTGTCCCAGATGTCATTGTGGATCATCTGGAGGTCACTGGAGTCTCGATCTTCCACCATTGGTTCTGGTGAGTGATGCCCAGAAGTTGTGGGTTTTGAGTAGTCTTCCGGTTGGTGTAGCTGTAAGGAACAAGTTACTTACCTGTAACTGTTGTTCTCCAGCATGGGTCTGGCATGGATTCACATGCTCATGAATATTCCCCGTCGTCAGGCTGGGAATCCCCGGTAAAGAAAAAACCAGTATCAGTTTCGTTTCTGATCTGTCTTTCGTAGTAATAACCAATCACTGGTCTCTGCGTCATACTGACCACAGCCAATGACTGCCCTCTACCTAAGCACCGCCTCTGGCAGCCATCTTCAGATTTGGAAGCACGTGAAGTGGCAGTATGACCAAGTGAAGAGCCGCAGAGGGGTAGGCGGGAGGGTTCGCATGTGAATCCATGCCAGACCCATGCTGGAGAACAACAGTTACAGGTAAGTAACTTGTTCCTTCTCCAGCATGGGGTCTGGCATGGATTCACATGCTCATGAATAAAGAATACATAGCAGTACACACATGCACAACCACGGGAGGTGGCAAAGGCTCAACATTAAGCATCACATAAACTCAACATTAAGCATCTTACCTCCTCACCAGGCTCACCTCAGGCGAACAGGTTGCGCAGCACTGCTTGGCCGACCCTGGACTCCTCCCTGGAATCCCGGTCGACGCAGTAGAATTTCGTGAAGGTGTGCGTCGACCTCCACGTAGCAGCCCTGCATATGTCCAGCAGGGGCACACCAGATAGGAACGCCGTGGTAGCTGCGATCGCTCTGGTGGAATGGGCTCTCGGACGGCCAGGCAGCGGTCGGTTTGCCAACCGATGACAGTACATGATACAGCCGGAGAGCCATCTGGAAATGGAAGCCTTCGAGAGAGCCTTCCCCTGATTGACAGGTCCAAAGTTCACAAAGAGTTGTGACGTCTTCCGAAAACACTTTGTGCGGTCTACGTAGAACTTCAGCGCTCTAGCCACATCCAGCGAGTGCAAAGTCCTCTCAGCCGGCGACGAAGGCGACGGGAAGAACACAGGCAACACCAAGGGTTCGTTGAGATGGAAGTCCGACGGCACCTTGGGCATGAAAGAGGGGTGCGTCCTGAGCACTACCCTCGTGTCGTGGAAAGTCAAGTACGGGGCCTTGCAGGAAAGGGCCTGGATCTCTCCCACTCGTCGTGCGGAGGTGATGGCCACAAGAAAAGCTGTTTTCCACGATAGAAACTTCAACGGGGCCGAGTGCAGAGGCTCGAACGGAGGTCCCATGAGCTTGGTCAGCACCACGTTGAGCTCCCACGCCGGGGCCGGAGCCTTCACCGGCGGGAACGATCTGAACAGTCCCTTCATGAACTCTTTCACCAGACGATGAGACCACAAGGACGTCCGCCCCGTGGTTCTGGTGTATCGGGAGATCGCAGCAAGATGAATCTTGATGGACGCGTGTGCCAGACCAGCTTTGGCCAGCGTCAGCAGGTACGGCAGTACTTGGGGAGCCGTAATCCGTAGAGGGTTAATCTTCTGTGCGTGGCACCAGACAGAGAACCTCTTCCATTTGTGTCCGTAGCATTTAAGAGTCGAGGACGCCCTGGCCTTTGCAAGAACCTCTCTGCAATCGGCCGGTATGTCGTATCCTCCAAACTCTAGCGCTGCAGGAGCCAGGCCTGCAAGTTCAGCGACTTCGGGTCGTGGTGGAGGATGGCGCCTCCTTCCCTGGAGAGTAGATCCGCGTCCGCCGGCAGCTTGATCGGCGGGGACGCTGACAAGTCCAGAAGGTCCGGGAACCATATCTGCCTCGGCCACGCAGGTGCGACGAGGATCATCCTGCACCGTGACCTCTTGAGCTGGTTGACGAGCCGGATTAGCAGAGGCAAGGGAGGGAACGCGTAGAGGAACAGGCCCTCCCAGGGGAACGAGAAAGCATCGCCCATGCTCCTCGTCTGGGGAAACCTGCTGGCGAACCTCCGGCACTTGGTGTTCGTCGCCGTCGCGAACAGGTCGATCTGGGGTGTGCCCCACCGTCGGAAGAGGCGATCCACCAGATCCTGCCGTAGTTCCCACTCGTGGCACGAGCGCAGCACCCTGCTGAGTGAGTCGGCGATGGTGTTTTTTATCCCTGCCAGATGAAACGGCACCAGAAAAATCCCTTGGGCGACGGCCCAATGCCACAGGTCCTGCGCCTCCTTGGACAGCGCTGGGGACCTGGTTCCGCCCTGTTTCCTGATGTAAAACATGGTGGTGGTGTTGTCGGTGAAGATCCTCACCACCTTGCCCTTGAGGGACGGAAGGAAGGACCTGAGGGCCCAAAACACTGCACGGAGCTCCAGGACGTTGATATGCAGGGACTTCTCCGTCGGGAGCCAAAGTCCCCTTGCGTGCAGATTTTCGGTGTGCGCTCCCCACCCTTCCAGGGAGGCATCCGTGGTCACAGTCTCCTGGTGGGCTGGGGTCTGGAAGTCCATGCCCGCCGTCAGATGCGCGCGGGTGCCCCACCACCGTATCGCTCGTCGGAAACTCTCGTCGAGCTTGATCCTTTCCTCGAAGCTGCCCGTCGTCTGGATCCAGCGCGCATCCAGGAATTCTTGCAACGGGCGCACATGGGAATGAGGTAGATGCAGGAAGACATCATGCCGAGGAGGGACTTGATGGACCTCACTTTGGCCGCGTCGGCCACCAACATCCGTTGCACCTTGCCCAAGATGGTCCTGGTCCTCTCCTCCGACGGGGAGGCCAGAAGGGACACTGTGTCGAGCCTCGCTCCCAGAAACAGTGCGACTTGCGCGGGCACCAGGTGGGATTTGGCGTAGTTCACGGAGAATCCCAGGTCCGTGAGGAGTTGGACGGTCCTTGCCGTGTGGACCACGGCGAGCTCCCTCGTCTTGGCGCGGATGAGCCAGTCGTCCAGGTAGGGGTAGACGTGAATCCCCACCGGGGCGAGGCACTTGGTGAATACCCTGGGTGCCGACCGTAGTCCGAAGGGAATGTGGAAGTAGGCATCCTCCAAATCCAACGACGATAGGAAGTCTCCTTCCTCCAGCTGACCCAGGACGTGCTGGAGGGTGACCATCCGGAACTTCTGCGCCTTGATGAACTTGTTCAGACGTCGCAGGTCTAGGATGGGGCGCCATCCTCCCGTCTTCTTCTTCACGAGGAAGTATCGCGAGTAGACTCCGGAGCCCCGAAGCCTCTTTGGGACGAGTTCGATGGCGCCCTTTCTGAGCATCGCCTTTAACTCCAGGAGAAGTTGAGGGACGTGAAGTTCTTTCCTGGCCACGGGGGGGACGCGCGGGCACCTTCTTTGAAACTCGAGCGCGTGGCCCCGGGCCAGGGCGTCCAGCACCCAACTGTCGGTGGAGATGGACTCCCACACGCTGACGAAGCCCCGCCAGCCGGCCTCCCACCGGGGTGCTTCGGTGGGGGCCCGACCCCACGGCCGGTTCAATCCTGCTTGGACGCGGCCTTGCCGCCTTGACCTCCTTGGCGACGACGGCGGGGTCCGCTAGACTTGCCTCGTCCTCTATAGGCCTCTTGCGACGACGAGCGGGCCGCTTGACGGTAGGAAGCGAAACCGCCGCCGGAACCTTTGGAGGCGCCCTTGCCTCCGCCGCTCCGAAAGGGCGTTCGTCGTTGCTGCAGGACTCCAAGGGCCCTGGCCGTCTCAGTATCCGCCTTGATGGCCTGAAGGGAATCGTCCACTGTCTTCCCAAACAGGTTGTTCCCGTCGAAGGGCATGTCCAGGACTCTGGTCTGGACGTCCTGCCGGAAGTCCGTAGCTTTGAGCCATCCACGACGTCGAAGGCAAACGCCGTTGCCCAGCTGGCGGAACCCAGTGTCGGCGATGTCCGTCGCCACGGTGATGGCGTGGTCCGAGGCCACCTCACCTTCCTGCAGGATCTCCAGGGCCTCCGCCCTCTTGTCGTCCGGCAGAAAATCCAGCAGGGGAGCTATCTTGTACCACAGCTCCCTGTCGTAGCGAGCCACGATAGCCAAGGCGTTGGCCGCTTTAATCGTCGTCGCTGCCGACGAGATGACTCTACGTCCCATAGCATCCAATTTCTTTCCCTCGCCGTCCGGCGGGGAAGTCGATGTGGAGGCCGCACCCCCCCCCCGCTTTCTTCCTGGCTGCCGCGGAGACGACGGAATCCGGGGTAGGCTGCGCCCGGAGGCATAGGGGGGCCGTGTCCGGGACCCGGTACTTTTTCTCGTACCGGTCTCTTCTAGCTGGCGTCGTGGAAGGGTTCTTGAGGAGGGAAAGGCCCTCATCCCAAATGTCGTCCAACAGAGGCACTGCGAGGACCGTCTTCCTCTTGGCCTCGCGCCGCTGATAAAGGAAGCCTTCCTTTTTGTTCTCCTCAGGGCAGAGTTGGAAAAGCTCGGAAGCCCTGGAGATCATGGAGTGGAAAGATCCGATCTCGTCGGGCGGAGAAGCCCTGGTGGGAGGCGACGACGGAATATCCTCGTCGTATGCCTCGTCGTCCGTACCCGTCGCTGCCGTGTCAGTCCCCGTATCATCCCCTCGGGTGGACGGGGAGGAGGGCTGGACGGGGCGCGACGGTTGAAAAGGATGTGGTGGATGGATCCTTCTTTTCTTGGTAGGGGGAACACCAGAAGGTCCCGGTTCTGGATCCCCCGACGGGAGAGGTTCCTCCGTCGGTAACGGTAGCCTCGTCCTTATCTCGGAGCATAAGGACTGTATGGCCAACAAAATGGCCTCCGAGTTGTCTTGCGGCGCTGGCAGAGGGGAATCCGACGGGCGAGCAGGGGCCCCGTCGGTATCCTCGACGATGTCATCGTCGTCACCTGCGTCGGGGTCCATTCCGACGGGCTGGCCTTCTTCCACGCCTAGGCCGTGGCTTAAGACCTCGATCAGCTCCTCTTCTGAGGTTGAGGCCGAATCTACGACGACGCCCTGCCCCCCCTTCTTCTTCCCCACGGAGGGTTTCACGGGGGTCCTATCGATGGGCACAAAAGAAGACTCCCTCCGAGGAGGCAGGGAGATTCTGGGCCCTGAGGTCGCCACCACTGGTGCAGCCTCCACAGGCTGAGCCAGGGCCGCCGCGACCGTTTCGATAGAGGGCTTGGTCGGATGGATCAAGGCCTTCACCACCTTAGGTGCGCTCACCGCCTTATCCTTGAGGGAGGGGGCACTGCCACGCTCCTCCTCTGCCTTAGAGCTCGACCGGGGCCTCTCCAGGAGCTTCGCCGGGTGCTCGGCCTTCCTCTTACCCGACCCAGAGCGTTGGCTCGTGGTTGATGGTGCCGGGGAGGGTGCGCCCTGCCTGGCGCCCGTAGAGCCCGACCGTTCGGCGCTCCCGGTGCCAGCGGACTCGCGGTGCTTGGCCTTATGTTGGGCCCCCGTCGCCGGGGCGCCCTCAAAGGTCTTAGAAGACCGCTTGGATTTCTTCTTCTTCTCGCCAGACGGGCTCTTACCCTCCAGCCAGTTGGCGAGACGTTGATGGCGGTCCTTCATGGTCCGTTCCGACATGTTGCCGCAAAACGCACAGTCCTTCTCCACGTGCGTCTTGTCCTCATGAAGGCAGTAAAGGCAGAAAGAGTGTTCGTCAGCTGGCATCCAGGGCAGACCCTGAACAGCTTTCCGGGCGTCGAGCTTCCCTTCTCCTGGGTCATCTCCGAGACCGGGCCTGAGAAGCTTCTGGAGTCCTCCGAAGTGTAGCTCGACGAATCTTCACCCTTGAGGGGCGCAGACGAATCCGACACGGGTCCCCGTTGATCGGATGTAGGATCGGTGGAGCTTGAGGCTCTTTTGACCGAAAGAATCGAAGTTTTTGTGAAAAAAGCGCGAAAAATAGCACTAACGCTCGAGAGCAATAGCACGAGGATCCCAACACATGAACGTGCGGTAAAAATCTGAAGATGGCTGCCAGAGGCGGTGCTTAGGTAGAGGGCAGTCATTGGCTGTGGTCAGTATGACGCAGAGACCAGTGATTGGTTATTACTACGAAAGACAGATCAGAAACGAAACTGATACTGGTTTTTTCTTTACCGAGGATTCCCAGCCTGACGACGGGGAATATTCATGAGCATGTGAATCCATGCCAGACCCCATGCTGGAGAAGATACATCCTCCTGCGATGAAGAAGTGTAAGAAACACTGAGGCAGACATTCCCAGGACAATTCATTGGTTGGAGATAGGAGAGTTCCAGCAGTGGTCTCCGCACACAGGCGATGAGAGGCTTCCTTCCAGTTCTAGCAAAAGAGGGTCAATCCACAGAAGGGATGGTTCATAAAGTGGGACCAGAGGAAGTAGGACATGTTGGTGAAGTGAGAAGAGGTGGAGGTGAGCAACCAAAATACCAGCAGGAGGGAGGAGTGACGGGATGTGGAGTTGATGTTTGAGAAAGGTGAAGTGTTGATTATTGAGTGTAAGTGGTACTGCTGTTTGAGGGTGTGTGTGGGAATTGTACAGGTAAGGAGTGACTAAAGTGAATGGTGTTGAGCAAACAGAGGGTGTTTGAGTAGACAGGAGGGGAGCATAGTAGTAGTGTGGAGGCAGGAGTAGTAGTAGTGTTGTGGAGGCAGTTGCAGTGAGGAGGAGGGAGCAGTAGTAGTGAGGAGGACAGAATAGTAGTGTGGAGGAAGGAGCAGTAGTATGGAGGATGAGGGAGCAGTAGGATGAAGGAGGAGAGAGTCATGCGAGAGGGTGTATTAGTGAAGAGGAGGGAGTAGTAATAGTGTGGAGGAGTACAATCTAAAAGACGAGGTAAGTTCTAGAAAGAGCAAATGGAATGAAATGGGATAATAATGTATGTAAATATATGCATAAACATAACTAGATAGGTGGCTAATGAGAAGTGTAGCAAGAAAACAGGAGAGGAAAAAAAGTGACCAATTGCAACCTGTAAGGCAATCTAACAGGCTCATTATCTATCCCTGTAGAGTAGCAACAGTTAGGAAGTCCCTGAGCGAGCATAGCCAGATGACGTTTAGGAAGGCATTGTAGTACAGGTCAGTTTTTAGACACTAGGGGTCAATAGTCTATAGGCACAAACCTGGACTTAAGAATGCCTGGGTTTGGCATAAGGGTCATAGGACAACAGAGTGAGGGATGGCTATAGGGCCCAGTAAAGGTTCAATTAAAACCCTTGAACTGTCTCAGAGAGTCACAGTGACTCTGGTGCCATTTGCAACACTGAGCAAAACACATTATTAAAACATGGAAAAACCATAAACATGATTTTCTGAGAGAAGGTTAACATTCCAAGATGACGAGTCTGGACCACCCATTGGACTCTTAACATGGTAGTATTTCGAAATGGGAAGTGAATACATATCGCTGGTGAGGGTTGCACACTGCATTGCATGAAATCAAAGAGCGTTTTGGGAACATAAAAGTAACCACAGATCTTCAGATTTGACAAAAACGTCTTTGATAAAAGGGTTTTATGATTTGATCGCAAAGTACACAATGGGCCTCATTACGACCCTGGCGGAACGGGTTAAACGGCGCCGTAAAAGGCTGCGGCGCCGTTCAACCCGTTCCGCCACATTACGAGGTCCCCTCGCGGGACACAGTAAGCATGCCTGGGAAAACCAGGCGTGCATACCGGGTCCCGCGAGGGGAAGAGGGAGCAAACAACGGGCCATCTCGTAATGGCCCGTTGTTTACTCCCTCTCCCATTCCCCTTCAGCCCTATGGGGGCTGAAATGGGAATGGGGATGAACCGTGTCCGTGTCCTCGAGTGAGGAATTACCGGGCCATCCGAACTCGGAATGGTCCGGTAAGTCCTCATTCCGAGGACACGTACACAGATGCGGTTTTGCAGGCAGCCATGCCGCAAATTGTGGCATGGCTACCGGCATAACTTGTAATGAGGGCCAATGCACGCTAGGCTCAGTGTGTTCGAAACAGTGAGCCACATACACTGATTCAGACAACCTTATTATTATTATCAATGTTAGTAGCAATGGAGAAGTGTGTTCATGGGAATCTCCAACCTGCTTGTCTTGGGACCCTTCAGACTACGACTGCCACAACTAACTGTACTGATTGAAATTGATGGGATTTGTAATCCAAAACATCTGGAGAGCCAAAGGTTACAGCATTCTTGGCTACAAAATCCATTCAGTGTAAATGGGAAATGTCTTACTATGTTTGACTAAGCTAAAGATAGTGAGTTATTTGCAATATGTTGGATAGAGCACCAACGTGAACTTGCTAATGAAGGCCGGATGTCGTGTGACCTCCCTAATTTCGTTTTCTCCAATGACAGGGTCCATTATTGGATGGCCATAACACACCATTGCTCTCATTGCTCCTCGTTGCAGGAAGAGCAACAATATCCAGGCGGCTTAAGGAAGGCTCACGTGGCATTGCGGTAGTCATTTTAATATTAGCAATTGTGGGAAACATGTATCTGGGTGCAGGCCAATTCCTTTTGAAATGTTGAGGTCATACTTCAACGTGATCCTCAGCAACTCACCATTGCGCCCAAGTCCCCTATACAGATGCCAAACCAAAGCTGCATGTGCAGAGCAGACGTCCGAGCCAAATGGGTGTGGTATTAAAAACCCGGAGATGAAACCGTCTGAGCTAGCAATCTTAGTTCTGAAATTAGAATGTGTCAAAAGTAAAAATCACCAACATGCACTGCACTAGGAGCAAAGCAAACACAGATCACGCGTTATCTGTCAAAATATGCAGGTCGCCAAACCAACAAAACCACCTGGCCACTGTGTTACACAGGATGTGTTCCCAATGAATCACAAGCTGCCTCACAGTATCTCCCAGAAACCTCCAGTGACTCGCGGGCTGATAAAAGCGTTAATGCCTTGTTCTAGACCGCAGTGGACTGCAAATGGCAACCCTATGAGCCTTGGCCATTCCCATTACTCGTGGGACCAAATGCCCTAAATCATCAAACGGCGCTAAAATAAAATATCAGACCAGGGAAAAGATTACTGATATTTTGCACTGGTACAAGTGCAAAGTGTTCACGGTATTACTACTAGGGCGAAATTTGCTCTATTTTCAAAACACTGGGACACATTAAAAACTATTGCCCAGTGGCAAGTGCAGTTTGGCATATTGAAAGCACCAGTGCAAACATTTTCCTATTGTAAAAAAGATGCATTTTCACTACATTTTTGCACCAGGGCAAAGTTTGCCCCAGTGCTAATACGGAATGGTATTAGCACTTGGGCAATATTTGCCCTGATGCCAAACTGCATCAAAAATGTATCTTTTTTTGCACTAGGGCAATTTTAACCCTGCTGCTTTTAATATTTCAAACTGCACTTGTGGTGCAATCGTTTTTTAATGTGTCCCAGTGTTTTTAAAAATAGGCACATTTTGCCCTAGTGCTAATACCGTGCAACTTTGCACTTGTATTGGTGCAACGTTTCTGTAATCTGGCCCATGTGGTCCAGATTGCAGTGCACTAATCTACGCATTAAATAAAAACGGCGCTCTTTAGTAGTTAGTACCACGTGAGAGACAAGCTGTAAAATGCTGCAATCATTTTCAGAAGACCAGTCAAGGTGTTAGATCTACCCTTCCCTTGTCGAGCACTGGCGCATAAGAATGTTTAAAAAAAATCAATAAACACGCCAAGGAGATGAGATGAGACAAGATCAAGGCGAGAAAGATAAGAATCCCATTTAAATACATGAATAATTGATCAGTTGACTTGTCTTCGCTTGAAATAATATTTATCTATGTATTATATTTGCATAGTGCTCCTGCAGAGCGCCTCTGGGCGCTATTCATCACGGGTCTCGGATCTCGAAGCATCGTTATGGTGGGGGGTTTGTGACGGGCCGCGTGGCACCGAAGGCCCAGCTCACGGTAGGCGTGGTGTGCACGCAGACCGCACAGAACCGTCCCGTAGACAAGAAGCTGTGGCGCGAAAAAAGAAGCGGTAATTCGAATTGACGAGTGTCTCGAGATTTGGGGCCGAGGCTCGCCTCCACTCCTAATGCACCCCGTCGCGCCTTCTTAGCCGTCATCCTGCGGCGCATGAATTTATGCACCACACAGTATGTGAGACAACTCACGGGCACAGCAGGAGGGGTTATGAGCGAAGCCTGCAGTGTTCTTTTAACAAGAAAGTGCGCACGTTTGTTTTTCTGCGGTTGCTGCCGTTGGAGATTTAATTGCTGCGTTCTACGTGTTCCCCGCCTAGCACATATATTACATGGAAGAAGGAGGAGAATTCCTAGGATAAACTTTGTGGCTTGGAAAAACAAATAGTTTGCCTCTTGGGCATGCTCGTGGCTAAACAATCTGATATGAATACACGTGACGACTGTAGCATAGTATCATTGCGAGATTCTGAAGACAGACCACAGTGACTTCAATTCATCACCTGTATATTTTCTGTGCGTTTTTGCATGCAGCCATCCAGGGGATAAAACGCTGACCATTTTGAAAACCAGGCGCTAAGATCTAAAGAAGTAAATCGGGCCCCTTGGGACTAATTAACATAAGGAATGCTCAACACCAAAAAAGGGGGTGGGGCGGTGGGGTGCTCAGAGAATGTAAAGTGACAGGAAGGCAACACCATGACCCTCATTACGAGCATGGCGGTCTGTGAAGTACGGTACCGGTAAGCATGCCTGTACCGTACGTCCCGGGTTGCCATACTATGGGCTCTGCTCGTGGGGACCGTTTCGCCCGCCAGGTTTGTCCTGGCGGGTGTAACGGCATCCGCAAGTAGAGCACGTCAGATGCACCGGCCGATGCAGAGTTGTGCCGGTGCATCCGACGTCCCCATCCCCATTCAGCCCTGCGGGGCAGATTGGGAATGAGGAAGCCCTTGATTCTGGCACCCAAAAATGGGCAAATACCGGCTCCGCCTAACTTGGCATGACCCGGTTCTTGTCCATTCACGGGTGCCGGACAAAATGCAACTCCGGTGGCAACCGTGCCGTTTTTAACGGCACGGCTACCGCCAGAGTTGTAATGAGGCCCCATGCCTTTTTTTAGAAAATGTGTACCTACCCGTCTGCAAAACATCTGCTTGACAGGCAACAGGTCATGTTTTTTCTTCTGGCACACTGTAGCTATCTGCCTGGAACGTAATTGCTGATCTCTAGCGAATCAAGTAATCCACCTGTGGTGTTATTTTCCCTTTATAAATATAAGACTACAAGTACAAGAATGCAAACTGGTGTGATCTTAACATATAGGAATGGCTGGACAGCCTACTCCCACCTCTCTCCAGACAAAGTACTCCACTTTTCTAGCTGCATTCTCCACAACCTACCCAGATCTTCCCCCACTTCTACCTACCAACAATATTCTGGTTGGCTCTCCATGCACAACCGCTCTCTTTTCAAGATCCTTCTTTCAGTCTACAAAGGTCTCAATGGTTTTGCTCCTCAGTACCTGCGTGACTGTATCCCAGTTTACTCATCATCTGGTTCCCACCAATCCTCCTCTGTCCATACCCTCCCTCTGTCTCATCTCACTCCGACTGTTTCTCCCTAATCACCCCGCTCCACTGGAAGTGGAACCCACAGCCTCATACAATAAAAGCCAGGCCCCTCTGGACCTCCTCGAAGCTCAGCTTCAACTTCGCTTCCTTGCTCAAGAGGGAGATCCCTCTGCACTCTCCTCCATCCTCTCTACCTGACACCACCACTGTCTCCAGTGATGCTTAATAGTGTAATTATATAGGTTTGTACATTTAAATAGTATTCCTCTGTTAACTTATATGTATTTCTTTCTCATTGTTTTATCCCTGGTATATGTCACACTTTATTACAGCCAGATTAACTACATAAACTGGCTCACTGCTTCCTCTCATCTTTCTGCTATTGTTCATACAACTTCATGGGAATGCCTCTGCCATCTGTAAATGTGTTACTGTAAGTCATTTCTGATGGAAAATGACATCCCTGCTCTTCAAGTAAATACACTCCAATACAGGTTGAAAGTTTACACACCCCAAAAGAACATGTGATAAAGTCACCTGCTCTAAATCATTGTTCCAGACAGGAACACATCTTGTTATGTATGACGGGATTAAATCTGCAGTGCAACATGACCAATACTTCTTTAATATGTCAAGCAAGTAGACATCATGGACATAGCAAAAACGACTTTTGAAGAGCATATTTATTATTCAGTTTTTAGCTTCTTAAATGTAGGTAAATATTGACAAGCCAAATGTGGCGATTGGGGGTTTCGGGTTAAGATGTAAATGTTCTGATAACACATGTGGCTCAAAGAAAAATAGTGATAGGGTGCTAACCGACATGAGCGCAGCATGAGAGCCTGCTGAGCTGCTCTGCCCTGTATACGCAAACCTGAATGGGGCACAAATACCTCCTCTGGCTAACATAAACGTGGGGGTGTTGCTTACTCATTTAAAATTATAGGGGGGGGGGCTTCATCTACTCTCGAAGTACCCTGCTGAAAAACACACACAAGCAATCTATAACTGTGTATGGGGCACATTTGCATGATGCCTGTAGCTCAGCAATCAATTTACATTAATGCCCCTCTTCACGCTAACCAATATATTATGTGCCATTTAGCATGTCATTGCATCACCCAGTCCCACAAAGCAATACGCTCCAATCAGCTCCACTGAAACACTGTGTAGGGTTCATCCGTACTCCCTATGAAAAACATGTCTCGTTCACAAGAAGGAAAGGGACATTTGGCCTCATTATAAGTTTGCCGGTCTGGAAACTACGCTAAGCTTTCTGGTACCGTAGTTCCCGGACCAACAAACTACGAGTTGTGCTCGCGGGTGCCTTTCTGCCCGCCAGGTCCGAATGGTGCAGGTGCATGCGGCTTCCCCATTCCCATCCCGGGGAAGAATTTTTCCTGGCACCCTGGAATGGCAATTACCGGGTCCGCCAGGGTTGTAATACCCCGGTATTTGCACATTCCAGGGCGCCAGGAAAAATAAGACTGTATTACAGGCACGGCTGTCCGCCAGGGTCGTAATGAGGCCCATAATAGTCACTTAAATAGAGTGAATTTACAACTCTACAATAAGTAAGCTTTCAACCTCTCCTTTGGTAACATCTTCTCTTTCTAAATTGCATGTTCATTGGGCACAGGCATTGATGCACAAAGGCTTCCTTTCAGTGATAGCCAATGCATAAAATGAGAGCGAATAATGTGCTTAAAACGTTGCCCATGCATTCTGTTGCAATTCTATTGAGGAGTATGTTATAACTGCAAACTTGGTGGGTCCCAGACACAGCAAATCTTGGTTACTTTACTTAAATATGTACGGGTTCCAGTTACTCTTGAACTACCCACCAGTGATACTCATCCTCTTCCAGCTCTGCCTGTCAGTACTTTCAGCTTGTGATCGCTGAGTCTGTATTTCCAAAGCACATGCAGTCTGCAATATTCCAGTTCTGAATCGTAACGTTACCTATATATTCCCACACCCCTCTTCCCGTCACAGTACCCCACTAACTAACTCCACCTCACTCTTCCTCGCCACAATACCCAGCCTCACTCTTCCTAATCACAGCCCCCCACTAACCCCACCTCACTTTTCTTTGTCACAGTTCTCCACTAACTCCACCTTACTTTTCTTCTTCACTGTCACCCACTAACTACACCTCATTCTTCCTCATCACAGCCCCCAATTACTGCACCTCACTCTACCATGTCACAGTCCACATCTACCCCACCTCACTCTTCCTTGTCACAGTACTCCACTATCGCCACATTGCTCTTCCTCGTCACAGTCCCCAACTACACAAATTCAGTTGTCGCACACTACTAACGCCACCACACTCTTAACTTGACCTCACTCTTTGTCGCCACAGTCCCCAACTACCCCACCTCACTCTTCCTCATCACAGTCTCCCAGTAACCTCACCTCACTCTTCTTCATCAAGGTTTCCCACTAACTTCACCTCACTCTTCTTCATCACGGTACCCCACTACCACCACCTCACTCTTCATCATGACAGTCCACCCTAACCCCAACTCACTCTTCCTCACCATTCTTCATCACAGTCCCCAACTACACCACCTCACTCTTCCTCGACACAGACCCCATCTACAGCTCATCCCTCTTCCTTATCACAGTCCAAATCTACCCCATCTTACTGTTCCTCATCACAGTACTCCGCTATCATGAAATCACTCTTCCTTGTCGTGGTCTCTGACTACACAACTTCAGTCTTCCTTGTCACAGTTCCCCACTATCCCACCTCACTCTTCCTCATCACAGGCCGCAACTACTCCACCTCACTCTTCCTTGTCACAGTCCACATCTGCCCCACCTCAATCTTCCTCCTCACAGTCCCCCACTACCACCAATTCACTCTTCCTCATCACAGTTCCCCACTACCACACAATCTTACTCTTCCTCATCACAGTCCCCAACTACACCACCTCACTCTTCCTCGACACAGACCCCATCTACAGCTCATCCCTCTTCCTTATCACAGTTCAAATCTACCCCATCTTACTGTTCCTCATCACAGTACTCCGCTATCATGAAATCACTCTTCCTTGTCGTGGTCTCTGACTACACAACTTCAGTCTTCCTTGTCACAGTTCCCCACTATCCCACCTCACTCTTCCTCATCACAGGCCGCAACTACTCCACCTCACTCTTCCTTGTCACAGTCCACATCTGCCCCACCTCAATCTTCCTCCTCACAGTCCCCCACTACCACCAATTCACTCTTCCTCATCACAGTTCCCCACTACCACACAATCTTACTCTTCCTCATCACAGTCCCCCACTAACTCCACATCTCTCTTCTTCATCACCATCGCCCACTATCACCACCTCACCCTTCTTTGTAACAGTTGCCCACTAACTAATTCCTGACACTCTTCCTCACAACAATCCCCAACTACACCACCTCACTCTTCCTCATAATAATAATAATAATAATAATCACAAGACCATCAGGGGGTGTGAACCCTGATGGCAGCGTAAAGACGGAGCTCCACCATTCACCATCTTTATGGGAGGATAACGGCTTCCCCCCTGATAGCAAGAGCAGTGCCGTTTGAGAAATGGGAATGGTAGTGACTGGCACACCCAGTATCTGGAACTGAGGCTGGAGACTTGAGGGACCCAGATGCTTTGCCGGAATCCCGCTCGAGACCTGTCAGAGCACAGATGTAACCCAGCTGGAGCGAGGCGTGGGCTGACCCAATGGCCCCACGATACCGGAGCAGGAAGAGCCTGCCGTGCACATTTGGTGTAGGGTCAAGATGGATCGGCCCTCCCTGCCTGCAGGGCCGATAGGCCGGCCAGGTGAGCCCAAGTAACATTGAGGCAGGAGCCACGGGTGAGTCAATGTGGACCAGCATCAGGGACAAGTCGAGATCCTATTACGGAGGGACACAGACCCCAGAGCCAGCCAGGAACTCTGGATTTGCACAGCGCCTGAGGTGAGGAGCTCCCCCAGGTCCAAGGGGTGAAAGGGGGTGGGGGACTGGCCCAACCTTGCAGTAAATAAAAGAGGGGAGGTGGACCCTGCACTAGCCGGTCCCACCGGGGTGAGGACCACACATAAATTGCCCTAGGGTTGGGGAGTGTTCCGAGGCAACGGGCATGCCAACAGCTGAAAACAGACCCCCCCCTTACCCACTGGGACAACATCACCATAAAGGACCCTTTAAGGTAACAAATCTGGGGAGCAGTGTGAGCAGCTAGAGTGCAAGCCAAGCCCCAGAGCATAGAAGACTGTGGGACTTCCTTCCCGTGGACAACAGTCCAGAGGGCCAGCGCCCCCCCCCTAAGAACACAGCCACAAGGGAACACAGGGATACCCCCGAACAGGTACAGTAGGAGTGGTGGGAGAGGCCCTCACAGGCAATACTCAATCCTTCCACGTCAGAACATACTGAGAATATGGAGGATTCAACACAGGATCCGGCAAAGCCACTCTGGAGAGATTCCAAGGCCACTCCTCACAGCAGAAGAGCCCTGACTCGGGGATAGGGATCCCTTCAATGCTTCAGGGGACAATTGGAGGGAGACTCAGGCGGCACCCCAAACAAAGAGGACACCATGGCCGAGGGCAGAAGTGCGCCGGTGGTAACCAGGGATGATTTGAAAGATATCTTTCAGGAAATCAGGGCCATCCGGACTGACATTCAAGCCTCGATATGTGACCCCAAGGGTAGGGTCGATAAATTGCAAGATAAAATGGAGGGGATGGAAAACAACCCCCTGCAGGTCAACCTTCTAGACATGAAGTATGAGGCATGGCTGATGGAGTCGAGCGAAGAAGAAACACTACGCATTCTCGGGATGGGAGAACAAAAGGGAGAAACGGCCATTGATGTAGGACGGAAAGTCCAAGGCTTGATCAATTCTATCTTCGTGGCAGACGGAGGGAAGGACGTCCAACTGTAAAGAGCCCATAGAGGTGGCGGTGGAGATGGTAGGGGTCAGAGGTCCACAGTTGTCTGCTTCCTGCGGTACAAGTAAAAGATGGAAGTCCTTCAGAAAGCTAAGCACCTCGGCAAAATCCATTTCGAAGGGGACACGGTCAAAGTGTTTCAGGATTTGGTGGATCTTACCCTGTCCAGACGTAGAGACTGCCACCCCCTGACCCAATGGCTCACAGAGAAGGGCATCAGATACCGCTGGTCCTTCCCCTTCGCAATGACATTTGACACTCTTGTCCCGGGAAGATAGCTCAGCGGCAACGTGCTCGCCCTGGAAGCAAGACGACACGAAGCAACACAGGTTTGATCCCCAGGTCCACGCTTAGAAATCTCTGGGTATTTAAGCACATTATAAATACGCAACTAAGACAAAAAACAATTATGCAACTAAAAAAAAAATAAGAAAATTCCTGTAACAGCACCTCGATGCCCGCGGGCTGTGTGAATGCTTTAAAAATGCAAAATAAATAAATAAAACAGGAGACGTGGGCTATCGTGTCACAGCCAGGAAGCACAATAAGTCCTGCATGTCCTGAAGGAGGAGACTTCGAACGAAGACTTTGAGGGGGACAGGAATGGCACTCCAATGGAGCAAAGTCAGGAAGGCAATCGCAGTGTAAAGAGAAGAATGCCAAGAGACAGGAAATATAAGAAGCTGAACGCTCCACCTATGGCGAAATAAAACAGAGGCCCTGGCAGTGAAATGTGATATAAGTTTAATAGCTGATCCCGGGAGCCCTGCACAGTTTACGTGCAGATTGGGGCAAGGGAGAACATAACGGAGACGGTGGGCAAAGCACTGGTCGCCCCTGTTGGCCCATTACATCGTGGGTGTCTCTCAGGGAAAGATGGGGTCCCAGGATAGGCGGGACTGGGTGGGGGTAGGGGGAGGAAAAAGGGTTTGGAGTGGAAAAGTGGGTAGGAGAAGTGGGGGCAAGGGGTGGGGTGGGTGGTTGGGTCTTGGGCAGAAAGGGGACAAAACCAGAAACAGATAGATATCAGGGGCCCAAGGAAAGTAGTGTGGTCGCCAGGATGTGTTGTTGGTCCAAGAGATGAGGCTGATTCGGAGGGGGGGGGGAATGTGCATCCCAGGGGCTCAAGTTGGGCAGACGTTCTGGGCATCGGGACTACATAGAAGGGAGGAGTGGGTATCCTCCTTAACTGGAGGATTTGCATAGCAGAGTCACAGGTCTGGAGGAGGTAAGACGGGAGTGCCCTGGCGGTATCTGGGACTATTGAGGGAGTAATGGTGCCTATCTCCACAGTGTACTGCCCGAACAAAATGGGCCAGTCCCAGTTCTTGCCGGGAGAGATACCCACCCAAACGGTGGGACTCCTTTTGTTGGGGGGGGAGTTTAATATGTTGGCAGATCAGCTCATGGATCACAGTGGGGGTCAGGGTGCACCCAGAGGTGGTAGCGCACAAGGGGAGGAGGGCCTCCTCAGATACATGACCAATCAGGGTTTAACTGATGTTTGGAGGGAATGCCACGCAGCCACAAGAGGCTTCACTTTCTTTTCCATGGTCCACATTTCCCAAACAAGGATAGACTACTTGTTTGTGTTTGTTCGCCACCAACATGCCCAGAGAGTAACGACCTGTGAAATCAGTCCTATTAGCTGATCTGACTACGACATGGTCGACATGGGGGTAGTGTTGATAGGCCTCTGACCTAGAGATCACTGTGGTGCTGTAATGATATCCTACTAAAGGACCTGGCCCTTGCCAAGGAAATGAGAGAGGACATAGAGGAGTACTTCAAAATAAATGACCTATGTACGGTCTGGGAGGAAGCTATAGCAACTTGGAGAGGCTTACTGATTAGGGAGGGCACCTTGAAGAAGAGTGTTTTAACCCACCGAATAGACTGAGGAGGGAGATCCGCAGGCTGGAAGCTGAGGTACCCGAGGGAGGGAAGAAGGATGATAACAAACTGAGAATGACATGAGAGAAACAAAGTGAGTTGAAGGAACTTGAAGTGGGGAAGGTAGTCTCAGGCCTACAGTTTATTAAGAAAAGATTCTATGAGAAGGGGAACAAGGCAGATGCCCTGGTGGCATCAAGGCTTAAGGGTCAGAGAGGTGGGATTCTGAGGTATGGGCCTCAGGGGGACAATTACACTCTGTGTCAGGTGAAGGTACCCAGGAATTTGCGACATTCTACAAGCAATTTTACGGAAAAGAGATGGGGGAGGAGGAGAGGGAGCTTGACAGATATTTGAGGGTGGTCTCTCTCCCAACACTCCAGGAGAGTGAAGTCACGATCCTGGAGAAACCGATCACACAGGTGGAAGTATTAAGAGCTATTACTGTTCTTAAGGCTGGGAAGGCCCTTGGCGACGATAGTTACACTGCAGGATTCTTTAAGGCATTTACGGGAGGCTTGACCCAGCACATGGCTAAACTGTTCAATAGCGTTCTAACCTTGGTGAAGGCACCCCCCTCGTTTGGAAGAGCACTAATAACTGTTATACCCGAAGAGGGAAGGGAAGCCAAAGAATTGTAAATCATACCTCCCGATCTCCCTCTTAAATGTCGATTCTAAGATCTTCACCAGAATTCTAGCAACAAGAATGGAGGGTCTCATGCTGAAACTGGTCCATTCTGAGCAAGTGAGGTTTATGCCGGGACGACAGGGGGCCAACACAGTATGTAAAACACTACACCTAATGGAGGCCGCAGTGAATAAAGAGGGTAACCCAGTGCTGATCTCTCTGGATGCTGAGAAAGCTTTCGACCGGGTTAACTGGGATTTCCTTTACAGGGTTTTGCAAAAAGTGCGGGGTGGGGGGCCGGTTCCTTAAGTGGATACAGGCATTGTACCATTCCACGGTGGCTCGGGTGCTGGTCAATGGGAGACTATCGAGGCCCATCAATCTTTTGAGGGGCACAAGGCAGGGCTACCCTCTCTTGCCACTTCTGTTTACGCTTACGATTGAGGTGTTGGCAGAACTTTTTAGAAGGGTCCCACAGTTGGAAGGGATAAGGGTCAGTGACAGGGAATTCAAGATGGAACTATTTGCAGATAATGTTCAGTTGCACCTGGTGGACCCCCTGAGCTCAACCCTAGCAGCCCTAGAAATAATTGAGGATTTTGGATATTTCTCGGGCTTCAAGGTGAACAAGGACAAATCAGTTGTGTTTCCCTTTGTAGGGGATGACCAACAAGATGTCGAAGCACTCCAGCCCTTAGTGTTAGAAATCCAGCGGGAAAGCATAAGATATGTGGGGGTTAGTATAGAAAGGCCAGCAGAAGACCTAGGCACAGCTAATTACCCCTCTCTATTTGACACCCTGTTCAATGAAATGGCAGGATGGGCCAAGGGAGAGATCTCATGGATGGGGAGGCTCAATGCCCTAAAAATGAACCTGCTACCAAGGGTCCTGTATATGTTTCAAATGCTACCCGCCAGGGCCCTAGAGACACTCTTGGGAGAAGTTAAAGCTTGAATGCTGCGTTTCCTGTGGCAGAACCAGAAACCCAGAGTGGGCTACAACACATTGATACTCCCAAAAGACCAGGGCGGAGTGGGGCTCCCAGACCTAACATGATATTATATGGCGGTCCAACTTAGAGCAGCGGCCCCACGCCTGAGGGAGAACCATGAGAAACAATGGGTTTTCCTGGAAAACCAAACGCTGAGCCCAGTGACGGTAGGGGAATGGCTCTGGGTCCCTAGAGGTCAGCTCCCAAGGAGAATTAGGGAACACCCATTCCTCGGGGTTTATTAGGAGGTGTTAAACACCCCACCCAATGAGTCACATCTGGGCCCCCCGGTACAAGACGAGATACCCAAGCTGGATAAATACCAGAAATGGTTTGAGGCAGAACTTTCGAGAGTTGGTCAACTGAGAAAGCGGGGGAAATGTATAGGCCTCCAGGAACTGAAAACTAGTCTGTGGATAGGAAGGCAACTTGTGTTTCAGTACCTTCGATTGAAAGGAGTTTTTACAGCAGAGGAATGGAAGGTAACGATACCAAGAGACCTCAACCCAGTCAAAAAGGTTCTTGATGGACACACAGAGATAAGGGGCCTCATCTCACTACTTTATAACTCCTTGCAGGAAACTACAGGGAATGCGGTAGAGGGCCTTCGACAGAAGTGGGAGCGGGATATAGGCCGGGAATTGGATAGATATCTGTGGCAACTCATGTGTAGGAGAGTTTAGAAAACATCTATATCCTGCCAATACAAAGTCCATGGCCCGAATCTACTACAACAATGGCAATATGACCCGGTGCTGTTATCTAAAATGCTTCCTACTGTGAATCCCACATGCTGGCATGGCTGTGGAGACAGAGCTAACTACTGGCACATGTGGTGGGGTTGTCCGAAGGCCCAGATGCATTTGGCAGAGATTCTGAGGTGGATCAAGGATGTGGGGGGGAGGACTTGATGTTGGACCCCATGCTAGTATTGTTTGGTCTGGATAAGCAGGAGGAGTAGTGACAACCCCTGCCCTCTATGGTCCACTTTCTCCTTTTGGCGGCCAGGGCATGCCGTGCCAGATTCTGAAAGAGAGGGGAACTCCCCAGCATAAAGGAATGGGCTGACAAAGCAAAGGAAATTTATCTCATGGAAAAGATTATGGCGGCAATCCACAGAGGTAGTGCAGATGTGGAGGGGGAATGGCAACAAATTTGCAAAAGATTTGGGATTGGGTTAAGTAATACCCAGATAACATAGACATTTTGGCTCAATCCAGGCAAAGCTGCATGTAATTATAGGATTTAAGTAGACTCTGCAGGGAAAGGTGCCCGACCACCACATTTTTGTTTTGTTTTAGGCCCGAAGGTTTATACACAAGTTTCTATGCGGTTCAAAGGACTGGTGGGTGGGAGGGGGTGCGTTTCAGAACTGCAAGCATGGAGAGAGGGCTTGTACCCATATGTTGATTTCTATCTTTCAATGTTCTTTTGAAATTAATAAAATTCAATTTATAAAAAAATAATAATCAAAGTCCCCTACTAACTCCATCTCATCTCTACTTCGTCACAGCGTCCCACTAACTCCACCTCGCTCTTCTTCATCACGGTATCCCACTACCACAACCTCAAACACGATTGTCAGAGTCCCCCAATAACTCCACCTCACTCATCTTCTTTAAAGCCAAAGATAACTACACCTCACTCTTCTTTGTCACAGTCCCCAACTACCCGACCCCACTCTTCCATGTCAGAGTCCCCCACTAACTTCACTTCAGTCTTCCTTGTAGCATCCCCCACTAACTCCTCCTCACTCTTGCTCCCCACAGTCCCCCCAACTCCACTTCACTCTTCTTTGTCACTCTTATTAGTCACAGTTCCCAATGACCCCAACTCACTCTTCCTCATTACAGTCCCACACTGACTCCACCACACTCTTCTTTGTCACAGTACCCCAATAACTCCATCTCACTCTTCTTCGTCAAAGCCCCCACTAACTCCACTTCACTCTTCCTTGTCACAGTCTATTATTATTATTATTGTTATTATTATTATTATTATTATTATTATTATTATTATTATTATATTATCATTATTGTATTTGTTGAGCACAGACCTAGCTTTGAGAAGCAACAGAGTGCTTTACAGAGGTATACAACAATACAGATACACAACGGAGCACGTTACAGAGGTATACAACAGTACTGATGCAAACGCCACCTGACTGCTCTTCCTACAGTCCCCACTAACTTCACCTCACTCTTCCTCACCACAGTCCCCAACTACCCTATCTCACTCTTCCTAGTCAGAGTACTCCACTATCACCAACGTACTCATCTCTGTTACAATACTCCTCTACCACCATCTCACTTTTCCTCTTGACAGTCCCCAACTATCCACTCACTCTTCCTCATCACAGCCCCAATTAACCCACTTCACTCTTCCTTGTCACAGTCCACATCAATCCCACCTCACTCCTTTTCGTTGCAGTCCCCAACTACACAACTTCAGTCTTCCTCATTACAGTCCCCCACTAACCCCACCTCCCTCTTCACAGCCCTCCACTACCACCACTTTACTCTTCCTCGTCACATTTCCCCACTATCACCAACTCACTCTTCCATGTCACAATGCCCACTACTACAATCTCACTCTTTCTCATCGTAGTACCCCACTACCACCAACTCACTCATCCTTGTGACAGTACCCCACTAAAACCAACTCACTCTTCCTTGTCACAGTCCCTCACTACCACCACCTCACCCTTCCTCATCACAGTTCCCAACTACCCCACCTCACTCTTCCTCATCCCAGTCCACAAATACACAACTTCAGTCTTCCCCCTCAGAGTCCCTCTTTAATCGCACCTCGCTCTTCCTCATCACAGTACACCATTATTGATCCCCAGATCTAGTGGGCATAAAAAAGATGAAATACTTGAAAAAAAAAGAGGAAATACTTGATAAAAAAAGAGGAAATACTTGATAAACCCGATGTTGTGTAGCAAAAGAACAGATATTGATATACATGTTATGACATCAGTTATGTTATCAGAAAAAAAGACTTAAATAATTACAGGTGGAGGGAGGTATAGCATAACAAAGCCTTGAAATTCAGTAATAAAACATTAGTGGAGGGACAGTAAAGGTGAATAAGATGAGTGCTGCAAAGCCCTTCCAATTCAGTGAAGAAACCTTAGTTGCAGTGATGTTAAGGTGCCAATTTAATGCAACAAAAGCCCTGAAATTGGTCATGAGCTGGATGCTATGTCAGCTTAACTACTAGTCCCGCAATGCACAGACCATAGGCTCCCTAATGACATGACAAATGACATCACTGAACATATCACATATGACATTATCTATGGCATCATGAATGACATCACTGGCACAGCAGATCACTCATTCAAGAAAGGGAGATGCAACATTTTAAAAAGTGTGTTTTTTCATATACGGGTGGATTCAGGTGCAAAGCATGGTTGGAGTTTGCATTTGAAAATACATTCCCTGTGACCAGGGGAAAGTATCTGGGTAAGCTACCCCCACATTTACAAATTTCAGTATGTTGCACATGTCCATTGAAATTCCACTGTCGGTCACCATGTGACTTTCACTGACAAGCCACATTTTCATGACGCTCACCCTGAGATCTAAATGTGTGTTAACTCCAACCAAGCACTGAATGTAGACCAATGTGTGTCCACACTTGAACATTCTTGCAACAGTTACAGCCTTACACTCAACCATACTCCCTAGTCACTTAGGACATGTAAGAGGCCATCAGTGATGACATCATATGAGAAATCTGGCAGGACATCACTAGTGACCTCCTCAAAGACCCCACTGGTAAGCACCAGCCATGAGGAAACATTTTTCACTGTTTTTGAACATATTGTTATGTTAAGTTACTTTGCATTTATATAGCGCCTTATGTACCATTGGTATGGTCTCAAGGCGCTGGTAGGTTGAACGCCCTCAGGAACCGAAGTTAAATATAAAGTTAAATATAGCACAGATGTAATATACCCAGTCTTTTATGAGGGTCTGATAACCTTTGTCAAGCATTGTAAATAATGTTTAGAGTACTACACAAAGTTGCTCTTGCACACAGCAATTGAAAATTTAGATGCAATACAAGAGAAGTCGGCACGATTTGGATCTCTAGAGGTTTTACATTACAACTTCAACTACCCTACCCGCATAGGCAGTGGTGAGGATACATGGGAGTCATAGTCCAAAACATGTAGTGGAAGTCCGGCTTCAAATCCCAACCCTAAAATTATTGCAAATTGTGTCCATCCAGTACATTAGCTTCTGCATTCCTGAACATGAACATGTTTTTTAACATCATTGACCTTTGCAGGTCACCTGCCCTAATCTTTCCTATTTACATGGTCTAGGCCTACCATTTGATTTGTTATAAAGAAATTATGCTGACTCGATATACTGATTAGTTGACTTTGGAAACTGCCCATTATAATGTGTGTTGTATTATTTAGTGGAAAGGTGGAAAGTTATATATGGGGTACTCAAATGTCCTCTTTGCATAGGAGACTGTTTCAGAATGGAGTGATAAAGGTACTATAGTATCTTATCATAGAGACTACTCAATCGATGCATAGTAGCTCCGATGTGTAAGAATACCATGGTTGTAAATGGACAGTATCTTAAAATGCAAACTCCAGCCAAGCTTTGCACCTGAATCCACCCTTTTATACAGGAAAACACGTTTTAAATGTAGCATCTCTCTTTCTTGCATGTGTGATCTGCTGTACCGGTGATGTCACTCATGATGCCATGAGTGATGTCATATGAAAATCCCCATTTAAACGTAGCTCAGGAGACTGCTAATGAAGATTATGCATTTACATATTAGTAGCCATGAGGTGTTTGGAGTCTTGTATGGACAAAAAAGGGAAGTTAGAGAGATAACTAGGATGTTTAAAATGATGTGGGATTACAAGGAATCTACTAAAAAAGAAAATGTTTGGTAAATGAGAAGAGGATATTTGGGAAGCGCTTATTTCACCTGAATGTGAATTATTTAATGAAACTGGATGCAAAATTGTTTTAGGCTCTAACTAGCACTCGATATTGTTTTTCATGAAGTGCAGGCTTTAGTCAATGCCTGCCTAATTGAACAAAATGAATGTCAATGTCAGATCATGTGTTCTAAATGTTTAATCGGAATAAGTGATTGAATTCATTCAAATTGTGCAAACACTTGAAGGAGATATTCCAGAAGAAAAATAATAATAACATTTCACACTTGGGGCATTCGCAGCTTGGTTGTGACTTCAAAATCAAAGAGAAAGAAAGGAATAAAAATACTGCTGTTTGATTGCTCTCATTTCTGTGGATGAGGTCAGTTATACACTTGGGAGGCGAGCTCATGAGCAACGTGCTCGCTTTGGAAACAAGAGATGCAAAGCAACAAAGGTTCGATCCCCGGGTCTGTGCTTAGAAACCTCTGGGTATTAGGCACGTTATAAATAACCAATTACAATTATAAAAATACCAAGTGATCCATGGAATTTTGGATAGTTGTACCATAAAATGATGAATATGTCCAGACATTAAAATGTTCATCATAAGTGTATGGATCTGATGGAATTGTCTAAAGTGAAATGGGGTCTTTTTCACATTTATAGATTATAGCTTTGACACCACGGCTGGGAGTCGCACATGGGGTTTAACGGCCCGCCAGCCCAAACTTTGGTATGCACGAGTGAAGTGAGGGCCCAGCTCGGGCTGTGGGCCATTAAACCCCATGTCTGCCCCTCAGCCATGGTGTGAAAGCTTTTTGAACCCTGGGATTTACCAGGGTGCAAATAGGTTTCTTTCTTTTTTCATCCGACAGAGATCAGCTCTGCACAAGCCCATCTCCTGTGGAAAAAAAAATGTCAAAAATTGCTGGCGCCATTGAAATGGAAAAGGGACTTTTTCCCTTTTCGGATGATGGCGACCATCGAAAACATGTTCAAAATGGCTGCAGTCATCCGAAAAGGGACGTAATCCCTTTTCTATTTCAATAGCATCAGCCAGACTGGAGGAGATCGGGACCTTAGCGCAAGGGTCCGGTCATGCAGCTAAGTTAGGGTGAGGGGGGATCAGGTGATTTGGAGGAGGTAGGGTTGAACAATGTGAGGCTCCCTGTTGCCTCTCCACATTAGGAAAAAAAAAAGGAAAAAGGAAAGTGCAACCCGGGGAAGGACCTGAGGTGGCTGGGACAGTGGCCGGGGATTGTGTATTCTCGTCCGCTATTCCAGCCACCTGATTGGCTAAGTGTCCTTCCCCGGGTGCGAATGCTAAATATACTTGTACGTAATCGTGCATAGTTTATATTGTTGACTCTCTATATGATTTGCTGTCATTAGGAGTAATTTCAAAGAGTCTATTGAAGTTAATGATTGAGTTACCTCTGTAAATACTGCTCAGAAAATTTGAAGTGCCTCTAGCACTAATTATATTATAGTTAGAGAAAGAGAAAACTCACCACAGAAGCACAGGTAAAGCTCATCTCCTACCTAGTAACCATACAGCAAAGGTAACGAAACAGCCCATGTTTTGTAGATAATAAATATCACAATAGTCAATCCTACATAATCAACAATCAACACAGCCACAACTCGAGACACAGAAGTACAGTTGCAAACTCCACCAATGTAGTGAAAACTGCACCTTCTGTTACCTGCAATCTCTGTACTGACACATACGCCCAATGTAGTATCATCACCCTTGTAAAACACCCTGTCGAAATAACAGGATTCTTCCAGGTTGTTTCCCCATCGACAGTGACCCACAGCTATTGATCTTTGTAGTAGGCATAGGTAGGTAATATATTGCTAAACATATGAGGGATCATTGTGTTCAAATCAAGTTCGCCCCATTTTATTATTTTCCTGTTATTTACATTATGCAGTACTTTACTCTTTGCACCAGGATTCTCCACCTCTGTTGCTATAGAGATTGTATTTCTACTTAAAAATATAGAAGCTGGCTCCATGATCTCTTTTACTTCTATTCTCACTAAACATAATCAATATGACTAGCATTTAAGCCCCTCAAGAAAATGGAGAGGGTGGAATGTCGCCTTTAACCATGCCATTGCAAGCATGTACATTAATTAATTCATTTTTGTCATTTGTATAGTGCCTTTTATTATAATTATGGTCCCAAAGCGCTGTTTGGTTGAATGCCCTTGGAGGGACCGGAATCCGAATTTGGGAGAAATTGGGAGGTGCTGGTATGCATGTGTGCATTGTGGCCATTACAGTTATGTGAGGCTGGCCAAGACCCTGCTTGTCATTCATGTCTGAATGGTGTGTGGATGGGCAGAGGTAAATTAGGAACTAAACAAGGTGGATTGTGTTTTTGGAGACAGAGAATTCTGTGAGAAGCTACAATTGGAATTTTTATCATTAAAGGTAGCTTCGTTCTTATGGCAGAAGTGTTTTGCAATAGTGTTTGTGTTATATGTGAGTGCAGGGTGTGTGAAATGAATCTGTGCCTTTCGCTAAGTTATGAAGGTGCAGGGTGCAAGGGGAGAAAATGGGTTAGCTGTTCAAACAACAATGTTTACATTCTGGGTTCCGTCTATGTACAAAGAGCAATGCTACGTATCGCCTGGATTCAAAAAGGAGAGTAGGCCCTAAAATGCTCAGAAAGACATAACATGAATACAATTTGGAAAATGCCCGGATTGGAAAGGGGGGGTCAGGGCCTAAAATGCATAGACAGACATTGAGTGATTGATTTTAGAAACACCTTATGCAATATGTTACTACCTTACACAAATGCAGACTATTGCTACCTTACACACTTAGGCTAAATGCAGAATATGGCTACCTTACACAATTAGATTAAATGCAGAATATGGCTACCTTACACTACTATGCTAAATGCTGAGTAAGGCTGCTTTACACAATTGGGACAAATGCAGAGTTAGGTTACTTTACAAAATTGGGACAAATGCAGAATAAGGCTACCTTACATCACTAGGCTAATTGCAGGGTAAGGCTACTCTACACAATTGTGCCAAGCGCAGAATATGGCTACCTTATGCAATTAGGCTAAATGCAGAATATGGCCACCTTACACAATTAGGCTGAATGCAGAATATGGCTACAGTACACACTTAGGCTAAATTCAGAATAAGGCTTCCTTACACAACTAGGCTAAATGCAGGGTAAGGCTGCACTACACAATTGAGCCAAATGCATAATATGGCTACCTTACACAACCAGTCTAAATGCAGGATATGGCTATCGTACACAATTAGGCTAAATGCAGAATATGACTACCTTGCACAACTAGGCTAGATTCATGCAGCTATATATTAGGTAACAGAAGTGGAGGGATTTGATTGGAGTATAGTAATGGCTGTACTCCCCAACCACAGCACACTTACCTTATCCATCAATGTAGGTTGTCTGTGTCAGGCATTCCAGGTGAACAGGGGCAAACACGACATAGAGTTGCGTAGTAGGGAGCTGCCCTTGCCTCTGGCCCTTTGCCGAGGGCTGCCCGGACATGGGCTTCCCTGGGAGGATCCTGAAGAGGGAACGTCTGGCATGTGAATGCTCCGGCAGCCAAATCAGCATGGTGGAGGGCGGGCAGAGGGTGGGGAGGCAGTCAGGAGGTGAAAGAAGCAGTATAAATGAATAAATCGAAAAGGTGGGAGTGGGAGTGGGCAGGAAAAGTTAGTGGAGGGCAGGGGGGCAGGTGAGGGAGCACTAACCTGCTATTTAGGCCCAGAAGCCCAACAAGAATGTCTAGGCCGACTTGGAGCAGTCTGAAGATGCCTTGCTTCCTATCCTGCCCATGTCACCACTCTGGCAACATATTCATCATGAGGGAGGACTGGCAGAGGATGGGGATGCAGTCGGGAGGCAGGAGAAGTGGAAAAAAGAAATAAATACTCCAATTTTAAAAAGAATTAGAGCAGTCTGCAATGCATACTTTTATTGTGGTTTAAATTTCTGAGCTGATAAAGAAGGGATATCACAGATTTTCAATAAAAACACCAGTTCCCATCAAAGGCTCAAATTATTGGTGCAAAACACACATCAAGAGTATCATGGGTATTTTTCCCAATTGGGTTCAGCCTTTTCCAATGAAATGCTACAATGTGTACATTGTTTCCATTGCCTCAGGGCCATTTGGAGGATTATACATTTTAATCAATAAGATGATGAATCAGTTTCAAAATTTGTCACAAATGCATTTACATGTGTGCTCACCTAAATACTCTACCCCTCCACTTGGATGGCCTCTATTGCCTGATATTTCGGTAGCAAAAATTGGAAAACTGGCATACAATTCTAGAAACGGCGGGCTTTGTACTCATATCTCCAAGAATCAAAGCTACATTTTCGTATTAAAGCAATCCAATCAGAATCAAGCCCAAACAGTGCCAGCAGTCTACAGGTAAAGGCAATACATCTACATAAAGCCTATGTAGAGCAGTATATAAATAGTTTGAGGTAATTTCACATAATGAGGGTAAAGTAAGGAATCAAAGCAGCAGAAGGTGAAAGAGACTGCCCCTGCAGTGTTAGAAATTAGATCGGGGAGAACAACAACAAATGAAGGATCAACCAGAGTCTTTCGAGTGAGTACCCACGTGGTGCTGAACCCTTCTGCAGCTGGTTTTCCCTTAAGTTAACAGTTCTTAGAACTCCCCTTCTTGTGCCACTTTGCAACTTTCATTCAACACAGTTCGGCTCTGGTGTTAGTCTGTTGTCTTTCGTAATGTGTGGAAGTGTTCATGTCGGAAAGGGGTTGGCAGTCTTTCTGAATATCCTATGTGGTAGGATGGGGAAAAGATGTTGAAAGAAGGGGGATACCGACTCTCACCCATCAGTGTCCTACTTCCTCTCCCAGAAGACCCCTCCTCCAGGTGATCCTCCGTCACTGGTCCACCACCAGGACCTGTATCCAATAGCGATGGTTGTGCCATGGCCACCTGGATGACATGTCCCCGGGCACTAGTTAAGGAGACACCTTCAGGTTTCTCACAGCACCTATTACAATTGAGGAGCAATGCAGTGTATTTGCAAGGATGGACACAGGTGCACAGGTGACTGATGTCAAGGAAATTATTGGATGGCATATTTGAAGGGATGTTCCCACAAGAAATGTTGAAATTGAGACAGATTGAAGTCCCCGTGCACAATGTCCATTGAGAGGAAATAGCGGTAAATTGACATAAAGGTAAGGAAACATAGACTGAGGCAAGACGTGGCAATCATGCCCATTGAGTAGACCCCATTCCTGTTAGGAACACATTGTCTGAAGAGACTGTCACCCCTCTTTGATGGGGTAAATGGGGTATTGTGGTCTTTGGCCAAAAAATCCCTTGAAACCTTAAAAAGTGATCAGCCAGATTAGCACTATAAATTAATGTCACACCATTGCTAGGTCAGAAAGAGCAGTGGATGTGTATCTTGAGAATGTCTGTGTTGCGTGTGCCAGGGTGAAATGCAAGGAGAAAAAAAGGCAGTCATCAGAGATGCGCTTGCATGTCATGGGTAACTGCAGACAGAAGTGCACAGGATTTATGTGTGGGCTGTAAGTCGCATATCCAAGAGTCTACTGAAGGTACAGGCGTAGTTCCAACATAATTTATAGGTAGTACAGATGTATGGAAGCCATAACTGCAATAGAAAGGGCTAGTATTCAAGGAGGAATGATCTCAGTTGTTTTAGGCAAACTCAGCTACCGGAAGAAGGGTTGCCCAATTGTCCTGCACTTGAGTTGAAAAACACTGTAGGTACTGTTTGAGTGTTTGGTTGGCCCTTTCTGTTATTATGTTACTTTATGGATGGTATCCAGAGGATAATGCTCAATGAACGCTGAGCAAATGGCAGAGATGAGACCAAAACCGCAAGGTATACTGAGTGCCTCTGTCAGAAGTGATGGTGGATGGCATACCATGCAAATGAAAGATTACAAAAAGAAAGATGTTAGCCATCTCTTTGGCTGAGGGTAATTTGGTTAAATGAGTCATGTGCGAATACAAATATATGGTAAGCATAATAGTGGTACAACCCCTTGAGGGTGGTAGCTCCACTATAACATATGTTGCAATAGTTTGCCAGGGTCAGGGATGTATATCTAGTTTGAAGTAGCAGTACTGATGGTTGCCGTGAGTTGGGTTTATTCTGAGCACAAGCTGCACAAGATAGTATGTATGTCCTGACATTTTTTGCCATCTTTGGCCACAAGAAGTGTCTTTTGAGGTTTCGCAGAGTAACAATTTCACCCCGGTGTCCAGAAAAGTTGGTATTGTGGCAGAGGAACATGACAGATCTTCTTAAGGCCTCTGTATGTAGAAACAAAGAGGTACCCTAGAAGAGCTTCCCTTCCCTATCGGTAAGGCCTCAAGAGTTGGTAAGTAAATACTATTGCCATTCTTTGCAAGTAAGGGTGTCTTTGCGTACTTGTACCAAGAAATTATCAACACGACGAATAAACACAGTTTCCAGGAACATCGTGGGAAAACATGGAGCGGAATCTGTGAGGTAATCAGGACAATGGGAGAGAGCATCTGCTATAACATTTGGTTGGCCCGTAATATAGGTAACTTGGAATGGGAATTGGGCAAAGAAATAAGCCTGTAAAGGAGGAGATAAGTACTCCCACCTCAACCACTTTCCTCATATGGGAGCCAGAATATGAGACAAGTGCAGTACCATTGAGAATACCGATACCTAGGAGAATCCTGGAAGCAAGGTTCCCATTGAGAAAACCATACCTGCATACGAGAAAATATGATGATCATTTAAATGAGATTCCAGAAGAAGCAGAGAAAATGAATGAAAGAGATGAATGGTGACGTCACATAGAGTTGAGTTGACGTACATAGAAGATGCAGAGACGAGAGAATAGAGATATTCTATAAGGCATCAAGAAAGTATCAAAGATAAGTGGCATCTTGGGATCAAGATGAAGAAGCTTATGCTACAGAACTAATGAAAATATCAAGGCATTTCACACATGTACAGATGCAAAGAAACACAAGTAGACTAAGTAATCATGAGGCTAGCTTTATAGTTAATAGATTGCGGCAAGCGCCAATGTCTATATATATATATGGACGAATAGAAGATGGTTGTTTCCACTATGTATTGTAGCAGTGCTGAACCTTTAGAAAGAAGGCCTCATTTTTAGTGTGTCGCATTTAAAAACTATTGAATTACAAAATGAGTAACAGAAAGGCGAGACTGGATGAGCCTAGGAAGCCAAGGTCTTATCAGAATGAAGTAAGCTGACAGTGGATACAAATCATGTGAAAGAACAAAACTCCTTTTCAGAAGGCATGGACAAAACAAGGAAGATGTCAGAGGTCTATTAGAAAATAGTATTTTTAATACACTAGAAGCTTGATTCCATGGTCTCCAGTCATGTGGAAGAATGATATTGGACGAAGACGATGGTCACACCTACGCATGAAGGCAGAGCATGCCTTCACTCCCCTGAATTCTCGAGAGCAAAGAACATTTGCAAGGACAAGTTCAAAGCCCTAATTGACAGCAGACCACTGAGGTGATGATAGATGAATATGCTAATTGGTGGGAAGTTATGGTTAAGACGAGCTCACCAGCACCTGGAAGGCCAGCCTGTGTGCTGCTAGACGTAGGTGGAAAAGTACTGACGGAGGTTAGAATTGCAGACAATTGTAGGGGGGCACCTAATTAAGGGTCCTATAGTTGTGTAGCCAATCTAGCCAATGGGACGTTGTACAGTTAGTGATGTTCATAGTGGCGATTTTGAGGGGAGGGCTTAGTTGTAACACATCACTTTTCTACACTCTCTTAGACTAGTATGGAACGTATACTTAGTTGTTCATTGCGAACCAATCACTTTTTTTCATAGGTTTTTGTAGTTTGCCATGTAGGGTGAAGTTAGTAAAATGTAGGATAAACGTCACCTATGACAATGTTTTGCTTTAAAATAATTTTTTTTAATAAAGTGCGCAGAGAGATTTTGTGCTGCGATGTATGTTGATGTCCGTTGTATTCCCTGGTTAGATAATTGATATTAAAACAGTAATCCTTTTGCCAACTACCTGAGTTGTTTCGATTATTAATGTATGAATAAAATAGGCATCTCCATCCATCTCCAGGGTATTGCTACTCATCTAAAAGGGTTGGGATTATCCAGTTCACGTGGTAGCAGAGAGGATGGTTTAAATTAAAATCAATCGAGAAAAGTAAGCTTTGGGGTCCAAATTTCGCACAATCTCTTCCAATTGGCTGAAAGGACGTGAAGCTCGCTGTGGACTGTGGATAGTGGAAATGTTTCATTTTCAGGTTTGCAAGCAGGGTGTGATTGGTTCCCCGGTTTCTATAGAATCCCTTCCCACATCCACAGGAAGCTGAATGAATGGAAAGTTGAAGAGGTGATAAAAGAGGCGGATGATCCAGAGAGTGGAAAGACGAACATGCGAATTGTGAGTAGAAACTGAGTGAGGTGGCCAAACTATGTATGGGCAATGAGTGAAGAAAAGTGATAAAGGGAAAATGAGTAACAGAGGTAGGCTGGGGTAAACGTAACTTGAGAATAATGAGTGTTAAATATTGAGTAAAATTGACTTGAGAAACCAAGCAATTAAGAGGTATCATGAGGAGAGACCATGATAGAAAATACGCCCAGTGCCTGCATTTTAAAGAACGTAACAGAAGAAATTGTACCTAGGGTCCCATAGTGGATGGTGTAGAAGACGAATTCGGTTAAAGTCAAATTTAAGGAGGTCAATTTAAATTCTGTAGGAGTATCGTTTTAGGGGCAAGACAGATCTTAGAGAAATAGACTGAGATATATGTGGCCGATCGAGTACATCTGTTTGTTTTATGGGATTGTGTAATCATGACAAAATAATAGACAAAATTGATAAATGAACAGAGGAGAAACATGAGGTTGAAAAATATATTGTTTGTTTAAACTTCAGGTGATGGTGTTTTTTTAGCAAGATTAAAGTAAAAAACGTGACTTAAAGGGTTTGGCGCCTGCGATAATTCGTGAACACTCATATTGTGTTGTTTTTCTGAAACATACCTTTAAATCTGTGAACAAATAAAAAAGCGAGTATTGACAGTCAGAAGTGATGAGTCAAACATCAAAGATGTTACTCCACTTGTGCAGCTCTGCCAGCAATTGCCGAATCATGCACCCAAGCTTAGACACTATAGTGGGGAATGGGTTAAGGGAATTACAGTCAAAATGTTTATGCCTTGGCCTCAAGGGGGGGAGTCACTATCGAATGCAGTCATGCACAGTAGTCAAAGTGGGCGGGAGCGGTCGGGAGCAGTGCTCCTCGACTTCTTTTAATTCCGTTTTACCGTTCCTATACATTTATTTTAAAAAGAAACCGTTCCAGAACAATTTCGTTTTAAAATAAAAGCGTAGGAAGAAGTTGAAACTTGCATTTTCAGTGCACTGCAAAGGATGTTTCCTTAACAAGCAGGCACATGTGTTTTGGTTTTTTTATTGTGCATGGGAGGGGGTGTGGCAATGGGGCCGGGCCATGGGGTTTGTGGGGAGCAGTATAGGCCAGTAGGGAACATAGGTCCATTACTTCTTTTCATACACTTCGACCACTGGTCCTGCAGCATATGACGACATTTTTGCATGCAGCATATACAGGAAAAAGGTTGAACAAGTGACTAGTGAGCCTAGAGCTCTGGAAAATGTACCAGGAGGAGAGAGATGAGCCGCCTCCTATAGATTAGATCCTCAATGTACGCAAAGAGGGGGGTGCGGAGCCCTCTGCTCCACCCGCAGCGCCTGAAACAGACTGCGATAGTAAGAAAGATGACAGCTGTATCCGTTAAGGGAGCTTAAGGCAGCAGCAGGATATAGCAACCTGGCATATGAGTCACCTGCGCAGAGCAGCGACGAGGGCCCGGAGAAACATATTGAGAGAGATGTAATCTCTAAGGTCCCGAGGGACAAGGAGAGACGCGATAAGGAGAGGAGTGATAGACCAAGCACATCTGTAGATATAGGAAGGGAAATAAAGAGATGGAAGGGAGAAAGGGATAAAACCGATGAGTTAGCACTTCTACAGAACAAATGGATGGGTGGTCAGATTTTGCTTAACTCGATAGTAAAGTCATCGAAGTGAGGCAAAGGCAAGATCGAGACAAACAGGATAAAAAGGATAAGGAAAGAGAGGAATGATTGAAAGAAGATGTGGCAAAAAAGGAAAGATAGACAAAGATGGGAGCAGTTATATCAGGGTGAGCAATTGGAGATACTGGAAAGAGCAGAGGAGCAAAGAAGCAGGATAACAGACAGAGGGCAATCGAAGAGCAGGAAAGATAGAAAGAAAAAGAATGGAAGAGGAGGAATAGAATTAAGGGATAAAAGAATACAAAGTCGAAAGGATGAAGAGATAAGAAGGGCAAATGAAAGAAGAGATGCAAAGAGAAAGGAGGAAGACAGGGTAAGAGAAGAAGCGAGGAAACGCAGAGAGTTTGACAATGAAATAGAATAAAAGAGAAGGCAGAGAGCATGTGATCTTGATCGCATGGAAAAGGAAGTAATGAATCCTTATCCAGAAGTGACTTGGGAGGATCTAAAAGAGTCCTTCCCAGAATACGAATCATTACCAGGTCCGTCTAGAGCAAATTTAGAGGATGTGTTCGACTCTAGAAGCATTGGAGATGCAATCGATAAAGTCTATCATAATATGAGAGCCCAGAAATAATAAAAGGAGAAGGGTAAAATTATCGTCTCGAGAGCACAGAGCTGTATGACACAGAGGGAGCCTCATGTAGTGTCAAGCCCAAAGAGTCGTTTTCAGAAAGACTGACTATAAACAGAGATGAAGTGGAGAGGAGTTATACGAGTTGGGCACAGGAAATGTCAGATGAAGACAGAGACACCTACCGTGGGGAGGAGGGAGGTGGTGCATGTGGTCCTGAGGGATGTTTTTCAATGGATAAGGAAGTGAGATGGTCAGACCTAGTCCTACCTATATTTCGGGCATCACAATCAGTGACGCGGCTAGACTGACCTAAAGGGCAATCTCGTGGTGAGAGGGGGTGTCGCCACCATGTGTGAGCAGATTAAGGTTGGTTCCAGGAAGAACCATTGTCCCTGCTTTGAATAGACAGACGATGGGAGATGAGAGTGAGTTTGGGGTTTCACAGTTTCCCTTGTTAGAGAAAGGAGGAGTTAGACCACAGTATATACCATGGCCTCAAATGGACAAAGATAGTTTAAGGTGCAAACTCCTGAGTTTAACTTCTGGCCCTGGGAAATGGATACATGAGTTAGAGAAGATGGCAGGAGGAAATATGTTGGCTATAGGGGACATTAAGGGTCTCCTGATTGCCATCATTGGGGAAAGGGCTGATGATGTTTGGTCAAGAGCAGGTAACACTGCTCATGACAGAGCACTGTTCAATAACTGTAGAGCAGCAGTCTGGAAAGCGCTTAGAGTACTGTATCCGGACACGACAGACATGGAAGCTATAATGGCGAAAAAGATGCAGGAAGATCTGCTTGTTTACATTCAGAATTTCCAAGAGCAGTGGGCCTTGGGGATACGGGAGGTTTGGGAAAATCTATACCTGTGTTTAATCATATATTGTGGCAAGGGCTGCCAGACACAGTACAGAAGCAGCTAAAGAAGTTAGTGGGTATGGAAGCAAAGCCATGCTCAGAGATCCAGCTGACCATTGTACGCCATTGCAGACTCTTGCAAGAAAAGAATTGCAAGAAAGGTGACATTAGGAAAGGCGAAGAGACAAAGTTAGTACAGAAAAAACTATCCAAATATGCAATTAAAGGGGCAATGTTGACTAGTGAAGACGGATTAATCATGCCACAGATGAATAACCAAAGGAAGTTTGACCAGGGTAATAAAGGATTTGCCCCACGGGGAAGGGGAGGCTTTCGAGGAAGGGGTTCAGAATAATCAAGGGAACTGGCAGAATAGTCCGGGAAATTTCCAGAACAATCAAGATGGGTTTCAAAACATGCAGAATGATAATCAAGGCATGCAGGATGGGCAGGTTAGGAGACCTTCTCCTATATGTTGGATGTGTGGTATGACAGGGCACATTGCTCACGCGTGCAGAAGTCAAGGGTTCATGCAGAATAGTCTTTTTTCAATAGGGGGAACTTCAAACCTGCCTGCATATTCACAGCAGAATGGAGATGTGTTTGCTCAGAATCAGATGGTGCATCAGGCACAAGTGCTGAGAATGCAGCAGGATTTGCAAACACAGCAGGCAGCAGCGAAACTGCCACAAGGGCAATCACAGCATTCACCAATGCAGATAGAGCAAAGCACAAGCACGGGACAGTTAATGACTCCTAGAATAGGAGGTGTCACTGTACATGGAGGGAATCCTTTTACAGGTACAGGAATGAGGCTGTATCCAAAATAGGATAGCTCACTGGGAGACTTGATGTGTTCAATAGTCTCAGTGACGCCGAATCCTCAAGAGGAACCGAGGATAGACGTCAGTATAGGAGGCAAATCGTGTTCGTTTTTAGTAGACACGAGCACAACATGCTCATGTATACAAGAGGGGAAATTGTAGATGTCTGGAAATGCCATGAATACCCAAGCATTCACAAGTGCAACAAGCTAGGTTTCCTTTCACTGAAGAATTGCCAGTCTCTATAGGAGAGTGTGACATGTCAGTGCCATTGCTGTATTCAAAGTAGGCACCTGTTAATATATTAGGTCGTGCTCTAATGACAAAGTTGAACATGACAATCTTGTTCAGTGATGAAGACATAGTGTGTTCAAGGCCAGGAATGCATTATTTAAACGTGAGTGAATTTATTATGGCATTTGCAGGACAAGTGGCCATGCGAGGAGTTCCGTTGGAACCGGAAGTTTTTCATTATGGAGTATGCATTTTGTTAATATGGCTATGGCTATCAGGCTTAGTGGGTAGAACTAGGAGAATACCTGATGATTTTTTATTTAGACCAAGAATACCTATACTTGAGGAAGAGGGATGAGTCTTTCCCTTAGAATTACAAGCAGCTGTAATGCGAGGAGAAATGGCTTTGCTTGATGGAGTAGAGAGCAAACGCAGACGATGGTGCACAGTAATCGCCATTGGGGAAGGTTACAGGTTGACTGACGTTAAAGATCTGATGAGGATATGTTTACAGATCCTCCATCAGATGACAAAGTAGTATTTGAAATGAGTATAACTTATTGGTTGAGAGCATTTAAATGAGAGGTTTCCCAGAAAATTATCTTAGCACAAAAAGGTCCCGAGTATTTTGATGAATACATGGCGAAAGTGCCAGTTTCACTATGGACCACAGGCCCCTATGACGTAGGCCTATTGAAGGGGGTTAGAGAATTGAAGATTCAATTGAAATTTTACCTCGAGCACGACAGTATCCTATGTCTCGAGAGGCAGATGAAGGTATTTTCAAGACTATTTCAGCCATGATGGAACAGGGCATCATAGTAACATCAGAGTCACTGTGTAATAATGCAATTTATCCTGTGAAAAAGGGGAAAGGGTGGTTGTGGCGTTTAATCCAAGACCTTTACCCGATTAACCAGTTTGTACAGGCTGAGTTCCCTCTAGTTCCTAATACTGCTACAATCTTATGTAACATACCTGTTGAGGCACAATATTTTACTATGATTGATTTGAAAAATGTGATTTTCTCAATCCCATTGCATAAATATTAACAGATCTTACTTTGTTTACCTTCCGTCAAACTCATCTGAAAAGCACTCGCCTACCTCAAGGGTACTGTGAGTCTCTATCAATTTTCAGTTCTGCAGATGGACTTAAACAATATTGATTTAGAAAGTGTTGTATTGCAATACGTAGATGACATATTAGTCTGTAGCCCCTCAGAGTAAGAGTGCAGACGCGATTCTGTTCAGCTGATGATTCCTCTTGCTGACAAAGGATATAAAGTTGACAAAGAGAAATTACAGTATTTTTAACAAGAAGTGTTGTATATAGGCCAGTTAATGTTGCATGAAGGAAAGAAGGTTACTCCTGAAAGAGCTGAGTCTATTTTGAAAACTACAAAGCCACACACGATAAAGCACATGCAAAGATTTTTGGGATTATGTAACTATGTAAGAGCATGGGTCTTTGACTACAATTCAGACATAAGACCCTCATTGCAATCTCTAAAGAAAGCACAGGCAACACAAGAGAAATGTATGTGAACTGAGGACATGGAAGAAGGGTTTGATGGATTGAAAAAAGCAATTTGCACAGCTCCAGTTTTAGGGATTCTGAATTATGCTGAGGAATTCTTTTTGTTTTCGTACACAGATGGCGCTGTTATGATAGCATGCCTCACACAGAGAACCACGTTGGGCTACAAGCCCCTTGCATATTACAGTGAGATTCTAGACCCAGTAATGAGAGGTCATTTTCCTTGTGAACAATCGTTGACAGCCACCGCGTTCGCCATAGAGAAGGCTGCAAGCATAGTGATGGGATGCTCTATGACGTTGTTTGTTGAACATGCGTTGTTTGCCAATCGGAGAAACTGAAAGGCACGTAGACTTATTAAAGGGCACCTTCCTACAAGTTTGTCATATAAAATCCAGCGATTAAAATAGTCTCATGAAGAATAGTGAATCCTGCCATGTTTGTAGCTGAACTACTGGAAGAAGATCAGCATGTGCATGATTGTTCGAACTATGAAGAGTTCCATGACAAAATCCCTAGAATAAAATAAAATTATTAGGCAAGTGGAGAAATTATTTTTATTGATGGTTCTTCGAGGATCGATCAACGTGATGGATAGAGAAATACATGTGCCGCTGTGGTAAAGCAGATGGCCAATGGGGAGTTTCAGGTACTTATAAATATTGGCTATTAAGGCACTACAGCTCCCAGTAGGGATTGCAGTCATTAAATGTGTAGCTCACACTAAAAGACAAACTTTATCTCACGTGGAAATCAAGCAGCCAATGATGAAGCCAAACGCGCTGCATGTTCAGAAATGATTATGTCATTTGATATGCCTGATTTAAATGAAAACATGGTAGTAATGATGAGTGTGTCTGAATGTTATATCAATCTTTCTAAGACACAACTGACAGAGGTTCAAGGAGAAGCACCTCAGGATGAGAAAGACTTGTGGACACGAAGAGGGTGTTCTTTAAACCCCTCTGAAGCTTTGTGGTGACAAGACAGCACTGGTAAACCGGTGATACCTGTAGCCTTGTTAAGGGTGCGCTGGAACAGCTACACTACCCTGCGCACAAAACTAGAGAGAACCTCGCTGCAAAAATTGCAGAAGATTGGTTTGGGCCAAATTTGTTAGAACACATTGCATTTTATGTAGTGAATTGCATTGTATGTCAAAGGTTTACCACTAGGCACACACTACGCACAGTTAGGGGAGTTATTCCAAGACCTAATGGCCCCTTTCAGCATTTGTACATCGACTATGTCGATATGCTGCAAGTATGCTATGGATATAGATATATGAATGTAGTACATTGTCCCTTTTCGAGGTGGATTGAGGCTAGACCGTGTACACACCCAGACTCCACCTGTGCAGCAAAGTCTTTGGTACAAGAAGTGTTTCCTAGATGGGGAATATGTGAAGTATTAAGATCAGACAATGGACCTCATTTTGTAAATGCCTTCTTTGAACAGATAAGCTTGTTGCTTGTTGAAGTATCATTATTCTTCGACTTATCATCCGCAAGGAAATGGTATCTGTGAGAGGCGCAACTGCTTGCTTAAAGAAAGAATAGCCAAATTGAAGCTTACCTTGAAGAAAGGGTGGCAGCATTGCCTACCGCTGGCCTTGTATGTGTTGAAGAACCAACCAGGTTCGGACCACCATCTTACCCGCCATGAGATAGTGACAGGGAGGCGAATGAGGACACCCCTCACACCTCCATCCAGAGTTAGAAGTGGTGCCCAGCCGACTTTACAACTGTTAGGAAAGGAGCTACGTGATTACCTTATTTGTATGACTTCAAGTATCTCTGTCATTTCAGCTCAAGCGAAAAGGGTGTGGGGCAGTACAGAACACAGAAGGAGATGCTTCAACAAGTGGAATTAAAGAACTTTGGGCCTCATCACGAGTTGGGCGGTAACGCCGGTGCTATTAGCGCTGGCGTTATTAGCCCTACCGCCAAACCCACCGGCGCTATTAGCGCCGGATCACGGGTTTGGCGGAACGGGAAATCCCCATTCCCCACTGAGCACATTCGGGAATGCCCCATTCCCCATTGGGCTCAATGGGGAAATTTCGCGCTCTTACCGTGGGTGGATTTCCCGCCGGCGGTAATAGCACGACATTTCGGCAGATTTCTCCCCCGCTAAGAGCTAGGGGGAAATCAGCCGAAGCTGTGATTTGGCGGACCCTTAAATGCTGCGGTAATAGCGCTACCGCCACATTTAAGGGTTACCGCCAAACTCGTGATGAGGCCCTTTGTTTTCCCAAATAATTCCCTGGAGATGCGGTCCGAATGTGCAAATTCACGAGAAAGTGGCACGAGCCCCGCTTCAACAGCCCTTTCATAATGGTGGACGTCACATCGTCTGCAGTCAAAGTGCGAAGCAGACGCGCTTGGATTTTGCTTGGTGACATAAAGATCTATGCTGAAGAGAACCCTTCACCCCTGCACCCTTCGGAAGCAAGCCTCGAGGAATAAACTTAGCATGTGCAGACTAGGTCTATGACAAGGAAGAAGGCTGCAGAAGCTGCTGAAATTGGACTGTGGCTTATTTCTAGACACTCTTTTCAGTCATTTTTAAAAGAGTTTAGGGAAGATATTTGTTCTTGAGCCAAGTTTGTTGACATTGGACTGAGGCATGCTTAAGCCTTGATAAGAAGAAAAATATGCCAGATCTCATGTTTTTTTTCTGAAAACTAGAAGAGAGAAAAGTACTCTGATTAATGTACCGTGATTAATTTCTTACTGAGTTCCTGTTTGGAGGTGCCCATGGTGGTGCCCAATGACAATGTTTCACAGATCATATTTGAAGTTTTCTGTTTATATTACGCGCATACCCTGTGCCTGTGGGGAGAACTACTAGTTTTCATGTTTTGCTGTAAGATCCTAAATGATCCGATCATAAGGAGATTGCTCACAGCCATTATCGAGCAGGTTCTACAGCTTCCTGAGTACCGTGGGGAAGATGCAAACGCCCCTATCAGCTGATAATGTGCACAGACTGCTCAGTCTAGTATTTTACTATCTGATTGAAGAATGCCTGCAGCTTGTTAATAGACACACAGATGTCCGTACATTCCTGAGAGACCTGCTAAATAATGCAGCATTAAATGAGATATTGAGAGAGATAATAATTCAAGTAAATATTCCGAACGAATATTGAGATCTGAATGAAACTTTCTTTCGAGGGACAGATCAAAGGTTTGCTGAATAAATAACTTTTGTTTCATGCTGAGAAAGAATCATCATGTCGTCTGGTGAAAGGCCAATTTGTGGTGTCTATTGGGAATTTGTGTACATCGTATAATAAACAAGTCAGCTGATCGGGGAAATTTACAGAATCGATTCAGCAAATTCCAGAACAAGTGCATATTGTTGCCCTATTAAAGATTCATTTTTCCTTCCTTAAGAAAATGGGTAGCATTAATAGCAATATCATCATGCCAGATCCTGAGAGACGTCTACGTTGCATAAAAATCCATTTATGCAAGTTTTCGTATCTTTGTGTGATTTATGCTTGCATTTTGTTTATAGTGATACTGCTCTCACTTACAGCGCACACTTCATAGTACATAGATGTAAATGGAGCAACGACACCTGTGAATCTTCCTGTACAAAAGGAGGGTACATACATGGCCACTAATAGGCAGCCAAGACCCTATGTAGTTATACCTGTCTCAACAAATGATGACAAATTGCATGAGGCTGTGATAAATGTTACAAACCATCGTCCCTACAACAAAGTGTCTTAGAGATTATTTTTGGACACCAGAAACAGGCTCTACAAGAGAGACAAATAAAATGGTTGTCAAAGAGTGAACCTACACAGGTAATACATGTAAACACACCCAGTCCACTGACAAATTTTCCTATGATTGGTCCAGTAAGGAGGAACTATGCTGACATACTTTATGAAATGATGATAGAGGGTCAAAAAAGGAGAATGAGACCCAATTGAGATGCTAGGGAGGGTGACAATTAATTGAATGATCACCTAGATACTGCAGCACATTTGGGGAATAACATATGGTATCAGCATAAGAAGGAAGTGGGAAGAAGTACCTTGAAGGAGGAATGCTTTGTATAAGCACTTCTGCATTATAGTATGGGGAAGTCCAAGATCTTCATAGCTTTGAAGTAGATGTCCTGACAGCACATTGTCTATCGCACATAGCACTTTTACTGTAAAAGACGTCAGTTCATGGGCCGAGATGCCTATCTCAAATGGGCAACAGGATGGACAGATCCAGATGAAGATGATTATGTGCAAGACTCTAAAACAAGAGACAGAGAGCATACTAAGAATCATGTAATCAGATACGAGAAGCCTGGAGTAAAAGGAGCTGAAATCATATGGGAAGTAAACAGAAAACTTGACAGTCTAGGGAAAACTGAAGAAAACATTCGACATTGGAAAAATAGAAGCCAGAAGCCGATTTGGGGATCAGTGTTATCATCAGACGGCTGGGAAGAAGGAGTGGTTATCTGCAGAGCATGGATTGTGTATGATCGTCCTGAATTGACTTTCTGGAATGCACATGTGCTGTGCAATCCATTATGGAAGAGTATTGCTAAATTACTGACCTGGGTTGAAGATGGAGGAGGACCCTTGCAGATAGTACCTTTGGAAAGTTCAAAATTGTGCTTCAGAAATAATGGCACAAGAAAAGTCAGAGAAAACCAGAACTGTAGTCGACTCTTTGATGCACCAAGAATGAACATTGGAACAGAAGTGATCATGGATCACTATTGGGCCTGTGGATCCAGAGATTATATAAGATTGCCAGCAGATTGGGGAGGAATTTGCTCAATTGTGAATGTTCATGTTCCAGCATTGGTGATTCCGAAAAGAGACCTGAATCTTGACAGTTTCCCAAAAGCAGATGCTCACCTGAGGAAGAAGACATCTGTGGAGTTGATAAGAAGAATGAAAAGAGAGAAGTATTTCTCAGCAAAGTCAATCGAATCCTTTGATGATATTCCATACGAACACAGATTGTTCAGCCAGACATCGTCATTCTTCACAATGATCTTCATGCCTAGAATCCAGGTTGGAGCAAAATCCAAATTGATGCAGATCACAAGATGGGAATTGCTTTTGATGATCAACACAAACATAAAGGGATTCAATGCTATCAGAGAATAAATGAGAGCCATACGATTGATCACTCTCCATAACAGATATGTCTTGGACATGATCACAGCTACGGATGGAGGTGTTTGTGCAAAAATCAGAGAATCATGCTGCACATTCTTACCTTCCCATGACGCCGAGAATGGCACCTTGACAGAGGCTATAGACATGTTGACTAAGCGCCACGGCCAGATGATAGATGAAGTAGAAGACATTGCTGATGACAGTTGGTTTGGAACTCTTTTTTCTTGGATTCCACAATGGATGGCAGACATTTTCAAGTTTCTTGGAGCCCAGATAATAATGATATTGGTTGGATTCTGTGTGATCAAGATAATAATCTCACAATGCAAGAAGACTACAGAGAAAGCTATAGAGCTGAAGATCATGATCGATGGTGAACCAGGATGGAAAGCCAAAGACCTGACAGATGAAGAAATCAGACACTTTGTGAAGGCAGCATCCATGTACCTGAGGGAAAAAAGTTCCTGTACCCAAAGAACCATAAGAAGTATGTGGGAAAATGGATCTATTGCAGTCCAAGTGGACAGTGCATCCCTATGACTTGGAACAAAGATGAGCATATGAAATCAGCTGGATGCCTGAAGGGAGTCATAAAGATATGGATCCCAAAGAAGCACATTATCAAACAAGGATGTCTGGGTATAAAGGATGATGAGAGAGTGGTCGATGAATTGCCCAGAGGTGGGAGTGTAGAGAAGGAGTTAAGTACACCCACCTCAACCACTTTGCCCATATTGCCTTTATGTTGGGAGCCAGAGTATGAGACACATGCTGTACCATTGAGAATACCGATACCTAGAAGAATCCTGGAACCAAGGTTCCCATTGAGAAAACCATACCTGCATATGAAAAAATATGATGGTCATTTAAATGAGATTCCGGAAGAAGCAGAGAAAATTAATGGCAGAGACAAATGGTGATTACACACACGTACATAGAAGATGCAGAGATGAGAAAATTGAGATATTCTATAAGGCATCAAGAAAGTATCTAAGATAAGTGACATGTTGGGATCAAGGTGAAGAAGCTTATGCTACAAAACTGATTAAGATATCCAGTAATTGCACACTTGTACAGATGCAAAGAAACACAAGCAGACTAAGTAATCATGAGGCTAGCTTTATAGTGAATAGATTGTGGCATGCGCCAACGTATATATATGCATATGGACGAATAGAAGATAGATGTTTCCACTACGTATTACAGCAGTGTCGGACTTTTAGAAAGAAGGCCTAATTTTTAGTGTGTCGGAATTAAAAACTATTGAATTACAAAATGAGTCTCAGAAAGGCGAGACTGGATGAGCCCTGGAAGACAATGTCTTATCAGAATGAAGTAAGCTGACATTCAATAAAAATCTTGTGAAAGAACAAAACTCCTGTTCAGAAGGCATGGACAAAACAAGGAAAACATCAAAGGTCTATTAGAAAATACTATTTTTAATACACTAGAACTTGATTCCATGGTCTCCAGTCATGTGGAAGGATGAAATTGGACAAACATGATGGTCACACCAATGCATGAAGGCAGAGCATGCATTCACGCCCCTGAACCCTCCAGAGCAAAGAACCTTTCCAAGGACAAGTTCAAAGATCTAATTAACAGCAGACCACTGAGGTGATGATAGATGAATATGCTAATTGGTGGGAAGCTATAGTTAAGACGAGCTCACCAGCACCTGGAAGGCCAGCCTGCATCCTGCTAGACATAGGTGGAAAGTACTGACAGAGGTTAGAATGCCAACCATTGTAAGGGGCTATGTAATTAAGGGTCCTATGGCTGTGTAGCCAATGGGATGTCATACCTTTAGTGACGTTCATAGTGGCCATTTTGAGGGGAGGGCTTAGTTGCCCCACCTGATGTTAAGTAACAAATCACTTTCCTACACTCTCTTAGACTAGTATGGAACATATACGTAGTTGTTCACTGACAACCAATCACTTTTCTTCGTAGGTTTTTGTAGTTTGCCACGTAGGATGACGTTAGTAAAATGTAGGATAAGCGTCACCTATGACGATGTCTTGCTTTAAAAGAAATGTTTTTTTCTAAAGTGCACTGAGAGATTTTGCTCTGCAACGTCTGTTGATGTCCGTTGTACTTCCTGTTTTATATAATGGATATAAAAACAGTTATCCTTTTTGCCAACTGCCTGAATTGTTTCCATTATTGATGTATGAATAAAATGTGCATCCCCATCCATCTCCAGGGTATTGCTACTCATCTTATAGGGCTGGGATTATCCAGTTGAAACCCATCAGGCCTGTCTGCTTTTTATACATTCCAAGGACTGACGCACCCGAAGATTGTGATGATCAGTTCTGATCTGTACTGGGAAAATGGCGCAAGCAGAAGATGGCACTACTCAACGAACACTTGATGAAGGCTTAGTAACTCTTTTTCCAGGGCTGAGTAGTTTCTTTCACTTTCTGACATATGCAATAGGGTATTCTGTCAAATCCTCTTTTGTCTGCTTAAGTACTACACCCATCTCCGATTGCAAAGCATCGAGGTGTCAGGTTTGCGAAGTAAGGGGCCCTCGGTAAATCATTTCTTGGATAACTTGAAGGCAGATTCATGAGCAATATCACAAACAAAGGGAATACCTTTTTTCAAGAGTGTGAAAATGGGTTACACTATGGCAGAGAAATTGGGTATGAATTTCCTGTAGAAATTGGTCAAGCCTACAAAAGATTGAATCTGTTTCACAGTTGTGGGGGAAGGCCATGAGGTGATAGCAGAGACTTTATTGGGATCCATGGAAATGCCCTCTGGGCTTAGAACAAAACTCAGATAACAAACAGTTGAAAAATGGAATTGACATTCCTCGGGTTTAGCTAAAAGCCTATTCTGTCATAAGCAAGTCAAATCCTGGTGACATGGTCCTGATGTCGAGTCGGATCTCTGGAAAATACGAGTAGATCATCGAAATATATGATGACAAGGTGGAACAACATGTCAGAGAAAATCAGGTCCATGAAGCGCTGAAAGACAGCAGGAGCATTGGACAACCCGAAGGGCATCACTAAGTATTCAAATTGTCCAAAATGGGTCCTGAAGGCTGTCTTCCACTCAGCTCTTATCCAAATGAGGTAATAGGTCCCCGAAGATCCAGTTTAGAAACAAGGACTACTCCTGCCTCCACGATATCTGATACCAGGTGCAGTGGATACCTGTCGTTTTGTGTTACCTGGTTCAACCCTCTGTAATCCAGACAGGGATGTAATTCAGTGGTGTCTTTTTTAGGCATGGAAAACAATGAAGCCCCAGCAGGCGACTTGGAAGGTCTAATTAGTCAATGTTTAGGTTGATCTCCAGATATTCCTTCAGGACTTTCTTTTCCAAAGTATATAGAATGAAAATTCTTCCAAAGGGAATGATGTCTTGATCGGACATTTCGATGGCACAATCTTCTGGCCAATGTGGGGGAAAGGTCTGAACAATAGATTCAGATAAAACGTCAGCAAATCAATTATATTCCTGGGGTACATGAATCAAGTTTGACAGTGACATCGTCCATTCCTTAGTACAACCTACCAAAGGATTGTGGCTATTGTCCATGTTTTGAGAAAGGCAATGAACAAGGCAGAATTCTGAGCCTGGAAACAGGAAATCAGCAGACTGTTTGTTATAAGGATTATGCCTGTGCCGCCATGGCATACATAAGACAACTGGATAATGAGCTGCCTTGATGATGTCAAAACGGAGGTATTCCTGGTGGTTGTTTATGGTCATACAAAGGGCCTCGGAACGCTATGTAATCGGTCTAGATGACAGAGGGAAACCGTCGCGATTCCTTCAACGTTTTGAATGTGTTCCTTGTTTTCACAAGGAATATGAAGAGTATGGGTCCATTCATCATCCAGAAAAATACCTATGGCCCCAAAATCCACCAATGTGAGTACGGAGAGAAGATCTCTGAGATTGGACTGTGGGGAGACCTGTAACACTACTAGGGAGGAACGCAGTGAGGGTCCTAAATTGTGTTCTTACATTGATGCTCATCTGCAGGTAAGCCGACTTGGGCTGACCACTGTGTGGGTTTCACACATGTCAGAATTTGGCAGTAATTGAATAAATATTTATGAAAAAGCTACTTGATATACTGTGATTGCAAAACGAGTGCCTGCATCTGCATTTTGGGCACTTGTGATAAATATTCTCTGCCTGTTTCTGACTGCTCCAAAATGGCCGCCTCTATATGAGCAACGGAACGCTCAGGTGGGTTGTCTCCAGGGGGCCTTGTCATATGCTGAGCCTTGCACATCAGGGCCAATCAGGGTCTCCGGCAGGCAAACACCTGTCCCCTTCCAAATGCCAACTTCTGGCCCCTGCTCCTGATATCCTTCTTTACTCCCTTCCCTACATCAGCTACAACAAGGACATCAGAGGCAGCATTGGGGAAGCGGTGTTAGGCAGAAACCTGTGCAGTTCCCTTAGGGAACACTGCAAAAGATTTAAGACTACAGGTGTTGGCAGTAAACCCACTTGGTAGCAGTCTGCACCACCCAGATTTACCTGGTAGCTGTGGCTGAGCAGTCAGACTTCCCTCAAGAAGAGTTAAGCAGTATGCAAAGTATACACAATAGGCACTCAGATACAACAATACAAGCAAACACTGACCAGAGCTTTGGTATCAAAGTATATAATTATTTATTTAAAAACACACGGTTTGAAACACTCCAGCACTCTTGTTGTAAAATATTCTAAACACAGTTACTATTATAATATATATACCCCTTTTTCCTTATCAGATAAGTCACAGTAAAACACCACTTATTTTCATACAGAGGTGAGCGCTTAACTAGATTGCACTCCAATAAGTTTGTGAGAAAGGGAGGGAAAAAGACAGAATATGGAAAGGTACACCACTCTAAGATTCAGGAACACTATTATCAAGGCAGAAGAGCAAAAGTCACTGGTGAGCCAAAGTCCAAAGGCTGGGCCCACTCTTAGAGAGAGCAGAGCACAAATGCGCCCAAGATCACACAGTTACACTAGGCTTAGAAAGTCTTGCAGAGGTTCAAAAAGAGTTTAGAGAGGCTTAGGAAAGTTTAGCCAGGGTGTCCCAGGCTAACCCAGATTCAAAAGCCGGGGGCTAAATCTACCCCGTACAATCGGTAGCAAGGGAAGCCAGGTGGGACACGGTACCTCAATTGGGAAGGATCCTCCAGCAGTGGCAGTTGTTCCTGGTAGTGGGTGCAAGTTGCGTTGTCGTCCAGGGGAAGCTAAGATCTCAACTTGGAGGAAAGATGAAGGTCGTTGCACTACCAGGGCAGAAACCAGCCGCAGAGTTTTCCGGTTAAAGGTGGTACCTTTGTTTCGCGGTCGTGGTAAAAGGTGGTATCCCGGTTGACGGGGTGCTTGGCACGGGCAAGGCAGCCATGAGGTACGTCGGGAAAGCGAAAAGACGGTGAAACTGGTTATCCCCACCAGTCAAAGGAAGAAGACTCTCCGGCGGGAGATCTCCTCTGTCGTTGGGAAAAGTGGTGAGGCAGTCCAGCAGGGCTCCACCGGTGGTGGTGTCGTGGCAGGTTGGCTCAGCTTCTCCCTCGTCGGATTCTTAGGTCCTGTGGCGACTTCTGAAGTTCCAGTCCCCAAAGCCCTGCTTTCATGCAGCAAACCCCCATTCACTCAGCCTAGCAGTCACTCAAACATGCTAAGTGGTGAGCCGGCCGGCTCACCACTTGGGCCAATCAGGATGGAGTGCGACTTGAGTTGCCTAGGCAACCCAGTCCAGGGTGCCTACATTTCCCTCCACCCCTCCTAAGTACCCCAGACAGAGTGGCACCACTTTGGAGGGCTTCTGTGGAGAAGCCCGCCAAAAAGTGGAACAAAGGGCTCGACTTGGGTTGGAGTCACAGAAGAGAACACAAACACCATTTTAGAATCAAGTTTTGGCAAAAAATACCAATCGGAGAATTAATATTAATTAAATAAACCGGCGGTATGTTCGAGGCTACCGTAAATAATTAAATAAAGATAGTAGCCTAAAACAATGGGAAATCCCATAGGAAAATATTCGCGGTTGAATATAAAAAGTAGTATCCACTGCCACCAGCCAAAACTCGATCAGGGGGGATGGAGACGTGCCCCCTCGACTAACAGACCCTGGGGCTATTGAATTGCCCCAGCCAGTACGTCCACAATATGATGGTTTGTACTGGTTCTGTTCAGAATTTAAGACTAGTAAAGTCAATGGTGACTTTACATGCCCTGGGAGACAGTAGTCAGTCCCAGGGTATGGAGTCTATACTGGGGGGTCACTATGACACCCCTGTGTTACTGCACGGAGGGTGCTGTGTAACACACATCACAAAAACACATGAAGCCCTATGGAGTAAAAGACCCCATAGCCCATTAAACACATCTAGATTCAAAAAAACACACTCAAATCATGCCCAAGAGTGAGGGTAAAAGAGTCTCACTCTTGGCAGGAGAAAAAAATAAACCCAAAAATCCAGCAAAGCTGCTGGAGGACTCACTAGGTTATTTTATTCAGCCTAAACAGAGAATTCTCCCTAACAAGTGGCACGCTCAGAACCTCTCCCTCACCACAAGGTGCCTTTTGTGTTCTTGCATCAACGTTCATCTGCAGGTAAGCCCATAGGGGCTGACCACTTTGTGGGTTGCAGACATGTCAGAATCTGGGCAGTAATTGAATATATATTTATGAAAAAGTAACTTGATATGCTGTAATTGCAAAATAAGTGCCTGCATCTTCATTTTGGGCACTTGTGATATATATTCTCTGCCCATTCCATGCCCGTTCGAAAATGGCAGACTCCATATGAGCACTGGAGTGCTCAGGTGGGTTGTCTCCTGAGGGCCTTGTGATAGGCTGAGCCCAGCACATCAGGACAAATCAGGGTCATCAGCAGATAAACGTATGCCCCTTTGCAAAGGCCCACTCCTAAGGCTCCTGTCTGAGCCTGTCTGGGATGAGGAGGGCTCAGAGGGCCCCCACAATCCCCCTAATCAAAGTATGGAACAGTTCCTATTGTACACCTGTTACCCCACGAACATTGATCCCTGCACCTCTACGTACTCTGCATATTTACCAGTGAGTGATGGCTGAACATTGTCATTACCTCCTCCACCGACAAGTTTGAACCACGTTTTGCCTATATCACTCTGCCTTCCTTTTCTTACCTAATGTATTTCTTTGTGCACTGCACTGTATCCCTTTTTAAAAAATTCCAAACCTGGTGAGTGTTTACAACATATTTGCACCCCTTTTTGCACTGCATGTTATGTCCCTTTTAGAAATTCGAATCATGGTATGTGTTTTCAACATCTTTGCACCACTTATTTCACTGCATTGCGTGTCCCTTTCTGCAAATTCGAATCCTGGTGTGTGTTTCTAACATCTTTGCACCCCTTTTTGCACTGTATGTTACGTCCCTTTTGGGAATTTGAATCCTGCTGTGTGTTTTTAACATATTTTTCCCCCTTTTTAAACTGCATTGTGTGTCTTTTTGGAAATTCGAATCCTGGTGTGCGTATGTAACATCTATTCACCCCTCTTTGCACTGCATTGTGTCCCTTTTTGGAAATTTGAATCCTGGTGTGTGTTTTCAACATCTTTGCATCCCTTTTTTGCACTGTATTTTGTGTCCCTTTTTGGAAATTCTATTCCTGGTGTGTGTTTGTAACATCTTTTTACCCCTTTTTGCACTGAATTGTGTCCCGTTTTGAAAAATTTGAATACTGGTTTGTTTTCCAACATCTTTGCACCCACGTTTAGCACTGCATTTTGTGTCCCTTTTTGAAAATTTGAATCCTGGTGTCTGTTTTCAACATCTTTGCACCACCTTTTTCAACTGCATTGTGTGTCCCTTTGCAACTATTAGGCCGCCAGATGAGCTTGTAATAGGACTGTTCTATGCAACCACTTCTCTCTCCTTCAACAATCCTCTGTCACCTGTATGGCACTCACCATCTCCCCTATCTTTTTTAACTGTTACACTATCACGTATCCTCCCTCTCTCACAAAGTCTGGTAGGAAAAAGCATAAAAAATACATCCTGACCAGGAACCCTGGCCTACCCATCGCAGACACCTATGTAAGCGCAACTTCCAGACAGGTCTTCACTGGTATCCTCTTTTCTGCCCCCTCCCCAGATCTATGAACCCCTCATCTCATCTCTACCATCTCTCCTCACAGATCCTATCCCATTAATGGTGGCACCAAATGGGAAGTTCCCCTGACAGGCTTTGCATCATCCTGGTGTACCATTCATGTCTATCACACTGGCACTATCTTGGTTCAGGGTACACAACCCAACCTCCTTCTCTTTGATTGGTGCCAGCCATTCCTCATCAGCTTCCTTCCCACACCTGCCACTCCTTCCTCCATTCTCTCTGTCCCCCCACCTCTGACTGGTGTATCCCTGTACCCCTCCTCAGAAAACCTTCAATGGTGGAAACCTCCTGCATCTAGCCACACTTAATGCTTGTTCTGCCATCAACCACTTTGCTGGCATCTGCCTCCTCCTTGAAGACATTGACCTCGATATTCTTGCTCTTCAATGCCAGCTCAGTCACTGCTTATGACTCCCTTCTTCATGATGGCTATAAGATCATCTCTAAGCCTCACCCTAACCATGCTGGTGGTGGGGTTGCTCTGATTTTCTCTGAGTGGGTCCCTTATACCCACACAGCCTTACTCCTTCTTTGAGAGCCTGTATTGCAAACTGATCATCTCTCCCACCTCCTCTCTGACCATTGCCACTACAGGCCACCTGGCTCTCCCACCTTGTTCCTCTCTGAATGGTAGGATTTGTCCTCCTCTCTCCTCACAACCACCTCTAAACTCCTTCTCATGGTGATTTCAACATCCATCTGGACTACTCAATCACACACTTCTCTCTCCCTAGCACTTCCCTCCTGGCACACCTAGCACTCCACCCTCTCCCCATCCCATCTCTTCTTTCTGCACTTGCACGTTCTGAATGCTCATAAAACCTAGTAGGTCCGCCTCTATCCTTGTTTTAATTGATTTTCATTCCCATGTCCCAGCCCTGTTGCCCTGGGGGCTCTTTGAAACACAATTTACTTGTTGTATAAGCACCTTACAAATGCACAATACATAAATAAAATAAATATGCACAAAAAGGTCCTGTACCTGACCAGAATTAATGGTGGTCATAATCTCAGATTTGTAGATGGCAGAGTTGAGAAGTTGTCCGGAACAACAAATGGATACTGATTTTAGCATCAGTAAAGGCAGAAGGGGGGCAGGGAGGGAGGGTAGGAGAAAAATGGGGAAAGGAGGAGGCTCATGAGCCAGACTCACCCGATGTCTCCATTTCGTGTTTCTTAACTTTTTCTCAAGTCTTCCAGTGTGTCCTCAGATTTGTATCTGGGTGCGCAGGCCGATGTACGGCATTTGTTGCACCGAGACCAGAGCATCACATTTAAATGCAGTTAGTGGTCAGTTATAAACGTCTGCGTTATGTGAAAAAAGAGGTAAAGAACTAGACTGCACGACACTAATTGCTGATGTAGTGCTCTAGTTAGATACCATCTTGTGGAGAAGAAATGTATAGCATGCACAGTCCAAGCCATTAGTGGCAAGCCAATGCAAGCCAATGCAGCAACCATCTTGGGAGATAATTTTCCAATCAGTAACTGCCTGTTCAAACTTCAACAAATTTGGATCAATCGTCTATCCATTCATGATTATAGACTTAATGCAACCATTTTATCTTTCAAAGGGTCGCAACCCCATCAACCATAAGGGATAAGTATGGAAAAAATGTGAACTATGGCTTCAATGTGTATATTTGACTTTATAGTAAGCTAGAGAAGTACCAACACATATTGCTCCATTCATTTCTAATGCTGATCTATACAGTGTCCTTTCTGAGAGGCCACAGGTTTCTTTTACGTTTAAGGCTGATAAAGAAAGGGATGTTAAAAGAGGATTGCTTCAGCATATAAGTGAGGGCCAGCGCACCTTGTCATTAAGTCTATAATCATGAATGGATAGACGATTGATCCAAATTTGTTGAAGTTTGAACAGGCGGTTACTGATTGGAAAATTATTCCTATCTGGTTTGAGAGTGTCTATCACTGCCCATTGGAGATCATCTTCAGAGTGGTTGGATTCCAAAGAGTGTCTTACTAGTGGAGCCTGGATAGATGCATTATGGATCTTAGATCTGTGCTAATTGATTCGTACAGAGAAAGGCTTTTTAGTCCTATATATAACTTATTGCAAGGGTAACAGCTAGAATAGATCATGTTTGAAATTACAATTTGTAAATCCCCCAAGTACCTCTGTGATTGCATTGTGTTTGAACACAGTGATTTTACTGGTGAAAGGACAAGCTGCACACAGGTCACATGGATGGCGGCCTGTTACCATATTAGCCTAGAGATTCCAGCAAATCATCATGGTATTCTCAGGATGGAGGGGATGATATCTAGACCGGATGATTTTTTCTCTGATATGGTAGCCCCTCTTGAGCGCAAACAATGGTGGGGTAGTGATGTCACTACAAGACTGTATTATGTACCAGTGTTTGATAATCAGTCTTTTGTTGGTATGTTCATAGTGCATCGTGACACATGCACCTCGATCCTCGTCCGTAGGGTCATTCTTTCATTGCACCGTTCACTTTTTGCTGCATGTTGTAGCAATTTGTAAGGGTCTCTGTTCTTTAACCTATCAACTAAGTCATTAGCAGATTTGGTATGGCCAGACTTATGGGTGCAATTATGCCTAATTCTGAGAAACTGAACGTATATAATGTGACATTTGAAATGACCAGGAAATGGTGTCCACTCCTGGCCGTTGGCCATGGTAAATTGAAGGTTAGGATTGCATGAGTCCAGCCACTCAATGAAGTCAGATAAGATAATCCTATTCCCGTTTCAGATAAAGAAAATAGTGTCAATACATAATGAATCCAATTCTAGATGTGCCTGTCAAAGCGGTTATTCTCAAATCACTGCTGGTGACGAGGCATTGCAGTCGGGTGAAAAGCAAAATTTGAAAACCATGCCATGGTATGATAACGAATGCAAAGAGGCTAAGCAACGTTTGGTTCATATGATAAAAAATACCCAGGCTTGCAGAAAGGAAGCGGTGGGTAAAGCTTGTTGGCACTATGAAAGAACCATTCATGAAGTCCCAGACACAAACCCTCTGGGAAGACATTCTAAGTGCCATTAAAGATAAGGATCAGGTAGAGTCCTGCAAAATTATTGGCCACATAGTCGCGAGGCAGTAAGACGTCACACATGGGTGCATTATCAAGAAGGTTTGGTACAATTACTTTAGCCAGTTTTACCAGGTGGAAAGGGCAGAGGAAAATCCACTAGGTACAACCTCTAAGACGGAAATGTATAAATATGCCCCCTCTGCCCCCAGTAACATTCACCCTTAATGAAATGATGGTCGCAGTTTAATCACAGAAAAATAACAAACCTCCGGGCAGAGATAAAATTCCAGGTTATCGCTTCAAGACAGAAAGTTGCCTTTGGGCTCCCATGTTTATGCAGCTTTTCAACACCATTGCCATCTCTAAGGTAGTCCCTAACTCTTTGACTCTAGTCGAAATCGTACCTCTGTTTAGAAAAGGAGGGCGGCATTATCCTGAAAATTACTGCTCCATATCCTTTCTAGATACAAGTGGGAAAATCTTTGGGACAGCTCTGCTGGGTCGCTTGAAAGCCTGGATAAAAGAAAACTGTCTAATGCATAATCTCCAGGCCAACCTCCAAGAATGTCAAAGCACAAGTGACCAAAGCTTCAGACTCTTCCTCATAGTGGACAAGTACGTCAGGCTAAGAAGAATGAACATGAATGTATCCTTTATAGATCTCCACATGGCCCCGATGACATCCAGACGACAAAGTTATGGGACTCACTCGTAGATCAGGGGATCCCCAATGATCGTTTGTCCTTAATTATGCTGCTCCACAACAGCAATTAGGGAGTTGTAACGTCAGTGTTGGGTGGGGAGATCACAGAGGTGTCCATCAGGGGTGCGTATTGGCCCAACCCTATTTGCCCTGTACATTATCAGAGTAATTGAAGACTTGTTGGCTAATCCGGCAGATGCACCGAAGTTGGCTGCGCACAAGTGTCCTGTTCTTCATTTTGCAGATGATGCCATTCTCCTATCACTTATGCCCTCCGGCTAAAAGAAGCAATTCCAATGCTTCAAAGGTTTTTGAAGGATGACGGGCTTAGAAATCAACACAGGTAAAATCAAGCATATGGTCTTCTCCAATAAGAGAAAGCAAAGGCCATCCCGAGGCTGAGGAAACCAAGGTCAAGGTTTTCGATTACCTGGGAGTGGGGTTCACAGATACAGGGAATTGGGTATCGCAGCTAAAATCAGTCCTCGTTTTGGCAAGACATTCAGGAGCCATTGCAATCTTTTTACATAACCATGGAAATTGAGCCATAAGTCATGCTTTAGAAGTTTACAAGCTGCAGGCCAGACAGCCATGCTTGCATTGGGACGATATTTAGGGCTAATACAATTGTAAAAAGATGTGCACGATTGAAAATAAATTCATAAAAGGAATCTTAGGTCTTCCTCCTGCTACCTCGACCGTATTGGTGCATGAAGAGCTTGGGCTCCAATATCTCAGCAGCCTGGTGGCTTTTAAATCTTTAGCTTTTTGACTGAGATTATTGAGTACACCCCAACTGTCTTTTTGAATATACAGAATATGGCTTAGTGGGCGCTTTCCTCCACATCTTCTCCAACCTCAGTATCCCTTTTCTGATTAATCACACGCAGTTTGTCTGAGGTGAAGTACCAACTGTACAGAATTTCTAGTTGCATGCAAATGGAGCCCTTTCGAGCCTTTTTTATTATTGTATCCCACATTTCTTCTGCTAAATTAATATTTAATTCCTCCTGCCATTTACCCTTATGTGGCCAGTCAACTATACCTTGTATATTCTCCCTATAAGGACTGGAGGTGTTTTTCTCAGTCTCTTCGTTTCATGTTTGATTCATGGCCATATGCCTCAACTGCTGGCACCTAAACCTTTCCCTTTCCCCTACCTACACCTCTATCTTGCATTGCATAACTTATTTCACCACCCCTTTTTCAACTAAGTCTCCAATCTTCCTGCACACTCCCTTATCCCACTCCCCATACTCTTTATCCTTAAGTGGGGGTGTGAAATCGGTGCTCCTATGTATTGTTGTGAAAGTGAAGGGAATGGTGTTAATTTCATACTACAGCTGACTATATCCTGCCCGTCCATCGTCGCTTTCATTAATTTGTTCATGTACAGACCTCTTGGTCTCTGCTCGTTCCTAACCCATGGTTGTTTTCACAGGTGCTGTCCAACCACTGCCCTCTCATTGAATATCCAGTGCCTCTCTGACTATCTGTCACCATTGTGTGCTCACTTGCACCTGCACTGCTACGTAATAAGGGGAAGCCAGCCCCCCAGGCTTTCCCTCCAAAAATTGAAAGTAAGTGTGCTTGAATTTTTTATTAGATCTTTTCTGAGCTTCTGTATCTGGACATTTGGAAAGAAATATAGCAATCTAGGTAGAACATGCACGATTTTTCATATGCACACATATATCTGCAGTGTCCATCTGATGACCCTTTGCTACATAAACTAATTTAGTGTGCATATAAACACATATATAATATATATTATAGGGCAGCGGCCACCACCCTATTAAGGTGAGTCAGACTCCCATAGGAACCCCTCAAAATTCTATCCTTAATAACTTTTGATTTGAGTAACAGATTTGACCGAAATTTCATAAGTGATTGAGGACTCACGCCCCAAGGACGGCAACGATTCATAAAGATTTTTAAAAAAATAAAAGTTATTGAGAAGACTAAAATAAATGTTTGCCAAAAGTGTGGCCTACTTCCCATTCTTTTTCCCATAGACAGACAAGGTATATTTTTGCCAAAGCGCACAGCCCAAACTACAGGACGGATTTGGACCAGGTCTGAAACAACTTGGGCGCAAAGTGTTGACTCACGATCCATGCAAGATTTGGGGGTATTCCGAGCAATTGTTTTTTAAATATTTGACATAGAAGCGGGTGCCCCCTCCCCAAAAATAGATAGCTATATCTCAGGGATTTACCCAAAACTGTTTTTTTTCTAATGAAATGACTGCCATCTTGTTTTTCTCTCGATGCGAGAGATAACCGTGGCTAACAGGAAATTAAAAGTAGTTAAAAAGCTATTTGTAGGTTAAAATAACTGAAAATTACTTTAGTCTAGATGTGGGGGGGTTGCTGGAGGACACCTAGTAAAATGTGGGAGTTATCAGAGGTCCAGGGGCTGAGTTTGCAACACAAAGCTTTCTGTAGCCGTGGCAATAGCCCCGAAAAACTGACATCTCAAAGCAAACTGTGTCACAAAACAGCGTGTGTTGTGGAGGGAAAGGGAGAGGTCAGGGGCGGTGAGGAGGCTATCTGTGGAGTCGGGGGAGCTGGCACAGTTGAGGGGGGGTACTTGGTGAAGGCCTGGTGGGGCAGGAAAGTATTTTCTTTCTGGACGTTTTTCCGATAACCGCGGCTATATTCGATGCTATATAAGACTACAGATAACCGCAGATATGAGTAGTTCCGTGCCTGCGGCTATAGATTTTGGTGTCTCTTTGTTTTATTTCTTTTTAAAAGTTATTTTTATAGGTATAGTGGCGTCGGGGTGAAAAATCACTGCCCATGGCCGAATGTAGGTATTTGGAGGCTTATCTATTTTGGCTGTGTGTTTTCAGACTTTCTGCGAGACTGTAGGGAGAAAAGAAGAACATTCTTTAAAAATAAATATATACAAAAAGGAGCCCCCTTACTCGATTTTAGATGCTCCATGCACTGTTTCTTCAACTGTGCATTCGTACCCATGGTATTATACCTTGTGTAATTGTACCTATTAAATGTATACCCAACTAGTTTACTGTCATGTATTATACTCTGCTTTCTATCTTCATCTACCTTACATAACTACATGAGCAGTCTTTTACTGTACTGATCGTATAACTTCTATTGTATTATAAAACCCTATGTGAGCCCCCCTTCAACTAACAATTTGTAACCACGGCTATAAAAAAAGTCAATGAACTCTAACCACGGTTATATTAAAAAATGTTTTAAAGTATTATTTTATTGCATTTGTGTATTCATATGTGATAAGTCGTCCTTAAAACCACTGTTTTAGGGGTACATTGAATGTAGTATTTTAGCACATTGGGGGCACTGTTTTGATGTTTTGAAGAAACACCCCATTTCCTTCATCGTTTACGTGTACGCCATCATGTCTATAGAAATTGGCCATGGAAAACTGTATGTTATTGTTCGAAATCCATAATTGGTTGTGATCTGTCATGAATGCTGAAACTGATTTATTAACATTTCTCAGAGATTTCTCAATTTTACCATTAAATCTGGTGGCCCATCTCCATTTATCCTCTGAGTTAGACTGCAAAAGATGAAGATGGTGTGAGGAAATAGTTCCATTAGTTTTTCCATGCCTTGTTTCATCATTAAAGTAAGGGACACCCCTCATACATTCCCCAAATCTTTGCCTCCACAATGAATGAGTATGATGTCTGGGTGCCTTGTACTTCTCAGATTTAACAATTTTGGAAGAATTTGAAACCACGACATTAGTCGCATTCCAGACCATTTAATTGTGAAATTAGTCAAACGTAGATCCATGATAATATTTAGTTTTTCGCAAAATGCCAGCCACCAAAACAGCAAAACGTCTCCAATCAGCCAAACGGTTTTCATTGCAGCCATAATTATATCTGCAGTGTTTCTCTGTTTCCAGGAAAATTATTCCTACTTTGAATTTCAAGTAGTTTGTATGAATGGGGTATGTATGTTGTAGTTGGTAATTGGTTGATGGTGCTGTTATTATTCGCTTCATTGCTATTCGCTGGTAGACATCCAGAGCACCCATCTGTAGTGCGGCTATACTAGGACAAATGACATGTTGTGTGTTTGTGGACGTTTAGTAGCCGCGGCTCAGGTAGGTATGCACACAACCCCTCTGTAACCACGGCTATATTTTGACAACTGACACATGGTTTGTTTGTGGACGTGTCGTAGCTGTGGCTATATTTGTGGCTGTGTCTATAAACATACATTTTATGTGCAATAATCATATGTTCCTGTGAATGATACAATACAGAATCTTCTTTATCCGGTTTATTTTATGTACTCAGTTGTTCACTAATTTCATTTGAAGGTTTGAAGGCCAATTTTATTTGATTTTGGGTTTGCAGAAAAATTATTGTGTAGCCGCCAGTACAAACCAAAATCTTTAGCGGCTATGAAAGAGGGTAGGTGGGTAGAAACTAGATTTCTGTGAGTTTCATTGTTTACTATTGGTCGTTGTTTCTTTTGCATTTGTGTAGGGCTTAGTGATAGATTGTGCTTAACATGTGTCAGCCATGTTAGTAGTTTTATTGGTATATAGTCCTCTTTTTTGGTGTTTCTTTTGGAAAGTATAAAAGCCACCATTTTCTGCAGTTTTCTCCTTTTTATTCCTGAATTTTGACTGTGCACACAGCAGGAGTGTAACTGACATGAAAGTACGTGTTACTCTGTATTTACAGATTTGAAGGGTTATTTGCCATGTTGTGTGTGTTATTTGTAGTGACCACTGCTATCAGATAGTGTTCATTATTATATTATGAATTTTCTGTGTTTGAAAAAAGTGGAAATGTAGCTTTTGTTTTTTTTATTGAGGCTGATGGTTTCTTAAATTGTATCTCTTGTACTTGTAATGTATTTTGAGCTGTGCATTACTTTCAAGTGTTTTGTGAGGTAATTCAATTGGTGGGGTTGTGCAAGTTGTTTTTGTAATGTGCTTATTTTTGTATTTTCTTGTAGCTGCATTGTTATCATCATCCCAGTGGATTTGCACTAGATGTTGTAGGGTAAACTCCTGTGAAAGGTCAACCTATGTTCAAAACATAGTGGTACTGTCGGAGATGGGAGCAGAACATCTGTAGACTGTTCATGAAAAGCCTCCTTTGTGACATGTCTAGCATTTTCGATGATTCTTTAAATGGAGTGGTTCAGATATTTTAAGACTCTGCCTGTTGCTGGCAGTACCTTCAATGTGTGGTGGTTGACTTTGTATAACCACTGTTCGCAGCTCCATTGATGAGGGAAGCTGGTAAAAGAGGAGTCTGTGCATTTGATACTGATGTTAACGTTGTTGTATTAGTGGATGGAGGTGATGCAGGTGGTGCTGATCTCTGTCTATAAAAAGAATGGAACCCATGCATTTTCTTTTATGACGGATTAATCATTATCGATGTTCCTAGATTTTGAGATGGAACATTAGAAGGTCCACGGCGCAGAGTTTTCTTGTAGACGGTGAAGAGTACCTGCTCTGCTTCTGTTTTTTGCACAGTGTTTCTTGACTTTGAAGAAGCACCAACTGTCTGATGTTTTTTCATTCTTGTGGATTGTTGGTCCAAATGATGACGTCAGTACTTGTGGTCCATGTGCAGACATGTTGGAATGTTTTAGTAGGGAGCAAAATTTAAAACAGTGCAAATTACAACATGACAATATGAAAAAGACAATGCTGCTAAAAATGAAAAAGTTTTTAAAAAAAGTAGTTTGATAGACTATGTTTATTTGACTGGTTCTCTAGGTTTATTTATTCTTGCCTATTTTCACTTGTTCTTCAAGTTTACTTATCCCACCCTATTTTCTCTTGGTGTCCAAGTTTTCTTACCCTTCTCATAATTTGTTCTTCATGCTACCAGCATAATGTTCTTTGTATGTTTTCACCAAGTTTATATATTGTAACATTTTATTGTAGTGGTGTTTTCTTATAGTTTTTAATATTGGTGTATGTTTTTTTTTTTAATCCAAGTTGGATTTTTTTCTCAATGACCAAATGATTAGTATGTTGAAAGAGAACAACAGTGTTCTATACTTGTATCTTTCATATAGTGCATTTGATGCACTGCATATAAAATATAAGGGTCATAAAAATGTGTGCATACATTTGTGTTTATAAAATTATGTGTGTGATTCAGTTTTCTTTTTTTCAGATAGGAGGTTACATTTTATTTTTGAAAACATAGATGTGTAGTTGCAGCTATTGTTTAGCCGAATGCGCCATTGTTATTTGGAGATGCGGGTAACTACAGCAACGACTGGGGGGGTGTCCTAGGAGCCAATTATATGACATATAGCTGTGGTTATGTGTAATGTGTGGAAAGTACATTCTTTACATACTTATTTTTTGCAGTGTCTTTTGTTATTAACATTTTGCAATACATTAATGAGAAAAAACATAACACAATAGTATAGTCACGGCTATAAGAGTTGTGGCGTAATTGGTTTTTGGGATTTTTAAAAAAGAAAATGAACTGGACATTTATTTTAACATGTATTCAGTGTAAAATTCAATTTTAAGAGTTACAATCATTAATTTATATATAATTTTAATAATTAATAATACAAATAAATGTACATAATGTATACAGTTCAAAAGGGTAAATAAATATTGAAAACACACATTATTGAAAACAAAACAGGTTTATTGGGGGGTGTGGTTGTGTTTTCTTTTTCTTTGACTTGGAACACATGATACATCTTCTTCTTTAGCCCAATTATCTGGAATTTTACTGTCCATGATTTATTTTAAACTTTGAATGTCATTTGTTATTGATTCTGTAAGGGTTATTTTAGTTTTGTCAATGAATCCATTGTTACTTTTTTGGGTACTGTTTTTGTTGTTTCTTCTTGATACTTGAATGACTTATTCATCTGTTTAAAAATATTTGCAATATTTGTAAACAATTGAAAATATAATACACTTTAAAAATGTTTGTGTTGGTTGCATAGACATTTGAAGGTAGATAAACTATATGAGTTTGGTGACTGATGTTTGTTCAATAACATGTTGTTGCTTCTCTAATTTTACATACAAATTAAGAATGTACTCACAGTATCCTGAATGTGATGGATTTTCTTCTGCGTCCTTTTCTTGAGTGTCTTCTTTTTTATTTCTTCCTCTGTTGGATCATTTTCCTCAAGCCATTCCATGTACTTTTACATTGTACTGTGATAGAGAAACATACAGTTTGTCACCTCAGATATTAGAATTAGCAATGGGGGAACATTACATGAGGAGAGAAGGTGACATTTCTTGTTTTTACTCTCTGATTGGTTGTTTGTCTGTGTGGTGGGTGTTTGCCAATTGGATGTCAAGTACCTCATATGCTGTTGAATGTTGAACCCTTCAGAGCATGTATTTTTTGAGTGATGTTTATATATGCCAATACAACTGTAGATTATATTGTATTATTATATTAAGAGTACATGTTCATTGTTTAAGGGTGAGGTGTACCTTCAGGAGAAAGTGTTGTTTTTGGGGTATATTTATTTGTATATATGAAGGAGAGGACTGTTTTTTCAGAAGACTGTGGACATGTATTTGAGAATGGGGTTCATTGTGATGTTGAGGACATAGGTGAGGAGTTTTCAAAGCATTGGCTTACAAGGTTTTTTTTGGTTTTACAATATTGTTTTAGATGGAGTGCTTGAAATGAGAGGTACATGTTCTTGTTGTAGACAAATATTTATAATAGGGAGCACAGTTTTTTGAGTAAAGGAAATTACTTAATCATCTAAAAAAGAGCATAGAGAAGTTATTAATCATCAAAAAGGTGAAGAGTATTTTTCTGATTGAAAATATATTGTTTTGTGATATGTTGGTAAAAGATCCCAAAGGCTCTTTTACGAACCACCTAGATAACTTTTTAAGTATTTTGGAAAAATAAAATACCTTTTGAAGTCTTTTTTTAAATAATAGCTGCGGCTATGACAGCAGCCAATGAAACATTGTGTCCTGTCAGGTGTTTTACAGCCGTGGGTTCCAATCGTATGATGGTTTATAGCCGTGGCTATGAGCAAGCCAATGGGATGTTGTGCATTTCTAGTGGGTGTAGCTCTGTCTATGACTATCGCTGTGGCCATGGGTATAGCGCTTCTAATTATTGTGCATTGATAATGTTGTTGCATTGATTTTACAGCACACAATTTTGCATGTGTTTATGATTCTATGTCTGTATGTGTACCTTTGTGTTGTTTCAATTAGTACACTTTCAGAATATGTCTTGTTGAATGTGTCATAATGTTACAGGTAGCCACGACTACTGATGCTTTGTTTGATCCGCGGCTACGAATTTGCCAATCGTACATTGTACTTTGTGGCAGGCTTTGTTACCTGCGGGCATGACCCATTCTTTGTACCTGCAGCTACACCTGTCTGTATTTTGGTGCAGTGATCACATTATATTATGTATGGTTTTACACCGATTTGTACATGTGTTTCTGCTTGGATGTCCTTAGCTGAAGAGCAGTGTGAGTTCATTTTCAATTCTTTGTAATATGTGTTTTTCAGTACATCTGATAAAATGTACGTGTAGTCATGTCTATAGCCAGGTTTTCATTGTGCAGCCAGGGTTATTGCCGCGGCTATGTAATTTGGAAAAATTAGGAAAAAATAAAAGATGTTTTTAATGCAGTGTGTATATATTGTGGTATTCTTTGGAGAATTGTGTTGGGGATTATTTATTGATATAGCTTATAATAAAAATGTGTTTGCTTTTTAATTGTTTGTTTTTTACAGTCCCCCTTTTATGGTATTGAATTGTGAAAGTTATCAAGTGACATTTTTCGGAGGTTTTGACAGTCTGATCCCAGAGCTCAGAGTGTGAACATGTTCTGCATTTGTTTATAGTGAAGTTCTATTCATTATTTGGAGCAGCTGAAGGTGAGTTTTGATAGTCTGTTTTGATATATGTTATGTATAGTTTGAATTATTGCCTTTGTAAGATAGGCATAAGTGAAGTATGTTCAGGTGTCTGGTTTGGTCAAGCTTATAAGTATTGATTGGAAAGTAGGGTTTTCTATATTTTACTTCAGTGTTTTTAGGAGAGTGATGAAGCATTATCACATGTTATGCTATGCTTATGTTTGACAGAAAACATATTTGCAAATAAAGGTTCTTTTTCTGGGACTTTGGAAGATGTGATATGAGTAAGGGTGCATAAGAAATCGTAGTGTGAAACAAGCAGTATAACTGTACCCTTGACAAATACTGTGGTTGTGTATGTGTGCACTTTCTAGTTGGAAATTAAGCTGTATTTTTGTGAGTCTATATTAGCAATTTTGTACTGTGTTACAATTGTGTAAGTGTATATGGTTTGATAGTACATTAGGAATTGTTATGTTATGTAAGAAATGGGTCGTGTGCTGTGAAAGATTAGCTCAGTTTTTATTTAGGGTCATTATTGAAAAATGTAAGGTCCCAAGGGCAAATATATTACAACTTGGCAAACCTAATGGTCAGATAATGATATTCTACTTTTTGTAAATTATCTTTGGTATATGAGCTGTTTAGTTGTATTACACAGTAGTTAAGCAGTTACAGTTGAGTTGTTGATGGGGTAACATTCTGCAATGGCCTCAGTACCTCTCTCAAACTTGAGCTGGACCACTTGGAATTCTGGAAGCAGCTGAAAACATTCATTTTTCTCTTGTGATTTCTCTTTGTCCTTCCCCTGTTGATGTAACTGACTTATCTTTATGCTGTAGCAACTGGTTGTTTAGCTATTCCTAGACTCTCACTTGGTACCAGGCTCTTTATTGATCAGTCAACTTTTCAGTGTATATGGGCTTGCTACACACTTATGGGCTGTAAGTGTAATTCTGCTGTAAGTGTAATTTTAAAGTCACTTGTTCTCTGTGCACTACCAAGAGTTGTTCTGCCATGGCTGCATTTACGTAGACCATTTGTGTTCTGTTTTTCTGTTCCCTCTCTCTTGCACTACTGCCCTTGCTTTTCCTTTGCACTCTTTGTTTTTGCAGTTACACAATTTGAATGACACAAAGGCTAGTAAGACAAGCAAGGAAAGACAGACGGAATACAACACAAACAATGGCCCTGTGTCATTAAGATCGGGCAAGTGCAAAAACAAACAGTGCAAAGGGAAAGGCAGGGAAGAAGTGCAAGGGAGAGGGACAAGGAAAACAGAACACAAATGTTCTAAGTAAGTGCAGCCAGGGCAGTCCAACTCTTGGTAGTGCACGGAGAACAAGTGCCTTTAGAATTATAGTTGCAGCCCATAAATGGGAGGTAGGCCCAGAAACAGTGCACGGGCGACTGATCAATAGAAAACATGGTACCCAGTAAGAGTCTGGGAATAGCCAAACAACCATTTGGTACAGTAGAAAGGTAAGTCAGTTAGGTCAACAGGGGAAGGACAAAGACAAAGAAAAAGAGAAATGAATGTTTTGATCTGCTTCCAAACTTTCAAGTGGTCCGGCTGAAGTTTGACTGGTGAACAGGCAACATAGCAGAAACATGCTGTACAGCGAAGAAAGATACACATGACTTACATGGTTGGTTAGTTGCTGTGCAAACATTTAAATTCCTGACATATACAACAGGTTTAATGGTACTTTGCACTATTCTATGATCCATACTGGCATCAAACTGTATCTCCTTGGTAACTTAAACATGCAGAGTGACAAGGGAAGGACTGAGGTGCTCATGAATTAGAGCGGACTTGAAGTGGAGTACTGAAGTTGCAGTGCCTGTAACAGTTAGTGTCATTAGTCATTAGCAGTAGTAGTTATATTTTATTTTCATAATATAAAGAAAAACAATGTGTGAAGTCAATCATTTTTTTATGCAGAATATTTTTGTAAGATGTTATCAAGAAAACAAGAAAAACAAACCAACAGGAAGGGTCATTGACAGGGAAGTGTAAACAAGATATTTTAAAAAGTAGTGTCTTTAAATCTGTAGATACTAATCGTGCAGATAATGTAATCATTTCTAGAGTTGGGGATACTTTTGAAAATATTGAAGTAGAAGTAACACATATACCAATACGTACTGTTATTGGAACCGATAGTGTTTTTATTAAAAAGAAAAAAGAATAAATGTTTCAAATGTGTTACTAACTAGTAAAAAAAATAAGATTCTTTTTTTTAAAATGTAGCAAATGTGCTATCAATGTGAAACAGAGAAATAAAGATATGCATAGGAAAATGTATCAGTCCCGAGTTTTTACAAATCTTTGGAGACTTGTCAAACAAAAAGCTAAATATGTGGTAAAAAGATACAGTTAGAAGTAATCATTAAGAAAGCTTTTAATATGAAATGAAAGGTGACTACACCATTCTATACAAATATAAAAACAGTTCATGTGCTTATACGTGCCAACTTTTGTGATGTCTTTTATGCAGAGTGGAAACACACTTCTCTTATTGAAGGATATTTTAATGAGTAGAGTTACATTGAAGGAAAGAATGTTCCTCTAGCCATTTATGAAACTGGACGTACCTATGAAGTCCAAAATGGTGTAGTTTCTAAAAAAGAAGAAATTATGCAGTGTAACAATACGGAAATGGAAACTGTAGGTCAGTCCAAAAGGAACATTTTCTTGTAAAGTTTTAAAGAGATTTTTGCAAGTTTAGCACAAAAATGATAATGTTCAAAGAAAAAGATGCTACAAAGAATAGACGAGTGTGAAGTTTGTGAAAAAACAGGACTTTTGGGTCACTGTCTAGCTTATCTTGATAAAAGTAGATGTAAGAGTCGGTTTCATCATATACGGATGCTGGCTGCACATCATTATAAAATGGGATACCTTCTAGTTAAACTGTATGCGTGCAAAACACCAAGTATGTCTCTTGCAGTTTTAAATGAAATATGTTTTACTGGAACTGTAGAACATTTTGTTTCTACAATGCATATGATAAATATGATGTAATATGTAGATGAACCACTTACAAGAAGTGGAAATGATGATGCTATGCTTTCAAAGGATCATATTTTACAACAGAACAAAAAGAAGTATTGTAATGTTTGAGTTCTCTTCTATGGAAAGACCTGACATTTTTGTGTATCTTGTCGACATACTTTTTATAAGTCTCAAGTGCAACTGGTGTATGTTGAGAGCAAAATTAAACACACTGTTGAAGATGTTTGGAAATAACTGTATTTGATTAAAGAAGTATGATTTGACACAAGTGAGGCACTGTATGTTTGTAGACACTGTGTTGGATTTTATAATCAAACACGTATTCCGCCAAGAAGTGTTCTAAGCGATATGGTAGTGCCTAAAATTCCTGGTGTGCTTCACAAATTGAACATGTTTGAAGTGATTGCATTGCAAACAGTTCATCCTTTCTAAGTTATTGTTAGACTGCAAAGATGTCACATCTGCCTAAGAAGTCATTAGTGCAAGGTGTGAGAGGGAAAGTTGTGTATTTACCTTTGAATTTGGAAGAACCTGTTAATACTCTAGGAGTGAAGCATGACACTGCAGATTCTTTGTATGTTTTAGTAAATGGTGGTGCCACTACAGATAAGAGCATTTGGCAACAGCTTATCGATGTTGGAAAAGTAAAAAAGGCATTGTCGTTTCTAGTGGAGCACAATGATTTATACACAGGCAGTCTGAGTGTACCACCCTTGTCTATGCTTGATGTTGACTCAACAAAGAAAAGCAGTGAAAGACATTTTGAGCATCTATCTGTTGCAGAAGGGAATATTGTGTATGAACATTGCAGTATTCATCCTCTACACTCATGTGAAGTTATGGGTGACAGTTTAGAATTGTATCAAATGAAAGATGCACCAATTAGTACCTGGGAAAAGAGTTTAGAAGCCTATTGTTTCCTAGAAAGGATGATTGGAAGTTGTGAATCTCTGCTTCAGAATATTGTACAAGAATGTGTTCAGAAGATTCATGATTCCGCACCAATGTTGAATATATTTTTCACTTATTGTGCAAAAGTACATTTTCAGCATTATGTTAAGCTGTTGCTCATACACCGCAGACTGGAACTAGATTTAAACATCTTTCTGTATGTGAGATGCTGCAACAGGTGGAAGAAAACAATGAAGTTTTAGAGGGCAAACTTACCAATATTCTTGCTACAGTGAGAGGAACTAAAGAATATTGGTATAGAAGACACTCTGAAGTTGGTATAGAAGACACTCTGAAGTTAGATGTATGATCAGAAACTTAGGATCTCCAACCTGGTTTGTGACTTTAAGTTGTGCTGAATATGGTTGGGATGATCTTGCAGAGTGGATTTATGAAAGTAATGCAGAGAAGGACAACATAGAACACATGACATCAGACTAATTGTGTTCTATCGACCATGTAAGTGTATCGCATTTTCGTTCATCACAATTTTTAGCCATGTTAGACTTTATATGTAATCAAGAAAATTGGCCACATTAGTCCTTGTGGAACATTTCTTTTGGACGAAAGAGTATCAGGCACGTGGAGCTCCACATATACATATGTTGTTGTGAATTAAAGATGCTCCTCAGTTTCGTAAGGAAAGTGATGCCTGTTTGATGGGGTTCATTGAAAAAATGGTTACTTGTTCCATTCCTGCTCAGCATGTCAATTCTGATCTATTGAACAAGGTGGAACCGTTTCAAAAGCATTCATTTCGGAAGTACTGTCAACAAAAATACTAAGGTAAAGCCAAGTACTACACACAGTGCAGATTTGTCTTACCAAGGCCTGTGACTCCATTTGGTCGAGTGAATAGTCTAATGTCATCTGTTCGCCACCACGTTTGTCAGGGCTGGAGTCATTGGTAGAGTTGTGGGGGGCCTGGGAGGAGTTAAGGAGGCCTGGGGTTGTGCCAGCAGCTTCTCCAGGCGAGTTCTCCATCCTTCTTTCAGAAAGAAGGCCCAGGGATGGAGAACCGCCCGGAAACTACATCTCCCAGCAGGCCGTGTGCTTCACAGACCTGCTGGGAGCAATCGGATCCCACGCGCACAACTGCGCATGCGCGAGCCCCGCCCAGGGAGCTCCGCTCGCAATCCTGGTCTCCGGCGAGAGAGGACGTGTTCTTCCCGAGCTCCAGAAGGCACGCCTACGCGGGGCACCGCCCGCCTGCCACAAGTGTTTAGCACTTGTTTGCATGTTATTGTTTGTTGCCTACACATGGGGTAAATGTGGAGTACTTGTGATTGCACATCTTTTATGATATCTTGGGCAAGCATTACAAAAGTGACACCAGAGCACAAGGTGATCATTGGTTAGAGGCTCCAATACAAAAGCCTTCCAAGAAATAATCTGAATATGTGGTACTAGATGTGCATGTATGAGAGGGCGGTGTATCTCAACTGAATACCTGCAAGATCGGCACAGGAGTCGAGGAGTACATTACCCCTATTTCCCCCCAACACATCCACTGTTCATTCCTAAACCTCTTTCCGGTCATCCTGAACTCCCTCTACCTATCCACTCCACGGACCCTAACCCTCTTTCCCCAGAGGGTTGCGGAGGCCTGTGGTGTCTATTTCCCAGGTGCCAAAACCCAATGGGAAGGGAGGCGTTTGTGCTGCTTCTGCGCCTGTCAAGAGGAGTGAGGATCTGACAACGTTACTGGTAAGTCACTGAGAAATACCTATCATTTAAAAAGAAATAGGGAATGCAAATGTATTCATGATCACAGTCCTGTCATTGCCCAGCTGTGCAATGCAAATACTGATGTATAGTTTATTGCTGATGATTCAACAGTTGTTGCTCGTTATGTTACAGCCTACATGACAAAAGTAGAAAAGAGCAATGCAGCTGAAGTATGGGCAGATGTATCAACAGATAAAACTCTCAGTCAGAAACCTTTAAGATTTGGTTTGAAGATGCTTTCAGATAGAGAGTGTGGTAGCTATGAAGCTGCAGATCGGCTTACTAGTTTACCTCTGTATGGCCGCAGCATTAATGTAGTTTGGTTAAGTCATGGACCAGCTAGTAGTAGAAATTGTGTATTAAAGCCTTTGACTGAAATTGAGCAGTTAGCTGAAGCAGCACCTGACAGTACAGAGATTTTGAAAACCACTTGATTGATGCACATTATCCAAATCAATATGAAATGTTGGAGGATCTTTGTTTATATGAAGCAGCAAAATGCTGCTCTTATTGACATATTGAAGCAAACAGTGACAGAGGACAATTTAAAGTTCATGGATCTAGTGGTTGTCTAGTGACATATGAAATGGCAAGTCTGATTAACCAGATGAAACTTTCTTGCCGAGAAAAAGGAATTATTTTGTTTTTGTCTTTTGCAGTTGTTTTTCACTTGGCATGCAGAGAGTGATTTACTTGAACGTTTTGAATCTTTTGAAGAATCACTTTTTCCTAAAATGTTTAATTACATATCCAAAATATGAACAGTTCTTGGAGTTACTGAAAAAAGAACTACATCAATCAGAATTTTCGACAGCTGAATTGGCAAATGAGACTCCTGAAAGCAGTCAAGAATATGCAGCAGGAAGTCAAAATGTACTTGGTGAGCCAATTATTCAAACTGATGTTGATCTTGCTATGGAGGAAGTACAAATTGCAAAGCAACAAAGTAAAGTTGCAGATGTGACTTGTGATGAAATGGTTGGTAAACTAAATAACTGAGCAAAGAGAAGTTTAGAATCAAATTAAATATAGGTTCTTATATGGCTCACTGCATGACAAGCGTGAATGCTCTTGTGTACAATACAAACCTGTATTGTTGTATGTTAGTGGACAAGCAGGAACAGGTAATTCTTTTTTAAATAATGCAATAAGAGCTATGATCCAAAATTAAATGGATTGCTCTTTGTCATGCATTGTAAATGCTCCAACAGTTTAGTAGCATTCAATGTAGGAGGTGTTACTTTACATCAACTGTTGATGTTACCAGTGGAGGATGACAATAGACTAGAATATCGGAAACTTGTATCAAGTGCAGCACAGGAAGTAGGAAAAGTTCTTAGAACAATAAAACCTTGATTGTAGATGAAGTAAGTATGGTATCTAACTTGATGCTAGTTTTCATTCACTTGACTACAGTGTTTTATTTGGAGGTAAACATGTACTTGTTTTTGGAGACTTGTTACAATTAACCCCTGGAAAGTTCAACCAGTTTTCAGAATACTGCAATCTAAGGATGCTAAAAAAAACATAGTAAGTATTGGTAATTTTAACCTTAGAATTGTTTTGAATTCCAAGAACCTACCATTATTATGAGGCAATCTGGAGACTTGCAGTATTCATAAATACTTAATACGATTTGTATAGGAGTTCTTCAGGAAAATATAAAAGCAGTTTTGAAAGGAAGACTGATTTCTAATATGTTTCATGCAGATTGCAGTCTGTCTGAGGACATGTTGACTCTTAAGGAAAAAAACATGTTTTGTGTTGCTTTGATGTGCACACTTGCAGAGTGTAACACGTTTAACTCTACAATGTTATTGTCAGGGAATCAAAATATTGTGGAAATAAAATCATGTGATGTTTTAGATGGTCAAGTCATGCCTTTAGATTTGGATAAGAGAGCAAAAGCTTGCATAGTTCAATTAGAGTATTCAATTTCTAAATCAGCAGGTCTAGAAGGAGCTTAAAACTATGCTTCAATTCACAAGTTATGTTAAAGAGAAACTGGAATGTAGAAATTGGTCTAGTGACTGGAGCAATGGGAATACTGATTGCATTTCACAGTTTTCCTCACAGTACACATATTGAACAAGTTGAAGTTAAGTTTGATCGTGTTGAAGGAACTCACTTGATTTGTTAGAGCGCTGGACGTTTCATGCTATTTAAGGATACCTTTGTGAAAAGAATACAGTTTCCAATGTGTTCTGCTTATGCGATAACTATTCATAGATCACAAGGTTTGACATTAGAAGCAGCACTTATTGACTTTGGTCAGACAGTGTTTAAAGAAGGAATGTCATATATAGCTCTTTCACGTGTGAAAAATATAGGTTTGTTTTTAATAAACGTTGATGAAAGGAAAGTGAAAGCTGACATTTCTGGCATTGAAGAAAATAATAGGTTGCATGCAAAGCACTCATCCAGGAAATGTAAGGTGTCAGTGAAAACACATTCAAATGAAATCAGTTCTTGTAAGACTGTAAAACAACTGAATTTAGCAGCGTTGGAGAGTTGTTCAACTCTAACATACTCTCATTGCAGGTTTAGTAATCGAACAGGAGTTGAATGCTATTGTAATGCAGCTTTGTGTATGTTATTTCAAATGACTCCATTGATGCAAGAAATAGCTTCCACAGCAGAGAAGCATCTATGTGTGGAACTTTCAATTTTTAAAACATCTGTAAATGAAAATCCACACAGTTTACATTTGGCTATGTCAATCCGAAATGTGATATCTGTTTTAAGTGGAAATAAACAATTTTCTCAGAATACTCACAAAGATAGTCACGAATTGTTAAAGACTGTCTGAGTTATTAGTGAAGGAAACTGTTAATGTATATAGCTATGTAGGAATTAGTTACAAGTTGAATCACATGTGTCCAAAATGTAAGAAGGGTTATTCTACTCCAGATCTCTGTGAAAAATGTGTTTATCTGCATTTGCCTGATCAGAAAAGTGGAACATTTTCTGATAGTGTAACTAAAGCATTCCATGACATGCAATGCAGTGACTGTGGTTGTAAGTTACAATCAACACTGCAAAATCTAGTTTTTAATAAGTATTTATTGATTATGTTTCAACAATACAATGCAGGCGGTAGGAACATTAACACGACAATAATGAATTTTGTAAATAGTGAAGTTTCTGTTAGTAAGAAAACCTTTAAAATGTCCACAATTATTTTTCATGAGGGGCACCATTGAATCTGGACATTTCACAACATGAGTGTGTACAGAAGTAGATTGGTTTGTTTGTAATGACTCTATAGTCACACATCAAACTAGATTGCTAAAGGGTTTAAAGAATGCTTACTTAATGTTGTTAGAAGCAAAGTTTTAAAATATATGTGTAATATTCTTTGTGAATATAAACATGCAAAATAGAAATTTGAAATTGAAAAATATCCTAAGTGTTTTATGTAAAGTATCATAAGGATTGTTACTAGGATTTATTTTAAAACAGTTCTAAATAAATGTAGAGGTAATATTGTGAAGATTATATAACTTAGAAGAGAAAATTTCATTTTGCTATCTTCTAGTTTTGGTTTATTGTGTAAAACACAGTGTACTTTAATATATATAAGTGTTTCCTGTAAGGGCTATGTTACATAAATGGTTCCATGTACAATATTTTGAGTGTGAGGGAGTGTAGAAGCTGGTGACTGTTTACATATGAAACAAGTAAACAGTAGGTTGTACACACCAAATTATAAAAGAATTTAAGAAGTACAAATGTAGATATAATTTTTATAAGGTAGAATACATTATGATGTAAAAAAAGTTTTTAACACTGTGTAGCAGTATTAGCGCTAAAGAAAGTTTATATAATAACAAAGGACACACACAGATTGTATAAGAAGTATGGAAATGACATTTGTTAGGTCATTAGTGTAGTATTACTATCTTTATTCTCAATAGTTTTTACTGTCTACTTAAGTATAAGTATAACTATAATTTAAAAAGATGAATACGCAAAATAATGTTACATTGTGCTTGAAGTTATTCAGAAACCTTTTCATTGGCAAGTACAAAAAGCAATGAATAATGTAAAGTGATTTTTTGTGGGTGTGGTGATTATTCATGCCTACAGACTGCTGTGCTGTCTGATTGGACAGACTTGTATGCACGGGTGTCGTCATACGGCGTGGGCATAGCTACGTCGATAAAGCTCAATGTGTGATTGGTTGGTTCGCTGACGCGTATAAAGCCCACGTGTGGACGTGGAGTCTCAGCGCATGTTGTGATTATGCACGAGTTGCGTCAAACGGCACAAGCGTACTCACGTGGATATGTATTGGCATCTGATTGGATAGTTGTTTGATGCGTATAGGAGTGACATGTAAGTGTGGAACCGCAGTGTGCGGTTTGATTGGCTGATATATTATGCGCAAAGATGCATAGCTGCATTGAAGGATGTCAACGTTCTATTGGCTCATTTTGTACTGGTTAACGCCCTTTCCTCAGTCTTTGCTGTATGCAACCACAAATAGATACTTGGTAGATGCGACTACAAAATAAAAAATAAAATGTATATGTATATATGTACATGCATTTATATGGGTATATTTTAAATATAGTGACAGTTAGTGTACCATTTTAATAACTATGCATGAGCAGTACACATACATGTAAGTATTTTTTAAAAGTCCTTGTCAAATTACCTTTTTTCTTTGGAGCCATAATACAGTATTTTTCTGAGTGTATTTGTTTGTATTTTTAATATTTAATTTAATATACTACACAAGCAATGAAAACACTTTAGTTGCAGAGACGTTGAGGTGAGCAATACATTGTAAAAAATCCTTTGAAATTCAAAGAAAAAACTTTAGTTGCAGTGATGTTATGGTGAGAATTTAATGCAACAAAACCCCTAAAATTCAGCTAAAGCCACCCCAACTTCGTGCCCCCTGTTGCGCAGCCTCTGACCACAATGATGACATCACAGATCACATCAATGATGACATCACTAATTATATGTTGTATGAGAACACTGATGACATTACACATCACAATACTGATGCCATCACTGGTGACAACACTAATTACATTACAACAATAACTGGCCTTAAACATGACCTTCAGCCATGGTCAGTGTGCATGGTCAAAAATATTTTAGCATATGAATGGGTACTAGTCATGGCCTTCAGTCATGGGCAGTGGTGATAACCTTCACCCATGTGCACTGAATATTTTAAAACACTAACAGTCTACCAATCATAAGCACAGCGGAAGTGCATGTAGGAGTGTGTCTGGCCCGTGGATATACACCTTTGGACTCAATGTAACTTGTGCTCTTGGCCCCGCCCATTTTCTAGCGTGCACCTTCAAGAAGGGGCGTCTGCGCGCACAAGCGCAAGTGCACAGCGGAAGTGCACGTAGAAGTGTGTCTGGTGTCTGCTCCCCCTCTGGCCCGTGGATATACACCTTTGGACTCAATGGAACCTGTGCTCTTGGTACGCCTTCTCATGGACTAATATGGACTAATATGGACTTTTAAGTGTTTGCCCTCTTTGTACGAGTGTTTATCTGGGTGTATAGTGGCCATATAATACTAATTCCTTGCAATATTATGTTTGCTTTATAGGCCCCGTCCATTTTCTAGCGTGCACCTTCAAGAAGCGGAAGTGCACGTAGAAGTGTGTCTGTGTCCGTGGGCCGTGTATCGTGTGCTGTGCACTAAGCACTGCCATTTTTTGGTAGAATAATCCCCCCTTATTTTCTTTGGCGTACACCGCTGGCGCTGGCCTGGATCTTTGACCTCGAATTTTGGACTCAGGATTTTGGCTCGTTGACAAGGTAATCTGCTCCTTCGTGAAAGCTGCCCGCGTGCCAGTTTTAAATGCCATCTGATACGCCATATCCGTTCCTGTTGTAATCAGGAGCTTCAGTACAGCGGTCGTGGCAGAAAAGCAGAAAAGTTATTCAGGTAATGCCCTTAGGCTGCCTTAGGCTGCCTGCATGTGGTTTAAACCGAAAAAAGGCATGTTTCATGATTTGTGATTGTCGATTGCGGATCATGGATTGAGATTGGGTAAGAGCATTCAGCTCATTTAGCTCACCTAGCTGTGCAGTATATACATCCACTCCAACACACTCATATATCTGTGTTATATGGTACGTGATACTGTTAAAGCAGTGTGTTGGCGATTGTATTGATTAATAGACATGCATATAGATATATCTTATAAAAACCCTTTTATATATGTTTTTTACTATATATTTTTATTAATATTTACCCCAATATTATAGTGTGTATTGTCTTGTGAGGCAGTGATCAGTGCTCGATTGAGCTGATAATTGTGCTGGACTTGATGTAATCTGGTAAATCGTGATTTAGATTGTTGTGGCAATATTGTAAATCGTGATTTAGATTGTTGAGGCAATATTGTGAGTAGTTGCTAGTAGTTCATACTGACATTTAATCCACACATTTCTAGGATGGTGTGTCCCCCCACGAGTAGTATTGATGAGTATGCAAACAAAATTGCCCTCCACAAAAATCTTCGGAATAGACGGATATGTATTCCGAAAATCATTTCTAATCCGAAGATAGTAAAATGCCTCTACCAGGGATGCACAGGACTACCTTGGAGTCAGTAAAAGATGATCTGATCACTGAGTTAACAACAAATTTGGGCTGTGTAAGTTCTAAACTCCTAAGTGATGTGTTGGGCGCTCAAATTCATCCACTGCCTACAATGAACAACGTGGTCTGTACAGGGAATACTGCAATTGAGCCTTCGCCGTGTGATGTTCTGGGTGACTTAGTCAGAGGCATACTTAACCCCTCTGCGCCTAGTTTTTTGCCAACTTGCAATACTATTGGTAATATTGCTCGTGAGAGTAATAACGGTCATGTAGCCTTGGTTCATGCTCCTCTAGTAGCAGGGTCGAATCCCTCTATAGATCTTCCCGCTTCCTCATTGGATGACCCTGAGGTGGAATACATGGGTCTAGACCCTGACCAATCCCTAATGGAGGCCGCTTCTACCCCCATGTATTTCACCCCCCCTAGAAAACTCTGTGTCCCCTTATGCAACGCCAATCCTTCTGACCTTTGTGTCCCTATCATCATGCCAGCAAAGGTTGAATGTCCCCGCCTGAGATTTCCTTCTTTCCCTTACATTCCATAGACACTAAGCCGCATAGTGCTTATCACTTTCCCATAACTAAGGTCATGCCAAATCCGTGTGAGACTCAGATGGCTAGCCCCAATGACATAAGCATGAACTCTGACGACATGTTCAATGCTCTTGAAAATCTGCTAACCCAGTTAATTAGCAAGTGTGAAAATCTGGAAAAGAAGATCAATATTCAATCCCTGATCATTCATAAGAACATGTGTGGCTGCTGTCATGCTACATGTGGTGAAATGGCACGCAAATCACCAATTAAGGCTAACCAACGTTCAGGTTCTGAAACAAAAACCAAAAAACAGAAGAATAAAATTAGGGTGCCACGATTGGCACCTGTCCACCATGCATTTATGTATGGTCGTAGGTGCTCCCGTGGGCCACTAAAAAGTAGTAAATCATTGATAGTATAAGAGGCTCCAAGTAATGTGAATGAATATAGCCCTGCTGTGTTGCCATCAGTTGTGAGTGCGGCAGTGAACCCTGTATCCACAGCTCAGTCTTCTATAGCTGATGTGGCGGAAGTATCCATGGTCGGAAGCGGGCCTGCAAAAACATCAAGGAGACCCAACTCCACTAAAAATAAACTGTGAAAAGCACCTAAATCTATATTGCCTAATAAAACAGCTGGCGCTAATATACAATCTACTTTACCTGCAGTATGGGCCAACTTGCAGTGTAACCCTGTAGTAATTAATATCCTCCATGAAAGTATTAATCCAAAAACAGATAGAAAGATGTTACCTGCTCTAAAGATCGTGCAATTGCATCAACATCAATCCTCGACTCCACTGAATAGATCAGCTGTGCTATGTATATTTAAGTCCATCGTACCGTTGAGAGTTATCACATCTGGTGATATTTACATAGTTGATCAGGCTGTAATAAAAAATCAATTTATAACAAACCTATCATTTCAAGTGGAAGCCTCTTTGAACTATGTATTAAGCTTTGAGGCCGATTTCTTAACGTTGGGTTATAATATCCTGCGTGTTGAAATCCCTTTACATAAAAACGAACTTGTTTTTTGATTGATTGATTGATATTTTATTTCTATCGCGCTCGTACACAAGTGTTTCAGAGCGCGACAAGGCAAGGGAGGCGAACTGGGGAGAACAAAACAGCGATCTTCCTAGGCCCAGTGACATTGAGAACGCGCAAGTGCATGGGAGAGGGGGAAGGGGAAAGTGCATGGAAGGGGGGAGAGGTGGAAAGTGTGAAGCAGAGGAGAAACAGATAAATAAGAATAAATAAATAAAGGCAACAAACAGTGGTAATGCAGCCAGCAATTTGCAAGTGCAAGGTTTAAGGCAGCAGACAGGGTAGGTCTGATTAGTGCAGGAATAAAAAGGGAGGGCTGTATGGGTACAGATACAGACCCCAGTGCAAGGGGTGGCCCGGAGGCAGTGCGGGAGGGTGGCAGGATGAGCAGGTACCTGGGCCCAAAAGACAGAGGGTGGCCAGGTGCACAGTGCCAAGAAAGAACAGATCAGCAGGGGAGAGGGGGAGCGAAGGCAGAAGAAAAGAGGAAGGTCTTGAGGTGCTTCTGGAACCGGAGATGGTGCTCCTCAAGTTTTAGAGTGGCAGGGAGGCTGTTCCAGAGGGAGGCCCCAGCCAAAGACAGAGATCTACCCCCAGCTCATTTCTTAGAAAAACGACTGACCCTGAGTGAGTTGGAGGTAGAGGAGCGAAGAGCTCGAGAGGGGAGTTATTTGCAGAGGGATAGCTGAAGATATTTTGGACCCAAGCCCCAGAAAGTCTTGTGGACAATGCAGAGGGTTTTGAATTTAATCCTTGCATCCACTGGGAGCCAGTGGAGAGATTTCAGAGCTGGAGAGATACAATCCCAGGGCTTGAGGCCAAGGACAAATCTCGCAGTCCTGTTTTGGATTAGTTGCAGAGGGTGGAGAGTAGAGGCAGGTAAATTTAGAAAGAAGATGTTACTAGAGTACAAGCTAGAGAGAGCCAGAGCTTGAGATACCATGAGCTTCTGGGGGAAGGAGAGGAAAGGCAGAGTACCTCTGAGGAGGTGCAGTCAGAAATTTGACTTTTTAAAGACCTCAGAGATGTGGGCGGAGAAGGAAAGGGTGGAGTCAAAGATGACCCAGAGGTTCTTAGCTTCGCAGGTGGGGGTAGGAGGAGGGCCAAGGCAGGCCGGCCAGATAGTGAGGGGAAAGGATGGTGAAGGTGTGCAGATGAGGAGGATCTCTGTCTTACTGGCATTCAAACAAAGATCATTGGCGGCACACCAATCTTGAATGGCAGTTAGGCAATCAGAGATGAGAGAGGGAGAGGAGGTGGCAGAGGGCAGCCTGAAAATGAGTTGAGTGTCGTCAGTGTAGCACTGGAAATTTGAGCAGAAAATGGCAATGCAGTGGGCGAGAGTTGCCAGGTATTGGTTGAAAAGCCAGGGCGAGAGGTTAGACCCCTGGGGAACACCACAGGTAGAGAGGAAGATAGATGAAAGGAAGGACCCAAGTTGGACCTTGGAGGGTCGATCTGAGAGGAAAGAGGTTAGCCACGTCCGAGCCTGATCAGTGATACGCCAGGTTTTCACGTAGACGGTTGAGCAGGATGGTATGGTTGACCGTGTCAAAGGCAGAAGAGAGATCGAGGGGGATGAGGACAGAGGGAATGTTAGAGTCAAGGTTGGTGAGCAGATCTTCACAGATGTTTAGGAGAGCAGTTTCCATGCTGCTGGCAGCTCTGAAACCAGACCGGTGGTCATGGAGACAGACAACAGAATTGGAATGAAAGTTAAGCTGAAAGATGGCCAACTTTTCCAGTAGTTTGCCAAGAAAGGGAGTAATGGAAATTGGGTGATAGTTAGCTGGACAAGAAGGACAGCTGTGGGTTACTTGAGAAGAGGATGCACAAAGGAGTTCTTCAGAGGGGTGGGGAAGGATCCAGAGGCAAAGGAGTGGTTGCAAAAATCAGCAAGGGCCGGAGCGAGGGTGTCAATGTGGTCCTTGATGGTTTTAGAGGAACAGGGATGAACCTGTTTTGAAGAGGCTTTCATAGATCGGACTTGTCTAGCAACCTCATCAGGGGTGAAAAGAGGAAAGGACGAGAAGGATGGTGGGAGGGTGGCTAAAGAAGGGTCAGCAAACACAGATGGAGAGAGAAGAGGAGGAGTGTGGGTGGAGAGGGTGGACAGGATGTCCTTGGTTTTTGAAATGAAGTGAGAGGCAAGGGCATTGCAAAGAGCCTGGGAGGCAACAGGAGGGGTAGAGACTGCAGCAGGGTTGGCCAGCTCCTTGTAGATTTTAAAGAGTTCCGGCGAGTTGTTAGATGCCGCAGAGACAGGAGCTTGAATGTAGACTCTCTTCTTGGTGAGGACAGAGAGTCGGTATTGCCTTTGTAGCAGGCGACAGGCCAGTTTGTCAGAGGATGAACAGGAAGTCCTCCATTTCCTCTCAGCCACCCTACACTAACGTTTAAGTGTAGCTAGGTCAGAGTCATACCAGGAATTGCACTTGGCTTTGGACTTCAAACGGATCCTCATGACAGGGGCAAAAGCATCAAGCGTATCAGAAATTGAAGAGTAGAGCAGAGACAGGGCTGTATCAGGATGAGAGACAGCCAAAGGTGGAGGGGGGGAGAGAAAGTGGCGGCAAAAGCCTCAACTGACACACGCTTCATGGCCCGGATGTCCGAGAAGGTAGGTGGCAGTGTTGGGGTAGGCTTGGCTTGGGGGGAAGAGAGGGAGAGATGAGATGAGAGGAGGGAGTGAACGCTCAAGGAGAGAGGAGTGGTCAGAGGGATGGAGAGGGAGAGGTCAGAGGAGATCAAGACATCGAGTGTGTGCCCTGCAGAGTGAGTCGGGCCAGAGGGGAGGATAGACAGGGAGAGGGAGTCGCAGAGGTCACGGAAGAGTACAGAGGAGGAGCAAGGAGAATCTAAATGTATATTTAGGTGACTGAGGAGGAGGATTGAGTGGTAGAGGCCAGGGGGGAAGATGAGAGTTCTGCCCACTCAGAGAGAAATGAGGTGATTTGACCAGGAGGCCAGTAGATGGTAACCACAGTAAGAGAATGGGTAGGCGAGAGAGAAGCATACAGACAAGGCATTCAAAAGAGGAGTAGGTCTGAGTGGGAATGATAGAGGCAGGAATCCACTCAGGAAAGATCAGGGCTACCCCCCACCGGACCGGGAGGATCTGGGTGCTGAGAGGATCTTGTAGTCATCAGGGAGGCGAGTGTCAAAGCTTGTGACAGAGCTGGCCATGAACCATGTCTCAGTAAATCCAAGGACATCAAGGTCTAGTTCTTCAAGGAGGTGGCAGATGTCAGAGGAGTCTTTGACGGCAGAGCGAGAGTTGAGAGTGGCAATATGAAGAAGGTTGTCAGCCTTAAGGACCTTCCGGGGAGGGGTACAGATCAGAGGTATGCCCTGCGGAGGAGAAAGAGCCCTAGGAGGGGCAGAGGAGGAGGAGGAGAGAGAGGGCAAGGTAGCTAAGGGGGGAGAGGAGGGGACAGAAGGAGATGAGAGGAAATTGATGAGGCGAGGGAAGCGCCTATCCAAGGGGAGGAGATTGGCCTGAGGGCCTTGGACCATGACAGTGCCAGTTAGGTAGACATTAATGATGACTTTAGAAGAGTCGAAGGAAGCCATGAGAACTTCCCAGCGAGTGCCACCATTAATGGGAGAGGAGGAGATAGGGCAGAGCACAGAGACCATATGAGGAGTCCATAGATCTGGCGAAGGAACGACAAAGAGGCTGTCGGTAAGGGTCTGTCTGGCGGAAGCATTGGAGTAGGTGTCGGCGATAGGAAGACCAGGATTAGAGGCCAAGATATCCTTTTTGAACTTCTTCCTACCAGACTTAGTGAGAAGGGAAGGATAGTCAATGGAGAAGCAGTTGGAGAAGATAGGAGAAACAGAAAGCGCCATTGGGGTGGCGGGGTGGAAGTAAGGAAAGGATGGAGATACTGGGGGGGGGGCTAAGGCAGTTAGGTGTGAGACAAAAGAGAGTGGTGAGGTCACTGGGCTGGCAATTTACAGAGAACAAACAGTATACAAGCAAAATGCAGAGAATTTCTCAATGGGCAGCAAGATATGACTTTTTTGAACAAAGCAAAAACAGCAAGATTTGACTTTTTAGCACAAAGCAAAAACAGCAAGATTTGACTTTTTAGCAAAAAGCAAAAACAGCAAGATTTGACTTTTAAGAGCAAAGCAAAAACAGCAAGATTTGACTTTTTAGCACAAAGCAAAAACAGCAAGATTTGACTTTTTAGCACAAAGCAAAAACAGCAAGATTTGACTTTTAAGAGTAAAGCAAAAACAGCAAGATTTGACTTTTTAGCACAAAGCAAAATCAGCAAGATTTGACTTTTAATATCAAAGGAAAAACAGCAAGATTTGACTTTTTCGATCTTGGAATCGGATGTTAGCAAAGGGTTTTAGGAAGCACTGCGCAGCAGGATGACAACATGGGAGCAACAAGCAGAAAGAACAGTGATAGTGAAAGGCAGTAGAAGTGAGTCCATAAGGAGGGAACTAACCCATAATTCTAGAGGTGGCAAAGTCAAGGCAGTCCGGATTACTTAGAGGGGTGGTGAGGTGGCAGCATCATTGTGGTTAAGGTGCAGGGAGGACCCCAATTAGCGTTCCGGAAGTGGACAGGGAGCAGACAGGGGCCTTGGAAGTGGGCCTTTGCTGAGAAGGCTGGCAGAAGCCTGCCGTTCCCTAATTGGATGGAAGAAAACACTCAGCAACCAATGGGAGTGCAGCACAGGGAGAGGTGATTCAGCACAGCCTGCCGACACAACAAAGAAAACTACGGCGGCCATCTTGGAAGGGCCAAAAACAGTCAAATAAGCAGCAATAGTAGGAAAAACTAGTGCTTTCAAAATAGCAATGCAGCTCCAGGTATTAAAAAGCTCAAAAAATGGCTTTACGATGAAAATGCCAAATAAAACAGTCCTTTCCAACAATATTATGCATATTTCCTCTATTTTTCTTTTTCTACTTTTTTTTCAAATTTCGATTTTTTAGGTTCAACAATTCCCCAGGAGGTGCAGTAATGCACAGAAAGTGTACCTACCTAATGGAATGGTCAGCAGCCAGGCACAAACTCCACATGTGCAGGAGAACAACAGATGGCCAGCAGGGTGGAAACAGGACCTCACTCCCAGTGAAAAGCAGGTGAAAGAAACCAGTTGCAGCCAGTGGGCCTTGCTGAGAGGGCCGGCTGAAGCCTGCCGGTCCCTGATTGGATGGAAGAAAACGCTCAGCAACCAATGGGAGTGCAGCAGAGGGAGTGTTATGCCATCTAGTACATCAAATAGTGATAAGCAAAGGACCCAGAACATTGATCGATCTGTTCCACTCCCTATATCAGCTGCCCCTCTTCCTACTGTAGAGAAAGGAGTTACCATTTTAGGGAGTGCACCGCGCGATCCCACAGTCCCCCTAGGAACAGTACCCACCAATAATATCTTTGAGGGTTACTGGCAGTGGTTACCTGTCGCATTCAAGGCCCATTTCCTAGCTGAACCACAGTGATGCAGCATGGTGGATATGCTCTATTCTTGGAACCCCAGAGGGCATACCCACCTGTTTGACAATGATGGTTTGTTGAGCATAATGAGCATATTTAGTGTGGCTGCATTGCAAGAAACATGGTTGTTGGCCAAAGTACAAATAGATGGTTGGAGTACAGTTCATCAGAGGGCCACCCAAGGTGCATTGGGTCGTCCTAAAGGTGGCCTACTCGTATCTGTGCACCCTCCTTGGCAGATAGTCAAATTAAATCAGTCGTCCGAGCATATATTAATCACAATAGTATGACTTCTGTTTCTTGATATTCTGTTGATAAACGTTTATGATCCACTGAATATGGCTATGTCTGCTGTGAATATTAAGATTGTTGATGAAGTGTTACGGAGATATAACCATGATATGCCGGTATTGGTGGTTGGGGACTTTAATGGAAAATTGGTCATCTCCCTCCTACAATGGATTATACTTCTGAGTTCGCATTTATAGCAATGCCCCCTATGAAAACTAATAAGCAGGGGGCAAAATGGCATTCCATGTTAGCTGCACATGGGATAGTTAAATTGAATGGGTTGACACCCGGTGACCATGATATGGCCTTCACTAGAATTGAGGGTCGTTCAGCCTCAACAATTGATTACGCTCTCTCAAATATTAAGGGTCTAACATACCTAAGGGACATGATGTAAATGGCCAGTTATCTCTCAATGAAAGTGGGAATCGTATTCGATGGCATGAACGTAATGTCGACCATGCAGACACTGTGGTGTCCGCCTTGTTACCTGGCTTCATACAAAATGGTTTCGGCGGAGAGAATGAAGCTGAGGCTATGCTGTCGAATTTCGCTGAGATCATGTCGAAAATAAGAGAAAAGGTAGTTGATAGACGGTCATACAATAGCTGTGCGGAATACTCCACCAATCCAATGAAGCGTTGAGATGGTTTCGACACTGCCATCAGTGATGCGAAAAGAAGTCTGCGTAAAGAAATACAAATCATTCTAGCAGAGAATGTGCCTCGCATATCCTCATTGATAGTTCCATCATTAATTAAAATGGCTAAAATGAATTATAGGAAATAGTTAGCAAAACATAAGTTAGCATGTGGAGTTAAATTATGGCAACAAATTGCAGAAAAAGCTAGAGTCGGTGACTCTGCTAGTATATGGCATTTACTTCAACACTCGCAACCACGTTCTCTCACCATTAACTGTATTACAGAAGAACAATGGTGCAGCCATATAAGTAGCACTTTGGGGTGTTCCATTGCTAATAATAAAATTTTTAAAATTCCTTCTGAATACTGGGTTTGCCGTGCCTCCATATTGGACATAATAGCGATCATTTCGAAATTAAAAAAATCAAGAGCCGCAGGCCCCGATGGGGTGTGTAATCGCCTAATAAAAAGGCAGCAAGAACTTTGGGCAGCTGCACTGCACCTATTGTTCGTACAGATTGGTGTCACAGGCTCCATACCACATTCCTGGCAATCCAGTCACATATTAACAGTCCACAAAAAAGGTGCATGGGATTCTCCGAATAATTTTCAGATGTTAGCCATGCTCGACACATCTTCTAAGATATTCACTCGTGTCCTCTAACAGGAATTAAACGTGTGGATTACTGATAAAAAATACTACCACCAAAACAAATTGGATTCCGTAAAGGCTCGGGCACAGCACATGGACTGCTACTACTATTTACTGCGGTCGAACATGCTTGGTTAAAACGAAATCTTGATGTATATTGCGCATACACTGACTTCTCTGCATCGTTTGATACGGTGCAGAGAAATCGTTTGTGGCAGAAGTTGCATAGCTGGGGTATTCCATCAGTTCTTCTTCGGATGCTCATGATGCTGCACACCAATACAACAGTGCGGATTCGCCTAAATGCTGAAGGTAAACTATCTGCGTCCATGCCAACTTCTAGCGGAGTAAAACAGGGGTGCATGGTTGCTGCAGTATTATTTAACCTATATCTAGCAGATATTCATTTGGCATTCTGCATTAGAGCAGCGAATCCAGTGAAGATTTCCGATGTAATTGTTGGGTGGCTCACCTCATTTTTCTAGATTACACTCCTACTGGTCTCCAGCAAATGTTAGACACACTCGGTAAATAGTGCTTTGAGAATGTCTTGCAAATTAACATTGACAAGAGTAAAGTGATGGCATTCACAAAAAAACGTAGACCAAATAAATATGTGTGGAAATTGAATAGCAAAAGAGTGGAGCAAGTCACATCATACAAATATTTGGGTGTGATTGTGGATGATCGTCCTACATGGAATGCGCATTGGACATCCCTTCAGGCTCGTTGCATTATCTCGACAAATGCCCTGAGTATATTTATTGGCAGAAATTCCAGCTATTCTGTATCTGCAGTTTTGACCATATTTATACCAAAAATTAGAGCAATTCTATTGTATGCAATAACCATTTGGGGGCATAATATCATTAAGTCGGTCGAACGGTTTGAAGCGCGTCTGCCAGTAAATGTTAGTGTTGAGTACTTATATTTAGAATTTGATTTGTTATGGATGCCATATGCATTCACTAGTCACTGTGTAATTAATTATGAGAAGCTACAACGATTAGATTTAGATACTATAATTGTTCCCTATGTTGCGGCATTATTGCGACTAGATGGGAATGCCTCATTTGGTATTATGTGTAAACTAAAGATCCCAGTCCTGGCCTTATCAAAAGGATAAGGGAGAAAGTTGATAAAGCAGTAGACCTGAAGTTAATCAGCAAACAAGAAGGGGACTATCTGACTAGGGAAACAGCGAGAATCCTCATTTTCTACATTCTACCCAAGTTACACAAAAATAAGGAGAAACCACCGGGCAGACCGATAGTGTCGGGAGTTAATTCCATTCTGGAACCCCTGTCCAAATATGTAGATTTTCATCTACGTCCGTTTGTAAACAAAATGAAAAGCTATGTACAAGACACTAGGTATGCCATTGTGAAAATTGAAGGGCTGGACTTTGATCCCACGAGAGATGTGTTGATTTGCCTTGACATTCAATCGTTATATACTAACATCCCCCAAAGGGCCACCTTGGAAGTGGTGGAAGAAACGCTATTACAACGAGAAGACAACCATCCTGTGAGCAACGCCTTTATTTTATGGTGTGCTGAAACAGCCCTGGTTAATAATTTTTTTCAATTTTTGGGGCAATTCTACATGCAGGTGGAAGGTACTGCCATGGGTGCCGCCATGGCCCCGAATGTAGCTAATTTGTATGTTGACATGGTGGAACAAACTGTGATTTATTCTGGGGTCAATCCATTCAGACCTCATATGACACAATGGTTGAGATATATCAACGACATCTTCATGGAGTGGCATGGGTCGATAGAAGAGGCTAATAACTTCCTGTGTTGGTTAAATAATCAAAATAGATATCTGAAATTCACAGCATCTATGAGTTCCATTTAGGTCAACTATTTGGATTTGACGATCTACCAAAGAGACAACCAACTCATGGTAAAACCCTTGTGAAAAGTACTGACAGAAATGCTCTTCTCCACTATAAGAGTCATCATACTAAGCATGTACGGGACAACTTGCCCTTCAGGCAATTTTTGCATCTCAAACGCAATAGCAGTACGAGGCTAGACTATGAAGAGGGTGCCAACATACTGATTGACAAATTAACAGATAGGGGTTACCCAGCTAAAATTGTCAAACAATCAGCTAAGCGAGCTTTCAATAACCACCGGCAGGCTCTCTTTGAAAAGAAAAATAAAGATAAACAGGAGAGTCCATTGGTGTTTGTAAATACCTTCAGTAATGTCTCCTATAAGGTAAAGAATATTATTCGTAGGAATTGGAAGAAGATCATGATCATCCCTCCACCATTGGTGGCTTTCAAAAAAAGTACTAATATTTGTAACTTAGTTATGAAAAATGACATACAGAATACAGGTAACTCTAATGCTATACAAAGCACACTGTGGGGTTTACCAAGAGAAGTGGGACACCACCCCTGTGGTGACTGTGTAATGTGGCCCTTAACTCGCAAAATGATCTCTGTTAACGTAGGCTTGAAGTCCGAATGGACATTGAAAGAACATACGAATTGTCAAACAGAAAATGTAATTTACATGATTAGATGTCCGTGTGCTTTGTTGTACATAGGGAAGACCAACAGGAAGTGCAAGACACACATGATTGAGCATAAGAGCTGTCTCAAGAATCATACTTATAAAACCCCATTAGTTAAACATTACGATGAGAAGGGCCATTCTTTCATGGAATTTGAGTGGTGTATTTTGAAGAAGGTAAAAGATAGAACTCAGGAAGAAATTAATAGGAAACTAATTCATTTGGAGCAGAAACTAATTTTCTTAACAAACAGCCATGTGATAGGGCTGAATGAAAATATTGAGTGGCACAATATCAAATAAGAACTGTGTTTCTACAAAGCCAATTGGTTGGAGTCTTGCATTTCCGCTGATACTTCCAAATGTAGCCACAATCCTTGTGGTGCTATTAACGATATGCAAATTAACAACATATTACAAGGGCACAGGCTCGGTCTACATATTATTTTCTTGGTAGATATCTGTTGTATTCATCTGTTTTTTCTTTAATGAGCATGTTACATATAATTAATGTACGCCCTATAGTTTTGAGGGGTTTTGGACATATCCCTCTATATCCTTTTCTATGTACATTGCACATGTGTCCAATGTGAAACATAAGAACAAGGGTCATATATTTTCTCTTCAATGTATAGTATACACCTAATTGTTGAATGTGGCATTTATTCTCGAACTTTGGAAGATAAGGTGAACTGTCTGTTTGTATATGCCTTGCGGCATCCGGCATATTAAGAGAAAGAAAATAGACCCACATGTTATGGCCTTATCTAGTAACTGAGGCACTGGAAGCTGCTGTTTAAACCTAGTAATTACCTCAAGGCCTAGAGCCCATTGATGTACATTGATGTGGGGTTTTCTGTGTGTTTGTTTGCTGCCTCATGGAACACAGCAACAAGGGTCATATCTGGCATCCATAACCTTTTCGGAGACAAGGTGATCATCCCGTGTGTATATGCTGTATAGCACATGGCATAATAAGATATAGAAATCAGGCGGATACAGTTTGGCTGTACATAGTGACTGTAACATCAGTTCCTGTTTTTAGACCTAGTAATGATCTCTAGGCGATGAATCAATAGGCATATACATAAACTTTGAGATCCAGTCAATGCCGGGCTGTCCGTTTGCCATGAAAATATTTTTGTTGACGTCCGGCACCGCGTGACGTCATTATGTTACGCGGTGCGTGATGATGTCATCACGTTGCGCGTAATCTCGACGCGATGCGCGTTTTTCGGTTTGTTTAGCAGCCGGGGCTGGAATTGGATTTAGGCTGCTGAAAAGTAGGAGGAATGGATATTTTGAATTTGTCTATTGATACTAAGCAGATAGCTTACATTAAGGTAAAGGCCATTGTGAAATCTCGAGGTTGTTGTAGGGGTGTCACCCCTTCGTATTTGGAACTCATAGAGTCCTCTTTTTGTTGGCAGACCCCCATATATAGGGTGCAATCCAACGAGTAACACGCATCGGTGGAGGTGTATATTTGAAGAACTATCCCCATCTTGTCTCAAGAAAGAAATAGATATTCTCCTCTAGAGAGAGGCAACCAGTCTCCTTAAGTAAGGGTGAGGATTACATTAATTTCTGTTTGAATTAGGCGGTAATTGTCTACCATGGTTAATATTGAAGTTAGGTTTTTAATTGATTCTAGGTACTGGTACAGTAGAAGTGAACTTTCCATGCCACTTTAAAGGTGTATAACAGTATAACAAGAATTATAATTGTTAATCAACTTGAAGACATTTTTTGCTACGAGTTGTTTGGCTCAGGTATATTATTAAATGTATACTTGGCGCACCCTATTGGTGATTAGGGATGACTAGGTTGATTAATTAAACCCAAAATGCCCATGGAGTAATGTGTTTATGTTTGTATGTACCCTTAGATATAGGAACCAGGATTGTAGAGGAACGAATAAAGACCTACAGATAGCACAAGACAAATGTCTGCCCCTGAAGAATGTCCAGTTACTTACAACATCAAGGACAGAAACTTCTATGAGTTGGGCTATGTTGACACAGTAGGAAGCAAGAGAAATTAAGTTGCTACTGTGCGTGTTTCAAGCATTTGCAAACCTGATTCTGTGAGGTGGAACAATTCTTTTTATCATTTTATACTGATATGTTGTGTATATGTGCTTTTTTAATGTTTTTTGATATTTGTGCTGTTAATAAGCAAATTAATTAAAATATGACATTTTAAGAAAATTTGGTATATGTTATGTATTAGACTATACACAGCCCACATTTGCTAAGTGGTTGCTTAGAGTTTCTTGATATCTGAGGGTAGCATGTTGTGTTACTCAGTATGTATGTGTCCCTTCTTTTTGGTTAAACAGATATATTGTATTCACACTAGGTAGGAGGGATCATCACCACAGTGTGGGACAACCCTGAAATGAAATAACGTAAACTAAAGAGGCTACACACTAAGTGGATTAGTGTATTGCCTATGCAAAGAACATCTAGCATCCTCACTATGAAACTATCACTAAAAAGAGTTCTGAAAGAAATCTGTTTCGAACAACAGTTAATAAACCTAGCCACTAAATTTCATAGTGGAACATATTGTCAAGAACACATTACTAGATGTTGTATTCCAGGTTATATCAATGCTTATCCAAGTCTGCACACTATTCGGCTATATTTATTACTTAAATTTAATAGCTCGGTAGCACTTGCAACAAAAGGTGCACAAATAGGATTACCAAGATCAAAACGTATGTGCCGCTTATGTAGAAATGAAACAATCGAGACATTGCATCATCTAATGATTGTGTGTGAAAGTTTGTACGCTTTGCGTTATAAAAATATGAAGTCCTACAACAATCAATTTGTCCCCATTGAAATAGAGGTTTTGTGGTGCCAATTCGTAAGTGGCAATGATATAAATCTGATATATTTTATGATTGCTTTTTATAAACAGATGGGACTGATTTTACGCTGTATTGATTGATTTTACCATGTGATGCACTTTATTGTATATATATCAATTATGAGAAATGTGATTGGTTTTAATTTGGTTTTAATAGTGTGATGAACTGTATTAATTGTGTTATACAAAGCATTTGTTTTTCTATATGTATAAATAAGCTTGATAACTTGATAACTCTACCAATCGTACATTTTGGCGTTTACCAGTGGTACAGCGTTCAACCTTGTCCACTGTATATTATATATACTGGCCAGGCACTAGCCATGGACATTAGCACAATACAAGCCAGTGGCCACTATCTTTGGCTGTGCCCACTATATATTCTAACATATACATGGGCCACTAGCCATGGCCTTTAACCTTGAGCAGTTTGTACATCTTTTGGTCATGCCCACTGTATATTTTACGATAATAAAATGCAATAAGCAATGGCGTGTGTCTGTGCCCATTGTGTACTATAGAATACTAACTAGCCACTAGCCAAGATCTTCAACATACTAATAGTTAGTGCCCACGGTTTTGAGGTATATTAATGGGCACTAGCTATGGCCTTTAGCCATGGAAACTGACTACAGCTTTGAATGTTGCCCACTGTATATTTGAAAACAATGGCCCACATTACGAGTATGGAGGCAGCCATGCCCTTAATGAGGGCATGGCTGAATCCATACCATGTTCCAGCACCGGGTTCCTTCAATGAGGAATAACCGAGTCATTCCAACATTGGAGGACACGGTAATTCCTCCTTGAAGGAACCGATCCCCATTCCCATTTGAGCCCCCATAGGGCTCAATGGGAATGGGGATGGAGCTAATAATGGGCCTGTTAATAACGGGACAGTTATTATCTCCTTGGTCCCCTCGCGGGACCCTGAAAGGACGTCTGGTTTTACCAGAAGTCTGTTCCGGGTCCCGCAAGGGAACCTCGTAAATGCGCATCCCGTAATGAACGGTGCCGGTCCCGAACCGGCACCCTTCATTACGGGAGCGCAAGCCTCGTAATGAGCCCCAATGACAGGCTACTAGACATGGCTTTTAATGATGCACATTGGTATTTTGAACAGTAACCAACCAATATCTATGGTCTTTGGTACTGGCCAGTGACCACAGCCTTTGTTATGGTCAAGTCCAAAGCCTAAATTGTTATTAAGGTAATCAAAGTTTTCATGAGCTAACTTGATAAATGCAGTTATGTCTAATTCGATTTTTGATGTAATCAGTTATATTCAATGCAATTAGTATTGTCACCAATGATGGCATCAGTGATGTGATTTGTAATGTCATCAGTTTTCCAATACAACATGTAATTAGTGATGTCATCAGTGGTGTGATCTGTGATGTCATCATTGTGGTCATAGGCTGTGCAACAGGGGGCGTAAAGTTAGGGTGGCTTTAGCTGAATTTCAGGGTTTTTTTCAGGGGTTCAGAGGTATATTATTAAATGTATACTTGGCGCACCCTATTGGTGATTAGGGATGGCTAGGTTGATTAATTAAACCCAAAATGCCCATGGAGTAGTGTGTTTATGTTTGTATGTACCCTTAGATATAGGAACCAGGATTGTAGAGGAACGAATAAAGACCTACAGATAGCACAAGACAAATGTCTGCCCCTGAAGAATGTCCAGTTACTTACAACATCAAGGACAGAAACTTCTATGAGTTGGGCTATGTTGACACAGTAGGAAGCAAGAGAAATTAAGTTGCTACTGTGCATGTTTCAAGCATTTGCAAACTTGATTCTGTGAGGTGGAACAATTCTTTTTATCATTGTATACTGATATGTTGTGTATATGTGTTTTTCTTAATGTTTTTTGATATTTGTGCCGTTAATAAGCAAATTAATGAAAATATGACATTTTAAGAAAATTTGGTGTATGTTATGTATTAGACTATACGCAGCCCACATTTGCTAAGTGGTTGCTTAGAGTTTCTTGATATCTGAGGGTAGCATCTTGTGTTACTGAGTATGTATAAGTTCCCTTCTATTTGGTTAAACAGATATATTGTATTCTCACTAGGTAGGAGGGATCATCACCACAGTGTGGGACAACCCTGAAATGAAATAACGTAAACTAAAGAGGCTACACACTAAGTGGATTAGTGTATTGCCTATGCAAAGAACATCTAGCATCCTCACTATGAAACTATCACTAAAAAGAGTTCTGAAAGAAATCTGTTACGAACAACAGTTAATAAACCTAGCCACTAAATCTCATAGTGGAACATATTGTCAAGAACACATTACTAGATGTTGTATTCCAGGTTATATCAATGCTTATCCAAGTCTGCACACTGTTCGGCTATATTTATTACTTAAATTTAATAGCTCGGTAGCACTTGCAACAAAAGGTGCACAAATAGGATTACCAAGATCAAAACGTATGTGCCGCTTATGTAGAAATGAAACAATCGAGACATTGCATCATCTAATGATTGTGTGTGAAAGTTTTTACGCTTTGCGTTATAAAAATATGAAGTCCTACAACAATCAATTTGTCCCCATTGAAATAGAGGCTTTGTGGTGCCAATTCGTAAGTGGCAATGATATAAATCTGATATATTTTATGATTGCTTTTTATAAACAGATGGGACTGATTTTACGCTGTATTGATTGATTTTACCGTGTGATGCACTTTATTGTATATATATCAATTATGAGAAATGTGATTGGTTTTAATTTGGTTTTAATAGTGTGATGAACTGTATTAATTGTGTTATACAAAGCATTTGTTTTGCTATATGTATAAATAAACTTGATAACTTGATAACTCTACCAATCGTACATTTTGGCGTTTACCAGTGGTACAGCGTTCAACCTTGTCCACTGTATGTTATATATACTGGCCAGGCACTAGCCATGGACATTAGCACAATACAAGCCAGTGGCCACTATCTTTGGCTGTGCCCACTATATATTCTAACATATACATGGGCCACTAGCCATGGCCTTTAACCTTGAGCAGTTTGTATATCTTTTGGTCATGCCCACTGTATATTTTACAATAATAAACTGCAATAAGCAATGGCGTGTGTCTGTGCCCATTGTGTATTATAGAATACTAACCAGCCACTAGCCAAGATCTTCAACATAATAATAGTTAGTGCCCACGGTTTTGAGGTATATTAATGGGCACTAGCTATGGCCTTTAGCCATGATAACTGACTACAGCTTTGAATGTTGCCCACTGTATATTTGAAAACAATGGGCCACATTACGAGTATGGAGGCAGCCATGCCCTTAATAAGGGCATGGCTGAATCCATACCATGTTCCAGCACCGGGTTCCTTCAATGAGGAATAACCGGGTCATTCCAACATTGGAGGACACGGTAATTCCTCCTTGAAGGAACCGATCCCCATTCCCATTTGAGCCCCCATAGGGCTCAATGGGAATGGGGATGGAGCTAATAACGGGCCTGTTAATAACGGGACAGTTATTATCTCCTTGGTCCCCTCGCGGGACCCTGAAAGGACGTCTGGTTTTACCAGAAGTCTGTTCCGGGTCCCGCAAGGGAACCTCGTAAATGCGCATCCCGTAATGAACGGTGCCGGTCCCGAACCGGCACCCTTCATTACGGGAGCGCAAGCCTCGTAATGAGCCCCAATGACAGGCTACTAGACATGGCTTTTAATGATGCACATTGGTATTTTGAACAGTAACCAACCAATATCTATGGTCTTTGGTACTGGCCAGTGACCCCAGCCTTTGTTATGGTCAAGTCCAAAGCCTAAATTGTTATTAAGGTAATCAAAGTTTTCATGAGCTAACTTGATAAATGCAGTTATGTCTAATTCGATTTTTGATGTAATCAGTTATATTCAATGCAATTAGTATTGTCACCAATGATGGCATCAGTGATGTGATTTGTAATGTCATCAGTTTTCCAATACAACATGTAATTAGTGATGTCATCAGTGGTGTGATCTGTGATGTCATCAATGTGGTCATAGGCTGTGCAACAGGGGGCGTGAAGTTAAGGTGGCTTTAGCTGAATTTCAGGGGATTTGTTGCATTAAGTTTTCACCTTAACATCACTGCAACTAAAGGTTTTTTCCTTGAATATATATAAGTAAAGCGCAAAACACGTCTCACAGGACATATTTAATTGGTGTCCTGCCTCTGCTATTCGTGGTCATTTTTTCATTATGTTTTTACAAACATTAAACTTGTAATCATTCCCACCTCAAGCTTGATTGTTTTTCTTTTTTCAACAATGCGGGAGGAATGCTGCTGACTCAGAGTGCTTTTCCTCGCCTTTGTAGCGTTTCCTCCCTGTCTTTGCATATACATATATCTATGTATGTATACGTTCATACATACACACAGACACACTATTGCTTCTAGTATAAAACTTTTTAAAAAGTTCACTTTGAGAAAAGAAATGGGTCGGTGGATGATTGAAATTGCGCAAACTTTACTAGCTTTATCATTAGAGCATTGAGATGAAATACATAGCCAGTACATCACCATGAACATGAGGGACAGTTATGCGATGTACTAAGGGAGGTTTTATCGATTAAGGATATATAGCCAAGTATATTTGTCGATGGTCTAAACATAAAATGCCCCCTCAGAGAGTTTAGTGCTTGTGACGTGCTGCATATACCATGCCGGCTCTCTCAGCAGCTTAAGCAACAACTCACAAGCTTTTATGATAACCCATGTTCAATGGATGCGCAGGTCATGAATCGCAGTGGACTGTACTTAAACCCCAGATTGGTTTAGATATTATTGTTTATTCCATTACCAGCAAAACGGCCTCTCTACAAGCAGTTATTCACATATAGTGACTTGTCCGTGTAAAAGGAATTGTTCAACCACCTTGTCAGCTATGATGCCAAAGTAAAAATTGGCAACTACAATTACATTTCCTGTGTAAAAGTGAACATTTAATAACAACCTTGCCACCAAACCCTGGTGTTCAGTAATGGTTGATACTGGCGCTAACCAAGGCCCTGAGATAGAAGTTGTCTAGATTTATCATAACGAGCACAGAATTGGCGAATTGTGTGTAGTGCAGATCTGTGCACGTGTCCGCTTTGTAATTCACCTATTAATGAGGCCACGCTATGCAGGTGAGGCAGGCAGGTGTTCAGCACATCAGCTGAACATCCGATTGTCAAAATGAATGTGCATAAACCTGCATTGATATGGATTACAGATATCCCTGTCCTTGAGTTAACACATACAGGAAACACAGGATGGGACTTAGAGGACTTGTCATACACCTAACCTGACACGTCCAAGGGGTCATGTCAATTCAAAGACACCGCTGCACCAGCTCCTTTTTGAAGTGCGCACATCGTTCCCAACCAGGCATAAGTGAACTGTTTGTTAGGAGCACTTAAATGTGATTAGTAAAGACATATCAGTGTGCTTGTGCATTATCTTCCTTTCAAATTCCAGAATGTTCACAATTTTGGGTACAGCTGTGGTGCATGTAGATTGTCATTACTGGAAGGAGTCTAGGGTCCTGCTGCACACAATGAGCTCTGATCTGAATATGGAACATGAAATCCTAAATCCTACCTAAATCCCTACCTGACATGATGTGATTGGATGCAAATCAGTGTCCATTCCTAGGACACGTTCCTAAATTAATTTGGCAGATTTCAAAGCACTTATGAAGTGGTTTCTGACTGTAAAACGGTTTCTAAGATCTGGACATTAACTGAGCAATACATAACAGAGTGTCAAAGGACATTTACTTTGGGAAAAGTGCACTCAGACAAGCTAAAAATATTACAAAATTGTGATACACCATAATCATGTCAAGATTTTAAAAGGTTGGCGTAAGAGAAATAACAAATTCACAGAAATTGTATTAAAAATACACCCATTGAGGCGAATTTGAACAGAACCTAAAACAAGGACACTGAGACATGGATTTGCTAAGTATTGAAGACGCATTTGCTTAAAAGTTTGAACTTTGCAGACAGTCTTGCGTGGACCCGTCTGCATATATTAATGCACATTCTTGCACCCGGGCGTAGCAGGGGCCCCTGGATGCAGCCACCTGCAGTGGGGGCTCTAAAAGAGACCACAGGAACAAGCTGGGGCCCTCACTAATGGCCACCAGAGACATTGGAGCTCATTTAGTGTGTGATGGAAAGTGCCTTTCTGGCACACATCTGCCGAAATACCATCGGAATAGCAGCGGTATTGCATTTGCAAAATTCCCACTGATCATGAGTACAGTGAAACCGGCGTAACGTATGCCAATGTAACTAATGCCAATATGCCTTTGGCATTGCCACAACGCCGATGGAACAATGGCGGTCAACATCGGAAAGTCACTCCTCCGGCGTACATTCAACCACCAATAAGGAGCGGTAATTACACCACTAAATAATTCAAAATGATGCTGGAAATGTATGCCACAATGGATGCGGTGGAAATTACATAAAAACAATTGAGGAATTCCTGCCTATCCACCAACGCAGAAGATAGCATTAGCAAGAAAACACCTAGCTTTAGTGGCCATCCACGGGCAGACACGGAGAGGACAGAAGGCAAGAGTGGGAAGGACAGCACAGGACAGAGAGGGGGGCAGCGGAGGGCAGAGCGGAGGGCAGAGCAGGGCCAGATGGCAATGCAGAACACCATGGCCTGCAGGGTCAGCACTGCATAGAACCTGGGGAAATGGCAGACATGGTGTGTGAATGAAAAGCATGTGATACACATTAACATTAACACTGGTGAATTAAAATTGGCACCCAGCATTGTGCACTCTACAGGGCACAACGCAGATGGCAACGAAGACCACATATTCATCTTTCAAGTGCATGTCTCCAGGTGATATCAGTAGAGCAAACAATTACCATGTACAGACTAGACCAAAGGACCATCATGGACCAGACAGATAGTACAGCTGCTGACCTAGAGGCGCAGATCAACATTATCACATACATGCAGCCCATTCTGAGGGTGATGAGTGTATTGCATTTCTGTGCCAGTGGATATTTCCAGGCCTATGTGGGATGTGTAGCTGCCATCTCACAGCCAGCATTTAGTGGCATCCTCACCCAGGTGCTAGACAATATCATTGCACATACGCGGCAGCACATGGAAATTCCCTACAGACCTTCTCACCATTAACAACATGAAGACAGAATGTTTACAGTATTGCTGGCATACCAAACATTTTAGGTGTAATAGATGGGACATATGCTGCCTTCATAAAACCCAGAACACATGAACACATTTGTTGAATTAGAAAAGGTTTCGGTAGCTTCAACATCCAGGCTGTGTGTGATGCAAACATGATATTCACTCACAAACACCAACTATACTGCTCTTTCACGGATCTATGTCATTATTGCAATGGTTGAAAATGCTGTCTTTTTTTAACCCTTTACACCACATATATATGCAGGGGGAGACCCCCTGCAGCCCCCCCCCATATTAATATTATATTCTATATCCCCTCCACATATATATATGGTGTAAGGCCATCACAATTGTCAGGTCGACATTTTGGTATGTTTCCCTCTTTCACTATTGACGGCATTGTAACCCCAATCTCCTCAGCAGTGAAGACTGTGGGTGTACACCTAGATGCCAGTCTTGCCTTATCACTACAGGTGAATGTGACTGCAGTGTCAGCTGCCCACACCACAAAGCTCCTCAATGCAAGTAGACCGTTCTTATCCACCAACAGTTGCCTCACCATCGCTTGATCAGTGATAGGTTCCAAACTCAACTACTGCAATGTGTTATTCGCTGGCACCTCAATGAGACATATTAATTAACTTCAAGTCATCCAGAATAATGCACTCCGTGCTCCCCTAATCATTCCCAGATGAGAGCACAATTCAGCTGCAAGAATACATATTCACTGGCCCTCATTACGACCCAGGCGGTAAGGGGTTTACGCCGGCGTAAACTTCGCCGACCCTTACCGCCTGAGTACGAGTTCCCTTAGCGCCATGGCGGATTTAACACCTGCTTTTAGCAGGTGTTAAAATCCATGGCGCTAAGGGACCTTGTTGTTAATTACGCCACCGTAATTTACGGTGGCGTAATTAACGCCTTCCCCACTCCCATTATGCCCTATGGGGCAAAAATGGGAATGGGGAAGGGTAAATGGGGATTGGGGACTTACCGCCCCGCCAAGGTCGGAATGGGGCGGTAAGTCCGCCAACCACCATGGCGGAGTTGGCAACTTAGCGCCATGGACCATGGTGCTAATAGCACCATGGTTCTCCGCCAAGGTCGTAATGAGGGCCACTGTCTTCTAATACAAGAATGCATAACCTTCAAAACCCTTTATTTCACCCACAGATGCCTAGCCAATTCTTCCCCCTAACCTCTCTCAAAAATTCAAAAAAGCTCAATCGTCAAGACTGACTCGCTCTGCTTATGCTCACTGTCTTCTCACACCCAAATTTAGGATAGCCAGAGGAGGCAGAGCTAGTTTTATGGTCATTGCCACTCCCTACCATTGGCCTTGAGATCTGAGCAACCATACTGGACCTTTGTAAACGCACCAAAACATGGCCAGTCACTTAAGGAACTTCCCAGATGAATTCTCCTATTCCCACCAGTTTTCCACTGTCTAATCCATATCTTGTAACTGTTCTAGTAACTAGCGCCTTGATGGCTACGGGTTTAGCATGCTCTTCAAATGTACAAATAAATAAATAAATATGTGTAAACTCCCCTATATCCACACATGACATCATGACAATGCAGAACAGTAGTGTGCCAGTAGTGTGCCAAAAATGATGCATAGCTACTAACAGGATGACATGGCTGATAGGTAACTGTTGAAACACAAGCAAGGCATAACTGTATTCTAATGTCAATGAGCATGCCACAAATCCAACAAAACCATACAAATGTGTCTCACAATTAACCCACAGGTGATGCTCCCTATGCATGCAGACTATGGCTACTAACACCTGTGCACAATCCACAAACTGCTGCAGACCTACACTACAATCTAGCACACATAAGGACAAGCAATGTCATAAAACATGCATTTGCAGTGCTGAAGGACCAATAGCACTGCCTGCACAGTAGCAGAGACACGCTCATCTATGCCCCTGAAAAGGTGTGCAGCATCGTCCTGGTATGATGCATATAAATACTGGAGGGGGGGTGTCTGTACTCCTGCTCTCTATATGGCAGAGGAGAGGCAGAGAGGACCCCAGCCAAGATTCTCTATTTGGTAAACGTGGGCGAGCAATCAAGGCCTAGCTCTCAGGAGGCGACGCGGGCTGGTTCTTAAGTACAATGTAGTCCCCAAGCCCCCACAAAAGAATGTCCACACACTGTATTGGTGAAAACACAGTTTTTATATAATTAAGGTTCAAGGTTATATACGCAATCACAATAAGTTACTTTGTGCTCTGTTTATTTGCAATGGCAAATATATGCACAGCTCTACGTGGTACAATTACTATCAGATTTCACTAAAGTGCATCAACTGTACTTTGGTCAAATGTCACACAAACTAATAAATAAAGGGAACCAACAATAGACATAGGAGGAAAGCAGTTGGTTTAGAACAATTGGCAGAATGCTGAGCCCCTACTACCAGGCACAGTTCTGTATGAGGAACCCGCCACCTGGGCAACCTGTAAAATAAGCATATACTACAAGCCAAGTCCATATATTGTTTACAAGAGTCTTTTTTCCTTCTAAATAGTTCTACAACCCCAATGTACCTAGAATCGCAGAGCTCGATGTCGGGTCATCGACGGATCCTTCTTGAATGGCTCCCGTTAAGGCAGGAGTCATGTTGAGATCCCACAAAGAAAAAGGTGAACAACAGCAGCGAGGCAGTAGCTTCGGTCCTGGCGGTGATCATCGACGATCGGTCTGGACGTCCTGCGAAGATGAGGCATGCGTCTCGATAGTTCTGGACTGCAAAGAGTCTATGAAGAACTTTGGCCCAGCAACGGCGTCGGGTCGTTGGCGTCTCTGCGGTCTTCAGGTGGCGGGAAACCCACTGGTGGTTTCTCCTCGGTGCGTAGGCAATTTCGACTTTCTCTGACGCAACAAAGCAGTCGACGGGGCGGGCAAGAGATTCCTTGGATTCAAAGTGTCTTAATCAACAGGAGTATTCCAGCTCCGGTCATCGGCGGCTCGGCATCAAGCGGTTCCCACTTCTGGCCAACAAGGATTCTACGGGCATCCAGCGGTTATAGCAAACCTGTGAACCCTGGTCGACGACGGTGGATGGAATGTTCGGTGCTTCTCTTCATTCTCCTCGGCGGTCCCCGACTCCAGTTGACAGTCTTTCATAGGCTGGCTTCAAGTGTGCTTTGGCGAAGGCTAGCGGTGCACGATGGTCCTTCTTAGCTCGGGAAGAGGCCTACAAACCAGGTCCAATCTTGGATCGGTTCTTGAAGGCACAGCAGCTTTCAGATTGCAACGAAGGGAACAGCGGTTCCCTTTCTTCTTCTGGCTCGAGAGTAAGCATCAAGTATACACTTCAGCTTATGAACGATATCTAACAGTGAGATAACCCAGATATGCAGTTTGGACTCTCATTCATTCTGCTGGGTCACACTCAGGCAACCAATCACTCAGAAGGGCATCCAGGCAGTCAGGCAGCCAATCAGGCTCACAGGGCATTCAGGTCATTCTCCTCCTTCTCAGACACTCACAACAAGGAATGTGTATTGGGACAAGTACCCAGCCATTCAGCACTACACACTTCAATCATACCAGTTTCGGGCAGGGCTGTCTCAGCCATTGTGTTTCATACCAGAAACCAGACATCCACAACAAGAAGTGCATATTGGTCACACACTCCATTCACCCAGGTCCTACCCCACGGGCATACCCACAACATACAGTCATTGGGAAGGCTCCAGCCGGTCTGGCCTGGACTTCCCCACAAAACATAATATGGAACTTCCACCCAACAGGCAGTCATGGGTAAGGGACAAAGTCAGGGCTTCCCAGGTCTTTGGCAAATAAGGTAACAGGCAATAGAAAGCAAGAGGCCCCAGGGGCCATCTTGTTTCCTATCAGGAATCAACTGATTCCAGTGGCAGGGCATGGGTATCCCAAAATGGAGGATACTCAGAGCACCAGTCAAATTCAGCAAGGAGCTGCCACCAGCCCATACCCTGCTCTGTGGGTCACCCACAGGTGCCCAAAAACATACACTAGGGGTACAGGGTTGTACCTCCACTCATGGGTGCCATAGGGTTATCCCAAGGGTCAGTTCACCATGACCAAAAAGAGGAAGTCCCACATGGAATCCTGGGCAGAAAATATCACAGAACACATATGAAAAAGGACTACAGGACAAGGACTGGGAGGCCCTGTCCCTCCAATGCATTTCCAGCATCGCAATGCATTTTATACAAAATTGCAATTCAAAGGGGTGTGCCATTGCCGGCAGATGCAGACAGTTAGAATGAAGCAGATGACAATGTAGAGCCAGTAGAGGAGCATTCATTGGCACACTAGGACAAATGCACAGCGATGTGGCAGGCACTAATTAGTGATACCTTCACGAGGTGTGTATAGTGGCACTGAAAACAGCCTATACTTGGGACTTTTCCAACCCACAAATGACCACGTCTATCCATGACGGCATGGGGCAATATGATATAGCACACATGCATAAATGGTTGCACTACCACCAATCATGTGTACCTTGCAATATTGCCATACCATCCCAAGGCCCCCTGCAGTAGGTAGTGATAGGTGCACTATTACATTACATGGATATTGGTTGCCACATAGAAGGACAACATGATTTTCAGTGGACATGTGAACAAGGTATGAGAACTTACCCCATGTACTCACTTGCTACCCTCTAGGAGTGTCATCTAGTGACACCTCATATGACAAAGCAAGGTCATATGCACTGCACACACGTAACCTCTTGTGCCACTTCCTTGCCATGTGTATTGCCCAACTGCGGCTATGGGTCCAATTGCAGAAATGTTACCTCATGTGCTACTTCAATGTACATAACCCAACTGGGGCTATGGTCCAAGCAGAACATATGTTCCCTCACATATGTGTGCAATGCAAATGTCTCATGAACTGTGCAGTGCACTTTGATATGAATGCAGTGGCCAGTTCACATCCTTTGTCTCTGCTTTGCAGGTGCTTCCTGGCCCTCTAAAATATCTTCTGATGGTGGTGTGGGAGTGGAGCAGCTGCACATGCATGGTGGGCTTGTTTCATGGGATATCATGCTGGACGCATGTGATGTGGATAACTGTGACTGCTGCATCTGTAAAAGGGCCTGTTGGGGTGATTGCTCCTGTCTGTCAAGCAGAGTTGTGAGACATTGTTGCACACTGTTGGTGTCCTCCATACTGTAAAGAACTCACCGGTGGGGGGTGTCTGTACTCCTGCTCTCTATATGGCAGAGGAGAGGCACAGATGACCCCAGCCAAGATTCTCTATTGTTGGTAGCAATGGATGAGCAATCAAGGCTTGGCTCTCAGGAGGTGATGCAGGTTGGTTCTTAAGTAGAGTGTAGTCCCCAAGCCCCCAGAAAGGAATGCCTACCCACTATGTTAGTTAAAACACAGTCTTTATGTAAATAAGGTGCAAGGTTAAATACACAATCACGATAATACACTTTGCGCTCCGACAGTTCTGAAATGGTAAATATATAGAGTTCTAGGTGATACCACAATTACTCTGATTCCATTAAAATGTATCAACTGTACAAAAAGCATAGGAAGCAATTCAGCAAAACGATATAAACCATAGACTTAGGAGGAAGACAAATTAATTAGACAATTGGCAAAATACTGGCCCCGTTTACCTAGGCATAGTCTGTATGAGGATCCCCCCACCTGGCCAACCTGTAAATGAAGATGCACTACAAGCCCCTTCCATATATTGGGCCTCATTACACGGTAGGCGGTAAGGGTTTACCGGTACCGGTATTTTGGCCCAGCAAGGGCGTTGGGTCGTCGGCGTCTGGTGTCGGCGCATGGGACGTGACCACGGCTGGCTTCAGTAGCTTCATTTGCATCTCTGAGGTGTTCAGGTGGCAGGAGCCCCACCGGCGGATTCTCCTCGGTAGTCGGCGGCCGTAACTTTCTCCAGCAGGACGAAAACAGTTGACGATATTGAACAAGGGAGTCCTTGGAACAAATGTTCTTAGGCAAAGGGAGCACTGTGGCTCTGGTCGGCGACGGCGGTCGTCGATGGTGGACGGCTGTCTGGTGCTTATCTTCGCTCTCCTCAGCAGTCCCCTTCTCCGGTCAGCAGCCTTTCGTAGGTCTGTCTACCAGGGAGCTTTGGCAAATATCAGCTGGTGCACGATGGTGCCTCGTAGCTCGGGAAGAGGTCTCCTAGCCAGGTCCTCTCTTGGATCAGTTCTTGAAGACACAGCAGCTTTCAGATTGCAACGAAGGGAACAGTGGTTCACCTTCTTCTTCTGGCTCGGCTTCTAGAGTAAGCATCAATTTCGACTTCATCTTCTGAACGATTTCTAGCAGTGAGAGGCCCTGACATATACTGTTGATCTCCCATTCACTCTGCTGGATCACAATCAGGCAACCAATCATCCAGAAGGGCATTCAGGCAGTCAGGCAGCCAATCAGGTGCACAGTGCATTCAGGCCATTCTTCTCCATCCAGACACTGACAACACAGAATGTGGATTCGGACAAGCACTCTGCCATTCAGCACTACACACTGCATTCATAACAGCTGCGGGCAGGGCTGTCTCAGTCATTGTGTCAAACACCAGATACTAGGCATCCATAACACAGAATACGTATTTGTCACACACTCCATTCATCCAGGTCCCACCCCACGGGCGTACCCAAAACATACAGTCTTTGGGAAGGCTCCAGCCAGTCTGGCCTGGACTTCCCCACGACACCATATATGGAACTTCCACCCAACAGCCAATCAGGGGGAAGGGACAGAGTCAGGGCTTCCCGGGCCTTCGGGAAAAGTATGGTAACAGGTGATAGAAAGCATGAGGCCACAGGAGCGATCTTGTTTCCTATCAGGAATCCACTGATTCCAATGACAGGGCCTGGGCATCCCAAAATGGAGGATGTGCAGGGCACCTGTCAATTCAGCACAGAGCTGCCACCAGCCCGTACCCTGCTCTGTGGGCCACACACATGCACCCCAAAAACATACACTAGGAGTACAGGATTGTACTCCCACCCATGGGTGCCATAAGGGTATCCAAAGGGTCTGTTCACCAAACCAAATATTGGAAGAGCTGCACCACCAGGAGTCCTACATGAACTCCTGTGCGGAAAATACGTCAGAACATACATGATAAAAAGCAATAAAGAACAAGGATATGGAGGCCTTGTCCCTCCAATGCATTTGCAGCATCACACATACACCGAACCATGTCTAGATGCATGGTGCACTGCAGGATGCCAACATCCAACACAGCATGTGTAAATCCCCTGTTTGATGCTGCTATCCAACATTGCTTTGCTGCCGCCTCTTCCAGCTTTTTGTGGACTGTACATGCTCCACTCTTGCCTTATCATGTTCCACATGGAGGCTGTTGTATGCTTGTCCAAAGATTCCTTCAGTGATGCCTGAATCCCATTCTGGCAAGTGATGAGCTTGCTGTGCTGTTCCATTTATTAAAGGATACTCTCCTGGATGTCCAGCTCTTTTTCAGCTGCATTAGACTGCTGTATGGGCCTCGAAGACTAGGTTTCATTGCTCTCACTGACTAAGTTGTGTTGCCCTTTAACCTTCCCAAGTGCAGGCCGCATGATACAGACAGAGGGAAAGAGTGTGGAGCAGGCCAGCCCTGGTGCTTGGATGAAAGCGCAAGATCCAGGTTTTTTTGGGCTGCATCAGACTTCTGTCTGGCCTTGTGGACTAGGTTTTGGTGCCCTTCAACCAACAGTGCTGTCTGGTCTTGGATCTCCATGTGGTCATGTGTAGTGTGTGTGTGCTATGGGGTAAAGATGAGGTGGAGTGTTGGTCCAATCTTCTGCATGGTCATCTGGGTATTCATGCATGCCACCATGACATCTCCATCTACTCCCTCCTGCATGGGTGCCTGGGCCATAAGGGCAGCAGATACCAGCCTTTTCATCCTCTTCCTACTCATCTGTTCCCACCAATGACATAGGTACTGCAACATAAGTTGGATGTGCTGGGGTTGGCCTGGTGGTAGCAGCACTGCTACCTCGATTCACTGTGGCTGTGCATTCACTGCTGTTAATGGTCCGTATAGTGTTGCCAGAAGTGCTGGCAATGTGATAGGCAGGTAGGTAGAAATCTTGTAAAGCACAACAGATCAACTCAGATGAGACATCACGGCACTGGAAACAGATCTCAGTTGTGGGCTGCAAGTAAAGAGTCAAATTCTGTGGAACAGCCAGCACTTCAAGTGTCTCCTTCATGTGCACAGGTGTTGCAGAACACTGTTTCTTGCCACTCCTTCTCTGCCATTTGGTATGTGCAGCTTCAGGCCACTGCACTGCTGTGATGTGCTACCTTCATGGAGCAAAGCATACATTCATGGCATCAGCTTGTGGTCAAGCAGTGTGGTTGTATCTCTGAGTGTGTAGCGTTGTAGATGCATGCCTAATGGGCGCTGCCAGAAGGTGAGTGGCTGTACACTTGGAATGAAGGTAATGATGATTGACATGTGTACATGTACCACCTATATGATTGTGAATGTATGCGTGTGCATGGTTCATATATGTATTGCAAGATGTGTTTGTAACCACTCACCTATGCAGGACTCTCCTCTAGATCTGACCAACAATTCACTTCAATTAGTGGGAGCACCTTCTGCTCCCAGGTAGTCCATGATATAGGGGGTCATTACGAGGTTGGAGGTAGCCATGGTGCTATTAGCGCCATGGCAACCCCCTTACCACATTCTGGGTCCGTGTTCCCGGAATGGGGACTTACCGGGTCATTCCAATCTTGGAGGACCCGGTAAGTCCTCATTCCGAGAACCATTCCCCATTCCCATTTGAGCCCCCATAGGGCTCAATGGGAATGGGGATGGAGCTAATAACGGGCCCACAATTAGCGGACCCGTTATTAGCTCTGAAGTCCCTTAACGGGTCCCTTCCGTAACGCCATAGTGAAAAAAGGATCAGCCTTAGAAACACTGTGTTGGCGCTCTAAGGGGAGGATATTAAGGGAGTATATAGTAGTAGGGGTAGAGATGCTGCAACTGAGGGATGCCACAGAGGCTGACCTGGGCTTGGACAAACTAAAGGAAAAAAAAAGGCCCTCCTGTCGCGCTTCTCAAAATTAGATGTTGGCACAAGTGAGTAGGTTTCAAAAAATAGAAGATTTTTAATTTTGAATTGTAAGTATAAACACATATGAGTCGAAAGACAAGTTGGTTGAAAACATGAAAAGTAAAGCACATATGAAGAAAAAATGTTTTTGTCAAAGTGGAATCCAATCGATGCAAAATTATAATGTCCTTAGTTGCTTTCACTAAGTCTGTAGTAGAATCCAATCAATGCGAAATTGTAGTGTCCTTAGTTGCTTTCACTAAGTCTTGGTATTAGGATGGAGTTGTGACCTCAGTTTTTTTCACTGGGTCTAGGTATCCTTTGGTTGGAGTGGATCCCTATTGGGGTTATGACCTTAGTTAGATTCACTAGGTCTTCTTAGTTGTGAGAGACAGTATTTTTCTGTAAGTAGTCTGAAATTCCCATTTAGAGTTGCAAAAACAGTTGACTCTTTGTTTAGAGTGGTTCCTTAAGAGAGCAGTCCTGTTGTGGACTCAACTTGGAGGTATAGTGGAATACAGTTCCTCAACACGTGTTTCCCCGCCGCAGGGTTGCGGCGGTTCTTCAGGAGGAATATATGGTTTGTTGAGAAAAAAGTTGTCCGAGAGGAAGAAGAGAGAGGAAGAAAGGTTTGAAGGAGCATTAGGTCTTGTGCTTTCTGATCTTTTGGGTGAAACTCTGTAAATTTAAATAGGTGCATCATATTTGGTACTTACAGGTTTGTGGAATCAATGTTATAAGTGTTGTTTGTTCAGCTCGGTCAAAGAAGCATTTGTTGGTTGTTATAAATGGTCTGATCTGAAATATTTGAAATGCACGCATTTATGAGTGCTTACGTTAAGACATTCTCAAATATCAAAATACCATATAGTTTGGTCTTGGAATACGTGACTAAGGATATACATTTAAAGTGAGATGGAGACATTCTAAACAAGTGACTTTTGAAGATATTTCTAGATAATGAAGAGCAAGTGATGATAGATGAGACTATAAACAGCTGGCAGTAAGCTAATACAATAATGAGGGTTAGAGGCCAGAATGGGCGTAGTAAAGTGAGCTCAAGTTTAGTCATAGCTATCTGTAAATGTAGAATTCATGTGGGCCAAAGAAAAAGTAGTTTAACAAGATGCTAAAGACAATTTTGCTTACCGCTTTAGGTTTAAGGGTCCTTCTCGTTCGATTGCTTCTGCCTTTCTGATTTGGAGCGGTGTGTTTATAGCGCATACCGTTGTGGAATAACGTGTGTGCGATGACGTCATATGTTGCTGCGTGATGACATCATCGCGTCCACGCATCCTCTCGAGAATGTCGTTTTGCGACTGGGAAGCCTGCATATTGAATAGAAAGTGCGCATACTTGCAAGATGGTTAAAAAGGAAAAAGAAAAAGGTGTGGCTACCCCCTTACCGCATTCCGGGTCCGTGTTCCAGGAATTGGGATTTACTGGGTCATTCCGACCTTGGAGGACCCGGTAAATCCCCATTCTGGGAACCATTCCCCATTCCCATTTGAGCCCCCATAGGGCTCAATGGGAATGGGGATGGAGCTAATAACGGGCCTGCTATTAGCGGGCCCGTTATTAGCTTGAAAGTCCCTTAACGGGTCCCTTCCCTAATGCCTGGTAAAACCGCTAAGGGACCTCGGAATAGGGTGGTAAGGGATTACCGGCACCGGTAATCCCTTACCACCTACCTCGTAATGACCCCCATAGTCTCTCGTCCCCCCTCACCAGTGCTGTCCTTGGCTTCTTGTGCATTTGAAATTCTTTTGTTCACGGCATGCTCAAGGTCATTCCACCTCTTACATAACTCTTCCTTTTTTCATGGCACAGTGGAGACAGCATTTACTGCAGCGAATAGTACCATCCACATGGCCCTCTTCTCACTTCCACTTGAGATGTGCACCTCTGCACCAAGGAGACGTGCATCTACTGGCATCATTTTGTCCACCAGTATCTGCAATTCGCTGTCTGTGAACCGTGGGGCCCTTGCAACTGCCATTTAAAATGTATGGCGATTTGACGGATTGGGCTTTGTTAACCTCCTTCTCTTCTCCTTCAGGGACTTTTCTGAAGACCTGTAGCATTGATTGTGGCAGCGATGTTTCCACTGGTGGTCTGACCACCACGAGAAAGGGTTTGAGGTCTGTTCTGCCCGCAGTCAAACTGCCGCCAGAAAAGGGTTTAATGTAATTTCCAAAGGTGGTCAGACCATCGCCGGAAAGGTTTTGATGTCCCTTCCACCAGCGGTTTGATCACCACATAATCCGATGGTGGTGGCAGACATACTTCATTTGCGTCAGTGTGGCCTCTGTCAGACACAGATCCGCTGTCAATGTTTACGGCCTTATACTGCCGTGCTAGCGCAAAGGTCAAGATTCAGTGGTGTACTGTCGGTCTATGTCGGCAGATGGTGGTAGCATATGTCACCAGACTTTTGGCGCTTTTCTGCCACACTCCAAACAAGCTCCATTGCTTGTCAATTTTGGCTCAATAAAAGCCTCCCACCTTAAAAAAAAAGCATATCCAAATTGATATATATGGCTCATATTTTACCGACATTGTACTGTTAGGTTGGGTATTGTGTACTCAAATCATTGCATGCTTACATCATTATCACAGACATATGTGGTAAACATAGAAATCTATGGGGGTGCTGTTGCACGTGCAGCAAGATGGCCACATCTAGAGAGGGGTTCCAAACAAAACTGAAACCTCCTGCATTTCTATCCTGATATCCCCAACATGTCATTCCTGAAGTGCACTACAAAACTGTTATGGACCAGGAGGCAATACATATTTGGTTGACCAAGGCCACAGATCTCTATCTAGCGTGGCATTAGGTATTGGTGCCTGGCTTTGAAGCAGGGAGGAACTGCTGGTCTGATAAAGTGGCTGTGTATCACTGCGCGATCCGCACTGAGAGATCCTAGAGAGCGGATCCTAAATTCAGGATTAATGCTCCCTTCTGAAGCCGAGGCTGCATGGCACAGACAGAGGTAAAGAGTACCAAGCAGGCCAGCTATGGTGCTGGAATGAAACCACAATGTATTCCACAGTGCATGGACCCCGTAAGATCAGTGTGGGCCTGGAGGCTGCGCCCGGCTGTAGTGGGGCTCGGCTCGCAGTGCCGCCCGGCTTGGCTCTCAGTGCCGCGCGAAGGAGCACCATGGCGTACAAGAGTTGCAGACACAGCAAGCAATACTGCTGCTGGCTGCCTAGAGCAAGCCGTGGTGGCAGGCAAGCTGCACTAAGAATGGAGCACTGCTGGTGAAGAGAGTGGCACTGGTGGGAGATATGTCACATAGACACAGGGACTGCACCCTGGCAGACGGCCCCAGTCGGACAGCACGCCATGTTTGGGAAGGTGGAACCACAGAGCAGCATTGTGCTTGTCATGATTTGACTGGCAGGAGCCCTTAACAACCTGACAGAGTATGGAGCACCCAGAGTTTGGAACCAGAGCTGACTATTCGGCTGTATAGGCATAGGTTGAGGAACACATGTGTACCCTACACCATATACACCCTCTTGCTGCCACAGATGTGGGCCGCACTGGACAGTGGTCATAAGGCACAGGTATTTCTACACAGCAGCCCTGTGCCCTTTCCAGTGCCTGCTGACATAGGAGCCCCAGTTTGAATGCAGAATCTTTGCGTGATCTGAGCGGACACCAACCATTCTAGAGGCAAAGGCCAGGCCCCACAGAATATTCTCCTCTCTGATATCTGCATGCTTCCTGTTCTACTGCTCGTGTGCGTGGTATATCTCACGGGCAACCTCAAGGAACAGGCTAAGATGGAAAACTATCCTAGGGTAGTGAACTCAATGGGGACGTGCCACCAGGGTAGTGGGGAAGCTGCCCCCCTGGACATCCAGGCACTTAACCAAATACTTGTGGCCTTCTAGTATAGCATGGACACCCTGGAGCAAATAATAAACACTCTGACCTGCAAAGTAGATTCTTCAGCCATACAACTAGAAAAGCTATGTGGATGGACGGGAGAGGCTGAACAGTGTATAAGTAACAATGAAGATCAGACAGCGAGACTACAGGCAGAGGGCCATCAAGAATGAATCCACAAAAAACAACGATCTGGAAGGCTGATCATCCCGCAACAATATATGGATATTCAGTGTGCCAGAATCCAGAGCCATAGACAGGATGGAGCCTTTTGTTGAACGCATGATTCTGGAGATCTTGGGTAATCCAGAGGTGTCTCAGATGTTCATGGTGGAGCGTGCTTATCAATGACTGGGCCAAAAGACTCCACCGAGGTGCCAGAGCGTACAATTATTGCTTGCATATTCAACTACCGGAATAGAGACATCCTTCCTAAAGCATCCAGTGACAAAGGTAAATTGAAATATGGATCATCAACAATCCGCATATTTCCCAAGTATAGCTTGCAAGTTGAGGAATCTAGAAAACAAGAGGTGAGAGACCCACTCCACAAGCATAGGAATTGATATGCTATGATATACCTGGCTAAGTTGTAGGCCATGCATAACGGGAAATCCCAATTCTTCACAGACCCAAAAGCTGCAATGCGACATGCCAGAGAGATGGTGAACAACAGCAGGGCGCCTCACCCCACTCTGCCAGGACAGGGAGGAACTTGACAGGTCAATGTCTGGGTCGGGGATACGCGCTACAGAGTCTACATACCAAAGCACATTGACGGGGAAAAGGAAAATGTGGAAAATTAAAGGATATTGTTGACTGTAACATGAGCGGATGGTTCTGTGTTAAATCCCCTGGAGCAGCTGCGGAGGCATAGCACCCTCCCAGGGCAGTAACTGCTGAATCACTGTTTTGCGTTATAATATGGATTGGAAGGGGTTAGCCAGTAAATTCCATATTCTGATGTGGGAGAGGGGAAGGGCCATTGCTGGTGATTAGCTTAGTGATTGTTTGAACTCAGTGCCAGGATGAAAGGGAGGAAGGTTTAATCAAGGTATAATCAAGAGGCGGGCAATAGTGCACAAAAGTAATGCTCCGAACCCTGGTCTCCAATGCGCAGACCAGAGACACCAACTACAATAGCTGAGCCCAATGCATACAGACAGAACACCCACTTGAATAAATGTACTGACATGGAATTTAATGGGCATGAAGAACACCAAGATGTTCCGACAGATTGTATAGTACTAACACAGACACCAGATAGATGTTTTGATAAAACAAGAGACCCACATGGCTAAGGGACTGCAGGCAACAGCTACTCAGGTTTGGGGGATATACTGCTACTGTTTGCCATTCTCCACATACTCCAGGGCATTGGCCACATACATACACATGTCCTCACAATACAAGTTGCAGGACAAGTTATAAGATGAATAGGGCAGATTCCTACTCTTAGCAGGTGGCCCTGGTAAATATATATGCACCAAACATACACTCACCCAGGTTTTTCGGCGATGTGCAAGCCACTCCTACAGATTCGTAGGATACAAAATCATTTGGGTGGGCGATTTTGTCCTATCACTGGAGCTCCACAAAGCAAACCATTCCTAAATCAGCAGAGAAATGGGCAGAGTTATCAGATTACCATAATCTTGTAGATGCATGGAGCCACAACAATTCCACCCTGAGAGAATATTCTTACCATTCACATATACACAGCTTATCCTCACGGATTGACTACATCATGGTAACCCTGGATATCCTTAGGAATACATACAAATGTAGAATACCTCCCAGAACATTATCAGATCAATACCCAGTTATGATCTCCTTTGGGTGGGCCAGTCCCAACCCCAAAACCCTCAGGTGGAGATTTTAAAGCAAGACAATTCAAAACACAGTGAAAGGGGCCCCTAGGGGTCCCAAAAGTCTATGGAAATCAGGCGAGTCACCACACACGATAGATACACCAGACACGAGGTTGAATTCCCAAAGCTAGGGTTTATTGCAAAGCAAAAGTCTCAGTTGGCCAACTTGGTCTCACGCCCTGCGACGTGTATCTCTAGACCTCCAGGGACGCAAGAGAGTGAATTACGTACATCAGTTACATATATACAAAATGCATATCAAACAATCAACTATGACATGTTTAACACCCCCCTTCTATTGGGTTTCTTTGAACTTGGTTTGATGATGGACATCTCCGACAACTATGACACCTTCAAACATCTATTCTAGTAACAATTTGCAATTTGTGAGTGCGGAGGCATCTTTCAGTTGTTGAATAGAACACAGCGCTTCTGTTCTTGGAAGCGAGCTACGAACGGGGGGAATAGTTGCATTCCGGACCTTGCTATCTATTAGGTGCTATTCGTATCCTGGGAGTCGACACGCTCTAGCGGGGCTCAGCAAAGGGGGGCCGTAAGAAAAGCATAATTCAAGCCTTTAGCTGTATTATTCTAACATATTCTACCATATAACGAGACTGGCTGGCAGCTGCGAAAAGATTAAATGCCCTGCAGCTCTGCTTCAAGGCTACATTCGGGAGGGTGCCGGGCATTCTTCCTGGTGCTGCCTACGTTGTGTTTCAATGAACTCTTGTTATCCTCACGGCCCTCCAGCCTTGTCCTTTTTATGTGCAGACAACAATGTTTTACAGTCGAGCAGTGTAAGCAGAAAATATACTGCGAAGCAATAGGAACAGAAAGCAATGAGCAATGGTTAGAAAACAAAATGGTGATTCTTGTTACATCAAAATGGCCGTTCACTTGCAAGCTCGAAAACCTATATTCTGTCATATCGTGCATGAGACGGCTGGCCCACGGCCACCAAAATATGTTTGCGGTCACAAAGTAGAGGTATCAATTTTTCTAGACTGACAAACCCTCCTTTGGCCGTATGCCAAACGTCTCATCTATTTATTGAAACCTCCTCTAGTGATGATGAGTCTGAAATACTTATGTCTGAATCTTGCATGCTATCGTAAACATCATCGTCTTCATCAATATCTATTGCCATCAACTCTTTTACTGTTTTCGTTTCATTTGGGTCTTGGTCATCTCGACCATGAGGTTGTTTTTTCTTTGTCATCATATGCATACATCCTTCCGTACATCCCTCAGTTACCTCAGCGCAAACTATTGGTAGGCAATGTATGCAACAACAGCACGTTAGGAATATTCCAACCACCACTACTAATATTGAAATCAACTTCCATCCCCAAGAACGTAGTATTCCCCAACACCAAGACCCTATTCCCCAGCTTTCTTCTCCAGTAGGGAGTTCAGAGCTTAGGACATGCATTGTCTTTATCGCTTCAAAGATCGTAGGGGAGTAGTCATCGACATAAATGCAACACGCTGATCCCACTATTTTGCAAATTCCCCCATGATCAACCAGGATCACATCGAGAGCCATTCTGTTTTGAAGCGTCATTAACCTGATTCCTCCTTCTGCCAACGTCATGTTAAATAGTATATCTGTTGTTGTGTTTATGGTATTTTTTAGTATTCTGGACAGCTGCCTTATATTATAGGAGTTCACTATCTTCCCTAAGAATGGAATGAATGATTTTGCTTGCTACATCAGTTGCTATCAAAACACCCTCGTCAGTTCTTTTAACTCTAGTTCTGGCTAGTCTGGCCATGTCTGCTGTTTCTAAGAGGAATACTCCTGGGAACAGTAGACCTAGGTAACATGTACCTCCCCAGTTTCTGGGCAACCAAGGATATGCTTCCTCTCCACATATAAAATAAACTGGATCACCTACATATACTGGTTCTATTTCCCATTTTAATACCACTATATTCATGCATCCAGTATATGTTCCGACTGAAAAAGAGCCTTTCTTTTTTAAACAAAATGGGACAGTTCTTGGGCTATAATTCACAGTGTAAAATGGGGGGATTGCATCTGTGTCCCCTTCTGTTCTTACACGAAACGTCATTACAGATGTTTTTTCTGGTGGGGACAATCTATCCCGTTTATTTTGTCGTGTTATCTTTCGTGTACTTTTCCTTGTGGGCTCTGGGGCTATTACTTGCGTTTTACGGAAAATGGAACAACCCACAGGCTTCATTATTATTTCCTCAAACTCATTCATGTTGGTCTGTCTAATTGACCCGTAATACTCTCATTCCATTTACCATAGAACGTTGCACCTAAAGATGCACTACATGCAGAACTTAATGGTAATGGCTGTACATACCACCCTATTCCTTTCCCAGCATGCTGTGGTAAATGGGAACATACCCAGCAATTTGTTTTCTTCAGAATTGCATGCGTCATGTTCATGATTAATAATAACGTATTATTCCCAAAGCCTTCCCTGTGTCTTTCTTCCATTGGGGGCAGGGTGTAAGTAATCACCTGAACCAGGCTTTCAGTAGTGGATATATTAACTATTGGTAAAAACATCTCTAGTGGGTGTATCGCTTCCACATACCATAATATTAGAGCTGTCGATATTGGTGCTACCACGCTCATAAAGCACATTATTATTGTCAGTGCCAGCATACAATTCGTTTACCATGCGTTTTTCTTATGCTTATAGTCTTTATAATTGACTCATTCTCAGCAGTGGTGGTGCAGGAGGAGGCTGGAACCGGTCCCAGCATGTTTCTCATCGTCCTTCTTCTTCCTTATTACAGTTCGTTGTGGATATCTCTCTTCGTTGCGCTTGCTCTGATGTCAAGAGTTCAACGGAATTGTCACAGTTCAGTTCTGCCAGTCCTTAATAGCCTGGATTTGTTTTAATAAGTTTTTTTTTAGGCAAGATCACTTGTCCTTTCTCATACTGCTCTGAGGACCTTTGATCAGTTATCTTATTGCCTTAGTACCATGTGCACCCAGCTTGTCCGCTCTGGTTCCTGACACATGTACTTTTATGATTGCACGAGGAGCTGCGAGTCTTGAATTGTCCGACTTGCACAATTCTCACGCTTCTCTCCTCTACACCTCTAGTTCCTTCTCTGTCCATGAGCTGAACCAGAGGTTGACATAAACACCAAAAAGAACTGCGGATCACTTTGTCTTTCGAGGCCGCAAGTTGTATCGCTTTACTCCTGGTATCGTGTGATCCGTGAACAGTGCCGGTGAACTTCCAGCTTCAGGCTTAAAATCAGCCTGTGGTGCTACTGCATGTGCTGGTGAGCGCCGCGCCAATGATGCAGATCCGTTTTTTGGCGGGCTGGCTATTGCTGGTGGGCGCCAAAGGGGTAAACGATTTGTTTCTGCTGATATTTGCAAGGCAGATTTTGTGTCGGCCAGCAGTGATGTCGATTCTGCTGGGCAACGTTGGGGTACTCTTTGCCCTTTCCCCCCTTTGACAATCGTTTCAGGCTTTGTTTCGAGTTTCACTTCTCGTTTTGGCAGATTTGGTGGCTGCTTACTGGCAACAGTTTCTTCCGTTTCTGGGACCGCTGTCTATTTCCGGTCATCTGGGTCAGGCAAGTCTTTCAGTGCAGTTGGAATCGTCTTGGCATGGGTGGCATGGATCCACGACTTCCTTCCATCCACCCGTATTGCCGTCTGCGTCGCCAAGAGCACTTGATAGGGCCCGCGCCACCTTGGTGCTAACGATGACTTTCTTTCAAAATTCTTTAGCAGCACCCAGTCGCCTGGCTCCAGCGCGTGCCTCGGACCGGTGTTTCTCACTGGTAATGCCTCCTGCACCTGCTGATGAATCAAACACAATTTCTACATTAAAAGGCCACAATAAGTACTAAGCACAGGATGTTCTACCTCACTAAGTCATTTTGGCTGTGGTGCTCACCATACATTTGCCGGCCTCCCCATTGCGATCTCGTACGGGGAGAGCCCAGTTTTAGCCTGTACAGACGTACGCATGCATAATAGTGCTATTGGTAATGCACCCACCCAACTCAACTTGCTTCCCGCACAAATTTTGCTAATCTTTGATTTAAGAATCCCGTTGTGCCTCTCCACAAGACCGGCAGAACTCAGGTGCCTTGAACTATGGAATCTCTTATCAATCTGAAGACCAGCACATATCTGTAACACCACTGCGCCCACAAAATGTGGTCCATTATCGGACCATAGGACACGGGGCAAGCCAAATCTGGAAAAGTATTCCTTAAGCATTACTTTTGCCGTGCTCATTGCTGTGCAGTCCTTCAAGGGATATGCCTCCACCCACTTACTGAATGCACAGATCACCATCAAGACGTATTTTAAGTTTTGGCATCTCTCCATCTCTATGAAATCAAAATGGATCACCTCAAATGGCATAGAGGGCGGGCAAAAACTGCCTGTTGGAGTCACTGTTCCCTTTCCTACATTGTGTTGCAAACACGTGATACAGTTCTGCACCAACCTCTCTGTATTCTTTTTTATGTTTATATTCTGCCATACTGTATAAAGGTGCTATATTATCTTTTTCGCACAGATGTGAGTAGGGCTGTGGGCCATTGTGACAATTGCAGTCACATACGAATTTGGCAACATCCAGTTTCTAGTTCCCTTGTCCACCCAACAACCCTCCAGATCTAACTCAGCAGAGCTCTGTGCCCACCCTTGTATTTCATCGGTTGTAGCTTCGGCCTGCATTTCTTTGACAGTTGCAACTCCATTTTCTATCATACAGGGTACTTCCTCTGTCTGAACCGTCATCATTTTGGTATTTAAATCAGTGGCAGTTTGTTTCGCAATTCTGTCTGCAAACGCGTTTCCCTCTCCTACTTTGCATGTTACCTTTTTATGTGCCTCGCATTCCACTATTGCCCTGCATTTTGTAAACGTGAGTGCAGACAGCAATCGTACAATCAAAGGACCATGTTGAATTCTGGTGCCATGTGATGTCAAAAAACCTCTCTCAGCCCAGAGTCGACCAAAATTATGAACCACCCCAAAAGCATACTGGCAATCAGTATATATATTCACATTCAAATTTTCAGAAATCTCGCAGGCTCTGGTTAATGCTATTATCTCTGCGGCTTGTGCCGAATTGTAGGGAATTCTTTTACTTTCTACAGCGCTCTCTAGAGTAGTGATAGCATATGCAGCAGTTGTTGTGCCATCTGGTAATTTAAAACATGAGCCGTCACAAAATAACTCTCCATCTGGCTCTTTCTGTGGGGTATCACTTAAATCAACTCTCCCCTTGGTTTCTTCCTCAGTGACCATTAAGCAATTGTGGGGGGGTGATTCATTCTCCCCGATTTCTTTTATGGCTAGTGGCATTAATTCTGCAGGATTGAAAGCGCTACACCTCATAATTTGGATATGGGGCGCGAACAAGATAATCTCATATTTTGTCAATCTGGCAGAGGTGAGGTGTTGCGTCTGTGTCCTAATTAATAGAACATCTATGGAATGTGGCACCATCAGAATTAAAGTGTGCCCCATTACCATCCCTTCCATTTGTTTCACTGACGCAGCAGCTGCCGCGACAGATCGCAAAAATCGTGGTAGTGCGCGCGCTACACGGTCCAGCGCAGAAGAAAAATAGCTGCACGGCCTATTTCTTCCACCTTGTTCCTGTGTCAAAACCGCCAATGCACATCCTTCACTTTCACACACAAACAGTCTAAAAACCTTCTCATAATTCGGCGTACCCAAAACTGGAGCCGAGCATAATGCGGTTTTCAATTCATCAAATGCTTTCTGACATTCCTCATCCCACTGTAACGGCATGACCACATCTTTCTTTGTCAAATTCACCATTGGTTTTACAATTAACGCAAAATTACCAATCCATTGTCGGCAATATGAGGCCATGCCTATTATGGCTCTGACTCCTTTTTGTGTCTTTGGAATAGGCATACAAGAAATACTTTCAATGCGTTCTGCCGTTAGCCTTCTCCCTTCTTTTGAAAGTAGGTAGCCTAAATAGGCCACCTCCTTTCTATTATATTGAAATTTCTTCAAACTAGCTTTATGGCCATGTGCCGCTAGGTGTGACAGTAGTAATACAGTGCTTTCTTTACAAATTTCCTCTGTGTCTGCAGCTAACAATAGATCGTCTATATATTGCAAGAGTACACAACCCACTGGTAATTCTAGCATGTCTAGCTGCTCTTTTAATGCTCTACTGTAAATACTTGGACTTTCCGTGTAACCTTGCGGAATCCACGTAAATGTAAATGATCGTCCCCCTAATGTGAACGTTAACAAATATCTGCTGTCCTTGTCCACTGGAATGCAGAAGAACGCGTTTTTCAAATCTACTACACTAAAATATTCTGCTGAAACAGGTATCATTGTCAATATTGTAGTGACATCTGGCACTAGAGGAAATTGTGGATCTACTACCTTGTTTAATGCACGCAAATCAATTATAAAACGGTATGGTACTTCATTGCCTCCTTTTTTATAAACTGGAAGAATCGGGCTGTTGCATGTACTGCCTGTAATTTCCTCGATTACCCCTAATTTCACCAAATCTGCAACAATATTCTTCAATCCTTTCTCACCAACAGCCGACATTCTGTATTGGGGATTTTGCGGTAGGGTAACACCTTCTATCAAAATGATCTTTACTGGCTCTATCTTCAAGCATCCTACATCATTGTCATGCATTGCCCATATACAGGTTGGTACTTTACTTAGTTCTCCTGGTAAAGTTTCAGACATGAATTCTGACACAGGTGCATCGTGTGGCCAAATCGTTAGGAAAACTCTGTCTGCTGTGCAATGTATAACGGAACCTAATATTTTCAACAAATTTAGTCCCAAGTTCTCCCCACAATTTTCTGTTAAAAGGAAAGGACAATGTTCGGTGAATGGTCCTATAGTAACTGGGACTGGTTTGGACACTGGGTTTATGACTGGTGTACCTGCGAACCCTACGGAAACATTCTTTTGCCCTGACAGTGGTATATCCGGAACCAAGTGGTGGTCTATTGAACACTTCTGCGCTCCTGCATCTACAAGAAAGCGGTGCTCCTCATTCCCGACTCTTATTTCTACGTAGGGTCCTCTCTGATTCACGGGAATAGACACTGGTTCCGTCCCCTGTCCTGGGCTGTCCTATTGGGGAAATAACACATCGTCCTATGTGTAATCATTGCTGTTACTGTAATACGTGTTTGGCTGTGTATCAAAAACGTTCCCACTCTTTCCTCTATTTCCCCCACTCTGATTTCCATACTGTTGATTTTGCTGTCCGTGACTCTGGTTTGGGGCATTTTGGTTTTGGCCTTGGTTTTGATTCCCTCCGTTATTGTGGTGCTGCTGCATACTATTCCTATTTGGTCCATTCGCTCCTGGGTGTCCTCTATGCTGTCTCCTCTGACCAAACCCATTTCTATTCTGCAGATGCGGACATTGCGCTCGCCAATGTCCTTCCTCCTTACAATATGCACACTGATTTGGTCCCACTGTTCCCCCATGCATGTTCAAATTACTCCTTCCTTGTGCGTTCCCTCTCCCTTTATTGTGTCCTACTACTTGCTGCAGTAGTACCTGTGTTCTCAATAGGCATTCTTTCACGTCTGCCCCCATCTGTTTTAGCAACGATAATTTGTCCACCATCTCCTTCTGCCCCGGTGATGGTAACTGCTGCCGTTGATTATGTGACCCCTTTTTCCCCTTCTGATGTCTCCCGATATCCCTACTCCTGTACCCAGGTGTAGCAAACATTTCGGCATAATCATTATCTAATTTATCTTTCAGTTCAAAAAGTCCATATACATGTTCTCTCACTTCTTCATCCCTCTCCCTACAGCGTGCTAATGCATCAAATCTAACAATCGCTGCGGTGGTAATTTCCCAATTAACTGTTTCCATTTCTCCACCAAATATTCACCCATGCATTCCAACACTACCTGTCTTTCGTTGCTTCTTCGGAAGTCATACATCTCTGCCTGTTGCTGCAATTCCACCTTCCTTTCTTTGCTGATCGCGCTGCAAGTTACCCTCGTGCATCCCCGTTGGTCAGTCCCGCCTCTTGCTCCCGTGGTTTCAACTTCAACCGTGGGAGGAACGGACGGTACCGAGTCTGTATCTGAGGCGGGAGGTGCGGATGGGACAATGGGAACAGGGAGTGTCTGTTGTGGGCCTGGTTGGCTAATAGGAAGGGCTACATGCGCGGTCTGTGGCTGTGGGAGGGCTTGAGCTACCGGAGGGAGAGCTTGGGCTACGGGCGGGGTTTGGGCAATAGCTACTCACGTGTCTGGCCTCACTTCTGATCTTGGACCTTGTTTTGTATGGGTCAATATGTTTTCTATCAATTCATCTGCTATGTGCAATTCTCGTTGTGGATATATTTTTTCTATATTCAACTGGTCACGCCTACCTTCTCTTCTTAGACTCTCAGTCCACTCCTCCTCTTCTCTCTCTTCCGCTAATTCACCTTTCGATTTATGCCTGCGCGCATGCTTCGCTCTGCTTTTAAATTGGAGCATTGCTTCCTTTTTCCAGTCTTTAATAGTCTTGAATGCTGCAGGACGTGCTTTCTTTCTTATCAACACCCTTTCCAAGTTATCTATTCTCGCTATCTCAAAACTACCATGAATTGGCCACTGATGGCCTTGTTGATTTCTGGTTTGCCTATGCCAAGTCTCACAGAATATTATCGCACCCACTCCATACTTTACATACATCTCATACGCCGGCGTTCCCTCAGGTGGTACAATTTGGCCATCTTCCAAATATTGTCTACCAGAGCGGAAAAACCCAGCTAAAGTGGACAATACCCCAGGCATGTTTCAACCTTCCCCCTGGTTAATCAACCTTACCTAGGGCGTTTGATTTTGCAAAGTCAACTCTCAACCAATATCAGTATTACTTTGAATCGGGGAATGACTCACCTGATAGATCATCGTCTGTATACTGTAAGCGATATTCAATCAACACTACAGCTAAGTCAATGCCTAGTCTGGGGTGCTGAGAAAAACCCTTATTGATGTATTTGTATATCCAGTTCAGTACTCTGGATGACAACCCTTGTATAACACCCCCCTCTTAGAATCCCCCTGACCCCACTGAGCCAAGAAGTAGGTTTGTTTTGCAAATTAAAAGGTTTATTTGAAAATTTGAAAATTTAAACAATATATATATATATATATATATATATATATATCACACTTCTATAAATAAATTGATAATGGATATTACACTTGTGAATATGAGCAGTAGTCAGCAAGAGGTAACTTATGAATAGGAACAGAAGAATAAGGTGAGAAAGAATGCTTTATATGGTTCAAGGAAACACAAGGTGGAATAAAATGCAGCACAGAAATAACTTCTTATGATTTTAGCAAAAGGTAATATGATCACTTTTTCTTTTGACAATTCACTCCCCCCCTATGCAATACAAAAAAATGGAAGGAGAGCACACAGTCTTCAAGAATCCCAAAAAATCACACTTTATAATGCAATACACAATTCCAGTTCTCCCAGCAAGCTTAGGGAAAACAGGGATGAGTTTTAAACACAGGCGAATTACTTTAATATGGTTTGCAAGGAAGTGAAAAGGTGGTAAAATTGCTTTTAATTCCCTCTAGAGGTTCAGGGTAGGTGATGGCTACTTTGTATTAGTTCAGGCTCACTTTAACAATACTCTATGAATGATTAGCAGATTGCAAACGAATTTTAGCAAAGAGAAGCAAAAAGCTGCTGATTTCTACAGATGAAGAAATGGGGCCAAATCGCAAATCGCGGTAAATTTCGCGAGTGCGTGTCTCGCGATTACAGAAAAAGTATAGGAAGCTTCTAGATTCGTTGGAAAGCCTAGATTCTAAGCTTTCAGATGAAAGTTAAATCTCGTTCCTAGCACAAACGGTTCCGGAGATACGGATGATTTAATAAAGGTAGATTTTCGGATTTAAAGTAAAACTCAAAATGGCAGGTGACAGCTTGCAGCTTCAGAATTGACAGGTGACAGTTGTGCAGCTTTACAAATGACAGATGACACGATTTCTAGGAGGCTGTTCTAATTAGGTTAAAATAGTTTGGATTAGATTATTTTAACTAAGAGATTGGGTTCTGCACAGTTCTGGCGGTACTCACAATATATTTTGGAATGAATGGGCCTCGTCACAGATCTGGTCAACTGGACTGGACTGGGCGGTTCTGCTCACAGCGTCTGGGTCAGCTCTGCTCTGCTGGTCTAGCCTCTCTGGATACGGCGGGTCAATCAGGCACCGGTTCTGCTCACAGCGGTCTGGGTCTGGTCTGCGGTTCCGGCAACAGTTCTTGGCAAAGAATTCAAACAGCTCGCCCGGCTGTTGAATAGTTTGGTTAGGTTTGCTGGATTCTGAAGGCCTGCTGAGAATACTTTTGCTTACAGTGGGCCTTCTAGGTTCAAAGTTCTGTAGTCTATTTTTAGGTTGGAAGTCTAAGTGTTGGATCTCTGGATGTGAAGTCGTCGGTCAGCATGCTCCGCAGCAAATGGAATTGAATGCCTCTACCTGTCCCAGCAGTCTCTTTTTATGTGTTTTGGAAGTGGGTGTGTGCGTGGCATAACTGAGCCTGCCCCTCTCTACTTGTCATTGGCCAGTTCCTCCTCTCTCCTTTGATTGGGGGAAAGAAATGGAGTGTCAGAGTGATGCTGTAGGTTTTATGGTCAGAGGAACCCCCCCCTTGTCAAATTGCACACAAATCTATTTCTGATCCAAATACATATTTATCTATGTACCATTTCTCTCATATTATAGGTCCAGTTAACATATTTTCTGTAGCACCAAACCATCCGATCCCTGTCTTTGTACGATGTCGTGTCCACTGATGACAGAATTCTCCCCTTTTTATCCAGATAACGACCTCTAAACCTTTCCAGATTTTACACAAATGTGCACCAGGGATATGGGTTTCAGATGATAAAGTGTCAGATTTTTAACATACATACATTTGGAGTGAGACCCTATTTTCCGCTAGCAACCCCCCAGAATACACCACAGGGTCCTAACGCCTCTTAAAACGTGCACAGAAAAATCACAAGAACAATGATATTAATTATATAATTTTGACCAGTCCGCACTATGCGTTATCTATCTTTTTAAAATTATGCTCTGGTCGAAAAGGGGTGTGGCTTCCCACATCACAGGGTGGAATAACTGGTTTATCCACTTCCCCCAAGCTCAGCTGCTAGCAGAGGCACTGCCCCTCCCAGTTTCCCCCAAGAGGAAGCCACTTTACGGCCCCCACAATATAACATTTGCCTGAGCCGAAGAAGGCCCATTGTTCAGTTTCCTGCAGTCCCCAGCTGCCACTCCCCTTTCAATCAACAGGGCCATGTGACCTCCTTTTTGTGGGGCAGTAGAATGCAGCCAGGCCTGGGAACACAGCTGTTGATCCAGTTTCAACTCCTGTTGGGGGTAGTTGTCAGGCAGAATCCAGTTTCATTAAGCCAGGTTTCAGCTAAATGTCACTTTTTGTTCCCAGTTTTCTACATTCAAATCAAACTGACAATTTTTACACATGCAGCTAGAATGCTGATTCTAAGTTCAAAACTATGACATTTCAACAGTTACAAACTATGTGACACTAAAAAGTAGGTCCCTCATTTAATTTAAACATTTCGATTTTAGTGGTTTTCAGTTCAGTTTAACTTAAGCTGCTGACCTCCACAGCTCAGCCAGTTTTGTTATGAACATGGTTTTGGGCTCTTTTTCTTTCCAGATTTTGTATGTACACAAAACTTCATTCTGCCAAATGTCTGCTGGTGTTCAGTGAGATTTTTGACTATCATGCAATGTTTGAAAATAGGCATTTTGAGCTTGCATTCAGAGAAACCAAGGTGATTTCAAAGGGCTTTTTAAGCTAACAGGCACTGCTGTTTTTCCTTTTGGCACACATTCCACTCATGGCACCCCTGGCCCATCACGCTCGCACTGGTGGGTGGAAGGTTAGGCGACCATTTTGGTGTGCGCACAAACTGCGCGGTTCTCCTATTCTGGCGTGAATGTGGGCGGCGATAGCTCATCCCCACATCTACCCAGTCTATTGATTTAGTTTGTTCTGGGATAGAATAATGGGCGGTGACAGCTCATCCCCACATCTACCCAGTCTATTGATTCAACATGGGTCAAAACCCTTGACAAATCCCCCCGCCCGACTGCGCTTTGATTCAAGTCGAGGGGAAGTCGGGTGCAAAGGAGGTTTTGAGCCCTTGCGCTGGTATGTCCGCATTATCTTCTTCCAATTCTGTAGATGGCACAGTTCAGCATCTTTTCCTCCACCCAGTTGGATCGATCAGTTCTCCTCGCCGGTCCTGATGGGAATATTGGGCGGTACCCTGGGCCCCTCGGGTCTCTGCTCCCAGTCCCCGGATCGTCCTCCTTGGCCAGTCTCCAGGTTCTCTTTCTCCTAGGACGACAAAGGAAAGCAGCAATACCTATTCGTAGACATTTCTTCCCCACCATTGATATAGTGGGGTGGCATATACATTTTATAGTCAAAACATTTGCGTTCTTATTTTGACAAAAAACAAGATACAATTATAAGACTTTTTTTTCCAAATCATAATATTTTAGAGACTATATGTGGGATATTTTAGGGTTGGAATTGAATTACTCTGGAGCGGTCCCCTCTGGTATTGCAGAGGACTCCTCCAGTTGTTGCAGAGTGTGCCTGGGATGGCAACACTTTAGCTGATTTATATGTACCCACTTGTCTTCCCCCTCTGCCGAACTGCCTTTGGTATAATTTCAAACGGTCCCTTCCATGTAGGCAAGAATTTTCACTGTTTGGCCTGGTTCCTTTGGAAATTGTATAGATAGACCCGGTCCCCCACAGTATATTCCTTCCTGGTGGTCTTCAGGTCATAGTGGGTTTTCAAGCTATCAGCTGATCTTTCTAGATTCCGCTGAGCATAGGCAAAAGCATGCTGAAGGTGTTTCCTTAAATTCTCCACATACTCGTGAGTTGTGGAGGCATTTATCAGTGTCTGCTCTTGGGTCCTGTAGAGCAGATGCTGGGGAAGCAACATCTTGCGTCCGGTCATCAACTCAAATGGTGACATTTTAGTTGCAGATGAAGGGGTAGATCTGATGGCCATTAGGACCAGAGGTAATCGGATATCCCAACTTGGCCCCGAATCCGCCACAAACTTTTTTAATATGCTCACAATGGTTCGGTTGTATCTCTCCACTGCTCCAGAAGAAGCTGGCCTGTAAGCAATATGTAGCTTTCTTTTGACCCCCAGTATCTCCCACATCTTTGTCATTACTTCACGGGTGAAGTGGCTACCCCTGTCGGACTCAATCCTTTGAGGTAGACCAAAACGGGAAAAGATGTGGTTAATCATCAGGGCAGCTGCTGTTTCTGCCTTGCAATTTGGGGCTGGGAGACATTCCACCAACTTGGTAAACAAGCATGTAACGGTCAACATGTACTTGTTTCCTCTAGACGAGTGAATTACAGGGCCTATAAAGTCGATTTGCAAATCTGACCATGGCAGTGTCATCCCCCTCTTTTGGAGAGGTGCATGGTGTGTGAGGGATGATGGCTGAAATTGTGCACACACAAGACACCCCTTCAAGTATTGGTCGAGGTCCTGCCCCATGTGTGGCCAGTATGCAACCTCTCTTAAGATTTCCAATGTTGTGTGAAACCCCCTATGACCGGCGGTGGCCGCATCATGGGCGTGACTTAACATCAGGCTTCGGAATGAGGTAGGAACCACCCACTGGTCGTGGCCAGCTTTGGATTTCCTTACCAACAAACCGTCTTGGATTCGGAACATTTTTGGACATTTCATCAACACTCTTAGGTCCTCTTTCCCAATGTAATCGGTATCCGTCAGGGGAAAGTTCTCAGGGTCCTCAATGTGTTGGTAAAACTTACCAATAATTGGATCCCCCTTCTGAGCTGTAATCAAATCAGCATCAGGGGTCTCCTTACTCCATTGTGCAGTTGAAAGATCCTTGTGAGCATTTGTCTGGGACCTAGTGATAGCAGTGACCTGGATTTCCCCCAATAGGGACTCTATTTCTATTAGATCCCCTTGGATGGCCCCGGTTTTGGCCAGCTGATCAGCTAAGTCATTTCCAGTTTTGTCTGGTCCCTCTACTTTGGAATGACCCTTGATCTTTTTCCAGTAGATGGTCATCCCATTCGAGGTGACCAGATCATCAATGTTTTGGATTAACTTCCCATGTTTCAAGGGTTTGTTATTAGCACATAACATGCCTCTAGTTTTCCAATTAACCAGGTGCTCCACGAACACGTTCCGTACATAATCCGAATCTGTGATTATGACTAGTTTGTGGAGTTGATGTTGGACGGCAGTGAGGATGGCCTGATGCACAGCCATCAACTCTGCCACCTGACTACTTCGGGGACCAATTTTGTACCCAGCGGAGGGTTCATGAAACTCCTTCCCCCATGCATTCCCTACGCTGGCCACCAGTTCTTTCTCCCCGTTGTTGTCAACATGGTAAGAGCATCCATCCACATAAACAATGGGCATTCCCTCACACTTGTCTTCTTCAAAGACTTTGTGGGGGGAATTAAGGCATGCCTCCATGTTGTCCTTGATTTTTAGACTTTCGTCCTCGAGACAGTTTTCTCTGGCACAATCATACAAGTCAGCCAGAACTTGTGCGAGGGAACTCTTCTTGTTTTGGCCATATCTGACCTCTACAGGAAAGCCTTGCATTGACAGTCCAGGAAGTAATTCGGGAATTACTCACATTTCCGGCCCGGATTCTGTCACTTTGGAGATATTGCAGAGGCTGGTGTGGAGTCTCCACTATGATGTGTTCCCCCTGGATAAACGGGCGGTAATTCTTCAATGCCCACACCGTTGCCAGGAGTGCCTTTTCACAATCGTTGAATTTTTCCTCCACAGAGGATAAAGTTTTGCTCGCATAGGAGATTACTTTATTGACCTTGTCATGCTTTTGGTATAATACTGCCGTCAAGCACGTATTAGAGAACCCTGTCTCCAGGAAGAACTCCTTGTTTCTGACAGGGTAAGCTAGGCAAGGCGCTTGTGAGAGGCTTCTCTTGAGTTGTCTTACTGCCTCGGATTGTTCTGGACCCCATTCCCACTTGACCCCCCCCTTCAAGAGATGAATCAGGGGTCTGGTGATCTCTGCGTAGCCCTCAATTAACTTTCTGTAACGCTCACCTGATTCCCACGGAGGCGCTGATCCCAGCTGGGCTGCTATCGTTTCTTCAATTGAGAAGCGTAGAGCTCGGACGACTCTCAGGACTGGGCTTCCTCTTATCGAATGTCTGACTTGCAGGGTAAGTTTTCTGCAGGTGGAAGAAAAAGGGTTAATCACCGTTTGATGGGATTCCTTCTCCCACCAATCGCCAGTTTCTCCCACAGCCTAGCTTTCTACTTGTCTCAGCGAGCTCTCACCTTAGGCGTATAAATGCTGAGCTCTCCATCCTGTGTCTGGTGCAGGGGTGCGTGGATTCCAGTTACGTCACTGGATGAGTTCAGTGTTGAGGCTCAAATCTTTTGCGGCCTTAGTCGTGGCACTGGTGCTGGGATGCCGAAGAGCGATGCCGCCGTTATTGCACGAGCGGATGCCTGTAAGTATACTGTAGTCTTTAGGCTTTAAAAGATGGGCACCTCAATAATGTCCCTTTTCCTTTGTTTCAGGCCTCGGGATGCTGTGGGCGTAGTTTTCCGTTGCCGCTGCACGTGCCGATGCACGTAAGTATAATGTTCGTTGGCCGCTTTTAATGGCACCTCTAATAATGTCCTTTTTCTAGTTTTCAGGTGCCGGGATGCTGCGGGCTTTATATCCGTTGCCACTGCACGTGCCGATGCACGTAAGTATAATGATCGTTGGCCGCTTTTAATGGCACCTCTAATAATGTCCTTTTTCTAGTTTTCAGGTGCCGGGATGCTGTGGTTGATGCGGCCGCTTCTGCGCGTGCAAAAACTGGTAAGTTAAGATGAATGCGACTGCCTTCACCCGAACCCCTTTTTAATGATGTCCTTTGCCTTTAAGGTGCAGAGAAGCTGCCGAAGAGAAGGCCGCGGTTAGCTCCCTTGCAATCACGGATGGATCAGGTAAGCGGGCGCGGCTGCGAGCGAGTTGCACTTTTCTAACCTTATGTTTATTCTTTGCAGGTTTTGCCGGTGACTGGATTCCGGGATGTGGTAAGTATTGTTCTGTGTCTTTCTTCATCCACAGGTTGCTGCGCGGAAGCTGAAGATGACTCTGGACCTGGAATGCAGGAGCCGACTCGGTGAGCGTCCTGCTGCTGCTGCAGAATAACGCGAAGCACATGTTTTCCATCGGGCGTGGTTTAAATAGCAGAGAAGTGCTTCCAGTGTGTGTTCTTCCACCGGTTCCACCCAGGTAAGAAAAGAGTTCCTGAATGGAGGGAATAGTTCCTCCCAGCCCTGATGGCTGGGGACTTCAACCAGACTGGATTGTTCTGGGTAAATATGCAGCATGGTCTGCCTCAGGTAAGTCCACCCAAGCATTATTACACTGTTTATCAATATGAGCCCGGCGCCTATGGCGCCGGGACTGAAACCCTTCATGAGCCTGGCGCCAAAGGTGCCAGGACACGGTCTAAAGGGCCCCTGTAGGGGTCTTCTGGGTCCGGAGTAGTGGAAGACGGGTCTGCTTCCGAGGGCGCTGGGCCAGTCCTGGCCCCTCGGGAGTAGCGCCCATGACACTTTCTGCTGTAATTAGTCAGTCCAAGGAGGCTCCTTAGTTCCTGCAGAGTTGTGGGATCCTTCAGTTTCTGGAGTGCTTCCACTTTCTTTTCCAGGGGACAGAGACCCTGTGGAGTAAACTCATGCCCCAAAAAATTAACATGGGTTCTACACCACTGTGCTTTCTGAAAGGAAAGTTTTGCTCCGGCGGCCCTCAACTGTGTCAGAACATAACGGATCTCCGGTATGTGTTCCTCCACAGATGAACTTTTGTGAGGACATCATCTACATAAGCCAGGTTACCCCTCGCACCCAGGTCGGGCCTGGCCTTATGTAGGAAAATGTTGAATTCATTGCCGAAGTTGAGGTATCCGAAGGGAGTCCGGGTCCAGGTGTACTGCTGGCCCCCAAAGGTAAAAGCCAGTTTGTATTGCTCCTCCCTACTGACAGGCACGGTCCAGTATCCATTGGTCAGGTCTATTGCTGTGAATACCTGTGACCCTTGAATCTGGGCCAGCCCTTGGTCAATGTAGGGCAGAGGCCATCGGGAAGTATGGACCCGTTTGTTGAGCTCCCTAAGGTCGGCACAGAGTCTCCACTGGCCTTTTGGCTTCAATATTCCCAACACCGGATTATTGAAAGTGCTGTGGACTGGACGGATTATTTCCCGGGACTCAAGGTTCTTAATTATTTCAGTAAGGGACTCCATGGATGCAAGAGGCAAACGATATTGCTTCACAAACACTGGAGTCATTCCAGGGTCCGTGGGAATTGTTGTGGTGTGGATGTCGGTGCGACCACAGTCATATGAGTCTACCGCAAAGAGATCTTAAAAATCTAAGAAAACTTGTTTCAACTTTTGCTTCTGTTCCAGAGTCACACAGGCATCAGCTAGGTTGACTCTCTCTTCCACCATCTGCCTGAAGCCTGGAAAGACTTCTGGTTTTGCTATCTCAGCGGCCTCCTCCAGCTGGGTGGAGAAGTCCCTGGTCAGAGTGCTGATTTGGACCGGAGGCTTCAGGTGGGCAAGGCAGCCCTCATGGACCTGGAAAATCACCTCATCCCCTCTGAAGTCACAAGTCACATCTTCCTTACCATAAGGGCAAGAAGTGTACACCAGGAACTTCCCCCCATGCCGGGTGAAAATCCTGTCTGGTGTTGTATTGTCCTCACTGTCACTGTCAAAACAGTCTTTGGGGATCGGTCCTAACAGTTCATTTCCTAAATCAATGGAGAAATGTCGGTCATCAACCGCCATTCCAATGATGGTGCCTGCGGCTAGAGTAATACTCTGTAAGTCGCCGTTATCCACCTCTATTGGAATGGTGTCATGTTCTATGTTGACTAAAGGTGTTGGGTTTACCCCTAACCCTTGTTGTTGGAGAGAAGCATTTAGATGAATATAAGCATCAGGGTTTTTCAATTTTTGTCCTCTTTTAACTTTCACTTCCAGGGAGAATTTTCGGGTCCTTTCTGGGATGGTCACTTCCTCTTTAATCTGAATTTCAACTGCATAAGGTAGCAATTGCGCTGACCTAAATGCTTTTTCTGAATCATCAAAGCCCATGGGATTATCCGCTAATCGGGACCAAGCTTTGAAGTTTATTAGGTCCAAACTAATGGCAAAGCGATTGAGAATGTCACTGCCTAAGTAAAAGGCGGCAGTGACTTCTCGCACGACCCAACAATTATGGACTATGCTCTTGTTGCCAATGGAGATTTTGAGCATACACCTGCTTGGCTGGAGATGTTTGGAATTAGGTGCTTCCAGGTCCATTTCCCATTTGTCTATCAGTTTAAATGTGGGAATGGCTGGATCTTTTGGGAGTTGGCGGAACATGGCTTTGCTGATGAAGCTCTTACCGTTGTTCACACACACACTCGAGCGAGAACAGAGTCCTTCCCATCATTTAACTGAACAGGGATGAACAACTGCTCTCCAATTTGCTGAATATCAGCCAGGCTCTGAGCTGATTTCACATCTTTCTGGACTGTAGGAGTGGGCGTTTCTAATTGTGGATTAGTAAAGAATTTCAGGGTGTTTCCTTCCAGTGTGGAATACCACCTTAAACTGGAAGGAAGGTTGATTTTCAGAAATAGAGAGGACCCCCCATCACCAGTCTGTTGTCCTACTGCTATTACTGTCACGTCTGGAATTTGGTTGTTCTGGAAGTGAAATTCTACTTGGTCAGATTTGTGTTCAACCATGTGGCAGGAACCATTTAAACTAACATGGTTGACACTCTGTTTTAATTTTATTGGTTGGCTAGTCTGGGTCCAGAGGACCTTGTTTACTCAATCTATTAGGGGTGACAACCTTCTCAGGAGGTCATTCCCTAGTAAACAAGGGGTGCCCTCTGGAGTCACTACTATGACCGGGTGTTTCACCTTGTGTCGCCCAATTTTGATGTCCAAATCTGCAGTCCCCTCGACAGGAATTTCCTTCCCGTCAAAGTTCTGCAGTTGTCCAGGAAGAGAGGTGAGAGGAATGCGGTAATTCTCCCCCTTCCTGCATTTAATTCCCCAAAGGCCCTTTTGGACAGAAGGGTAGCTTGGGATCCAGTGTCCACCAGTGCCAAAATTGTACTGTACCCTGTGCCCCTCCTTCTCCTCAAGGGGGCACAGATAAAGCACATTGTTGGACAACTGGTGGGCTAACTTTCTGGTTTTGGACATTGCTAGCGCAGAGATTTGGGCAGAATTCTGTGAAGAGCCTGGGGAATCTGAAAGAAAAAGTTGGCAACTGGAAATGGTTTTGGGTTCCCCTGGTTCCCCCCCTCCCCTTTTTGGAGGCAGCCATCAGGATGGGTTTGACCCTTGGGATTTTGGTATTGTCGGTTCTGGGATGAGATGATGGGCGGCGGTAGCTCAGTCTCCACGTCTCCCCAGTCTGCATTGGCATCCCTGGGGACCCATTTTTCATTGGGAGGAGTTCCCCCATCTCTGAAGGAGAAGATCCATTTCCCAGGATCTTCTGAGGATCCCTCTCCCTCAAATTGGAAGACCTGTACCTCCTCCACAAAGTGGGTCTGTTTGGGTCCTTTGTTTCTCCTACCCCCCCTCTGCTCCTTGGGAGGCAGGCTTTCAGGGGCAGGAGATTTTGTTTCCGGTTCCTGGTTTTCCAGGGGCTGTTTACAAGTTGGGAAGGAAGCTTCCTCCAAGGCTTTACACCCCCCTTCCCCTTGTGCCTCCTCCCGGGGTGCTGCCCCGTCATTGTTCTGGAGCACCAGGTCCAGAGTTTGGGGCATTCTGCGGTGGCATGCTCATCTGAGGGTTCTGTTGAGCCCTCAGTATGTGACCCAGATCTCGTGCCATATTTTGGACCTGGCGCTCAAGTTGTGAAACCCGCTCAGGCTGATACGGGGCTCTATTTTCTCCCCTGGGCTGATCCCGGGAAGGGTAGCTATCGCTTCTCTGGTAATACCCCGGATTGGGAAGATTTGGGTACCCCTCCACCCTTGGCCTCCCCTCTCCCGGATTAGGTTGTCTGAGCTCAGGGAATTGGGGAAAGAAGGATGGATGATTTTGAGGCTGAAAATTGGGTGGATACCTGGGAAAAAGTTCTGCCCAGGATTTGGTGAATTTCTGCCCTCCTGGGGGAAGTTAGGAGGGAAGTTCCCCGGGTCAGGTGCTTGGCTGGATCCCCCCCCCCTTGGGCTGGAGGAGTCCACACATAACCCAGGATTGGTTGGTTTCCCTTGTAGCGGGGACTTACATAGTCAGGGGAGCGGGGGACCCCATTTGTGGGACTACCTCCTCGACTCCCTGTCTGTGACTGGCCCGAGGGCCGTCTGGGCTGTGAATTATTTGGTGCAGGCAGGTTTTAAGGCCCCCCCCCATCTCCAAATCTAAAACGGGGGCAACCTTTACCTCTGCCACCTTGGCAGCAGCAGGGGTGCTGTTGGTTTTGGGGTTTTTCGGCGCGTTATTTTTATTTTCGATGGGCTTCTGCACCTCATAGATCCGGGTAGCCTGTTCAATGACCCAGTCTAAAGATCTTTTCTCATGAAAATCTCTCACGAGCTGGGTCATTATGTATTTGGGTAAGGCATGGAAAAACGTATTGATAAATTATCTGCTATCCATGCGCACCCTTCTGGTGGTCTGCGCAAAAGCACGCTTTAATTCTTGCACAAACTCTTGTGGGGCCTGATCCTCCCCACATTGCAAATTGTAGGCTGCCTTGCGAGCCTCTTGAGGACTTCTGTGCACAGAAAAATGTTTCAAGATGGCCGCCCTGTATGTGGACCACCTTGAATGGTTTTGATCCTCCAGCCCCGCAAAGAAACTGGAGTATTCTGGTGAGAAGGTCCACTTTACGTACTGGATGCAGCTACTGCTGTCCTTCAAATGGAAAGTCTCCATCATTTGCTCATAGAGCTCCAAGTGTTCCCAAACAGAATACTTGGCGTTCTTATGATAAGGCGTGATGACACTCCTTATTGCCTTTATTTGTTTCAATGGGTCCTTAAGCAAGGCCCTTTTTGCCTTCTTGGCCTTTTTGGTTCGGGTAACCTTGGTCCATTCATCCTCCGACTCAGAAGAGCTGCTCCCAGAGGTGCCCGTCTGATCTTCCAGGTTTTCCCGGATTCTGCGATCCTGGGAATGGCTGGCAGAATGTGGGGACCTGGTCTCCTGTGTCCTGTGACGCCCAGAGGAGTCTTCAGATCCCTCCTTGCTACCAGGATTTGCTGGGTATCCCCCCCACTGACCTAACTGGGCAGAGGTTTTCAGGATGCCCTTAGTGGGCCTACTCTCCTGGGGTTCCCCACTAAATTGCACTGTGCTTGGGTGCCCATACCCGGATGCCCGCCCATCCATTCCTGGGAGGTGCTGGCCTATGAGCCCCATACTTCTAGCTGGATAGTAATCTGCCATCCCCGTGGCCCTGGGCTCATGTGCGCGAGGGGACATGGGGGTGGCAGAGTCCAGGGACTGGGAGAGATGAAGGCCTCTGGTACTAGGGCTCCTGAGGTTATGCTCAGGAGTTTCTTTTTCCCAGCGAACCTCATCTCTATCCGCCCCTGCTTCCTGTTGCAATGCAAGAGCCTGCGCTTTCAGTTCCTCAGTTAAGGCCTTACTAGACTCTATCAGTCTCTCCTGCATGGCTACCTGTTGCTGGAGCCTATCATTGTGCTGACAGAGAGCCTCATTTTCTCTCTGTGCCTCGCCTCCTGATTGGTCCTGGAGTACTGGGCCAGTCTCTGCTGCAGGAGGGTTACCTCCTCAGTCCCATCCCTACTGGCCTGCTCCTTTCTTGCCAGAGCCTCCTCCACCCTCCTGGTGTGATCTAGCAAGCCCGGATGCTCTTTTTGGAGGTCACCCAGGCCCTGGAGGGCCAAGTGATTTTCTTCAATTTTTCTTTTTAAATGGCAGACTTCCTGGCCTAAGGTATCCCTTTCCTGACCAAGAGCCTGCATTTGTGACGCCAGGTCGTCCCTCTGCCTTTGAAAGTCACCAGCTTTCTGGCGTTCTTCATCAAACTCTGCCTTGGTATCCAGGTCTTTCAAAATCAATTTATTGCTTTCCTCTTTCTCTCTGTCTAGTTGGATTTGCAGGGTGGCTACCTGCTCTGTGCATGCCCTGTTGACATTGATCTGTTGCTCCAGCTTTTTCTGGCTCTGCAGTAAGGAGTCCAAACTGTCTTGGTGCACCTTCTGCAAAACCAGAATTCTGGTATCCTGGTCTGTCTTTTCCTGTTGCAGTATATCCATGGCCTCTTTTATTTTAATGATATACTGCCTACTATCATTTTCTGACTCCTGGCTCCTCTGCAGCCTCTGCTCAGAAGAGACCAGGTCAGATTGGGCCTTTTCTAATGCCATCTGTTGCCTATTTGCCAGGTCTTGGCCTTCAGCACATTTGTCCTGCATGGCTCCCATATATAGATACAAATATGCCGCTATCCTGGCAATCTTATTGTGTTCATCTTTGGCCTTAGAAGCCATATATAATTCACTCAGGGCCACATGTAATGGACCCTGATCTCTCCATATATCTGACCTTGTTTCAGTGACGTGTTGCGCGATTGCCTGCAACCAGACCGTTTTCTCCTGATGAGTCCACTCACCTCTCACAAATAGCTTATGTAAGAAGTGCTCTCTGGCTATTTTCATATCTACCAAGGTCGTCATTCTGGAATTTGAGTTCCTTCCTGACTTACATAAATTTGTATTTTATTTTGCAAAACAGACCGTTTCCTTAGAGCGTTCCTTTGAGGGATGCTTTCACAGTGTAAAACACTGTGGTGATCTAACCGGATATGTGTATCTGGTCAGTTGGCACACTGTATTAATCTGCACAAGTGGTAAATCTAACCCAGAATGTCCCGGCTCCGAGCCCCCACTTTTGTAAGCGATATTCAATCAACACTACAGCTAAGTCAATGCCTAGTTTGGGATGCTGAGGAAAACCCTTATTGATATATTTTTATATCCAGATCAGTACTCTGGATGACAACCCTTGTATAACACCCCCCTCTTAGAATCCCCCTGACCCCACTGAGCCAAGAAGTAGGTTTGTTTTGCAAATTAAAAGGTTTATTTGAAAATTTAAACAATATATATATATATCACACTTCTATAAATAAATTGATAATGGATATTACACTTGTGAATATGAGCAGTAGTCAGCAAGAGGTAACTTATGAATAGGAACAGAAGAATAAGGTGGGAAAGAATGCTTTATATGGTTCAAGGAAACGCAAGGTGGAATAAAATGCAGCACAGAAATATAACTTGTTATGATTTTAGCAAAAGGTAATATGATCACTTTTTCTTTTGACAATTCACTCCCCCCCTATGCAATACAAGAAATGGAAGGAGAACACATAGTCTTCAAGAATCCCAACAAATCACACTTTATAATGCAATACACAGTTCCAGTTCTCCCAGCAAGCTTAGGGACATCAGGGATGAGTTTTAAACACAGGCGAATTACTTTAATGTGCTTTGCAAGGAAGTGAAAAGGTGCTAAAATTGCTTTTAATTCCCTCTAGAGGTTCAGGGTAGGTGATGGCTACTTTGTATTAGTTCAGGCTCACTTTAACAATACTCTATGAATGATTAGCAGATTGCAAACGAATTTTAGCAAAGAGAAGCAAAAAGCTGCTGATTTCTACAGATGAAGAAATCGGGCCAAATCGCAAATCGCGGTAAATTTCGCGAGTGCGTGTCTCGCGATTACACTTGGAAAGCCTAGATTCTAAGCTTTCAGATGAAAGTTAAATCTCGTTCCTAGCACAAACGGTTCCGGAGATACCGATGATTTAATAAAGGTAGATTTTCGGATTTAAAGTAAAACTCAAAATGACAGGTGACAGCTTGCAGCTTCAGAATTGACAGTTGACAGTTGGTGCAGCTTTACAAATGACAGATGACATGATTTCTAGGAGGCTGTTCTAATTAGGTTAAAATAGTTTGGATTAGATTATTTTAACTAAGAGATTGGGTTCTGCACAGTTCTGGCGGTACTCACAATATATTTTGGAATGAATGGGCCTCGTCACGGATCTGGTCAACTGAGCCTGCCCCTCTCTACTTGTCATTGGCCAGTTCCTCCTCTCTCCTTTGATTGGGGGAAAGAAATGGAGTGTCAGAGTGATGCTGTAGGTTTTATGGTCAGAGGAATCTCGCCTTGTCAAATTGCACACAAATCTATTTCTGATCCAAATACATATTTATCTATGTACCATTTCTCTCATATTATAAGTCCAGTTAACATATTTTCTGTAGCACCAAACCAGCCGATCCCTGTCTTTGTACGATGTTGTGTCCACTGATGACAGAATTCTCCCCTTTTCATCCAGATAAGACCTCTAAACCTTTCCAGATTTTACACAAATGTGCACCAGGGATATGTGTTTCAGATGATAAAGTGTCAGATTTTTAACATGCATACATTTGGAGTGAGACCCTATTTTCCGCTAGCAACCCCCCAGAATACACCACAGGATCCTAACGCCTCTTAAAACGTGCACAGAAAAATCACAAGAACAATGATATTAATTATATAATTTTGACCAGTCCGCACTATGCATTATCTATCTTTTTAAAATTATGCTCTGGTCAAAAAGGGGTGTGGCTTCCCACATCAGAGGGTGGAATAACTGGTTTATCCACTTCCCCCAAGCTCAGCTGCTAGCAGAGGCACTGCCCCTCCCAGTTTCCCCCTAGAGGAAGCCACTTTATGCCCCCCCCAATATAACATTTGCCTGAGCCAAAGAAGGCCCATTGTTCAGTTTCCTGCAGTCCCCAGCTGCCACTCCCCTTTCAATCAACAGGGCCATGTGACCTCCTTTTTGTGGGGCAGCAGAATGCAGCCAGGCCTGGGAACACAGCTGTTGATCCAGTTTCAACTCCTGTCGGGGGTAGTTGTCAGGCAGAATCCAGTTTCATTAAGCCAGGTTTCAGCTAAATGTCACTTTTTGTTCCCAGTTTTCTACATTCAAATCAAACTGACAATTTTTACACATGCAGCTAGAATGCTGATTCTAAGTTCAAAACTATGACATTTCGACAGTTACAAACTATGTGACACTCAAAAGTAGGTCCCTCATTTAATTTAAAAATTTCGATTTTAGTGGTTTTCAGTTCAGTTTAACTTAAGCTGCTGACCTCCACAGCTCAGCCAGTTTTGTTATGAACATGGTTTTGGGCTCTTTTTCTTTCCAGATTTTGTATGTACACAAAACTTCATTCTGCCAAATGTCTGCTGGTGTTCAGTGAGATTTTTGAATATCATGCAATGTTTGAAAATAGGCATTTTGAGCTTGCATTCAGAGAAACCAAGGTGATTTCAAAGGGCTTTTTAAGCTAACAGGCACTGCTGTTTTTCCTTTGGCACACATTCCACTCATGGCACCCCTGGCCCATCACGCTCGCACTGGTGCGTGGAAGGTTAGGCGACCATTTTGGTGTGCGCACAAACTGCGCGGTTCTCCTATTCTGGCGTGAATGTGGGCGGCGATAGCTCATCCCCACATCCACCCAGTCTATTGATTTAGTTTGTTCTGGGATAGAATAATGGGCGGCGACAGCTCATCCCCACATCTACCCAGTCTATTGATTCAACATGGGTCAAAACCCTTGACAATACTGACGCACCAAATGACGTTGTGTCTGCGTTTCTTGCCTTTCACCTCGTTTCGGGACCCTCGCCTCCTTGTTCTCTAGCCAGGCACGTCGATCAGGGATCAGATCTGTGCAGATCTGCAAAGGAGTCTCTCATCACTTTACAGGGCGCCCCGAACACCTCTTGATCCCGGCTCGATCGTCCCGTCTTCGCCGTTCTCCGTCTTACTCAATTACAATGTTATGCGATGGAACAAGTGGGGGAGGGTCCCTATTCGGGCTCCACCTTGAAAGGGGCCCCTAGGGGTCCCTAGCGTCTATGGGAACAAGGCGAGTCACCACACACGATAGATATGCCGGACACGAGGTTGTATTCCCAAAGCTAGGGTTTATTGCAAAGCAAAAGTCTCAGTTGGCCAACTCGTTCTCACGCCCCGCGACGTGTATCTCTAGACCTCGAGGGACGCAAGAGAGTGAATTACGTACATCAGTTACATATCTACAAAATGCATATCAAACAATCAGCTATGACATGTTTAACACCCCCCTTCTATTGGGTTTCTTTGAACTTGGTGTGATGATGGACATCTCCGACAACTATGACACCATCAAACATCTATTCTAGTAACAATTTGCAATTTGTGAGTGCGGAGGCATCTTTCAGCTGTTGAATAGAACACAGCGCTTCTGTTCTTGGAAGCGAGCTACGAACGGGGGGAAGAGTTACATTCCGGACCTTGCTATCTATTAGGTGCTATTCGTGTCCTGGGAGCCGACACGCTCTAGCAGGGCTCAGCAAAGGGGGGGCCGTAAGAAAAGCATAATTCAAGCCTTTAGCTGTATTATTCTAACATATTCTACCATATAACGAGACTGGCTTGCAGATGCGAAAAGATTAAATGCCCTGCAGCTCTGCTTCAAGGCTACATTCGGGAGGGAGCCGGGCATTCTTCCTGGCGCTGCCTACGTTGTGTTTCAATGAACTCTTGTTATCCTCACTGCCCTGCGGCCTTGTCCTTTTTATGTGCAGACAACAATGTTTTACAGTCGAGCAGTGTAAGCAGAAAATATACTGCGAAGCAATAGGAACAGAAAGCAATGAGCAATGGTTAGAAAACAAAATGGCGATTCTTGTTACAACAAAATGGCCGTTCACTGGCAAGCTCGAAAACCTATATTCTGTCATATCGTGCATGAGACGGTTGGCCCACGGCCACCAAAATATGTTTGCGGTCACAAAGTAGAGGTATCCATTTTTCTAGACTGACAACAGCATTTCAATAAGATATAACGCAGGAATTTGAACACTTATTCAAACGAAATACAGATTCAGTAGAAGACTTTAGTATTGTATGGGAAACTTTCAAGGTACATATGCAGAGAGTATGCATATCAGAGGAATGTGGCCTATTGAAATCACTAAGGAAGTCACTCACAGAGATTGACATATAAATAAAAATGATGGTAGTGGCCCTATACCAAGGTGAAGACTCAATCACTCTCCTACAGGTGTGAGAAGCGAGGAATACAATTGCAGAATTGGCAAACAGGGAATCCAAACTTAAAGGCCAGTTACCAGATACGACACGTACAGCAGTTATCACAGTGCTGCTGAAAGCGGACAAAATCCCATCGAGATGCTCCTCATATAGGCTGCTGTCGTTAATAAATACAGATGATAAGATACTGGCTAAAACAGTGGCTTCAACCACTAATGCTGGCACTGATTCTTAACGACCAATTGAGATTCATACCAGGCCGCTCTACACAAAATAATTCGAGGAGAGTATTTGCGCTATTACATAACATAGACCCCACAAGTCTCGTTGGTGCTGGCTTCCCTTGACACAGAGAAGGCATGCAATTCGTTCGAATTACCTTTTCTCTTTGCGGTGCTCTGAACTGGGAATTTTATTCATGGAATGGATATAATAACTGTACAGCTCCCCAAAAGCCACAATCTTGACTAATAAAATAAAATTAAGGAAGATAACCCACATGAGGGGCACCAGACAAGGATGCTATTCGAGCTGGCAATGGAATCATTAGCCTTCCATATCAGAGAGTTCCTTGGGCATGGAGGATAGAACTACACTCTGTGATTCATATTTATTACTATATGCTGATGATATGCTGCTGTATATAAAACACCCACAGAAGAACCTTAATCCAGTAATGAAAGACAGTCAAACATATGGTTGACTATCAGGGCTGAACATTATTTGGAAAAATCAGAATTGAAAGCCCTAACTCCATACACAAGGGGCAAAGACGTGCATACAAACCTTACATGGAAAGATGACAACATGAAGTGTTTTGGGATAGTTATATCCACAAGAATTACTAACTTATACCAGGACAATATAGTAAGACCCATGTCAACTGAGAAGCCAAAGTGGAGAGGTGGATAAAAGGGCCACTCTCCCAAGCAGAAAGGATATCGCTAGCAAAAATGGTGATTGTCCCAAAGTTGTTATACATTTTCAATAATGTTCTAATTACACCCCTGATAACATTTTGGCAAAGGTCAAAGAGGAAGATTGTTAATTTAGGGTGGTTGGGTAGACAGCGCAGAATATCGTATGACATTTTTACAAGACCAAGGCACAAGGGAGGTCTCGACTACCCCGACCTATATGCATATTACTTCGCTGCACAGGCACAACATGCAACATTGTGGTTTTTTGAAGAACAAGAATACCCCCACATGAGGATAGAAAAAGTGGTGATGCACCCGGCTGATTTTAATTCCATACTGTGGGGAATAAACAGAAGAGTTACAGGCACTACATACAACCTGTAACATTTAGGACAAGATAGCAAAACTGATTGGTTTAGGTAGGTTATACTCAAGAATCTACTCTGTCTATGATGTAGAAGGGGCAGAATTGACCCAAAAAACATTTCTAATGCACTTTGAGCACCTGGGAGTTTGCACGCTGCAAGATCTATATGTAGATGGGAAACTCATCTCGCTAGAACAACTAAAGGAGACGGGAGCGATGAACAAAATCACTATCCTTTTGCATATGAGTCTTAAAAACCTGGCAAACAGCATGCACAGAACATACCTACTGCACCTAAAATGTCCCCAATTGCCCAACATATCACAAATCCACCCAGATACAACAAGACGGCAACCGATACATACAGAATGATTGAGGAGCAGACGGTGTATGCGCAAGATAGGGCAAGAAGTTGATTGGAGAACACGTTCAAGGAACCCATTGCAGATAAGCAACGGAAGGCGGCATGCCTGCAAACCAGGAACATAGCTCTGAGTAGTCGATCCAGACTCACTCACTATAAATACTTACACAACATATTTCATACTCAAAGTAAATATTACACGGAAGTCACCCCGATCTGTGCTAGATGCCATAAGGAGGATGCACATTTTCTGCACCAGCATGGGAATGCCCACCAGTGGGAAAGTTCTCTGGCACCAGTTTATTGGCACTATAAATGAAATGACAGCAGGACCTGTCCCAATATCTCCCCGACTATGGTTGCTTAGAATATTTAATGAAGAAAGCTCATACAAACAAAGGCTCTTGTGCATGGCATCCGTATCGGCTAAACCACTGGTGGTGACAACATGGTACTGGGGTCCTACACCCACACTGGAGTCTTGGCTATGTACATTGTCATACTGTGAAGCAAATGAGATCAATATAGTAATACACGCTACTGTCACGAAGCAGACCTAATGAGGTACCTCAGACAGAAAGCAGACCCGGGGGAGAGCGACGGTCCGGACACAGAGCTAGACATTGACCTCTATGGCGCTGGCTGAAAAAAAGATACAGGTGGTGGCAAATGTACCACATAGAACTGTATAATACATAGATGGGGGTGGTGACAATGCTTCAGGCATAAATCATCGCCAGATGGGGGAAGAAGTGGGTGACAACCAGGATTGATTGGCTGTGCTGTTTATGAAAATCTTACAAATAAAGATTTAAACAAATATATTAAAATCTATATCAATTTTTTTGTTCCAAAAGTGCGGTTTTAGTTTATGCAAAATAGCCAGGAGCTATTGTGCCATTTATCCTCATACTCTTTATCATAGGAGATTTATTTACAGAATGAGGGAGATGTAATCACTTATTGAATTCTTTATATGCTGAGAGGAAGAATATTGTATTCATAAACAGGGATTTATTTGCAAAGTAAGACCTATAAATATTTGAACAATATGCAGACTGGATGCAAACAAGACCAACTGAGATAACGTTGAGTTACTTAACATACATGTTTGCATTGTATTGTGTATGATTATTATTATTAATGTTTGTATTATTAATAATAATATCATTATTAGTAGGGTATTCATTAAGCATCGCAGCCACAGAGTGCTTTACAAGTCATAAGAGTAATTTAAGGATCAGGGAAGAAGATCAAAAGGGATCAAAGCAAGGGAGAAGGGAACTAACAACAGAGGATGGGGGTGAGTAATTTGGCAGCAAGGGATCCAGGGGAGGAAACAAGGGGGAGCAGATTGCCCATTCTCATATAAGATTGATTGTGAGCTCCACCCAGAAATGTAAAAGCGAGGGGCCATGTCTTGTATTGATGCTAGAGGAGGTTCTTGAGTCTGGGGGCATACGCAGAGAAGGTCTTTCATATGATACTTTCGGTCCTGCACCAGCCATCTTGAAGTCTGAACCTGTGCTGGCTTTTGATTTATTGTGTGTGTGTGATGTTAATGTGTGGTGCGTGGTGTATGGGCAATGTGTGTGTGTATGGGGGGTTGATGTGTGGGTGTGCACAATTCATTCATGTGTTTATCAGGAGGGGCCTGCAACATGGAAGTTATAGATATTGACACTGCTGGCTTATACTGTTTGTACAACATCATCCAATTTGCTATATTGAGGATTTTGGAACAGATTGTGACTGCAACTTCATCAATATGATTTATATTTACCATATTGGCCCTAAAATATGGTCACATCTTCACGAAAGTGATATACAGTGCTCTTAGAAGCCTGGATTAAGTTCAAAACTTCATAAAATGTATTTAATGGCATGGGTTGTGGCTAACAAAATCAAAGTGATTTAGACTAGAAATATTGGCATTTTTTATGGACTCGCCTTTATGAAATTATTTACACTGCTATATATCTATAGGAGAATGATTACCCCTCCCTTAGTTTAGGAGCGAGGTAATGTGCTCACACTATATAGTTGCACCACGACTTCTAGTGCATATACTTTAAGAGAGATTGAATACCAGATAGTCCAATGTCACTTATTTAATTTAGAAAATCCTTATTAAGTGTACAAAAAAAGGGGCCTTGGAGTCAGCTGAACCAAAGAACATTTACAATCTCTCTTAAAGTGTATGCACTAGAAGTAGCAAACAGTGGCACAACTATACAGTGTGAGCACATTACTTCGCTCCTAAACTAGGGGAGGGGTAACAATTCTCCTACAGATAGATAGATGTTTAGTCTCTCCTACGATTGAGTTTGGTCCCCCATTAACAAATAAACAAGTGGAAGCACCCAACAGATAGACTATGATTTACACTGGCAATGCCGAGATATATTGGGAGTGTAACTGCAATAAAAATGGCAATGCTGGCATAAGTTATGAAAGCAGGCATCATGAAAATGTGGTCAAATCCTCCTGTGTACTGTTGGTGACATGGTATCTACTAGAGTTGTCCATGCATTACCCTAGAGAACCAATTGTAATTTGTATGACTTTTTAACCCATTTTGCTATAAAAAAATATGATTTCAAAAATCTCAAGAGGAACCCCTGATATCCTGTACATTACTTAGGGCTCTCCTGCTATGCTTGTGCAAATCATTGGCATATATTAATGCCCCTGCACTCAAAATATTCATGTGCCTCCACAGACCGTTAGTTGTTTACAATACCACTGGCCCATCAACAGTTGTCTGTCCCCATGGCATCAACTGTGCCTCTACTACTGCCACACACATAACAATGTTAGTGGGTGCACTTAGTGGTTGCAGAAACATTTGGGTGCCAAGCGCTGCCCCATTTGTTTCTATGTTAGATTTATGATATAAGATTTGATTCAAAACCTTGCCTCTTTCACCTAGCACAATCCTCAGCACACCACTCTGTCACCATGAGTATCATAATCATTGGGCATGAGTGGTGGCTTAGTCGACCAGAGTCTCTTTGGTGCATAACACACTTCTTTGACGAGCATGCGTGGCTTTCAGAATGGGTTCTCTCATTTTGTGTTACACCACTGTCGTCGCAGCATCTGCAAAACCCTTCTCTGCAGCCCCTACCTACTTTTGCTACCTGATTTCATGTTACATTTCTTGACCATGTCATTTTCTCACCCGTAGGATCCCCTCAGAGTGTAAGGAGGGTACCTCACAGGGATTTACAGTGAAGGCACCATGGCCTTCTTTCAAAGTAGGGCTAGCACAGCCACATTAACATGGCTAGCACAGTAGGATCTGCAGTGGCATTACTAGTCAACGTACACACTCTGCATGTGCACATAGCAGCGATATCTCATGCCACGGTGGACAAGTGTTCTGCACCTTTCCCATGCATTGCAGCAGCACTTGGCAGAGAGGCCTTTCTTTATGGGGTGCAAAGCCCTCAACTGTTCATGACACGGTCTAAGTGCACTACATGCACTGCACATATAGGACAGTCTAAGTGCACTATATGCACTGCACCGCGAACAGTCTGCACTTTGATAATAGGTCACTAGGATTATCACAATGCACCAACTCATGCAAGCGTGCAGACACACATGTATGTTAGCATACAACAGGGATTGGCAAACAGTGTCAACAAGAGAATCTCTAACCATCCCACAAGAATACCCAATGCCTCTACCTTAGTGGTGCCCAGATACAAAAAGAGTACAGATGGCGGCTCCAGTTTTTCAGTCATAGCTGCTCAAACCTGGAACAGACTCGCTCTAGATCTCAGAATGGACCAACCTTACCCTAGCTTCAGGCGGAAAGTCCTCACTTGGATACGATCCAATGACACTTAGCTCAACTTCCCCACCGCCCACCTGCTCTAGAGACCCCTGATGATTGTAACTAGATTAACTGGTTTCTGGTCAACTAGCTTTACCTGTATTTTCGCACTTAGCTTGTACATGTACCTTGCTTCTAATTTGAACTGCATAACTGTATTTTCTTGTAACCAAGTTCTCAAATAACCTTTTATCATCTGCGCCCAGCTACCCTTTGGGTTTGGTTTTGCGCTATACCAAATAAACAAACAAACAAACAAACAAACAAACAACCCTTCACAATGAACTCTACAAAGTAACCCACCTCTACCCTAGACTAACTGTCGAGGGTGTCCCACATTGCAATTCCAAAGAGCTGAAGTCTACTAATGCATGTCGCTCAATGCAGACATTCCTATGCTTTGTTCAAAGGAACAGCAACACTTACTGCAATCTACCTGTCCTTGCAAGAACTACAGTTTGATGATCAAGATAAATAGGATTGGGGTGTGGTGGTATCTTATTTTGTGGTCATGTTACATTTTTCAAAGTAAAACAAAGAGGTGATGGCTGGAAGGTTTAGAATTAATCTTAAACTTCTGCCAATTGCTCTTGGCAAATCTCAAGACCACCGTTCTTCGCCTGCCAAGCCATTACAAAAGGAGAAAGACCGTATGCAAATCAGGCTTGGTCCCACCCCAAAAGGGATTGGCCAGCCTGAACTGCTTGGTCGCATCCCTTCTGCACGAGACCAGAAGCATTCCCAGACAAGCTTAGGCCTCCTTGGGCCTCATCAGTGAGGAGTAGCTTGGGTCTCTAGGCCCAGCAGGCACAGGACCCACGTCTGTATATACCCATCCCACTTGGGCGGAAAAAGGAAAAAAAATAAATTCAGACGGGCACACGTTAAGAACTTTACCATGAATATGGCAACGCAATGCTGTATATTTTATAAAGCTCCTCCAAGAGAGGTCCTCACTAGACAAAAAGCATAAACCCAGGTTAGATAAAGGGTCCCCAAAGGGAATATTTTTCAAAAACATGAAAAACATGAGGTTAAAAATCAGGGCAGGATTTAACAAGCCCCGGACAGATCCTGGTGCAGAGTACACAGGTTGGCAGGGATCAGCTCTGGTGTTTACCTGCCATTGCTGTAAAGCGATCACACCCACCATAGCAGGGACTGGCGCTGCACACTTTAACCAAGTGGCGGGTACACCTGCTAAAGCGTGCTCTTGGACCGGAAGCATTAAGCATCATTTCGAATGTGGACCTATCTCCTTACGGGAGGCGGAAGGAGCTCAGGGGTGTGTGGGGAGGGGACCCGAGGGTGCTCTTCAGATGTGAGCCAAACTTAAGGTGCTCTGTGCTCCCAGTGCTAGATCCCCACTGTGTACTCTTTGGTAACAGAAGGCATGGGCATTAGGGTTTCCCTTGTTTGCATGAAGAATAAACAGGATTTTATAACACGTGATCTTGTTGAGATAACACTTTCCACAGGGTAGGTCTTATAAGTTCATGCTTCTCTTCTCGCTGTTACTGTGCTGGAATAAGGATGTGTAAAAGCTGGTTGGCTGAAACGGAATGCTACTTTGCTCTTCACTTGTATAATCAATAAAGGGCACCGACATTAAACGTTCATCTGTATTCTGGATGCTATTGGTACATCGAGGGTCTTACACAGAAGACTGCCTTAACACAGAGTTGCATCACACACACGCGTTGCTAGCCCATTCTCGTTGTAGAACCATGGTGCGTGCCTCCGTGTGTGCAATGCTGCACACAATTTCCCAGACATTTGAAACTGTCCAGCAACATGTATTTTTTTCATATTTTATTCTGATAACTCTTTCCACTCTAATATTCTCAACTATCCACTAACGGGGCAAACGTATGCATGTGTGTTTAAATTATTTCTTGAACTGTAGAAAGCCCCATTAATGAGGAAAAAAACAGACTTCAATATAATAGGAAGGATATGGATATTTATGCAGTATCATTTTAGGGGAAAAGGGGAAATAGTAATTGAACAGTTTCTCTGCTCATCTTCACATCCTCGCATGTTCACTTGTTATGACGCTCTGTAATTGATCAATTTGAGCGTGTCGATGGAGCTCTCTGTACACAGCTTTACCGTGGCCTCGAGGCTGGATTGACACGAGGGTCAATATACTATGGATTGAATTCTCGCAGGTTTTCATTTCTCACCCTGAAGGGTCCTTGGCGCAGAGGGCTCCTGCAATGAAATCAAAGACTTACACACCGACAGTGCCGTAAAGGCATGTTCCTCGGATGTGCCCCCACCAGTCACACACCCGGGGTGTACTGAGTAGGAGAATCATGCTTAGTTAAAACTGTAGGGACACTGGCCTAGACGCTGATGCCGTGCACTGCCACTCGGCTTGTAGCAGCCAAACAAAGCTTTTACATGTCAGTATTGTATTTACATGTAAATTGTGTTGTTTATTGAAACTACAATTCCGATTTTTTACACCCCTTGGAGGGTGAGATGCAGCGCCACTTCCATTGTAGCTGCATTTTTACACTGCAACATACTGCCCCAGGTTATCCAGCATATAAGGAATGTCTGGTTTATTATTATTTTTTGCAATATGTTGTTTATCTTTCTTCTGAAATATGCAATGCACAAAAAGAAAAAAAAATCATACGCAAAGAACGAACAAGGACAGATGGGGAATACACTATGTGTTATGATAAGTTATAGGCAGTCCATACAGTGCTATACAATGTGCTGGAAGGCCGTTTTCAGTTTCCTGCATAAACATATCCAGGCAAAGTATTGCATATGGCATCCCGCACTGTGCAGAAAAAGCAAAGGCAGCCCTGGGCCATCTATAACCTACGTTCGATGCAAATACATTTAACAGGTTAATTATACCCATTTAACAGTCCGGCTCCAGAATATATCATCTAGGTGGGCCAGAGGTGTTATTGGGGGGCCCAATTTCTAGTTGGTGTGAGAGTAGCCTAACTCACCCAGGAGCAACACTATATAGCCTTGCAAGTCTCTCGCACAAACAATACACAGGTTAGATTCTGTTTCCATACAGGCACTATGGACAGTTACCCAAACTGCATGAGCTAATGAAGATCAGTACTTTATAAACAGTCCCAGCCATGACATCCTCTGGCCGGGCACTCGTATACACTTGTTTGGTCAGAAACCCTCCAGTAAGTCGTACGACAGGAAGCACTGAAACACAGGCCATACTCACCATCTTGGGGTGTGTGTATGTGCATGCGAGGGACGAAGGCACATGCATGTTTTGAGCATCCATGGCATATCGTATGTCCCGACCCAGTAGTTCACTAGTCTGGTTCTCTCCCTGTTCTCTGCCTCTCCCTTCTGCTTTCTTCCTGCTTCCTTCATCCTTCTCTTGCTGCCTGTTCACTCTGTTCTGCCTCTCCCTGCCCTCTTCTTCCTGCCTTTCCAGCACCATCTGTCGCTTCCTACATGTCCCTTCCCCTCTGTCCCTTTCGTCCTGACTGTTCCATCTGCTTTTTGACTGGCCATCTCCTCCCATCCTTCTCTTCCTTCATATTTATTTCACTCAGCTCTAACGCTCACGTCCTGCCTATCCCATCTGCTTTCTCTGTCTGCCCTGTGCCTCTCCTTCCATCCTCAGTGCCTATTTGCTCTACTCTACCCCGCACCTCCATTGCTGCTTGTTATTTCTGTTATCTTATTACCCCCATTCATCCTTCTCTTCGTCGCTGCCCCTCTCACTTTCTGCCCCCTCATCCTCGTACTCGCCATTGGCTGGATCATCCTTGTACTCGCACATCTCTCCCCCTCATGCCTCCTTCTTGTCAATTCTCTTGTTGGCCTCTTTGAAGATAGGCTGTGACAGCCCGGATGGCCCACAATGCAGGAGCACTGGAGCGCATGAGCCTAGAAGTTAGGGGAGAGCAGGGGTGGGCTCGGGGCACACTGAAGTGTGTTCCTATAACAGAAGGGATGCCCCTCTGCACCCCTCCTATTTTAAGGCCTTTTGCCTCTTCTCCGACATTGAATGTGCATCGTATCTGCTGCTAGTATGTCCCTGGGACCCCGGCCCCACCCCAGGATATGCATGCACCCCCCTCCACCTACATGAAAAATGGGAGAAAGTGGCACAGACAAGGTGCAAGGGGGGGTGGCATGACAGGGTGAACAAGAGTCCAGACAACAGAGGGATGGTAAGGGTAGGAAGAAGGAAGAGAAGTGTAGAGGGGCTAGTAAGGTGACAGGAAGAGGTCACAAACATGGGTACGTGTGGGGATGAGTAGGGTGGGGCAGGGAGAGACAAGCTGCAGTTGCTAAGTGTATGAAGAGTTAGGGGAAATATCTTCCAGTGACAAAAGAGACTTAAGGAGAGGCAGGGAAGAAAAAGTGAACAAGGCTGGAAGTAAAGGAGGGGCTACTGGGGGAGCTGAGTGGACTGAACAGGGTGATAATGTGATTATCTGAGAGCACGCGAGTAAGGGAGAAAGTTTGAGGCCAATCCATTGCAGTGTTGCAGGGGGTTCTTGCACCTCCACTCCCAAAGTTGTAGGAGGTGCCTTCGACCCCGTGTTGCAGACAGTACCTACGCCCTATTCCCAGTGTCGCAGCCGGTGCCAGCTCCTCCCCTCGTGCTGTGGGCAGCGACTGTCCCCCCAACTGTGCCAGCAGTGGGTACATCAACCTCCGTTGACATATCAGCATGGGCCAGGAGTCACTATCATAGGTACAGTCGGAAGCAGTATGGGATTTCTTCAAACCCCATGCAACAAGATGGAGGCCTCCTTAGCTCAATTAGTGAGCGAGGAATTAATCAATGTCAGTACAGCCGTGTGGACATTAGCCACATCGCCGCCACTCACAAGTACTTAAAGTTTTCTTTGAGCCCAGGACTTTTCCAGCAACCAGCATATATTTTACGACACAGCGCAGAGCGTGGGGGACAGAGTGCAGTTTTCTCTGCAGTTTGCCGTTCCATCATCCGTCTGCTTGGTGCATTGGCTTGACCCTCTCCCTGCCTGTTTACAGTGTTCAGCGATTTATTGTCCCCAAATCCTCCATTAGACTACATGCGGCCCGGCCGCAGCCCCCACTGAATGCCTTCGCTCGCCTAGCCGCTGGGAGTCAATCCTCCTCCGGCCCACTGGGGCCGGTCGTGCCTTGCCCTTCTGTGCTTTCTAACAGCTCTTGTATGAGGGAGTTCCATGAGAGTAACTTGGCCCCGCTCTCCCCCTCTCCATCTGCATCGCTCTGGTCCATACTGATGTTTCCGCTATTGTGCATTTCTTCAGGTCTGCCCACCACATTTCTACTGATGGCGCTGTGCTTGAGTTCCATGCCATCGCTAAGCAGCGTTTCACCAGAATACACATTAGGTCTTTCATTTTTGCTACATGTGTTCTTTGTTTGCCACCCCTCAGGAACAGCCCCAGGAGGTAAGATTCTGGTGACCATGCCTGCATTTGGATCCTCCCTGTCACCGCCCTAGATTTGACCATGTTCCATAAAGTTACATATCACCGGGCAGGACCAGAACATATGTATCATATCCGCCTTTTCCGTCGCAGTGGGCAGCTCTGAGTTTGTTTGTGTCCGTCCCACATGTGACATTCTCTTGGGTGTGAGGTATGCCCTGTGAATGAGGTGCAGCTGCCTTTGCTTGAATCTCGTATTTCTATAGACTTTTTTGGCATGCCGAAGTGTCCTGCTCCATTCCTCGTCAGTGAAGGTTCTGTGGAGTTCCTCCCATCTAGCTCTTGCCTGCAATACCCTCCCATTATTGCTACTCAGGAGCTGTTCGTAGTGTCTGGATACCATGTGTCCTCCTTCCGACGCATCGTACCACGTATCCAGGGCTCCCTCGCTGTCTTCTTCCCCTAGCATTGCCCTCCTCCTCTTCTTGATCCTCTGTACCATACTGCTGTACAGCAGAAATTGTCCACTGTGTATGACCTGCTCTTACATTAAGGTCTGAAAGTCCACCCATTGTCCATATTTCCATAGATCCCCAATCTGTGCCACTCCCTTGTTTTCCCATAGCGTGCGGTAAGTAGTCAGGGATGTGGAATGGGTACCAACTAGCCCCACGGGGGGGATTTGTCTAGAGTAGGGGTCTCTTGTTCCTTGTATTTTCCATGCTCTCTTCCACAGGGTCCGGCCCAGTTTAACTATAGTAGGGAGTGGTTCGGCTAGGGCTTCGTCTATCCATAGAAGTTCCCTCAGGTAATAGTGTCGTATTGCCGGCTGAAAGAGCAGTGTGTCTATGGATGTGTCATCCCCCAGCCATTTTCCTACGAATTGGAGTTGTCCGCCAGGTATGAGCGTTCGGATTCTGGAAGCCTGATCCCCCCCCATTCATTATCTCTCTGTAGTGTGTTCAGTGCTATCCTGTTCCTCCCCCCGCCCCACAGGGACTCTCTCGCCAGTGTGTGAAGTTGTTTAAAGAAGGGCCCGGGAATGTTGTATGGGATATTGGTAAAGTAATATAGTAGGTGGGGCAGAGCCGTCATCTTCAGTAGGGCTGCCCTTCCTATCTTCCCCAGTGGGAGCGTCTTCCAGAGCTTCATTGCTTGCTCTATTTTCACTGGGCTGCCTGTGTGTTAGCCGTGTGCGTTGTTATAATGCTGTGGTGTATGTCCACTCCCAAATAGCGGAAGGTGGTTGGTGTCCATGTGAGTCCTAGATTCAGCAACTGGTGAGGGGCGGCCCTCCTTAAACTTGCCCGGGGGAAGAGCAAGGACTTCTCCTTATTAATCATGATACCCAACAGTCTGGCAAATTACCCTAGGGCTTCTAGAAGGTCTGGCATGTTTCCCCTTGGGTTCTCGACATAGAGGAGCATGTCATCTGTGTATATCGAGATTTGGTGTACCACCCCATCTATTTCTATTCCTGCATCCTTATACTCTGCCCTGCGAAAAACCGTGAAAGGTTCCAAGGCCAGTATATATAGCATCGGGGATAGTGAACATTCTTGCTTTGTGCCCCTGCCAATCTTCCACCCCTCTGAGATGTGACTTCCCACTCTTGTTCAGAGGAGAATTGCCCAGCATTTCGGTGCTGGACTGCCCCAGGGCAGGACAAAGACTAATCCTATCTAACCACTCACTAACTATAACTGTTAACAAACTCCCAGCCACCCTCCCCCTGCTCGGGCTCCCCTGCTTCTCTTGTGTTACCCTCCTTTCCGTGGATGCACTTGCAGCACAGGGATGCCTCAAAACTGGCATCACAAGTTCTGTTTCTCTGTGGGGTTCCTTGTGGTACTTGGCGGTCTGGCTCAAGAGTTGTACAGCCTACCGCCCCTTTAGCTGCTGGTCTATGTCATTTTTAAGTAGTTCTTACTGCTTCTTTTCATTCTGTGCATCCTCAGGGTCCATTTCTGTTGTTTCGCTCATTCAACCCTCTTGGTTGTGGGAATCCTTTTGGTCCATCGACTTTTGGGCCTTGACCATGGTTTCAAAAATGTGTGACCTGTCGTTGTGTCGCACCTTTAGTTTGGCAGGGTACAACAGCATAAACCTCACCCCAGTGGTCCGAAGACTCTCCTTGGTCTGCCAAAACTGGTTTTGCACTAGTGCTGTGTAGTCTGAATAGGTGGTAATTCTCGCGGCATTTCTTGTTATCACCCCTCCTTCCCTCGAGAATGTCAAGATCTTCTCTCAATACTTGAAGTTCATGATCTTCGTGATCATGGGTCTTGTGGGTGATCCTGGGCTGGCCTCTTAATCAGAACCCATATGTGCTCTCTCCACCACAAAGCCCTGAGATAAGATCCCTGCCCCCACTTCTTGGAGCAGTAAGTTTCCAATGTAGTTTGTGGCGTCTGTTCCTTCCTCTCCCTCCAGCAGCCCCTCTAGGTGCACATTGTTGCGTTGGGCTCTCCCTTCTGCGTCTTCCGCTCTGTGTTCCAGTGTACGAATGCGGTCCAGTACCTCTGACATTTGGGATTGAGAGGTTGTTATGTCCGCTGTATTACTTTGCACCTGTTGTTCTACTTTTTTCACCCTCTCCGCTAGGTTCATTGTATCTTGCCTAAGCAGTCCCATGTCTACGATCACTGCATCTAGCTTACCCTCTATCGATGCTTTGAGGGCTGCAATGGCTTCTAGTATGGGGCCCTCTTCCTGTCCGTTCCCCGATTGCCTCGAGTTTGCTGTGCTCATTCCGGCCCCTGGTGTCTTGGGCTGAGGTTCCTCGTTCTTCTGGACAAATGCCTGCATGCTGGTTTGCCTCTCTTTGCCGCCTCTCTGTTTGTCTGGCATACCCACTCCGGTGGCTCTTGTGCGTCTGTGTCGGGGCCCCGGCTTCCACCGGATGCGCCTGGCGCTGTCGATGGTGGTCGGCTGTCTCCTGCTCAGTTCTCTGTGTTTACCTCCTGCTCCCTCGCTGTAGCTGGGGGTCTGTATTAGCTTCTCCCTGGGGCTTCCCCATGCACTTAGTGATCACTGTGGGAGTGCTTCCTTCCTCTGCTGGGTTGCGGGTATCTCCCCTGTCCCTGTCGTCCTTGCAGGATGCTGCCGAGCTACGGGTTGCGTTGACGTTTGTTGCAGATGATGTGCCCCGTTACTGTTTACTTCATGTAGCTGTCTCTCCTCCTCCGTTGCTGGCTTGTCTTAAATTAGCCCTGTCCGCTGTAAAGAAACTTAGTTCCTGCTGCTTGTGATCGTCCTTTTATGTTCCTGCAGTTTTGGGGGCCTTTTCCTCCTTAGTGGCGGGTACTTGCTTTGGGACAAGGCAGTGGGTTGTGACCTCCCACGTACAAATTGGTATTGGTTCAATTCAACCCCTCCTGCCGCCTTTTCCAAGGTAGGGATAGTTATGCTGCAACGGTGCAGCGTGTGCCGATGTTTATGCAGGGGATGTTCCCACTGGCCGCCTGCTTATACCCAGTCTGCACGCTTCTCTTAAGCGTCACCACTAAACTGGTGCTGCCATCCTCTGTCTCCGGTGTGGAGGTTGGCTTTGTTGGACTGTCCGGGCACCCTCTGTTCACCAGCCTGGCCTCCCTTCTCCTGCAGGCTGGCAATTGGCCCGCTTTTGTGTGGTGGCTCCGGGGTGCATACCTGCCACCGGTTTATGTCGTTTCTTCTCAGGGTCTGACTCTTGATCGAAGGGCTGCGCCCTCCGTATGTGCGGCTACCTTGTATCGTGGATCAAGTGTCCCCTTTTCTCCTATGAAGCCTTCTGCCTTATGGTGACTCTCAGCAGTGCATAGGCCTTCAGCGCATCCCTCTCATATGCTCTCCCTGCTGATGCCAATGCTGGTGGTGGCTCTGAGAATGTCCAGGCCGTGCTCTATTTGGCATAGTTACTGCTATCCCTTCTCTGCAGTGTTATCTGACTTCTGGAGCCCTCCGGAGGTGACAGTCTGCCTTCTGTAGGCAAGTGGCCTGTGTCCTCCCTCGTGTATGGTAATATTGCATGCTGATCTATCCTCTTTTGGCCTCTTATTTTGGGCATCTGCTTCACAATGCCCCTTGGTGCAGGGCTGAACTCCCCCGTCGCCCTGTGCCCATCTGTCCTAGTCTCGCCGACTGGGTGGGAGTCCTGGATGGTGGCAGGCACCTCAATGCAAAGGGCCTTCTGATCCTGTCCCCCGTGTTAGTAGTCTATGTCCCCAGAGGCGGCTGGTGCCCCTGAATTGTTGTGGCGTTACGGAATCCCACTCCTTTGACCAGTTTTCCTCCTCATGGGGTCCGCTCCGGTTTTGTTCGGGGCTCTTCTTGCTTACCAGAATGTGGTGCCTGCTTAGCGGCCGTGTCCTCCCTCATATGCGTTATCCCGGATGCAAGCACGCAGTCCTCACGCGGCCCCAGGCCTCGTAGGGCCCGCCAATTGCAATGCACAGGCCATTAGCTGCTGTCACTGTGGCACGTCGCCTTCTTGCCGGGAGCGCCTTATTATCGGGCGTCAGGGCAGTCCTCGCCCAGGGTCCATGCTGCAAAGGTGGCGGGAAGCCACACTCATTTGGATGTCGGTGCGTTGAGCTCCCCTGGGCGCTCTAGTAGGTTTGCCCCCCAGTTGAGGCTCCATTCCACCCTAGTGTTCTCGTCACCTTCTATGGGTATGGCGCTGGATCTTTTTCCCTCAGTTCTAGGGTGTTTAAAGTTGCCTGGTCACCGGCCGGGAGGATCGTCCAGGCATCAACGTCTTCTATGGTGTTTGAATATGCACCTCATGCACACTGCTTCCACGCGCCTCTCCCTTCGATGTTGTTGCTGCAGTTTCAATGCCTGTTCAATGCTTCACGCCTGCCATTTTGTATGTTGGTGCCGCGGTCGCTTCGTCCTCACTCCTGGCCTTAACCCGGTCCAATTTCTCTCGGGTTTTATACCAGCCGACCGCCGGACCTTCGGACGCCTCTCTAAGTTTTTCAGGTGGTGGTGTTGTGTTTTTCACCAGCTTTCTAGGATCTTGTGGTGGATTTCGTGGGAGCTCTGGAATTCCACTCCTCAATGCATGGCGGCCAAGCCATGCCCCCCCACAAATCACTTTTATCAGAAATTGAGCCCCAGACATCCAGAGGCAATGGCCTGAAACTACCCATTATTAGTACGCCTGTCACTTCGAGTGTGCTTTCAATCAAGCGAACTTTGCAACGTGGATAAGCAAAATGCTTCTCTTGCGATGTCGCAGATAATCCAAATTTTAATGAGAACACATAAGAGCAAAAGACTCTTTTCCACTCCTCCTATACCATGTGAGAGCAGTGGAAAAGAGTCTTTTGTTCTTATGTGTTCTCATTGGAATGTGGATTATCTGTGACACCGCAAGAGAAGCATTTTCACAATACTCATAGAAGTGCCAGCCAATTAAAAAAAGTAAGCAAAACATCAAACTCCTGTCTGACCACCCGGGGGCTAAGGCTGACTGGCCTCTGCCTCCTCCACCTACCTGCAACTCCTACTCCGACTTCGACCAAGTTCCAAAGTAAAGTGTAGACACTGCAACTGGCCCTGTGACAGCATGCAGTGCAACATTGTGCCAGCAAGGGTGTTTAGGCTTGCACGCTGCTGCTTGGCCCAGGCCTGCGCATAGTGAGGGCACGTGCATAAATTACAGAATGTCACTGCTCAATCAATGCGCAGGCGTGGGCCAAGGCTGTGCGATCCATCCGCCTTGCTGTATGTGTTGCTCTGCGTTGTCTTACTTCCATGACAAATGCATTGCACCTGAGATATCCTATTAGTGCTGCTTATTGTTTGGTACAGCACAGTGACAAAGTACGGAAGAGCTACCTTAAAGACGTCAGTAAGACCCAAAATTGTCCACTTCCTTTGCGCCCAAAATCTACTATACTTATTCTCATTGCAAATGCATATGCGTAGCCAACTGTAATTTTCAAAAGAAAGACAGCATACTTCAAATAGAGCACAAGACTCTCTCCTCTAAAGCAGCCGGGATGTCACAGTGTTCCGCGACACTGTGCGTGTGGGGCAAAATAAAATATGGTGACCATGTGCGTGTGGGGCGAAATAAAAATAACTACTGTGTGAGTAACTACATGACCGCCTGGTTGTAAAGCACCCAGTCTTGACTACACAAAAATTTGGACTTGCGCAATTGACTTGTCCAGAGATAGAATCACTGTAGAGCGTCATTCCACATGGCACTGTGCAAGCTCTAAGTGATTTCAATCCAGCACACACCCAAGTCAAAGCTCAGCATGTAGTGCACAACTGAAACTCTTATTTATTTTTGTCTATAAGTTCAATATTGTGAACAATATACCACTCATATCACACCCTTCTCCTGGAACCCCCCCGGTCACAATGAACCAGGAAGCAGGCTAGTTTGCAAAGGCAAATATTTATTTATGTATTTAAAATGTAATCACAATATGTTTTAATAGATAAAAAACAATCACCAATGGGTGACAGAACACTGAATAATATCTTTAATACACTAGGAGTAAGTAATGAGCAAAGCAAATGCAGCACAGAAAAGAATACTTTTGTGTTGGTTCTGATCCGATAGCACTATGGTTAGAGGTTCCCTCTGCAACACCCCTCAACCCCCAGTAGGCAATGTAAAGAGATGGGAGTAGAGAGCAGGTATTCAGGAATAGCACAAATCCAACAGAATAGCAGTCCCATCTTTCCCCCTCAAATATAAGAAAAAAACGGAATTGACTTTTCAGCTGTCAGAATGGCTTTAAAGTTGTTTTTAGAATTGACTGTGGAAAAATGCCAAATATGGTCAAAAATACTTAAATTGTTGTAAATTCCTATGGGAGCCCCTTTGAACAGTTGCACACAATCACAAGCAATGAATTAGTCCAAAGAAAACATTTGAAATCTTAAATTCCAAGTCGGAAACAAATTAAAGCTATTTCGCACGTTTACAATTTCTCAGATTTGTAATTCACGGCATACTTTTCCTTGCGCGATATTCGTGATAACGGGAGAATCGCACTGTTTCTATCATAAAAACTGAGGGAGTTATAGAAGTTTTAGTGAGAGGCGTGTTTGCGAGATAGGCGCGAGAATGGAAAACAGAAATGCACTTTTGAAAATAACAAATGGGTTTGCTTACACTAGAGGACGACTATGAAAAAGCGAATACCACAGAGGGATCTTACAGTCACGTGATCAGTGTAACCCGCCTAATGTGGAAACTCTACTTCTTCAGATGAGAAAGGGGTCATTGAAAAGATAGTTCTAACCGTACTGGTTCTGAATGAAAGATAGGATGGGTTTGAAATAGGGATACAACAATGCAAATCTACTATGGGCCACAGTTCTTCCTATTATTACTCACAGGATAAGTTATTAAATTGGACCGTCAGCTTTGGTCATTGGATTGGGTCTGCTCTAGGAAAGACAGCACATCAGGCACGGTACTGGATCAGCTAGGCCGGTCGCCAGTTTGCACAGGATCTGCCCTCCTAGCCTGTGAGTATTTTAATCAGCTGGATTGCAAGTTCCTCAGGCAAGCCTAGTGGTAGCAAGCCACAGAATTTCAGGATACTGGTTCAAAAGGCCTTCTCACACCACACAGCACTTCACTGGGTGGAGAGAATAAATTTGAGGATTTGGGCCTTGCTGAAATCAATAGTTCTCTATTGCTGGCAGGAGTTTTGGCCTCTGGATCTGGAAGAATATTAAAGCTGGATGTAGAATGCTGGGTCAGAGTGCTTCGCCGAAATCAGGAACGTGAGTGGATCTGTGAGTCCCTATATGTTGTCAGCTGTCTCTATCTATGCTTTAAAATGACATCATAAAGTGCGTTTATGGGCCGGCTTAGCTAAGCCTGCCCCTGTGAGCTGGAATAGGATCAAAAATGAATCTCTGCCTTGCAATTTGGGTGATTGGATCAAGGCCGGATGATGTCACATTTTATGATTTGCTTTACAGTCCTCAGAGACCTCTCTTTAGCCACTGTTCTCAAAATTGGATGTGATACTAAATGTACATTTCTACATTGGTCACCTTCATACAAATAACACACAAAGATGCCATATTTTATGTAGCAGCTGTTGCTCAAAACCCTGCAGCGGGATCTTGTCTCAACTTTCTACGCAATTGTGTCCTTTTCGCTATGAACACAATTTTCAAATTTTACGCAACGTTCCACAAATGTGTGTGTTTAATATAGGGATGTGTGTGTACATTTTCACAATTCTAACATTAATACACTTCGCATAAAAACCACATATATTGCCATTCATGTCCGGAACATGTCACACAGTTCTACCGCCTCTTCACACGTGCAGCCGAAAATTAGATTAACAACTCTGTCCTTTTTATATTTTTCACAGCTTTGAATAACAAGTTATGAGTCTTTTAAAAATTGTTCATTGTTCATTCTTAACAGCAGATGGTTGCTTAGCTCCGCCCCTTTGCCTCTCCCGGGAGTCCAGTGCATCCCCCTCCTTGGGGGAAGTTCCTTCCAAGAGCAATTTACGACCACCTTCACACCTCTGCTTCCTGGGCTGAAAGGCTTGTCATTGTTCCTTCTCTTTCTGCAGACAAGAGTCTGTTCTAACCCGCAATTAGCATTTCCCAGTGAGTTTCTGCTAAGAGGAAGGCCCTCCTTCTGGAGAAACCTGCTTTTCCAGTTCTTGCAGCTCAGCCAGGCTAATTAACTTCTTAAATCCAGCAAAAACTAAATTTGTTGCATCAAACATCAATACATTACTTTCTTAGCCTTAGAATCTGTGGGATCAAAGATCTGTATTCCTTTTTGGCAAAAATCCTTCTTATGTTTTGCTAATCCAGCAGATTTTTAGTTTGAGCTCACTTTACAGTTTCATCAGTAACTCATCTGACAGCTGTCATTCAGGTAGCCCAGGGTACCGCACCCAGATTTTGGCATAGGCTGTCAGTTTTCAGACAATCCAGTTTGTCTGAAGAATGTGTGGCTCTTCATATTAGGACTTTGTATGTTCCAATTTTAGCACCAGGCAAGATTTTGAATGTTGAAAAGTGTTGTGTTATAGGCATTTTGGAGTTTTTGCAACAAAGCAAATGTCATTTGTAGGCACATTTTGGGGTTTCACTTGCACAGTGCTGGTTATCTCTCTGCACTCTGTTTGCTGGTCATGGAGCCCACTGGCACATTTTCTGCATTGTGTGCTCTATTCCACCACACATGCACCATGGGAGGCAAGTTGTGCATCCCTCTTTTTGTGTGCTGAAGCACACGGATTTTGTAGGTTTTTGTAGATTTTTGGCACGCACAAGGGTTTTGCCGCCATTGTTGCAGGTTCTTTCACCATAACAAGCAGGGTGATGCCGCATAACATAGCGGAGTGGGTGAATACATCCACAGAATGCTATACCCTCCATATTTGTAGGGCTATGCTGATTTCTCTAAGCCACTGGCAATGTAAAATCTCTACATTCAATATTCTTATAATTACTCTGGAACAAGCAAACTGTGAGTCTTTGAAGATATATAGGTCGTGGGAATTGGAGAGATGTACCTGTTGAATTTATATGCCTTTGTATCAAGTCAATTAAAGCACCTCTCATCACCATATATTATTGGAACTCCACATTTGGGTATAGAAAATCTATTTAATCTAAATACCATTGAGGGTACGTTTACAATCCATCGTTATTTTTAAAAAAATACATTTTTGCAGTTTAACTTAAAGTTGCAGATACATGGGCAATTAGCCTAGACAATAGAAGAGAAGCAATGGTACATCCAAGTGTTTGAATTAAAGACTGTCAATATTGTTGACAAGAAAAGAAGTAGAAGAGACAATATTAATTATTTTGGTATGACAGAGAAAATTCAATGTGGTATTCTGTTACTTTATTAAGGAAGAGTGGTTTCTGATTGTTCCTCCAAAAGAAGGGAACCCTTCACTTGTAGTCTAACAGCCTTATAGAATATGTGCAAGAAACTCAATATATTGAAATAGTATATGCCCCTTTATAATATTGCCCTACTAGAGTGTTGCCCATGATGTGAAAATCTCTGTTGTCCCATGCCAAGAAAATGCTTAGTTTTATAACCATACCTCTAATGTAATTCTCTGCTACTGAGTAACTGTGGCTTACTTACCAATTCACTCCATACAAGGGCATCAAACGTTCTCTCTTTTCCAACAGAGGCCAATCTGGTATGGCTTGGAGTAGGGAAGATCCATTTGTCAAACTATCTTTTTTGTATTCCCTAGCATACAGTCTGCACCCCACCGGCTAATAGCAGTAGGGAATACAATATTATTATCTCGTTAGTAGACCCACAATTTCTAACGACTCTTGAGAAAACCTCAAGACCACCACCCATCCATAATATGTCTTTAAGAAATTCCAAAACAACACTAGTAAGGGCGTCCATGAAAGTTCAGAAGGCCAATAAGGGAAGCTCTCTTTCCTTTGTTTAACTAGACCTCAGGTCAAAACACTGAAACCAACACCTTCATCAAAATGATCTCTATCACTCACCCATATGTTTTAATTTCCTACATGTTGTGTGTGAGTTGTAGCGTGTGCATTTTTCTCCCCATGATGTTTCCCACTGTTCCCCTTTCCAACTCTCCTTGTCCTTTTCACTCCACATACCATGGTCTGTGCGCCATCCTGGGCTGCCATCCTGGGTGACATTGCAATTTACCTCTTCATGGACAAGGCTTGGTTCTTTTAGACCACCATGATGGTGATGTGTGCAGTGCAAAGACAAACAATACGGTATAGCACAATACATACAGTAATACACCAAGAGCCAAAGAAGTAGGCATCATTTATGTATTAAGGAGAACATATTGTTATTGTGCCTGATTTTTCAAAAGATGCAAAGGCTACATGGGAAAACACTTGTAGTCAAATTTTAATTGAAAAGCTGAGGATTCAGATTTGACCTTTTCGAGCTGGTGAGAATGATCAATACAAAACATAATAGCATATAATATATTGTTTTCAATAACCCAACCATGCCTTTAATTTTCTTCAATTATTAGGTATTGGAGATCTGAGTACTAAAATGTCTAGTTTCTTATATGGTGTTGCCAACAAAGGAGAACGTTGCTGTTCCACCTAAATGTGGTTTCGATCCCATAAAACTCAAGAGACTGTGGGTAGTCAATATTATTTATGCTGATGCTATAAGTAAGAAAAATTAGGTAGCTATCTCAATGCATGCAAAATGTTGAATGCTCCTTTGTTGCTAAAAAAAAATCTGATGAGGGGAGATGGAATGGACAGGATTTTCCTTTAGGTTTAATGACTCAACTGTTACGTTAGCTGACATATTTGTTTCAGTTGTGCCAGATTCTAATTTTGTGATAGATAAGAACGAAGCTTAAATATTTCCTTTTTTGAGCAGATCATTTTATTGTACATGGTGACTCTAAATAGATTGCATTTTATGTTAATGTGTGAATCTAGGACCAGATTTGTGAATTCTAAAATATGTACAGAAACTGTGATTGATAGAAGAGATTAGTTTAATTGAAATATGGGGGTTGGAGATGTTTCATTCTAGTCTCGTGTTCATAACTCTTCATTTCACATTGATTAAATATTTACTAATAAGTCCATAATATTGTCTAGTAGGTTGTCATTCATAGCATCTCATGTGACTTTTGACCATGCTCCAGTGTTAACTATTTTTGATTTCACCCTTAGAAAACATAAAGGTATTTATTAGATGGCAGTTCAACAACTAGGAATGTTTTATTAATTTTGTTAAATATTATGATACATATTTTTTCTCATATATTCTGTCTGATGACACTTCAATTGTAATCACTTTGGAGTCTAATACATCATTAAGGGGGAAAATAATTCCACTTGTACCTTGAAACAATGGAAACTAAATTGGATGCTAGAGCGCAAGCTATAGGAAGCACGGTTTTAAATAGTGCCACTGATTATACCATTAATTAACTTCGTAGTTTACCTTTTTCAATATCATAAATTGCTCAACTTTTGGAATACTACTGAGAGTTAAAGTTCAATAATATGGAGGTTCAAACGTGGGGGAAAAACTTTAGCTTCATATGAAAAATGTGATAAAGATATTCCCGTTTAATGTTATTTGCAAGAATGCAAATACTACAGAATAAGAACCTAACATCAAAAGCAATGAAATCATATTTTTAAATGTTATAGACGGTCCACTGGAATTCATAGAGTGATCATCACTTGAGAAATGTATAGCTCCACCTGAAGTTACTATTGTTAGTTTGGACATGCATAAGGACCAAGATCCAGGACCAGATGTTTCTTATTGTTTGTTTTGCAAATGCACCAAGTTAATTTCATAGGATCTACTTAAGCTGTTTCTCTAGCTTTATTGAGTGTGATGCCATCCTGGTATTCTTTTTGATGAATGACTTTATTTTATTAAAAAACAAGCAAGGGTGCTGCATGTGTCAAGAATTACAGATCCATTTTGTTAATCAATACTGAGTGTAAGAGCTTTGCAAAAATATTGATAAACATACTGGATTATTGTATCCGCTCCATTGTAGACATGGTTCACACTGGTTTTGGCCATGGAAAAAAGCTGATCATACAACACACGTGCCTTCTTTGCAGATATTTGCAGATGACAGAATACATACCTGAGCAGCTATGCTGTGTATTCTGTCATGTATTGGCGCATGTGCCACCCCTACCACATCCACTGTGGAGTCCACAAGACTCCTGCACTGCCACTGCATTTTACAATATCTTCACCCTCCCTCTCTTCAATGACCTGGATCGTCGTGACATAGCCTACACCAACTATACCAATTATACCCAACTCCTAGTCCCCTCACAGGCATCTATGAACAAGATGCCGCGGCACTAACTAAGATCTAAACATCCATCCAAACCTGGATGGCAGCCAATGGCCTCTGTCTAAACGGAGATAAAACAGAGATCCTTATAATTGGCACCAAAGAAACGTTAAACAAACTCCCACCTCAACACAAAACCTTTAATATCGACAACTCCACCATTAAAGTCTCCTCGGCAGTAAAACCCCTAGGAGTATACCTTGACTCAACAATGTCCATGTCACGGCAGGTCAATGCTATAGTGTCCTCCGCTGCACTTACTACTAAGGTAATTAATGCTGTGAAACCCTTCCTCGCCACAAAAACTGCCTATCAATAGCCAGAGCCACAGTAGGCACCAATTTGGATTACTGCAATGCCTCTTCCTGGGCACCTCGACAACAAACCTAAAAAAAATGCAAGTCACCCAGAACAATGCCTTGAGAGCAGCTCTGAGTATTCCAAAAAGGGAACACATCTCCCAGGCCAGAAAAGAGGCCCACTGGTTACCAATAAAGGAACGCATCCTTTTCAAATCAATGGCCATTACTCACAGATGCCTCTCCTCTGATGCCTCACCCTATCATCCGAAAGGATCACCCTCAATGCGTCCACCAGACCCACCAGATTACACCTGACTAACCAGACCTATGTACCCACATTCAAAAGAAGTAAAGCCGTGGGGTCCAGCTTCCAACACCTAGCACCAAAAAGCTGGAACGGACTACCTACAGCACTAAGGAATGAAAAATCATACCATTTGCTTTCCGCAAACTGCTAAAAAGCACCATCTTCAATTAACTTCTCTCTGCCACACTCATCATAATGAATATATGTAACAAATGTATCTACATTCCTCCTAAAGATTGTACGTAACAACTGCATATATCGTTTATATGTAACAACTGTATGTATCTATCATATGCAATGACTACTTGAAATTACTGTATGTGTTGACTGTAAGTAATGCACGCAAACTAATTGCTGTAAATTATGCACTCCTGAATGACATGTATTAAGTGAGCCTACCTTTCAGCGCCACAATGCCCCTGGGCAGTTGTGCGCTATACAAATCCAAATAAATAAATCAAATAAAAAATATATATATATTTGGCTGCTGTGGTTGCGAATAAGGCATGGGCCGTTTCTAATGGAGGTGTTGACTTGTGGTATTGGTTTACAGTTCTGTTCGTTGGTGATAATGTTATATACTTCACCCATGTCTAGGATGCGTATTAGTGAAACATCCTCTCAAACCTTTTCTTTATTAAGAAATACTCAACAGTGTTGCCTCTTAAGCCTTCATCTTTTGTGCTTGCTGTTGAACCGAGTATTGAAAGTCAAAAGACAAAATATGACAATAGTAAATAAAACAAAATGTAGGCAAACACTGGGGTTATTCTTCATAACTTAACCAACCCAGGCTTTCCCAACAAGAATTTTCATAAAATAATTGACAAGTATGCTCAGTTTTCTGGTTACAGATAAATGAGAAAATAGGTTTGCTGATATTCCGCCGGTAATTCGGGCGGGATACCTGCAAATTGACCTATCGTGTCCGCCCCCTGATATCCCGGAATCTTCGGGGTATTACAGGTGATGGAAAGGGTGATAAATACCCATTCCATGCGGTCCCATAGGACTGCATGGAGGGTATTGCCTGTATTTCCGGCAACAATAATACTGGTGTCATCCATTCCGGCTGTTTTTTGCCAGTGGGGGCCTGACCCCCCCGGGCAAATTTGTAGTTTGGTGGTGTGGTAAAGGCGCCGGTCACAGAATTACCAGCACTTTTCCCAGCACTTTTGCCACACCGCCAAACTCATAATGAGGCTGTCTCTTCCTATACGTTGTTTATAATATGAGATCAATATGTATGGTATCAGTTCAAAAACAGAAAAACAGAACACAACATAAAATACCTTGGTGTAAATTTACTAAATATTCATCCTACAATTCAATTTAATACTAAATCCATTTTCTTAAACTAGAAAAATATAGGGATGGTAGGGCAGGATGGGCACCATTTAAAATTATGCTGCAGGCTATGAAATCTTTCAGCTATATTTAGTTTTTAAAAGACAGATTCAATTGTCCTCGCATTTCTATGGCTGAACATAATACACTCTTTTGCCTCTTAAAAATCTATAAGCATTCAAATCAAATAGCTGCGATAGGGCATTTATGATCAAACACTTTGCTCAATGCTTATCCAATAAAAGTGTATATAATGAACTTGTGTGGTATATAGTTGACACATCATGTATGCTTCCCTTCAGACTGGATCTCACGGTGCAGATATCTGCATGGTCTGACTTTATAATGACCTGTTCCTTATTCCCTGTTCCCTGTGCTAAACATAAACAAAGAACACATTTTAAAAGACTTATAACTTGCTATTCAAAATGGTGAAAAATATAAAAATGTTGTTAATTTAATTTCTGGCTGCACGTGTGAAGAGGCGGAAGAATTGTTTGACATATTCTGGACAGGAATGGCAAGTTATGTGGTTTTATGCAAAATGTATTACTGTTAGAATTGTGAAAATTTACACGCATGTGCCCATGTTAAACACGCACATTTGTAGAAATTTGAAAAAATATCCGTTGTTGAATCTATTGTATTTTTTAATATTCTAGACAGTTTTCTTATATTATAGGAATTTTCTATTTGGGTCAAGAATGGTATAAACGATTTGGCTACATCTATTGCTATCATTCCATCTTCACTACTCCTTTGAGTTCTACCTTTTGTTCGTCTGGCTACTTCTGCTGTCTCCAAGAGGACCTAGGTAGCATGTACCTCCCCAGTTCCTAGGTAACCATGGATATGCTTTTGCCCCACATATAAAGTAAACAGGGTCCCCTACGTACATGGGTTCTATTTTGTGCTTTAAAACCACTGAGTTCAGGCAGCTACTAAACGTTCCTACTTTATAGGAACCTTTTTTCTTTAAACATAGGGGAGCAGTTTTGAGGCTGTGATCCACTGTATAGGCAGGGGGCACAGCATCTTTATTCCATTCATCCCTCATTCGAAATGTCATTACTGATGTTTCTTCTGTTGGCGGGGTCGGTCTATTCTGCCTATGTAATCTATCTAGTCTTGTTGTCTTTCGTGTATTTTTACTCATGGGATCTGGTGAAAACACCCAAGCTTTCTGGAATATGGAACAACCCACAGGTCTCATGATCACTTCCTCAAATTCATTCATATTGGTCTCATCTAGCTGACCCGTATTACTCTTATTCCATTTCCCAAAGAACATTGCACTCAACGATACTTCACATGAATAAACCAATGATAACGGTTGTACATACCAGCCTATCCCTTTCCCACCGTGCTGTGGTAAATGGGCACAAACCCAGCAATCTTTTTTCTTTAAAACAGCATGGGTCATGTTCATGATGAGCAACAATGTATTGTTGCCATATCCTTCTCTATGTCTTTCTTCCATTGGGGACAAAGTACCAGTGATTACATGAACCAGGCTTTCAGTAGCTGCTTTTGGCAAAAGTGTTTGTAATGGGTGCGCGGACTCCAGGAACCATAGTGTAATAGCTGTTATTGTTGGTACTACCATACTTAAGAAACACAGGACCAATGTCCAAATCAGTACCTTATTCCTTTTACCATGCTTTTTCCCTAAATGTACAGTCTCTAAAACTATCATCTTTTCAGCAGGGGTGCAGGAGGAGGCTGAAACTGGTCTTCATTTGTTCTTCATCGCCTTCTTCTTGCTGGCAAAGTTCGTCGCAAATGTCTCGCGTTCTTGATGCCAGAAAAGTTCAACGAAAATGTCACAGTTCAATTTTGCCAGCCATTTCACAGCCTAGATCACTTATCCACTCCGAGCAAGATTAGTTGTTCTTTCTCCCACTGCTCAGACGATTTCTGAACAGTTCTTTATTTACAGAGTACTATGTGCATCCAGCTTGTCCCGCTCTGGCTTAGGACACATGTACTCTATCAGCCTTAGTACTTATGTGCGTCCAGCTTGTCCTGCTCTGGCTCCTGACACATGTACTTTATTATAAGCGCACCGAGGAGCCGTGAGTCTTGAATTGTCCGACTTGCACAACTCTCACACTTCTCTCCTCTACGCTCCTGGTTCCTACTCCGTCCGTGAGTGGAACCAAAGGCAAAAGAAAAGCACCAAAGATCTGTGGATCACTTTGCATGTCGAGGCCGCAAATTATACCGTTTCACTCCTGGTATTTTATGATATGTGAATAGTGCTGTTGCACTTCCAGTATCAGGCTCAGTGTCAGCCTGCGGCACAATGATGGGTAGCGATGAGCGCCGTGGCAATGATGTAGTTTCTTTCTTTGGCTTTGGTGCGTTTGCAGAAGCTGGTGGGCGCCAAAGGGGTACACGCGTTGTTTCTGCTCGTGTTTGCAATGCAGAGTTTGTGTCGCTCTGCAGTGATGTTGTTTCTGCTGAGCAACGTTGTGGCACTTTTCGCCCTTTCCCCTTCCTGGCAGCCTCCTCAGGCTCTGTTGCGAGTTTCACTTCTCGCTTAGGCTTTGTTTCAACTTTCACTTCTCGCTCAGGCTGATACTGTGGCAGTGGACTGGCAACAGTTTCTTTCGTTTCCGAGACCGTCTCCTTTCTCTGGTCGTCGGAAGTTGTCAGCAGTCCTGGGAATCTTTTGGCATGTGTCGCATGGATCCATGCCTTGTGACCGTCCACTCGAATGGCCGTCTGTGTCGCCAAAAGTACTTGGTAGGGGCCGCGCCACCTGGGTGCTAATGACGTCTTCCGTTGAAAGTTTTTAATCAGGACCCAGCTTCCAGGCTCCAGTGCGTGCCCCGGTCCGGTGTATCGCACTGGTAACGCCTCCTGCACCTGCTGATGAATCAAACGCAACTTCTGCATTAAAAGGCCACAGTACGTGCTTAACACAGGGTGCTCTACCTCGCATAGTCTTTTGGGCTGAGGCGCGCACCATACATTTGCTGGTCTCCCCATTATAATTTCATAGGGGGAGAGCCCAGTTCTAGCCTGCCCAGACGTGCACATGCACAATAGCGCTAGGGGTAATGCATCCACCCAACTCAACTTGCTCCCAGCACAGATTTTAGCTATCTTTGACTTTAAGATACTGTTATGTCTCTCAACAAGTGCGGCGGAAATCAGATGCCTGGAGTTGTGGAATCGCTTGTCAATCTGCAGACCTGCACAGATCTGTAGTACTACTGCGCCCACAAAGTGTGGGCCGTTATCTGACCATAGGACACGGGGCAGCCCAAACCGGGAGAAATACTCTTTCAATATTACCTTTGCCGTTGACATGGCAGTACAGTCTTTTAAAGGATATGTCTCCACCCACTTGCTAAATGCACAAATCACCACTAACACATATTTGTAGTTCTGGCACCTTTCCATTTCTATGAAATCAAAATGGATCACCTCAAATGGCATAGAGGGTGGGCCAAAACTACCTACTGGAGTCACGGTTCCCTTCCCTAAATTGTGTTGCAGGCACGTAATACAATTCTGCACTAGCCTTTCTGCATTCTTTTTTATGTGCTCATTTTTCCATACTGTGGATAAATGCTGTACCATCTTCTTCGCGCAAATGTGGGTAGGGCTACGCGCCATTGTAACCATTGCGGTTACGTAACAATTTGGCAACATCCAGTTCTTGGTCTCTTTGTCCACCCAACATCCTTCCAAATCTAACTCAGAAGAGCCCTCAACCCACCCCTGTATCTCTTCGGTCGTGGCCTCAGTCTGCATTTCTTTGACTGTGGCAACTCCATTCTCTATCATACAAGGTACTTCCTCTGTTTGTACTGTCATCATTCTAGTACTCAAATCAGTGGCTGTTTGTTTCGCAATCCTGTCTGCAAATGCGTTTCCCTCTCCCACTTTACATGTTACTTTTTTATGCGCCTCGCATTTTACTATAGCTAGGCGCTTTGGAAACGTGAGTGCAGACAACAATCGTGCAATCAAAGGCCCATGCTGAATCCTGGCCCCATGTGATGTCAAGAAACCCCTCTCAGCCCAGAGTCGGCCAAAGTTATGAACCACGCCAAAGGCGTACTGGCTGTCAGTATAAATATTCACGTTCAAATTCTCAGAGAGTTCACAAGCTCTAGTCAAGGCTATAATTTCTGCGGCTTGTGCTGAATTATATGGGATTCTTTTACTTTCCACAACCCTTTCTAGAGTAGTGATAGCGTATGCGGCAGTTGACGTGCCATCTGGTAATTTGAAACAAGAGCCGTCACAAAACAACTCTCCATCTGGCTCTTTCTGTGGGGTGTCACTCAAATCAACTCTTCCCTTTGTCTCTTCTTCAGTGACCATTAAACAATCATGGGGTGGTGATTCATTGTCACCAATTTCTGATATGGGCAGTGGCATTAATTCTGCAGGATTCAATGCGCTACACCTCATAATTTGGATGTGGGGTGCAAACAAGATGAGCTCATATCTTGTTAGTCTAGCAGAGGTGAGGTGTTGCCTTTGTGTTCTGTTTAATAGAACATCTATGGCATGTGGCACCATCAGAATTAAAGTATGCCCCAATACCATTCCTTCCGTTTTTTCACTGACGCAGCAGCCGCTGCAACAGATCGCAAACATCGTGGTAGTGCGCGTGCTACAGGGTCCAGCGTGGAAGAATAATAGCCGCACAGCCTATTTCTTCCACCTTGTTCCTGTGTCAAAACCGCCAATGCACATCCTTCACTCTCGCTCACAAATAGTCTAAATATATTTTTGTAGTTTGGTGTGCCTAAAACTGGCGCGGAACATAATGCAACTTTCAATTGTTCAAATGCTTTCTGACATTCCTCATCCCACTGTAAAGGCATCACTGCATCCTTTTTAGTTAATTTTATCATTGGCTTCACAATCAATGCAATATTACTGATCCACTGCCGACAATAAGAGGCCATGCCTATTATAGCTCTCACTCCGTTTTGAGTTTTTGGAATAGGCATACTAGAAAGACTTTCTATGCGTTCTGGTGTAGATTTTCTCCCTTCTTTCGAAAGTAGGTAACCCAAATAAGACACCTCCTTTTGATTATACTGGAATTTCTTCAAACTCGCCTTGTGACCATGGGTCGTTAGGTGTGTCAATAGTAATATAGTACTTTCTTTGCAGATCTCTTTTGTGTTAGCAGCTAGTAACAAGTCATCTATGTACTGCAAGAGTGCGCAACCTGTTGGTAGTTCTAGCATATCTAGCTGTTCTTTTAGTGCCCTGCTGTAAATGCTCGGGCTTTTCTGTGTATCCTTGTGGAATGCGTGTGAATGGGAATGATCGACCTCCTAGAGTGAACGCGAACAGATATCTACTGCTTTTATCCAATGGAATGCTAAAGAACGCGTTCTTCAAATCAACTACACTAAAGTATTCTGCAGTGGCATCATTGTCAGTATTGTTGTGACATCTGGGACCAAAGGGAATTGTCGGTCTACCACTTTGTTCAATGCGCGCAGATCAATTATGAAACGATATGGTACTTCATTGCCTCCTTTCTTGTAAACTGGAAGAATCGGGCTGTTGCATGTGCTACCTGCAATTTCTTCAACCACCCCCAATCTCACCAGGTCAGTAACAATACCCTTTAATCCCTTCTCACCTTCAACAGAAATTTTATACTGGGGAATTCGTGGTAATGTAACACCTTCTTTCAAAGTTAATTTTGCTGGCTCTATTTTCAAGCATCCTACATCGCTATCATGCATTGCCCACAGACAGGTTGGTACTCTACTTAGCTCTTCTGGTAACGCTTTTGACATAAATTCCGTCACCGGTGTATCGTGAGGCCAAATCGTGAGGAACACCCCATCTGCCGTACAATGTATAACTGCCCCCCATTTTCTCAACAAATTTAATCCTAGCAAGTTCTCCCCACAATTTTCTGTCAGAAGAAATGGACACTTTTCCGTAAATGGTCCTATTGTAATTGGGACAACTTCGGACACAGGGTTAATTACTGGTGTACCTGCGAACCCTAAAGAAACATTCTTTTGCCCCGACAGTGGGATCTCCGGAACCAAGTGGTAGTCTATCGAACACTTTTGTGCCCCTGTATCTACAAGGAAACGGTGCTCCTTATTCCCGACTCTCATTTCTATGTAGGGTCCTCTCTGATTCACGGGAATAAACACTGATTCCGACCCCTGCCGTGGGCTGTCCTCTTGCGTAAATAACACATCGTCCGATGTGTAGTCACCGCTGCTGCTATAATACGTGTTTGGCTGTGTATCAAAAATATTCCCATTTCCCCCTCGGTGTCCTCCACTCTGATCATTTCCCTGTTGGCCCTGCCCGCCCTGATTTTAGTTCGGAACACTTTGGTTCAATGCCTGGTTCTGTTGAGCTTGGTTTTGACCATGGGATTGGTTTTGATTACCTCCATTGGTATATCCCTGCTGTTGCTGCATGCTATTTCTGCTTGGGCCATTTGACCCCTGATGTCCTCTATGAGGCCTTCTCTGGCCAAACTCACCTCTATTCTGTAGGTGCGGGCATTGCGCTCGCCAGTGTCCTTCCTCCTTACAGTATGCGCATTGATTTAATCGCAATGACACCCAGTGCATATTATTCAAATTTCCCCTGCCTTGTGCATTTCCTCTACCTCTATTGTATCCAATGACTTGCTGCAGTAACACCCCTACCATCGTTCGCATCGCTTCTTTTCTCATCTCCAATGGGTACCCATTACACATCTCACTTACTTCCTCCACTGGCGTTCTTTTGTTCGACATCCATTGCATTGTTTCCCCCATCCATGCCTTCAATCTTTGTTAATCATCTATTTGTCCCGGTGCCGGCAAATGCTTTGCACCACCTGGAAAAACTGTCGGCCACGATTTTTTCATATACAAACTCGACGCCTCCTTCCTACCTTTCTTAATACACTCACGACTATATTCAGGTGTAGCAAACATTTCAGCATATCTATCTTCCATTTCATTTTTCAGTTCAATGAGTTTGTCACATGTTTTCTTACATCTTCATCTCTTTGCTCACTGCGTGCTAACTTATTCAAATCTAACAATCGTTGTGGCGGTAAATTCCCAAGTAACTTTTTCCATTCTCCCACCAAAAATTCCCCCATGCATTCCAACATTACCTGTCTCTGGTTGCTTCTTCGGTACCCATATAATGAAGCCAATGCTGACGTCCCATCATTTCCTTCTATGTATCTTTCTGCCTCTTGCTGTAATTCAATCTTTCTTTCTTTGCTGATCGCGCTCAATTTCGACTTCGGGAGGGGTGGATGGTGCTGAATCTGTCTCTGGAGCGGGAGGTGCGGATGGGACAAGTGACACAGGTGGCATCTGTGAAAGGCCTTGCTGGGTGCTGGGAATGACTCACCTGATAAAACAAGTCGCCTGTCCTGACGCAACCTCTCCCAACATCGTGTCTGCGCTTCTCTGGCTTCTGCCTCGTTTCGGGACCCTCGCCTCCTTTGCCCGCTGGCCCGGTACGTCCATCAGGAATCAGATGTGTGCAGATCTGCGAAGGAATCTCTCCTCACTTCTACAGGGTGCCCCATACACCTCTTGATCCCGGCTCGATCGTCCCGTCCTCGCCGTTCTTCCGCCTCTACTCCGTTACAACGTCTACGAAGGGGCAAGTGGGGGAGGGTCCCTATTCGGGCGCCATCTTCAAAGGGGCCCTTAGGGGTCCCTCGCGATATGGAAACAAGGCAATAACCATACACGAAAGGATGCGCCAGACACGAGGTTCAAATTCCCAATGCTAGGGTTTATTGCAAGCAAAATAGTCCCAATTGGCCAACCGTCGTCTGACGCCCCGCGACGTGTATTCTCTAGACCTCGAGGGACGCAAGAGAGCGAATTACGTACATCAGTTACATATATACAAAATGCATATCATACAATCAGCTATGACATGTTTAACACCCCCCTTTTATTAAGTTTCTTTGAACTCGGGATGATGATGGACATTTCCGACGAGTATGACAATTATGACACTTTCGATGTCTATTCTAGTAACAATGTGCAATTAAGAAAGTGCAGAGGCATCTTCTAGTTGTTGAACAGAACACGGTGCTTCTGTTCTTGGAAGCAAGCTGCACACGGGGGAAGAGCCACATTCCCAGCTTTGCTATCTATGAGGTGCTATTCGTGTCCTGGGAGCCGACATGCTCTAAAGGGTTTTGTGAAGGTGGGCCGTAAGAAGAGCATAATTCAAGCCTTTAACTGCTTTATTCTAACATATTCTACCACAGTACGAGACTGGCTGGCAGCTGTGAAATGATTAAAGGCCCTGCAGCTCTCCCTCAAGGCTACAGAGAGGGAGCGTGGGCATTCCTTTCTCGGCTACTCATGAGGAGTTTCAACGAACTCCTCAGTCCCGCGACCTTGCCCTTTCATATTCAGACAACAATGTTAACAGTTGAGCAGAGTAAGCAGAATTCGCAAGAATTGCAAGCTGCAAAGCAGTTTAGACAGAAAGCAATGAGCAATGGTTAACAAGCAAAATGGCGATTCTTGCTACGTTTAAAATGGCCGCTTGTTGGTCAAGCATAGCAGTCTGTATTTCTATAGTTCTGTGCATAAGACGGTTGGCCTTCGGCCATCAAGTTGAAATTAAGGGTATTCACTTTTCCAGATTGACAAGATGGGAGGGAGGAACCCCTGAGAATAACCTCAGGAACCCTGGCATCAGAGACTTTAATCTCTTCGATTCCATGGACTCTGCCACCCCCATTTCCACTGGCTCATATGAACCAAGGGCCACAGGGATGGAAGACCTCAACATAATGGGAAATATGGGACTGATGGATCAACATCTCCCAGAAATGGATGGGCGGGCATCTATGTACAGGTTCCCAAATAGTAGGGCCAGCTTCTCTGATCAGAGAGACTCCAGTGATGGGAGAATCAGAGAACTGGATCCTCAGAAATATCACCTACAAAGAGATCAGTCAGTAAAATTTGTTGGGGAATTCCATGAGACTAGGCCCACTAAGAGCATCTTAAAATTCTCTTCCCAGCTAGGATCGTGGGGGGTGGTACTCAGCCAATCCTGGGAGCAAGGGAGCGTCAGAAGACTCTGCTGAGCGCCACAGATCCCAAGACACTATGCCCCCACATTCTGCCAGGCATTCCCAAGCTCGCAGAATCAAGGAGAGCCTAGAGGAGCAGACAGCCACCTCAGGCAGCAGTGCCTCTGAGTCAAAGGATGAGTGGACCAGGGTGACCAGAACTGGAAAGGCCAACAAAGTTAAGATAGCTTTAATAAAAGATCGCCTTTTGCAAATCTAAGCTATTAGGAGTGTCATCACGCCCTACCACAAAAATGCCAAATATTCAATTTGGGGGCACCTTGAATTGGTTGAGCAAATGATGGAGACTTTCCACCTGAAGGACAGCCAAAGCTGTATTCAGTATGTAAAGTGGACATTTTCACCTGAGTACTCCAGCTTCTTTGTGGGGCTGGAGGATCAGAACCATTCAAGATGGTCCACCTATAGGGCGGCCATCCTGAAACATTTTTCAATTCATAGAAACCCTCAAGAGGCCCGCAAGGCAGCCTACAACCTGCAATGTGGGAAAGACCAGGCCCCACAAGAATTTGTCCAAGAACTGAAACATGCCTTTGCGCAGACCACCAGGAGGGTGGCAACTGACAGTAGGAAATTTGTTAATACCTTCTTTCATGCCCTCCCTAAATACATTATGACCCAGCTAGTGAGGGACTTTCATGAGAAAAGATCACTAGACTGGCTCATTGAACAAGCAACTCGCATTTATGAAGTGCAGAAGCCACTAGAAAGTAAAAATACTAACAAAAGCCCAAAACCAACCAACACCCCTGCTACTGCTAAGGTGGTGGAGGTGAAGGTTGCCCCCATTTTAGATCTGGAGATGGGTGGGCCTAAAAACATTCCTGCACAGAATCCTACCAGCCCAAGACCCAGAAGGCCCTTGGGCCAATCCCAAACAGTGAGTCAGGGAGGTAACCCCACAAATGGGACCCCTAACTCCCCTGACTACATCAGTCCAGGCTACAAGGGCAAAAGACCCATCCTGGGCTATGTGTGGACTCCTCCAGCCCAAAGGGCGTATAGGGGGGCAACCAGACAGCTGCCAACCCAGGAAACTTCCCTCCTCACTTTCCCCAGGAGGGCAGTCATCCCTCAAATTCCGGGCCAAATTTCTTTCCCCAGTACCCGCCAAACCTCAACCCCCAAAACAATCATTCTTTCTTTCCCCACTTTCCTGAGCCTAGACAGCCCAATCCCGGAGAGGGGAGGCCAAGGGTGAAGCTTTACCAAAACTATCCTAACCAAGGGTATTATGGGAGAAGGGATAGTTACCCTTGCCGTGATCCACCAAGGGTAGACCAGAGAACCCCGTACCAGCCAGAGCAGGTGTCCCAACTGGAGCGCCAGGTCCAGAACATGGCACAGGATGTGGGTCGCATGTTGAGGGTGCAGCAAAACCCTCCAATGAACATGGCAACTCAGAACTCTTCAAATCAAGGACAATGACGGAAGAACCCCGACAACCCACCAGTTCCCAGGGAGGAGTCACAAGGGGAAGAGGGTTGTAAAGTCTTAGAGGAAGCTTCCTTCCCCACTTGTGAAAAGCCCCTGGAAAACCAGGAACCAGAACCAGAATCTCCTGCCCCCGAAAGTCTACAACCCCAGGAACAGAGGGTGGGTAGGAGAAATAAATAGCCTAAAAAGGCCCATTTTGTGGAGGAGGTGCAAATCTTCCAATTTGAAGTAGAGGGGTACTGAGAGGATTCTGGGAAAAGGATCTTCTCCTTCAGGGATTGGGGAACTCCTCCCAAAGAAAAATGGGTCCTAAGAGGTCCTGATCAAGACTGGGTAGATGTGGGGACCGAGTTAAAACCGCCCATCATCGAACCCCAGAATGACCAGCCAGAAAATCCCCTTGTTCAAGACAATTCAGGTGACTGCCTCCAAAAAAGGGGGAGAGGCAGCCCAGAATCAGAACCAAGGGAGCACAAAACTCACCCATATTCAACTATCCTGTTTTCTTTACAGATACCCAAGCTCACATCCAGGATCCTGCCCAAACCTATTCTGGGGACTGCCTCCAAAAAGGGGGGATGGCCCAGAACCAGAGTAAGAAGAGTCCCTAGCTCCCCAAAGCCCTTCTGAGGACTGCCTCCAAAAAGAGGGGGGGCAGCTCAGGATCAGAAAGGGAGGAGCCCGAGACTCCTCAAATCACTGAGCATGAAACTGCGTGCTCAGATACTCAAACCATCCAACTCCATTATGGGGACCGCCTCCTAGAAGGGGGGGAGTAACCCAGAACCAGCCCAAGAGGAACCCTGAACCTCACCAACTACTCATGTTGACTGCCTCCAGAAAGGGGGGGCAACACAGAAACAGAACAAGGGGAGCCTGTGACTTCCCAAATAGCGGTGTGTCAAAATTCTGTGCCAGATTCTGCAACTCGAACACCGTCTCTTGACACATCTATCCTGGTGTCAGAGTCATAAATAAGCAAATTGACCATCATGCTTGCCCAGAGCACCCATTACCTTTGCCCCTTGAAGGAGAAGGAAGGTAGATTCTACGCCTCCATCCAGATGCCAGGGCAATGTGCAATTCTGGATCCCAAGCCACCTTACTGTCAAAGAGGGTCTTTGAGCAGTTAAATTCGGGAAGGGGGAGGGATACCAAATCCCTCTCACCCCTCTTCCTGAACAGCTCTAGAACTTTGACGGGAAGGAAATTCCTGTTGAAGGGTCTGCAGAGCTGGAAATTAAAATTGAGCGACACAAAATGAAGCACCCGTTCTTGGTTGTGGTGCCAGAGGGAACCCCCTGTCTATTAGGGAATGACATCCTCCGCAGGCTGTCTCCCCTCATAGATTGTGTAAACAAGGTCCTCTGGACCCAGGCCCACAGGCCAATTAAATTAAAGCAAAGCGTCAACTATGTGAGTCTAAATGGCACATGCCACATGGTTGAGCAAAAACCAGACCTAGTTAGGTTCTACGTTCAGAACAATGATACACCCCACGTCACTGTCATAGCTATGGGACCACCAAACAGTGAGGTGAACTCTTCTCCATTTCTCCAAATCAGCCTCCCTTCCAATCTCAAGTGGCATTCCACCCTGGAGGGAGATACCTTGACATTATATACTAATGTACAATCCGAAATTCCCAAGTTCATAGCCATTATATACTAATGTACAATCCGAAATTCCCAAGTTCAAAGCCAAAATTGACATCAAACCAGCGCAGAACGTACCTGGCATTCTGAAAAAGAGTGAAAAGCGCTTCCTCTCTATTCATTTAAATGACCCGAAGGAATCTGTCCTCGCCCGAGTTGACTTGAAGAGCGAAGAAAGCTTCATCAGCGCAGCACTATTCAAAAAACTCCCAAAAGACCAGACCCTACCCACCGTAGAGTCAGTGCAGTAATGGGTAAGGGATCTGGAACCACCCCGCTCCAAACATCCTCTGCTTAGCAGTTGTATGATCAAAATTTCTAGGAATAACAAAAGCATAATAGATACTTGTTTGGTTGCGCGAGGTGTTCCTTCCGCCTTTTATATGAGCCGGGACCTCCTCAACCAACTTGATATTAATTTGGACCCTAGTTATTAATGGAATTTCAGAAATGGAGGAGAGGTGACCATCCCAGGAGTCTGCTGCAGAGTCTGCATCCCCAAGGGCAGTTTGGCAGAAGGGGAAGACAAGGGGGTCCACATAAACCAGCTAAAGAGTTGCCATCCCAGGCATACTTTGCGGCAAATAGAGGAACCAACCGGAAACCCAGGTGGGGAATAGTGCCAATTACAACCAATACAAGTGTCTTTCCCACTGCTGACATCCCCCAAATGACGTGTGGACACAGCAGTGGGAAAATATCCATAACCATGCTCTGTTCTATCTTCTAGCATCTGGAATAAGAATTATCCAAAGGATTACCAAGGAGGACCACTCGGGGACTGGGAGGAAAGACCCAAGGAGGCCGGAGTGCCGCTCCATACTCCCAACCAGAACCAGCAATACTCCTGACCAGAACCGGCGAGGAGAGCGTGTCCCTTCAGCACTGACGGGAGAAGCAGCTGAATTTCTCCACATGGACCAAAGAAAAGAACACCCAATCTCCTGACTTCCCCTTGATGTGCGGTCAAAATCAAGCCGGGAGGGAGGGCTCTGTGGGATGTATTGACCCACTCCACTATGTTAAGCGGCATCCCCCTGCCAGTTATGGAGAAAGAAACAGCAACAATGGCGGCAAAACCCTTGTGCATGCCAAAAACCTACAAACACCTACAAAAACTGTGTGCTTCAACACACAAAAAGAGGGATACACAACCTGGTGCTTGTGCAGTGGAATAGAGCACACCCTGCAGAAATGTGCCAGTGGGTCCCATGACCAGCAAACAGAGTATAGAGAGAAAAGCAGCACTTTGTAAATGAAACCCAAAAATGTGCTTACAAATGACAGTTGTTTTGTTGAAAAAAACTCCAAAATGCCTATAACACAACACTTTCAACATTCGCAATCTGGCATGGTGCTAAAATCCATGTATCAAATTAAACATTGTGTAACATACAAAGTCTGAAAACTGACAGCCTCTATGCCAAAATCTGAGTGCAGTACCCGGGCTGGCCTGAATGACAGCTGTCAGAGGAGTACTAAGGAAGCTTTAAAATGACCTAACACTAAAAAGTCTGCTGAATTAGCAAACATAAACAGGATTGTTGCCAAAAAGGAATATAGAGTTGTGTTGTGTTTTTGATTCCACGGATTTTAAGTCCAAGAAATAAATGTATTTGTATGTGATGCAACAGATGTGGTATTTGCTAAGTTTAAAAGTTAATTAGCTTGGCTGAAGCTGCAAAGAACTGGAAAATCAGGTTTTTTTTTCTCCCAGAAGGAGTGCCTTCCTCTCAGCAGAAACTCACGGGGAGGTGTTAATGCAGGTTGGGACATAATCTTGTCTACAGAGAGCAAAGGAATAATGACAAAGTTGCAGCCCAGGAAATTGGAAGTGTGAAAAGGGGTCGTAAATGGCCTCTGGAAGGAGCAAGCCAGGAGGGGGAAGCCCTGGAATGCAGGGAGACAAAAAGAGGCAGAGCCAAACGACCATCTGTTGCTAAACATGAACAAAGAACACATTTTAAAAGACTTATAACTTGCTATTCAAAATGGTGAAAAATATAAAAATGACAGAGTTGTTAATTTAATTTCTGTCTGCACGTGTGAAGAGGCGGCAGAACTGTGTGACATGTTCTGGCCAGGAATGGCAAGATATGTGGTTTTATGCAAAATGTATTACTGTTAGAATTGTGAATCTTTACATGCATGTCCCCATGTGAAACACGCACATTTGTGGAAATTTGCATAAAAATTGAAAAGTGTGTTCATGGCGAAAAGGGCAAAATTCTGTAGAAAGGGGAGACAAGATCCGACCACTGCTGGGTTTTGAGGAATAGCTGCTATGAAACATATGGCATCTTTGTGTGTGATTTGTATAAAGGTGACCAATGTAGAAATGTACATTTAATATAAAATCAGATTTTGAGACCAGTTAAAGGGAGGTTTCAGAGGATTGTAAAGGAAATCATAAAACATGACATCACCCAGCCTTGAGCCAATCACTCAAACTGCAAGGCGGAGATGAAGTGTGGTGCAATCCCAGCTCACAGGGGCAAGCTTAGCTAAGCCGGCAGACACACCCCTTTGTGATGTCATTTCTAGAGCATAAATAGAGACAGCTGACAACACATAGGGACTCACAGATCGAGCCACTTTCCTGATTCCGGCAAAGCACTCTGATCCAGCTTCCTACATCCAGCTTTAAATATTTTTCCAGATGCCAAATCTCTTGCCAGCAATAGAGACTATTGATTTCCAGCAAGGCCCCAATCCTCAAATGTATTCTACTCACTCAGTAGAAAGCTCTGTGGTGTGACAAGGCCTTTTAACCAGTATCCAGAATTCTCTGGCTTGACACTACTGGGGTTGCCCGGGGAACTCACCACCCAGCTGATCCAAATACCCACAGACTAGGAGAGCAGATCCTGTGCCAATCTGGTGACCGGTCTAGAGGATCCAGTCCCATGACTGATGGGCTGCCTTTCCTAGACCAGACCCAATCCAGGACCAGAACTGACGTTCTCATTTAAAAACTTATCCTGTGAGTATAAATAGGAAGAACTGTGTCCAATAGCATATGTCCCTTGCATAGTCTTGTCCCTATCCAACCCATCCTATCTTTCATTCAGAACCAGTATTATTAGGAGTATCTTTGCCTTGTCTTATCCCTAGCTCAAACCCATCCTATCTTTCCTTCAGAACCAGTATTGTTAGAACTATCTTTGCGCTGACCCTTTTCTCATCTGAAGAAGTCGAGTTTCCTTATCAGGTGGGTCACCCTGATCCAGTGACTGTCATATTTCTGTGTGGTATTCGCTTCTTCATAGTCATCCTCTAGTGTAACAAACCCATTTGTCATTTTAAAAATGCATTCCTGTTTTCCATTATCGCGCCTATTTTACAAAAACGACCTTTACTAAAACCTCTATAACTCCCTTGTGATAGAAACGAAATTTTAATTCCTACTTGTACCCAACATCCATAGCTAGCCATAGAACCAAAACCGCACCCGTTATCGTGAATATCACGCAATGAAAAGTTTGCCGCAATTTTAAAAATCTGAAAAGTTTACACGTGTAAAATAGCTCTAAATTGCTTCTGACTTGGACCTTAAGATTTCTATTGTTTCCTGCTGTTCAAATCATTGCTTGTGCTTGTGTGCAACTATTCAAAGCGGCTTTATAACAATTTCAGTATTTTTTACCATATTTGGTTTTTTTGCCCAGTCCATTCTAAAGACAATCTTGAAAGCCAGTCTGACAGCTGAAAGTCAATTCCGTTTTTTCTCTTGTGTTTGCTGGGGGAAAGTGGGACTGATATTCTGTTTGATTTGTGCTATTCCTGAATACCTGCTCTCTCCTCCTATCTCTTTGCAATTCCTATTGGGGGGTTGAGGGGTGTTGCAGGGGAACTGCTAACCACAGTGCTGTCTGATCTGAACCAACACAAAAGTATTATTTTCAGTGCTGCATTTGATTTGCTCATTACTTACTCCTTGTGTATTAAAGATATTATTCAATGTTCTGTCACCCCATTGGTGATTGTTGTTTATCTATTAAAACATATTGTGATTAAATTTTAAATACATAAATAAATATTTACCTTTGCAAACCAGCCTGATTCCTGGTTCAGTGTGACCGGGGGGGAGGGGCAGGGGAGGGGAGGTTCCAGGAGAAGGGTGTGATATGAGTGGTATATCGTTCAGAATATTGAACTTTTAGACAAAAATAAATAAGGATTTCAGTTGTGCACTACATGCTCGGCTTTGACTTGGGTCTGTGCCGGATTGAAATCACTTACAGTTCTTCCATCGTTGGATGAAAGAACCTGCTTTTGATCAAATTTCCATAATAATGTAATGGGCATGGTCCCACTACAAGAGACATTACTTTTTTCTTTTTATAATCCAAGAGATATTACAGCCACAGTTATAGTGAGGTCCCTGTCCTAAACCGTATCATCTTACATGGGGCTCTAGTAGTCATGAGTAGAGACAATACAAACCTGCAGGGCAGAATTTATTCCAGGAAATACAGATTTCGTATAACCACACACTTTCCAAATTCTACAGATTCTAGAAATCACTTGCAAATTTCAAAATGTCTGGACACTACAAGCAGTTTTCCCCTCGGTAGATAATGACATTTCAGTCTACTCAGAAATATGAGCACTAATTCTGTCGATTTTCGCAACGTTAACTGTCAATTTTGACGGCCTCTAGGTATGAGCATCATTACAAACCATTGTTTTGCTTTTTTGTGCGGTTGGAGTGATGTCACAACACTTTGCTGAACTGCATAGCACTTTAAAACATGATTGTGTTTGATGTGCCCAACATGTCAGCATCAGTGTATAGGGCTGTTTTAAATGATTGAACTGCCTGAACATTAAGTTGTACCTTTCCTTTGTCTTTCTGAAATATTTGAGCAGACGGCCTGACACAGAGCCAAAGGTAGGAGTAAGAGTGTTCATTATTGGGTACCAAATTCGTCAGAAATAATCCCACCAGTTAAATTCATAACCTTTAAATCCCATAGCAGGCCTTAACACGGAGCAAAACGCATTTGAAAATATACATTAAGGTGTTAAGCACCTGTTCCAGGGCTAGAAACAGGGTGATAATGGCCTGGCGGCCCAAGTTAAGGGGTTGAGCGAAGCAAGGGAGTTTAACAAGGGCCTCCGGACCTTACCACCCATTACCACACCATTAGCACCTGTCCATGGGCCCGGATAAGGTTAATTTAAAGTATTTTCATTCCGTGAACGGGTCGCCTTGCAGATGGCCAACATGGAAATGGAAGGCAGGATCTGTACGGAGCCCCTCTTCCCTTTCCATGGCAGCCTCACGCATGAGGAAAGAAGAAGAAGGAAGCAGCGACAGCAGCGACGAGTGCCGCTGCCGCAATTAGGTAAGTGGGGAGAAGGGATTATTTAAAAAGGGGTACGGGTGGGGTGAAGATGGCGTTCAGGGGAAGCGGCCATCAGGTGGCTTGGAACACGAGCTAACATCGAGAGATTCAGCCTGCATTCCTAGCATCCTGATTGGGTGGCTCAGCCCGCCAAGGGTACTAATTGCTCATCACTGTCCGGAGGAATTCCCATCTCACTAAATCAAATACTTCTTCAACAGACATAAAGATGCACAAAAGCTAGAACTCCCCATCTGCAACTATATCCATGATCACATTGGCTTAATGTGGTAAGTGCAGCTCTACTATGGGATAAAACCATGCGGATTGGTTTGAAGAGTACCAAACACGGGTAGTATAGCTCAGTGGAAAAGCGCTTGTCTTGGAAGCAAGACAACGCAGAGCAACGCAGGTTTAAATCCTGGGTCTGTGCGTATTAAGTGTATTATAAAAAAAGAATAATTATAATAATCTACCTGACAAAATGTTGGTAAATATGTTATCATCAGTGTTAGGCAGAGAGTTGGGGCAAGTATAATGAGCTGCCCCAAGAGGCTCTCCCCTTCATTAGAAATGAAATAGTTTTTGCTGGCTTCCAGGGGGGGTCAAATGATATCCGTTACTCTTATTAACTCTACTTCTGAAATAACCCGTATAAGAAACAGCAGCCAGCATTCCCTAAACATAATACGGACCATGAGCAGAATACCATCCTGCCCCAGTGCTTTGATCTCTCCCCTCCTGTGTTTTTCATGGGAAGTGTATGCAGTAAGTTTTCAGTTAACTCCTGAAAATATACCTTTGTGAAATCCTACATTTTGTTATGATTAACCGGCCCTACATTGTTAGCAAAAAATCTTTAGATCACTTTGCAGACGCGGTCAAACTCCTAACTAACTTCTAGCGTCCTTTCGCTCCAACAATGGAAGCTGTAAACTGATTAGAGAATGTGTATAGACCAGCACCATAATTGTCACAATCTGCCATATACTCCCATTCTTGTTCCTTTCTGACACATGCTCTGTGTGAGATTAAATATTATAGGCCTCAAAATAAGTTGGGCGGTGCAGTAAAAATGAGGTGGTAATAGCATTACTGCTGCATTTCTGCACCGCCCAACTATGAGTTTGGCAGACATTTGGAGAATTCACCTCCAGCTATGAGCTGGCAGTAAATCTGCCACATCTCTGCTTACTGCCACAGGAATTCCACCAAAATCCCCTATGGAGTACCATCGGCCCCAATTAAATGGGGATTAACACTGCCACCACCACCTGTAATCCAGCGGTAATACCGCGGACCAAGTGACGATATTTTGGCAGATTTACAGCTGAAATACCACCAAACTTGTAATCAGGCATACTTCCTTTGGTGAGGGTGCATGTCAAATCAAACAACTACCCAAGAATGGGCGTACATCAATCTTTCATCCACCCTTCTAATTTTAGGCTTGTCTTCTTACTTGCTTTCCATGGTTCTCTCTAAAATTAATTCCAAAGCCCAAAGTCTGGCCTTAAAAAAGTAGTATTATTTATTAGCATAGCTCAACCTCCAGCATTTCAAATAAACAGGGATCATCACTGCTAGATGCAATAGAGAGCCCATCTGTTTACAGTGTAAGTGGATGAGAGCTATCATCCTTGGAGTTCCATGAACCTATAACCATATTTCTTTACAAGATGAACAATAATCACAGCAATGCACCTGCATATGTACAGAGGTGATATGGCCAACCCTGCAAGCACCAGCTTAGTAGACAGATTCCTATAGCTATACATATATGACGGGTTTGCTATAGGTGTATAAAATCTGGAAGACGTTTACGAGCATATCTCAAAATGGCGGCACACATTGCCAAGGTGTTCAATCTATTACAATTGTAGCTGCACAGTGACAGAAGCAGGACTATGAGTGCCATAAAAACAAACAGAGTTACTTTTTTGCTCTATTAGCAATATATTGATTCTCTTAAGTATTCAGTATATGTTTGTTTGCAAACCACCAGGTTTTCTCTGCAACTCAGGTTGAAGCTTTTGATGACATCAGTGTTGCCACCCACAAATCATCACTGTGTGCCAATGCAAAATGTATAATAACATTGCATAGCATAGCCATGTAGAAGATGATGTGAAATGTATGAGGTACCACAGGACATGCATTTCCACCACTCCTGACACTCTGTGCATACTGCTGAACTGTGGGTTGCACTGATAAATCTAATGTTAGAACTGGGAAGTTTAAGAATTCTTGGCTAGGTCGGTCAGGTCTAACATGGCGACATTTTAGTTTCACTTCAATTCTATGATATATTGTCAAAATAGACAAATATTTCCTTTCCAAGGTTTTTCTGTAAAGCTGCGTCTCAAACGGTAAGTGGTAAAGCCAAGAAAAGAACCACTCAAAAAGTATTCAAGAAAAAGGAAAAAAGACAGAGAATGAGACTGCGCCCAGTTTTAAGAAAATAATATTTAATGTGTTGAGGTGCCCTTTGTGATGACACGTGTTTCGGTCCCTTAATAGACCTTTCTCAAATCAGGGCTGATTATAGTGAATATACAGTAATTAAGTGCTAAAAATAACAAAAAGACATTATGTTAGGTCACATATTGTACATTAGCAAAAGAATGAACATGGAACAAAGAAACAAGTCACATATCCAATTCATATGGATGAAAATCAAAAAGCAAACCAAGAATGTAAATTAAGATGACAGACAAAAATACGTGTGGGTTTGGGAGGGACAGGAAGGGTCAAGAGAAAGGCATAAAAGGCTCGGTTAGTTAATGCTTTATCCATAATCTCATAATACCTTCTTACAGTGTATGGTAAGTAATGGTTGTGTTACCTCTTATTCTTTGAAATTTGAATATCCGCTTCCATTAACAGGTTAGATCCCTTTAAAAAAATGACATAAATTATAATTAACTAAAGCATTCTGCAGATGCCGCTCGGCATTGTGAGTCTAATGTAATAGGCAAGTTCCACCCAAGGTAATGCGCATCTTAATCCAGTTTCCTAGTTCCGAGTTAGTATACATAATTAGGTTTCCATAAAGACTAGTAGATGTTGCCAGTGGCTTTTTAAGAATCCTGTATTTCCAATTTAATAGTCGTGTGATCACAATAATATTTCAGTTATGTAGATTAAATCTTAGTATTCCGCCAGACTTGAGCCAGCGTGCAGTTTAAAGATGTTGCACACTCGGTGCTCGCGGTCTTTCATTACATTGAAATCGTAAAGAGAGAAAGAGAAAAAGAAAAAGAAAAAAAGAGAAAAACCACCGCACTTCTGAGACGGTCTCTCACCTGAAACTGCATGAATCGCGTATAATCGCGTGCCGAGTGTCCGAAGGGGGCATCCAAAGGCATCCCCTTCATTGTTAAACTAAGAGTGAGTCGCCATGACGACGTACTCCAAGAGTAGCCCGTTCTCTAATTTTGGGGCCATTGTTGTTACAGTGTCGAAAGCAGCGGCCTTTACTAAATGGAAGAAGTTACTCGACCTAGTCCATTTAAAGAACTAGGTTGTTTAGGTGCTTGTTAGAAAGTACTAATTGTTTAGATTCAAATTATCTCAAATTCCACCGATCATTTATTTATTTATAAAAACGATATGCGTATTATAGTAAGTCGAATTTAATTCCTTGTTCAAATACAATCTGTGGTAGATGCTTGGGTGATGGCTGCCTACTGCAAGAAAGAGTGAATTATATGCATTTAGGTAACATTATCTCAGAATATACGCAGCATTTGGGGCTGATGCTGCGTATTAACATCATCTGGTAGAATTTGTTGCCTATTACTGCTCCAGACCACTAGTCTTGAGCATATTATTATGTGCCAAAATGTTTATAGGGGTTGTCTCCTATATCTTAATCAATTATCAAACGGTTGGAAGCATAATCACAGTCTGGAGCATGTTTGGATGCAAAAATGCCCCTTGATATAGTTTGTTGCCATGAGTGCTACCAGGCCAATAGTCTCGAGCATATTCTTTGGTGACATAAGTGTATACAGAGGTTATATCCTAAATCTTAAACAATTATCAAAAAAGATTTCAAGCATGATGACGTAATGTCAGGGTGATACATTAGTATGGTACCAATTCCTCAATCTTAGCCAATGTAGGAGTTATTACATATTTGGTGATATTTTGAGTAATCAGAATGATTAAATCTGGTCCCTTTTAGAGGAAAGAAAGCATTTCATTGTCTGTGTTTAGGCTGAGAACTGTGGAATTAAGTTTGCATATTGTTCTCGCTTCCACTTGTCTCAACTTTTTCTCCTTATTGCCACCTCTTTTTCCCAAGGAGACTTTCTGGAGACCAATAAACTTGATGTTTGCCTTGTTGTCCATTTGGTGTCATTCTTGCCAATGGGTGGCTAATGGTAACCTTGGGTCTTGGCTCCCAATTTTGGCCACAATTCCAGCTCAAACAAAATAGTGGAACTTCTGATAGAACATGCAACGAGGGAACACAAAAGAACAATAGTATTAATAGACAAAGCAAAGAAAGAAATCTTGGAAAAGAATGCACAAGAAACAACCAAGGAGAAAAATTATAACACCATGCATGACATCTTGAAGACTTACCAAGAGGAAGTCAAACTAAGAAAACTAAGGAAACACTATAGAGATGAAAGAGACTATAAGGAGGACAGGGTGTACACCTTTCAAGCTAAATACAACTCTACTATGAAACCAGGATCAAAGACGAGTACACCCAATACATCCTCCGCAAGCTCGGATGCAGACTCAGAGGGCGAAGCATCCACCTCTGGGACAACAGCAGAAAAGGAGACAATATCAGAAACTGAGAATACAAGTGGGAGATCTAATTTGGGCTTTATGAATCAAATCAAGAGATACAAAAAAGGCAATAGGATTTTCAACCAAAGCAGGTCCGTTTTCAACTACCTGTGAGCACAGGATCCTCGACCAATACACCAGGAGGAGAGGAAGGAGGGGGTGGGGGGTACAAGATCTAACCAATCCAGGAACTCAAGGAAATACAAACAAAAGGTTTACCAGAGCAAGCGCAAAAGAAACAAACAGAACAAACTAATGCAGAACTTAGTTCTGAACCTTTCCAGTAGAACCTTATCCCAGGAAGAAAACAAGCTACTTAACAAAGGATTGTCATTTGCCCCATCAGTCAAGCATAATGAAATAGACTTACACATAGACCTATTTAAATTTGTGAGAAAACTGAAACTAAAGAGGTTTTTTGCCACTAAAGCACCAGGTACTTACCAACAAACAAATAAAATAACACCAAGTGATCTGAGTATTAAAGAAATAGAAGAGATACATCTACTAAAATCAATTACGGAGCCAGCAGAATATGATATTACACAAGTATTAAGGGACCTGAATGTGGAACCAGACACTTTAACAACTGAAGAGCTCAAACCAGCTTCGAGATTTGTACCTCAATTTTCAGCAGACAATATCATTGATACCTTCTACAAGGCGGTATCACAGGACCTTTACCGAACTGATTTGAAACGGCATCGGCTAAAAATGAAGCAGAATCTAACCACCGAGGAACTATTAGCCCTCCAGACTCTAGAAAGTGACCGCTCTATCGTAATAAAAGAAGCGGACAAGGGGGGAACATAGTGATAATGAATAGAGAAAACTACTTAGAAGTAGCCAATAAACACCTGAACACCCCAGACTGCTATGTAATCTTACCAACTAATCCAACCAAACAGATTGTACTTAACTTGGAAGAAAAGATCAAGAACTGGCACTGCAAGGGTCTCCTTACAGATGATGAGAGAAGCTACCTTTCCATTAAAGAACCTACGAGACCTATCATGTATTTTCTGCCCAAAGTACATAAAGACTATGATCGAATTCCAGAGGGCAGACCAATCCTGAGTGGAATAGGCTGGGCAACTGAGAATATCTCGCAATACTTAGACAATATCTTAAGACCTGGAGCAGTGCGTTTGAAAGCATACTTAAAAGACACGACAGATGTCATTCTAAAGCTCAAAAATGTGATTTGGGAAAGAGGTTACCAACTAGCAATGTTAGATGTGAGAGCCCTCTATACATCTATTCAACATACCTGGGCTCTAAGATCAATAGATCATACCTTTAAAGATGACTCAGCCTCTATGTACCAGCAAATATAAATGGTAAAAGAAATGTTGGAATTAACTTTCGAATATAATATTTTTAATTTTGACAATTGCTTTTATAGACATACTAAGGGCGTAGCAATGGGCACTAAATATGCCCCGGCCCTGGTCAACATCTTCATGGGACTATTTGAGGACACAATCATATATTAAGATAAAGCTTATCAAAATCAGCTTGTTCATTGGATGCGTTATATCGACGATGTATTGATAGTATGGAAAGGTACAACCACAGAATTTGTTGAATTTAAGGACAGGGTCAATCAGAATGAAATGGGCATACAGTTCACAGGCACATGCCATGAGGAGAGCATTGATTTCTTGGATCTTACAATATACATTGAACAGAATCAAATCAAAACCCGTACATACAGAAAACCTACGGAAGTAAACTCGATTTTACTTGCAGAGAGCTGCCACCACAGACCCACCATTGTGAACATACCCACAGGAGAATTCCTAAGGGCCCGAAGAAACTGTCAGACAATGGATCACTTTGACAAAGAATGTACATTATTAACATCTAGATTCCTGGCAAGAGGGTACACGGAGAAATGTGTGAAGAAAGCTCTAGATAAAAGTCTAGCAATAACTCATGAAGAAACTCTCATGCCAAAGAGCAAAAGTACAGAACTACCTACCATTGGCTTCATCACTAAATACAGTACAGATCACAGAATGCTTTACAAAATCCTAGCCAAACACTGGTATCTTCTTAAATTGGACGAGAACATTGCCAAAAATGTAGATGAAAAACCAAGGATTGTCTTTAAGAAGGCACAGACTCACAAAAATAAACTGAGTCCTTCGAACCTTCCAGATCTACACAGGGAGGAACCCTTGACCTGGTTACAAGCACAAACTAATGGATTCAGGAAGTGTGGATCATGCACAATGTGCAAATATGCACACAAAAAAACAGACTCGTTCACCGGCACTAATAACAGAACGTTGAAGATCTCGCAACCCATTAACTGTAGGTCAAAATACGTGGTCTATGGGATGATATGTGTATGTAACCGGGTCTACATCGGCAGCCCTATGAGGGAACTAAGGTTTCGCATTAGAGAACACTTGGCCAAAATTGGGAGCCAAGACCCAAGGTTACCCTTAGCCATCCATCGGCAAGAGCGACATCAAATGGACAACAAGGCAAACATCAACTTTATTGGTTTCCAGAAAGTCTCCTTGGGAAAAAGAGGTGGCAATAAGGAGAAAAAGTTGAGAGAAGTGGAAGCGAGAACAATATGCAAACTTAATTCCACAGTTCTCGGCCTAAACACAGACAATGAAATGGTCTCTTTCCTCTAAAAGGGACCAGATTTAATCATTCTGATTACACAAAATATCACCAAATATGTAATAACTCATAGATTGGCTAAGATTGAGGAATTGGTACGATACTAATGTATCACCCTGACATTACGTCATCATGCTTGAAATCTTTTTTGATAATTGTTTAAGATTTAGGATATAACCTCTGTATATACTTATGTCACCAAAGAATATGCTCAAGACTAGTGGCCTGGTAGCACTAATGGCAACTAACTATATCAAGGGGCATTTTTGCATCCAAACATGCTCCAGACTGTGATTATGCTTCCAACCGTTTGATAATTGATTAAGATATAGGAGACAACCCCTATAAACATTTTGGCACATAATAATATGCTCAAGACTAGTAGTCTGGAGCAGTAATAGGCAACAAATCCTAACGGATGATGTTAATACGCAGCACCAGCCCCAAATGCTGCGTATATTCTGAGATAATGTTACCTAAATGCATATAATTCACTCTTTCTTGCAGTAGGCAGCCATCACCCAAGCATCTACCACAGATTGTATTTGAACAAGGAATTAAATTTTACTTATTATAATACGCATATCGTTTTTATAAATAAATAAATGATCGGTGGAATTTGAGATGATTTGAATCTAAACAATTGGTACATTCTAACAAGCACCTAAACGACCTAGTTCTTTAAATGGACTAGGTCAAGTAAACATGAAGCATATAACTTCTTCCATTTTGTAATGGCCGCCGCTTTCGACACTGTAACAACAATGGCCCCAAAATTAGAGAACAGACTACTCTTGGAGTACGTCGTCATGGCGACTCAGTCTTAGTTTAACAACGAAGGGGATGCCTTTGGACGCCCCCTTCGGACACTCGGCACAAGATTATACGCGATTCATGCAGTATCAGGTGAGAGACCGTCTCAGAAGTGCGGTGGTTTTTCTCTTTTTTTCTTTTTCTTTTTCTCTTTCTCTCTTTACGATTCCAATGTAATGAAAGACCTCAAGCACAGAGTGTGCTGCATCTTTAAATTGCACGCTGGCTCAAGTCTGGCGGAATACTAAGTTTTAATTACATAACTGAAATAATATTGTGATCACACGACTATTAAATTGGAAATACGGGATTCTTAAAAAGCCACTGGCAACATCTACTAATCTTTACGGAAAAGTAATTATGTATACTAACTGGGAACTAGGAAACTAGATTACGATGCACATTACCTTGGGTGGAGCTTGCCTATTATATTAGACTCACAATGCCTAGCGGCATCTGCAGAATGCTTTAGTTAATTATAATTTATGTCATTTTTTTAAAGGGATCTAACCCGTTAATGGAAACGGATATTCTCTGCAAAAGCTAAAATAATAGGGGCAGTTCAAAGAATAAGAGGTAAGACAACTATTACTTACCATACACTGTAAGAAGGTATTATGAGATTATGGATAAAGCAGTAACTAACTGAGCCTTTTATGCCTTTCTCTTGACCCTTCCTGTCCCTCCCAATCCCCCACCTATTTTTGTCTGTCACCATAATTTACATTATTGGTTTGCTTTTTGATTTATCATCCATATGAATTGGATATGGGACTTGTTTCTTTGTTCCATGTTCATTCTTTTGCTAATGTACAATATGTGACCTAACATAATGTCTTTTTGTTATTTTTGGCAATTAATTACTGTATATTCAATATAATCATCCCTGATTTGAGAAAGGTCTATTAAGGGACCGAAACACGTGTCATCACAAAGGGCACCTCAACACATTAAATATTATTTTCTTAAAACTGGGCGCAGTCTCATTCTCGGTCTTTTGTCCTTTTTCTTGAATAATGTTAGAACTGCATACCTTACTGGCCCATCTCTGAACCCACCTCCAACATTCCACATGTACCCCCAGCAAGCAAACCTATATTCCCAGCCAAAATAAATCCATGGACCAAATCCAGGGAGTAATGTTCTCGGTACCTAAGTAACTAAGCTTCCAAGTATTTTCTGTACTATCCTAATGTAATATACTGGGCCTCATTCCGACCCAGGCGGTAAGTTACCGCCTGGGTCGTACCTTTACCACCATGGCGTAAACTAAGTTTACGCCATGGTGGTTGGCGGACTTACCGCCCCATTCCGAGGTTGGCGGGGCGGTAAGTCCCCAATCCCCATTTACCCTTCCCCATTCCCATTTTTGCCCCATAGGGCATAATGGGAGTGGGGAAGGCGTTAATTACGCCACCGTAAATTACGGTGGCGTAATTAACAACAAGGTCCCTTAGCGCCATGGATTTTAACACCTGCTAAAAGCAGGTGTTAAATCCTCCATGGCGCTAAGGGACCTCGGAATCAGGCGGTAAGGGTCGGCGCTGTTTACGCTGCCGTAAACCCCTTACCGCCTGGGTCGGAATGAGGCCCACTGTCTATACCTGTAACTAAGCTCTAAGTATTCTTGTGATGTTGTGCGCTCAGCTACCTTAGGATTTGGTGTGCGCTACAAATAAATAAACAAACAAACAAACATACAAGTACCTGGATCCCTTCTCCATCCTTCACCCGCCCAACTTCATCCTGTTTTCCCCTGAGCATCTGCTCTGATCAGTTCTGGGACACCCTCTACGCAGAGGGGTTGCTGATAATTTCAGCAGCTGGGTACCATATTTGGGAACGGGTGTCGAAGCAATTGAATGCATAGCATCCTTTTGAGTAAAATTATGTTTATTCTTCTTTATAGTCATGTTTTAAATTGATGTAATTTGATAATGTGTTATGCATATGAAACTGTGCTATTGTAATGGCATTTGATTATTTGTTATATGTTATTGTATGTTTCATCTGCCTTTTTTCATGTTTATAGTGTGAAAGGATTGCAAGTACAAGCCAAATGCACTTAAATAAAAAAAAAAGTTTTAGAAATGCATTTACCTCTCTCTCTTTTGCACAAAACATGTTTCCGTTAAGCTTTAATTGATCATTCGAGAAACACTTCACCCCCCCATACTTTTAAATCTGCCAATCAAACATCTAAGCTCCAATCTCTTCTTGGAGGGCTTCAGATTCTCAATGAAGAGGTCCTAGCATGGATAGTCACTTGGCCTACTTTTGTAAGCCAATATTTCTCTGGGCATAAAGTTTGCATTCGTTCCAGAGACAAAGATGGACCCATGTCTACATCAGCAAATACGTTATCAATACTATATAAGTAACAGAGGACTGTACAGGTCATAGAGCAAAACATTGCTAGCACGAATGTAACCAGCAATAACAAGTAATGAAGAAAACATTAGTAATAATTATCACTGTCAAAAGCAGATAATTACTAACGGCTGGCGATCATGTACACTAATCCTCCATTTCCATTGGGTACCAGACTCTCTTCCAGAAGATGGCTGCCAGGTAAGTAGCGTTGATCAGTGGCTCTGGTATGAGGTAACACCATCTAAACTTGATCCCACTTAATCAAAGCCATCCAATATGTTTCTGTTGTTATATCATTGAGGAGTTACATGTGCACATTTTGCCTTTTTAATTTGTACGTATATTAAATATCTATGACTTTTGCGATCTGTGTGCGTGTGCACTCTCATGTGCTCTCCACTAATCCCTAGGACAAACTGGAATTAGGTAAGGTAGATGTGTGGACTGGAACTATTTGGGCAACTGGAGAAGCGGTCTGTGGTCATAGAAGGTCCCAGTTGGGGAACAACCTTTTCCCTCCCACACCGGTTGGTGTGGCGCCCAGGCCAGCAACATGCTCTAGGTGGGCAGAGTGTGGTTTGGAAGACAGGTGAATACTGTTTTCCGCATCTCTGCTGTGGAAGTTTGCATCGATCATCTGAGGTGCTGCGTTGCGGGGCCGCGCAGGGTTTCTAGCGCTCACTTGCTTAGTGGCTGCTTTGCTTTCCACTATCAGGGGCCTTCTCTAACTCTCATCTGTCAGCTGGAAATGCACCTCTAGTGGTATTTTTTTCAGTGCAAAGTATAAGATAGGGTTGGACACAAACACTCAGCAGGTTTCTTGCTTTATGAGGAAGAGTGGGGCCAACTCAGGGTTTTTTTCTGACTGACCAATCAACTGTACCCTGTGGTAGCTACCACAGTGTGATTTTACAGTTACATCTATTACGGTTTGTTTACAAGCTTAATGCTTAATGATTTGTGCATGCCATGCATGATTTATACGTTAATACATAGGGCCTAATTCACAGAAGTGTTTTATAATGGCAACACCCTATTGGAAAACGCTCTGTGGATTAGGACCAGAGGGTCATGTGTTGTTACACCTCGACCTTTGCCGCATCACACTCCCCGGGGTCTGCCCGTGCCTCTTCAGTCTCCCGTGTTAATAAGGACAGTTGGGGAGCTCCATGTAAGGCCAGAAAGAGGGACAAGAAAGTGGTTGGTCTTCATAAGGGGCTACGGCGCCGTCATGCAACTTTTTTCTCACGCTGGCAGCTGCCGTGGAGAATAGCTGCAACAAACTACATTTCCCAGAAAACCTGTCAAGGATTGTGGTTCCCGGCGTTAATACGGGAGCCTCATTTTCGAATATGTCAAGCCTCCTTGTTGTATTTAAACCACAGCGGTTTTCAGAACGCTGCTTCTGTTTATAGTTACAACCGGCATTTTCTGAAGTGCTCCTTCTGTACCTTAATTCCGGGAAGTCTCCTGTTTTTTCCGTGTACCGACCTTGCCTGCACACGGACTCCTAATTCTTGATCCTACTTTGGTTTTGTTTGCTGACCGTCTGTGTACCAGACCTCTTGCCTGCTGCCTGGACTCCTGGATTGTGATTTTGTCGTGTTTGCTGACCGCCCGTGTACCAGACCTTTCGCCTGCTTCTGGAATCCTGGATTGTGATTTACTTCCTGTTTGAATACCATAACTTTTGACCACGGACTCTTGAAATCCTTCATTAAAGTGCTTCCTTTCTCCTGGGGAATAGCACTGGTAAGAACAATTCTTCATTTGGAATCCTGTCTTTATCGAACTGTTACCTCATCTTTGGATAACATTGCTTCATTTCTAAAGTGCATTTTTGAACGCTTTGCTGTGGTGCACCATCCCAAACCAGTGCGACCCTCGTTCCATCCGGGGATAGCTACCCTACTAACCTTCCTTTTTTTTTATTTTATACTTTCGTTGTTGCCCAGGATTCTTTACACTACTCTTACTTCCACCAGTGGTAAAGTATATTTCCTTGATTACCAATGTTGGGCAGTTTCACATTTAGCTAGTATCTAAAGCCTCTTCTGCTTTATAGGTTGCTCCAGCTCCTTTTTTATGGCTTAAGGGGAACTCACTCAGGTACTCTATTTAAGGGTAATAGTCTTGGGGAAAGCCAGGGTTGAATCTGACAGAATATTCATCTCTTGTGTTTTCTTTACAGCTGGGTCCGTGGCAGTGTTTTCTCCACGCTCTTTTGATTGATCGGTCCCCTTGTCTGTATAGTTAAGCAAGTGGTCATATCAGTTTAAAGAGTTCATTCCCTCACAGAGAGGAGGCTCGGGTGGAGGCTCCAACCAGAGCTCCTTCAAGCAACTCTCCAGCACAAGAGTTCCGGTCTGTTTTACACACTCCCCATTCCGGTGAGTAACATGTGTCTTTCAAATAGCATTAGTAATTCTGGTCACATAACTGGGTATTTCATGGTATTTGAGCTCGCCCCTTTGTTTCAGTATCTTCTCTGATCACTCTTGGATCTCTTTTACTCAGGTTTTTAGGGCTCTGCTTCATTTGCATTTCTAAGCTAAGCTCTCTGACACAGGGATTGTAGGTTACTGGGATGCATCTGGTTACTCGATTCACGCACTTCAAAGGGCTAGCAATTATGGCCTCAGGGTAAGTACCTAATGCGTAAAGGCTGTGCCAAGGTAAGGAGAGCCAATCTAGCCATTTTCCTTTCCCAACCATAGCCACTCATCCCTATTTCAATTGTTTTATTGGTGGTGTGCCACCAGAATTCCTCTAATTTGGTCTTAATGGCAGCTAGTGTGGCGTTATAAGGCACAGTGACACATTTGCTTTCCATGGCTTTAAGTTTATCCTCACTATGAGCGATATCTATACAAATAAATGCAAGCCCTCTAGAGATAGCCATTCCCCTGATGAAAGCTTAAATATTTGCCAGTGCGTGCTTTGTGACACAGTATCACCATCATTAGTCTGGAAAAGGTGCAGCTATCAACTTCTACACTCGTTCTAAATACCAGGTCTTGTAATGCCAATGATTTAAAATGACATGCTGCACGGCCCCAGGAATTCCCACCCCATCTCACGGTGAGTACTATCGGAGAATGGTCCGAATAGGTACAGCAAAGCACATTGTCCTCTACCATCTGCCCCACTAGGTAGTCCGAGAACAGAAATAGGTCTATCTCGGATGACATATTGTGCACCGAGGAGAAGAAGGAGAACCCCTTTGCCCTAGGGTGTAATGTCCGCCATATGTCACTCAATTGTAGCATACCCATTAAATTAAGAAAACAAACAGCCACCTTTGAGAGTGGTCTGGCCATCGTACCAGTACGGTCAAGGTCTAGGTTCAAAATGGTGTTCATATCCCCCTCCATATGATCAGCACAATCAGATAGGCCATAAGTATATCCATCAATCCCACATAAAAGCGCAACACCACCAAATTGAGTATGCCCACGAGGAACCAGCAACATCAAACCCACAGGTATACAACTCTAACGGAATCATAAGTACCTGAACCAGGATACAGACCCCACTAACCCAACCCTCAATCTTCTGCATATTTAAACCCACACAAAAGCACCCAACCATCTCTCTCCCAGCAATCAACATGCACTTTACCACACTGCATCAACAAGACATAAACTTCACCCACAGCACTTGAGGCATTCATCCGATCCAATACTACAACCAAAGCCCAGCACTCGGTGTATACCGAGCTGAAGCTGCCAACAGCACACCACTTCTCCCACTCTCTTTCTCCCCTCCTCCCGACTAACCCTACCCCACCCTTCCTGTTTACAGATCCACCAGAGCGCTTGGGGACCAATTCAGTTGGTGACGGTGCGCTATACAAGTACCGCTAACATAACATAACATGACATAAATACCTGGGCCACCCAAGATCAGCCCATATGCGTTCACCAATAGAACTTCCTTGTTTACCAGCGTTCATTGTATAACAACATAGCAGCCATCCAGGTCTATACATGAGTGCAGTAACTTAAAGGCAACCGCATATGTAACAGGGTCAAAACCCCTCTAGTTGTGTCGAGAAGTAAGTGGAAAATATATTAGTTCCGCAACCATTTGCACAACCATAATTCATAATCCCACGTGCATGGGTTTCTTGCAGAAGTAATATGTGTATATGGTGCCGGTTCACACAGGACACTATTCTCCTAGCTTTTGGTGTAATTCCCGGGTCCCCTTTTATTCCAGCTTACAATATTATTGGTCTCCTTTGAGGTCTGTGGCAAACCATACATTTCCCCAGTGTAACCTGACAGTTTCTGCAGCCACCAGTATTCACGGCATTGTGCTTCCCAAAACAATTTTAACGGTATCCAGGCATTGCATCGAATACATCGTATTGAATGCAAAAGCATTGAAAAAAAGGCATTGAAAAAATACATTTTTTGTAGGTAAAGTTTTTTTTTACTATAATGGGTTTTAAGGGGTAAAACAAATGGGTTGGGGGACCCGCCATCCCCCCCATTTTTTTAAAAAATGCATTTTTTGATGCATTTTATTCCAATGGTTTTGCATTCAATGCTTTTGTATTCGATGCAATCACTGGGAACTCATTTTAACACTTTCCCCTCAACATCCCATCTCCGCTCCTCCCTCATCACCCCCCCAACCAGGGCCCTTTCAGTCCCCACACCTCCTACTCGATAACCCCAACTGTTACGCCAGTGTCATACCAGCAACCTTGCATTGGGTAACACCACTACCACTTCCCCCACCCCGGACACTAACCCGCCTCACCTTGCCCAGGATAACTGAACACAAAACCTGATTGCCCACTACAGTTATCATTCAAGTATATCAGACCTGTGCATTATCTTCAGAACCCAATGAATAGCACATTATCAAAACATTCCAACCAGTGCCTTCTGCGCCAGGCATGCCAGGGTCCCCAGTGTTATATTGTATGTGGTTTATGGCCTCCATTTCCCCCTCTACAGTGGCATCTCACAGGCCTTGAATCAGTGTAATGGCCTCTAAGAAGGCCACAGCTTCCTCCGATATTGAGAAGAAATTAGTTTTACCCTGAAACTGTACTCCCAGTCTTGCCGGGAAGAGCATGGCATATGGGACTGCTCTTTCTATAAGCATATTTTACTCCCTGGAAAGATTTACGCTCCAATTGTACGGCCATAGAAAAGTCTGGATATAGATGACCAGTAGCATTTCCATAGTGTACTGGGCCTTTTTCCCTTTCCGGTTTCAGAATGGTGTTCCAGTACCCGGTAGTTAAGATGTTGTCCGATGACTGTTCTAGGGGGAGTGCCCGGCTCCAATCTCATGGTTGGCGTTCTATCTGCACGCTCTATAGCGAATGCGGATGAAAATTCCTGGTCTCCAAGCAGTTCCTTAAGCAGGGATTCAACTGCTGTTTCCATTGGTTCACATCTAAATCCCTCAGGCAGCCCCACAATACAAACATTTTTCCTTCTTGATCTGTACTCCAAGTCATCACATTTTAGTGAGGCTTCTTTAGGTCCTTGGCTTTGCCAGACACTTGATTTTTGAGTGCAATTGTTATTATTTTTTAACTTTATTTTTATTAGTATTTTGAAAATAAACAAGCACACATTCGGCATCTAATGCCAACAGTCCCCAAACCCTGTCCCTCCTCCCGATACAACTCATCTTCATAATTCTTTCTTGATGACGGGAGTCTCATGAGTGAGTATATGTCTCATATGTTAACGGCGTAGTTCTCAATTGTTATCAGTGAGTGTTCAGAACTTTTCGTAGCATTACAGTTGAAACCCCTCCAACCCCTGCACTGTGTCACTCCTTCACAGCTCGGCATCTCTCAATGGTGACCCTGTGTCCTCGGCAGCAGGCTGTCGAAGCAGAAACTGCATTTTCGCATCCCACATACTTGTATCGTTGCACCGTTGTTGGGTCATTGATCCCCATCCATTTTCCATGTCATTACAATACATTATGTCATCTTTCCATTGTGAGATTTTGGGGCTCCTTTCCCCCCCACTGCATCACCACCCTCCATTTAGCTAATATGAGGAGAAAACTGGTCAGCTTTCTTATGCTCCTGGGGACCTCCTTAGTGTAGCCTAGTAATCCCACCAGTGGGTCAGGGTTTATTGTCTGGCCTACAATCCCACCAATCGTGTCAAACACCTATTCCCAGAACAGTTGTATATTTGTATATTTGGACAGCTCCACGATATGTGGAGAAAGTCAGCCAGTTCCGAGTGACATCTAATGCAGTTCCCCAGGGTATTCGGTAAGTATTCGCTGAGATTAGCCGGTGTATAATAAGATTGCTGTATGTATTTAAAATGAATCATTTTGAATCTGGCGTAATATCGCCCTTCCTGGTCCCTTCACAGTAGTATTTCCACATTTCTGCTGGGATCTCTTGCCAAAGCGTTCTTTCCCATTTCTCCCGTGGATGCGACCTTTTTATACATCTGGATTGTATAAGCATTGAGTATAACCATGTGGTCAACCTACAGCCCATCAGACCCCTGAGCAGTTTATCTAGTATGGGCGAGATCTGTGGATGCTCTGGGAGCATTGGAAACACTAGGCGCAGGCTCAGTTTAAGTCTAAAGTACAGAAATACGTCCAGGGCGGACAGCATTCCTTTCCCTCTCAGTTCGTCGAGGGTAACTAACCTCCCGTCGGGGAAGAGTTCTCCAAAGCGTGTAATTCCCAGCTTTTTTACTACATTCACAAAACCCATTTCACTTGTAATTGGGATCCCCGGTGTGTGTATAATTGGAAGTTGGGGTGAATAAAGTACTTCCCCCCTCTTTTTGTGTTCCATTCTGACCCAGGCTTTACAATTCACTTCTACTAAGTTCTGTGGACTTTGTGTTCGGCTCGGAGATGTCAGAATAATTGACCACTGCTGTCTCCACTTCTACATGACTTCTATCACCCTGCATCGTATGCTAATATGCAAGAAACCCAGCTTGTGCCACATTGTAGTTTGCCTCAAATTCAGCAGGGCAAGACCGCCCTCATGTATGGGTGCTATCAGTTTATCCCACGAAACTCTGGCTGACTTACAGGCCCATAGAAATTGCAGGACTGCTGCTTTCAGACCGTGGAAGTAGTCTCCAGAGAATGCTATTGGTGTAATTAGGAAGACATAGAGGAACCTAGGGAGCATTGTCATTTTAACAATGGATATCTGGCCATACAGATTAAGTGGAAGGTTCCTTCAACTGAGCATGGCTTCTCGGGTCTTATCCAGGACCCTCAGGTAGTTACTGTGATATACCACAGACGGATCCCTGGCGATGTTGATAACCAGGTAACGAGTTTGAGTCATGTGCCATTGGAACCCCCCAGCCATCCTGGTATTGGACAATTTTTTCTGTCAATGGGAAGAGCACCGACTTGGATGTGTTTACCTTTAGCCCCGACACCGCCCCAAACCCCTGGACTTCCCTCATCACCGGATCCAGATTCTCCCTAGGGTTTTTGATAAACAATACCATGTCATCAGCATATAACAATATTACTACCTTGTGATTATATAATTGAATCCCACGGTGTAAGTGCGAGTCCCTAACCTTCTCAGCAAATGGTTCGATCGCCAGAGCGAAGAGTAGGGGCGACAGAGGGCATCCCTGCTGTGTCCCTCTCTCTAATGGGATGGTGGGTGTTAGTTGGCCATTCACCCTCACCTTGGACATCGGTTGTGTGTATAGTAATCTCACCATAGCAATATAATGGTCCCCCATTCCCATGCAACGTAGTACAGTGAATAAGAATGGCCATTCGACCAAGTCGAACACTTGAGTGATGTCCTGTAGCAGTGCTACCAGAGATTCTTCAGGGGACACCGCCGCCATCAGCCCAAACATCCTCCGTAGACCATACAAGGTGGATCATCCCGGGGAGGAAGCCTGCCTGGTCCGCCATTACCATTGTCGGCATCATAGATGATAGCTGGTAACTGGCGCATTGTCCCTCCTCTCTAATGTGGGCTGGACTCTGAGGTGATTGAGTACCAAACACAGAAGGAGGAGTGGGAGAAGGGTATGGGTACAATGCAGTCATGTCTCGGGAGAACTGTGAAGAGAAGAGGACACATACCTTTCACTCCCCTACCAGTTCTCCAGAAAGGAGGCCAAAGCAAAACAAACATAGGCACCTCAGATCTCTCAAGTGCTATGTGAATCACAGCATGTCCAATTAGTTAAGAAGTCTGTAGCAGAGGCATTTCAGAAACATAACTTGGCTAACACCACTGCCCCCATGTAAAGAAGGACACCCTGAGTTTCCTGGCCAAACACCCCTGCCCCTTCGGCCCCCTTGGGATGACAACCCTTGAAACCCAGTGGTAGAGGAAGAATCTGTTTACGGCAGGGAAACATGTGAGAAAGGGTGCCTCAAGGTCATTCTAGAAAGCACAGGCGTTAGTGGTGGCATCACAGGTGCCTGAAAATAAACTTTGTAAGCAGCTCAAGAATCTGCCTTCCTCTTCTTTTCCTTTTCCTTTCCACAAGGACATAGAAAATATTCTGCTCAAAGAACGGGGGTGGGGGAGTAAATGAATGCCTTCTTTCCTTTGCAACCTATTCAACCTGTATGCCTTGATTCAGTTTTACCCCTGATACCCAGTAAATGTTAAAGTGGATGCACAGTTGGATGATTAATTGGCCAGATGATTTTCTCGCCTAATGAAACCACTGCAGTGGGCCCAGTGATTAAGAAGATAGATGGGGTCTTCATTCGCATATTTTCAGCCATCAATGTTATCATTCGAGCTGGCACATAAGCGTGCTAGGAAGTCTAGTCCTTTCGGCTGCATTTACAGGACCAGTTTGCTCTTCCATTGGAGATAATAGAACATCAGGTGTAAAATCTTTCTGACATGAATTATGACACCCTAACAGCAACAGCCCCAGTTGGAAATTCTTTGATTGCTGCACAAAGACAGTTGTGTCTATGCCATTGGAAAGCAGAGGCAGTAAAGGAAGGCTGCTCTGACTAAGCTTCAATGTATTGGTTCCTTCCTGTTCGGCCTCCAGTTGGACACTTTCTGGAGAAGACATTCAGTAACTGAAAGCATGTTCTGTTTTATAGAGGGAGGGGACACTCCTTCACTACTAGGTCTTACTTCCGGAGAACCTCAGCACCAGCTCCCTCATATACAGAGGTTCCTTCAGGGGGAGAATCAGAGATTTTTTTAGCAAAGGTAATCCTGCAAGCTCTTCAGCTACACTTGTGCCAGCCCCCCAGAAGGCATAACTATGCTGAGTCAATCCGAGTAGGACACCATCTGCTCCAGGGAGGTCTATCAGAATATATAGGATGCCTGGCCTCAGGAGATAGATAGGTGTGGATACGCACAGGAATTCAGGACCAAGTCTTCCTTCTAGTGATTGAACTGGAGCCCACTGCCCAAGAAGCAAGAAATGTGTCTGGCCATCCTGGAGGAGATCGCAGTCATTTTGGGGAAGAATGTTATTTTCAGTTTTGCAGGAATGGCAAAGTCGGGATTCCATTCAATACTGTTCCAGAAGCCTTCCGGAGAATATGCCCCCATTTTGGACCTCGAGAGGTTGAATTGACATTTAGAACGCAAACCCTTCTGTATGATTACCAACAGCTGATTACCAACAGCAGGTCATTACAACAGTTCATAGGGAGGGTGGTGGGGGATTGGCTTATGGCCATAGACCACGAGGATGCATACCTTCAAGTACCCATCAGAGAGTGCCACCAACCATGCATGTGTTTTGCAACAGATCCTAGGATCTTCCAATTAAGAGGCTATATTCTAGCCTCTCCTCTGACCACCATGACCTTCTTGGTGTTTTGAAAGCATGGCAAATGCTCCAACCACACGGCTTTCAGGACTATAATGCACTAATGATCCCTAATAAGGATGAAACTAGGTATATGGTTGTTTTGCTCACACCTACAGCCCAAACCGCTAGACGGATGTTCACTAAATTTGCCCCAGGAGCGATGGCTTAGTCCCAAAAGTGTGCTTTTGTAAGTTGAGTGTAAATCCATCCAGTAGTTTTTTAATGGCAAAAAATAGGTAAATAAAATTAGTAATATCTGGGCCCGGTCCGTGGACTCACTTCACTATTTGGCCCGCGGTCACCCTCTTGGGCAAATTAGAGTGCAGTGTGATGTCCGTGGACATCGTACACATCTGCTGATTGGTCAATTAAAACATGAGGTGCGTCATATTTTTTTTAAAAGTCAGCATCTTGGATCTGCTGTCAGCCACCATTGTCTGCGGACATTGCGGTAAAAACATATTAAAAAACTCAACATTGAGCATCATTACGGATCCGACGGTAGCGTGCCGGAAAAAAAGGCAGGTAGCCACCAGACCAGTATTGAATTACTGGCGCCTGACTTCCCGGTAACACTGGGGTATTACGGTCCCGGCGGTCGGAAAGTCAGGCGCCAGTAATTTTTTAAGTCCCCATTCCCATGGAGTTTGGGAATGGGGACCACGGAAGCACCGGCACCGTTAATAACGGTGCCGATGCTTCTCTGAAACTCTACAGGTGGGTGCCGTTCTGCCCGCCAGGTCTGACCCTGGTGGGCGGAACGGCACCCGCCTGCAGAGTCGTACTCTGCCGATCCGGTAACAACGGTGCCGGCAGGCTTACCGGCACTGTTGTTACTGGACCGGCATAGTTATAATGAGGCCCAATGTATTTATCAAACTAATGAAACAGGCTCTTGAGAAGTAAGAGGTGATGAAGAAGGGATAGGATATGGCCATAAAAAGCCCAAAAAACAGGTGTTTTTTCATCTCCAAAGTCCACAAACAGTCTGGATGTTCAGGGGCAGCCCTGTGACATTCGCGAACATCTCAGATATTCGGGGACATCCATACATATTTCTGCATTGCAGGGTTGGTGAAAAGCAGTTTTTGGTTGGCTTATAACTTTAGCGCCACTAAGTGAAACTGCATGAGATTTTGCAATATCATGTTGGACCTGACCCTAAATGGTTCAGCAAAGTCTGGTGCTGTTTCGCAAGAGGGAGCAAAATTTTATTGGGCGTCCCAAAATATTTGAAAGGCTTATAAATTTGGTGCCGTTTGACAAATGTGCCCAAAAGAAAGATTTCAGAATGGTTATAGACCCAACCTTGAATGTTTGTCCAAAGTCTGAATGGATTTAGTCAAGTTGGGTCTAAGCTATATGACTATTTTATGTACCTACATTTTGACACTTTTCAAAAAATAAAACATGGACGGATTTTCAGCAAACTCGTGCAAGGTGCATTGCAAGGACCTGAAATGAAGGTTTTGCAAATGTGTTTGTGTTTTATTTTTTGAAAAGTGTCATAATGTAGGTACAAAAAATACTAATAGACCATTGGTGAGTGAGGCATAGCCAAAGGCCATGATTCAGACAATCTGGGTACTGGTCAGGACTATGAGGGGCTGGCAATGGGGTTAAAGTGGGCATGGCCACTAGGGACCGGCTATGTGGTAAGGTTTTTTTTCGAACGTTTGTATGGGAAAAAAAATTCTGCCTGTGGCTACAGCCTGAAGTGCTTGACAGGATTGCAGCAAATATTCATGAGGAGCATCAGCAAGGACCTCAAATCATGGTTTTGCGAATCTGTCCTGTGTTTTAAATTTTTTCTAAAGTGTCAAAATATAAGTACAGGAATTTTGATATAATTTTGGTGCCTGAGCAATGGGCCTGGCCCTGAGCAAGGACAAATGTGTACTCTGATTTCCTTATTGGGGCATGTGGCGTGGCTGAAGCCCTAGGTTTGGATGGGAAAAAATATTCTACTTGTGGCTGCTGCCTGAAGTGCTGGACCGGATTACAACAAACCTGCGCGAGGAGCGTCAGCAAGGACCTGAAAGCATGCTTTTGCAAATATGTGTTTTACTTTTCTGAAAGTGTCAAAACGTATGTACAAAAAATAGTGATATAACTTTGCTGCCTAGGCAGTGGGCCTGGCCAGGGTCGGACTGGGCCATAAAATTGTCTCGGGCACCAATAAAAAAGTGTCCACAGTTGAAAATGGCTTTTTCATTCCATTTGTGACTGATTGTTTGCATAGGACCCAAAGGATGTTTTTTGATAAAATGTGATCCAATTTCACAATTTAAATATTATTTATCTCGCAACAATAACTACTAGCTGCATAATGAAGCAACTTATCAAACAGGCCCACCAGAAAGTGGCCGGCTTTGACCAAAAAAACGGGCCCACACCAGCATTTTGTGTTTTTGGTTCAGCCATGGGCATATTTCCCTATAGGCCAGTCCAGCCTGGGCCTGGCCCTCGGCAAGGACAAATGTCTACTCTGATTTTTGTCTACTCTGATTTGCCTATTGGGGGATGCGGCATGGCCGAAGCCCATGCCCCATAGATTGTGGACACTGGCCATGCAAGCCATGAGCACTGGCCATTGGTCACATTATGAGGGTATAGTGGCCACTGAACAAGGATGCAGGGTAGGTGCATTGGAGAACGGGGGTGGTTTGGTGGGGCTGGGGTCATGTTCGAGCCTCATACCCTAGGCAATTCAACCATGACTTCCATCCCCAGCATGCGCTGCTGATAATGACACACATCATTATGCGTTGCAAAAAATATGTTTGTTAAAGGGGGTTTACAGTTCTTTCATATATGTTAAAAGAGGAATTATTAATAACTTATATACAGTGATGTAACATCATGAAACATTTTCACTCATAAAAACCTATGAAATTCACAGAAACAACTTTGTTAAAGAGATGCTATGGTTAAGGTGCACTAATAAAACCTATGAAATTCAGTGAACAACTTTGTTAAAGGGACGTTATAGTTCAGCAGCACTAATAAAATCCGATGAATTCAATTCATATTATAGATTGTGGTTCTGACTGTCAGTTAGTGTAAACTTGGGGTGCCTACCCAATGCAACATGCCTCAGCAAGGGGCATTACAAACAGTGGCAAAGCTATGGACCTTGACTGAAACAGCCAGCGCTGAGGGCTACACACCCTCGGCCTAGCGGATTTGCTAGAATGACATTCAGTTAAATTATTCCTTTGACAATAATGGGATTACTTTCATTCATGAGAAAGAAAAACGCCAAACAATGGATGAGGCAGAGACCAACTCTGTACTTGCATAAAACCAGTGCAGCCAGTAAGTGGCCGCCTGTGCCAAAGTGCTAAAAATGCCAATGCATTTCGGATATCATATCCTACGTCAGGGGAATAGCTGTGAGTGTTACCAAATCCACCAAAAGACAACAAGCAGCAGAATGGGAACCAATCCCATATTAATCAAACGGGAGTAAATTGACAGTAACCCATTTGTAGTGAGGTCACCAAATCATGTGAATCAACCAAAGCATATTAGTGTGAAAACCACAAAATTACATAGAGTTTTTAAACATTACAGTGAGTAGTTCAACAATAGATCGGTAGAACATGTGTGCCAATTAGAATCATGAATTCCCGCAAATCATGGGAAGCGCATGAGGAGACAAGCAAGGGAAGGAAAGCAAAGGAAAGAAAAGGGAAAACATCAGGCTAGACCAGATAAATCTGTATGCATTTCTATGCATAAAAGGGACTCTTGAAGTGTCTTATACTCTCACCTGGCTAGGTAATAGCCAAATAATGTGTCTGTGCCTCTCTGTGCAGATCGTATTGTCTGTCTAATGGTAGTTGCTCACCCCCCCAGGGGAGTGTGCCTCTAATGGAATGCTGATAACTTCAGTGATCGTGGTCTCCAAAACACAACAGCCGCTCCTAGTGCTGCAAAACAGTAATGAAAGAAAACCACTTTCTGTAATGACACTGTCCTCAAGGTCGGCTACTCTTTATACAGAATAAATCTTCCAATCTGCGTTTTACCTTGTCTCCATAAGCTGGTGCGGTGTCTGCTGGTGTGCCGAGTGAATGGTGCTTCCTAATTGTTTGAAAGTTGTTTGTTGACATGCTGGTCACGTGTGCCTGCACGTCATGATTAAGTGATCTAAACATATGCCAGTGCGGCGAATGTTTCCGTGCCTGTTTACTGGGTAATGTTAAGCCAAATTTGATGTCCTGAAGCCTTATTGATTGATTGTTTATTTATATAGCGCCTATACACAATGTGTTTCAAAGTGCTTCAAGGAGGGAGGGAACATGGGAGAATACAGTTACATTCTAAAAAGTTCTTGAAACAATGCAAAATGAGAAAAACAACTATCATACTAGGCCTGGCGACATTTCAGATAGTGCAAGTGCATGGAACAGTTAAGGCAAAGAGGGAAAGGAAAAGAAGGAGAAACGAAACAAGCAGTAACATTACTATGCCTGACGACAATTGATGTAGTGCATGGAGGAAAGGGAAATGGGGGGGGGGATTGGAGTAAGGGAGAAGGAGAGGAACAAAACAAGCTACTGTCAAAAATAGGTCAGAGACAAATTTTATAGAGCGGGGGGGCGATAGGAGAAGACAAGGAATGAAGGAGGGGAGACAGACAAGCTGATATCAAACGTCACGGGACAAATGATAAGGGTAAGTGCACATGACATTGAAGGTGGTATAGGGGAGGGGAGGTAAAGTGGCTGCAAGAAGGCAGCTATGGATTTAGTAAATCTTACGGCAGTTGAGGTAGTGCCAGAAGTTAACAAGGAGGAGGAAAGGGGCAGGGAGGAGGGAAGAATAGGAGAAGATGGAGAAAAAAGAAAAGTGGGGTGAAGAGTAGGAAGGGGGCAAGAGGAAGGGGGGATGCATGTAGGAGGGAGGGGGCAGACAGGCAGTTCAACAAGGGGCAGGGGGGCACGCAGACACTCAAGGGGGGTGAGAGGGAAACATGGGCACTCAAGGGGGCAAGAAGGGGCACACAGGCACTCAATGGGGCAAGAGGGGCACACAGGCACTCAAGTGGGCAGGAGGGGCACACAGGTACTCAAGGGGGCAAGAGGGGCACACAGGCAGTTAGTAACGCTGTGACAACTTGAAACCATATTGACATGCGCCAACGGTCAGCAGGGATGTAAAGCAAATGTGTATGTCAATAGTTCTGTTGCATAATCAACTCAACCGTTGAAGACAAACTAGTGCTTATAGCAAGGCAGCACGGCTGTCACCTTGCACATTGTGTTCACACCAATATATACATGCTTTGTGCACACTGATGACATTACATATGAAATTAATTTTGATGAAAAGTCCCTACAAGGGGTTGTGTTTATAATGTTGGTAGCAAGATATCAGGGGTGATCGGGAGACCTATCATGAACTACTTAATGTATTAACGAATGTAGTCATCTAAATAAAACATCATATTGCAGTGTTGCTATTAATACAGGAACCTAATCATACATAAACATAGGCAATGGCTGCAGCATGCACCATAGAAGTACACTATATTTAATCTTGTAATTTTGGATAGTAAAATATTTAATGCTACCTTACCAGAGTTTTGAGTAATGTTAAACATGGGAAAATAGCTAATAATTCAAGACGTACTACATACTTGTTTTAGTACAGACAATACATATGAAGACACACAATGCATACAATCAGAGGCACATACAGTAAACTAAAGTAAGGAAGTAAGAAACAACATCACCAGAAAATGTCAATAACATAAAAGTGAGACGACCAAACCTTTAAGACAAGGTAGCAAAACCTTGAGATGAGTGGGGATGCAGAAGTTGCTCAAACATCAGTAATCAAAACAACTCATGAAGTTGGCAAAGTTTGCTGTTTTATTATCAATTATCTAAAACAGGGAGTATAACGGGCATCATGTTGTATCTTGACTGTCGTGTAGCCGAAGAGTCCTCTGTCCACAAGTTCCGCACAGAGAGAATCAAAGTCACTCTCTGTGCAGCCTTTGAGGCCACAGGTGGGAGATGTTCTTCCGGAACTGTGGTACTCGTGGAACCCTGAACCACTGTAAAGGAAACACCGGTTAAGTGTCAAGTCAAAACAGAATCAACAACCAATCAACAAGTAAGTTGGACGGTCTTACCAAAAGGCGTCTGTGAAGTAGTGGTTGTACCTATGGGGAAGGTTCCGAGACCCAGCAAGGCTGTTCTTTCAGTGTGTAGCGATCCCAGCAACGTTGCAAGTGCCAGGCCCACCTGATGCCAGAATCAGCACAAGACAGGCGGAACGTAGTAGGAGTCCGTGAAGCAGTCTGTGGTCGTAACAATGATCCAAAAGTAAATACCAAAGCCAAGGGTTATCCGTTGCCAGTCCGTGAAACAAATCCGAGGTCAAGATCCAAAAAGGTGAGACAAAAGGTAAGTAGCGCCGTACAGGAATCCGAAGAAACAGCTGTGAAGCACTGAAGCACCGCGACACAGCCGTTTAAATACTGGTGCTGCTTATTTCCTCCCGGTCACATGACCCGCGAGCGCATCACGTGAGTGTAGTCCAGAAACACGTGAGCGGAAGGCAGCGGTCATGTGACGCGGAAGAAGCCGGTCTAGCAGCCGCCACGGAAGAGGCCAAAGGGGCAGACATCTCTGTGGGCAAACAGCATGCCGACCCAAGCTTTGTGGCAATCGGCGCCGTGGCAACTGGGGCGAAGAGAGAACCTGTGAGTCCCGGAACCGGGCAAGAGGGCGAGGGGTGTTCGGGGCACGGGGAAGAGGAATGGGACCCCCAGAGGGACGAGTGGAGTGCGTGACACATCAACAGACGTCTGCATGGTCTCTAAATGGTCATTTAAATGGTAATTTAGATACCTGTTGGCGTATTCTAACTAGATTGACTTTTAAAAGTAACATTGTAGAATGATGAATGTAGTTAGATACCTGTTGGCGTTTTCTAACTGTTCCTTGTGCTACAGTTTAGTGGGTACATTTGGGTTTAAGGAATATTAAGTTGTCATTTGTTAGGTTTGCTCGTAACCTCTGTTTTGGAGTAAAAGAGGTGTTGTTACATTCAAAACAACCACTTATTTTTTTGACATATGCAGTATAGTGCCCTGAAGTGGTTGTGGCAGCAGTGTGGTATACTATGCCTACTGTTGTGAAGGTTTTTATGGCAAAAGATACTTGGCCTTGTGTATAGGTAGTGAGCTTATAGTTATTTTTGGTAGCATCTGCATTGTACCACAGAAGCATTACTATGACATATTGGCTATGTGAGTTTATTTGTATGCTGGAATGATTGTTTGAATTGCAAAAAGGACATAATATGCAATGATTTGCATTCTGCAGAAGTTTGGGATGAATACATATACACATAGTTCATTAGAGATGTGCTCTTCTGAAACATGGTTGCTGAGAGTGTATGTATGTTTCCACGTGTATGAAACCTTGAAGATTTAATTTATTGGGATGTTTTTGGTTTCTTGTACTTGTAGTAAGTATATCAAGAATTCCTGATGATCTTCTTTTGTGTTTATGGTAAATGTTACCATTCCTGCACAGTAGTCCAATTCTTGCCTTATACCTGAGGCACTGTCAGGATTATTTGTAGCATTTCTATGAAGGATGAGTATTTGAAAACACAACTTGTCCAAGCTGTTTAAGTAAGTGTTGTGAACAATGGTGGCAACTGAAGAGAAGATTGATTGTTACATTTGCATAGAAATTGACTCAAGTTGTGTTGCTGAATTTAAATGGACCAGAGAGTTATGTCTCTGCATCATTTGAAGGGTCTGCAGATGTTTTTGGAGAAGACATATTTGTCTCTTTCTGTTCTGAGGGAAGTGCAGTTGAGTTTGTTGTAGATAGTATTGTGGTTGTATTATTTGATGGAGAAGCAGTTGGTCATTGTTTCTTTGGTGGTATTGTTGGTGGATCTGTTACAGGTTCTGCTTGAATTCGTTTTATTTTTATTAAAGGTTTTGTTTTTGAGGTATAGGGTCCATATCTAGATGAGGGTGTACAGTGCACGCAGCCTGTTGTATTCTAGGATGCCAGGAATGTCAGCGTCAACTTTTTTTGCATCAAAATTAACTAGGAATAGACCATAAGGTGTACAGAGATGTAAAAGTGCTACGTAACTAATACCTTCTTTAAATAATGTGCTGCCAATGTCAATCAATGTGTGATATAGACTTAGACCTTGCAATTTGTGAATAGTAACAGCATATGCGAGAGAGAGAGAATTGTTCTCTGCCTACATACATGTCTTTGAAAAGAAGAAAAATTGCCATTGTGCGGCAATTTTTTTTAACTTCAGCATGTTTGTCAAAGTGGATGTTGACAAACTGAATGTTGTTGTCATGTGGATATGTTTGGAAGCCAACAACTGTACCAATTGCTCCATTGACTAAACCTTGTTCTAGGTTAAGGCTACATTTTAGAAGTACTCTGCAGATTAGACACAAAGTTAACATTTTCTCCAATCCAGCTGTGTTTGAGATGCATCTTTCTAAGCTATTTATTCATGATGTTGCTTGTTGACACATAGGGAGTTTAATGCTGTGCACTTCTAGTTTATCTGTGGGGCTTACATGTAGTATGGGTTTCATTTTTTTTTAAATTGTCTCATTTAATTGAATACAGCTTGCAAGGATTGTTATTGAGGACATGAATTTTATATTTTGTTCAGTTAATTGTTGCATGACATCAGGAGCAGATGTGTTTCGCCCATATGAATCATGGATTAGTCTACTATTTAAGATGGATTTTGCATCTTTAGTAAGCAGACCTTTTCTAATGCTTATTAAAATGTTAGCATAGGTGAGGTATGCAGATTAACGCATGTTTAAAGTAAGTTCTCTGTACTGAAAATTATGCCAGAGATTTACATTTCACATGCTGCTGAGTATGTTTTGACAATGGATTGACCTTTTACTGATGTTAACTATTGGAGGTCTCCGAAAACAATAATGTGTTTTCCTCCAAACAGTTCTTGGTAGTCGGTTTGTAGGGCTTCTTGCATTCTGAGGTGAATTAAAGCAAGCAAGAGGTTGGTAACCATGCTTACTTAATCTATTAGGAGACATATATTGCAACTGCAGTGGAATTGTCTGCAATGTATTGTATGTCTATGTTTGCATTCCATAAGAGGGCAATGATTACATTGTAATCATTGATGTACTTGGATGCTCCATCCCTTTTAATGTTGTATGTGTTGTCAAGGAGCACAAGAAACACTGCCCCTACCTTAAATTTAGGGCATGCCCAACATCTTCCCCTGTCCACCTGCCCATCCGTCTCTGTGGTTGGTGCCCCTTCCTTCCCTTTCCTTGCCCACCTTACCATCCCTCTCCTGCAAAAAAAACCTCAAAAAAGCCAAAAATGATATAAAACCAAAAAAACACAAATAAATGGTTCCTTTAGAACCCACCTTTTGCAGTTAAAAAATAGAAGTGAGAAAAAAAGTCACAGGCCCCTAGGCAGCCTTCGTAGTCCGCGGACAATCTGGTAGTCCGTGGACATCTGAAAAAATTCCAGGCATGCAGTGGGAGCATTACCATAATTTCAAGTGTTTCGCGTCTAATGGTCACTCTTAAAATAACCTTTTTGTGTTTTTGATTTTTATATTTTTTTTTATTTTTGGTTTTATAAACTGAACTAAAGAACCTTTTACTGAACTTAATAAAGTCTTCAAACTTTCACGAACAGTGCATATTTTTTTTAATGGTTTTTCCATTTTCTTTTTTTCAACTACTAAAGAATATTTAAATCCTACTTTATAGGTTCACAAAAAATGTTTTAAAGCATTTTGAACATTTTCCAGAAAAATCTGATTTAGCAATAGCCATTTTCACGTCTCTCAAAACTCCTCCAAAACAAATGCCGGCAACCCTCTCTTCCTGTAGACCACACCCAGGAAACGTGATTGGCTGATCCCCGATGTCCGGGCACACCGTGGTCTCTGCAGTCCCATTTCCATGGCAGGCACCATCAAAAGACACGGATGCGACACATGCCGTTCGCGGACAACCATGTTGTCCACAGACTGCGCGGACACTCAAATGGGTGGTGGGAAATTCAACACAATTTCAGTTTTTTATTCGTTAGTGCTGGCTCTGAAAAGAATGGTTCACTGTGATGTTATTGCATAAATAACAGTGAAATACAAATATTAAATGTAACAAATATTGCAAGAAGAAATATTGACATGTCTTTTACATTGACCATCATAAAAATACCTTTTTTCGTGGGTGGACCCCCCCCGAACTTCCTTACCTGTCCTACTAATAAACTCTCCTTGTCTCCATCCTCTTTTTCTCAAGTTTAACATAAATCTGTTTTTTTGTTGTTTTTTTGCACCTAAAACCCATCCCTATCATTACATTTTCCTGTCTTTATTTCGATATTTTTTCTTTACCCACTCTTTTATTTCTTGCAATATGTTTTCATCTTTGTAAATTCATTCTTTATTATTTCCTGCAATATCATCACTGGATACCAAAAGAACCTTTTTTGTGTGTTTTTTTGGAGTTTGTTTACAGAACACCTTTTTTTTCCTTTTTTGCTTTTATGTACAGTAGTACTGTACACTGTACATCTTCCCTTACAATTTTCTTACAGGAACGTTTTCAATGCATTTCCGACATCTGTAAAATGAATCTATCTTCACAAAAAAAATCAAACCATCAGACCTTATATTGCCATTCTGAAAAGATGACATTCCTGCAGCATTTAAAAGAGTACTTACTCCTTTATTGACAAGCTGCTTTGATTCTTCCATTTGTGGACTGAAAAGGTTTGGACATATCCATGTTTGCCCTTGATTCATTTCAGAAAAAAAAAAATCTTTGCAGCAGGAAACTGTTCCATTAGGTTTTCAAGAAATCCTTCAATGCAAACTGCAAAAACATTGGGGTCATATCCCCCAAACAGTCTCCTTCACAATGCACACTTACAATATCTGGACATTTAAAATAAGCCATACTCTCACAGTATGAGAACAAGCTTGCCCAGTTTAAAACACACACAGCATGCCACAGAACTTCCTCTTCTGCCAATCCAATACTTCCAAAGATGCTGTGATGTTCAGCATACACCTTCAATGACGGAATTGAAGAATCTCCCTAAATCCACACACTCTGCTTCCTCAATGCCCATGCATACAACAATCAAAACAGCTACTACCCTCTCTTCCTGTAAACCACAACCAGAACACCTCATTGGCTAATCCCCACAGTCCCCTTTCCATGCTAGGCATACTTGAAAGACCTGGATGTGACACATGCCATCCGCGGACTACCGCAGTGTCTGTGACACTATAACACAGGGGCAGCCCTTCTACCCTTTCCAATTTCATGTTCACAACACTCCCTCAATGACTGCTTTCAATGAGTCACACATCCATCCACCAATCACATTAAAAAACTCTACGCCTAACCCTGCCATCTCAGTTCAATACTTCAGATGTACACTTGAACTCTGAGAGTACATATCTCCTGTTAATCACAGCCATATGCATCAGAAAGTACTGCAAAACTCTCCAACATTTCTATTTCCAGGTTCAACGATTTGCATCTAACAATACATAGTACAGGTATACTTATATTTTTTAAGCATTTTCTGCAACTTGTTTACAAATATATATAGAGGGTTCCTGCTTCTTACCCTGTAATAAGCTTTTCAATAAGCATATTCTCTTTTTTAACCTCTCTTTTTTTTTCTTTGCATACTGTCACTTCTAATACCACTTCTCTCATTACAAAAACTCAAACTACAACTACCAGAATGCAAAATCAAAACCAGGACTGCATGAAAGATTGCAAAGTATCACATGTACATTGAATGAAAAATGGAAAATGCTGTGCATTTAAAAATATTTCTTTTTAGCAGTATTTACATTAAAGCTAACAAATGCATGTGTACATTTACAAAAGCACTGTGTGTATCTTTTTTTAAAAAAAGAAAGCAATTGCAAACAATGTGTACAGCGTTTTTAAGTGCCATTCAGTGTGTATGAGTTTATTAACTTGGGAGCACATGCATACTTGATAACATAACCCAGTCCAATCGGTAGGTACTTATTTAGTCCAACTTTCATAGTAGAAAAAGTGCAACTACAACTCCCATAATACAAAGACAAAAACCAACAATTAATTCAGCACTCACATATTAAAATGCATCATATTGGCAAGTATACATGTACTGCCAACATATTAAACATCCGCACAACAAGTGGCACTTAAAGATGTTCTATTCATCTTTTCCATCTGCTTTTCTTTTACAAAAATGTTACATACAGTGCTGCTATAAATTCACTTACTCATTTATTAACTTTCACGAAAATGTTCCTAAAAATGAACCTTTTTAAACACTCTGCATTTACCATTTTTCATTCCTTATAAATGTCACACTTTTCAACCTCATTCATTACATCCCTTACACTTCCACCACTCTCCACTTGATCACACATACATGTATACCACCAAAGTATCTATATTCAACACTTCCCCTTTCATAAAAAGCACTCCACTTTCCAAACCTCTACTATGAGACACCACACACTGCGGAAACAACAATCCTCCATTGCATTAATACTAGGCCACAGTTTCCCTATTGGTTAAAAACAGTGCAACACATTACAAATACACTGCACCAGAAACAGCACTTCCTTCATTGCAGTCAGCAACACTAAAGTAACCTACAAATGCACCTTTTTCTTACAAATGCCCTATTCCTTCTAATGTCCCAAAAAGCACTGCTCATATTCCAATTGTTCTAACAACGTAGTTAACATACCTTAGTAGACTATTCATGACACACCTTTATGAACTCCTTTTCCCAACAATGCCTTATACATTCATAAGTAACAACCAAACTCTTTTACTAAAAGTCCTTCAGCATTACCACATATGCCAACTAACTTTCTTTTACAATTACAGAAAAGAAGAAAAGTCATGAAGACAGAAAACCAGAAGAAGAATACTCTTCACATCCTACAAAGTAAGTACATTATTATAGTGTTATTCTCCCTGTTATTGTAACAGTATAGATTTGCTGTATATAAGCCTACACTATTCCTTTCAAATCAACATTTATTTCACTCTTACTCATTATATTTCAACATGCACACTCTTTCTATTCTCATCTAAACACCATCATAAAAACACCCACTGTTCTCCTCAAAACATCATAATGTCCCTACTTATTTATTCACACCACCGATCTCTTACTCACTAACCAACACCCTTTGCAGCTCTACAAACTCTTACTCTTACAACCTTCCCACCCATAACAATCATCCCACTGCAAAATCAAACAACACCCTTTTAATCTCTACCATCACATTCACATACCCACTCACAATATTTCCATAAACTTTCCACAACTTTCACACCCAAACTTTCTTTTTTCCAACAGACATAACAGAATGCCTACTAAAAAGCAACTCTGTAGAAAACAAAGAAAAAATAGAGCAATAGAGCAGATGAGAATAAAAGCAAGCCATATAGTCATCCACCTCTAAAACAATGTACAGAAAACATTAAAACAAAACTGCTAGTAACGTCACTCAACAAAACTGAAAGGGTGAGTACTAAAAAAGGCCCCTCTTCCAAAAACTAAAACTAAAATAAAAATGTATAAACAAAACCAAACCTCCTAATGAACCTAAAACTATATCTACCAATGTTAACATAGCCACAGGGAAGCATTCCAAAACATTTATTTTACCATAAAAGGTTCCACCGTAGAGGGCTTGACAATCTTATGAAGACAGCTGAAAAGTCATGATTTACCCTTAAAAACTACTACAGAAGGCTAATCCTCAAAGATCCAATTCACAGCGCATTTCCACTCAAAAGAAAGTTGTTTATATGAATTTTAAACAGAATGAAACTACTACCAAAATTAATCAGTAAATTACAAAAAGGACTTCTAGACATGCAAAATGTCAATATAGATACATTTTCAAACTTCTGTGAAGGTGAATGAATTCACACAGGCAGCACAGAATCATATTTCAATGAAGATGGTTATAAACAAGAACAAAAAACAAATTGCCATAGACAGTAATGGCCGAGTGTATGAAATTGTAGAACACACCATTAAGGCACAAGAAACCCTTATAGAAATAACTTCCTCAGCAAACATTGAACCAAGTTTTTTTTTTGCCCAAACAATCAATCCAGTGTACAAATGGACATGCACCTCAATGTGCAACATACGCCAACAACCCTTCAACTATTTATGGCAATTCCTCAATCACTCTATGAAACTAAAAGACTAAAGTAGAATGGAAACTTTACAAACCATGGACTCCTATCCAGTGTGCAGCCACACTGCACTGCAAGGCCATTTATTAGCCTGCATTTCAAGAACTGCTTGCAAAAGCATGTTCCACCACATCAGAATGTTAGCAACACATCATTCCACTATATGGAATTGTGTTAATAGATTGTACTATGCAAAACGTCCTGCTCTTCAACTGCAAAATATGAATAACATTCTCCTACATGGAACAGCCAAACAACGACTTCAGGAAATAGAGCACATACAAAGTAAATACTTTGGAACTGAAGTTCACTGAGAAAATGTAGTACCTTCAGAAAACATGAGTGAAAACCTTACAAACACCAACTTCCTAACAAACACATACAAAAAGAAATAGCAAAGTTTCAAAACAGATCTGATGAAATACCAGACCAAGTATGTATCTGTTGTCGCAGAACCTGTTACAGAAACAGCACACAAATAGTAGATATGTCCTACAAAATAAAGGACAATGAAGAATCCCAATGGTTCCAATTAGCTTTATATCTAACAGAAAATAAATGCAAAATAACTGACCCCTAACTAGTTTGCATGTACTGCAATACAAAGCTTGACATTAACCAAATGCCATCATGTGCTGTCACTAATAACTTAGAAATATTGCCACTTCCAAAGGCTCTCCAACAACTTAACTTGCATGAGAGCATTATAATCCATGCAGTACACCCAGTTAAAGCTACGCCTTCAACCCAAAACAGCCAAATTGCCTCCTTCTGAGTTACTTAAAAGGCATTTGTGGCAAAGTAATATATTTGCCATTAGATCTTAAAGAAAATGTAGGAACTCTAGGAGAACAACAGCCAATAGATCAATCTTTGATTGTACTAGTTAATGGTTCACTAAAACAATACAAAAGAAATTGGCAACAAGTAGTCGACTTAAACAAGGTTGTACAACCACCAAAATAATTCACGATACACCACCAACTGGCCAATTTGAACATGTAGATCCTATTATTGCATCCAACATTTTGGACCAGTATACAATTCACACTCTAAACTTCAAAGACACCATAGAAGATGCATAAGAAACAGTATGCTGTTTTTATAACGAGAACAAAATAATGACACACTTTTTAAACAACACCTAAATAACGACAAAACGTAAAAGAGATTAAAATGGGCGGGGGTAGTTGGGGGAGGGTAAAAGGCAGTCGAAATGGGGGAGAGTTGGGGGACACCTCAAATATAAAAATAAATTAAAAATCAAATGTTTTCTTTATTCAGATGTCCTTTTAAAAGTATGTTGTTAGGATGAACTCTGTTGTCTTGACCCTGTCAATGTATCAAGGTACTTTCACCATTGCTTTATTGCCATGCTGCACTTCATCTGCAATACAAAATACCCCTCCACTCTGAGAAGTGGAAGACTTCTTTTGGCAAAAAGAATATGAATACAGAGGAGCTCCTCACATCCACCTGCTTTTGTGGATAGAAGATAAAACATAAGTGTGGCAAATACTGGCAATGTAGATATAAAAACAAAGGTAAATTCTATACCAGATGTCGCTCTGGATTCCCCAGACCACTTTCGGCAAAAGGACAATTAAATAGCTTGATGTCTTCTGTTAGACACAGTGTAAAAGGCAAATCATCTAACTACACATAAAACATTAAAAGGCACAAAGTATCAAATTACATCAATGATTACAATGCAATAATTGCTCCCTTGTGGAATGCAAATATAGACATACACTATATTGCAGACAATTCCACTGCTGTTGCAAAGTATGTCACTTCCTACCTCACCAAAGAGAAAACAGAGCTAAAAGACCTCTGGGGTGACATATCATCTAACACAACACTGTCACAAAAATTATACAGCTTTGGTATAAAACTGCTCTCCCATAGAGAATGCCAGGTACAGCTTTATTTGTCAAATCTGAACAAATTGTCTTGGTCCTGCTTCAGCCCAAAAAGAGTACTGATATCCTACCAAGATATAGAAGCAATAGCCACAAATGATCCCAACAGTCAGGACATTTAAACAAACTATTCAATAGACACATACTACCCAAACAGAAGTCCTTCTTTAGGGAACATGTGCCTGCTCCACATAGCCCAAAACTGCTCCTACAAAATTAATGTCACACCAGATGAGACAACTGACAAATATGTAGTCTCAACCTGTGAAGGAAGCCTAGTCAAACTTACCAAACCCAGTCTAATTAATCATATACAATTATCATGTAAATCTCTGCCACATGGGTACTTTATTTCATTGCCCTACTTCAACTGTTTAAACCATGGAGAAAAGACGAAGAATTATTAGGTAAGCATGACTCATTTGAAGCTGCATTCAATACAATGAAAGCAGTATAACAAATGTCAGTTTCCAGCAATACATAGAAATGTTAGGCAATGAATGCCAACAAGAGGAAGAAGTTGAAGCTCAACTAGATAAAGGTACTGTTGAGGGCAGTAAACTTTCCCTTACCACTTGGAGAACCGCTCATTCTAAATGAAGCAGAAATAGCCATGACTAAAGTAGAAAACACCATGTATCAATATAAACAATCAGAAGTAGGCTTGTCAGTGATCAAATCACAGCTAAATTATGAACAACGCATCATTTATCTAGAAGTCACTGAAGAAATTGAACATGGTTTTAATTGTTTTAATCGAGAAGCTAAAAGTTGTAGCTGTGAAATGATAAACCTCTGCTCCTGTATGTAAATTGTGAAGCTGGTTCTGGAAAAACATGCTTAATTAAAATAATCAGCAAATGTCTACACAACTTAACATACAACAGCCTTTTGACTCTTCTAACAGCCTCCATAGGTTCAGCTGCCTACAACAGAGGAGGTGTAACTTTACACCGACTACTGCTTCTTCCAATAGAAACTCAAAGCATATAATAATATTACAAATTATCAGCACAAGCTGCTATTGAAGTATGCAGAATTCTGAAACAAATGAATGTGCTCCTAATAAATCAAGTAAGCATGGTTTGGCTTTAATTTACCCCAGAATGCAAGAAGAACTGTTTGGAGGAAAACATGTTATTGTTTTGTGAGAACCCCTACAATTAACACATGTAAAAGTTCAGCGTATTGTCAAAACATTAGGACACAAAAAATGCCATGTACACTCGGCAGCATAGGAAATGTAAATCTCTGGCAACATTTTCAGTACAGAGAACTAATTCAAAATATGCGTCAATCTGCAGACGTCACCTATGCTAACATTTTAAAAAGCATTAGAACGGGTCTGCTTACTAAAAATGCAAATTCCATCTTAAATAGTAGACTAATCCATGAGCTGTATGGGTGAAACACGTCTGCTTCTGATGAAATGGAACACTTAACTCAACAAAATATAAAATGCATGTCCATAATGCCTACCCCTAGCAAGCTGCAGTCATCAGCGAGACAATGGGGGTCATTACGACCCCGGCGCTAAGTGGTTAACGGCGCCGTAAAAGGCTGCGGCGCCGTTAACCACTTAGCGCCTAATTAGAGGTCCCTTTGTGGGACCCGACCTTAACAGCTGGTCTACACCAGCCGTTAAAGTAGGGACCCGCAAAGGGACCTTGGTGCTAATTATGGTACCGCAATTTGCGGTACCGAAATTAGCTCCTTCCCCATTCCCATTATGCCCTTTGGGGCAAAAATGGGAATGGGGAAGGGCCATGGGGAAATGGGGAAATACCACCCCGCCAACCTTGGAATGGGGCGGTATTTCCCCATTTCACCATGGCAGACACGTTACGATACCGGCACCAACCATGGTGCTAATAGCGCCATGGTTTAGCGCCGGTATCGTAATGAGGGCACATGTCTGCAAGCAAAAACACAACTAAATAGCTTTGAAAAATATATCTCCAACACAGCTGGATTGGAAAAATGTTTAATGTTGTGTCTAAACTGCAGTCTTTCTAAAACATAACTTTGACATAGAACAATGTTTAGTCAATGGAGCAATTGGTATAGTTGTTGGCTTCCAAATGTATCTACATGAAAACATTCAGTTTGTCAACATCCACTTTGTCAAACTTGCAGAAGTTAAAAAAATCACCCGCACAATAGCACGATTCCTTCTTTTCGAAGACATGTATGCATGCAGAGAACAATTCTCTCTGTCTCTTGCATGTGCTGTTACTATTCACAAATCACAATGTCTAGCCCTAGTTTTCATCTGTCCTGCTAATTTCGCAATTAGCTGTTGCCAGTGGCTGCATTGATTTTCATATGTCCTTCTAATTTCGTATTTAGCTAAGCCGAGTGGCTGCATTGGTTTTCATCTGTCCTGCCAATTTCGTATTTAGCTGTGCCTAGTGGCTGCATTGGTTATCATCTCTCCTGCTAATTTCGTATTTAGCTGTGCATAGTGGCTGCATTGTGTTTTCATCTGTCCTGCTGATTTTGAATTTAGCTGTGCCTAGTGGCTCCATTGGTTTTCATCTGTCCTTCTGATTTCAAATTTAGTTATGCTCACTGGCTGCATTGTGTTGTCATCTGCCCTGCTGATTTCGATTTATTTTAGCTGTGCCCAGTGGCTTTTCATCTGTCCTGCTGTTACTGCATTGTTCCATATCTTCTGCTTGCAGCCCCCTGTGTTCTACCCTAGCGTCCCCACCCACTTCCACTGTTGCCTCATCCCCCACCCATCCCTCCTCTCTCCTCTTCCCCCTTCCACATCACCTATGGTGCTCTCCGTGTCTCCTATCTTCTCCAACTGTTTCACTATTCTCTATCCTACCCTCCTCACTAAGTCTGGTAGGAAGAAGTTCAAAACGGATATCCTGGTCTCCAACCCAGCCCTCCCTATCACTGAAACCTACACTAGCAATTCCTCTAGACAGACCCTCACCAAAATCCTCTTTGACGTTCCTTCGCCAGACCTATGGACTCTTCATATGGTCTCTGTGCTCTCTCCTTAATCTTCCTCTTCCATTAATGGTGGCACCCCATGGGAGGCCCTCCTGACTTCCTTTCACTTCTCTAAGGTCATCGTCAATGTATATCTCAATGGCACCATCTTGATCCAAGGCCCTCAGGCCAACCTCCTCCTCTTCGATAGATGCTTTCTGCACCTTATCAATTTCCTTTCCTCTCCCGCTAACCCTTCCTTCCCTTCTTCAGCATCATTGCCTCCACCCTCTGCCTCTACTTTAGTGCCCCCCTCCTCCTCCTCAGCTACCATGCCCTCGCCTCTTACCTTCTCTGCCCTCCCTCTGGCTCCTTCTGCAACTCTGCAGGGAGTACCACTGATTTGTACCCCTCCCCGGAAGGCTATCAAGGATGGCAACCTTCTCCACCTCGCCACTGTGAAATCTCGCTGAGCTCCTAAACACTCCTCTTATATTTGATGTCTGCTGGAAGAACTCGACCTTGATGTCCTTGGTCTGACAGAGAAATGGTTCACGGTGAGCTCTGTCACGAGCTTTGACACTCTCCTTCCTGATGGCTACAAAATCCCCTGCGAACCCAGATCCAACCATTCCGGTGGGGGTGCAGCCTTGATCTTCCCGGAGAGGATTACTGCCACTACAATTCTACGCAGGCCTACTGCTCCTTTGAATGCCTGATCTGCAGGCATTCGCTCTCTCCTGGCCACTCTTTCACAGTGGCTACTATCTACCGGCCACCTGGTCATATCTCCCCCTTCCTCTCAAAGTAGGCAGACCTCTCTTCCTCCCTCCTGGCCTCAACCACTCCACTCCTCCTCCTTGGAGAATTCAACATCCACCTGGATGCTTCCTGTCCCACCGTGGGACTCTTTTGTGACCTCTGAGACTCTCTCTCTCTATATTCTTCCCTCCGGCTCATCTATCTCTACAGGGAATACTCTTGATGTTCTGATCTCCTCAGACCTCTCCCTCTCTAAGCCTCTCACCACTTATCACCCCTTGAGTGAGCACTTTCTCCTCTCCTCTCATCTCTCTCTCTCTAGCCTCTTCAGGCCAAGCCTACCCCCACACTACCACCCACCTTCAGAGTCATTGAACCCATGAAGCGTGTGCCAGTTGAGGCATTCACCACCACTTTCTCTCCCCCTCGTGCACCTCTGGCTGACTCATACCCTGACACAGCCCTTTCCATGCTCCACTCTGCTATCTCTGATACACTCAATGCACTTGACCCTGTAATGGGAATCTCCATGAAGCCTAAAGCCAAGTGAAACTCTTGGTTTGACTCAGATATCATCAACATTAAACACAAGTGTAGGGTGGGTTTGGGGAAATGGTTAGCATTGTGTACATCCTGTGACAAACTGGCCTGCAGCCTGCTCCAAAGGCAATACTGACTCTCTGTCCTCATTAAGAAGAGACCTCACATACCAGCCCGAGTCTGTGCAGCTTCTAACAACTCAGCCAAACTCTTAAAAATCTGCAAGGAGATGGCCAATCCTGCCGCAGTCTCTACCTCTCCTGTTCCTTCCCAGGCCTTCTGTACAGCCCTGGCTTCTCACTTCATCTCTAAAACCCAGGACATCCAGTCCACCCTCTCAGATTCCCATGCTTTTCCCGGCAGTATCCCCTCTACCTCTGGCCCCCCTGCAGCCGCCCCTCCTCCCTTCTCTGCCTTTTCTCTCTTCTCCCCTGACGAGGTTTCTAGACAAGTCCGATCTAGGAAAACCTCAACAAACAGGTTCTTCCCTGTTCTTACAAAACCATCAAGGACCACATTGACACCCTTGCACTGGCCTTGGCTGACTTCTGCAACCACTCTTTTGCCTCTGAAAACTTCCCCTCCCCAATGAAGCACTCTCTTGTGCTCCCTCTTCTCAAAAACACCTCAGCCGACCCCTCCCTTCTGGCTTACTATCGCCCTATCTCTATCACTCCCTTCGTTGGCAAACTCCTGGAAAAGCTGGCCATCTCCGAGCTCAATCGTCACACTCAATCTGTTGGTTGTCTCCATGACCATCAGTCTGGCTTCAGAGCAGCCAGAAGCACAGAAACTCTTCTCCTGAACATCTGTGAAGACCTGCTCTCTCACCTTGATTCTAATCTCCCCTCTGTCCTCATCCTGCCTGATCTCTCCCCTGCCTTTGACACGGTCAACCATGCCATCCTGCTCAATCGATTCCGTGATAGCCTGGGTTTCTCTGATCAGGTTCTGGTATGGCTGACTTCTTTCCTCTCTGACTTACCCTCCCAGCTCCAACTTGGGTCCTTCCTCTCCTCTATCTCTCTCTCCACCTGTGGTGTTCCCCAGGGGTTTAACCTTTCCCCCGGTTGTTCAACCAATACCTGGAACCTCTCGCCCACCACATTGCTGCTCTCTGCTCCAACTTCCAGTGCTATGCGGATGACATCTGGCTAGCTTTCAGGCTCCCCTCTGCCTCCTCTTCTCCTTCTCTTATCCTGGATTGTCTGTCTGCAATCCAAGAGTGGTGTGCCACCAATGATCTCTGCCTGAATGCCAGCAAGACAGAGATCCTCCTCATCGGCACACCAGCACCCATATTTTCTTTCACTCTCTTACTGGCCTCCCTTGGCCCTCTTCCTGCTCCCACTTGTGAGGCTAAGAACCTCAGGGTTATCTTTGACCCCACACTCTGTTTCTCTCCTCACATCTCTGACAACTCTAAGAAGTCACACTAACAACTGCAACTCTCCTTCCCCCTGAAGCTCACTGACTCTAGAAATTTGGTTCTTTCTGGGCTTGAATACTGTAACAGCCTCTTTTTAAATCTGCACGCCTCTCCTCTCCATCCTCTGCAACTCAACCAGACAGGACTGCAAGACTTATCCTTGGCCTCAAGCCCAGGGATCGTATCTCTATCACACTGAAACCCCTTAATTGGCTCCCATTCACTGCAAGAATCACGTTCAAGACCCTTTACATTGTTCATAAGGCCTTCTGGGGCCTGGGACCAAAATATCTCCAGCTTTCTCTTCTGAAGTGTCTTCCTACTCTAGCTCTTTGCTCCTCAACCTCCAAATCCAACTCCTTGAGGGTCTGTCGTGATTTCCCAAGCAAAGAGCTGGGGGCAGATATCTCTCTTCGGCTGGTGCCTCCCTCTGAAATAGCCTCCATGCCTCCCTGAAACTTGAGCAGAACTATCTCTGGTTCCGAAGGCAGCTCCAGACTTTCCTCTTTGCTTCTGCCTTCTCTCCTCCTCTTCCCTGCTGATCTCCTCTCTGATAATGCACTGGTTTCCTGGCTACCCTCTGAATCATGAGCCCACATCCCTGCCCTCCCAGTTGCACACCTGCGCTATCTCCTGGCAACGCTATACTTGGGGCTGTATCTGTAACCCTACAGTCCCCCTACATGCACTATCCAACACTTGCAGCCTGCACTTGACCCCTGCACTGCCACCTGCTGGCCGCATTTATTGGGTTTTTGATGTTTCGATACTATGGCCCTCATTAGGACTCCGGCGCTAAACCATGGTGCTACTAGCACGATGGTCCATGTCAGAGTCCGCCATGGAGAAAGGGGGAATTACCACCCCATTCCAAGGTTGGTGGGGCGGTAATTCCCCCTTTCTCCATGGCCCTTCCCCATTCCCATTTTTGCCCCATAGGGCTCAATGGGAATGGGGAAGGTGGCAATTACGGTACCGCAAATTGCGGTACTGTAATTGCCATCAAGGTACCGTTGCAGATCCCTACTTTAACGGCTGGTCCAGACCAGCCGTTCAGGTCGGGTCCCCGCAAAGGGACCTCGTAGTAAGGTGCTAAGGGGTTAACGGCGCCGCATCCTTTTACGGCGCTGTTAACCCCTTAGCGTCAGGGTCGTAATGACCCCCTATGTCTTACACTTGCTCTGCCTCCACTCCCCCTGGCACTGCTCCCCTTTCCTCTCCCTTGCACTTCCGCAATCTCAATATCGCTGGGCTTAGTAAGATTGCTGTCTTGTCCCCCCCCTTGTTCCCCTTACCTGCCTTCTATAAATGAATTATATCATATCATATCAAGATCATGTATTGATTGACATTGGCAGCACAGTCTTTAAGGAAGGTATGAGTTTCGTAGCACTTTAATGTCTACATACATTTGAAGGTTTATTCCTAGTCAACTTTGATGCAAACAAAGTCAATGCTGACATTCCTTGCATCCTAGAATACAACAGGCTATGTGGACTGTACGCCCCCTATCTAAATATGTACCCTGTACTTCAAACTAAACCTTTAAAATGAAAATTAATACAAAAAGAACCCATAAGAGATCTCCCAACAATACCACCAAAGAAACAAAAAACAACTGCTACTCCATTGGACGAAAAGAAAAGACAAATATTTCCTCTACACAAACAAGTGCAGGCCCATCAAATAACACAGGAATACAACTCTCTGGTACATTTAAATTTAGCAACACAACTGGAGTAAATTGGTATGCAAATGTAGCAATCAATCTTCTCTTCCAATGACCACCAATTGTTCAAAACATTTACTTAAACGGCTCAGACCAGTTGTGTTTACAAATTCTTGTCCTTCATACAAATGCCACAAATAAACCTGACAACACTTTCAGTGTCTCAGGTATCAGGCAAGAATTGGAATTTTGTATAGGAATAGTGAAATTCATCATAAACACATAGGAAGATTTACAAGAATGTCTAATGTACTTACTATAAGTACTAGAGACCAAAAACATACCTTTAAATGAAATCTTCCAGATTTCATACACATGGAAACATACATGCTTTACAAGAGAACATCCTTAATGAATGATTTGTATATGTATCCATACCAATTTGTGAATCCATTTCATTTCACCAGCTTCTGCAAAATGCAAATCATGGCATATATTAATTTTTTTGCAGTTCAGACGTACATTTCAGCATACATATAAACTCAAAGGGCCTCATTACGACCCAGGCGGTAAGTTACCGCCTGGGCCGTGACTTTACCACCATGGCGTAAACTACGTTACGCCATGGTGGTAGGCGGACTTACCGCCCCATTCCGAGGTCGGCGGGGCGGTACGTCCCCAATCCCCATTTACCCTTCCCCATTCCCATTTTTGCCCCATAGGGCATAATGGGAGTGGGGAAGGCGTTAATTACGCCACCGTAAATTACGGTGGCGTAATTAACTCCATGGTCCCTTAGCGCCATGGATTTTAACACCTGCTAAAAGCAGGTGTTAAAAGCTCCATGGCGCTAAGGGACCTCGTACTCAGGCGGTAAGGGTCGGCGCTGTTTACGCTGCCGTAAACACCCTTACCGCCTGGGTCCTAATGAGGCCCAAAAAGCCAATATCTGATACTAATGCTTTTAAGGTACAATGCAGATGGTACCAAAAGTAACTGTAAGCTTACTAGCTTCAAATACGGCCAACTATCTCTTGGCAGACCTTCCAGGATTTTGCGGCATGAAATGGCAAATTTTGCGGGCCAAACCTTTATTTATTGCAGCATTTTTGCGGGGCATTTTGTATTAACTGGAGGGTGTAAGATTGCCACATTGCAGGTAATAGGCAGAGTGCAAGGCTACAAGAGATCCAGGGTATCATTATTATGTATCTTTTGTATTAATTTAATAGGAAGAATCCCAGATGTCTCTGGCTTGGCAGAACAGTGTTTGATTTGGCTACATGTTTGGTTTAATGTGCATGCCTATTTAATAGTATTAACTAAATTTATCATTATCACTTGTAATGCTGAAAATATTCTGCTTCTATGTTCTCCAATCCCCCAAACACCCACACACCTCTCTCACCAACACACATCACACATCTCACCAACTCCCCATCACAACTTGCATTCCTGAACCTCTCACTCTGTCATACAAATACTCACATGCTATGTCACACTGTCAAGTCACAATTTCCACTGGCCATCCCCTGCCACACTCCAAATCATACTCCCAACTTACACCTTACATTCAATTCCTCCCGCAATATACAGTCCTTCATTCTTTTGTGCTGCTTCTGCATCTTGCATCCTTTCTCCCATTCTATCGCACTCTTCCCTCATCCTTTTTCCCAATCTGCAGATCACTGCCTCTTTCTGGCCAACCGCTACCTCTCTGCTTTCTGGCTCACTGATCACACGCTCCCTCTACTTTCTGTACCTCCGCTCGCTCTCAGATTTCGGGCCCACCGCATCACGGCTTCCTCTGCTCTCTTGTGCACCGCTTTGTCCTAGGACCCACTGCTCTCCCTCTGCTTTCTTGCCCATCACTTCACATCTCACCCATCACTCTCCCTCCCTCTCCTTTCCCTCACATAGTGTAACCATTTTTTTATTTTTTTTAAATGTAGATTTTGACCCCGATCCTCAAAAAATGGGGCATTTAAAAATAGAGCCGAGGATATGCTATTTTTAGACAACCCATTTTTGGAAATTAGCAGGTCACATTATTCTCAAAGGTGACCGGCGCATTTCCACAGGCTTGAGCTGTAGCACAAATTGAGCGCTGGCCAGCTGCCTTGAATGGTGTTCTGGGTTGTTTTACCGAAGTGCAATTATTTGCGGCGGAATTAACCGTAGTCCATTTCGCCGCAAATTGATTTGCACTTCAGCCAAACAACCTAAAATGTACCTTTCACCACCACCCCCTCCCCTACTTAACTGCTTGGTCCCTGCCGCTTCCCCTGCAACCCTGCGTTGTCAGATCCGTCCGTCTAACGCAGGTCGGATCCGACTCCGCAGGGTCCCTTTTTCGTAATTTTCTTTTTTTTTCTGTCCCTGCCTCCAATTTTGAGGAAGTGGGGAACACCCCTGCAACCCCCTAACCCAAATAATAGTGAACTTGGGGAGCGGGTGAAACTCCCGCAACACATGTTCTGTATTTATAAAAATCAATCGAATACTACTGGACGAAATAGGTCATCAAAATGGGTAGTACCTTGAATAGAATCACTTCCCCGACAGTGTTCTGCAAGCTCCCAGCGCCTTTCACAGGGACAGGCCCTTCAGGGGCCTGCCACTGTAAAATGCAATCAAAAAAATGCATTTTTATCCTGTTTGAGGAACAGAAATGCAAGCGACACAGCTGTGGTTCATACCTTAAAAGAAATGCATGATAGGGACAGGAAAGACCCTGTCATGCAGTAGCACCCCCACATCCTGTGCGCGTAGGGTTGCCTACAATTTCTGCACATTTAAAAGTGCATCTTGCTTGGAAATGAGTGTTGCGATTTTAAATTGGCAGAAACGCCACTTTATTTGATCAAGGAGGTGAAAAAGGCCATCTGAATGGGCACGCATATAAAATGGCCCATTCATGTGTTCCTTGTGGATTGGGCTGCTCTTTTTTTGGGCGCAAGTGATGAGATGTGTTGGCGCATTTTATTTCTTGCGGAAAAAAAAGTTGAGAACCTGGCACCCTGAGTGATTTTTTTTAAACAGTAATTTTTGCAGATTACTTTTTAATTTATTATTTTTTTTTAAAGTGCTGTTTTTGCACAAAACGGCTGTTTTGCGGCATTTTGCGCAAAATTGCTGTTTTCGTGGCATTTTGCGGGATCGCAAAATCTCTATAAGCTGGAGGGTCTGTCTTGGCAAATAAACGTTCACAACAGTAAGTATAGTCTACCACACTGGTGCCACAACCACTGAAGGCCACTACACTGGATTTGTTAAAATAAATAAGTGGTTGGTTTGAATGTAACAACACTTCTGTTACTCTAAAACATAGGTTACCAAAAAATATAACAAATGCCTACTTAATATTCCTTAAACCCAGATTTAGTCACTGAGCTGTAGCACAATCAACAGTTAGAATATGCCAACAGGTATCTAACTACTTCAAAAATACCCTTCATTGCACTGCACTTCAAATATGCCATCACAATTATTCTTACTACAACACTTCTTCTAACATCAAATATACTCAGAATATCCCAAAAGGTATCTAAGTACTTTAATAATTCCCTTAAGTACAAAAAACACACTTCAAACAAGCATACTGTTAAACTTACACTCACATAAATGTAGTAGCTTTTGTTTAATCCTGTATGGATTTTTTGTCCAATGACCCAATGATTATTTAATGCCACAACAACAACAGCTATGGCCACTGACACAATAATGTTGTACCAAACATAGTACATAGAATATACTGTTTATGAGGGTCTAAACAGTACATGATTATGTGAAATTGTATGCAATTAAACATTTTAAACTATCCTGCTTAACATATTATACTGTTTTTTTCACAGAGAAAGAATCAGAGATGTCTCCTTCTTCACCATCAGCAACTAAGTAAACCTACCAAATGTAATCCTATTTGTTATGTTTACAAACAAATACAAATTCGATAACCACAACACTCAATTGTACTGCACTTCAATTGTATTTTGCCACCACATTACAAATACTTTATACACCCCCTACAGTATCTATAATTACAATGCACATATTACTATAGTGTATGTAGCAAATGGCCAGATTTGTGGTGACGTGGCCACTACCCTCAATTGTACTGCACCTCAATTGTATCATGCCACCATATTACAAGTACTGTATACTCCCTCTACATTACCTTTAATTACTGTACACATATTACTATAGTGCGTCTGGCCAGTGGCCACAACCCCCACAATATAATGAAACCATATAACAAGTACATACAATACATATTGAAATAACCAAACTCTCCCAGAACACCATTCCAATGCAAACTATGTCCGCGGACACCGAAATTGACTGCAGACTCAGTGGAATCTGCAAACCCACCTATAGAAACAGCTCCATATCATCTTTATTCCGCTTCCCTACCCTTTCCAAACCCTCTTTCACCCACTAAAAAACTACAAATGTGTTTCCTAAACCGTCCGTTCACGGCACTATCTGTGGACTACCGCGGTGTCCGCAGACTACCACGACACCTGCATGCCCTTTTTCCACCTATACAAGAAGCCCCATATCATCTTTTGTCCACTGCCCCACCCTTCCCAGCCCCTCTTTCCACCAACAAACAACCCCAAATGTGTTTTCCTGGCTTTTTCACCACTGCGATGTCTGCAGTCAGCTGCGGATGTCCGCGGATACAAAATGGCAGGCGTTTCAGAAAATATGATGCACCTCATGCTTTTCACCATCCACTCAGCGAGTGTGTACAATATCCATGGACATCACGCCACACTCTGGACCAATCACAGGCCCGTCCACGGACCGAACAGGGTAGTGAGTCCACGGGCCAAGCCCAGATAACACACATTTGTTTTACCTACATTTTTGGCCTTTTAAAAAAAAAACACTGAACGGATTTGCACCAAACTTACAAAAGCACGCTCTCGGGACCAAGCCACCATTCTTAGTGCATATTTGTTGAAAATCCATCCAGCGGTATGGGCTGTAGGCGTGAGCAAAATTCTTTTTCCATTGTGTCTATGGGAAAAACCACACATTTTGGGACCCCGCCTATAACTCCCACCCTCCCCCCACTGCACAAAACCTCACCAAACTTTGGAGAATCAATCTGACAGGGCCATGTACTATTTTTTATGCAAAGTTTTGTGAGGATTCGCCTAGGGGGGCGAAGTTATAAGCTGCCCAAAAACTGCTCTTCCTATGGGTCAAGCAACTTAACCATAACTACCGCAGGCTGTGTAATAAGTATTCAAAGAAAATACTTTTGTGCACGGAAGTTAAGGTGAGAACTTAATGGAAAAAAAACCCTGAAATTCAGCTGCTGCCACCTTATCTTAGTGCCCCCGGTGCGTAGCCTATGACCACAATGATGACATCACAGATCACATCACTGATGACATCACTAAAACATTACAACAGTAACCGGCATTAAGGAAGGCCTTCAGCCATGGTCAGTGTGCATGGCCAAATATATTTTAACACATTAATGGGTACTAATCACGGCCTTCAGTCATGGACACCGGCCATAGTCATCACTCATGTGGACTCACAGGCCACCAACCATAAACATGGCCTTCACCAGTGGCTACAGCTTTCAGCTGTGTCCGCTGTATATTACATACACTAATCAGCCACTAGCCATGAACTTTAGCACAATTCTGACCAGTGGCCACAATCTTTGGCTGTGCCAAATATATATTCTAATATATAAATGGTCCTCAATAGTCATGGCCTTTGATCATGAGCAGTCTGTACATTTTCTGGCCACGTCCACTGTATATTTTAAAATACTAACATGTCACAAGCGATGGACTTCAGACATGCCCACTTTGTATTATACTTCACTTACCAGCCACTATCTATGGCCTTCGGCAGTGCGCGATGTATATAATATAAAACTAACTAGCCACTAGCCATGGTTTTCAACACAATACAAGCCAGTGGCCACTGCCTTTGGCCATGCCAACTGTATATTCCTACATATTAATGGGCACTAGCTATGGCCTTTAGCTATGGTCATTAACTACAGCTTTCAACATTGCCCACTGTATATTTTAAAACAGTGACGGGCCACTAGTCATGGCTTTTAACCATGCACATAGGTATTTTGCACCACTAACTGACCACTATTTATTTTGTATTTATTTATTGAACATTTGTATGGCGCCTATGTAGCAAAAAGTGTTTCTAGGCACCACAAAACAATAAATGGGCTGGGGGGGGGGCAGAGGGGAAAACACTAATAACAGTCCTACTAAGCCTATTGACATTCGGATTTTGCAAGTGCAGTTACTAGAAGTGCAGGTGGAGGGATCTGATCGGGGTGAAGGGATGGGATAGGGAGAGAGGGAAGGGAGCAGTGCAGGAGGGAGGGGGCCCCAGGGCCTGGGCAAGAGAGAGGGAGCCATGGAGGGCAAGTGCCTGGGGAAAGCCAGGGGTGGGGGTCAACTAGTGTGGGGACAGGAGTGGACCATACTCAGTAGGCTTGTCAGGGAAGGGTGTCCGTAGGCAAGTGCTGATAAAAGAGTGCTGTGGAAGACTGGTTCAGGGAAGGCCTGACCCTGGTAAGGCTCATAAGGGGCACAGGCAACCATATACAGCGTCAGGTGGAGACTAGCAAGGGAGGGGAAGTGAGAAGGAGGAGGGGAAAAGGAAGGTCTTGAGAAGCTTCTGGAACTTTAGGACATCCAGCTCATGTTGGAGAGGGGCAGTGAGGCTGTTTCAGAGGTTGGTCCTGCCAAAGTAAGAGCTCTACCTACCAATCTCTGCTTGGAGAAATGTCTGACCTTCGGAGAGTTGGAGCTAGAGGACCGAAGGACTCTAGCAGGGAGGTATTTAGGTAAGAGAGAGTGGAATGTAGCGAGGTTCCAGGCCCCAGAAAGCCTTGTCGATGATGCAGAGGGTCTTGAATTTGATCCTTGCAAGCCCGGTGAGCATAGAGGAAAGATTTCTGAGCTGGAGAGATGCAGTCCCTGGGCTTGAGGCCAAGTATAAGTCTTGCTATGGTGTTTGGTGATGGCCAGTGACCACAGCCTTTGTCCATGGCCTAAATTGTTGTTAAGAAAATCAGTTTTTATGAGCTAGCTAACTTATTAATCATGTTATGTCTAATGCCATCATTAATGTAATCTGTTATATATAATGTAATTATTGTTGTCACCAGTGATGTGATTGATGATGCAATTTGTGATGTTATCTGTGTTCTCCTACAACATGTAATTAGTGATGTGATCAGTGATGTGATCTGGGATGTCATCATTGTGGTCATAGGCTGGGCAACAGGGTGCACAAAGTTAATGTACGTTTAGGTGAATTTCAGGGGTGTTGTTGCATTAGGTTCACACCTTAACATCCATGCAACTAAGGTTTTTTCCTTGAATTTCAAGTTTATTTTTTTACAATGTATTGCTCACCTTAACATCCCTGCAACTAACATTCTGTTTCCTTGAATTTCAGGAGTTTTGTTATTCCATAGATTTCTTCTGCACCTGTCCAGTGGCCATGGCCCAAGGCCGTGCCAACTGTCCATTTTAAAACACTGCAGACTACTTGCCACGGCCTTTGGCAATGGCCATTGGGCATGGTCACTATCCATTTTAGAACACTATCAGACCCGTAGCTATGGACTTTGACCATGGCTGTTGGGCACGGACAATCTATATTTTAAAACACTTGCACCCCATCACTCAAAGACGTTCATCAATGCCAAACTTATGTTTACCTGTTTTGACAGTGGTATTTTTATGTATACAATATTGCAGGCTTTGAGAACTGACATTGTTTTTAGGCAAAGCACAGTGAGATTAAATTATTTGCAGAGGATCACACACTTTGGTTAAGCATTGTGCTTCAAGCCCCTAGTTTTATGTTTGGTCTCTTGGTGACTGTTGTGATACATCACACTACCTCAACTAGCCACCTTTAAGCAGCATGGAAAGGGGAAAAAATGACCAGCTGCACAAATAACATATGCCCAGGTACTTTTGCTGCCATAGTGATAATCAAAAGCTGTCACCCATGAATATACGCACAGTAAGTGAACCTATATCTTAAAGTGAAATATACAAATGTAGTTCAGCAGAGCTTCTCCTTAGAAGAAAGTTGCGCAAGAGAAAATAGCATTGGACTTTTTAAAAAAGTCCCTTCTTTGACCCCCTTGAAGAAAATAAAATTGGCTTTACGAACTATGCGGATAACACACAGTGTGTCATCCCACTGTCTGGCCATAACCAAGAGGGTGGAGTCTGTAAATATAATATATCATCTTATTCAAACCTGGATGGTAAGTAACGGCTTGGCGCTAAATAAATAGTAGGCAGAACTAATGTTGATAGGCACAGAGGACAAATTACGGAAAAAGGGTAAGGATTATATTTGTTTTGTAGTAGCAGGATGTGACATCAAAATTAAAGATACAGTGAAGACGCTGAGAGTGTATCTGGACAAGAATTTGAATATTCAGGCCCATGTGGGCAGCCTAGTTTCATCCACCGCCTATCACATTAAACTATGAACACAGATGTGTCCCTATATCTCTCAGACCAGCAGCGAGACACTAGCTAGAGCTACCATCGGGTCGAAAATTGACTACTGGAGTAGCATGCTTGTGGGCATCATGAAAGATGAATTCAGAATGCAAATTGTGCAAAATGGTGCTGTAAGGGTGATCATGGGCCTCAGGAGGAGGGATCATGTCTCTGAAGCCAGACATAGTCTGCACTGGATTTCAATTGAGGCCAGAATTCAATTTCGCCGTCTCCTGATCACGCATAAATGCATGGCAGGGGTTAGCCCAGTATACTTAAGTGAAGTGCTGGTAAATAATGATAGTACAAAGACCCTCAGATGTAACACCCTAAAACAACTCACACAGGTGAAGAAATGTGCTTTCTTCCTTACCGCTTCTAGAGCATGGAATGCCATCCCGCCTGATCTCAGGGTAATCAGCTCTTCTGCAATATTCAGAATAAAATTGAATTCTTGGCTGTTTAGATAATACTGACAGGTTTGCCCTTCCCTGCCTGGTGTGTCCCCTTTCTGGATGGCCCAATGTTTATTTTTCATGTTACATGTTAACTGCGCCCGTAAGCCTACGGGTCATTTGGTGTGCTGTATAAATATATTAAAGTAAAGTAAAGACTACAAATACAGGGCCTCAATAAGGGCATGGTTGCATCCAAACTGGGGTCCGGGGTCCCTGAATGGGGAAATACTGGGCCATTCCGACCTTGGAGGGCCTGGTATTTCCCCATTCAGGGAACCCCGACCATCCCCATTCCCATTTGAGCCCCCATAGGTCTCAATGTGAATGGGGAGCATGCTAACAACGGGCCCGTAATGTACGGGCCCGTTGTTAGCATGCTGGGCCGCTCACGGGACCCGCTAAGGACATCTGGTAAAACCAGGCGTCCAGAGCGAGTCCCACGAGCAGACCTCGTAATATGGCGGTATGGGGTTAACGGTTCCGGCACCTTTACAGTCACCATTAACCCATTACCGCCCACCTCATAATGAGGCCCACAGAATACAATTCAGGAAAAGGCAAACAAATGGTCTTTGAGTGTAAAGCTTTCAAGGAGTGACAGTAGCATGTTTTAAAAAGAAAAATCATTAGGATGCCGATTCGGTCGTCCATCCATGCAGTAACCAGTACTGATCCTTCTTAGCTTAAAAAACATGACTGACCCTGCTTAGCTTCAAAGCAAGGAAAGGGCTGGCCTGTTTCTCTAAGTGGCTTTGTAAGTTATGCTCATTTATTAGGCAACATGGCCTGAGGGGGCTGGTCCTTTCCTCAATTTAAAGGTAAGCTGGGTCTGTCCTGGGTATTGCATGGATGGGATACCTGGATAGCTATCCTGTCACTGGCCAGTGATCTTTCACCCTGGCATCATTATAAAAATATCTTTCAAAAAAACAAACAAAATTCTAACCATCATTACGGAACTACACATACCCCAGGCTATCTGTAGTCCTTTATCACTGCACATATTGGGAAAAATGGTCCAAAATAAAATGCTTTTCTGCCCTCACTAAATGCCCCCTCATGTGTGCCAGCTCCCACCACTCCACAGATTGCCTCCACATCTCCCCTGCCCCTCCCTTTCCCCCCACAACACATGCTGTTTCTGTGACGCAGTTTGCTGTGAGTTCGAGGCTACAGAAAGCTTTGTGTTACGAACTCAGGCCCTAGACCCCCTTCATCTCCAAAACTTCACTTGGTGCCCTCTAGCAACCACTGACATCTAGCCCGATGGCATTTGCATCTTTTCTGACCTGCAAATGGCTTTTTCCCTACATTTCATTTTCCAATAACCTCGGCTATCCGATACATCATGAGAAAAACAAGATGGGGGCTGTTTCATTGCTAAAAATTCCCAGTTCTGGTAATTTACCCGAGATATAGCTATCTATTGTTGAGAAGAGGGCACCCCTTTCTCCGTCAAATATTTAAATAACTACTGCACGGAATAACCCCAAACCACAAAAAGCACTCTTTTAAACTCTTCTTGCCCAGGTTGTTTTGGACCCGGTCCAAATTCAATGACAGGTTTGGGCTGTACGCTTTGGTGTGAAGTAGGCCGCAACTTTGGGGAAAAAAAAGAATTCTCTTCTTAATAACTTTTTTATTTTATAATGAATCTTTACAAAACTTTTCAGTCGTGCGGGGGTACAAGTCCACAATCACTTTCAAAATGCCAGCCAAAACCGTAACTCGAATCAAAAGTTATTAACAATAGATTTTTCAGAGTTTCCTATGGGAGTCCAGCTCACCTTAACTATAGGGCAGCTATCGCGCCCTATAATACATATATAACAAAAGGTTATTCTAGTTTGCCTGCATCTGCAAGCTGGATTTGCAATTCTCTGTGTATTAGCAGCTCCTTACTCAGAGATATCTGCTCTTTTCATTTGGGCCTCATGGCAGCTTGCCCTTTCGAGTGCAATACTTGCAATGACTGACAGTAGCACGGTTTAAAAAATAATAATGCAGATGCTGTATGTTTTTTTAGTGTGTTATGAGATATTTAAAAAAAAGAAAACACACAGCATCCAGGACTGTGGAATGTCTCCCATCCGTGCAGTAATCAGGACCGCCCCTGTTTAGCGTCAAAGCGAACAAGGGGCCAGCCCCCTCAGGCCATATTGCTCTAAGTAGTCAGGTGCTCTTGTAAATTGTGCTAATGTATTAGGCAACATGGCCTGGAGTCCCGGTTACTGCATGGATGGTAGTCCTCGATGCCTATTTCCAGTGTATGGACTATAGATAGTCGCTGCTATGTGTAGGTTCATACCTGTGAATTTCTGAAAAACGCCTGAAAAAATGTTTTTTTCTCTCCCAGTCCCTCAGCAAGCCGTCCTCTCATCTGTGCTAGCTCCCCCACTCACCTAATGGCCTCCTTACCTCCTCTGCCTTCTCCCATTCCCCTGACAGCATACAATATCGGCTATTTGTAGCTATCCCCCAAGTTATAGCCGAGGGTATGGGAAAAATGTTTGAGCCTTGTGTTGCAAACTTGGTCCCTAGCCACCCTACAACTCCCAAATTTCACCTGGTGTCCTCCTGCCTCTCCTGTCTCCACCCATATGACATTTGCATGTTTTTAAATTTGCAAAAGGCTTTTTACTGCGTTTCATTTACTGATACCCTCGGCTATAACCTGGGGTATATCTGCGGCAATGTCTCGTATCGAGAAAAGATGGAGGCTGTTTAATTTATAAACACAAGGTTTCTTGTGAATTTACCCAACATATAGGTATATATTTTGGAGAAGGTGGCACACCATTTTCCTACAAATACTAAAAAAAGTAAAGGATGGGATAATCACAAACCACAAAAGGATAGCAAGTCAACACTTCATGGCCAAGTTGTTTTGAACCTGATCCAAATCTGTCCAGTGGTTTTGGCTGTGCGGTCCAGCAAAAATGAACCTTTTTTGTGTATGGGAAAATGAGTTGGGGCTAGGCTAAAACTGTGTTTTATCGTTTTCTTAATAACTTTATTATTTTTCAAAGAATCTTTCTGAAACTTTCCAGTCTCTGGGGGAGGTGGGGTTGGTGGTGCATGGCCAACTTTATTTTTTAAAATGTTCATAACTCTTGGGTGGTGGCGCTGCCCTATGAAATATAAATAAATTCAATAAAAAAAATGGTTAAAGTAAATCCAAAAAACCTCAGAGATTCACCAGTTATGGTAAGCTAAGCAACCATAACTCACGCCACCATCGTGCACTGCTAAGACTAACACCCAGGACAACAAAGATGACATCACAAAGCAACTTAACCATAACTACAGGGCCCTGTAAAATATATATGCCCAAAGTATATCCAAATCGCCCTTAATCTTTTCCATGCTAGGTTCCTAGAGTGGGTGGACTGGGAGCCTGCCCCTGGGGACGTTCATTTCCAAAGAACACTGGAGAATTGTACGGTCAAATCCACTGCGCTGTCATTCTTATTAAGTGCAAAGTGAGATTTCATGTCACTAGAACTATAACACTGATTACATTTTGTACTCAGTGCACATCTTTTGAAACTGATAGCACGTCTGTCTATTCTGAGTACAGTTTTGCTTTTGTAAATTAAGTCCTATCAAATTAAACCCATGTTTTCACAGGGATAGTTGCAAATTCAGACAATAATTAATCATGAAATGTTATAGCCTGATTGAGAGTTATCGATAATGTTCAGCCTGCAGAGGTTGTAGATAATTTAACAGATATTTATGGATGGAATGCATATTAAAGGAGTCATTTCTTTTTCCATAAAAATAAAACTGAATGTAATTCCCCATTCTACCTGTCATTCCAAAACAGTAAAGGGGGACTCATTTGTGAAGTGAAAGCAGAAGGGTATGTATATCTGTTCAATAAAGGCTGTGCACCATTCTCCTAGTTTGTGGTGAATGATCTGAAATTGAGTGCATTCTACATGTGTGACAGTTTCCTTACCCTGAGATAAATGCAGGCGTTTGGCGTAATTCACTAGGTGCTTACCATCAATGACTCTCACACCAGCAGACCTCACCATCGTAATTACATTGGAAAGATGGGGGCATGCAACCGTTCCCTTATAACAGCACTGATTGGCAATATTTGGGAAGAAAAGGTTCTGTATATTATGCATAAATGTAAAGGTTATGTCCAGTTTATGTACATAAATATGAAACCAAGAATGATTTAAATCAAATGGCCGGTGAAGGTTAGAGTTTGTGATTGTATACTGCTTATGCAAGAGCATTTTAATTTTTGTGCACAAGCTGCTTGTGATTGAGTAACACTTTGGTGACATCCCCAATATAAAGCTGGGGACCACATTTGTATTGACTTTATTTTAAATATTAAAACAAATATCACAATTGACAAGCACAACCTGTTTCTTGGCCCCTGAATGGTGGGCTGGGATTGTAAGTCAGGGGCCATTAAATCTGGCCCTGCTCACTTGGATGGAATTAATTAAAGCTAGATCACTGTCAGTATCTCTGACAGTTTGATGAAGTCAGGTCTGGAATCTTTAGCTGAGTGTTGTGCTGGATCCAGAACAAGTGATTAACATGAAGACAGATGCCAGTCTCAGAGGTTTGGTGGGAGACTCTGTAAGCCTACTCAGTCCAGGGGCTCTGGACCACGAGTGAAGAAATTTGGTCCACCAATTAGAGAGAATTAGCTGTAATTTGGCATTCCAGACTAAGGTCAACAAGTCGTGCTCAGCATGGAAGATTTGCCATGGATTCTTTGACCTGCCAAGTCAGCAAAACTACCTCGAGCCTCAATATCATAGCACATCTGAAATGGGCAGAACCTTGGCTGTTACATCTCCATGCAGCCTATATTCCCTGAAGGTAGACCAGGTGGCAGACCACTTATTCAGCGGCTTTCCATTTTCAGTGAACTTATGTCTGGATCCCGAGGTCTATGGTTTGTGGTGGATCAGTGGGGTCTTCCCTGAATATACCTTTCTGCCTCAGAGGCTAGCTCTCTCTTCCTACATTGTGGGCCTCTGTAGCCAAGGTGTTTTGTAAGGATGATTAACACCCTCTCAACTCATTGAGAACAAATCCTATTATGAGCCTTTTACCTCATCCCCTGTTGAGGAGGGTGCTCCAGAAGATCAGACAAGAGGAATGCAGCATAATTTGTATCATTCAGTGGAATGATACCTCCTCCTTCAAACCCCGGCATCACAACCTCCTATCTGATTACCGGCTATCCCTCCTCCTCTGCAAAGCAAGGATTACAAATCCAAATTGCTTCAGTTCTTTTTTTAATGATGACTATAAACTTGGGTTCAGTCAAATTCTGACTATGTGTAGTCCCAGACTTATGTTACATAAAATTAATATTGCAATTTGGATTGCATGGAAAATGTCAGAAGAACTAGAGACAGCCAAAAATCCAAGACAGCCCACGTATTAGTGAGGCCGCAGCTAAAATGTTATGTTTTGTTACGTTGACTTATATCATGCATCATGCACCGCTACCATTTACATGGTCTCCAGGCTCTCACGTGGCTCTGTAAGAAAAGTGGGTGGGATAGGTTAATGAGGGAAGAGGGGTAAGATAGAGGTTGTGCTCTTCTGGTGGTGCTTGCAGAAACAGGAGAATCTGGCATTTCAGCTTTCTGGGTGTGCTTGGGATTGTGTGCACTGGAGTTATTATGTCCAGAGGGGCAATGTCCAGTCTCTGGGTTGTTTGTGGCAGTTTGTTCTTTTGAAGGATGTGTGGGTTGTGTAGGAAGGCTGACCACATCAGGCCATATTTGTTATGTGTGAGGTATGCTGGAGAGGAGCAGGGAACAGGGGTGGAAAAGGTTGAGGATTTTTAGAACTTCCACTCCATAAAGAAGTCTGAAAACCTTAAGAAAGATATCCAGTTGTTTAAAAAAAAAAAGTATACTCTCACATGTCTCAGGATTACGTTGCTGCCCCGATTCTTCCCTGGTAAACATTTGCCACATGGCAAGGAAATAAACATTGGGTTACTTTTTCTGAAAGCAGAAGTAACAGCAGAAATTATGAAAGAGTTCAATACCCTTGTCCCTGAGACAAAGGCACAGTGTTTTTTAGGGAAAATTCGCCTGCAAGGCCTCAGACACCTTGAACAAGGACAATTTCAAAACTAAGGGGCTCATGGAATATGTTGCACTAGGAAAAGAGCGCACCAGAGGTAGACTAAATCACCTATATTTATAAAAGTAAAAATGTGTGGGTTTGTGGCTGGGTTTGTGGCAAAGTGTTGTTCCTTATACAATTCCACACCATTTCACCAATCTGCACCACATTTTGCATTGTTACCTGATAGGACCATCCAGATAATACTGGCTACATGACATTTGGACACCCCAACCTGTTCCCCGGATTTCGCACAAGGCAAAATATGTGTGTTGGTGTGTGGCTTGGTGAAGCATTGTTCCTCATAAAATTCCACACTGTTTTACCTATCTGCACCACATTTTGCACAGTTACCTGTTAGGACCCTCCGGACATAATTGGATGCATGAGATTTGGACACCCCACCCCTTTTCCTGGAGTTCAGCAAAACACTGAATTTATTTGTGGGTTTGTGGCTTGATTAAGCGCTGTTCCTTATACAATTCCACATCGTTTCACCAATCTGCACCAATTTTTCAAAGTTACCTGTTACGACCCTCCGGATATGACTGGCACCATGACATTTGGACACCCCAGCCCTTTCACCGGATTCCAGTACCTTCACACATGAGACGGTTGCCTGAAATTGACAAAACATCTATGTGGTCATAGAAGGACCAGTCCTCAACCCTAGAATGCATGGTTTCTGGGACATGTGTACTGCAATGCACTGCAGCAAACTGAACTACACCAGGGTGAGGCAACAGGTGGGGATAGAGCACAGTAGGTCCGAGTTTGCAGCAGCATAGCAACTTTCGCCTCACCTCAACATCTGCTGCTGGGTATGTCAGCCAGCAACACCTGCCCATTCTCAGTGCAGTTTACTTCAGAGTGCAAGAAACATTAAGAGATAAGCAAATTGGAACAGTGACCTACACAATCATTGATTTTCAACAATTGATAAGAGTGTTGTCATATCTGTCTACAGAACCCGTGCATTGAGGAGAGCACTACAGCACAAGCTTCTTCTGCTACTCACGATAGCAGCCTGCCCAGCCTTGAGAAAGACCATGAAAAAGATTAAACGTGTTAGCATAAGGGCATTTTAAGCATGTGAAGACCTACATGATGTTTGTGAATTATCATTAAAACCAACATTCTATGTCAAATCTAATGAACATAGGAAACGTATTTCTTCTGAAAATATTAAATATAGTAAATGTACATTCTCGACCACTGAATAACCAACATTACTAAATCAAGAAGCATACAATCTACAGATCATGTGCATGTGACATGGGCCAATAACTTTTAATACAATGTTGTTTGTGGGCTGTGGGGCAGCCTTCATGTACCAAACATAGCAGCAGATCCACCAATCTCCACATACCCTAGCTAAACCTAACATTCTTTAATTAACCAATTTTTAGTCTCTCTTCTTTTACATTGTCGAAAGAGGACAAATCTTGATTGCCCAAATGCTTGTCTTTTATACCTATGAAATGTACTTGAAAAAGAGATCACACTTTTTTTCATAAAATCGGGTAAAAAGCTTCTTTTGGAATTCAGACAGTGATCCTAATTTCTCATGAAAGTATTGCATCCTAAATCGATGTTCAAGCCTAATGAAATATAAAGGCTTCCAAAAATGTTGGCCTTTGAAAAAAGTATCACACAAGTGTTGCCTAAGATATTTCAACATTAACCTTTTGTTCAGTCTAATCCCACCTTACAGCGTTGCAAAATGATACTGATCTTGTCATTAAGTATGTCAAGGGATGATTGTTCTCATGGAGACCACATATTATAATGAACTACCTTCTACACTTCTAACTCATCTACTCAGAGACCCTAAAGAAGAAATCATTCTGTACCTGCAAGAATTTTGCAAGGAGGGTATTAAACAGGGTTTTCTTAGTGAGTCTGAAGCTTGATTTTTTTAACCCCAAGAGATGTTTGGAGCCCTTAGTTTTACGCCCTGCCAGAAATTCTCAGAAATCATATTTAGCCACGGAGAAAACCTGTTGTTTCTCTATGCAGCTCTATTCCAGGGAAGTTTAATGACTTCTAGCATCAACCATTCACCATTAACACAAGTGACTTTCTCAAAGAAAGCAAAGACATTATCAACAACATGGAAAAAAAAACCTTATGACACCAATAAGAACATTGTGGTTACACTAGACATTATAGTCCTTTATACAAGACCATTCCCCAGAATCAGGAATTGGAGGTGGCTCAAATTATGTTAGACGAGAGACCAACACATCACCAGGTTCCTACGTAATTCATTCTTAATCTTTTATGACTAGCCCCTTGTAAAAACATGTCCATATTTGACAACACTCATTTTTTACAGGTAAAGGGTACAGCTATGGGGGCTGTTTTTGTCCAAAGTGAGGCTAATCATTTTATGTCATGCTTTGAACAAAATTATTTCTTTAGTCATTTCTGCTCAAATATCAAGCTTTGGAAACAATTTATAAATGACATTATTTTGAGTTGGGAAAGTGCTCACACATAATTGAAATAATTTCTATCATGGCTGAACAATTTAAATCCCAATTTATAATTCACTGTGTACTACCATCCTCAGAATACCAACACTCTTACAGACCATTTGATCAAAGGAGGATATCCTGCAAGGTTAGTAAAACTTACAGTTGAAAGGATTTTATACACTAACAGACAACTTTGTATCTATTCACACATCTTCTAATAGTGGAAGCATAATTGCCTGTGTCACCACGTTGTCTCGATATGCTGCTCAACTTAAATAACATATGTGCCAACATTGAAATAGCCTATGTCTAGGTAACATTGCAGGTTCCGTTTGCTCTCAAGCGAGGAATACAACTTTCAGAAAAGCTTGTTCATGCAAGGCATGTGCAAAATCAATCTAAAACACAAATTCAAGAGCATTTTTCATTCCACCCACTGTGTGTCATCATCCATGCAGACTTGCTAGATTTGTCATCTTACTAAAAAAAAAACAGTGCACCTACATTGTATAACATTCACACATAAATGTCAACCATTTTCTACTTGCCATCTGAGCAACTTTATTTACACTACAGTTACCCATGCAAACTATGGTTTATTGGTATGACTACTAGAACAGCTTCAGTTAGAATTACAGAACATTGTGTCATGATTCCTGCCCCTCATGTCCCCAGCCCTCCAAGATGTCAGGCTGGAGCCAGGCCACAATCACCTACATGGCCCTCAAGGGCCTCTCCATCCCTCCAAAGGCCCACTTGGAGTCAGACTTGGCGCTTTTGGCACCAGACTCACTCACTCCCAAAGGATAACATTGGGGATTGGACTTGTAGTGCTTTGATGGGGACAAGATGGATGCCCCCACATATTTGGGTTCCCAGACTGCATGTGCAGTCTAGTCTTTTGGGTATGTTTCAGCCCAGAGACACATGGGATACCGAGAAACTATTTAAGCCACGATCAGGCTGAGAAACATGCTTTGCGTTTTCTGCACCTGCAGCGTGACACTCAGACACTCACCGTGTTCAGATTGGTCTCCAGTAGGCCTGCATCTTTCTTCTGCGCTCAGCTCCTGCAAGAACAAGAACACGGTTAGGAACAGCTTTACCTTGCAGTGCTTCTGCATATCGTTCATCGCTCCTTCTGCTCTGCGGGCATCTTCGGCAGTGTCATTCCCATCCCGGCATGCCGCTTCCTAAGGAAAAGGGAAAAGAATAGAAAACTCTTCGCTTATTTTTAAAAACTGTACAAGCTTCAAACGCTTACCTGAATCCCAGCCGCTCTGGGGGAACTCTGTCTCCGGAACTTCTCATCCATCTGCAAGAGGGAAAAGACACTCCAGGTTAGCATGGAAACATCTAGAGGCGCTGCATACCGTGCTTACTCACCGCATTTGTTCTTCATAACCGGCATCCACGCTGAAGACGTTGCAGCACCTAAAAGACATAGAAAAATAACTCAGTTCAATACACATATGAAAGAGGTGCATTGCACATCGCGCTCTCACTCATCTTCAGTGCTACTCATCTCAGCAGCACGCAGCCATCCACAGACACGGGCCATCATCTAAGGAAGGAAAAGAACAAAGTTATAGAATTATTCAAAAGACTCATTATACTTACCTGTCAGACTCTTGCCAGTGAAGTAACTAGGCAGCAACGAGCCTGCCTCAATCAACGCGTCCCTGCGCTGAAAGCAGGATAGAGAGCACACTATCCAAGAAAACAAGGTGAGCTGTGGATCAAAAGGAAGGGTTGGACCCTGGGGAAGAAGCGGTTCAAGGACACAGAGACAATAGGGAGTTAAACTCTACCAATCCTGTGTTTCAGGCCCAGTCTTAAGTCGAGTAGCCTCCAGGGAAGGGTTTGAGGTCGTAAGAGGTCAGAACAGGCTGAGTGACGTCCCCGTGGATACCAGGTGAGCGTTATAGAACGCAAAGCCTGACATCAAATTCCACCTGGGTGTCATGGAAACGTCAGAAACCGACCAGTTAGCCCACATGTTGGGGCAGCTACGTTCTGAAGTACATGCAGCCAGGCAGGAGACCAACACCCTGAGGAGAGAGCTGATAGTAGCCAAAGAACGAAATTATGATTTAAGTCAGCAACTTCTCCAGTCACAAGCAGGGCATGCACCATTGCCAGGAAGCATGCCCTCAATGCCAGTACCATCAGCCAATCCCATTCAGATAACCCTTCCTGGGCTAGTTCCCTTGGCCCCTCCTGAACGATTTACGGGGGATCCCAAGAGGTTTGCAACGTTCATGAACCAGTGCCGCCTGCACTTCCTTTGTAGGCCAGGTGCCTTTCCGAATTACCAATCATGGGTCGCTTTTGTGCTATCCTACCTGAGTGGTAGCAACGTGGACTGGTCTGTACCCTTTGTGGCCCAAGACGATCCATTGCTGCATGACTTCAGGGGCTTTCAGCGGGAGATGGAAAAGCTGTTCGCCTGTCGTACTTATGGGCATGGGCAGGCGTTAGACAACGAACTTATGTCCCTATGCCAAGGGAATGAAGACCTATTTACATACATAGCCATGTTCAATAGACTCGTAGTTGAAGCAGAATGGCCAGTGAAGAAGAGAACCACATTATTTTATCAGGGGTTGCGGGGGAGCTCAAGGATGTTCTCGCACAAGCAGTGAACCGGCGGAAAGACTGCTCAGAATTCTTTGACCTTGTTGTTCAACTGGATCATAGGTTGCAGGACCGAAGAGCAGATCGAACCAGACCGGACTCTCGCCCTATGTATGTGAGTTCAAAGGACAATACTGCCCGAACAACGGAAGGTTCAGAAGAACCAATGCAATTCGGCAGGGTCAGATCCCCTTGACTAAAGTGGAAAGGGATAAAAGGAGAAAGCAGCAGTTATGTCTGTACTGTGGAAGGTCAGGTCATTTCCCTAAAGAGTGCCCTGTGAAGCCACTGAGGAGGACAGTAGGGGCCACGGACAAGGAAGATACCATCAAGGAATCGGAAAACTCCCCAGCCCGGCAATTGTAGGGGTCCACTTGTTGAGCGAAGAAAGTGAACTACAGACCTCCCATTTTGCACTATTTGTGGTCTTGATCAATCACCAACAACCATCTTGGATGCAAGCAGTAAGAGCGCAAATAAACAGTGGAGCCGTTGGGAAATACATCAACCAGGATCTTGCGGCAAAGATGGGGCTTCCGTTACGCCCTAAATCAACCACCGACACTGTTACCACTGTCGATGGCACAGAAATAGCTTCTGGTCCAGTATCCCAATGCACTGTAGCTTTAACCCTTCTGTGGCAGGATGGACACCAAGAACCTATCGTTTTCGACCTCATTAAGGCACCACAGTTCCGGTTAATTTTGGTAGCTCATAATCCTCAAATCGATTGGCGAGCGAAAGAATTGGCCTTTCCTGAAACTTGCGCCCACACATGTTATCGCCAAGAGAAGCAACCAATAGACACAAGAACCTCCACGCTTGCGACTGTGGCAATCAGCACCCTACCAAGTGAATACCAGGACTTTCAAGATGTCTTTCCGAAAGAACAGGCTAATACCCTGCCACCGCATAGACCATACGATTGCCAAATCGACCTGATACCCGGCGCACAAATCCCTTGTGGGCGAATTTACGCACTCACGGAACCAGAAAACCAGCACCTGAAGGCCTATCTTGACCAATACCTGGCCAACGGGTTCATCCGTCCCTCGAAGTCTCCAGCAGCCAGTCCTCTATTCTTCGTACCGAAAAAGGAGGGGGACTTGAGAATGTGCATCGACTATCGCGCACTGAACCAGATTACCGTAAAACAAAACGCTACCCCCTGCCACTGATCCCTGAATTGCTTGATCAAGTCAAAGATGCCCAAATCTACACAAAACTAGACCTGAGAGGGGCATATCACCTTGTTTGCGTAAAACAGGGGGACGACTCAAAAACCGCTTTTCGCACCAAATACAGCTTGTACGAATATCAAGTAATGCCCTTTGGCCTTTGCAATGCACCTGCTGCATTTCAATACTTCATGAACGATGTCCCTCGGGAATTGATTGATGTCTGTGCTGTAGTGTACATCGACGATATCCTAGTATATTACGCATCAACGCAGGACCACGTTAAACACATCCGATCCATAATGGAGAAACTCCGTCAGCACCAGCTCTACGCCAAACTCGAGAAGTGCTCATTACACGTCTCCGGGGTGGAATTCCTGGGCTTTATTCTCAAACCGAATGGAATCCGAATGGATGTACACAAGGTAAATGCTATCCTGAACTGGCCATCACCAAATTCATTCAAGGGGTTTCAAAGTATGCTGGGTTTTGCAAACTTCTACTGCCGGTTCATCCCAGGATTTTCGCAAATTGTGCATCCCATCACGTCATTACTAAGGAAAAGCAACAAAAGGTTCTAGTGGACAACAGAAGCCGAGGAGGCTTTCCATGAACTCAAAGCAAGATTCACATCTGCCCCAATCTTACGCCACCCTCGCCCTGATCTCCAATACCTGGTGGAAACGGTCACCTTAAGCATTGCTATGGGAACCGTCCTCTCACAAAAGGACCCCGAAACGGGCCAGTTACACCCTGTTGCCTTCTGGTCGCGTAGATTCACACCCCCTGAACTCAACTACGCTATCACAGACAAAGAACTCCTGGCCATTAAGTCAGCCTTTAAGGCATGGCGGCACTACCTCTTGGGCACCAGACACACAATCACCGTAATAACTGACCACCGGAACATCCAGTACCTAAAAACGGCAAAGGCCCAATCCTCACGACAACTACGTTGGGCTCTTTTTTTGCTGAATATGACTACGTGATTACATTTCGACCAGGGGTGAAAAACAGGAAGGGCGATGCCCTTTCCCATATGGGGGTGGAAGAGCAAGGGTATCAGACCCCTGACCCAATATCAATCATCCCGAGTGACAAGCTCCTAGGAATCACAGCAACCATAACTCAGAAAGAATTACATGAAGAAATCCAAAACTTGATGAGTCCGGAGCAATTACAAGCGTGGAGTGCGCAAGGAGAACATTACATGATAAAAGATCAGTTGCCCTACTTCAGGAATCATTTATTCTTACCAAACCAAGAACTACGAGAACAAGTCATGTCCGGTTATCATGATTCCTTGATCGAGGGCCACCCCGGAATCGCTAAAACCATAGCCAAGGTAAAACGAAATTATTGGTGGCCCACGTGGCGTAAAGACATTATCCAATTCATCCTATCTTGTAGAGTGTGTGCTCAAAACAAGTCATCCAAGCAGAAACCGGCTGGGCTATGACAACCATTGGAAATCCCACCAGCACCCTGGCACACGTTGTCCCTCGATTTTATTACTGACTTACCACCCAATCAAGGGTTTAACACTATTCTTGTGGTCGTGGACCTATTTTCAAAAATGGCACATTTCATTCCTCAAATGCTTCCACTCTGGCAAAGGTATTTCTTGAAGGCATCGTACGACTCCATGGGTTTCCTTCAGTTTTGGTCTCAGACCGAGGTACTCAATTCGTATCTAACTTCTGGAGAAAATGCTGCTCTATGGCCCAGATCGACATCCGGCTATCCACCAGTCACCATCCCCAAACGGATGGTCAAACTGAGAGGACAAATCAGACGCTCGAGCAATAGCTGCGTTGCATGTTACACCAAGCTGAAGGAAGCTGGTTCGTCCTATTATGGATAGCTGAATATGCTTATAATAATTCCCTACACACCAGCACTGGGCAGACACCCTTTTATACCATGTATGGCAGGCACCCACGTGCTTCTGAGTTGGACGTTCCTATAACCCTGGAAATGCCAGCAGTCAAAACCTTGCACACAACCATTTCTCAAACCTTTAAAAGGGCAGCTGAACACCTACTTCAAGCTAAGAATCGCCAAAAGAAGTTTGCTGATCAACACCGAGCAAAGGCCCCCAACTACCAAGTGGGAGACAAAGTCTGGCTGGCGTCTAAACACGTGTCCATTAAAGGAACCCGAACTTTCCATCCAAGATACCTGAATCCATTCACGGTCACCTCTGTGATAAATCCGTCAAACATGCAGATTCATCCTGTGTTCCACGTGTCTCTCCTTAAACCTGTTCAACCTGGGACCCGGGTAGCAACGCCACTGCAGCCAGTAGCAGTCGCCAGGGAGCCAGAATTCGAAGTCAAGGACATCCTAGATTCAAAATACGTCAGATCCAAATTATACTACTTAGTAGACTGGAAGGAGTATGGTCCGCAAGACAGGACATGGGAGCCTTGTGAGTACATCCATGCACCTCGCTTGCTTAGACGATTTCATCAAAACCATCCAACCAAACCAGGACCAGACAGACAGAAGAGCCACCTTGAGAGGGGCCTTGGTGGGGAGTGCTGTCATGATTCCTGCCCCTCATGTCCCCAGCCCTCCAAGATGTCAGGCTGGAGCCAGGCCACGATCACCTACATGGCCCTAAAGGGCCTCTCTATCCCTCCAAAGACCCACTTGGAGTTAGACTTGGCGCTTGTGGCACCAGACTCACTCACTCCCATAGGATAACATTGGGGATTGGATGTGTAGTGCATTGATGGGGACAAGATGGATGCCCCCACATATTTCGGTTCCCAGAACTGCATGTGCAGTCTAGTCTTTTGGGTGTGGTTCAACCCAGAGACACCTGGGATACCCAGAGACTATTTAAGCCACGCCCGGGCTGAGAAACATGCTTTGCATTTTCTGCACCTACCGCGTGACACTCAATGTGTTCGGATCGGTCTCCAGTAGGCCTGCATCTTTCTTCTGCGCTCAGCTCCTGCAAAAACAAGAACACCGTTAGGAACACCCTTACCTTGCACCACTTCTGCCTATCATTCATCGCTCCTCCTGTTCTGTGGGCATCTTCGGCGGTGTCATTCCCATCCCAGCACACCGCTTCCTAAGGAAAAGGGAAAAGAATAGAAAAAAGGCATTGGTAAGCATTCTGCAAATCTTTGCTTATTTTGAAAGACTGTACGAGCTTCAAACGCTTACCTGAATCCCAGCCGCTCTGGGGGAAATCTGTCTCCGGAACTTCTCATCCATCTGCAAGAGGGAAAAGACACTACAGGTTAGCGTGGAAACATCTGGAGGCGCCGCATACCGTGCTTACTCACCGCATTTGTTCTTCATAACCGGCATCCACGCTGAAAACGTTGCGGCACCTAAAAGACACAGAAAAAGAACTCAGTTCAATACAAATACGAAAGGGGTGCATCGCGCATCGCGCTCTCACTCACCTTCAGCGCTACTCATCTCAGCAGCACGCCGCCAACCCCGGACGCCGGCCATCATCTAAGGAAGGAAAGGAACGAAGTTAGAGAACTGTTCAAAAGACTCATTATACTTACGTGTCAGACTCTTGCCAGTGAAGTAACTAGGCAGCACCGAGCCCGCATCAATAAGCATGCCCCTGCGCTGAAAGCAGTATGGAGAGCACACTATTCAAGAAAACAAGGTGAGTTTTGGATCAAAAGGAAGGGTTGGACCCCGGGGAAGAAGGGGTTCAAGCACACAGAGACAATAGGGAGTTAAACTCTACCAATCCTGTGTTTCAGGCCCAGTCTTCAGTCGAGTAGCCTCCAGGGAAGGGTTCAAGGTCGTAAGAGGTCAGAACAGGCTGAGAGACGTCCCTGTGGATACCAGGTGAGCGTTACACATTGTTCTAATATCAGTCATTCCAACATCCAAGCTCTCATTTTAAGGCATTATTTAGAACAACAACACAAAGAAGAAGACACTTCATGGTACTTCATCATTTCTGTTCAGTTGGACCTCAACCACCTCTATTGGTAACAGGGATTTTAAACTTGAACACCACTGGATCCATAGATTGAGAACACATGCAGGTGGCATGAACAACCAAACACAATGGTGTGAATATGCAAAACCAATGCTCACAAGGGGGGCACACGTATAAGATGAAGAAGTAACACAGTAATGCTAAAGTTAGCTTGTAGGGTATGTAAGAGGATTCAATTCAACACTACAGCTAAGTCAACGCCTAGTCTATAATACTGAATGAAAACCCTTATTGATATATCTTTATGTCCAGTTCATGCGTTCTGGATGACTACCCCTATATAACACCCCTCTGTTGGAATCCTCCTGACCCCACTGAGCCAAGAAGTAGTTCTGTTTTGCAAGTTTAAAGGTTTATTTGAGAAGTAAAGCAATATATATCTATCACACTTTATAATAAATTAATAATTGAATATCACACTTAATCTGATATTATAAAGATTAACAATGGAGAATCTGGCACTAGCACACTTCTTTGTAATCACTAAGGAGTTGACATGAAATGGATAAGATAGCAACAATACTTTTATGGTTTCAAATGAATGCAATGTGGAATGAAATGCAGTACAGAAAATAACTTGATAGGATTTCAGCAAAAGACAATGTAATCACTTTCTTGGACAATTCACCCCCCTTTTTATGCAATGCAAGGAAATGGAGGAAGCACACAGTTCTCAGAAATGCAATTAAATGTGATTCAGTTAACCCCAGCAACTTAGACTACAGAAGTTGAAAACACAGGCACAAAATGCTTTGATATGTGCTGGCAATGGAGTGAAAAATATATGCTAAAAATGCTTTTAATTCCCTTTCAGAGGTTCAGGGTGAGTGATATCTAGTTAATATTAGCTCAGGCTCACTTTTGCAATGATTCAGGGATAGTTTTTATGAGGCAAACGATTTTCTGGCAAATGGAAGGCAAGCAGCAGCAGCTTTTTACACGTGAAGAAATTTGCAAATCGCGGTAAAATTCGCGAATGCATCTGGTGCGATTACAGAGGGAATACAAGGGCTAGCAATATCGTTTTGGGGTCCTAGGAATGCCTAGGATCTCAGCTCTCAAATGAAAGTTACTGCAAGTCTCTAGCACAAACGGTCGCGGAGATATGAGCGATTGAATAAAGGTCGTTTTTCAGATTTGAAATTTTAAAGTTCAAAAGACAAGTGCAGCTTGCAACTAGAAAATGACAGGTGACAGCTTTACAAATGACAGGTGACAGTTAGGAGACAGTTCTACTTAGATTAAAATAGATTGAATTATATTATTTTAACTAGGAGATTGGTTCTGCACAGTTTTGCTATCTACTCACACTATATTCTTGAGTGAAATGGGCCTCGCCATGGATCTGGTCAGGTTTTAGACGGGACTCTGGTCTCTGCACTTCACAGTGATCTGGGTCTGCTCTCTCTCTGGATTCTGAAGATTGAGGGATTTAAAGTCTGGATCTTTCTGCACAGCTTTCTCTGGAGATTGATGGAGGTAAAGTATGGATTTTCCCGGCAGAGCTTCCAGCTGCAAATGGATTTGAAGGTCCCTATCTGTCCTGACTGTCTGCTTTTATGTGTTTTTAAAATGGGTGTGTGTGAGCATCACTAGACCCTACCCCTCTCTCAGCTTCTAATTGGTCAAACTTCCATTTCTCACTTGATTGGGGGAGCTAAGTTGTGTCAGAGTGTTGTCATTTTACAGCCTGCAGAAAGTCCACTCCTCCTGTCAACTTACACACAAATCTAGATTTGAAACAAATACATATTTGCAGAGGTACATATTGTTTTAAAATCATATGCACCCCTCACATATCACAGGAGGTATCTCCTGTTCAAACTCTGCTCTTCCTGGGAGCTTGCATTCAGAAATGGCAATATTTTGCACTTTTTAACTGGTTTGCAATTCCGGACATTACCCCAAATTTACACACATGTGCGCAAGGAGTATGGACATTAATTGATGAAGTGTCAGATTTTTCACATGCACACATTTTTAGTAATATCCTCTTTTCCGCTAAAACCCCCCTGAACATGCCACCGGTTCGAAAAACCTCTTAAAATGTGGGCAGAAAAATCACAAGAATTATGGTATCATTTAAATAATTTCACAAGTCCGTACTATGAGTTATTCATCTTTTTCTAAAACCATATTCTGGCTATAGAGGTGTGTCTTTTCAGGTCACATGGTACAGAAACCAGTCTTTCCAGTTTCTGCCAAGCTCAGAGACCCTGCCACTCCCAGCTTCTGCCAAGAGGAAGCTCCATTTACGACTCCCGCCAATAAAACATTTGCCTGAGTCAGGACAGGGCTTTGTTCAATTTCCTGCAGAGCCCAGGCAATTCAATCAGGGAAGTGTCATATCCCTTTTGGTGTGAGCAGCAAAAGGGCAGCTAGGCCTGGGAACACAGCTGTGACTCAAGTTCCACTCCTGATGGGGGTAGTTGCCAGGCAGATTGGAATCTCTTTAAGCTGTCATTTCTGTTCCCCAGTTTCTGCATTCAAATAAAACTAAACATTTTCACATATGCAGCTAGAATGCTGATTCTAAGTTCAAAACTATGACATTTAAACAATTGCAACCTATGTGACACTCAAAGTAGGTCACTCATTTCTTTTAAACATTTAGATTTGTAGTGTCTTTCAGTCCAAATTTACTTAAACTGCTGAAATCCACAGGTCAGCCAGTCTTGTTATACACCTTCAAGTCACTTCAGAATATAACTTTACATTGGATCCACCTCTCAGTAAGTCTTTCTTTGGCTTGCCTTGGGTTCACTTATTCAGTTTTGCAAAAAGTAAAATCTGGTGTTGTTTTAAAATGCCGGCTTTTGGATAGTGGTGAGTACTGGTACTGCACCCATTTTTGGGATTTAAGAAAATGAATTCCCAACAGTTATGGGTTTGCCTTTGGCAATCAGCATTGCCACTCCCAATGGTTTCAGACTACTGTGTGGGTAGTCCAATGGTGGTTTTAGGCAGTGTCCTTCTGTGCCCATAACATCGGCAACAATGAGTGGCAGCCTATTCTTCATGCATTTCCCTGTGCATTTTCTGGGAAGCTCTGGCCATCATGATGTTTTCATGTCAGTACTGCACAGTTTTGAGGTAGGGCTCGGATGCATGGGAAAATACATCCCACAAGCCCCCTCTTGCGATGGCCATTCGGTTTCACGAATGGGACTCGCAAGACCTGGGATGTTTCCTCATCTTCTTCCAATAGATGGCACAGTTCAGCATCTTTTCCTCCATCCGGTACTGATCGATCGGTTCTCCTCGCCGGTCCTGATGGGAAGATTGGGCGGTACCCCGGGCCCGTTGCGTCTCTGCTCGCGGTCTCCGGATCGTCCTTCTTGGTCATCCTTCATGGTTTCATCTCTCCTAGGATGATAAAGCAAAAGCGGCAATACCTAATCATAGACGTTTTTCCACCACTGTTGAGATAGTGGGGCAGCATATGCATTTCATCATAACAAAACATTACATTCTTATTTTGAAAAAAAAAACAGTATAACTAAGAGACAGTTTCATGCAAATCACAATATTTTAGAGACTAGATGTGGTATGTTTTATGGTTGGAACTGAATTAGTCTGAGACAGTACCCGCTAGGATTCCAGAGGATTCCTCCAGTTGTTGCGGAGTGTGCCTGGGATGGCAACATTTCAACTGGTTTATGTGGACCCACTTGTCTTCCCCCGCTGCCAAAGGACCTTTGGGGATGTGGATTTTGTAGGCCACAGGGGAGATTTTGTCGATGATCTCAAAGGGTCCCTTCCATGTAGGCAAAAATTTGCGCTGCTTGGCCTGGTTCCTTTGGAAGTTGTATAGATAGACCCGGTCTCCCACCTGATATTCCTTCCTGGAAGTCTTCAGGTCATAGTGGGTCTTCATGCTATCAGCCGATCTTTCTAGATTCCGCTGAGCGTAAGCAAAAGCATGTTGGAGGTGTTTCCTTAAATTCTCCACATACTCATGAGTAGTGGAGGCATTTATCAGTCTCTGCTCTTGGGTCCTGTAGAGCAAATGCTGAGGAAGCACCATCTTGCGCCCAGTCATCAACTCAAATGATGACATTTTGGTTGCAGATGAAGGGGTAGATCTGATGGCCATTAGGACCAGAGGTAATCGGATATCCCAACTTGGCCCAGAATCTGCCACAAACTTCTTTAACATGCTCACAATGGTTCGGTTATATCTTTCTACTGCCCCAGAAGAAGCTGGCCTGTAAGCAATGTGTAGCTTTCTCTTGACCCCCAGTATCTCCCACATCTTTGTCATTACTTCACTGGTGAAGTGGCTACCCCTGTCTGACTCAATCCTTTGAGGTAGACCAAAACGGGAAAAGATGTGGTTAATCATCAAGGCAGCTGCCGTTTCTGCCTTGCAATTTGGGGCTGGGAGACATTCCACCCACTTGGTAAACAAGCATGTGACGGTCAACATGTACTTATTCCCCCTAGCAGAGCGAATCACGGGGCCTACAAAGTCGATTTGTAAATCTGACCATGGCAGGGTCATCCCCCGCTTTTGGAGAGGCGCATGGTGTGTGAGGGATGATGGCTGAAATTGTGCACACACAAGACACCCCTTCAAGTATTGGTCGAGGTCCTGCCCCATGTGTGGCCAGTATGCAACCTCTCTTAAGATTTCCAATGTTGTGTGAAACCCCCTGTGACCGGCAGTGGCCGCATCATGGGCGTGACTTAACATCAGGCTTCGGAATGAGGTAGGAACCACCCACTGATCGTGGCCAGCTTTGGATTTCCTTACCAGCAACCCGTCTTGGATTCGGAACATTTTTGGACATTTCATCAACACTCTTAGGTCCTCTTTCCCAATGTAATCGGTATCCGTCAGGGGAAAGTTCTCAGGGTCCTCAAGGTGCTGGTAAAATTTTCCAATAATTGGATCCCCCTTCTGAGCTGTAATCAAATCAGCATCAGGGGTCTCCTTACTCCATTGTGCAATTGAAAGGTCGTTGTGAGCATTTGTCTGGGACCTAGTGATAGCAGTGACCTGGATTTCCCCCAACAGGGACTCAATCTCAATTAGATCCCCTTGGATGGCCCCGGTTTTGGCCAGCTGATCAGCTAAGTCATTTCCAGTTTTGTCTTGTCCCTCTACTTTGGAATGACCCTTGATCTTTTTCCAATAGATGGTCATCTCATTCGAGGTGACCAGATCATCAATGTTTTGGATCAACTTCCCATGTTTCAAGGGTTTGTTGTTAGCACATAACATGCCCCTGGCTTTCCAATTAACCAGGTGCTCCACGAACCCGTTCCGTACATAATCCGAATCTGTGATTATGACCAGTTCGTGGAGTTGATGCTGGACAGCAGTGAGGATGGCCTGATGCACAGCCATCAATTCTGCCACCTGACTACTTCGGGGACCAATTTTGTATCCAGCGGAGGGTTCTGGGGACTCATTCACCCATGCATTCCCTACGCCGGCCACCAGTTCTTTCTCCCCGTCGTTGTCAACATGGTAAGAGCATCCATCCACATAGACAGTGGGCATTCCCTCACACTTGTCTTCTTCAAAGACTTTTGTGTGGGGAATTAAGGTATGCCTCCATGTTGTCCTTTATTTTTAGACTTTCGTCCCCGAGACAGTTTTCTCTGGCACAATCATGCAAGTCAGCCAGACCTTGCGCGAGGGGACTCTTCTTGTTTTGGCCATATCTGACCTCCACAGGAAAGCCTTGCATTGACAGAATCCAGGAAGTAATTCGGGAATTACTCACATTTCCGGTCCGGATTCTATCACTTTGGAGATATTGCAGAGGCTGGTGTGGAGTCTCCACTATGATGTGTTCCCCCTGGATAAACGGGCGGTAATTCTTCAATGCCCACACCGTTGCCAGGAGTGCCTTCTCACAATCGTTGAATTTTTCCTCCACAGAGGATAAAGTTTTGCTCGCATAGGAGATTACTTTATTGACCTTGTCATGCTTTTGGTATAATACTGCCGTCAAGCACGTATTAGAGAACCCCGTCTCCAGGAAGAACTCCTTGTTTCTGACAGGGTACGCTAGGCAAGGCGCTTGTGAGAGGCTTCTTTTGAGTTGTTTTACTGCCTCGGCTTGTTCTGGACCCCATTCCCACTTGACCCCCCCCTTCAGGAGATGATTCAGGGGTCTGGTGATCTCTGCGTAGCCCTCAATGAAATTTCTGCTGTAATTAGTCAGTCCAAGGAGGCTCCTTAGTTCCCGCAGAGTTGTGGGGTCTTTCAGTTTCTGAAGTGCTTCCACTTTCTTTTCCTGGGGACAGAGACCCTGAGGAGTAATCTCATGCCCCAAGAAATTAACACGGGTTCGACACCACTGTGCTTTCTGAAAGTTTTGCTCCGGCGGCCCTCAACTGCGTCAGAACATAACGGATCTCCGCTATGTGTTCCTCCACAGATGAACTTTTGATGAGGACATCATCTACATAAGCCAGGTTACCCCTCGCACCCAGGTCGGGCATGGCCTTATGTAGGAAAATGTTGAATTCATTGCCGGAGTTGAGGTATCCGAAGGGAGTCCGGGTCCATGTGTACTGCTGGCCCCCAAAGGTGAAAGCCAGTTTGTATTGGTCCTCCCTACTGACAGGCACGGTCCAGTACCCATTGGTCAGGTCTATTGCAGTGAATACCTGTGACCCCTGGATCTGGGCCAGCCCTTGGTCAATGTAGGACAGAGGCCATCGGGAAGTATGGACCCGTTTGTTGAGCTCCCTGAGGTCAGCACAGAGTCTCCACTGGCCGTTCGGCTTCAATATTCCCAGCACCGGATTATTGAAGGTGCTGTGGACTGGACGGATTATTCCCCCGGACTCAAGGTTCTTAATTATTTCAGTAAGGGACTCCATTGATGCGAGAGGCAAACGATATTGCTTCACAAATACAGGGGTCATGCCAGGGTCCGTGGGGATTGTTGTTGTGTGGATGTCAGTGCGACCACATTCATATGAGTCTACCGCAAAGAGATCTTGGAAATCCAAGAAAACTTGTTTCAACTTTTGCTTCTGTTCCAGAGTCACACAGGCATCAGCTAGGTTGACTCTCTCTTCCACCATCTGCCTGAAGCCTGGAAAGACTTCTGGTTTGGCTATCTCAGCGGCCTCCTCCAGCTGGGTGGAGAAGTCCCTGGTCAGAGTGCTGATTTGGACTGGAGGCTTCAGGTGGGAAAGGCAGCCCTCATGGACCTGGAAAATCACCTCATCCCTCCTGAAGTCACAAGTCACATCTTCCTTACCATAGGGGCAGGAAGTGTACACCAGGAAGTTCCCCCCATGCCGGGTAAAAATCCTGTCTGGTGTTGTATTGTCATCACTGTCACTGTCAAAACAGTCCTTGGGGATTGGTCCTAACAGTTCATTTACTAAGTCGATGGAAAAATGTCGGTCATCAACCGCCATTCCAATAATGGTGCCTGCGGCTAGAGTAATACTCTTTAAGTCGCTGTTATCCACCTCTATTAGAATGGTGTCATGTTCTATGTTGACTAATGGTGTTGGGTTTACCCCTAACCCTTGCTTTTGGAGAGAAACATTTAGATGTATGTAAGCATCAGGGTTTTGCAAATATTGTCCTCTTTTAACTTTCACTTCCAGGGAGAATTGTCGGGTCCTTTCTGGGATGGTGACTTCCTCTTTAATCTGAATTTCAACTGCATAAGGTAGCAATTGGGCTGACCGAAATGCTTTTTCTGGATCATCAAAGCCCATGGGATTATCCGCTTATCGGGACCAAGCTTTGAAGTTTATTAGGTCCAAACTAATGGCAAAGCGATTGAGAATGTCACTGCCTAAGTAAAAGGCGGCAGGGACGTCTCGCACGACCCAACAATTATGGACAATGCTCTTGTTGCCAATGGAGATTTTGAGCATACACCTGTTTGGCAGGAGATGTTTGGAATTAGGTGCTTCCAGGTCCATTTCCCATTTGTCTATCAATTTGAAGGTGGGAATGGCTGGATCTTTTGGGAGTTGGCGGAACATGGCTTCGCTGATGAAGCTCTTACCGGTGTTCACACACACTCGAGCGAGAACAGAGTCCTTCCCATCATTTAACTGGACAGGGATGAACAACTGCTCTCCAATTTGCTGAATATCAGCCAGGCTCTGAGCTGATTTCACATCTTTCTGGACTATAGGAGTGGGAGTTTCTGATTGTGGATTAGTAAAGAATTTCAGAGTGTTTCCTTCCAGCGTGGAATACCACCTTAAACTGGAAGGAAGGTTGATTTTCAGAAATAGAGAGGACCCTGCATCACCAGTCTGTTGTCCTACTGCTATTACTGTCACGTCTGGAATTTGGCTATTCTGGAAGTGAAATTCTACTTGGTCAGATTTTTGTTCAACCATGTGGCAGGTGCCGTTTAAACTAACATGGTTGACACTCTGTTTTAATTTTATTGGTCGGCTAGTCTGGGTCCAGAGGACCCTGTTTACGCAATCTATTAGGGGTGACAACCTTCTCAGGAGGTCATTCCCTAGTAAACAAGGGGTGCCCTCTGGGGTCACAACTATGACTGGGTGTTTCAACTTGTGTCGCCCAATTTTAATGTCCAAATCTGCAGTCCCCTCAACGGGAATTTCCTTCCCGTCAAAGTTCTGGAGTTGTCCAGGAAGTGAGGTGAGAGGAATTTGGTAATTCTCTCCCCTTCCTGCATTCAGTTCGTCAAAGGCCCTTCTGGACAGAAGGGTAGCTTGAGATCCAGTGTCCACCAGTGCCGAGATTGTACCCTGCCCCTGTACTTGTACCGGGGCACAATATCTTCCCTCCTTCTCCTCAAGGGGGCACAGATAATGTACATTTTTGGACAACTGGTGGGCTAATTTTCTGGTTCTGGACATCGCGAGAGAAGAATTTTGGGCAGAATTCTGTGGAGAGCCTTGGGAATCTGAAAGAAAAATTTGGCAACTGGAGATCAGAGCCATTGTGGGTTCCCCTGGTTCCGGTTCTGGGCCGCCCCCCCCCTTTTTGGAGGCAGTCACCAGGATGGGTTTGAACCAGGGGATTTTCTTGCTGTTGATTCTGGGATGAGATGGTGGGCGGCGGTAGCTCAGTCTCCACATCTCCCCAGTCTGGATTTGCATCCCTAGGGACCCATTTTTCTTTGGGAGGAGTTCCCCCCTCTCTGAAGGAGAAGATCCTTTTCCCAGGATCCTCTGAGGATCCCTCTCCCTCAAATTGGAAGATCTGTACCTCCTCCTCAAACTGAGTCTGTTTGGGTCTTTTGTTTCTCCTACCTCCCCTCTGCTCCTTAGGAGGCAGACTTTCAGGGGCAAGATATTTTGTTTCCGGTTCCTGGGTTTCCAGGGGCTGTTTACAAGTGAGGAAGGAAGCTTCCTCCAAGGCTTTACACCCCCCTTCCCTTTGTGCCTCCTCCCTGGGAACCGGTGAGTTATCGGGGTGCTGCCCCGTCATTGTTCTGGAGCACCAGGTCCAGAGTTGGGTGCGTTCTGCGCCGGCACGCCCATCTGAGGGTTCTGCTGAGCCCTCAGTATGTGACCCAGATCCCGCGCCATGTTTTGAACCTGGCGCTCTAACTGGGAAACCCGCTCAGGCTGATACGGGGCCCTGTTTTCTCCCCTGGGCTGATCCCGGGAAGGGTAGCTATCCCTCCTCTGGTAATACCCCGGGTTGGGAAGATTTGGATACCCCTCCACCCTTGGCCTCCCCTCTCCCGGATTCAGTGGTCTGGGCTCAGGGAATTGGGGAAAGAAGGATGGATGGTTTTGGGGCTGAAAGTCGGGTGGATATCTGGGGAAAAAGTTATGCCCAGGGTTTGGTAAATTTCTGCCCTCCTGTGGGAAGTTTGGAGGGAAGTTCCCTGGGTTAGGTGCTTGGCTGGATCCCCCCCTTGGGCTGGAGGAGTCCACACATAACCCAGGATGGGTCGATTTCCCTTGTAACGGGGACTTACATAATCAGGAGAGCAAGGGACCCCATTTGTGGGGCTGCCTCCTTGGCTCCCTGTCTGTGACTGACCCGAGGACCTCCTGGGCCTAGCATTATTAGGTGCAGGTAGGTTTTTAGGCCCCCCATCTCCAAATCCAAAACGGGGGTGACCTTTACCTCTGCCACCTTGGCAGCAGCAGGGGTGCTGCTGGCTTTGGGGTTTTTCTGGGCATTACTTTTGCTATCTATCGGTTTCTGCACCTCATAGATCCGGGTAGCCTGTTCAATGACCCAGTCTAAAGATCTTTTCTCGTGAAAATCCCTCACGAGCTGGGTCATGATATATTTGGGCAAGGCATGGAAAAACGTATTTATAAATTCTCTGCTATCCGTACGCACCCTTCTTGTGCTCTGTGCAAAAGCACGCTTTAACTCCTGCACAAATTCTTGTGGGGCCTGATCCTCCCCACATTGCAAATTGTAGGCTGCCTTGCGAGCCTCTTGAGGATTTCTGTGAACAGAAAAATGTTTCAAGATGGCCGCCTTATAGGTGGACCATCTTAAATGATTTTGGTCCTCCAGCCCCGCAAAGAAACTGGAGTATTCCGGGGAGAAGGTCCACTTTACATATTGAATACAGCTTTGGCTGTCCTTCAAATGGAAAGTCTCCATCATTTGTTCAAACAACTCTAAGTGCTCCCAAACAGAATACTTAGCGTTCTTATGGTAAGGCGTGATGACGCTCCTGATCGCCTTAATCTGCTTTAAGGGGTCCTTAAGCAAGGCCCTTTTTGCCTTATTGGCCTTTTTGGTTCGGGTAACCCTTGTCCATTCGTCCTCGGACTCAGAGGCACGGCTCCCAGAGGTTCCCGTCTGTTCTTCCAGGTTTTCCCGGATTCTGCTAGCCTGGGAATGGCTGGCAGAATGTGGGGACCTGGTCTCCTGTGTCCTGCGCAGTTCAGAGGAGTCTTCAGATTCCTCCTTGCTGCCAGGATTTGATGGGTACCCCCTCCACTGACCTAACTGGGCAGAGGTTTTCAGGATGCCCTTAATGGGCCTACTCTCCTGGGGTTCCCCATTGAACTGTACTGTACTTGGGTGCCCATACCCGGATGCCCACCCCTCCATTCCTGAGTGGTACTGGCCTATGAGCCCCATACTCTTAGCTGGATAGTAATCTGCCATCCCTGTGGCCCTGTGCTCATGTGCGCCAGGGGACATGGGGGTGGTAGAGTCCAGGGACTGGGGGAGATGAAGGCCCCTGATGTTAGGGCTCCTGCGGTTATGGTCAGGAGTCTCTCTTTCCCAGCGGACCTCATCTCTATCCGCCCCTGCTCCCTGTTGCAATGCAAGAGCCTGCATTTGTGCTTTCAGTTCCTCAGTCAAGGCCTTACTAGACTCTATCAGTCTCTCCTGCATCGCTACCTGTTGTTGGAGCCTATCATTGTGTTGACAGAGGGCCTCATTTTCCCTCTGTGCTTCCTGGTTGGTCCTGGAGAACTGGGCCAGACTTTGCTGCAGGAGGTTTACCTCCTGAGTCCCATCCCTACCGGCCTGCTCCTTTCTTGCCAGAGCATCTTCCACCCTTCTGGTGTGCTCTACCAAGTTCTGGTTTTCTTTTTGGAGGTCACCCAGCCCCTGGAGGGCCAGGTGATTTTCTTCAATTTCCTTTTTTAAGTGGCAGACTTCCTGGCCTAAAGTGTCTCTTTCCTGACTGAGAGCCTGCATCTGTGCTGCCAGGTCGTCCCTCTGCCTTTGAAGGGCACCAGCTTTCCGGCGCTCTTCATCAAACTCTGCCTGGGTATCCAGGTCTTTCAGAATCAGTTTATTGCTTTCTGCCTTTTCCCTATCTAGGTGGCCTTGCAGGGTGACTACCTGCTCAGCACATACCCTGTTGAAGTCCAGTTGTTGCTCCAGCTTTTTCTGGCTTTGCAGTAGGGAGTCCAAACCTTCTTGGTGTTCCTTCCGCAAGGCCCGAAATTTGGTATCCTGTTCTGACTTTTCCTTTTGCAGCACATCCATATCCTCCTTTATTTTAGTGATGTACTGTCTGGTCTCATTTTCTGACTCCTGGCTTCTGTGCAGCCTTTGCTCAGAAGAGTCCAGATCAGATTGGGCCTTCTCTAACGCCATCTGTTGTCTTTTTGCCAGATCATGGCCTTCAGCACATTTATTCTGTATGGCTCCCATATATAAATATAAATATGCCGCTATCCTAACAATCTTGTCGTGTTCATCTTTGGCCTTAGGAGCCATATATAGTTCACTCAGGGCCACATGTAATGGACCCTGATCTCTCCATAAGTCTGACCCTGTTTCAGTGACCTGTCGCGTGATGGCCTGCAACCAGGCATCCTGGCCCTGCTCAGCCCATTCACCTCTCACAAATAGTTTATGTAAGAAGTGCTCTCTGGCTATTTTCATATCTACCAAGGTCGTCATTCTAGAGATTGGTCTCTGCCCTGACTTACAGAAGTTTGTATTTTATTTTTGCAGAACAGAACTTTTCTTGGAGTGTCCCTTTTGAGGAATGCTTCACAGCGTAATGCAGCGTGGTGATCCGACTGGATATGTGTATCTGGTCAGCTGGCACGCTGTATTAAGCTGCACAAGTGGTATTCTAACCCAAACGTCCGGCCCGAGCCCCCAATTTGTAAGAGGATTCAATTCAACACTACAGCTAAGTCAACGCCTAGTCTATAATACTGAATGAAAACCCTTATTGATATATCTTTATGTCCAGTTCATGTGTTCTGGATGACTACCCCTATATAACACCCCTCTGTTGGAATCCTCCTGACCCCACTGAGCCAAGAAGTAGTTCTGTTTTGCAAGTTTAAAGGTTTATTTTGAGAAGTAAAGCAATATATATCTATCACACTTTATAATAAATTAATAATTGAATATCACACTTAATCTGATATGATAAAGATTAACAATGGAGAATCTGGCACTAGCACACTTCTTTATAATCACTAAGGAGTTGACATGAAATGGATAAGATAGCAACAATACTTTTATGGTTTCAAATGAATGCAATGTGGAATGAAATGCAGTACAGAAAATAACTTGATAGGATTTCAGCAAAAGACAATGTAATCACTTTCTTGGACAATTCACCCCCCCTTTTTATGCAATGCAAGGAAATGGAGGAAGCACACAGTTCTCAGAAACGCAATTAAATGTGATTCAGTTAACCCCAGCAACTTAGACTACAGAAGTTGAAAACACAGGCACAAAATGCTTTGATATGTGCTGGCAATGGAGTGAAAAATATATGCTAAAAATGCTTTTAATTCCCTTTCAGAGGTTCAGGGTGAGTGATATCTAGTTAATATTAGCTCAGGCTCACTCTTGCAATGATTCAGGGATAGTTTTTATGAGGCAAACGATTTTCTGGCAAATGGAAGGCAAGCAGCAGCAGCTTTTTACACGTGAAGAAATTTGCAAATCGCGGTAAAATTCGCGAATGCATCTGGTGCGATTACAGAGGAAATACAAGGGCTAGCAATATCGTTTTGGGGTCCTAGGAATGCCTAGGATCTCAGCTTCCAAATGAAAGTTACTGCAAGTCTCTAGCACAAACGGTCGCGGAGATATGAGCGATTGAATAAAGGTCGTTTTTCAGATTTGAAATTTTAAAGTTCAAAAGACAAGTGCAGCTTGCAAGTAGAAAATGACAGGTGACAGCTTTACAAATGACAGGTGACAGTTAGGAGACAGTTCTACTTAGATTAAAATAGATTGAATTATATTATTTTAACTAGGAGATTGGTTCTGCACAGTTTTGCTATCTACTCACACTATATTCTTGAGTGAAATGGGCCTCGCCATGGATCTGGTCAGGTTTTAGACGGGACTCTGGTCTCTGCACTTCACAGTGATCTGGGTCTGCTCTCTCTCTGGATTCTGAAGATTGAGGGATTTAAAGTCTGGATCTTTCTGCACAGCTTTCTCTGGAGATTGATGGAGGTAAAGTATGGATTTTCCCGGCAGAGCTTCCAGCTGCAAATGGATTTGAAGGTCCCTATCTGTCCTGACTGTCTGCTTTTATGTGTTTTTAAAATGGGTGTGTGTGAGCATCACTAGACCCTACCCCTCTCTCAGCTTCTAATTGGTCAAACTTCCATTTCTCACTTGATTGGGGGAGCTAAGTTGTGTCAGAGTGATGTCATTTTACAGCCTGCAGAAAGTCCACTCCTCCTGTCAACTTACACACAAATCTAGATTTGAAACAAATACATATTTGCAGAGGTACATATTGTTTTAAAATCATATGCACCCCTCACATATCACAGGAGGTATCTCCTGTTCAAACTCTGCTCTTCCTGGGAGCTTGCATTCAGAAATGGCAATATTTTGCACTTTTTAACTGGTTTGCAATTCCGGACATTACCCCAAATTTACACACATGTGCGCAAGGAGTATGGACATTAATTGATGAAGTGTCAGATTTTTCACATGCACACATTTTGAGTAATATCCTCTTTTCCGCTAAAACCCCCCTGAACATGCCACCGGTTCGAAAAACCTCTTAAAATGTGGGCAGAAAAATCACAAGAATTATGGTATCATTTAAATAATTTTCACAAGTCCGTACTATGAGTTATTCATCTTTTTCTAAAACCATATTCTGGCTATAGAGGTGTGTCTTTTCAGGTCACATGGTACAGAAACTAGTCTTTCCAGTTTCTGCCAAGCTCAGAGACCCTGCCACTCCCAGCTTCTGCCAAGAGGAAGCTCCATTTACGACTCCCGCCAATAAAACATTTGCCTGAGTCAGGACAGGGCTTTGTTCAATTTCCTGCAGAGCCCAGGTAATTCAATCAGGGAAGTGTCATATCCCTTTTGGTGTGAGCAGCAAAAGGGCAGCTAGGCCTGGGAACACAGCTGTGACTCAAGTTTCACTCCTGATGGGGGTAGTTGCCAGGCAGATTGGAATCTCTTTAAGCTGTCATTTCTGTTCCCCAGTTTCTGCATTCAAATAAAACTAAACATTTTCACATATGCAGCTAGAATGCTGATTCTAAGTTCAAAACTATGACATTTAAACAATTGCAACCTATGTGACACTCAAAGTAGGTCACTCATTTCTTTTAAACATTTAGATTTGTAGTGTCTTTCAGTCCAAATTTACTTAAACTGCTGAAATCCACAGGTCAGCCAGTCTTGTTATACACCTTCAAGTCACTTCAGAATATAACTTTACATTGGATCCACCTCTCAGTAAGTCTTTCTTTGGCTTGCCTTGGGTTCACTTATTCAGTTTTGCAAAAAGTAAAATCTGGTGTTGTTTTAAAATGCCGGCTTTTGGATAGTGGTGAGTACTGGTACTGCACCCATTTTTGGGATTTAAGAAAATGAATTCCCAACAGTTATGGGTTTGCCTTTGGCAATCAGCATTGCCACTCCCAATGGTTTCAGACTACTGTGTGGGTAGTCCAATGGTGGTTTTAGGCAGTGTCCTTCTGTGCCCATAACATCGGCAAAAATGAGTGGCAGCCTATTCTTCATGCATTTCCCTGTGCATTTTCTGGGAAGCTCTGGCCATCATGATGTTTTCATGTCAGTACTGCACAGTTTTGAGGTAGGGCTCGGATGCATGGGTAAATACATCCCACAGGTAATGTCCCAACGCATGACACGTATATCACAACTAAATTACACCTGGTGCGCCACATGTTAGGGAATAGGGTGCGGTGCAGGAAAGCACATGCACGATAAACACAGAAATTAAATATAGTTTTCACTAGCAGGTAACTAGGTATAGGTGAACAAGGCTGTCACAATGAAAAGTACACACGCCTCATCGCACAAACAAGATAACCATGCTTGCACATACAGCATTCACACCCACATCGCACATGGCGCACTACAACTCGTTGTCCATGACCAACTAATAGATTTGCAGTGGGGTGCTCCTGCAGAAGAGCAGTAGCTGTCGAACAGGATATGGTGCTCCTTATCGTCCACAGATGTGATATGGCATGAGAATAGCACAGAGGAAGTAGTGATAGTAATGCTCCTGTCACTGCTCCACATAGCACTGGACCAATTGCATTACCCAATCTACACCTCTAAGGAATATGACACCGCTGAAATACAAGAGCAATAGTTCATACCAAACTTACAGGAGCATGGTACGGAATTTTTGAAGAATTGTCTCTCATGCCAATGTTACAACACGAGCCACACTCTCAGGACAATAAAAGCGACATTACCTCATCCATCAGGAGCGTTTCAACATTTTCACATGGACTATATAGAAATAACACTGAGGTGTAATTCTTATTGTTATGTTATTGTAGCTGCATGCCAATTTTCATACTGGGTTGAGGCGGGTCCATGCATATACAAGGATACCAAATCTGCAGCCACATTTTTAGTGCAAGAAGTATTTCCAAGGTGAGGAACTTATATGTGGTTTTAACTAGCACGTAACTGGGGATAGGTAAGCATGGCTGCCGCAATGACAAGTACACATGCAGCAAATTGCAATATTTGTTTAGCTTGTTTAAACATAACGAAGTGTATTGAGTTTAAGGGTTAGGTATAATAATAAACAACAGTTTGGACATATTTTAGTACACCTAGGGCAGGCTAGACAGTAGACTTTTTGTTGTTGTTTTGAAAAGGCCACAGCTAACTGCAAAATGGAATTTCTACTGACGCTTGCAGAAATGCTAGATCAGCTCACCAAGGGTGAGACACCAAGAAGTCCACATTAGATAATTAATTGTTGCAGAAGGAAAGGTTTCTCATGGGAAGAGAACTGCAGCCAAATACCAGATGCAGGCCCTTGTAATAATTTGAAGGTAATTGGACTGCGTACCAAGTCCCAGGCAGTGAGTACAGCAGTAATAGAGAATTAAATACAAGAAATCCGGTTTCACCAATGGTGCCCTGAACAGTTTATTTTTAATCTAGAGCTGGCACGATGCAAGAGAGGAGACAAGGTAGCGAATAGGTACAGGGGGCAAGGGAATTGGGGAGCCAATCCGGGGACTGTGATATGGTTTGAAGAGGCTGTAACAATGCCCCTGACCTTGTTGTAGTTCACTCATAATTCCATTGGATGGATTTGGTTTGATGCTGTGACTCGTGCTGTCTCCAAAGAAGGGTTCCAATCCACATTGTGGGATTTATCAACCTGCACCGTAGCGAATGCCAACAAATGGCATGTCATAGTTTCTGCTGGTCAGCATATAATGATGTCATTGAGGGGAGGATTGCTTAAGAGGCATGACATCATGGAGGGGTGTTGACGGTGAAGTTCCAGGAAATATTTTTATCCAATCAGGACATGTATGTATATGAAGCTACAGGCGTCCCGTGAAGACCCGCCAATTATGTATTAGCACATCGCCACAACTATAACAATTGACATATTATGCTGATATGAGATATCCTTGTAAAAATATTGCAGCCCTTCTGGGAGGAGTTGAGAATATGTTCAGGTCCAAAGAGCTGTTTGTTCTTCCAGTCAACTGTTTAATAAAGCTGGGTTTTTCCTGCATGGTGTGCCCTTTTGGATTATTTGTGTATTTTCTCAAGATTGCCACTGGAGACCCCAAGTCTACAATGGTCTGCTCTTTTATAAACATTTGCAATGTGTATTTTTAATTTTACACAAACTTTTTTTTGTGAGGTTTAATAAACCTTTATTTTTGATTCTTACATTTTCCTCCTCTTTTGTACCACAAAATAACTATGTAGCGCTGTTCCCTTAAAACATGCCAGTGTTCCGTTGTGCCCCTCAATTTGAAAGATTTTTTGTTCATCCATCACACTATATGTGGCTGCCATGCTAGTCATCCCGCATTCTTTTCATTTGGCACTGCCTGAACAGCTACATACTTACAGACCGTGCTGCCTTGGGTACAGCGCCTACTATCACTCGCGCCATCCATAGTGCTACACAGCTGCACTCCAGAGTCACTTTACATGCCTTTTTTTTAATTTTCCAGTGACTTTTATCCCTGGTTGTTTTTCTTTCTCCCTTTTCCTTTTTTTGCAGAAAATACTACATTTGAGCAACATTTCTGCAGATCATTTGGAGCATCAAACATGCCAACTGATGTCCAGCCGAAGTAGGGGTAAGCATGTCCAAAATATCAGTGTGCGAAACCGGGAAACCGGGCTCAGATCACTGCATTCTTTGACATGGCAACACAGAATTTGTTTTTTTGATTTGCAGATGGGGACAGATGAAGTTTCCTTGCTTTGCAATTTATTGTATCATGAGCAGTGCATCCGCGCAAATCGCATTTGAGCATCGATTTACAGAAGTCCTTTTTAACACGTTTTTTATATGAACAAGACATTATTTGCAAATCAGTCATGTATTGTTCTTTTTACTGACAGGAACAATGTCACTGTTGTTGTGCAAAAGTCATACAGTATACCTTGTTGTCCTGAAGAGTCTTGACACAAAAACAGATCTCTCCTTAGTCAAATCTTAAGGGGGAAGCATGAGGAGATGCCCACCGCATGTTGAGGAGTCATGTAAGCAGCTATTCTGCGAGACGAGAGGCAGTCAGCCTGCATAGTCCTACCAGGAAGTATTAGTCATCTGATATAGGTATGCAGCTGCTTCTGAGGAAGGGGAGGCAGGTGGCAAGGCCATAGGAAGCAACACCAGACATGGGAGAAAGTGGGAAAAGAACTCAGAGTGGAGAAAGAGGAAGAACGCTCCAGAGAAGGGCAGTGAGAGAGGGAAAAGCCCTGGAGCACAGAGAGACTAAGAAGACTGAGAGTAGAGTGTAAGCAGAAAAGAGCCGAGAGTGGGGAGACATTGAAAAACCCCCAGAGTGGGGAGTGTGAAGGAGAGGCCTCAGAGTGGGTCAAGAAACTGAAAGAAGTTCTGGTGTGGGGCAGAATAAGAGAAGACCCGCAGCGTGGAGAGAAACCAAAAGGAGAAAAGCTGAGACAAGCCCAAGAGTCGGGAGAGAAAGAAGAGAAGCACATGTGTCGGGAAGAAACAGCAAAGCCCGTAAATAAATCAAAGGAACCCCCAGTGTGGGGAAGCAACAGAAGAACCACAGAGTGGGGAGAGAAACAGAAACAACCCCCAGGGTTGGGAAAAGGGCCACAAAGGTCTGGTGTGGGTGAAATAATCAAGAACTCATTGAGTGGGCCGACCAAGACCTAGAAAAGCCCGGGAGGCTGAAAGGACTGAGGAGCGCAGACTAGGAAATGAGCAGGAGCGTATCCCAGAGATGGAGAGGAAGAGACTGAAAGAAGGGGGAAATATGAAAGCGGGAAGTACTGTGAGACACACACATTTTAAGGAGAACTAGATACACCAGACTGGCACCCCAGGGCTGCACCCCAGCCATACACAACTATATGCTTTGACTTTGAACAACAAGGCCCAAAGTATGTCTTGATTGTTTCTGTATTTTCTTCTTTGTAGCACTAGGGAGAGAAGGTAGATTACAATAGGATTTCTGGACTGTGGTCTTTATTTATGTTTGACCATCTTGGCACACTGATAAACCCCTCTTTTTACCTTAATTTGTTTAGAGTAGGGCTTAGTATCACAGTTTAGGGAAAGATTAGGTCTTTTGAATCAGAAGAGGAAACAATGCTGGTTGTGTCTGTCTCATGATTCTGACTTACCAAAAAAGACATAAAGTAGGAAACTAGAATGCCAATTATGAAAGATGGGTTCTACAGCTGCACAAGTTCTGCATGATATTTTCAGCATTAGACTAGTGGAAGTAAAAATGCAGGCAGTGGCATTCCCCTTTACTTTTCATGTATTCTTTTTTAACACATGGCCCCTTTCTCCCTCTTCTCCTCGCCATTTTACCCCCTGCACCTTAATTTCCTGCAGAGGAGGGAATGAAATGCTCCTCGTGGCACTTTCACAAATGGCCTTCGACTGAAAGCAAGTGTTCTAGCATGAGTTAGCCTGCTGCATCCAGCAGCTAGGTCTCAAACAAGTACTTGTCAGAGCCAGCACCCTGCTTGGCCATCATTGGCCAGATGGTAAACAACAGCACTGAAGCCTGTCACCATCTAATCACACTTAACTGCACTGCCCAGCAATTCCTCCTGCCCAAATCCTCAGCAACACATTTCAAGAAATGTTTCCTTCAAAAGGTCACAACCTTAAATTTGAGGAGGATAAGGTTCCTTCTCACGATTTTCTGAAGCCCGACCATTACCCACATGACATTTCTATCACTTAAACCCATTCACGTCCACTGACATTCTGTACGCAATCTTGACAATCCACTCTAAATACGCCTCAGATCAATGCTATTTCCATCCTCCTTCCACTCAACATGAGTGACATTAGCACAATTTTTCTTGTTCTGGCATTTCCTTTAAGACTAAAGCACTGAATTGTCACTTGGCTCTTAAGAAGATTGCCCTGATTGCAACCTTTCCCACCAACCACCTTCCCGTTAAAAATCACCTACACATTGAAAAAGCCATTTACAAACAGCAGCCAATCAATTTCTAACCTCAGTGGAGATCGGACATGTCCTAGGCAACCAAAAGCACGGCTTGAGGCCTTCTCATGGAATGGAGTATGCCGTCCTCAATTCAAGAAACCTATTTAGAAAAAACACAAACTCTAGGCAAGTGTCATGCATATCCTGCTAGTCGTGTAACCAGAATTCAACACCAATAACCACAAGATTCTCCTTGACCAGTGAAAAACTGAGGAATGGTTGAATGGCAATAATCGATCATAACCACCATGTTGTCTTGTGGTCTATGGCAGAAGGAAGTGATTTAGCAGTTTAGACTGGACTGCATTTGAGGTGGGATCAAGACTGGTTTGCAAATATTTATTTTTTCCTTCAGTAACTGACAGGCAGGCTGTAAAATGGGTTCATGTAATAATGACCCCACAAAAATGCAGAGACATTATTAGATTGAACATGGGGGGACACCCCAGCAATGCCCGTTTTTCATTTTAATGGGAGCAGGTGACATCCCCGCAACCCGTCCCCATACATAATGTCACCCTATATAATGTTGCCAATGGCTTTTCCCTGCGACATTATACATGGGGACATTATTACCTGATATCGTAAAATGGAGGTTTGCAGGGTTGCCCTGAGGAATGCCAATGGTCATGATGGATTTAAACCCACTGGTCTACTTTGGCCTTATTGTTTCTGCTCCAGCTTTGCTAAAATGGTTCCATTCTCACAGAGTACAAGTCAAACGCAATCCAATTCTCTTCCCAGTCAATGAGTAATCGTGACGGGTCCCTGGGATTCTTGATGTCCCCATGTCTTTTGAAAGCATGCATGTGGCTCCTGGCGAAGATCCTCTGGAGCTTCGATTGAGGATTCCAATTGTGCCCCGATGATGCAAAGCTGCTTCGGGGGCTAGGCCACATCACAGGGCCAACATCTGTAAACCCAAATCTCTCCACACCTGCCCCAAGGAAATCAAAGCTGGTAGAATATTAGAAAACCTCGGGGCAATGGTGAGAGGTCAGCCTGCAATCTTCCTCCTTCCATTGCTCCAGCTTGCTTCTAGTGTCCTGGACATGTTATCTGTCCAACCCCACCATGTTCGCAAGCAGTCATAGAATCTCCCTTGCAAAATCAGATCAATAAACACGCCAATTCCTGCTACGTTTAGCTTAATCTGACCTGCAATCTCGTTGCGACACATCACTCCTCACCAAACCTGCACTCAAGACTCAATTATGCAAGCTCCCTCTACATTAGCCTTCCTCAGTGCCCCATACCCAAAGATCAGAAAATACATTCATTGAGCATCCGGATTAACCTTCAACTTGAAACCATTGCATGCCACAATCAGTGTCAACTTCACTGGCTTTCCCGGATGTGCAAGGCCTTAAATACAAACTCTTACACAACCTAAAACTGACCTCCCTCAAACTCTACAACAGTAACGGCGGCAGAAAGATGACTACGACCGCTTTTGCTGCAATCCAATATCTGCCCACAGTGCTTTCCTCTTCCCCATTTACTTTGCGGTACTGCTTGTGTTCTTTGTCATCCTTTATCTGTCCACCACACACTGAAATGTCCCACCACCTGCACAGCTGCGTTACAATCAACCATTAGCGAAATACAAAGCACAACATATGATTCCAGTTTTCATGGGATAAGGTAGGTTGACGGTCCGAAACCTGGACATTTTTTAGGGATGTGAGAGTCTTGGAATTCAGTATGGAGTTCTGCCACGAGATGGGAGGCTTAGTGCAATGCTGCTTAGTTTTACTGAGAATTATGACATTGAGAACAAAGGGCCAGGGGGGCAGGGGCACCACCAAGGGTTGGCCAAGGGGCCCACGGCCACCCTTTTAAAAACGCTGCCCCCACCCCCACCGACCCATTCAGTTATGTGTGTTTGTTTTGGTGTGGCACCCCAACATTTCCAGCGTGGCCACCCCTATGAAAAACACATACCCCGGTGGTACTTGTTGCTTACAATTCTCAAAAAGCGTACCAGGGTTTTGCGATTATTGATTAAGAAGTGCCATATAATGGCAAAACATATGCCTGTTACTCGTCAATGATATCCATGGCAAAATATACCTTCCAAAACAGGTATTGGGTAATAATAACCCTATATATATGGTCGCCGTATATAATGTAGCCAGTAAAAGGTCGTGGCGACATTATATAGGTGACCATATATATAGGGACAGGGGCAGGCGGTGGGTGCGGGGGTGTCCTCCACTCCCCATTAAAAATTGTAAACGATTTGAGGGTTGCCGGGTCCCCCCCACATGTTGCATGTAATAATGTCCCCACAAAAAACAGCAATTTTCCGCTGTATTTTTGCAATATTTTTGAGGGGACATTATTACATGCAACCCCAATCCATGCATCCACCTGCTGCTTTTCAGTTCCGAGACATTTGTGGAATTGCGTTTCTTTACATACACAGCACGGGCAAACTATTTGCAGTTTCTGCGCGCCCAGCTTCCTGACCTCCTCTCATACTCTGGGGTGAGCCTGCTCTGTGGAAGGTGGCAGAAATTCACAGCATTCCAAAGTCAATAAAAATGTAGTCCTACTAGCTCTGCACACCTATGACCCTGGAAATAGCTTCCCCGCCCCCCTTTCCCATTCTATGATTAACCTGTTGCTAGTTTCTAAACCATGAATGAATTAAACCCGTAATGCCCTAGAGGCGCACATTATGCCAAAAGGGAGCTTAACAAACTCGGAATTCGGAACGATCGCCTCTCTCGCCAGCCTTGGCTACGGCCAAGTGCAGGAATGACAACTGGCCACGTCATTCCTGGGGAACCACATACATATGGATATGCTTTCGTTCATGGGGTGAAGATTAGCTTAACTGCTGCTGCGCAACGTAGTGTGAGGAGACCCAACCTTGGAAGGAATTTGACCTAACCTGCTTCGGTCAAAGAAAACCTCCAACGCCGATAGGTGAGTTATGCTGCCTATCCTTGCCTTGTTACTTCCGGGGAAATAGCTGATCGCTAGCTACAGATTATGTGGAGTTCAGTATGAGGGGGAAAGGTGGGACATAGGAGTAATGAAAAGTGCAAGAAAAAGAGAAAAGGAGTAAAAGAATGAAACATAGATTGAGGAAAGATGGGAAGAAGTTATTGAATGAAACACAAGGCAGAGAGGGAGAAGATAGTGGCGGCTGGTGAATTTGTTACTGGAGGGGTGTACATTTTTCTCCCAGATAGACCACAGCGAGCGAGTGTTGTGAGGTTGCCCGCACCAATCAATTTGTTCTCCCCCCGAATTCTTTTTTTAAATAGTGGATTAAAATGGTGCATTTTAGAGCACACTTTTTAGAACAAGTGGGTAAAAACCCAAACAGTTTGCAATTGGTTTTGAAGGGTGCCTCATGAAAAATGCAATAGATGCAAATCACCAACAGAGCATTTCTCCAACACATTTTCATGATGCCTTTTCTAGCAATATGTGCCAGTATAAAACATTTTCACACTGGCTGTGCCCATTCATTTCCATGATGGCTGCACCATTATACAGTAGTATTCCCATATAAGAACATAATCACATTTTCTTTGCGTATAATGCCAGTAATAATACTATACGAAAACATGTCCAATGTATGGCAGTATCCCCATGTAAGAAAATATTCCAATTTGTTTTACCATTAAAAATGCATGCCACAGTATGAAAATATGTCCAAACTGGCTGTACTAAAATGCCAGCCGAGCTACATAATAACACTTATCATGCCTGCTTTATCAAAGATGCCCAATACAGAATGTCACTGCAAATAAGAAACTGAGCTAGACTGGTTGCATAAAAATGCTAGTCTTGCTTCATAATAGCACTTATCATGCTTGCTTTACCAAAGATACCTAATACAAAATGTCATACCACAATGAGAAATTACTAGACTGGCTGCATTGAAATGCCAGTTCAGCTACATAATAACACTCATGCTTGTTTTTATCAAAGATGCCCAATACAAAATGTCGTGCCACAGTAAGTATAAGCCACTGATGCTGCTTGCTTTACCAAAGATGCCCAATACAAAATGTCATGCCACAATAAGAAATTGCCAGACTGGTTGCATGAAAATGCCAGACTAGTTTTGTAATAACACTTATCATGCTTGCTTTATCAAAGCTGTCCAATGTAAAATGCCATACCACAATATGAAATGGCTAGACTGGCTGTGTTAAAAGCCAGTCTAGCTACATAATAACACTTATCATGATTGCTTTATCAACCATGCCCACTAAAGAATTCCATGCCTGCCCCATGGTGCACCAGCACCTTGCACTCAGACATAATCACATTAATGATGAATGTGATTATGTATGGAGTGCGAGGCACTGGGGGGCCCAAAGGGCAGATGAGTGTCAGGCGCTGGGATCCCATGGTACAGTCATGACATTTTTTACTGGGCATGCCATGCTCACTCTCTGAGGCCCGAGCACCTCGCAGGCACACATTAATTGTGTGCATGTGAAGTACTGGAGGGCCCAGTCATGGCATTTATTACTGGGTATCTATCAAATACCCATTATTAAATGGCATTCCTTCCCCCATTGTCCTCTAGCAACTCACATGCACAGATACTCAATTATGTGTAAATGTGAACCACTGAGGGGCTTAGGGATCAGGCATGACATTGCATGGGATGCAGTAGGAATCCCAGCAGACTGGGCTGGCATTCTCTATTGGCCATACCCAGTAAGAAATGCATGCCTGCCCCCCTTGGCCTGAGTGCCTCACATGCACACAATAAATGTGATTGTGTGTATGCGAGGTGCTGGGGGCACATGGGTCAAACATGGTATTTTGTACTGCACATCTATCATAGATGCCCAGTAAATAAAATTGTCATGCCTGTTCCCTGGGTCCCCAGCTCCTCACACACACACACATACACACACAATCAACATGCCTATGTGTTTATGCCATGCACTGGGGGACCAGGGGGCGGGCATGTTACTTTTTAATGGGCATCTCTCATAGATGTCCAGCAAAAAAATACAATGCCTGTCCCCTGGACTCCACAGCACCTAACACATGCACACAATCAATGTGAGTATGTGTGAATGAGAGGTGCTGGTGTGTTCAGGGGGCAGGTCTGGTAATTAAAAATGCCAGTGCTGTCCCCTGGGCCCCACAGCACCAAACACATGCACACAATTAAAGTGATTATGTGTGTATGCACGGCACTGGGGGGTAGAGAGGGCAGGTATGATATTGTTTTACTAGACATCTATCATATATTCCCAGTAAAAAAGATCATCCCTGTCCCCTGAGCCCCACAGCAGCTCAGAATGAGAGCTGATTTTGGCTGATGGCGAGGATGATTGTCCAACAAAGCCATTATTTTTATGTTTTTCCAGTACAAACCTCCTCCCCCACTCACCAAAATCAGCTCCACAGACGAGCACACACACATACACACACCTACAAGTTCACACAACATTCACACAGTAAGCTCTCTCTCATTCACACAAGCACCCATCTTCAAGCACCCAATCATAACACAAGCATACGCACATCCATACACCTATTTAAATAATACATAAATGATGAACATAACACACATTTACACACCATACACACAGCAAACACTCTCATTCACATGAGTACCCATCATGCACTCTCTCATAACACAAGCATACACACATCCATACCCATGTAATCTAATAGTATAATAAAAGGCCAGATGTATGTATGTCCCTGTATGTTTGTCTGATGCAGTGGCTTTGCCTGTTGTCACAGATAGAGGGAGCTGTTGCCTTTGGATACAAAGGGACAATGCCAATATGCATAGCTTCACCTGTTGCAGTGGTCCAATTCACATAGCCTCACCTGTTGACACCGCTAGAGGGAGCTGTAGGCTTAGGATTGATAGTGGTCCTACTGTGTCAATGAAAACCTGCACTTCGCCCGTGTATACGGGCCTGTACACTGGTATTTGAACAATAAATAAATGAACATACAAACACACAACTTTACACAACATACACACAACAAGCACACTCTCATTCACATGAGCACCCATCATCATGCACTCATTCATAACACAAGTATACACGCATCCATACACATTTTTTAATAATAAATTAATGATGAACCTAACACATATTTGCACAACATACACACAGCAAACACTCTCTCGTTCACATGAGTACTCATCATCATGCACTCACTCATAAAACAAGCATACACGCATCCATACACATTTTAAAATAATAAACATAACACACATTTCCACAACATACACACAGCAAGCACTTTCGGATTCACACAAGCATCCATCATCATGCACTCACTTATAGCACAAGCATACACGCATCCATACACATATTTAAATAATAAATACATGACCATACCAACACACACATTTACACAACATACACACAACAAGCACTCACTCCTTCAAACGAGCATCCATCATGATACATTCACATAACAACACAAGGACACACGCATCCATAAACATAATTTATATAAAAAATACATGACATAAACAAACTTACCTTCTGCTGTGGGTCCTGAAGTTTCCTCTCCAGCGCTCCAGCCCCTGCTAGCATGAACAGGAATCGGGAAGTTTCACTTCAGCCTGCTCTGTCTGTATTTGCAAGGAGTTGCAGGAGTGCCTCCTTTCACATACAGACATGCAGTTCCCCAGCCAGCATTTCCAATAAGCTATGCAAGGCCGGGGAAGCAAAACACAACCAGCCATACATTGCTCATTGAGTTTGCGCATCTGGGGAACAGTAACTGTCAAAGGGAAAACATGTTTCCCTTTGACTGTTCAGAGAGCACAGGAGTGCTCCCTTGACTGGAAAAAGCAGCTCGGGGAGCGCTCTGTGTTTCACTGTGCTGGTTCCTCCATAATGGGCAGGAGAGGGCCAAGACCAGGTGGTTCGACGGTCCCTCACCAATTATGGACAAGCCGCCGTGGGGATAACAAAATGAAAAATGGATTAAGGAAGAAAGCGAGTAAATTATTATTGAACAATAAGGAAGGAAGGAAGGAAAGAAGAAGGAGAAGGGGAGTGCCGGACATGTGTAGAGAAAGAGGAGGGGGGATTAATACAGGAAATATGAAATGATAAAAGGTTGAAAGGCTGAAAAGACGGAAGGGTGAAAGTAACCAGTTATAAAAAAGAGAAATAGGTGGAAGGAAAAGGAAGTGGACAAATCAAATCTTGAAAGAGCACAATATGATGGATGACTATGTAGAAGAGTCAAAAAGGAGGAGTATGAATAGATGAAATGACAAAAGCATTAAATTATTGGAAGGTAGGCCTGGATGAACTTTCACAATTAACCCAGATTACTCAAATTATGGGTAGTTAATCAATGGCAAAGCTCATATGAACTTCGAGAAATGTTTGTCTGATGTTTGGAACACAAGGTGTTGCTGGAGGCTGGATTAGGATATTTAGGGATGTTTAAGGAAGAAGAGCATGGAGAGTTATTGAGAGACTGGGACTCACTCAGAGTGAGATTTAGGGTTGGTTTTGCTCATGCAGCAGTTATCCCCATACCTTTGGGGAGGGGGTGGGTGATGAATGGACTTCTGCTCTGCAGCAGTACAAGGATGAGTAGAGGCTAAAGTGCGTACTCAGCACTCACACTTCTTCAAAACAAGAGCAAACTCAATTATAAAGTTACAAGGTCCTCAATCGGCATGGGGTGATGCAACCTGGTACTGTCCATTATGCCGAAAGTTCCCTATCTGGCGCTTAGTCTTGTGACAACGAGCCAGGTGACTGAGGGTGCCAGGTACCTAGCAAAGCCAGTTAGAGAATTTATGTTTCCCATAATGCCCCCAGGAACCACAAGTGAATCTGGACAGGCTGCTGGAAGCAGAACAAAGCACAGGTGAGAGGGTAAACCTGACAATATACTTGATCAGGTCACTTAAACCAGGGAAGACATCAGGACATTTGTCTAAGAGCCCAAATATCAAAATTGGACATGAAAACCACCTTCATATGGACTACATCTCCCATAATTCCCTTCTCTCCCAACCGGAAAAAGCAGAATGGATTGGGGGAAATTAAAGTATGCCTTCAAGGATAGGGACACCATAGGACAGGGAGACCATAGGGAGCCCCTGCAGAAACCTAAAAATCCCTAGAGCCCACCTGACACACTTTCCTTCCCAACTGCAGGACAGCAGGATATGCTCCACACAAACAGCTTGTTCAGCCTCTCCAGGCACAACATATTTTAAAATGGCCACCAGGGCTCTTATAGATTTCTACCAGCCCCTCCAGCCTCATTATTACCACCAGGAAGTGAGAGTGCCCAGCCAATCCCACTCCTGTTTCCCTTAAGGCCAGTGATCTTCAAACTGGGGTGCTGTCCCCCACCCAGGGATGCCTGATGTATGCCTGGGGGGAAGCAGACTCTTTAAAAAGGGATGAAGGTGACTGTTTTTATTAGAAAATATAAGTAGTAGCCAATCTGCTTATATTTTAAAGAGTCTGGGGACCCTCTGGACATCCGCTGCATCCACTGGGACCCCAAGGTTGGCCAACCGCTAGGTGTGCGCGGGGGGGCAGAAACAATATTTTGAATCAAAGGGGGCTCAGTATGAAAAGGTTTGAATACCATTGCTTTAGGCCTACAGCCCAGTTCCGTGTGGAAGTCCTCATGAGAACCTCATACCCTCTTTCACTGTCACCACATGACATCAAAGAGGGCTTCAAGAGCATACCTACTCTTGAAGAGAGTGGAAGAATGTTTGTTAAAGAAATTGAAAAGGGACTCTCTAAGGGCTGCTCTCGCCCTCTGATCTACGCTGGTCCCCTTCCTAGGCCAGGTGTTCCTCAAACCCAGGATATTCAATAAAAATCAGCTGTCCCTACTATCTAACCATTGACTGGCTAATCATGATGGCATAAGGGCAAACACCCTGCCTCTCTATTTCTCTCTGTGAACAATCTAGTTAGAATCCTAACTTAGGTCCGACAATAAAATGTTGCAAAAAGAGGTTCCTTACAATAACTCAGATCTCACTTGGTCCTTTCATTGTACTCCTCGCCCATATGTTTTATTCTTCCTGTGCTTACCTTCTACTTTCCTCCCTGCTAGTGCTCCCATTCCTCCTTGTCTCTCCCTCTGTTCCTCAGATGCTCTCCTTGGTCCCACTCTAGTGCCCTCTGCTTCTATTCTCCCCTCTCCACCTGTAGCACTCTCCCTCCTCTCCAATACTACTACTCTCTTCCCTCCTCTCCACTTCTACTACTCTACCCTCCAGCCACACCTTCTTCCTCAGTCATCATCATCTCACCTTCCAGTCACTCTCAGTCCCTTACCCTCCCTCTATTAGCCTCAATCACACAACGTTCACACACACACTAACACCAAAGTACTACTTTCTCTCACCAACAAATGCCTTACCTTGCACACTCCTTCAGCAATCCTCCCCCATGCTTCTCTGTAGCATCCTTCCTCCACCTGCCATGTTTTCCTCCTTCTCCTCCTTTGATCTCACTAGACTAACGCACACCTTCTTGTTTCCTGTGCCTCTTTTTATCCTTCCCCAGGGGAGGTGTTACAGATGGACAAAACATGTTTTTAAATGCTGCATGTACTATTTAAAAGGGTCTTAATTAATATGAGTGACTTGGGATGCACATATTTGTGAGGGGCATGCACAAGTTCTGCAGGTGAATTTCATATATAGATATGATTTCTTCTATAGATTTGAGTGAGAATCTTCATGCACAGACAATGACAATTTAGATAAATGACACTTTCCAGTGTGGCAGGAAAACAAGAGCCACTTTAATTCAAACAGGTCCAAATTAGATATCTGATGCAACTATTTTGCAGGATGGGAGATGTGTGCAAATTAATTCAATGAAGAATACAAATAAGTTAAAAAAGCAATCATCCTGTAATACCAGGAAAGCTGTGTTTGGGGGAGATGGAGGCAAGAAACAGCTCATGTGATCATCCCCCAAGATCAAAGGAGGTCCAGATTCTGAACCCTAAGAACACCCATACCGCATTATGTCCCACACTCACACTCAGTTGGCTTTTGGAGTTGGATTCAGCAATTTTTCCATTGGGAGATTGGCCAATGATAGCTTTCCACCAACGGAATCATGACACATCAGACTACTTCTGATATGGAATGGGTGAAATAGGTATTTTACAGCTAACTCAATGGGAAAAAGACATTCAAAAATAGAGATTCCAAGAGTCAGACAATTTAAATTTCAGACTTGGAGAACTTGACTTGAAAGACAGTAGGAGGAATGAAGGAGATCTGAATTTGGCGAACCAGAATTTGTTGAGTAGGCCACAGATGGGAAAATATTAAACTATATGCAGTTATAAACTGACCACAGAATGGGAGGAGAGTGAATTTTGTTTTATGTTTCAATCTTATCCAAGGTCTTGCTGGGTTCCATCTAGAGACAGGCAATCTGAGGGTGCTTTGGACTTGCCTCCTGGTGCTTCATTCCACTGTCCTGTTTTCCACGTCACCCTTTCAAAAGTAAGTAAAACCTATCATTACCAGGGTGGTTAACTGGCGATTCTCTTTAGAAATCATCCTTCTGCAATCAACTAACAGCCCAGGCTATAGCAGAGGTAAATATGTATCATGATCTGCATTTCTGTATGTATACCAGATTTCACAACTTATTGGTGAGTTTACAAAACCATATGCGCTGGGAGAACCTTAGACAAATTGGGTTTTGCAAAGGAGTTTCTTTTATCTCAGTATATAGATAGATGGGAGAGGGCTTTGTATAAAAGTTATGAGATCACACAAATCTGTGGTTTGAAGCAGGCCCCCAGTTTAATTGTCCGTATTTAAATAAATGTCATTTTAAATCCAAACGTTCCATTGTTTTTTAATCTCAAAGTGTCATAGAAATCATAGAATCCCCTACCCTTTCTTAGAGATTTTCATAACTTCTACATTTACTAAGCAAATGATTTCAGAGACTTACCAAGACGAACTTGTCATTGCAATTTAAAAGTATACGCACTAGCAACTTTAAGATGCTGTTGCACTTATTTAATGTCAGTATAAATATCACCAAAACACATTTACCACTACAGTCATTCATAAATGGTCATTTATGTGTGCGTGCATGTTTTCAGTAGTGGTGTTATTCTATCCGATACAACTTATTTATTATGAATTGTGAGACTGAATGAGAAGACTGCATTATTATTATTATTATTATTATTATAATTATTATTAATAATAATAAAAATAATTATTAGGGTATGTATTGAGCGTGGACCTAGCTTTGGGAAGCAACAGAGCGCTTTACAATCATAGGAGAAAGAATACAGTGAGCGTAGCAGAGACAGCACCTCGGCTACTGTGGGGAGTGCAGGGTGTTAAGAAGGAGCCATTCCTTGAAGAAGGTTTTGGGCTCTTTCTTGAACTGTAGAAATTATGAGACAAGTCTGATGTTGACAGGGAGGAGGTTCCAGATTCTTGGAGCATGGACAGAAAATTCCTGTTTTATGGTTCTTTCCTTCCTGCACTGCTGTAATTCAAGTCTGCACATTTCCTTACTTCTGGTGGATTGCAGGGCTCTGGAGATGCTGAGTTTCTGAGTGAATTAGCTTGGGGACTTAAGGATGACAGCTTTATAGATGATGCAACAGGATTTGAATATGGTACGGGCTTGCAGTGTAAACCAGTGTAGTTTGATGAGGGTTGAGGTGATGTGTTCAAATTTGCAGAGTGCTTTAATGAGTCTTGCTGCAGCATGCAGGACACATTTCAGGGGTCCCAGGGTAGTTGCTGGAAGGCCTTCCAAAAGGGGAAAGCCACCATGCAGGTGGGGGGGGGGAAGGCTTGGACAGCAGATCTGAAGTTGTTTTCTGGGGTGAAGGGCTTGATTTTCTGCAAGAGAGAAAGTTGGTACCAGGCCGTTTGCTTTGTGCTGTTTGAACATGAGGTGCCTGTCAATGCTGAACCCAAAGGACTTAGCACAAGGATCCAGCTAGGGTGTGAATCCCTCGCGGTTCATAGCACTGAACCAGGTCAGGATGTCAGGGTGTTCGGTGCTGTTGGTCAGCAGTAGGAATTCATTCTTGGAGGGGTTAAGCTTCAGATAAGCACTGGACATCCAGGACTGGATCAATATGAGGCAGGCCTTGAGCCTGTGGATGTCTTCGATGGAGGATATCTTGAGGTAGTTCTGCGTGTCATCTGCATATTTGTGAATGTGGATGTTGTGTGGATAGAGGAGGGTTCCACGCGATTCGAAGTAAAAATTGAAGATCATGGTGGGCAAGATGGATCCTTGCAAGACTCCACAGGTGTGGGGTAGAGTTGGTGATCTGGACGAATCAATTTGTACTGTTTGCAGTTTGCATGGTAGGATTTGAACCAACTGAGGATGATCTCGCTGATCCCCATGCAGCGATGTGTATTGTCAGTGAGTGTCTGGTGGTCTACTGTGTCAAATGCTGCTGAGAGTTCAACAGGAACTAGGAGGTAAGGATGGCCATCATTGAGAAGAGAGATTTAAAAAAATGAGATTAATGCAAAAAGGTAGACTTTTACTGCTACACTGAGGTGGGGGTAATGGGTGTGGCCGAAGGATATGGCTAGTGGGTAACTTTAAGGAACCGAATGGTGCAATATGAAAAGTGGGCACGGTTCTAGGCTATGGCTAGCAGGCCCCAACATAATCTATTGGGGCAACATGTCAAGGAGTGCAATATGGAAAGCGGCCATCCTGGCCACATGGCTAGTGTGCTCAAAGGAAAACTAGTTGTGTGACCACGGCTGAAGACCATGGTTAGTGGGCCCATTTAGGAAACCTATTAGAGCAATATGCAGAGTTGCCATCGCTGAAGGCATATTGGGGGGACATGTACAATGGACAAGGCCAAGGCCATGGCTAGAGGCCTGTATATAAATGATGGTATAACAAAACCCTTGAAATTCACTGAAAGAACATTAGTTACGGTGCCTTTAGGTTGTGCAGATTTAATGCAACAAAACCCTTGAAATTCAACGGATGTGGGAAGTCATGACCAGCTTAACTCAGCGCGCTCCTGTCGCAAGGTCCATGAGCACATACATATTGTAAGAGAAGGGATTCACAATGACATACAAAATTGCGTTATGGTGGACATCAACGGGAGCATGCCGCATTAAGCTGGTCATGAGTTCCCACCTCTGCTGAATTTCAAGGGTTTTGTTTGTTAAATCTGCGCAATTTAACGGCACCTTTTCTCAAATAGCTGACATCTCAAAGCAACTGCATCAGAGAAACAGTGGCCCTCATTACGACCCTGGCGGAGTGGGTTTACGCCAGCGTTATTCGCGGCGGACCCGTCCGCCCTACTACGAGATTCCGTAGCGCCATGGAGCGTTTTCCGCCTGGTTTTTCCGGGCGGAGAAATCCATGGCGCTACGGGACCTTGTCGTTAATTACGCCACCGTATTTTGAGGTGGCGTAATTAACGCCTTCCCCACTCCCATTATACCCTATGGGGCAAAAATGGGAATGGGGAAGGGTAAAATGGGGGATGGGGATTTACCGCCCCGCCAAGGTCGGAATGGGGCGGAAAATCCGCCATCCTCCATGGCGCTATCGGCAGCTTTCCGCCGTGCTCCGCGGTGCATTTAGCACCGTGATTTCCGCCAGGGTCGTAATGAGGGCCAGTGTGTGTTGTGGGGGGAAAGGGAGATAGCAGGATAGGTGAGGAGCCCACCTGGGGAGTGGGAGGAGCTGGCACAGATGAGGGGGTACTTGGTGAGGACATGGGGGCAGAAAAGCATTTTTTTCCAGCTGTTTTTCTGATATTCGAGTCTGCGCAGATATGAGTAGTTCAGTTCCCATGGTTGCAGTTTTCTTTTTTTTAAAGATATTTTTCCAGCTATAGTGACACTGGGGGTGAAACATCACTGGCTATGGCTGTAGGCCATGCCAGATTCTCATCCATGCAATAACCAGGACAGACTCTGCATTGCTTTAAAATGAGGAAGAGACCAATCTCCTCAAGCCATGTTGCCTGATAAATAAGCTAAAGTTACACGACCACTTAGAGGAATGGGCCTGGCCTTTCCTTGCTTTGAAGCTAAGCAGCATCAGTCCTGCTTCAAAGCTAAGCAGGCTCAGTCCTGGTTACTGCATCAATGGGCTCCCGAATGAGCATCCAAATTATTGTTTTTTTTAAACGGTGCCACTGTCAGTTCTTGAAAGTTTTGCACTCAGAGACAATTCTTTGCCTTTTTCTGAATTGCATTCTGGTATTTGTAGTATCCCAGTCAATAATTTACACAGTCCCAAATGCTGTATATTTTCATAGTTTTAAATATCTCATAACACAGAAGATATACATTATTGTTTTTAAACCGTGCTACTGCCATAGCTTGAAAGTTTTGCACTCAGATACAATTCTTTTGCCTTTTGCTGAATTGCATTCTGGTAGTTGTAGTTTCACAGTCAAGATGAGGAAGGGGGAAATGCTACAAATGTAAATTTCTTGCCTAACATAGGATTTATATATTTGAGTGACACTATGGTATGTGTACTTTCCAAGTTAGCTTTATAAAGCAAAGTATTGTTGAAAGCCAGATATCGGGGTGAGGAGGGGAAATGATGAGAAGGCAAGTAAGTCATGAGTATTTTCCAACGATGTGGTAAGAGAGTTTGCAATACTGGACACTGGTGCAGTTAATTTACCCTGATTGTGGTGGCTTTTCAGGGCACCAGTAACGGACACATGTGGGTGGATAGTGTACCTTTTCTTCAGAGGGTGGACACAACCCTGTGGTTTTTTTAGTTTGGCAAGCTTGCTCAAGTATTTGGCAACCAGAATTTTACTCAGGTTGTCATGTTCCCAGTGCAGACGCTTACTCACAAGACTACAAGCACTTGTTTCGTATTGGGATTTAGTTTTCCAGGGAATATTTCATGCCAGATTGCTGGGTTTAAAAGGTGGGCACCTTTTATACTTTGCCACCATATTTATTGGAACTTTTCCGCTCTCATGTTATTTTTTTTTCTGGTGTTCATTACTTTATTTTAAAGTCCAGTGTTACTTTGTCCTGCACGCTCTCCTCTACGGAGTAAATCTATTGAACTACATTTTTAAATTTCACTTTAAGATACATGTTCACTTACTCTGCATATAATCATGGGTGCCAGCTTTTGATTTTCGGTATGGGGGCAAAAGTAATTGGCCATATGTTATTTTTGCAGCTGGTCATTTTGTTTCCTTTTATGCATGGTCTAGTAAACATTTTTATTTAAAAAATAGATAGGCAACATAAAAAAAAATACTAGCATTCTCTTTTTTAAAACTTCCTATGTAAAGTTTTGAGCTATTCAAGCTCAAAATTTGCAAAAGCAAGCACATGGGCGCATCCATTTTGTGAAATGGATGCCCTCCTGTGCTGGCTTTTGCGGCACTAATGAAGGAAAAGCCAGCCAGCTGTAGTAAACAAATGCTACCGCTGGGAGGCTTTCCCTTCATTAGTGCTGTACGAGGAGGACGGGGACCGGAGACCAGAGCAGGAAAGCTGCAGCTGAATCTCAGTAAGTGCTATTTATTTTAAAAAGAAAATAAGCACTAGCTTCGGAGGAGCCTGAGAAACTCGGAAAGAAAAACCGCAGCGTTTTCCAACACAACCGCGTTGTGTTTCTTCCTGAATCTGCTTTCCCATTTGGGGCTCTCGGGCTCCCGAGCCCCAAATGGGAAAGCAGATTCAGGCAGAAACAACACAGCATTGCGGAAAACAACCGCGTTGTTTCTGCCTGAATCTGCTTTCCCGTTTGGGGCTCTCGGGCTCCCGAGCCCCAAATGGGAAAGCAGATTCAGGCAGAAACAACACAGCATTGCGGAAAACAACCGCGTTGTTTCTGCCTGAATCTGCTTTCCCGTTCGGGGCTCTCGGGCTCCCACGGGGAGCCTGAGAGCCCCAAATGGGAAAGCAGATTCAGGCAGAAACAACGCAGCATTGTGGAAAACAACCGCGTTGTTTCTGCCTGAATCTGCTTTCCCATTTGGGGCTCTCGGGCTCCCCATGGGGAGCCCGAGAGCCCCAAATGGGAAAGCAGATTTAGGCAGAAACAACGCAGCATTTAGCATTTCCCATTTGGGGCTCTCCAAGAGCCCCAAATGGGAAATCAGCTGTAGGCAGAAACACTACGCGGCATGTAAATGCTGCGAGCCGGAGGAGCCTGAGAAACTTGGAAAGAAAAACCGCAGCATTTTCCAACACAATAACGTTGTATTTATGTTTGCGGTCGCTTCAAAAGCGACCGCAAACATAAATACAACGTTTTTAAAGCTGCGGTTTTATTTCTAAGTTTTCCGGGCTCCTCCAGCCCAGAAAACTTAGAAAAAAAAACGCAGCTAGTGCTTATTTTCTTTTTAAAATAAATAGCACTTACTGAGATTCAGCTGCAGCTTTCCTGCTCTGGTCTCTGGTCCCCGTCCTCCTTAGTTAGTACAGCACTAATGAAGGGAAAGCCACCCAGCGGTAGCATTTGTTTACTACAGCTGGCTGGCTTTTCCTTCATTAGTGCCGCAAAAGCCAGCACAGGAGGGCATCCATTTCACAAAATGGATGCGCCCATGTGCTTGCTTTTGCGAATTTTGAGCTTGAATAGCTCAAAATTTTACATAGGAAGTTTTAAAAAAGAGAATGCTGGTATTTTTTTTTTATGTTGCCTATCTATTTTTTAAGTACATTTTTTTACTAGACCATGCCTTTAAATGCGGTTAGTTGGGTTTATGCAATGTATGACAACAGTCACTAAGAGACCGGCCATAAAACAAGGAGCTTGTAGCATGCTGCTTAACCAAACTGTGCGATCCTCTGCAAATAATTTAATCATACAGGACATTAACTAAAAAAATTGGGAGTTCTCAAAGCCTGCAATCTTTTGTACATAATAAAAAATAGATATTTGTACAGCTACAATGACATCAGAAGGAAAAAATCACTGAGCACCCAGGTCTCCCATCCATGCAGTAACTAGGACCGACGCTGCTTAACTTTAAAGTGAGGAAAAGGTCAGCCCCCTCAGGCCATGGTGCCCTACAGGTGATGCAATTTTACAAGACCACTTAGAGCAACATGGCCTGAGGGGACTGATCCCTTCCTCACTTTGAAGCTAAGCAGTACTGTGAGTATATTCATGGTTGCCAGCTTTTGATTTTCGCTATGGGTGCACAAAGTACCTGGGTATAAGTTATTCTTGCAGCCGTTCATTTCATTTCTGTTTCCGTGCTGCTTAAATGTGGTTAGTTGGGGTTGTGCAATGTATCACAACAGTCACCAGGAGATTGGCCATAGCACAAGGGGCTTGGAGCATGGGACAGGACATTTCAGCGTGGCCTGTTAGGTGCACGCTGTTATGGCATGACCGTTTCATCATTGGTCCCGTTTGGGCGCGCCCAGTTAGACGCAGCCAGTTGGGCGCAGGGACCTCTCGGTGAAAGGATGCTTTGGCCCAAGAGGTCGCAATTGGCATGGCATGAACCTGCCAGCACTTTGCATTTTGTACCTCTCGACGCAAGGATGTTTTGGCGCGAGAGGTCGCAATTGGCATGGAACTGCATTTTGTAATATTGATTAAACGTGAAAAACATTTATTGACTGCAACATTATAAAACAGGATGGGACATGCATTACACGGTTGTTGCAGAATTGAACACGTATTAAACATGAAACACATTTATTTACTGCAACATTATAAAACAGAATGGAAAAGGTATTACACGGTCTCTGGGCAACATTATAAAACTGAAAAAACAAAATAAAAAACACATTTGGCCTGAAACCTCGCCTGCAGGAGTTCAAGATGCAGCACTTAAACATTATGCTACAATGATATTATTGTTTGAATTCTCACCAGTTTCATACTTAGCCTTTTACAATTGGACATACTAAATTGTGGGCTAAGTATGAAATGTATGCAGTGTGAAGCACTAAGCCATTGTGGCGTAGTGGTTGAATGCTGATCTCTGAACTCTGGCGACCAGGATTCAAGAGTTTTTTTGTTTAATTTAAAACAGTATATATTGGCAAACACTCTGTATTCTGGACTATGTAGTCATAACAGGCATGCCTTTGATCCATGTGGCCTCCTTCATGGAAACGTTCACCCAATCACTGCATGATTTAAAGAAGATCTTTTGAACTGCAGTATCAATGGATTAATAATAACGTGAGCCAGTGCAAACAAGACTTTATTTGCAGCTCAAATGGGGGGCTTGCCACACAGTTCCATTATTCCCTTAATATATTGTGCTTCTTTTAGACTTTGAAAACGGTGGGGGCCAGTAGACACCACTCCTCTCCAGCCCCTTATTCTTACTTTCTCCAGCTGGAAAAGAAAACATGTTTTGGCTTGTTTTCCCCCTCCTCTGACCCTACACTAGGTACCTCCTCCTTCAACAACTTACAGATCCCCCACATCAATTCAACCCAAACAAAGAGAGGTGCAGGATAAATCATGAATATTGCCAAATTGCATGTCCTGTATATCATGTCATATGCCACACGTCCCTTGTTATTTGGAAGATGATCATTCAGGTTTCCTTTTTACTTTGCATATTCGGACTTGTAGTACAGAACTCTTGATGGAAAAAAAAAACTACAAGTCACAGAGTGCCATAAAAAACAAGAACTGGATGGGCATCTTCCCAATTACTTGGAGACATGCACACATGCACACACACCCACACCCACACACACACACTGACACTGAAAACTCACACTCATTCAAACATCCCTTGTGCCAAAATAAAGGCACCGGAATGGCTTTCGTGCCAAAAAGTGTGCAATGAAATGGGCGCTGCAGGGGAATGGCCGCGACAAATTGACACACACAAAAATGACGGTGCCGAAAATGGGTCTACCACTGGGAGTACGCTGCTTAACCAAAGTATGCGGTCCATGGCAAAAGATTTAATCTCACTGTGCATTACCTAAAAACATTGTGAGTTCTCAAAGCCTGCAATATGAAAGCTATGGCTAGTGGTCTGGTAGCGTTTTAAAATGGACAGTGGGCTAAAAATCAGTGACTAACAAAACCCTTGAAATTCAAGGAAAAAGCTTTTGTTGCAGAGACGTTAAGCTGAGGAATACATTGTAACAAAGCCTTTGAAATTCAAGGAAAAAACTTTAGTTGGAGGGAGTTAAGGTGATTTGTGATGTCATCATTGTGGTTATAGGCTGTGCAACAGGGGGCACGAAGTTAAGGTGGCCTTAGCTGAATTTCAGAGGTTTTGTTCTCACCTTAACTTCCTTGCAACTAAAGTTTTTTCATTGAATTTCAAAGGTTTTGTTGCAATGTATTGCTCACCTTAGTGCCCCGGCAACTATTGTTTTTCCTTGAATATATATACACACAGACCTATCATATTTCCTTAATCTATGTAGACATTAACCCAGGCAACTTGGTCACTTAAAGTGAAATAATGGAAAATCTTGTTTGGCTTTTTTAGATGATAATCTCCTAACTGAAGAATTGATGGTATATGAATACTTAAAGTCAGATCTAAATCACTATTGTTTCTGATATTCCTTAACTTGTACACATTCTTTCATACAGCCATGCCGCCACTCTGTGCTTCATCTACTGACAAATCCATAGAGAGTTAAGACCCCAGTCTTGGCTCCATTCTCTTCAGTCTATTTAAACACATCCGGCGAATTGACCAGCATCAGACGGTGTTTAATGTTTTTATTGTATATAAAACCATATGAGATAATCAAGCTGGCTAAAGGGTTGGCCTACAAAAGTAATGAAACGAACATCAAACGCCTGGACATGCCACCCACCATCTGTACAATATCTTTGATATATATTTGAATCCATTGTATGAACATCCATCTAATGAAGTAGTCCCATTCCTGTTTGAAGCCTAGCCTACAAATCATGCAGTAGAATATTTTCTCCAAACGGTCTTGCATTTGTTGTTTATGCTCTAAATGTTACCTTTCTGAAAGACATATACCTAAAATTGAACATTGCTGCAAAGACAATTGCCTCCATACCCATGTCTTCACACCCAGAGTGCCCATTTTAAGCCAAAGTCTGCCTTTTCTGTATATTAATTTACAGGGGTAGGTTTTTTATGTTTTTATTAGTTTCCCTGTCCTTTTAGTTTGGTTGAAGTCTTGTATTTTGATTTAGCATCTCGATTGGACATTTCTTTTATTTTGGTACCACAGAACTATTGGGTTTGGAGGCTTCTTCTTTGCCTGCTCACACCCATCTTAAAGTAAATAATGATAATGATAATGATGTGTCATTTATATAGCGCCTTTATACAAAGCGCTTTACAGAGCACATATTTACATACAATATCACCCAACTGAAGTTGGTACTCATAGCTTGATGTTGGCCCATGCCACCTAAACGAGGGAAAGGAGGTGTACCATTCATGTTGTCCCTGCCTCTCTTTTATGATTGAGATCACTGCGGGTTTTGGAGAAGTGGTGGGCCGGGTCAGAGGTTAGAACCTACCATGCATCCCTGTACTGCTGTATAGTCATGTCAACACAGCCCTTCTTTTGACTGATTTAATATATATAGATGAGGCTTAGTTAGCCCTGCTGCAGATGGCAACTCACATATGTTGTTGTGTGTTGCCTCCCTCTCCTGTAATATGCAAGTTATTCATTTTATTAAAAATGTATTAAGCACTTGGTGAACAAACAATACGGATTACATAACAGCAGTGTCATTACATCCTGAGGCAACAATTGCATAACCTGCCCCATGGCAGAATGCATTATCAATTAAAGACGGTTAGCTAAATGGCAGATTTCAGGATACTGTATCCTTTGCCAAGTGTGCATGAAATTCTTGCTATATGACCTTAGGTCAACAGTTACTAGGCACCAACAAGATGTGCAATTATTCATTGTCAATAGCCCATAGGACATCATTCAGCCAATTTTCCAATTTTGGCAGTTCCTTCCAGGTCCATCGCATCAGGACAGCCCTTTTGTCTAGTAACAGACCCAGATTGAGAAAGCTACGCTGAAAAATTGTCATTTTACCCGTATACCCCAGCAGGCAGTCACGCACGGTAAGGTGTAGCTGACGGCCCAGGCTCCAGTACACAGCAAATCTCAGACCAGTAATCGCTCAGCCTGTGGCAGCCACATTGCATGTGTATCAACGTAGTCTACGGACTGCGACCGCTGGGGCATTCTTTATCAACATCTGACCAAAACATTTTGATTCTGGCTGGGGTGTAGCAAAGTCTGTTGAGGACTATGATTTGTATGAGGCGATATTTTGAAATAAGTGATACCCCCTGCCGCCTTTAGCAAATTTCATGTTTTTTTCCATTGCAAATCTGAAAACACAGTACCCAAATAGGCGCACCACTTTGCCCTGGTGTTTGTTCTCTCTCTGGTATCCCCAGATTGAGACTATTTTTCAAGTGTGGATATACTCATCCTGTTCGCCGTGCTTGAGAGAACATATGTCAGGCATACATTAGTGGAAGGTTCTGCCGAAGACACTGGCCAACGTGCGGAGATAGCCACCCTTAGCTGAAAATAGTCCAACAGTTGTAATGGACTGTCCCCAATATGTATCTTAATATGATCCCAGGTAACCCACATAGAGATCCCCTATTGTTTAAATTAGAGCCCCACTCCAGACTGCTTCCACAGCCCTGTCTTTGGAGGGCCCGACTGCCGACATGCCTCACAGTGGGGGACGCTTGTCACATGGGGCAGAAATGTTCAGTCTTTTATTCAACTTACCCCAAGCCTCCTGGGTCACACCCATCGGGTTGAGCAGGTGCGAGTAAAGAAATACATTTCCCGCAAGCAGCAGAAGTAATGACGAAGGACCCACTTTTAATTGTTACAGGCTTATCTGTTGCGTAGTGTGTCTGTGCTGTCAAATAATACAACTCAAAATCTTGGGCAGCCAAGCCACCCACCTCATAGGGGTGGGTCAAGTGTCTCCACCCCATGCCACCAGACCAAAGGAAAGAAGAACTGGGCCATAGGGGAACATTAGAAAAAAATTATAATAGCTTGGCCAGTATAACCATTTTGATCAGTGATAGCCTCCCAGCCAACGACAGCAGGATCTACCCCCATCTCCTGACTTTGGCATTTAACACAGATATATTAGACCTATAATTAAAATGAAACATCAGCAAAGCCGATCTGGGAATCCGGATCCCCAAGTAGCGAAAGTTATGTGTGACCCATTTGAGTCCCATTGTGTTGGCAAATGTGTCCATACCATCGGTAAGGGGGCATATCTCTGACTTATTATTGTTGAGATGGAGGTGGAGTACTTACCTGAGACCACCCTCAAAACCCACCTCAGGGAGCCGTATATATAATAGGATGTCATCAGCGTACAATGATATAATTTCTAATTTCCCACCCAGTCTTATGCCTACACCTCTCTATGTATCACAAATCCTGTCCTCTAATGGCTCAATGATTGGGGCAAAGAGTAAGGACGAAAGGGGGCATCCTTGTCTTGTTCCATCACCAAGCCTCAGTACCGGTGATAACCGCTAATTCGCAGCATTGTAAATAGCAGTTTGACCCATGAGATCAAATTGTACCCAAACAACTAATTAGACAATACCTGGAAGAGACCATATGAAATGCTTTATGCATTTCAAGAGAAACCGCTTCTGCTTGCGAATCAAGTGGAACTAGAGCAAATGCATTTCAAAATCTTCTTATATTGAACGCCGTGGGTGGGCCTGGTATAAAGCCAGATTGATCCAGATGCACCATGCAGACCATCAAGGGGGACAGTCTGGTTGCCAGGACTTTAGCATAAATCTTGGTGTCAATGTTTACAAGTGATAAGGGCCTTTATGACACACAGTCATCCGCTGCTTTATCTGGCTTGAGCAGTAATATAATAATAGCTTCTCGCATGGTTTTGGCAATACCCCTGGTCAATCAAGGGGGTGTGTAACCGGTGAGATAAATTCTACTTATTAAACAAAAGCAAGGGTTCTGAATCCCCTAATTCATACTGTACACTGTGTTGAAAGACTATTGTATATTTTATATATATTTTATTATTACTGTTATACAACAATTTATTAGCAAAAACACATGAAATCACAACGTCTCTGTTAATACATACAGCCCTAAAATACAGTGCATACAAACACACTGAACGTTGTATCACAGTGTACCACATCGATTGCAATACAGACACACTATCCACTGATCACTATTGCTAAAGAAAACACTAAATATCACAACTCTATCGTATGTAAAATACAAATCATGCTAGTGGGTCACCCATTTATTTCATGGGAACTCATATGCCGCACATCAAACGTGCAAACAGGAAAATTGACACTCCAAAACACGGCAACCCAACTAGTACCGTGTGGATCTCAACTCCCACATTTTATGCTAGTTTTGAGGACTTCCTAATGGCCCATCTTCTACTCTTCATCCGGGGTTAACAACGAACTTATTTTCCTGGGGACTACAACCAGTCTCAAACGGTGGGTACATAAGACTATCCATGTCCACATGTGGCTATGCTGTAGGGTTGTTAGTTCAGCACTTTGGCTTCATGCCATGCATTTTGGTCACGTTCACAGATGCCTCTTATTGTACGCATTTCTCACGCATCGCTGGCCATGTCAATTACACATCGCTGGCCATGTCAATCGCTGCTGCCGGCGCTGCTTTCTCACCCAATGTTAAATGTTAAATGTTAAATGTTAAAGGTATTTGTACCGCCCACCGTCAACAACTGAATTGGTCCCCAGGCGCTCAGGCGGATCTGTAAACGATAAAGGTGGGATGGGTTAGTAAGGTGAAGAAGGGAGTAGGATAGTGAGAGGAGTGGTGTTCTGTTGGCAGCTTCAACTCAGTATACACCGGGTGCTGAGCTTTGGTGCGGGTATCGGATCGGAGTCAGTCCGCGTGTGCTGTTGTTCTGGCTTATGTGTTGTTGCAGTGTTGTGAAGTGCATGCGGCTGGTTGTGCGAGAGATGGTTGTGTGAGTTTTTTGAGTAAGATAAGTATGCAGAGTTTGAGCTTATATTGGTTAGTGGGTTACCTGATCTTTACCATGCTAACATTCATAGTTCTGTCTGAGTGTGGCACCTGTTGGCCTCACATTCCCATCTAGAGGCGGTGCAGGCCGATGATTAGGACTCCATCCAGGTGTGGTCATGCCAACCCTCACACCCCCATCCAGATGCGGCTCAGGCTAGTGTTTAGAGACCCGTCCAGGTGTGGGCATGCTAACATTCACAACTCCATCTGAGCGCCACGCAGGCTGGTGTTCACAACTCTAGGTGTGGCACATGTTAGCATTCACGTTTTTCCTAGGCGCGGGCATGTTATCCTTCAATCAATCCTATCCAGATGCAAACCTTTCTGCCCTCAACCCCTTTCAGGAGAGCTTCCTCCCATGCCTGCAGCATATATGGAGCCAGCAATTCCCTCTATTCCCTATAAAAACTCAGCTCAGTACCAATCCGACCCTGGCGCTTTAACATTGGGAACATCCATAATGGCTGACAATCTCTACTCCACTGTTATTGGTATTCCTAACGCTTCGCTAGCCTCTCTGGATAGTACATTTGTTGGAATCCCTGCTAAATATTGCTCTACCTCCATGGTAGTAGCAGTACACTTCAGCTGATATAGGGCTGAGTAGAGTTGGTAAAATGCATCATTGATGTCCTCATCCGTGTGAGCTACAGACGATGAGATGTGTGAGTTCCCGGCTTCGGTCGGGCCTATCCACCACTGCGTACCTTCTTGCAGGTATTGACCTGTTAAGCTGTTTGAATTCCCTATTCACTGCGTCTCTAAACGCATCCAACTCAGTCTTGAGTTCTTGGCGTGTTGCAGAGGAGGGGCACTGAGCATATCGCTGCTGCAGAATCAAGAGCTTGGACTCTCAAGTATCCAGTACATGCATAATGCTTTTTAGGACACTGAATTCAGTGGACATAGCTATCCCGCGAATGTATGCCTTGAAAGCCTGTCACAGAGTTGCCACTGAGGTAACTAACCCCATATTATTATCAAAATAGGAGGATATGTGCTCATACAAGTTCAAGGAGATTGCTGGATCCTGCAGTGCCACTGGTTTAAAGTGCCTGGCTGCACACGCGCCACCCATACGGGCTAATTGTATAGATAGTAAAATGGGAGAGTGATCCAACAAGGATCATGGTAGTATCGAACAACTTTTCACCCCATTAAATAATGAACTAGACACCAACCATTAATACGGGAGTGCCTCTTGTGCAGCGATTAATAGAATGTATACTCCCTCCTCCCAGAGTTCAGCGAGTGCCAAACATCGAGCATGTCCAATGTCGACATATTCATGAGTATCGTCTAAACCACCCTAGTGAGTACCTTGGGCGTATCCGTAGTACCTCAAGTGTCGTGCATAATATAGTGTTCAAGTGCCCACCGCAATTTATCAAGGCCATAGGGTATTTAGCACAGTGGCAGAAGACCTCATCGAAACAATCTGGCTCATCTATGTTAGGAACGTATATATTAACTAAAAGAACCTCCTGCCTGCATAGGGTACCATGTAGCACATATCTCCATTTTAGTTTCCAAGTGTATACATGGTAAGGAGCGATGCACCAGAAACAGAACCCCTCTGGCTTTCATCGAGTATGATGTAAAATATCTTTGCACACCCCATCTCTGTGCAAAGCTCTCTCCTCGTCTGTTCTTCAGGAACACAATCTTGGCACTTTTCCTATTTGCATATGCCTTAAGAGCTTCAATGGATTCCCCAGCCCCCAAACATTCCAGGTAAGGAGAGTAGTGGTTTGTCTCATCTGACAAGCCTGTGCCATGAATGTAGATATGTGTAACTGCTATCAGTGACCATATGGTTTACCTCAGACCAGCTTTTACCAAATCCCACCAAGTGCATTTTACCAACACCCCGACCCTTGAATTTTTGCCCACCCACTACCTGTCTTCATAGCCACCCCAACATTGGCTGCGCATTGCCGCCCCCCACTAATTCACAAAAAAATAAACATTTTCACTTGCACCAGGGGCAACTGGTTCCGTGCAGAGCAGGCCAATGGTAGTGTGCCACACAACCCATGCAAGCCAGGACAGAAATATATACACGCTCGCCCTAGTTAGCATATGGTACCATGAACATGCATGTAGCAAATCGGCAAGTGACGCTGGACACATCCTTTCAGGTGTTAGAGGAGCTTCCGGCCGAAGGGGCAGGCAGCGGGACCTGCGACTCAAGGAAGGATACTGCCTCATCGGGGACCGTGAAAAAGTAGGCGCTGTTGTTATGTTGGATCTTGATTCGTGCAGGAAACAACATTGCATAAGGGATATTTTTCTCTCTTAACAGTTTCTTTACACCCAGCAAAGTATGCCGCTCTTGGTGCACCGAAACTTTGAAGTCCTGGTAAATATGGATAGTATTCAATCCCAACCTGAGCTCTCGTTTTTCTCTGGCCGCGTGTAGTATCAGATCCCTGCCCCGGTAATTCAAAATACATGCCATGATTGGTCGAAGATTAGTCTCCAGGCTTGCGTTTTGCAGCCAGTGCCCTTTGAGAACGCTCAACTGCGAAGTGTGATGATCATCACGGGTTGCTAAGGAAATTACAAAGCAGGTCCCCAACCGCTGTCTCCATGTTCCCATGAAGAGCATCTTCTAACACCCCCACAGTGACATCAATACCATCCAGTTTTACATGTACAGACACAAAGACTTGCTGCATCATTTCAAGCACACCCTGCATATCAGGAGGCACCCGAGTGGTCAAACTCTGAGACTTTACCGTTATCTGCATTGGCACCAGACGGTCGCGGGGCAGAGCGTGTAAGACGATCCATGCCGCCCCCTTCCATGGCACAAGAGCCCTTCGTCATTCTGTATGTCGCAAACTGCTGGTCAGGGAAGGCAGCAGGAGAACACCTGGTATATTGTTGCTTGGTTAGCTGACTCACCAGCCCAGGATTCCACTCCCCTCGGTCTCACTGCCACAGTAATGAAGGCACTGGCAGCCCATACTCGTCAGACCCAAGTGGCCAGTGCAACAGGCCACACAAGGGCCAGTCCATCCGGTATGTATCACAGGTGCCCCCACAGTCCCTCCTTCTGAGCCCTGCAGGTACAGACACAGAGTGAAACTACAAACCCTCCTAGTCTTATCAGGCACCTTGCGGTACCCTAGAAGGTAATGGGGACACTGCCAAGCAGCAGCGGCCCCCCACAGGAGTGTCACACTCAACAGAATATATAAATGTGCCAGTCCAAGTGCCCAGCGTGCTTATCCGGAGCGCACGCAAATACTCTGAAACGATCTTTATATATAAAGCTGGATATGTGTATGTGTGTATGTTTGCCCGGCTATACAAATCGACACAGTTGAACCCACGTCTACCAAATTTTAGATGGATTCCTCTTTTGTCTGGGGCAAGATTGTAGTCTATGTTTGGATGCAAACATCTTACATACAAAAATACATGTGGATGTGTGTCTGTATGTTAGTCCGGTTATACAAATCCACACTGTTGAACCCACTGCTACCAAATTTTGCATGGATTCTTCATTTGTCTGGGGCAAGATTGTAGTCTATGTTTGGATGCAAGAAATTCACTCCGTAGACACCCACATTTACTGATGCTCACCCAGATTCACTACAGTAGATACTTGAAGGAGGCAGCATTTTGAAAAGTGTCTGAAGCAAAATGTTAGATGTGTTGGTTATTCGTTTGAAATCTATTACTACTGTATACAGTTCGAAAGTGTTTATTAAAGCATTTTTAAAGGGAATTAAAAACATTTAATTTGTTTTTATCCCGCCACTCCAAATATGGGAAATGGCAAGGTTACAGTTTACTTACGTTCATTCACAAGAAGAGAGCACAATCAGTCAATCTTTCTTGGACATTTTCTCAAATGTGCTGAAAAGCCATTGAGTGACTGAAACATGCTGCACAAAAAACAAACATCACTGGGAAAAGCTCCATCTGATGCAACGTGAAAACATCGCTGATATGATTTCACCCCTCGTGTAGAATTGTGCTTACCTACTGTATACAAACTTGGATTATAAAGCTAACGTTTCAGCAACTACCCACCGAAGCCAGTACGGGAAGGTGGGCATTCATTTGTATTACCTGTTGCATTATTAATACTCAAATGGGGTCAAAATATATTTTGTGCCATTTTAAGGAGCTTTAATCTATGACATAAATCAAAAACTGATCACCGATGACTGACGGAAAGATCGAAGTGCACTTCAAATGTGGCAGCATATCTAACCTACCCTGTATTTCCTCCACTTTCAGCCTAAAGAGTCAAGATCTTCGGGCTGCACCCAGCATATTATATGCCAGTCGTTCTCTTTCTCTTAAAACGTTTGTAACCTTAAAGCATATATATTCAGACAGGCTAAGGATTTGGGTTTGAGGTCAAACTGGTTGTGACATCTGCCACGTCATTGGTGTCCTATGGATGTTTTGCTTCTATTTTCCAGAGCAGGTTAGAAGATGAGGGTCTGTCTGGCTGTCAGTGTGAGCCTTCCCGCTCCCCAATGCACAGACATCCTTGGAGAACTACATACATATAACAAACTCTATCCCATGTGGGGTCATGGCTCTGGTGATTCGTGTTTGCATCCCCTCTGGTCATGGTCCCACTACTCCAAAACGCCTGGATCTGACAGGGCATTAAGGCACAGTCTGCAGAACTTCCCTGGGCCTATTTCACTTGCACGACATCACATCAACAGCATCTTCTGAGGGTGTAAACCATTCTATGATCATTGAAAAAGAGTCACAAAATCAATTTTGGGAGTGTGCATTTCCCCAAAATGATGACAAATGTTACATGAAAAGTAACGTATTGGTCATTTTGTTTAAGCATCCATTTTATACATCTGTCCTTTTGGAGAAAGAGTAAAAAATGCTGCAAAAACATGTGCATGATACATTGCATGCCCCAAACTGTATGCAATCGTCAGACATTTCCTTTGTGCATGCAAGTAGGGGTTAGGGCAAGGGAGAATGGGGGCATTGAAATACTATTTCCTACAGGACTGACACACATTGCAAGGCCTATCATTCATTGTACTTGGAGCTTAAAGTTGGGCTTGCGGAAAATGTAACACAAAAGATTTCTAAGAAGATTATGGACCTCATGAACAGAGTCCGCAACCGAGATGTGGACTTTGAATCTCAGTAAGAGAATTTGTTTTCAGAAGATTTTGTCGGATGGACAACCCTCCTCCCCCTTCCCTCCATCAGAACCCCGCTTGATTGGTTTGGGCTCCCTGACTACGCTCGGGAGCACTATCATATTTGGAGGAAAAATTCACAACCCTCATGTTAACAGCCTGTGTCACTACAGTATTTGCAAGGGCTAGTTGCAATCCCAAAGTTCACAGATGATCAAACGCTTACATCTGAAGATGTCCTACAATAATTACCATCATACATTCCTTGCAAAAGTTAATGTGTGTTTGCTACAGACTCTGCAGTACTACCTAATGTATTTCGGGGGCATACAACAATGTGGGCCTCATCACGAGTTGGGCAGTAACGCTGGCGTTATTACCGCTGGCGGTATGAGCCCTACCGCCAAATTCCGCGGCGCTTTTAGCACCGGATCACAGGTTTGGCGGTAATGGAATTCCCCATTGGGCTCAATGGGGAATGTTTGCGCACTTACCGCCGGCAGATTTCCCACCGGCGGTAATAGCGCAAATTTTCGGCGGATTTCCCCCCAGCTCGGAGCTGGGGAGAAAGCCGCCGAAGCCCTGATTTGGCAGACCCTTAAATCCGGCAGTAATAGCGTGACCGCCGGATTTAAGGGTTACCGCCAAACTCGTGATGAGGCGTGTATTCAAAAGGTAGTTAGAAGGGCATATAATTCTGCAGTACATCTTGTTACTGTATACAGCACGACCTAGTTATTTATGCACGTGCATTACTTTCTGTTCCACAGTTTAAGATATAAATATCAACATTTATATAATTATCTATGAGTCATATGCCAGTATGTACCAATATGGATTTAATAACATATGCATTGTTATAGCCTTCATTTGCCCTGTGCTTAGAACACAACAGCTGCTATTGCAAACGTGCATGTCCTCATCTCAGTCTTTAATCATATATATTCCATTTTCCTTTTTACATTTTTTCGTTTTTTATTTGTTTTATTTAGACATTCCTATACTGTGAAACTAGCTCCAAGGGACAGTCTAGGGAGCACATTAGAGCTAACAGGAGGACATGGGTATTACTATAGCACTGCTGGAAACATATCGTTGGCACAGGAAAAGACTCACGCTGTGGGCCCAGTTTACAAAAAAATGTGCAAACATAGCGTGAAGACATAGCGCCACCGCTATAATCGCACTGTGCAAACGTAGAGCACGCCAAGCTGATTCACAGAATAAAGTCAATGCAGAATCCAACAGCGCAAAGGAAAATCCGGTGAGCCGGCCCCCACAACACATCCCCAGCACAGAAGCAGATAATTCTGTGGGTTTGCATTGCGCAGTGATGGGAAGTGCTTAACAGGAGATTGTCTGGTGCAATCATACAGAAGGAATGGTTAGATTACTTACGGTAATTTCCATTACTTCCGCCCCTACTCTTTCTGTCACAGTGCTTACAACATGAAAGAGCCCCCTAACAATCATGCACCCGAAATCCACATGACTTCTACACTTACTCTTCCACCTTACTATACTTACACCATGAAGGTTCTACCTGGATATCATGCACCCATAATCCACATTAGTCCTACATCTACTCTTCCTCCTCACAGTACCCACTTCTTGAAGCATACCAATCATGTAAATATTGAACTGGCACATAATCGCCCCACTATAAATGTACATCCCCTTCTCCTCGATGGAGGTCCTGCCCATCCCATGGACGATCACAAGCACTCCACTACACCCAAAGAGAGTGGGGAGTGCAGAGGACATCCCTCATAACAGCAGACCAACATGTGTGGGGGAATACATCTTGCACAATGTATACACTTATGCTGTCTGCTCAACAAGTCTATGTCAGGCAGTCCCTACCTAGACACCCCTAGAGAATCACAGAAGCCACAGGCAAATACTGGAAAGCAGAATAACCATAGCCAAGTCCCAACTCCTCAAGACCTGACCAACAATCAAGCATGACAGTGGCTCAGCACTTTCTGCCGTACAAAAGAACACAACGGCAACCCTGCTCCCAGAGCCAGATTACCAGGAAGAGCATTCCAGAAACATCCACATCCAGCAACAGTCCACCAACATCTGGCCAGCAGTAGTACAAGTGTGGAGCTTACCCAGGGTTGCAGAGGGCAGACAAAAGTGAATTAAAAGGGCTGTGGGCTGGGAGAGTGATTACAGAGGTACTTCCCAAATAAGCTTGAAAGGAGGCTGGGGGCCATAAGAACCAGATTCACATTATGGTCCATAAAGAGTGGACCATGGCCACTGGGGACAAAAGAAACCCATAACCAGGAGTTGGGGGGGGGCGCTGTTGTGCACCAACTAAGATGGTTGCATACCACCGAGCTTCGCACTACTGCAAAATCCGTCTGATTAGATCCTGCGACTGGAGAACTCAGAAACTATAAATTTGAGCAGTGTTCGACGTCGGAACATCCTTACTCCACACTACGCCAACGGGGTGACTTTCGTCCCTCCAGATTGCTGAAAAGTCTGCAGTATGGCATACCAGCTGGTTTCCTGCGCAACGACTGTATGTTACACCATGCGCCTAATAGATTTATCTGAGCCCGGCTGGCTGCCTCCTACTAGGAGACGACCCCCGGATACCTCCCAACAGAAGCGCGACTCTTTGGGGCTCTCCCTGGGTCTCTGGAATGGTCTGAGGATAGGCCTCTTGACCCTGCCCTAAATCTCCTCCGACAGGGGATTGGGAGCACACGAGAACATCCATTGCCGTCTGCAGCTATCTACAAATGTATGTGCGCCCCTTCCCCCCCCAACGACACTAACTAGGCTGAAGCCTGGCTACCCCGCGTTTCTCGGCTGAAGGCTGTTGATGGCATCCGGAAAAGTGAAGGGTCCATGGTGCGGCTTGTGTTTCGGCTCCCTGTGTGCCGGCCGTATAACACACCATACACATGCTGAAAACACCCAAACCCGAGTGGCGGTGGTAAGCCGTGCTACGACCATACATTTGATGGATGGTCACCAACTCCATATCGGGAGCATAAATCCTCGGGCAACACTGTGACCATCGGGGCGGCCGGGAGAGAGGCGGATTGATCCTCTCCCTCACCCTGATTACATCCTCATCCGACGGACGAGTAGGGACACACAGGAGCACCGATAGACATATTGGACTGGGCAACAACAGAAAGGTATGGGCACTCTCCCCCCTCTGAAACCTCCATGGTGTTAGTGCTAGGAGGCACCCATAGAGTCTTGTGCCCCTGGATTTTCCCACAGACCGCAGACTGGGCCACAACAAGTTACAGAGGAGCAAAGGTTGCAGTCCCATCTCGGGAAGGAAAGAAAACAACAACATAAATAATAAAAAATTATATAAAAAATATAGACTCCCACAATTCAGTACTTGCCACCGAAATATGACCCGAGGGGGCTCCGTAGGTGGGAAGAAGGGCCCCATGGATGCCTATGCTAATATGACCTGCTCTGATGAGGATCCATCCTGCTCACATGTCCCCCCACTGAGTGTGACATGTCCCACCAGCACCAACATGGATCCATACATGACGGCAATGCAAGCAGGGTTTGCCGCCGTAAATACTAAACTAGACGATATTGGTACCAGCATCTCTTTGCTACGGACAGACCTACAGAAAGAAAGTGCCCCGATCAACATAGCCAAAAACCGAGTGGGGACCTCGAAGATACTATTACCGCTCATGGTAGAGACATTGAGAACATCAAGAAGGACCTGAAGGCAGTCAGGGTAAAGTGCAAAGACTTGGAATCACAATCTCATCATAACAACATCAGGGTGGAGGGAAAGGCAGAGAAGACCCTCAACATCCCCATGGAAAACTTTATGAAAGAAGCCCTGCGCTCTATGTTCTTGGAAGCAAAAATTTTGGCCCAGTTCCTGGTGTAGCAAGAACACAGATCCTTGGCCCCGCCACCCAAACCTGGAGCCCCTCCATGTACAATTATTGCCGGGTTGCTCAACTACAGCGACCAAGATCAGACCTTTCCGATTGGCACACAAAAGAGGCACCCTACAATAAGATTTGACCAGGATTCATTTATATCCAGACTTCTCCTTGGGAGTCCAGAATGCCAGGTGCAATATTGACTAGGTGAAGCGTGCCCTCAGGGAGCTAAAGATTGCGTACTCCATGATTTTTCCAGCCAGGCTCAGAATTCAGCATGCAGGCATAGCCCACATTTTCGAAACCCCACAAGACGATGCAACCTACATTGAACAGTAGCATTCTGCTCCCGCCTGGCAATGACCGATGTGGATGCTGCTATCCGGAGCATCCTTCACCCACTTCGCCAGAACCTTTACAAACCATATGACCGTGGGGCCCTCTATGCCCGATATTTCCTCGTAGTGCAGAGCAGACCACTTCACTGCTCAGATGTTCTTGGTTGGAAGTGCACGTTGCCTCCCACTGCTTAAGAATGGGTTACAAAAAAAGGGTTTACACTGTCAAGTTTGGGAGACGGTAAGGGGGGGAGTGTTGGGAGGTTGGAAAATAAAAAAAAACACAACGGACACAGTTGGGATACTATACCATCTGGACACATGCATGGCACGATTGAGATTGATAAGAGCTATAGAGTGTGATACCTAGGTCGGACAGCCCGATCAGATTACTCACCTGGAACGTTCATGGTCTGAGTAATCCCACCAAGGCACGGAAAATATTAGCTTATGTCAAAAGACATAACGTACAGATCCTAATGCTGCAGGAGACCCATGCCACAGCAAAAGTGGTGGACTCATTTGCTCGCTGCTGGGGTCCTCAAAAACTTGGTACAGACTACTCATCACAATCTAGAGGGGTTATTACTATGATAAACCATTCCCTAGCCTTCCGGAAGACTAAATCATTAATCGACCCTTTGGGCAGGTATGTTATATTTTGGGGGATCCTGAGGGGACATTGCACCGCACTTGTCAATACATATTGCCCGAACATTGATGACCCCGACTTTTACCTCAAGTTAGTCGAGCTATTATCTCCACTAGACAACATCAAGATACTCTGGGGGGGGGACTTTGACACTATACTAAACCGGTGAATAACAGGGTGTATGAGGCCCCCCGAACGATCACTAAGGCAGTACATACCATCCTCCAAGCCATGAACCATATACCCCTTATTGTCGCCTGGAGAGAGTTGCACCCCTCGGACCCACGGAATTTACTTTCTACTCCTCGGTCCATGACTCTGGTTCATGCATAGACTGCTGGCTATGTTCCCCAGACTATGGGGGTCATTACAGGGTTGGCGGTAGCCGTGCGGGTAAATACCAGCATGGCTGCCGCCAGAGTCATGATTTTACCGGCACCTAGCAATGGGGACTTACCGGGGCCTTTCAGCCCTGGCGGCCCTGTTAAATCCCCTTGGTCGGGTGCCGGTAATTATTACTCCCCATTCCCATTTGAGTCCCATCGGACTCAATGGGAATGGGGAGGACGGATGCACCGGCACCATTCATGAATGGTGCTGGTGCATCCGTCGAGTTCTGCGAGTGGGTGCCATTCCGCCCTGAAAGGCACTCGCTCGCAGAACTCGTAGTTTACCAGTACTGTTGTTTCCGGACCTGTGTCCCATTTACAACAGACTGCTTCATTCTCCCTCGCACCTTCTCAGACCAGTCCCCAGTGCTGCTGGAGATCCATGTTGCTTGCCAAGTCCACGGCCCCAGACTATGAGGATGCCCCGCCCTATTACACAACAACACAGTAATTGCCCCATTAAGAACAGAGATGCTGGAATTCTTTGACCGTAACAAAGGCTCAGTGGCCTCCCTATCAGTGGTGTGGGAAACCTTGAAGGTCTGGTTGAGAGGCCGTATAGTGTCCCGTAGACAGGGGGGCCTACACCTTATATGTCAGGAACTATACTGGACTGGACTGAGATTCAGTTACATTCTTTAAAAAACACATATGCTCTTACACCGGGGGAGGCAACACTTGCCAAGCTTTGTACCCAGCTGGATGAATTCCATAGATTAGTGGAAAGTGAGGTTCTCTACATCACTTCTCCAGGCAAAGTGAGAAGATACAGGGAGAGAGACAAGGCTAGTAGGTCTCTAGCCAGACTGATTAAAGAAGAGAACAATGTGCAGCCAATCACAAGTGTCTGTGGGTGGGACGGGGAGGCATGCGTGGGGGAAAAGGTAATTAATAAGGTGTTCATGGAATTGTATTCATCTCATTATGACAACGTTGACTCAGTATCGGACCTTGCAGCTGGGAAGGCTCCGGGCCCAGATGGCCTTCCTATAGACCTCTATAAAAACCTATCTACCAGAACTTGCACCTAAACTTCTGGCATTATGGCATGAGGCTGTCACTGCAGGAACCCTCCCCCGTCATTGAGGGAGGGGGTTGTATCAGTCATACTTAAACCTAATAGGCCCCCAAAGGAGGCCTCATTTTACTGCTCCTATCATTAATCAACTCGGATACAAAGGTGTACGCTAAGGCAATAGCGAATCGTTTTATGCCCCATATGAATTATCTAATACACCCTGACCAATCAGGCTTTATCCCCTGTAGATCCACTTCATTGAACCTATGCAGATTATTTACCATCATTTCCCACCTAGACCCTAAAGCCAAAGTAATAGCTGCCTCGCTAGATTCTGAGAAACCCTTTGATTCGGTATCCTGGAAATATATGTTTGCAGGCCTCGGGCGATTTGTATTCGGACCCCAATTCATTAGCTACACTTGGCTTTCATACACCACACCATGTGCCATAGTCAGAACGAATCATACCCTTTCACCCAGGTTTCCCCTTTGTAGGGGTACATGCCGGGGATGTCCCCTCCCCCTCTTATGTCCGCCCTCACTATTGAATTTATGGTGGTGCTGATCTGACAAAGACACTCCGAACGGGGTATACGTATATGTAAAAGAAGATCTCCTCAACTCATATCATTATATACAGGTGTTACCCAATTATATATTAGAGACCCTGAGTCCAATCTCGCCCCCATTATGAATGACATTAACACATTTTCCAAGTACTCAGGTTACAAGGTTAATGCATCTAAGTCAGAAATGATACCATTCTCCCGCGGAGCGGCAATGATGGGGGCAATACTGGGCCTCTGCTTGTCCCCCACCTTGGCCCGAAATATTGGGATAGTAATAGCCACCGACAGACATACTCTATATTCGACCAACTACAAACCGTTCATGCTACAACTGGAAACCAAGCTCAGACTCTTGAATAACCTTCCTATATCGATCTATGGACACATAGCACTACTAAAAATGTGTTTACTGCCTAAAGGGGTATACTTATTGAGTAACATCCTTATATGACCGAGCAGAACTTTTTTCACCAGACTAAGATCAATGGTGACGGCATTTGGAATAATGGCTCGAACAGGATGAGCTGGACGAAAATGACATAACATTACTACACAGGAGGCCTTGCGGCACCAGATTCCAAAATGTGTTACAATGCGGCTCAAGCCCACTTCACACAATACTGTTTTGCAGACACGAGAACCACCTTCATCTCGGTGTTGAAAAATCTGAGGCCTCCCCTATTGATCTCAGATCAATATTATTCGCACAATCCTACACTGACCCCACGGCTATAGACCCGGTGCGAAGCACAGTAAAAGCCTGGTCCAGAATTTTCCAGAGGAATGGCATTACCACTCCATATTGTAATACGTTCCCCTTATGACATTATCCAGATATCTCCCCCATGCGTGACCTAGCATTACAGAGAACATGGGACCCCCCTAGGACAGCTAACACTAGGAGAAGTTTCCCGAATTCCAGGCAAGCGAGGGCTAGGACCAGCTAAGGTATTGCAATACCACTGGATGAGAGCGGCATTTCGTCAGCGATGGCACTCCTTCTGAACAGAACCGCCAGTTCATCCATTTATACAGACCATAATGACACCAGCTGGGGTCGGCTGTGGCGTTGCCGCACTATACAGAGCAATACAGACACATACCACCATGTGCAACAAAATGAAGATTCTATGAGAAAGAGACCTGGGCACAGCATTAAATGACAAACAATGGACCCGATATTGCCAGCTCAACAAAGCAGTGTCTCTTAACGCAAACCTTAGGCTAATACAATTCAAAATGCTAAATTTACACCTACACTTTCCCCCCAAAATCATGTCCATCTATTCTCGAATTCTGGGACGGAATTGAAAACACCCTAACAGACATACTAGAGATCCCCATCCCGCTCACCTCACTAAAGTACTTACTTGGCGATATAGGAAAGGTATCCACTAAAACATGACGATTATTCAATCTGGCGTGCCTGTGGTGAAAAGAAGCAGCCTCAAATGCTGGAAATCCAGGACAGCCCCCACAATGCAATCATGGCCAAATTCACAACCTCCAACATGTTGCCCAAGCAGAACCTTCCTACTGTAAGGAAGGCATGGTATCAAACAGTAAGACAGACACAAGTGATCACAGTTCAAGGGTGTTTATTGAAATTCAAAAGGGTTTGAAAAATGCATATCTAATACGAAATCTAAAGATGGGAGCAAGCTATGACCATCAAATTACAATAACGCAGTCCTAGTGGTGTCTTGTCACATTAAAAGAGCCTATACTAATAAACCTATTGCCATTCCTTACTTCTAAATACAATAGTGTGGAAAACAATGTCTATGCAAAAGAAAAGTGTTCAAGAAATGATATGTCAGGATATTCAAGACGCTGGCTTCCCTTCCCCACGTTTTCAGCACAGGACAAGGCGGCACACTCAAGCTTAGTACAGGTCCTGGCTTCTCTAGCAAAAGGATGCAGTTCAACACTTCAACATCAGGGCCTTCTGTGGCAAAGTCTCTTTGCCATTCAAAGTTTTTTTTATTTCAGAGGCCTTGATGCAACTCGACAAATATCAAAGTTCCTTTACCAAATGGATTTCACATGTACAAATTCTCAGGTGATTTTCTGTTCACCCCAGGTGCCCCGCCGCTGGGTACCAAATGTAGCTACTGTTTTTACTTCTCAGCTGGATACCTTACAGACATTTGATTGAGCACCACATGGTGCCGGACCACTCTGTCAAAGGTATTGTAGCTTGCTTTGAAGTTAAATCACTCATCAGCAGTTTAACTTCACTCGCGTCTCTTGTCACACGCGTCTTAACAATGTTCGTTCGAGCGCTCGCCATACAATATTTCTGCTTGCAACCTTGGCTTCAACACAGACCGATCTTGTATTGGTCTCCCCAACTCAATGGCTGTGTTGACTTCACTGATGCTGCTTTGTTCTTGGAGCCAAAGATGGTACCATGGCGGCTGGTGATTCTCTGCACCTTGATTACTGACGCAGGAGAGCCCGGGTATCTCCGACAAACAATACAGGATTCTTCAGCTTGGTTTCCTGGTCTTATGCTTTCTGTTCTCAAGGTCTCTGGAAAGTAATGGTTCCTTGTCAAAAGGGTCAAGGGAATTTTCCTCCTTGGAATCCCTTTCAGTTTTGCCGTCTTTCTCCTCTTGCTCTGCTGTCGTCTCGAAACTGCTGTTTCCTCGTGTGCTTTGCCTCGCTCAGAGTGTGCGTTCATGCTCCGCCTTTTATCCGTGTAAGGGCAATGTAATGGAAGTCAGGTGTGAATGATTGTCGATAATTGCCTGACCTCGCCTGACCACAGTATTGGGACATGTCAGGTACACAGGCCAGGTGTCAGTCTGTTTTCCCTTATAGCGGGCTGTCAGTGAGAAAGTGTTTTTGTTGTAAAAGGTGGGGAGCTAAAGTTCCTAAATAACCTACTGGTTAGGATGGGGTAAAGATGTTACAGGGAAGAAGATACCACATCTCACCATACGGTATCCCACTCCCACACCCCAAAGTCCCCTCACCCAGGTGATCCTCCTGCACGGATCCACCCCCAGGAACTGGATCCAAAAGTGATGGCCGTACCCTGGCCACCTGGATGACAGATCCCTGGGGACTAGTGGATGAGACACCTTCTGGTTTCTCACACTACTGCTGCAGAGCCTGAAAGATATGAGGTGGCTGTTTAAAGAGGACATAGGCTGATTGAGAAACGAGACAAAGCAAAGCCACCGTCACAAAGCATACAATGGTGTTGGGGGACTGTCAACCATCTTCCAAAATGCCAAACATAACACACTACCATACAGCAAGACCTGGACACATGCCTTTAGTAGTCAGAAGGTTGTATAGTGGTATGCATATTGTGTGACTGTATCCCCTATGGAGCACTAAAGGTGTCCTGGGGTAAGGGTAACTCTCCCTCTAATTAGAAACCAGTAACTGCGTGTAAAAGAAAATTAAAGCAGTCCATCTGTTTGGCGGGGGCCTGGCAACAGCAATAGCAAGGCTTTTTCCTGAAATCATCTCTGAATTGTTGTTGCCTGAGATCTCTGATGCTGTAGACTTTAGTTGCTTGCTCCCAGTGCCCTGCGCCTATCCTGACTTGGGATATCAGTATTCAGCCTCCCACAAGCCTGACCACCTCTAGTGCTCAGGCCAACAGAAACTCCTGGGATGCCTAATACTCAGTAGCATAGAGGCTGCCCCTTGAAGTAGACGGCCTGCAGGGAGTGAAAGAGAATTTACAAACCACCACTCTAACCCACAAATGTCTGCAGTGTGATGAATCCTTTTGGAAACAAGACAGCAGCCTAGCTGGCCTATCCAGGGGTATTGTCCTGAAGGGAAGCAAGAATGTCTAGAGAAGCATTGGATCCTCTTGGTGCTGTGTACCCCAGGCTTACAGACCACATCTGCTGAGACACATGTGTGCCCACTGAATCCTCAATGGGCCTCATTACAAGTTTGGTGGTATATCAGGTGTAAATCCAGCAAGATACCATCAAACAAAAATCAAACAAAATTACTGTTAACGCCACTTGGTCTGCCGATACTACCAGCATTTTACAAGTGGTGGCAGGCTGGATCAATCCCCATTAATTGGAGCCCATAGGACCCATAGACTTATGGGGGATTTCGGCAGAATTACCGCTGGTGGTAATTCTGACAAAAATACAGTTTTTTTATGGAAACTCATAGTAGGGTGGTGCAGAAATGCAGCAGTAATGGTATTACCGCCACATGTTTACCTCACTGCCTAGCTTATAATAAGGCCCATAGAGTGGCACATTGGGGCAGTACTCATGGAGCCTCTAGAGCCACTCTTGGTCACTTCACAACTGCAAGCACTTCCCTGGCTTCAGTGGTCAGGAACAGGGCCGGCAGCAGAGATGTGAACTATGAATCTCAGTAGTAAACTTTTGAAACTGCTTACTCAATATGTGGCCCTCCAGATGTGTTGGACTTCAACTACCACAATCCCTAGCAAGCAAAGCCAGTGGTGACAAATAACAAAAGTTGTAGTCCAAAGCATCTGGAGGTATCCATTATAAGCAACCATATACAAGCGTGATATGTGGATCAAATTGAGTGCCCCCCTCCCTTTGTGTGGCATTAGACATATGTCTTGGAATAATTACACAAGCACAGGACACATTGGAAAGTCTGGGTGAGGGAGAGGAGGTGCCATTGGGGTAAGGCAGTTGTTTTTCTTAGTGGCAGACGCCTGGTGTATGTATCTCGATTATTAGGACATCAGGCAAGGCATTCTAGTTTGGAAGGTGATGAGGCTCAGAGTGTTTTTGTCACCAAACTTGTTCCCAACAGTCTTGTAGCACTATGGCGAAGACAGGGTGGTATTACAAAAACGTTTAACAAATGGAAAGTCAATAAGCAGTACGGACAAAAATTGCCTTGGTATAAAAAAAATCAGTCTTCTGATGCACCAGGGTAAAGGACTAGGTCTAGGGCAAACATTACTCTGGAGCAAACATGCATTTAAAGAACATAACATTTGCACTAACTCAATATTTTCCCTAGTGCAAATTGCACTTGCCCCGGAACAAGGTTTCTGTAACGCTGCCACTAGTCTCAAATGGAAGGGCTTTGTGTTTGTGTGGATGGGCAGGCTGGCTGTCCCTCATTGGCTTATAGGTCAAGCACAATTAACTGCGGAATTCTGTTTAGGCTTTTTGTATAGGAATCTATTCCTCCAATTCTGTTTGGAATTACAGCATATGTTTTCAGTACCCTAATTTTCGACTATGCAGCACACGGACTGAGTCTTTTTATTTACTTTTGTGCAAGCTTGCGGGCTCAGTATGTTTTTGTATCCAGAGCTTTATTTTGGATACGCCATAAAAGCATTTACACGTAAACCTTAGAACAATACATGTTCAAACTGGCTGTAATACATAAAACATGCTTTAAAAAAAGTTCCAAATACCAAACTTAAAATATTTTTGAATACCACACCTAAGGAAAATACATAAACAGTGACAATAAAGTACAACAACTAATCTCCCAGGGATCTAACTGGATCATGGATTTCGAGTCTCCCAGGTGTTTAGATAAAAGGGGGAAATTGTCCCTCTATATGTTAGCCCCCGATATTCAAGGGAATTACCACAACTTATCTCAGTGCCTGTTCATAGCCTAATCCAAAACTCCTAGATCTAGTATTGCCACATCATAATGTAGATTAAAAATATCTTCCTATAATTCATGAGGAAAAGAGCTATGTGCAGAAAATAAAATGCCTCGAACCTCTAATAATGCGTACTTATGACCAAAAATAAACAGATGTTTAATTTGCCGCCAGTGTATAATTAACCCGTACAATAATAATATGGCAGGAAGAAGGAAATCTGTAAACACTCTTTATCGACTATTTAAAAAGACATATAGGCTAGCCACCTTCTTGTGGAAGCCCCAGTGCTACATCAAGGATACCATTGTCCCCTTGGTGGTGGCCGTCAGCCCCTCGAAAGCCCTAAAACAGTTGCAACTTTAAGCAATATTTCAATCACCGGTCTCATACTACTATTAAAAACTCTACTCTGCAGCGTTCTTTGTTGTTGCCCAGTCATTGGAGGCTATACAGAAACATAAAGCTACTCAAACATTCCTTATTCTCTTGTTCTTAAACATTGGATCAGCCAGCGCATCCTAGCTGTTTTATAAAAAGGGAAGAAGAGTAGGAAATCTTTTAGTGATCCAACCTGTTGAACACAATAGGGGCATTCTATGGAATCATGCCACTGCCATGATACTGTGAATGTTCGAATAGGCAAGATTCCCAGACATATTTTGATTAACAGGACCCCGTCTTTTAGTACAGTTCTATCCAAATAGGGTTCAAACCCTATTGCACTTTTCAACTTCAAATAATCCTTAAGTAAACGAGAGCTCAAACCAATAGGACACTTGTTTCTCATTGCCCAATCCTTGTGTAACGTTGGTGTTGCATTCTATCTCCTGAGCGTTGGCCATTCTTGGAACGTGAAAGACTCGGGAGATCCATTGAAGGACGGTTGGTTGTCAGAAGAGGTCGGCTGTCTGTAGTGTCTCTGCAGGCCCGCAATAAAGAACCTAAATACATAATGTACTGCCTTGGTTGATCCTTTCACTGGCGACGAAGATCCAGCAGGCCTGTGGGAGACCCCTCAATCACGGGCCGACAGCAACGCCACAGGCTGCGACCTTGAGGGAGGCTCGAGGAGGGTGGTGAATCCAAGAGCACCGAATCGTGGATGGCTGGCACTCGACACCTCTCCGACCATACATCAACCAAAATCTATGACGGAGAAGGTAAGAGGGGGCCCATATAAAAATAAAATTAATGCAGTGCCTGCGGGCTAGAGGAAAGGACCCATGAGCATCAGGAAAACGTTGCTCCACAACACATTGCCTAGACAACCAGCTAAACAATGCTTTTACATTAATAAAGAGAGTGCACTGGCGGCAGAGAGACAGTGCAGCCCGACGCAGTTGCAACAGAATGACAGTGCATTTAAAATAAATAACCAGGGAACTGAAGCAAATATGGCAGCTGCAAGCATGGCACCTCCACCCCCATTCTTAGCTGAGCCTGGCACCCCAGCAATCAGGTGGGACGGGTGGAAGAACTTATTTGACACATATTTTCTGGCAATTGGAAGAGACAAATTCGCATCTGCCAGAAAACAGGCCGTACTGCTACATAATTTGGGGGCAGAAGGGTGCAGTGTATACGATGGACTACCAGAAGTGGGAGAAGCTGGACAAGGAAATATGGATGACTATACATTACATGTGCAAAGATTGCAAAATAATTTTGGACCAAGAAAGAACAAAACTTTCAAGCGCCACACATTTTTTAAAAGGTCACAGCAACCACAAGAGCCAGTAGAATGTTTTGTTGCACCATTGAGAACCTTAAGCCACATGTGTGATTTCGGAACATTGATCAATTCTCTTATAACGGATCAACTAGTACGATGCACGTACAGTAGTAAGGTACAAGAAAAACTACTCTCAAAAGACTTACCTTAGGACTAAGCAATGGAAGTTGCCAGGGGCATGGAAAAGACAACTCATAACATGAGAAGCATGAGATCCGAAAAAAAAACAAGTATAAGAAGTATCAACCATAAGACAACCCAGGAAAATAAATGATGGCAGAGATTTCAAGTGCCATAAGTGTGGCAGCAATAGGCACCTCGCATCCAGTCTGTTTATTGCAGAAAGGAACGTAAACTGTATGAAATGCAAGAGGAAGGGACACTTTGCCCGAGTGTGCCAGGGATCATTAATAGAGCCTATAGAGTCAGGAGGACGGCACCCGAACAAGAAGAAACTTTGGTTAATTGTGGGCAAGCGATGACACAAAACAAACATGTTCTGGAAATCAGTGCTGTATCTGGAAAAAGAAAAAGCCCAACTGATGTTTTTGTGATAAATGGAAAGGTAGTGACCATGAAGGTAGACAGTTGTTCTCCGTGGACAATCATATCACTAGAAACATATAAAGAAGGTGTAGAAGGGAAGGTGGAAAACCTACTCAAACATGACATAGAGCCAGATGCTTATGGTGATGTGAAAATTGCACTAATGGGAAAGGTCCCAGCAATGAGTAAATGCAAGGGTCGAAGTTGCATGGCAGAGGTGTATATCACAAACAAAGGATTGTCACTCTTAGGTTGGGATGAACAATATACAATATAATTTGGAAATTTACATCCAAGCCAATGGGCCTCATTACAACCCTAGCGTTGGACCATGGTGCTATTAGCACCATGGTCCATGCCGGATTCCGCCATGGTGGATGGCGGATTTACCGCCCCATTCCAAGGTTGGCGGGGCAGTAAATCCCCATTCACCATGGCCCCTTCTCCATTCCCATTTTTGGCCCATAGGGCTCAATGGGAATGGGGAAGGCGCTAATTACGGCACCGTAAATTACGGTGCCGTAATTAGCACCAAGGTCCCTTAGCGGGTTGGACTTTAACGCCTGCAAAAAGCAGGCGTTAAAGTGTGAATCGGGCGTTAAGGGTTTAACGGCGCCGCAGCCTTTTACGGCGCCGTTAACCCCTTAACGCCAGGGTTGTAATAAGGCCCAATGTGTCCACACCAGTAACAATAGCAGAGGTGGGATAAGTAGGAGAGAAAATTCCCAGAGGTGTTTTCAGGGACCTTAGGTGAGCTCAAAGACTTTGAACATTGTACCGAACTCAAGAAAGAATCAACACCTAAAGCGCAGAGAGTGAGATCAGTCACACATCAAGTAAAGGTGAAGCTAAAAGAAGAACTTGAGAGAGGAAACATTGGAAGAATCAAGAGTTCAGAATGGCAGTCTCTAGTTGTGATCGTTGCAAAACCAAATGGCAACATCAGGGCCTGTGTAGACCTGTGGGACTTAAACAGAAGCATTTGGGTATATCTCCACCCATTGCCTGTCATTTCAGAGGCTCGATCGACGCTGAGTAATTCCAAGCTGTTCTCTGTGATTGATTTGTCGGCGGCCTATCATCAGGTCCCACTCACACGTGAGTGTCAGCATCTCACAACCTTTATCATGAAACAAGGAACTTTTAAATACTGTTGCATGCCTTTTGTACTAGTTTCAGCAGTGGTAGTTTTCCAGAGAGTAATGGAGAAGGTGTTGGACGGCATCCACAACATGATAGTGTTCCAAGACGATATTTTAGTTCATGCAGCTTTGCCAAGGGAACATGATGAACTTCTGAGAATGGCATTGAGTAGGTTGATGGGTGCATGCTTGACTGTCCAACAGAAGAAATGTTGTATAGCTTTGGAAAGTGTCGACTATTAGGACATTGTGTATCAGGAAGTGGAATCAGCCCCCAATTAAGCATTGTGGAAGCAATTCATAAAGCTCCTAATTCGACTGATAAGGACCAACTCAAATCTTTTCTGGGTTTGGCAGAATATTACCATAAGTTTATAAAGGACTTTGCTTTTATATCCACACCATTAAGAACACTACTTAAAAAGAGTGTTAGATTTGTTTGATCAGAGAAATGTGAGAAGGCAGTTCAAAAGATTAAAGAAGACATTGTGAAGGCACTCTCGCTGGGAAAGTTCTGCACCAGAGAAAAATGTGTTCTAACAGTAGATGCGAGTGTTCTAGGATTAGGAGCAACACTTACACAAAGTGATGGAAACAAGGAGGAAAGTGTAATTTCTTTTGCATCGAGAACATCCAAGGGAGCTGCAAAGAACTATTCTGTTATTGAAAGAGAAGCATTAGCTGTGTTCTGGGCTGTACTCAATTTTAAATACTTTTTATGGGGCAGAGAATTTATTGTTAGGTCAGATGTTAAACCATTGGCTCAAATGTTTGCATGTGGAAACTGGTGTGCATGGTCACAGAGGAAATGCAGGTGGTGTTTGGGTCTCCAAGGTTACGATTTTAAAGTTTATCTGCCAGGAAGACAAAGTGTGGTTGCTGGTTGTTTATCACGGATGCCAATTGCTGCAAGTGAAGAGGATTGTGGTGATTGGAATGAGGAGGTCTTTGTCGCCAGCATTGATTTAGGTAGTGTTGAGCAAATGGAATGGAAAAATTGTGTTGAGTTGATGAGGATTAGAAAATTAATAAGGAGTGGACAGTTTTGGGCTGGCCAAGTAAGGGGATGCTGGAAAAGAGGTTGGAGGTTTGGTGGGAAATTAAAGATGAATTGTGCATCACTGATGGCAGACTCAGAAAGGGGTAGTGCGTTGTGCCCCCAGAAGTACTCAGGACTAAGTCGGTTGAGATAGCTCACCAAGGACATTTAGGAGTGAGAAGCACGAAGAGGAGATTAAGACAGCGTTTTTGGTGGCCTGGAATGGATAATTTGGCAGAAGGATTTGTTAGGGAATTTATGCCCTGTTGTTGGAGTGATAAGACCAAAGCAGTATGTGAGACTTCACTTATTCCAAATGTTGTTCCTGATGAACCTTGGCGGTTGCTGTTGATATTATGGGGCCGATACATGGATTGGGAAACGGTTTGAGGTTTTTGTTTGTAAGGGTTGACTTTCACACAAAATAGGTGGAGTGCAGTTAGAGAAGTGACTGCAATAGATTTAGTTGTGTTCTTGGAGGAGGTTTTCTTGAGGGAAAGTTTTAACGTTGAGATTGTTACAGACAATGGAGTACAATTTTTATCCAAGTTCATGAAAGGATTTAAAAAATGTTATGCCATCAAACATACCCACACTGCATTGTATCCCCCAGAACAAATGGCATGGTGGAAAGGGTATATGGATTTATCAAGGGTAGTTTCCAGTTGTCTCTAAGCCCAGGATTGCCATGGAAGGATGTCCTTAATCATATGATGTAGGATTATCTCACCACACCACACTTTGTGACCAAAGTATCACCATTTGTTTCGTTGAAAGGGAGAGAGACAGGTACACTGCTTTGTTCGGGATGGTTAGGTTTATCCAGTTCTGTTGCTATAGATAGAAATGCTGTGATGGACTTGATAAGGAAGAGTCAGAAACATGCCAAGGAGATGTTTGATGTGTGAAAAAGAGTGAAGGATCAAGTGTGGAAGGTGGGAGACTGGGTGCTGATACATAATACCAGGTCCACTTAAAAGTGTTTGGAGAGTACATTTATTGGCCCAAAGAACATTTCTGCAGTAAGGAATGGTGGGGTAATCGTGGATGGAGGTGAGGTATGGTCGATGGGTAGGTTGGTACCTTGTTAGGAAGTTCAAGGTAATGCGTCATCAACGGAGAGAGAGAGTGAAGGTGTGTGAGTGGGAACAAGTGAGAGTGATGGAAGATTGCCAGCCAAGAGTGTGAGGAGAGGGCTGATCTGGTTGGTTTTGTGTGTGAGTCGGTGCTACTTTGATATATGTCAATCAATTTTTGGGTTGCCATCATCTTTTAACTCTTGGAAATCTTGATATACAATGTTTTGCAATCTTTGGTTCATTGAAATGTTTTTAAATTGTTTTCTTTGCTCATGTCTTCAAAGTTCTGTTCCTTTTATGAATTGCTTGACATCTTGCCTTACTGTAATTTCAGACCAGCTGCAGCGATGACGAAAAGGGTGCATTGATGCATTTGATGTTAAAAGTTTATTTAGTTTTGCTTGCATTGTGAAAGGGGGAGATGTGTTGCATTCTATCTCCCTCGCTTTGGCCATGCTTGGAACGTGGAAGGCTTGGAAGATCCATTGAAGGACGGATGGTTTTCAAAGAGGTCGGCTGTCTACCGTGTCTCTGCAGGCCCGCAATAAAGAACCTAAATGTATAACTTACCGCCTTTCAGTTGGCTTATAGACCATAGCAACATGGATTGTTCATAATTCCGGGAGATGCAGGTTGGTTAGCACAGATCTAACATTTTAACTGCGGTAAAGCTCCCACTCAATCTGCTCCTAAAAATTCTACAAGAGATTTGCAATAGTGGTTTCCAATTCTCATAATTCCAGTCCCTGATCCACTACCTAAGTGGCCTTAGTCTTAACGTATCCTCTGTTCCCCTAAGGCACAACTCCATTTTAGGTGTTCTAGATGGGGCACTATTTATAAGCCACAGTAGTCTCTTTAGGATCCTGTTTTCTCTGGTCCCATTTTCCTATTATTGAGTTCCCAAAGTTTGAGCGACAGGCAGTCGCTGCTGCTACTTGTGCACGCTACAACTCTACGGTATTATATGGTATCCTGTCATCGAATTGCCTAGAAAATTCTAGCATACCATCCTCTCTCTGACTGAGGATATTGGAACTTTTTTCAATCTGGGTTTTCAGTTTACTATCAATTATAACACACAAATAATCAAACACCTCCACATTTCCTATGGGAGTGTCTTCTGTGACATTCTTGGATCATACAACCCTCTTCTGACCTTGAGATTGGCAGATCATTGTCTACATTTTTGCTATGTTCATTTTTAGGCCCTTTTTGTGTGTTAGATTATTGAATGTTATTTGTTGCTGAAGATCCATTGTGGTTTTGGATACTAATATAGTATTGACAGAAAAGGAATGTTTGGCCACCCATCTTCGGGGCTTCAGCATCTAATTCTGTCATCTTGGTGATCAAATCATTAATATACAGAGAAAATAGAAGGTATGCCTGCACACAACTCAAACTCCCACTTCAGTACTAAAGTGGGATGTGTTCCTTGTGTATTGGCCACCTATAATAATTGCATAGTTCCCAGTGTGTATCTATACAAAAGAAGGCATCCAGTATTACTTTCACAGGTAGCAAAGGAGAACGAGATAGCCTCGGTGATGACATAACTTCCCTGTCATATAAAATACAGCGATACAGAAAGAAAAATTGACATATCTTGAAAATGGGTAAATCTTAATTTGAAAAATGAATTTTTGTGTTTATGAAAAGCACCAGCATTAGAGACATTTATTTATATTTATAATTGTTCTTTTATAATGCAGTTAATACTGGGGACCAGTTTCTAAGCTCAAGCTCAGGATTCAAACCTGTTTTTCTATGCGTTGTCTAGAGTACTCCAAGACCCCCGGCCGGCCCATAGAGCCGACGTTTGTTCAGAAGTACTTTAAGACAAGATAGCTGCACCCTTGAGATGGATGGGGGTGCAGATGCATTACTCCAACACCAACCAATAAGGACAACTCAATGGTTTGGGAAAGGGAGTCTGTTTAATGACAAGTACAAAAAACAGGGAGTTATGGATATCAGCTCTTCTATTGGTATTACCTTCGCCTTCCTGGCACGAGTTGCCTCTGCCAAATTTCGATTCAGCCGTCTCTTCTCATTTTGCTAGAATATGAATCTTTCCTCATTTGGCCTTTAGTAACCTGGGTTGATTCTGCTTCTTGTGCAAAGCAGAACTACACTTATAATACTGTGCTTCGTTTTGAGGTAGATTATGCATAATGGCGCTTGCCGCACTATTCTTCTACTAAACATAGCAAGCCGCACTGTTTTCTTAGCTTTCAGCTTTCTGGTGGTTCCAAGCATATTTACAGGTGTAAACTCATTGATTATCTTCATTTTCTTTACAGCTTAATTCTCTTACATTTTGATATCATTCTTTCACTTTAAGATCATGATCTCTTTTCCCATGTCATTTCGTCTTTGTGTGTCATTTCCCGGGTCATCATTTCTTCTATCTGTGAGTCTGTCCGGGACCTCGTGATGTCACTATTTGTCTTCCATCAAGACCTTTTTGGTTTCTTCCGGGACTGTACTCAGGCAATCTTCATTTCGTTTCGTTCTTCGGTAGGGTTTTCTTAATAGATACCTTACTGTCCATGGTTTTCTTGGTATTGGTACTTCAATAGGTGCTGCTCTTCCGATAGGTGCTGGGCAGAGCCCTACTGCGGCTCTCTTCTGGTTTATCTGCTCGTCATACATCACATATTTTGGTGTGAATGTTCCTGGTACTTCAAAATGGGTGACTGGAGCGCAGGTTTTCGTTGGGACCTCCTCTGCACTCCCCCCTCTGGGCGATTCATCGACCACTTTCACTTCCATCTTTGGATTCATCTTACTTGGTTCTTCTATATTCATTTTCACTTCATCGCATGGGTTAATTCCGTCTTCCTTTTCTGGATCTACACAGGATGGTTTGAAGAAGTGTCTCTTTGGTGTCAATATCTTTATTACTCCTTTCAGGCTTCCTGCGGTCCTTACATGTCCATCTTCATTCCATGTCATTAGTTGACATTGTCCATTTGACCTGCAGTAAACCCATCTTCCCACATCATTTCTGTGTTTCCTGGGATAGAGAATCTTTGTTCTTTCTGGTGCATGAATGCTGGCCTTCAAAAAGTCTCTAATTTCTTCATCAGTCAGGTCTTTGGGCTTCCATCCTGGCATGACATCAATCATGATCTTCATCCCTATGGCTTTTTTCGCAGTTTTCTGGCACTGAGAGATTCTTATCTTGATAACACAAAACCCTAGCAATATCATCACTAGCAGGGCTCCCAGGAACTTGAAAGCATCTGACCCATGTCAGCAGTTTTGCAAGTTTTGGCCACAATGGCTTGCATCCATTCTGTACGATGTTGATGGTGCCTTATCAACGACCAATGACGATCCAGGATCCTTTCTCCCTTCCGTCTGGGGAAAGCACTGTTCCCCAAATCTGCATTTGTCCTCTGTTCTTCCAACTTTGAGCCTCTTCTGGAGTTTTTCCTTGGACATTTAGCTTCGGGTTCACTTCCCATCTGATTTCTGCTCCTTTAACTCCAGGCTTCGTGTACCAGATTACATGGTTTCTAGTATGAGTTCTGTTTCTTGTCTAATGTCTTGAATCGTTTAGTTTGTTGTTGTCTTCATGCATACTTCTCTTGGTTCTTAAGGTTTTCATGTAGTTTGCTATAACTACATCCCTGAATGCATCTGTATGGCTATTTCTTGCTGGAGGATTCTCAGGTTTCCCGGTCCATGGTGCAGGCCTCCTCTTCTGCGCCATTTGAGTGGACAAGAGTCTGGCAGCTCTTTCTTGGTCCTCATACATCTCTTTCTTTCTGGCTAGAAATGTTCGTATCCATACTGGCATCTGCCTTGTATATGGCTGTACTGTGGAACTTGTACTAGTCCCTTTCGCTGGAACATATACGTTGGTCAATGCTGTCTCTGTGGGTTTATTCTTCAGCTCCTCTAGTCTTTTCCTGGCTCTGGCTAATGACGGCCAGATGGATTCTGCTATCAGCTGTGCTCGTGAGACCTTCTTTGATTTTGTCTTTGTCTCCATCAGTGTCGTTTCAGGGGTGTTCATTATTATCATTTCTGTTGGTTTCTTTTCCAATTCCTCTTGTCTTTCCTCAATGTCTGTTGTGGAGTTTCTCATAGTATGCAGTCTTTTCTTCTCTGATGTTTTGGATTGTGGTTCTGCAGTCATTGACACTAAGCCTTTTGCGTGTACATTCCGTGTTTGCATGCGTGTGGTTGTCTGTAATCTTGTCACATTCATGCTTTGCCGACCCTGTCTCCGGCTTTCCTTTATGTTTGTTACCACAAGTGTGTGTGTGTCATTGCTAATCACATCCATTTCAAGTTCATTCATTCCACCATCAGATCTTCTAGGGACAGGAATGACTATGGGCCTCATTACACGGTAGGCGGTAAACCATGGCGCTACTAGCGCCATGGTTCATGCTGGTAATTTACCGGTACCACCTTGGAGGAAAGGGGAATTACCGCCCTATTCCAAGGTTGGCGGGGTTGTAATTCCTCCTTCCTCCATTGCCCTTCCCCATTCCCATTTTTGCCCATTAGGGCATAATGTGAATGGGGAAGGCGCTAATTACGGCACCGCAAATTGCGGTACCGTAATTAGCTCCACTGGTCCCTTTGCGGGTTGGTTTTTAACGCCTGCAAAAAGCAGGCGTTAAATTCCCCGACCCGCAAAGGGACCTCGTAGTAAGGCGTTAGGGATTTACCGGTACCGGTAAAATACCGGTACCGGTAAAACCTTACCGCCTACCGTGTAATGAGGCCCTATGTAAGGTCTGGGTGCCTTTGTAGGCTTCACGCGTGCATCATTAGGTGGGTGCACTGGAATTGGAACGCTTTGTGCACCAATAAAAAATGCAGTTCTGATCATTAATGACAGTAAAACAATGATGAATGTAATACACAAATACATTATGCCCCTCTAGGTCAGGCGGCAGCATTTACATCCAGAGAAACGTGGACTTCTTTCCTCCTGCGGGAGGACAAGGTTGCTGCTCTGGATCCCCATCTCGTTCATTCGCCAAATGTTTAACTTGTACTATACTCCTTTAAACAATATTGTCTTTCGGATTCTTTGTTGTGTGTTTTCAGTTGTTACACAATTGTTCCCCCCTCTTGCGAGCGGTGAATTTTCTCCTATCTCAGGATACAGTTCCTTTACTAAACTATGGGAAAAATCAACATCAAGTAACACTTCAGCAAGTCTCTTTACTGTGCATGTTCAAAATATGTCAACTCCCAGTCTGTGCCCCTGATCTGCTTCCGTCCCGAAGACATGTTGTCTTTGTTAATGGAAAGGAAGAAAGGAAATCTCTGAAAATGCTCTCTAGATCTGTCCCTCGGCGGAAAGTCTAGAATCTGCTCAAATAGTTCTGTTGATAGTTGGAGAGTTCCACTTGCAGTACTATTCCATGTAAAAGCATGCCCATTTGTGCAATATTAGCTGGATCTCTGATGAATGTGAGGACATCAACATCGATGGGTCTCCCCACTAGCTCTGGAAAATCAGTGACTAAACGAAAGAAAACATTGTGGGCCAATCTGCTGTCCTCTGGTGACCGGGACATTTGTCCTTTTTTGCCGATGTTCAGGACTGCATGCTTTCTCTTCAATGTAAACAATATCTGCACTGTCCGTTCGTGTGGAGTGCAATTAGGATCAAATTTTATTTAGGAGTTGGCTTAGATGTTCTGTATTTGCTGGGTCTCGAAGAAACGTGAGTGTGTCTGTCGTTCTTCTGACAAGATTTGGACAGTTTTCAATTATTCGAAAGAACAATGTATTGACAAGCTAATTTACTTCCTTCTCTGCTTGGGACATTTGGTTTCTCCTCACTGTACTCAGGAAGTAGGAGAAATTGTTCGGCAATTACAGTAAGCAATCTTCTTATTGTCTTTTCGTTTTCAGGATTTTGAAGAAAGTCAGTGACACTGGTGAGTCTCCCCACCAATGACGGGTACGATCTTAGCACTAGATTAAAATATGTTACCACATCTTTGGTGATGTCACTACTGTGGGACACCATAAGTGATTCCAGATAAGGTCTCGGTGTGGAATGAGTCTCGATACTGTATCTTCTTCCAATGTATGTATCCTCAATCAAAGATTTGGCATATCCTTTTCTTATCAAGGCATCAGTGTGCCTCAGTCCAAAGTTCAAAGTCAACAGACTATGTTGTGGCTTATATGTGCAATTTTCTTCTCGTTTATGTCCTTATCCCCTTTTTTGCTCAGAGGAAGTGTCCAATTTTAAGCCACAATTTGCAAGAAGTTCTTTGTCTTTGTCTGGCTGGTCATGCGTCCTTCTTCCTTGTCATGGATGTCGTCTGCACGTGCTGTGGTCCTTCCCCATCGCTCGTAGTCTCCTCGCGTTGGGGTGCAGGCAGGGGACTTCTCCGATGTAGGGTTTGATATCGCCCAGAAAAATCCACGCTCTCCTGCCTTGTAGCTTCACCGCAGAAGGAGTGCAGTCCTCCACTGTAAAGGGACTCTTAAATCTTGGCTCGTCCCACCTTTCCCTAGTATGGTTCCTTACAAGGACGGTATCTCCAGGGAAAATGGATGGTACACAAAGTCCTTGAGCTGTGTCTGTAGTAGTATCTCCTTCTGTGTTCCGTGCTGTGCTGCACCCTTTTCGTCATCGCTGCAGCCTGTCTGAAATTACAGTAAGGCAAGATGTCAAGCAATTTAGGTAATTTTCCATTTCAGACCCTAAATTTCTCCTGTTGACTGGGCATCACATCTAGCTCTATCTCGTGGTGTCAGGGGAGTATGAATTCTTCTTCCTGTGGCTATCTCGTGTGGCGTAAGATGATGGTCCGAACTGGGTTGGTTCTGGAGTGCATACAATGCCAAAGGAAGGCAGTGCAACCATCCCTTTCTTAGAGTAAGCTTCAACTTGGCTATCCTTTCCTTTAATAAGCCATTGAGCTTCTCACAGAACCTGTTACCTTGTGGATGATAGGCCAACGAAAACTTGTCCTTTATACCAAGCAACTAGCTAATCAGTTCAAATGTCTCATTTACAAATAGAGCTCCATTATCTGATCTCATGTCTTCAAACACCCCCACCTGGGGAACACTTCTCTCACAAAAAATATGGCCGCACAGGTAGAGTCTGGGTGTGTACATAAACCTGCTTCTATCCATGTAGAGAATGGACACACCACAACAATTAAGTATCTGTACCCGTTACATACTTGAATCATGTCAACATAATCGACATGCAAGTGATGAAAAGGCCCATTTGGCCTTGGGATGACTCCTCTCATTACTTTGAATGTGTGCCCAGCTGTGAATTGTTGGCAGATTATACAGTTCACTATAAAGAATGCAACGTGCTCGGTTAAGTTCGGTATGAACCAGTCTTCTGCAAGCGTTTCCGCTAGATTCTCTTTGGTCATGTGTGCTGGATAATGTAACTGCTCCAGCGCTCATTTTAACAGTGCTATAGGCATTACTAGTTTACCAGTGCTGTCTTGTCACCCCAAACTGTCAGAGGGGTTTAAATAACACCCTTGTCGTTTCCACAGATTTTTCTCTTTCTGTGGTGCCTCCCCCTGGAGCTCCATCAACTGAGTTTGCCCGAGATTGTTATAGCTTTCAGGTGTAGTTCGTGCAACCATCATTCTCTCATTGGTATGGGTGATTTCCACTTCCATGATCGTCTCGCTCTTGGATGCCATGCGTTTGGCCTCTGTGTCTGCTGCTTGATTTCCATGTGAGATAAAATCTGTCCCTTTCGTGTGGGTGGCGCATTTCACTACCGCTATGCCCACTTGGAGTTGTAGTGCCTTAATCAGCCTGTCCAATGAGGCTGCGTGCTGCACTGGCGTACCGTCTGCTCAGAGGTAGCCCCTCCTCTTCAAGCGTGCTAAGCCTGCCTGCACTGTCGATGTCACATAGGCGGAGTCACTATACACCATTACTTCCTGGTCTGCGTGATTCTCAATAGCGAGTATCAACGCCAATAATTCTGCAGCCTGTGCTGAATAATGAGATGGTATTCGCACACTAATAAGTACTCGAAATTCTCCATTTGCTGTGTGTTTCATCACAGCGACAACTGTAATCTTTACCTATCATTTTGATTGATTCTCGAAGAACCATCAATAAAGACACCTTCTCCTTCTGCCAAAGCATTCTCTTTCACTCTGGGGATCTCATCATAGAATTCTTCATAGTTTGCACAGTCATGTATTGGCTCTCCTTCAGTGACTGGCTCTGCTATAAACAGAGCTGGGTTCACTATTTTACATCAGACTACTTTAATCGATGGATTGTATATGATCACTTCATAAGCAGAAGCTCTCTGAGATGTCAATGTGCCCTTTGTTTTCTCTAGAATAGCAAATGGTGAGTGCTTGACGTACAATGTCATTGAGCAACCCATCACAATGGTTGTGGCCTTCTCTATGGTGAACGCTGCGGCAGCTAAACTTTGTTTGCACATGAAATGGCCTCTCATTACTGGGTCCGAATTTCCACTATAGTATGCCAGGGGCTTGCACCCCAATGTGGTTCGCTGTGTGAGCACTGCCGTCATAACCCTACCATTTGAGTGTGAAAACAGGTAAAATTCCTCTGCGTAATTGGGAATCCCTAGAACTGGTGCTGTGCAAATAGCTTTTTTGAGTTCAGCAAATCCTTCCTCCATGGTCTCAGACCATTCAATCTTTTCTTTTGTCACTTGGGCCTTTTTTAGGGCCTGAAATAAAGGCTTAGTGGAAGAGCTATAGTCAAAGACCCATGCCCTGACATAGTTGCACAGGCCTAAAAAGCCCTGCATCTGTTTTATCGTGTGTGGCTTAGCCGTATTCAGTATGGTCTCAGCCCTTGCTGGGGTCACTCTTTTGCCCTCATGTGAGATCAGCTGGCCTATGTACAGCACTTCTTGTTGACAATATTTTAGCTTTTCCTTGTCAACCATATATCCTTTCTCAGCAAGTGTAGTCAATAGCTGAACAGAATTGTGCCTGCATTGCTCTTCTGTCGTGCTGCAAATTAAGATGTCATCCACATATTGCAGGACAAAACTTTCCAATGCAATATTGCTTAGGTCCATCTGCAGGACTCTGTTAAAAATAAAAGGAGACTCACAGTACCCTTGGGGTAGCCTCATGCCTTTCAGACGCATTTGTCTGAACGTGAATGACATCAGATCTTGTGAGTCACGGGGCAACGGGATTGAGAAAAATGCATTTTTCAAATCAATCACTGTGTAATAGTTTGCCTCAACAGGTATATTACATAGAATTGTAGCCGGTTTAGGAACTAAAGGGAATTCGGCCTCAACAATATCATTTATCGGCCTCAGATCTTGGATTAAACGCCAAGACCCTCCCTTTGGTTTTTTGATCGGATAAACCGCAGTACTGCATGACGATTCTGATGTCACTAATATGCCTTGCTCCATCATAGCTGAATTTGTCTTAAAAATCCCTTCATCTGCTTCTCTGGACATGGGATATTGTCAGGCTTTTGGCAGAATCACTCCTGGTTTTAGTTTAATTTTCACTTCTCCAACCCCTTTCAAAAGGCCTATGTCATAGGGTCCTGTGGTCCACATTGAGACAGGCACCTGGACCATGTCATTGTCAAAATATTCAGGACGGTTTCATGCCAACATCATTCTCTGAGGCACTTCTCTTTTGATCATTCCCACCCAAAAGGTGAGACTCACTTCCACCATTGTCTCTCCCATATCTTCTTGCTCTTCAAACAGATCGTTATCGGTGACGTCAGTCAATCGATAGCCTTCTTCAATGGTGATTACTGTGTACCATTGTCAGCCTTCGATGTCATAACCATCAATTAAGGCCATTCTCCCTCGTACTGCAGCTGTGTGTATTATTAAGGGACATACTTGTCCCTTCACCTCGTGCATCGGTATTCTTGGTCTAAATAGAAACTCATTGGGTACTCATGCTTCTGTCTGCAAGGCCTAGCATTCCCGCCATTAGTATACACATACCATACGTGAATATTTCTGTGTCTAATGGTACAGCCCTCATGGCTGTGTGTCCTGCGTATGCTCTAATCATTTTGCATACGTTTGAGTAGTTCATTCCTGGAGTTGATCATACTATGCCCTCCTCCGTGATATTAACTTTGTCATTAAATCGCGACCCAAAATGTTTACTGGGGTCTGTCATGAATATAATAAAGGCACATTTATGTCACATTCTCCTATAGAGAATGGAAGTGTGGTTCTAAAGGGAACACAACTTGTAGCTCCTGTGAAACTCTGAGTATCAATGGCCTCGCCAGACAAGGAAAACCTGCCTTCACGTTTACACGAGCATGTTGTACCCGTGTCAACTAAGAAGAAATATTCTTTATCCCCTATAACGACATCCACCCTAGGTTCCTGGTGAGGGTCTGGTGTCACTGATAGGATAGAACACATCAGTGTTCCCAGTGAGCTTTCCTAGTCCATATACAATTTTGGCCCACTGTGTGCTGGTGGATTTCCCCCATTCCCAATGGTACCTCCCATTCCAGGGTTCATGGTCTGTCCTGTGCTCACTGTCTGTTGGGATTGTCCTTGTGGAAAACTCAATATATTCTGAGGTTGCAAGCCTTGTTGCGCTCCTGGCGCTTGTTGTTGCACCATGTGATTTTGTGCAACACCCTTCTGTAAAAATGCAGGTGGAGTCACCGTGCCTGCTCCTGTCCCTTGGCCGTTCTGCACCATGCCTTGGTTTCTGCATGTGCGTGCTAAATTCCCTGTCATCCCACACAACCAACATACTGGCGGTGGTCGGATCATTTGCCCATTTGACATATCTTGATTGCCACTTTGCATGTTTTGGAAACCTCCCTGATTATTCTGGAAACCTCCCTGATTACTCTGCCATTCTCTTCCTCTAAATCCTCTTCCCCTGTGGTAAATCTCAGTATTTCCCTGATTACTCTGCTGTGGGTTAGTCACCTGTTGCATGCTCAATTCAGCTGTGCTTGTTATCATGGCTCCCTCAAGAGCATATTGTGACAATTTCTTCTGCACCTATTTCGCTTCCTCACCCTTTCGTGCAGCTTCCTTTTTGCGATTCTTCTCTTGCAGTAGCCTGCAATAGTGTGCAATGGTCATCTGTATTTCTGACCATGGCTTGGCTTAACTACCTACCAATTTCTTGAGCTGTTTCTGTACCAGCTCTGGCAGCCCTTTGCACGATATATGGTAAACACAGGTATAGATTTCCTCCAAGATTCATGAGTCTCGAGCACCCAAGTGGCTTTGAAATTCTGTATATAAAGCAACGGATCCTCAGACTCCTTCATTTTTTGTGTCATTATGGCTCCCATATCGGAAGTGTCTGGGTAAAGCACTCAGCCATACCACGGCTCTGCAATTGTGAAATGGAGCTCCATCATGTGCAGTGTTAATTGTGGTCACACCTGGGTAGCCTGCCCGTGTCCACATATCGTCTGCTCTCTCACAAAGTATGGCGATTAGGAGCCCCTTGATATCCCCTATAGCTAACGTGTTCCCCCTTTCTGAGTCAGACATTGTCTGTGCCCAACTCGTGCCACTTCTTGTGTCTTCATTTACTCCTACTTATTTCTAGTCTATCCAGGGATAGTTCTCTATTCCCACTACTTCAGGAGACATCCTCAGTGTCGTAAAGCTGAGTGCTCTCCAGGTACTTGTCTTCCCCCTCCCCTCGGGGTGTTTGTTCTAGCCCCATTTCATCAAATATTCTATCGATCATTTCTCCAATGCTTCTGGTGTCGAAGTCATCCTCGATATTCACCCTAGACGTGCCTGGTATTGAATCGTACGCAGGGAAGAATTCTTCTATGTCTTCCCAGTCTACTACTGGAGCGTGTTTTTTAACATCGCTCTCCAAATATTCAAGATCGCGTACTCTCTGTCTTTGCTTGCGTTCTACATTGTCATCGAATTCTCTGCACTTCCCCGCCTCTTTTCTGACTGTATCTTCTTCCTTTTTCTTTTCATTTCTACATTCATCTTCCCTTCGGATTTATTCATCCCTTCGTTTCTTTATTCTCTTCTCTCGTATTCTTTGCTCTTCCTCTGACCTTTGCTGCCTCTGTCCATCTTGATCATTTCCTGCTCTCTGTTTGCAATCAAGCTGTCTTTCTTGCTCTTCGCGGTATATCTGTTCTCGCCTTTGTCTATATTTTTTTCGTCTCTTACTTCTTTCCCTTTTTCCTTTCTCTGTACATCATCTAGCCTCTCCTTTTGTTTTGCATCATCAATGCCTTTGCCATTGAGTTTCAATAGAATTTGCCCTCCCATCCATTCGTCTTTTGCGAATGCTATCTCATCAGTCCTATCTTCACTTCCTTTCCATCTTTTGCCTTCTCTCTCCTTGTTGAGAGATGCACTTGTCTGTGTCTGGTCCCTTCTTTCGTCCTCGCGTCTCTCCTTGTCCCTTGGGACTGTGGAGGTGATATGCTTATCTTTTTTTTTACCTTGATTTTCATCACTACTTTGCGTAGGTGACTCATATGCCGGGTTGCTATACCCTGTGGCTGCTTTAAGTTCTCTCAGCGTGTATAGTCCCTCGTCTTTGTTTTCGTCCACCTTCGTTTCGGATAGGGGGGTGGCGCGGTAGGCGTCTCACCCCATCAATGCATACATTAAGTATCCAATCTATTGGTGGCTCCTCTCCCTTCTCTTGCTCATACATCTTCCAAAGCTCTATAATAGCTAACTTTTTGTCCGTGTGTGTGGCGTGCAAATATGTCGTCATGTGTTGTAAAACAGCTTTAGATAAGGACCCGCCCCCTCTGGCCACGGCACAAACATTTAGTGGGCGGTTCCTTTAACCCACTCTGTACTATATTTCTTCAGTTTAGGTTCATGTTTCGGCAATTGCTTGCATAGGTGTGCCAATGGAGTTATGTCTTCCATGCTTAAATCTGTTCCCTTTCTCCATATATAACATTTGTCAAAGCTTCACGTGACTTTAAACAGTTCCAACAATATAAGCGAGCACCAAACACTGCAAGCTCCAATCCCAATTTTTCACAACATTTTATATCTTCTATTTTACCCAAAAACATCAATTTGTATACGATATTATCTCAGCTATTCAATCGCGTAAAATTAAAATCAGTTTTTTAAGGAAAATGTTTCAATGTATGACTTCACAACAAACAACATGTAAGACAGACGTTTAACAGACTAGACGAACACCAGCTGGTCGCATGTATCTCTGCCTCTAAAAATTACCCCAACATGGAGTTTAAATGTATCCCTTTCACGGCGTCTTTAATCGCTGTGGTAGTCTATTTGTTCCCATTTATTTGGGACTCTGGATGCACGTTTCTTCTAGCCGCTATATTATCGTAGAAATAAGGCAAATCCTCTCACTTCTTGGGTGTTCTCCCCGGTAACTTCTCTCTTCTCGGGTGTCCTCCCCGGTATCTTTCCTCTATTTACTTAATTATTCTCAAGTCATTCCCTTCCCCTTATATATATACATTTTTCTCAACTTCTAGCTATATTTTGTTTTTCCCGCCAACCTCCGTTACCTTTTCCCTTTATTTGTTCTAAAGCATGCACTTTTGCCAAAACACTCAGTCTTTTTCACTCACTGTTCGCATGTTTCCTCTCTGGACCCTCGGGATCACCGCCTTTGTCACCGCCTTCTTCGACTTTTTCTCCTGCTCAGCTGACCGTAGGAATGGGAAGGGTTTACGTGGGGAAACACAGGTCTCTTCAGATCTTGTCCTGCAGGTTTTGTTTTCTTACACTACCACTGTCTACGGGGGGCTTCACGGTCTACTCAGCTGAATGGCAAAGGACTCGTGATATTGCCGAAGACCTAGAGTTACTTTATGTCGACAGTCAATGGGTGTCTTATACTAATCGATAATCGATAATGATCAATCTCTGCTACAAAGTGTACTCCGAGACCCCCGGCCAGCCCATAGAGCCAAGGCTTGCTCAGACGTACTTTAAGACGAGATAGCTGCACCCTTGAGATAAATGGGGGTGCAGATTCATTACTCCAACACCAATCAATAAGGACAACTCAATGGCAAAGGGAGTCTGTTTAAGGAAAAGTAAAAACAATGGGGAGTTATGGATATCAGCATTCATGCAATTGTCCTTCTCGCTTCAACTCCAACGAACTTCATACAAGTTGTAACATTTATACTCAAAACTTGTGATCATTGACATGTAACACTCAAAAGTTAACATGTAATTCTATTGGTTAGGAAAATGTAACTTTACTATAGGTACTATATCTGTATATGGTAACAGAGTGAGGGGATTGGGTAAACACTGTCAGGTGGGAATCTAAGCCCTTACTTCAAAAATGACTAATGTAGACGTCACTAAAAGTACGAAGTCTCATTGGTTCTACTAACTATAGGACCCTAGATTATTTGGTCCATTGTGATTGGGTTGGCACCAACCTCATGCATACTTTTCCACTTCGCTTAGCAGCACGCAGAATGGTCGGCCAGGTGTGGGGTGCCCCTTAGTTACCCGGCCTTCCTCCGATTATGGTTACAATCAATCATCAATTTAGTAGCCATGTGTCAATTAGTTCAATGTGGTTGGCCTCGAGACAGCATCTTCTGTCTGGAACAGTTCTGATATCTCTGCCTGGTCAGGTGCCAAGTGTAGGTGTGAACCCTCGCTTCTTCTTGCTCAGCTGGTCACGTGCTTCCTACACTGTGAATTTTGTCTCATTTCTCTCAATTTGTGTATTTGATTCTTATTTAGCCCACCACCTGCCTACGTCTTCTTATCTCAACCTTTCAGAGGCAGGATGTTCTGTTTTTAGTTGCAATTAAATGTAGCTACTGTTCGCCTCTTCTATTGGTATGACCTTGGCCTTCTTGGCACGAGTTGCCTCTGCCGAGTTTCGATTCAGCCGTCTCTTCTCGTTTTGCTAGATATTGAATCTTTTCTCATTTGGCCTCTAGTAACCTGGGTTGATTCTGCTTCTTGTGCAAAGCAGAACTACACTTATAATACTGTGCTTCGAGGTAGATTATGTATGATGGTGCTTGCCGCACTATTCTTCTACTAAGCATAGCAAGCTGCACTGTTTTCTTAGCTTTCTTGCAGTTCCAAGCATATTTACAGGTGTAAACTGGTCGACTATCTACATTTTGCTTACGTTTTGATATCATTCTTTCACTTTAAGTTCAAGATCTCTTTTCTCATGTCATTTCGTCTCTCTGTGTCATTCCTCGGGTCATCATTTCTTCTATCTGTGAGTCTGTCCGGGTCCTCGTGATGTCACCATTCGTCTTCCATCAAGACCTTTTTGGTTTCTTCCTGGACTGTGCTCAGGCAATCTTCATTTCGTTTTTATTTGTTGGTAGAGTTTTCTTAATGGATACCTTACTGTCCATGGTTTTCTTGGTATTGGTACTTCAATAGGTGCTGCTCTTCTGATAGGTACTGGGCAGAGTCCTACTGCGGCTCTCTGCTGGATTATCTGCTTGACATACGTCACATATTTTGGTGTGAACGTTCCTGGTACTTCAAAATGGGCGACTGGAGTGCAGGTTTTATTTGGGACCTCTTCTACACTTGTTTCCACGACAAATGCGTTGCCCCTGAGCTATCGGATCATCCAACATAAAATTCCACCCAAAACCCAGTCCCAGGCACCTTTCTCCATTACCAAGATATGGAGCATGGATGTCATGACAGGACACTCCCCATGAGGTAAATGTATTATGTGTAGCTAAATGATAAAAACGAAGGAAATGAATATTGGTTTGAAAACCTAACGGAAATTAAGAAACTACACCAATTGTTACTCGAAAATGGTGATTTATCAGTTTATTTGTCCGTGCAGTCTTCAATATGTTGGCAAAATGGAAAGACAGGTTACACGGAGGATTGAGCATACATAGTGCATTATCAAAAATAAAATAATAATAACTAAATGGGAAGAAATTGTGATATTTTGTATAAGAAGTGATTCAGAAGGGATGAATGAACAAATAGATTGGTAGGATTGGATCGACCTACTTGTGATACTTCAGCTCCTGGCTAGTTTTAGCTATGTTACTTTCCTTATCAAGTCTGTTTCCGACCTGTACTATCAAGATGTCTTTATCTACTGAGTTTCAAATGAAAAATTAGCCCAGCTTTTTGTTGGGATGAATTTGCATACATCCGTGCAGATTCTGGCAACGAGATGCAGCCTATTAAAGAAATGAACGCAAAAGATCTATTAAACATAGCATATTATGTGTTTTTTTTAAACGACTATTCCCACAAACCCAATGATACTAACATGTGATCTATAAGCTCCTTGTAAGGAGAATGTTGTGTTGGGCTCGGTTTTCCCTTTGTCCGGAAACTGAACATTGTGCTCGACAGACAGCAGGTAAGAAGCAACATACAGCAGCTGTCATAGCAAAGGAGTCAGTGACTCCAGTTTGTTTAAACAGAGCGGCCTCTCACCTTACACGCCGCTTTACGTAATATTGTTACAGGATGTTTATATAAGTAAGAAATACAGGCAGCGGCTAAAACACTGTGTGATAAAGGGGACATAGGCAGGTAAGCAAAAACTACATTATTTTATTTAGTCAGGCCTCATGCCACATTATAGTTTTCTTACAGGGCGCATTTTGACTTTGCTTGCAGAAATAACAGTCATTTAAAGGTACATTTAACACATTGTAATTGATGTGTAGTTGTTAGACGGCGCTGCTGAGTTTGCAACTAAGGGGTGAGTACCTAATCATAGATATTAAGCTTTGATTATCGGAGAAGAGAATAGCTTCGTAATAGCAACAAATATAGTCAGTGAAGAATCTCCTCTCTCTTCTGCCATTCAATAGATACTAGAAATTGATAGCAACACAACATCTGAGGTAAACAAATTGGGTCAACGGATGAAAAGGAACTTATCTACTTTAGGTAGGAGGTATAACTACCCCTCTAGTATGTACATAGAAAAAGTATAACATTCCTTCCGATATGAGAAGTGTGGATCGCTAATTGACATATCCATATATTCCATTGCAGATGTTAGGATATCAGCAAAGTACCAACAAAATAAAAACAAATCCCATGGCTAGCATAGCGCCTTCTACCCCCTGAGGAAGGTCTAGCATATGAGCGCACTACAGACTGAAACATACGCATATTTGGAATTACACACAGCATAGAACACTGTGTGTCAAGAAATGTGGGAATCACATACAGCATAAAGCATAAAATACAGTTTTAAGAAAGTTGAGAAGATATATATGAATATTTGTATTAAATGTTGATTGAGCATTAGCAATAGTTTTTAGATACATGTAGCACACCAGGATGTTTTGGGGTTATAAGGAAGTCTGATATGAATTATTGAAAAACATTGTTTTTTTTCTCGCATTTGTACCCTCATAAGTGTAAGAATTCATGAACTGCTGAATAGGCTTTTTTTTTAAACGTTCCATTAGTAATACAAAGTTATATGGTTTGATACGTTTCTACTACCTTATGATAGAGTGATCTGTAACTTCAAATTAGGAAGGAAGATGTTTTCACAGGTATAGCAGTATAAGTACAGTTCCCAGTGTATACCAACGTGATCGCCTTCATAATATCATATGGGAGGACAGGCTGTTCCATTAATAGCCATTATTTGGAGCGGGAACCAGGTGAGAGGCAGTTTGGAGAGCTATAAACGCAAGATAGTTGTCTTACGCTCTCAGTAGTAAAAATGTGGACAAAATGAATGAGAGTCGGAACAACCGGTCTATAGTTGATATTGCTTGTCTGAATCCCAATTACAAGGAAAATAGAACCTTGTTCCTGGAGCACCAGTCCTCCAATCTATTCTTTAGGACCCTTCTGGAAAAATGATCCGGTGACGTCCAACAGGGAGATTGTGCTATAATCCTGGGGAAGATTGCATGCACCTTTTTGTGGATTGGAACCAGTATAGCTCCCATTTAAAATAAGTTAATTACAATTTTTTGTGAGGAGGGGCAGAGCCAAGATGGTGGACATTTATCAGCAGGTTACAGCTCTACTGATCCATGCAGTAAATCTGCTACCCACATACATCCACAGCAGCAACTGAACCTGATTACCATGGCAGAGGGTACCAGGAGCCTGGGTGAGCTGGCAGAGTGCGCTGTATTCTCTGCAGGTATTTGGAGTGGTGCTAAAATGGCTGGGACGGGATTGCCCTTGAGATGCGCCATCTCCGGTGAATGGATCAGGGTCTACTGATGAACCAGCAGAGAATGGAGGGGCATGTTGGGTGTCAGTCACACTCTCACTTGACAATTGTGGTGGGAACACTGTACACCTAGCTCGGTTCACTTGCATGCGCTTGCAAAAGCTGCTGGTGTAGTGAGCTCTGCTGCGGAGGCCCAGAGCCAACGAAGTGGATAGTGCAGTACAACAAGCAGATATGCGCAATTCAATAAAATACTGGAACAGATTGGTGGCCTTCTTGGAGTTCCTTACCACTACATCATTGACAGCTACTCTACATTCCTCAGTAGGAAATCATTTGCAATTGAGGTTACACAAGTCAGAGAGTATGTAAGATATGTAAAAGAAAAGCAACAGCAGCGAATGGAAAACAGTACCAAAATGGCCAGCAAGAAGAAAGCCGGTGGCGGGGCTCCTGAAGTTCAGAAAGGCTTGATAACAGAAAGTTTCACTAGGGGAACAAATAAAGCACTGTATGGAGCCTCAAATCAAACAAACTCATGGGAAGCAGGCAATGCAGGTGCTGAAACATCCGCAATTGCAGAACTCAAGAAGTCAATAATGGGTGGCAACAGCAGAATTGAGGGCAAGATTTGAGGCTCAGATGAGAAATGGTAAGGAAAAATTGAGGGAGCTCAAGACTGAAGTGGAACGGTGCACCTCAGCTCTTAAAGACACCACCGAACAGAATGCATCAGTCATAGTAACACTACAAACAGCCATCAAACATCATGTGGCCCAAATGAGAGACCTAGAAGACCAATTTATGTGCAACAACGTACCTGTACTTGGCCTCCCATAGGGGACCAAACAAGGAAATATTTAGACATTCATTAAGAACTTTATGCCACAATTATTCCAAGATGCAGCAGCTCTTCATGGCATCCACATTGACAGAGTGAACAAAACTCTTAAGCTACAACTGGCACCTGGGTCACTGCCCAGAATGATGAAACCGCACCTTGAAACTCTTGGTGGTATAAATTACTTATCATATCATATCATGAAGATGAGATTACCTAGATGCCAAAATTCTGCCAGCAGCAAGGAAGCAAGGTTTGACCACTTTTAAAGAATGCAGAATCTCCTTTTACCCAGATTTTGAAGTGGAAACGCAAAAACACAGGAAAACCTATGATGATGACAAGAAGCTACTCACAGCAAATCACATAAGAAGAAGTGACACATATAGAGCAAGGCATGGCGGTAGTGGATGTAAGGTGCAAAAAACTGAAAAGCTGAAAAGAACAGGGTGCAATTCTCTCCATACTTGTAACTCTGATTTACCTCCAAATTACAAGAGTTGGATGAGCGGCACTGGGCCGCGATGCGGGAAGTGAGAACTAGCTAGCGCTAGCCTGGTGGCAGTCAAAGTGCGGGTGTAGTCAACGCATCGACCCACTCAAGATGTTAAGTGGTTTTTAAAAATTAGTGGTTTTGGCTATTGTTTCCTTTTGACATTAGGGATGGTGGGTAGGATGCGGGATAACAGCCCAAAAGCAGGTGCTGTCCTCAGGAGGGGTTGCACGCAAGGTTGTGGGACACAGCACTGCACAGGAGAGAAGACGCTGAAAGGCCGGTTGGACCGGTTGGTTATTGATTAAATGATTGCAGACAACATGGTCAAAGATTACAATTCTTGTAACATGTTTATAGCTGAGAGGCAATTTAGGCCACCATTGACTGTTAACAGTGGTGGCCAAAAACTCATACTTTGTATCCTGGAATGTTAGATGTATTACTGAGGTGGTCAAGAGACAAAGGTTCCGGTTCTAATTATCCAGAGAGACGTCTGTATCTTACAAGAAACCCATCTGATCGCTCCCGAGCATGATGAACTAGCGAGGAACGGGAAGGGACAATTATATTACTCCTCGTTCACATCATCGGCAAGAGGAGTACTAATATGAATCAGCCCTATGTTCCCATTCCTACCACACCGCTCATTCTCTGATAAAGGAGGCAGCAATGTGGGATTTGAATGCACCATATATGGCAGACCACCCAGGGCCGGTGCAAGGAATTTTGCCACCCTAGGCAGGTGTCAGATTGGCGCCTCCCCCCCCACTCTGGGTCCTACCCCTTCTCATCCAACCCTCCTCATTTTGTTACCGATTGCTGCATCCCCTGTGCTCCATAAATGTAGGTTTATTAAACCAGTCAATGATACTATAGCAACAACAAATGTAATATTGTGGCATGTGGATCTAATCCTTTCGGTAAATTATATATAGACAATACAATACAGACTAGGAAAAATATTTTGGTGATACATACAAGACAACTTTGAGCACATAAGGATCACTACCTGATACACAATACTAAAACGGTTGGGTCCCACTACTTGCTAAGTATGATATGTATAAATGTAACAATAATTTGCAATATGTCTCTTATTAATAACTGGAGAAGAATTGGTGGGCCACCTGTTGACATAAACCATGAAACATATGTGTCTGGGTCACCAAACCCATCATGTATCGTACATGATGCCTTTGGTAAACCAGACATATAAAACACACATATCCTGGCCTGCATGTTACCTCGTACCAGATGTGTTAAAACAAGTGAAAATTCACATACATTAGAAATTAACTTTCTGAGCTTTAATTTTCACAAATGTAGACACGTGTTTCTTGATATCAATGTTTTGTGCAATGTCATGCACTATTGTCAGGGTTGCTAGCCCAACAAGTCTTTCTTGCATCATCGAAGATCGAACATAACTTTTGATCAACTTTAGCATTGAAAAGCTTCTTTCGGCACTTGCCACTAAAACAGGCAGGGTCAAGAGAATTCGGAGAGCATTACACTGGCTGGCGATAATCTCTGCCAAATTATTATTGTATACAAAAGGCAGTACATCTTGTGGGGATGAACAATTTGGAACTGTTCTTGCAATGACTCTGACGCATTAATGTCCTTCAAGTCCAGATTTTGTAAATTGTCCTCTAGCCTCAAGCAGTGGTAAAAGATTTGATGTGCTGCCTTAGTATTCAAACTGTTTATGTTATAGAGGAAGCTAAACACAGAACGTATTTGATGCAATTTAGTACATTTCTCTTCTACATATTCAAAGGCTGTCAATGATGGCAAATAAAAAGTTAATTTTGACTTTTTCCTTGGGGCTTTCAACAGGCTCATTATCTGCCTTATATTTGACCTGCTTCCTCTTCCTTCGGACATGGACAGAATGATCAGGTTCAAAGCATGCAGGAATTCCTAACTCTTCTGCAAGTGCTACTCACTTCAAAATGAGAAGGAGTTCTCATCCATGTACCACCTGAGCCGTGATTGGAGGGGGTGAGGAGGCCAAGCAGGCCAATGCTGTTTGGCAGGGCACTAGAAATGAAGGGGAATTTAGGGGATCCTAAAGCAGAACATTGCAACGACAGCTGATCAGGTTAGGTAAGTATTGCTGAGATATGTTTCTACTTTCCTGTAAATTATATGGCTTTTTTACCCCATTGCTGCTGCAAAATGTGCTGTAAAATGCCGTATTTTGACCTGGGGATGGGTACAGCACCCACACTTTCCTCAGTGTGGGAACTTCTAACCCCATAGTGAAAATCAAAAACTGGACCCTATAAATATATGCCCAGTAAGTGGACTTATCTTGATGTGAAATATACAAGTTTGGCTCAATTGACCTTTTTTCTTAAGAAGAAAGTGCACAAAACAAAAGAGCATAGACATTTTTTTTAAAAATCAACAAAAATGACCTGAAGGGGGGGATTTTACAATAAGTACACTGGCAAAGTATAAACAGTGTCCATATTTTAATCCCAACAATCTATAGTGAAATATTCAGGAGCAAATAAAAACCTTAGCAAGGTTGCCGTCCTCAAAAATACCCAAGTGAGGTAGCGTCTGCCCTCTGAAAAATGTGTGCCCACCCAAATGTATCCTCTGCCTTTGCCTGAAAAGGAACACATAGCCACAATGAGTGGAAACAACCAATCAAGTATTGCAACCTCTTACCAGATCCTGGGCATATATAAATGAATTGCTTGCCCTCTCATCGTTTCCCTTTACGCCATGTTTGGCTTGGAACAGTACTCTATTTTATAAAGATGACTTAACATTTACACAAACCATTGTAAGGTATTGATAATAATATATAAATTATTATAGAAACATGTTAGGCATAAAGTGTGCAATTGTGTCATTATTCTCCCACATCTTGAATGGGAGACCACAAATACCTGAATGCAATTTTGCAGAAGGCAAAACATGGCATTTGAGTTTTGTAAATGTACTTTCGAGACTTCGATTCATAACAGAAGGTAATGTGTGAAAAGGTTACCTGTTTGTGTTTCAATGTTTGACAAATAAAGGCTTTATATATGGTGTGATAAAAATATTACATTCGGCAAAAAATAAATGCTTTTGGTGTGTTACAAATGAACCCTTTGCATTTCTAACACGTAAACATCAAAAACATCTTGTCCAAAACAATGGTCTCTTAAATGGCCCATCATTAGTAAATCGCTCATACTTTCAAAGCTCTTCTAGATGAAAGAAAGTGATAAGCCGTAATTATGGGTCCTGCCGCTTTTGATGGGCCGCTGGGAGGCGGTATAATTGTTTTAGGAGCATCCCAGGGGCTTGGGAGGTGACACCATAGCCTCACTCGGACAAACAGAAAAACATGAATCGGTCCAAGGAAGCAGCACAAACCTGCTTTGAAATAATGCTGTGACTTGGTATAGTAGGGGCAAGCACTGATGTCTGCGGCTCCACCCCAGCCCCTTGACAGCGAGGACTTGTGCCACCGTACAGACTGCCCCTTCCGCAGGAGTTGGTCCGGCTCTGTGTAGGTCCATGTGAGGCTGACTTGGCTTCAAGTCAGGGTTAAATAAACACAGCGTGCTTGATGAGTCCGACCACCTCCGCTGGTTGAGTTGTTTACACAGGAAGTTGGTAAGTGAGCGCTATCCCTTCAAAAAGCCTTCCTCCCCCCAACAACGTCCCTTTCAATCCCTCCGCCATCATAGAATACACAGAGAAGCGCATGCTACATGTCTTCTAGCCCTGGCCCCTACTGGGACACACGCCCTCTGAACAGCACAAACATTGACATCCATTTATCATGTCGCAGTTTATCATGACCTGGCCCTTAATTTGACCTGCTGCCATGGATGCAGCGCCAAGAAGCCGCCTGCCAGGTGAAGGTGGCACTTTACAAACCTGACTAATACAACCTTCCTTAACAGAATTGTCATATACTTAGTACTGCATAGCCATGCTAATCGAGGACTTTGTATTTGTCAATCATTAGTGGTAAAGGGCGCCTTCGGGACGTGATATTGAACCTACCCATGCAATCCTCCTCATACTACCAAAACCCACAGGGCATCCGATATAACTTATACAAATATGTGTCGTTCAAATTCCCTGGGCATCGTAGACAACCCATGATATCGAAGGCCCGTAACCCATCCCATCTCATGGAAATCTCACAACATTCCCAATCCCAGCACTGCAACCTTTTCCAATCTTAAAGGCATTCAGCAGTACTCTATGAACAGCATACATTTCAGAGTATCACATACCCTTAAATCCTCCTGTCATTATACACAAGGCTCCAGCTAGTGTGCAGCTGGGCGGGCCACCACGGACGGAAGTCATCAAAAGACCGTCCACTCATTCAGAAGTCGGAGAACAAAGAACATTTGCACGAGCGAGCCTCAGTCAACAGTGCAGTGGACACATGCAGTGCTAATGAGCAGGTGCTGCCTGAGACTCTGCACATGGCACAGCATGCCACGCCCACACCCAAGTCCGACTCGAACCTCATGGTACCTGCTCAGCAGGCCCTGATGTGCTGCCAGCTGCTGCAGACAGTGCAGATGAGAGTGGCGCCCGCTTCACGAAAGAGAGAGAATAAATTATAATAAATATAACCAGAAAATCATGCATTTGCCGCTCTGACATTTTTACACTATAGGCAAGCGCCTAAACTTGCCTAGTGGTAGCACCGGCCCTGAGACCAACACTGCTAATATGTTCCGGTCACTTTCTTCACATGTGGTGAAGCTGCCCAGTAATGAACAGTTTTGGGCATAGAGTGGCGGGTGGTCTAAGGGAAGCGTCTGAGGTACACCTGGAGAGACTACCTGAGATGTGCTTGCTGGGTCTGATTTCATCTCAATGGAAGAACAAGTTACTAAGTTCATAATGTTGTGGCTGATACAAACAAACGATGGATAGCAATGTGTTGGAAACAAGTAGCTCTCCCTAAACTGTAAAGTTGGAGATGAGACCACCGGAAATGGGGTGAAGCAAAACAAGATTACACGAATGTGGATATGGGGAGAATGACACATTGTTTAGCGTATTGGAGGCATTACTGGATATAATTGACTACCGCTCAGGTCTGCTACCCCGCCCACAACTCCTGCACCATTATTAGGCAGGTACAAAGATATAGGACCCGGCATCTCCACCAGGGCAGAGGATGACCGAGAAACTACCATACGAAAATCCAGGCAGAAAGTAACACATATATAGATCTAAATATTGCCCCCTCGAAATACCAATCATTTAACCAGAAATGTCTGAATGTGATTGGAATAAAGAATACTTAATATGAGCCATGTCAGTCAAATGAAATAACAAATAAAAGCATGTTTAAAAAATGTGTGAGAAAGAAAGGAACCCATATCACCGTTTCTACTTAAAAAGAAAAAGTCAACTGGGATCAAATCTGGCCCTGATGCTTTGCCTTAATTTGTTGTACTGCTCTAAATTCAGCGCCAAAGGGTATTTTTCTTTACTTCGGTCTTTCTAGATTGGGGAAGTGTCACAGAGTGTGTAACGACTAGTTGTAATGCCTCCACCAGTTTGTTATAGAACTCAATATGGTTGGTAGGAGTTATAGAACCCAGATAGCTTGATGGGGTGGGTAGTAGTCTGCGGTGCATTGGGGGCACTTCCCGCTCTGTGTGTAGATTGGTCCGTTGGATCCTCTCAGGAGACGTCCCTTCTCTGTTTTCAGTGCGAGAGCTCTCCCCTCAGCTGTAGCACTGCTCCATTCCTCACTTTGGAAACTCGTATGCTCATGAAACGGAAGCGAACTGCACAGGTGGCAGTTCATGAATACTAGTGTGCGATAATGCGTCACATCCGCTCTGGAATCTACGCCATGCCTTGTGTTAACAGCGTTTGCCACTCCAGCATTCGCAAGGGCTAGTTGTAATCCCAAAGATCGCAGGTGACCAGACGTTTTAAATTATGTAATTACCATTATACATTCCTTGCAGAAGTAAGTTTGTGTTTGCTACAGACTCGGTAATATTACCTAATGTATTTTCGGGAACAGAAAATAAATGTGCATTCAAAGGGTAGTTGCAAATGCAGTTAATTGCCCACACACTACTAATATATACAATCCGACCTACTTATTTGGGCACGTTACATTCTGTTCAACAGTTTAAGATACACATATTAACATGTATATAATTATCCATGAGTCATGAGCCAGTGTGTACCAATATGGATTTGATAACGAATTCATTGTTATAGCCTTCGTTTGCCCTGTGCTTAGAACACCACAGCTGCCATTGCAACCGCACATGTCCTTGTCTCATAGCCTTTAATCAGATATATCCCATTTTTCTTTTTATGTCTTTTCTTTTTTATATATTTAGTTATATCATATAGTGTGAACCTAGCTGCAAGGGGCAGTGCATGGGCATCTTTGTAACTAACCTTTATTAAGAAAGAACCATTTCAGACATGAGGTATTAGTGTAGCACTCTTGGAAACATATCTTTGGGAACAGGAAAAGTCTTTGTAAATCAGGGTTTTAGGCTTTAAGGGAAATGGTATGGGAGTTGGCCAAGATCACACTATGTTTCGCTTGCGCCGATTTGCCGGAACAGAGATTAGAATACAAGTCTTAAGGTACCAATTTCACCTTTTGACCATATGCCAATTCATCATCTCCATGGTCCAGTATCTGCTTTCCCCAGAAGGTCTAGGGGATTTGATCATTACTCTCTGGACTGTTTCTTCACATTAATTAGCACCTGGAAATTCAAATCAAATATGCAGACTAGACAATACTCCCGAGGTCTAATGCCATACCGCTCCTCCCCGTGCAGCACAACATGCAAATAGAAATGGGGTGTGCTGTTATGACTGCTTACTGCTCCCAAGCTGCCAACGAACTCTGCAGTCATTACTATAGGCAGACGCTCAGTGGGTTACTGCGCATGTACAGGTGGCATCCATTTGCAATGTCCAGGCAAAAGTCTCCCTAATATATAATCCTGTAACAAAATCCCCCAGCAGCCATCACCACGTGCACATAATATCTTCAAACCACAATAGTGTCATGAAAAGTAATGGACAGAACCCACCACCAAACATTGCTCCTAAATATGTTAGGATTGGAGTGGCGATGGAAGCCTAAACCAGTGCTTGAAAACTGGCGCCTGAACAATGTGGAGTCTTTCATTTAAAACCCCAAAGTTCGAAACATCAAACTGTGACAATTAAATCTCTGAAATGAAAGTTGTGAAAAAGCACGTTTTTGTATACTTGGCTTTTCTGTTTGAAAATGGAAGTGTGCGAAGAACCTTTCTTGACGACTTTCATTTTGAAATCTTATGTAGTTAGGGTACTTCCTTCTTCTGCCCGCCTGACATTCGCATATCCCACTCTATCGCCCATCGTCTAACTCATATACCCTATTTTTCCTAACTTCATTACAGGGGAACACTGACCGATGCCTCTCTTTGCCACGCAGGCTCCTTTTCCCCATTTACCTAAAGCCATTTGACATTTACTTAATACAGTCAGTCAGCTAAAGTTGAGGGCCATCCGCATGTCCCCCAAAGCCAACACATGACCCCCCTTTCCTATCCATTATGTTTACTAGTAGTTTGTTTTTTCAAACGTTTGGTTGTCACCCTTTATTTCAAACTTGCACGCGTGGACAGGCACAAGGTCTGGGCAATGCTGCAGGGCATCCCAAAAGCGAGGCAGTGTAACTGCTGTTACCATCAGCAGCCTGGGAGATGGGCAGCCCCAACCTTATCTCAGCCTGCTCCTCTCCTCCCCCCAGCTCCAGAGACACGCAGTCTCGGCAGCACAAAGCCAAGGAAGGGTGAAGTGTGTACAATCACCTCATCCTTCTCCAAACAGCAAGGTGCTAAGCACCATAAGGAAACCAACAGTCAGGCAGGGCCCAGGTTCAAAGACCTGCCCCCATCAGGGGGCCAGACAGTCGGCTATACGGCCGGGGTCTGCAACAACAGCAGCGCCCACTACCTGCATAACAAAGACCCAGGGCCTCCCTGGGTCTTATAAATAAGAGCAGCATGCTCTGAGTAAACACAATCTGTTTGTGGACCCTGAACGGGGACCCAAACAAACAGGAGGTTCACTGTTTACTCAGTGTCTTCCAACCTTTTTGCTTCTTTACCATAGAACCCTCCCACCCTACAAAAGAAGGGAGAAGAACAAAAAGAAGTACAGGGCACTGTACGGTGCCCACAACAAGTCGTGGGACACAAGAAGGTGGGCACGGGTCAGAGGGGGTAACCTCAGTACCCGGTTCCCAAAAGTATGATACTATTATGATATGTGATATTGTGCATTGCCATAATCATATCTGTACAATAAAATCCTACGGCCTTTCATTGCCAACACTTGACGCAATTTGTGAGCCAATTATTATGGATGAGGGTTTGGGGGCCGGCCAACACCAATGCATACATATGGGTTCAGCAGTTATCGTGAGCACGGTCTGCTTGATAGTAGGCGTGGCCATGTGTCTTTCCATGCAGATATCAGGGATGTTGCTAGGTCTGGAAAAGATCAGGGGTTAAGCTAATGTTGGACTGGCGGGATTCAGGGCTAGCTATAGCCTTTTGGTTGTAGTCCCAGAGCTTCTATCCGGGGCTACCACCAAAAGACCCGGGGATATACCCCCCAACCCCCCTCCTAGCAATGCTTCTGGCGGATATTATGGTATAGGCTAGAGATTTCAGACACAGTTAGCCAATAAGGATGGCCCAGCGGGATGTCTGGTTCGTAGATCTCTAGCACCCATTACATATCAGCAGTAATTTGCTCCTCTACCTCGAAATATCCCTCCAGCTGGAAGTGCCACTTTACATCTGCAGCAGAGGGTCAGATGGCACCCCGATATTAACCATGCTAATAGGGGACACCCCTGCTCCACCAGCTCCTTTTCTGATTTTGCATTGTTGCCCTGCCAGAAACTGCCCATAATCTACCCAGATTTAGAGCAATATTTAGCCTGTAGCTGGTCTAAACGTGGGTAGATTAAGAGATGCTACATGTGGAGTTATGTGGCTCTCCTCTTAAGCACATGAGGGAGGCCACAAAAACTGCTTTCCTAGAGGCAAGAGGCACCATATTACCCCACATTTCCAGAGAGAGGCATTTTCCCCACAGTGGTACTGTGACTGCAGGCCAGAAATGTCTGGGTGCTCAAACAATCTGCTCTGCCTGTTTTCTTGTAACCCTGGGGAGGAGTGCAATCAACTTTGGTAATACCCCTTCAATAGGGATCTTCCACCTAGCGAAAAAACGTGTTGTCGGATTCATTGGGTGTGTGAAGTGTGTTGGCAGATTATTGTACAGAGCGCATTTTCGGAGAATGTGTGTGAGACTGTTAGAAAATGAGCAGATCTTTTGTGATAAATCTATAACCATAAGCAGAAGACATTGCCCTATAAATGTGCAAAAAAAAAAACGTGCCACTATTGCACTTGTAAAGTTCTGAATGTAATGGATCATTTTCAGTTTGGGCTATTAAGGGGCGCTTGCGACACCTATAAGCCAAACCTATTGCATTAGAGCGCAGATAGGAAGGAACGGAACGAAAATAAGTGAATGGTTCAAAGAGGTTCAAATAAGTATATGTCATTAGTATGATGACTTTTTGTTTGACTGCTGTTGAAATGCAGATTTAGGGCCTTATTTACAAACATGTTTTCAGTGGGACTTTCCCATGTTAAACTTTTTTTGTAAATTAGGCCCTTAGTCTCATCAGGTGCCTCCTCAGGAATAAGAATGATTAAAACAGGGGCTTCCCTCCAGGCTTCTTTGGAGTGTATTTAAATCTTTTAGGTAGTAGCCAGTTTGCACAGATCCCAAGTTGCTCCTTTTGAGGCATAGGGTGTTCAACTAGCTTTGTTTATGAAGTTTAAAACACTTTATTTTCTAGTATGTATACTCCTATGAAAGGAAACTAACACTACAGGTAGATCATGATATGATATGTTATTTATAACGCGCTTAATACCCACAGGTTTCTAAGCACAGACCCAGGAATCAAACCTGTGTTGCTCCATGTCATCCACATTGCTGTTGAGCTATCCTCCACAGATTATTACTCTGTAGCACAATAGAAACATGTTCTACTGTTCTACTGCCAATCAATTGAATTCATCGCTTCGGCTGAGTACACACCTATGTCCAAAAAGAGACTGGTATATATTGCTGTATGTTCATGTTCTCCCATGTCATCTCTGGAGGTATTGTAAAGTCCTGATGCTAATTTGCCTCCCCACTTATTAGTTTATGCTTTTAGGTGGTGCTTACGCACCACCTATAAACTGAAATTATGGCATTGGAATTTGAGAGGAGCAAGATGGGATATGAGGAGGGGCACACAGCTTGTGGATGATGTTTATTTACTCACCCATTGATTAGCCATGGTCATGCTAGTCCCCATAGCCATCCCCACCCCAACTTGCCATTCCCTACTAAAAACCCATCTTTGACCTAGCTCTATCATGCAGTAACATCAAACGCTGTGCTGTAAATAGCCTGACAGTGTTGTTTCAAAGCAGTCTTCTTAGAACACATGGCTTAATTGGAGATGTAAATATACTACTGCTGTAATACACATGTTGTAATCAAGAGAGCCTTCAGCCACTTGATTTATAAAAGAATGTGTATCCTTGCATCTGTTCCTTGCACCGAAGTCCTGTTAAAAACAGGCATTGGAAAAAAGCATAATGTTTGGCTTGTGCATAGGTATTAGGTAATATGCCCTGATACCCATGTAATTCTACAGCTGGTACCACTGTATGGCTATGTATTACCATTATGGCAGTGCCTGGCAGATGCCTAAACCATGCCTACTCAAAACTAAAACTGTTGACTTTGCCTAAGCTTGTTTTTGTGGACTTGGGCAATAAAAGTGATTTTCTTCGCAGCATAATGTGGAATGTTGCAATTCTTGTCAAACCTGGAAGGAGACTGGCACACCCGCTAGCTAGGAGGTTTACAGTTCTCTTGGTATAAGGTGAAGGGACCTGCGAGGAGAGGAGTTCTGACATCACATTTTAAGCTGCCACAATGAGCAGCAACTGACACTTAATAGTGAATAAAATATTAATCTTCCTTTTACAGCTTATTTTCATCCACATTTTCTCCCTGAAGTTCACAGTCAATAACTAATCATCAAAAAAACTTGTATACGTTTGTAAAAAACTTCAAGTTACAAATATGCATTTAAACATACATTTCTCAATAAAATTAGCAATTTCATTCTTGGGCGCCTGAAATAAAAATAAAAACACTTGATGTTAAGATTAAAATAACAAAAAGTGATAAAAACCCGGGACAGGGGTGAACATTACACACAGGCTCAGGACACATTCTTACTATCAGACGTCGAGCATATGGAATGGACACTCCATGACAGGTTAGTTACAATGCCTCGGTATACAGGGTAAGACACATGGCGTTAACATTAAAACAGCATGATAGATTTTGGGTTAAGGAGAGCATCGCTCGCAGCCTCAGCCCACATTCGTACATTGGATCTTACAACATCATTGATACATGCGCTACAATGCCTAGAAACATAAGATAAGGGCAATCACCTTCAAAATCTATTTCAGAGCCTTGTTTCACCAAAGCCAGGCCTGTGTAAGTAGCAAGTTGTTGCAAAGGAAACACAGATTGTCGTTGGTTGTCTAAAGAATAGTACTGTTTCCACTATGGAGCGGGCTCCCACAGCCCTCAAGAATGGTCTCAGGTATAATTTTCTTAGAGATATTGTACTAGGGCAGAGCAATACAAAATGTATCATGGTTTCATATAATGCCCCACACATTGGACATCCCCCCCTACATTCTTCCAGGTTTTTGTAAATGATGCTACCTGAAATATTACCAGCCTTATCCTTAGGTTCAGGGATCTTTCAAATGCAGGGTTGATTAGATGTAAATAACCCCAAAACCCCTGTTCCATGCCCAAATCAATGTATTCTCTCCAGTCTTAAGGGATGGGCTTGGTGCCACCAATTGGGCCATTGATCTGACTTTCATAGATATGCTAAGATCCCTAGCAGTCCGATTAGACCAAGCTGTATGATTTTCCCATAACTCACCCACATCAAGTGCACACAGATTATTTTTTAACATTAAGCATCCAGCCCAGCTTTTTTCCTCCCTCCAACGCCATTAAGTACATCAGTGCTTCCCAAAAGCTCTCATTTTGCAATTGTTTCAACCAGTACAACACAGGTTTGAGGGACAGGTGGGTCGATACTGGTATAACATCCAGTTCTAAATATGCCATCGCTTATGGCGCACTTTCTGGAATTATGAGCAGTTTTTCAAAAACGTGCATTTTCAGATATCTATTTTCCCTAAAGCAACATGTCCCTATATATCTGAGCAATAAAGGGCTGCAGGGGGAGCCGTATTTGTTTACTGTTTAAGTGCTGGGGAAACTGATCAGCTCGCTTGTCGTGTGTGGAAAGCTCGTATTGCCCTGCTATTGTTCCCCAACGTTATTGATGAATTTTCCACCTCAGGAATCCAGCCACCAGTCTCGCCGACCGTAATCGTAGAACCCAACCTGCTGCAGCGCAACACCATTCGCCTTGATAGTCGGGAAACTACTTTTTGCAAACTTTGGTTTGAGAACCATTACTTTAGTTTTCTCAGTGTTAAGTTCTAGAGCAGCTCTTTACTCTTCATCAAGAAGATATTCAATGTTTATTTCAGCCCCTGTGGTATATTAGAGAGTATAATCGCATAATCTGCATAAAAAAGTGCAGGGTATTTCTTGTCAGACATTTTAGGGCAGTCGTGGCATTCCTTGATCAGGCCATCTATGATTTCCTGCATCTATACATTAAAAAGAAGCAGAGCCAGGACACATCCCTGTCTGACTCCTTCATTAACCTTAAGCAGGTCTGTCTCCACACCCCCTAGCCATATCGAAGAGTTTGTATAGCGCGTCCTGACTATTGAGACCAAAGGAGGGGGTACTTTCCTTCTTAATAAAATGGTGCACAGGACTTCTCTAGAGACAGAGTCGACAGCCGTGCGTAGATCTAAAAACACAGCGTATAATTTCCTGTTTTGAAGTACTACATGCTTTTGAATCAGCAGGTGCAACATAAAGCACGGGTCAATCGTCCCAGGATTTTTTCAAGAACCCACCTGGAGATTAGTAATCACATTGTTTGAATCTGCCGAGTTCTGTAAATGACCTAAAATTATCTTTGCAATTGTTTTCCCTGTACCTTCCAATAACAATATTGGGCGATAATTAGCAGGACTTTCTCTTCCACCCTTTTTATATACTGGGATAATTATTGATCTTTGCCAGGAGCGGGGCGGGGCCCCTTGTTCAACCGCAATAATTGTGATAAAAACTTTACATATAATCAGAGCCCATACTCCTACCTCGTCTCAAAACAGATCTGAAGGGATGTAATCAGGACCAGGAGCCTTTCCGTTTTTTTGAGCTCTCAGCACTACCTCCACTTCTTGTATAGTAATGATTAGAGCTAAAACCTCATTGATCTTTGGGGTGGTATTGGGATCTCATTGTCCGTTTTGTACAGGTTCGTAAAGTGGGCTTGCCATTCTTCTGCGGAAATACTGCAGCGAAATATACACTCGGCCTTCAACTCTGTGTCAGTAACCAACCTCCAAAATTGGATGTTATCACCGCTCTCAAGTGCATTGTACAGAGCACTCCATTGGTCCTGGGATAATTCTCTTTTCTTAGATCTAGTTAAACTTTTGTATTCAGATCTCAAGCAACCACGTTTTACTCTATCCATCCCAGAGCCTGTATTGAGAAAAATCATGATTGTTTTCTTTGCCTCCCTGCATGAGTGGTCATGCCAGCCTTTCTTGATCAGTGTCTTTCGCTTAACTACCACCACTGGCAATGTTATGTATGGTGTCAGATTATCCTTGAGTTTCTCAAACTCATGCAGAAACTCTAGATGTGAAGATCCTAATCTGCAAATAGTTGCCAGATTATTCAAAATGGCACTATAGAGAACAGGTATCTCCTATACCATCAAATTGGCCCATTTAATTGTTTTATGGGAATGTCCCATGATACAGAGCTGCTGGGCAATAAATGGGACCTTGATCTTTCCTGGGCCCAACCATCCACCTCGTATTTTAAGTGCTAGAGCATAGTGATCACTTTCAGTTCGAGCCCAGACCCTGAAGTCACTCATTAACTGATAAGAAAACATGTATATCCCACCTTGTGCATTTAGTGACCTGCTGAACTTTTACCCCAATAATCACCTCCAGATAGACATACATTTTAAAATAGGTGGTCAGCTGGTGGTGAAACTGATTCATGTTAAACTGCACAAAATATTAGTTGGCCCGAAATTACGGGTTGCATATTTCTATATAACTACTCAAGGACGTCTATTGCAGCTGAGGGTCAAATGATGTCAAGTATTAAAGTAGGGGTGTGGGAATTGGGGACTGCTCTGCATATTGTGGTAGAAATAAAGTACTCAGCAATAAGGAAAGATAAGGAAAGTCACCTCAGACTTACCTGACCTTCCAAGGAAAGTCCTCAACAACTTGCAATTGCCTTCTCAAATACAATGGTGGGGTACGCGGGGGGTGGATTCCTCAAATTTAATAAATAATCTAGCGCATGGCCAATTTAATTTAAGGTATTTTGGGCTTCATTATAGACTTGGTGGTAATGATAAAAACAAAGTGTATTTTTGGTTCAATGTTCATTCTTCGCCCGTTTTTTGTTCACAGCCCTTTTTGCCAAAAATGTTTTGCTGGAAAAAAATCATCAGATTTTTTTTTTTATTTGAGGGGTCCCCCCAATCCCTGCTCCCCTATTATTTATTCCCTATACACCACCCCACCCTACCCGTTACATGCCTTCCCACCCATATTTTTCAATGTTTTTTTTCAGCAAAACGTTTTTGGCAAAAAGTGCAGTGAAAACAAAACGGGGGATGAATGAACAGGGTACTGTACTTATAATACTCACTATTTTTAAAATATGACATATTTACAGGTTGGAAAACATGGGATATTTACATCAAGGGGTATATAGAAAATAGTGCATGGGATAAATGCCAGTCATTTACCCCATTCAGTATATTCACACATACATGTACTCTACTTTAGACCCCCAATACATTTCAGTATCGATTGGAAAAATTGAGAATGTGGTCCTAGTAGAGCCATTGGCCTCTTAAAGCTCAAGGTGTACACCTTGTGTCGCAATGCCTTACAACCCATGGCTAGCAGGCATGTTCTGGACTTTGCAACCAAGCAACATGAGTTCTTGTCCTGGCTTCTCCCCTTGCCTAAACGTATGTGATCCTGGACAATCACTTTCTCTTAGTGAGTGCATTCAGTTCATTTATTTGGTAAAAATGTATTTTGGAAACAAGGTGATGCCTAATACTAAGCACCATATGAAATCAAACAAATAATTCAGAAAGACAATTCAAGTCCTATTTACGAGACCACATTAAGCCTTGGCTGTGTTTAACTGGAATGTTTTAGCTTTCCCCTATGGTTTTGATGGCATGCTGCACTTCAATTCATTACTTACGTTATTTGTATCTGATTCAGATTAATTTGAATGGCTCTGTTTGTTCTAAGGCTGGTGTTCAGGGGTGAAAACATTTCTGCAGCCCTGAGAACAACGGGCTGGTGACGGTGTTCACTGGTAGCTACTCACCTTTGAAAGGTGGGAAGCAGAAATATTTTCCCTGAATCCTGTGAGCGAGCAAGCAAAGCATTGATCCCGGAATCCAACAAGAGGATTTGGGAGGGTTTCCAACCATGATGTGGTTTTAAAAAAAAATTCATGAATTGGTCCATTTTATAGCTCAGTTTCGTTGAGAAATGAAATTAAAAGCCTGAAGATTTGCAGTCGGTTCTGGAGGGGGATACAATATGTAATCAAATACTTGAGATGCTGGGCCACTCAAATGTGGTACACATGTGGATGCAGCAAATTGTATATGGCTCTATCATAAAATTGTGTGCACAAAAGAAACCAATGATGCACAGTAGAGAAATATATATTTGTGCAACATCACTGACACAGTGCCTGATACAGTATTCCACTACGGCACTTTAATACATGTTCATCAAAAACTACATGCAAGAAGACATTACACCATTTATACTTTGGGCTATTAGGTGTCGCCTGTGACACCTAAAAGCTGAAACTATTGCATTGGAGTACAGATAGGGAGAAATGGCATATGAGAAGGAACGCAAAGCTTGTGGGTATTATTGATTATTTGCCCACCTATTGACTGCACATGGCCATGCTGATCCCTGTGGCCAATCCCACCAACTTCCTGCCGCTCCCTGCACAAAGCACCTCCTCATGGGAACTCTTTATTCTCCCTTACCATCAAACTCTGCACTCAAGGTGCCTGCCGGTGTTTGTTCAAAGCACTCTTGTGAGAGTTAATGGCTTAATTGGAGCTGTAAACACACTACTGGTGTAATCAAACTGTCTTACCAGGCCTGTCTTCAGCCACTCGATGTATAAGCATTCTGCATGTTCTTCACTAAAGTCCTGTTAAAAACAAGCATTGGCAAAGCGGCTGAAGTCCTGTTTAAAACAAGCATTGGTAAAGCCAACATTTTTGGCTTGTGCATAGGTTTTGAGCTTTTGCCTGGCAGTAATATTAGATGCCCAGTTACTGGCACCGCTTTGCACCTGCTACCAACAATGGGTAGTTAATACCACTACGGCTGTGCCTGGAAAGTGCCTTTGTCATGCCTACACATAAACTCAAACTGTTGGCATTGCCAATGCTTGTTCCCTGTAATGCTATGTACTAACAAGCTGCTTTGGTTGCTCCATCTTTTGCTTTCAGATCTGTGCCGCAAAACTAAGTGCGTGCTAAGGCCAGCGTGAGATTGGACGGAGCAAGAGAGACATGGGGATTTGCTAAAGGATTTTAGCATCTTCTGTACACATATGCTCGAGTAATTCTGCGTGTGAAATGCTTTATTCTCCAGAGATTGTAAGGTGCAGGGTCGGTGCCTCTGCTGCTCACAGCGTGGGTATGTTCATCAGACACGAGTAAATGCTTTGTGGTCCCATCACATCCCCATCTTGAAGGAGCCTGGCATTGTGTAAAGCGCATATGGGAGGCTCTTATTTTAAACATATAATAAACATGTGACCTGAAATAAACCAAAAATGGAAAACTGATGTCAACTTTCATTCCATCTGCAAACATCATTGAACCTGGGAATGGGGGAGGTTCTGCAGCTTCAGCCTGTGCCCAAAAAAGGCTTTAGATCACACTCAGCTGAAACAAAATACGTGTTCCAGCCTTTCTAGGCCCCAGAACTCGTGCTCCATTTGGAGGCTTAGATTGTGATGAGGGCTTCTCGTGCTGTACTATCTAAAGTGCCCTGTAGGGGTCGCACTTTAGTAGTACAGAAGGGGTCTCAACTCCTTTGATAAGTGTGCTCCTGCTGTATGCTTGAGTGCATGATCTAAAGCGCATTCCGTCATGCACATGGGTGCATCCCGTGTGTGGATGTTTGCTTAAAAAACAGGCCCTGGGGCAAGACCTGAATATAAGTATCCCACAATGTGAGGTCAAGGTTTTTATTGTATCATAGAATACATCATGTGCGGTCAGTTATTAAATGATAATGTCATTGACGTATGACATAAAGAGACTAAGAAATTGTCAGCATGGAATTGGAGTCCAAAAGCAAGCATCAGTATGCGTATCCTAGAAGGCCAGTATAAAATGGGGTTTATAAATGGCTATGAGGAAAGTAATAGTATGGAAGAAATATGCAGAGTCCATGATGAGTGTGCAGATCATGTGAAGTGTGAAGTTGGTTCAACCATACATACGTAAGAATGGACCCCGAATCTCTTGAATTGCATCCGAGTCACCCCGCTTCTGGTAAATGACAAGGTCCGCATCTCGTGGATCCAGGCATCTATATTTCCATGCGCTCCCGATCATTCTATTTGCTAACATGGATCCTCTGAATATCCAAGCTTTGTGGGGTGACAAAGAAGGTCCCAGATGCTCTGAAGGGGACCCCACCCTCAAACAGACAGGGCAGTGACATCCTGCTCCATCAATTGGAGGGGTCCCAGTATCCTTACAACATCCTGCTAGGAACACCCACAGAAACACAGACTGCAGCAGGGCCCGACTAGTGCTGGGGCATGGTTACCATCTGCACAGGTTTTCCTGCCGCTCCCTTCCAGTGTGCTCTGCTGATTATCCGTGCCAGCGTCTGCCCGTGGAAGCTGCTTTTTGCCTCATGGATTTCATTATATCATAGTGTGTCAATGAGTTTGGAGCCATATCTGGCTAGCTTTGCCTGCAGTAGGGAGTCCTTTGATCCTACTGAACTAAGGCTTGACTGTTGGCTCATTGAGTATGTGTGCATGCGTATGGAAGGGAAGGACCAGGTGCCTGTCTCTGGGACGATGTCCCTTTGGAATCAGAAGAGTCATGTACCCTATTCTATGCAGGTGCGCGGCAGCAGGGACACTGTGGCTTCAGCTGCTGCTCTGAGCACCAGCATATCAGGGGGGGGGGGGGTCTTTGCTCTTTACCTTGTGTTCCAAAGGCAAGATCATGGCATTGCCTGTGCACTCACTTTCCTCTGCTTTCCACAAAGCCCTGTGTTGGACTGTGCCCTTTCCCTGGCAGATCTGTTGAACTGGGCATGCACGAGGTAAAGGATTGTTTAATCATGGGTGTGGATGCAGTGTTTTAAGTAGTGGCATTAATTATTTATTTTCTTTTCTGCATTTGAAGTTTTCTTCTTTTTATTTTAATATCTTGTTTTATTAATTTGTATGTGATGTATGGCTTTCGCAGAAATAAAGATATTGAATGACAGAAAAAGTGGATCTCTTTTGTTGAACATGACCTATTTAAGGAGGCACTCCTGAATGAGCAGTTGAGGGTCAGAAGAAAAGCTGGGTGAAATTCCTCCTCACTGAATTCATGAGATGAACAGAAGCCAATGTTCAGGATTGGGCAGACTCATGAGTGCTTGCGAGACTCATCTGAGCTGAAGGATTGCACCAAAATGCCCTCCCCCCATAGTCACAACAAGAGAGCTGGTGAGTTGCACACACAATTACAACCACTGAATGTAATCTCCTACCTCCAAACAACGCTTGAATTTGCCCTTGGAGGGTTTCCTTTGCGTGCATGTGTTGTTGTGAGCCCTGGCCCCCGCAAGCTTGAATGATCAAGTTCAATGGCTTACTATGGCAGAATGCTGCCACTGAAACCAGTTGCCCACTTGAATGTCGTGTGCTCCACAGAAATTGGTACCCAGATCCTCGTGGGAATGCTGGCAGGTTTCTCAGGTGTTTCTTGGCCTTAAAACCTTGGTTTTCTCTTATCACGTTCCCCTTGGTTATTATGGCATATGCAAAAATTCCCTGGGTATAGAGTTTCTAAGCTATAGGTACAGCTTTATTGGATCCTATGGGGAGGGGCGTATGGACCTTGGTTTCCACCCATCTGGATAAGGATTTGTACCCTATGGTTATTCTTTCAAAGGATGCTGGTTGTTCTTAACTTGTGTTTAGGTAATCTTCTCTTGACACTGCCTGAGGACTTTCTCACCCGGTTTATAGACTAGTCTCTTTAAAGTCTATCTCTTGGGCATTAGACACGGTTCTTTTCAGGGAACACTTCTACCGTATTATCAGCTTTTTGGGCTGATCATCCTTCCACGGCCAAGTGTGTACCACAGCTTGGGAAGGCGTCATGGAGCTAAAGCTGGTAATCGACTGGGAAACATGGGGTATACTTCTTATACTGCCTTTGGGGCCTGCATCATATTGGGGAGCGGGGGTGTTTCCAACAGGCCCCCACAATTCCCCCCGGTCATATTACCCAGCCTACAATATGGGACGTTGTCACACTACTAGTTTTCGGTAACAAGCTGTGAGGCTCCTTACACGTAAGAGACCATTTCCTTTCAAGGAAACTTCTTAAAACATACCTTAACACACTACTTGCGTCATGTGATACATGATGTACCAATGTCCTTGGCACCAAGAAGCCAGACCCATGGCCTACCTCCCAGCCTTAAGTCGCACACCGGAATGTCACCAGGCCCTCGCAGCCTCTATCAGTCAACCTAATGTGAGATGATTACGTTTTCACACGGCACCATAATGCCAAAATCATCATAGTGCACAACAGTAGTGACTGCTGGCAGAGTTGCAATGCAACATAGATCCTCCTTGAGTGAGTCCCAGGCGGGAGTGGGGGAGGGAACAACACACTGGTCTCTGGAGAGTGGAATTTCCCAGATCTCCTGTTCTTTGTACACTGTTACACTTTGCTGCCTCCAGTCCAGGGGTGTTGCTAGGTCTGGAAAAGATCTGGGGCTAAGCTAATGTTGGGACTGGCTGGACTCGGGGCTAGCTATAGCCTTTTGGTTGTAGCCCCTGAGCTTCTATCCGGGGCTACAACCAAAAGACCCGGGGCAATAGCCCCCTCAGCCCCGCCCTAGCGAATAGTAGTATGTGGATCTTGTAGCGCCCAAAAACTTCGCACACAGGCTATGGTGAGAGAAACATGAGCGGCTCGTGCTTTCTACAGAGGATTTGCTTTCAAAGACAAGAAGACAAATTCCGTTTTTTTAAAAAAAAATCCCTGGAATGTGTGTGTGTGTGCGTGCGCTAGGTGGATGGAGTTGCTTTACAAAAGACGTGGCACATTTGTTCCTACGCCACTAATTGTTTGTGTTCCTGCGAAGTCTCCGGTTAGGAGCACACACTGTCCATTCCATCCACCCGAATCGCCTCACACCCGGTGTCGCTGCCATTGTTATATCTCTATTAGCAGTTGCTGACTGTTACTTGAACTTGCCTCTCCCGGAAGCCTGGTTTTCTCACGCTCTTACATTTTCTGACAGGAAAAGCAAAACAAATCTGTGGAAAAATGTCACTGGACGTTCACTTTCTATTCGGGACCAAGTGGAAACGATGCCCTCCCTTTGTTTTAAAATCAAATCGTGCACCAGGAATAATCCCTAATTGACAAAAACAGACACATGAGAACACAAAACGCTATGGGCCTGATCCACAACGTTTTTTTCAATGGGACAATCCCATTGAAAAACGCTTTTTGAATCAGGCCAGCGAGTTTTGAATAAAATAGTTACCTAGCGAAAGAAAAGGATGGAAATATTGGTAGCTACTAGATGGCCTAATGACAGGAACATAAACTATACAGAACAACACATGGGTGAGTTATCGGCCGGTCATATAGGTGTGACAAATGGGAAGAAGCAGTGCCAGCATCTGGGGAAAGCACTGTGTAATCTGTGGCTCATCAATGGACTTGCTGCAGTGGTTTCTGCAAGCAGAGCCCTTTTTTGGAAAGCACTCATAAACACTAAGGGGCCGATTCATGGAAAAGTGTGCATTGACCCCCCAAAGCTCGCGCACAGGGAACGACTCTGTGTGGCCCTACACACAAAGTCTCCAATGCGCCCTTTGCGTATTCATGGATTGAAACGCCCATGACACGCCCCCACGCAATCCAAACACATAGCCATAGACAGCCCATTCTGCAAACCTCTGCATCCACCATTCACCCAACACTCAGCATCACTGCGAACCTGCACGAGGTCCCCTGTAGTAACAGCTGCACCCCAGCCGATCTACGTGAGGCCCGATGTAAGTAATGGCTGCACCCCTAGGAACCTGCGCAAGCTCCGCGTAAGGAACTGCTGCACCCCAGACAATCTGTGCAAGGTCCCATGTAAGTAACTGCTGCACCCCTATGAACCTGCGTGAGCTCCCCGTAAGTAACGGCTGCACCCCATCCAATCTGCGCAAGGCCCCACGTGAGTAACGGCTGCACCCCTGCAAACCTGCACAAGCACCCCCGTAAGGAACAGCTGCACTCCAGCCAATCTGCGCGAGGCCCCACGTAAGTAACGGCTGAACCCCAGCCAATCTGTGCGAGGCCCCATGTTGGTAATGGCTGCACCCCTGCGATCCTGCTAACCCTACTCCCAACACCAAAACTGCAGCTAAATACCTCGACTGTATAGCAGCACCCTCAAGCCCAGACACATACAAAATGCCCTGTCGAATAAAATGTCCTGCCTCCAACTCAAAATAGCCAACAAGAAAGCCTCCTTGCTCCTACCTGAGCAGCAACCCCCACCAATCAACCCGGACAGTACCACCCTACCTTTCAGTTTTAAGAACATTTCTATCTCTGAGACAGAAAAAGTCATACTCTCTCTAAAACCTTCAAACTGCAAAGGAGACAATTGTCCGGCCCAAATTATAAAGGATGCAGCTAGAGACTTAGCCCCTTTCATCTCGAAGCTCATTAATGCCTCCTTCAAGACCAATTCAGGGCCTAATAATCTCAAAGAATCATGGGTGCTGCCACTGCTCAAAAAACAAACATTAGATCCCTCCATCCCGACCAACTATAGACCTATCACCACAGTCCCCTTTTTACTTAAAATATTATCAATAGAGTAGCTTACCTTCAAATACAGGACTACCTGGAAGTTAACCACCTATTAGGATCACGCCAATCTGCCCTCTCCATGGCACGGAAGCAGCCTTAATAGACCTCAAGACCCAAATTGACGAGTTGAAGGACAACGGGAAATCGGCTATGCTACTCCTCCTTGATCTATCTGCAGCCTTTGACCTGGTGGATCACGCAGTGTTATGCAACCACCTTAGGTCAGCTGCCCATTTCTCAAGTGATGCCATAACCTGGGTTCGGTCCTTCCTAGCTAACCATACAATGAGAGTCTTCTCCCCTTCAGCTTCGGCTGATCCCATACAAATCTCCTGTGGCGTACCTCAGGGATCATGTGTCTCACTTACCATGTATAATATCTTTACTAAGCCCTTGTTTGACAGGTCGGTTAGACTGGGTGTCATCTACACTAATTACGCAGATGACACCCAGATCCTCATTACCCTTTCGGGCAACTTCCTGGATGACTCAGCTTTAGTAAACAGGATATACCTCCTCATTCAGGCATGGATGGCATCCCACAGCCTCTGCCTGAACGAAAACAAAACAGAGTTACTGATCCTAGGTTCGGAGATGGCCCTTAAAAAAACTCAACCCCAGTTATGCCTCATTTAATATTGACAATAACGTCATCAAGGTGATGTCCGTTGTTAAAACTCTGTGATTCTACCTTGACTCTGCACTTAACCTTAAGAAGCAAGTCAACTCATTTGCATCCCAACAGCCTACACCTGCAAACTGATCAGGGCCTGTAGACCTTTTCTCTCGGAAACTAGTTGCATCACCCTGGCCAATGCACTTATAATATACAAACTGGACTATTGTAATGCATTGTACGTGGGAGCTAATTAGTAAATTTCTGACAAACTGCAAAGACTTTAAAATAATGCCCTTAGAGCAGCTTTAAATATCCCCATTAGAGAACACATTTCCTCATTTAGAAGAGTTGTCCACTGGCTTAAGATTAACGATAGGATCCTCCTTAAAACACTCTCACTCATGTCTAAATGCCTGAACAATATAGCTCCACCATACCTTGTAGAAAGAATAAACAGGAGACTTACCTCCCGTGAGATCTGCCAATGCCCACACCCTAGAGATTCCTAGATTTAAACGCACCACAGCTGGCAGCTCTAGCTTCCCGGTCATAGCTGCGTAATCCTGGAATGCACTCCTCATAGATCTGAGAATGGATCAACCCTACTCTAGATTTAGACGGAAAATCCTCACCTGGATACGAACAAACGACTCCTAAGTGTCCTAACTTGCACTATGATTACCCCTGTCACCGAATGCTGGACAGGCCTTACCATTCTCAATGTATCTGTTACCTCTGCATCACTTGACTCTATTCATGTTATACCTATATGTGTCCACTAGTTGCTATGTAACCTAACGTGACAGTAATTCTGCATATTTCCTGTATCTATTTACCCTACTTACTCTGTAACTAAGCTTCAAGTCTACTTGTCATTTAGCGGCCAGCTACCTGAGGGTTTGGTGCGCTTTATCAAATAAATAAACAAACAAACAAACACCCACAGCCCCCCTCACCTCCGACACCACCCCCAGGCAGCCCCACAGTCCTCACACCACCCACCAGCCCCCCTCACCTCTGATGACACCCACAGGCAGCCCCACAGGTCCCCACACCACCCACCATCCCCACTCACCTCCAATGACACCCCCAGGCAGCCCCAGGGGTACTCACACCACCCATCAGCCCCCCTTACCTCTGATGACACTCCCAGACAGCCCCACAGTTCCTCACACCACCCACAAGCCCCCTTCACAACTGACACCACCTTCAGGCAGCCCCACGGGTCCTCACAACACCCAACAGCCCCCCTCATCACCAACACCACCCCCACGCAGCCCCACAGGTCCTCACACCACCCACAAGCCCCCTTCACAACTGACACCACCTTCAGGCAGCCCCATGGGTCCTCATACCATCCAACAGCCCCCCTCATCACCAACACCACCCCCATGCAGCCCCACAGGTCCACGCACACCACCCATTAGCACTCCTCATCTCTGATGACACCCCAGGCAGTCCCACAGGTCCTCACACCACCCACCAGCCCCCTCACATCCGATGACACCACCAGGCAGCCCAACATGTCCTCACCCCACCCACCAGATCCCCTAACCACCGACACCACCTACAGACAGCCCCACATGTCCACATACCACCCACCAACACCGCTCACACTGACAACTCCCCCAGGTAGCCTCACAGGTCCTCGCACAAGCCCCCTCACCACCGACACCACCCCCAGGGAGACCCACAAGTCTTCAGACCACCAACCAGCCCCCATCATCACCGACAACACCCCCAGGCAGCCCCAGAGGTCCTCACACCACCACCTCTCACCTCTGATGACACCTCAGCCTGGCCCTGCCACATAACCCCCTTACCAATCCATTGCTGACCAACAACTTACTTCACCTCCACTTGCCTGCCAACATGAAGCACACTGGCCACATACCCACCCATAGACTTAAAAATTGGGGCACTGATGTAGAATACATGTCTGTAGCTCATCAAAGGACACCCTGTTACATCACAACCAGTGGCACAGCAACAGGGCAGTAGAATGTAGCAGCAGCTACACAGTCAAAGTACCATGAACATATGACACAGTAAAGCAATGGAATCCAATGTGATGTATCATTATGCCCATGTGCCATTGCAATGGCCCAAAGTGCCGTAGATGAATGACCGATGAGGACACAGGTCAAGACATCACTGACAGGACAGAGTCACATGTGATGTGAGTGTATAATAGCAAGCAACAATCAATGAATGAATGGACTCATGTAGGAAAGCGCTGCATTCCAAGGCCCTGCAACTAACACAAGTTGGACAGGCATGTGTTGGGGTGATGCGAAGGAAGTCTGAGTGTGTGTGAGCGTAGCAGATGGATGATGTGCACAGCCACATATAAACAAGCTCACATGTGATGATGCGTTCCAGTGGCGGATGTTGAGCATGACATGAGAGCACCCACTGGCTGGTAGCTGATGTGTGTAGGTGGGTGGCCATGCATTTTGAGGCACCCCCCCACAACTGCACAATTGATGAGCGTATGCCATACATCCACAGTAAGGACCCCACCCCACGTGACAGTCACAGGACAAATGCATAATGAAATAAAAGTAAACCTAATGCAGCACAGGAACAAATAGACAACAACTGTGTGATGAATAAAGCAAAATCTGTATTAGCCATATTTACACTATAGAAAAATGCTACGTGGAAGGGGGAAATGTTCTTAGGTAAAAATCTACAAAAGACCCAAAAATAAAAACAGCACAGTTAACTATATGTATAGTCATCAGACTCAGTAGTCTCTCATGACATCCAGGGCAGAGTCACATTCTTCGTCCTCCACTTGGAGGCGGGCCGCCGTTAGGTCTTGGATGGCTTGCAGGCTCTCCCTCATCCTCCTCGCCTCCTCCTCTGTATCTCTGCAAGCCTCCTCCAGTATGGAATCCTACCTCAGTGTTCATTCCTCAACCACCTCTGCCCTTTCCCTAGCAACCTGTGCCATCCTTGCCCGCTGCCTCTCCGCAATCAGTTGCATCCTAAGGTCCATCCAGATGCACACCATCTGCCTCCTCCTCCTCCTCCACCACCTCCTCCGTCTCCCTGTCCCCCTCGATGGCCCCTCCTTATCTGCACCCTGGTCCACAGCCACTGAGGAGTTCCCAACCTCAACAACCTTCTGGGACATAACCCCAGCAGCTCTGCCTGATGGACCTTGTGCTCCCCCAGTCAACTCAGATGATGTGGACTCTAGTCTGGCTAACCGGGCTGTGTGCTTATGTCTGGTGGCTCTGTCCCTGCCATTCTGCTCCACAACAATGCCTCCACCCTCTTCATGAGCTGCTGCAACTGTGGAAAATTGGGACAAAAACCAATGACATCAGTAATCGTCACCAATGGATGTGTGGCATGTACAAAATAAACGTGACAAATCATGCAGCATGTTTCCACCATGTACTGACAGACACACAATGCACATACACTATGAAGTGTGAAGGCACAATCACAGTCATGACACATGCCCATTTCAACAAACCCATTGTACAGTGGCCAACAACACATCACCGAAAACAGGCAATGCCACCATCCCAATGACCAACCAACACAGGAATGGCATGCAGCCAAGCGCATGGGAACAGCACCACACATACACTTATGTTACAAATGCAGTGGGATGAGAGGTCACATCCCTGACCCGGAGACAACAATGCATCAACTTCAAATACACAGGCATCAATGTACGTGTGTCACTCTCAGCAGATGTATCTGCATGGATGCACTGTCAGGTGTGTCATACATGGACTTGTACACCATACACGTCACTCACATGCCCACAACATAGCATGTCCGCCTCTGTCATGTTCCAGCACTTGCTCCATGAACACACACTGCACGTGCCCAAGTACAACAAGTCATTGAAGCGCAATCTGCCAATACTCACGCATTGGCATGAGGCAGCAATCTGCTGCATCTCACACCACACGCAAGCTGCAAACAGGATGTGGCATCTGCAAACATGCATGCCACACATACTCCACAGAGCATTGGCCCACATGGGTACTCACCAGCAGCTTCCAGACGACTTCAACAGGCCAAAAACTGGGAGTGGAGATCCGGATATACCCTTTCAAGTACCTGTATCTCTACCTGGGTGAACCAGTGGCAGCCAGCACAGTGCACCTCCATGGTGGGTTCCCTGTTGAGGGCTGCCACCACCATGGCATGGCTATGGGTCTTGAGGTCATCCCAACATTTCCGGACTGTGTTCTTGTTGCGGACTGCCGCCCACTCCACTTTGAGGGCAGCTGCGATCTCATCCCAGATTCTCAGCCTTGCGTCATTACTCATCTGTGTAGCTGGGTTAAAGGGAGCCTCATAGGCACCCAGGGCCCAATCCACCAGGGTACTAACTTCGGTGGAGGTGAAGTTGGCAGCTGCCTGCCTCGACATGGGGGTGCTGCACTCCAGATGTAGACAGGGCACACATGGCAACTCGCAGGCATGTATGGCTTCCCTGGGTCCTGGCTAGGTGCTGTGGAGCTTTGGTGGTGTTGGCAGAGGTGAAAGAACCAGAAAGTACAGAATAGGTGGTTGCAAGCCCAACACAGGCATCCAGGCAAACGTGGGACAGCTGGCACACCAAGACAGTGGTGGTTGTTTGCAGATACTCAATCTCAAGCAGGCAGCAGCAGTATAGGAGTGAGTGAGGCAAAGCAGGGCTGGAGGAGGCAAAACAGTAGTATGTAGGTAGGAGGAACAGTGATGTGCGTCTTGTATCCACAGCAGCTGATAGCAGAGTAAAGGCCCTTAACGCGTAAGTTAAGTTGTGCGTGCAATGATGCAGCGGACCTAGGCGGGACGCCTATGCGGCTCATGGCAATGACAGGGTGATGTAAGGCATGTGACGCACATCACTGGTTGTGAGTGTGAAAGTTACGATCCAGATGAGTTTCACAGATGTATTTGGGAGTGCTACGCAATCAGTTTCCTTCAGGTAATGCGGAACGCATTTTTGTTTTTGGGGGTTTGCGTCTGCACATACGCGCATGTTTTATTTTACATTTTGAGGCCTACGGTATGCAATTAATGCATTTTTTTAATTCTCTGTGTGCCTCTGTCTATTGCATACCACTTTTTTCACTTTTCAGAAGCTTTCCGTATTGCGTATGCAATTTTTGAGTCTTTGGGTGCCTCTGCGTATCGCACAGCACTTTTTTAACTTTTCTGAAGCTTTATGGGTATCGCATACACAATATTTGAGTCTTTGAGTGCCTCTGCGTATCGCGTACCACTTTTTTTTCACTTTTCTGAAGCTTTCTCTGTATCGAGTATGCAATTTTTGAGTCTCTGAGTGCCTCTGCGTATAGCATACTGTAATTTTTTGCTTTTGTTGTATATTGGAGCCTTGCAGGACCACACATCTACGTCGCACATCAAGTAGACTGGTCACTTCCTAATATGGCCCAGGACAATAACTTGGTGTGCATTCCATTCAACCCTTACACCTCTGATATGAGGGAGCAGACGCGGTAAGGGTGGGTTATGTGGTGGGGACACATCTGCCCCAGCCGCAGGGGGTTGGGGACGTGGTGTGAAGACATCTGCCCTAGCCCCAGTGGGTCGGGGACGTGGTGTGGAGACATCTGCCCCAGCCCGAGGAGAACATGACAGGCCTCAGTCCACAGGTGCCCTGGAACCTGGACTCCAAAATGGTCCCAGCCAGACAGGAGCAGCACGAACATCTAGTGCCACTCGGTCCAAGAAGGGACCCCCTGCACAGCAGGAAGAAGCTCCATCCCAAGACACGACACAGGACACTGGCTCGCAGAGGAAGAAGCTCTTTACTGATGAGGCGCTCCAGATCCTCATTGGCTACCTGACCGATAACTATCGTGAGATGTGCCAATATGCGGGGAGCACCCATAAACCCGCACAACTGATGGTGCATTAGCAGCGGGTCCCGTACCAGATTAACGCTTTAGGTGTGATGATGCACAATGCTGAACAGGTTCAGAAGTGGTGGAATTATCTCATATATCGGACCAAGCACAAGCTCAGTGTCAACCAGGCCTCTGCACTGGCAACTGGAGGGTGGCCACCAGAGGTGGAGCAGCTGACACAGAAAGAAGAGGCCGCATGCCAATTCATACGCCTTGAGCAAGTGCTAGGCGTGGGAGGCCTGGAGATGTATGAGGACACATCTGGTGAGTGGCTGTCACTGTCTGTTGTATATTTTGCCTATCATGACCCTCTATATTTTTGTAGTGGCCCTTATGGCTGCAGTTGTATGACATCCCTGGGTAATGCATGTTCGCTGATGTTTGGACTCATTCTGGGAGTATCCTGTGCAGAGGAGATGTGTAGCACATGTCCATGTGACAGTTCACATCATCCACAGGGTACTCCCTGGTTGCATGGGCAGGAAATGAGACAGCTTCATGTACTGTTGTCTGCTACATTCTTGTCGCATGTCACTCTGCACTGCTAGACAGGTACATGCAATAGATGTTGAACAATCACATAATCTAATGCTGAATTGCATGTTCCATGTGTCACCTGCCCCTATGGGATGCCTTGTCATGATGCAAATCTGAGCTGTCTGTCACCATGCCTTGTGGTGTGCCCAGAGTGAAGGTGCAAAGGTGTCCATCGCCACAGAGCTAATTTGCAGGCATGATGTTGGTGTAACGCTTACCTCTGGCAGGTCCAGACTGTGGGAAGCATAGGAAGCGTAGCCTCAGGTGATAAGATGCTAACCCAAACCACCTTCTCCCCTATATTCTGCTGTTGGGATATAAGCCCAGTGGGTAATAAGGTTGAGAGAGATCTGGTTGTGATGATACACCTCTTCAGTGTGACAAATGGACCTATAATTAACAAGGGACCATAAGTCCCTATTACTGAGCTTTCCCCCCACCTCCCGTGCTTTCTTTTCCCCTAAATGTGCAGATTGGCAGTTCTGTGGGATGTCTAACCTTATTATTGAAAATCGTACTCAGGCCTTCCGACAAACATCAGGTTCCAGTTTCTTCACTGGTGTTATGACCCAGACCAGCTGCGACGCACGTGAGGCTGTGTAGAAGGTGAGTTTCCTGCTTTCACCTTGTATGTCCTTTCAGTGTTCCTTTCACTCAATGAGTGGTATTTGTGCATCCTGTTGATGTCCTTTGCTGCTCTTTTCTCTCTAGGATTGTCTCTTGTATGCTGTCCTTTTCACTCTTTAATTGTCCTTTGCAGTGTGAGTGACAAACTCCAAATGTGTGAGTTCTTGCTGTGCAGAATGCACAGTTCTTTCTTAGATTAATATATCCTTTCTATCTTGCTGGTCTGCTTACTGTATTTCCTTGTTCCTAGGTGCCGGAGAGTGAATCCAGAAACTGCAGCGGTCACCATCTGGTAAGTATGAAGAACAACAGCCTGCTCCGAATGATCGTAGCTTGCAGGCTTCAACACGGGTTGCAGCTGACAGACCGCATGCAGGGCTGAAGTGGCGGTACCACGTGGAACAGAGTGGCAAATGTTACTCTGCTTGCTCTGACAGCCGGAGAAAAGGCTAAGCGTTGGGTGTGCCCTTGGGCAGGGCTTATACAGCCCTGGGCTGCACCCAGCTGCACTAGACCACCAAGGATACGTTCTGCCAGGGGCCATCTTGGTTCCCATGTGGTAACCTAAGCTGGGGCCCATTTTGGTGGTGGCAGTTTCCAGTGTTTGTCTAGTGCAACCTGTGCCACCCAGCAACCCTCAGTGTCCAGGGTCTGCCTACACTTTGTGTTGGTGTTCTATCAGGAGCCAGGCTAGGGATCTTGACAGTTCCTGCTATAACACTGATATGTAGTAAGGGGTTACGCCACTCACTACATGTTAAAAAATAGCTGATGGTGGGTTGTCATTAAGAGGTTGCCATCCTTGCAATTGGAAAGTAACATGGCTGTAGACGGTCCATGGGGGACGTCATGGGCATCATGAATGGCAATGAGTGTGCATGGCTGCATTCCATTCTATGTATGTGCATGGTAGTTGTACAAACACAACCAACTTCAAACTGGAAGCACCTGTCTGACATCAAAGGCCTGTATGTGTCCGTCAGTTGATACTTGACAGGCACATGCCTTGTCACTACCATCATTGTGCTGCACAGACATTGGCCTGTCTGGGAACTGGATACATGCACACTTCCCCATACTCGTGTCATCTGTCTGATAAGGTCATACATGCCAGCCACATCGCGCACTAAGATGTGGCATGATGTCTCTGTTGCTCCATGTGTAATATGATAGGTATTAGAGGCAGTGCTGGTTCACAGTCTGAGCATGCACGACCATGAACCTTTGACACATCATAGTGGGATGATGTTCATAGACAGGGACTGCTTTGCAAACGAGAACACCTATACCAGAGGCATTGCTGTAGGGATTGATTGTTGCACATAAACGCCACTCATGGACCTTGTTTGACCTTCATCACAATGTCCAACAACTGTGTCTCAGGATATGTTTTATGGGCTCCACATTTGCACATACACAGCCTCCCCACCAGCATGGTTTGAGCGGGAGCAACAAGGCAGGACCATGCCACTGTAATGTGGATGAAACACAGCTCTCAACCAAACCTCACTTATCTGCCTCCCCCTCATCCTCTCTCATTCATGACTGCCCGTCTGCTATACAGACATTGTGCACTGCTACCAATCTCTGCCTCAAAGCCAGTGACACAGAGAGCTTACACATTGGGACCCCCGCTCCCTCTTTCCCTAGCACAATCTGGCCACACTCCATGTGCCCACTCCCCTCACCCTCTTGTAGGTCAATGGACCTTGTTGTCATCTTTGAATCCACTCTCCTCTCTTCACATCACAGAACTTGCCTAGAAGGCCTACTTTCAGCTTCACCTCCTCACAGGCATTTCCACTTTCCTCACCTTCCCCCAGGACCTCAATGTATACAGTTCCCTGCCCAATAATGAATAGTGTGTCATGTGTTGACTGAGGTAGTGTCTGTGGATATGGGTGGCTGACTGATGTCATGTGATGTCCTTATTCATTCCAATCTCACAGGTGCTGTACCTTTCCCTGGTATGTGTGTTGACATGACAGTTGCATGGCCCGTCAGTGAATGTATACGCGACTTTTGTATGTCAATGTGTCCACTGATGGCATGGACATGAACGGGAGGGGGGACGAGGCAGCAGATGCCATACATCTGTGGCTTACAGCTCATAGTCTGGGAAGGAATAATATCTGGTCTGATGCTTGTGTGCCCTGCTATTTAGTGTGTGAGTGCACTTTCATGCACATGTGCATTTGTGACTTGAGGCACATGACTCAAAATGACTTTCTCTGTCCATGTGCAGGTGGGTGAAGATGCACCAGATGGAGAGGAGGAGGAAGAAGAAGAGTTTGTGGTACATCAGACCACCAGTGGAGGACATGGTGTTGTACTCCATGAGAACCCACATGTTCTCCAGGCTATCCTCAGTCGTGCCGTGGCCTCTTCAGAATCTTTGGACTCAGCTAACTTTGATGCTGAACCACATGTGTATGCCTCAAATAGGGCAAAGGTGAGTGCCCCAATGGGAAGATCAGATGGGGGCCATGAGTCTTCGCAGCACAGCTGGCTTCACAAGGCCAGTCAATGGTGGCCCCCCGTCGGTGGTGGTTACGGCTGCAGGGCCACCCTCCCATGAATTGGAGTCAGGTTCTGGGGCTGACGTCCAAGGGAGTGTTTCATACCTGCAGCCAAGGACACAGGCACCACAGCAACGGGACGGGTCCCTTGCACCAGGCCCCCATAGCCCCTACACACATGGGGGACGTGTCAAGACTGGAGAGACAGTTTGGGAGCAGCACATGTTGCATGCCACTATCCGACATGCCCCCTGTCCATGATGATGGCTTGTGTTTTTTTTTTTTAGCCCATTCTGATGTGAATTCTTTTTCTTGTATTTCTTTTTTCCCTTTTGCCCTCTCAAACACATGATGGGCCTTGTTCAAAGTATGGTGGTCTGGAAATAAGGGTGCCCGCAGCCACATACTGGAATCCTTTCCGGACCGCCTTAATACTAGAATGCCGAAAGGGGCACAGATCCCCCTGGAGGCCTGACCTGCCAGGAAATCAGGCCTCTACCGGCATGTCTCTCACTGAAGCACCAGCAGCATTAGCAACAGTGCCAGTGCTTCTGTGTCCCCATTCCCATGGAGTACTTAATGGGGATTTACCGTTCCACCATCGCTTTTGATATCCTGGTGGCACCGGAATATCAGGTGGCAGAATCAGTGTTACCGGTTGGATGCATGCCGCCGGCAGCACGGCCCCGGTTACTGCCAACCTCATAATGTTATGTTATGTTATAGCATTTCTATAGCGCTAAAGCCCTCAGGCATCCAAGCGCTCCTTCACAAGCAGAAAGGGTCAGTGAGGATGAACCGAAAAGTTAGGTAGTTAGACAAAGAGTTCCGCCTTCAAGAGCTTCTGAAAAGCCAGATGATTACTTTCTTCTCTGAGCACCAGAGGTAGATTATTCCATGCCTTAGACACAAGCACTGGGAAGGAGCGTCCATTTCCACAGGCTCTCTTCGTCCTTGCCACTTGCAAAAGTAGGGTGGATGTGGAGCAAAGGTTTTTTGTAGGCTTTTTTGTAGAGATTTTGTCCTTTAGGTAGTTTGGGGCTGACCCTTAGACGCATTTATGACACAGGGTCAGCATTTTGAAGAAGATCCTGGCTGATATAGGTAGCCAGTGTAGCTCTTTCCTAGCAGTAGAGGTAGGTTCATACCTTTTCATGCCGTAAATTATACGCACGGATGTGTTCTGGATTTTCTGCAGTTTGAGAACATCTTCTCTACTAGTCCCCCCCCCCCCCCAATAGGGCATTGCAGTAATCCAGGCATGGTAAAATAATGCTCTAACTAGTTTGTCTTGGTTATTTTTTTAGATTAGAGGAGCGACCTGTCTCAGTACTCGCAGATGGTATTGGGTGTTTTTTTCAATAACATCTACCTGTGCACCTGCGTCCAAGGAGGCCTCCAGGTATGCACCTAGAGTCTTCACCTTGTCGACCACTTTAATGAAGCTATCCTCAACCAAGAAGCTAGAGAAGGCAGGGACTAAGGCCTCTCTAGACTTTTTGGACCCGTAGATTATAAGTTCTGTTTTCCCTGCATTTAGGCATAGCCAATTTGTAGTCATCCAATCTTTTATCACTCTATAGACTTCATTTAATTTGAGTTGATCTTCCTGATGGTCTCCTGATAGTTCCATTGACAGCTGTAAATCATCGGCATAATTAATAAAGAAGAAGCCCAACTTCTCCAGTTCACTACAAAGTGGACTATATAAATGTTAAAGAGCAGGGGCGACAGGCATGCTCCCTGAGGGACACCACACATAATGGGGCCCAACGAGTGCAGTTGTGGACATGCAGCTTTGCACAGTGGTGTCAACTGCCATGGTTGCCTTGAGGTCGACAGGATGGCATCTGCAGGTAACAATGGGTTCAGGGAATCTTGACACATATGTGCTCTATGCATGATTTTCAACTATGGATGGTGAAATGTAAAGTCGCATGTTGTTGCAGTGATCCTGATTCATCCAGCGACTACACTCTGTGGGAAGTCCACCCTGCAGGCTTTCACGTCCCTAGTCCCCATGCCTTCTACCAGGCACTAGCCCTCCTTTCACAAATTTGGAGATACAGTTTCCGGTGGAGGTGATGAGGGAATCATATCATGCCAGCTTGTCCGCAGGTAAGCATGTGCATGTCCCTCATGTTATGTCTGTGTTATTGGTGTGGGATACATTTACCAGCCCAGCAGAAATTCCCTGCATTACAAAACTGTGCTTTAGCATTTACAAAAATATTGGCTGTGCGGTGTCTGCTGAGCACATATGGGGCGAGATGGAACACAGGCACCCCGAGAATGGGTGCATTTATTTTCTTCATGAGCGTCCAAAGAGAAGAATTCCAAGGCAGAGTGGCTCAGCACTACTGTGCTGTGATTTGCAAAAACTTAAAGCTGCACCAGAAAATGTTCTTGTACTGGTGCTATTTTCATCTTTAAACATCACCCAGCTTGGTTTTAGTAAAACACAGCCATGTCCATCTATATTCAGGTTGAATACCATCAAATGAAGGCCATCCCTCCCTGAATGGCATTATTGTGTCAAATAAAGTCTGTGAAAAGCAGGCAGTTCATTTCAGTTTGCACGGCTAAACATTCACGTTGGAAACAAATTAACAAACGCAAAGCACTTCAAGGCACTTCTAAGAAGCTCTTTCTCTCCTTTGCCTGGTTTCAGTTTCAAAGAACCCATTTCTCAAGCATATCCCTGTGTATAGAAATTGACCAGAGCTATGAAAGCAAGGAAAAATGCATTTGTTAAATTAACATGAAAAACAAAATGAAGCTGTGTTATTCTGCTTTGCAAAGCAGTGAAAGTAACATTGTGAAAGCTCAATAAGAAATAATAGTGTAAAATGCCCAGAAACACAATTGTACATTTTGGGGAGAAACACTGCATAAATATTGGTATATTTAACTCTGTATATTTTATTTTTCCTCACAAAAAGAACTTCAACAGCCTGGCTGAAGCTCAGGTATTCCTGTCAGACCAGTTTGGCTTAAAGGCCAAATGTCGCACCTCCCTGTGATTTGATACTGCCAGGGCAGGGACCCTGTTTTTTGTGCTGACAAGTGTGATAATTACAGGGAGCCTCAGACTGCATGGCAGAGATGCTCCCAAGAACAAAGGGGGATTCCAACACATGTGTTTCCCACAGAAGTGTGAAATCCCCTGTATTCAAGCTGAGAGACATTTGGCTGGGGGGTTGGAAAGACTGTCCAAATTTGGAAACAAAGCCAACCCATTTGAACATTTGAATTAAAATACTTTTAACATTAAGACATTAATTTCAGTAATCTGAATAAGCAGTAATGTGAAATTATGATGGTGTTTAATGTAATTTTTGTATCAGCAAGATGAGATGATGTGGATCTTCCTAGCATGTGGGGGACGCGAACGGCAATAAAGGGGAATTTCTGGGGGGGGGGGTGCGTACATGAAACAGACGTAAAATTTGATGGAAATATGCCCAACACTGTTAGGCTTATGTGTAGCCATTTGTAGAATTTGAGGTGAAATGATTTTCATAGAAATTGGAAAAGAGTGCCAGAAGGGCAAAGCAACATCCCACAGACTTGGGGTTTGAAATGGCATATTCCATGCAAAATATGGGATCTGCTTATCTGATTTCCATGAGGATAACAATTCCAAATATAACCGTTTTGTTTCATAATTGATTTTGGTTAAAGTAACTGTGGTGAAACAAAGCGCATCATAAAACACCCACACTAGAACTGATGTCACTTCCCTGGATCCAATCCCCTTGCAGGGAGGAGGCGACATCCACAGCCTGACATATCCTGTCTTAGAGGTAGGTCCAGGTTACTTCTGCAAACATAGTAAAAATCCTCTGATATCATCCTGCTTATTAAAGGAGGAAGCATAGAGAGAGTCAGGACATTCAAAAATCCAAGATTCAAGATTCAGACATTCAAAATCCAGATCCAGACATTCAACATTCATACTGCACCCTGCAAGATCCCAGACTCCAGAGCCAGGCCAGAGGTAGCTGAACCAGATCCAGGCAGAACCTCGTATCCAGGCAGAACCACTATCCAGAACTAAACCCTACAAAAATCCCAATATTTGGGAAGAAAGGAGGAATGGCTGTGGACCCCTTTGGGAGAATCCAGTGACCAGATCTGTCTTTGCCCAGCTGATGCACCCCGCTGTCCACTGTAACCAGACCCGGTTTCCCCACTGTTCCCTTAAAGGAGAGCCCAGCCGCCGCGCAGTGACCAGGTCCTTGTCCCGCTGTCCTGAGACCAGTTAGCCGTCCAAACTGCCCAATGCAAGTGCATTTTCTAAGTATCACCCTGCCCAGAAGCCAAAATGCTGCATACACTGTTCTGTTACCGTGCACTGCTGCCCAACCTATAAAAATCCTGTAAATACCCTAGTAACTCTTAAATTGTCAGAATCCTCTGTGTATCTTGTCCTTAGGAAAACCTGTGTTAGTCTCCAGGTGTAGCGTAATTCTTTCCAAATCATTTCAGTCTTTTGTGTAAGTCCTTAGTACTATTTTGAATAAATTAATTCATTTCCCACAGGGAATCCCATAGTGTCACCCATCAAGAGTCATCCTTTTACTTCAGTCTCACACCTGTTATGTGCCTTTGTACCTCATCAGTAAAACCGAGTTCCGATTTTAACTGTTTTTTTTGCTGCGCTATATTGAATGGTGATTGCTGCGCTATATTGAATCTGTTTGATTTTCATTTGAATTTAAAAATAAATAAACATTTCATTATTACACACTGGCCTGGTTCATGGTCCATTGCGACACAGGGTGTTAGTCAAGGGGGGTGTGAGATGGCTTGGCTTCTCAAAGCAGAATCTGAAATTAATAAACTTGAAAGTGTTCTTATGGTGTGCCACATCCCGGGGCAGTGGAAAGAGTCCTGGTCTGAAGTGTGCTGCGTCTTTGAATCTGTGACATTGGTCACCAGGGTCTTGCATGTATGCAAACTTTCTGCTAGCAGGGGATGTAATCCTTGAGTCACAGTAAATGTTGTGCAGAGGTTTGCTTGTCCACATACGTGTGTGTATGTGCAGTTACACTTCTATGCAGGTGCATTGTTTTGTTGGATGCACTTTCACAATTGATGCCCTGAATGGAAGTGATAGGGCAGCACTTGCCACACTTTAGCCATCATCAGTCTTTTCAACATTCTGGATGTTCATACTAATTGACGGCATGCATTCTTTATACATCTGCACTCTGTGAATTTTGGTTCACTGATACTTGACTCACTGACTGGGATGATGTCTCCTTACTGCCACCCTTCTACTCACCCTGGCCCCATGTTTGCTACGGGGTCCTGCAGGTGTACTCCCTGTCCACACTACCCTTTGACCTGTGCCACTGCCCACCCCACTCCCTTATACACTTACATGACCTGCCCTGCCATTATTCCACATGTACCGCACAGGTCCATTGTCAGGTGTACTCATCCTCAGCTGCACCACTTCGTGACGTGGTGTCTGATGACACTATTCTGGGCATATGTGTACATTGAATCCACAGGACAAGTTTGTCACGCTTCCTGCATGTAGGGTTGTACAGATATGCGCATGTGTACATCTAACAGACTGTTCCTGTGTTAACCAATCAGATGTTATACATTGTTTGTTTCTGTATGTTATATACACAAGGATGTTTGCATTACTTGTTAATCGCATCCAGCACTGTGCGTGACTACACAGTGTGCATGCACATTGTGGGCCCATGCATGTCTTACATCGCCCACTCCCCACAGCTTGTCTACATCTGTTGTTCCTGTGTGAAATGCCAGTGCACCCTGGGATCCATGCACACTTTCTGGGATGGTCCCACACACCGTGTATGGGTTGTTGGAGGGTGAGTGAACAGCTACATGTTGTCCTGAGGTCCATTTACAGTGGTGTGCAACAGGAGGGATTGTTTGTTTGTGTAGTGTATGGATATGTGGTTGGGCCCCTTCTTTGCAGGAATGTTGCGTTCATGGGTCTTTTTCTGCTTTGCATGCCATGGTGGGTGTTGCCTGTAGTTTGTCTGATGTAGAGCAGCTGATTTACCTTTCACAGGTGCCCATTCTTTTCCACTCTGCCCTTCTCCACCACCCACTGTTGTCCTTCATGGCCCACTACATGTGGTACTTTTCGATCTATGTGACAGGCTCTCTGACCGGCCTCTTCCTTGTAACACTTTTCACGTCGCTCTCACTCTCGTTCTCTTCTCCACTGCTAGACAATTGTCACTCTGTGTCCTGTTTCCCTCTTTTGCTCTGTCATCCTTCAACACTGGGTGGTCCCTGCCTATATCCTTGTTCCATGCAGGAATTGTCATGGACGTCCAGTATCTTTATGTTGATACAATGCATGTATTTGCGTATTGCAAATGTTTTTTCAGGTGGGATGCAGTGGATGCAAGCCAAGTGGGTACCCTGGATTTTCAGCATCTGAAGTCGGGGTGGTGAACTTTCATGGGGAACTGGCCCAGTCACTCTTACAAAACAGTACATGTATACAGATCGGCATATGTGGACCAGCATCTCTCTTGGGGGAATAAAGCCAATGGACATCACACTCTAGTCTGTTTTGTGCAGGGAATTTGAGTCTGTAAGCACCCTCAGTCTAACTATTCAGTGTTGTGGCATGTTAGCTTTGTATTATCCCTCTTGGGAGACTAGATCCCCAATGAGGACCTTTGATTTCAAGCATTGTTGACCGAACTGGTCATGCTTCTATGTTTAATTTAATTCAGGACAGCCTCAGATGTCACTGCTTTGGATTCGACTGGATGTCCTTTTACACATATTTTATAGGATTAAGACGGGTTGCAGGTCAGTAACCTGCTCATGTTTCATGGCCATCCTAATCTGTATATTGTACGTTTTCTCCAACATTATGCACAGAGAACAAAGGATGTGACAAGTTCAAGCTCTCAATTGTTTACTTCCTATAGAAAACTCAATAAACCTAGTTCGGCTACCACTTTAGCTAGACAGATCCGATGGGTTATGTCACATGCAGGAGTGGACGCCTGCTCATAAGGAGCGCATTGTACCAGAGGGGACATGACCGTTCAATCTTTCTAAGCAGGTGGTAGGACTAAAGCAGCCCATGGGCCAAATGAATCTGTATGTAGTGCTTTGTTATACATACCAGTTAAACATGTGTGTTTCTGCTGCACTTGCAACACTTTGAACTTGCATAATATGAAGCCTCGTGCCCTTTTGCTAGTATCCAATGGAAAATGTAGGATTGTATTAAGGGCACTGAGGTGTTATCCAGCCCTAGGGATTGGATGATTTGGTTTGTTCCCGTCACCCATCAGTTTATGTTTCATTGTTTTTCGGCCTTGGGCCGGCAGTGGTCTCGTTTTTTTAGGGCATCTGAGATGCAACCTTTAAGCTGTTTGGATGTTGTGACAAGAAAGACAAAAGTGCAATTAGGCTTAAATACGCTTATGAAATAAAGGCAGGGAAGAAGGATTACACTTCCCTTGGAAGCACAGATGTATGGGACCTGTAGTATCTTTAAAGAGTTTTTGTTTGAGAAGAGATACATGTCTTTCTATCAGAAAAGAAAAGATTATGTTACATAATACTTGCCTCCATGCCCTTAGGTCATGTGTGGAGTTGTGGGCCTCGTTTCTTACATAGGTTTTTAATGCCATTCAGCTCAATAAAAATAAATCCTGCCAGCTGGACAGTTGTCACTATCATACCCATATACAAGAAGGGCTTACAATCATTACCACCCTCATTCCGACCAATCACACTGCTGAACGGAACATCCCAAATGTTCTCTGGTGTCTTGATGAAGAGGCTCTAAGATTGGGTTCTGCTAAACAACATCTTTGACAACACCCAGTTAACCTTCAGGCCCGGGATGGGTACCACAAACCACTGCATCACTCTATAGATATTACTGTCAGTTCAGTCTTTCACTATGTAGACAGGGGTTTCTTGTGGAGCACCCAGTATGGCCTGCGGGTCCCAATTCCACTTCTCCAAGCGTTAGAGTTTCTCCACCACGACTCGGCGGACCAGGTTCAATGTGGAAAAGAGGGAGAACTGAGTGGCAGTGTTCTAGTGCAACAGGGGGTTTGGCAGGGGTGCATTCTCGCACCCCTGCTTTTTAATTTGTATATTAATAATGTACCTTGTTTTTGGCAAGTGTGAACGCAGATGTACCAGATTGTTAGGGCAGGAGGTTGTTTGTCCTAAGTTACGCTGATGATGCGATACTGTTAGCCAGAAATGCCAACTCTCTCGACATCTTGTGGGAGTGTATGTTAAATTCATCAACCAGGGGGGATTAAAGGTAAATGCCAACAAATTGTATGTAATGTGCTTCACTACTGTACAGCCACATGACCCACAGATCCTTTTAAATTGCTAAAATGTGAAGGTTTGCAAACATTTTGAAGTCCTTAACATAACCTTTGACTGCTGTATAAACTGGAAGGAGAATTGAACAGTCAGAAGACGGTAAACGAAACAGGCCTCAGGTTGTATTTTTTAATTCATTAAATCATGAGATTGTTCTCCCCTAGACATATGTTAACCATATATGGTAATTGGTTATTTATAATGTGCTTAATATCCAGAGGTTTCTAAGCGCGGACCTGGAGATTGAACCTGTGCTGCTCCGCATCATCTTTGCTTCCAAGGCGAGCGCTTTGCCCCTGAGTTATCCTCCCGAGTCATAGGGATGAGAGTGTGGCAATGGGTGTTTATGGAGGGGAACTACGGGGCAGAAGCAAGCTAAGCTAGACGAAGTTCAAGTCGAGGAGAACTGTTTTCTCTCCCGTGTTCTCGGAGTGCCACCAACCACTGCATACATCTTACATCATACACCTGGAAACAAGTCTTCCATACATCTCTGACAATTTGAAGCTTAAACCCATTTTATTCTGGCTATCCCTGTGGTCGAATGAAGAGGAAAATTTAACAAAATTCCTGAATAACCATCTTCTGAATCTTGCCAACTACCATACAATTGAATGGCTTTCTTATATTAAGAAATCTCCCCATACTGTGGGCCTAGACGACGGCTTTGTTAATTCTTCTAGCCTTACTACGTACTGCCAGTGGGAGAGAATTAAAAAGCAGATTTCATACCCTCTAGAATAGCAAAAGGAAATACATAAACCTTTTGAAGTCGTCTGTTAAACTGTATCTCTCTCTCTTTGCGTCCACTGTCATGGCCTTGTATTTGGACTTAATAACCAATTTCTATCACAATTCACTTTTGTCTCGAGCCAGACTAAACCTCTTGCAAGTGAAGGCAGTCACTTCTAATTGATCTGGTGCAAAATATAAAAATGGCAATTCCTGTATGTGTAGGAAAGTAGAAATTAAAGCACATTTGATCTTGTTTCATCCCCTGTTTAATGAACTGCAGAGGCAATGGGCCTCATTACGACCCAGGCGCTAATGGGTTAACGGCGCCGTAAAAGGCTACAGCGCCGTTAACCTATTTAGCGTCTAATTATGAGGTCCCTTTGCGGGACCCAGGGCTTTAAGTGGGCCGGGGCCTGCCGGGGCTGGGCCCCGGCAGGCTCCGAAATTTCGTTTTGAGGCGGGGCCCTGCCGGGGCCCACTAATCTCCCCGGGAAACCCCGGCCACTACACGAAAAAGCATTTTTTTTCTACAGCCTGAAGCTCTCGCTCATGTGCGAGAGCTTCAGGCTTCAGAAAAAAATGCCTTTCAGCTATAATGGTGGCGCCGCACCTGCGAGGCATCCCTTTAATCAAGGGATGCACGTGGGCCGGCGCCACCATTATGGAGAAACGTGAGGCCGCTGGAAGCAGAGGGCTTTCTTTCTAAATACTGAAGCTCCCGCGGATTTGCGGGAGTTTCAGTCTTTAGGAAAAAGGCCTCTGCTTCCAGTGGCCTCACCCTTTCAGCCTTAATGGTGATGCTGCACCTCCCCAGCTGGCGAGGGGCAGCACCACCATTAAGGCTGAATCGGCGAGGCGCTGTCCCCTGCCAGGCAAGCCTATACAAAATAAATGCAGAGATCAGCACCCTCTCCCCCATAGGGGGGAGAGGGTGCTAATCTCTACAAAAGGCTGCCTGGCAGGGGTGCCAGTAGCCCATTGAGCCGGGGCTCGTCAAGGGGGCGTGGCCTAACGGCCCATCAAGACCCCGTTGTTAGGCCACGCCCCCTCGATGGGCCCCGGCTCGATTTCTAGTGCCACTTAAGGCACTGGCGGGACCCGACCTTAACGGCTGGTTTTACCAGCCGTTAAAGTAGGGTGCCACAAAGGGAAACTTGGCGATAATTACGGTACTGCTAATAGCAGTACCGTAATTAGCACCTTCCCCATTCCCCTTGAGCCCTATGGGGCAAAAATGGGAATGGGGAAGGGCCATGGCGGCATGGGGAATTACCGCCCGCCAACCTCGGAATGGGGTGGTAATTCCCCATTCCGCCATGGCGGACACCGGCATGGACCATGGTGCTAATAGCACCATGGTCCTCCGCCTGGGTCGCAATGAGGCCCTATATATCTTAACCTTACTTAAAGGATCTGTCTAACTAATAACCGGAATCCACCTGACATCACCAGGGCTTTTAAACTCGCGCGCTATATCCAATATGTTTGGAAAAGAAGAGCTGTATCGCTCACCTTATGAGCTAACAACCCATTGTTTTTATGACATGTACTGTATGTTTTACCATTGTTATATTTTGACACTGGGTTTTACGAACGTTCTTTTAGTGGCATGGATGTATATTTGATTGTCATTGTATGTATGTATTTTACATTGAAACGGTTTTATGAATTATTTTTCACAAATCCGAAATAAACATATTTATTCATTTATTATGATGCCTAATAAGAAGCCTCTGATCTGGACATAGAGGGGCTGATTCATGGAATTATTTGCGCCGAAAAACGAGGATTCGTGCGCCATTCTGCCCGCAAATCCCCATTTGTTAAACAGGGATTTGCAGGCAGAATGGCACAAAGTAAGTTTTTCGGCGCACATAATTCCATGAATCAGCCTGTAAATCTGCAAGTGTAGGTTGATGTCTGCAGACATATAACCTGTGGCCTCAATATTTTGCAAAAGCATTGCTTCATCACCTCTATTGCTATGCGGAAGTGTTTTGTTTCATTGTGTGTCATCTTCTCAAACCTTAATTCACAGCCTGTTTCCTTCCTATTATTGGGCATTTCATTTTTACAATAACCAATGCATTTCTAATGGTTCAATCTGCCTGTTTTACTGCATTGTCTCCACATGTTTACTACATTACATCCACCTATTTTACTACATTGCCTGCACATATTTACTACATTACATCCACCTATTTTACTACATTGCCTGCACATATTTACTACATTACCTCCACCTATTTTACTACATTACATCCACCTATTTTACTACATTGCCTGCACATATTTACTACATTACCTCCACCTATTTTACTACATTGCCTCCACATATTTACTACGTTACCTCCACCTATTATACTAAATTGCCAGCACATATTTACTACATTACCTCCACCTATTTTACTACATTGCCTGCACATATTTACTACGTTACCTCCACCTATTTTACTACATTGCCTCCGCATATTTACTACGTTACCTCCACCTATTATACTAAATTGCCAGCACATATTTACTACATTACCTCCACCTATTTTACTGCATTGCCCTTGGAAGATGTGCTGTGTCGCGATGCTAACTTGTCTTCTAAAAGTGAGCCATGCTTGTTTTGACAAACCTATTTCTATAGCCTCTTATATATTGTCAAGTTCAGAAAAGTGAAAGATATGACAGGCTACAATGTTTGGTGGATGCTGATACTCCCCGGGGGATGGGTCTCTGAAAGATATATTGTATCGTGTCCCCGGTTCAAATATCAAAGGCCTGCCAGTCATGTCTTTCCAATGCACTATACATATTTGGGTGGGATACGTGATATGTTTGCTAGTAAGACAATGCATGTTATGTCAAACTGTTGTAGACACAAAGAAATAATTTGGAAACAGGAAATCTGGATTCCACACATTGCCAAAGTGTGTGATCCTGGGAAAATCACCTTCTCTCTCTGTGAGTTGGTCCTTTCAAGTGTCCAAATTGGGAATCCATGAACCAGTGACCATTTTAAGAAGCACTATAGGAAAACTAAAGAAGCTTTGGCAAAGCCACTAGTTGTAGATACAGTATATGAATAGCAATGGTGGTCTAGGAAGAGTGTGACTAAGATGTGCAGAAAGGGGCTGGAGGGAAGGGGGAAGAATGCTGAAGGAGTCAGGGAAAGAAAGGTAGTGAGGAAAGAGTGCAGCGTATGTGGCATGTTCCACAGATGTGTGGTCAGGGAGAGGAAGGGTGGCGAGTGAGCAGGGATGGACACACATCCCCACTAAAACTTCCTGAAAAGCGTTCAGAAGATATACAAAAGGTGATAGACCCAGTAGAAGCTATTGGAAAATAGTAAAGGGAGTTCAAACAGAACACTCTGTCTTCATGTCCGAAATCTGTGACAGCAGAGGCTGGTTACAGCAGGGAGGAGAGGGGTCATACGTGGCTTCATGTTAGCTGTGAACAGCTCATGCTAGTAAATTTCGAAATGACATCTAAGAAATGTGTTCTACTGAATCCAGTTGAAGCATATATGTTTTAACAAAGGGATTCACCTGATCAAGTGCACCCACCCGACCGTTCTTGATAGCAATTCAATAGATGGACAGATACCCATCTGTGAACAACGGGGTCCAGTAGAGAACATTTGGAAATAGTTAACTGTGAATAACACCAGGGCATCCCTCTTGTACATGAAAGGCATCAGGCGGCAGAGTTGCTTTACAGCTGTGCTGGGACGGGTTATTTGGCTTCTAAAGGATCGAGTTGCTGAAGTATACATTATTTGGCAATACTGTAACCTATAAAAATGGCAGACAATAAATTGCACCATGTTATGCGTGATCACAAAGATGGTGTTTTGCTATAAATCACATTCACACTTAGGTAGAGCCCATGTGCTCATATCCTTAAATGCCCTCCCACGATAAAATATTGTGCTGTTCCTAATCTCAGCAGACATAAGCGTTCTTTGAATTTTAATGAACCTTCAGTGCATTTTATGAATGGCATATTTTACCCGGATGTACTTCTTTGCAGTTTTATTCATGCTTGAACAAATGTTTCCTGCTTGCAGTCTTTAATTTGAGTCTTGCAGGAATTTTTGTATGATATTCAGACTAGGGAGGCACAGTTTGTCAAGATGCGATAAAGCGTTGCACACCGATAGATGTCTACAGAGTTTAACTTTGTATTATCAAATAAGTAGAATCTCTCTTGTTTTTGTGTTGGCCCAATGCCAGAACCCAATATGCTGTAGCAGGATCCAGTAGAAACCATTTGCAACACACCACTGAAATGCTTACCAAGGTTGTATTAAATTCAGGGGCTTGTCATTATGGGACCCCCTCAGAGTGACTAGGGCCATTTGACTGCATTTGAGGGAAGCGTGGCTACTATACTAGGACCAGGGATTATTCACCCAAGAACAGGTCATTGGGCTGTGTTCATGCTGGTAGAGAGATTCCCAGACCCCCCCTTTGTTTTGCATTAATTAACTTTGGGTTTCACCCTAAGTTAACAGGGCGATCCAGATGTGGACCCCTTGCTCACTGTTCTTAGAGAGGCAACAGTTTCACCTCACTGATGATGCCCAACAAGGCTGAAACACGTGTATAGTACTCTTGTTCAGAGGAGAATTGCCTAGCATTTCGGCGATGGACTGCCCCTGGACAGGACAAAGGCTGATATGCAGGGACATTTCTTCTCTGTGAAAGGGACAGTGAGCTAAAGACTTGGTAGAGTCTCTCCCAGGGGTTATTCACCCAAGAACAGGTCATTGGGCTGTGTTCGTGCTGGTAGAGAGATTCCCAGACCCCCCTTTGTTTTGCATTAATTAACTTTGGGTTTCACCCTAAGTTAACAGGGCGATCCAGACGTGGACCCCTTGCTCACTGTTCTTAGAGAGGCAACAGTTTCACCTCACTGATGATGCCCAACAAGGCTGAAACACGTGTATGGGGTTACTGATGGTACTCTTGTTCAGAGGAGAATTGCCTAGCATTCCGGCGCTGGACTGCCCCTGGGCAGGACAAAGGCTGATATGTGGGGACATTTCTTCTCTGTGAAAGGGACAGTAAGCTAAAGACTTGGTAGAGTCTCTCCCAGGGGTTATTCACCCAAGAACAGGTCATTGGGCTGTGTTTGTGCTGGTAGAGAGATTCCCAGACCCCCCTTTGTTTTGCATACTAGGACCATAGCTTGTGCGAGTCATGGACACTCTCCCGAATTGTGAGAGCAATCTGTAGTCAACCTGCTGTTATATGTTAGGCATGCACTTTCCAGGAATAAGCAGAATATCTTCTTCTATTTGCACCTGTGCTTAGACCACTGTCGTTCCATTAACCACGCTTCTTCCCTAAACCTCTGCGTGGGGGGCATGCCAAGGAGATTTACTCACACAGCAGGTTGCCCATGCCTTTTCCCCCTGGTCTTATCCTTGGCAAACACACACAATACATAAAGGCTTTTCTATGGCTCGTGTTTTGGATGACATCATTATTTTGATTTGGAAATGCAACCCTCCATGCCACATTCGAGGATTCCAATCATGTCAAAAAGCTGCTACTCTGGCAGCAACAAGGATGCCAGCCAATGGCAGGAATCGGCCAATAACATTGGGCAACTAATCCTTATATATGCTGAAAAGGCGTCTTGTACATGGCCAGTATCTTTTAATCATATAAAATCGCAGTGTTATATAGTCCCAAAACCTTTCCCCAAAAGACAGCCGCATCAGGGCTCTAAGAGTCCAAAGTATTTTTTGTAGTATCCTTTGAAGGTATTTGTTTCCCAATGTGTCATATGTCTTTTCTAAGACAAGCATTTGGGGAGGTGAAGGTAACTGAGATGCACAAGGTGAAGGAGGATGTCTTGGAAAAGGCTGCCTTTGTGTTAAAAGAGGGTGGGATAGAATCCCATCTGCAAGGGGGAAATAGCCAGAGAATTTTTCATTTTTAGCAGTACAATTATACAGGTATTCTGTTCCCAAAAGTGCCACCTGCTAATCAGACCCCACTTTTATAATGCTACATGCCAAAAAGCATAATGCCCATGTGTTCCTTGCTGTGATCATCTCCAGGCATCAACAGCTGGGTCAAAGGTAGCATGTGCATTCCCAACCACAGCTGCTGAAACTCAAAGTTCCAACAAGAAGGGGCAACCTTTTCCCATCCATATCTCTGTTTACAAAATATTATAATTGTGTACTCTACCAGCCTGGTGGTAGTTATTAAGAGCTAAATATAGTCCATGACCGGTTTTGACATGGTGACTACTGTAATTACGAAAATATAGAGCCACATCCATTTTGTTTCATTTATTGTGAGCTTGGTGAGCAGTGCCTCGTGCATAACAGGGCTGTGTGTGTATAAGCAGTCTGGCATTGGTGTACCCACAACAACCATGTCCTGTACAACTCAGGAAGCTTCTCTTGCATCCCTCCTCTGAGGAGAGCCAACCCCTTTCTCCAAGAACAGAAACCCTACCAAGGAGGTTCTGCCATCATAGTGGTCATCTTACACCAGGGTGCGGATTACCTTAGTCCACCTGAAACAGGCAGACAGGGGAAGGGATGGACTTAGAGAAGCCCAGAGGAGTGGTTCATGCCACAGAGGAGGGTGTTTCCCCATCCTTGATTGGTTAAGGCACCCCAAACTTCCTACAGACAAAACATTCTAAGCATGACATCGGCAGGTGAAGCACATGTGTTAACACCAGCCATGATTGCCATGGGCCAATCTGTTGTAGCGTTTTGCCAATAAAACTGAGGGGAACCTCTCCTTAGTTGATTAAGCTTTGGACTTAAAGAAAAGGCGGATTCAGCCCCCTGGAGTTATGTTGGGGCTACAGCCTTTTCCAAAGTCCTCTGCCACAGAAGGGAAGGCAAGGGAGCTCCATAGGGATTATTAGGTGGCGTGAAAAGGCCTGCTTGCAGCTGAGAGATTGGTACCCAGGACCCTTCTCACTGGAGGTGACAGAACTCTGCCTCTGCAGGTGAATTTCTTACACTTCAAATGAATGAAGTAGTGAGATCATCTTTCTTCTTTCTTTGCCTGCTTAATCAAACCCATCATTTCGTACCCAGAGACACACATGCTGCAATTATGGGTCCTCTTATGAACTCCATTCTGAATTACACTCATTATATGATGGCATCTCCGATAGCTTCTTAGATTGTCTACAGGCAGTCCAAAATGCTGCAATTCAACTTTTTTTTAAAACTACCCAAGCAATCTTTTATTTCCTCCTGCCGACTTATTCTACACTAGCTCCCAGTTCAGCAACATATTGTTTTGAAAATGTTAGGTCTAATATTAAGTGTCTCCACGACCTTAACCTTGTATAGTTTATCTCTCAGATGCAGCCATAGTGCCCTATTAGAGCTGTACATTCTGTGAATAGAGTCCTACTTATAATACTGTGTTAACGCTGTATAACAAGAAGTGGCAGAAAGTTCTCTGATGTGGATCCCAGACTTCAGAACCTTCTTCCACTGGAGCTTCGACAGATTGTTTCTTTATGTTTCTTTAAAAAAAACTGAAAGTCTTCCTCTATCAATAGATTTACTTTCTGTATTCTTTCCTCTTTTCACTTGAGTGTAATCTGTGCCTAAATGCAGCTCACACGGCCCGGTTCCTTTGGGATATGTGCTCAACAAATCTAATACGCCAAATCCACTGCTCTCTGAACACGTGGATGGAAGGGCCAAAGAAAGGACTCATCTTGCCCCCGAGACAGTTGAATGCGTCTCCTAGCAAGCACAGAACCAAGGAAGTGACCCCAAGCTCTCCCTACATCTCCGAATTACCTCAACTCTGGTTTGGTCACCTTCATCGCCATCCAAGCTGCTACCGGACCAGCTCCACATTACTGATTTTGTGTGATGAAAAAGCTCTGCCGTCTCTGTATCTGAGACACACCATTTCTTCTTGCATCCGCAATTCAACACTGCATGCCTGGTAACCATCTTCATCTAGCTCCAAGCCATCACTGCTGCAGTACCCTAATGCCGTCTTGAGCCAGCCAAAACAGCTTACTGCCAGACAGTATCCACTTCCATACAAGCCAGGCCACCAAGTCTTCCAGCACCACCGACCTGAAACACTGCGAATCCCCAGCACTTTCAACCCGCAAGTCGACGCCACTGCTGTACAGCGCTACATCGTTGGGACCCATTGCCACCACTCTCAGACTCGACCACAGCCAGGTGCCAAAATCATCCAGACTTCTGGTTTGATGCCAAAAAGTCTGGCTTGACAGGGTTTATTCCCAAAGACAAGAAACTAAATGCTTTAAAAAAATAGCCCTCTCCCCATGGTCTGCCTTAAAGGACCTTAGTAACTTTTAAGACTCCATTTTCTACCTTTTGAAAGACATCTTTATAAACCTTTGTCATTTTGCTGCTGAAATATTTGCCTGAACATTCCTGTTTAAAAAACCCAGAGTGCCCCTTCATGTAAAGTCTGATCTCTCTTGTGTTCCCCGACAGGTGTGGGCCAGTAGTGTATTTTATTAGTTGTGTGCATATTTTTTAGTTCAATCAAAGATCTTATTTTTTTATGAAACCTTGGTTGGAGATTCTTTTCTTTTGGTGCCCCCTTTCTAATGTTGTTTGTGTGGCATTTGTGCCAGCTCAAACTCCTCCTAAAGAGAATAGCCTGCCTCTGCACAGATGACAAAAAGAGGAGAAGAAGGTATACTTGTCCGGCTGTGCCGGTTTCACCTATATCATTGGGATCACTGCAGGTTAAGTAGTAGTGTGGGGCTTTGTAGGCTCTTTAGCCACTACTCATCCATGTGCCTCTGCAGAACCATAGTCATTTCACCGCAGAGGGTCCATCATTTCTAAAGGATGCTTTGTACATATGGCAGGGTGCACGGCAGTTCGGGTGCCACTGATATGATTGACAGCTGATCATAACATACTCATTGATCTGAAGTGAACCTCATTTTAAGAGACTGGCCCTCATTTTACCGTGGTGGAAACTTCAGCCAGCCAGTTATAAATGGGCAATGCATTTCTACTGGATTCAGTTGGTGGAATCTGGGTTTTTGGTCATCTTCTGCACTGACATGGAGACGCAGAGTTGATTGAAATTCCACCTAGGAAATGGCCATTGGTGTTTCATGCTGTCTGATGGTTTACATTGATAAACATTCCTATGCAGCCTGTCAGCTTACTCAATGGCTTTGTTTTCTTTAACTTGAAGTCATAATTAACCAAATGTGGGATCCTCCATCCATAAGCTCAAAGGAAAGTGTGTGCATCTCCTGTTGGTGGCAAGAGACAAAAAGAGTAAGGGGGCATTACCACATGTGCTGTCCTTGGGCCCCACGTAAACCTGTGACAGCCCATGTTCGGATTACCTCAGACAAAGACTTCAAAGTGAACAGCCTCCTGCAAACCCATGCCAGGATCTCTGCCTCACAGCACCCCAGCATGGTGGGGCCAACTACATGGGGCTTGGGGGATTTCACCCCACAGCCAAAATAAACAGCGATGACAGCTTCAGAGCCATGAATGACATGACAGCAGCTCTACTGCAAACTGTTCGCTATTTCAGCAAGCAGAAAAAAGCAGGCGACACTATGGCTGTTAGCGATGGGACTAGGTCCAATATACACCGCAAAGTGATGTTCTCAACGACATTAGATCATGGTTTGCTGAAGCAGGCTGCTTTCAAGTATCTTCGTAATCTACTATGATTGTTCTATATAAAATAAATAAAAAACAACAAGCTGCATCGCTTGCCTTGCTAGCAATCCACACCTAACAAACTCAGCTACAAAGGGACACTTTTTCCTTAAAATGAAACCCACCAGTTGATTCTTTGAACTTACTGAATGTTGTGTTTTAATGGGGAGTGTAACTTGTACGCACACCATTCATACAGCATGGAATGACTGTGAACTGGTGAAATCACGTCTACAGCCGTGCATAAAAGATGAGACATCTCAAGCCGACCCAAGTGTGATATGCTCAGCCAGTCCTACTTTTTAGGATCCCATCACATTGCGTTCTGGTCATTGTAGCGCTGCGTTAAATGTGAAAAAATAAAACTGTACAACAACAAAGAACATTGTTAGCTGAAAAGTCAGCATTTACAGAAAACAGGGCACGTGAGAGATCTTTTCTTTACCTTTTTGAGAACATTGGTGTAAGTATTCAGCACTTTTAGTGGATAAGTGCTTAGTCTCCATTCCTTCAGACTTTTGGGATATTTGGGACGGAAAAGGATGGGTGACAGGAGAACATTTTAGGTCAAGTGTGAAAAGGAAGAATTTTAAATGCATGCAGATGTCAACCCTGTCTCACCCCACACCACTTTTTTACTCCAACCCTTATTTGTTTGGGGAAGATCAGCCCGGCCTGCATAGTTACTTCACTCCACTCAACACAGAAAACCTAGACGCTAACTGGCATGCATGTCATACTAGTAAACTACTGTCAGAGGGTGGAACTATGGAGCCAATACTGAATGTTGGTGCAAAGCTGTAGTGAATGTGCAGCCTGAAGCTTATAAAACTGCAAATTGTAGAAACAGAAAACCTGGGCTCAGCGCCATGCTTCCACACTTGAACACTATGTCATCCTGGGCAAATACCTTTACATAACTCTTTCCTATTTTATTTGGCTGCAAGAATGGGATGACCTGTAGGCGCTTTTTTAAGTGGGCGCAACACAAAACACCTACTAATACGTGGATTTAAAAAAAAAGACGACAGTGGGCCTCATTACGACCCAGGCGGTAAGTTACCGCCTGGGTCGTACCTTTACCACCATGGCGTAAACTATGTTTACGCCATGGTGGTTGGCGGACTTACCGCCCCATTCCGAGGTCGGCGGGGCGGTAAGTCCCCAATCCCCATTTACCCTTCCCCATTCCCATTTTTGCCCCATAGGGCATAATGGGAGTGGGGAAGGCGTTAATTACGCCACCGTAAATTACGGTGGCGTAATTAACAACATGGTCCCTTAGCGCCATGGATTTTAACACCTGCTAAAAGCAGGTGTTAAATCCGCCATGGCGCTAAGGGACCTCGGAATCAGGCGGTAAGGGTCGGCGCTGTTTACGCCGCCGTAAACCCCTTACCGCCTGAGTCGTAATGAGGCCCAGTGTCTGCTCCTTATATACTAGTTAACATCCACAGCATGGTGCTGCCTGCCTAGACCTGTGGCTTGCCACCAGAACATGGAATGATTAGTATTTCTCTGCTCTCTCTCGTCATCACAATGTCATTTGCTGATCCCACATTTGCCTTCGGGACTGGGAATACATTCCCCACAGTTTCAACTCTCCAGCAACACTGGTCCTCCCACCCACCGGACAGGACGTCATTAACCAACTCAATGTCACTCATTTTATCAGCCTCAGAAGCATGAAATGCTTTGCTCGCTTATCCAAGACACAAACATGTGCCCTAGAGCTTGCACACGGATCTCTACATCAGGTGCATCAACCAGCTGAGGTAACTCACAGATTACATGCAATTCACCTATTCAATCTATGGTTGCACCTATTTCAGGCTGGGCGTTATACAGAATGTTAGCAGATGAGAAATCTAGTTCTGGAGGGAACGTGGAGTCAAATCAAACTGTGATGGATGCCAAGACTCAGAATGAATTATTAGTGCGCTGAGAAAACCTTCATACTATAGTTTCTAACCTATCTTTACCATGACAGAAGGGGACAGGCCTTTTTCTAATGGAGTGTCGGTCCTGGCATCAAAAGGTGCAGTCCACTCTGAACCTCCACACTACAACCCCCCTTCTCAAGAGCATTAAACACGCGGCCATCTCCTAAGAAGAATGCTACATCCTAAAACGGATTCTATATATGATTAGAACTCTTAAGGAGACACCTAGCCCCAAGGAAAGACAAGTTTGGTATTTAAAGATACTTTGGATGCTACCTGAAAGAAGGATTCTGCTACTCAACAATGGTCATGTTAAGAACCTAATTGCATGGAATACCGAGATGCGCTTGCATTTCGGGCAACTGCTGAACTGTAAAGTAATTGCACAATATTTTTTTATAAATGTACTAATTTGTAATAAACTTGACAATGAATTGAAGAATGGATGTACTAACACAGTAATTGGGACAAAACCAGACCACCCAAAGGTAACTTTCATTGTAAATTGTGAATGAACAATGTGTAAGAAACAGATTGCTGACGAATCAATTGTGACATACAGAACAGGCGACCCTGTTTATAACTCTGATTAGATTATGTAACGCCTTGACCAAGCCTGCTAAAGGGAGAAACATTCGCACGTGCCACCATTAGGTTAATGTTGGCTTAAGACTGGTTTCTAATAAGGCCTTAAACGACTTAGGACTGTGCTCGAGTACCTAAGGACTCTAGAATGGTAATAATACATCGATTATTGTATATTACCTATCTTGTTTTCAGTTTCTATTACCATTGGCGCAGCACGCCACCTAACTACTCTGTACTATCCTCATATCCTGACTGGCAAAGTGAATAACAGTCCAAGTTCGGTCACTGCAGCCTGGATACCTAAGTAACTCGTGGAATTCACAGATCCGATTGATTTTAGAGTGGCACACGGGCACATTATTCACTTTACCCTCAAACCACTTCGCAAGAACACAATCAACCTTAGCAATGTTTCAACCTGTTGGTCTAAGAATTTGGTGCTGGCTGCTCACAGTCTGGCAGTGCCAAGACTGATTATATATGATGGAATTGTACGGAGCCCAGAGAAATGCCATGTGTTATGATCGATTCATCCATCCCTTTTTGGTTTTAGTTTGTCTCCTTAGTAAGTAAGTTCATGCTCTGATATGGGTGTTTTACTTGCTACACCCATGGAATCAAGCCGGACCTCGCTGATTAGGTCCATTAAGGCTAAAACATGTCTGGGGTTGGTGTGTTGGCATGCAGAAGGGGTGTGGCCTAGCAATTTAGGCTAGACTGCTCTAATTGGTGGCAGGACAGACTGGTGTGTAAATGGCAGGTCACAGTTAGTAATGGCAAAGATGTGGTAAAATACAAAGCCACTGGATAATGTGATCATCTTCATGATTAGCTTGGGCTATTAGGTGTCGCTTGTGACACCTTTAAGCATAAACTGTTACATCACAGTACAGATTGGGAGGAGTGGCATATGAGGAGGGACACAGAGGAATGACATATGACGAGGGGCACACAGTCTATAGGTGTTGCTTGGTTATGAGCCCATCTATTGACTGTCCATGGCCATGCTATTCGGTATGGCCAATCCCACCCATTCCTGCCTCTCCCTGCCCAAAAAACGCTTCCCCATGGGAACTCTTTGAGCTCACTTTAATCAAGCCTTACCATCAGACTTTGCACTCGAATTGCCTGACAGGGTTTTTTTCAAAGCAGTCTTCTGAGAGTTAATGACTTAATTGGAGTTGTAAACAATCTTCTGGTGTAATAAAAAAACCAGACCTGCCTTCAGCCACTGAAGTCCTGTTAAAAAAAAAAAACTAACCAGGGCTGGACAAGTATCGGCTGTATGGAATGGAAGTTCCACAGGGAAGCTCAGCCTCCATCGTCCCCACCACTGTTCTTCAGGCTATTCTTACACGTTGTGCAGGGGGGAGGAGTGGGGCATCCCCAAACGATGACTGGGGGGCCTTCTACCTACAGCTGTGAAAAGCTGCCTGTATATGTTTGTAATAAAAATGCATTGATCTGGTGTAGTTTTAGGATTTCAAATAAATGCATAACAACAGTTGAAAAATTGTGAACATGTTTTTGGGGCACAAGCAGTTTCAGTTAGTGAGATGTTTTTTTTAAATCACAGGAGTACATAGCTGATCACAAAATCCATGCATCACAAGGGATGCGAAGAGTGAATTCAGTGCAACCTAGGTGAAGGACTTCTGTTAGGAGAGGCAGCTGTGGGGTGCATAGATTATAATAGGAGAATATGTTTCCTCATGCAAATTGAAAAACTAATGAGTGATTTACCTGGTTTTAGAGTTAAGGTTGGATAGCTTCCTGAGTTCCACTGTTGAACTTTATGAATTTATTTCCCAGCATATAATATACCCTGCTCCAAAGAGCTAAAAGAAAGCTATAAAATGTATGTGATTATTGAACAGTTTTTGGAACAGGTCTGTCTTTGACACGGAGTGCACAATTAAAGTGCACCAACCTTCAATTTGTGAGGACTAATGTTTCTTTAGGGCAAATGTGCATACCTTCCATTTCACCCTGTGACCTCCTCCTACGGCGAACCCTACGTGTAACAATAGAGAGGATGTTAAAACTAAGGATTATCACAGGACAGTTTTACTAGCCCCTGCATAGCAAAATAAAGAAAGGCAGCCCACAGGGAAGCTGTGACCCCCAAACGACTGCTTAAGAAAAACGATTAAGCTTTCTTGTCAAATTCAAAAGGGGGCCACACAAAGATTAGCGTGCCATTCTAACTGAATAGTTTGAAAGGCCCTGATGCCAGGCCTGATTCTGAATCGCCTTATTATACCATTTTATAATCTTCAGACTCAGATTTCCAGAGTCTGGCAATTCATGATGCACGGACCCAGAATCCCTAGGCTTCCTCTGGGTCATAGTCATGCCCCATTATCACCATGTAAGTAGCCTCACCTGGCGACTAAGCATAACTGGTTTCTGCAAGCATTTCTAGTTTTTGGAGTACAGTAGTGGTTGTTGCTGGTGCAGTGGAGTCTCTAGGAAGGGCTGGGTTGCCCTTTCCATAAAGCCTTCCCGCACCCCCTCCTTGCTCTGAGCAACCAGAGGCCTGTCGCTGGGGACGTGCAGCACACAGAAACAGTGTTTGCTACAGATTCTCATCAGGTGAAATGTGTGCAGACTGCATTTAATGCAGGCTGCAGTTTTAAATTTGCACCACAATTCCCGCTGCCAGGAACCTTCCTCCTTTCACTTAGGTTTTGGCTTTCTTTAATTGGCTAATGTGCTTTTTTCCCAGGAATACAGGTAGAGGGTAGGGTTTGTTTATTTAGGGTGGGCAGACTGGATGCTCCACTTCAATGTCTTCTTATAAAGAATCAACTTGACTGTTTTATCTTTCTATGGCCTATCATCTTGGGCATGCCAAAATACTCCATTGTGATGCTCCTGTAGTCTAGAGTTTCCGTAATGCCTCGAGAATATGTTATATCACATGTTTATGTATAGCGCTTCATGCTTGAACCCTCCCATTTCTAAGAGCAGTAACAATGTTGGAATTAGTACCAAATGTAGTGGTACTCAGTGTTTCAATCCCAGAAGGATGAGGGCTCATTAGACACTGCCATTATTTGTACTTGGAAAGTACAGGCAGGCACATATCACAGCACATGTTTACTCACTGAGCTATATACACTTAGTGCCGATACAAAGAAACAGTTATCATATGTGCCCTGCACCCTATCCTAGTCCCTTTTCCCTCCAGTCCTTTTTCAACACAAAAAATAATATTATCACATTTAAGAAGCGTGCCATGACATATTTGACATGCTTCTAAGCACTGTAACAAAAAGTGAAATAATAGTTGTTATATTAATAACAAATACAATCCCACAGTCATAGGATTACCAAAAGTTGTGATATGCATATGTAAGGAGAAATGTCTAAATGTTAGCATCAATAATTCCATACAAAGTATCAGAATTATGTCATAGTCTTAAATCAGTGTTGTTTGTGTTGATTTAAGTATGCCTGCTGTGATTCATACTAAACTTCAAACATGCCCCACCAAAGGTCATATCTCAAGCTGTGTCTATGCTTCCATGAGATATTCACTAATCTAATTAGTTTGACTATTTGATGGCACTTGCGCCACCTAGAAGCTGAAACTATTGCGTTAGAGTACAGGTAGGGAAAAATGAATATGAGGAGGGACACAAGCTTGTAGGTGATGTTTCGTTGTGTGCCCAGCCATTGACTGCTATGTCCATGCTAATCCCTATGGCCATTCCCATGCAGTTCCTGCCCCTCCCCGCCCAAAACACCTCCTAATGGGAACTCTTTGTGCTCGCTGTAATCAAGACTTCCATCAGACTTTTCACTTGAAATGCCTGCCAGTGTTTTTCCAAAAGCAGTCTTCGGTGAGTTAACAACTCGTTTGGGGCGGTAAATGAACTACTGGCATAATGAACATGTCATTACCAGGTCTGTTTTCAGCCACTCGATTTATAAGCACTATTTGTGTACTTCACTGAAGTCCTGATAAACAACAAGCATTAGCAAAGCCAACGGTGCTGGCTTGTGCACAAGTATAGAGATATGATATGATGTGGCATATAAAACGCGCATGTACACAAGTGTTTCTAGGCGCGACAAGACAAGGAGGGGGAAACAAAGGGAGGACAAAATAACTTATCTTACTAGGCCTTGTGTCATTCAGATCGCACAAGTGCAAGGAAGAGGGAAGAGGAGAAGTGCCAGGGGGAAGTGCAGTTAACTCACAAGTGCAGCCAGTGGATGACTCATAAGTTCAGAGAAAGGACTGTGGGGTTGCAGATACAGACCCTTAAGTGCTGGGGAGCCCGGAGGCAGTGCAACGGCAACTGGACATGCAGGAGCCTGGACCCGAGATCAGAGGGTGACCAGTGCGCAGAGCAGTCATGTGCATCAGCAGGAGAGAGGAAGAGAGAAAGCAGAAGCGAAAAGGAAGGTCTTGAGTTGCTTCCGGAGCCAGAGGTGGTTCTGCTCAGGTTTGAGAGCGGCAGGGAGGCTGTTCCAGAGGGAGGCCACAGCCAAGGAGATAGATCTGCTCCCAACTCTCTGCTTGGAGAAGCGTCTGACCCTCAGACAGTTGGAGGTGGATAAGCAGAGAGCTTGAGAAGGAAGATGTTTTGGAAGAGCACGTTGAAGATAGAGCGGTTCCAGGCCACAGAACGCCTTGTGGACGATGCAGAGGGTCTTGAACTTGATCCTTGAAGCCACAGAAAGCCAGTCAATAGATATCAGAGCTGGAGAGATATGGTCCCTGGGCTTGAAGCCAAAGACAAGTCTCACAGTCCTGTTATGGATAAGTTGTAAAGGTCAAAGAGTAGAGGCAGGAAGATTAAGAAAGAGGCTGTTGCAATAGTCCAGCCTAGAGAGGACCAGAGCTCTGGAGACAATAGGCTTCTGGGCGAAAGTGAGAAAAGAAAGAATACCTCTGAGGATGTGCTACTGATAGTTTGACTTCTCAGAGACATTAGAGTTGTGAAGACAGAAGGAGAGGGTGGAGTCGAAGATGACACCTAGATTCTTAGCCTCACAGGAAAGAGCAGGAAGAGGGCCCAAAGTGTGTGGCCAGAGAGAGAGGTAAGGAGGGAGCGGGTGTCCCAATGCCGAGGATCTCAGTCTTACTGGAATTAAGGCAGAGGTCTTTGGTGGCACACCATTCCAGAATTGCAACTACACAGTCTGGTATGAGAGAAGAAGCAGAGGTGGCAGAGGGGAGCCTGAAAGAGAGCTGAGTGTCATCTGCATAACATTGAATACTGGAGCAGAAAGTAGCGATGCAGTGGGCAAGAGGTGCCAGGTAGTGGTTGAAGAGCCAGCAAGAGAGGTTAGACCCCTGGGGAACACCACAAGTAGAGAGAGAGATAGAAGAGAGGAAAGACCCCAGTTGGACCTGAGAGGGTCGTTCGGTGAGAAAGGAGGTCAACCAGGCCAGGGCCTGATCAGTAATACCAAGGTTGTCACGGAGGCGATCGAGCAGGTTGGCATGGTTGACCATGTTGAAAGCAGAGGATAGATAGGGAGATTAGAGTCAAGATGGGAGAGAAAGTCTTCACACGTGTTCAGGAGAGCAGATGGCGTGCTTCTGCCAGCTCTGAAGCCAGACTGGTGATCATGGAGGCAACCAACCATTTCAGTATGTGGATTAAGCTGGGAGATGGCCAGCTTTTCCAAGAGTTTTCCCGGGAAAGGAGTGATGGAGATCGGGCGATAGTTAGCCGGAGAAGAAGGATCTCAGCGATGCCACGCACAGCGATTAAATGCTAAGGTACTTGCACCATTTTACAACTGCTACCATCAATTGGCAGTTAATACCACCATGGCAGTGCCTGGCAAGTCCCTTTCCTGGGCCTACACAAAAACTCAAACTGTTGATATTACCAATGCTTCTTTTTAGTTTGCTGGCAAGTGTGGTGTCTTTAAATAAATGTGGTGCAGTCTATGTGTTGCCTGCAGAGACATGCCTGTGGTGCCACTTCCTGTTATGGCACTGCCTGTGATGCCAGTTTCCATGACAGGGGGCCTCATTACGACCCAGGCGTCAACCAGCTATTAGCGCCATGGTTGACGCTGTTACCTTACCGATTCCGCCATGGTGAATGGCGGAATTACCGCCCCATTCCAAGGTTGGCGGGGCGGTAATTCCCCATTCACCATTGGCCCTTCCCCATTCCCATGTTTGCCCCCATAGGGCTCAATGGAAATGGGGAAGGCGGTAATTATCGTACCGCAAATTACGGTACCGTAATTACCTCCAACGTCCCTTTGCGGGTACCGTCCTTCACGGCTGGTAAAACCAGCCGTTAAGGGAAGACCCACAAAGGGACCTCGGAATTGGGCGGTAAGGGATTACCGGCACTAGTGCCCTTACCGGTACCGATAATCCCTTACCACCCGGGTCGTAATGAGGCCCAGGATCGCTATCAAAGGTTGCACCATTAGTCTTCAGCAGCCCACCCTGCCCCCCATGCATTTAAAAGTTGGCACCTCTGACCTAGCAGGTAAGTGACATGCTAGCCCTTAGGTGCACCCAATATGTTCTCACTGCACTTCAAACCAGATGTCACAGTGGTCACTTTTCAAAGGAATGTGGCGTCATATCTGTCTTTTTAAGACAAGAACTGACATGGGCCGCAAATGTATATCGTACGTCAATCTGTTGAGTACATTGCATATCCTTGCTTTGATAATACATCAATTGTCACTGTAGATGGAGGCCTTGACATTCCCAAAAAAGTGTTTGAAATTGTTTATGCCTGAAGTATTAATTGATTGTGGAGTTACTATTTTATACTTAATGAAGTTAAGTTTCTTAATAATGGCGGTATGTATAGACATGTTGAAATTTGCAAAACTCCTTTTGCTTGCCAAGTTTAATCATTTCAGTTAATCTTTTTTTTTATTTTTCATCGGTTTTTATGTATATGATATATGATCATGTTATGAATATTTTAACTATTTGACCAAGTAAATTGTAAAGTTGATTATTCAGCTATAACAATAATAAAAATAAATAAATAAAGGAATGTGGATCTGACAGAAGGTACGTGGCTGCTGCTGGAGGAGCTTGACCAGAGGAGCAGGGCAATGCTAAGTACCAGCGCAGCCATTAGAAACTGGACAGGAGAGGTGTGGCTATGGCAGAAGGGGTGTGTCAGTTTCTGGGCTATCTGCTGTCGTGAGTGACGGAAAATCGGCCATAGGGGGCCTTCCCTTACATCGAGGAGAAAGGGGTTAGACCTGCTGATCAGAGCAGCCAGCACACGGTTCAATTTTCTTTTGAAGGGGCTTCGGGAAGAACTAGTGGCAGAGAGCTTTTTTTTTCAACATGTACATAGGGGAGAGTTAGGGAGGAGGGAACCTGGGTGATCTCAGTTTGGGGAGGACAAAGTACCCCTCTTCTGCTGCTTCAGAAATAGAAGCTCACAGCATCTCTAACCTTCACCGTCCACTCTGTGTACTTTCCATTCATCCAATCAGCATTGGATCTGGTACCTTTGACCTGGAAGTTAACGGAAAACTGCTTGCTTTAACTTTGGAATACTTTGGCCACCTTTCTCCCAAAACTCAACACAATGCCCATTCTCAAAAATGTTGTGAGGGGGCCACTAAGATTGCCGCTGTGAGACATATTAAAGCTCCAGCTACAGCAATGTTTTGGCCACAGGCTGATTTGCCACTTTCAGCCAAAACCGCACCAAAAAAAACGACTGCCTGCCCGCCCCCGTGGAAAATGCCACGAAAAGATTGCAGACAGATTTGAGACATATAGAAGCCGGACCATTACAGCAAGACCCTCCTATATTCTCCAGGATCTACGGGGGTGCTCACTATGCCCCTGCCTCTACAGTTACAGGAATGATATGATATGGCATGTATAACGAGCCTGTACACAAGTGTTTCTAGGCGCGACAAGACAAGGAGGGAGAAACAAAGGGAGGACAAAATAACGATCTTACTAGGCCTTGTGTCAATCAGATCATGCAAGTGCGGGGCAGAGGGAAGGGGAGAAGTGCTAGGGGGGACGGGAAGGGGGAAGTGCCAGGGGGAAAGAGGGAATGGCGTGTGCATCTCATTTGAACCCGTGTGCTGCCTTGAAAGAGCATTATTACATCATGAGTCTCATCATGAGGATTTGGTCATATAATGTATGGCGTGGTCCTTATAGGTGAGCACTGTGCTCTATGCAAAGACTGCACTCAGTGACAACACTCTGACTCGGTATGGGAAGAGTGGGATGTTCCTCCCTGCAGCATGAGGCCCTGTGACACGTGGAAAGTGTGATAACTTTGGCATGTGTTTCAAACATGGCATTGCTGTGATAAGATGCTTTACATAAATGCAGCTCGAACATCGTTTGTGCTACATATCCCGAGGATACGCAGGTGGGGCAATTTTAAACTACTGTTCTCCTAAACAATTAAGAACAACAGTTTTATAGGGCTTAGAAGCAAGAGGAATCCACCATAAAGCACTACGTAAAGTATCATTGTTATGTTTAAACATTTGCAATAGAGTGGACCAGAAGGCGAGAGTGCAGCCCCCAAGCGGCTTAAAGATAGTAGCTTATTGTGGAAAGGAAATCTCAAGGAAAATGGCAGGTGCGGTTTTTCCCATTGGAGCGCAGCAGTTAAGGCAAAAGTTCACCCCGTGCTGTCAAAAGCCACGCCTGGCGCCTGCCCAAAGTGATGGCGCTTCGCTCCCACCCCAGCCCAGATGAAGTCATGATGGAAGCGTGTCATGCCAAGAGCCGTAACCCCCCAGAGGACGGGACACCGAGGGGAGGGGCGGGGCCGCAGCACTGCACACTCCGCTGCCGGAGAGAAGGCGTGTGTGCAGCGAGTTTTCCCCGTGTGCGAAGTTTGAGAGTCACTTCAGAGCGGAGCTGCAGTCGGCGCCACGGGTTTCTTCTGTTCAGCCTGAAAGCGGCGGTGCTAGAGCCTTTTTAGGACTCGGCTGGAGCAGCTGGACGCAGCAAAGAGGAGGTGGGATCGCGAAGACAAAAGGACAGGGTGTTTTATTCTGCTGCACGCTTTCAAGCGTTTTAGAGCGAGCCTAAACCCAGGGCTGTCAGGGAACGAATTTTGCACTCGAAGGATTATCCGAAGGGCACGTTTGAGAAGCGCGGACTAACTACGCACCAGTTAAGTGGACCGTTACCACAGAACTAGTGTGGCAGTTGGACGCGGGAATACCAGCAGAGAAGTGGGAACGGAAGCACTGCGTGGAGGCGAAAGGCATTGAACTCGGAGTGGAGAGAGTCGTCTGGTGGTGCACTGAGAGGCAGCAGGCACTCAGCGGAAGCCGAGGATACACAGCCTGCAGTGAGAGATCAGAAAGAGTGCAAGTAGCGGCACAGCAGGAGGATCAGAGGTTGCAGTTAGGCGTATCAGAGTGTAGGCAGCAGTTGGTATGGGAGAAGGGGGCATGCAAGCGGAAAAGGTGAGTGCTGAAGTCCTGCACCAGCACAGCTCAGAGCCCGAAATTCAGGAGCTGCAGGTGCCCAGCCCGGCTGAATCTCCCCGGTCCAGCCCGAGCCCTGGGGCCACAGAGGCCCACCGGGAGGCCTCGCAGGTCAACCCCATCACAGTACTCACCCTACTCGACAAGCTGGTCAACATGCTGGACTCGGTGCAGGAGAACCAGCTCAAAATGGAGAAGCGCCAGATCGAGCTGGAGGGCTCCGTGAAGGGCATCCAGGGCGACCTTACCAAGCTAGCCAAGAGCCACACCTCCACCAGTAATGCTGTCAGCAAGCTGCTGGACAAGTCGCGCAAGGTGAGCGCCCACATGCGTGATGTGCGCGACCGCATGGACCGGCAGTGTGGGCAAGTGAAGAAACTGGAGAGCAACCACAGCCTGCTGCTTAGAAGGAACAACTTCAAAGTCCTTATTTTCCAGGTCAGTTCACAGCCCCTTGTCCCTCATATATACACCCCCTCTTACAGGTGGATTAGCTTAAAAGGGTTGTCTTCTAGGTCTATGTGTAGTAGCTGGTCCTTATTATATGTAGCCAAGGAGAAACATCTCCAGGATGCTTACCTCATCTCTTCTTCCTCTTCCAAGTCAGTGCTTAATGCGCAAGGGTCTGCAACCTTTGGCTTTCCAAATCTTTTGGACTGCAACTCCCATCAGCCGAACCAGCAAAGTCAATAGTGGTGCCCATGGGAGTCGTAGTCCAAAGCATCTCTTCAGCCGCAGGTTGCACACTCCTGGTAATCTATGGTCCTCAACCCATGTATCCTGGCTACTTTTACTGCCAGAATTATGAACCATTTTATGGTCATCTCACTCCCTTTTTTTAGCTCCTGACCACTTTGCCCCTGGTTCTTAATGTCCAGGCCCAACTTCACAGGTTGGTACTAATCTTTCAGCTCAGTGCTTTACCCCTGTCCTTAATATATGCACCCTCCCCCACCCGCTACCGGAAACTACTTCAAGAAGCTCATATTCCAAGGCACTTTCTTACCCTGTTTCTCTATGAAGCGCATGCTCCGCCCAGAATGAACAACCTGAGGGTCTTCATCTTTCAGGCCCTTACTAAGCCCTTTGTCTGTTACATCCCCTCCCCACCTCATCCGCTACCTATTCGGACAACTTAGAGTGGCTCGTGTTTGGGCTGTGCTGTGTCCCCAATCAAACATACATCCATACATTTCCTGCCAAATGAACTACCCCAGAGAAGCAGCTAATTGCTGCACGTGTAACAGGATAGCACGGACCACTTCCTCATGTCGCGATAAACTAAGCAAACTCCATCTTTGCGAGGAAGGGATGCAAAGTGCTTTTAATTGAGGTTAGTTCATTTCCTAACAAACCCATGTCGTCTGCTCATTTGATTTGCATAAAGTCACTGTTAAGTTTTCAGTATCACCTGAGCCAATCACATGCTGAGTAAGGGCCCCCAGGCGGAGAAGGACATTATTGAGTGGCTCGTCACCCAGTTCATCTTTCCACAAGTCCCCAGATAATGGTATATTCCAACAAATGCCCTCTCGTAACCTAATGGTGGGAGGATCTCCAGAGAGAAGTTACTGCACCGAGGATCCCCATACATATTCTAGTATTCATATGGCACCCTCCAAGAAATGATGGGTGCTTGGACTGCGTGTGCCCAGCTGGCCACCCAGGAAAGTTTAAAATCCAGCAGCATTGGAAGTTTGCTCCAGGACATTTTAGGCCCAAATATGGTCCATGTTCCAACTGCGAGTGGAAGCAACTGGCAGAAGGAATTTTTGAGAGCAGTAAAGTGGATACAAGACATAAATAATTACCATATTTAGTTTATGTATTCAGCACCACTTCCTTGGGTGTGAAAGGCATGGATTCCGTGCAGCTGTGTTAACGGCTAACATTTCCCCAATACAATATGTATCTGCAATCCCATTTCGACACCGAGAAAACATGACATGAAAATAAAATACATGAATTTTAAACAGGAAAGCCCTAACCTGTGGATCACTAGTCTCCAACCGAGGACATGTGGACTAGAACAGGCACTACCTAAAAGGAAGCAGGCAGGGGAAATGCTGGTGAGGGGCACTGCCACCCAGAGGAGACAAGGGCCCCTCTTCTAAGACCCAGAGTAGATGCTGGCACTATCTCTGCTTTCTCAGTAAAACACCCACCCTCCTAATGCATGTCCCCAAAGGGCGGTACCCTCTCCCTTCCCACCCAGCATGTCCCGCTTTCAAAGTTTCTTTAAACATCAAGTAAATATACTGAAAATAAAAAAATGTAAGCAGGATGCATATTTTGCCCTGCTTAACGTGGGACAAGAGCACAAAGTCTCTCTAACGCCCCCTCCCGAGTTAACATCTATCCAAACCATTTGAGAGACAGAAATGTGACTTCTGTAAACTCTGGTTCCTTGCATTTTCAGAGAAGCCATGATCCTTCCCCATGTGCTGAGACTCTGTCTCTATGGAAGCATTAGGCCAGCTGGTTTATGTTATGTTACTGGGTTTTTCGGAGAACAGCTGATAGCATTTCCATAGTCTGTTTTTGGTCTCTATGAAAAGAGAATGTTTAACTGTATTAGTACCAGGTGAGGAACAATGAGCTTGTAACAAGCAAGCTCATTGGCCCTTGCCGGATTGTTCCCAGCATGACAAAGCCTTTGTCGCCGCACTGCTCGCAGCCACATCCCGGCTGCCATGGAAAAGGAGAAGGGACTATTTGTAGTCCCTTCTCCCCATTCTCTTGTGGACATCTTTTTTGTTGACTTTTTTCTGCTTTTTTTCAATAGGTACCATGGAAAGGCCATCTTTTTTGTTTACTTTTTCTTCTTTTTTCAATTGAAGCTATGGAAAGGGAGAAGGGGCTACGTATAGTCCCTTCTCCCCGTTCCGTAGTTTTTTTTTTCCGTTGTACAATGCTGAAGTAGTCACACAACTTTTAAAAGTCACAATTAGTACCTTGGTCTAACGGGGCGTGGTACTAATACCAATAAGCCCTTTGCCAGGGGGCATTACAGCATCAGATAATGCCCTGTGGCCTTCAATAAGGTCCTCGCTACATTCGCGCTTGTAACTATGAGCCCGGGGAATTACCTGATGGGGTAATGACCCCCTCCTGACTTAGGGCTTATTGCTTAAATAGAATTAATTAGATAGGTGGTCCATGCACAATGCACATTACTGTTTCTGAACAAAATGATCAGCAGCATCCTTCATTTGTTTAACTTGTGCACAGTGCGAAAACACAGAAATGCACAATTATGATCCAATATATACTTCACCAGAGCCAAAAAAATGCATCCATTTGCTTTTAGCAAAAAGATCAGATGAGGTAAACATTGAAGGGCCCAACCTGACTCCACCCCTCTCCCTGTTGGCATCCCCCAAAGAATCATTCCTTGGACCTATGCTATAAGTGGACTTATCTTGTCCTTTGGCTTTCACCATCCCCTCTTTCCCTCCTTCATCCCTGGAGCCTCGGAACAGATTAGTAACTCTCTCACTGCAACCTGTCACTGGATGACTCTCTCCTGCTTCATGCTTTGAAACCAGAAGTCACCTTTCTCCCAGCTGCCAATGCCATCCTACAGTGCCCCTCTCCTATCGCCTCCCCGCCTTACTTTCTTGGTCCCTCACCCAAAGTGCACAACTGTGGGGGTCCTCTTTTATAGCGACCTCTGACTAAATCCATGCACAACCACTGCCTCTGCTGCTCGCACTAACTTTCAACATTTGGAAAATGTGTTCATTGACTACTCACCATTCTACAAAACTCTAATCTCCAACATCTTGCTCAGCAAACTCCACTACTGCTCATGCCTACTCCTTAGCCTTTGCTCTCTGCTCCTTCAAAGGTCCTCACCTTCCCTACCCACACACTCTACAATCTACTCAGATCGTTCCCCACCTCTGCCTACCGATGCAATACTGGCTGGCTCTCCATGCCAAACTGAAGACTTTTCAAGTTATTCCTAGTCTACAAAGCTTTCAATGTGCCTCAGTACCTGGTGGACTATATATCTGTCTACTCGCCATCTTGTTACCTCTGCTCAACCTGTGCACCCCTCGGGTGTGTCTCCTCAGCTGGTCGATCCTTCGCACCACGGCCCCTGCTTAGAGACAACGGAAGAGAGTAGCAGAGGGTTGGCAGCATCAGCTGTAGAATTGCCAGAGTGCACACTTCAGAGCTTTCACACTCCTCCTCAAAGACCTATTCACTTGCACGATAAACCCCTAAGTTGCACCCTTCACAACTCCCCACAAAAATTCCAGGTCCCTTAGTTTCAAATAAAGGAGCTGACAAAATGAGAATCAAGGCCAAAATTGAGCAAAGTCATGCTGACCACACTGGATAAATTGGCGAACAACAAGGCAACTACACAGAACATAAGCATGTTAACTCGTTTTTTGTCCTGATGAAGGCTAAGGTGAAGACTCGGCCACATTGGTGTGGCCAGTCATAATTAACTGTGTGAATTTAAATGTGCAAATTAATTTAGTTTTCTGTTTTTAAAAAGATCTGTCTGAAATACTATCATACCTGTTTATAGGATAGTGTATGCTGCTTTTTCTGTCTGTCCAGTATCATTTTTAGCTGTTGTCAAGACTGATAATGTTCTGGTTGTATTTTGCGTGTTGTATTTTGTATTAGGTTCGACACAACTGCTTGTCACATATTGTTTGTTTTTTCTTCTAATAATACACATATATTTCTTTTGAAAACTGCTAAGATTTGTTGAGCTAAATGCGACTCGTATATAAGGGGGTTTGTAATTGTGTATATTTTTACACGTTTGCACTGCTCTTGTTTAGTTTTCAGCACTTATCCTGGTTCCATGTGCTAATATCCCCACAAAAATATTGCCATACAAAAATATTGCCATATTTTTGTGGCGATATTAAGCCATGGAACCTGCGGGGGACAACCCCGCAACCCCATCATTTTTTTAATGGAGCAGGGGACACCCGCAAAACCCCCGATCCCAATTACCCCATACGTTATCCCCACTAATAATATCGCCCAAAGCCTTACCCCACGACCATATATACGGCGATATTATTGGTGGGGATAATATTATCTGATACCCTTTTCCCTTATAGTAGGTTGTTTCTTTTGTACATCACCAGTTATTTGTTGTTCTTGTTTTTTTTGTTTTGTGCCTTGTCCATGCCCCCACTTCATTCACACCCCTAAACCAGCTCATCCCTCCGTCGTCCGCATCTTTGTGCTATTGTACAGGCACCCTTTTTGGGAAACCCTCTGCAATCTGTTGATGTGTCATTTCTGATTGAAATTGACATCCCTGTTCTTCAGATAAATACTTCACAAAATGAAATCCCGAGGCCTTTTCGATCCAGTCCTTCAACCTTCTGAGGTTGATACATTGAGTACAATTAACATTATTAACACCTATTATTTCAGTGCTTAGAGAGAGGAGAAATCTATTATGAAGCGCTATGTAAGAATTAACCTGTAGTTGAACATGATTGTACACCATAGAAGCATGCACGTTGCAGACATTATCAGTAGCCGCAGATCACTGTTCCTGTGAATGCTCTGGCAGGGCGAATGCCCCAACCCCCAATAGACACACCGGCCCCACCCACAGGCTTGTGCTGAGCCACATGGATCCACTTCCGTAGTTTGCAGCTTTTCTGTCAGCACAGGCACCGTGTGGGCACCGTAGAATACTGCCTGACTCCATTAACTCTTTCAAGAACGGGCACTCGTGCCATGTTTCCATGACGCGATTTAACAGGTAACTTATCAGTGTGCCACGATCAGGAGCAGACACAGAAAGCTGCATATTAGAATCGCGCCCAAAGCCTTCCCGAAACGAGTGTCGACAGCTCACTCTCCCTGAAACGTAATTATATCGTTTTAATTAAATTGCAGAAAGTTTCAAATCTTTCTAAAATATATCTTTATGTTTCATTGGTCGCTCTATGAAGTGCAAGACGTAATCAAGATCTGCAAACACTGTCTATCATTGGCTCTCTAACAGATGCAGCAAAACTGTGAAATGCGACCAGGCTCAAACTAAACTCTTATCTCACCCATCTATTATCTGTGTCCTCTATCCCGATTCAATTAACTTTTCATAATGCTGAGCAGAATACAATGGGAATTTAGCATCACATTCCCTTGTAATGTTTTTTTTTTAAAGGTAATTTCCATGATTGTGTTATGCGAGTGAACTAACAGAAAATACTGTTAACGGCAAGTAAAATCTGCTAAGAAAAGCCATCCAGAGCGAGGCGACTTATAACGAGCAGATGAATTAATGGCCATTAACGGTTTCACAGTGAAAAGTGCAAAGAGGGCGGCGTAGGACTCCAAATGTTGGCCGCCATGACAATTGAGGCCCAAGAGCCAGGATTGGACTGGCCGATAGCGGAATGCCCCAATAGCTGGCCGGGTGTAGGCCTCTCTCAGCAGCCAATCAGGGCCAGTTTGCAGAATAAGCACCCAGTGCACCTTATAGTTTTGACCACTGCTTGCTAACCTCAAATGCTTTGCAATACTCTATTATTTAGCAAAATATATGTGCCATGAGAAGTAAGGCATTAGCTTGCCAGCCATTTTTGTGTTGATGCTCAGGTGGACTTTTTGCCGCAGCCTAATTGGAACATGTATTAATTTGGTGATTTGTAATGCACCACATGCATACAGGTGTAATGCACCACATGCGTACAGGATGCTTCAGCGGGCAAAGGGGGAAACAGTGTTGTGGGAAGTGGGGTGAGGGTGGTAGGAGGAGAACCAAAGGGATCCAAAGGTTCAGGTCCAACAAAGGGCAAACGCCTTGCAAGCACTGTTTCAGCAAAACATTCCAGCCCTATTGCCCCAAAAATATATTCTGTAATAAATCGGGCCAGTAGTGGGGGAGCAGGCTGGCGTAAAGTCTACGTGCAAAGGTTAGGTCTGGTCGGGTCAGTGGTTGGGTCTAGTTTTGGTTCAGGGAAGTGGGAGTCTCACAATTCATGGTCCCGTGATCGCCAGTCTTTGTCTTCAAAGTTCTAGACATCTAAAAGGAGTTTATTTTTGGGTCAGGTTGGAGAAGTATTAGGGGGCCTATGCTCCAGAAGGCTTTTCCAGTGATGCATGATGATTGGGTTCCAGTCTTGGTCCCCTGATTGCCAGTCTTTTTTTTTCCAAATTCTACACTTCTAAGAGGGGGTGTGTTTCTGGTATAGGTTAGAGTAGTAGTAGTAGTCCATGCTCCAGAAGGTTGTACCAGCGATGGATGGTGGTTGGTTTCCAGGCTTAGTTCAGGGAGGAGGGGAGTTCCATAATTCATGGTCCCCTGATTGCCTGGCTTTTTCTAAGTTCTAGACGTCTAAGATGGATGTATTTTTGGCAGAGGTTGGAGAAGTACCAGGTGCCTTTGCTCCAGAAGGCTTTACCAGTGATTCATGGTGGTTGGGTTCCAGTCTTGTTTCAGGGAGCGAAAGTTCCATAATGTATGGTCCCCTGATTGCCAGTCTTTTTTTTCCAAGTTCTAGACTTCTAATAGGGGGGTATTTTTGGCAGAGGTTGGAGGAGTACCAGGGGTCTTTCCTCCAGAAGGCTTTACCAGTGATGCGTGGTGGTTAGGTTCCAATCTTGGTTCAGGGAGCAGGAGTTCCATAATTTGTGGTCCCCTGATTGCCAGTCTTTTTCTTCCAAGTTCTATACTTCTAAGAGGGGTGTATTTTTGGTTCAGGTTAGAGAGGTAGCAGGGGCCTATGCTCCAGAAGTCTTTATCAGTGATGCATATGACCATGAATTTGACATAGTATTGAGTAGACACACAGTGGAGTTTCTGCAGTGCTCTAGAGATGTGCTTGCACTTTTTCAGGACACCGTTTTCATGCTGATTTCTTCCCCTGCATAACACTTTGAGTAACACTTTGCATGTATGACAACAGTGATGCAACAGGCACGTACACGACCAAGCTTCCGCCCACGCTGCAAAGAGTATGTGGGAAGAACTCGTGGTTTAGGATATGCAATGAGTAGGAGCTGCCGATGGGCAGAAGGTAAGGGGCAGAAAAGCAATAGGGGTTGAGGTGGGTGCGGGGGAGGTTACAGTGATTTCCGCTGCATGGAGCAGGGCAGGGAATCATGTTAGGGGGAAAGAGGACATGGAAGAGGAGTTGGCAGCAAGGGTCTCACCCACATCAAAAGGGGGCTACGAGAGGCAGTCTGCTAAATGGCACAACCCAGCACAGGGAGGCTGCAGGGACAATGTGTGGAAGAGGAAAGCAGCAACCCCATCTGCTCGGATGCAAGACGGGCCCTGCAGGGAAACTGGAGGTGGGCCTACCGTGATACAAGCAGCACCAAAGGTATTGGTGTAATCTGGCATGCAGATTATCATTATTGCACCGTTTCTTCTCTGCAAGATGAGAATCACACTTGCTGCTCTCTTCTGGGTGGCTTGCTTCTTGGTGAGCTCCCAATATTGATAGGACCATGTATTATGTGTATGTGGAAAATTTAGCACTTTTGGCCTGGTGGGCAAATAGGATGAACTGTTTAAGCGCTAGGGGAGAGTATTTTTGTTCTATTAACAGCCCAGCAGTTAAAAACCAGGACTAAAATCATTGCAAAGTTGGGTTAGCTAGTAGACCAGAACCCTACCCAGACAAAAGAGAACTAGGGAAATGGAATTAGGCATATGTGCCAGGCAGTTGGCAAGCAAGGTCCAGGAAAGGTACCTGTTAGGGAGAATTCTCAGAAATGTGCTAATTCCCTTCTACCTTAGAGACCCCAGAACTTTTGCTGGACTTTAGGATTTTTAATTTCTAACCTGGAGAGAGTGATACCCTTTTCCCACTCTCTCATGGATTCTTTTAATTGATTTGGAAACTGTGGGCCTGATTTATGGAAGTGTTTTATAATGGCGCAATCCCATAGGAAAATGTTCCACAAATCAGGCCTTGTGTTTCTTTTGACTTTGGAGTCTGCCAAACTCCATAGGCATCATCTTTTTACATTTTGTCACACAGCACCTTCAGTGCAGTGGCAAAGGGAAGTCTCTCAGGCTTCCCAAAGTTTTAAATACCTTCTCCTGGTTAAATTACTGTTTCCAAGAGCAGTGAAGTGAAATTGATTTTACTTACATTTTGTAACTTTCCAGACCCAGCACACACTATCTTACAATAGGGTGCTGGAGGGGTTAATTAGCATACCCTTTGTCTAGTTTCTCATGTAACATTTTTATGTTACCCTTTCTACAATTAATGGCTGGTGGCAGTGGTTTACTTTTTCCTACCATTGTGCGTTTCTACTGCGGGCTGCAATTGCAGCTACAGTAAAGCACCCATGGGTGCCCATTTTATTCGGACTTCTTTATTCGCCAATTCTTGTTGCAACGGTCCTTCTTGAGATTTACTCTGTGTGCCAAACCAGGTCTGGTGCCTTTGTTCATTTTGTCTTTGGCAGGGTTCACTGGTGAATCCCATCTCTGGCTCCAGCGTGTCTGGCAAGGCAGGAAATGAAGGAGGTGCCCAAAATTCCCCATGCTTAATCCCCTTGGTTACAAGAATGCACCCAAAGGTGATTGGCTGGCTGGCTGTCCTTGAAGGACAGCCACCCTGTTATGTGAATGACAGCTAGGCTGCGAATGAATGGGAGAAACCTGCATAAAAGGTGAGGTCTTTTGGCTTGGAGGACAGAGTCGACCACTGGATGAAGGAATCCGAAGAAGAACTTGGAAGAGATGCTTGCTGCAACTCCTGGACCGTTGGTTTGCCTGGTGAAGCCCTGCTGCATTGCTGAAGCTCAGAATTCGATTCCACTAGAGAAGCCCTGCAAGGGACGACTTCTCCCCTTGGGTTGGTGGGACCAATCAACCCCAAAACGAACTTGTCTAGCCATCCTCTCGGAGCTGGCTGTATTTCCATTGCTGCTGCAGGAACCAATTGCCATGGAGAGGAACAACGGGATCGAGTGCATCATTTTTAAGTCGGACTCGAGCTCCAGGAAGATCCTATGGACTCCCATGAAGCAGGACTCACCAAGCCTGAGCCACTTCAACAGAGTGCTGGGCCCCAGATGCGAGGAAAGTCCATAAAGGTACCTGAGAACTGCAAAGGTGCTATTTGCGAGAGCCGAGAGAAGCTGAAACTGCAAAGTGCGCTGATCTGAAGTTTGTCCATTGCTGCCGCCGACCTTCAATTCGTAGTGCAGGAATCCCCAGATATCCTCCCTCTTGTCCCACGACTGAGGCCCAGGAACAACAGGATCTGCAAACCGTCACAGGAACAGAAGCCAGCTGGAACCACTTTCTTCAAACCAAACGTACTGTAAAACTAAGTCTTGGTTGCCTTGGCAGGGTTGCTTGCATCTTTTCCCCTCACAAGCCTCCCAGCCTGTGGCCCTACAGTGATTTCATTTTCTACAAAGACTTCTGAAACTTTGTGCAAGACTTTTTACCTACCTTCAGCTCACCTAGACTTTTGCTCAATTAACATTGGCTGGCCTGGCTCCCTGATAGACTCTTCTTACCTCTGACTTTGTGCTCTAACTATCCCTCAACAAAGGTCACACATAAAATAACTTGTGTAGCTGGGAAAGAGTTAATTTACTTTGCATTGGAGGGTTCAAAAAGTACTTACCTCCTAAAAAATATTTGTTAACCATTGTTTTTTCCCCTCATCATTTCCTTGACACTAACCTCAGTATTGCCCTAAATGTGCCAGTGATATATCAATGTCCACAATGTCCTAGTTATTAAAGTTAGGGTGTAAGAAAGTGTCTGTGTGTCATCCCAAATGGGTATATACTGATTTATTGAAATTGAGAGTGTGTATTTTTAAAGTATATTATTGTGTTACATATATTTTCTCCCTTCTAGAGAAGGCTCATTCAACTGACTGTTAAATTAATAAATAATTGTTTAATTAAGAAACCTTGAGAGTAAGTGTTTATTTGGATAATTGTCACTGTGAATCTCTGTGTAATAACCCTACAGCTCGCATTGACCCCTCTTGAGATAAGCCTGGCTGCTCAGTCACTCTACCAAACTGTGTAGTACAGGCTTCTACCAAAGGTTGGGTTAACTATTGCCTAGAGGACAAGCCCAGTGCAGTCTCCCACAGGGTACTGCATACAATCTTGCCTAACAGTACCCATCAGCTTCACAACAGGAATGGTGCCATCACTGAAGTAGCGGGGTCCCTCGCATTCCTTGCAAAACAAAGGGCCCTGCCACCCCAGGTCTGGGGGACCAGCCCAGTCCTCACCTATCAGGGTGCAGGATGGGCCGGCGCTTGAAGTGCAAGAAGGAGACGCTCAGTAGGGTTTGGAGCTGACTGTGGTATGTGGCACATGACAAATACCGCGTTCAGCTCCAACTCCTTCTCCTTCGTCTTCCTCGTGGCTCATATACAGAAACTACGAAGCTCCCCCAGTTTCCTGGTTCCTGTTTGTGAGCAGCATGGAGAAGCCGAGGGTGGCCTGGAGTGATGGACTGAAGCTGGAAAAATAGGTAAGAAGGCTTTTTAAAAATGTGGTTTATTGTGATGTGTATTTTGCATGTGTGAAGTGTGTGTCAGATGTATGTATGTGCTATGGGTACATTAGTGGTGGGTGAAAGAGAAGAAATGTGATGGTTGTGTGCCTGTGTAGAGAATGCGGTTAGAATGGATATAAGCAAAGGTGTATGAGTGAGTTACTAGTGAGGGAATGAGTAGGAATGTGATAGTGTGTGTTTGAATGTTCTGGGTGGGCAGGTGCGTTCCTGTGTGAAGAATGCATTGCAAGTGGACGTGAGGGGTTTATGGTTAAGTGAATGGTGGGTGAGTGAGTAGGAATGTGAGTGTGTGTGTGTGTAAGAATGTTGTGGGTGGGTGGGTGGTGGGTGCCAGTTTGAGTGTATGTGAGAGAAGGTGGTGAGTAGGCTGATGAGGTACTGGTGGGTGAATAGGTATGAATGTGATGGTGCATTTGAATCTTCTGGATGGGTGGGTGCATCCCTGTATGGTGAATGCAGTGTGAATTAATGTGAGAGGAGTTGTATGGGTGATTGACAGGTGGCTGAAAGGGGATGCCCGTGCGTGTATGTGTGTAAGGCACTGGGGGACTGGGTATTTTTGACACATCATTTCTTGACTTTGCATGTTTTACTGGTATTTTCGGGAAAAGAAAAGTTCATATGTGTCATTCTCTGGCTAGACTGGCATTTTGGTACAGCCATTGCAGCTATTGCTTACTGTGGTATGCCATTTATTATTCGGCATCTTTGATAAAGTAAGTATGATGAGTAGTATTACCTCGCTAGACTGACGTTTTGGTGTAGCGGCCTGTATATTTCTTACTGTAGCATGACATTTTATGAACTGAGCATCTATAATGAAGCAAGGATGATAAGTGCTCTTATGGGCCTAGACTGGCTTACATTGGAACCCGTTTGGACATGTTTTCTTAGTGTGACATGGCACTTTTAATAGCACCAACAGGAGTATTTTCTAACAAAGGAGTACTGGCAAATATTGGCAGAGCCAGCTTTGTGCCTACTGCCAGTAATGATTCTATACAAAACATCTTAAAGAGAACATGAGCATGTTCTTATATGGGAATCCTACCATATGTTGGTGGAGCCAGCATGAAAAATGTATCGGCACAGTCATCATGAAAATGTTTTCTATACTGGCATATATTGCAGGGACCAGCAAGACAATACATTGGGAAATGCGCTTGTTCCCTTTCGGTGACTTGCATCTATTGTACTTTTCTTATTAGTTACCCTACACCCTACAAAACCAATTGCACCATTTGAACCCATTATTCAAAAACATTTCTATGGGGAGGGGGAAGAATCCCCCCGCGCCCTCCCAAACCTGTTTTTGTTAGGTCGGGTCCTCTGCTACGCTCGGTCGCAATCGCATACTTGTGGCAAATATTTACACCATCCAATAAAACAACTCATCAGCCACCAGTGGTTGCTGGTATATTTGGGGACCGAGCATTGTCCCCTTCTTTCTGCGCTCGGTGAAACATGTAAGCTTTGATTAGAAAACATATTTACTTCTTTCCCTTGTAGTAGTACATGCATGCCCCTGCAGTGGCATAATCATCATGGACATTGCCCACCTATGGTGGTCTGGGCTGGCCCAGGGTGTGGCGTGCCCTGTGCTTTGTTAAGAAGCTTGGGTGTGGGGTGCCCTTAGCATGGCTCTCAGGGTGGGGCACACATTGTGTTCTACACCACTGGGTGCCACGCCTTGAATCTACCCTGTGCACACTGCTTTGGTGGCGTGGGTAAGAGGCAAGCTGCATGGTAAACAAAGGGGAGCAGCCCTGCTGTTACAGGGCTGGAGGCCTCAAACCGCTTATGCTAATACAACTGTTCAAATGATACGTGGCTTTCTGTACCCACTGGCTGTGTTCACAGCAGAACAGAAGTGTTATTGTGTCAGGCCACGCAACAGGATACCCTTGCATTCCAGGTTCCATTAAACACGAGATATTTGAGTCCCTGGGTCTCCAAAAAGGAAAAAGCTGGAGGGCCTTTTTCCTTCCTCAGCTTCCCCTGCTGCAGCTCTCTTTACTCCATTGCTCTGTGTGAAGGGAGACCACAGCCCTACAGCCCATGCCACAATCACATTTAAAACATTCCCTGCTTGAAAAGCTTAAAGGGGGATATAGTATATAAAAATTATCAATTGCAACTCACAGACCACTGCATTTGATTTGATTCAAGGGGATGTGCAACGTTGCTCGTAGGCGATGGAAGAAGTCCTGTAGGTTTAAAAAGAACCAAGTGCCGAATCCAGCACGTACAACTCTAATTAAACCACAGAAACGTTAGTATTTCTGTTGAGATCATATTGCACCATCTCTTCGAAAACAATTCCCAAATGAATGCTCGCCTGATTCCCAAGGGAATGCTAGACTACTTTTAAGTCAACCTTTTTATGACCCTTGATCCTGCAGGCCCTCAACTCACGCCCACAACCCAAATCCCACAACTAGAAGCTTCCAGTTTTCTCCTTTCATTTCTGTCAAGATATGATGCAAGTGAGTGTTTTTTTGTTGTGTTTTTGAAATCGTCTGACAACAACCGATTGCCTGACTGAGACAAAGCAAAGCCACATCCACTGTTGTTTTTTACATGCTGGCGCGACATTGCAGCTGTGCATAGTTTTAATTCCACAATGAATGGGAGCCCTGAGTCAGAGCTTTGCAGGGCTGCACTGTGCCAGCTTGCACTACCTTTCATGGCCTCGCTTGGCTTTCCCTGAAGCTGGCAGCATAGAACTGAACTAACAAATTGGCCCCATCCTAAAGCGCAAACTACTTCACAGGATAGAAGGGTGCTTGTGGAGGCAAAGACTGGCAGATAACGGGTACAGTTGCTTGCCAGCCCCAGGATACCTCACTACCCCTTCTTCGCCTTCCTAATTTAACTCACCTGTTAGTGAGTATCGTAGCCCCGACATGGGGTATGAGGGCGTGCAGGCCTACATGCGCCAGTCAATAAAGACACGACCACTCAGGAATGTGGTGCACAGAAAACCCCTTTATTTGCACGCTTTGCATGCTCACATTATCTCTAGTCATGTGACCGGACTTGGTGCACCACTGCTTGTCACCTAGTCAGGTGACCACGGGCAACGCTACATCTCCCCACAAAATAACATTGTCCTACCCCATTTCCTCGATCCATCGTCTTGGCTTCCAGATGGTGTGGCAGGGCCTCTTCTCTGCTCGGGGTTGTGCTCCTTCTTCGGCCTGTTCTCCTTCAAGATGGACTTGCTCTTCTTCATCCGATTCGTCCTCATCTCCTGAGTACCCAGATTTTTTCCTTGCACAGGTTTCGTCCTCACTCCATGTTTGATCAGTCTGGGGCAAGCCGTTACATGTCTTCCTGAAGAATATGTTATTCCTTGTCACTGTACAACCGGTTCTCACGGCGGTGACCATGGATCCCTTCATGCTGGTGAGGATCAGGAGTAGGGGGTCAAACGGCGGTGTGTCCTTGTGGGACTGAGTCTGCCGCACCAAAAGATCATCACCAACCCATAAATTGGCTTCCCAAGCCCCGCTCCTGCATGCTGCGTATTCTTTAATTTTGTCTTTGTCGTCACTGCTTCTCGTCTCCTGTTCTCATGGGTTCCCCTCATTAGGCTGGGCTTCATGGGGTAACCTTGAGTGTGCAGGGCAGCCAAACATCAGCTCTGCCGGGCATGCTCCCATGGAGTCGTGAAGTGTGCTCTGATAGCCTTGTAGGAGCTGGTACAGTGATTGTTCGATGGGCATATGGGTGATATTGGCTATCCTGATATCCCTCTTTAAACTGGCCATGATTCTTTCGACTGCCCCGTTAGCCTTGGGCCACAGTGCTGTAATTTTCCTGTGGTGGAATCCCATGTAGTTGGCAAAGTTATGGAAGTCCATACTGGTGAACGATGGTCTGTTATCTGACTTAACCACTTTGGGAACCCCATTTGTGGAGAATATCCAGTCTAAAGCAGGAATTACAGTTGTGGTGGCTGTGGATGGCAATATCCCAGTTTCGGGATATCTTGAGTCTTTGTCCAGTACATTCTAGTACATATTCACCAGATCTCAGTGGGCGATAAAAGTAAATCGCAACTACTTCCCACACTTCCTTCAGTCGGGGTGTCATATGCAAGGGTTCAGGGAACGCTGGGGGCTGCAGGCTGAGGCATATATGGCATGACTTCACCGTTGGTTCAATCATTTTGTCCATGCCAGGGAACCACACTTTCCTCCCGAGCATGCGCTTCATTAATACTATGCCTCTGTGATTTTCATGCGCAATGTCTACCGCTCACTGGTGAAGATATGCTGGCAGCACGATCCGGTCTCCTTTGAGTATCAGTGATGAAGGAGACAGAGACAGTTCCTCTTTAGACCTTGCGAGGGACTTGAACAAAGGTCCATCAAGTATCTGGTTGTTCTGTACCGATTCATCAGCTGAATTCCATCATCCATTCAGGATGCAAGAGGTTGCGAGGGCTAGTGTTGCGTCTTCCGCTGTGCACCTTGTAAGATCTGCCATCATGATGCCTTGAGGCAACGCGTGTTGAATTATGTATTTGATGTATCCATCTGCACGGTTACTCGATACCTGGGGTCTGGCAAGCGGGTGACAGGAGAGGAAGCCTGCAGGGTTTTTATCCTTGCAAGGCTTGTGAATGATGACATACTCATACTCCTGCAGGTGGAGTTCCCATCTCGCTATCCTGGGTGTCATTTGAGCTGTCAGTTTTCCATAAATGGTGATGAGGGCCTGGTGGCCTGTGATGATAGTGAAGGGTTTTCTGTACAGAAACAAGTGGAAATGCTTGCACGCCCAGACACCCGCTAGGGCTTCTTTCTCGGCCTCCGAGTATTGCTGTTCTGGCTCATTGAGGCTCATGCTGGCATACAATACTATCTGCCTCTGTGCATGGTCACTGCCTGAATGCTGGGCGAGAATGGCACCGAGACCCACAGGGGTTGTGTTCCACATCACTTCGGTGTGCATGTTAGGGGCGAAGTAAGACATGCAGACGGCTTTTATCGAAGGCCTTCTGTTGTGTTGACTCCCACTCGGAAAGGTGTTCTTGTGTCATTAGAGAGCAAAGAACGGTGCTTGTGGAGGCAAAGACTGGCAGATAACGGGTACAGTTGCTTGCCAGCCCCAGGAAGGATCTCACTTGTGCAACGTTGGTCGGGCAAGGGGCTTCTGTTAATGGCCGGATCTTGTCAGGGTCTGGCTGGATGGCTTTTTCTGAATAAATGTGTCCAAAGAATTTGAGTGTAACCTTGTTGAATGTGCACTTGTCATTATTAAGTGTCAGGTTTGCGTCGTTGAGGGCTGAGCAGGCTTTCATCAGTGTTTCGTTGTGGGTCTCCTGGGATTGGCCGAATACCAGGATATCATCACTGTAGTTAATACAGTGTGGCATGTGGCAGATGATTATGCAGATCTCCTCTTGGAATATCTCAGTGTCTGAAGATATTCCAAAATTCAAGCATTTGTAATGGAATAATCCCAGAGGGTGATCAAGGATGTGATGTACAGATTTCTATTTGGTGATATCCTCTGTTTAGATCTAAACGGGAGAAGACTTTGGCCCAGTTGAGTAGATGCATCATTTCAGTGATGCGTGGGGATCGGTGGTGTTCTCTGAGTATAGCTTGGTTTGGCGCACACATGTCTACGCACAGTCTTATTTGTCCATCTGGTCTCTTTTTTAGCATGGGTATCACTGGTTAAACCCATGGAGTCGTGCCTGAGGCTGGTTATATTATGTCACCTTCAACGAACAAGGGTTCTTCTTCCACCAGGTGTTGAATGTTGAAAGGGATGCTGTGGAAATGGTGGATTATCGGTTTCACTGATTTGTCTATGTGCAGCTGGACTTTCCACCTCTTTAGTTTTCTGACCCCCTTGAAGAGTTTGGGAAAGTTTGCCACTGTCTTGGCAGCGGGAGTGATGTATTTGTCTGCCGTTACTTTATATAGTATGTGGATGAGTCCCATCTGAACGGCCAATTTAAAACGCAGTACATACCCACTGGTGACCTCTGTTGCAAGGATGTGGATGAATATGCAGTCCTCCTTGTCCTTGTGTCGACAGGGGATTGTGAAAGCATCTAAGCATGAGAGTGGTTCTTTCACCCCATATGTGTATATGGCTGTGTGTGCTTTCTTCAGTTTGGGGCATTGTGCGAGTTTTCTGTATTCACATTATGGCATTACGTTAATCGTGGCCCCTGAGTCAACGAGGAAGTCGAAGTCTTTGCCTTGGATTGTCAGTGGTAGCGTGGGGCTATGTTCCGAGGCTGTTGGATTGGCCAGGGCATATAGGTTCGTTCTGTGCTGGACTGGGATTTGGATTAACTCGTGGATGGCATTTTTGTGTGCATGTGGTGAATCTGCCTCCTTCCCTTCCACGGGCGTCCGGTGATGGGGAGTTCTTTGTCCAATCGTGGCGTCTCTCTTTGTGGTGTCGTCTCTCAAAGAACCTGGTTCTTTCCTCCCAGTGTTGGTGGGGTGGAGACTTGTGTGGATGTGGTTTTTGATCCGTTGGGCTAGGTCTGGAGGCCTTGGGGTTTCGGCACATCACTCGGATGATCGTCTCCCTGCCAGCTGAGCATATTTGGCCGATGGCTGGGCAAGATTTGTCGTCCGGGATGTCGTAGCTGCATCGAAAACATTGACGTTTCTCCAGTCGGAGGTCTTGTGTGGAGTGTTGGTGTACCATGATTTTTTTTTTCTTTTTCAATTTTATTAATTTCAAACAAACAATACAAACCAAACAGGCAGTGCATATATCAACAATTCCATTGTACATTGCTTACTTCTAAACACTGCTTCCCTTATCCCACCCCCCTCATTCCAAGCCCATTATTTGACACATTCTGTTCCTGCATCTTGTGGTAGGGTCTCCCTTTCCATGGGTTCTGTTGGGTCTTGTATTGACCCAAATAACTCCACCATCAATAATTTCTAGGCCATCAGGGTCTCTGTCTCCTCCTCCCTCCCAGCACTGCTCACTTCTTGCCATACCACGGTTTCTGCCTCCGCCCATTTCTGCAAATCCTTCCACCACACATCCACTCTCGGTCTATTGCATGTCTTCCACCCCATAGAAATTCTTCTCTTTGCAACCACATATGCCAGATTCCTCAATGTATTCACATGCTTGAGTTTCTGTGATCTTGGGAACCCCCCCAACAAACAGGCCCACACTGTATCCACTACAATCTTGATTCCCTTCTCCGCTAGTACTATCATATTGTTGTCTCAGGTATATTGCTAGGGGTTCCAGGGCCAGTATATAGTGCATTGGAGACCACGGACATCCTTGTCTGGTACCCTTGCGAAGCTGCAATTTTTCCGATATCACTGTTCCCGTTTTGACTCTAGCCAGCGGCTCACTATATAGCATTTTCGCCCCCACCGTATGTATCCAGGCGCCAACCCATAGCACTCCTGGGCCGCCAGCAGCCATGGCCACTTGACCGAATCGAAGGCCTTTATCGTGTCCACGGACACAATTGCCATTTCACCTTCATTTTCGCACCTAAACTCAATAACTCTGTGGAGTCGTCTGTGATTGTTAGATATTTTCCTGTTTGGGACATAACCTATTTGATTAGGGTTTATCAGTTTACCAATAACCCTCTTCAGTCTGTTTGCCAAAACAGCCGTCAATATCTTGTTGTCTTGATTCAACATCGACAAGGGTCTATAGGAGCCGCAGCTATGCCCAGGCTTGTTAGGTTTGGGAAGCGGTATTATAATCGCTTCTCTAAGTGACTCTGGCAATCTTCCCAACTCAAACGCTTCATTTAACATTTCTAACAGAGGGGGGAGCACCTCTTCTTTATATACTTTATAAAATTCACTTGGGAATCCATCCGCCCCAGGGGTCTTACTAGCAGGCAACTGTCTCACCACCTCCCCCAGCTCCTCGAAGGTAATCGGTGCGTCTAGCTCCTCTCTCTCCTCCGCACTTATATTTGGAAAACGTGTATCCTCCAATGTTTCCATTATCGTCGCGCGACTACTCTTACCATCGTCTCCATATAGCAACATATGATAGTCTGCAAACTCCTGATTGACCCCCTCTTGGGTGTCGGCTACACTGCCGTCTTCCCTCGTTATTGTTTTAATAGTGGATCTAGGGGTTTCGCTTTTATATAGCCACGCCAAGAGCCTTCCTGGTTTATCCCCTCCCGCATGCTGTCTCTCTACATATTTTTTATAGTTGAGGTTACACAATCTATTTTATAGTTGAGGTTACACAATCTATCCCAGTACTCCACACCTTTCTGCTGTAGCCTGAGTATCAGTTCCATATCCTCCTTAGTGCCCCTTCCACCTCTCAATGCCTTTTCTAGTTTCTCTTCCGTCTCCCATAGGTCAGCTAGAATCCCACCCTGCAGACCTTTGCTATGGCTACCCCTCTCATCACAACCTTAAAGGCTTTCCCACAGCGTTCCTGCCGAGTCCACACTACCAGTATTTGTCTCAAAATAGTTTATAATCTCCTCCCTCATATCTTCCCTAAAAAAGGGGTCTCTCAGTGCCTCCGCTCGTAGGTGCCATGTTGGAATCTTTGCTCTCAGGGGGCAGTATTGCCACCAGAGGATAAGGGGCGAGTGGTCCGAAAGGACCCTTGCTTTATACTCAATTTGTGTAATCTCTGTTATTACCTCCGGTGTAGTAAAGACATAGTCTAGCCTCGTGTGTAACTGCTGCGGGGCAGAAAATAGTGAATATTGCCTTTCCTGGGGGGTGCCTCGTCCTCCATGCATCTTCTAGACCAAAGTCACCTAGCAATGTCTGCAGCGCTTTAACAGCTGGGGCGGGTCTGTCCATCTTCCCATCCGATCTATCTACTACCCTTGGGTTAAATACACAGTTAAAATCCCCTCCCCAAATCACTGCGCCCCGCATGCACATGCTCAAATTGGTACACAATGTTCTGATGTACGCTGTTGTGTTCTGGTTCGGGGCGTATGTATTTACAATGCTTATCACCCTATTTTCCACCAATCCTCTTAATATGACCGTCCTCCCATCCGCCTCAGCTATCTCCTGCAGCCGCTGAAATGGGACATGCGTCGCCACCCAGATGAGCACTCCCCTAGCATAAGCAGAATATGATGAGCCCACCACAACTCCCTTCCATTTCTTAGCAATCATATCCATCTTTTCCCGTGTCAGGTGAGTCTCCTGCAGCAGTGCAATGTCTATCTTTTGCCTGCGCAGGTACAGCATTACCTTGTTCCTCTTTAAATAACTATCGAGCCCCCTAAAATTCCAGGTAATTATTTTAAGGTCCCCCATGGCCTCTTAGAGTTCCAGTCCGCCCCCAACCGATGCAGTCCCAATCTAAGTTCCATCCCATTCTATATAGGCTCGTTCCCCAATTTAATCTCCCCTTAACTGAAAACACACCAAACTCCCCAATCCCCCCTCCCACCTCCATTTCCATCCCCAACATCACCCCCCCCAACTGTTGCCCAGCTCCATCCCTGGATCTCAGGCAACCCCGCATCTAGTTCTTTCTGGCAATAGCCTGTACTTGCAGCTCAGCAGGGTGAGGTCGCCCTAATGGCTATCCTACGACTACTACTACTACTACTCGGGGGGTAGGGTGCCTTCGTCCTGCCACTCCTGCTCGCTTTAATTCAACCACACATTGCTACTCAATTTACTTATGTATCCAATTTTCTATATTCCAGTCCTTTGAGTTCAACAAAGTCACAAACATCCTACCAAATATCTGCATTACTCGTTCACACCCCTTTATCTTATCACTATCATAGTCTCTACTGGAGTACCCGCTCTGCGTCATTTCAGTATGCATATAATATCCCAATCACTTATCGTGCTCCTCATGGGCCTTCTCCGCCTCTCGTTCCGGGCAACCATGTAGATCCAGCCATGCCGCTGCTTCCTCTGGGGTGTCAAAAAAGAACATTCTGCTTTTGTGTAGCACTTTCAGTTTCGCTGGGTACAGAAGCATGTATTTAATTCCGGCCAAGCGTAACCTCCTCTTGATTGCCACATAGCTGTACTGTTGCCTCTGGACCAACATTGTGTAGTCAGGTACGCCGTGATGGTGCTTGAGGCCCTTTCGATCGTTCCCCCTTTACGAAAGTACTCCAAAATCTTCTTGCGATCTTTATAGTTCAGTCTCTTGGCAATTATCGCACGAGGAGGGGCCCCAGGCTTCGGTTTCCTCATGAGGGCTCTATGTGCTCGCCCCACTGTGAAGCCCTGCGAGAGTTTATCAGCTCCAATTTCTTGTAGGATCAAGTTCACCACATAGTCTGTAGGGTCTTGGCCTTCCTCCCCCTCTGGCAGTCCGACCACGCAGATATTGTTCCTTCTTGCCCTCCCTTCAGGTTCCTCGGCACGGTTCTCCAGGTTGGCCACCTGTTGCTTCAGTATATCAACCTCCTTTGTATTGCTGGTGCTAGTGTCTTTGTTGGTTTTCACTGCACTTTCCAGGCTGCTCGTTCTCTCTGCCAGCGTCCTAACATCTTGTCGCAGCAGGGTGACTTCTATGCCTACTGCATCTATTTTAGCCTCCAAGGAAGTTTGCAGGTCCACCATCGCTGTCCCCATGAGTCTCTTAGCTCCGTTAAAGCCGCTAGTATCTGGTGGTTTTCAGCCGCTAAGGTGCTCTCCGCCGGTGCTGTCTCACCACTGTGCGTTGTCGCCGCAGGAGACTGCTGCGTCTTGGCTAATGCTTCCATCGTGGGTTGTTTGTTTTTTCTCTTACTAACGGTTCCTCGCCCGCCATCCTGCAGTCTCAGTTATGTATCTGAGGTTACTTGATCTGTGGCGTAACAATCCTGCTTCTCTGGCATAATGTGACACCAGTGTGTCACCCCAAGCCCAGGACAGTTGTCCTTGAGGAGCTCTTATGTAAGTTTGTGTTTGTGAAGCTTGTCTTCGGGTGGGCTGCATCCTCCCACGTTTCTAATTATCTTACTACTTCCTGGAGACTATTTCCTACCACCAGCATGACCACCCATCCCTTGGGCTCATTATGCTCTTCACGCCACTGCTTATTTCCGTTGCAGTCCCTCCTGTGTCATACAGGCTTGGCTACGTGTCCAAACCCTCGAGTGAGTTGTGTCCTCCCATGTATCTTCTCTGGCTGCTGTGGTTGGCCCCCTGCTTATTTCCTGGGATCGCTGGCCGCTCCCCCTTCTGCGCTACCAGTGGATATGTTCAATGCTGCCTGTGCGCTTCAATGCCTGCCACCTGTTTTATAACTATTATAGTATCCGGCAAATATCCAGGAGGCGCCAGCACATGGGCTGCTCTTGTTACAGAAATGGCAGCACACCCGAACAGCCGTTTGTTCTGGCAGTGCTTGGGTGCACTACCCGTCTTTTTCGTGCAGGTTCTGGGTGCTCTCCCTGCTCACTGTGGTGATATAGTCACTGGCCCCCCTACAACGAAGAGCAGGCGTCCGGCGCACTCCAGGTGATAGAGTGTCTCAGCTTCCCATAGGGACACAGCACCCAACTAATGTTGCAATAGGGCTGCAAATAAGTTAATGTTTTGTACTTCACTGTGCACCAAGGATGTTTATTGTTATGTATCCCGTGCGGTTCACCAGCATCCTTTGTTTATGCTAGCTCACTTGCAGCACCCATTCGCCTCACGGCCGCAGGTACTTTGTGATCATCTATTCCATTACACAGTCAGCTGGCGCTACGCTGCAATTGTTCAAAAGCCGCTCGCAGCCGGCATCACCCCCACAGACCTCGCCGCCACCTCTATTCTGTGCCCACAACAGTACGCTTCACGAGCCGTAAGGAGCCCCGTAATCACCCGCCGCCTGTCTTCATTCCACGGCAACTGTTGCCTTTATATCGATCTGCTCCCCCGCTCAGGCTCCGGAGGGCCGCCTCATTATAGCCACATAAAAGCATCCGTAGCAAGTCACAAAGGCGAGGCGTTGCGTGTTCTGCAGCGGCTCACTGCTCCTGCTCTGCCCTGCAGCTCAGCTTCCCTCGGTCTCATCCAAGGCTGCGGGCACAATCCCTTTGTTGTCCGCCATCTTGGCGACAATGTTTCCACACGGCCGCCCGCTTCCCTTTCAATTTTCTCTCGAATGCCGTGCTCAATGCGCTCGCCAGGAAAGGGGTTGCAGTGCGTTAGTTCTAGCATCGTTGTCGGATCGGCTGGAGCGGCGCAAAGAGACACGTCCTAATCCATGGCTAGTTAGCCACACCCCCCTGTACCATGAGTTTGTTTATGGCTTCTTCTTTGATTGGAGGTGCCAAAGAGATGTGAGTTTTGCTCAGGGTGGATATTTGAAGGTCCATTGCCAAGGTTGTCCTTGCTAGAACAAGGATTTCAGCTAGCTTGTGTGGCACTTGCAGCAGTTTCTTTTTTAGGGGTATCGATTCACACCCCACCATTACTTGTGACGTGATGGCTTCTTCATTGGTGTATAGATGGAACTCACATTGTTTGACCTTGGATATCAGGCATGTTACAAACTTGTCCATGCTCTTGCCGGGGAGTTGCATCATGGTATGGAAGACGTGTCTCTCATAATCCACGTTCCTATGTAATGCAAGGTGTTCATTCAGTATGTGCTTGAGGTCTTGGCAACTCAAAAATAATGTCCTGCACTTGGGGGCTAGCCATGAGGGTGAGTAGCCCTATGACGTGCTTGTCTTCCTGCGGGCCAATGACATCAAGATAGACGTCAAATTCCTTCATCCAACTAGTCGATCTTGGCCCTAGGCTGGTGGTATCTGTGGTATTAAAGGGAAGCAGGGATGGCAATGGGAATGCAGCCATCCCTTGAGGCACCGACACAGCAGGGTCCTGGTCTTGTGCGGGGTTAGACATGCTGCTGGTGGCAGGTTGCGGTGGTCTACCCTTTGCTGTTCGCTCGGAGCGACGTGGGCCCACGTCTGTCCTTGCTGGGCACATCCTCAGGGTCATAGTGGGCTGAAGGCAGCACCCTCAAGGAACTTCAATCTTCACCTGGATCCTTTGGGTGATCCTGTTGGCTGGGGCCTGCTGGATCCTCTGTGCGAAACTGGTGGCTGGGGCCTGCAATTGGGTGTGTGTATCCTGCTGCCTGGTCTTGCCGTTCCTGCTTATGTGGTGTAGGATCACTGCCAGCTCGGCCAGGTCCAACTGCCTGGGAAACGGTGAGTTTGCACTCTTGTGTGTGACGTTTGAAAGCGGGCAGACTGGCCGCCAGGTGGACCAGGACTGTTGCCTGAGGAATGCTGCGTTCACACCCTTGTATGCAGCGGTGCAGGCGGGCAACGATCCGGCTGAGGCACGCCTCTACCGGGTCCCGTTGTGCTGCTGGGCCGGAGTGGGAGGAGGCTGCCTTCGTGCACAGCAGGTGCATGGGTGACACCGGCGAGGTAGACGGGTGGCGGCAGTGGGTTTACTGCATTGTTGCTAATATCATATCCCCGACATGGGGTGTGAGGGCACACCAGCCTACGCACGCCGGTGAATAAAGACTCAACCACTCAGTAATGTGGAGGACAGAAAACCTATTTATTCACGAGCTTCGCGTGCTCACATTATCCCTGGTATTGTGACCACTCTTGGTGCGCCACAGGCGACGCTACAGTGAGTATGAAGAAATAAGTAAGGCCTGAACAAGGAATGTGTGTCCAGCCCGCCCCACAGTGTCTAGAAATCCTCAATGGAGGTGTGTAAACGCTGTGTGTCATCATCACTTTGAATGCATGAAAATAGCTTAATTGTTTATCTCTTACAGTAAATGTTATATTACACAATGTACATGATACATTCTATACAATTATATTATACAATCAGTGTGAAAAATACATTTAAAAACAAACGTTAAGATGACTACCGATTCAATCGTGGGGATACCAACTTTAAGATTGACTTAAGCACTAAATATAAAATAAAAAACCAACGTTATTGGGACCTTAATTCACTCTTTCGTTGTGCATGGTTTTCAATGTGTCAATATTGTTTTGTTGGTATTTTGCTGTTGTATGTGTTAGTTATGTGTTGGTGTGAAATCGAGACTGTACTGAGTGGCGTTTTGACATCATTCTTTGTGTATGGGCTGGTGCTGTATGTTTGTTTTAAAGTGTATAGTAAAGCTATTCATTAAATGGCAATGTGTGTTTTTGGAATGCTCGCTATGTATCTCGGGGTGTTTGTTGGTGTATGTTTTAAAGATATGCAAAAGCGCTGATCTTACTTTCGCTTATTTATTTGTGACGGCGAGTTAGGGTTCCAATAATGACGTTTCATTTGATATTTAGTGTTTAATAATAGGCCAAAACCTAACGTGTGAAGAATAACCTTGTATAGGTAGTCATCTTAACCTTTTAAAACTTGTTTTCACCATTAATTCGGTTGCTTTTTATAAGAGTATTGCATGAGTGATATGTAAGTTATGTTGAGATATGTATGTTTTGTTGGATCCACTTGTGCTTTTCACAGTATTTATTTTATTTCACGGTGTATTTTTCATTTTTTTGAATGGGGAAGAGCATCCAGCGCGTTTCGCAGAATATTTTTTATTTCATGATTTTATTTTTTCATTTTGTTTTTTATCTCTGACTTTACTCAGCATTGGGTGTAGTGGGTCAACTTGTGTGTTTTCATTGTGTGGTGTATTTTTATTTCATGTTGCCACTCAGGCCTCATGTGCATGGCTGAATGGGTTAGTGGTGTGGGCTGCAGGCATTTTGCCGTGTATTTTGCATTCAGTTTGTTTTCCTTCGCACCTACTGCTTATGAAAGGAAATTTCAATACATCTTTTTTTTACTACAAAAGTGATTAGCTCAATTTATGCTGATCAGAATTTTGAAATTCTTTCACCGTGCACAACGCCTGGATATGGCCTAAGTGTGTGCCAAACAACTGTAAAATTGACCGTTACTGAGATTTGGGGATTAACAGCATGGCTTTAAAGCCTCTATGGACTTTGCAATGTAATGTAAACATTTTTAGTACGATTATTAGGTGTCGCTTGCGCCACCTAAAACGCCAAAACTATTGCATTCGAGTACAGCTAGGCAGAAATGGCATATGAGGGGGACATGGGGAAAAACTTTGCAGGTGTTGTTTGGTTATAAGCACACCCATTGACTGCCCAAGGCCATGCTAATCCCTATGGCCATTTCCACCCAGATCATGCCCTTCCCAGCCCAAAACACCTCATCATGGGAACTCTTTGAACTGGCTTTACTCAAGCCTTATCATCAAACTTTGCACTCAAACAGCCTCCCAGTGTTTTTTCAAAGCAGTCACCTGAGGGTTAATGGCTTAAAGGGATGTGTAAACACACCACTGGTGTAATAGCATTTCTTAACCAGGTCTGCCTTCAGCCACCCGATTTATAAGCACTATGCATGTTCTTCACTGAGGTCCTGTTAAAAACAAGTATTGGCAAAGCCAACCGTTTTGGCTTGTGTATCTGTACTAAGCTTTTGCCAAGCACTGCTATTAGATGCCCAGGTACTCTCATAATTTCAGTGTGCCTTTCCCATGCCTACATAAAAACCCAAACTATCGGCATTGCCAATGCTTGTTTTTGCAGCAAGGATTTTAGGCATGGAAACAGTGACGGAACATTGCAAAATGTGGCACAAATGTTTGGATCTGGCTACAGCAGTTACATGTCAAGTGGTGAACACTTGAGGTATTATATCAAACATTCATCCATATAATAGAACGCCCAAAATTGCACATTCCGCTAATTACATGGATGGGATTGCTTATGTCAACACTTGAGGGTTTGAAGTCCTCTTTCTGCAATTTGATTATTTGTGTGATGTTGTACACTTTAGGCTGGGAAAATCCTGGTACTTGTAGGTTTTGATGCCTAAAGAAGACCCCTTTTGAGAACCAATCATTAATGTGGCCACAATGTACATGCATGGTGACAGGCGTGTACATGAATCCTTATAGATTCTGCCTGGTGTCTGCAAGGGCAAAAAATGTGTAGAAGAACCATACGGATTCCAGCACCTCAGACTACACGAAATACTGATGGAGACTTCGGGGCATCTGATGCATGGAGCATGTGTATAAAAGACAGACTAAGTTAGATTGTTTAGATGCGTGAATAGAAAGGTAATACTGGGGACGAGTAAAGTTATATTTGTATGATCTGTATCATTATGATCATTCATTCTTCTGACTGAATGTATGAACATGTGACTTGTAACCAAAAGTCTACAAATGCAATGAATTCCAATAGAACATTATTATTTATATTATTTTGGTTTAACTGTCTAACTAATATTGCAGGAATCCCATAACATAGCAAGTTGTTTAGATGAGAGGTAGGGTCAAACTTCCACCATGGCTGCCAGATTTCTTTCTTTATAGACAAAACATAAACGAAGGACTCGGAGATACATTTCTCATTATTGTTTAAGACGGCCTCCTTAGGGTTGAGCGGAGACAAAGTAATAAACACCGGCCTCGTGCCAGTCCTTGCGAGATTTCGAATAGTAAGGAGAAAATGCCTCTGATATCGAAGAAGGTATTTATATTCTAGTCAAAATATTAATTGGGGCACAAGTTCCGGTCATTGCAACGCACCCGCTTCATATGGACTGGTTAAAATACAAATAGAAAGGTAGGCCTTGCAAAGAGTTTCCTTGTAAATGGATGCCCAAAAACCAGTGTTCCAAGTCCTTGCATGCATGACAGTAAGGCGTTGCTTCGCGAGCCTGGCTTATCCTCAAGGTGACATTTAATTAGGTCTTCCAGGTGGGATTTGAATGAATATTTATGACAAGATGCCCATTCATTATTTACAACAGGAGCCTTTCAATTACGATGTAGTCTTTATTTTAGCCTTCAAGCTATTTAGAACTATAGAAGTAATACACACAGTATATTCTGCAGGTGAACCTTGAGATTAGAAGGTAGGCTCCACACCTTGCTACTAGAAGTCTTAGAATAAAGGCCCTTATACTGCACCACAATACCTTGCTTGAATCCTAGCAACAGACAAAACACGATTCTTGCCTTTTCCTCCGGCTCCCACTCTCCACCCTGTCTTCCCATCTCCACTTGCTCTTTCATGTCATTGAATTAAACAGGTTAGTTCACAGGTGGCGCTATTAAACAAAGGAAGAAGAACCCCCATTTCTAATAGTATTCAAAGGAAAGAAGCAATTCTTTCCATAGAAGACTTCAGTATATTTTAGCAGTAAATGTTCATTTTGAAATCCATAGGAAAAAAGGCCTAAAGGTGTACTCTATTATTTACAGGGAAAGTTGAGAAAAAAGGGTAAGCAGACACCCACCAAAACGACATCATTCGTTTATCTGCGACTAAACGAATGCAGGTATTTTACTGGATTAAAAACAGTCACATTGAAAAACATTTCTTCCTAAAGAGTACTGTAAATCCTTTTTGGTTTTAGGGCACCACAGTGTGTACGCCCTTTTGACAATGTAATCCCCTTGAAGTAGGTTCCAAGCAGAAGGGACCTAAAACTTGTGGGGGCTCCTGTTTGTCCAGAGAGAACCATAATGATAACACTTTTGCTGTGTTGGCACCATGTGTAATGTATCTGGCTATCTTAAATGTGAATGTATCATACACTATTGTTTCCAAACATGTGCTGTTGTGGTTTTTAATCATTTGGAGTTTGGATGGGGATTGACAAAGCAAGTGGTTGGCCAAGTACATAAGATATTAAGACTACACCAAAATCCAATGCTCACTTGTGGGAATTGATAATAAAGAGATGAGTGATATAAGGAAGATGTGCAACAGGGAAGGTAGTTTCGTTTGTACTTGGTTTTAGAATTGCCCAATACAACCCCTTTCTGATGTTTGGGCCCCTCCCAGTATTTTTGAAGAAGACTATTTCTTCTCAAGTAAACTATTTACTACTCCCCCATCCATCTTCATGAAAGAAGCAAGCCCGTTTGCTATGTTTGAAAACTCGTAAAATATTTAAGTTTATCCTGCATTCCATTTGAACTTACATTCTTTGGCAACACCTCATTGACATCTGACTCTTATTTGAATTTGAACATGGTGTGATGTGACCAAATAAAACCCAATCGAATAACTCAGTAGTGCAGAAAGACTTCACAAGCAATTGCTACTTAGCAGATCTAGTATGATCTGAAGGGCCAAGATGTACTGGAGGGTTTGCAATCATGTGTACACCCGGAGAGGGAACAGGGGCCACTATTTTAGATAGGAGGGAGGAAATGCTGAAGATGGCCAATGAGGGTTAATATGAAAGCATTGATTCTGCTCAAACACTCTGGTGTCATTGTTACAGTCAATCAGTAACCAGACTCTTGGCAGCTGACCAAATGCGAAATCACTGTGCTTGTTGCATCTTAGCTACAGTAATTCCTAACTGAAAAAGTCCTTGAGGCGCTTCCTGGCAAACATTGATCATAGAGGTTGACGGTTTCCTGCGCTAATGTGCGCTTCACTCTGCTATAGAACCTGTCCATACCACCCAGCCTAGTTAGATGAATATTCTAGTTTCCACTTTTACAATGATATGTTAGACATACCCCTTCTGATAGAGTAACATGGTTCTTCTGGGGATGGAAAGCTACAGTAGTGGGTGTAAAGGGACTGCAACCTGAGATGAGGGCTAATTGCCTCTGCTTGGATACAAACATATTAAGCTCTTGTTGAGGTTGCTGTTCCTTTCAGCAGTTCTCTCCCATGTGCCTGGCATGAACCCCATAGAGGTCAACAGTTTCCTGTGGTGATGCGCGCTTCAAACTACTCTTGAACTTGTACATACCACCCAGCATAGTTAGCACAATCCTGTTGTATAAGGGCCTTACAAATTATCAATAAATAAAATAAATAAATGCAATTCTGGTTTCCACTTTCACAATTATATGTTAGACATACGCCTTCTGATAGCGCAACATGGCTCTTCTGGGGATGGCCATTCAGAGTAGTGGGTGTAATAAGATGGCAGGCTAGGATTGGGGCCAATAAACTCTGTATTTTGAGATCCTTTCAAAAAAACTTATATTATCCCTGTTCATATTTCTTTGTAGTGATCTTATGATTAGAAGCCCCTGATGAAGAGTTATAATCGAAACGCGTTGGGCAATTTGTGCAATTAAAAAATTCATTTTGAACTTGTGGACTACTGAATGGTTTACTTGAAGATTGCATAATAACCGTATTCCTAAAAATTGGGTCAAATCCTTCCGATAACTGTTTTTACTTGAATGAATATGTAGCAAGACAGGTTTTATATATGGGAACCACTTGCCACTCACTCTCAATTACTTGTCTTTCTTAGGTTATATGATAGTGTGCAGGGGACGTGAGTTCCCTCATAGGGAACTTTCTCTTTTTTCACTGTTTTGTTACCAACCTATATGCCAATGTTATATTTTTTCTCCCCCGTACCTGTAACACATTAAATAACTAGTTACAAAGTTACAAAACTATCTGCGATTATTATCTGAGATTCCCTTTGAAATCCCCAATCAGGGTTTTCCCTTAACTACACAAAAAGTAGGTGTGTGTTGTGTCAATTTGGAGTGATAAGTTCCAAATATGCCTTTAGTGCCATCTTGCTACTTATATTGGTATCAAGAATTGTATGGAACAATTAATTATTTAGACTAATTATTCTGCTGTTCATATCTTCATTGAGCACAGAGTCTCATCTCAATATTCTCTTTGAAGAGGTTACTGCAGAATTCTGGGTGGTCTGGGTCTTCTCTGTGGCATCTCCTTTATGGTCTCTTTTTACTTAAAGTTGTAGAATCATGGGCACTAATCAGATGCGAAACCACCCTAAAATCAAGGATGGATTTCCATCTTTCAACTGAAGTGCAAAAATAATCTATAGTTGATTTACCGTGATGACCAATACATGTATATTTTCCGGGTATATCATTTGGTGTCTACAATTTATTGAGTGAAGGCCTCACTCTGGTAACCACAAGAATCATTTTAAACCATATGTGCAGGTCTTTGGATCAAGCATGTTCTTTGCTTGGATATCATTAATCATATCTTCTGTAGCATCTAAAATGTTTTGGGCTTGACTATAAACGTAACATAAGGCTAAAGTCACTACCAGTAATTTACCAGGGACATCGGCTTTCCTTAGTTTCCAGGAGTCTTTCCATTATTATCTTAAATGCCAAATAAAAGAGGGTCTGAAAGGTCTCTATTTATGTTTTTATACAAATTACCAAGGTAGCTCAAAGGCCCTCCCTTATCTGTTATTGTTACAAATTGCTGATATGTCCAGTCAGCAGGGACAACAATAATGGTTAACCCTAAAGATACCTTAATTAAAATGGGCATCCCACCAATAGGTCTTCCTCTTTTCTTTTTTGATGGCAAACGTTAGTAATGGGCATAACCATCATGTATGTTTCAGAACAGGCCCTTGTTTCTTGGAGCATAATGCCATCCAATGTTTTAATGCTGGAAGTATTTCTAAGTTATCAAGCTTATGGTTGGGTCCGACGATATTCCATGTTAGAATTGCGAGGGGATTTAATGAGCATTTCTATGTACTAGGTACATTAATTTACTATTTCCAAATTAGGAATGTTTTTAGTTATATGGCCAAAAGAATGTCAATCTACTTTCTTCAAAGTGGCCAAAAACTCAAACCAGTTTTCACTACTAGAAGCCACCCTGCAGTTTCCTACCTGCAAATTTGTACATTTCTGGTTACGAATGTCATTAACATTAATTGCCACCTCATAGCCTCTACTGCCTATCTTGGTGGTCAGCTGATTATCTGAGATATTTCTGGTGGGTAAACTAGGCTCCATGTTCTGCACTATAGGCCAAACAAGATGCACATCTCCAAACATAGCTTGATATAAATATGACCTTGGGAATATTCTGGTCTTCCATGCTACAGAATGCACAGCAACGTTTAGTATTCTTATAGCTGTTTCCGGTTCAGCAAAAATAACTATTAAGCAGTCTCCTTGAATATCTTCATACTTTGCCAAATCACCACCGTAGTAGTTTCAGAGATACTGATCGAGACCTTAGTCTGTTTGGGAGAGTGGGAAGAGAAGATTATTTGGGACATTCATCAATGATATTTAAAGAGCCTAAAGCTGTTTTCCTAAAATGTTTAAAGCCATCAAAGATTATTGTAACATTAGATTGTTAATTGATACGTTCAGATTTTACTCCTTGTGACGAATCAACTTCTGTGGCACCGGTGGTCCAGGGATGAAGATCGGTTTCTAAACCATCAATCAGCCCCACACCTCTAGTACACCAGAAGGGACCCAAACAGATTGGAAACACAAGCAAATTATAAACCTCCTTGTCCAATGTTGGTAACGTGGACGGAACTTCAGGCTTATCTCTGAAAGTTTGTGGATTGTTGGTTAGTTGCAACACAGCAAAATACAATTATTACCCAATGATAAAAGGGACTGTCCAGTCAAGATTGTATACAAATATATACTTTATTATTATCACAACAGACAGTTCTACCACACTATGAAATACAACCAACCATGTAGGAATGCAGAGGACAGAGAGTTTCAAAGAAGGAAAAGGGATGCACTCTGGATACTGACAGGAGGGTAGTCAGTATAATAAAGGATAGTATATGATAATTAGTTTCAATACAAAGGGAGCAATGGGTCATAAAATGTCACTACGGGTCTCCAGAGAAGAACCAGGGCGACAGAACACAATGTACCTTGTGCTGTAGGAGTTCTTGGTGCTTGGCATGGTCGAGTCAGTTTCAGGGTGCTTTGCAGCTTCTGCAACAGAGTTCAAGATGGGAGACAGCTGCGGGTATCAGGCGGCAGGCAGTTTGGCGAACAAAGCTGGATGGACGGCTGCAGGCTAGCCCACACAGCAGCTCACGGTCATGAATCATTGTCTCAGTTCCGGTGGGCCGTTCTGAAGCACTGGTCGATGGGTCTCAGACGGCTTCAGCAACTGCAGCGGTCAGTGATGCAGTCGGTTGCGACTCGATTGGCTCGATTGGCTCCAAAATGTCCTCTAAGGCGGACGTCAGTAGATGCTTATTTGATGCACTCCTCCTAGCTTCTTCTTCTGTCATCCTTTAAGGTGTTTGGCCCGATGCTGAGGAGAGTGTTGCAGGCAGCTGCCTTCTCCTTGGTTTGGTTCAGAGACTCTCTGGCACTTCACACCTATGAAGATTGCTGCAGAGCCTGCTGTGTGCTGGCTGGTTACCGGTTCACTGGCGGAAGATGTAAGGCAGACTGTACCTTCATCCAGGGTCCAATGAGAAGTGCTTTTTCTGCTTCTGGTGAATCCTTCAGATGATCTGCCAAAAGAGCAAAGGGGGGCTCAGCCAAATGGACCACAGGGATTGGTGTTGGCTAAGCCTACCTTAATGAACCAATCCTGGGTCTCCCCAACAATCTCCTGTATGCATGAGGTCATAACTAGAGTGATTTGCAACAGAAAAGGTAAAGGGGTGCAAACATGTACTAGTAAGTCCCACCCATCTTCCTGTCTGTTGTGGATCAAAGGGTCTCTCTGGTTAATGGAGCTCTCTGTGGTTCCTGATTACAGAGTCAGGTCTCCCTTGAATCTGTGCAAAGACCAGACTTTCTGGATCCGTCAATCCACATACTCGTACCTTCTGAATGGGGTCTCAATGCGGGGATGACTACTGTAAACACGAAGTCCCAGACATGACATTTCACTGGCAATAGATACTGAGGACAGGAGCTGGCAACCGGTTAACAAAGTGCATGTGAAAGGGTGCTGGGGTTTCCTGTCTGCTTTGTAGCCTCTGCAGCCAGGCCCCATGTGGGCCTGTTTGAATTGAGCTCTGACTAGTATGTGAATTCTGCCACCAGCTACAGAGCTCAACAAAATGACAGGGCAGATCCATGGAGCCTTTGTTAGTTAACTATGCTGGCCATGGCAGGGGGAAGGTTTGGCCCTCCCCCTTCTGAGATGGCATGGTGTACTCCTGGCTGTCATATCCCAACTAAATATGACAGGGGGGGACTGAGCCTGTAGGCTGTGTCCACCCAGATTACACAGGCCTATGTGTATAACATGCAGTGAGCATAGGAAAATGTGTGCAAATTAGCCCCACACATTTAACAGAGATTGTTCTACCATCATTCAATTTCATTTAAAATTTTAAAAAAAGCCAGGTGAATGCACAACCACTGTGTGGATGGTTGAATTACTCACACTCCTTTATGCCAAGCTGCTTGGCAGTATGAGCAGCAGTCACTTAGTTTATCTACTTTGTTTGTATCATAGTGAATTAGCTTGTCTAACATAATGCTCCCATTGGCATGCATGTTTGTTGTTTGGCTGCCACTTTGCGATTTTCGTTTGGAGGGGATACGTTTACTGAGGGTGGATTTCTATTAGCATCAGTGACCACATTAGTTGGACTTGTCATGCTGGGCCTCTGGGTCAACATAACTATATTTTGTTTTTGGGCTGTTTTAGCAATTTCCTCAGTCCCGATCGCTACGGTGGGTCTGGGAAGTTAAGTCATTAAACTGAACAGCCCTACAATCGAGAGATCTTCATTGTGGTTACCGGTTTCACTAAACAAACTATCTGCACCAATAAAATTCAATAGTGCCTTTTCAGCTCTCAAACTATTTTTCTCCAAATTACCCCCACATTTCTCTTAGAAAAGCATTCAAAGTACCCTCTGGGATCTGCATACTTTGTTTATTTACACTAGTAGTCTTTCTTAATCGTTTCCCTACAAGGGGATCCATCTGATTTGTTGCCTCTTCCCCATCACTTATACTAATTGAGATGAAAATGTATGTAACCAATATTATATATGATGCAGCAAAGTGTAATATAATATAGTACAATGCAATGTAAAAATAAAACTATAACTTAATAAAGAAATTGCAGGCACTCGCTCATATATTTAGACTTTTGATTTTTGTTATATTGCTTCCTCTGCTCAAGGTAAGTAGAGCATGTTTCAAAGAAGCAAATATATATAGAGAAAAAGGGATATTGCTGTCAATATGAGTGTCAATTTACAAAGAGCTGATCTTTAAAATGTGGGTTGCCAACCGTCAGCCACTTCCAATGAACTCCATAAAACCGGTAATAGTTCAAGTGTAAGATTGTACTGTATGTCTCTACATCTGTCTCTATCTTATTTATATATAGATCAGCCAACAGTTGAATGTCAGAATCATTGACCATGAAGGTACAGTCAGAATGATTGCTTCACCTTTATCTTCATGGCTTGTAACCCAGAGTAGTAAAATAGCAGAATAACGGAAAGTATCAGATGGAGGGTAAAGTCGCCTGAAAAGAGAGACGACTGCAATCCTCTATCATGAAGTTTCTGCCCCCGTTTCATCAATCAAAGCAAAAATGTTACCAAGTCCATCAGCATTTCTGAGAGGAGAGAGAGTTGAGCAGAGTGCCAAAGTGCTTCTAAAACAATGGTTGGAACAGCACAAGGAACAGCCTGCTTCCAGCATAACTCCAATTGAGCATCAGCGTGGTTTCTTAGGTTGGGATGTGACATGATAGCTCTTCTTCTCACCGTTCCCGGCCTCAGGGTGAAGCCCACCTAGTTGGCAGGTACACGGGACATGTTCCGCGTTAGATCCCAAATCCAGGTTGAGGCATTAACCACCTTAAATTTGCACTCAAAAGTTTTTAAAGACAATTTCATTACAATTACGGACAGCATTGCTCCTCTGCATGAATTGTTTGTACACCAATTTTGTCTGTTTTAGTGGGTGTTAATTGTAGCTTCCCCTATCATCCCCTGTCCCAAGTTTCTCACAAAAACCTATAAAGACAAGGCGAGGATGGAATGGTTGCTAGTCTCGTTAGGTTTAATAGTTAAGCCCTTACAGAGCTGCAACTTTCTCTGGAAATAAACACAGTCTAGTGTAGGCAGTCTCATACATTGGCCTCATGTGTTCCCAGAAGCTCACCCACTGGCCATCACCAGACCCAATAAGCCTGGGTCTCAGTCATTTCCTTAAGAAGTATATTATAGAGCTGCTGCTTGAGTTTGTGTAAAGGTATCAAATTGGCCTTTAAAAACTGAGCCTCTCTTGAAGTATAGTTATTGGGAAAACATTTATTGTTCACATTTCCAGCTAAAATAACTAAGCCTAAATGACTGTTTCTATTCCAATTCTCGAGTCAACTGATAAAACTGATCATCACTCAATGACACATTGATTCATCAGAGGGGTTGTACAAATTTATCTGCACAATTGTACGCATATTGTTCCCTGTTTTTTATTTCTTGGCTGCCTACCGGAAAATAAGGGGAGCGTCAGGAATCTCATGTTTAGCGAATAATACACATGTTGTAGTACCAATCAACAGCCCCTACCTTAGGGGATCAGTGTAGAGGTTTCATGGCAGGCTTTATGAGAACTGCCAGATCATCATTAACCGGCTGCTTACACAGCCACACCTCCTGTAGTAATACCAGATCATGTTTAGCTATAATATTTAATACTGGACTTTGACTCACACATGCCTGAAAGCCTCCAGTATTCAAAAGAGACCAGATTTTATTTTCTAGATGTAAGTCTAGGGATGCTGCAAAATGACTGGATGCCAGCCAATAGCAGTCTTAATCTTTCACATCATGGGTACTGTTATCCAGATCCAGTTGTTTGACTGTTCTGTTCTTGTAAGAAAATAACCTGTTGAGCAGCACTAATCCATTCAGAGGTAGTAGGCTTAGCCTTCATCTCCATCTTTGGGATGTTCCTGCCCCTATTCTTACTCTACCTTTTTATAACAGTTGCAGGTGCTGATTCCTACTAGGTTCACAATCCCATAGTAACTCATACCATATGTAATAATCTAATCTATATTTTGTATTACCTATGTAACTACACACTGCCTAATGTGCATTTGTTGCAAACTATTTTTGCCCAGAAAGTAAATATTGTAATATTGTGAATAATTGTATTTTCAGACAGCCACTGTATCTCTGCAATGCCTTCTATATATGTACTTTATCTAACCAAGAAACTGCATATCCATGTAATGCTCCCCGATACCGTTGGGTGCGGTGCGCACTATAAATAAATAAACAAACAAACAAACAAGATCACAACTCATGCACACAAAGAAGTACATCTGCAATAGGGAGTTAGATCAATGAATACTACAAAATCAATATTCTGAGAGGTAGAAGAGATGCTGCAAGACACCCACAAATGCACGTCTGTTTAATGGGGGGTGAGCTGAAATCAGTAAAAATGTCCTCCCATTATCAATGACTGAGATGGCTCCAAGATCCCCAGATTTCTGCTGCGCCCCAAGAACTTGATTGATATTTTGTCCCACCCCCCTAAATTTCTGATTCAACACTAATCATATTCTAGTTGGGATAATCCAGTCAATCCCGCTAGGCAGCCCCAACCAAGCAGGGTAAGGTCGGGGCATCATGAATATATTGTCTAAAGAGAGGAAAGCTTCTGGGTGATCAAAATTCACTGCATTTCTCTAGTGATGGTATTTCCTTTGATATGTGACTCTTTTTTCACATCTACTGTAACAGAAGAAGCATACTATATTATGGACATAATGATGAGGAACCTGGGTTGTACTAGGTGGTAACTGCCCAGGGCCTCAGTTAATTGGCCCAAGCAAAGTGAAGGCCTTTGAAGAGGGCCCCAGGACGTTAACATCTGGGTTCCATGTCATTATGGCCATTCGCACCCATGTAGTTTGCTACGCAGGTGTTAATGGCGTTATATTTATGAATTAAAAAAGAAGCGTACCTTCCGGTACTGCGTGTTGTCATCATTTCAAAGTCCATTGTCTATGTTGATGACCATCACGACACAGAGAAAACAGAGTTGGGAAACTACAATGCAGCGCAGCACCAAAATGTATGTTTCTTTTTCTTGTAAAATTAAACTATCTTAGCACCCACGTACAAAACTACACAGGCGCTAAGAGGTTAGGGGGAGCAGGGAAGGGGAGGAGAAGCAGGGGAAAAAAGCAGGCAAAGGGGCGCTGGCCAGCAGCACTCAGGCTCCTCGGAAGATCCAGCCCGCATTCCAAGCATCTTGATTTCCCAGTGCCCTTTTCTAGGGTTCTAATACTAGTCTTCTTCGTCCCGCCTTTTTAATGGTGCCAGTAAGGTGCCACATTTTCCTTAAATCCAGTGATTGAACGTTAGATGTGTTGCCTCTTCAGTAATTCCTTTTTCCTACACTTTCCATTTGCTGGTTTGTTTGAGATTCAGTATCATAAATCCCATCTTTCCTAACAATGAAACTTGATTTGGCAGATAGATGGCCCTTTTATCCTTTTGGGGGAGATATGGTGTTTGCTTTTTTCATCTTTTCTTGGCTTCTCTTAAAACCCTGATTATTAGGCAATTCCATGCTCAATTCTGTGTCCTTAGGACAAACCTCAACCAAATATTTGAAGGCTAAAACAAAGACAGCGGAGCATGCTCAGCGTTAGATTAACGTTCACTGAGAAGTACAATTTATCCAGGCATGATCAGTATAATGCAGCGCATTAAAACCATGGTTGTTTTTTGCACGTCCATCCCCTTGCAGATTGATCATATAGTATTCAGGGAAAACACAGGTTTTGTCACTTCTTCTCCTAATTGATAACAGCATTTACCAAAATGTTTAGAACAAGATCAGCATATAACGAAAATGATATAGGAGCTAAATGACCCAAAAACAAAATCCGTGTGACCCACATTTTCGCAATTACACTCATATACTGAGGGAGAGCCACAATCAGGGAAAAGAATATTAGGAGAGCCCACACATTAATGCCCTATGCCTCTCCTGAAGAAGATCGCTTTTCTTACGAATCATGTGAAGGTGGCTATTGATAAAAATGTGACGGTTCCTTCCCCTCACCCTCCAGACTCCAGCACATTCTCAAAGATGACATATCCAAATCGGCCTGATTAGAATTTTTGCTTTTTCTTTTAGCATGTATTGCAGTAAGTTCTCAAGACTGCTGCTTCCTTGCTTTTCATATACAATTTGGATTAATGTGTTTTTCTTTCTAGGACATATTGCCCGTATTGTAAGACTAAGACATATTCACCATGTTTGCAGATGTTAGATTACTCTTTAAAGATATTTGTCATTTTTCACTTTGTCAAAGGTTTAAGGCTTTGCCTTGTGTTAATTTATTGTTTTCTTTTTTGTGTGAGGAACTCTGAATTATCATGGGTGTCAAACACAGAACATTTACCAGATGTAGTCCTAACTTGTATTAAAAGTCTTTCCCTCCATTGAGCATACACCCTGCGATCATAAAATCAAGTTGGGATCAAGAAAAGCACATGTTATGTCAAACACAGATAAGATGTTGACAGCTGAGGGTGCCAAGCAATGTTAAATAATTCTGTGCAAACCGATTCATGATCAATCAAACAAAAATATTAACATGAAAAATGTACAAAAATAAAATGTACAATTATAATACCCATCTTCAAAGGTTTCACTTGGATTTTTGCTCATAAGTAATCATGACACACGACAAGAGGGACTGCATCAGCATGACATCCCGTTTCACCATGCAGATTAACACTTGTGAGGACGTGATCACTGCTCGCGCATCACTTTGCAACTCTGTCCTTCATGAGCCACTGCGTCTGCTGAGACTGTCCCTCAACCATATACTATTTTTAATAAAGATTTGACCACTTAATCTCGTAGGTCAATCTGCCATGATGCCTGTTTGAACAATAATGTATTTTTTGACAATGATTTGTATTTGCAACAGGGCGCTGGCAGTGAATTTGGTACCGCAAATGCCAGCTTATCACTAACGTGATCGAAGGAAGAATGTGTTTGGAGACCAGAGAACATTAGGTTTATAGATATTATCTAATGCTTCATTACATTCATGATTTATTATTTATAATAGAAGTGAAAAAGATCTCAAAGAATTCATTGCATATCCTAACGTTGATTGCATGAAGCCACATATCGCAATGGAGAAACAGAAACATGTTCCCAGGTGCAAGGCTTGTCATCAATAACATCTCACTGTATTGTACTTTTTATTGGAAACCGACCAGCACCAAATTTAATCTTTATATTAGCAGTTGCTGTCCTTAACAGCTTAAATTGAGTATTCCATATTGGGATTTCATTGTTAATAAATGAATGTGTTTATGCAATAAAGATTTCTTACATGAAAGCAAACTAGCAGCAAAGAGATTTCATAAAATGAGAGTGTCTGTTATTGAGAAGACATTTGATAAAACATTTAATTTGAAGAGACCATAACTACTTACTACTTGACTTGTGAAAGAGAAATGTAGAGATGAGATTATTAGGTTGAGTACAACCTTTAATACATGTTGCAATAAATTTAACAGAGCAGAAAAACATTGGAACATATTGATGGCTGACTCAGATCTGAAAGAAATTCAATTCTGAAGATTCCAACCACTCATATTATAGGAAGATATCTAAAAGGTGCCCAGCCAGTATTAGCAGAAACAATCATAATTAGCTGAAGGGTGTGCATAAGGCCACTCAGCAGTGTACCAATCGTAAAGCTTGTTAGTATGACATTGGTCTGAAGGATTACATAGACACGCAAACAAAGAAAAAATATAAAACCAGTCATAGAATCATGTATGAATCTGCTAAAATGCACATTGGACCTATGGTAGAGTGGAAGCAGAAAGTGTGTATTGAAACCCAGAATCCTTTACCACAAGTGTAATCAGAAATAAAGACTTCAGTTACCCTATAGTGAGGCACTTTGAGCAATTGATTGTGATCTGTCATTTTTAAGAATGTGAGAGGAAAGAGACAGAGAGATTCTCAGGGTATGGGTGTCACATGTCTTCATCACCTCAATCCCGAGGCTCCATTTGCGCACCGTTAATATGGGGAGTTGCATGTTTTGGTAGGAACATAAGTGGAAGGAGTACACATATGAGCCTGTCACTCATAAATAACATGATGATCTATGTTCAATTTTAATGATGTCTCTGACGATTGCCTAAACTATCCTGAAAAAAGTTAGCCCAGGCTGCATTTTATGGCAACTATGCTGCTATGTATAGTGTTAATAACTGAAATGATTTTATTGTGACAGGGTTTATTATTTGGTGAATAGATGGTATTAACTGAGGCGTAAGCAATGTGTAGTGCAGAGCCAATCCAACGTTTCTGCTGACTTAAGCTTAATCATCATTCAACCAACGGCTCTTTGCTGACTAAATTTAGGTGATTGACAATTCGCAAAGAAGCAATCATAAATGCGACTACAAAGCCCTACCATACTGTAAAGTCATGTTGAAATTCAACTGCATTTGATGCACATATGAAAGCGTGAACAGATATATGAACTGTCATTATAAGCCTTATGTTTTGACTTTGTTGATCATCAGAATACGTGATATAATCCATTATATAAACAAACATTATCTCAAACTTTACTTACAGGTAGAAGCATGTCATCTCTCTTACAATTAATTGTAACTGACTAAACTCGACACTGAGCATCATCCTGACAGGGCGTAACAAATCACAGGCATTGCTTAGTGATTATATTTCTATCTTTACCTGTGGCTCTAAACAAGAAAAACTGCATCACATTCCACTGTTAAAACATGTATTGCTGATGGATATCAAATTGTAACAAATGACTATCACCTCATAGTATGTGTAGTGGTGTGTCAAAAGTATTAGTTGGGCAATATGACAGAGTAAACACCTATACAGCATACTACTACCTAAAGATATTTCACATGGACAATAAATATTCAAATAAAAACTTCGACAATCTTCTCAATAACTAAATTCACAATTATACATGGATATATTACGCATATATATTATATGCATGTATTAATGATATCTAATAAATGATTAAAATTATACATTTTAATAAATTACTTTTATTATTTTTACTGTATTCAATATGTTTGTTATTCGTGTTATGTTTTATTATATAAACACAAACGTATATTACACCATGGCCCTCATTACGAGTCATGCCGGTAAGGGGAAAATGATGCCGGTATTTACATACCGGCATCATTTAACGTCCTGTAGCATTCTGACCCGCATACCCGGCATTAACGGCACCGTTATCTACGGTGCAGTTAATAGCGGCATAGGCACGTACACGCGCCTCTTCGGGTAGTAAATGCTGGCATGCCGGTAATAGGGGGCAATCACAACCCACGCAAACATGCAAATACCGGCATCGCAAACACGGAAATAACGGGCTGCATGATGCCAGAAAAACAGGCATCGCGGACTACCCACAAACAGCAGCCAAGATACAAGGCAGCTGCCACAGGTGCACACAATCCCCACAGGTGGAGTAAAAGGAGGCTGTGCCAGTACAAAAGGAGCACACCCACACACCACACACCCCCCACAGGTGTAGACAATGCAGAGCGGCCCAGTACAAAAGGAGCACAACCACACACCACACCCCTTCCTACACCAAAATGCTACCACTAGAATTTGCAATCATGGCGCTGGAGGACATGCCTATACTGCTACAACTACAGCAACAACAGCAACAACAACAACAACTACAGCTGCAAGAACAGGCAGCACAGAGGAGATGCAGGAGGAGAAGGAGGGTGAGACAAGCCCAGCAATTACTACCAGCCCAGCCACCAGCGCCTCGTAGGCAGCCACCAATCCCTCGCAACAGACCCAGCCCATTCAACCTAACCCCTGAGCAGATCCACACCCTGTACCGGTTGGACCGTGACACCATCACCACCATAGTGGACATGACACACAACGACATTGCCAGCCACATACAAATACGCACTGCCATCCCCCCACTACTGAAGGTGGTGTCTGTGCTACACTTCCTGGCCACAGGCACCTACCAACACACAGTGGGCCAGCTGCATGGCATTTCACAACCACTATTCTCACGCATGCTGAACCAAGTGCTGGATGCCCTCCTGAAGCACGCAAGCACCCACATATCCCTACCACGGACTACCCAGGAGATAGCCGAAACCAAAGTAGGCTTCCATGCAGTGGCAGGCATGCCCAATTGTGTCAGTGCCATCGACTGCACCCATGTGGAATTGGTAGTCCCCCATGCCATAGAGGCGGTGTACAGCAATCGCAAGCAATACCACTCCATCAATGTGCAAATGGTATGTGACTCCAGCAAGATCATCACCCATTGCTGCGCCCGATTTCCTGGATCCACACATGATGCCATGGTACTGCGCAACTCCACGCTACCCCGTCACATGGAGCGACATGCTGGACCACGTGCCTGGCTGCTTGGTAAGTTGCACAACAGGCCCATGGCCATGCTGTGGGGTACTCATGTGTGAGGATGCAGAGGGGGGGGATAGTTTACCTGGGTGGCAATAGCCAGTGTTTGGAGAATGAATGCAGAGCTAAACACTCCTCACCTGACACAGCCAAACAGAAAATGACACATCACTGGGCCACATATCACAAATAATGCAAACGGGAGACAACAAGTAAGAGGCACAACCGGGGCACCATGGTGATGGCAAGCAATACATGACTGAATAGGATGGCAACTGTGCCAATGCGGCCTGTGTGACCATGCATAGTCGAGAGTATACAGCATGAATTGGAGGCTAAACATTGTCGCACTGCCACGGCACATCTGCCTCAGCATGCATGATTACACGCTGCATCATCTATTCAACCCCATCCAGTGTTCCACACCTCTTTACAGTATACATTCCATATTGGTGACTATTTGGTACACGTACAGGGACATGTGCATGCTCACACCTAATAGCTGCTGCCATGACCGTGCTCCCTGAAGGTGTCAGTTCAGAGTGACACACACCTATTTGTATCTGCTTGCAGGTGATGGAGAATATCCCTTGAGGCCATGGCTACTTATCCCTGTGCGGATCCCGCAGAACAGCCATGAAGAGGAGTACAATCGTGTGCACACTCGTACCCGTGTTGTGATTGAGCAGGCCTTTGGCCTGTTGAAGGCGCGGTTCTGCTGCCTAAGCAGGTCTGGTGGAACACTCCTATATAGGCCTGGGAAGGTGGCAAAGATCACCATGGCTTGTGTCATGCTGCACAACATGTGCGTCCGAAGGAATGTACCACTGCCACCTGACATTGACATGCATGGCCCGGGTGAGGTTGAAGGGGATGGAGACGGAGGTGAAGGAGCCCCCCTGCCAGTACGTGATGCATGGGACGGCCATGCTGTACGCCAAGCACTAATTGACGAATACTTTTAAGGTACAGGGACCATGAATGACTTTTGTCAGTCAGACACTGGGCCAATGTGAACATGCACAAAGGGAATGTTGTAATTTGGACATTGAACACCGTAACACATTAAATGGATGCACACCAAAAATAACAATGTCCAGCCATGGATTGTTCTCCATAAAACTTGTGTATTATATAAAAGTGCAAAACTGTGCCCACTCACTCCTCCCACAATCCCCCAACAAACTCCCTCTCCCACCCCACAAACCCTCAAAACTCCCCTGTTAATTCCCTCTCTCACCCCACAAACCCTCAAAACACCCCTGTTAACTCCCTCTCCCACCCCACAAACCCTCAAAACACCCCTGTTAACTCCCTCTCCCACCCCACAGATGCAAAGTGTCCCCATGTGTGCAACGGACAGTGCTCCCTTCCACAATGTGTTTTGCCACAATGTCATTGTCCGTGCATTCACTTCTTTCGGACTTTAGTGTCGGTGGTGCCAGGCCGACTGTCGTGCGCTCCTCCTTATGTGACGCACCGGACTGGATTACGCTGAGGTGGTAGGGCTTGTAAGCGTTATTCAATCAACACTACAGCTAAGTCAATGCCTAGTCTGGGATGCTGAGGAAAACTCTTATTGATGTATTTTTATATCCAGTTCAGTACTCTGGATGACAACCCTTGTATAACACCCCCCTCTTAGAATCCCCCCGACCCCACTGAGCCAAGAAGTAGGTTTGTTTTGCAAATTTAAAAAGGTTTATTTGGACAATTCAACAATATATATCTATCACCCTTTATAAATAAATTGATAACTGATATCACACTTCAGAATACGACCGTGATCAACAATGGATAATGTTACAGGGGTACACTGATTTGGTTACTTAGGAGTAGTGTAGAGGATGAGGTAGCTGAAAATGCTTGATGGTTTCAAGGAAATGCAAGGTGGAATAAAATGCAGTACAGAAATAACTTGTTATGATTTTAGCAAAAGGTAATATGATCACTTTTTCTTTTGACAATTCACTCCCAACAACTTGGCCCAGAATCTGCCACAAACTTTTTTAATATGCTCACAATGGTTCGGTTGTATCTCTCCACTGCTCCAGAAGAAGCTGGCCTGTAAGCAATGTGCAGCTTCCTTTTAACCCCCAGTATCTCCCACATCTTTGTCATTATTTCACTGGTGGCTACCTCTGTCTGACTTAATCCTTTGAGGTAGACCAAAACGGGAAAAGATGTGGTTAATCATCAGGGCAGCTGCTGTTTCTGCCTTGCAATTTGGGGCTGGGAGACATTCCACCCACTTGGTAAACAAGCATGTAACGGTCAACATGTACTTGTTTCCTCTAGACGAGCGAATTACAGGGCCTACAAAGTCGATTTGCAAATCTGGCCATGGCAGTGTCATCCCCCTCTTTTGGAGAGGCGCACGGTGTGTGAGGGATGATGGCTGAAATTGTGCACGCACAAGACACCCCTTCAAGTATTGGTCGAGGTCTTGCCCCATGTGTGGCCAGTATGCAACCTCTGTTAAGATTTCCAGTGCTGTGTGAAACCCTCTATGACCGGCGGTGGCCGCATCATGGGCGTGACTTAACGTCAGGCTTCGGAATGAGGTAGGAACCACCCACTGATCATGGCCAGCTTGGGATTTCCTTACCAACAAATCATCTTGGATTCGGAACATCTTTGGACATTCCATCAACACTCTAAGGTCCTCCTTCCCAATGTAATCGGTATCCGTCAGGGGAAAGTTCTCAGGGTCCTCAATGTGTTGGTAAAACTTACCAATTGTGGGATCCCCCTTTTGAGCCGTAATCAAATCAGCATCAGGGGTCTCCTTACTCCATTGGGCAGTTGAAAGATCATTGTGAGCATTTGTCTGGGACCTAGTGATAGCAGTGACCTGGATTTCCCCCAGCAGGGACTCTATTTCTATTAGATCCCCGTGGATGGCCCCGGTTTTGGCCAGCTGATCAGCTAAGTCATTTCCAGTTTTGTCTGGTCCCTCTACTTTGGAATGACCATTGATCTTTTTCCAGTAGATGGTCATCCCATTCGATGTGACCAGATCATCAATATTTTGGATTAACTTCCCATGTTTCAAGGGTTTGTTATTAGCACATAACATGCCTCTGGTTCTCCAATTAACCAGGTGCTCCACGAACCCGTTCCGTACATAATCCGAATCTGTGATTATGACCAGTTCGTGGAGTTGATGTTGGACAGCAGTGAGGATGGCCTGATGCACAGCCATCAATTCTGCCACCTGACTACTTCGGGGACCAATTTTGTATCCAGCGGAGGGTTCTGGGGACTCATTCACCCATGCATTCCCTACGCCGGACACCAGTTCTTTCTCCCCGTTGTTGTCAACATGGTAAGAGCATCCATCCACATAGACAGTGGGCATTCCCTCACACTTGTCTTCTTCAAAGACTTTGTGTGGGGAATTAAGGTATGCCTCCATGTTGTCCTTGATTTTTAGACTTTCGTCCTCGAGACAGTTTTCTCTGGCACAATCATGCAAGTCAGCCAGACCTTGCGCGAGGGGACTCTTCTTGTTTTGGCCATATCTGACCTCTGCAGGAAAACCTTGCATTGACAGAATCCAGGAAGTGATTCGGGAATTACTCACATTTCCGGCCCGGATTCTGTCACTTTGGAGATATTGCAGAATCTGCCACAAACTTTTTTAATATGCTCACAATGGTTCGGTTGTATCTCTCCACTATGATGTGTTCCCCCTGGAGAAACGGGCGGTAATTCTTCAATGCCCACACCGTTGCCAGGAGTGCCTTCTCACAATCGTTGAATTTTTCCTCCACAGAGGATAAAGTTTTGCTCGCATAGGAGATTACTTTATTGACCTTGTCATGCTTTTGGTATAATAATGCCGTCAAGCACCTATTAGAGAACCCTGTCTCCAGGAAGAACTCCTTGTTTCTGACAGGGTAAGCTAGGCAAGGCACTTGTGAGAGGCTTCTTTTGAGTTGTCTTACTGCCTCGGATTGTTCTGGACCCCATTCCCACTTGATCCCCCCCCTTCAAGAGATGAATCAGGGGTCTGGTGATCTGTGTAGCCCTCAATGAACTTTCTGCTGTAATTAGTCAGTCCAAGGAGGCTCCTTAGTTCCCGCAGAGTTGTGGGATCCTTCAGTTTCTGGAGTGCTTCCACTTTCTTCTCCTGGGGACAGAGACCCTGAGGAGTAATCTCATGCCCCAAGAAATTAACACGGGTTCTACACCACTGTGCTTTCTGAAAGGAAAGTTTTGCTCCGGCGGCCCTTAACTGCGTCAGAACATAACGGATCTCCACTATGTGTTCCTCCACAGATGAACTTTTGATGAGGACATCATCTACATAAGCCAGGTTACCCCTCCACCCAGGTCGGGCATGGCCTTATGTAGGAAAATGTTGAATTCATTGCCAGAGTTGAGGTATCCGAAGGAAATCCGGGTCCACGTGTACTGCTGGCCCCCAAAGGTAAAAGCCAGTTTGTATTGGTCCTCCCTACTGACAGGCACGGTCCAGTATCCATTGGTCAGGTCTATTGCTGTGAATACCTGTGACCCCTGGATCTGGGCCAGCCCTTGGTCAATGTAGGGCAGAGGCCATCGGGAAGTATGGACCCGTTTGTTGAGCTCCCTAAGGTCGGCGCAGAGTCTCCACTGGCCGTTTGGCTTCAATATTCCCAGCACCGGATTATTGAAGGTGCTGTGTACTGGACGGATTATTCCCCGGGACGCAAGGTTCTTATTTATTTCAGTAAGGGACTCCATGGATGCGAGAGGCAAGCGATATTGTTTCACAAACACTGGAGTCATGCCAGGGTCCGTGGGAATTATTGTCGTGTGGATGTCGGTGCGACCACAGTCATATGAGTCTACCGCTAAGAGATCTTGGAAATCCAAGAAAACTTGTTTCAACTTTTGCTTTTGTTCCAGAGTCACACATGCATCAGCTAGGTTGACTCTCTCTTCCACCATCTGCCTGAAGCCTGGAAAGACTTCTGGTTTGGCTATCTCAGCGGCCTCCTCCAGCTGGGTGGAGAAGTCCCTGGTCAGAGTGCTGATTTGGACTGGAGGCATCAGGTGGGAAAGGCAGCCCTCATGGACCTGGAAAATCACCTCATCCCTCCCGAAGTCACAAGTCACATCTTCCTTACCATAAGGGCAAGACGTGTACACCAGGAAGTTCCCCCATGCCTGGTGAAAATCCTGTCTGGTGTTGTATTGTCCTCACTGTCACTGTCAAAACAGTCCTTGGGGATTTGTCCTAACAGTTCATTTCCTAAATCAATGGAGAAATGTCAGTCATCAACCGCCATTCCAATAATGGTGCCTGCGGCTAGAGTAATACTCTTTAAGTCACTGTTATCCACCTCTATTGGAATGGTGTCATGTTCTATGTTGACTAATGGTGTTGGGTTTACCCCTAACCCTTGCTGTTGGAGAGAAGCATTTAGATGGATGTAAGCATCAGGGTTTTTCAATTTTTGTCCTCTTTTAAATTTCACTTCCAGGGAGAATTGTCGGGTCCTTTCTGGGATGGTGACTTCCTCTTTAATCTGAATTTCAACTGCATAAGGTAGCAATTGAGATGAACTAAATGCTTTTTCTGAATCATCAAAGCCGATGGGATTATCCGCTAATCAGGACCAAGCTTTGAAGTTTATTAGGTCCAAACTAATGGTGAAGCGATTGAGAATGTCACTGCCTAAGTAAAAGGCGGCAGTGACGTCTCGCACGACCCAACAATTATGGACTATGTTCTTGTTGCCAATGGAGATTTTGAGAATACACCTGCTTGGCAGGAGATGTTTGGAATTAGGTGCTTCCAGGTCCATTTCCCATTTGTCTATCAGTTTGAATGTGGGAATGGCTGGATCTTGTGGAAGTTGGCGGAACATGGCTTCGCTGATGAAGCTCTTACCGTTGTTCACACACACTCGAGCGAGAACAGAGTCCTTCCCATCATTTAACTGAACAGGGATGAACAACTGCTCTCCAAATTGCTGAATATCAGCCAGGCTCTGAGCTGATTTCACATCTTTCTGGACTATATGAGTGGGAGTTTCTGATTGTGGATTAGAAAAGAATTTCAGGGTGTTTCCTTCCAGTGTGGAATACCACCTTAAACCGGAAGGAAGGTTGATTTTCAGAAATAGAGAGGACCCCCCATCACCAGTCTGTTGTCCTACTGCTATTACTGTCACGTGTGGAATTTGGTAGTTCTGGAAGTGAAATTCTACTTGGTCAGATTTTTGTTCAACCATGTAGCAGGTGCCTTTTAAACTAACATGGTTGACACTCTGTTTTAATTTTATTGGTCGGCTAGTCTGGGTCCAGAGGACCTTGTTTACGCAATCTATTAGGGGTGACAACCTTCTCAGGAGGTTATTCCCTAGTAAACAAGGGGTGCCCTCTGGAGTCACTACTATGACCGGGTGTTTCACCTTGTGTCGCCCAATTTTGATGTCCAAATCTGCAGTCCCCTCGACAGGAATTTCCTTCCCGTCAAAGTTCTGCAGTTGTCCAGGAAGAGAGGTGAGAGGAATACGGTAATTCTCCCCCCTTCCTGCATTTAGTTCCTCAAAGGCCCTTTTGGACAGAAGGGTAGCTTGAGATCCAGTGTCCACCAGCGCTGAAATTGTACCCTGCCCCTGTACTTGTACCGGGGCATAGTATCTTCCCTCCTTCTCCTCAAGGGGGCACAGATAATGTACATTTTTGGACAACTGGTGGGCTAACTTTCTGGTTTTGGACATTGCTAGCGAAGAGATTTGGGCAGAATTCTGTGGAGAGCCTTGGGAATCTGAAAGAAAAAGTTGGCAACTGGAGATCAGAGCCATTGTGGGTTCCCCTGGTTCCGGTTCTGGGCCGCCCCCCCCCTTTTTGGAGGCAGTCACCAGGATGGGTTTGAACCAGGGGATTTTGGTATTGTCGGTTCTGCGATGAGATGATGGGAGGCGGTAGCTCAGTCTCCACATCTCCCCAGTCTGAATCGACATCCCTTGGGACCCATTTTTCCTTGGGAGGAGTTCCCCCATCTCTGAAGGAGAAGATCCTTTTCCCAGGATGTTCTGAGGATCCCTCTCCCTCAAATTGGAAGACCTGTACCTCCTCCACAAAGTGGGTCTGTTTGGGTCCTTTGTTTCTCCTACCCCCCCTCGGCTCCTTGGGAGGCAGGCTTTCAGGGGTAGGAGATTTTGTTTCTGGTTCCTGGTTTCCCAGGGGCTGTTTACAAGTCAGGAAGGAAGCTTCTTCCAAGGCTTTACACCCCCCTTCCCCTTGTGCCTCCTCCCTGGGAACCGGTGGGTTATCAGGGTGCTGCCCCCGTCATTGTTCTGGAACACCAGGTACAGAGTTTGGGGCATTCTGTGGTGGCATGCTCATCTGAGGGTTCTGTTGAGCCCTCAGTATGTGACCCAGATCCCGTGCCATATTTTGGACCTGGCGCTCAAGTTGTGAAACCCGCTTAGGCTGATACAGGGCTCTAGTTTCTCCCCTGGGCTGATCCCAGGAAGGGTAGCTATCCCTTCTCTGGTAGTACCCCTGGTTGGGAAGATTTTTGTACCACTCCACCCTTGGCTTCCCCTCTCCCGGATTAGGTTGTCTGGGCTCAGGGAATTGGGGAAAGAAGGATGGATGATTTTGGGGCTTGAAATTGGGCGGATACCTGGGGAAAAGGTTCTGCCCAGGATTTGGAGAATTTCTGCCCTCCTGGGGTGTAAGAGGATTCAATTCAACACTACAGCTAAGTCAACGCCTAGTCTATAATACTGAATGAAAACCCTTATTGATATATCTTTATGTCCAGTTCATGCGTTCTGGATGACTACCCCTATATAACACCCCTCTCTTGGAATCCTCCTGACCCCACTGAGCCAAGAAGTAGTTCTGTTTTGCAAGTTTAAAAGGTTTATTTGATAATTTAAACAATAGATATATATCACCCTTTATAATAAATTAATAATTGAATAGCACACTTAATCTGATATGATAAAGATCAACAACGGAGAATCTGGCACTAGCACACTTCTTATAATCACTAATGAGTTGACATGAAATGGATAAGGTAGCACACTGGTAAATAGGAACAAAAGTATAATGTGGTAGAGGATGCTTTATGTAAGCTCAGGTGGATGCAATATTCAATGAATGCAGTACAGAAAATACTCAATATGATTTCAACCAAACAATGTAATCACTTTTCTCTGGCAATCCCCTCCCCCCCTTGATGCAAGGCAAGGAAATGGAAGGAAAACACACAGTTCTCAGAAATGCAATCAATGTAAATCAGTTCACCCCAGCAAGCTTACACTACAGAAAACAGATAGGAGTTTTGAAAACACAGGCAAAATGCTTTGATATGTGCTAGCAATGGATGAGAAATATGCTGGAAATGCTTTTAATTCCCTTTCAGAGGTTCAGGGTGAGTGGTATCTAGTTAATATTAGTCCAGGCTCACACTAGCAATGAGGCAGGGATAGTTAGCAGGTTAAACGAATTTCTGGCAAATGGAAGGCAAGCAGCAGCAGTTTTTACATGTGAAGAAATTTGCAAATCGCGGTAAAATTCGCGAATGCGTGTTCCGCGATTGCGGTAAAACTATAAGGGGCAGGAATGCGGTTCTAGGTTCGTAGGAAAGCCACGATTCTAACCTTTCAGATGAAAGTTATTGCAAGTCTCTAGCACAAACGGTTGCGGAGATATGAGCGATTTTGTGAAGGTCGTTTTTCAGATTTGAAATTTTAAAGTTCAAAAAGACAAGTGCAGCTTGCAACTAGGAAATGACAAGTGACAGCTTTACAAATGACAGGTGACAGTTAGGAGGCAGTTCTACTTAGATTAAATAGATTGAATTATATTATTTTAACTAGGAGATTGGTTCTGCACAGTTTTCTAGGTACTCACACTATATTCTTGAGTGAAATGGGCCTCGCCATGGATCTGGTCAGGTTTTAAACTCGCCTCTGGTCTCTGCACTTCACAGTGATCTGGGTCAGCTCTCTCTGGTTCTCTGGTCTGGGTCTCTAGTTCTGGATAGATTGAAGTCTCTAGTTTGGCTCTCTGGAGGTTTGATGGAGGTAAAGTATGGATTTTTCCGGCAGAGCGTCCCGCTGCAGATGGAATTGAAGGTCCCTATCTGTCCTGTCTGTCTGCTTTTATGTGTTTAGAATGTGGGTGTGTTCTAGCATCACTGACCCTACCTCTCTCTCAGCTTCTAATTGGTCAAACTTCCATTTCTTATTTGATTGGGGAATGAACTGTGAGTCAGAGGGATGTCATTTTATGGCTTGCAGATAGGACACTCCTCTGTCAGATTGCACACATTCTATATTTGATAATAAAAGACATATTTCACAGTTACACAGTTGCTTGAAATTACATATACATGGTGTGGCTGAATTTAGCCATGTCTCTGTCCAAATCTGCTGTTTCTAAGAGCTTGCATTCAGAAATGGCACATAATTGACTTTTTAACTGATTTTTCAATTTCTGACATTGACCCAACTTTACATACATGTGTGCAGGGAGTATGGACATTAACTGATGAAGTTTCAGATTTTTAACATGCATACATTTAGAGTAATATCCACTTTTCCGCTAAAACCCCCCTGAACATACCACCGGTTCTAAAAACCTCTTAAACCGTGGGCAGAAAAATCACAAGAATTATGGTATCATTTATAAAATTTTCACATGTCCGCTCTATGAATGATCCATCTTTTAAAGTTATGTTCTGGCTCCAAAGGGGTGTGGTTTCCTCTCAGCACAAGGTAGAAATACTGGTTTTTCCAGTTCTGCCAAGCCAGCTTGCTCTCACAGGCAGTGCTCCTCCCAGCTTCTGCCAAGAGAAAGCTACATTTTACGACTGCTGTAATAAAACCTTTGCCTGAGTCAGGAGAGGCTCATTGTTCAAGAGGAAGCCATTTATGATCCTCTCAATAAACCCTCTGCCTGGGTGAAGGGAGTTGCATTGTTCACTCTCCTGCAGAGCACAGGTAATTCAATTATCAGATAGATGGCATATCCTTAGTGTGAGCAGCAAAAGGGCAGCTAGGCCTGGGAACACAGCTGTGACTCAAGTTTCACTCCTGATGGGGGTAGTTGCCAGGCAAATTGGAATCTCTTTAAGCTGTCATTTCTGTTCCCCAGTTTCTGCATTCAAATAAAACTAAACATTTTCACATATGCAGCTAGAAGGCTGATTCTAAGTTTAAAACTATGACATTTAAACAATTGCAACCTATGTGACACTCAAAAGTAGGTCACTCAGTCAATTTAAACATTTAGATTTTTTTTTAGTGTCTTTCAGTCCAAATTTACTTAAACTGCTGAAATCCACAGCGCAGCCAGTCTTGTTATAAACCTTCAAGTCACTTCAGAATATAACTTTACATTGGATCCACCTCTCAGTAAGTCTTTCTTTAGCCTGCTTTGGGTTCATTCAGTTTTCTACAAAATCTGGTGGTTTTAAAACGCCGGCTTTTGGATAGTGGTGAGTACTGGTACTGCACCCCTTTTTGGGATTTAAGAAAATGAATTCCCAACAGTAATGGGTTTGCTTTTGGCAATCAGCATTGCCATTCCCAATGGTTTCAGACTACTGTGTGGGTAGTCCAATGGTGGTTTTAGGCAGTGTCCTTCTGTGCCCATAACATCGGCAAAAATGAGTGGCAGCCTATTCTTCATGCATTTCCCTGTGCATTTTCTGGGAAGCTCTGGCCATCATGAGGTTTTCCATGTCAGTACTGCACAGTTTTGAGGTAGGGCTCGGATGCATGGGTAAATACATCCCACAAGCCCCCCTCTTGCGATGGCCATTCTATTTCACGAATGGGACTCGCAAGACCTGGGATGTTTCCTCATCTTCTTCCAATAGATGGCACAGTTCAGCATCTTTTCCTCCATCCGGTCGGATCGATCGGTTCTCCTCGCCAGTCCTGATGGGAGTATTGGGCGGTCCACTGGGCCCATTGGATCTTCGTTCCCGGTCTCCGGATCGTCCTCCTTGGCCAGTCTCAAGGTCTTCTTTCTCCTAGGACGACAAAGGAAGAGCGGCAATACCTACTCATAGACTTTTTCCACCACTGTTGAGGTAGTGGGGCAGCATATGCATTTCATCATCACGAAACATTACATTCTTATTTTGAAAAAATAAAAACAGTATAACTAAGAGACAGTTTCATGCAAATCACAATATTTTAGAGACTAGATGTGGTATGTTTTATGGTTGGAACTGAATTAGTCTGAGACAGTACCCGCTAGGATTCCAGAGGATTCCTCCAGTTGTTGCAGAGTGTGCCTGGGATGGCAACATTTCAACTGGTTTATGTGGACCCACTTGTCTTCCCCCTCTGCCGAACCGCCTTTGGGGATGTGGATTTTGTAGGCCACAGGTGAGATCTTGTCGATGATCTCAAAGGGTCCTTTCCATGTAGGCAAAAATTTGCGCTGCGTGGCCTGGTTCCTTTGGAAGTTGTATAGATAGACCCGGTCTCCCACCTGATATTCCTTCCTGGAAGTTTTCAGGTCATAATGGGTCTTCATGCTATCAGCCGATCTTTCTAGATTCCGCTGAGCATAAGCAAAAGCATGTTGGAGGTGTTTCCTTAAATTCTCTACATACTCATGAGTAGTGGAGGCATTTATCAGTGTCTGCTCTTGGGTCCTGTAGAGCAAATGCTGGGGAAGCACCATCTTGCGCCCAGTCATCAACTCAAATGGTGACATTTTGGTTGCAGATGAAGGGGTAGATCTGATAGCCATTAGGACCAGAGGTAATCGGATATCCCAACTTGGCCCAGAATCTGCCACAAACTTCTTTAATATGCTCACAATTGTCCGGTTATATCTCTCTACTGCCCCAGAAGAAGCTGGTCTATAAGCAATATGCAGCTTTCTCTTGACCCCCAGTATCTCCCACATCTTTGTCATTACTTCACTGGTGAAGTGGCTACCTCTGTCTGACTCAATCCTTTGAGGTAGACCAAAACGGGAAAAGATGTGGTTAATCATCAAGGCAGCTGCAGTTTCTGCCTTGCAGTTTGGGGCTGGGAGACATTCCACCCACTTGGTAAACAAGCATGTCACAGTCAACATGTACTTATTCCCCCTAGCCGAGCGAATCACAGGGCCTACAAAGTCGATTTGTAAATCTGACCATGGCAGTGTCATCCCCCGCTTTTGGAGAGGCGCACGGTGCGTGAGGGAGGATGGCTGAAATTGTGCACACACAAGACACCCCTTCAAGTATTGGTCGAGGTCCTGCCCCATGTGTGGCCAGTATGCAACCTCTCTTAAGATTTCCAATGTTGTGTGAAACCCCCTATGACCGGCGGTGGCCGCATCATGGGCGTGACTTAACATCAGGCTTCGGAATGAGGTAGGAACCACCCACTGATCGTGGCCAGCTTTGGATTTCCTTACCAACAAACCGTCTTGGATTCGGAACATTTTTGGACATTTCATCAACACTCTTAGGTCCTCTTTCCCAATGTAATCGGTATCCGTCAGGGGAAAGTTCTCAGGGTCCTCAAGGTGCTGGTAAAATTTACCAATTATTGAATCCCCCTTCTGAGCTGTAATCAAATCAGCATCAGGGGTCTCCTTACTCCATTGTGCAATTGAAAGGTCGTTGTGAGCATTTGTCTGGGACCTAGTGATGGCAGTGACCTGGATTTCCCCCAACAGGGACTCAATCTCAATTAGATCCCCTTGGATGGCCCCGGTTTTGGCCAGCTGATCAGCTAAGTCATTTCCAGTTTTGTCTGGTCCCTCTACTTTGGAATGACCCTTGATCTTTTTCCAATAGATGGTCATCCCATTCGATGTGACCAGATCATCAATGTTTTGGATCAACTTCCCATGTTTCAAGGGTTTGTTGTTAGCACATAACATGCCTCTGGTTTTCCAATTAACCAGGTGCTCCACGAACCCGTTCCGTACATAATCCGAATCTGTGATTATGACCAGTTCGTGGAGTTGATGCTGGACAGCAGTGAGGATGGCCTGATGCACAGCCATCAATTCTGCCACCTGACTACTTCGGGGACCAATTTTGTATCCAGCGGAGGGTTCTGGGGACTCATTCACCCATGCATTCCCTACGCCGGCCACCAGTTCTTTCTCCCCGTTGTTGTCAACATGGTAAGAGCATCCATCCACATACACAGTGGGCATTCCCTCACACTTGTCTTCTTCAAAGACTTTGTGTGGGGAATTAAGGTATGCCTCCATGTTGTCCTTGATTTTCAGACTTTCGTCCTCGAGACAGTTTTCTCTGGCACAATCATGCAAGTCAGCCAGACCTTGCGCGAGGGGACTCTTCTTGTTTTGGCCATATCTGACCTCCACAGGAAAGCCTTGCATTGACAGAATCCAGGAAGTAATTCGGGAATTACTCACATTTCCGGCCCGGATTCTGTCACTTTGGAGATATTGCAGAGGCTGGTGTGGAGTCTCCACTATGATGTGTTCCCCCTGGATAAACGGGTGGTAATTCTTCAATGCCCACACCGTTGCCAGGAGTGCCTTCTCACAATCGTTGAATTTTTCCTCCACAGAGGATAAAGTTTTGCTCGCATAGGAGATTACTTTATTGACCTTGTCATGCTTTTGGTATAATACTGCCGTCAAGCACGTATTAGAGAACCCCGTCTCCAGGAAGAACTCCTTGTTTCTGACAGGGTAAGCTAGGCAAGGCGCTTGTGAGAGGCTTCTTTTGAGTTGTTTTACTGCCTCGGATTGTTCTGGACCCCATTCCCACTTGACCCCCCCCTTCAGGAGATGAATCAGGGGTCTGGTGATCTCTGCGTAGCCCTCAATGAACTTTCTGCTGTAATTAGTCAGTCCAAGGAGGCTCCTTAGTTCCCGCAGAGTTGTGGGGTCTTTCAGTTTCTGAAGTGCTTCCACTTTCTTTTCCTGGGGACAGAGGCCCTGAGGAGTAATCTCATGCCCCAAGAAATTAACACGGGTTCTACACCACTGTGCTTTCTGAAAGGAAAGTTTTGCTCCGGCGGCTCTCAACTGGGTCAGAACATAACGGATCTCCGCTATGTGTTCCTCCACAGATGAACTTTTGATGAGGACATCATCTACATAAGCCAGGTTACCCCTTGCACCCAGGTCGGGCATGGCCTTATGTAGGAAAATGTTGAATTCATTGCCGGAGTTGAGGTATCCGAAGGGAGTCCGGGTCCATGTGTACTGCTGGCCCCCAAAGGTAAAAGCCAGTTTGTATTGGTCCTCCCTGCTGACAGGCACGGTCCAGTATCCATTGGTCAGGTCTATTGCAGTGAATACCTGTGACCCCTGAATCTGGGCCAGCCCTTGGTCAATGTAGGGCAGAGGCCATCGGGAAGTATGGACCCGTTTGTTGAGCTCCCTAAGGTCGGCGCAGAGTCTCCACTGGCCGTTTGGCTTCAATATTCCCAGCACCGGATTATTGAAGGTGCTGTGGACGGGACGGATTATTCCCCGGGACTCAAGGTTCTTAATTATTTCGGTAAGGGACTCCATTGATGCGAGAGGCAAGCGATATTGCTTCACAAACACAGGAGTCATGCCAGGGTCCGTGGGGATTGTGGTTGTGTGGATGTTGGTGCGACCACAGTCATATGAGTCTACCGCAAAGAGATCTTGGAAATCCAAGAAAACTTGTTTCAACTTTTGCTTTTGTTCCAGAGTCACACAGGCATCAGCTAGGTTGACTCTCTCTTCCACCATCTGCCTGAAGCCTGGAAAGACTTCTGGTTTGGCTATTTCAGCGGCCTCCTCCAGCTGGGTGGAGAAGTCCCTGGTCAGAGTGCTGATTTGGACCGGAGGCTTCAGGTGGGAAAGGCAGCCTTCATGAACCTGGAAAATCACCTCATCCCTCCTGAAGTCACACGTCACATCTTCCTTACCATACGGGCAGGAAGTGTACACCAGGAAGTTCCCCCCATGCCGGGTGAAAATCCTGTCTGGTGTTGCGTTGTCATCACTGTCACTGTCAAAACAGTCCTTGGGGATTGGTCCTAACAGTTCATTTCTAAGATCAATGGAGAAATGTCGGTCATCAACCGCCATTCCAATAATGGTGCCTGCGGCTAGAGTAATACTCTTTAAGTCGCTGTTATCCACCTCTATTGGAATGGTGTCATGTTCTATGTTGACTAATGGTGTTGGGTTTACCCCCAACCCTTGCTGTTGGAGAGAAGCATTTAGATGTATGTAAGCATCAGGGTTTTTCAACTCTTGTCCCCTTTTAACTTTCACTTCCAGGGAGAATTGTCGGGTCCTTTCTGGGATGGTGACTTCCTCTTTAACCTGAATTTCAACTGCATAAGGTAGCAATTGAGCTGACCTAAATGCTTTTTCTGGATCATCAAAGCCCATGGGATTATCCGCTAATCGGGACCAAGCTTTGAAGTTTATTAGGTCCAAACTAATGGCAAAGCGATTGAGAATGTCACTGCCTAAGTAAAAGGCGGCAGTGACGTCTCGCACGACCCAACAATTATGGACTATGCTCTTGTTGCCAATGGAGATTTTGAGCATACACCTGCTTGGCAGGAGATGTTTTGAATTGGGTGCTTCCAGGTCCATTTCCCATTTGTCTATCAGTTTGAAGGTGGGAATGGCTGGATCTTTTGGGAGTTGGCGAAACATGGCTTCGCTGATGAAGCTCTTACCGTTGTTCACACACACTGGAGCGAGAACAGAGTCCTTCCCATCATTTAACTGAACAGGGATGAACAACTGCTCTCCAATTTGCTGAATATCAGCCAGGCTTTGAGCTGATTTCACATCTTTCTGGACTATAGGAGTGGGAGTTTCAGATTGTGGATTGGTATAGAATTTCAAAGTGTTTCCTTCCAGCGTGGAATACCACTTTAGACTGGAAGGAAGGTTGATTTTCAGAAATAGAGAGGACCCCCCATCACCAGTCTGTTGTCCTACTGCTATGACTGTCACGTCTGGAATTTGGTGGTTCTGGAAGTGAAATTCTACTTGGTCAGATTTTTGTTCAACCATGTGGCAGGTGCCGTTTAAACTAACATGGTTGACACTCTGTTTTAATTTTATGGGTCGGCTAGTCTGGGTCCAGAGGACCTTGTTTACGCAATCAATTAGGGGTGACAACCTTCTCAGGAGGTCATTCCCTAGTAAACAAGGGGTGCCCTCCGGGGTCACAACTATGACCGGGTGTTTCAACTTATGTCGCCCAATTTTAATGTCCAAGTCTGCAGTCCCCTCAACGGGAATTTCCTTCCCGTCAAAGTTCTGTAGTTGTCCCGGAAGAGAGGTGAGAGGAATTTGGTAATTCTCTCCCCTTCCTGCATTCAGTTCGTCAAAGGCCCTTCTGGACAGAAGGGTAGCTTGAGATCCAGTGTCCACCAGTGCCGAGATTGTACCCTGCCCCTGTACTTGTACCGGGGCATAATATCTTCCCTCCTTCTCCTCAAGGGGGCACAGGTAATGTACATTTTTGGACAACTGGTGGGCTAACTTTCTGGTTTTGGACATTGCTAGCGAAGAGATTTGGGCAGAATTCTGTGGAGAGTCTTGGGAATCTGAAAGAAACAGTTGGCAACTGGAGATCAGAGCCATTGTGGGTTCCCCTGGTTCTGGTTCTGGGCCGCCCCCCCCTTTTTGGAGGCAGTCCCCAGGATGGGTTTGAACCAGGGGATTTTCTTGCTGTTGGTTCTGGGATGAGATGGTGGGCGGCGGTAGCTCAGTCTCCACATCTCCCCAGTCTGGATTTGCATCCCTAGGGACCCATTTTTCTTTGGGGGGAGTTCCCCCCTCTCTGAAGGAGAAGATCCTTTTCCCAGGATCCTCTGAGGATCCCTCTCCCTCAAATTGGAAGATCTGTACCTCCTCCTCAAACTGAGTCTGTTTGGGTCTTTTGTTTCTCCTACCCCCCCTCTGCTCCTTAGGAGGCAGACTTTCAGGGGCAAGAGATTTTGTTTCCGGTTCCTGGGTTTCCAGGGGCTGTTTACAAGTGAGGAAGGAAGCTTCCTCCAAGGCTTTACACCCCCCTTCCCTTTGTGCCTCCTCCCTGGGAACCGGTGAGTTATCGGGGTGCTGCCCCCGTCATTGTTCTGGAGCACCAGGTCCAGAGTTGGGTGCGTTCTGCGCCGGCAGGCCCATCTGAGGGTTCTGCTGAGCCCTCAGAATGTGACCCAGATCCCGCGCCATGTTTTGAACCTGGCGCTCTAACTGGGAAACCCGCTCAGGCTGATACGGGGCCCTGTTTTCTCCCCTGGGCTGATCCCGGGAAGGGTAGCTGTCCCTCCTCTGGTAATACCCCGGGTTGGGAAGATTTTGGTACCCCTCCACCCTTGGCCTCCCCTCTCCCGGATTCAGTGGTCTGGGCTCAGGGAATTGGGGAAAGAAGGATGGATGGTTTTGGGGCTGAAAGTCGGGTGGATATCTGGGGAAAAAGTTCTGCCCAGGGTTTGGTAAATTTCTGCCCTCCTGTGGGAAGTTTGGAGGGAAGTTCCCTGGGTTAGGTGCTTGGCTGGATCCCCCCCCTTGGGCTGGAGGAGTCCACACATAACCCAGGATGGGTCGATTTCCCTTGTAACGGGGACTTACATAATCAGGAGAGCGAGGGACCCCATTTGTGGGGCTGCCTCCCTGGCTCCCTGTCTGTGACTGGCCCGAGGACCTTCTGGGCCTAGCATTATTAGGTGCAGGTAGGTTTTTAGGCCCCCCCATCTCCAAATCCAAAACGGGGGTGACCTTTACCTCTGCCACCTTGGCAGCAGCAGGGGTGCTGTTGGCTTTGGGGTTTTTCTGGGCATTACTTTTGCTATCTACCGGTTTCTGCACCTCATAGATCCGGGTAGCCTGTTCAATGACCCAGTCTAAAGATCTTTTCTCGTGAAAATCCCTCACGAGCTGGGTCATGATATATTTGGGCAAGGCATGGAAAAACGTATTAATAAACTCTCTACTATCCGTGCGCACCCTTCTTGTGGTCTGTGCAAAAGCACGCTTTAACTCCTGCACAAATTCTTGTGGGGCCTGATCCTCCCCACATTGCAAATTGTAGGCTGCCTTGCGAGCCTCTTGAGGATTTCTGTGAACAGAAAAATGTTTCAAGATGGCCGCCTTATAGGTGGACCATCTTAAATGATTTTGGTCCTCCAGCCCCGCAAAGAAACTGGAGTATTCCGGGGAGAAGGTCCACTTTACATATTGAATACAGCTTTGGCTGTCCTTCAAATGGAAAGTCTCCATCATTTGTTCAAACAACTCTAAGTGCTCCCAAACAGAATACTTAGCGTTCTTATGGTAAGGCGTGATGACGCTCCTGATCGCCTTAATCTGCTTTAAGGGGTCCTTAAGCAAGGCCCTTTTTGCCTTATTGGCCTTTTTGGTTCGGGTAACCCTTGTCCATTCATCCTCGGATTCAGAGGCACTGCTCCCAGAGGTTCCCGTCTGTTCTTCCAGGTTTTCCCGGATTCTGCGAGCCTGGGAATGGCTGGCAGAATGTGGGGACCTGGTCTCCTGTGTCCGGCGCAGTTCAGAGGAGTCTTCAGATTCCTCCTTGCTGCCAGGATTTGATGGGTACCCCCTCCACTGACCTAACTGGGCAGAGGTTTTCAGGATGCCCTTAATGGGCCTACTCTCCTGGGGTTCCCCATCGAACTGTACTGTACTTGGGTGCCCATACCCGGATGCCCACCCCTCCATTCCTGAGTGGTACTGGCCTATGAGCCCCATACTCTTAGCTGGATAGTAATCTGCCATCCCTGCAGCCCTGTGCTCATGTGCGCCAGGGGACATGGGGGTGGTAGAGTCCAGGGACTGGGGGAGATGAAGGCCCCTGGTGTTAGGGCTCCTGCGGTTATGGTCAGGAGTCTCTCTTTCCCAGCGGACCTCATCTCTATCCGCCCCTGCTCCCTGTTGCAATGCAAGAGCCTGCATTTGTGCTTTCAGTTCCTCTGTTAAGGCCTTACTCGACTCTATCAGTTTCTCCTGCATCGCTACCTGTTGCTGGAGCCTCTCATTGTGCTGGCAGAGAGCCTCATTTTCCCTCTGTGCTTCCTGGTTGGTCCTGGAGAACTGGGCCAGTCTTTGCTGCAGGAGGGTTACCTCCTGAGCTGTGTCCCTATTGGCCTGCTCCTTTCTTGCTAGAGCATCCTCCACCCTCCTGGTGTGCTCTAGCAAGTTCTGGTGTTCTTTTTGGAGGTCACCCAGTCCCTGGTGGGCCAGGTGATTTTCTTCCATTTTTCTTTTTAAATGGCAGACTTCCTGGCCTAAGGTATCCCTTTCCTGACTAAGAGCCTGCATCTGTGCCGCCAGGTCGTCCCTCTGCCTTTGAAAGGCACCAGCTTTCTGGCGTTCTTCATCAAACTCTGCCTGGGTATCCAGGTCTTTCAAGATCAGCTTGTTGCTCTCTACCTTCACTCTATCTAGATGACTTTGCAGGGTGGCTACCTGCTCCGTGCATGCCCTGTTAAAGTCTAATTGTTGCTCCAGCTTTTTCTGGCTCTGCAGTAAGGAGTCCAAACTGTCTTGGTGCTCCTTCTGCAGGGCCAGAAATCTGGTATCCTGGTCAGCCTTTTCCTGTTGCAGTATATCCATATCCTCCTTTATTTTAGTGATGTACCGTCTGCTGTCATTTTCTGACTCCTGGCTCCTCTGCAGCCTCTGCTCAGAAGAGTCCAGATCAGATTGGGCCTTCTGTAATGCCATCTGTTGCCTATTTGCCAGATTTTGGCTTTCAGCACATCTATCCTGCATGTCTCCCACGTATAGATACAGGTATGCTGCTATCCTGGCAATCTTATTGTGTTCCTCTTTGGCTTTAGGAGCCATATATAGTTCACTCAGGGCCACATGTAAGGGACCCTGATCTCTATATATATCTGACCCTGTTTCAGTGACCTGTTGTGTGATGGCCTGCAACCACGCATCCTGGCCCTGTTCGGTCCATTCACCTCTCACAAATAGCTTATGCAAGAGGTGCTCTCTGGCTATTTTCATGTCTACTAAGGTCGTCATTCTAGAGATTGGTCTCTGTCCTGACTTACAGAAGTTTGTATTTTATTTTTGCAGAACAGAACTTTTCTTGGAGTGTCCCTTTTGAGGAGTGCTTTACAGCGTAACACAGCGTGGTGATCTGACCGGATATGTGTATCTGGTCAGCTGGCACGCTGTATTAATCTGCACAAATGGTAAATCTAACCCAAACGTCCGGCCCGAGCCCCCAATTTGTAAGAGGATTCAATTCAACACTACAGCTAAGTCAACGCCTAGTCTATAATACTGAATGAAAACCCTTATTGATATATCTTTATGTCCAGTTCATGCGTTCTGGATGACTACCCCTATATAACACCCCTCTCTTGGAATCCTCCTGACCCCACTGAGCCAAGAAGTAGTTCTGTTTTGCAAGTTTAAAAGGTTTATTTGATAATTTAAACAATAGATATATATCACCCTTTATAATAAATTAATAATTGAATAGCACACTTAATCCGATATGATAAAGATCAACAACGGAGAATCTGGCACCAGCACACTTCTTATAATCACTAATGAGTTGACATGAAATGGATAAGGTAGCACACTGGTAAATAGGAACAAAAGTATAATGTGGTAGAGGATGCTTTATGTAAGCTCAGGTGGATGCAATATTCAATGAATGCAGTACAGAAAATACTCAATATGATTTCAACCAAACAATGTAATCACTTTTCTCTGGCAATCCCCTCCCCCCCTTGATGCAAGGCAAGGAAATGGAAGGAAAACACACAGTTCTCAGAAATGCAATCAATGTAAATCAGTTCACCCCAGCAAGCTTACACTACAGAAAACAGATAGGAGTTTTGAAAACACAGGCAAAATGCTTTGATATGTGCTAGCAATGGATGAGAAATATGCTGGAAATGCTTTTAATTCCCTTTCAGAGGTTCAGGGTGAGTGGTATCTAGTTAATATTAGTCCAGGCTCACACTAGCAATGAGGCAGGGATAGTTAGCAGGTTAAACGAATTTCTGGCAAATGGAAGGCAAGCAGCAGCAGTTTTTACATGTGAAGAAATTTGCAAATCGCGGTAAAATTAAGGGGTAGGAATGCGGTTCTAGGTTCGTAGGAAAGCCACGATTCTAACCTTTCAGATGAAAGTTATTGCAAGTCTCTAGCACAAACGGTTGCGGAGATATGAGCGATTTTGTGAAGGTTGTTTTTCAGATTTGAAATTTTAAAGTTCAAAAAGACAAGTGCAGCTTGCAACTAGGAAATGACAAGTGACAGCTTTACAAATGACAGGTGACAGTTAGGAGGCAGTTCTACTTAGATTAAATAGATTGAATTATATTATTTTAACTAGGAGATTGGTTCTGCACAGTTTTCTAGGTACTCACACTATATTCTTGAGTGAAATGGGCCTCGCCATGGATCTGGTCAGGTTTTAAACTCGCCTCTGGTCTCTGCACTTCACAGTGATCTGGGTCAGCTCTCTCTGGTTCTCTGGTCTGGGTCTCTAGTTCTGGATAGATTGAAGTCTCTAGTTTGGCTCTCTGGAGGTTTGATGGAGGTAAAGTATGGATTTTTCCGGCAGAGCGTCCCGCTGCAGATGGAATTGAAGGTCCCTATCTGTCCTGTCTGTCTGCTTTTATGTGTTTAGAATGTGGGTGTGTTCTAGCATCACTGACCCTACCTCTCTCTCAGCTTCTAATTGGTCAAACTTCCATTTCTTATTTGATTGGGGAATGAACTGTGAGTCAGAGGGATGTCATTTTATGGCTTGCAGATAGGACACTCCTCTGTCAGATTGCACACATTCTATATTTGATAATAAAAGACATATTTCACAGTTACACAGTTGCTTGAAATTACATATACATGGTGTGGCTGAATTTAGCCATGTCTCTGTCCAAATCTGCTGTTTCTAAGAGCTTGCATTCAGAAATGGCACATAATTGACTTTTTAACTGATTTTTCAATTTCTGACATTGACCCAACTTTACATACATGTGTGCAGGGAGTATGGACATTAACTGATGAAGTTTCAGATTTTTAACATGCATACATTTAGAGTAATATCCACTTTTCCGCTAAAACCCCCCTGAACATACCACCGGTTCTAAAAACCTCTTAAACTGTGGGCAGAAAAATCACAAGAATTATGGTATCATTTATAAAATTTTCACATGTCCGCTCTATGAATGATCCATCTTTTAAAGTTATGTTCTGGCTCCAAAGGGGTGTGGTTTCCTCTCAGCACAAGGTAGAAATACTGTTTTTTCCAGTTCTGCCAAGCCAGCTTGCTCTCACAGGCAGTGCTCCTCCCAGCTTCTGCCAAGAGAAAGCTACATTTTACGACTGCTGTAATAAAACCTTTGCCTGAGTCAGGAGAGGCTCATTGTTCAAGAGGAAGCCATTTATGATCCTCTCAATAAACCCTCTGCTTGGGTGAAGGGAGTTGCATTGTTCACTCTCCTGCAGAGCACAGGTAATTCAATTATCAGATAGATGGCATATCCTTAGTGTGAGCTTCAAAAGGGCAGCTAGGCCTGGGAACACAGCTGTGACTCAAGTTTCACTCCTGATGGGGGTAGTTGCCAGGCAAATTGGAATCTCTTTAAGCTGTCATTTCTGTTCCCCAGTTTCTGCATTCAAATAAAACTAAACATTTTCACATATGCAGCTAGAAGGCTGATTCTAAGTTTAAAACTATGACATTTAAACAATTGCAACCTATGTGACACTCAAAAGTAGGTCACTCAGTCAATTTAAACATTTAGATTTTTTTTTAGTGTCTTTCAGTCCAAATTTACTTAAACTGCTGAAATCCACAGCGCAGCCAGTCTTGTTATAAACCTTCAAGTCACTTCAGAATATAACTTTACATTGGATCCACCTCTCAGTAAGTCTTTCTTTAGCCTGCTTTGGGTTCATTCAGTTTTCTACAAAATCTGGTGGTTTTAAAACGCCGGCTTTTGGATAGTGGTGAGTACTGGTACTGCACCCCTTTTTGGGATTTAAGAAAATGAATTCCCAACAGTTATGGGTTTGCTTTTGGCAATCAGCATTGCCATTCCCAATGGTTTCAGACTACTGTGTGGGTAGTCCAATGGTGGTTTTAGGCAGTGTCCTTCTGTGCCCATAACATCGGCAAAAATGAGTGGCAGCCTATTCTTCATGCATTTCCCTGTGCATTTTCTGGGAAGCTCTGGCCATCATGAGGTTTTCCATGTCAGTACTGCACAGTTTTGAGGTAGGGCTCGGATGCCTGGGTAAATACATCCCACAGGGGGAAGTTAGGAGGGAAGTTCCCCGGGTCAGGTGCTTTGCTGGATCCCGCCCCTTGGGCTGGAGGAGTCCACACATAACCCAGGATTGGTCGGTTTCCCTTGTAGCGGGGTCTTACATAGTCAGGGGAGCGGGGGACCGCATTTGTGGGACTACCTCCTCGACTCCCTGTCTGTGACTGGCCCGAGGGCCTTCTGGGCTGTGAATTATTTGGTGCAGGCAGGTTTTTAGGCCCCCCCATCTCCAAATCTAAAACGGGGGCAACCTTTACCTCTGCCACCTTGGCAGCAGCAGGGGTGCTGTTGGTTTTGGGGTTTTTCGGCGTATTATTTTTATTTTCGATGGGCTTCTGCACCTCATAGATCCGGGTAGCCTGTTCAATGACCCAGTCTAAAGATCTTTTCTCATGAAAATCTCTCACAAGCTGGGTCATTATGTATTTGGGTAAGGCATCGAAAAACGTATTGATAAATTCTCTGCTATCCGTGCGCACCCTTCTGGTGGTCTGCGCAAAAGCACGCTTTAATTCTTGCACAAACTCTTGTGGGGCCTGATCCTCCCCACATTGCAAATTGTAGGCTGCCTTGCGAGCCTCTTGAGGATTTCTGTGCACAGAAAAATGTTTCAAGATGGCCGCCCGGTATGTGGACCACCTTGAATGGTTTTGATCCTCCAGCCCGGCAAAGAAACTGGAGTATTCTGGTGAGAAGTTCCACTTTACATATTGAATACAGCTTTGGCTATCCTTCAAATGGAAAGTCTCCATCATTTGCTCATAGAGCTCCAAGTGTTCCCAAACAGAATACTTGGCGTTCTTATGATAAGGCGTGATGACACTCCTTATTGCCTTTATTTGTTTCAATGGGTCCTTAAGCAAGGCCCTTTTTGCCTTATTGGCCTTTTTGGTTCGGGTAACCCTTGTCCATTCATCCTCCGACTCAGAAGCGCTGCTCCCAGAGGTGCCCGTCTGTTCCTCCAGGTTTTCCCGGATTCTGCGAGCCTGGGAATGGCTGACAGAATGTGGGGACCTGGTCTCCTGTATCCTGTGACGCTCAGAGGAGTCTTCAGATCCCTCCTTGCTACCAGGATTTGCTGGGTATCCCCCCCACTGACCTAACTGGGCAGAGGTTTTCAGGATGCCCTTAACGGGCCTACTCTCCTAGGGTTCCCCACTAAATTGCACTGTGCTTGGCTGCCCATACCCGGATGCCCACCCATCCATTCCTGGGAGGTACTGGCCTATGAGCCCCATACTTCTAGCTGGATAGTAATCTGCCATCCCTGTGGCCCTGGGCTCATGTGCGCGAGGGGACATGGGGGTGGCAGAGTCCAGGGACTGGGAGAGATGAAGGCCTCTGGTACCAGGGCTCCTGAGGTTATGCTTGGGAGTTTCTCTTTCCCAGCGAACCTCATCTCTATCCGCCCCTGCTTCCTGTTGCAATGCAAGAGCCTGCGCTTTCAGTTCCTCTGTTAAGGCCTTACTAGACTCTATCAGTCTCTCCTGCATCGCTACCTGTTGCTGGAGCCTATCATTGTGCTGGCAGAGAGCGTCATTCTCTCTCTGTGCCTCCTGATTGGTCCTGGAGTACTGGGCCAGTCTCTGCTGCAGGAGGGTTACCTCCTCAGTCCCATCCCTACCGACCTGCTCCTTTCTTGCCAGAGCCTCCTCCACCCTCCTGGTGTGATCTAGCAAGCCCTGATGCTCTTTTTGGAGGTCACCCAGCCCCTGGAGGGCCAAGTGATTTTCTTCAATTTTTCTTTTTAAATGGCAGACTTCCTGGCCTAAGGTATCCCTTTCCTGACCAAGAGCCTGCATTTGTGACGCCAGGTCGTCCCTCTGCCTTTGAAAGGCACCAGCTTTCTGGCGTTCTTCATCAAACTCTGCCTGGGTATCCAGGTCTTTCAAAATCAATGTATTGCTTTCCTTTTTCTCTCTGTCTAGTTGGATTTGCAGGGTGGCTACCTGCTCTGTGCATGCCCTGTTGAAATTGATCTGTTGCTCCAGCTTTTTCTGGCTCTGCAGTAAGGAGTCCAAACTGTCTTGGTGCTCCTTCTGCAAAGCCAGAATTCTGGTATCCTGGTCTGTCTTTTCCTGTTGCAGTATATCCATGTCCTCTTTTATTTTAATGATATACTGCCTACTATCATTTTCTGACTCCTGGCTCCTCTGCAGCCTCTGCTCAGAAGGGACCAGGTCAGACTGGGCCTTTTTCTAATGCCATCAGTTGCCTATTTGCCAGATCTTGGCCTTCAGCACATTTGTCCTGCATGGCTCCCATATATAGATACAAATATGCCGCTATCCTAACCATCTTGTCGTGTTCATCTTTAACTTTAGGAGCCATGTATAATTCACTCAGGGCCACATGTAATGGACCCTGATCTCTCCATATATCTGACCCTGTTTCAGTGACCTGTTGCGCGATTGCCTGCAACCAGACCGTTTGGTCCTGATGAGTCCACTCACCTCTCACAAATAGCTTATGTAAGAAGTGCTCTCTGGCTATTTTCATAACTACCAAGGTTGTCATTCTGGAATTTGAGTTCTTTCCTGACTTACAGAAGTTTGTATTTTATTTTGCAAAACAGACCGTTTCCTTAGAGCGTTCCTTTGAAGGATGCTTTCACAGTGTAAAACAGCTTGGTGACCTAACCGGATATGTGTATCTGGTCAGTTGGCACACTGTATTAATCTGCACAAGTGGTAAATCTAACCCAGAATATCCCGGCTCCGAGCCCCCACTTTTGTAAGCGATATTCAATCAACACTACAGCTAAATCAATGCCTAGTCTGGGATGCTAAGGAAAACCCTTATTGATGTATTTTTATATCCAGTTCAGTACTCTGGATGACAACCCTTGTATAACACCCCCCTCTTAGAATCCCCCTGACCCCACTGAGCCAAGAAGTAGGTTTGTTTTGCAAATTTAAAAAGGTTTATTTGGACAATTCAACAATATATATCTATCACCCTTTATAAATAAATTGATAACTGATATCACACTTCAGAATACGACCGTGATCAAAAATGGATAATGTTACAGGGGTACATTGATTTGGTTACTTAGGAGTAGTGTAGAGGATGAGGTAGATGAAAATGCTTGATGGTTTCAAGGAAATGCAAGGTGGAATAAAATGCAGTACAGAAATAACTTGTTATGATTTTAGCAAAAGGTAATATGATCACTTTTTCTTTTGACAATTCACTCCCCCCTATGCAATACAAGAAATGGAAGGAGAGCACACAGTCTTCAAGAATCCCACAAATCACACTTTATAATGCAATACACAGTTCCAGTTCCCCAAGCAAGCTTAGAGAAAACAGGGATGAGTTTTAAACACAGGCAAATTACTTTAATGTGGTTTGCAAGGAAGTGAAAAGGTGCTAAAATTGCTTTTAATTCCCCCTAGAGGTTCAGGGTGAGTGAGAGATGCTTGTTGGTATTAGTTCAGGCTCACTTTAGCAATGCCCTATGAGTTATTACCAGGTAGCAAACGGATTTTAACAAAGAGAAGCAACAAGCTGCTGATTTCTACAGATGAAGAAATTGGGCCAAATCGCAAATAGCGGTAAATTTCGCGAGTGCGTGTCTCGTGATTACGGGAAAAGTATAGGGAGTAGCTTCTAGGATCATTGAAAAGCCCAGATTCTGAGCTTTCAGATGAAAGTGACAGGTGACAGCTTGCAGCTGCAGAATTGACAGGTGACAGTTGTGCAGCTTTAAAAATGACAGATGACACGATTTCTAGGAGGCAGTTCTACTTAGGTTAAAATAGTTTGGATTAGATTATTTTAACTAAGAGATTGGTTCCGCACAGTTCTGCTAGGTACTCACAATATCAATTTGAAATAGGCCTCGTCACGGTCTGGTCAGGTTGGACGGGACTTCCGGCGGGTGGTTCTGAAGTCCCGGCTATCTGGGTCAGCTCTGCTCTCTGGGTCTGTCAAGCACCGGATCTGCTTACAACGGTCTGGTTTGTGGTTCTCTCGGGTTCCAGATACAGCACTGCTTTCTGGATACTGCTACAGGTTCTTACAAAAATTATTGGCAAAAATTCAAACAGCTCGCCTTGCTGTTGAATAGTTTGGTTGGTTTTGAGGCCTGCTGAAGAGGATTCAGGTGGTGGATGCAGGCCTCTCTGCTAGAAATTCTGGAGTTAATTTCTGCTACAGGTTCTGGAGATTGATGGATTTGAAGTCTGGATCTCTGGATGTGAAGTCGTCGGTCAGCATGCTCCACAGCAAATGGAATTGAATGTCTCTAGCTGTCCCAGCAGTCTCTTTTTATGTGTTTTGAAAATGGGTGTGTGCCTGGGCCTAGCTAAGCCTGCCCCTCTCTACTTGTCATTGGCCCAATTCTCCCCTCTCCCATGATTGGGGGAAGGAAATGGATTGTCATCATGATGAGGTCTGTTTATGGGTCAGAGGATCCTCCCCTGGTCAATTTGCACACAAATCTATTTCTGACCCAAATACATATTTATCTATGTACCATTTTTCTAATATTATAGTTCCAGTTAACATATTTTCTGTAGCACCAAACCATCCGATCCCTGTCTTTGTACGATGTTGTGTCCACTGATGACAGAATTCTCCCCTTTTCATCCAGATAACGACCTCTAAACCTTTCCAGATTTTACACAAATGTGCACCAGGGATATGGGTTACAGATGATAAAGTGTCAGATTTTTAACATGCATACATTTGGAGTAACAGCCTTTTTTCCGCTACTATCCCCAGGAACATACCACAGGGTCCTAACACCTCTTAAAATGTGCACAGAATAATGGTATTATTTATATAATTTTGACCAGTCCGCACTATGAGTTATCTTTCTTTTTAAAATTATGCCCTGGTCAAAAAGGGGTGTGGCTTCCCACATCACATGGTGGAATAACTGGTGTATCCACTTCCCCCAAGCTCAGCTTGCTAGGAGAGGCACTGCCCCTCCCAGTTTCTCCCAAGAGGAAGCTATTTTACGACGCCCCCAATATAACATTTGCCTGAGTCAAGGAAGTTGCATTGTTCTGTCCCTTCCAGTTCCCAGGTGCTCCACCCCTAATCTAATCAGAGATGTGTCAACTCCTTTTGGCAAGGGGCAGCAGGATGCAGCTAGGCCTGGGAAGAGTGGCTGAGCAGGTTTCTCCTGTCGGGGGTAGTTGTCAGGCAGAATCCAGTTTCATTAAGCCAGGTTTCAGCTAAATGTCACTTTTTGTTCCCAGTTTTCTACATTCAAATCAAACTGACAATTTTAACCTATACATTAAATAATTACTTCCTTCAAGTCATTTCAGAATATAGTTTTACATTCTTCCACCTCTTAGCAAGTCTTTCCTTGGCCTGGTTTTGTTTCATTTGTTCAGTTTTACACAAAAGTCTGGTGGTTTTAAAACGCCGGCTTTCTGATAGTGGTGAGTACCGGTATTGCAACCATTTTTGGGATTAAGAAAATGAATTCCCCACAGTTCTGAGTTGCTTTTTTGGCAATCAGCATTGCCATTCCCAATGGTTTCAGGCTACTGTGTGTGTAGCCCAATGGTGGTTTTAGGCAGTGCCCTCCTGTGCTCACAACATAGGCAAAAATGGGTGGCAGCCTATTCTTCATGTTTTCCCTGTGCACTCTCTGGGGAGTTCTGGCATCATGATGTTTTCCATGCCAGTACTGCACAGTTTTATGGTAGGGCTTGGATGCATGGGTAAAAACATCCACAGGCTAGTAGTTGCGGAGGAGTCTATTGTCAATCGACTGTCTGTGTGAAGGTGTGGCCGCTGCATCGGAGCGTTACCTGCAAGGATGGCCTCCGTTAGTGTCCCCATGCACTCCTGGAAGGCACGCATGGATGCCTCCACTGCTGCAGTATTGGCTGCTATTGCCCTTCCCATGGCACTCATGGCCTCATTGCCTGCTTCCACCTGCTGGCGCATGATCTGGAGCATGTACTCCTTCCGGGCCTCAACCCTTGTCAGGCGGGCATCAAATGAGGTGTCGTCCGCAGGTCTGCAGGTTTCTTGGAGGGGTGGAGGAAGGCAGAGTGGAGGAAGGCAGAGTGGAGGAAGGCAGAGTGGAGGAAGGGGCCTGTGCGGAGCCATCCTCCGGGGCACTGTCCTCAAACAGCGCAATGTCTGATTCCCCGAGGTCGGAATCATGTAGACACGGATCATCGAGGCACTCAGACTCCACTAGAGGTTGGGGGCTGGCAAAGTGGCTTGGGGTGGGTGTGCCAGGCATCATGTCTAATTCTTCTTCCATCTCTGTGGACACAACGTCCCTCTTGGCTGGCGGCAGGGCTACCACTGTTGTGGTTCTTTGTTGTTGGGCAGTGGGTGCAGGTGTCCCATGCAAGGTTGGTGCCTTGCGTGGCACACTGGCTTTGGCAGTCGTCTTTTCCTTGGCCGGTTGTGTTGGGGTGTCCCTGGTCCCCTTGTGTGCACTGGACGTGCTTGCACCCCTGTCCAGTGGTCCACCTTCATCATCGGTGCCTGGGGGATAGAAGAGATGCAGGTCATCAGTGATGTTGTCAAATGGCAGCTATATTGAATTGCGGTGGGATATGTTCATGCATTCAGCCATCATTTCATTTCTGGTTTGTTGCTTTAGGTGTACTAAGGGGGTATGTGGGGAATCAATGCATGACTGGTGGGGTAGCATTAGTTTGGTCTCTGTGTGGTGGGTGCATGGGCATGGTTGGGTCATGTGGAACCTCTGTTGGGATTGGGGTCATCACTCAGCGTCCATGTGGTGCAGGGAGTGACAATGATTATTCTATGGATATGTTGATGCATCACCTTGCCCACACTAACTTCCCCAGTCGTGATACGTGGTTGTGATGGTACACTCACCTTCCTCTGTGGTGATTGCTGCGCCGACCTCCTGATCTCCGATCACCTCAATGGTTTTGGGGTCAATGAAGCCACTTGCTGTCTCCTCCCATGGCATCAATTGGACTGGTGAGTGTGGGCCACTGCCTGTCGCCATTGCGGCTCTCCGGTTCTCAGACATGATCCTCCGGACACGGAGGCAGAGGTCGTCCCACCGCTTCCGGCAGTTGCGCACACTCCTTGGGGCGCACCCCACTGCTGTCACCCTCTGAGCTACCTCAAGCCAGACCTCTTTTTTGCGGGTTTGGGCCGCATGCTTTAGGTCTGTGCTGCGTATTACATCCGCATGCTCTTCCAGGGTGTTGGCGAGCATGGTGAGCTCAGCGTCTGAGAAACGCTACTTCCTCTCCCCCTGTGTGGATTTCCTGCTGGCCTTGGACATGATGATGCTCCTCTGACACACTACGACACGGGAGGAGTGTTGGTTGTGGAGGATTGCAATGGATTGTGTTTTTAAAGATGGCCGCCGGCCCATTTCCCGTTCCAGCGCGATGACGTAATTTTCGGGTCCGGTTTTGCGAACACGGTTATTCCGTGCCGGAGTTACCGTGCCGGTGTTTAGGGGTTCATTGAAGACGGTTACGGAGTGGACGCAAGCCACAATGCCGGTATAGGGGGGTTGGTGGGACGTTACCGGGATGGCGGTTTTTCCACTACCGGCATGGGGGGACGCGCATGCTCGCGCACTCGTGATCAGCCGCTGGTAGCGGGTTCTCGAGGGCACAGACACGCACTTCCCGCCATGCCGGTAATTGTGCCGGATTTTCCGGCCGACTCGTAATGAGGCCCCATGTCTTTTTTAAAGTGACCAATTCCAAAGGTGTTCAGAAGAGGGGAAAGAATATTCTGCAAAGCAGATCTAGGTTTTAAATGCAAACAGTACTTATTTTTAAAAAACACAAGTTCAGTTGCAGGCCTTCTCATGGGACTTCAGTCGACAGTTAATGATTTACATCAACATAAAGGAAATACTTACAACACACATCAAACATAAAACAGTTTTATGTTTTAAATGTGTAGCTGGAACTAAAAGCAAAAAAGAAATGAAAAGCAAAGAGTTCTTGGCAGTTCATTGATAAGAGCTATATCTTCGTAACTGCTGTTAAATGTAGTCCTTCTCAGTGAACACATATCACTAGTCATGTAAAATGAACCAATCTAATAGATAAAACCTCTCTTTGCAAGTACATTTCATGGATGCCTGAAGACATGATGGTGTACCATTTACTGTGGTTGACAGTGCATACTACTTGGGGAATACCAACCTCCGGAGGAGTTACATTTAGAGACAAGGTGTGATGCTGGAAATGCATTGGAGGGACAGGGCCTGCGTATCCTTGTCCTTTACTGCTTTTTATCGTGTGTTCTGTCGTGTTTTCCGTGCAGGAGTTCGTGTGGGACTCCTGGCGGTGCAGCTCTCTTTCTTTTGGTTTGGTGAACGGTCCCGTGGGATACTCTTATGGCACCCATGGGTGGGGGTAGAACCCTGTGCCCCTAGTGTATGTTTTTGGGCACCTGTGGGTGGCCCACAGAGCAGGGTATGGGCTGGTGGCAGCTCCATGCTGAATTTGACAGATGCGCGGAGTATCCTCCATTTTGGGATACCCCGGCCCTGCCACTGGGATCAGTTGATTCCTGATGGAAAACAAGATGGCCTCGGTGGCCTCTTGCTTTCTATTACCCATTACCTTGTTTTCCCAAAGTCCTGGGAAGCCCTGACTCTGTCCCTTCCCCCTTACTGGCTGTTGGGTGGAAGTGCCATATATGTTGTTGTTGTGAAGGCCCAGTCAGACTAGCTGGAGCCTTCCCGGTGATGTATGTTGTGGGTACTTCCTGTGGGTGGGACCTGGGTGAATAGAGTGTGTGACGAATATGCATTCTGTGTTGTGGGTGTCTAGTATCTGGTTGTTCACACAATGACTGAGACAACCCTGCCTGAAACCGGTATGAATGCAGCTTGGAGTGTTGAATGGCTCGGTACTTGTCCCAATACACATAACTTGTTGTGAGTGTCTGGAGAGAAGTGAATGGCCTGAATACCTCGTGTGCCTGATTGGCTGCCTGCCTGCATGAATGGCCGTAGTCGTGATTGGATGCTTGAGTGTGACCCAGCTGAATGAATGGGAGATCAACAGTATATCTGGGGAACTCTCACTGCTAGGAATTGTGTTCAGAAGCTGATGTCCACCACGACAAGTAACTGGGTTAACTGACGCTTGACCTTGAAGCCCTGCTGGACGAGAAGAATTGCTGATGCTCTCCTTTACAATCTGAAAGCTGCTGTGCCTCCAACGACTGACCCAGAGAGGACCTGGTAAGGCGCCCTCTTCCCGAGCTACGAGGGACCATCGTGCATAGCTGATCTTTGCCAACGCTCCCTGGTAGACAGACCTTCGACAGGCTGCCGACCCGATACAGGGACTGCTGCGGAACTCCAAGGAGAAGCACTCGGACTGTTGTCCGCCACTGTCGACGACCGCCGTCGCCGACCGGAGCCGCCGTGCTCCCGTTTGCCTAAGAACTTCAATTGATCATCGGACGCTCTCGTCTGCATCGTCATCCACTTGTCTCCCGCTGGAGAAGGCCCGACAATCGACGCGCTGAGGAGCATCCACCGGTGGGTTTCCCACCACCTAAAGACCGCAGAGACGCCGACGACTCGACGCCCTTGCTGGGCCACAGTTCTTCATCATCTCTTTGCTGTCCAGAACTATTGTCACCGAGGTGCCCCGCACGCCTCTTCCTTGCAGGACGCCAACACTATGTCGTTGACGAGCAACGCTAGGAACGAAGCTGTCACTTCCTTGACGTAGTTCACCCTGTTCACCACCGGACGTTCGACGACCCGTGACTCCCGCCTTAAAGGGAGGGCACTCAAGAAGGGCCGTTGATTCCCCGACTCCTCTCGACGATCCGTGGCTCCCGCCTGAAAGGGAGGCACTCAAGAAGGATCGGTCGGTGCATCGTCGGAGAACTCTACTCCACCAGGTACATTGGGGGGGGTAAAACCTTAATAGGAAGAAGTAAGACTATCGAAAAATATATGGACTGGGCTTGTGCTATATATCTTTATTTACAGGTTGCCCAGGTGGGGGGATCTCCACACAGAACTGCGCCTAGAGGTAGGGGCCAATGTTCTGCCTATTGTTTCAACCATCTTGCGTTCCTTCCTATCTCTATTGCTGGTTTACTCGTTATTGATCTGTGTGACATTTTAACCATACAGTTGATGCACTTTAATGAGATTTGATAACATTAGTGGTACCACTCTAGACATGTATATATTTATCATTATTGACTTCCAAGTACAAAGTGCGTTATTGTGATTGTGTACATACCTTTGAATATTAATTATATAAAGACTGTGTTTTCAGTAATACAGTGTGTGGACATTCCTTTGTGGGGGTTCGGGGACTACAGTGTACTTAAGAACCAGTCCGCATCACCTCCTGAGAAGCTAGGCCTTGATTGCTCGACCACGTACCAATAATAGAGAATCTTGGCTGGGGTCCTCTGTGCCTCTCCTCTACCATATAGAGAGCGGAAGTACAGACACCCCCTACCGGTCTTTACACAAGGTAGCAATAAATCTTAGGGAAATGGAGGCGTGAACAGAAAGCAACTCAGTGGGCCTCATTACGACCCATGCGGTAAGGGGTTAACGGCGCCGTAAAAGGTGTCGGCGCCGTTAAACCCTTACCGCCTAATTACGAGGTCCCTTTGCGGGTCCCGACCTTAACGGCTGGTTTTACCATTATGGAAGGAACCCGCAAAGGGACTTTCGAGGTAATTACCGAACCGCAATTTGCGGTACCGTAATTACCACCTTTCCCATTCCCATTGAGCCCTATGGGAATGGGGAAGGGCCAATGGTGAATGGGAAACCAACGCCCAGCCAACCTTGGAATGGGGCGGTAATTCCGCCATTCACCATGGCAGAGTTGGTAAAATACCAGCGTCAACCATGGCGCTAATAGCACCATGGTTAACGCCAGGGTCGTAATGAGGCCCAGTGTGTGATACTAATAAGTTAATCTGAATGTACAAGTGGATTCTTTGTATCAAGGTAGTACACAATGAACCCAGATCAAACAAACACAAAAATAACAAAGAATATATGTAGTAATCCCAAAAAATGTATCCCAAAAATACATTCCAGACTCAACTAGTGACCTGTTGGGTTCAGTGTATGCACAGCCATTATGGGCCTCATTACAAGCCCAGCAGTAACCTTGCCGGTAAAACCGAATGGTTGCCGCCGGACTTGCAAATTTTTCCAGCGCCTGGCTTGCCAGTAACAGCGGGGGATTTCTACCCCGCCGTTCCGGAAAGTCAGGCACCGGAAAAATGGAATTCCCCATTCCCATAGAGTCTGATAGGACTCTATGGGATTGGGGAACACGGAAGCACGGTGCCGGTGCTTTCGTGTATGTCTGCCTACAGTGGCGGCTGTGTCCGGCAGGGTCAGACCTGTCGGGCACAGCAAATCCGGCAGGCAGATTCACAGTGTGCCGGTCCGGTAACAATGGTGCCGATAGGCTTACCGGCATCGCTGCTACCGGCCAGGCACACTTGTAATGAGGCCGTATGTCTTACTCATTTATTTCCGTTTGAAATACACAATCCCCACCCATTATTGTTTTGGGCTTGTGGTCAATGCCAAAGAAGTGCATTTGTCTCGTTTCACTGTTGTGGAGTTTAGTGAAATGTACTGTTAGTGCTGCAATGCATTTATATACGCATGCATATTCATTGGCATGACTGCAGATTACCATGCCTTTGAGAATTCCCCATTGCACCATGGTGGACTCGTTACAATACCGGCAGCAACCATGGTGCTAATAGCGCCATGGGTTACCGCTGGTGTTGTAATGAGGGCCAGTGTGTTATATATTTGATATCAAAGCCCGTCAGCTATCCAGTCAGCCCCCCCACTTCCTTATCACTAAACAGATACACAGAGGCACAGATTGCTACCAAACATCTGTGCCTTCAGCCACGTGACTCAGACCTTTTTATTACACGGGTAGCTGATTTAGGGCGTCCATGCATCACTGCCCTTCCCGCAGGCTGCCACTGGCATTCCCTTTAAAGCACAGAGCTAGCCTCAGCTAGGTCGAAGATATCTGCGGGGGAGGGAAGTGCTGTGGGTGGGGAGAGGCAAAGAGTGGGTGGTCATGGCCATAGGGACTAGAATACCCCTGGGTGGTGCACACCTATAGGCTGGGCCCCACCTCACATCCCATCTGTCTCGTATCTTCACTTCCCATGCCAATAGCTCTGGCTCTTAAGCAGCGCTTAGATCATCACCTAATAGCCAAATCTACTCCTCAACCACCAGTTGGAAAAAAATAATCACAATGGTATTTTTCTCCTACAGCTAAAACTAATCCTGCATTCGCTTTCCCAAAGCTGCCAAATGTCATTAGTGAAATGTAATCATTTATTTGACAGTTAATCATATATTTTTTAAGATTTCTAAGCCAATGTTATGTTCCGGTTAAATGTTACTATGCGACTAATGGGTAGTACTCATCTACCATGGGTACCTGCCAGTTTAATGTGTAGACCTTATACTTTGCCAAATTTGCCAGCATCCACTCAGGGTTGAACCTGACACTGAAGTTCACTTTTCTGTGATTCAATTCATCAAGGTCTATTTAAAGGCACAATTAAAAATAAACCTAGCATTACGATATTCACAGTTCCATTCAGAAATATGCGTCATTCTATGGATTATGTGAACTGAACTGGTCCGAGAAATCACTACTTGTATAGAGTGATGATGGCTAATAGGGTCTTGGCCACCCTCATATAAGTGTAATGTCCCAAATGCACACACACAAACTAGCAATCCCCATTCTCCTCAATTTGAACTCGGGTCCCTTCAAGGGCATTCAACCAAACAGCGCTTTGGAACCATAACTATGGTGAAAGGCGCTATACAAATGACAAAAATTAATGAATGAATGAAATGCTGCAATAGTGAAAAAGTTGGCGATGCAGATCCGGCATTAATATTAGTTTCCTTTCCTGATATCCGGTGTCTCTCTACACTTGCATGCGACCATAGGCACATGGGTCGTCATTCCCACGTGACCATGTAGTAGTCACGATGGAGACCGTCAGCCTGTTAAACTGATTTGAATTGTTTGGCAGATGGGGAGCATATCGAATTCCACTCTTCAGTCAACGCGGAATAGCCCCTTCTAATATTGGGAAGTATTTGATCGCAATGATGCACCAGGTTTGGTTATGGGAGCACCTTGGGTTTCACCGGCATTCCTGCAGAGATTGGAGTTTACAGAAACACAAAGGAAAGCGTTCAGCACATGCCAACTCAATGGTTCATTCCAGAGACAGATACACATATGTGTATTAAAGGTCGTGCTACACGATTCCCTTTGCACACATGGGATGGGCTTTGATATCCCAAACGTTTGGAAGATTTGGCCGTGAGCTCAGGGAGATCCATCACGCTGTGTTTTAATAATATTTAAACTTTTTCCCTCGGGCCCGAATATTTTCCGTTATAAACATCCAGACAAAGTAATGTATTGTTAAACCTCCAACTCCAAAGGTTTTTAACTCAGTTTTTGAAAGGTTGCCATGTTTCATGTTCCAACTGGATTCGGTTGTGGAAATGTGTATTTTTGAACACGCAAATCCTGTTCCTGTCTGTGAAAATAAACACAACCAGAGCTGTAAATTATATTCAGCGGGCCTCTGTATCTTCACACTGTTCAAGATGATAGCCACAGGCCCTGCTTTGCTCTGCAATTGCTGTTTTAAGGGCCTAATTCACAAAAGCGTTTCACAATAACAAAACCCTATTGGAAAACGCTCTGTGAAGAAGGGCCTAAATGGTCAGTCTTTGGAGTATGGACATTGAAGGGTGTTACTCGCAGATCCGCTTAGCAACAGATTTGAAAAGGTCATTTAATAAACTTCAAATAAAAACACATTTTACCTTTTATTTAAAAGTGAGAGCAGTTTTTTTTAACTTATTGTTATTGCAGACACAAAAAGGAAAGTCATCACAGACATCAAAATCGATAAATGGTGGAAAAGCAAAAACGAATGAAATCCTTGGTTTAGCAAAGAATCTGTTACATATAGCTTACCTCTTTACCTGAAGTCTGCGAAATGCTTCTAGTAGCGTTCTACATGCGTCCAGAGAACTTGATTATTGCTGATACTTGAAAGGTATCGGATTGGCCCCTCAGTCTTTCGGCCCGTTCCCGGGCCACACCTGGGCCGATTCGGAAAAAAAGAAAATTGAAAAGAAAACATATTTTTTCCCCATTATCCCCCCCCCCCAAAAGCCTTGCATCCTTCTTAGGTCGATAAATGAGTAGCAACACAGGTTGGGTGATATTGTATGCATATTTGTTCTATAAAAAAGAGCTATAGAATAACATATTATCATTTGGCCTTGGACGTCTGCTTGGATTCAAAGTAATTTGACAATATGGATCTATGCACACAGATATTAATGATTCATATGGTGATCCATTCTTGTATGAAATGTATATCACATTAGTGAAAACATAACCATATTTTTCTTAGTGTACTTAGGAACAATGCTATTTGATGCCACTTCCTATTTTGTCAAGGGGTGAAAGGTCGTGTTTCATTGCTTCCTGGGATGTCACTTTGGCCTGGGGTCAAATGACATCACATCCAGTGATGTCATCAGAGGTCAAGGGTCGTAAGGCAAGGGGTGGGGCACTTTTCTGAGGCGAGGGGTGGGTCACTTTTTTTTGGGTGACCAGGCCTATTTCTTGTCCCAGTCCGACCCACCAGATTGGATCGCTTTCATATTCTCCGCTGCCCCGCGTGAGGTCATTCAGTACTTCCATATTTCCATTGAAGTGCAGAGGCGCATTTGTCAGTGAGCCCCCAGTGCATGCTTGGTGACATCACTGAATATAGGGACACAGATGGTGTGACATCACCAAGCAAGTTTTGATGGGAGGCAGTTGGACTGGGAAGGGAAAAAGCCAGTTATTGGTGGGTTCGCAGAGCTGTAGCTTATCTGAATAAAGGGTATCAGGTAATATTATCCCCACCAAAAATATCGCGATATCGGGCGTCGGGAACGGCCATAGGTGATATTTTTAGTGGGGATAATTTTTGTGGTTATTGGGAGCGAGGGTTGCAGGGGTATCCCCCCGCTCCTTTTAAAATAATATGGGGGTTGCGGTCCCCGCAGGTTCCATGCCTTAATATCGCCGCAAATATGGTGATATTTTTGTATGGCGATATTTTTGCGGGGATATTAACACATGGAACCGAATAAAGTGCTTACGTTTACAGTGTGAATCTTCAGTGCCAGGTGGCATGGATGATGGCATTGAATTGAGTGTCAAAGATGGTGTGTGAGAGCTGCATCTATTTGAATTGTTCTCACATATCGTACATTCTCTTACCACCGTCTGTCTGGAGGTCATACCACGCGTTATTTTTGGGGCACCTTGGTGTCACTCATGGGCTAGTGAGGTCATGCATTCCCATATACCCCTAAGTGGCAGTATCCTGTTATCCCCCATCAGTAGTTCTACACCTAAGTACAATTCATCCTGAATTGGCCACCACGCTCCATCTTCCAGCTCGCTGGGCAACGAGTTGCATGTGTCCTTCTCTAATGTGGGAATCCCCAGAGTGTGAGGGGGAGTGATAAAGGTACTGCCAAGTCCAGAGATAACTCTGGTCAAGGGGGCAGCACAAGCGCGCCTGCAATCAAGAGCAGTAAGAAGGTGTGCACCAAACCCTGTTACCTACAGGATTACATATAGGGGGAGACCTTCATCATGCTAACAACCTTTCCTTGTTGGCATATACTTCCTGCAGTTCCCTTTTGACCCTCACTGTTTCCCATAAAGTAAAGAAGGGAGATGTGCAGCACGCTTGGAGACCTCACAGAATGGAATGATCCAGGTTGCGAGACGTCTGCAAGCCAGATTTGAGGAGAATCAGTTGCACCAGCAAGGGAGAAAACAAGTTGCTCTTGGAGCTGCAGAGCTGGGACGTATCTTTTTAAGGTTCTGTCACTTTCTTGCACTGTGCGGCTCTTCAGTATAATATCATTCAATGCTGAAGAACACCAAACAGCGACATATATCCCGTGGTCAAGGAGCTGAGCAGGGAGCACCCAAATAAAAAGTGATTGCACATGGGCTCTGTGATGAAGCTCCTATGCCTGTTTTTGGGCACCAGCAAGGCAGTGACTTAGGGGCCTGAGTGACATCACAAGCTAGAAGATGTGGGGCATGTTTGTGGTATGAGGGGGATCCCCTGCTCATTCCACACCGGTCACCATATCATAGCAGGGGACATTAACAGTGCCACGCCTCAGGCCAGTCTTGGGAGTATAGTCCTCTCCTGATCCCCTGCCCCACTAGGAACACACATTCCTTACAGCATCACCCCTCCTCAAAGCCCTGGGGTGGTCCTGCAAGACGATACTACCTAAAGGAGCATCCCTGAAGCTCTCCCTGAACCGACCCAGACCGTTGAGATTGGAAAGGCGAGTTTTCTTTTAAGGAAAACATGTTTCTTCACACTGGTCAATGCTTGTGTTTACATATTGTTAAACTGTCCTTTATTACATCAACAGAATCTTCTCTGGGTGTTTGCAAGACCTGCAGTGAAGTCAAAGTTGCAAAACTGGCTTCCTGAATGCTGAAAGTTCAGTGTGGGAAGTTGCAACCACATTTTCCCCAGAGAGATTATCATGTCAGGGACATAATCTTACATTTTCTATGCAGGCTCAGTGAAACATAAAACAACACAATCTTACCAAGAGTCTTCTCAGCCTATAAATCACACTCTGAAAGCATCTGAGAGCTCAGCACACAACCGGCAGCATTCTGGAGGTTTGGGGGAAAAGATTAAAAACAAAAATGGCACTTTGGCAAATTATAGACTTGGTTCAGCCCCTTAAACCCAAAGTAGCAGAGGAGTTGCACAGCCAGGATAGCCAATCACAGCCCTTGCTATATTGCCACCCAGAAGAGCAGACCCTCACTATGAAAATCCATGCAGAGGGAGGAGGGGACACACTATAAAAGCACACAGCTCTAAATAGGCAGTGAGGGTTGTAGGAGCAGAGGGCTTGTGTTTGGAGAAGGCTGAGGACAGGTAAAATGCTGAGTCTAGAGAGACATAGATGAGTGGAGAGGTGGCAGCAGAGAGGAGCTGGAAGAGGTGGCGAGAGTTAAGAGGGTTAAGGAGTAGGTGGTAACTTCAAAGGGGGGGGGCAAATGAAAGAGGTTGGTGGGAGTTAATAAGGTGAAAGTGGAGGTGCTATTATCAGAGGGTGACAGGGAACAGTAGAAGGAGGTGCCCAGAGAGGAGGTGATGTGAACAGGGGGATGGAGAAAAAAAGAGGAGGAAGCGATAGTGAGAGAGTCATTGAGAAGGAGATGACATTCAGAGATGGACGGTGGCAGAAGGAGAAGAGTGCATCAAGACAGGGGAGCAGAAGCAAAGAGGAGGCGGTAGCAGTGTGGTCCAGGAGGAGGCGGTGAGAAGCAAGTAGGAGGAAGTGCTGACATCAGATAATGATAGTGACATGGTGTAAGTAATATCAGGAGGGAAGAGAGATATTAAAGGCGTGTATGAGAGAACTCCACAAGTTGAAGGTGGCAGTGGTAAATAACCAGCACAAGGGGTAACGGAATGGGTAACTTCAGCGGAGAGAGGAAAGCTGAGATAAGAACATGAGGTGCCACAATAGGAGGAGAGGCTGGAGCAACTATAGCTTGCCATAGCATGCAGGTTTTGGCAACCAAGTGGGACTTGGGCTGGTCCAAATGATGGGGAAGGAATGTGTCTGTTCAGGGAGATTATGGTAAGATTAGTAAAGTGTGCAATAGGTAGCAAGTGGAATCCAAGGCAGACCCCAGAGACCTATGTTTAGCTTTCGTGCTGGCTATGTCCAGTGACCAACTTTATCACAAGAACCTACCATAGAGTGATTCACAAAGTATGAGATCCTGGAAATCATGCACCTAGCCCAGGCCAAGAGGAAAAGTCAAAATCCCCCTTAGCATGACAATGCAAGTGAGTGGTGCAAGTACTATGTGAGTTGGGATATTTATTTTGAAGCTGGGAACGGTTTATTTATTTATTTACTTATATATCGCCGGGAACCCTCGGGCATCAGGGCGCACAAAGACACAGAAGGACTTTTAATAGACGGGACAGATATATAAAGTAGAGATTTCAAAGTTTTCCTAGGTGGGGCTTATTAACCCATTTTAAACAGTAACGTTTTCAATTGAGAGCAAAAGCTGTTGACATTTATCTCCAGTCGAAGTTTGGAAGGGAAGGCTCTGCCAAATTCTCTGGCCTTTCTGAATCTGAGCATTTAAATTTTACCCAGGTTAGCAAATCTTAGAGCCTGGTCAGGATCTAAGGAAAATGTACAGGTCTTCAGATAATTTGGGGCATGACCATAAAGACATTGGTGGACAATGTTGGCTGTTTTGAAGTGGATACAATACCACAATGGGCAACCAATTAAGGGACTCTCTCCCTGCTGGGGTATGTTCCCACCTTGATGCCCTTAATGATCCTGACTATATCGTTTTGGAGCATTTGCAGCCATTGGATGCATGTTATCTTCGCCCCAATTAGCAGGGATTTACAGTAGTCAATTTGTGATAAGATAATGGCTCTACCAATCGAGGCACTGTTCACTTCTGAGACGAATGGTAGAATATTCCTCATCAGTTTTAGGTTGTAGTTGACATTTTTTTATGTTGCAGGTAGTTTGTGCCTCTTTTGTGATGTCTGCGTTAAAGAATACCCCTAGTGTCTTAACTTTGTCCGCCACATGATGTCGTCTTTGATACGCCAATGTCGTTATTCGTGACCTAATTTTGCTCTGGCCGCTGGGCTCCCGAATAATAGCAGTTCAGTCATTAATTCATTGAGACTTAGCCAGTTCTCTGTCATCCAACTCTCTATTGCTTCAAAGATGATGGTCATGTTCTTGGTGTCCTTCCCATGATCTCTGTCAATCTCTAGAATCAGCTGGGTATCATCATCGTAATTGGTAAACATAACCCCATATGACTCAAGCAGGTCAGAAAGAGGCCTGATGTAGAGATTAAACAGGGTTGGTTAGACACAAGCACTCTGTGAGCCTCTGCACCAAATGGGGTCAGACTTCGATGAGACACCATCCCATGATATTGTGGATAGCCTATTGAATACAAAAGATATAAACCAGTTTGTAGCCTGGGACTCGTACTTCCGTATCTTCATGATTGTATCTATGAGGTGATCATGGTCTAACAGATCAAACACTGCTGATAGGTCGAGAATGATCAGTACTCCATTCTTTCCCTGATCAGCTAGTTCTAACATGTTTGTCTGCAGATCCAGGAGGGCGGTCTCTTACTATGGTGGGCCCTAAAACCTGATTGTTTATTGTGAAGTATTTGTGTTATCTCCAGGTATCCCTGGAATTGTTCTGTGCCCATTTTATCAAGAATCTTCAGCAGGAAATTTGTATTGGTGATAGGCCTTAAATTCTTCGCATCCATTGCGTCCAAACTTGCCTTCTTCACTAATGGCAAGATGGTAACTATCTTTATTTTGTCTGGAACTGAGGCATAGTCAAAGGAGAAGTTGACCAGTCTTGTGAGGAAGGGCGCACATTTCTAGTGATGCTATTTTCACTGCATGAAGTGGGATGCATTGTTGACAAGGTGGACTCCATTTCCAGGATACAAAATGTGATTGATCACGTGGCCTATCCAGGGTGTCTACTGCTTGGGGCTGTTTATATGCTCTCTTATCTAAGTCTTTTTCTATTTTATCCCGAGCAACGTTGATTCTGTTTGCAAAAGCCATTTACACATAATTACAATCCTTCTCTGTGGGATGAACGGGTTGGGATAGGGCTTTTGGTTTCTCCAGCAATTTTAAGATCTCAAACAATGTTGTTCTCATCCCACCGATTTCCTTCTCGAAGAAATCATTTTTGGTTAAGGTAATCTTGGATTTAAAGTCTGCCTCTAAGATTTTCTATCTTTCCTTTTCAGGAGCTGATGGATATTCTCCCCATGCCTGTTCGACGCTTCATCAGTGAACCATTTGTTGTGATTTCTATTCTCTCCCAGAACTTTTCTTGCCATAGGTTCTACTTGATGTAGCATCTTGGTTAGAGCCTCATTGTATATCTCTACAAGATTCTCCGGGCTTTCGTTGCTGTTGGTAGAGGACATGGTTCCTATAGCACAGCAAGTAGAACACTTGCTTTGTCATCTGTGCAGAGCCTGCTAACACAGGTTTGAATCCCGGCAGGCCCAAACTCAGCCTTTCACCCATCTGAGTTCGGTAAATGAGCACCACTCACTGTGGGTAACAATGAGTAACGCTGAGATACCTGAGAGTTCATAGCGCTATATAAATGCTAAGTAATAATAATTCCATGAAGACAGTTCTTGATATGAGATGGCGAGACCTTCTTGAAATTCTGGTTACAAGCCACTGATACCGGGTTCATAGCTGTTTCTGGGATTTCTTTTAAATAAAATGAGAATTCAACAATGCAATGGTCTGACCATATGCATGGAGTGGTACTTTTCATTCTAACCTCCCAATTTCGGGAGATCACCCAGTTTAAGATGTTACCCGATCTGGCCGTGGGTTCGTCATTTTCTATTTTAAACCTGACTCTTCCAATAATGTCGCTTGTTTGTCTTTGAGATTATGGAGCCATCGATTTAGATCACCAACTGCTACTGTGGCGCAATTTGGGCCATTGATATTTTTAACCAGGTGTAGTAGCACCTCATTGAAGTGGGCCATGTCCTGAGGTGGTCGATAATCTAGGATGAGTTGAGGCAGCGGCAAGGGGAAGAGGGACATTTCAAATGTAATACCTCACAGTCTTTACACATGCTCATGGCCTCAAAGAACTGGAAACTTTCTTTTGCAATGAAAGCCACCCCATGACCCGCGCCTGTAAGCCAATTTTGACACTCTGGGAGGACTGGGGAGAATACCCTTCTGGAACTGCCATAGCTATGGTCAGGCCATTGGCTTCGGCAAACCATGTCTTCGTTAAGCAGAAGGTGTCAAGGGTTGTCCCTAGTGCGCTCGTGCGCCTGGTACCAGTATTAATAGAACGATGGGGCCGCTGCAAATTGTAGTTTTTCCGGCCCACAGGCTGAACAAAAATGCACGATGCTGATATGCACTAGAAGTAAGTTCCAATCAACAATCACTATGTCAATTTCATACGCTCAATTAAAGAAACACAATCACACTTCAACAATGTAATATTATTTCAAAGTGAATGGTGGAGTCACAGTTCACCCGTTCTAACTGGCAGATTTGAATATGAGAAGTAATTGAGTAATTGAGTAAGGGGAGGTTCCTGAGGAAGATGGGACCCAACCCAATTGAGAGCCAACCTATTTTGATCTTTGTTTTGTTGGAAAGATCCAATTTTCATTTTGAGTTGCTCAACATTGTACTAATTCCTTTAATAAAGGAAGTAAACCCTCAAATCCTGTTTTAGCACCCTTCTTGATCAGAGGTTGAAGGAACTATGTGATAGCCCACTAATTATGCAACACAGTGACAGGTCATATGCAAGGACTTGGAAAATCCACAATCACTTGATCCATCAGGAGTTAGCATCACTGGGCATATTGTTATTTTAAAATGTAAATATTTGGGCTGAAATACCTCCCACCCCCAAAAAGGGGGCATTATTTAAGCAATTAACGCAGACAAGCGGGGGATTTACCAGGTCAGGTAATGCGCTGGGCCAGTTGACATTACTCCCAGGCATGACCAGACCCAGTAAAGCCCACCACCTGGAGGGGTTTATTGCTATTAGCATCCCAGAAATTTTCCGGAATGCTAATAGTTGTTATTTTCAAGTTGAGAAACATTACAGTTGCATTTTCTCAACTTTAAAAACTACAAACAAGATTGCCGCCATGGTCAAGGGAGAAGGGAACTATACATAGAGCTTCATCACGAGTTGGACGGTAGTCCTTAAATGTGGTAGGAACTCTATTACCACTGCATTTAAGCGTCTGCCCAATCACTAGTCTGGCAGCATTTACTCCCCGCTCTAAACTGGGGGTAAATGCACCAACTTAATGCCCATTTACGGGTGCAATTAGCGTTGTGCTATTAGCGCGTGTTAATTGTGCCAAAAATGGGGAATACCCATTACTGCCCAATCCTTGATCCGGTGCTAATAGCACCAGACCGGGTGGCGGTAATGCTATTACCACTGGGATACCACCCAACTCGTGATGAGGCCCATAGTCCCTTCTCCCTTTCCATCGTGCCATTGTCACAGCGGGGAAGCAGCGGAACACAGAGTGCTCCAGTTGCCGATGAGGGACCACGCATCTTCAGGTACGTGGGTTGGGGGATGGCAGAGGAGGAGGAAAATGGGGTGAGGGTAAGGGAAGTGACTGGGGAGGACTTATCCACATCCCTGGGGGGAACATGATGGCCTCCCACTGCTCAGTGGGCATGTAACACAGGGTTGTATCGTGAGGTAAAACCCACATTCTGAGTCCCCTGATTTGCTGGGAGGCTGCCTGGCCTTCCCTGATTGGCTGGCAGGTCGACGGTCCCCCACCTACTCCCAGTGTACTATTTGACAATCACACCAACCAACTGGGACAGTGATACATTTACAGAGACAGTGATAACAGTGGAGATTTTGTCCTTCCTAAAGATGGGCCACACCATTTTTTGTCTTCTGGTTGTAGCATGACAGAGATCCGTGGGTATGAGAAACTACCAGTCAACAGAGCTTAAAAACTGCCTGAATGGGGCCAGTAGCATACCTGTGTCTGCTGCTTGCAGTATAGAGGATTTATTTGGTCCAATGTCCCCACTGGACACATAGATGTAAGACACAGAGAAGTTCTTTAATTGATTGTGGGTCCAGGTGGCTTTACAAAAATCACCAGTTCTTGACACCCACACTAACGAATATAAAGGGGGCCTAACTATAGGAGGAGACTATCCCCTTTCTATCAGTTCAAATCTGTAATTTACTGTCATGTATTTGGAATAGAGTTCGCGTTTTTTAGAAGGAATATCACATGGGATGGACTATGAACCAAAGTGGACACGGAAATGTTTTTCAAAATGCCCATAGTACACTGTGTGAGCAAGCCCAGCACCTCCAGGTAGAGGTTGACGTGATGTGTTCTATGCCCATAAAATGCTGGAAAGCAGAGTCGTTGCTAGGGGGGTTGAGGGGGCTATAGCCCCGGGTCTTTCGGATGTAGCCCGGAAAGCAGCACAGGGACTACAACCAAAAGGCTATAGCTAGCCCTGAATCCCGCCAGTCCTAACATTAGCTTAGCCCCTGATCTTTTCCAGACCTAGCAACACCCCTGCTGGAAAGTAGTTAAACATAGCAAGAAACTGACATGAAACATCTGTTAAGAGTGACGAATAACTTACTGGAAGCTTTGCACCCGGTGACTACCTTCTAAGGGATGTGGGGGATGATGAGAGATTGAAGAAAGGAGGGGTGACTTGGAAAGAAGGGTTAGAGGAGCCTAAAACCAGGGTACCCACACAAAAGAGGCCCAGAGAGTTCTCTGAAGTCCGTTCCACTATTTAACATCAGAAATTAGTTTTGTTTAATCCAGCAGACATGTTTAAATACGTCCTTCATAGGAATCAGGGAGGGGGAACTGGTGCCTGAACTGCAAGGTGTCTTAACCAGAATGAACTGAGATGGGATGTATGCTTGCAATATCCCACTAGGACCCCCTCAAACTAGCTCTCAACACATTTAATGGTTGACTTCATCCGGCATGCATATATCTTTATATTCTTTTCACTATGGACTCTACATTAAAGAGTATCACATGCTGGTGTTAGTGACCAGCTCCAACAGGCCTCATTGTAAGTTTGCTGGTCCAGTAGTAACAGCGCCGATAAGCTACCGGCGCCGTTACTACCGGACTGGCCAACTATGCATTGTGCTCGCGGGAGCCTTTCTGACCGCCAGGTTTGACCTGGCGGGCATAGCAGCACCCGCGAGCACAACTCGTCGGATGCACTAGCACCATTCATTAATGGTGCCGGTGCATCCAACCTCCCCATTCCAATTGAGCCCTATGGGGATGAAATGGGAATGGGAAGTAATGAATACCGGCACCCGGCAATATGGACGGACCGGGTCTGCCAGGGTCAGAATGCCCCTGTGTGTCCCTATTGCCAAATGCCATTAATTCCACGAGTTTGGGGGCAGCCGTGTCGGTTTTACCGGCACGGCTACCGTCAAACTCATAATGAGGCCAAATGCACTTTCAGAATTCAAAAGATTCAATACTCTTTAAAAAAGTCACATATAAGGAGTTTAAAAGAGCCTATTGAATGGTCAATGTGGACGTGCTACTGCATGATGGAAGAGAAGGTTGTAGAAATGTTTTGGCAGGAGTCCCTTTCACTTGGGGACATCCTTATTGTTATCAGGGTTTTTATTGAGTGAGAACCTAGCTTCGGAAAGCAATGGAGCACTTTACAAGTCATAGTGGGACGCAGACAATGAGACAAGTAGAGCTACAAGGGGGCTGGCAGATAACAAGGTGGCAGGGGGAGGGCGGGCAATTTGGCAGCAAGGGATCAACAAACTAGGGGAGAAAATGGGGACCAAATCTCAGTCTTAGGTTAGACTGAGAATGAGGAAGTGGAGTATCGAGCATTGTCTCAAAATCAATGCCCCCTTGCAGGTTTAGTGACATTAGAGAACGCAGAAAGCACTATGGAGCTCATTTTCCAATGGGGCCTAACGTAAATGAAAGGCGTGAAAGACTTGAGTAAGGCTGAAATGCCTTTAATTCATGTCGCACCCCATATTCAGCCATTTGTATGGCGGAGAAGAGAGGCGGAATGCAACTTGCGTTTCCGAACCTCCTTCTTCTCTGCCTTACAAAAGCTCCAGCATTTGCACAGCATGGATTTTCATGCCGGGAGCAAATGCTGGAGCTCCCTATGGGGTCTCCCTCCTTTATGCACCAGCAAAAAGCAGGCAGACCCAATACGGATACATTGTAAATGCTGACTGCCATGCATGCCATAAATGGTGTCCGACATGTTCACATGTCGGGCAGCGTTTAATTTCAATTATGAAGACTGTGTATGCTCAACAGGCTTCACTTGCCCTGCACATTTGCTGCCCGCAGCGCAAATGATGGAAAATGTGGCACTGGGAGCCGCCTACATTAAAGTGTTAACGTAACGCCTCCTGCCATCAAATTACATTAAGGAGCAACATGAGCTCCGATATATTCATGTCAAAGGTGGACATATTTGAGATTTTGTTCAGGGCAAGCCTTTTATGCTGATTCACTAAAAACAATGAAGCATCCCAACGCACTTCAAATGCATAATCTATAAATGAGCAACATGCATTCAATGCATATACAGAAATGAAAATCACTCGAATGTTCCAGAACATTTCCAATTCTGTCATGTATGATGCACAAATCATGCATGCAAATAAATCATCAAAGCAAGGTAACGTGTTACCTTGCTTTGATGAAATATGCCGCTGCAGGTATTTTTTTTCTCAAATATATATATATATATATATTTATTCAAAATATTTTTTTTTTGTCCAAACCGGGCCAGGCATGGCCAGAAACCAGCGCCCACTCCCCAGGAGGGACGATATTGGCCCAACCACGGCCCGAAAATGCTTAGGGGCCAATCCAAACCTGGCACAGGATGAGGGCAGGCTACACTCTTCAGTATGGGTGTGAGCGTCTACAGAAGCAATACAAACAACACTATTACTGTGGTACCAAAACAAAAGAATGTCCAAACAAAGTTCTATAAAATAGAATCTTTAAACTAACAAAAATGACACACCTAAACTACTGGCTCACCCTTCTAATGGAAAACATAGATAAAGCAGACTTTAAAATGAAGGGGTACTCTTAATGAATATGTCTTGAAAAAGGTAAAGAAGGGGGCTTAAAATTCACTATGGCCTTTAAGGCAGACCAGAGAGACAGAGCCACTTCAAATACCTTTAGTTCTTGTGTTTCAGGGCTGAACAACATTGGACCATGCTATTTAGCATCAAACTTGGAGCATGGGGACTTTCTGTGCTGAGCTGGGGTCGACTCAGGGATGTGCGGCAACGGGTTCCATAGAATACAGTGCTGTTTGTTAGTGGCAATGACTTGCAAGTCAAATATGCGGAGTACGTCTGGAATGCAGAGAAGTGGAGACTTGCCTTCAGAGTGGCTCATCGCACTGCCATGGTACTGCAGCTGTGATGGATTGGACCTCAAAGAATCTGAAAACCAGGCAGGGGAAGTGAAGATGGGCCTACTAGAAGAGTTTGCATGTCTCCGATGTGGAGACAGTGAATGTCAGTATCGAGTGCAACTCAGAGATGCAGGGGCAGTTGAGCATCAAGGTCAAAGATTACTTTGGAAGTTCCTTGCAGCAGACTGAACAGCATCAAAGGTGCCCCAACCAGCATCAGAGCAGTTTGGAGATGCAGGGAGAGCCAGGCGTCACTTTCTTGGTTCTTTGGTTGCTGGGAGATCCAGTCCATGGTCGAAGGGGCAAGGTAGGTCAGATCCTCTGCTCTTCCCAACAAAGACACTTTGTAGAGAGAGCTTGCAGGGTTCTGTCACCTGCAGTGAGGTGGGTCTTGAGTACAAATTTCTCAGTTGCAGTAGGTCTTGTCAGGCCAGATTTGCATCCAACATAGGCCCTTTAGGATGGTTAGCTCCTGGTCTTCGCCTATCTGCATAGGACTTTAGAATAGATTGCACCTATTACGGAGCAAAGATGAATCAACTATGAGGAGGGTCCACCTCCCCTTATATAGGCAAAATGTTAATGGTCCAATCCAGGCTACTCTAACAAATGTCTTTTGCCTTCTGGTGTCATACAAAGAGTGTTTTGTGTGCAGAAAGTGGGGTCAGGGACAATATATTTGGGAGCCATAGCAAAATCCAAGATGGTAGGACCCCTCTGTGTGCTGCATATCTCTGCAGGCTTTTCTAACTCCACCCCCTTCCTCTGTCAGACTACATGAGAAGGACTCTAGTAATCAGCACCCTTCTGAGGGGTGGCCATTGTAATAGCAGGGGTGCCTTTTGAAGTGCCAGTTCCCAGCCGGAACCCCAGAGAGTATGCCTGTTCCATGGAGGGTGTGCTTACACTTCTTGGGGAGTCTTCCTGGGTGAGACACACCTGGTTGTTGTGGGTTCAGTGGGTTCAGCTAAACCAAACAGTTTGACACACACCAGACCCTGTCTTGAATGAGTCACTGTTCACCAAACTGATCGAAATATATCAGCTATCTGTTACTGTATAAGTGTGTCATGTAAAAACCAAACATGGCTTCTTAGTTTTTTCTCAGTTGCCACCAGAAGTTTGGGGTACTCAATGATGATATTTTAACTGTAGGTGCACGCAATTAAAAATCCTTTGGAGGTCATTACGACCTTGGTGGTAGGGGGTTAACCTTTACCGCCCCATTACGAGTCTGCTCGTGGGAACCCGCTAAGGACGCCTGGTAAAATCAGGCGTCCTTAGCAGGTCCCGCGAGCAGACCATGATGCTAACAACGGGCCCGTTATTAATGGGCCCGTTGTTAGCATTCTCCCCACTCCCATTGAGCCCGATGGAGGCTCAAATGGGAATGGCGATGTACCGGGTCCGGCTTCCTTGAATGAGGAATTACCGGGCCCTACAGGGTCGAAATGGCCCGGTAATTCCTCATTCAAGGAACCCGGACCCGGTACCTGGTATGGGGGGGTTTCCTCCGTACTCGGAATGACCCCTTTTGTCTTTTAGAAATTCGGGTTCCAGCAGTCTTGTTCATGAATGCACATCTGACATTTGACTCTGGCCGGTTTCCATGAATGGGAGAGACTGGAGTTGTCAGTAGACTGTCACACCAAAGTAAATGGTCGCATTATGGTTTTTGGCATACAGCATTATGTAGGTGGGGTCAGACTAAGATATTCCACATTCAGAAACAGAATTGCCCACATCATTTTATAATTAAAAATCAAAAAAGTTCAGCCTATCCCACCCTCACCAGATGTTATTCTCACACACCTGCATAGTTTGTGTGATGGTTTCTTGAATCTGAAAGAGGACAACTAATTTCTTGTGGATGGCTTTAATCATGCAGGTCATGCAGTTTGTGACATCACTTATATCCATTCCAAAGTTGTAAAAATGGCCAATAATCCTTTACGGGCATTCTACAAATGCAAAATGGAGATACCAAGATCATAAGAACATTTGATCCTGACCTAAAATCCAATAAAATGTTCAATTAAAATAAGTGGTGGAACTAAATCCTCAATGTTCAGACAGAGCACAACTTTTGCATCCTCTTCCTTTGCCACGCAACCCTCAGGCCCGATCAGAAATGGATCATGTGTCTCCCTAATGCATGGCACTTGCAATCGAGTGTTCAGCAGGCACACACTGCTTAACTTGTGGGGGTGTTTGCCAGGGCTCAGCCCAGCCACTTATTTCTGAGCCCCGGCGCTTATTGTCTCAGACTCAGATTAATTATGAAGTAACGATAGCCAGAGCAGCCATCAACCCCAATGAGCAAGTGCGAGCTGTAGTTCAACCACAAGTGTCTCAACACTATTGGGAGCAACTGTGGGTGGTGGCAGCAATGGTAGGGAACAGCTCGTCTGCCATGTCACAAGCATGCTAGAAAATATTTGGGACCTTGCACTTATTTTCTCACAAATTAAGCACTGCAGTCACAGCTTGATTTGAATTATTGTTAGAGAAAGCACTAGTTCTCCTCCGAAAAAAGGTACAATGGCACTACACAGAAGTTGTAGTATCCATGAGTAAACCAAATATAAAGACAAAATCATACGGGCAGTGACAGAACCTGTCTATGCCTGCAGAAGGAAATTAAAACTGTTGAAGACCTAGCAGGAAAGGGTAAATCATTATTTAATTATTGTTTTACGATAGCGGCCCTGACACTTCAAAAGATGAAAAGAAGGTCATCCAAAAGACTGAGAAGATGCGCACGTGCTCTCTACGGCCCTTTTGCATATGTGCATTTGCTGGTTTTCATATATCACACACATAGCTGTGAAGCCATGGAGCGCTGCACCATGAGATACACTTATAAGGGACGATAATTTGTTGGTGGCCCCACATCCTAGTCTATGACATATACAGGAGTCAAACGGTAAGAGTTGAATGTGTGGCCTTTGTCAAATGATATGGGTACACTCTTATTTGTGACAGGGTATCTGAATCTGCATGCTTTGGAATTCAGATGATTCTCTCTAGATAGCAGTTCAAAGTTCAACAGCTACGTTTAGGCCCAATTCAGTATGATCAGAGGTAATATGTTTCCAGGGAAATTAGTTTGTTTAGTATTGACTCTTGATGGCTTTTCTTTGGGTAGATGGATTGTATCATCTCGGGAGGATAGCTCAGGGGCAACGCACTCGCCTTGGAAGCAAGACAACGCAGAGCAACACTCGATCCCTGGGTCCGCGCTTGGAAATCTCTGGGTATTAAGCATGTTATAAATAACCAATTACACTATCTCAATGCGAAGGAGAGGTTTGCATTGCATGCACCATATTAATGTTATGATGGAACACAAATGGATTTGATATTGTTACAATGTTGCAGTTTTGGATGCATCTAGAATAGTTAATTAAGGTTTGTTAAAGGTTACTTTTAGTGTTACTTTGTGTCTAGTATGATATATTTAGATTTGCATACATTTAGCAACATAAAGAAGATTGTGTGAACATATTTTGGGAGCACATTGTGCAACTTACCGCAATGAAATATAAAGCAATGAGCTTTTTAAAATGTGGAAAAAGGCTCTTGAATGGGAAACCCATTATGAGGGGGTGCAGTAGTTTTGAACACACTTAAGCTGAGGCATGGATTTGAGAAATAGATTTCTAACTTGTTCAGAAAACTGGCTGGCTAAGGGGGAAAGGCATCAATTGGCAGAGTGATAGCTGCAACTTCATGGGAGCGGTGATTTGGAGCTGAAATAGAATGCAGAAAACTGGGCCTAGGGCTTTCAACTTGGAAATTGTTGTTCGAGTGGCTGAAAAAGCGTCTGCTACTTGGCAGTGTCAATCTGGGGTTAGTGGCTAAAATTGTAAAAGAGTGACTGGAAGAGAAAATGACCGCAGGGCTATGAGAAGGTCAAATCGATTAGTAAGGAAAAGAGTAATAGGGTGAGGAGACCAGATGGATTAAAATTGTGATCGCATAATGAAAGGGAGTGAGATGACGAAACAAATAAGTATCCAGGATGTCAGAGTGTTTGGAGAAACAAACAGTTAGTACCCGATCAAAGAAGCCTTTTGTTAGCTCTCTATAGCCTCATAAAGTGTCCCTGCATAAACCATGCATGTCAGATTTAGCATTGCAGGTCTGTGCCCAAGTGGAAACCGTACTAAGACCGTATTGTGTGCCCATGTTAGGATTCTGTGTCTTGCAAGAAGGAACCCAAGGAGAGGGCTGGGCTTGTATTTGCAATGTCATGAATCTGTATGTGTAAGGGGATGGTGCCATAGTGAAGGCAGCCAATGAGATTGTGCGGACTAGATTTCCTTGCACAGGGCTACACCATTTGTATTTTGGGTGATGACTTTATAAGGTACATGAGGGAAATGTGGGTGTGTGTTAACAGTTCTGGAAATGTATATATATACTGCATCTGTTCTGTGGTTCATGGAGACTCTGGTTAGTTCAATCTCCAAGGAGTTATCTTGACTCTCTCCCAGCGGCCCTTGTGAAATAAACTTGATTTAATGACAATGTGCATTGACTTCTTGAGAGGTGGGCTATTTTAGAGTACAGGGATCTGAGGTCAGCCCTTACACTTTCATACATGTCCAGGAATTGTTTGTTTTGTCACTGATAATACTCCTCAGTGTTATAATACTCCTCGTGGTATCGGAAAACTGGTGAGAAGAGCACACAGTCAATAAGGATGTTAAGACAACTGGTAATACTTTGAGAGCATGTTTTCTTTTCAGAATCCACTATTTAATGTGGGATGGAGTGTTTTGTCTGCCAAGTTGTTTGTTATTCGAATCCCAAACAGGATGAAGGTTAACTACACTTGTGCGTACTTGCAGAGTTTTTTGTTTATCTTTTTGCCCAGAAACAATATGAAAATAGCCTTGCCTAGGAGTCTGTTGTCCCCATAAGAAAAATAAGTGTGCACAAAATGTAACAACTCCCTATTTTCGTGTCATTTACTCCATTTATTCCTACAAGCAAACAGGCAATAGACTTGAACATAGAACTGCTTTATCGCCAGATGACTGGTACAGATTGTTAAATGTTGGTATGCAATACTTAACAGTGAGCTTTCAGAAAGAACGAGCTAGATTACCGAAGAATATTTTTTTAAATATTCCATGTTTTTTATCATCATGCTTGATTTGTAGCGTTCTTCACTGCTCAAAATCTAGCCATTATTGATGTGTGCACATGTGCGCAGGCACACACCCACACACACACACTTCTGTCTTTTTAAAACTAATATCAACCCCTTTAAATTACATTTTTGTACGTTTGATTTATTTTGGATTCCTTTCATTGTGCCTACTCGCCAGGAGGCTCGGCCTTACTTCACACCTGAAGGCATTTCTGGAGCAGTCAGCTCTGTGAGCCCATAAGAGTGATACATGAAACAAAGGGGTAGAGAGTATTGGAAGCCTATACTGTGGCTCTCAGAGACCAAAGAGATCAAATATATAGTAATAAAAAAACGTTATTATTAACATTGATTTTTTTTTTATTAAAAAACTTTCAAATTATCAATAGGCAAAGACAAAACGAAATACATCCAGTTTACAGTAAAAAAATATACAAGACAGTGGCGGACCCTGTATGTCCTCATTGCCAGGGGGCAGAATCGATTACTCCCCATTCCCATTTGAGTCCGATAGGGCTCAAAGGGAATGGGGAGGTTGGATGCACCGGTTCCATTCAGAATGGTGCCGGTGCATCCAACATTCTGTGCTCGCAGGTGCCACTCTGCCCGCCAGGTCCAACCTGGCGGGCAGAAAGGCACCCGCGAGCACAACTCATAGTTTGCTGGTCCGGGAACTATGGTACCGGCAAGCTTACTGGTACCATAGTTCCCGGACCGGCAAACTTGTAATGAGGCCCAGTGACTCTTAACCTATTAAAGGATAAGGGTGGCTAAACGGCCTCCATCTCAGGGTCATCGTCTGTATATAAAGCACACGCAGTGCCTGTTGGCTTCAGTTCTATTTTTATGCCTTCCTTTTGCAGAATTACCAGCATCAGTGAGTCCTAGACAGTACCAGACTTTGAAAGAGTGTAAAGTGTAATGCCTAGAAATTCTACAGTGTGGTAGACTGTGAGGGGCAATGAGGAATATTTGGAACTAACATCCACTCGAAAGTACATTACGAGGGGTAATTAGGTTGTCCTTCAAATGAATTGTGTCCTCACACATATTCCTCCTCTTTACATAGACTGCCAAAGCAGTATTAGGTTTTGGAGTAGGGAGTAAGAATTTTCAGACTGTAAGAGGATTCAATTCAGCACTACAGCCCAGTTAACGCCTAGTCTAGAATACTGAATGAAAACCCTTATTGATATATCTTTAGGTCCAGTTCATGCGTCCTGGATGACTACCCTTGTATAACACCCCTCTCTTGGAATCCCCCTGACCCCACTGAGCCAAGAAGTAGTTCTGTTTTGCAAGTTTAAAAGGTTTATTTGATAAATTAAAATATATATATCACACTTTATAATAAATTAGATTGAAGTCTCTAGTTTGGCTTTCTGGAGTTTGATGGAGGTAAGTATGGATTTTTCCGGCAGAGCTTTCAGCGGCAGATGAAAAATGAATCCTTACCTCCATCAAACTCCAGAAAGCCAAACTAGAGACTTCAATCTATCCAGAGCAGAGAGACCCAAAGAACCGGTGCCTAGCAGAGACCAGACCCCTGTGAGCAGTTCCAGAGGCCAGGCGCTGTGAGCAGAACCCGGAAAGACCTGACCAGACTGAAGTCCGTGACCAAGTCGCTTTCCTGTTCAAAATCTCTTGTGAGTACTTAGCAAAACTCAGAACACATCTCTTAGTTTAAATTCATCTAATTCAATCTATTTAACCTAAGTAGAACTGCCTCCTAGCTGTCACCTGTCATTCTAGCTGCAAAAATTTGTCACTTGTCATTTTGAAAAAGTGTGCGTTTAAAATTTACAAAACCAAAAACGACCTTTACTAAATTACTCATATCTCCGCAACCGTTTGGGCTAGAGACTTGCAATAACTTTCATTTGGAAGCTGAGATCCCAGGCTTTTCTAGGACCCCAAAACGGTAGAGATAGTCCTTGCGGTTCCTTTGTAATAGCGCTCGGCGCATCCGCGAATTTTACCGCGATTTGCAATTTCTTCACATGTAAAAACTGCTGCTGTTTGCTTTCCATTGGCCAGAAATTCGTTTAACCTGCTAACTATCCCTGCATCATTGCTAGTGTGAGCCTGGACTAATATTAACTAGATACCACTCACCCTGAACCTCTATAAGGGAATTAAAAGCAAATTTAGCATATTTCTCATTCATTGCCAGCACATATCCAAGCATTGCCTGTGTTTTCAAAACTCCTATCTGTTTTCTGTAAGCTTGCTGGGATTGAACTGAATTACCGTTGATTGCATTTCTGAGGACTGTGTGTTTTCCTTCCATTTCCTTGCATTGCATAAAGAGGGGGGGAGGGAATAGCCCGAGAAAAGTGATTACATTGTCTGGTTGAATCATATTGCGTATTTTCTGTACTGCATTCATTGAATATTGCATCCACCTGAGCTACATAAAGCATCCTCTACCACATTATACTTTTGTTCCTATTTACCAGTGTGCTACCTTATCCATTTCAGGTCAACTCATTAGTCATTATAAAGAAGTGTGCTAGTGCCAGATTCTCCGTTGTTAATATTTACCATATCAGATTAAGTGTGATATTCAATTATTAATTTATTATAAAGTGTGATATATATATTTTAATTTATCAAATAAACCTTTTAAACTTGCAAAACAGAACTACTTCTTGGCTCAGTGGGGTCAGGGGGATTCCAAGAGAGGGGTGTTATACAAGGGTAGTCATCCAGGACGCATGAACTGGACCTAAAGATATATCAATAAGGGTTTTCATTCAGTATTCTAGACTAGGCGTTAACTGGGCTGTAGTGCTGAATTGAATCCTCTTACAAGTGGGGGCTCGAGCCGAGACGTTGGGTTAGATTTACCATTTGTGCAGATTAATACAGTGTGCTAACTGACGGGATACATACATCCAGTCGGATCACAACGCTGCATTACGCTGTGAAGCATTCCTCAAAAGGGACACTCCAAGAAAAGTTCTGTTCTGCAAAAATAAAATACAAACTTCTGTAAGTCAGGACAGAGACCAATCTCTAGAATGACGACCTTAGTAGACATGAAAATAGCCAGAGAGCACCTCTTGCATAAGCTATTTGTGAGAGGTGAATGGACCGAACAGGGCCAGGATGTGTGGTTGCAGGCCATCACACAACAGGTCACTGAAACAGGGTCAGATATATATAGAGATCAGGGTCCCTTACATGTGGCCCTGAGTGAACTATATATGGCTCCTAAAGCCAAAGAGGAACACAATAAGATCGCCAGGATAGCAGCATACCTGTACCTATATATGGGAGACATGCAGGATAGATGTGCTGAAAGCCAAAATCTGGCAAATAGGCAACAGATGGCCTTACAGAAGGCCCAATCTGATCTGGACTCTTCTGAGCAGAGGCTGCAGAGGAGCCAGGAGTCAGAAAATGACAGCAGACGGTACATCACTAAAATAAAGGAGGATATGGATGTGCTGCAAAAGGAAAAGTCAGAACAGGATACCAGATTTCTGGCCCTACAGAAGGAGCACCAAGACAGTTTGGACTCCTTACTGCAGAGCCAGAAAAAGCTGGAGCAACAATTAGACTTTAACAGGGCATGCACGGAGCAGGTAGCCACCCTGCAAAGTCATCTAGATAGAGTGAAGGTAGAGAGCAACAAGCTGATCTTGAAAGACCTGGATACCCAGGCAGAGTTTGATGAGGAGCGCCAAAAAGCTGGTGCCCTTCAACGGCAAAGGGACGACCTGGCGGCACAAATGCAGGCTCTTAGTCAGGAAAGAGACGCCTTAGGCCAGGAAGTCTGCCATTTAAAAAGGAAAATGGAAGAAAATCACCTGGCCCACCAGGGGCTGGGTGACCTCCAAAAAGAAAACCAGAACTTGGTAGAGCACACCAGAAGGGTGGAGGATGCTCTAGCAAGAAAGGAGCAGGCCAATAGGGACACAGCTCAGGAGGTAACCCTCCTGCAGCAAAGACTGGCCCAGTTCTCCAGGACCAACCAGGAAGCACAGAGGGAGAATGAGGCCCTCTGTCAACACAATGATAGGCTCCAGCAACAGGTAGCGATGCAGGAGAGACTGATAGAGTCGAGTAAGGCCTTAACAGAGGAACTGAAAGCACAAATGCAGGCTCTTGCATTGCAACAGGGAGCAGGGGCGGATAGAGATGAGGTCCGCTGGGAAAGAGAGACTCCTGACCATAACCGCAGGAGCCCTAACACCAGGGGCCTTCATCTTCCCCAGTCCCTGGACTCTACCACCCCCGTGTCCCCTGGCGCACATGAGCACAGGGCCACAGGGATGGCAGATTACTATCCAGCTAAGAGTATGGGGCTCATAGGCCAGTACCACTCAGGAATGGAGGGGTGGGCATCCGGGTATGGGCATCCAAGTACAGTACAGTTCAGTGGTGAACCCCAGGAGAGTAGGCCCATTAAGGGCATCCTGAAAACCTATGCCCAGTTAGGTCAGTGGAGGGGGTACCCATCAAATCCTGACAGCAAGGAGGAATCTGAAGACTCCTCTGAACTGCGCAGGACACAGGAGACCAGGTCCCCACATTCTGCCAGCCATTCCCAGGCTCGCAGAATCCGGGAAAACCTGGAAGAACAGACGGGAACCTCTGGGAGCAGTGCCTCTGAGTCCGAGGAAGAATGGACAAGGGTTACCCGAACCAAAAAGGCCAATAAGGCAAAAAGGGCCTTGCTTAAGGACCCCTTAAAGCAGATTAAGGCGATCAGGAGCGTCATCACGCCTTACCATAAGAACGCTAAGTATTCTGTTTGGGAGCACTTAGAGTTGTTTGAACAAATGATGGAGACTTTCCATTTGAAGGACAGCCAAAGCTGTATTCAGTATGTAAAGTGGACCTTCTCCCCGGAATACTCCAGTTTCTTTGCAGGGCTGGAGGACCAAAATCATTTAAGATGGTCCACCTATAAGGCGGCCATCTTGAAACATTTTTCTGTTCACAGAAATCCTCAAGAGGCTCGCAAGGCAGCCTACAATTTGCAATGTGGGGAGGATCAGGCCCCACAAGAATTTGTGCAGGAGTTAAAGCGGGCTTTTGCACAGACCACAAGAAGGGTGCGCACGGATAGCCGTGAATTTATAAACACGTTTTTCCATGCCTTGCCCAAATATATCATGACCCAGCTCGTGAGGGATTTTCACGAGAAAAGATCTTTAGACTGGGTCATTGAACAGGCTACCCGCATCTATGAGGTGCAGAAGCCCATAGAAAATAAAAGCAATGCCCAGAAAAACCCCAAAGCCAACAGCACCCCTGCTGCTGCCAAGGTGGCAGAGGTAAAGGTCACCCCCGTTTTGGATTTGGAGATGGGGGGGCCTAAAAACCTACCTGCACCTAATAATGCTAGGCCCAGAAGGTCCTCGGGCCAGTCGCAGACAGGGAGCCAGGGAGGCAGCCCCACAAATGGGGTCCCTCGCTCTCCTGACTATGTAAGTCCTCGCTACAAAGGTAATCGACCCATCCTGGGTTATGTGTGGACTCCTCCAGCCCAAGGGGGGGGATCCAGACAAGCACCTAACCCAGGGAACTTCCCTCCAAACTTCCCACAGGAGGGCAGAAATTTACCAAACCCTGGGCAGAACTTTTTCCCCAGATATCCACCCGACTTCCAACCCCAAAATCATCCATCCTTCTTTCCTCAATTCCCTGAGCCCAGACCACTGAATCCGGGAGAGGGGAGGCCAAGGGTGGAGGGGTACCAAAATCTTCCCAACCAGGGGTACTACCAGAGGAGGGACAGCTACCCTTCCCGGGATCAGCCCAGGGGAGAAAACAGGGCCCCGTATCAGCCTGAGCGGGTTTCCCAGTTAGAGCGCCAGGTTCAAAACATGGCGCGGGATATGGGTCATATACTGAGGGCACAGCAGAACCCTCAGATCAGCATGCCGGCGCAGAACGCACCCAACTCTGGACCTGGTGCTCCAGAACAATGACGGGGGCAGCACCCCGATAAATCACCGGTTCCCAGGGAGGAGGCACAAAGGGAAGGGGGGTGTAAAGCCTTGGAGGAAGCTTCCTTCCTCACTTGTAAACAGCCCCTGGAAACCCAGGAACCGGAAACAAAATCTCTTGCCCCTGAAAGTCTGCCTCCTAAGGAGCAGAGGGGGGGTAGGAGAAACAAAAGACCCAAACAGACTCAGTTTGAGGAGGAGGTACAGATCTTCCAATTTGAGGGAGAGGGATCCTCAGAGGATCCTGGGAAAAGGATCTTCTCCTTCAGAGAGGGGGGAACTCCTCCCAAAGAAAAATGGGTCCCTAGGGATGCAAATCCAGACTGGGGAGATGTGGAGACTGAGCTACCGCCGCCCACCATCTCATCCCAGAACCAACAGCAAGAAAATCCCCTGGTTCAAACCCATCCTGGCGACTGCCTCCAAAAAAGGGGGGGCGGCCCAGAAACGGAGCCAGGGGAACCCACAATGGCTCTGATCTCCAGTTGCAAATTTTTTCTTTCAGATTCCCAAGACTCTCCACAGAATTCTGCCCAAATCTCCTCGCTAGCGATGTCCAAAACCAGAAAATTAGCCCACCAGTTGTCCAAAAATGTACATTATCTGTGCCCCCTTGAGGAGAAGGAGGGAAGATATTATACCCCGGTACAAGTACAGGGGCAGGGTACAATCTCAGCACTGGTGGACACTGGATCTCAAGCTACCCTTCTGTCCAGAAGGGCCTTTGACGAACTGAATGCAGGAAGGGGAGAGAATTACCAAATTCCTCTCACCTCTCTTCCTGGACAACTGCAGAACTTTGACGGGAAGGAAATTCCCGTCGAGGGGACGGCAGACTTGGACATTAAGATCGGGCGACATAAGTTGAAACACCCGGTCATAGTTGTGACCCCAGAGGGCACCCCTTGTTTACTAGGGAATGACCTCCTGAGAAGGTTGTCACCCCTAATAGATTGCGTAAACAAGGTCCTCTGGACTCAGACTAGCCGACCCATAAAATTAAAACAGAGTGTCAACCATGTTAGTTTAAACGGCACATGCCACATGGTGGAACAAAAATCTGACCAAGTAGAATTTCACTTCCAGAACAACCAAATTCCAGACGTGACAGTAATAGCAGTAGGACAACAGACTGGTGATGGGGGGTCCTCTCTATTTCTGAAAATCAACCTTCCTTCCAGTCTAAAGTGGTATTCCACGCTGGAAGGAAACACTCTGAAATTCTATACCAATCCACAATCTGAAACTCCCACTCCTATAGTCCAGAAAGATGTGAAATCAGCTCAGAGCCTGGCTGATATTCAGCAAATTGGAGAGCAGTTGTTCATCCCTGTTCAGTTAAATGATGGGAAGGACTCTGTTCTCGCTCGAGTGTGTGTGAACAACGGTAAGAGCTTCATCAGCGAAGCCATGTTTCGCCAACTCCCAAAAGAACCAGCCATTCCCACCTTCAAACTGATAGACAAATGGGAAATGGACCTGGAAGTACCTAATTCCAAACATCTCCTGCCAAGCAGGTGTATGCTCAAAATCTCCATTGGCAACAAGAGCATAGTCCATAATTGTTGGGTCGTGCGAGACGTCACTGCCGCCTTTTACTTAGGCAGTGACATTCTCAATCGCTTTGCCATTAGTTTGGACCTAATAAACTTCAAAGCTTGGTCCCGATTAGCGGATAATCCCATGGGCTTTGATGATCCAGAAAAAGCATTTAGGTCAGCTCAATTGCTACCTTATGCAGTTGAAATTCAGGTTAAAGAGGAAGTCACCATCCCAGAAAGGACCCGACAATTCTCCCTGGAAGTGAAAGTTAAAAGGGGACAAGAGTTGAAAAACCCTGATGCTTACATACATCTAAATGCTTCTCTCCAACAGCAAGGGTTGGGGGTAAACCCGACTCCATTAGTCAACATAGAACATGACCCCATTCTAATAGAGGTGGATAACAGCGACTTAAAGAGTATTACTCTAGCCGCAGGCACCATTATTGGAATGGCGGTTGATGACCGACATTTCTCCATTGATCTTGTAAATGAACTGTTAGGACCCATCCCCAAGGACTGTTTTGACAGTGACAGTGATGACAACGCAACACCAGACAGGATTTTTACCCGGCATGGGGGGAACTTCCTGGTGTACACTTCCTGCCCCTATGGTAAGGAAGATGTGACCTGTGACTTCAGGAGGGATGAGGTGATTTTCCAGGTCCATGAGGGCTGCCTTTCCCACCTGAAGCCTCCGGTCCAAATCAGCACTCTGACCAGGGACTTCTCCACCCAGCTGGAGGAGGCCGCGGAGATAGCCAAACCAGAAGTCTTTCCAGGCTTCAGGCAGATGGTGGAAGAGAGAGTCAACCTAGCTGATGCCTGTGTGACTCTGGAACAAAAGCAAAAGTTGAAACAAGTTTTCTTGGATTTCCAAGATCTCTTCGCGGTAGACTCATATGACTGTGGTCGCACCGACATCCACACCACAACAATCCCCACGGACCCTGGCATGACTCCTGTGTTTGTGAAGCAATATCGCTTGCCTCTCGCATCAATGGAGTCCCTTACTGAAATAATTAAGAACCTTGAGTCCCGGGGAATAATCCGTCCAGTCCACAGCACCTTCAATAATCCGGTGCTGGGAATATTGAAGCCAAACGGCCAGTGGAGACTCTGCGCCGACCTCAGGGAGCTCAACAAACGGGTCCATACTTCCCGATGGCCTCTGCCCTACATTGACCAAGGGCTGGCCCAGATCCAGGGGTCACAGGTATTCACTGCAATAGACCTGACCAATGGATACTGGACTGTGCCTGTCAGTAAGGAGGACCAATACAAGCTGGCTTTTACCTTTGGGGGCCAGCAGTACACCTGGACCCGGACTCCCTTCGGATACCTCAACTCCGGCAATGAATTCAACATTTTCCTACATAAGGCCATGCCCGACCTGGGTACGAGGGGTAACCTGGCTTATGTAGATGATGTCCTCATCAAAAGTTCATCTGTGGAGGAACACATAGCAGAGATCCGTTATGTTCTGACACAGTTGAGGGCCGCCGGAGCAAAACTTTCCTTTCAGAAAGCACAGTGGTGTAGAACCCGTGTTAATTTCTTGGGGCATGAGATTACTCCTCAGGGTCTCTGTCCCCAGGAAAAGAAAGTGGAAGCACTTCAGAAACTGAAAGACCCCACAACTCTGCGGGAACTAAGGAGCCTCCTTGGACTGACTAATTACAGCAGAAAGTTCATTGAGGGCTACGCAGAGATCACCAGACCCCTGATTCATCTCCTGAAGGGGGGGGTCAAGTGGGAATGGGGTCCAGAACAAGCCGAGGCGGTAAAACAACTCAAAAGAAGCCTCTCACAAGCGCCTTGCCTAGCTTACCCTGTCAGAAACAAGGAGTTCTTCCTGGAGACGGGGTTCTCTAATACGTGCTTGACGGCAGTATTATACCAAAAGCATGACAAGGTCAATAAAGTAATCTCCTATGCGAGCAAAACTTTATCCTCTGTGGAGGAAAAATTCAACGATTGTGAGAAGGCACTCCTGGCAACGGTGTGGGCATTGAAGAATTACCGCCCGTTTATCCAGGGGGAACACATCATAGTGGAGACTCCACACCAGCCTCTGCAATATCTCCAAAGTGACAGAATCCGGGCCGGAAATGTGAGTAATTCCCGAATTACTTCCTGGATTCTGTCAATGCAAGGCTTTCCTGTGGAGGTCAGATATGGCCAAAACAAGAAGAGTCCCCTCGCGCAAGGTCTGGCTGACTTGCATGATTGTGCCAGAGAAAACTGTCTCGAGGACGAAAGTCTAAAAATAAAGGACAACATGGAGGCATACCTTAATTCCCCCCACAAAGTCTTTGAAGAAGACAAGTGTGAGGGAATGCCCACTGTGTATGTGGATGGATGCTCTTACCATGTCGACAACAACGGGGAGAAAGAACTGGTGGCCGGCGTAGGGAATGCATGGGTGAATGAGTCCCCAGAACCCTCCGCTGGATACAAAATTGGTCCCCGAAGTAGTCAGGTGGCAGAATTGATGGCTGTGCATCATGCCATCCTCACCGCTGTCCAGCATCAACTCCACGAACTGGTCATAATCACAGATTCGGATTATGTACGGAACGGGTTCGTGGAGCACCTGGTTAATTGGAAAACCAGAGGCATGGTATGTGCTAACAACAAACCCTTGAAACATGGGAAGTTGATCCAAAACATTGATGATCTGGTCACATCGAATGGGATGACCATCTATTGGAAAAAGATCAAGGGTCATTCCAAAGTAGAGGGACCAGACAAAACTGGAAATGACTTAGCTGATCAGCTGGCCAAAACCGGAGCCATCCAAGGGGATCTAATTGAGATTGAGTCCCTGTTGGGGGAAATCCAGGTCACTGCTATCACTAGGTCCCAGACAAATGCTCACAACGACCTTTCAATTGCACAATGGAGTAAGGAGACCCCTGATGCTGATTTGATTACCGCTCAGAAGGGGGATCCAATAATTGGTAAATTTTACCAGCACCTTGAGGACCCTGAGAACTTTCCCCTGACGGATACCGATTACACTGGGAAAGAGGACCTAAGAGTGTTGATGAAATGTCCAAAAATGTTCAGAATCCAAGACGGTTTGCTGGTAAGGAAATCCAAAGCTGGCCACGATCAGTGGGTGGTTCCTACCTCATTCCGAAGCCTCATGTTAAGTCACGCCCATGATGCGGCCACCGCCGGTCATAGGGGGTTTCACACAACATTGGAAATCTTAAGAGAGGTTGCATACTGGCCACACATGGGCCAGGACCTCAACCAATATTTGAAGGGTTGTCTTGTGTGTGCACAATTTCAGCCGACATCCCTCACACACCGGGCGCCTTTACAAAAGAGGGGAATGACACTGCCATGGTCAGATTTACAAATCGACTTTGTAGGTCCTGTGATTCGCTCGGCTAGGGGGAATAAGTACATGTTGACCGTGACATGCTTGTTTACCAAGTGGGTGGAATGTCTCCCAGCCCCAAATTGCAAGGCAGAAACTGCAGCTGCCTTGATGATTAACCACATCTTTTCCCGTTTTGGTCTACCTCAAAGGATTGAGTCAGACAGAGGTAGCCACTTCACCAGTGAAGTAATGACAAAGATGTGGGAGATACTGGGGGTCAAGAGAAAGCTGCATATTGCTTATAGACCAGCTTCTTCTGGGGCAGTAGAGAGATATAACCGGACAATTGTGAGCATATTAAAGAAGTTTGTGGCAGATTCTGGGCCAAGTTGGGATATCCGATTACCTCTGGTCCTAATGGCCATCAGATCTACCCCTTCATCTGCAACCAAAATGTCACCATTTGAGTTGATGACTGGGCGCAAGATGGTGCTTCCGCAGCATTTGCTCTACAGGACCCAAGAGCAGACACTGATAAATGCCTCCACTACTCATGAGTATGTAGAGAATTTAAGGAAACACCTCCAACATGCTTTTGCTTATGCTCAGCGGAATCTAGAAAGATCGACTGATAGCATGAAGACCCATTATGACCTGAAAACTTCCAGGAAGGAATATCAGGTGGGAGACCGGGTCTATCTATACAACTTCCAAAGGAACCAGGCCAAGCAGCGCAAATTTTTGCCTACATGGAAGGGACCCTTTGAGATCGTCGATAAGATCTCCCCTGTGGCCTACAAAATCCACATCCCCAAAGGCGGTTCGGCAGAGGGGGAAGACAAGTGGGTACACATAAACCAGTTGAAGTGTTGCCATCCCAGGCACACTCTGCAACAACTGGAGGAATCCTCTGGAATCCTAGCGGGTACTGTATCAGACTAATTCAGTTCCAATCATAAAACATACCACATCTAGTCTCTAACATACTGTGATTGTATGAAACTGTCTCTTAGTCATACTGTTTTTATTAAAATAAGAATGTAATGTTTCGTTATGATAAAATGCATATGCTGCCCCACTATCTCAACAGTGGTGGAAAAAATCGCCTATGAGTAGATATTGCCGCTTTTGCTTTATCATCCTAGGAGAGATGAAACCATGAAGGATGACCAAGAAGGACGATCCGGAGACCGGGAACGGAGATCCAATGGGCCCAGTGGACCGCCCAATACTCCCATCAGGACCGGCGAGGAGAACCGATCGATCAGTACCGGATGGAGAAGAAAACGCTGAACTGTGCCATCTACAGAAGAGGAAGAAGATTATGCGGACAGACCGGTGCGTGGGTCAAAACCCTTGGGCACGCGACTCCCCATCGACCCAAACTCAAAGTGCAGTCACGTGGGGGGGCTTGTAGGGTGTCCTGACCCACGTTTAAGCTATCCTGCTACAACATTTGGTGCTGTGGGCTTAGGAAATTCAAGATGGCGGAAAACCCACATGTGCGCCGAAATCCAGGAAAGCTGCGCAGTTTGTGCGCCCACCAAAATGGTTGCCTCACTTGCCACCCACCAGTGCGAGAATGAAAGGCCGGGTTGCCATGAGGGAAATGGGTTGCCAAAGGAAAAACAGTAGCGCCGGTTAGCTTCAAAGCGCTTTAAAACCACCATTGGACTACCCGCACAGTAGTCTGAAACCATTGGGAATGGCAATGCTGATTGCCAAATGCAACCTAGAATTGTGGGGAATTCATTTCTTAAATCCCAAAAATGGGTGCAGTACCAGTACTCACCACTATCCAAAAGCCGGCGTTTTAAAACCACTCTGTGTGTTTTTCTGAAGGCAAGCAAAATGCCTATTTCAAACCTTGCAACATGTGCAAAATATTCACTGAACACCAGCAGACATTTGGCAGAATGGAGTTTTGTGTGCCTACAAAATCTGGGAAATGAAGAGCCCAAAAACAATGCTTATAACAAAAATGCTATGGAGTCAGCAGCTTAAGCCTAACTACAACTGGATTTAAAACCACCAAAATCGAAAATGTTAAATTAAATGAGTGACCTATGTTTGGTGTCACATGCCTTTGTAACTGTTGAAATGTCATAGTTTTGCGCTTAGAATCAGCATTCTAGCTGCATGTGTAAAATTACAAGTTATTTTAAAAGCAACAAAAAGTTAGCTGAAGGTCTGGCTTAAGGAACTTGATTTTGCCTAGCAACTACCCATCAGCAGTGAAACTTGAGTCACCACTGTGTTCCCAGGCCAACCTTCCTTTTGCTGCCCAGGCTAAGGATATGCCATCTATCTGATAATTGAATTTCCTGTGCTCTGCCAGAGAGTGAACAAAGCCCTCTCCACTCAGGCAAAGGTTTTTTATTACAGACGTCGTAAAAAGTGGCTTCCTCCTGGAGAAGCTGGGAGGAGCACTGCCTGTGAGAAGCAAGCTGGCTTGGCAGAAACTGGAAAGACTGGTTTCTGTACCATGTGACCTGAAAAGACACACCCCTGCAGCAAGGATATGGTTTTATAAAAAGGGGGATAATTCATAGAGCGGACATGTGAAAATTTTATAAATGATACCATAATTCTTGTGATTTTTCTGCCCACAGTTTAAGACGTGGTAGGAACCGGTGGTATGTTCAGGGGGGTTTTAGCGGAAAAGTGGATATTACTCTAAATGTGTGCATGTTAAAAATCTGAAACTTCATCAGTTAATGTCCCTACCCCCTGCACACATGTATGTAAAGTTGGGTCCATGTCGGAAATTGGAAAAGCAGTTAAAAAGTCAATTATGTACACTCTTTGAATGCAAGCTCCGAGAATGAGCAGATTTGGACATAGACATGGCTAAATTCAGCCACACCATGTATATGTAAGTTTAAACAAATGTGTACCTGTGCAAATATGTTTTTAGGTCAGATATAGATTGTGTGTAAAGTTGACAGGGGTGGGTTCTCTGTATCATAAACAGACCTCATCATGATGACACTTCATTTCATTCCCCCAATCAAGGGGACGAATGAAAGCTGACCAATTAGAAGCTGAGAGAGAGGTAGGGTCAGTGATGCTAGAACACACCCACATTCTAAACACATAAAAGCAGACAGACAGGACAGATAGAGACCTTCAAAATCCATCTGCCGCTGGAAGCTCTGCCGGAAAAATCCATACTTACCTCCATCAAACTCCAGAAAGCCAAACTAGAGACTTCAATCTATCCAGACCAGAGAGAAAGCAGTGCTGTGCCCAGCTGAGACCAGACTAGAGAGAAAGCAGAACCGGTGCCTAGCAGAGACCAGACCCCTGTGAGCAGTTCCAGAGGCCAGGCGCTGTGAGCAGAACCCGGAAAGACCTGACCAGACTGAAGTCCGTGACCAAGTCGCTTTCCTGTTCAAAATCTCTTGTGAGTACTTAGCAAAACTCAGAACACATCTCTTAGTTTAAATTCATCTAATTCAATCTATTTAACCTAAGTAGAACTGCCTCCTAGCTGTCACCTGTCATTCTAGCTGCAAAAATTTGTCACTTGTCATTTTGAAAAAGTGTGCGTTTAAAATTTACAAAACCAAAAACGACCTTTACTAAATTACTCATATCTCCGCAACCGTTTGGGCTAGAGACTTGCAATAACTTTCATTTGGAAGCTGAGATCCCAGGCTTTTCTAGGACCCCAAAACGGTAGAGATAGTCCTTGCGGTTCCTTTGTAATAGCGCTCGGCGCATCCGCGAATTTTACCGCGATTTGCAATTTCTTCACATGTAAAAACTGCTGCTGTTTGCTTTCCATTGGCCAGAAATTCGTTTAACCTGCTAACTATCCCTGCATCATTGCTAGTGTGAGCCTGGACTAATATTAACTAGATACCACTCACCCTGAACCTCTATAAGGGAATTAAAAGCAAATTTAGCATATTTCTCATTCATTGCCAGCACATATCCAAGCATTGCCTGTGTTTTCAAAACTCCTATCTGTTTTCTGTAAGCTTGCTGGGATTGAACTGAATTACAGTTGATTGCATTTCTGAGAACTGTGTTTTCCTTCCATTTCCTTGCCTTGCATCAAGGGGGGAAGGGGATTGCCAGAGAAAAGTGATTACATTGTTTTGTTGAAATCATATTGAGTATTTCTATACTGCATTTCATTCATTCAACCTTGCATCCATTTGAACTCTATAAAGCATTTTGTACCACCTTCTTCTTTTGTTCCTATTTACCAGTGTGCTACCTTATCCATTTCATGTCAACTCATTAGTGATTATAAGAAGTGTGCTAGTGCCAGATTCTCCGTTGTTGATCTTTATCATATCAGATTAAGTGTGCTATTCAATTATTAATTTATTATAAAGTGGGATATATACCTATTGTTTAAATTATCAAATAAACCTTTTAAACTTGCAAAACAGAACTACTTCTTGGCTCAGTGGGGTCAGGGGGATTCCAAGAGAGGGGTGTTATACAAGGGTAGTCATCCAGGACGCATGAACTGGACCTAAAGATATATCAATAAGGGTTTTCATTCAGTATTCTAGACTAGGCGTTAACTGGGCTGTAGTGCTGAATTGAATCCTCTTACAAGTGGGGGCTCGAGCCGAGACGTTGGGTTAGATTTACCATTTGTGCAGATTAATACAGTGTGCTAACTGACGGGATACATACATCCAGTCGGATCACCACGCTGCATTACGCTGTGAAGCATTCCTCAAAAGGGACACTCCAAGAAAAGTTCTGTTCTGCAAAAATAAAATACAAACTTCTGTAAGTCAGGACAGAGACCAATCTCTAGAATGACGACCTTAGTAGACATGAAAATAGCCAGAGAGCACCTCTTGCATAAGCTATTTGTGAGAGGTGAATGGACCGAACAGGGCCAGGATGTGTGGTTGCAGGCCATCACACAACAGGTCACTGAAACAGGGTCAGATATATATAGAGATCAGGGTCCCTTACATGTGGCCCTGAGTGAACTATATATGGCTCCTAAAGCCAAAGAGGAACACAATAAGATCGCCAGGATAGCAGCATACCTGTACCTATATATGGGAGACATGCAGGATAGATGTGCTGAAAGCCAAAATCTGGCAAATAGGCAACAGATGGCATTACAGAAGGCCCAATCTGATCTGGACTCTTCTGAGCAGAGGCTGCAGAGGAGCCAGGAGTCAGAAAATGACAGCAGACGGTACATCACTAAAATAAAGGAGGATATGGATGTGCTGCAAAAGGAAAAGTCAGAACAGGATACCAGATTTCTGGCCCTACAGAAGGAGCACCAAGACAGTTTGGACTCCTTACTGCAGAGCCAGAAAAAGCTGGAGCAACAATTAGACTTTAACAGGGCATGCACGGAGCAGGTAGCCACCCTGCAAAGTCATCTAGATAGAGTGAAGGTAGAGAGCAACAAGCTGATCTTGAAAGACCTGGATACCCAGGCAGAGTTTGATGAGGAGCGCCAAAAAGCTGGTGCCCTTCAACGGCAAAGGGACGACCTGGCGGCACAAATGCAGGCTCTTAGTCAGGAAAGAGACGCCTTAGGCCAGGAAGTCTGCCATTTAAAAAGGAAAATGGAAGAAAATCACCTGGCCCACCAGGGGCTGGGTGACCTCCAAAAAGAAAACCAGAACTTGGTAGAGCACACCAGAAGGGTGGAGGATGCTCTAGCAAGAAAGGAGCAGGCCAATAGGGACACAGCTCAGGAGGTAACCCTCCTGCAGCAAAGACTGGCCCAGTTCTCCAGGACCAACCAGGAAGCACAGAGGGAGAATGAGGCCCTCTGTCAACACAATGATAGGCTCCAGCAACAGGTAGCGATGCAGGAGAGACTGATAGAGTCGAGTAAGGCCTTAACAGAGGAACTGAAAGCACAAATGCAGGCTCTTGCATTGCAACAGGGAGCAGGGGCGGATAGAGATGAGGTCCGCTGGGAAAGAGAGACTCCTGACCATAACCGCAGGAGCCCTAACACCAGGGGCCTTCATCTTCCCCAGTCCCTGGACTCTACCACCCCCGTGTCCCCTGGCGCACATGAGCACAGGGCCACAGGGATGGCAGATTACTATCCAGCTAAGAGTATGGGGCTCATAGGCCAGTACCACTCAGGAATGGAGGGGTGGGCATCCGGGTATGGGCATCCAAGTACAGTACAGTTCAGTGGTGAACCCCAGGAGAGTAGGCCCATTAAGGGCATCCTGAAAACCTCTGCCCAGTTAGGTCAGTGGAGGGGGTACCCATCAAATCCTGACAGCAAGGAGGAATCTGAAGACTCCTCTGAACTGCGCAGGACACAGGAGACCAGGTCCCCACATTCTGCCAGCCATTCCCAGGCTCGCAGAATCCGGGAAAACCTGGAAGAACAGACGGGAACCTCTGGGAGCAGTGCCTCTGAGTCCGAGGAAGAATGGACAAGGGTTACCCGAACCAAAAAGGCCAATAAGGCAAAAAGGGCCTTGCTTAAGGACCCCTTAAAGCAGATTAAGGCGATCAGGAGCGTCATCACGCCTTACCATAAGAACGCTAAGTATTCTGTTTGGGAGCACTTAGAGTTGTTTGAACAAATGATGGAGACTTTCCATTTGAAGGACAGCCAAAGCTGTATTCAGTATGTAAAGTGGACCTTCTCCCCGGAATACTCCAGTTTCTTTGCAGGGCTGGAGGACCAAAATCATTTAAGATGGTCCACCTATAAGGCGGCCATCTTGAAACATTTTTCTGTTCACAGAAATCCTCAAGAGGCTCGCAAGGCAGCCTACAATTTGCAATGTGGGGAGGATCAGGCCCCACAAGAATTTGTGCAGGAGTTAAAGCGGGCTTTTGCACAGACCACAAGAAGGGTGCGCACGGATAGCCGTGAATTTATAAACACGTTTTTCCATGCCTTGCCCAAATATATCATGACCCAGCTCGTGAGGGATTTTCACGAGAAAAGATCTTTAGACTGGGTCATTGAACAGGCTACCCGCATCTATGAGGTGCAGAAGCCCATAGAAAATAAAAGCAATGCCCAGAAAAACCCCAAAGCCAACAGCACCCCTGCTGCTGCCAAGGTGGCAGAGGTAAAGGTCACCCCCGTTTTGGATTTGGAGATGGGGGGGCCTAAAAACCTACCTGCACCTAATAATGCTAGGCCCAGAAGGTCCTCGGGCCAGTCGCAGACAGGGAGCCAGGGAGGCAGCCCCACAAATGGGGTCCCTCGCTCTCCTGACTATGTAAGTCCTCGCTACAAAGGTAATCGACCCATCCTGGGTTATGTGTGGACTCCTCCAGCCCAAGGGGGGGGATCCAGACAAGCACCTAACCCAGGGAACTTCCCTCCAAACTTCCCACAGGAGGGCAGAAATTTACCAAACCCTGGGCAGAACTTTTTCCCCAGATATCCACCCGACTTCCAACCCCAAAATCATCCATCCTTCTTTCCTCAATTCCCTGAGCCCAGACCACTGAATCCGGGAGAGGGGAGGCCAAGGGTGGAGGGGTACCAAAATCTTCCCAACCAGGGGTACTACCAGAGGAGGGACAGCTACCCTTCCCGGGATCAGCCCAGGGGAGAAAACAGGGCCCCGTATCAGCCTGAGCGGGTTTCCCAGTTAGAGCGCCAGGTTCAAAACATGGCGCGGGATATGGGTCATATACTGAGGGCACAGCAGAACCCTCAGATCAGCATGCCGGCGCAGAACGCACCCAACTCTGGACCTGGTGCTCCAGAACAATGACGGGGGCAGCACCCCGATAAATCACCGGTTCCCAGGGAGGAGGCACAAAGGGAAGGGGGGTGTAAAGCCTTGGAGGAAGCTTCCTTCCTCACTTGTAAACAGCCCCTGGAAACCCAGGAACCGGAAACAAAATCTCTTGCCCCTGAAAGTCTGCCTCCTAAGGAGCAGAGGGGGGGTAGGAGAAACAAAAGACCCAAACAGACTCAGTTTGAGGAGGAGGTACAGATCTTCCAATTTGAGGGAGAGGGATCCTCAGAGGATCCTGGGAAAAGGATCTTCTCCTTCAGAGAGGGGGGAACTCCTCCCAAAGAAAAATGGGTCCCTAGGGATGCAAATCCAGACTGGGGAGATGTGGAGACTGAGCTACCGCCGCCCACCATCTCATCCCAGAACCAACAGCAAGAAAATCCCCTGGTTCAAACCCATCCTGGCGACTGCCTCCAAAAAAGGGGGGGCGGCCCAGAAACGGAGCCAGGGGAACCCACAATGGCTCTGATCTCCAGTTGCAAATTTTTTCTTTCAGATTCCCAAGACTCTCCACAGAATTCTGCCCAAATCTCCTCGCTAGCGATGTCCAAAACCAGAAAATTAGCCCACCAGTTGTCCAAAAATGTACATTATCTGTGCCCCCTTGAGGAGAAGGAGGGAAGATATTATACCCCGGTACAAGTACAGGGGCAGGGTACAATCTCAGCACTGGTGGACACTGGATCTCAAGCTACCCTTCTGTCCAGAAGGGCCTTTGACGAACTGAATGCAGGAAGGGGAGAGAATTACCAAATTCCTCTCACCTCTCTTCCTGGACAACTGCAGAACTTTGACGGGAAGGAAATTCCCGTCGAGGGGACGGCAGACTTGGACATTAAGATCGGGCGACATAAGTTGAAACACCCGGTCATAGTTGTGACCCCAGAGGGCACCCCTTGTTTACTAGGGAATGACCTCCTGAGAAGGTTGTCACCCCTAATAGATTGCGTAAACAAGGTCCTCTGGACTCAGACTAGCCGACCCATAAAATTAAAACAGAGTGTCAACCATGTTAGTTTAAACGGCACATGCCACATGGTGGAACAAAAATCTGACCAAGTAGAATTTCACTTCCAGAACAACCAAATTCCAGACGTGACAGTAATAGCAGTAGGACAACAGACTGGTGATGGGGGGTCCTCTCTATTTCTGAAAATCAACCTTCCTTCCAGTCTAAAGTGGTATTCCACGCTGGAAGGAAACACTCTGAAATTCTATACCAATCCACAATCTGAAACTCCCACTCCTATAGTCCAGAAAGATGTGAAATCAGCTCAGAGCCTGGCTGATATTCAGCAAATTGGAGAGCAGTTGTTCATCCCTGTTCAGTTAAATGATGGGAAGGACTCTGTTCTCGCTCGAGTGTGTGTGAACAACGGTAAGAGCTTCATCAGCGAAGCCATGTTTCGCCAACTCCCAAAAGAACCAGCCATTCCCACCTTCAAACTGATAGACAAATGGGAAATGGACCTGGAAGTACCTAATTCCAAACATCTCCTGCCAAGCAGGTGTATGCTCAAAATCTCCATTGGCAACAAGAGCATAGTCCATAATTGTTGGGTCGTGCGAGACGTCACTGCCGCCTTTTACTTAGGCAGTGACATTCTCAATCGCTTTGCCATTAGTTTGGACCTAATAAACTTCAAAGCTTGGTCCCGATTAGCGGATAATCCCATGGGCTTTGATGATCCAGAAAAAGCATTTAGGTCAGCTCAATTGCTACCTTATGCAGTTGAAATTCAGGTTAAAGAGGAAGTCACCATCCCAGAAAGGACCCGACAATTCTCCCTGGAAGTGAAAGTTAAAAGGGGACAAGAGTTGAAAAACCCTGATGCTTACATACATCTAAATGCTTCTCTCCAACAGCAAGGGTTGGGGGTAAACCCGACTCCATTAGTCAACATAGAACATGACCCCATTCTAATAGAGGTGGATAACAGCGACTTAAAGAGTATTACTCTAGCCGCAGGCACCATTATTGGAATGGCGGTTGATGACCGACATTTCTCCATTGATCTTGTAAATGAACTGTTAGGACCCATCCCCAAGGACTGTTTTGACAGTGACAGTGATGACAACGCAACACCAGACAGGATTTTTACCCGGCATGGGGGGAACTTCCTGGTGTACACTTCCTGCCCCTATGGTAAGGAAGATGTGACCTGTGACTTCAGGAGGGATGAGGTGATTTTCCAGGTCCATGAGGGCTGCCTTTCCCACCTGAAGCCTCCGGTCCAAATCAGCACTCTGACCAGGGACTTCTCCACCCAGCTGGAGGAGGCCGCGGAGATAGCCAAACCAGAAGTCTTTCCAGGCTTCAGGCAGATGGTGGAAGAGAGAGTCAACCTAGCTGATGCCTGTGTGACTCTGGAACAAAAGCAAAAGTTGAAACAAGTTTTCTTGGATTTCCAAGATCTCTTCGCGGTAGACTCATATGACTGTGGTCGCACCGACATCCACACCACAACAATCCCCACGGACCCTGGCATGACTCCTGTGTTTGTGAAGCAATATCGCTTGCCTCTCGCATCAATGGAGTCCCTTACTGAAATAATTAAGAACCTTGAGTCCCGGGGAATAATCCGTCCAGTCCACAGCACCTTCAATAATCCGGTGCTGGGAATATTGAAGCCAAACGGCCAGTGGAGACTCTGCGCCGACCTCAGGGAGCTCAACAAACGGGTCCATACTTCCCGATGGCCTCTGCCCTACATTGACCAAGGGCTGGCCCAGATCCAGGGGTCACAGGTATTCACTGCAATAGACCTGACCAATGGATACTGGACTGTGCCTGTCAGTAAGGAGGACCAATACAAGCTGGCTTTTACCTTTGGGGGCCAGCAGTACACCTGGACCCGGACTCCCTTCGGATACCTCAACTCCGGCAATGAATTCAACATTTTCCTACATAAGGCCATGCCCGACCTGGGTACGAGGGGTAACCTGGCTTATGTAGATGATGTCCTCATCAAAAGTTCATCTGTAGAGGAACACATAGCAGAGATCCGTTATGTTCTGACACAGTTGAGGGCCGCCGGAGCAAAACTTTCCTTTCAGAAAGCACAGTGGTGTAGAACCCGTGTTAATTTCTTGGGGCATGAGATTACTCCTCAGGGTCTCTGTCCCCAGGAAAAGAAAGTGGAAGCACTTCAGAAACTGAAAGACCCCACAACTCTGCGGGAACTAAGGAGCCTCCTTGGACTGACTAATTACAGCAGAAAGTTCATTGAGGGCTACGCAGAGATCACCAGACCCCTGATTCATCTCCTGAAGGGGGGGGTCAAGTGGGAATGGGGTCCAGAACAAGCCGAGGCGGTAAAACAACTCAAAAGAAGCCTCTCACAAGCGCCTTGCCTAGCTTACCCTGTCAGAAACAAGGAGTTCTTCCTGGAGACGGGGTTCTCTAATACGTGCTTGACGGCAGTATTATACCAAAAGCATGACAAGGTCAATAAAGTAATCTCCTATGCGAGCAAAACTTTATCCTCTGTGGAGGAAAAATTCAACGATTGTGAGAAGGCACTCCTGGCAACGGTGTGGGCATTGAAGAATTACCGCCCGTTTATCCAGGGGGAACACATCATAGTGGAGACTCCACACCAGCCTCTGCAATATCTCCAAAGTGACAGAATCCGGGCCGGAAATGTGAGTAATTCCCGAATTACTTCCTGGATTCTGTCAATGCAAGGCTTTCCTGTGGAGGTCAGATATGGCCAAAACAAGAAGAGTCCCCTCGCGCAAGGTCTGGCTGACTTGCATGATTGTGCCAGAGAAAACTGTCTCGAGGACGAAAGTCTAAAAATAAAGGACAACATGGAGGCATACCTTAATTCCCCCCACAAAGTCTTTGAAGAAGACAAGTGTGAGGGAATGCCCACTGTGTATGTGGATGGATGCTCTTACCATGTCGACAACAACGGGGAGAAAGAACTGGTGGCCGGCGTAGGGAATGCATGGGTGAATGAGTCCCCAGAACCCTCCGCTGGATACAAAATTGGTCCCCGAAGTAGTCAGGTGGCAGAATTGATGGCTGTGCATCATGCCATCCTCACCGCTGTCCAGCATCAACTCCACGAACTGGTCATAATCACAGATTCGGATTATGTACGGAACGGGTTCGTGGAGCACCTGGTTAATTGGAAAACCAGAGGCATGGTATGTGCTAACAACAAACCCTTGAAACATGGGAAGTTGATCCAAAACATTGATGATCTGGTCACATCGAATGGGATGACCATCTATTGGAAAAAGATCAAGGGTCATTCCAAAGTAGAGGGACCAGACAAAACTGGAAATGACTTAGCTGATCAGCTGGCCAAAACCGGAGCCATCCAAGGGGATCTAATTGAGATTGAGTCCCTGTTGGGGGAAATCCAGGTCACTGCTATCACTAGGTCCCAGACAAATGCTCACAACGACCTTTCAATTGCACAATGGAGTAAGGAGACCCCTGATGCTGATTTGATTACCGCTCAGAAGGGGGATCCAATAATTGGTAAATTTTACCAGCACCTTGAGGACCCTGAGAACTTTCCCCTGACGGATACCGATTACACTGGGAAAGAGGACCTAAGAGTGTTGATGAAATGTCCAAAAATGTTCAGAATCCAAGACGGTTTGCTGGTAAGGAAATCCAAAGCTGGCCACGATCAGTGGGTGGTTCCTACCTCATTCCGAAGCCTCATGTTAAGTCACGCCCATGATGCGGCCACCGCCGGTCATAGGGGGTTTCACACAACATTGGAAATCTTAAGAGAGGTTGCATACTGGCCACACATGGGCCAGGACCTCAACCAATATTTGAAGGGTTGTCTTGTGTGTGCACAATTTCAGCCGACATCCCTCACACACCGGGCGCCTTTACAAAAGAGGGGAATGACACTGCCATGGTCAGATTTACAAATCGACTTTGTAGGTCCTGTGATTCGCTCGGCTAGGGGGAATAAGTACATGTTGACCGTGACATGCTTGTTTACCAAGTGGGTGGAATGTCTCCCAGCCCCAAATTGCAAGGCAGAAACTGCAGCTGCCTTGATGATTAACCACATCTTTTCCCGTTTTGGTCTACCTCAAAGGATTGAGTCAGACAGAGGTAGCCACTTCACCAGTGAAGTAATGACAAAGATGTGGGAGATACTGGGGGTCAAGAGAAAGCTGCATATTGCTTATAGACCAGCTTCTTCTGGGGCAGTAGAGAGATATAACCGGACAATTGTGAGCATATTAAAGAAGTTTGTGGCAGATTCTGGGCCAAGTTGGGATATCCGATTACCTCTGGTCCTAATGGCCATCAGATCTACCCCTTCATCTGCAACCAAAATGTCACCATTTGAGTTGATGACTGGGCGCAAGATGGTGCTTCCGCAGCATTTGCTCTACAGGACCCAAGAGCAGACACTGATAAATGCCTCCACTACTCATGAGTATGTAGAGAATTTAAGGAAACACCTCCAACATGCTTTTGCTTATGCTCAGCGGAATCTAGAAAGATCGACTGATAGCATGAAGACCCATTATGACCTGAAAACTTCCAGGAAGGAATATCAGGTGGGAGACCGGGTCTATCTATACAACTTCCAAAGGAACCAGGCCAAGCAGCGCAAATTTTTGCCTACATGGAAGGGACCCTTTGAGATCGTCGATAAGATCTCCCCTGTGGCCTACAAAATCCACATCCCCAAAGGCGGTTCGGCAGAGGGGGAAGACAAGTGGGTACACATAAACCAGTTGAAGTGTTGCCATCCCAGGCACACTCTGCAACAACTGGAGGAATCCTCTGGAATCCTAGCGGGTACTGTATCAGACTAATTCAGTTCCAATCATAAAACATACCACATCTAGTCTCTAACATACTGTGATTGTATGAAACTGTCTCTTAGTCATACTGTTTTTATTAAAATAAGAATGTAATGTTTCGTTATGATAAAATGCATATGCTGCCCCACTATCTCAACAGTGGTGGAAAAAATCGCCTATGAGTAGATATTGCCGCTTTTGCTTTATCATCCTAGGAGAGATGAAACCATGAAGGATGACCAAGAAGGACGATCCGGAGACCGGGAACGGAGATCCAATGGGCCCAGTGGACCGCCCAATACTCCCATCAGGACCGGCGAGGAGAACCGATCGATCAGTACCGGATGGAGAAGAAAACGCTGAACTGTGCCATCTACAGAAGAGGAAGAAGATTATGCGGACAGACCGGTGCGTGGGTCAAAACCCTTGGGCACGCGACTCCCCATCGACCCAAACTCAAAGTGCAGTCACGTGGGGGGGCTTGTAGGGTGTCCTGACCCACGTTTAAGCTATCCTGCTACAACATTTGGTGCTGTGGGCTTAGGAAATTCAAGATGGCGGAAAACCCACATGTGCGCCGAAATCCAGGAAAGCTGCGCAGTTTGTGCGCCCACCAAAATGGTTGCCTCACTTGCCACCCACCAGTGCGAGAATGAAAGGCCGGGTTGCCATGAGGGAAATGGGTTGCCAAAGGAAAAACAGTAGCGCCGGTTAGCTTCAAAGCGCTTTAAAACCACCATTGGACTACCCGCACAGTAGTCTGAAACCATTGGGAATGGCAATGCTGATTGCCAAATGCAACATAGAATTGTGGGGAATTCATTTCTTAAATCCCAAAAATGGGTGCAGTACCAGTACTCACCACTATCCAAAAGCCGGCGTTTTAAAACCACTCTGTGTGTTTTTCTGAAGGCAAGCAAAATGCCTATTTCAAACCTTGCAACATGTGCAAAATATTCACTGAACACCAGCAGACATTTGGCAGAATGGAGTTTTGTGTGCCTACAAAATCTGGGAAATGAAGAGCCCAAAAACAATGCTTATAACAAAAATGCTATGGAGTCAGCAGCTTAAGCCTAACTACAACTGGATTTAAAACCACCAAAATCGAAAATGTTAAATTAAATGAGTGACCTATGTTTGGTGTCACATGCCTTTGTAACTGTTGAAATGTCATAGTTTTGCGCTTAGAATCAGCATTCTAGCTGCATGTGTAAAATTACAAGTTATTTTAAAAGCAACAAAAAGTTAGCTGAAGGTCTGGCTTAAGGAACTTGATTTTGCCTAGCAACTACCCATCAGCAGTGAAACTTGAGTCACCACTGTGTTCCCAGGCCAACCTTCCTTTTGCTGCCCAGGCTAAGGATATGCCATCTATCTGATAATTGAATTTCCTGTGCTCTGCCAGAGAGTGAACAAAGCCCTCTCCACTCAGGCAAAGGTTTTTTATTACAGACGTCGTAAAAAGTGGCTTCCTCCTGGAGAAGCTGGGAGGAGCACTGCCTGTGAGAAGCAAGCTGGCTTGGCAGAAACTGGAAAGACTGGTTTCTGTACCATGTGACCTGAAAAGACACACCCCTGCAGCAAGGATATGGTTTTATAAAAAGGGGGATAATTCATAGAGCGGACATGTGAAAATTTTATAAATGATACCATAATTCTTGTGATTTTTCTGCCCACAGTTTAAGACGTGGTAGGAACCGGTGGTATGTTCAGGGGGGTTTTAGCGGAAAAGTGGATATTACTCTAAATGTGTGCATGTTAAAAATCTGAAACTTCATCAGTTAATGTCCCTACCCCCTGCACACATGTATGTAAAGTTGGGTCCATGTCGGAAATTGGAAAAGCAGTTAAAAAGTCAATTATGTACACTCTTTGAATGCAAGCTCCGAGAATGAGCAGATTTGGACATAGACATGGCTAAATTCAGCCACACCATGTATATGTAAGTTTAAACAAATGTGTACCTGTGCAAATATGTTTTTAGGTCAGATATAGATTGTGTGTAAAGTTGACAGGGGTGGGTTCTCTGTATCATAAACAGACCTCATCATGATGACACTTCATTTCATTCCCCCAATCAAGGGGACGAATGAAAGCTGACCAATTAGAAGCTGAGAGAGAGGTAGGGTCAGTGATGCTAGAACACACCCACATTCTAAACACATAAAAGCAGACAGACAGGACAGATAGAGACCTTCAAAATCCATCTGCCGCTGGAAGCTCTGCCGGAAAAATCCATACTTACCTCCATCAAACTCCAGAAAGCCAAACTAGAGACTTCAATCTATCCAGACCAGAGAGAAAGCAGTGCTGTGCCCAGCTGAGACCAGACTAGAGAGAAAGCAGAACCGGTGCCTAGCAGAGACCAGACCCCTGTGAGCAGTTCCAGAGGCCAGGCGCTGTGAGCAGAACCCGGAAAGACCTGACCAGACTGAAGTCCGTGACCAAGTCGCTTTCCTGTTCAAAATCTCTTGTGAGTACTTAGCAAAACTCAGAACACATCTCTTAGTTTAAATTCATCTAATTCAATCTATTTAACCTAAGTAGAACTGCCTCCTAGCTGTCACCTGTCATTCTAGCTGCAAAAATTTGTCACTTGTCATTTTGAAAAAGTGTGCGTTTAAAATTTACAAAACCAAAAACGACCTTTACTAAATTACTCATATCTCCGCAACCGTTTGGGCTAGAGACTTGCAATAACTTTCATTTGGAAGCTGAGATCCCAGGCTTTTCTAGGACCCCAAAACGGTAGAGATAGTCCTTGCGGTTCCTTTGTAATAGCGCTCGGCGCATCCGCGAATTTTACCGCGATTTGCAATTTCTTCACATGTAAAAACTGCTGCTGTTTGCTTTCCATTGGCCAGAAATTCGTTTAACCTGCTAACTATCCCTGCATCATTGCTAGTGTGAGCCTGGACTAATATTAACTAGATACCACTCACCCTGAACCTCTATAAGGGAATTAAAAGCAAATTTAGCATATTTCTCATTCATTGCCAGCACATATCCAAGCATTGCCTGTGTTTTCAAAACTCCTATCTGTTTTCTGTAAGCTTGCTGGGATTGAACTGAATTACAGTTGATTGCATTTCTGAGAACTGTGTTTTCCTTCCATTTCCTTGCCTTGCATCAAGGGGGGAAGGGGATTGCCAGAGAAAAGTGATTACATTGTTTTGTTGAAATCATATTGAGTATTTCTATACTGCATTTCATTCATTCAACCTTGCATCCATTTGAACTCTATAAAGCATTTTGTACCACCTTCTTCTTTTGTTCCTATTTACCAGTGTGCTACCTTATCCATTTCATGTCAACTCATTAGTGATTATAAGAAGTGTGCTAGTGCCAGATTCTCCGTTGTTGATCTTTATCATATCAGATTAAGTGTGCTATTCAATTATTAATTTATTATAAAGTGGGATATATACCTATTGTTTAAATTATCAAATAAACCTTTTAAACTTGCAAAACAGAACTACTTCTTGGCTCAGTGGGGTCAGGGGGATTCCAAGAGAGGGGTGTTATACAAGGGTAGTCATCCAGGACGCATGAACTGGACCTAAAGATATATCAATAAGGGTTTTCATTCAGTATTCTAGACTAGGCGTTAACTTGGCTGTAGTGCTGAATTGAATCCTCTTACAAGACTTAAGATTTGTCATGAATTGAATATAGGACAGCTTTTCCAAATCCTCCGTCCTGGCTAGAGGATTAATCCAGGCAGTAATGCTATGTAAATGTGTGGATGGTAGACCAAGAGGCTACCACACAAATGTCTTTTATAGGCACCCCTCTTTACATAGCAGAAGATGGCACCATGTCCCTTGAGAATGAGCTCAGGCCTTCAGAGGGATCCTTTCCAGTCAATCTGTAGCATTCTTTAATAGCAAGAACTATCCATCTGGACAAAGTTTGTTTTGTAACCGGAAGTCCCAGTTTATGTCCAGTGTACCCAATGAAAAGCTGCTCATTCTGGCAAGCTGCTCATGCTGGCGTATTTTCACCATCTGTGAAATGTAAAAAGCTCAAAGCGCTTCTGGGATCAAGCCTATGTAGCCTTTCTTCTTCCTTGCCGGGATGAGGAGGCGCATAGAATGTTGGAAGCACAATTTTCTCAATGCTGCATAGTGAAACTGCCCCAAATAGTGAATAATACCAAGAGCAAATGTCATGAATACGACAGCAGGACTCAAACCTTCAAGAGACCAGAAGTGAAGCAATCTATGGAGATTCACCATTTAGACCACCTCCGCTCTTCCTCCTTCAATTTACTTAACTAGCGACTGGAGAAAAGAGTGGGAAGTAGTGTCTTACCTACTGGAGACTTATGACCAAGTGTCTCATCGTATTCTCAATAGGTTACTATTGTCACCACAAGCACACTGAATCTAATGTTCATTCCGATTTATGTTTCTAGCCGTCGTCGAACAGTACAAAGACAAAATGGGACTTTTCGTCTCTTTCGACACACTCAACACAAGTGTGCATCACAGATAAAAACAAGGTTGGTAAAATATTAACTTTGTCTGCAATTCTTCCACCTTGAGTGGAATAAAAGTATTGGAGGAGGTAAACCTAGGTTTTTAGGTAGTCGTACAATATTTTTGTATTTTTCCCAGAAGAATCACGATACAGGCTTATTTACAGAGCCTTTCCAAAGTGAGTCAACAACCCCCGCTATTTACCCAAGGTAATAAACTGTGATATTCCCACACCTTAGGGACTGAAGAGGGTGATCCTAGAGATGTCCCCACATTTATTATAGCACTAATGTCTATTTCTGTTTTATTTTGGCAGCCTATAGTGAGGAGAGAAAAGAAGAGTCTAGACATAACAAGTATACTGAAAATGGTTTCAATTGATCGAAGTATCTTTAAATTACAGATACCCAGTACTATCAGTGACCACAACAATTATGCTCCTGATGAATGTTCACCATTGAAAGGACAATGGTTGAGGGTTAGCCAATGCTGGTATGCATGTGTATAATCTGTACTACATGGAGTCATTTTAACACTTCTGTAATTGTAAATTATATACTTTACTTACTATTCATGGGTTCAACACAGTAGAGCCACCCTTATCATTTCATAGGTAAAGAGTCACTGGGCCTCATTACGAGTTTGGAGGTAGCCATGCCCTTAATAAGGGCATGGCTACCCCCAAACCTGGGTCTGGGTCCGGGTTCCCTGAATGGGGAAATACCGGGCCATTCCAACCTTGGAGGTTCCGGTATTTCCCCATTCAGGGAACCCGGACCCAGTCCATCCCCATTCCCATTTGAGCCCCCATAGGGTGGGCTCAAATGGGAATGGGGATGGGAAAGAGGGGCTTTGTACGAAGCCCCTCTTCACTTTCCATGGCGGCCTGCGGGAGGCGAGCTGAAGAAGTGGATGCAGCAGCGGTAGCTGCCGCCACCGATATAAGGTAAATAGGGGGTAGGGAGAAGAAAACAAGGGGGGGTGGAGGGTGGGAGAAAATGGCGGCGGGGAAGCTGGCCGCCAGGCGGCTTGGAGCGCGTGTTTGGGACCAGTGGTTCAAACCCACATTCCTAGCCATCTAATTGGCTGGCTCCCCCACCCGGGTGCAAATAAGATATATGCCCTTATACAAGCCTGATTGGCCCACAATTCAATGGCTCTTAATGATGGAAAAACAGAGCTTCCCATTGTCGGCGCTGGTTCGAGGCTTAAGAAACTCCACACGCTCTATTCACAGTTTTCTTCGACTCTCAGCTAACATTTACTAAACAGGTCAACTCTGGCAGTTCTCCATGCATGTACATTAATAGACTGCTCAGACAAATACGACCTTACCTTACTTTGGAAAACAGAGCTGTACTAGCGACTGCCCTAGTGAACTCAAGATGAGATTATTGTAACAGTTCGCTGGCTGACCCATCGGTAGATAATCTAAAGAAATGAAAGACTGTCAAAAACGGTGCTGTTAGGGCTGTCTATGGTGTGAACCAAAGAGATCATGTAACCTCTAAGTGGCACTTTCTCCATTGGTTACCTGTACAGCACTGAATCAAACATAAAGTACTCACATTACCAAACAAATGTGTCATTGGTACGGCCCCTCACTATTTGAAAGGACGTCTTCACTGAAAATGTTCTAATAGAACTCTACGATCAAATTTCAGTACTCTTTTTGATGAGGCCCGCTTCAAATTAAATACACCTGGGGCTACACATTTTGATGCCTGGGCACCCAAAGCCTGAAACAGTCTACCAAATGTTTTGCTGGACTTGTCTTGCCCATTGAGATTCAAAAAAGATCTAAAAACATTTCTTTTTGATAAAGTAGTAGGCTAAGTGTAACATTGTCTTCCTTTCTTCTATTCCTGTCTGTCTTATAGCACTCTGAGGCCTCCGGGTTAGGGGCACTTTATAGAAATTAGCATGAATCAATAAAAATAATGCTCACTCCAAGCATGCAGTAGATCTTAGCCTGTGATGGAGTCATTTCTACAAAATGTCTTTCCTTGGTAAAGTTGTCTTTTCTATCAACATTATTGTTTCTTTTCAAGGTCTCATGCTTACAAGGATCTTGCACTGCCAGTTTGCTTTTGTTTTGCCTTGGCTATTTATGTCTTAATCATAACTTCCAGGATTTGTCACCAAATAAAACTTCAAATCATGCTTACCGATAATTGCATTTTCTTTGTCAACTCCTGGAGCAACCTTTGCATGTCTTGAGCTTATTTTTGGAATACAAAATGGTTGTGTTGCAAATGCGTATGTAAACGAAAACATAGTTTATACTTCCTCACATCCAGTACTTAACAGTCTTATTTTAAAACTGAAAATCAGCTGTCAAAATCGTCTTTCTTTACTCTTTCACAGATTTACTAACTAACCAAATGTATACTTTACTTTCAGGAAGAAAATGAAATTCCAGCCAATGTGTTTGTGAAAGAGCCAGCATCAACCCCGAGTATCACCGAAGGACAGGAGGAGCCGAATAATGAAAACAAAACTTTAGAGGGGACTCTGCACACTGTGGAACTCTCATCCGATGATGAGATCAGCCAAGAAGCCGAAGGTCTGGATGAAATGGATGAGAAACTTGAAGAATCCAGAGCTGAGAAAATCAAGAGATCCAGCCTCAAGAAGGTGGACAGCATCAAGAAGGCTTTCTCCCGTGAAAATATTGAAAAGAAGATGAATAAAATCAGTACAAAAATTGTATCACCGGAGAGAAGGGAGAAGATCAAGAAGTCCTTCACGCAAACTAACCAAAAAACATCCAGAACAAGCTCGACCTTCAAAGTGTCACCACTGACTTTCAATGTTAAGAAAGTAAGGGAAGGAGAGTCACCCAGTGAAAATGGAACGCACGAAGAGACCAAAGCAGATGTTCAGCCTTCGCGCGAGCATGAAAAAATCTCAGTGAATGAGTTGCTCTCAGAAATGGCATCCACCTCAACAGAGGAGATCAAAGCAATTGTTGATTCACTCGAAAATGAAGCCACAATGAATGGCGAGGTGCGTAATAATCTTGAGCTCTTGGTCAACGAAGACCATGACGATTTTGAAGAAGCACAGGAAACATCCAACAGTCAACAGTCTGAGCCTGATCATAAAGCAGTTTCTGAAGATGAAGAGGAATTGAGTGAGGAGCCAACCCCAACCCCTCAACCTGCTGTTGTCCAGATAGACCAAATCGCTTGACATGGGTTGTTTTTGAAAATGGAGAAGATTTGAGTCATATCAACACAAGTGGGAAAATGTGTTTTCATGAACATAAATATCAATTCCATGTTTTGGCAATTTTCGCTATTTGTTTTTCCAATGATGTCCTGTTCAGTTAAACATACACTAATGTACTTGCACCCATTAGGTAATTACTAAGTACTAGCCAGTTATGCATATTGATTATTTGTTGAAGTTTCCCAGTGAGGCATGTGATATTTTCAGTATTGATAGAATGCCCTTGCTTAGTTCCCATTAACGTGTACAGTATTGTAATGATGAAAGTAACTGACATATTGACATAGAAGTTAAAAAAGCTAAAAATATTACAAATGTACCTCTAGCCATGGATCACTTGCCTTTTAGCATGATCAAATATACTGAAGCAAAGTTAGCACCCTATGTTCACACCAAAACCGCTGTATGATGATTTTGAGTGTGGCAGTAAAACCAGCAGATTGTTGGACTTGCAAACCCTTTGAAGAACACAACAAACATAAAGGCATATCTCACACTAACTCTACAAATTGTGCTAAAGGTTTTTGACAGTCCACTTTAAAGTGGTTATCTAAATATTGTATTTAGCAATTTATTGCATTGAACATTTTTGCTGAATTGGGAATGTTGTCCTGATGTTGAAATCAACTTTAAAAAAAGGTTTCTATGCCAGTTGCCACATGGAGGATCTGCCTTTACAGGTTTTATAGGAGAAGCAAATGATTTGAGACAAGTCGTGGAATTTAAATGTCCAAAAACTTAAAAAACTTAAAATGTCCAAGGATAGCATTCTCCAAACCAACTTTTCAGATCATTTTCTAGTGCCATGGTGGCCCTATTTTAAGTCGATTAATATTTGTGCGAAGCCATCACAAACTATATAGAGTGTGACTGGCCTGTCCGAGAAATATACTGAAATCTGGAGAATACTTTGCTTTTGTTCTTAAATGCAGGAAAGTGTGTTTATCTAGTTAGTGAAGAATGAAGAGCATGTGTTCTTCTAGTTCGGCAAAAGAAGGGACTGGGTTTGGTTGCTTTAGGGTTGGTAGTAGGGAGAAACAGACCATATGCTACTTATAATATAAATCAAAATGTTCTCTATAGATTTCTAATTTCTGAATATTTTCAAATCCTTTAGATGAATTATGCAGCCTTTTGGAAAGTCTATAATCCTTTTCGCCCCTAAAAGAACACATGTTCACATCACTTGTGGTAAGATTTCCGGCACTGTTGTTTCCAGACTGGCATACTACAGGTCTGCCCATCGGAGCCACTGTTCCCGGCAGGTCTGATCCTGCTGGGCACAGCGGCCATAATAGGCAGACCGTCACAAAAGCACTGGCACCGTTAACAATGGTGCCCGATTCTTCTGTGTTTCCCATTCCTATGGAGTCCTATGGTACTCTACCGGAATGGGGATTTACAGTTTACTAACACCTAGCCCCTTGTCTGCTGGGACTTGCAATGTCCCGGTAATACCAGTAAGCTAGGTGCCGGTTAATCATTCCGAGTCCGGCAGCAACCCGCCGGTAGCACCGGCAGGGTTACCGCAGGACTCGGAATGAGGCCCAATGTCTTACGAACTATCTTTCCAATTGATGACCCTGCTGAAAGCCAAAGAGCTGCAGTCATGTATTTCTATCTTGACTTTCCAAAGTGTACATATAATATAAAGCTAGATTAATTTGACAATGTATGTTTCTAGCTAGAGTAATTATGGGTCTTTGTGTTATTCCTGCATGAGATTTAACTCAAGCTGTATTTCCTGTGACGTATTTGCTACTTTTAGTACATGGGCACTATATTAGCTCATATGTTTTGTAAGATCTTCATAATTTCAACTCTCACTGTGCCTATCTATGGTGGATGTCAATTTAAATAAGGATTACCAATATATTCAAAGAGATTTTTGTCATGCAAGATATATTTCAGAAACTTTGGATATGTTGTGAGGTATCTCTGTCACAGTGGTGTACATGTATAGCAAGCACACATTTATTAGTTGGTTCCACTAATGCTTATATTTTTGGGCTGGTGTTGCAACAAAGAATAACATGCCACTGACCACAAACTGGCAGGTGACTGCTGACATGTAAGAACATGAGGACTGAGAAAGAACATGGGTCAAACTTGCTGTTCTATAGAACTTCTTCTACTCAGGAGGTAAGAAAATAAACCAAACTAACAAAGAAAAGAACAAGAAATAAAAGCATTTAATGATGAACCTCAAGAAAGCATGATCATTAAGTAAACAAAACAGCTATCGCCATTGTTATCCTACCTCTGAATGACAACAGGAAAGTGCAGTGGCATGAACTTTTTTTTAATTTTCAACACTAAACATAATCTACACCCACGTGATATACATATTTAGAATATTTAAAGGTATATGCAGAGCTAGAAACCTTATCCTTGTCTTCATACAGTCCAATATAATTGTGCGGTAATAGTTGGTTTCCAATTGGACGGTGGGGTGGAGTGTTAATCAACAGTGTATCCTGCAGATGATGAATATCATGGGTTTGCCAGTCCACTGTGTTGTACACTGCAGTGAATCGATGGAGGGGAGTGAATTGTGATTCATCAAAGGGGAGTAGTTTTGGGCAGCATTAAATTCTTAATCAAGCCAGCAATAGTTTTTCATTGTCGGGTGGAGTCTATGGATCAGCAGCCAAACCGAAATATGTTGAGAAATCAACATGATTTCCTTCCTATGTGTCATGGTTTTGGTTTCATCCAGCGGTCATTAACCAGAATCATTGCTTTTCTCTCCAATTTCGTGTCACATTGCCTTAGAGAATGATGGCTGACCAGGATCTAGGCCCATGTCTCCCCAAAAACCTGCCCACATTAGTAACGCATATATTTGGTCTCCAACTCCTAACCATTGTTTCATGCTGTACATGTCTGGTGTTTTTCTCTCCCTCGTGTTTTTCTGTCCCTTTTCACTTACAGTTTCTACAGTTAGCATTGCTATACACACAAAGAAGAAAAATAGTACCAATCATTGATGCGTGGCCAGGTTTTCTTAATAAAAGGTTTATTTCTGAGCATTTCATCTCATACCTGGGAGTTTCTTCTAGAATCATGCCTTCGCTGACATTTCCTTAAATACTCTACCAGGATATTGCCCCTGGCTTATTTGTAAGTCTGTAATGTAGCATATGTCTTAGTTTCTTCAATTTTAAGCACATGTGTTGCTACATGCAAACCTGGGACTGCTTCGCAGCGCCACAGGGTTTTGCTAACTTGACTGCTGATCTTTGATAACTCATTGGTTTTAGCAAGCTGTAAACTGAAGTTTTAGAAAGGTTTCTTTAAGCAAGCATGCCATGACGCAGTATCTATTTTTTCCTGCGGTATCATTGGGCGGCAATTGTCGTGGGAGGCCACTCTCGCTCTGCATGCGATATTGGTCAAATGACCCCACCTGACTCTAATGTATGTACTACTTTAGTTGTTGCACCTGGAGCTGCATTTGTGCTTGCCAGTGGACGAGTTCTAGGGCAGGGGGTCAAAAGTCAATATCTGGCAGTGTAGCCCAGGAGTAGTGATACCATGTTTTAGTTCAAGGAAATGGTCGTCATCCGGGAAGGTTTCGTTTCTTTCATCTCTGTAGAAGAGTTCAAATAAAGACTTGGTCAGGCTAAGAAAATGAATGATAGCATACGAAGGAACACTGACAGAATCAGAGACAAAGTAGAAACATGTTGTGATACCAGCCAAGGAGACTCGCAGTCTACGTGAGCTGGTAAGTCTTTATCTGGCAATATTGTGACTTCATTGTGCACCATGGCGAGAACTATTCGTTGTACTGTCTCTAGTTTCTTATCATTCTTAATGAGACCTGGTCAAAGCACACTAGTTGAAAACACAGGAATGGGTGTGTGTATAGGGGTAACATCTTTTTTTTCTTTTTTATTATTAGTGTGTTTCCGTTATTACAACTTTTCACACAGTGTAAAAAATGAATCGTACAAATATTTAGGCAATAATATTATAGGGGTCACATCACTTGTTTTTCAGCTTCTCTTGATCTCAGAGTGTTATTAAATACATGGTATGACTGCATGTCAACAACATAACATTCAGGGAAATCATGCTTTCTCACGCAACATTATATGGAGTCATAAATACACTCCCTCTCCCAGCCACAGGTCACTATGGGGCAATGCACTCCCTCTCCCAGCAAAAGGTCACATTGGGGCAATGCACTCCCTCTCCCAGCCACAGGTCACTATGGGGCAATTCATTCCCTCTCTCAGCCACAAGTCACTATGGGCCAATGCTCTCCCTCTCCCAGCCACAGGTCACTATGGGGCAATGCACTCCCTCTCCCAGCCACAGGTCACTATGGGGCAATGCACTCCCTCTCCCAGCCACAGGTCATTATGGGGCAATGCACTCCCTCTCCCAGCCACAGGTCTCTATGGGGCAATGCACTCCCTCTCCCAGCCACAGGTCACTATGGGGCAATGCACTCCCTCTCCCAGCCGTAGGTTACTATGGGGCAATGCACTCTCTCTCCCAGTTACTATGGGGCAATGCACTCCCTCCCCCAGCCACAGGTCACTATGGAGCAATGCACTCCCTCTCCCAGCCACAGGTCACTATGGGACAATAGACTCCCTCTCCCAGCCAGAGGTCACTATGTGGCAATGCACTCCCTCTCCCAGCCACAGGTCACTATGGGACAATACACTCCCTCTCCCAACCACAGGTCACAATGGGCAATGCACTCCCTCTCCAGACACAGCTCACTATGGGGCAATGCACTCCCTCTTCCAGCCAGAGGTCACTATGGGGCAATGCACTCCCTCACCAAGCCACAGTTCACTACGGGGCAATGCACTCCCTCTCCCAACCACAGGTCATTACGGGGCAATGCACTCCCTCTGCCAGCCACAGGTCATTACGGGGCAATGCACTCCCTCTGCCAGCCACAGGTCACTATGGGGCAATGCACTCCCTCTCTCAGTCACAGGTTACTATGGGGCAATGCACTCTCTCTCCCAGTTACTATGGGGCAATGCACTCCCTCCCCCAGCCACAGGTCACTATGGAGCAATGCACTCCCTCTCCCAGCCACAGGTCACTATGGGACAATAGACTCCCTCTCCCAGCCAGAGGTCACTATGTGGCAATGCAGTCCCTCTCCCAGCCACAGGTCACTATGGGACAATACACTCCCTCTCCCAGCCACAGGTCACAATGGGCAATGCACTCCCTCTCCAGACACAGCTCACTATGGGGCAATGCACTTCCTCTTCCAGCCACAGGTCACTATGGGGCAATGCACTCCCTCACCCAGCCACAGTTCACTACGGGGCAATGCACTCCCTCTCCCAGCCACAGGTCATTACGGGGCAATGCACTCCCTCTACCAGCCACAGGTCAGTACGGGGCAATGCACTCCCTCTCTCCGCCACAGGTCACTATGGGGCAATGCACTCCCTCTCCCAGCCAGAGGTCACTATGGGCAATGCACTCCCTCTCCAGACACAGCTCACTATGGGGCAATGCACTCCCTCTGCCAGCCACAGGTCACTACGGGGCAATGCACTCCCTCTCCCAGCCACAGGTCATTACGGGCCAATGCGCTCCGTTTGCCAGCCAGAGGTCACTACGGGGCAATGCAGTCCCTCTCCCAGCAACAGGTCACTATGGGGCAATGCACTACCTCTCCCAGCCACAGGTCACTACGGGGCAATGCACTCCCTGTCTCAGCTGCAGGTCACAACGGGGCAATTATTGTTTTACTGCCTTCACACTGGATCTTTGATAACTGTGATTCAGCCCCATTACTCAGTAGCCCCACCCTCAAATCAATATATATGCAACTACACACCCATAAAATGCCCGTGTTGCTGCTGCCCATAGCGGGAGACGTATTGAAGAAGGGAAACCGACCATCTGAACTGGTTTGCATTCCCCTATAGATAATTAAGGCGTTGCTATATACATACCCACACGTAAAGGCATGCAGTCATACAATGAAATTCACCTTTAGTTATGGACTCTCAGTTTAATGTATAATTGTGTTAAAAACTAAAACTATAATGATTGCCTTTTTCAAGGTGTGCTTATAGTCATGAAATATTCACACATTAAAAGTTCTCCGGTTTAATCTGTTCGACAGAACATTGTGTGCAGGAGCAGTGCCGTAAAGCTGCCAATGGCACTGAGAAACATGCCTACTGTATGTAGAGCTCTGATCTCTGGAAAGCACTGTTAAGATTGAAACTAGAGTGTATCTCACCGTGAAATGCATACAAACGACTACTGCAGACCTATCTTATACTACTGTTACTGTGAATTGAGCATTTTATATATGCTAACTAACTCTACCATGTAAATAAAACCACATTAAAAGTAGGCCAATGTGCGACTGTGTCTTTTTTTTTAAAATCGTGTTGTTTTTTTTATTTCAGCAAAAACTGTCTCGCCATTTTATTTTTCTCCCAAATTCTTTGTTGCTTGAGATCAGTATTGTTTGACGGTTTTTTGCATATTTACAAATGTAAATCACTCTGGAACTAACCCGGATCTGAAACAGGATGTAACTCAAGATGAGAACCAGCTCCGCCTCCTCCACCACGCGCGCTGGTCTTGTGTGCTGCGAGCAAGATGAGAGCATAACATTTCTTTGTGTCGCACTTTCAAGGTCAAATTGTCACTTGGGAAGACAACAGGAATCTGAAACTCTACAGCAAACTCCTCCCTGCCAAGTTTCCCAGTTCCATGGGTGACAGCTCGAGCAAATCCTGTTTTTGCTTCCAATTGCATGCTGGACCTTGTCTCTGTTTCCCATTGCAAGGGTGGGCTTACAGTCCCAGCATGCAATGCGATAAAAACCCAGGACTGGCTCAAAGATTTTAGAAGGGTCACGCTGTTCAATGCATATTCAATGTAGATACATGGACTACAGCACAAGTGTGAGTCAAACACAGCAATAAGGGAAGGATTTTCTGTATCTCACTTTATGTAATCCGCCATTGCTCCATGGGATAGCCTTAATGTTGTTGAGTCTTTTACGCTGGTGACTGTTTGCGGAGTGTTCTTGGTTCTCCATGGCAGTTGTTGCAGAGACTTTGGGTGGTCCCAGTCCAGATCCCCTGAGGGGAGTCTATTCCCTACATTGAGCGTCCACATTACAATATGCTCATTGGCAGTCTATTCTATCAGGCCAGGGACCTGAAGAACATGGGATGCGTATATCTTCTGAACATTAAAGGAAATATTGTATGCCTGGGGAGCTCACTTGGGGAGCAGGCTGCACTTCTCTTTTTCTGTAGATGCACACACGCAGGTCATCTACTCTTGCCTAAAAGGAGGTAAGTGTAGAGGTATTCCCTTCTAGCGGTATTGCGGGTTAGGTGCCCTTAGGAGTCGGCGTGAGGTTTCCTGGAGACAGAGCACAGTGGGGTTACCATCAGTCAGAACTCTGTAGACTAGACTGGAAATGACACATGATGCTATTCTTTTCAACCCCAATGTGGGAAGAAATTTAGTCTAAGGCCTAAACTATGAATTGCAGTGTAACCTTAGCCTACCTAAGGAAATGGACTGGAAGAGCACCCTCGGGATTACAAGCAAAGCCACACTATGGATCTGTTTCAACCAATCCTGGTTACTAGGAATGTTTGTTCTTAGATGTGTCCATGTTTGCTTCCTGTTACTTTATGGGGGCAGGGGGTCCTCCTAGCACTCCTCTTCCAGCCCTCTAATTGGACCCTTTCACTGCCCTTCATAAATATGTTGGAGCATACTTTCGAGAGGAGATTTTGCAATCCATTCTGAAATCAGGGAGTTTTCCTTCTTTTTCATCAGACCACTTTAGAGGAAATGCCATGCTCCCGGCAATTCACTGGATTTTTTAATTATGAAAGGTAATCACGAAGAAGAATGTTTGTAACCAACATCATAAAAAGCAAGCATTGGCAATGCCAATAGTTTTGGCGTTTCTAATAGTTTATTGCATTTTACATTTAGCATGGAGGGTAGGAATGAGGAATGACAGCACAGGGGAGAAGAAATGGCAGCATGGCAGGGAATGTAAGGCATTACAGTGCTGGGAGTGAGGAGGCAAGCACTGTGGGGGAGGAATACAAAATAAATGGCAATATGAGGGAGAATGAAAAATCCAATGGATGAATGCTAGGTCAGCAACAGCACACAGGAGCATTCTACAACATTTGAAGCAAGGAGTGGCAGTCCAAATGGGGGGGAAGAGTTACAAAGCAAATGGGGGAAGGAGTGACAGCACAAGGGGAAGGAGTCACAGCACAAGAGGGAAGGATTGACAGCACAAAGGGGATGGAGCAACAGAGCAAGGGGAAAGGAGCAACAAGGGGGTAAGGAGTGACAGAGCCAGGGGGGAAGGACCGACAGCACAAGGGGGAAGTAGCAACAATGCAAGGGGGAAGGAGAGACAGCACAAGGGGGAGACCCGAGAGCACAATGGAGAAGGAGCGACAGCACAAGAAGGAAGGATCGACAGCACAAGGGGGAAGGAGAGACAGCCCAAGGGGGAGACCTGAGAGCGCCATGGGGAAGCAGCGACTGTGCAACGAAGGAGGAGTGACAGCAAGGGGGAAGGAGCAACAGAACACGGGAGAAGGAGTGACAACAGCGTACAGAGGAAGGTGCACCAGTGCATAGGTAAGGAGCAAATGCACAAAAGGGACTGTCCGACAGCACAAAAGGGACAGCATGACAGCACAAGGGGTCAGGAGGAACAGCACAAGTGATGGAGGAGAGAAAGTGCAAAGCGGGAGGATGGACAGCTCAAAGGGGGAGGACAGAATCATAAGGGGGAAAGGGGCAACAGCACAAGTGGGGAACACTTCTGTTGGATGTATGCATAATGTCAGCCTGGTTGTAGTCCTATATTATAGTTTTGCTCTCCATGGGGGCTCATATTCAGAACTTGTGCAGATGTCCTCAAAAGAAATCTGATTTCTTCTAAGTCATAGATAAACACATTCTGATACCCTTTTTCCCAAGTTTTATGCAATTGCACAAAGCAGTAGGACAAAGGGCATTTCTGCCCATTTCAATGTACATCCCAAATTCAGAAACAGGATGTGCTTTGAAATGCACATAACTCAAGTTTCGATCAGGAGCAGGGGAATACACAATGCATAGCCAAGTCATTTATGAGCCTGTGATGCTATTTTTAATTTCTATCACCCAAACCACGAAAGAAATGCTTGAAGTAAACAACAAACCCAGAGAACAAACGTTTTTCCGATAATGAAAGTGTAAGTCAGATATGAAAACCCTGGGATCTGAGCATTAGAGGGTTATTTATTGGAGAGGTGCAGTACCACTGACAATATATACGGACGTCCTTTCAGATTTCTTCTGAGGACCTCTGTATGTTTTCTGTGGTACTGCACCTCTACAAAGAATAATGCTTGCAGTGTAACAGTACCCAGAAAGGGAAACCTACCTCTAACCTAACGGGGCCAGGAAAGTAGCCCAAATGTAGCCCAACTCCCTCTAACTCCAAAAAGAAAGATCACTACACTGGCCGGCTTTGAAATTAACACACACATTTGACATGTTACAGTACACATGATTGGGAGAAATAAACAAAAAAAATAAACAGCTCATTATTGCATTACATTGGCATAAGGAAGCAAGAAATCACATTCTGTGTGTTGGCGGATTATGCCACAGCATTTCCAGTTGTCATGCCAACCACAAGTTGTCTTTCTGGCGCCATTTTACTCTACCCCTCCTTTCTGGAGCAATGGTGTTGGCGATATTTTGGTGGCTGCGGCACCACGATGCGCCACATCCAATCAAGCACATCGATTTAAGTGCCACCCAAAATGGGCAAAACTGAACCTTAACTGTTTCATGTTGTACTAATCACGCATCCAAAACGACTGTTGGTTTAATGAAGTGGGGTCAATAATATCAACAATGCAAAAATCAGTAACAATTCATTCACACAGAGACTGAGAAAAAAGCAAATCTCACACAAACAAATACATTAATGTCTTACACTTCTAATTGCCAAAGGGGATTTGTTTTTCTCTGAGGTGTGTGTAACTTTACTCCAAAGAATGTTGGAGAGGGGCAGAGACTGTCTTTTTAAAATGGTGTGTCAAGTTTTCTGTGCCTTGTTGGCCGCAAACTAAAGATGGATTCTTTCAAAATATTCTGTGTGTGTTTGTGTCCAACTCAAACAGTTTTAAAATGTGGAGAACTGAATGCTTTTATCACGAATCATTAATCTGACAAATACACTCACGCTTGCTTTTCGTTGGCGTTAAGGAATGCATGGATTGTGTCAAACATGCTATGAGCTATTTACCAAGTCTACCATGAAAAGATGAGGCTGTTAGGGATAATTAAAACATGCATGTAAGCCATTGGTACTAAAAGGTTCACTTCCTTTCAAATAATAACACACATGAACAGTATTAAACTTAAAGCTTATCGTATCTAAAAAATGAGCTACTGCTGGTCCAATTCAGGTATTGCATCTAGTAACAAGAGCAGTGCAAAGGTCAGTATAAATGTCCCTGTAGCCTTCATTGGCATGCACTAAAAGGATATTCGCATCCGAGGAAGGGCGCACATCCAACCAGGTGGCGTGAAATGTGGGTGAGAACTGCTAGTCCCTCTCATGTGTCACCAACCACCCAAACCACTTCCCCGGGGGCTGGCATTTTTCTTCGGGCACCTCAGCACCTTGGCCGCTCGCCCCCCTGCCAGTCCCCCCCCCCCCCCGCCTCCCCTACCGCCAAGTAATTCGCCAATCCTCCACCCCATTTACCTGCTGGACCTCTCATCTCCACCGCACCTACCCTTGGGTCTCTTCCTTAAAAATAGAAAAGGAACTGACTCTCTTTTCCATTTGCAATGATGGCACCCAGCTTGTGTGTGTGTTTTTTGCAGGCAATTGGCTCATGCAAAAATTGTGTAGCCATCTTCTGATAAAAAAAATAGATCTATTTTCACCCCGGATCGAGCCCCCAGCTGTGAATAGCTACGACATAGCGAATTGATATGACCCCCACGTTGGAGGGCTTATAGGGCCAGAAACGTCCCTGAGCCCTTGCTGAGGCCCTAAGTTTGCTGGGACTTTCCTAGGCTCACGCCGGCGGCTCTGTACATCTCGCAGTGTGGGGTGAGTACTATAATGGCGTGAGAATGTCTGACTAATCTCATATGAATAGGGAGTTTTCAGTAAATCTAATACAAAATCAATTTTTTTGTGCAGCACAGTTTTGTTTTAAAATTACCCCATTGGATACACAGTCATAATCAGACTTTGTATTTAGCATTAGGTTATAAATATAATAATTGGTTATTTATATAACGTGCTTAATACCCAAAGGATTCTAGGCATGGCCCTGGGGATCGAACCTAAGTTGCTACTTGTCGTCTTGCTTCCAAGGCGTTGTCCCTCAGCTATCCTCTCATCCCAAGAAAGTGCCTTTGCCCTATTTGATCCATGCTAACACACCAACAAAGCTATCAATTGATATAGCTCTTTTCTGACCAACCGGTGCCAACAGGTGACTGTTGGGGTGTTCTTTTCAGACTCCCTCCCCCAGAGATGTGGCACCCCTCAGGGTTCATCACTCTCTCCACTGTTGTTTTACCTGTACATGCAACCACTAATATCTTAAGGAAACATGACATTGGATCATTTGCCCATGATATTCAGATCTTTTTGAAACTAGACAATTTTGAGGATTCCTTCCACAAAATAGGCCAGTGTTTGGAAGAAGTAGGAATCTAGATGTCTCACATTTGGCCTCAGTTAAGATGGAAGTGGCCCTGTTTAGGCCTAAACATCTCCTGGCAGACGAATTAAAGTGCCCCCCCATCTCTGTGTTTTTTTGGGATCAAGACTGAATTTTGCTCCTAAGGTTAAAAACCTGGGCTGCATCTGGCAAGCCAATCCTGGATGAGAGAGCCAGATGGGAGATAAATCGCAGTCAGTATTTTGCTCTGCCTTGCCCTTCCATTCGTCCCACAAGAAGATCATGCCATCGTAGTTGGGACACTAATTAATTCCCAACTAGATTGCAGAAATAGTACGTTAGCAGACATCCCAATGAAGCACTTGAATAGGTTACAGAAAACCCTAAATGCAGCAGTTAGACTAAGTTTTAAATTCTCAAGATTAAACCCAATTTCAGCTCTTCGTCGCTCTCTCCACTGGGTTCCAGTGAGGGACAGAATTGATTTTAAGATTCTCTGTCTAGTTTTTAAATACTTGAAAACATGGCCCCCTGCACACCCTACTGAGAAATGGATGCAGTATCAATCAAAACGTCACTGTGCTCTGCTGGCAAATTGCTGCTGGTGGTTCCTTCCTCCTGCTGTATTTCCAGGGGAGACACACGTTTTGCAGTGTTTGGCCCTAGACTCCGGTACAGCTTGCCTTGGGAGCTTACGAACATTAAACAGCTCATCCAATTCTGCAAGTCCCTTAAGACATATATTTTTAAATAACATAGATATTGACCTTCGGGGTCTGGATGATCGGAAGTTGGAGTTTACATGAACATCTGCCTGTAGATGCAGTTAAGTCTGCTCGGTCTTTGTGCAGTATAAATGACTCAAATCAAATCAACAAACTACGCTGGGAAGCTGATGCATTCACCCGATTATCCACTCTACTACGTGCATCCAAATGTTCCAGTTTTCACACATTAACTCCTTTCTTGCATTTTCTCACTTCTCATCCGATTTCTCTCTCTCCACCTTAGTAATATGCTTATGCCAAAGGTTATTCATTTTTATCATTATAAGTTTCAAAATTATGTTTCAAAAAGTGTTTTTCATCGGACACACCTCTCCCAACTCTCTTTTTTCATCCACTCATGTTAGCAGTTGTGTCAATGCAAAACAATGTAATTGCTATTGTGTACGCAAACTAAAAGCAGCAAAGGGAAAAGAAAAGAGCAACAATCATGATGCGGATGGAGTCCATTTTCTCAAAAAGCCTTTTCTGGACACATGTTGGGGCATTAGCAGAACAGTGTCTGTTTTCCAGGAAAAGTACATTGTTCAGGTACATGACATCACATGTCACGATGCTGGTCAGCTCTCTCTCTCGCCCTCGTCTGTGGTTTGATCACCTCTTCCTCTTTTTCTTCTGGTCTCTTTTCCTCCAACATGGGGGTCGTGACTTTGAAGACTTTCACATCACCTATGTGAACCCAAGCTTTTTTGCCTCCCACTTTTACTGAGGAGGGGGTTGTATACTGGACAGAATATGGGCCATCAAACTGTGGCATATGCCACTTGCGGACAAAGCTCTTCACACAAACAAGATCCACACGGAAGAGTTGGAGGGGTAGTAAGTGCTGCACACAACCGTGAAAGCTGACCATCAGATCTCACAGATTACCGTAGTGTCCCATGGGTACCTTATTGAAAATAGCACTAACGTTGTGCTATGTTCAACAAGGATGATTGTTGAACTGGGTTTTTGAAAAGGAGAACGGCACATTGTTTCACTTGAGAGGGTTGTGATGAATCCTGCAGAGTCCCCACAAAAACCCTACCCAAAGCCTCCTCCCAGGCGGCCAGGGAAAGGCAGATGCTTCCTGATCCTGACCCTGGAGATGGTATTAGCCAGGAGGAGCAGCTGAGAGGTGAAGTGCCCCAGGGGAACATGATGACTTTTTGTGATGAGATGCATTATTTGTCTTCCTCACGGAAGGAAATGTCATTGATACCGGAATATGAAATGACTTGTTGTGAAAGAGAGCTTTTATTCCCTCAAGCTAAATGTCCAAATGTGGGTGAAGACCATTATAACCAGTCATGTATTAGGAGTAAGAAACCCCTTTTAAAGTTACTTACATTCAGAGAAATAAAAGCTCCTATGAGACCCAGGGAAATAATGAAGGGTCTTTAAATTATACCAATTTAGACCCTGAGAACCCCAATTCTTCTATAAAGCCAAATACTTCATTGAATCCTTATGCTACTCCATTGCGGAATATGTATAAGGAGAAAAGTGAACTTAGTGATGATACATACATTGAGTAAGCTGAATTCTATGTTGTGGACTTGAAGTCCCACAATTCCCAAAGTACTGGGATGAAGAAGAGGGCTGCAGCCTATTAGGAATAATGACCATGCCTGAGGGAGACTGAGAGGCATCAAATGCCCCCTCAGGTGCAATCCATGGAGGAGGAAGAGGAGGAGGAGGAGGAGAAGGAGAAGGTGGAGGAGGGGGAGGAGGAAGAGGAGGAGGAGGAGAAGAAGAAGAAGAAGAAGAAGAAGAAGAAGAAGAAGAAGAAGAAGAAGAAGAAGAAGAAGAAGAAGAAGAAGAAGAAGAAGAAGAAGAAGAAGAAGAAGAAGAAGAAGAAGAAGAAGAGTAGAAGTTGGAGCAGTTCTGATACCACCACGTGGCAGCAGAAGCAGAAGTTGATGAAAAGTCGAGACGCTGGGACCATTGTGCCGTATCAAACAAATTCCGGTCCTGAGAGGGTCTCTTATGAACTAGATTGTAACTGCAGAGGTAGGGCATTGGAAAGCACATTAGATAGCTGTGGGAGAAAGGATAGCTCTGATATTGATGCGGGCTGCGGGAAGCCACAAAGGAGTGGTTAGCGGGCTGCACAGTAAAACTGAAGCAGAAGACCTGGAGGCAGCGAGGCGAACGGATGCGCATGCCAGACCCGGTGAGTTCACTGTGACATTGTGACCCTGGAGCAGTCTGTAATCGCGCGTTGGCAAAGTTCAGGGATATGAACCTTATAAATGAGAGAAACTGTGTAACTTTAAAGAAAATGAACCTTTTTGATAATCAAACTAGTGTAAAGCAGGCTAATTATTCTGTGGAAGATCAAGCTGATTTAAAAGGGAGCAGACGGCAGAACAAGAACTTAATAATCAAACCAGAAGGGTGTGGTTATAATATAGTGGGTTATATTAAAAGCCAACAATAAGAAAGGGCAATAACTCGAGACGGAAACAGAGCCGCTATTGCCAAAGCCAAAAGAGAATCAAACCAAGGCAATTTATAACCAACCAGTGTTGCCCAAGCCAAAAGAAGATAATTGAGAATCACAGTGTTTATAAAGACTATTGCCCATATGTAAAGGAAGTCATAAGAGGCGATGGCTTAAACCTACATTGCCAAAGCCAAAGAAGTGTGGAAGTGTGAAGTGTGAAAGTGGAATAGAATTACTATTAGCATTTAGTTAGTGAGGAAGGGGAGAAACAAGAGTGGCAGGAAAGCTTCCATTCTGATAGAAGATATGCAGGAGGGGTGGTGCTTAACCTGCATTGTGTGGGGCAATCACAAGGGTGTACCAAACAGCAGCAATTTGTTTCTTGTTCTCGCAAAAGTAATATTTGAATATTAAGTTGTGAAGCAGAAGTGAGGAGATATTATATATGGTAATCGCAAATGTGTAACAAATAGCACTAGTGTGGTTCTTATTTGCCCTGACGAAATTCTTAAACTTGATGTTGTGAAGCAAGAGGCATTGCTAAATTGTTGGAAGCTGACCATTACCAGTAAGAAGTACTTATAGTTAGTAATCTGTTCTGGCCTGGCAGCAGAGTACACCAGGTCAGAAGAGTTTGTAACAATTGATTCTATTCTGGCAGGAGAGTACACCAGAACAGAGAACTTTGTAGTAGTAGCCCTAGCAAGTTAGTAAACCAGATGGAAGTAGTTGAAGTACTGTGGTGTGGTTAACATTCTTGAAGAAGCAGTTGATGAATCACTAAAGTGTTTTGTGGATCAATACAGAATCATTCTGACAAATTAATATCACTGAAGCAAGTGCTGTATGAACTGCTGCAGAATTATTTAATATTGTCAAACAAGTGGTTTTGAGAACTGGTCCAGAAATATCCTGACAAAGACATTAGTGTTGAAACTAATCAAGTAAGAAAATATTATTTGCTGATGAAAAGAAGTTGTTTCAAAATCTTGGCTACAAGTGAAAAGAGGAAAACTTTGTTAAACACTTGTGAACAGTTGGTTAAATTCAAGTTGGAACTTTGTGTTATCAAGTTGGAACAAAAAATGAACTGAAGTGAAACTTTTTGTTATGAGACAGTATTTCCTTATCCTTTTGGAACAGCTAAATAAAATCCTGCTTGAATCCGGAGTAGGGGAATTCACACAGATTATAAGAAGAAACAGTTATAATGATGTGAACTTAACTGTTATATTTGTTGCTTTTGAACTGCCATACATATTACTTTATTTAGTTGGTATATGTACAAGTGTGAGCGACAGAAACCTTTTGTAACAGTGTTTCCTTTAGTTTATTTCAGGCAGGGAAATCCTCGTCAGAGTAGAGATAGAGAGCCGTTTATCCAACCTTTTGAGTTAATAAAATGGCATCTTTTGAAAAACCGTCACAAAGTTGTCCGAGTCACATTTCTGACCCCTCATAGGTTCCACAGCCCCAAGTGCACTGGCACAGACAGAAAGGTGTTCGCCGTAGAGGTTGAGAAGTGGCAAAGCATTGCCCTGATGATGGACCACATAGGTCCAAAATGCATTCGCAGCAACCACTTCTCCTCTGTCACAGAAGAAGATGAATAAAGAATGTTTAATGCATCAAATATTATTTGTTTCTATGTGTATGGAATAGATATAATTGACACACAAGCATTAGTAGTTTTGACTACATAGACAGTGGGCCTCATTACACGGTAGGCGGTGGGCCAAGGTGCTAATAGCACCTTGGTCCATGCCGGTAAAATACTGGCACCGCCTTGGAGGAAAGGGGAATTACCGCCCTATTCCAAGGTTGGCAGGGCGGTAATTCCCCCTTCCCCCATTGCCCTTCCCCATTCCCATTTTTGCCCATAGGGCATAATGGGAATGGGGAAGGTGCTAATTACGGTACCGCAAATTGCGGTACCGTAATTAGCACCCTGGTCCCTTTGCGGGTTGGTTTTTAACGCCTGCTAAAAAGCAGGCATTAAAGTACCAACCCGCAAAGGGACCTCGTAGCAAGGCGGTAAGGGTTAACAGTCGCCGGTACCATTACCGGTGAGCGTTAACCCTTACCGCCTTCCATGTAATGAGGCCCAGTGTCTCCAGATACGGTGTAGGTACAACAAAACCCTTTTTTCTAGGTGGAGGGTTGGTATTGCTGAATTTTATCTACAATTTCCTCTCTGTTGTTGTTGTTTGCTTCTTAGTCCCCCTGCCGCACCTGGATCTGTCAAGAAATACATTTAAGGCATATAGTCATGGCAGTTAGATAATCATGCATCTCATTTCCCAGAACTGTCACAGAACTTTCTGCGTCCAATCGAGCCCACGTGGGTGGAACAATGGGCCCATGCATTTTTCTGCCCATCACAATTTAATAGGGTGTGAGGTGGTGGTCTGAGCCAGGGTGATTTCATAAGACAAAGAGAGCCAGAGGAAGGCAGTGCAGCTAACCTTTATTTATAGTGTCTTACAATTTTGCAATGCATTGCTTCAAAAGGCAGTTGAAGTGTTCTACAACTCCGTTGGCTTGGGGGCAATTGGCAGAATAAAGCTTGTGCTTAATGTCAAGCAGGCATGTTATTTCAGAAAATAATTAATTTACAAAGTGTTGTCACGTACAAGGAACTTAGCAGCCGACTTGCTATCCGGATTGGTACATGGTCCTTCTTCTATCCAGTGTTAAAAGGGGAATGCGACCACAATCATATAGCGATATCCATTACAACTTTGGAGCATATAGACATAGTCTATATGCAAGTGCCGAAATAGGCCTGTTGGGCAGGGTATTGCTCATCTCACTGTATGTCCAGTGGTATATTTTTGACTTGCCGATCAATTAATAATAAAATTCAGAACATTTTCATGCAGTTTAAGAACAAACCATTCTTAAGAAATGGTTGCTGCAAGACATTAACTTGTGATGTGTGCTGGATAGTGTAACTGTTCTAACACTACTGCAAGTAACTCGAGAGGCATTGCAGGCTTTCCTGTACTGTCTTGACACCATACCAGATTAGTGGGAGACAATGAGCACCCTCTCTTTATCCACACATTTTGTTCAACTGGTGGTGCTCGTCCCTACATCTCAATCAGTTGTGTCAATGTTAATGCATTATAGCCCTATCTCATCATCATGTTGCGCTCCTTTTTAGGCGTGATTTACATTATTTCTAGAATTTGTGAAAAGTATGCTGCCCATTTTGCTTCTGCATCTGCAGCTTCGTTACCATGAGAAATTAAATCTGTGCCATTAGTATGGGCTGCGCATTTCACCACGGCAGCAGCCGTTGAGTATACCAGCACTTTAATCAATCTTTCTAATAATGTGGCATGCTGCATACTGAAAAGCTCTTCTTTTCCACCATGACAGTCCTGAATGTACTGTGGACATCACGTAAACTGAATTCAAATATATCATCACTACCTGGTCCTCATGTTGCTCAAATGCACTTATCATTGCCACTAATTCTGCCGCCTGTGCTGAAAAATGTCCTGGTAACCTTGCGCTTTGCACTACCTCAAAATCCTCACCATTCCTTTCTACCACTGATGCACCTGAATGCCTCAATCCCATTCTTGTACCTTTCGTCGATGACCTGTCAATGAAGATCACCTCTACCCCCTATAGTGCAATCTCCCTAATATGGGGATATCATCATATATGTCAACATACGTATTGCAATCATGGACCCAATCTCCTGCCTCCAATGGTTCAGCAATACATGTCACCGGGTTCACTGTGTGGTGCCTAACAATTTTAATCGATGGGTTGGACAATATAATCTCATATCAGATGCCCGATATGTGGTGATCGTGGATTTCGGCTTCACAAGAATGGCAAAAGGGAAATGTTCCACATACATTGTGACCTAACATCCCATTGTTACTGTGGAGCTCTTTTCTATTGAAAAAGCTGCTGCAGCTAGTGCTTATTCACATAGGTAATGTACTCTCATCACTGGATCTTGAATCCCACTGCAATATGCTAATGGTTTGTGTCCCATTGAAGGCTTGTGTGGGAGGACAGCCATCATTCTTCTTTGTAATCTGGTATTCCCAAAATGGGAGCTGTACGTATTGCTTTTTTCAATTCGTCAAATGCAGCTGTCCTCTCACATGTCCAAACTATGGTACTGTTTTCTTTCTGTGCTTCTTTTAGTCCTTCTAGCAGGGCCGAACATATGTGCTATAGTCAAAGACCCAAACGCAGCACTAATTGCATAGCCCCAAAGATTACTGCAATTCTTTCACTCTCTCTGGTTGGGGCGTATTGCTTCTGCTCTTTTGGGTGTCACCTTTCTCCCCTCTTTTGATATTTGCTAGCCCAAATAAAATACTTCTTTGTGACAATACTGCATTGTCTCCTTGTCAACTTTGTATCCCTTTTCAGCCAACAGGTTCAACAATGTCACAGCATCTGTCCTGCACGCATCTTTCATGGAGCTTTGCACTAACAGGTCATCTACGTATTGTATAATGGTACTGGGAGTTTGTTAGCTACCCAAGTCTATTTTCAGCACCCTGTTAAACACTCTAGGGGATTCACAGTACGCCTGTGTCACTCTTATGTGTTGTAGACTGGGCAATCTATGTTGTGGTATGTTAATTAATTTTTAACATGCACTTCCACCAGAGGTATCTTGGTGCTGGATGTCCAACAGGCACAGATGACAGCAAAAGAGCAGTCTAAAACAAAAAGGGATTTAAAGCACATCTAAATGCTAAATGATTCTCGGTGGCCCTAAGAGATTGTGGAATAGAATTCCATAACTTAACAGCAGCAACAGACAAAGCTCAGCCACCCATTCTAGACAATGTATAATGCAGAGTCTGAATTAGACATCTATCTTGAGAACCGAAATGTCGACCCGGAATGTATTACTGAAACTTAACTTGCAGGTATTCGGTACCTTGACCATAAAAGGGTCAGGGCACAATACAAAGTGACTCAAATGCAACCCGCCTCTCGACTGGGAGCCATTGCAGCTTCCGCAGCACTGGTGAGATGTGTGATCCATAGGGAGACAGTGAGTAATACTTTATTTGGCTTCCACCATTTACAACAAGAAAAATACAGTAAATGCAAGATAAAATATAATATAGTACAACTACATAAAGTGGGCGCCAGTTAAAAAAGTATAGTTAGCTGAGGATTCATTAAATGTCATCATGCATAGAAAACTGCATTAAAAAATCCTGCCCAGACATTTAAAAGAAGGCTAACATATTCACACAGGTCAGATACAAAACAACTCTCAGTACACAACAAGACAAACTTCAACTTTGGGGGCCGGGAGGATAGCTCAGGGGCAACACATTTGTCTTGGAAGCAAGACAACGCATAGCAACAAAGTTGTGTATCCTGGTCTCACGTTTAGAAACCGATCTCTGGCATTAAGCATTATTGGAGGTGGAGGAGGGACAACCTGCTAGACCCCATGAGGAATCCCAAGCCCCTTATGATGGCATAGTCTCAGCAGAAGAGATGGATAAGATTTGGCTGGAGGCACTATTAGATGAGAAGTTGAACCATATTTGCCAGCTTCTCTATAGGCAGAAAAACAGCATGCCTGAGAGCGGCATGAGCCGTGGTGGCAACAAAGCTTGGAACAACAGACTCAAATCTATCCTTGAGTTTATGCAATCCTTTAAGCAGGGAGTCAGGAGAGACTCTAAACTTGCCTACAGATGCTGTCCCATTGGTTGTGGGGTAAAAATGGGTGTGCCAGGCCTTCCAAGAGGGAGACCTGAAACCACTATCTCCCAGATGAATAAAACTAGCCATTGGATTAATTCCAATTTAATGGGACCTAGTATTAATTTTTGTCCCGATGGCTAGAAGGGTAGGGTGGTTTGGCCCAACTAAAAAATCTGTCGATGGTGACAGTATAGTGGTTTCATTTGCTGATCGATCACATTTAAATATCTGACCAATTCTAATTTGTCCAGAGATCAAAAACCAAATGGCAGTAAATTATTCAGCAAAATGGTGTTGTTGGCCTCCTTCTACCCTAACACTGGAGGACCGGACCAATTCCAATTGTGATCAACCTGTGTATGATAGGAGGCACTGCAAGATAACGGTGCCCTCTGGGAGGCGGATGACCCACACAATTAATTGCCCAATTTTAAATCAAAAGATGAGACCATTTGCCGATCATCTGGCCAAGAAGGCAGATAGGGAAGTAGCCACCCAAGAGGTGGCTGAGGTCTCAAACCGATGCAAATCTTTTACAAGCATTGAGGAAATCGATTGACAGGTGGGCCCCCAGCCCTCAAGTATTACAGGTTTTCGGCCTGATCACGAGTTGGTCGGTATCCCAGGTGGGGATTTAGTGACATTCATAGTGGCAATTTTGAAGGGAGGGCTTAGTTGCCCCACCTGATGTTAAGTACCCTTTCACTTTCATTCACTGACTCATGCTAGTATAGAACATATGCCTATCATTACTGCACATACGTTTTTGTAGTTTGCCACGTAGGTTGACGTTGTTAGTACGCAGGTTAACGTCATTGATGACTAATTTTGGGTATAAGAACCCAGTTTTTTTCAAGATGCATCGAGTAAGAAGATCGAGCAAGTGCGTTGATGTTTGTTGTACTCCCTGTTTTAGATCGTTGAAAATAAAACAGTCTTCCTTTTGCCAAATTACCAGAGTCGTTTTGATTATTGATGTATGAATACAATCTGCATCCCCATCCATCTCCAGGGTATTGCTACTCACCTTGAAAGGCTGGGAAACCCCCAGTTCAATGGGAATGGAAACCTGAAAGATAATTTGGAGCAATTTATTTCTCTGATATCTAAGGTTTCAAAGGCATTTACCATCAATTGCTATACTGCAGGAACAAGGAACCATGTGTGGTGGTTCAACTCGGAATGTAGTAATGCCAAAGCCAGGTTAATAACCACACTCAAGAATCCAACATGTTCTAGAAGGGACATTATTGTGGCGAGGGCAACATATAAAAAAAATGTTGGCACAGAGAAAAGCTGAGTTTGAGCTCTGAGCTGGGGGTAAACAACCCATATTCATGATAGGGCCAGCCCTTAAATGCGGCGGTAAGACCGTTACCACTGCATTTAAGGGCATAACATCCAACTCATGATCATGCCCTTAGAAAGCAGGGGGAACGTTCCGAATTTGGAAGAGGAGGAAGATGTATCACAGCAATTGGCCCAGCCTTCCTCCACATGATTCCTTTCATGGAATATAGCAGGGGCAAAGGGGAAATTCGCAAATCCCGATATATTGAATTTCTTTTTATTGTATCAGGTGATCATGTTGCAGGAAACATGGGCTTTGGAGATCCCACTCTTTGATGGTTTTTTGTCATATGGGATAGCAGCTAATAACAAATAGTAGGGGCTGATGTTTTGGGTGCCTGGTAACATTGATTTAGGTTTCCATTGACTGCATTGTGGAGGCAGGCGTCATGTTATGAATAATTGACTTAAGCTTATGTGATCATTAACTAGTCTTTGAAGCATCATCACAAGGGTTTCAGGTAGATTTTCATTTAAGTTGTAATTATTATTTTTCTGATCCTTCATTTCAACACACAGAGTTTTCTTTGGCTTTACCTAAGGATTTACCCATCTGCCAGGATAAAAACATGTAATATGTTGTCTTTGTTCTCAGTGTTGGCTACATCTATCTCTTGTGGGCCTGTCAATTGATTAAACACATTTTATTTGTGTTTGGGGAACTATTCTTACCTTCTCTGTCCATCTCAAAATATCCCTGTTGTATTTTTAACAAACGTTGACTGCATGTGTATAGTTTAACCCAGGGCTTTAAGTGGGCTTGGCTAGCCGGGGCCGAGCTCAGGCAGTCTCCAAAGAGTTCCTCTGAGCTAGGGTGGTTCCAGGGCTCCCTCAGTGCCCCACACACTGGCTGACCAAGAGCCTGCACAATACTGTGGGCACTTTAAGAGCTTATCTTGGGTTAATCCCGATCAAGTAATTAACACTGCTGCAATGGTGTAGGAAGGCCTAATGGTGAAGCATTCCAAATGCATTTATATAGCTGGTGGTTTGCAGTCATTTTACTGGTAGACTGTTATCATACGTGAAAGTAGCAGGCAGGCCAGTGTACATAGTGTGCTCAGAAAGTTTTCAGGCTTGAATCACTGTCACTGATAGGTCAACTAAAATATGTGTGCCAATTCATATGTGCCCAAAATGACCTTTGACGTTATGCAAAGTAGCTTACATTGGTTCTATTTGCCCTCCTCCCTTTTCTCATGGGTGTCTTCAGGGCCTCCAGAAGATGCATGGGGTTCAGTGAAGACCTCTTTCAAAATTATGCTTGGGAGTCCCCTAACTCCCTCCCCTTCTGAGACAGCTGTGTGGTGCATACATTATAATGGGGATGTTCCTATCCTACTGCAAACTCCACTGAGGGATTTCCCTGGGTTTATCATAAATACTACCAAACATGAGAACCACCTCAAATTGCCTTAATTATTTCCCCAGCATATCCCCAGCCCCATGAAAGAGCTAAACGCAGGTTAAACAGGTCAGTGATTACACTGTTCAACGAGGTCTGTCTTTGGCCAGCAAAAGCACATTGAAAGTGACACAGGGCCTCATTACGAGGTGGGCAATAAGAGGTTAACAGCGCCGCTAATGGTGCCGGAGCCGTCAACCCCTTGCTGCCCCATCAGTGATGTCATCAATGACATTTGTGATGTCATCTTTGATGTCCTGGGTGTTAGTGATAGCAGTGCACAGTGGAGGTGCGAGTTATGGTTGCTTAGCTTACCATAACTGGTGAATTTCAAGGGTTTTTCGGTTTTACTTGGAACCATAATGTCCCTTTAACCAAGTTTTTTTACTGAATTTCATAGGTTTTTAGTAGTGCAACTTAACCATAACATCCCTTTAACAAAGTTTTTTTACTGAATATACACTTGCATCGTGTGAATTTGGGAGATGTTTACTAGAATTCCCTTACTTTATAAACATATAACATAGAACATACTGAACCCCCGCGCTAATGATTTTTGAAGGCCACGGACTGTGCGTATGTCCGCGGACGGGCGCGGACGACATCAACACTACCCAAACACTCAGGGGGTATCTGAAATTGTTCTGTCATACCATACAAAAACTGCACAAGTTTAAAAAGCAGCACGTAAACACATTGGCCCTCATTCCGAGTTTGGCGGTAACCATGCCGCTATTGGCGGCATGGCTGCCGCCGAAATCGCATCGGGGTCTGGGTCCTTGGAATGTGGACTTACCGGGCCATTCCGAGTTCTGAAGGCCTGGTAATTCCTCCCTCCAAGGACCCGGACACGGTCCTTCCCCATTCCCATTTCAGCCCCCATAGGGCTGAATGGGAATGGTAGAGGGAGCAAACAACGGGCCATTACGAGATGGCCCGTTGTTTGCTCCCTCTTCCCCTCGCGGGACCCGGTAAGCACGCCTGGTTTTCCCAGGCGTGCTTACCGTGTCCCCCGAGGGGAACTCGTAATGCGGCGGTACGGAGTGAACAGCGCCGGCACCTTTTACGGCGCCGTTCACTCCATACCGCCAGGGTCGTAATGAGGCCCATTGTAAGTAATATTAAATAAGCAGTGCAACTTACACGTCTAACACATCAACCATCCATTTAAATACCACATGTAATTAAATAGATTATACCATAACTAAAAAGATATGCCTCCAACATAATTTCCTCACAGAAACTGCAGAGCGAGGAGTGACAGTACATAAACACAACACAATGAATACAAATTACCAGAAACTAGTAAGTAAACTTCATTTTTCTTATATAGTTGTATACTTTTTGTATGAGGTACAGAACAATTAAGTACCAGAATCCTCAGAGCTAATTAACTTGTCACACCTGAAACAGAAATGCAGACCCACCTGAAAAAACAAAGTAACTCAGCCTCCCTGAAGATTGATGAAGTCATGAAAACATGCGTTAGGAGGAGAAGCTAAAGACTGGTAACAGAGCGCCTGCCTTCACATCTATAAACAGAACAATTAATGTATTTGTGGTTTTCATACAGAAATGTGCAGTACTTTGGATTGGCTCTAGGAGAATTTTCCACGTGACGAAATGTTGGAAGATAGCGATAATAATGGTACACTTCTCTGCATAAGCAAAGTTATAGTCAATACTTTATGTCTACTTAACATATATATATTTATTTTTCACAGACCATGCAAAGATTGAATAAATTCCACCAAAAGACACAATGCAAGACACCTTGCAACGCATTGAACAGAAAGTGGACATTCTGAAAGATAATTTCAATGGTTTAAGGCAATTTGTGGAGGAGCACGTCAAATGAAAAATTAGATACCACTGTACTACCTGTACCTGTACCGCCTCTCCATGTCCCAGTGAACTATCCCAAACCCTCACGAACAACATAAACGTTTCGATGAAATTTCCATCCCTTCATCCCCTCACAAGCATCCTCTGGAAAACTCTAATTCCCCTATATTTGTTTCCGTTTCTGCTTCCCCCTCTCTTTCTTAAATGCTGTATATGTGTATAATAAAATAAATGTTATGTTAGTTGTAATGAAAATGTTTGTGTCTAGTTGTTTAAAAAAAAAACTGTTAAAATGGCCACGGACAGCACGCCTGTCCGGCCTGTCCATAATTAACAAAGTATGGATGTCTTAAAGACACTACACCTATTCGTTCCATTCGCAACCAAGATGAAACTGTTCTTAGAACACACCAGCTGTCCGGGATGTCCGTAAATCAACAAAATGGGGGCATCCTAAGGACACTATACCTCTCGGTAGCGGTCGCAACCAAGATGAAACTGTTCTTAGAACACACCAGGTGTCTGGGATATCCGTAAAATAACAAAATAGGGGTGTCCTATGGATACTATACCTGTCCGTACCGTTCACAACCAAGATGGAAATGTCCGTAGAACAGATGCGGTGGCTGCGATGTCCATAGTCAAACAAAATGAAGGTGTACTAATGACACTATACCTGTCCGTACAGTCTGCAGAACATCTACGCACATGCGCACCATACCCGTAAGTCCAGCGAACATCGCGCCTGTCCGTAACTGTCCATCTCACTTTTGTCGCACTTTTAATTAGTTTCAGGACCCGAACACTGTCCGTAGAACACCTGCGCCGATGCGCACAACCGTTCCTGTGCATTTGTTGTCCTGCGGACACCCATTCCCTTTGCGGGCATGTTCACGACATCATCATGTGGCCGCACCCACGCTGAGTGTTTGTCCTAATTTGCGCACTTTGTCTGCTTCCCCAACATTTTAAAAGAACTTATGCAGACAATCCAAAGTATTTTACAGTAGAACATCACCCTTTCACATGTCCCAGACAATGGCCCTAGCTTTCCACATGTTTTGTGTACATTTTTGATTGCTTTTCAGTGATTGATATGTTCACGAGGTGCACCCCTCCACCCCTATAAAAGGCCACACCCCAGAGCTCATCTTCATTATACTTCTGGCTATTGGAGATTGACTTTTGCTGCCTTTTGTGCTCTAGCAGAGATTACCTCGCCAACACTAATGGCATCCATGACTGCTGTTCCTACATCAACCTCAGCACCACCCCCAAACCCTCCACCACCACCACCTCCCCAATGGCCTGCAGAGGGGAATACGCGTGAGGATGAAGAGAATGAGGTCGAGGAACTCCCTACTACCAGCACTCGCCGGGAGTCGAGGGGGTGGCGGATGTTTACCGTTCATGGTAACGTACCGAAAGCACGTGCAAACAAGTTCACCTGTAACCAGTGCAATTTGGTGCTGAGTCATGGGAGACGTGGTTCGTACAGCTTTGGCACGACATCCATGAAGCGACACCTAACTTCGTTCCACGGTGCGGACATTCGCAAAGTTGTACCATGTAAAGAATGTAGTAGGTTGAGTTCCTCCGCAGCATCCTCCGTTTCCGATCCTCTCACCACAAGAGACACTCCTGTGGGAGAGAGCATCCCTCCAGCTGCTTCACAGGCCATTCACAACGCTGTTGACCCTTACCTTCCGAGGGTCACAATATTGTGTATGTACTGTGACGCAGTACTCTGCAGGGGAAGAGTCTTCGAAGTGCTTTCGAGACTACGGTCAAGGAGCACCAGAAGAGCTGCTACCTACCTAAATTAGGCCCACCCTACATCTTCCTCTCTCCACCTGCCCTTTCTTATACCCGTGGTTGCTGTCCCTTCCGTACCCTCCTTTCCCCTCCATTCCTAGTGTGTCGGTGTGAAAAAAGCCACAAAAAATATATAAAACAACAAAAAGTTTTTTAAAAAGGCTCTTTTCAGAGCTGCCTTTCTCAGTTTAAAAATATAACTATCAACTAAACGGTGCAGGCTCCCGCGCATTTTTTTAAAAGTCAGCGGACAGTCCTAGGACAGATAAAATTTTGGGGTGCAACCCTAGCAAAACCAATGCACTTTTCTCTGGGAGTAAGTGGTGGCTTTGAAAAGAGCCTTTTGGTGGTGGTTTGTGTGCTTCAAAAACTTGGATTAGTCAACATGTAATGCAAAATAGATGACTATACTTCCAAAAAAGATTGCAATGCATTTTGAACATTTCGAATAAAAATCTGATTGCCAGCATATGAAAGATGGACAGCATCTCTGCGGAAAATGAATGTTCTATGAAACATAATATTTTCATTGTGGAAAGACGACATGCCAACATCTCTTAGAAAGGCACAAACAGCCTTATTCACATTGCGCCTCGCTTTCTCCATTTGTGGACCAAATGAAGAAGAACACAGCCACATTCATCTTTGGGCATTACGTGAAAAAATTACTTGGCAATTTGGAAACATGTCCATGACCTTCTCAAGTCCTTCCTTCCTTGCAAATTGCAAAGAAATTCCGGACACATGTCCTAAACTTTTCCCTCCACAATGAATTATAATTATGTCAGGATGACGCTCTGTTTGTAAAGTACAACAGAGAGGTACCAAGTCCAGCCACTTCATTCCACACACTTCATGCCAGTGCACTTCCACATGAGGGAATCCACGATCTCAAGATATACCACAACTTTCTGCATGCACCTTCAACCAATGTATCCATGAGTATCCCAAAATCCAGATAATCCGTTTTCGAGCACACTGCCATGATCACGAAAAAGGCCCCCAGGAGAATCCCCAAGAAAACCTGGTCCTCTGCTTATCATTCGTGGATAGTGGACAGACATTACAGCATTGAGGAAGGTAATTAAGTAGCCACCTCCTGTATATCCAACATGGCCACCTAATTGTTCTTGTTAGTTGCAGTGTGGGTCTAGGTTTTCCTTCTCGTGCTCTACTTAAGCCCCTCCCCTCAGGAGCTCTGCACTTCGCATCATTCTGCTCTACAGTTAACGCTTACCGTGGCTCCGTAGTTTTGGTCAGAGTTTTCTCTTCAGGTTATAAACTTCTTTCGCTACTTCGTAATATGGCCTTCACAGTATATAAATCCCAGTAACAGCAACATTAGACATTTTCGCGTCTGTCACAGAACCGTAATACTTCTCCTCAGACGGTTCAACCTCAGAACAGCGTTTCTGTCAGCCGCACAATCGCAAGTATCTTGACATTTTCAGTATACATATTAGTCTTTCTAGTGCGCTGTAGTAATATATTCCTTGGTTCAGAGTTTCGTTAAACGGAGCATGGTCATATTTCGGTCAGCGCTCCTCACACTGACCTGCATTAAGTGACAATTGCTCCTCACGCTGCTCCGCATTAGAAAACTATTCAAAGTCATCCGGGTGCCTTCCTTCAGGTTTTCCGTTCACTGAATCTTTTTTCAGGAGGGTTATTATTTCTTTTCCGAACATCATTAGGTCAACACATCACCTCATTAGTTAGCGTCTCAAGGGGTGCGTGGGAAATCCATGTAACAGTTAACACGCACTTATGCCTCGCGTGTTAGTATTTAGGAGGCTCATTATCATTTTGTATAGTAGCGCAATCTGGGAATTGGTTCCTTTCACAAGGCTCATGTCTACATCCAGTAGCAGCATCTATCAAAAACAATAAAGGGCACTGAGGTCCATCTTTTGCATATTACATTCTATTTCTTCACCTTATAGAGTGTGCCGTGTCCAGTTAGGCTCTCCTTTCCTTAGCACCTAACTCCTCTCATGGGTTTGGTTCAAGTGTAGTTACCTAAGACTTCAATAGGACAGGTTCTAGATAATCTTCAGTACTCACCAATGCTAAATTCCATCCATTCAAGATTCTTCAGGACAAGCGCCCCTGCGCAGAGGCAGGATGGAGAGCCCACCATAACAGAACTAGAGGTAAAGAGAGTGAAAGAGTTCAATAGAATTCAAATCAACTAGGTAATCTGGTAATAACTCCAAACAAGGGATTGAATCATCTTACCTAGAAATTCTGTGCACCTATAGGAACATCACAGCTGTCGAAAGAGTTCTGAGGAAACTGATACTTCGCTAGCTAAGAAGAATTCTTTGGGGAAGAGTTTTCAGTGGTGTTCCCGCAGAGTTCAGGTAAGCGTTACACACACACAGCCATAGCTGTCTTTTCTCCTCTCAGGAAAAAGACGTCCTCACTAAATCTCTCCGTACACAACACACCCACTAAACTTTACTGATCAATCCCTAGGTCCGCTCATTCTCATTTGCATGCCTCTCCACTCCAGAATCCCTGTATGTAATACATGCTGTCCGCAGACTACCGCCATGTCCGCAGACATATAGAAGATCTGAGTGTGGCGACTGTACATTTAAATAGTATTCCCCATTTCCCCTTTAAGGTGGGCTCTGAAAAGAGCTGTTTTTTTTGTTTTTTTTGCAGATGCTTGACAGACACCTGTTATTTTGTATTTTCTGGGGGGTTTTTTCTTCTTAGTTTACTCCTAAAATCTTCACATAACCTGTTCCAAAGCAATCCTTCCATTCCTAAAAAAAACATGGCATTTCCTAAAAAAGATAAAGAAACACCATCTGCTTCGAAATAATCTGCATTACTCGAAACAATGTTCTAGTGGCTACAGAAAAACATACCAGCTCTTAGCATGAAAGCACGCATGCCTCGATTAATTGCACACCTAGCAATGCTTTGATCAGGACAAAAAACTGAACTGTTCTCCAATTTTTCTCTAGGAAGTAATCCAGAAAAAATGACTTTCGCAGTTGGAAAGATGTTGATTACTGCTTGGACCAACTGTTCCAAATCTCCCAACAAAGTAGGGGAACTCACGTAGCCCAAATGGAAAACACCATAGTGCAAAACTACCACTTGCGGACTGTTCATCCTACGCATATCTCTGCAAACTTGGAGAATTGCCTCTACATTGCAGTCAGTCGCAGCGCTCCACACCACCTCCACTCCTCTGACATAGAAATTGTTTGCCACATGCCTGTATTGAGAATAGTGCTGTAAACCATGGACAAACATATCTCCGAACACCAACACCCTGACTGTCTCCACCTCTGCCATCTTCACTACACACACTCTCTTTCTACACAAATTAACAATGTCAACATCTGATTGGCTGATCCCTACAGTCCCCTTTCCATGCTGAATTTGCTGTAAAACCGTGTATGTGGCACGCCCTACCCGCGGACAGGCGCGGTGTCTGTGCGGCACGTAACCCTTAGCCAGCCCTTCTACCCTTTCCACATCACTCGCGAATCCATTCCCTCATTGGACACAGCTAAGCAGTCACACAAACATCCACCAATCACATCCAAGACCTCTACATCTAACTCCATCATCAGAGTTCCACACTTCAAATATACTGTTGCTCACTCTGAATACAAGTCTCATATCATTGGAAAGCACCTACTACAAAAACTACTGTGCAAGTCTCCAAGATTTCTACTTACAGCTCCATGCATATGCACATGCATGATTACAAAGTACAGGTATGCATATTTTATTCAGAGTACATGCACAACAGTTATAAATCCATATAAACAAAGTAATGCCACTAAATCGGCATAGCCAATACATACATACCAACGCTCCCGCTTTAAGCGCGAGACTCCCGATTTTTCATTGAAAAATCGCACTACTTTTTACTATCTCCCCCATAACCTATACATACAGGCCAACCCTCCTGATTTACGTGCAAAACTCGATTTTTCATTAAAAAATGTCACAATTTTTTAGTGTCTCCCGCCTAAATTAATACTAATCCCAATGCGATCGTATGAGAAACATAAACGTTCCCGATTGCTATGGTGAAATCTCCCTCTCAGGTGCTCCCGATCGTTCGGATGTCTAGCTATAATATGAAATTATTCAAATTTTTCCCATTTACTATAATGAACTATCACTTCCAAACCTCTCTGCTATCTACAGCACAGCTGCTAAACAACAAGGGAATTTCAAGACCTTAAAATTGTACTCATTTGCGAAGCTGGTTGAACTAACATACTGCAAATAACATATAAAGGCTGCACATAGTCAAATAAAATGCGTGCATACACTATGTTCAGATATCAAACGAGAATACTACCACAAAAACATAAAAGTTACTGTGTACATTAACATCAGTGCTATAAACACACAAAATTACTAACTTCTTCCTTTTACAATTGCAGTGAGGACCACTCTCCTGAAAATCAACAGCATCTAAACTACAAACAACATATCCGAAGCAACCTGCTCATTCCACAAAAAAAGTAAGTAGAATACTACCTTCATATTCTTACTGTTCCTCAAAGAAACTGTGTGGTTCATTCATGTAATTTGCGCACCAAAAAAAAACATCGATTTCTGAACCATTCTGCCCACAAATCCCCATTTACTAAACAGAGATTAACAGGCAGAATGGCACACAAATCCCCATATTTTGGAACACAAATAACATACTCAAGCCTTAGAATGTTAGTACTACAAAACAAATAATTGTTTTCATGTTATACCATTACGTTTACTATTAATGCTTCGCCTCACCACTAGCTCACTTTCTACTCTCATCTGAACCAGAGTGTAGTAACATACAAACAGAAAAATAGCCTTCCCAACTCATTGTAACTGCCCAATGCACATTCACCACCACCACAAACAACTTCCCCATCAAACTCATACACGCAGGCACACAGCACACACACATTGTAAAACAGACAACCCATACCTTCTTTGCTTTAACAAAGAATGCCTACCAAAAAGCAAGTCTGTAGAAAGCAACGCAGATATAGACAAATGAAAATAAAAGTGTCCAAAATAAGCATCCATCTCTACCAGAGTTTGTACAAAATGTTCAAACAACAAACAAAAGAAGCTTCAACTACAGAAACTTTGCCTCCTCAATCAAAATGTGAAACGAAACAGAACACGCTTAACAAGAATTCGGCTACCACTACTGCTAACACTGCTCCTATAAATCCTCATATAGTAGCTAGAAACCATACTAAATTAATCCTAGAAGCTCTCGTAGACAGTGCAATCCTTCTCAAAAGGAAGTTATTTATTTTAGTTTGAAACCAGTACCAAAAGTAAGTACTAAACTACAAAAGAAACTTATCAATAAACGGAATGTCAACAAAAATAACTTCTTAAATATCTGTGTAGGTGAATGGAGTCACACCACAACCACAGAACCATATTATAATGAAGAAGCATACAAACAAAACCAAACAAACACAATTGCCATCTATAGCAGTGGTCGAGGATATGAAAAAATCAATAATACCATCATGGAACAAGAAAAACCGCTTACAAAAGTATGCCCAGAAAACTCAGAATTACCTCTGCATTCGACTGAACGTGAACGTCCAGTATACAAATCGCCGTGCACGTCAATGTGTAACATTCCCAACAAATCTTTCAAATCTTTACGCCAGTTCCTCATCAGTATGTGAAAGGTAAAGACAAAATCAAAATGAAAGTGCTGCAAAATATGGATACCTGTCCAGTGCGCAAATACACAGGACTACAAGGACATTCATTAGCCTGCATTTCAGTACCTATTTGCAAAATCATCTTCCATGATATCAAAATGATATCAACACATCATTCAAATGTAAGAAATCTAGTGTATAAACTGTACTATGCTAAAAGTCCTGCTTTGGAACTAGCCAATTTAAATAACAATCTTCTACATGGTACAAAATACCTACAAGATGAAATCGACCGTATCCAGTGAAAATATTTTGGAAGTGAAAGCCACTTACAAAATGCAATAGCTTTAGAACAGACTAGCAACAATTGTGCACATGGCAACCTTCTATTACACACATACAAAAAAGAAATACGAAAATATAAAAGTACATCCGCTGAAGTACCAAACCATGTGTGTGTGTGTTGCTGCAGAACTTTTTACAAAAGTAACACAAAAACTATAGACGTAACATACAAAATAGAAGACAATGAATATTCGAAAGGGTTTGAATTAGCTCTCTACCTTTTAGCAGAAAACAAATACGAAATAAGTGAACCCTTAATATGTTGCAGTTACTGCACTACAAAACTTGACAACAACCAAACTCCTTCACGTGCTATCACAAATAACTTGGAATTATTTCCACTACCAAAACCCCTGCAACTACTCAATTTGTATGAGAGCATCATAATTCAAACAGAACCCCCATTTCAAGCAATAATACGCCTTCAACCAAAAACAGCAAAATTACCTCCCTCTGAATTGGTGAAAGGCATTTGTGGCAAAGTAGTTTATTTGCCATTAGATCTGACAGAAAATGTGCACACTCTAGGAGTGCAACGTCCAATAAAGCATTCTTTAATTGTCTTAGTAAATGGTGTACCAACAAAAGACAAATAAATTTGGCAACAACTCATGGATTTACATCAAGTTAGACAAGCCTTGCAATATCTGAAAGACAATAATGAATACTACAAAAAAATAAATATTGAAGAAAGTTTAAGGGAAACAACTGAAAAAATTCAAGAGTCATCAGAAACTGGGCAATTTGAACTTCTGGATCCTACTGCAGTATCCACTCTTTTGGACCATTATACAACTCATCCATTGCACTCTAATGAGAGCATAGATGATGCACTAGAAACTTACCGAATGCGACAAACCAAAGGTTCACCAATGAGCATATGGGCAAACAGTATAGAAGCACGTGCTTTTCCACTACTATTTCCTATTGGCAAAGGAGGAAGATACGATGATAGACCCACTCAGATAACTGCATCAGAATACCGCTCATTACGAATGTATTCTGAAGATCCCAGATTTAGACAAAATGTGGAATACATATTCCACCTACTCTTTGAAAGTGAACTAGCAACCCTATGTTACGGAGTTGCACACATATTGAAATCTGGAACCCACTTTCAAAATATGTCAGCTATGCAATTAATACAAAAAGTGCAAGAAAAAGATGACGTATTACAATCAAGCATAACTAATCTGTTTGCAAACATGCATGGTACGAAAGAATACTGATTCCAACGTCACTGAGATGTACGTTGTATGATCAGAAACCTTGGACCACCCACTTGATTTGTTACATTAAGTTGTGCAGAATATGCATGGGAAGATTTACATGATTTCCTATGCATATCAGACAACAACAAAACCTACATAGATATACTAACACCTGGAGATCTGAAGGAACGGAAAGGGACTGCTCCACAGACTGGAACCAGGGATGTATCCCCACAAATAGAAGGCCACATAAAGATACTCATGGCAGAAATGGCCCATTGAAACTCAGTTTGCTTGTAAATCCGCCATTCCATAATAAGAAGTACCAATAACCATTTCTTCTGGAAATACGTTTGATGTCCAAGTGGTCTTATGGGAGAATTACAACTACTAATCGTTAATGACATTGGATCTGACTTCAGGCCTTGACAACGACCAGGGATCGAAACACGTGTCGGCTGTTGTTCTTTTGGAAAATAAAGATCATTCAAAATCTCACATGATTTGGACATATGCCACGTCTGTTTGAAATATGTTTTGCATTGAAAGGACTGACCTAGAGCGCAAGACACTCCCCCGAAGCTTAATTCTTAATTTTCAATGTTATATACAAACTTTGTGGGAACTTTGAGGGGGTAGTATTTGTTTTGCTGCCAGGATAATCAGAATTCATTTTATAGGCTGGTTTTGGAACCAATCGAGAGTGGTCACTAGCGCACCAACAGGGACTGATCCCACATTTACAATCATTTTGCCTAACACCTGGAGAACTCTCTAGATCCTGTTAATGTTGCAAGATATTTACACCATCGTTTCATTGCTATGCTACACTTTATTTGTAATAAAACTGTTCCTCCCCTCGGAGAAGTGCAACACTTCTTTTGGAGAAAAGAATACCAAGCCAGAGGAGCACCACATATCCACATGCTTTTATGGATTAAAGGTGCACCTAAATTTGGTCAGGACAGTGAAGCCACTGTTTTGCAGTTCATCCAAAAATATGTCACTTGTGAAATCCCTTCACAAACGACACATAGTGACCTTCATGGACAAATATTGTCGTTGCAAATACAAAAACAAAGGAAAATACTCACCAAATGCCGCTTTGTTTTCCCTAGACCAGGTACAGAAACAGGTGACGTGAACAACTTCATGTCTTCAGTTCAACATAGTGTTAAAGGTAAATCACCTAAGAACACATATTACATAAAAAGAACAGAAGAATCAACATATATCAATGATTACAATGCAATCATTGCCCTCTTATCGAATGCAAACATAGATGTGCAGTACATTGATGTGCAGTACATTGCAGACAATTCCACTGCAGTTGCACGATATGTTACAACCTACTTAACAAAAGCAGAAAAAAAAGAGCTTCAAGACCTCTGCTCTGGAATTATCTATCATCAGCCAAAACACTATCTCAGAAATTGTACAGGCTAGGCATAAAAATGCTCTCTCACAGAGAATGTGGCACCTACGAAGCTGCAGATTGTTTAACCGGTACTGCTTTGTATGGAAAATCTGAAAATATAGTATGGCTAAGTCTTGGTCCTGCTAAATCTAGAAAAAGAGTTCTCAAATCATATGAGGACATAGAAACAATAGCCAAAAATGATCCCAACAGCCAAGACATTTTGAAAAACAATTTACTACACACATACTACCCAAACAGGAGTACCACTTTGGAAACCATGTGTCTATACCACATAGCCTAAAACTTTGCATACAAAAATAATATAAAACCTGATGAAAAGAAAGGTAGATAGAGAGTGACAGATTGTGAAGGCAGCTTAGTGAAACTTACCAAACAAAGCTTAATTAATCATGTCAAATTGTCATTAAAAACTCCTCAACAGAAAGAACTATATTACATGTCCCTGCTACAACTTTTTAAACCATGGAGAAAAGAAGAAGAGATACTAGATAACTATGAGTGCTATGAAGATGCTTTCAAAGCAAATTAAAGCACTATCACTGATGTGAACATTACGCAGCACAAAACAATGTTACACAATGAACAGCAACACGAAGAAGAACTCCAGGCCCAACTAGATAAGCACACTCCTGACAGCAGTCAACCTTCTGTAGCAGGAAGCCAAGAACCACTGGGACAGCCACTAATAGCAAATGAGTCAGAATTAGCTATGACTGAGGTAGAAAACACCATGTGTCACTCTGAAGAAGATACAGAAGACTTAACTGTACTACAATCAAAACTTAACAAAGACCAGCGCATCATTTTTGAAGAAGTAACAAAAGAAATTGCACATGGTGTACAACACGAAAATAAAGAATGTACCTGCCAAAATTACAAACCTATACTGCTATACGTCAGTGGTGAAGCTGGTTCAGGCAAAACATTCTTAATCAAAATCATCAGCAAGTTCCTTTAACAATTGACAAACAACAAACTGTCAGCTGTTGTAACTGCCCCCACAGGTTTAGCTGCCTACTACATAGGCGGTGTTACTTTACACCGATTACTACTGCTTCCAGTAGAGCATCAAAATAAATTAGACTACTACAAACTTTCTGCAGAAGCTGCAATGGAATTACGTAGAATATTGAAACAAATTAAAATGCTACTAATAGATGAAGTGAGCATGGTCTCCAACCTAATGTTGGCTTTGATTCACCTCAGATTGCAAGAAGTACTTAAAACAAACTACGAAGAACTCTTTGCAGGAAAATACATTATTGTTTTTGGAGATCTTCTGCAATTGACACCAGTGAAAGGTGAACCTATTTTTAAAACCTTAGGACACAAACTCTGCCGTAAAACTGTTGGCAGCATATGAAATGTCAACCTTTGGCAACATTTCCAATACAGAGAATTAACAGAAAACATGTGTCAATCTGCAGACCTCACTTACGCCAACATTTTAAAAGTATTAGAGTTGGTGTACTATCTCAAGAAGCACAAGCAATTTTTAAAACCCGGCACATCCATGCACTTTATGGCGATAACGCATGTGCTACTGATGTTATGGAACAATTAGCGCACAAAAAGGTCAATTGTATGGCCTTAATGCCAACTCTTGCAAGCTGTTCCAAATTCAATGAAACAATGTTAAAAAAAGAAATGCAACCAATAATTGAAATTTGCTCCACAGACAAACTGGACGTACATGGTATGACACTACCCATGTGTCAGCAAGCCACAACAAGACTAAATAGCTTAGAAAATTCAATCTCCAACACAGCTGGGTTAGAAAGAATATTAAAATTATCCTTAAATTATAGAGTAATGCTTAAACATAACCTTGACGTGGAGCAAGGACTAGTTAATGGGGCACTGGGTGCAGTTGTTGGCTTTCAAACATAGCCACGTGAGAACAACATTCAGTGTGTCAATATTCTCTTTGACAAACTTTCAGAAGTAAAAAGGATAGGGCGCTCAACAGCTCGATTCCTTCTCTTCAAAGACATGTATGTACGTAGAGAACAATTTTCTCTAACTCTTGCATACAGTGGTCGAGCTGTATGAAAAGAAGTAGTGGAACTATGTTCCCTGCTGGCCTGCACCCACCCCCCACAAACCCCATCGCCACGCCCCCTCCCACACACAATACAAACCCCCAAACACATGCACCTGCTGTTTAAGGAAACATCAATTGCAGTGCACTGAAAGTGCAAGTTTCAACTTCTTCCTACACTTTTAATTTAAAACTAAACCATTCTGGAACGGTTTCTTTTTAAAATAAAAGTATAGGAGCTGTAAAACGTAATTTTAAAAAGTAGAGGAGCACCGCTCCCGACCGCTCCTGCTCACTTCGACCACTGCTTGCATATGCAGTCACCATTCATATATCCCAAGGTCTTACCCTAGACAAAGCATTGATAAATATTGGGAACACAGTCTTTAAAGAAGGCATGAGCTACATAGCACTATCATGCTTACGTACACTTGACGGTCTATTTCTAATCAACTTTGATGCAAGTAAAATGAACGCTGATATTCCTTGCATTTTAGAATACAATAGACTACGTTCACTGTACACCCCCATCTAAAATCATATCCTGTTCCACAAAAAGGAAAACGTTGTAAAAGAAAACTAATTCATACAGAAATACAACAGGATCTGACTGCAAATCCTTCAAAGAGAGTAAAAGAAGCTAATACTTCATCAATTACCACAACCAAAGAAGAACCTATTAGTGAAAGTAAATCAGGTACTTCTTCAAAGAAGAAACACAAACTCCGAAAAAATCACTCGGACACAGAACTATCTGGTCCATTCAAATTTTCAAATATAACTGGTGTAGGTTGCTATGCAAATGTAGCAATGAATATTCTATTTCAATTGCCACCAATTGTTAACAACATTTACTTACACAGTACAGACCAATTGTGTTTGCAAATGTTAGTCCTTCATAGAAACACAACAAACAATCCTGACAACATGTAGAGTGTTCAAGGAATAAGACAAGAATTGGACTACTGTGCTGGAATGGTGAGGTTCACTATAAACTCACAAGAAGATCCACAAGAATTTCTAATGTATTTACTACAAGTACTGGAAATCAAAAACATACCTATAAATGTAATCTTCGAGATTTCATACATGTGGAAACATACATGCACTCTCTGCAACAATGTGACACAGGAACAAATCACTAATGAGCGATTTGTGTATGTATCCATACCTAATTGTGAAACCATTCCATTTCAGCAACTTGTACAAAATGCAAACCATGGCAGATTAGGTACTATCTGCAATTCAGATAATCACTCCACCTTACTGATACAAACACATAGTAACTACGTAATACTAATGCTTCTATGCTACAATGCAGATGGTACCAAAAACACCTGCAAGCTGACTGGATTCACACACGGTCAACTGTCACTTGGTAAGAAAACCTTCACAACCATAGGTATAATCTACCACGCAGGAGCCACAACCAATGCAGGTCACTACACTGCATATATTAAAAAGAAATGGGGATGGTTCGGTTGTAATGATAGTAGCATCACTCTAAAGCAGAGATTACCAGCAAATCTTACAAACGCTTATTTAATCTTCTTAAAGCCAAAATTTAATAACCAATCTGTACTTCAATATTAACAAAAATGCAATTAAAACACTATAAACAGTTAGAATATGCCAACAGGTATCTAACTGGCCCAAGATTGTATAACAACCACACAGATAAATGAATGGCACGGAATTGTAACAAAAAATAGACAGTTAGAATACGCCAACAGGTATCTAACTGCTTCAAAAATGTGCAACAAGCCAACAGATTGAACATTAACCAGAAACAACAAGTGAACACTCAAAGGAAACAAACAAATAGTATGTAGCATAACAAAAAAAGTTTTTTTTTCAATCCGACAAAGATTTTTTTTTCCCCAGACCCAATGATTTGAAAAACAAATACAGAAACTGAGTAAAATGCACAGTACACTGGTTTGTAAACTAAATATGAAGTTCGAAAAAAAGCTAACATTTCTATTATGCAAAGTAATAAGTCTTTATAAAATACATACACTAACATGCTCTTTTCTTTTATCACAGAAATTGAAAAAGAATATTTCCTCCAAGTACTAAAGTCATGTAAAAAAAATATCAAATCTGAACAAATGAAACAGTAAGTATATTTTCAAACATTTCATACATATTCGAATCTATACATGTGATATATGGCTGCAATATGGTGCGGTGGTTGTGGCCAGGGCCTAGAGTCTTGGGTATATAGCCTACGGCCTTCAGCCATGCACCCAAAACTCTACGTCCTGGCCACAACCACCGCAGTATAAGAAACCCATGGTGGATTATAATTTTACTCCTTATAGCATATCACACCCATAGTGGCTTGTAACTTCAGTACGTATAACTTTGGTTTTGGGTGCATGGCCTTCGGCCGTGCACCCAAGACTGTAGGTCCTGGCCACAACCACCGCAGCATATCAAACCCATGGTGGCTTATAACTTCAGTGCTTATAACTTTGTTCTTGGGTGCATGCACCCAAGACTCTAGGTCCTGGCCACAACCACTGCAGCATATCACACCCATAGTGTCTTATAACTTCAGTACTTATAACTTTGGTTTTGGGTGCAACCACCGCAGCATTTCACACCCATTGAGGCTTATAACTTCCATTGTGGCTTATAACTTCACTACTTATAAATTTGGTCTTGGGTGCATGGCCTTTGGCCATGCAACCAAGACTCCAGGCGCTCCCCACAACCACCTAATAGATATTCGATACTACGAGTGTATCTATTGCTGTGATATGCTGTGGTGGTTGTGGCCAGGGCCTACAGTCTTGGGTGTATGGCCCTAGATATTCAAATCTATGGATGTGATCTATGGGTGTGATTTGCACCCAAGACTCTAGGCCCTGGCCACAACCACCGCAGCATATCACACACATGGCGGCTTCTAACTCAGTACCACACCCATAGAATCAAAAATTTTAACTGCGGCATGTACTCAATTTTAATGACCGCTGACACCACGCGTGTCCTTAGAACAGTTTCAACTTGCCTGAGCATAGCACGGAAGGAAATACTTTCCTTATGAGACCCCTCATTTTCAGTAATTACAAACATCCCGGACAGCGCGGCCATGGTGAGTACATCATTAGCACCTGCCGCTTAAACAAATACAGTATTTCACCCATCTCTTACTCTCTAAACCTCCCCAAGCACTCTGACACACCAAAACACTCCCCAAAACTGCATTTCGCCTCTGTTCACCACCGCGCTGTCGGCGGATCCAAGATGTCGGGCGCATCCGAACAATCTGAAGCACATCACGCCTCACTCCAGCCAATTGGCAGACACCTCGCGTGTCCGCGGTCATGACGCGAGCCCATTAGCCAATCGTTATCTTGTCCTCGGAGCGAACAGGGAAGTGTGACCGCGGAGCGGACATAAATATCACACATTTTTTGAGACATACTTTGTGGTCGTTTTAAAGAAAACTACTGGACGGATTGGCACCAAATTTACAAAAGCATGCTTTCAGGACCGAGCTCCTGCCGTAGATTTGGTGAAAATCCGTCCAGCGGTATTGGGCTGTTGGCGTGCCAAAGTTTTTCCCCCATTCAGTCTATGGGAAAAAAAGACGTTTTGGGAACCCCCTTTAACTTTTCCCACCCTGCACCAAACATCACCAATCTTTGCAAATAAATTCAGAGTGGCCCATATAATTTTTTTGCAAAGTTTGGTGAGGATTCGTCCAGGGGGAGCAAGGTTATAAGCTGCCCAAAAAGTGCTCTTCCTATGGAAACAGCAACTTAACCATAACTACACGGCCACTACCATGGCTGTGTAATATGTTATTTGGTTTAGGTGTAAAAATAAGGAATTTACCATTTATTGACTTTTAGGTGAAAAAATTAAAAGTGTACATGAAGACGTGGGTGGGTTAATCCTTCCATCAATTCAACTTTATAACTCTGATGGGCCTATCTACAGAGAGGGGCTGGGCCTTGGAGTGGAATGAATCATCAGGGTCAAATGAAGATAAAATAATAAGCTGGCCCCTTCCTAATTTGAATATTTCAGAGGAGTGGCTTAGAGGTTAAAATGCTTTCTTACATTGGAAATACTGCCATATATTTTCCAGCACTGTCCTATGTCTACCTACTAGATCAGATAGGACCTGAATGACGTTTTTACAGATGTCTACTATCAACAGAATATCCCTATCTAAACATATATTTATTTTTGGTTTGTTATTTACTTTGAAAATGTATAAGGTCAATAAAACACTTCTCATGTGTTTAGTCTGGTGAACATTGATCTAGAAATCAAGTAAATACATTGAGCAGCTATGCATATCAGTAGGATATTCATTTAAGAAAAATGTTTGTCTTCATGTACCAAACATAGTGAAAACCTTTAAAACTTTACAGAACAGTTATGTATATCAGTAAGATATTCATTTAAGAAAAACGTCTGTCTTCATGTACCAAACATAGTGAAAACCTTTAAAACTTTACAGAATACTGTTTTCAAATGCACGATATAATTTAACAAAACACAGAAAGGATGTTGACAATCTATCCAGCTCCATTTCAGTTCCTTTAATGGCTACGCATGTTTCAACATCTCAGGATGGGTTTCATCCATGGGCTGAGAAAGGGGGCATACCTAGGTGAAAGGAGAACACACGAGACATGTATATCTTTTTGGATGCCAAACCGGCCACATTTTTTTACCTCACAGCAAACAATAAATGCACTCACAAAAATGTGACATTATTCAATTTGCTTGCCAATATGTTAAACCGGCGTGCCACCAACAGGGCAGCTCCAAAAAAAGCCTGGAAATAATCTGAGACCAAACGATCAAGACCCCAGTGCAAATTCTAATAAACCAAGTGAACAACAATGTCAATTATACGGGGAGTTCCTTTCTACCCAACCTTGCCAGGACATCCTCAAAATCACTCGCGCAGGGCTTGACAACCCCCTTCTCAACTGCCCCTCCCCAATAAAGTCACTTGGCCCACTAGCAGGCCACCCAGATAAATCCAGTGAATGTCTGCCACTGCCACCTCATCTATCAGACCCGGTCTTTCTCGCATTCACAACTCCATCGTCCGGACGAACGAGTGCCCCATGACCCAGACTTAACCATCTCCTTTATTATCAATACAAAAAGGTGTCCAGTCAAAGGATCGAATATAAAGGATCGAATGACCTTTTGCTCGAATGCAAAAGGATCGGCAAAAAAAGGGTCGAATTTTTTTTATTTATTTATATAATTTTTTTTTTAGTTTGGGTTGGTAAAAAAATGTTTTAATAACGAAAACAGGAGGTTAGGGGTTATTTATTTAAAAAATAAAAAAATAAAAAATTTTAAAAAATCAACCCTTTTTTTCGGTCCTTTGACTGTCGATCAAAAGGCATTCGATCCTTTTGTTTTCGACCCTATGACTGGTAACCAGACAAAAAGAGTATATTAGCATTCTAATTAACAACATTTTTTTTAAACAGTCCCTTAATAACTAATCATTTCCCTACCCTTCATTCAGCACAAGAGGTGCGGTCTGATGAATATTTTGTATGCATGAAATCGCCACCTCCCTAATGCCTTAATTTGCCCCACACCAGCCCCATATCCAGCAGCTGTAGTGTCCACCCCTATTCTGAACGAATGCGGGACAAAACCCAAACCCCCTAGTCCAGCCTCTTTCAAGGCTCCCTTGAAGATTTTCCTAAACTGATACCCGAATAGACGCAACCCATCTTTGTGTAGAAAAAGGGGGCCTGACTGACCCCCCTGAAGAACAGGTATGCCCGTAGTACCATAATAGGGCACATCTCAGTTTGGGCATGTGTAGTTAGAGTTATCCTGGACCCCTTCCCTCTTGATCAGTTTTTGACTTTCTCAGCCAGATTTGTTCCTGGTCATTCCCCTCAAAAGAAAAATCATCCCTGGACAGACCCAGAGACCAATCCACTGTGGAAGCTCCCACCATTTCTCCAATCCTGAAGGCCCCAAAAAATGCTGTCACAAAGACTGCCCTGAACAACCCTTTTTCCCAGTGAACCCTGCGAAAACCCCTCACAACCTGCATAAGTCGTACCAGCTTTTCTGTCTCCACCACCCTCCTCTAACCTGCCAATACCTTCCCTTTAGCAAAATTGGAGGATGGCAGGGACCTTCCATGTAACCCTGCAAAGAAACCGATGGCTGCCATCTTTGTCGTTGGGACACTCCCCCTGAGTGCAGGTGAGACAGGAAACTTCTAGCAGCATTTTTATGGAAGATGTCTAGCAAGCCCTGACCCATGCAAAATTCCCTGAAGTCACCAAAGGCACTTTCATATGCCCTCTCAGTCTTCCCTGATAGCAATACATTGATCAAGGATCAAGGATGACAGCTCCAGCCACCAAGTGGTCAAAGTGTCTCCGGGAAAGTCGACATCACCCGGTCCACCCCTGGCAACCATTGCTGGAACTCCAGCATTTTTAAACGGGACAAAGCATCAGCCGCATTATTGAGAACACGTCGAACATGCTTCACCCTGAAGCGAATATTGACATTCAAACAAAGCAACACCAACTTCTTCAGTCATCTCAATACCATAGTACACTCTCTGGCTGTTGATTGAACAGACCACAGACATGCTGTCTGACCAGAAAACAACATCCTTGCCCTCCAGCTCCTTCCCCAAATAGCGAGTGCCACTACAATGGGAAAAAGTTCAAAAAATGTAATATTCTTGCACAAACCATCCATCTGCCAACTGTCTGGCCACTGTTGCCCACACCATCTGTTGCCCCAGATCGCCCTGAACTCCATGCTTCCAGCGGCGTCAGTGAACAGGCCGATTTGGTCGTTGCTGACCACACTCTCTGGCCATATTTGAACCCCATTGAAATCACTGTCCCAAATCATTAAGTACTGTTTTTGCTCTTTGGACAACCTAGTTTGGTGGTGTGGTTTTGTAAGCCCCGACATGGCCCCTGCAACAGAACGGGAGAAGGGCCTCCCCATGGTAATGAGTCCGAGGGCAACATTCAACTACCCCACCAAGCTATGCAGCTGCCCTAGCATCACCTTTTTGGCCCCCAGACATGCAGATACCGCCCCCCTGAAATCTCACACTTTGTCATGAGGTAGCTGACATTCCCCTGTCTCACAATCAATTTCGATGGCCAGTAAACAAAGCGAGGTGGTGGGTCCTTCCATTTATTCTGCCGTCAATAGGAACCACATTTTTACTACTGGCTCTTGAAAGAGTCCCAGCGCCCTTGCAAACTCCCATGAATAGAAAATCATCTAGGTAATGCAAAACCTAAGCCATGATGTTCCCCTTCTTGAGCACCCACTCGAGGAATGTGCTAAATGTTTCAAAATAGGCACAGGAAAACGAGCAACCCTTTGGGAAACACCTGTCATAATATAAATTGCCCTTAACTTGGAACCTCAACAGGTGGTAATCCTCAGGGTGCACTGGCAGCAACCTACAGGAGGCCTTAATGTCAGCCTTAGCTAGCAATGCCCCTCTTCCCATCTTTTGCAGCTTTGCCACTGTAGAATCAAAAGATGCATATTTTACCTTGCATATGTTGCTATCGATGGCGTCGTTCACGGACGCCCCTTTTGGAAATTATAAGTTATGAACGAACCTATACTTCTCCAGGCTCTTTTTTTAGGAACATTCCTCATGGGAGAGCAAAATAACCCCCCAGCAGTGGAACCGGGAATGGCCCTCCAACCCTGCCAAATTGGATTTCTTTTTCCACTTTTTCCTTCAGTATTGCTGTTTGCGCTCCAGCCGATCTCTGGTTCTCGGGCACCAGGCGGTGTGCAATCCCTCTACCGGTATCCAGAAACCCTGTGAAAACCCCTCAGCCAACAAACCTGCATCATGAACTCGCGGATACCCATTAGCCCAAGCCCTCACAATCTCCACGCGCACTGGAGAGGGCAGACCCGCCAGTGGCAAGCTGCACATCGTTATCCTACTCTGCTCTTTTCCACGCTTGATGCATTTGACCTCCCTGTGCCCTGACATCCCAAAGACGAGCTTACATTTTCAGACTGGCATAGCGTAGAAATATTTGTTGTAGGACCAACATGCACCTTTTTTTTCCTCGCTTCCCCTGTTTCCTCCACTGGTCTGAAAGGACTGCGCCGGATGTCCCTGAGTGAACCCCTTGCTACTGTATGGGCATGCTGCCAATTTCACAAAAACTGCTGAACTGTTAAGAAATGTTCTTTTACTAATATAGTGCACACAATTTCACGTAATATACAATCCCTATGCAGTCCCCCAGTCAAGCTCGCTCTAGGCAATCCCACCCACACACTGCCCTAACAATTCTCCTGTCCCGGCTCTGAGCTGCCCAGCCCTACTCCCAACACACAACCACCTCCTTTAGGTTCCCTTCAGCTGCCCTCCCACCTGATCCGCCTTACCTCTGCCACCAAACGCTGTCCCCGGCATGAAGATAGGGGATACTTCCCCATGGCAGCTTCATTCTCGTCTGGGGGCAGCGCACCTTAGGCAAAGAGAGCAGCTGGGTCCGGGCAACAGGAAAAGACTCCAAGGTGGCTTTGAGGTCTCCAGGCGGGGTGCAGGCATGGTGGTGACAGTCAGCAGGACCAGGCAGAAGCAACATGCTCTCCTCCTTCTGCAGGGCTCTATTTAAGCCCCAGGACTGGTGCCACCACACCCACCTCTGCCGCCTGAGCCCGTGGAAACTGCCCTGCCGCCCTCCCACCCCACTGTTGGGCCGGCCTAAAAAGGCATCTGCCGGCTCCCTTACCCCTGGCCATCCCCTGCCTGCCAAACCCGGTGCCCCCATAATGCTTAGGTTTTGCCTTTGTGTGTCCATGCAGTCACCTTCTCTATGGTTGACATAAGGTGTAATGACATCAGCATAAAGAGTTCCCCTATATTCGGGCCAGAAGACTTCCTACTTTCCTTAAACACAATACTGGTCCAAAACATCAAATGATTCATACTACATGATGTCTTCAATACATAATTAAGTCATTGCTGAATAAATCTGAACCGTTATGGTTCTTTCAATTGAGGTAACACATCGTACGATGGATGGGATGCAGAATAACTCTTACACCAAATAATAAGACTGACTCAGGAAGTTGGCAAAATGTCTCTGTTTTATTCTCAGTTATCTAAAATGGGGAGTTACAAAGGACATCAACGGCCGTGGCACAGCATAGTCTCCATGCATTTCATAAAAAAACATTCTTATATGACATAAATTTGTCATACGTGACGTCATACTATGTGGCAAACTAAGAAAACCAATGTGGGGTTGTGGTTGGTTCAAGGGTAATATCTAAGTATACTTTCTATAAGGGATCGGATTGTGATTGGGTCTCTACAGTCAGGTGGACAACTTATACCCTCCCCTAGTGCAAGTCATCTTCATTAGTTACTAGATACACGGTACATCATTGGCACTCAAACTATAAGGCCCTTCATTATATGGCCTCCTACACTTGTTTGGCATGCTTGTACCCTTCAGGAACATTTGATTCACTAGAAGCGCGAAAGCTGGTACCCCAGGTGCTGGTGGGTGGACTTGACAGTACCTCCCCACCCAATTAGCCCATCTTCTCACTCATGCCTTCTGCCATTCAGATTGTCTTTGAACTTGGCCTTGTAGTAGCTTTTCTTCTCTGGGAATATAAGGGAGTGTGAGCAGGTTCTTATCAAGGTTCCGTTCTGCATGCCCACTTCTATTTCCATCCTGGACTCACGTGACAGGAGACCATGAATTGGTCCATTTTATAGCATTTCATTGTCTTGAACAAAGAGACTTGGCACTCATGGTGTTCTCTCTTTGCAACTTGACAAGGGATGCCTCCACGTCTCACATTCACTGTTCTTCAAGGACTGATGACCAGTTTTGGCTGCCTTAGCCTTTGACACCAAGTGAAAATGGCCTTCCTTGGTCTACCTTCAAGCTTCAGCTTATTTCCACACGAATAGAAGCATTTAGCCATGCCTAAGTCCCACCCTATGTCTGAAACACCTTTCTTGCTTTCCCTCCCTCTTGCTTCAGCCTTGCTCATGCTATTTTCCCCAGAAAAGAAGGTCTCATTTCTCCAGACAGCAGACAGATATGCCTCTGACATGGATTTGGCATCTTGAAACTAATACGGTGGTGATTTGGTGCTCTACAAACGCATAGTAACATAACAGTCATGTCTTCATTCCTGACTGAAGTTGCAGACCATGTTGCCACATACCGGGCACATCCAGCATGAACACGTTTTACTGGGTCAATGCTAGCAAATAATGGCCACAATATTCATAAAAATATGATTAACAGCACAATGCTTACTTATATTGTCGTGCGCTGCTAGGATGATAATGGGCCTCATTATGAGCCCGGCGTTAACCGAGGCGGTAAAACCGCTTGGTTACCGCCGGACTCGTATTACCATTCTGCCTCCGTGATTCCCGGAATTACTTGGGCATTGCAACCCCGGTTTCCCGGGAATCACGGAGGCGGAATGGTGTTAATCCCCATTCCCATTGAGTCCTATGGGACTGAATGGGAATGGGGATCATGGAAACACCGGCAGCATCTCGTAATGCTGCCGGTGTTTCCTCATCCGCCTGCAGGCGGGCGGTGTTAAACCCACCAGGTCAGACCTGGCGGGAACATCACCTCCCGCCTGCAGGAGTCAGGATCAGGCGGTCCGGAAACAACGGTGGCGGCGAGTTTACCGCCACCGTTATTTCCGGAACGCCAGATTTGTAATGAGGCCCATTGTGTCTGTCTCACAGAGCAATGGTGGCAAACGTTGTTGAGATAGGACTCATATTTTGTCTTTGTAAAGAGCCACCATGAAAGCCTGTTTTAAAACGCTCTGGTGTACTGCGGTGAACTGGCATCTATTGGGATTTTTCATGTGTTCCCCTAAAAAAACTATTATAAATTACATGGCTTTGTTTACCCAATTAGTCCAAAATATACACTGGTAAACAAACCATTTCAACCCACTATTTTAAAGCTTTGCCATTTGGACAACCTCACTGAACACCGCTTCCATCCCAGCCTAAATGGTTTAAGATCACTCACTCTGCGCTATTCAGGGATAAGCACCTCTTTAAACAATCACCAGCTATTATGCTTGGGAAGTCGAAGTACTGAAACTTCCAAACATTATGAAAATGCTTTTAGCAAGGTTTGTATTTTCGATTTTACCTCTGAACACTCGATCATCTTTATGCAGCCACTATAGAATCCATCATCACCGGTACCTAGAGCCATAAGAAGGGAAAGGCATAGGATTCAATCATATTAGACCACACTCTGTTAGCAGGAATGTTCCAGAACTTCATTTCATATGCTGTAAAATCTAAATTCACAGGGTGTATTACTGCTTTACGCGGCTATGACTTCAAATGCCGCGATATCGTGGAGAAAGCCACTGTGCCTTAATTGTTTTTATAGTTGTGTCTTAAGTGGATTTCCAGAGCAATTAATTTTTCTGCAACATAAAGTGATATTGTATTTTGCATTTGTGTTTAACAGAACGTACAGGCGAAGCCTTCATTTTAAACTCAGAGTGCTTTTAGTTTGCATTACCCTGCTAAAATAATGCGTTTAAATTTGCATAGCAGCTTATAGCCTTATTAAGATACCAGAGATATAGAAAGGCAAATTGGAAATGGGGATGCTTTTATATGAGGCTGGCTCCTTAATCTTTCTTTCAGTGCAGAGTTCTCATTTTATGCGGCAATTCGCTCGAACAACCGGATCCACCGCAGCGACGGCAAACCCTGGAGTTTGAGAATCTGTTTCTGTAGAACATGTCTTCAGGTTTTGGGGAAAATATTTTTCTCACATATACATCTTTCAGAGAACACATGGGCTCAGATTGCACATTTAATTCGACCTTCTGCCAGGAGTGTTGCTAGGTCTGGAAAGGATCTGGGGGATAAACTAATGTAGCGACTGTCGGGACTCGGGGCTAGCTTGCCATTTTTGTTTTTAGCCTCTGAGCTCCTATCTGGGGCTACAACCAAAAGACCCGGTGCTATAAACCCCCTTATCCCCCTCCAGCAATACCTCTGCCTTCTGCCAAATCATTGCAGGTAGACATCTCATTAAAGGTGGACCTGGGGTGAACCAAGTGCAGTGGTGCCATGAGCCGCATTAAGAAATACGTGAACATTCCTGGGGCCGGATTACAGAAACTTTGCACCGGTGCAAGGGCAAAGTTGCACGGTATTAGCACTCGGCAAAGTTTGCCCTATTTTTAAAAACACTAGGACATATTAGAAAACTTGTGCACCATGACAAGTGCACCTTGGCATTGTATAAGCACCTGGGAAAAAATTGCCCTAGTGCAAGAAAAGATACATTTTGGATGCGTTTTTTCACGAGGGAAAAGTTTGCCCTAGTGCTAATACCATTCCGTATTAGCACTCGGGCAAACTTTGCCTTGTTGCAATAATGCAGTGAAAATCTATTTTTTTGGCCCAAGAGCCATTTTTGCCCTGATGTCTACACCATGCCAAATTGCACTTGTCATGGTGCAATCGTTTTCTGATATGTCCCAGTGTTTTAAAAAAAATAGGGCAAACTTTGCCCTAGTGCTAATACCGTGCACCTTTGCACTTGCACCGGTGCAAAGTTTCTTTAATCTGGCCCCAGGAGTGCAGCCACAACGCTCTGGAAAAGAGGAGCACATAGAATTCACTTGTGCCGTTTGCTTCTATGCCATGAATATTGCAAAACTCTATGGCTCGCCACTTAGCCCAGGGCCACCTGCCTCTGTTTACTTACATAAGTAAGCTTGCTGTGAGTGCCCTTCTCTGGGGGGGATTGTTTGAAGTAAAATATGTCTTGCTTTGCCTCAGTGTACAAGATAATATAAAATTGTATGTAGTCTATCGGCTGCCCCCCTGGCAAAAATGTTAATGTTCAATAGGGAAATTGATCTAATGCAATAGATCGTATTTGGAATCTTTGCCCTCCATGTGTGTGATAGAAACGATTCACAATTTTGGCATACTGTAGTGTGTGGGCAGATTGCAAGCTGGCTCTATAAAACCACCCCTGCGATACACAAGAAAGAATGAAGGTGCATGGCTATCAAACCCACTCACTCAAAGAACCATGTACTCACCTCGATTTGGCAGGGGGTGGAGGGCATCCTATCTCACGAGCAGCACAAGCTGGATAGAACAGGAAGGAAAGGACCAGCTCAGGGATCTGCCTAGACCCGCATAGCCGCCATGGCAGGTCCTAAGCATACCACCACAGTACGATGTCCTTTCATCGCTGGATGATTTTTTGAAGTTTTTTTTACCACACATTTTTTGCCGAAAAATGCCATAGAATTGTTTTGGGGGGTTAGAAAAATATATAAATTGGGGGTGGGTGTAGAGGAATATAAAAATAATTTAAGGGGATTGGGGATTTGTGGGGTAACCCCCCCCCAAAAATAAAAAAATTAAATATTCAATGAGTTTTTTCATGAAAAAAATCTGTGGGAAAAAACCCCGTGAAAAAACATCCCACGATGAAATGACATGGAACCACTGCCACTGGGATATCCAGGTCACCAATGATCGCAGCAGGTTCAGATACTTGCAAGTCCTAACATGGGGAGGAGAATCTCCTGGGGCTAGGGAGGGATGTAGGATTCTCTGGTCAAACCCGCAGAAGTGGAATCATTCAGATCAAAGTGTTCCTGCATGGCATCGCTGATGCTTTAGGCCACCAGGACACCGTGTAATAAAAAGCCATTGCAAATCCACCATTGGTCAACTTCTATTCAGCCAGAGTTAGAATGGTCAGCATAAACCACAGAGTGGTCTGAAGAGCTGGTGCTGCAAAGGTCCTTGCCTTTCAATTGCATCTAGTCTTGGAAATAAGGTTCTCTGAAGGAATTTCTATTACCCTAATCTGAGTTGAATTCTCTAACCAGCTTGACTGGAGCTTGAAGGTGGCTAAAGCTAGCAGCAGAATTGGGTGAAAGATAAGGCTTGGATTAAGAACTTGGCTACAGATGCCACCCATAATGAGCAGAGCCAGTGTGAAATCAGCAGGTTCACAATAGTTCTGTCTTTTGCAGGAAATGCTATATATTTAACATTGTGTGTTTCTTGTTGAAATATAAATGTGTGTTTGTCTACAAAACTGTCTATCTATGAGTGCTTACTTGCATGTAGAGTGTTTGTCCTTTATATAAAAAGACATGCCTCATTAGAGATTTACTGCCAGTGGTAATTCCGCCAGAGGTAATTCCACCGATTTTACTGATTTTTGGTGATAAGGTAGCAGATTTCGCTCCAGCTTTTGGCTGGAGGAAAATCCTCCACCTCACCGACAAACGTGTTGTACGACAGTGCGAAAAATGGGCACTGGCGAATTACCACCGTGTTATTGAACATTTTTACCACACTGCAATACTCTTTATGAAGCCCACAGTCTTCCTGTTATTTTTATCATTTAAAGGCAACCTCAACTGCATTATCATCATCATTTTTAAAGATTGCAGGAAGTAATAAAACAGATAACTGTGAATTCCAATTAAGCAATATCAGTGGACTACATATACATATGCATGATAAAATAGAACAAGTAAAATAAGCAATCATTCTGTGTGTAAAGAAGGTAAACAATTTTCAATGGCAAAATCTCACCAAAGCAGCCAAGCAAGGTTGCCTTCTCCATTCTCACCTCCACCCGCCAGCTTCCAAAACCATTGTAAAGCACAATATAAACGACATGTTGGAAAGTGGGCTAGAATATGTAAGCATCCCCATTGTGTCTAGAAAAGGGCATTGTTCCATGGGGATACAATTGCAGATGGTGAGCGCGTATATGCCAGACGCCCCAAAAGTGTGGATGTGTGCCCTCAACCAGAACAAAAATGTCATAACCCCAGTAGATCAGAGGAGAGATAGATGAGGCCTGCCTGGCACCTCACACCTCATCAGCTCACCTCTGGTTAGGCCAATACACGAACAACATATGGGACATGAAGCAAGACGATCAATCCCTTCTCTACTGAACTGCTCTCATAACAAAACAGGAAACATATTGCAATAAATGTGCCACCCGGCCCCAGTGAGATACATATCTTCCATTGAATCTGGGAGCAAACACATTCAATAAGAATTGGATTTTGGAGAGTTGGAGAAATATCAAAGAAAGGAGAAGAAACCTGGAACTAAACGGAGAGTCCATCACAGCGTCAGGGTTTGATGTTGCAGAGGAATGGAGGGTTCTGAATATAACCTGTGCCTGAAAGTGTTATACCAATAATCCCATTGTTTTCAGAGTGTGGGGTCCCCTTGATGAGTGGGCAAAGGTACTTGCACTTCTCTTATAGTGCTCAGTAGAAATTCAGTTGTCAATTCAATCTTGTCGAGTTTAACTTGGTCGGCATTGTTCCTTTGAACTCAAGGGAAATTCCTATTAATACTGAACCTTTCTGTCCTAAAGCCACCCACTGAGAGTTGTACAGTCACTTCTACCTGGCAAGGTAGAAGAAAAAATATCCAAAACCATATGCATTCCGTGACCCGGAAAGTTGAAGGATTCTGTACTGTTTACGCTATTAAGGATCTTTTGGTGATCAGCCTAGTCGTGGAGCTTCACAATTATTATTTGGTTGATTGGTTTCTGGTGACTCACTGGTGCACCCTTTTAAAGAGGACTTTGGCAACCCGTTCTGGCTTGAACATAGCGTTGAGGATTTCTTACAACTTCATTACAACATCTGCAGGTTTCTCTTGCCTGCCTTTTGGAACCCCAATTTTCTGATATTGGACGAGAATTCCCTGTTTTCAAGGTCCTCCATCTTGTATTGAAGATCATGTTCCTTCTTTTCTAGTCTTTTGATTATGATATTGTTTTGGACCTCAGTGTCAATCATTTAGTTCAAATGTGTTTCTACATTGTCCCATTTTTCCCACAGAGGGGAGAATGTATCTTCATGTCCAATGTCTTTTGGAGAGAGTGTTGACCTACAGACCTGTATTTCCTCGGTGAGCACTAGAATGTCACTTGGTGGACGGGGAATTCCCGTGCTCAGGTGGTTTTGTCAGAGACTGTGATGACGACATTGTTTGAGTACCATGGAGTCACCATGGAGGGAGCTTTGATTTCTGATGATTTATGGAGTTTCCTGTAAACCCTCAACCTCAAACGTCGCTCACAGGTCTGCCAATGTGTGTTGTATCACTGATGGGCGAGAAAATAAGAGAAGCAAACTGCCTGGCAGCTGCTGAAAATAAAAACTGTTTCCCACTCTAAACTGCACCTGTGAGGAATCAGCAGCAAGTCAAGGGAACTTCCAATTGAGTCACTGTAGGGGCATCCATGCAGGCGGTTAAGCACTAAGTGCAACATGTATTGGAGCTAGGCTTAGAGGTATCAGATAAATGGGATGCTATAGGCCGGGGAGGACCCAACACACAAGAATCCAGCTCTCAGTGGCATGTAGCATCTGTCAGGTTCACTCCCTCCTCAAACTGACAGCTTTCCAACCCTCTGCGCACATCAGAGTGGCCACACAGCAAATGGCTGGAATGGGGGAACAAATCACGAGTATCGAGGCTGAATCCTGGTAAAAGAGAACGGACAGACAGCGTGTTAACTTGCCACATTACTGGGCAGCAGGTTTCTCTCCCCAAGTTATATGACCGCGAGAAATCTCTGGAAATGCAGTCATCTTCTCTGAAGTCTACGTAGCCACACCAAGTGTTTATTTTCTAGGGGATTTGCATGGCCCACCTTTATACCTTTCCTGTTTGACAGTGGTGATCTGTTTCTGCATGTTCTGGGCTTTCTGTGTGGTGAGTCTTGCACTACTCTTACCAATACAGTTGATTTTTTATTTATTTATTTATTTGAATTTATTAAGCACTCAGCGGCTCTAAGGCATCATGTCACTGTTACAGAAGTTTCGGTTGCATAGAGATTAAACGTAACATTGGTTCAATGCAGTAAACGGCCTTGTTCAATTGATATGCAAATTAACAAGGCCGAATGGTCTGTTCTAAGGGGTGGGGCCCACTAAGAAGATTTTACAACCACACTTTTGCGCTATATGCCGTATACTGTAGGTATTTCACCTGGACTAATACTGACAGCACATCTCCCGCCAAGCTGCACGCAGGATGCACCAGCACTCCCTTGGAAGGTGATCAGTGCCCCTCAGTGGGGTTGGGGGTGCAGTATGGAACTGCATGCCGCTGGTGGTGGGACTCCTGAGAATGCCGTGGATCCTACTTTTCCCGTTCTATAATTCATCTTCTGTTGCAATCGGGATCGGCGCCACTTCCCAGGTGGCCCAGTTGCAGAGCGCACCTCAGTTTCCTGATTGCACTTGAGTTTGTTTTCTTAATCCAAAGCTTGCACATAGAAACCGCCCCCGAATTGCATGGGCTTTCCCCATGTAAATGAGGCAAACCCCTCATTATAAAGCTATAAAGGAATAGCAGGTGCACTTTCTGTATTTACAGTAATTAAGATCCTTGTGTAATGCCAGCATCCCCTCCCCCTCATTCCTAGGTAACATGCAGCAATGAGCAATTTACGCAGGGGGTGCACCTTATGTGTTCTGGCCCTAGATACATGTGCACAGGCACAGCAGCGCAACCGTGTAGATTTCTCCTGCCTGCATCCTTGCTTATACAGTGTTCATCTTCCCAAGTTTTCTTTCTCTGTAATATCATTTGTTAAAAGTCAAATAAATAGTTTCTGGGAACAAGCGAAAGACTGCCAGGGGTTGCCACCACATACACATGTTCACCAGGACAGCGGCCTATCTGCTGTTTCTTGCCTAAACCAGGCTCGGGCGTCATGCCAATGTAACTGGCAAATAGGGAATGGTCAAACGAGGCTTTGCCCGGCTTCTGGTTTATTAAGTTTGGGAGTAAACATTACGCATTAGAGTTGGAAGTGGTGGCAAACCCCTACTTCAACATGACCTCTTCATGGCATTGGGCATGGGTAGGCAAACTGCATTTATAAAACTGTAGGTTCTTTCCCTGTTAGCAACGGTATTAGTGTGTCAGTTGTCATTACATGAGTTTGTTGCAAGCGGTCAGTTGGTTTGTTACTAGAAGGGTACTATATGAATACCTTAAATAAACACAAATTTGCAAAGCAAGTAGCTTTGGTCATAAACATATGAAAGGCAACGCCAGCATCTTATGCTTGGTTCTATCAGCGTATGTAATGTTTGCCATTACATGTGCAGGTTCAGCTATCATATGCTCAATGCAGCCCGAATAATGCCATTGCATACCTGCTAAGTAACCATATGTAAAATATAACCTTGGAGTTGGTGTCATCAAAGGGTGAGTGCAACCTCAAATGCCCGAATACATTATCATAAGAACTTCTGAAATAATGTCTAACCTCCTGCAGAGTATTAAACCCCACAAAGACTTTGCACTGACTTTGCACTGCAAAAATACACTTTGCACAGTTTCATGAATCAGGATTTGTGTCGCCAGTGCAAAGTGACTTTTCAGCAGTGCAAAATCACTTTGAACCGTGCAAAAAATTCCATGAATCGGGCCCTGGGATTTAAAACTACATTGTCACACATAGATCGTGGAATCTAAATTGTAATTGTATTCTGCATGCAGTTTTGCAAGGATAGCGTTTGCCTTTATTGTCTATGTTGTGAATCAGTGAGACTTAAAAGTAAAATAGTCAAAGAGCTGATGCTTGATTTTCTGATGTGATGCCAGCCAAAAATCACAGATACCTGATTTGTGACAAGGTCCTCTGCCAATTTGAGTCATCATTACCGTGAGCCCAACAGGTCACATTCGGTTGAACATCGTGCATCAATGTCAGCTCAGTCTTTTTTAGGTGTCTGTAACTATTCCTCTGTCCACACGTTTCTAAGACAGGGGAGCACAGAGCAATAGTTTATTCATACACACCAGCAGGGTCAGACATCATTCATTATCTGAAAGATGAAAGGAGGGCAGAATAACTTACCTGACAGAGGAACAGGAAAATAGGCATTTCATAAGCACCATTAGAGTGCAAAATAATCATCCAGTTTGAACAAGCAAAAGCAAAGCCAATATGTTTGCCTTTTGAATGGGCCCTGTATAAGTCTTTGTCAGGTTTTAATACAATACTCTCACCTTTTGACAGCTGTTGGCCACATATTTCCAAGCACTTGCATCATCACCAGGCATTGACTTCAAATGTCCAGGTACACTGACCAGTGCATTCATTTTCCTGAAGTGCTCATGCACACACAAAATGGTTTTGGGTATGGGTGTGTTTGCACACTGTGTTGGTGTGTACAGTGTTAGTGGTTGTTGGTATGAACAGTGTGGGTGTGGGGGCAGTGTGTGTGTATTGGCTGTGTGTGTATGTGTGCACTGTCTGTGGGCAGTGTGTGCAGGGTGGGTCAGTCTGTGTGTGCAGGGGACAGTGTGTGGGAGGACAGCGTGTGGCAGTGTTCATATGTTTGGGAGGTGCAGTGTGTGTGTATGGGGGCAGTGTCTTTGTATGGGGAGGTGCCTGTGAGAACACATGGTGTGTGTGTGCGTGTGTGTGTGTGCATGCGTGTGGGTGGGGAGTGAACAGTTTGTTAGTGAGGCGGCATTGTGTGTATGTGCAGAAATCAGTGTGTGTAAATGGGCAGTGTGTGGTTGTAGTTTGTTTGTGGCAATGTAAGTGTGTGTTGTCAGTGATTTGTATAGGCAGTGGATGCTGGAAGTGTATGGGGTGATTGTGTGTGAAGGAATGGTGTCTGTGGGAAGAGTGTGTGTGTATACAGTGTGCCTGGGTTTGGGGGCTCTGCGTGTCTGTGGGGTTCGTGTGTGTGGGGGTCAGTGTGATTGTGGGGGCAGTGTGCATATTGGGGGCAGTGTGTGCATAGGACAGTGTATGCGGGTGAGTATGAGCAGTGTGTGGTGGGAAGTGTTAATTTGCCAGGACAGTGTGTGTAGGGGGCAGTACATTAGGCAGAGTATGTGTGGGTGGTTAGTGTAAGTGTGTGGGGGTCAGTTGAAGTGTGTGAGAGCAATACATGTGTGTATATCTGTGTGTGATTGCGGTCAATGGTCCTCATTCCGAGGTTGGTGCTAGTCATGGTGCTATTAGCGCCATGACTAGCACCATTACCGGTACCATGTCGGCACTCGTTCAATGGGAACTTACCGGTCTAGTCCGACCTTTGCGGGACTGGTAAATCCCCATTGAAAATGTCAATCCCCATTCCGATTTGAACCCCCATAGGGCTCAAATGGGAATGGGGAGGGTGCTAATAACGGTACCGTAAATTACAGTACCGTTATTAGCTCTGAAGTCTCTTTGCCGATACCGTCCATAACGCCTGGTAAAAGCAGGCGTTAAGGATGGGGCCGCAAAGGGATCTCGTAGTAGGGCGCAAAGGGTTTACCGGCACCGATGTCCTTAACGGTGCCCAGTATCCCTTTGCGCCCTACTCGGAATGACCCCCAATGTGTGTGAGTGGAAGTCTGTGGGGAAATGTGTGTGTGGTGGGACAGTGTGGGGGTTGTGTGTGGTGGGTTGTGTGTTGGGATGGGGTAGTATGGTGGGGAGATGTGTCAGCAGTGGGTGTGCATGGAAAGTGTGGGGAGAGGAGAAAATGTGCAGTTGGGGGACAGTGTGTATGTGCTTGTGTGTATGACAAGAGAGTTTGATGTGTGTTTGGGCAGGCTTGGATGCTTGTGTGGGCAAGGGGTGTATGTGGAATGTGTGTGTGGGTGGTAGTGCATAGAGATCAGTGTGTGTGTCTATGTGTGTTGGAGGGTGTGTGTGTGTGGAGGGTAGTATGTGGCATAGCAGTGCATGTGTGGGGGAAGTGTGTGTGCAGTGGATTTTCAGTGTGTGAGCGAGTGTCAGTGTGCGAGGGAGGGACAGTGTATGTAGGAGATTGGTAGTGTGTGTGGGGGAAGTGGAATTGTGTGTGAGGGAAAGTAGTGTGTGTGGGCAGACACTGTGTAAGCAGTGTTTGTATGTGTGTGAGGGGCAGCATGAGCAGTAGTGTGTGAGGGCAATGTATGTGGGACAGTGTTAGTGCATGTGTTTTATGTGTATATGTGCAGTGTGTGTTGCCGTAGTGTGTGCAGGGGTGTATCTGTGGTGGTAGTGTGCATGCATGTGTGAGGGGAAGTATGTGTCAAGTTTCCAATGTGCATGTCTGTTGGCCATGTATCTGGGGGCAGTGTGGGCCAGTAAGTGTTTGTGGGTGGCAGCGTGAGTGCAATCCATGTATGTGGGGGAATTGTGCAAGGGAGGCAGTGTGGGTGGTGTAACGAATCAGGAGTAAGATGCAGACCCATGGTTGTCATGATAATGGGCATACACTTTTATTACACAAAATAAAAGGGGAGTTTGGAGAAAATCCTATCTCACCCTAAACCTCCAACCCCCTCCACTGAATTTTTGGTACTTGTTCTGTAAATAGCGCCTAGATGCCTGCGGGCTTTGTGTGCCGCTAGAAAATTTGTATGAATAAAGAAACATTTAAAAATTCTAAGACAGGTATCCCTGCCTCAACAAAAACGAAATGGTGTGCATGTCAGAAAATCCAAAGTAAAGCTCTCCATTATATGTCCAAATCCTAACCTGTCCCTTACACGCTAAATTCAATCTAAAGTGCAAAGGAGAGTGTCTCTCAGCTCTTTTCCAAAGTTCCAACATGAAGTTTCAAAGAAAGGTGCTGAAAACAAATGAAGTTCCACAAGTCCCAAAGGGGGGTCTTCCCTTCCCTTGAGTTTCTTCAGATTTCGTAAAAGTTTACACTCTCAGGGGATAGGAGTCTTTCCATGAGCTTTCTCGTGTTCTCACAGTTCACAACCTCAAGGGGTATGCCTCTTCCCTTGAGCTGTCCCAGATTTACACAAGGTCCTCAGAGGTATTGTTCCTTTCCTCTCCTTCCCCTAGAAGCTCACTGTCTCCAGAGCTCTGGTTCTCTCTAAGCTGGACTACTGCAACAGTCTCTTCCTAAATCTGCCAGACTCTACTCTCCGCCCTCTGCAACTCATCCAGAATGGTACTGCAAGACTTGTCCTTGGCCTCAAGCCCAGGGATCGCATCTCTCCAGGACTGAAATCTCTGCACTAGCTCCCAGTGGCTGCAAGGATTAAGTTAAATGCCTGCTGCATTGTCCACAAGGCCTTCTGGGGCCTGGGGCCTTAATACCTTCAACTCTCTCTTCCTAAATGTCTTCCTTCTCGAGCTCTTCGCGCATCCACCTCCAACTCCCTCAGGGTCAGTCGCTTCTCCAAGCAACGAGTTGGTGGTAGATCTCTTTCTTCAGCTGGGGCCTCGCTCTGAAAATTGAGGAGTACCATTCCCGGTTCTGGAAGCACCTCAAGACCTTTCTGTTTGCTTCTGCTTTCTCTCCTCCTCTCCCCTGCGTAACTCCTGTCTGAAACTGCACTGGTCATCAGGCTACCCTCTGTTCTCAGGCCCAGGTCCCCTCCCCACCAGTTGTACACCTGCACTGCCCCCCTGGCAACCCTTGCAGTCTGGGTCTGTTTCTGTATCCCTACTGCCCCCCTACCAGCACTTCACACCTGATGTCTGCACTTACCCTTGCACCTGCCACCAGGTGGCCACACTTCTTATTTATTGTTCCTTTTTATTGTTTCTATTTATTTACTGTTTACCCCATGTACAGCACTTACCCCTCCCGCTCCACCCTCACACTTTTCCCCTTCCCGTCCTCCCCTGCACTTGTGCAATCTCAATATCACCTGGCCTAGTAAGATCGTTGTCTCTGTCTTCCCTCTGTTCCCCTCCCTTGCCTTGTCACGCCTTGAAACACTTGTGTATAGGCGCGTTATAAATGCCATATCATATCATATCATATATCAAGAAGCAGCTACACTGTTCTTAGCCTCTTCACCACAGCACCACAGCAAATGATTCCCATGTCACAATATGTCACAATTCCAGTTCCAGGGGGATTGACTCCCTTCCTCTGGATTGACACACTCCACAAACTTCAACAGGCATCAGAGTGAGTCCCAGTCATTCCTCTGTCAGCCAGGTCAACTTTCCTATTAAGCTTTCAATGATTTGGATCAACAGAATTGGGTGCATGTCCCAGACTCGCAGTCCTTCTGCCTGGTATATTCTCCTGCCAGGGTTTTTTAATCTTGCTTATATGTATTTGGGTGTGGGTCACAGACTCACAATCCTTTTGCTTGGCATACTCTCCTGCCAGGGCTTTCTAGCCTTGCTTATATGTGTTTTGATGCTGGTCCCAGGCTCGCAATCCTTAAGCCTGGTATACTCCCATTCCAGGGCTTTCTTGACATGAATGAACTTTCCTTCTTTCTCAATGTTTAAACAGTTCCAAGATTTGCTATTTGCTTCTTTTATACATTGGGCCCTCGACCCGTTCTCATGTGCCTTGGTTTCTCTTAACAAATGTATCAGCATCTCAGCTCCCCTGTTCGTGCTCACCAAGTTCCTACAAATCTGTTCTAAGGATATGCAATGCACGCCACGAAGCGCCCCAGCATCCCAACTTCCATCTATGGACTCATCGTTTTCACTCAGCAGCGTCAGCATCCTTTGTTATCTTCGGTTCTCCCAGTGGCTTGCTCCCTTGTCTGAGAGGTGTCTCATTGGCTCTCCAGTTCCTGTGATGCCTCGGACTTTCCTCTGTAGCTTTATCTGGTCACGGCATTCACACGGCCTACTCCCCACTTTAGAGGTTCCTCTGACAGTGCCTGCAGGAGTTTCCTTGTTTCATGCTGCAGCTTGCTTCCATCGGATTTCCCGACTTGCATCGGGAATATTGAGATTCAATATTTTCCCATGCTTGGTGCGTTTGAATGTCCCGGCACCTCTCGAAATCTCACAACAACTGGAGCATGTCTCTTGTTACTCAGCCTCAGCAATCTTCAACACCCTAGTCCTCCTCCTCATCTCAGTATTGTCAGACATTTTCAAATAAGGATATTTAAGAGTTTTGCTATTAATCATGACTGGATGTTCTTGTCTAACATTACACTATGCCATGGAGTATTATGGAATTATGGGGGTGTTGTCAGGCTGCAATGGGAAAGAGCGATACCATGTTCCACCTAGCAAGTCCATTTCACTCCCATGAGGGCCGTCTCCCCTCCTGTGGTCCTCCCTCAGATAGCCACCCCCAGGTTCAGGATCAGGTAGCTTCTGCCTTTCCCGGGCCACATAGGAAGAGACGTTCCCTCTAAAGGAGTGATGACATCGCCAGATTCATCACATACCATTCCCCTTTAGAAAGGTGGTCCTCCCATCAGGGAAAAAAGTTGGGTTTTCAGTATGGTGACTCCAAGTCCAGACAGGTTCATTGGGTGCACACATCCCTTAATCCCACCAGTCTACAGGGAAATAAATGATGGGAGAGTAGTTAATATCCTCTATGACTTTCCTAAAGTTTGGATTATCAGTGGCAATAATGGTTTCTTCTTGTAACCCAGGAATACCGGAGCAATCTATGTGAGCTTTTTTACCTTGGATTTATATAGTTACAGTGGTTCGATGGTATACCTTCTGGTCACTGTGGACACATATGATTTTTACAGGTATCCTGGATTTTAACTCTTCTGTCTCAGCCATTTGTTTGCTGCCTGAATTGACTAATGTCTTGACTGGTATCCTGTTCACAGTGGCAGGTTCATGAGTATTAAAGGGTGTAACTTCACAAAAATAATGGCCCCTGGTTTCTAGGAAATTATCCAGCATACAACATCATTGGGGCCCCAGCCCACCAGAGTCTACACCAGCAGGCAAGGCCACTTGGCCCCCATTACTTTTTAATTCTTATTTTTCACAAAAAGATGGCCGCTGACTTTTCGCCATTTTCGCTGCACCCTGACCCCCTGAGGTTAACTGCAACCGGATTGGCAGCCACCATCTTCATTTGGCCTAATGGGGCAGCCTGAAGGCATAGCCAGACCCCATATCAAAGCTCACTGAAAGGCCCCTGTCTGGCCTGTCCGGCTGAGGCTGCTGGGGCCACAGTGGTCTGTTGTCGCTCGTCTCCTGGAACGCTCCCAATCCTCTGCAGATGACAGTAAGAAAGAGGCACCATTTGCTAACTCTCTGTTGCCCTCTCGGCACGCGCCCTATTGACTTGATCCCAGGGCCTTTCCTCTCACAAGACTCCCTGCCTCCTGGCACACATTACAGCCCCCCACACCACTCTTTGCAATATGGGCCTTATCTTGTCTTGTATCTTGCACTACCTTGAGGCATTCTCCATGCTTATGGTCCTCTGTGCACTGCACCGCCAACTTTCTCGTATTAACTGACTATCACTACTAAATTGCTACACCTTCCATTGGCCTTGGACTCAAGTGCCTGCTTCAAATTTATTTCCACTTGCGTGTCGCCTTCCCCTACTATTCTCACGATGAACTATTTCTCCCTCCTATAGTTCTGAATACCAAAACTCCATGTCCTGTACTCTGGATACCGTGTTGCTTTCTTGAAGCTCTATAAACTGCTTCATTTACTTTGCCAGTTGAAACTCTGCATTGCATGTGCTTGTAAACCTGCACTGTGTTTTTCGCTGCTTTTTAGTGCAGGTAAAAAAAAAAGATCAAGATTCGAGATGAAGGCATCATCTCGAATCTAGATGTGTTTTTTTTTAAAGCTGCATGTTAGTGCTCTGCCTGATTCTCGAATTTAGATGTGTTTTTTAATCCTGCCCTGGAGTGTTTTGCCTGAATCACAAATTGTGATGTGTTTTATAGTTACATTGCATTGCTTTGCCTGATTCTACCTCATCTGCTCCTGCTTGGCTGCTAGGCCGCCTGGTGAATACCTTTGGTTTTGTCCCCCTTTCCTGGGCATCCTTCTAATGCATTTCTAGTGTGCTATTGACAAATCTAATCTGGATCTAATTATTTCTACCTTTTAAATGCATTCTGTTAAATTTCTAGTGTGCTGTTGGAAAATCAAATCTAGATGCAATTCTATCTTTTTAACTACATTTGAATTTGGTCACTTTGTTATACCTATTGCTCTACTCATACCAAGCCCCTCAGCTGCATCTTTAAAATCTTGATTTTGGGCTTTCTGGAATTCCTGTGACCGTGTTCTAATCTAGGCCCTTTCACCGGATTCCCCCTATCTCATTCATGTTGTGATACTACTGCTTGCTGTAACATTAGCCTTATTCATTGTACTCCTGACTTACTGTACTTCTGTATTGGCTACTAGGCCACCTGGTGAATTCCTCCTGCACTGTCCAGTCCCTCTGCCTGTACCCACCCACCTACCCCCACCCCCCTGGACACATGGTGCTCTCTGTCTCCATTATCTACTCTAACTGTTACTCTATCACCTATTTTAGCTCTATCACAAAGTCTGGAAGGACAAGTTTAAGAAAACACTCCTGGCCTCCAACCACTGCCTCCGCATTGCCGTTACCTACGTCAATGCTTCCTCCAGACAAACTATCACTGACATCCTCTTCACTGTCCCTTCTCCTGACACATGGACTCCCCATATGGTCTCTATCCTATCTAATTTTTCCTCCTTGCCCATTAAGCGTGGAACCAGATGTGAAGTTCTCATGGCATATGTCCCATCATCTATTTGCATCATTAATGTCTACCAAAATGGCACTATCATGGCCCAGGGCTCTCAGCCCAACCTCGTCCTTCTGGATAAGGGTCTTCCATTTCTCATTACCTTCCTGCCCTCTCCTGCCACTCCTCTGACTGCCACCCTTCTCGTCTCTCTGCCCCCAGCAATTGGTGCCCTACGTCCCTCTACCCCACCTCGGAAGACCTCTAAAGGTGGCAATCAGCTTCAATTAGCTACCCGCAATTCTCACTCTGGTGTTAAACACTCCTCTAACATCTGTCACTTGAAGACTTTGACCTCGACATTCTCGCTCTTGCCGAGATGTGGTTCAATGCCAGCTCTGTCACTGCTTTTGACACTCTACTTCCTGAAGGCTACACGATCCTCTCCAAACCCAGGACTAACTGACCTGGAGGTGGAGTTGCCCTTGCCTTCCCTGAATGGATATATGCTGCTATCATTCGCACTCAATCTTACTCTTCCTTTGAATGCCTCATCTGTAGTCTGGGTGTCTCTCCTAGCCTCTGCTACCCTCTCTCTCAATCTCCCCACTGTCCATAGGTGCCCTGGATCTATCTCCCTTTTCCTCTCTGAAAGGGATAACTTCTCCTCCTCTCTACTGACTTCCTCCCACCAACTTCTCTTCCTTGGGGACTTTATTATTCATCTAGACTCTCCTAGTTCAGCCACTGTTCCTTTCTGCAACCTCTGTGACTCTCTTTCCCCCACAATTCTTCCCTCCAGCTCAACCCACTCTGCTGCTCACACCTTGGAGGTGCTCATTTCAGCTGACATCACTCTCTCGAATCCTCTAACTACACCTCTCTCCTGGTCCGACCACCCTCTCCTCTCCACCCATCTGCAGCTCCCTGGCCCCCCGGTTATGTCTCTGTCTGCACTGCCAGTCTCCTTCTCCGTCTCCTTCTCTGTCATTTGACGAATGAAGCGTGTGTCAGTCACTGCATTTGCCACCACCTTCATTCCTCCTCCACCCCTGCTATTGACTCTCATTCCAACGTCTTTGGATGCTAGTGGATGCGTGGCGAGACTTAGATTTGTCCACGAATCGGAAACGGCTATTCGAGGTCCACGTGCCCGTTTTTAAGCTATTTTCAGATGACAACAGCTAACTCCAGCCGTTTAAACGTCCTGACACTATTTAGCAGTTGAGATGCAGTGATGGGTCCCGGAATGATGCAACTGAGCTATGACAGTACACAGTTTATACTGCCCATGTTGGATGGGATCCTTGGACATCAAATTGGAAGAAACCAAAACACTAAGTTCACAGCATCTCAGGATTCAGACACGGCAGACATCCAAAATTGGCAACTGGCAACACACACCAATGTGAACCTAAATGGGGTTTTTGCATGCCCTGAAGATGGCTTGGATACAGAAACCACAAACAGTACCAGACCAAAACTCGAGTTGACACTTTTTTGCCTAAAGTTCCACCAGACTATAAAAGTTGGGCAGTCACCATGACTGCTAAGGAGAATATTCATATCAAACCTAGACAATTTACCTATATTGTACTGAGCTAGTGAATTGAATGTGAAAATAGCACTTAGCCGTTTGGGGTCGAGTTGTAAGACCCTTTAGTTTTTGTACAAATTGTTTATTTTACATTTCTTGCACAGTATGAGTGGATCGTGAATGTGAAAGAATGATGTGGGTTGTATAAGGTGTAGAATGGGTCATAGTTGGTTGTGATGTGTGTTTTTGTTCAATAGTGTAATCATTTGTCAGTAGACATGTACTTTTTAACGAATGAAGGTAATTTTGTATACACTGTTATTCATCGGTTGTCTATGTATGATATAAAATAAAGAATGTTTTGTGATAACAAAGTTAAGTTTGGGTTTTTATGTAAGGAGATTGTTAGTACACAAATAATTACGTAATGCCATGAGAGTTGGTATATATACGTGTGGGTCTATACATATTGTGCAGTGCATTTCATTCTGACTCAGCTCCTGCTAATCTCCATATCTCCATCTCCAACACCCTGGACATCCTTGCCCCAGTCATGAGGATCTGAATGAAGCCTGCCTCCAAGTGCAACTTGGTACGACTCCGACTTGACAATCTAAAACGCAAATGCAGAGTTACCGAGCGGAAGTAGCAGGTCTCAAGCGCATCCTCTAACAAACTGGCCTGCCACTTGCTCCAAATGCTATATCGATTCTCCATCCACTCCAAGAAGAGGGCTCATGTCCAAGTCTGCATTTTGGGTACTACCATTTACATGGCTGAACTTTTCCAAATCTGTAAGGAACTTGCCAATCCTACTGCAGTCTCCTCTTCTCCCCTTCCCGCCGAGGCCCTCTGCACTGCACTGGCATCCCACTTCTCCACCAAAACTAAGGACATCCTGTCCTCACTCCTCTCTACTCCTCTCTGCTCCTCTCTGCTCTTGCCACCCTTGGTCCCCCTGTTTTACCCCCCCCCATTCTCTCCTCCTTCTCTCCCATTGTACGGGACGATGTCTCTAGTTAGTCCGCTCTATGAAAGTCTCCTCCAAAAAGGTGCTCCCCTGCTCTTCCAGAACTATGAAGGACAACCTCTCCTCTATCATCCTTGCCTTGGCTGACTTTTGTCACAATTCCTTTGTCAGTGGTTCTTTCCCACAACCCCTCAAGGACTGCCGTGTGCACACTCTCTTAAAAAAGCAGTCCGCTGACCCTTCCTGCCCGGCTAACTATCGCCCTATCTCCATCACCCCTTTCTTGGGCAAACTCCCGGATAAGTTGATCTTCCACCAACTGACCCACCACGCCAAATTTTCTGGCTATCTTCACGACCACCAGTTTGGTTTCAAAGCCTTCAGAGGCATTGAAATTGCTCTTCCGAACACCTGTGAAGACCTGCTCTCAAATCTTGATTCCAACTCTCCTTCCGTTCTGTTCCTTATCAATCTTTCCTGTGTCTTGGTCAATCATGCCACCCTCATAAATTGTCTCTGTGACACCTTAGGCATCACGGACCGGGCACTGGCCTGGCTGACCTCCTTCCTTTCTAACCGACCTTCCCGAATGCAATCGGGCCATTTCCTCTCTGCCACCTCACTCTCTACCTGCAGCGTCCTTCAGGGTTCTATCCTATCGCTGCCCCTCTGGCCAGCCTTGATCTCCACCTTCTCTTTTCACTTTGAGTGTTATGCCGATGACACACAGCTCTCCTTTAAGCTTCCCTCCTCTTCTCCCTTTCTCATACTTGACTGCTTGACTGTTATCCAGGCATGGTGTTCTGCTAATGATCTCTGCCTTAATGCCAGTAAGACCGAGATCCTTCTCACTGGGATGCCTGCTCCATGCTCCCCCGCCTCAGGAACAGGGACTGCATCTCTCCAGCCATAAAATCTCTCCACTGGCTCCCGGCGCCTGCAAGCATCAACTTTAAGACCCTCTGCATCATCCACAAGGCTTTCTGGGGCCTGGGACCCCGCTACATCCATGTTTCTCTCCCTAAATACCTCCTAGCTAGAGTCCTTTGTTCCTCTAGCTCCAACTCTCTGCAGATTAGACATTTCTCCAAGCAGAGAGTGGGGGGTAGATCTCTTTCTTCGACAGGAGCCTCCCTATGGAATGGCCTTTCTGTCCCCCTCAGACTTGAACCAGATCTCCTTAAGGTCCAGAAACATCTCTAGATGTTCCTTTCTCCTCCTCCTTCCCTCTCCCCTTCCCTTGCTAATGTGCCCCTGCTACTGCAACTGGCACCTGGTCCCTTATGTGCCTTACAGGAGTCAGGCCCTCCTTGTCCAATCTTCCCCAGCACCCCTAACTAGCACATGCCCTCAGGCTCCCTTCCCTGACTAGCCTGTATCTAGTCCCAAGTCCTCCAACTAGCTGACCCTCAACCCTGGTTCCCCTGGCACTTGCCTTCCTGGGCTCCCCTTAGCACTTGTCCAGCACCTGGGGGCCCTTCCCTCCTGCACTTCTTTCCTGCCCCCTTCCCCTAATCCCAACCCTTCAGCCCTGTCCTTCCCCCTCCCCCTGCACTTATTATCATTGCACTTGCATGGTTCGAATGTCACAAGGCCTAGTAGGATCATTTATTGTTGCTTCATCCCTGCCCCCCCTTTTTTTGTCTTGTGGCGCCTTGAAACACTTGTGTATAGGCGCCATACACAAGTGTATGTCCAAATAAATAAATACATAAATAATTCTCTGCCAAATTTAATTCCCTCCATTCTTCTCGTGTCATACACCCAATTTCCATGGGTTTCTCTTTCCTGTTGGATTGTCATTGCCATGCTACATGTCCCCGTTGACCACAGGAAAAACAAACCACCATGGAAAGGTTGGTGCTCCGTCCTTAGATTTTGATCTCTCCCCTTTCTTTGGGAACTTGATATTTCTGTTTGTCTCTTTCTTTTCTTTTGGGGTCTTTCATCCCGGCCTTGTTTAGGCTTTCCTGGACTTTTTCTCTAATATTACTGCTATCCCCTAGATGGGAGGAATTATAGGGAGAAAATGCTATTTGCTTCTTTTATATATTGGGTCCACAACCTGTTCTCATGTGCCCTCGTTTACCTTAATAAATGTCTTAACCAGCTCCACTGTTCGCGCTCACCAGGTTCCTACAATTCGAAGGTACGCGATACACGCCACAAAGTGCCCCGGTGCCCCAACTTCCCTCTATGGGCTCACTCAGCAGCTTTGGCATCCTTTCTGGAGTTATGATATGATATGATATGATATATGATATGATATGGCATTTATAACGCGCCTATACAGAAGTGTTTCAAGGTGCGACGAGGCAAGGGAGGGGAACAAAGGGAGGACAGACAGCGATCCTACTAGGCCAGGTGTCATTCAGATCGCGCAAGTGCGTGGGAATGGGGCAGGGACAGTGCAGTACGTGGGAATATAACAATAAGTAATGGCTAGCAAGTAGCAGTGCATGGGTAAGTCCAGATATCAGGTGTCAGGCTAGTATGGGTACTGTAGGGATACAGAAAAGTCCCAAGTGCGAGGGTTGCCAGGTGGGCAGTGCAGGTGTGCGACGCTAGCGGGGGAGGGACCTGGACCCGAGATCCGAGCGTATCCAGGTAGCCAGTGGAGGTTCAAGTTACAGCCAGGGAGTCAGCAGAGGAGAGGAGGAGAAAAGGCAGAAGCAAAGAGGAAGGTTTTGAGCTGCTTCCGGAAGTGGAGATGGTTCTCCTCAAGTTTAAGGGAGGGAGGGAGGCTGTTCCAGACGGAGGCACCAGCCAAAGAAAGAGATCTACCACCAACTTGTTGCTTGGAGAAGTGACTTACCCTGAGGGAGATGGAGGCAGATGAGCAGAGAGCTCGAGCAGGAAGATATTTAGGGAGAGAGAGTTGAAGGTATCGCGGCCAAGGCCCCAGAAGGCCTTATGGACGATGCAGAGGGTTTTGAACTTGATCCTCGCAACCACTGGGAGCCAGAGCAGAGATTTAAGTCCTGGAGGGATACGATCCCTGGGCTTGAGGCCAAGGACAAGTCTTGCAGTCCTGTTCTGGATAAGTTGCAGAGGGCGGAGAGTAGGAGCAGGCAGATTTAGAAAGAGGCTGTTGCAGTAGTCCAGCCTAGAGAGAACCAGCGCTCTGGCATCAGTAAGCTACTGAGGGAAGGAGAGGAAAGGAAGAATACCTCTGAGGAGGTGCAGCTGGTACTGTGACTTCTTAGAGACGTCAGAGATGTGAGGAGAAAAGGAGAGTGTGGAGTCGAAGATGACCCCGAGGTTTTTATCCTTGCAGGTGGGAGTAGGAAGAGGGCCAAGTGAGGCCATCCAGAGAGCTACAGGAAAGGCAGGAACCTGTGTGTGCTGATGAGGAGAATCTCAGTCTTACTGGCATTAAGGCAGAGATCATTGGCGGCACACCACTCCTCCTGGATAGCAGACAAACAGTCAGAAATGAGGGAAGGAGAGGAGGAGGCTGAGGGTAGCCTGAAAATGAGCTGGGTGTCGTCCGCATAGCACTGAAAGTTGGGGCAGAGAGTGACAATGCTGTGGGCAAGGAGTGCCAGGTATTGGTTGAACAGCGAGCGGGAGAGGTTAGACCCATGGGGCACACCACAGGTAGAGAAAAAGATAGCAGAGAGGAAGGACCCAAGTTGGACCTGGTAGGGTCAGTCAGAATGGAAAGATGTCAGGTACGCCAGAGCCTGACCAGTGATACCCAGGTTATCACAGAGGCGGTTGAGCAGAATGGCATGGTTGACAGTGTCAAAGGTGGAAGAGGGATCAAGTAGGATGAGGACATAAGGGGTGTTAGCGTCAAGGTTGGAGAACAGGTCTTCACAGATGTTCAAGAGAGCAGTTTCTGTGCTTCTGGCCGCTGTGAAGCCAGATTAATGGTCATGAAGACAACCAACAGATTCAGTGTGGAGATTAAGCTCAGAGATGACCAGTTTCTCCAGAGGCTTGCCCAAGAGGGGAGTGATGGAGATTGGGCGATAGTTAGCTGGGCAGGAGGGGCTGCCGGAGGGTTTCTTAAGAAGAGGGTGCACAAGGGAGTGCTTCAGGTTGGATGGGAAGACTCCAGTGGCAAAGGAGTAATTGCAGAAATCAGCCAAGGCAGGAGATAGGGAGTCGATGTGGTCATTGATGGTTTTGGAGGAACAAGGGTGGACCTGTTTTGACAAAACTTTCATAGATCGGACTTGTCTAAAAACATTGTCTGCGGAGAACAGGGGAAAGGCCGAGAAGGAGGGAAGAGAGGTGGCTGCAGAAGAGCCAGAGAAAGAGCAGAGAGTAGAGGGAGGGAGGGGATAAGAGGAGAGAGAGGACAGGATGTCTTGAGTTTTAGAGATGAAGTGAGAAGCCAGTGCCGTGCAGAGGGCCTTGGATGGGAGATGAAAGGTAGAGACTGCGGAAGGATTGGCCAGTTCCTTGCAGATTTTAAAGATTTCAGCCGAGTTGTTTGATGCCGCAAAGACGCGGGCTTGGATATGAGCTCTCTTCTTGGATAGGACAGAGAGCCGGTATTGTTCTGTTCTTGCATCAGCTTGCTCCCTTGTCTGACAGGTGTCCCATCAGCTCTCTGGTTCCCATGATGTCTCGGACTTCCGTCAGTAGCTTCATCCACTCATGGCATTCGCACAACCTTCTCCCCACTTTGAGATACCTCTGATGGTTCCTGCAGAAGGGTCCTCATTCCACACTGCAGCTTGCTTCCATCAGACTTCCTGAATAGCTTTGGAAGTAGTGAGATTCCATCTTTTCTTACGCGTGGTGCTTTTGAATGTCCCAGCACCTATCGAATACCTCCCAACAACTAGATCATATCTCTTTCTTCCTAGCCTCAGCAATCTTCATCGCTCTAGTCCTCCACCCCGTCTCTGTGTTGTCAGACATTTTGAAATAAGGATATGAAAGAGTTTTGCTATTAGTCATGACTGGATGTTCTTGTCTAACATGTCAATATGTCATGGAGGATTGTGGAATTACAGGGGTGTTGTCAAGCTCTAAGGGGAAAGGGGGATACCATGTTCAAAGGGTCAAGTCCATTTCACTCCCATGAGGGTTGTCTTCCCTCATGTGGTCCTCAGAGATCCACCACCAGGGTTAGGATCAGGTATCTTCTGCCTTTCCCTGGCCACATGGGGAGCGACGTTCCCCAGGAAAAGAATGATGACATCACCACATTCATCACAATGAGCAGTGTGTGGGAGCAGTGCATGTGTGGAATGAGCATGAAAGGTGCACTTTTTTAGTGTGTGGATTTCAGTGGGTGAGAGAAATGTGTGCATTTGTGGAAAGGGTCAATGTTTGGAGGTCAGTGTGCGTGGGGGCAGTGTTCACGTGGGGGCAGTGTATGTATGAGTGGGCTGTGTGTTTGGGGGCAGTTTTAGTGTGTGTGGGCACTGGGTGTGTGCACATGGTGAGGGCAGGCTGTGGGGTTGATCAGTGTGTGTGTGTGTGTGCTTTTGTTTGTGGGGGCAGTTGATGTTTGGGGGATGTGTGTGTCTAGGAGTGGCAGTGTGTGTGTGGGGAGCACTGCATGTGTGGCCATTCTTAATGCATTTTGTACAAATGTAGGTTGGGGCAGTGTGTGTGGGAGAGCATTGTGTTGGGGCATTCAGTATGGGTGGAATCTCTGTGTAAGGGGGCAGTATGTGTGGCACACTGGTTGTGTGGAGGGCCAGTTGTGTATGGGGGTAGGTGGGATAGTGTGTTTGCATGTATAACTTCTTGATCTTCTATATAGTAACCAGATATGCTTTAAACAAGCATTGGTAAAGCCAGTAGTTTTGGCATTTACTGCTGTTCTTTGCATTTTGCATTCATAGGCACCAGGGTTCAAGGAGGAGAGTGCAATTATTCAAAGGAAGAGGCGTCTGTGGGTCTGTAAGAGAATGAGATTGAAGGAAAATAGACCAAGGGAGGAAGCAATTGAGAGAGGCTGTCATTGATGATGAGCAAGAGGAAATATGAGAGAGATAAGTTGAGAGGGAGAGGGTAAGAAATAAGGTAAGTGTGTGAAAGGTGGGTGGATGGGGTAGATAGAGTGGGGTTACAGTGAGTTGGAGTAGAGAGAATGGGATGGTTGGGTGGGGTAAAGGGAGTGGAGGTAGGGCGGGTGTGGGTAGAGAGAGTGGAAGTAGGGTGGGTGGGTGGATGTAGAGAGAGTGATGATTGTTTGGGTGGGGATAGATAGAATGGAGTAAGTTGGGTGGTTGGACAAAGAGAGGGAGTGGGTGTGGTGGGTGGGTGATGGTAGAGAGGGTGGGGGGAGAGTGAGTGGGGACAGGTTGGGTAGGGTTAGAGAGAGTGAGGGTAGGGTAGGGTGGGTGGATGTGGTAGAGAGTGTGGGCAGAGAGGGTGGGGGTGCGGGTAGAGTGAGTGGGCATGGGGTGGGTGGGTCATTGTAGAAAGGCTGCTTCAGGAGAACAAAAAACAGATCTGCTGTCAAAGGTGGCACAAAATAGTACAAACAAAACCCAACCAGCTCACATAATGGGGGTGTGGTGAGTGGTGGCAGCCGGAGTGGGTGGGGGTATGGTGAATGGGTTAGGGGTAGAGAGAGTAACCATGGGGTGGGTGGATGTAGAAAGGCTGGCTCTAAAGGACAAAAAACTGATCTGCAGTCAAAGGCAGGCCTAAAATAACCCAATTGACCACAGACAATAGCCCAAAAAAGCACAATATGAAATCACGGTGCAGTTGGGAAATAGAAAGCCTGGTAGCAGATTTGCTTCTTACAAGGCTGTTCATTCAAGCAAATATTGTTTGGGAACTTCTCATTGGGTAGTAAGGCAGGACATTTCCAAAATATGGAAAAGGATGTTAGTGATTTGGCAGTTTCATGCACTCGCATTGCCCATTGCTATGCCACCCAGATTTTCTCAGTTCAGAACGCCCATTCCTTCTCTCTCTCTTCTTTAACAATGCTTTCTGCAAAATGTGTCAAAACCAAAAATCACTATCTATGAGTGTGAAATTGTTGTCCATTAATATTCTGATATTTTTAACTACTTTGGAAGGTTCCGGTCGATTTCTCATTTCAGTCGGCCATGGGATGTGGTGTTGGGTCAACGGGCTGTTGGGCGTGATCATGATTTCTGTTTGTCTGGGTTGAGTTTAAGGCTGTTGTTGCTCATCTAATTGTTTATTTCTATGAGGAAGTTGATATGGTTTAGGTTTGGTTCTCCACTAGCGCTTATTTTGTAGATGATTTTTGTGTCGTCTGGGTGGTTGTAGCGGGTCAATCCAAAGGGTTCATAAATACTGGTGCCGGTTATTCTGGCAATCCACTCCCATGGTGTCCTATGGAAGTCTATGGAATGGGAACTTAACACTGTCTCCACCACCCGTAATACCATGGTAATACCAGAATATCAGGCGGCAGAGACGGTAGGGGCAGTTTCCCGGTACCCCTCCGGAATTACTGGCAGGAAACACATAATGAGCCCTTTTCATGAGATTGATGAGTGGGGTCATGTAGATGTTAAAGAGAAGTGGTGAGTGTGATGAGCCTTGTTTATTTATTTTATTTATTAGTTATTTGTAATGTGCACTATACAGCAAAAATGTGTTTCGAAGCGCATCAAGACAAGGTGGGCAAGGAAGTGATACAAATAAAAACAAAAACGTTCTTAAAAGGTCTTGAAACATTAGGAAATCTGCAAATACTATAGCATAAGAGCATGGGAGAGGGGGAGGAGGGGAAGGAGGGAGGAACAGACAAAACATTCTGACCAGGTCGGGAGATGATTTAGAATTTGCAAGTGCTAGAACATAGAGGCACGATAGAGGGGACGAATTGGAGTGCAAGAGGGAAGAGGAGAGACTTACAAAAAACAACATAAGGTAAGTTTGGGAACAATGGGTAGGCTGCATTAAGGAACCCAGAAATGCATTTTAGACAAGCAGGTAGGTTAGTACAGACTGGAAAAGCCTCGACTCATGGAATGAGAGGCTACATCAGACATGCAGACAGCAATTTAGACAAGCAGGTAAATGAGCGCAGACAGGAAAAGCCTCGCCTCATGGAATGAGGGGCAACCTCAGACAAGCAGACAGCAAATTAGACAAGCAGGTAAGTGGCTGCATGGCTCATCACTAGCAGGATGAGATGCAACAGGCAACAGATGAAGGTGAAGGTAAATCAAATAGAAACAGAGGGTAGAGAGTAGAGTCTAGACAGGTGTAAGTAATGTGGCATAGGTAGAAAAGTAGTAGAGACAGGAAATTGCAGGACAGGATACAAGTGCAACCAAGCACAATATAAAGGGAGCATATGGGAAGGCCTCAAATGCAAGAAAAGGGGCTACATGAGGTAAACAATGCAAGAGGCAACAGGCAGGAATGCATATTAGTACTTGGGAGAACATACATTTAGTTTTGTTTTGGGACAAGACACAAAGAGCAGGATGCCAATTAGTGCCTCAGACGACTCAGAGTATTCAGAGGAGAAAGTCAGAACAGAAGCCAGAGGCAAAATTAACTGTAGTTTTCACGAGATAATGTCAATGCTGTTTCAGATCCCACCTCAGGCAGTAGAGTGATCAGGAGTAGAAACGCTGCACTAGACACAGAGAAGGATTTAACTTGAGTGTAATGAGAAGTAGCAGCAAGGCGGCCCAATAGGGGACATGCCGCTGATCCTGCGAGTTAAACGGGAACATCCATGTAGAGGAAGAGCAGAGTGTTGCGCAGAACCGGCGGAATCCCCGGACAGGCTCAGACAGAACTGCATCATCATCGGGGGTCCTCAACGGGGCCGGCCTCGCCTGCCGGCTCCCCACCAATCACAGTAATTATGCTGGACAAAGCCTACCAGAGGCATCTGGGGGCGGGACAAGGGCAGGATCATCAGCCCATTCCTAGCTGTGGCGAGGACTCTGCCATCATGTAGAGGAGCAGAATCTCAGAAAAATAATGATTTGGCAAATGCAGGACCACAATCCCTGCTGGCTCCATCACCCAGGCCCATGGTGGGATCAGGCCTCATGGTGGCGGAGCTGGGGAGAGGGGCACGGGCACGGTCTTCAATGTGCAAAGCAAAGAAGAAGAGGCCTAGACAGGACTGCATCCTCATCTGGGGTCCTCAACAGGGGCCAGTCTCGCCTGCTGGCTCCCCACCAATCACGGGTCTTATTCGGGGCAAAGCCTACCAGAGGCATCTAGAGGCCAGACAAGGGCAGGATCATCAGCCCATTCCTCGCTGTGATGAGGACTCTGCCATCTCTGTAGAGGAGCCGAAGCTCCAAAAAAGCATTATTTGGCAAATACAGGCCCTCAATTCTCTGCCGCTCCACTACACAGGCCCATGGTGGGATTGGACCTTGTTATAGTGAAGCTGGGGAGAGGGACACAGGCACAGTCTTCAATGTGCAAAGCAAAGAACTCCACAGGTTGCTGTGCGTGGTGTTCAGTTGAAGGGGGTTAGCTACGTTGCTTCTGTCCTTTCTTTCAGGAAGGTGATTTTAACCACAGGAAGGCCACGTTGCTGATTCCTATTACTCTGAGTCTTTTGACAATGGTTTCATGGTGGACTGTATTGAAGGCTACTGATAGGTCTAGTAGTATTAGTGCTGAAGTGATGATGGAGTCGGTGTTGGTTACCCATATGGATAGTTGTGTTGTTTCCTTTCCTCTCCTGGGTCTGAAACCGATTTGTGCCTGGCCTAGCATCTGATTGTTTTCTATATGTTACAGTATAGGTTTGCATATGTAGCTTTCTAGGAGCGTTGCTGGGTACAGGATGCTTATAATCAGTTGCTAGTTGGTAAGGTCTTATGTGCTTCCTGAAGTGTCTGTAAGGAATGGTTTGATGTATGCTGATTTCAAGCTTTGTGGTACTATTTCTGTTGCCAGTGAAGGGTTAATGAGGTTGCAGAAGTATTCTGCAGGTGCTTTTTGAGTGAGAATAATCTTGTACATGTCTGCTGGTCAAGAGTCTGCTGGTGATCCTGCTCTGTTGCTTTTGTTCACTAGGACAGTGCATTTTTCTGTTGGAATTGGTGGGAAGTAGTTTAGACTTGTGGTCGGTTCTGGCATTGGCTAGTTGGGGGTGTTTTTGTTGTTTTGGGGCATACTCTTGATTTGCTGGATGCTTGTGATTTGGTTTTCAAAATGGTTTGCAAGGTCATTGCATAGTTCGTTTTTGTCAGGGTGTGGCTTTGTTGTTGCAGGCTGTCAGGTTTCTTAGCTCGTTCATGATAATCAACATCTCTTTCTTTGAGTTGCTTGAATTTGTGATCCCAGTGGGAGAGTTAAAAATGGCAAAGGCTCACATTGGCAAAATTCAAAGTGGCAAAATGCTAAATTGGCAGACTCTCCCAACGATCAAATGTATCTCACTTTGAATTCAACGTGGCAAAATACAAGGGTTTCAAAATCTCACAGTGGCAAATATTGGAGTGGTTTATGTTATCCCTTACCTTCTCACTCACAATTCCCTGTGTTAGTGGGGGCTGGAGTGCAGGGCTGGGCAGCCGGCGAACAGACAAGAATGGAATTGGCCTTATACACTGCCCTTCACTGGCTGCCCAGGCAAGTCTTCCCTTGCAGAGTGCTGTTCTGGGTCTCAGGTTCCTGGGGATTTTGAGGTCTTCACTGACCTGTGGATGAGGTCCTCAGTCCAGCAAGGTCTGAACCCAAAGAGATTCCAATTGCTTTTTTTCAGTCTTTGTTTGGTGGTGCGTTTCTGGGTCTTGTGGCCCCCAGCAGCACTAATAACAGCCTGCGATGGATGGGCAGGCAGAGGGTTGGGGAGAGGGTGGGAAAGAAATTTAAACAAGGGATATTGATTCCTGGAAGTTGGGGTTGGTGGGGGGGTTAAGAGGCTTTGAGGACTCACCTGGACTCACCTGTGGCTGGGGTCATTGCTCCAGCAAGGTCAGATGCCAAATAGCCAACCATGGCAGATGAAAGAAACCAGCAACTGCGCACCCCTCAACACTGCTAGGAAGGTGCCCTGCAGGGTCTTACACATGCTGGACTGGGGCAAGAGGCAGCAAACCATGGTCAGCTATACAAGGGCAAACAGTTGCATTTTAAGGCTTCGAGTTCATCATTGAGCATAGGCCAGGTACTCAACAAAGCAATGCTGACGGGCTGTCCAGGATGTATAACCTACTGGAACAGGAAACCCATCCATTAGTGGATTAGATCTGCCTGTTCATAGTTTGGAGGGTGAGTTTTTGGAAAGATGTTCTCCCTGCAACCCTCCCTTTATGACCCTACATGGTATCCCACTTCCCCCTGCCCTGTATCTGATCCCAACCTAATCCTCTTGAAGCCCTACCTCCCCCCACCTACCTTCCATGAGGAAACCAACCAGTTCTCAGGGAAACATGTCCTCCGCCTGAACTCCTGCCCCTCCACATTGCACACAGTACCCTGCAGTGCAACAGGGACACCCCTGTACCTCCCCAACCCTCCAGACCTGGGATCCCTGGCCACTTCTACAAATGCCCAAAGACAAGGTGGCAGCAGCAGCCACAACCCCACAATCCTTACCCCAACTTTCATGTGCACATTGGCATCAATTGCGGACAGGTACCAAACGCAGTCAGCACCCCATGTTTCCTTCATCATAGATGACCAATAAAAAATGCCATGCCACAATAAGATATTACAGCTAGGCTGACTAAACAAAAAGGCCAATATAGCCATGTAATAACGCTTATCATGCTTTATTTATCATAGATGCCCAGTAAAAACTGTCATGCAACTGTAAGATAAAGATATTCAGGTTGCACCAAAATGCCAGTCTAGCCATGTAATAAAACTTATCAAGATTGCTTTATCATATATGCCCAATGAACACATGTTATGTTATGTTAATTTATACTGCATGCCGCTACCACCAGAGGGAAGTCTCCAGGCGCTCACATAGCTCTGCAAGAGAAGAGAGTGGTGTGTGTTAGTGTGGATAGAATGATAGGATAGGTTCAGAACCAGGAGGAACTGGTGTCTGTGTGCATTATCTTGCTTGTCAGAGTTGGTTTGAGAGGCCCCACTTGTACCCGTATGGGTAGAACTCAGTGCCTCGGATGTGTTCAGTGTTTGTGTTGGGTGTGTGGGTCATATGAGAGTGTTGTGGGTATGCGGTAATGTGCAGTGGTTAGTTGTATCCATAAAAGGTACAGAGTCACAGATGATTGTTCAGTGTTTTATTGTAAGGTGTTGGTGTGCAGTTATCTAGTGTCAATGGATTTATGGACTATGTGCAAGGGTATGTTTCCTCTAAGGTTACTTCCAGAGACTCAGAGTTGGTTGAGTGTGAGGAATAGATTAGTTCTCATTGTGTCTATGTGTAGTGAGGCTAGCCCCTGGTCGTGTTTAGTGCTGTTGGTTATGTTGGAGAAGCAGTAAGGGGAATCGGTTATTATATCGATTAGTTTGACAGTGCCTCTGAAGTGCATCTTTGGTTGACGCTCGATGATACCTTCCCCCGTTCTTGTGTGCAGTCCGTCGGCCAGCCCCGCCTCCTCGCCAAGTTTGGAAGCTAACTTCCCCTATAGATTGGGCGGCAGAGTTCAGATTGTACCTAGTGTTTTCCCAGTTGCTTGCCCGGATTAGTTTGGGGCAGTTACGTTTGGCCTTTTGTGCCATTGGCCCCTAAATGGGTGCACAGCTGGCATTAAAATAAATGTGGGGAAGTGGTGATTATACTGGGCAACCCTAGTTATGTGGGTGAGCAATAAATTGGGTGATGCTTCGATTTAGTGCCTTACCTGAGGGCATGATTTGCACGTGGGGTGTCTTTCCCTGGGTCTGTCTCGTGAATGGGTGGGAAACAATTCGCAAATATCTTTTGTTGTGGGTATGACTGGGGGCAGAGAATGTGGGCGGTGGAGTATTCTGGTCCTCCTTGGTTTTGCCGCTGTTATCTGTGACCACATCCCTTAGTGTGCTTCTTTTGGTCTGCAATGTTGTTTTTGCTGCTGTTGTCCTTTTGCACTTGTCATTGTTTGCCGAATAACCAGGTTGTTAGTCATTTCCTTAAGGTGATGTGGTCTTCTGTGGTTCTGATTTATTTGGGCATGGTGTTCCATAGGTTAGCAATTAGGTGTGAAACTGCTGTTCCTTCGAATTTCCTCTTTTCGTATTGTTTTGTCTCTATTTGTAGGTCATCACTTGATTTTAGGTCCCTTCTTGGCTGATACCAGGTGATCTTGGCCTGGAGGATTTTGTCTCCTTATCTGTGTAGTGATTTATGGGAAATGCAGAGGGCTTTGAATTTGAGGATTTTTTTCACTGGTAGCCAATGGAGGCTTCTCAAGGCTGGAGTAATGTTGTCTCTTCTGTTTAATCTTAGGAGAATCCTGGCTGCAGTGTTTTGAATCCGTTGGAGTTTCTTGGTGAGTATTTCCGGCATTCCTATGCAGAGGCTGTTTGGATAGTCAATTTGATTGTGAGGGTTCTATATGAAAAGGAGAGGTGTGGGAGCAACCCCCTGAGTAGTCTTAGGAGATAGAAGCACTTTTTAGTGATTGTGTTGACTTGCAGTTACAGCGATAGTCCGTTGTCCATGTGTATTCCCAGGTTATTTGTAATGTTGGAAGTCTTCGGTTGTGTTCCCATGCCAGTCGGCCAGTTCAGTTGTGGGTTGTTTATGTTGCTTCCTGTGGGAGATCATTATTTCTGTTTTGGCCGGGTTCAGTTTGAGATTGTTCATTGCCACCCAGTTGTAGATGTCTGTGAGACAGTTGTTGAAGGTATTGTTTGGTTCTTGGGTTTGTGTGTCATCTGTGTAGTTGTAAGCAGTTAATCCTTGGGTTCCAATGATTCATCAGGGGGGACATGTAGATGTTGAAAAGTAGCCACATTCCATCAATATCTTTATTATTGTCGTTTGACTAATTTTGTCAAATACCACAGATATGTCCAGAGGTATGGGGGCAGATTGGGTGATATTGTCTGCATTTACTTTCAGGTCATCCCATATTGATAGGACTCCTGATTCTGTTCCTCTCATTGGTCAACTTGCGAGTGGTACAGTATTCTGTTCTATTCAACACTATTAAGGAGCATCTTGTATACATAGTTCTCAAAGATCTTCCCTGGGTAGGGCAATTTGGATATGGGTCTGTAGTTGCTTGGATCTTCTGTACTTTCTGATTACTTTTTACCAGTGGTTTGATGTATGTTGATTTGAAGGAGGTTGGTACGATTCCTGTTTTAAATGATAGGTTCATTTTTAAGTTCCGGAAGTGTGTCGCTGGGCTTTTGTGGTTGAGGATTTCTTTGAAGATATCCAGGGGCCAAGGGTCACTTCAAGATCCTGTAAGGTTGGTTGTCTTGATAAGAGTGGAGACGATTTCTTCTGTAATTGATTTGAGGCGTGTGAGTCTTGCTGTAGTCATTGTTTTCACCCGTTGTCTGTGTTTCAATGTTTATGGTATTGGTTATCAGCATGGTTTGTATTGATGGTCTGTTGGATTGTTTCTATTTTTGATCTTAAGTGGTTGGCGATACTGTTGCATAGGGTTTGTGTCTGAATGATGACTTTCTTTCAGGATGAAGTATTTTTATATCTTTGATGATTCTGAAAAGTTCTTTCTATGTTCATATTTGCTGTATCATTAAATGTGCATGACTTTTTTACTGGGCCTCTAAGAGAGATGCCCAGTAAAAAATGTCATGCCACAGTAAGAAATGTCTAGTCTGGCTGCACTAAAATGCCAGTCTAGCCCTGTAATAAATAATACGTATCTTGCTTGCTTAATCGTAGATGGCCAGTAAAAAAAATGCCACGCCACAATAAGAAATGGCTAGACTGACTACACCAAAATTCCAGTATAGCCATGTAATGACACTTATCATGATTGCTTTATCATCAGCGCCTGTAAAAAATGCCATGCCACAGTAAGAAATGGCTAGAATGTCTACTTCAAAATACCAGTATAGCAACTTAATAACACTTATCAAGCTTGCTTATCAGTGATTCAAACTCATTCACATTCACTGACTCCTTCAACAGCATTCATTTCAAATAGCATTCACTCGCTCACACAAACACATTCATGCAGCATTCATTCATTCACACAGCATTCATTTAAAAAATCATTCTGTGTGATTCCTGGTTCCAGCACATACACACATCAGCCCTTTGAGTTTTGATGTGCGGGCAGGCACAGGAGGACTCCTCACACACTCAGACATATAGTTTCCCAGCCTGCAGCCCCAATGGGCCATGCAACGCTAGGGAAAAAAAAGGTCCCGAGCCTTGCATTATCCATTGGACATGAGCTCTGGGGAACATAAACTGCCAAAGGGAAAGCATGTACCCTTTTGACAGTTTAAACCATGGCTCCTTTATAATGGGCGTTGGTAAAGGTGGGTCAGCACTCTCTTTCCCGTTATGGACAAGCTGCCCCTGAGTACATGAGTTATTCGCCTGTAAGATCTCTGCAAATGGAGACTGACAACGGAAATAAAGGTTTCACATTTGCAATCTGTCATGTGCTTTCTCTCAGTCCATACTATTTTATACAGACTGGAATTCACTAAAAACTAGGACGGTAGTCATTAAAACCTACAGCCCCTGCACCCAATAAACACATTTAATGCTACCGTATTGGGCATATACTGATATAAGTGCCAACATTGGACCATACAAACTTCTGACTCATGGCATAGTGCCTGACTTTGGAACACTTAAGGCTCACAACATGCATTTCACTTTCATATTTTTGAGGGAGGATTTGAGATGAATGTATGCCATTCCTTGTGGGTTGGCGATATTTTTAAGTTGGATTATGTGTTTATACTTTTTTTGTAAATAAGTAATTGTTTATCCATTTTTTTCTTAGATTAAAATAAAGGAAGATAATATTTTGGATAATATTGGCCCTCATTCCGAGTAAGGCGGTAAGGGATACCGGGCACCGTTAACGAGACCGGTGCCGGTAATCCCTTACCACCCTAATACGAGTTCCCTTTGCGGGTCCTTCCTTAACGCCTGGTTTAAGCAGGCGTTAAGGACGGGACCCGCAAAGGGATACCGGGGTCATTAACGGTACTGCAATTTGCGGTACCGTTATTGCCGCCTTCCCCCTTCCCATTGAGCCATTTGGGGGCTCAAATGGGAATGGGGAATGGCCCTGGTGAATGGGGAATTACCGGTCCCGCCGACCTCGGAATGGACCGATAATTACTCCATTCACCAGGCCGGAGTTGGAACGATTGTGGAGGCAGCCATGACGCAAATAGCGGCATGGTTACCTCCAAACTCGGAATGAGGGCCATTGTGTTTATAAGGGTTGGTCTCCGGGTTAGCCTTTGTTGACCCCTTTATGTGTATATCTTACATAATTAGAGTCTGGGGGTCATTACAAGTTTGGAGGTAGCCATGGCGCTATTAGCCCCCTGATCAGACCAGACCTGCGTTTTCCAGAACCCCTTTACGCCCAAATCAATCGGGGGATCCCACAAAGATGACAAGGGGGAAGGCCAAGAGGAAAGAAGCCTATTGTCTCTAGAGGGCTTCCAAACCGACCACAAGACAGCAAGAACATGGTGTAATTTAATGGGCTCTGGAATGGAGTTCGGGGGAGCCCACAAAAGGTCCCTAACTTTTCTTGGATGAACTTGAACATCTTCCACATACGTCCAGTATGTCCGCAGATCGTCCCTCAAATGTTCCAACATAACTCGCAGTTGAGCTGCTTTAAAATGCCCTCTAAAGTCCGGGAAAACAAAGCCCAGAATGTACATTTTGATACTGATTTATACAGAATTGCAGTGTTTGAGTAGAGGGACATTTCCACCCACACTCTCTTCGGACTTGATACAGTACCTGGGAGAGCATTCTGAATTAATCTTTTATTTTTTAAATCGCCCAAATGTATTGAATCACAGATCTGGTTTGGCCACAAATGATCTTTGATATTGATCATGCACAGCCTTTAGCGACACTGTTTAACTATTTACTGCTAGATGGCTCCATGCCATTCAATGGGGCTGAGAAGACCGACTTCAAGCCAGAGGAGAGGTTGAACACCCATGATAGACTGTGGACCAATGGCTCCAGCCTGGTGTGAAGCCCATCATCTGGGCCACTTCTCAATCAGCTGGGTCACAGGATTTGATATTCCCACCGCTGTTTCATTTATATTCATGTATATATATATTATATTCTTGTTTTTAATCATTTATGATTTTTACAAGACTGTTATAAATAGCATTTTTACACAATTACTAAAAAAACTGCATTAATTTACACAGAGTTAGATAAAAAAAGTGTATATTTCATTTTAACAAGTGAATTCGTTGAGTTCCCCTTTGTGCTATTTGATTATCATTATGTGCAAAAACTAGTTAATTATCCGCTATCACAGATAAACAGAGATTATTTACAAAATTTGCACAGGCAATAAGTAAACTCATATTAGTTGAATTTAGTAACCAAGACCATCTCTGGTTAGGTTGGACATTAGCAACAATAGATGGATGTTTTTTGTACATGTTTTTTGTACATGTTATTTCTTTTTGAACATAGTGCAGAGCATTCAACGATTAGATGTTCTAAGGTTTCCTTTTGTAGCGTATTGTTACAAAATCTGCAAAAAATTTCTGAAATAACAATTTGCTTTCGCTGGGCTGGCGAAGGTGATTTTATCAGATAACTTGCTACTGTTCCCATTTTTTTATCCAGGAATATTTGGCTGTTAAAATGTTTGTAACTTAAACAGAGGTGTATTATTGTGTACATTTTACACCTGCATCATTTATTGAGTATGTTTTGGATTATGATTCTCTGTTTTAATTTGCCCTTGCCTTTGTGTGTGGGATTGTTATTTCCTCGTTTATGTTTTGTATTGGTGTTGCTTTAAACATACAAAAATGCACCAAATCATTTTTAAAAAGGGCTCATCCCCATGCTTTGGAGCAGGTTGGACTGAAACCCAGTTTGTTGTCAATGTAGGCAAATTATCTTGTGACTTCACAACTAGTGCTGTGATGTTGGAGACTGCAGAAGCTTAAATGATCTAATGTCTATCCCCCATTTCACAACGTACTTAGTTACAAACTGACAATGCACTAAACTACAAAGTAACAATGACTTGCCAGGGCTCCATGTCATGGTACAGACTTTCTTAGAAGTTATGCTTAATTGCATACACCATGAAAAGAAACCTTATTGTCTATTGCCCCTCCCTATTTTCCTTGCCCTCCCCAAGCCCACAATTAAATTCTCTCACAGCTCTGCCTCTGACTACTCTTGATCTTACAGCAAAGCAGCATTTTCACAACTGTCTTTTAGCTGCTTCCCAGCCAACAACTTGTTAACACGGCCCTACATCGTGGGTGATTGTGTGGCAGGTACCACATACTTTGCCCCTCTCTACTGGAACCTTAACTTGGTATCTCTCAAAATCCACAGCTAACGTTACTTACATCACTGGCCCCAATACTGCCTAGCCCCTCCCCCAAAGACATTGAAGTTGTACCAAGTGACAACAAATTCCCAGTGTGCATTTGGCAGCAACTCCCTGCCAGAGCCTGTGGGGGTGAAGACAGGTAAGCCATGTTCATGTATGTTCAATGCAACCATGAAAATGCAACAAAGCATTTTTAAATAGGTCTTACCATTACGTATTAATATATTACCATGAACAATGCCATTTAACAAAAAATAGAGAACCATGGGACACTTATGATAGGCCAACTCAGAGGGGGTCATTTCGAGTTGGGCGGTAAGGGTTTACGGGCACTGGTAAGGATGCGGTACCGATAAACCCTTACCGCCCTATTCCGAGGTCCCTTAGCGGGTCCCAGCAGGAACGACTGGTCTGATCAGCTGTTCTCTGTGGGTCCCGTTAAGGGAACTTGGAGCTAATAACGGGCCCGCAATTTGCAGGACAGTTATTAGCGCCTTCCCCATTCTCATTGAGCCCTATGGGGGCTCAAATGGGAATGGGGAATGGTCAACTGAATGGGGACTTGCCGGGTCCGCATAGGTCGGAATGTCCCGTTAAGTCCCCATTCAGCCAGACTGGACCCAGACCAGGTTTGGAGGCAGCCATGGCGCTAATAGCTAAACAGTGTCGCTAAAGGCTATTCATGATCAAAATCAAAGATAGTTTGTGGCCAAACCAGCTCTGTGATTCAATACATTTGGGAGATTTAAAAAATAAAAGATTAATTCAGAATGCTCTCCCAGATACTGTATCAAGTCCGAAGAGAGTGTGGGTGGAAATGTCCCTCTACTCAAACACTGCAATTCTATATAAATCAGTATCAAAATGTACATTCTGGGCTTTGGTTTCCTGGACTTTAGAGGGTATTTTAAAGCAGCTCAACTGCGAGTTATGTTGGAACATTTGAGGGACGATCTGCGGACATACTGGACAGATGTGGAAGATGTTCAAGTTCATCCAAGAAAAGTTATGGACCTTTTGTGGGCTCCCCCGAACTCCATTCCAGAGCCCATTAAATTACACCATGTTCTTGCTGTCTTGTGGTCAGTTTGGAAGCCTTCTAGAGACAATAGGCTTCTTTCCTCTTGGCCTTCCCCCTTGTCATCTTTGTGGGGTCCCCCGATTGATTTGGGTGTGAAGGGGTTCCGGGAAACACAGGCCTGGTCTGATCAGGGGTTGGAAAGGGCTGCTCAGCTGTTTAATAAAGGGTCCTTCATGGAATACGACCAAATGGCAGAGGTGTTTGAGGAAAAGCCGCTCTCGATCTTTGAGTATTTGAGGCTCAAGGGAATCCTCACGCAAGCGCGTTGGGTGGCTGACTTATCGCGCCATTTAACTACTTTTGAGAGGATTTTTGCAGAAGCCAAGTCTAGGAAGGGATCCCTCGCTAAGATTTATAATGTGCTAATTTCTTCTAACCTAATAGGAAGGCAGTCGTTTAAGCGTATCTGGGAGGAACGGTTGGGCTTGTCCTTAGATGACCGAACTTGGCAGTCAGTGTTTAGGTCGGTGAATCCTGGGGGGCTGTACACGGCGGCTATGGAGCATAATTTTAAGATTTTGTACTCCTGGCATCGTCCTCCGGTTGCCCTGTCTAAGATGTTTGTAGAAGTGTCCCCATGGTGTCCCAGATTGTGTTCCAATAAAGGTAAATGGTTTCACATGTGGTGGGAGTGCCCGGTTATCCGGTTATACTGGGAGGAGGTGCTTAGCTGGATTAAAGACATCCTTGGAAAATGTCCCTCCCTGCACCCGCTCGAGGTTCTTCTGGGCACTCCCCTGCCCGATAAAGAGGTGGATTACTTCTCAAGGGTAATGGGGGCCATGTTGAGAGTGGGAAGACTGGCTCTGGCTCAGAAGTGGAAGAGTTCACTAGCGCCCTCCAAGACAGAATGGTTTACCAAGTTAATTGCTATTTTTGAGTACGAGAAACTCTCTACTATTGCCAATGATTCTATGTTAACTTTTTTGCAGGAATGGACTGTGGTTATACTCAGTGCGGATTGTGAAGCCTTGAAACTATTAACTGTTTTGTGGTTTTATGTAACCTGTCGCCGGGGTGGGGCTGCTGATGCTTTTACCGGCGGAAACGGGCTTGGGTGTTTGCGGGGACTCTGCCATTAGCTTGGCCCAAATGTACTGATGCGTATGTGTTCGGTCCCTACGCTCAGTCTCTAGCACGAAGGATTCTCGGAGGCCTAGTCAACCTGGGGTTAAGGGGGGGTAGCGGGAGGGATAGGGTGGGGGGGATAATGGGAGGGTTTAGTTGTTGCATAGATTATTTTGTTGTTTTTTGTTAATTGTCCTTTGGGGAACTTGTTTTTTCTTCTGCTGAAAATTTCAATAAAAATAAAGTGGAAAAAAAATGTACATTCTATAGCTCTTTTACCAAATATATTGATTAAAACAAAAAAAAGTTTCATAGATGGTTCTAAGAACTCAGAAACCAATCCAAGACTTCAAGATATGCCACAATACCTAGCAGAAGTGCACCTGGATATTACAAAAATACTCCTATATACCAAAAACTATTGTATGCTCAGTATAAACAATGGGTTTAGTTGTGGTTGTTCCTTTGTCGAGTGGCGAGCACTGTTTAGAGGCAATGGGCCTCATTACGGGTCAACTGTAAAATCTGCCGGTAGGAGACGGGCTACCGCTGACCCGTAACACTGTTTCTAGTGTCTGATTTAATAGGCGGTGGCGGAACAGTTATTTCCCATTCCCATGGAGTCGCTCCGGCATCGTTATTAACAGAGGGGTTCATTGAAAAGCCTGCCGGTAGGGGCCTGAACTCCAGGCCCCTACAAGCAGACTTTTATTTTGTCAGTCCAGCAAGGGTGCCAGTACGTTGCTACCAGCACCCTTATTTTCTAACAGCCAAACTTGTAATGAAGCCCGATGCAGAACATGTTTTATGCCACTGGGGAAAACAAACTCATCTAAATATATGCATATACTAGTATGTGTGGCTGGCAAAAATTCAGACATGAAACAATATTTGCCAGACACAATGATAGCAACCAAAGGCAGTGTTCCATAAAACATGTAAATAAGAGTTCATTGGCCATGGGAACATGCCTCTTGTTATTTGTCAGAAGAATGATTGCATCAGAATTGCAGAACTATGGAGTGTGATAATCAGAACTTCTGCTGCATTGCTGACCATACACATAATATTGCCTTGAGAAAAGAGCAGTGATAGCAATTGCTCATATTAACCACTCCTACAAGCTACCGGAGGACCTGCCGCCTTTACTCCCTAAAAACACCAAAAAAACTCCCCAAAAGACAAAATAGGGGAGTGCAAATAAAACAATATGAAACAATGAAGTAGGGTACTTCCTACTTCTACCTACAAAGTTTATAAGAGATGTTCAGATCAATGGTACTAATAGAGCAGTGGCACAGGAAAGAACGCTGATAGCACTTCTGCCTGATCTGGTCTTTAATCTTTTAATAGCCATGAAATACTCAGCAGAAAGTATTATGAAGTCCAACAAGATATCTGTTCTAGAGTTACAATATAGTTCAAATCCCCCTAAAAAAGACCCCCACCAGCAATACAATGTACTTTTAACTCCCAGAAAGATCATCTTACTTCAAACTTCAAACAATAGAGGGTAAAATATTCTCACTTCAGAATATTACCTGAAGTCATGCTTGTAACCCGGCCAAAGGATTTGAATTAATGTGCCCAGAAACTTGCAAAGAAAGGTTATGCACACCCTTTCTCAGCTGAGCCTAAACACAAACAAATAACAGCTCCACTGAGGTCCTACAGGCCTCCTCTAACACATCACAAAGGCTTGTTTTATAAGTTGAACAGCTGCACTGCTGAGAGGTATAGCAGAGGCAGGGCATTCTCCTGTAACCAGGGGCCCTCCTTTTGCAATTCAGTTTTAACCGTTGATCCTGGAGGCTCTCAATAACAGAACAGAGTATTACACCGAAAAGGCCTGGTCAGCTGACCACAGAAAGTAAATGGAAGGTGCGGATTTCATAGGTTGTTACTATAGTTCACTCTCCTTCAATGCAAACAAACTGCAAGTTCTCTTCCTTGTAATGTTATACGGGAAACATCAGAATTTAATTTTGAAAGCGGCTCATTTGACCTTCGCCCCCAACGGTATGTACTGGTGTGTCCCCACCCGACAACCGCCCACCCCGCTACCTCCTGTGCTGGCCTCCTATACTAGTAGACAGAGTTCAGTAGAAAAAGAGGTAGGTGCCTCTGGGGCGCCTACCTCGCTCACTGGCATATTTTCATACAATATTTATATCCTCACAATATTATATGTAACATTTAAGAAGAGTCAGAAAGTGCCACCAATCTGCATACAAAAATCAAGATTATTTCCATCATCCCCTACCCCTAAAGTTGTGGTGTAGGATTATTTGGTGCTCAGCTGAAGGACTGATTTACAGGAGAGATTGGCGATGCTGACGATATTGAATGGAATTCGGAAAAGTACGCAGATTGATTAAATTCTTTGTAGATTTCTGAATCTCTAATGCCATAATGCTAGGGATGAATAATGCCAGGACTATTTTAATACCCATCCTTTATAGGCCAAAAAAATGATGGTACAAAGTTGATTTTCCTTTATACGGCACAGTTAGCCCCAGGAGAGGCTATGCATGACATGTGCCTACCCAAAACTCTTACATCAAATAGGTTTGTACTGTGTGTCACCCTAGCACAGTGGGGGCAAACAGGATTATAGAGCCTAGATAGTATAACTTGACTTTCTTGACAGAACAAGCAAATGTTAAAGGTTATGTTATGTTATGCAGTTATGTTATGTTAAAGGTTCTTGTACCGCACACTGTTGCCACCTGCATAGTCTCTTGGTACTCTGGCGGATCTGCAATCCAAGGAGGGCGGCATGGTTTGTTAGCAGCATTGAGCGGGAGAAGAGCAAGAGAGCTTTGATGTGCTGTTGGCAGCTTCAGTTCGGGCAAACAGATCACTGAGCGTAGTTGGTAGCCAGCATGTGGTGTTGAGGTGAGATTGTGTATGGTGTGGGTTCATGTTGGGCAATGTGAAGTGTGTCGGTTTGGTGCGGTCGAGGTATGGAAGGTCAGTGTTGTGGGTTTTGCATTATGAATGCTTGGGAAGATGGTCATTGTCTGTGTGCTCTGTCAATGCTTTTCTGAAGGCATCCAAAGGCAGGCTGGGTAATCACAGCTTAGAGGTATGCCATAAAGACCATGCATAACCTAATAATGTCCATATGAATTTGCATTCCGATCGTCTGCACACTGAAGGACTTACACAAGCCATCGGCAACACTAAACACAACATCAATAGACTGTCACCTATATTTACCTTATTTCAACCCGCGTTTTCCACATCGCACAGATAGGTCTCCCTAGATGAATACTTTAAAATAATAGCCTTTCTCCTTAATGATTGCGCATGCGCGTGCTTGTTAGATCACAGGCACTCTTCTCACACTCGAGTCCCCTCCATTTCTGCCCAATACACTTTCCCTGCCTGTGCTTTTCGGACGGCCGGACTATTTTCTATGAACACTGTGCCCCGAGCTGACGTACAGCACGTAGTGCACCTGCACTTCTCAAGTCAAGAGGAAAGGTAATGAGATGGCCGAATCGGAGGTAGCGTGCACCTGATCTAGGTCAGGGGTGGGTTTGCGGGGAATCGTACAAAGGCTGTCTTTCAGCTGACGGTTGACCCTGTTTGAAGATCCTTTCAAAGTGATTTGAAACACCTCCCTGCCTCTCCGCAGTGCCGCGAGAGCTGAAGGTTTTCTCACAGACCTGAAGAATAGGCTGTGCCATGGGAAATCTTCGGACTGTGCCAGCATTCTCGCGGGTTATTATTTCTCACACACTGTGTCGCAGTGCTTTGGGAGTGTTAGCAGCAACGCAGAGCTAAAAAAAGTCTTTTCAATGCCCTTCATAAATAGTTGTCATGCGATTACTATTTTGTGTGTGAGAGTGTGTAGTATTGTGACGGGCTTATAACAAATCTAATATTCTGTTTAAATAGACAATCAAATATTTACCATTCAGTATTAATAAAATGGCAAAATTGGAATACAGGGCCTGTTGATATCAGCAGTTTCACACATGTGACATATCAGCAGTTTCACACATGTGCCCACGTCGGTACTGGAAACCAATGATTGTATGGTCCTCATTACGAGATCGGCAGTAACCCGCAAGTAACACCGTTTCCGCCACCTGATAGGTGATGACGGGCCGGGATGTCAGGTGGCGGAAACTGTAAATCCCCATTCCATGCCTGCAGGGGCCGGTACTCCCGGCAGGTCAGACCAGCCAGGAGATCCGGCCCCTGCAGGCAATCTCGTAGTCTGGCGGTCTGGAAACGGTGCCGGTACGTTGCTACCGGCACCCTTATTTCCGGACCAACAGACTTGATTAGAGTGCAAGCCGACACTTGGGAATTCACAGGGTCATCTGCACTACCCATTTGCCCATCCCAAAATCCAGAGGTCTGTTTCCTAGAAAAGAAATGCACTGCGCAGATATATACCATGTTTATGGATCAACACCCGGACCCTGGAAGGCTGGGTTTCTCTTTCTAGAGCACAGACATCATTTCAGAAGAGTGGTACACAAGTCTGTGACTTATAGATCATATCAATTGTGCACAATAGTGGCCCAGAAACCTCGCAGCCACTGAGTTTGCTCAGTGAGTAACGAGCTTGCCGCAGACATCTTCCAAGTCCCAGGTGTGTTTGCATTGGAGAGTGGCTCCGCCCTTCACCTTGTGAGGCTGCAAAATGGACTAATATTGACACCTCATGTTAAAAGCAGAAGCAATCTGCATGACGCAATATGTATGGAACGTTACCGTGATTTATGGGACTGTCACCAAAAAATCAGAGAGTGAAACCAAAACCATAACAATCACCATTTGCTTTTCAAAATGATTCACTCATTACGAGTTTAGCGGTGGGGGAAAATGTGGCTTAACATCACTCTCTGTAACGTCAAATTACAGGTTTAGAAGTGGAGGAAATATCTCCTGCATTTGGCTGCAGGTACCTCCTGCACTTTGCCCGCCAAAAATGAGAAATGACTGCCGGCAAAATTACAATCTGAGGGAAGTGCACCAAATCCCCCATGAACTCCTAGAGACTCAAGAATTGAGATGCACACCGCCCTTCTGCCGCTCCTAACCAGGTGGATTAACCCTCACTACGAGTGGCCGTAACAGTAGCAGAGTTTGGCTGTAATTCATCAGGCGTTACCGCTAAGCTTGTATGCAGGCCGCATGCCTTGTGTTGCCTTACTAAACACTTATACCAGGTGCTTAGTATGAATTCTCCATTGGATAAAGACTTATTTACAGTGATCTGCGTTCCCACAGGCAGATTGTGATCTGATTAAATTACCCATTAAACATCAACAGCCAGGACACAGGGGAATAATGTAAGCCGAAGGTTACATGCTGATGAAAGATACATTAAATTCCCTGAACTTTAAACATTGATGGATTTCTCAGACAGGGGGTGCTAATGATCTGTGGCATTTTTTGTACAAATGCCTTGAGGTCTGCCAAACACAGAGGGGGCGAGGGGGGTGCGAGGAGGGGGCACAACTAATTAATTCTCAACTCATTGGAGGCATACTTTTGTCTTAATGTGGAACTGTATCAGCAAACACAGATAGCATAAGCTTGACTCGACTAAAAGTCTTCCTTCATAAGGCTTCGTTATATGTATGGTGGTTTTTGTAGAAAAGAGGCAGCATTTGAACTACCTTGTATTTTTAAAGTGCCACTTATTTGTGACATAGGGTTGCAAGGTTACATCGGTGGCTTCAAATAGGAGCTCTTCCCCCTCTTTCTCCTTCCAATCTCTTGGGTCTCATTGTTCTCCTTTCTCTGTTTTCCCCCCAATTTTGCACATTGCTCCCTTTTTTGATAGCTAGGCTTGCACAACATTAATCCCATAAATTCATAAAACATTTCTGCCTCAGACTCAAAGCTTGGCTAATGTCAACAGCTTACTAGGCCCATACTGTCCACCTTGAATTAACTTATCAATTCTATCTGGTTCTACCCATGATGAAACGGCCTAATGATTGTCTCTGTCCCACTGCCACCTGTGACAGTGTCAGTAAGTTGACCCTGTCAAGAGAGCATGTGAAACACTCTGCCTACCAGTGTGGAAGAGCATGTGAAACACTCTGAGCCTGGGGTTGGACATGGGGGCGAGGGGGGTGCGAGGAGGGGGCACAACTAATTAATTCTCAACTCATTGGAGGCATACTTTTGTCTTAATGTGGAACTGTATCAGCAAACACAGATAGCATAAGCTTGACTCGACTAAAAGTCTTCCTTCATAAGGCTTCGTTATATGTATGGTGGTTTTTGTAGAAAAGAGGCAGCATTTGAACTACCTTGTATTTTTAAAGTGCCACTTATTTGTGACATAGGGTTGCAAGGTTACATCGGTGGCTTCAAATAGGAGCTCTTCCCCCTCTTTCTCCTTCCAATCTCTTGGGTCTCATTGTTCTCCTTTCTCTGTTTTCCCCCCAATTTTGCACATTGCTCCCTTTTTTGATAGCTAGGCTTGCACAACATTAATCCCATAAATTCATAAAACATTTCTGCCTCAGACTCAAAGCTTGGCTAATGTCAACAGCTTACTAGGCCCATACTGTCCACCTTGAATTAACTTATCAATTCTATCTGGTTCTACCCATGATGAAACGGCCTAATGATTGTCTCTGTCCCACTGCCACCTGTGACAGTGTCAGTAAGTTGACCCTGTCAAGAGAGCATGTGAAACACTCTGCCTACCAGTGTGGAAGAGCATGTGAAACACTCTGAGCCTGGGGTTGGACATGGATGCCTACCAGTGTGGAAGAGCATGTGAAACACTCTGAGCCTGGGGTTGGACATGGACGCCTACCAGTGTGGAAGAGCATGTGAAACACTCTGAGCCTGGGGTTGGACATGGACGCCTACCAGTGTGGAAGAGCATGTGAAACACTCTGAGCCTGGGGTTGGACATGGACGCCTACCAGTGTGGAAGAGCATGTGAAACACTCTGAGCCTGGGGTTGGACATGGACGCCTACCAGTGTGGAAGAGCATGTGAAACACTCTGAGCCTGGGGTTGGACATGGACGCCTACCAGTGTGGAAGAGCATGTGAAACACTCTGAGCATGGGGTTGGACATGGACGCCCACGCCTACCAGTGTGGAAGCCAGAGCCAGTCCTACCCCAGTGGGGCAAGGTGGCATTTGGGAGGGTTCCAAACCCTGTTCCTTCGTCTAAGGTTGGTATGCTTGCACAGAGAACCACTGTCAATCACCCCATGCCTGTCTCACACAAAATATGGTCAGTTTCTTTGTGTCTTTTCCAGGAAGCAGAGAGTCCAGCAGAACCCAAACCCAGCCTATGGGCTGGGTATCTACACACCCAAACCTCCAATGTCCTGAAGGGGTTCTGCTATGTGTCACAGTATAACAGACCACAACAAATGTGAGCACGTAAGCTGAAAGCTCAGAAGTCTAAAGACATTACACTCACCTTTTACAGAGCCGGGAAACAGATCCAGAGACGTTTTGATGGGAGGGCAAATGGGGCACCTGCCCAGGGTCCCCACAAGGCTGCCTGATCTAAAGTAAGATTCCATTTTTAACTAGGCTTAAATAGCACACACCAGGAGATTTTATTGCATGCTGCTGAGGCTCTAAACCTATTGGCCATTTGTTTTGACAAGTACATTCTGCCTTGCTCAATTAATCATGTAATGCTTCCTGTTTTCACTGTGGAATACATAGTTTGTGTAGCACAATTGATGTAGCATCCTTTCCTTCCTGTGGGAATATTGCTGATCACGTGCAATAGTCAAAGTTGTGATCCATATTCATCCACGATGGTTCAGAAGTTAGCTCAGTGCGTTAAGCACTCATTGCAGAGATATGTGTTCATATGAAAGATTAGAGAGGCACATTCCAGCAAGGCTGGATGAATCGTCCCTATGTCTGAAGTTTATAAACATACCTGCATATTTACTTGGGTTTGCGGCACAAGGGGTGCTATTAACAGCACTGTTCATGCACCAGATAGGGGTTGCTATAAAACTAAAATGTCATTCATATGTGAAGGTCTAGAAATTAGTTTGTTCAGACGGGGCATCCTTAAAACCTAAGCAATCCCTTCCAAAGATGTGCATAAACTATTAGTCCAAGAGGTAAATAAGTATGCAAGTTCAATACTGTGCAGCCAAAGTGTCCGTGCTTGTATCCTGGCTTTGCCAGCAGACGATACAGTGATCCCGGTCAAATCATATAGGATCCCTTGCATTACTGTGCTGTCTTCTGTGCCTACCTGCATGCTGGTGGCATCGTTTAGCTTATTGCTTGGTATTTCTCTTTGTGTAGGCCATTTGAATGGCAAAAGCCATTGTTTTGGAACTATTTAAAGCTTAAAAGTATGAAAGACGTACATAGATTAAATCTGTTACTTCACATTGAATGGTATGCTGGTACTTCCCTTGATGATGGAGAGAATGAAGCTAGAATCATTCCGACTTTGTGTAAACCCCTTCTGTAATATTTTGGTTTTAAAATTGTCAGGTTTGGAAATGCGATTTGCGTACTTTGCAAGTCAGTTTTATAAAATTAGATTGTTTTAGTACATGTTAAGAGCTGGAAAAGAAAGCATTCAAATGCAGGAATTGCATAGTTGGCACAAAACCCAGCTTCACCCCTTAAGCACTGTGTGATCCTGGGAATTTCATTTAATCTTTTATTGCCTAACATCTCAGAATTGCCAGTCCCTAAACCTTTCAAAACCATCAGCCCTTCAGGGTTTTTCATAAAAGCATCACTCATAGTTTCACTGGCCATAGGGTTGTTTCCAGTATGATAGTGAGTATTGATATGCTGCACACTACAGGCACTTGTTCCCTTGATCTCCAATGGCAACGCTATTTCAAAACCATGTCCCACTCCTACTCTCAGTCTGTCTGGATAGTGACTCCTTCCTGGCAGCTTCAAATCTACATTCACTATCTATGCTATGCTATGCTATGTGCAGCTTTCTCCTTCCTTACGGTCTACTCTATCCATGCTTGAGCACTCTTGCATTCTCTGAGGGAGCTAATGTGAGTTCTCTGCCTATTCTGGGTTACATATACCTTTTTACGTACAGTCCTACATTAATACTGCAGGCTGCATACCTTCCCGGATGCTATTGATAAAAGTATCTTATTTCTATACTAGAAGAGAAGTTACCTCTTCGTAGATTGGTAATGTTGGCCTTCAAAAGCTGCTTGTTTATCATTCTGATTAGAGCAAGAATGGAAAGGGTAGTAGGTATGCTGTAAGACAGCATATCAACCAATAGGTTAGGATCATGGTGCGGGGAGGGTGCCGCCAGATATTCTTGATCACTTTATTCCTTTGGTTTGGTGGAGGGGGGGCCCCAAAGGCGTCCATGCCCAGGGCCCCAAAAATGCTTAAGATGGCCCTGAATAGATCCCAGGGAAACCAATGAGCTAACAAACCGGCAAGGCCCTCTCATGAACTGGGACTTGAACCGCACTACTTACCACTCTGGGTTGCCATTACAAAACCCAGGTGGACCCGCACAAGAGACAAATGTGAGGCTTAGACCCTTTTTATGTCCTTTGCTGATTGTACCACATCCCGGGAGGGAAAAACAGGGAAAGATTGGCTCAGGGAACCAGCACACGAGGATAGCCAATGGGAGAGCGGGATATAAGAGATACCTAGGAAGCAGAGAGTTCTTGGTTGTTTGGGTGATGTCATAGCAGGAGTGGAAAACCAAGAGTCCAGGTGGAGGCAGGACGGTGCAGTGGAGTGTGGAGGAAGCTTATTTAGCTGGGGTGCAATGTGACATTTTAGTTGGTGAGAGGGGGTTCAGAGAAAGGACTGCTTGGGGTAAATATGTGTTATTTATTTATTTATTTATTGGGTTTTTATAATACACCTATTCACAAGGTGCAACAAGATGACAGGGATGACAAAACAAATACAATCCTACTACGCCTGGTGAAATTCGGATCGTACAACTGCATTAAACAGAAGTGCTGGGGAAAGCGGAGGGAGGCGGGAGAGCCAGAGGGTTACGCGGCTGCTAGGGGAGGCCAGATAAACAGGGCACAGGGAGAGGAGAGTGCAGGGAAAGAAGGTCCATGTGCTAAGTGCGAAAAACAGCCTGGAAGGTCTAAGGGGGTGCAGGCCCGGCCAGGCTGGTGCAGGGGGAGGGAGTCCAGAAGGGCAAGTGCAGGTTGGAGGATCGGGGTCAGAGGAGTCCAAGTGCAGTGGTAGACTGGCCGGGGAGGGGCTGGTGTCTTGTTAGAATCTGAAGGAACCAGCCAGCCAATCAAGAGGCAAAGGGGGGTGATTAGCAGGAGTGGTGGAGAGGGAAGAAGGAGGAGGAAATTAGGGTCTTGAGAAGCTTCTGGCTGAAGTCTGAGAGGGGCAGGGCGGCCATTCCAGAGGAGGGCACCTGCAGAGAAGAGAGATCTGCACCCCCCCCCCCACTCTCTGCTTGGAGAAGCATCTGATCTGCAGAGAGTTGGAGCTAGAAGACCAAAGGGCTCTAGCAGGGAGATTTATAGGGAGAGAGAGTTGGATGTAGTGGGGTCCCAGGCCCCAGAAAGCCATGTGGATGATGCAGAGGGTTTTGAACCTGATCCCTGCAGCAACTGTGAGCCAGTGGACAGATTTTAGGACTGGAGAGATGCGGTCCCTCGGCTTGAGGCCACAGATAAGTCTTGCAGTCCTATTCTGGATTAGTTGAAGGGGGCGAAGGGAGGAGTTAGGTAGGTTGAGGAAGAGGCTGTTGCAGCAGTGCAGCCTGGAGATGAACAGAGCTCTGGAGACCTTTGGGCCTCATTACGAGTTTGGCGGTAACCTGTCGGTGCTACCGGCGGGTTGCCACAGAACTCGTAACACTTTTCTGCTGCCTGATATCCCTGTGCCACCAGAACATCAGGCGTCGGAAAGTGTAAGTCACCATTCCCATGGAGTCCTACAGGACTCCACCTTAAAGGGGACACAGAAGCACCAGCGCTGTTGCTAACATGCCAGTACTTCCGTGAAAACCATGCCCGCAGGGGCGAGTGCCCCTGGAAATTCAGACCTGTTGGGAGCAACGGCCCTTGCAGGCATACTTGTAGTCTGGTGGTCGGGAAAGGGTTCTGGTACGCTGCTACGGCACCCTTATTTCCAGACCACCGGGCTTGTCATGAGGACCAACTGAGTTTCTAGGGGAAGGTGAGGACAAGGGAGAATGCCTCTGAGGAGGTGCAGCTGAAAGTGGGCCTTCTTGGTAGGGTCTGTGATGTGAAGAGAGAATGAGTCAAAAATGACACCAAGGTTTTTTGCTTCACAGGAGGGTGAGGGGAGGGGCCCATAGAGGGCAGCCAGAGTGTAGGAGGGAAGGAGGGAGCTGAAGTCCCAATGAGAAGGATCTCAGTCTTACTGGCATTAAGGCAGAGATCGTTAGCAGTGCACCATGTCTGAATAGCAGCCAGACAGTCAGGAATGAGAGAGGAAGAGGAGGAGGCAGAGGAGGGAAGCTTAAAGGAGAGTTGTGTGTCATCCGTATAACACTGACAGTTAGGACGGAAGGCAGAGATCAGATGGCCTAGGAGAGCAAGGTAGACCTGGGAAAGCCAATGCGAGAGAATAGAGCCCTGAGGGATACCACAGGTGGAGAGTGAGATGGAGGTGATAAAAGAGCGTAGTTGATCATGGGAAAGTCATTCAGAGAGGAAGGAGGTCAGCCAGTCCAGAGCCAAGTCTGTGATGCCGAGGGTATGATGGAGCCAATTTATAAGGGTGGCATGATTGACAGTGTCAAAGGCAGAGGAAAGGTCAAGAAGGAGGAGAACGGAAGGAGAGTTGGAATCAAGATTTGAGAGCAAGTTTTCACAGGTGTTCAGGAGTGCAGTTTCCATGCCTCTGGAAGCTCTGGAGACAACCAACAGATTCAGTGTGGTGGATAAGCTGGGAGATGGCCAGCTTCTCCAAGAGTTTGCCCAGGAACGGGGTAATGGAGATAGAGTGGTAGAAACAGGAAGGGTCGGTAGAAGGCATTTTGAGGAGAGGATGCACAAGGGAGTGCTTGAGGAGTGACGGGAAGGATCCAGTGGCAAATGAGTGATTGCAGAAATCAGCCAAGGCTGGGGCAAGGGAGAACATGTGTGGATGAGACTTTCATAGAACGGACTTGTCTAGTCACCTCATCTGGTGATATGGGAGAGAAAGAGGAGAGTAGGAGGGAAGGGGGGAGAGTGTCCAAGGGAGGCCTGAGAGCGAGTGAGGGCGAAGGGTGTGGTGTAGAAGAGACAGAGGACAGGATGTCCTGGACTTTAGTAATGAAGTAAGATGCCAGAGAAGTGCAGAGGCCAGGGAAGGCATAGGAGATATGGAGACTGCAGTAGGATTGTCGAGTTCCTTGCAGATTTTTAAAAGTTCAGCTGTGTTGTTAGTGGCCCCAGAGATGCGGGTTTGGATATAGGCCCTCTTCTTCTAGCATATGGAAAGTCTGTATTGCCTTTGGAGCAGGCAGCAGGCCAGTTTTTCAGAGGGTGTGCTAGAAACCTGCCACTTCCGCTTAGCTGCTCTGCACTTTCGTTTCAGAGGGGCCAGTTCGGAGTCATACCATAAGTTGTGCTTGGAGGCAGGCTTCATGCGGATCCTCATGACAGGGGCAAGGATGAGATGGAGATGGAGAGTTGAAGTTTAGTAAGGGTGTGTCAGAGTAAGAGTCTGTGGCAGGAGAAGGAGGGCAACAAAAGCATCAACTGACACTCGCTTCATAGGTCGAATGATGGAGAAGGAGACTGACAGTGCAGGCGGCGGCTTAGCCGTAGGACCCAGGAGGTCAAGATCAAAGGACAGGAGACCATGATCAGATGAGGAATGAGGAGTAATGAGAGGGTTGGAGATGGGGATGTCTGCAGAGATAAGAGCATCCAAGGTGTTCCCAGCTGAGTGCATCAGACTGGAGGGAAGAATGGAGAGGGAAAGAGAGTCAAAGAGTTTGCGGAAGAGTCCAGAGGCCAAATCATGGGAGTCAAGGTGAATAGTGACGTCTCCAAGGAGGAGAATCTTGAAGGTGGAGGCCAGGAGGGAAGGAGTGACGTCAGCCCATGCTGAAAAGAAGAGGAAGACCTGGTGAGGGGGCCTGTAGATGGTAGCCAAAGTCAGAGAGAGGACAAGAGAGACACCAAGCCTGCAGATGAGACATTCAAAAGAGGAGTAGGCCTGAGTAGGTATGATAGTAGCAGGGACCCAATCAGGGAAGATCAGGGCCACTCCGCCCCCAGACCAGTTAGGCCTGGGCTTAGAGAGGATCTTGTAACCCTCAGGGAGGAGAGTGTCAAAACTATTGACAGAGCTGGCAGTGAACACGACTTGTTGAGTGCTAGGACGTCAAGGTTGAGGTCTTCAAGGAGGTGGCATATGTCAGAGGAGTGTTTGACGGTAGAGCCAGATTTGAGAGTAGATAAGGTGAGCAGGGTGCCACTTTTGAAGGTCTTCAGATGAGGGGTACAGGAGTGTGGTACACCCATCGGAGGTGGCATAGGGGCCAGAGGGGTGACAGAAGAAGGAGTGGCAGAAGAAGGGAGGGAGTTGATGAGAGACAGAAGATGTCTATCAAGAAGGAGGAGGCTGGGCTGAGAGCCCAGGACCATGACAGTCTCATTTAGGTAACATCAATGATGGCCTTAGAGGACAGGAAGGATTCCAAGAGTACCCAAAGCAATACTTTCTATGTGCCCAATAACATAAGTTTTAAATATATGTAATGGAAGAGGGCGCTAGAGCGCAACTGAGATAGCGGCTCGGATTTGAGCTCCGGAGGCCCACCCGAATAAATCCTTTTTAAAAAGCACTTCCAGGGTCCATCCAACCTACTCGAAGCAGCACCGGCACTCCTGGGCGTCCCGCACCAGCCCCCCAACCCCTGTTTGTGCCGTGGGGTACCCGACGCAGTGCGAGCAGAGCACAGTCCACACAGGAGGAAGCCCGCCAAACCGCCTCTTCACAGCCACCGCCTCGGAGCCAAGACAGCGCTGGGGGAAAGCGTCTGCGTTTGATCCAGCCAGCACCAAGTAAGCAGTGGTAGAGGAGAGGCTCCAGAAGTAATAGAGGTGAGACTCCCATCCCCCCCGGGAACCCCTTTGGCCCCCTGACCACTGGGGCAATGTATTTTAGACACAGGGCCCATTGAGAGGCGCCGAAGCAAGATGCAGCAACCACCACCACGGGGCCCCAACTCCAAGACCATACAGAGCCAGGCCGCAACAGCAGAAGCCCAATGGCGATGGCAGACATAAGGCCATCCTCATTATAACACCACACTTGCAAGCTTACGGGCACAATATCTGATCTGCCCAGGTGGCGACCCGGGCGCATGAGGAAGTGAACGGCTTCCCATTAGGGCCCCACAACATTCACGAAACACCTGCCGGGGGGCCACCGAACATCCTACTCGGCCAAGTGGTCCCGCACGAACGCTAGCAACCCTCCAACCACTGGACAACACTGCCTGGGCGGTGCCCCTTTGATCCAACCACCAAGAGGGGCACAGCCATAGCTGGCAGGTTCTACCCCTGTGGGTACCCCTGCGCAGCGCGATAAGCCCCACAGCGCTCGCAACCCTCAACCGGCAGCACACACTCCTTGGTGGACAAACATAAGGGAGTGGACAATCGAACAGTGGGACACACTCGACTAGTGAACAGCGGAGCCTCTATGATGGGGAAATCCGATAAATCACAAAGGAAGTTGACATTTGAGTCTGGTGTCATAGTCAAAACCCCCAAACCAATCGAACGACTAGAGAGTCCCGAAAAGGCCATGTCACACGATGACGATCCCGCCCAGGCCATGGACATTAGAGGGATACTCCTTGAATTAAAAGCTGGCATAGGCAACATCGATAGCAAACTTGATACCCTGTCCACTAAAGTCAACCTGCTACAACATTGCTTGGACAAACATGGTGACAGACTCGACACCGCCGAGCAACGGATCTCTGACCTCGAGGATAATACGTCCTCCATGTCAAATAGGGTGGCGACACTAGAATCCCAAATGAAAGCCGTCATTGCCAAAAATGAGGACCTCGAGGGGCGCTCTCGCCGGAGCAATATTAGGATCCTAGGGGTGAGAGAACAGCAAACCATGCGGAAAAAGGAAGACTTTGTAGAAAACATGTGCAAAGAGTTGTTTGGCAGCCCCGCACTATCCAGCATGTTCGTAGTGGAGAGAGCCCACAGGGTACCCACCAGCCGTCCCATCCCTAGGACAGCCCCACGCCCGATTATAACCGAACTACTTAACTTTAAAGACCGCAACATGATCCTACGCCTTGCAAGGGAGGAAGGGAAGCTACAACATGGCAGAGACGATATCCAATTCTTCCCTGATTTCTCCCCGTCTGTCCAGGTGCAGCGCAAGACGTTTACCGGAGTAAAACGCTGGCTACAGGACAACCAAATGCTCTACTCCATGCTATACCCTGCCAAATTGCGAATTCAACATGATGGTAAATCCCAATTTTTTAACACTCCCGATGAGGCAAACACATTCCTCGACAAGCTGGGGTGTAGACAATTCAGCTGTAACCCGAGACCTCCCAGGAGAGATTGTGCGGGCAGAGACCCACTGTGACACCCAATCACGCCCACCAACAGGCCTTTATGTGCCAGGAAAAAGTGCCCCTGGTTCCAAAGAAACGCAATGAACTTTAGGATGCGCCGGCCCTTGGAAGTTCCCTAGCGCCCCGAGCGCAGCTCCGTTTATGTTTCGGGTAACTGGGAGGGGATACTTGATGGGCAAGTTGGGGGTTGCCCGTGAGGCAGAGGGAAGTTGTTCATTATTGTTATGGAGGAGTGCTCACCAGGGGTCCGCGCCCGCCACCTACACCCATGACCTCCCAATGGACGCACCGATAACAGTCTTTGCCAAGGAAAGCAGGAGCCTACACATCATCTAAATACAATACGGCCTAATTCAACCGATCACATCCCTGTCCAAGAGCTAGACAAATTGTCTACCCACCACCGACATTCAAGTTAGCTACTTGGAACATTAGAGGGGGCAATAACCCGACCAAAATTAGGAAGATGTCAAAGTATCAACGGAGGCGCAAGGTGGACATAGCTCTGATTCAGGAGACCCATCTCCTCTCTGGAACGGAGAATCGCTGGGCCCGAGACTGGGGCTGTCATAGATACTTTGCCTTGTATTCCTCATATTCCAGAGGGGTAGCAATCCTAATAAATAGATCCCTGAAATTCAAACTAGTATCAACCAGCAACGACATGGAGGGAAGAACACTCCTGATACAGGGGACCCTGGAAAACATAGAGGTTATTATCGTAAACTCCTACAGGCCAAACATCAATGGGCCCAACAGCTTCAACTGGGTAATGACACACCTGGGTGAGGCGGGTCCGCAACAATTATCTGGGGGGTGGGGGGTGTCATGAATACCACACTCGACCAACGGATGGATAGGTCTCACTCCTCATCTACAACTATCTCTAAAGCAGCCCTTCAAATTCTTGAAATCTTCAAAGCATACAATCTGGTGGACATATGGAGACGCCAACACGGAGAGTCTCGGGACTACACATACCACTCCTGGGTTCACAAGACCAGCTCCCGTCTTGACTACATATTGGTCTCCGCACACAGCCAAGTTCAATGGAACCATTGCCAAATTCTGCCCAGATCAATATCAGACCACTCAGCGGTCACAATTGAATGCACCCCACCAGATCCATCAGAGGGGAGACGACACTGGAGATTCAAACCGGGCTCACTACAAGACCAGGTGTTTGCAGACGAACTGGGCACAGAGATTGTATCCTTCCTCAAACTCAACCAGAGCTCTGTGTCATCGGCCAGAACCCTATGGGAATCCTTGAAGTGTTATGTCAGGGGGATCTGCTTAACCAAACAACAGGGAATTTTGAAACTTATCAGACGTGAACTTTCCTCAAGTGAGATCTGCCTAAAAGAGCTAAAAAACCTGCTTATCACCTCGTCCGATCCACACGATCTAGCCTCACTGAAACAGGAACTGGAGAAATTCAGGGCCGCAGCTGACTGTGAACTGAAATTCCTTTCAGAAGGTCACCGCATTCGCCAGTACGGAGAGGGGCAAAAGCCGGGTGCCCTACTCGCGAGGTTGATAGCTGCGGACCAGAAACCCAGAATGATAGAACAGATACGAAACCCACAAGGTACACTAGTACACACAGACAAAGAAATAGCAGAAACTTTCCGCACCTTCTACCAAACTCTATACAGGTCCAACTTCTCCGCCAGCCAATAGGAACTGGTGAGCTATCTAGACGAAATAGAACTATACTGGGTACATTCTACACTGAGAGAACCACTAAATCAACCCATCATGTTAGAAGAAATCCTTCAGACAATTAAAGAACTCCCGAACACCAAAGCCACTGGCCCCGACAGATTAATCGGTGAGTTCTATAAAGCATTCGCCCCCATCCTTGCCCCTCTACTGAAGCAAGTCTTCGAGGAGGCTCTTGAGACTGGCTCCTTACCCGAGACCCGACACGAAGCTAATGTGATCCTTTTACATAAAGCCAACAAACCCCCACAGGAATGCAGTTCATACAGACCAATCTCATTAATCAATCTTGACAATAAGATACTGGCCAAGATCCTCGCCACCAGGCTCATTCCCCTAATGCCTGTGCTGGTGCTCGCAGACCAGGCTAGGTTTGTTCAAGGCCGCAACACAACATTTGGCAACAGACGCATGTTTGGTGTCATGGAAGCACTGGATCCCACGCACAAGGCGGTAGCAGCACTCTTGGACGCAGAAAACGCCTTTGATTCCATCGAGTGGCCTTTCCTCTTTAAAGTCCTCAAAAGTATGGGCCTCGGCAAACTCTTTCTCAAACTGACAGCCCTTCTATACAACCAACCCCGGTCACATATAATTTTGGGTAAAACCAGATTGTCGGAGATTGACCTCCAACGGGGGACCAGACAGGGGTGCCCCCTATCCGCTCTACTATTTGCACTAGTGATGGAGCCCCTCGCCTCAGACCTCCGAGCCAAACACATACATAGGGGCCTGTCGTTTGGCCCGCACAAATTAATAATTTCTCTATACGCAGATGACATAGCCCTCTACATTCGTGACCCGGCCGAGAACCTGAACCCGATAATACGAGACATCATTAAATTCGGTACCTTCTCCAGCCTAAAAATTAACCATAGCAAGTCAATTATATTCCCACTAACCCCGAAACCCAGGAATTCCCAGAAGACTATGGCTTCAAATGGGAACACACAAACGTAAGATACCTGGGCATTCAAATGGCCAGAGATCACCAAAATCTCTTCCAAGATAATTATGGTAAAGTAACTGAGTCTCTTCAAGGGAAAATTAATAGATGGAAAACACTTCCACTCACACTCTGGGGCGGGTCTCGCTAGTCAAAATGGTGATACTCCCTAAACTCCTCTATCTTTTTTACAAATCTTCCCCTGTTGGTGCCCCAGAAACATCTGCAAAACCTGCGGAGCATGGTCCTAGAACTACTATGGGCAGGTAAACCAGCCAGAATTGCTTACAAGTCACTGATCCAGCCAGTGACAAAGGGAGGCATGGCACTCCCAGATCTGGAACGCTATTATTGGGCAGCGCAGACCCAATTCTTGGGCCACTGGTACGCCACACACTTTGTCTGTCCCCATGTACAGCTTGAGCGTGCTCTCACGTCCCCCAACTTGCTTAGAGCTGTTATTTTTGACCAAACCCACATCAAGCACACCACTTTAAACATGGTACTCTCCACCATCGCAATCTGGAAAAAAAGTGCGCAGAGGTGCGACATACAGACCATGTTCTGGCCTCTCCTCCCGATAAGATTCATTCCGGGGATACTCTTGACCACAGAAAAAGTTTACCTAAATTGGACTAACAAGCTAAAATTAAAAACCATGGACGACCTTTTCACCGAGGGAATCTTCCTCACACCCCAACAGGCTAAAACCTGCGGGGCCACCACCGCCCTTGACACATTTGTCTATTTCCGTCTCAGACACTCTCTGCAAGCTATACTACCCTCATTCCCGCAACAACCCCCAACATGGCAATTACTCCACGGGGTGATTCAGTCATAGTGGGAGGGGAGATTAGTATCAATGATATATAAATCACTGTTGACTGACACGTCCCTGATTCCGTCAACACCGAAAACTAGATGGGAAATATCCCTCCGAATGACAATACCGGACGAGGAATGGGGCTATATCCTTGTACAAACCCAGAAGGTATTGCTAAACACAAGATAAAAAAAGATACACCTGAAATACATACATCAAGAATATCACACACCTGCGAGAATACACTCCTACCACCCTTCGATCCCTCCGACATGCAGCCGGTGTGACGCCCCAATGGCGGACTTCGTCCACCTCGCATGGTCATGTCTGGCCATATATCAATTCTGGGAGGCGGTATTAGAAAAGACAGCCGCAATCGTAAACGCTCCTCTGGAGCCCGACCCGAAGGTCACACTTCTCAGATTCACCGAACACATCCCACCATCGACCCGCAAGTTGGGCGGGCTATTACTGTTGATGGCGCGTAGGAGGATTGCAATGTCATGGGGGAAAGGACGCGCACTGACTGCACAACAATGGTTAAACGACATCTCCTACTGTCAGGACACAGAATCAAACTTGATCAAAATGCTACCTTTACATGCCCGACACCCCGACATTTGGGGTCCCTACATCATTTACCTGATGAACACAGAGAACAGCATCACCTCATGAGAGACGTCTCCTGTGCCTCAACAAAATCATACTAGCACTCAGCCCAGCCTGTGAGGGTCGATGAACCTGCTGACGATTACTGGCTCTTGCGCTAGCGCTTCTTCGGTGGGTGGGAGGGGCGGGGGTGGGACGCGGACAGTGAGGCACATGTTTCCTCCATGTTTATTGTTTGTTTTTCTCTCTTTTCTGTTTGTTGCTTAACCAGTTGAAAATACCAAAAATAAAGTTTAAAAAAACATACAAATATGTAATGCAAAAACAGCTGTTGAGTTTGTAATTTGCCTAATTTCAAATTCCTATCCCCTCCTTCCAATCACATCCTTGTCTCCTTCTTAATTTGGACACCTCCGCTCCACACTGCCCTGCGAAAAGTACCTTGCATATACTATAAGCGTTTGATGAAGAAGTCTTTGGAGCTAAGCTCTCACTAGATACATTATTTATTTAAAAATAACTTTTACTGGAAGTTTAGCTCCTAGTCCTAAAATGTTCACAGTTAAGCCAGTGCCTGTCTTCCAAGGAAAGAGTGTGTCAGTACAGTCCAGGCTCTGGGAACCATCAAAATGTGTAATGGAACTCACTCAGAGGGCTTAATTACCGAACAAATAGAACACGCAGTAAGTTAGCTTGTGTACTGTCCTTGGGATTTTATCATTTTAATGGTGATACTTTCAAAAGCTTGTTTTGTCTATTTTACTGTTGTTCAGCGCTCGGATACATTTTGTGTTTAGCTTTTGCCCAATAGCACTAAAAACAGAAAATACCAACAAATGAACAAGTAACTTGTAGACTGTTCTTCATCCCCAAGTGAAGCAAGTAGTGCTTTCGGAGCTGGAGAGGCTTGGCCAGAATCCAGCTCATATCAAGGTTCCTCAGGGATGAGCTCAAATCAATGGATGGGCTCACTTCTCATAAATCGAGCCTAAAATGGAATGGCAGGTTCCTTTGCAAATTGACATCTTTCAGTCATCTGTTAAGTTTTGTGGTCTTTCAGAAAAATCCAAGGTTTTCAAGTCTTGGTCACAACCTTGTTTATTTATTTATGTATTTATATATCTTTTTATTTGTAGGAGCACACTTAACCCTTGTGCGTCTAGGCGCTAGTTACAGGCAGGTAACAACTTGCATGAATAACAGACATGTAGCAAGCGATAGGGATGCTAATTGAACAAGTAAGTCTTTCGATGTTTCCGGAACAAGCTGTCAGATGGTTCTTCCCTGAGGGTGAGAGGGAGCGAGTTCAAGAGTGTGGTAGGAGAGACAGGAAACATGGAGCCACCGTCTTTGGATCGCTTGAACCTGTGAATGTACAGGCGGTTGCAGTAGGTGGCAAAAGGTGGTCTGGTGGAGGATCTGGATAACCTTTGGGCCAGGTAGCTTGGGGCAGTGTCGGAGAGGCATTGGTGTGTAATGGTGAGGATTCTGAACTTTATTCTCTCTCTGACGGGAGCCAGTGTGCCTTTTTTCCTGCCGTGAAAACATGCTCATGTTTGTTGAGGCTGAGGGCAGCCCAGAAGTTGTTGTTCTGTATAGTTTGTAGCTTGTTTCGTTTTACGTACCCCCAAGGAGCTCATTACAGTAGTCCAGCTTTGAACCGATAATAGTGCAAGCCTTGTTCAGGCAGTTATCTGTGGATATGAAGTGTGTGCTGGCATTAATGAGTTTTGTGGCGTATGCCCTGATGAGGCCATGGCATTGACATGGCGTGACATACTCAAGGTGGCGTCTAGGTAGAAGAGAAGCATTTTGATGGCAGGAGCAATGTGGATGCTGTGGTTGTCAATGGTGAATGATTGGTAGGCTGGGCTCAATTTGGTGAGGTGGGCTGGGTTGGCTATGAGAAGGAGTTCCATTTTATCATCATTAAGGCACAGGAGGAGACTGGCCGTCCAGGTATGAATGGTTTCATAGATGGAGTTGACGTTTTGAGAGTCCAGATGGTGGTCACCAGAAAGTGGGATGAGAATCTGCGTGTCATCAGTGTGTGTACTTGATGCAGAGTGAGTCAAGGTGATCGAAGAGAAGCTTGGTATATACTTTGCAGAGGGTAGGTGAAACACAGGAGCCTTGGGGAACTCTGCATGTAGAGGTTGTAAGGGTTGAGGAGTGGTTGTCCGAGAAGACTCTGGAAGTGCAATTGGCAAGGAAGGATGCAATCCACTCAGTGGCAGCTGTTCAGAAGGATGCAGAAATGGTAAGGTGGTGGCAGTGGGTAGAGTGGTCAAGGAGGTCGAATGTAGCAGAGAGGCCAAGGATTATGATGAGTCTCTAGAATCGTTGAGCTGGTTCTTGAGATCGAGTAGTGCTGTTTCTGTGCCATGTCTGGGTGGAAGCCAGATTGGCGAGGGCTAAGAAAGTGGTTTTGCGTGAGGTGTTGCTGGTTTTTAATGTAGGCATTTCGGTCAATGATTTTTAGCAGGAAGGGGACTGTGGTGATGGGCCGGTAGTTGGTTGCAATAGCTGGATCAAGTGAAGGCTTCTTGAGGAGGGGTGAGATCCAGGATTGTTTCAGCGACATAGAGACTGAGCATGAGGCAAAGGAGGCATTGATGATGGCATTGCTTTGCAGTAGTAGGAGATCAGCGCATTCTTTGATTACTGGTGTGGGACAGGTGTCTCCTCTGAATCAGGACCTTTTGAGGCTTTTTAGGATGTTGGCAACATCAGCTTCAGTAACTGGGTGGAAATTGAAGAGAGGAGTATGCTGGGGGTGGGAATGAGGTGTGGGGAGGGAGGTGGTGAAGCACTGATGGTGGATATTTTGAGCTGGATGTTTCTTTGTATTTGGGTGGTTTTGCTTAGAAGAGCGACCTGGACACCGTACCAGCTGTCGTCCTTTGATAACCGTGGAGGGGGGAGACATTGGTGATTGCAGTTTGCCAGTATAGCAAAAGGTTTGCAGGAATTTGACTCAGCATTAGCGATCCGGGTGGTGTAGGCAGTTGCTTTAGCAGCTTGTATAGCTTTATTGTAGTTCATAGAGAGGACTGTAAAGCAGGATTTGTTTTCCGCTGAGAGGTGTTCATGCCAAATGGCCTTGATGGCGCGTTTCTTGGAGTGCAGGCTGTGGAGGTCAGAGGTGTACCATGGGCTGGTGTGCTTGGAACGTTTAGGCATATGTTTTTTGAGGGGGGCAAGTGTGCTGATAGCTAACGCAAGAGAGGTGGTGTAGTGGTTAACTAGGACATCTACATCGGCAGTGTTGATTGGGGGACGGTTAGCGAGTTGTGGCTTGAGGCGGTCACTGGCAAGGTTGTGGGTACATCGTGAGATGATGGGAGTCAGGTAGGACGGCAGATGGGTTCACTTTGGGGGGATGGTGAATGTAACAATATGGTGATCTGACAATGTACAGGGGATGTTGGAGAGGACCACAATGTTACAATTATGATCAAGTAACCAATCAAGTGGGCATTCAAGAGCGTGTGTGGGGTTGAGAAATATTTTGGAGTAGTCCAAGGCGATAGTGAAGATGGCGAGGGATGCAGAATCCTTCTCGAGTGGGTAAGCATAGATAAGGTTGATATCACCCAGGGCAATTATTTTGGAATTAGATTTCAGAATACACAAAAGGAGCGGAGTGAGGTTGCCCTCAAAGGTGGTGGTGGGTGCAGGTGGATGGTAGATGATATGCAGTGTGATGGTAGAGGTGGGGGTAGAGGTGGGTGTCAGAGATAGCTTAGCTGTGAGTGACTAGCAGTTTGGGAGGGGTGGGTGGTAGGCTATGGATGGGGAGTGTGTCTTTGTAGATAATGGCGACTCCATTGCCTTTCTGTGAGATTCCATCGTTTCAGAGGATAACATAGTTGAGTGCTAGGGCAATGGAAAGAGAAGGGCCACCAGCATTATGGGGCCAGGTTTCAGTGATAGCTAAGATGTCAAAGTTGTTGAACTCGATGAGATAGCGGATGTCTGGTGCATGAGCCACAAGAGAGCGTGCATTGATTAACGCACATTGGATACTGGTTGGAGGTGTGTGGGGTGCGGTGGGGGGGATAGGATTCTCGGCGACAGCAGGGTGCAAGCTGGGAGTGCACGGCACAGTCGTTCAAAATCTCAAGCGGTTACTGTGATTAAATAACAAGGGAGGGTTGGAGATGGGGGAGGGAATGGATGTGAAGTGCAAGCTGAGAGCTGGGTGAGGCTGTGTGCTCCAGTTTGGCACCGAGTAAGTACAGTGGGGATCATAGTGTAGGTGGGAGGGAGAGCTGTAGTGGGAAATATATGTGATGGAGAGTACTCAGGGCTGGGGTCAGAGCAGTCTACACGGTCTAGGGCCGTGGTGGGTGCGGGTGGTTGTGTGTGGCTGATATGTGAGTGAGTGAGGCTGGCGGGGGATTGGACAGTAGGTGAGGCATTGAGTGCGGGGGCTGGAGGAGCAGAGGGTGAGAGTGAGTGCAGGAAGTATGTGAGGGATGGGGATATAAGTGGCACAGCTGAGGTGGAGCACTTGTCTCATACATGGGGAAACACCATTAACCATATACTTACCTTCTGTCAGGAAGCTGGCGGCCAAGTTTTGGGCCTGGGACCATCCAAGCTTTGGCTGGCTAAGACGGGTGTAGGCCAGGGGTGAGGTCCTATAGAGAGGGTCAGCTGTGCCATTCGATGTGCGGCATGATTATTGTTATTGCCGGTCAGCAGTGTGTCGTGTGGCTGGGTAAGCAGCCTACCAGACAGGCTGTGTTGGGTGACTGGGAGGGCACTAGAGAAGGTGAAGGCCAACAGCAACTGGAGCGGGTGGTGCTCCACGACATTAGGGGATGCGGCAGAGGTGGAATCCTACCGGGTGCGGGCAAACAGGATCATTCTGTCCTGGGGCCAGTAAATCTGCTTGGTTTTGGGGTTATTTATCAGGCAGGCAGATCAGCACCATGAGGTTTCCAGCCCAAGGCAGATGGAATGTACTGGTTACTGGTGGGGGGCACAGTAGGGGGGCTCCTTTTACTCCCTGACAGGCCTCTACAGGCAAAAGCCTTAATTGATGGCCTTGCTTGTGGGCCGACGAGGGGGCTCTGGCTGGTGGTGTTTCTACAGGAAGAAAATGTGTGGGCAGCCAATTAGGAGGAGCACAATGGAGGGGCTTGTCCAGGTCGCAGGAGGGAGTGGCCATCTTTACATGGAGCGGATGCCCCAAGGATGTTGTAGTGAGCCGATGCAGGCTCACTGAGCGTCATTGTGAGGGGGCTCTGGCTGCTGTTATTTCTTCTTTGGGGGCAAGTCCAGGCATGGCAGAGGCCCGGACAGCTAAAGGCCTTATTTGAGGGCCTTGCTTGTGGGCCGGCGAGAGGCTCTGGCTGTTTTTGTTTCTACGGGAAGCAAATGTGTTGGTAGCCAATCAGGTGGAGCGCAGTGGAGGGGCTCGTCCAGGTCGCAGGAGGAGGCAGATATCTTTACATGGAGCGGATGCTCCAAGGCTGTTGTAGTGCGCCTATGCAGTCTCATGAGTGGCTTCGGCGAGTGGGTTCTGGCTACTGTTCTTTCTTCTTTGGGGCAAGTCCTTCAGTTTCTTTTCTATGATTTAAGGTTTTTGTAGGAATGTCATGTCACATTTAGCTTTTCCCATCTCTACTAGCAGAAAACACAATGAAGCACAAGAACAAAGAAATAATCCACCAGGGTGGAATGAGCACACAAAACACCCCCTTCTACTGCAAACCTTGACCAGCAGCCTTGGAGCTTTTCTATATCACCAGAGACGGACCAAAAGGCACACCTTTTTTCTGGCTCTCATTTGCAGCTGGAGTACAGGAAGCCAGATTTTGATATTGCATCACAGAACACCTGTTAAAAAAAACGAACGTTATGAACATCATGCCATTTTTGTGAGTTTTGTTTCTTACTGGGTTTTTTTCGTTCATACAACACTGTATGGATTAGAAGCAAACCTCCCACACAAAACATATCATAGTTACAATGATAAAAATATGAACTTTTCCCCAAAGATCCAAAAAAGATGAGATCAACAAAACGTGCATTCCACTGACAATTCTTTGCCAAAGTTCATCAGTGTTGGGGTGTAAAGGCAATCCTCCAAAGGTAATAGCAACGCCGAGAACCCTTTCCGGGGCACTCCATTTTAAGATGTTTAAGCATTTACACAACAAGATTTGTCCTTCAATTGCCTACACGCTGATCTTTTGTTCTAACTCATGACCTCCAAGGGTATCAGCTGGTTACAATGGAAGAGCATAATTACCGTCTCTTATTATCCAGCAAAAGCGTAGTGTAACTTTGTTTTTCCAAAACATGCAGGGACAACGTTTATATATTCAGAAGCAAGGATTGTTCACTTCAAAACGTTCCGTTTTCCTACCTAAATGTTTCTTAATGTTGATTGCAATCCAGGGGTCAAGTCCTAAAGAAATGAGCATATCCAGGTGAAAAATGCACAAGACATTGAATTGGCTTTGCATAGCCACCCAAATTGCACAGGACGAATGGCATTTGCCTTTCATAAAATCAACACACACACAAAACGAAAAGAGGCTATTTTCTTCTAATAGTGTTTTTGAAAACGTTTAAAGGTGTGCATGTTTTAAACTCCAAGAACAAATACCAATGTTTTCTCTAGAACATGCACTACCGAAATGCGACAATCGCCTTTAGTCATTTGTTATTTTTCATCAGGTTTTATAGCGCAGTGGTGAAGTGTCCGCCCTGCGAGCATTACGACTTGTGGTTCGAGCCCCGAGGTTCGTGTTAATTCCGAAATTCATAGAAGACACTCAATGTTTCTCATTTTTGCTGGGGGTGAGGGGGGCTGAGTCCAACCTCTGAAAAAAGTGGGTGGACTCCGTCCATCCGCGTGTACCCTCGACTTTAGCCCTGTTGCAATCATTGCAATTGAAAACATTCACAGAACTACCGCTGCTGTCTCCATGCCCTCTTTGTGTGCACTGAGCTCTTTGACCTTAATAGGTCCAGGTTTGTGAAGCTGAATCCGAATTGAGCTTCTTCTCTTTGTGCAATAGTGGGTATGATACATACACACTATTGCTCCCAAGAGATAAAACACTGGGCAGAGGAGACTCCTCCGCTGACGCCAGAAAGTTACGTCATTTCAGGGGTGAGTATCCGCAGGGTGAGTATCTGTATCTGTAAGGTCCTTGTCTACCTGTCAATGTAGTTGCTGTGCATTCCTAAACTCAAAGCGATCGATTCCAGTAAGCAGGTACTCCACAGAGGGGACCAAATCAGAGAGGATCCCAAGAGGGCATCCTTGCCACAGACATGTCCTATACACCAACGCTTTATTAGAATGTTCCCCTTGTACATGCACCCACCCCTTTCAAGACAACAGGAGTTGTACGCTTTAGGTTAATGTATGATACGAGCATGTGCTTTTACGCCAATGGCGTTTAGCTTCCAATTGCACTTTAGTTATTGTGGTTTGGAAGCTGCGATTGTATTTGCAGTGGCTTCCCCATTGACTCACGGAGTGTGAGGGTGGAGTCATTCATTCTTTGTTCAGATCTGCACTGAGTATAAGAACCGTTTCCATGCCTACAGGATGTCCCCATTCCTGAGAAGCGGTCAAGGGGTACCTCTCCAGCCAGTGGTGTGCTGACGTGCAGTTAGCAAATGAGTTCAGAGATAGCTGAAACGTCCCAGAAGGCAGAGGGGACTTCTCCCATTGGTCAGATGAGCTCTCTATAAGTCTCTCTTGCATACAACAACTTGTAACCTGGTTCACTCTTGTGATTGTGCCTGGAAGTGAATCTGTGTGCCATGAAGAATGGGTTCTTGAAATCTACCAGAAATGGGCTTGCACCGAGAGTCTCTTCTGCTGGGAATTCTATGGTCTAGGGTTTCTTTTAATATTTCTGTTAATAAACCAATTTTTGTTTGACTTTACTTTCTATTATGTTTTACATCGCCCTCAATTGCCGGTATTTATATAAATAAAAGTTTATTTTTGTAGATATTTTTGATGTAGTGTTATTTTGTTGCTTTCAATGATAGCATGGCTTCAAGATAGTACCTGTTGGCTCAAAGTAACTTTCCTACAATGTGTACTGGATGAATATTGCCAGAAAAGATGGGTGTAAATAGTAAGTAGGGTTTTGAATAGGCATCTCCTGCTTTGCCCGCAGAGCTGGCCCTGAACACACACATTGACAGCGTGAAGGGACTGGGTTTAACTCAACTCAGAGAGCAGAGCCATGATAGGGAATGATAGCAGTACCTTAGTGTGTTTGATATCAGTTCTGTTGGCAGTTGGGAGTGCAGTGTCATTGTAACTTACGAGTTAAAGTTCTGCCTAAAATAGGGTTACGTTTGAAGTTGTCAGACTAAATCCAGCTTTGGTGAGGACAAGGCCCATTTTCAATTGGTGGATGACCTAGACCGTCGGAAGATTGACGTAGGATTGAGTCACGTTGCCATATTGATGTAACGCGCCTGTTTGAGTGTTGGGTTCAACTTGGGCTCCCTATCAAGGTTGATGGATACTGTAGAAATTGTTGAGTCTTAGGGCATGCAACATGAGTCTGAGAGGAGGGATCTGGTCGTTCCTTAATACATGTAATGCTGCTGGCTGTATAAGCATGAGATAACATAATTATATTGTATTGTATTGTACTTTTCATTTGCATAGTGCCAATTTTACCATTATTAGAGTCTCAATGCACTGTTAGTGGGGACGCCCTCAGAGGACAGAAGTCCAGAGTGTTGAAGATCCTGGAGCACGATCATGATGTGTGTGTGCATTTGGCTGAAAGAAAAAGGCCTAATAGAGCTGGCCAGACTCTGCTAGAGAAGCAACCCATGTGGTCAGGCATGTGGATGGGTGCTGAGAAGAGTAGGGGTGGCGTCAGTGCTAGAGATTCACTGGGCCTCATTACGACCCTGGCGGTAGGGGGTTAACAGGGCCGGTAGAGCTGCCGGCCCCGTTAACCCCCTACCGCCTCATTACGAGGTCTCCTTCCGGGACCCGCTAAGGACTCCTGGTAAAACCAGGCGTACTTAGCGGGTCCCGTGAGCAGACCAGGATGCTAACAGCGGTCCCTTCATTAACGGGCCTGTTTTTAGCATCATCCCCATTCCCATTGAGCCCTATGGGGGCTCAAATGGGAATGGGATGTACCGAGTCTGGGTTCCTTGAATGGGGAAATACCGGGCCCTCCAAGGTCAGAATGGTCCGGTATTTCCCCATTCAGGGAACCCGGACCCGGTACCCGGAATGGGGGTAGCCATGCCGCAAAAAGTGGCATGGTTACCTCCAGGGTCGTAATGAGGCCCACTGTGTGTTCAGCGTGCCTACATTTATTGTAGGTCTGCGCTGCATTCTGCTGTCAGATGTGTTGAGGCGTAGTCTGGTGTAAGTAGGTGGAGAATTTATGTGAACAGCACAACCACATTTTTGTTGTAGTCCTTGCTGTATACTGATGTGTGTGGTTAGCCATACCTGCGGCCAGTGGAGTGGTGTATTATACATACCTTGATGCCATTGGTGGCACTTTGATGTTAAGGGCGCCTGCTCTGGTATTTGGCTTCTTCTCCTGGTTCTTGCAGCTATGAAAAACCGGTTAGCAACAACAACAGTTTTTGCTCCAACTAATTACCACGTGAGGTCCAAAGGCTGTGATTCCAGATTCTTCTAGGTGGGTCAGGTGTACGATAGTAGTGTGGTGGTGTTGGGTCTATCGCACCACTTTGTTTCTACTACTATTTTTGTGATTTGGCCGTTTTCTGTACATGCCTGGTGCAGCCATTTATCAATCCTGTGAAATTACAAATATGAGTGCTATGAATCATCTAGTGGTGCTAGAGGGAAGACAGAGTCATGATAGGTGTATGAAAGTGTGTGTGGACTGGGCCACAGCATACACAGCCGGCACCAGGTGTTTGGAAAGGTCAGTGATGCCACAAAAGCAGTCAGCACCGCCTGGGGAGAGTTCATATACTCAGGATGTATGGGGTTTTCAGGATAATGCGGTAAAAAGCCAAGTTTTGAGGGTTTCTAAGTTGTGATACAGGGGCCTTTAGGTATAGGATGTGAGCGCAGGGACGTCATTTAGGGGTTGCCAGAGGCCGCAACTGCAACCTCAGAGGTCTCCATTGCGACCACTAACAATAAAAGCTATTAAAAAAAAACGTTTTTCTTTTTTTGTAATGCAAGCTCCTGGGCTGTGGCCAGCACCATGTGGCTCTTTACTTCTGGAGTGGCTGGCTTTGTTGTTCAGGCCCCTTAAAAAAAGAAGAAAATAAGAACAGGAGTGCCACAAGTCTAACACTTTCAACACTGACACTTAATAAGAAAGAATACAAATACCAAATAATGTGTCTTTCTGGAATCCTATACTATAATTGCTAGACTCATTAAAGGTTTATTTCAGGCACACTTCAGGGGGTGAGTCACTGATTTAGTCTGTTCTTAAACGACTCAACTCAGCCATTCATCCGTCTGAGGTCGATAAATGAGTACCAACACAGGTTGGGTGATATTGGGTGTATATTTTTTCTATATAAAGCGCTTAAGCGTAAGTGCTGTATAATAACACATCATTATCATTTGGTCATGGACGTCTGCTTACATTCACAGTAATTTGGTAACATGGGCCTATACACACTGATCTTAACGATACACATGGCGATCCATTCTTGTATGAAATACTGTGTTCCATCGCTTCCCGCAATATCACTTTGGGGTGGGGTCAAATGACATCACTTCCTGTGATGTCATCAGGGGGTCAAGGGTTGTGTGATGTCACTTCCGCTACCCCAGGCATTTTGGTGAAATGACGTCCCTGTGTGAGCATAGTCCAAGCGTGAGTGGATGATGCTCACAATCGCAGAATAGCTTACACCCAGATATGTAGGTGTGAATAGTGGAAGCTCATTCTGCTTGAGAGGGCTTCAGTAGGGATTGCATGACAGCAGTGTCAATAGCTGTCAAGAGGGTGAGCAGAACTGCCAGGCAGGATAACCTTTCTTAGGAATATGATGAGTGCCATCAGTTATTTTAACAGTCATTATCTCAAGTTTGCAGCAAGGGTTTTGGTCAGGTCCCTGTCACTTCGTCCTGGGGCAGCCACATTGAGCATCCCATGGCCTGTCTTTGCAGTCCTCAAGCTCCTGCAATGCCAATTGTTAGGTGCATGCAGGTTTTGCTGATCCACATGGATCCGTGGATCTGGAATCAAAATGTGTGGACTTGTTTGGGTCCACAGACATACAAGAAATGCCTGCAAACTCCCAATAAAAGCCCACAGATCTCCAAAAGTGTGGAATTACTTATTCCTATGGTACAAACATCTGCCTGTCCTCATGTATCTCTGCATCTTCTAATGCATGCCAGACAATAGTCACAATAGTCACCTAGTATGCGTGTTATCTGTGACTCAATGTCTTCCTATGTATTTTCACCATGCCTGCTTTGATCCTCAACCTTTGTAACCCAGAGGATACGATTTTGTAAGTATGTTCTGCAACTTCTGTAACCAAGCTGATACGTATTCTTATCTCCTGCGCCCTGATACCCTCGGGTCCGGCGCGCTCAATAAATAAATAAACAAACAAACAATAAACAGAAAGATCCACATGGAACCCAAATAAGAAACAGCCTGCATCCCATTCCAAGAACTTGGCAATCCAAAAGCAGTATGCACACAGCATAAGCAGGCAGGCAGCCAAACCTGCCACACATAGAATCAAAAGAGAATCCAACATGACTGCCAGCCCTCATATAACCTTAGGGGGTGCGTGAGTCACCACATGGCCCAATCTGGCAATAGACCAACCCTTAAAGCATAGGCACAATAAATCTGCTGATGCCACCTCCAAGAGGAAGGGGAAATGTCTTTTGAAAGACAGCCATCCCGAACTAGTATCGTCAATCTATGTGATAGCTGCCAGAAGAATGGCTAAAGATCCAGGGAGAGGACCAGATTGGATGTGAGGGAAGACAAGAGGCCACAAGAGGAGCCTAAGATACAGGTATTGCCTGCTGAAGTGGTGAATCATTTGGGGAATTAAGCTTAGCCAAGAGTGTTTATCGGAGTGTGTGGAGAGGGGAACTTTTGTGTTTACAGGAATCAACTTGGTTGGGAAGCAAGCAATTAAATTGGAGCTGGAGGGGAAGTTGAGGTCAAGGACGAAAGAGAAAGTCTTCTGGAAATAGGTTTGGTTATTAATAAACTGTGGAGTTGGGATGTGTAAAGGGTCAGGGTTTGAGGTGGGGTAAACTTTGGAGCAAAAATGAACTGGTTTGCATGGGAAGAAAGGCACTAAGCTGCACCTAGAGTGTGAGGTGGGTGGGGGGGTTGATGGGAACAGAGACAGAAAGATACCGCCTGTGACAGAGACAGCCAAAGGGGCATCATCTGGGAAGTGGAAGAGAAGACAGTAGTACAGAAATTAGAACCGAGACAATAAAGGATATTTGGGACAAAATGACTACTGGTCTGCAGGAGTGCAAGGAGGATTAGTAGCTAGCACGCTTACTCAGCCCACATACAAGTGAACCAGTAGTGCCCCACTCGCAAAGGGAAGTAGGCAGAGCAGCACGACAGGTAGACCACCGTCAACCTCTTTTGGTAACATGGGCTGAGGAAGGGCTGTAGTCTTCAGGAGGGGTGTCCGCTGGTCCAGATGCTGTCCAGGAAAGGTGCTTCCGGTTAAAATGGTGGATTTGCCTGAAGAGTAGAGGAACGTCGTACCCTTTGGTTTCCACCCACGTCGACCTCTATGAGAACTGAGATTTTTCAATAAATTGACTGTCTGACATTGAGGGTCACAGTGTTAGAATTGTTGGTGCAATGCATGTTAGAAGGGATTTACTTGATCGAGCAGCTTTCGAGCCAGAGGGGCATCGTGATTTAAAGTGCCACTTCACAGCACTCCTGAAAACAGCTGAAGGGGCTTTCAATAAGAAGTGAGAATCGCAGCATTGATAACAGAACTGTAATAGCAGAGCTTGCAGCAAGCCAGGGAGAAGGTGCATTGGTAGTGCTCTGTGTGAGGCACCCAGTCATGGAATAAAGGAAGTATTGAAGTGAAGGATTGAGGCTCATTAGCAGAGCTGTTTGGGGGTGTCAGAGCTAAAAAAAACAGAATCCCTGAGCCGAGGGACTGAGGTGCATTGGTGAGGTGATTTCTGTCCCAGTACCCACACATCTGGAGCAGTGGCAGCTGGTGAGTTTGAAAGCTGGTGGGGCGTACATTTCCTGCTGGTCATTTGGGAGCGAGTGACGCACGCAGCGCGCAAGCCCACACCACACAAAGGGGGTCCACACGGGAAATTTTTAAAAATGGCCTCCAAAATGTGCAATTTACTGTCCAAACCCACTGAAATATGACAGAAAAAGCATTAGGTTTTACAAACTAATGGTGGTATATTATTCTTACGTGTGCAAGTATGATGGTGTATTTTACAGCAGCTTGTACTGAGAATAGCTGAGAGGTTGCCCTTTCCCCAAAGTCTCTGAAGTTACCCTCCCTACATTTGAAGGGTTAGCCCCTCCACCCCACCGAAATGTGTTGCCTTATTCATAAAAAAACAACAGAACAATTTAAATGTTATAGTTATTTACCCACCCATTGACTACCCATGGCCAAGCTAACCCCATGGCGAATCCCACCCACTTCCTACCCTTCCCCATGCAAAACACATCCTCCTGGGATCTCTTTGAGCTAGCTTTATCAAGCATAACCAACAAACCGTGTGCTTGAATGGCCTGCCAGTGTTTTTTCAAAGCAGTCTTCTGAGAATGAATGACTCAATTTGAGCAAAGTGGTGCATCTTGCCCAGCCTGGGGTATCTACGGTGGGCAGATGGCAGAAAAAGAGTGCAGGGGAATTTAAGGCTATATGTTGCATTTCAGAAGGGACCTTCTCGTTTCTTTATTTGCTTAAGCATTGGTCTATGCCTCATACATATGTGTGCTACAAAACCCTTCTCACAAACTGAACCGTGTGTAGTCAGTTAGCATGGCCTCTTATAGGAACTGGCATTAGATGCTGTGTGGGATTCCATTTGCGCCATTATCAAAATGATATCGTTATGTACGAATTAATCTCTTCTGCAGTTAACAAACATTTGAAAAGAGCTATGTGGTGAACATATGCTTGGGTGTATCGACGCTGGGCTGGGCTCTTGTGTGGTGCTAGCAGGCTAGCACTTAGGTGAGAGAGATCCACAGCCGAGCGCCGATGCAGCTGCAGGCAGGGCCTATGCTTATCCTACCCGGCCTCAGCCTGTCCACAGTCCACCACGGCACGGTCTAGGCCCTGCATCCCCAGGGCAGTGCTACGAGTCGGATGGTGCTCCTACTTGGAGCACTGTCCCAGCTAATACTTACACACAAGCCAACACTGTTGGTTTTGTCAATCCTTGTTGTGGATGCACAGTGCCACGAGTAACATTTTTCACTTCCACCACTGCACAGGTTACTCTATTTAAATTGTACCTCAAAGAAGGAAGCGATTACGTCTGTCATGAGCGTTACACAAATAAACATGTACTAATGTTAGCGAGGGCCTTTAGGATTGCAAGCTGGCTCAGAATTCGGATGTACAAAGCACTGTGAAGTCTTCAGGGCCAGCGCTAATCGAAGTGAGCATAGCCTACTAATTGCCATGTTTAGAGGGAGCAGTGAGCACATGCAGAGAGCATTTATTTGTCTCAAGGATTGCATTATACATCTTCCTCCGGATACCATACAAAGGGTAACATCAATAATGGCTTGTCGGATCTATCAGGATTTAAATGACGGCCTGATTTTTCTAAGGCACACCCCCTTTGGTTTTACAGCAAAACGGGCCATGCATAACATGCATATTGCACGTCCCTAAACCTAATCTCACGGGTGAAGCCAAGGCATTGGAGCACAGTGCCATCCATAATATCGTTCAGTTTACTGTCTCAAATTTGCCCTCCGTTACAGATCCACGGTACGTACATTTTGGGCAGCCACACTTGATCATTAGGGTTGACAAAAAGCTATGGACGGAGGTTTCAAATAAACATTTGTTTCACACCCGAACACTTCCTATCATTTGTTTCACACGGTGCTGAAACTAATAGGATTCAGTATTTGGCCGTGCTTTATTTGCTTTTTAGAATTCTTTCAGGCCATTTAATTCCAGGCCCCTCACCCGTGGCTCAGCGCTCTAAGGGATTTTGCTATGTGTTTTTCCACATAATGTTCATGCATTGGCAATTTCCCATTCGTTATACCTAATCGAACATGGTTTAAATCAAAAGTCACTCTTCACTGCACATAAACGCTGCCTTTTTTTTTTTTAAAGCTTTCTTTGACAAATGCTCTTAAGTAACTAAATCAAAACACACACACAAAACAAAGCACAAACTGACAAAACCACTAATTGGGTCGTATATCATTAGTCTGTAAAGTTATTTTCACTTGTTTATAATAGCACGGCATACACGGATCTGTCCATAGTTCGCAGGCGCAAATGAACCTGAAAGTAAAGGACAGTGCGTTCAAATAAGAGCCACCAGAGGCAATCCGAGGCATGTTGTGCAGGTTGCTACTCAGCGCGCACTGTTCATCATGAAATAGATGATTTGTATTCAGTTAACTTACTTAACTGAATACAAATCATCTATTTGCAACCCACACGTCATGCCGCGGTCTGCGGTGGTCATTCACTGGCAGTGGGTGACCAGCCAGCCCAGGCCATCGACGCTCGGCTGGGCTCTCGTGCTAGGATAGCACTTAGAAGAGAGAGAGCCACAGCCGAGCGCCGATGCAGCAGGGCCTAGCAGCCGTGATGCATGGACGGTCCAACTATGCCCTGCATTCCCCAGGGCAGTGCTAGGACGGTCCTCCTCCGACCTGGAGCACTGTCCTGGCCTGGGCTCCTGGTTGGGGGAATGAAGGCCAGGTTGCCACCGTGTAGAACACGGCCAACAATATACACAATTACACTTACCAGCTAGTAGAAGTTCTAGTAGGAGTAGTACACGGCTCTGACGACAATCCAAAGTGAAGATGGCGCATGCCCCCTGCGCTGCCACCCCACCCCCACACTCAAATGTCATTGGCTGGAAAACAGCCAATGACATTTCTGTATCTATGCACCTGGGGAGACAGATTTGTGGAATCTTGTTCTTTGCGCTGTTTGCGTATATATTATTACTGGCGGGGCCACAACTCAAGCGCCCCGCCAGCCTCCAAGTTTAAATGTGTTTATGTAAAGTGCGTGGAGCTACGAGCTCCACGCACTTTACTATAGGAAAAGCTGCGTAATACGGGACGCGCCCCGCTGTCGCAGTCAGTCCTTATAAGATGGTCACAGCTCACAGCTGACTGAGCTCACGGTAATGGTATTTCATTTTTATTGTGATTTTTGTCACTGCAGCGCTGCTGCTGATGCCTGCTGGGTGCTGGCAATGGCAAATACAACGACACACACGCATCAAGATGCAGAAGAACTTCTGAATCTTAGATGTCCAGTTGAACTTTAAAGTACTTATACCTTGGTGGGGGCCCTGAGGAGGGGGGGCAGCGCCCCCCCCGCCCTATGAAAGCAGCCGCCACTGATCTGGAGCTACGGAAACACAGTAATAGAGCGCATCAGCTGAAGGTGGGTCCGAATGTTGGAATAGCAAGAGATGCCCCATGTGGAAGGAATTATACATGTGCACACCTGGTTGTATATATGAATTTCACTTGTTTAAGGTTATAGTGAGGTGCAGGGGAGTGTGTAGCAACCCTGACACTAGGTTGCAGTTATCCAAAACCGAGAAAAACGGTGTCCACGGACTGGGGAACCCTCGCGTCCCATGCACACTCTGGGTCTTTTGTCAAAACAAACAATATTTAATGTGGACTGATGTCAGTGCATCTAGTGATTTTTGAAAGTGGAGTGTCCCCTTATGTCACTCATACCCAAATCATTTCATAGAATCACTTGTACATTTTTCCCTAAAAATTGTATTCATAAGTTTTCATATGCAATATGATCAGATATTGATAACATGTTCTACAAGATCTGCCCCATGTCAGAATTGAGATCCAGTTATCCCCGTGCCCGGGATCTGTTACATGGTAGAGGCGAGGTGTGCACATGTATGCTTGTGCGTGTGTGTGTCTGTGTGTATATAGCAAACGCATTTTCAGCACACAAAGGTCAACAGCTTTGCCTTTTCAATGCTTGTTTTTCTGATTTGCTGTAGCAGACATTTAACAGCTGCATCTTATAAATGGTGCAGCCTACAGGCGATTCAGATGTCAAGGGTTAGCATTCACGCTTTAGTTGCTATTTTTTTGTTTACATGCAGAGGCCGTGCCTTTAGAGCCCGCCATGTTTCATTTCAGGCTGGCTGAGCCTGATACATCAACTTCAGCGGGAAAATGGCTTCCTGTGGCAGCTGCTGTCCTTGACCGAACCTCTGACTTCGGCATGCAACAGAGTATCCAGCAAGCTGAAGGCCGTGTCTCTGTGCGCGACCGATAGACAATAAAAACACGTGCAAATCAGTTTGGTTATTACTAACAGTGTCCAATAGCAAAATAGATCGCAAATACTACTTATTAACGAGGATCTGGATTGTAGAAACCAAAAGAAAACAACTTACCCCTACAAGACCCCACCTAACACACCTTTTGCCTGGACACATTCATTTATTTGCCATTTGCAGACCACCACGTCGGCTCCTTAGCGCTAATCTTTGATAAGAACCTGTCTACTACACATCATAACCATCCATAGAATTGGGCTGGGGTTGTTTAACAACCAAACCGTAACATTCAGTTGGTGTTTTTAGAAAGATCAAAATGTATGCAAACAATCGCGAATGAAACTCTGTATAATTCCTTTTTCCTAGCAATTCCTTTTAGAAATCCTTCATACCCAACAGCATTTCTCAATTCGGTGGGTCGAACATCCCTACCCTAATACAAATCTATATATTAACAGTAACGCAGCCTACAACATATTACGACACACAACACATGACTGAATAACAAGCGTAATGCAGACAGACAGTTCCAACATGGCGGGAAAAATCATCTGAAATCCCAGAATTCCATTTCGATGGGGAGAGCAGAACTCAGGTGGATCCCACAAGTTTTCAGTTTCCAGAGGAATACTCCACTCCCTCTGGGATGCATCTCACAATTTTCTATGGCATGACCATCTGAGTTCTGTCCTTCACCCAATCCACCCTCTTTGTGTGTGCTGCTTAAAACATACAGAGGAGGTGGTGGTAAGCGTCACCTTTCCAGCCAATGAATGTTCTTCAAACTGTGATACGAGAGCCTGCAGTGCAGGAAGTTTAAGGATATCAAGGTGAGGTGAGGCTCTGACAGGAAGTAGGCCCGAGACTGCTTCAGGCACTTTAAAAGTGTCTCTTACATGTTGCAAATAGTGCTTAATTTGTAAAAAATAAGTGCCAGGGCCCAAAAAATATTGGCCCCATAATGCCGGGCGTGGCGGTGCCTGCAGTGCAGGCGCGCGGCCCGGGCTAGTTCAGTGCTAGCCCTAGATCGGCCCACCACCAGCCCATCACACTCCTGCTGCTCCATGTCACATGTTTGGCGCTGCAGCAACTGCTGGCACAGGCATGGGCGTAATTTTAGGGGGGACAGGGGTGTTTGTCCCCCCCAACTTTCATGGCACACTATTTTGTCCCCATTCATTTGAATGGGGCACCTTTTCTTCAGAGGTCATGTCCCCCCAACATTTTCAGCAAAGTTTCTCCACTGGGCACAGGCATCGGGGCAATATTACGAAACTGCACTGGGGTGAGTGCACTTTTGCACTATATTAGCACATGAGCAAAATGTACCTTGGAGCAAAAAAACATTGAAAGCATACCTATGTTGCACTAAGGCAGTTTTTGCCATAGCACTTGCACTGGTGCAAAATGTGTGTGGGCTGACAAGATGCACACGTGTGTGCATTTCAATCCCTGCTGTTCAATGTTCGTGGTTTGTTCTACGAAGTGCAAACAAATTGATGCAAAGTCGAGTGGAGCCGAATATACCTGCAAAGAAGTGTAAATGCCTCCTTTATTTATGAAGTAATGGCTGGAGACCTTTCAAATGGACTCCTATGGAAACTGTCAGCCGTTCGCAGGTGGTGAAAGCTAGCCGGTTCCATAGGAATCCTACGCATTAAGGCCAGTTTGAAAATCAAATGCTAGCCTTAATGCATTACTTTGTGGCAAGGAATGCATGGAGCATGCGGCCATGGACAAGTCAGTGCATGCCACTGGCCTGCCTGTGAAAACCTCCAAAATCTCAAGAGTGCAAAAAGTGATCTGCAACAGGGCTCTAGTTTTTCTCCACACTATGTTGGCGCCATTGTGTATTATTTGGGAAATTAGTTCTGACTTATCTGTAAAATGTGTATTATTTAATAGGACCCATTACAAATCACATATTTTGTTACTTGTACCATACACTGAGGATCATTTTTAAATCAACTAGTGCCCAAAAAGAGGTGTAAATCCAGGCACATACTTTTACACCTGGTTTCACCCCTCTTTTCATGTTCCTCTGAGTGGTATAGTTGTTGCCAGGCACGGCAGGTTCCAAAATGCACTTGATCACCTTCCCCATACCTGTTGTCTGCCGAAAATAAACGTATTAACCCCAGCAGGCCAGATGGCATGTTCCGTGGTTGCTATTAATGTGTTTCTCGATTACCCCCGAGCTTGCTTCGCACTCTACAATATGTCATAGTGATCACATATGGCGCCTGGAATCACCTGTGTATAGGCGCTATACAAATGTCCAAAATTCAAATAAATGCATAGAAATAGGATTTCGATGATGGGATGAATGCATAGGATTCCATTGGAATCTGTGTTTAAGTGGCTACTGGCGTGTGTACGTGTCAGGACGCGTAGGACAAAGTGGCACGCATTGCTTTGCAACTTGTAGCACAATTCCCAAAACGTGCACAGAAACAATCGACACTTTCAGTTAAACGAGGCACATTATTGTATAGTAATGCCTGTTGTCAATTGTAAGTGACAATTGCGGATGAAACAGATCTGTCACATTTGACTCTTTTAAAATGTGGTATTAAAAATGCATTCAAACGATTTTAGAAATACATTTGGGGAACGCCTAATTTTATCTTGTTACTACCTGCCACGTTGATCAGTTTATTTGTGTAATTTATTATATTGATTTGTTTAATGAATTACATAATTTTACCGCAAAAGCACGACAACACACCTTGTTGAAATGTGCTTGATATGTGGCACGTGCTGCCACTCTCTTACGCATACATTGTAAATAAAATGTATTTTTAAATGACATTTTACACATTAACCCACTGAGCTACCCACTTAGACAGCCATCTTCACAAATATATATATATATATATATATATTTTTATATTGAGACATTTTAACTGGAAAGGAAGCCGAACGAATGACAGTTAATGGTGTGTCATATTCACGGAGGTCTTCGGTCTTTTCTGCACACAACCGACAGTGGCACAATGATACATGAGCGCTGTAGACCTACTACCAATTAATGATGTAATAAACCTTTTTAATTTATACTCCAATATTTTGAGTTAAATTGAATAAACTTTGTGACATAAACTAAATAATGCTATTTTGACCTAAAACTTTGAAAATCCCTTCATAAGATAGTCATTTTGTCTTACCAATAAAACATACACGTTGTTAGAAATATAAACTCTACGCGCATCTTTTTCAACTAGGAGCTGTCTACAAAGCGCCTTTTTTTTGCAAACGAAATGTGAGTTTTGTTTATCACATTTCATGACAGCATTTCAGGAGTGATTTGTAATTGTATGTGTACAATTCGATGTGGACACACAAGTACCTGAATTTCCCGTGGTATCTGCATATGCGGACAAACGTTGGCAATCTCCTGAGCCTCGCTATCAGGCTAACGTAAACACCATACAAGATGGCGGGTGCAAGCAAAAGCAACCGATTTTCAATAAAAGCCTCAAGGTTAGTGGGAATCAGGTGTCCATTTAATGTGCATTGTTACCCGCGGACATAGCTCTCAAATCACCCGCTTTTGGAGGGTGTCACCCGCCTTGCAAAGGGCTCACTCACCCGCCAAGCCTCCTGCACGCCCATTAATTCCAATGGCCGTCTCATCCGCCAAAAACAAAATCGGGTGATTTCACCCGCCTTTGCGAGACAAATGGTTGAGAGCTATGCCCGCGGGGGTCTATATTGAGGTATTTACTTGCTTCAGTTGCAGCATCTGGGATTTTCGACATTGAACTCCCGCATGCATATGCTCAGAAGTAACACGGCCGCAAATAATAATATAAGGGGCAACTTAGCCTTAGGCTGCAAGGGCCTTACCTTAGGCAGCCTAAGGCTAAGTTGCCTTACATTGAGCCCGCCACGGCGCCGCCGGCGGTGGCCGCAATAATAATGTAAGGTAAGCGGTAGCCTTGGTCGGACGACCCTGGCCACCACTTACCATTACATTATAATTGCGGCCGCAGTGCAGGCTAGCTGGATCACAGCAGCTCAAGTTGCCTCGCGGCCTGCCAGCTCGGACCAAATCCTGCAGCGGCGGGCACGGGAACACGACGAGCAGCACGCCACATCGGCCGCGGTCAAAGTTGGGGGGCTGCAGGGAGGGCAGGGGGGCTCTTATTATTACGGTCATCCAACATGATCATCCGGCCTTACGTTACTATTATGGCGCCGGCCGCCACCGTGGATGTCACTCACATATTTAAGGCGGCGGCAGACGGATGCAATAATAATGTAAGCTTAGCCGTCACATCAGAACGTAGACAGAAAGTTTAACTTTAAGTTGACTTACTTACTGCGTTGTACACTAGGTCTGAAGCAACTTAAGCTGCAAGTAGGCTGCACACGGGACCACACGTGCAGGGGTTGGCTTTCTCACGAGTCACTCACGCCACGCCTTAACAAATCAAGTGTGCTCGTGAAGTGAAGATGGCCTGCCTCTGCAACAACAGACTCACGTGACCCACCCCCACACGCACGTCATCATGTCATTTCACTGGCTGGAGAACAGCCAATGAAACTGTACATTCTGTGTTACTATACAGAATCTATCAAATACTGCATAGTAACAACAGAATGTTGGTTTTCATTGGCTGTTTGTTGTTGTGCTGTACTCGCAGGCCTAGCCAGCCATGGGCTGCAACTGCAAGCAGAGCAGACCGCCAAACACCCGCACAGATGTTTGTGGCAAAGCATGCTTCAGAAAGTGCAACTGAACATTATGACTAAAAGAATTTGCTGAGTTACTAAGCTCGTAGTTCGCTCGCAATGTTCAACGGCTAAATGTTCTATTTAGAAAAATGCAATACTGGACAACCTTTTGTTTTTGCATTTCATCTCGAATATCAGCCCAATACTCTCTAGAATTGTTTGTCCTGCCCATGTGACTATATGTGACCCACGAATAATGGTCAATGTTTTTCAAAAAAGTGTACGGTAGTATTGACCGTTCTCGTTGATTGTTATTTTCCAGGGTATGCCTCAAGCATTCAGAAATGCTGGGACCGGATTATATAAAAAAATGCCAAAAGCTTGAAAAAACTGCAGACACCATTTTTACTTGGAACACTATTACTTTCAGACCTATTATCACTTTAAATATAAACATCCCACTAATTGTTAATTCTCTGCTAAAATAGTGGTAATTGTTATGTCAAGACATTTGCAATTTATTGTAGGTCTTGAGTGGAAGTTATGGGAAATAGCCTTCACAGATGAACTTTCAGTGTACAACAAGGTCTTTGTTGAAGATAGGTGTATTGTGCAGGCCTGGCTCTCTGGATCTTGAAGCCCAAGATCCCTGTCTGTTTGACCTCCCAGCCATGTCATCTAGGAAATGGGTGCCTAGAAATGTCTGGGTTATCCATAAATGGAGGTCGATAAACATTAACACGGGCCAGCTACCCTGGACTCAGGCTACAATGAGGTATTAGCCAGTTAACGTGAAAGACCCTGCACATCAGTTTAGGTTGTTTCACGTCAATGAGATAATTTGCCTACCTGACTTTTTCAAGCACACAGTAATGCCCAGTCTATTTGTCCTGAAGGGCACTGGCTTTGACAGGTTCCATTATCCACACTAACTGGCCTGGAGAATAGACTTCCACTGTGGCCTTCTGGTCATGCCAGTGCTTCATCACCTCCTGACTGGCCTTGAGAGTATTTGACTGTTGCATGTACTTTGTCATTCTAGACCGAAGGCCATGGGCCTGAGGTTATGGAGTTCCACCCTCAGGGCTTCCCTGTGGCCCTGTGACTCTATTGATATGGATTCGCGCAAGCATAGTCCATCACATCTTTCATGGGGGATGAGGGGTTGCCCTCCCACCCCCCTCTCACTAGACTGAGTGTTCAAACAGAAGCTCAAAGGGGCTAAACCCTACTCCGTTCTGTGGCAGCCCCCTGTAGGCAAACAGAAGGAATGGCAGGAGAATATCCAATTTTCTCCTCTGGTGCTCTTCCAAGCCACCTATCATGCCTTTCAGGTTCTTGTTGATCCGCTCAACAAGCCTGTTTGTTTGTGGATGGAAGGATGTAGCTACCCGGTAGGTGACTTTACACTCTTCCCACATAGCCTTCATATATGCTGATATGAAGTTTGTCCCCCGGTCAGAAACGACTTCTTTGGGGACGCCAACATGGAAGAATATCCCAATCAGAGCCATTGCAACCACAGGGGCTTTGATACTCCTCAAAGGGATAGCCTCAGGGTACCTAGTGGCGTTGTCTATCAACAAGATGTATCTGTTCCCTGAGCTGGTTGGGTATCCGAAGGACCGACAATGTCTATGCGTATTCCCTCGAAAGACTGCCCAACCACAGTTAGTGGAATTAAGGGGGCCTTTGTGGCACCGTCTGACTTGCCAGAAGCCTGACAAGTTGGGCAGGAATGGACAAATTCCTTGACCTTCACGCCAAACTGGGGCCAGTAAAAGTGGGCAGACAACCGGTCCAATGTCTTAGTCACTCCCAAGTGACCCAGTAAAGGAATTTGGTGAGTCAAATCCAAAAGGAACTTGCTGTGGCATTGGGGAATCACCACCCTTTGAGTATTTTGGCAGCCTGTACAGGAGTCCATCCTCCAAGTACACCCAGCAAAGCCCCCGGAGGAAACCAGGCGGTGGAAAAGGAGATAGACCGCCGGAGGGGAATCGTCCTGCGAAATCCAAATGGCGGACGTGCGAGCTGTAGGAGGACCCCGGCCTCGTAATACAGAATGAACCGGTGAATCCACAAGAGAGGGACACATCACGCTCATAACTAAGAAACCAGTGCGGGGTAGACCCGAGCCTAAGTCAACCCTGAGTCAACCCCACAACGTGGAGATCGGCGCGGCCGGTGGAAGTGGGACGTGGAAGCGGGAAGGCCCCTGACATGGTGAGGCGACATACGCAGCAGGCACGGGAAGGCCCGAGCCCAAAGCAACGCCCGCAACGAGGGCCTAACGAATACACCCGCCGGAAGAGTGCAATAATCCCAATATAAGAAGAGACCCGTAAACACCGGGAGCAGGACGGCGGGAGAAGCAGGGGCTACGGCACGTGGAGCGGAGCCAAGACTGGTACCGGCGACGCAGGCAGAGGGCGGCTCCCCCGCGATGCCAAACAAGAAAGCGGAGGGGAAAACCAAGCAAGTAAGCATGGAGACTTTTACGACGGCGTCCGGACACAAACTGTTGCCATCAGCAGACAAAGCAGCAGCTGCGGATGACACGTCGCGCACGGTGGAAGCCACCAACGAAGGCACGATACTGGAAGCAATCGCCTCCATGAAAGAATCGCTCGAAAACAAAATGGACACAGCAATCGGGGCCCTGAAAGCATCTCTAGAAAATAAACTGGATACAGTAATGGTAGATGTGGGCCTTCTCCGCCAGGACGCGAGGAACCTAACAGAAAGAGTGATGGCGACGGAACAGCAGGTGCAGCAAAATACGGCGGGGGTTGCGGTAACGCAGACACAGATGTCGGAGGTACTACAGAGAATTAAGGTTCTAGAAAGGAGAGCAAAAGACGCAGAGGGGAGAGTGCGGAGGAACAACATCCGCATAATTGGAATTCCGGAAGGTGAGGAGGGCAAAGACCCCACTGAATACGTCGAGAACATGCTCCTCCAGGAGGTCGCAGTAGGTGCATTATCCCAGGACTTTGTGGTAGAAAGGGCACACAGAGCCCTGACTGGAAGACCCCAACTGGGTGCTCCCCTGAGAGCGATGATTGCTAGGATCATGAACTACAAAGACAGGGAGAAAATACTAGCGTTCTCAAGGAGGGGGGGAATTCATCAGGAACTCTTCCAAGATCACAATGTATCCGGAGTATACAGCCATGGTACAGAGGCAACGGGCACAGTTTGGCCCAACAAAAGAACGCCTCAGGACCGCGGGGGTGAGATACATGCTCCTGTTCCCCGCTAAACTCAAGGTGATACACCAAGGCAAAACATGTTTTTTCGACTCCACTGAAGAGGCCCACCGTTGGATGGACTCACAAGGCTTCCCCCAGCTGAGGCAGAGAAACGCTAACAATCCTGGAAATAGACCCCGATGAGAAGTAACAAAGGCAACCTGGAACAAGAAAATAAGCATCAAGTAAGTTAAAAGAAGCTAGCAGTAAGCATGGAGGAGCAATCGGCCCCACTTTAGCTGCATTGGCTGAGAGAGGCGGCGCCCCCGGGAAGAATGAACTATCAGTTTGGATGTCAGTTTTAAGGCATCACGCTGCGGCGAGTCTGCGCCCATCACAGGAGCATGGTGAGAGAAGCGGCGGAGCCCGAGCAGGGGGAGGGTGGCTGGGCGTTAGTTTTTCAGTTTTTGTTGAAGTTATGGACGTTGAATGGAGTGAATGGGCAGTACAAGGCACAAACTACGGAAGGACTATTGTAAAGAACACTGAAATAATACAGACAATAAGCGACCGGAGCAACATGGGACAGGACCCATGTGACAGCAGCAGCCGCTGAATCAAGAGGCATAGATCCAGGACCAGGACACTGAGGGAGATGGGCACGAGGAGAATAAAGCGCAGGGTGCAAGGACATGGCAGTGGGACGATGAAGCCAAGCAAACAAAGAAGTTCATGGGACCGGATGAACTGACGATAGCCACCTGGAATGTGAGAGGACTCAATGCATATGTCAAGAGACGTAGGGTTTATGCCTGGCTAAACCGGATGAAAATCAAGATAGCAATGTTACAGGAGACACACCTCACAAGAGACAGGCAGGCCAAGGTGGACAAGAAATGGGGAGGACAGATTTACAGCGCCACATATTCAAGTTACGCATGAGGTGTACTAATATGGATTGCCCCGGGGGTCCCGTTCCAGCTACTCAAGCAGGAGACCGACACAGAGGGACGGCTGGTATTGGTGCATGGCATGCTAGAAAACAAGGAGGTATGCCTGGTCAACACCTAAGCACCGAATACTGATGCAACGGACTTCTTCGGAAAGCTAGCGCCCAAGTTAGCGCAATATAGGGAGGCGACGTTCATCTGGGCCGGCGACTTCAACTGCACCTTGAATCCCCTCCTCGACAGATCTGATAATAAATACAAGAAGCCGACGCCTCCAGCCAAAGAACTGTGTGGGATCCTGGAGCAGCTACAGAAAGCAGACGTATGGAGGCAGGGTACATGGGGAGGGGAGGGGTTATACACACTACAGCGCACCACATGGAACATTCACACGTATAGATTATATATTCGCGGGCAGGGAATCACTACAAGATATCACGGGAATCACCATTAAAGCACGCACACTCTCTGATCATGCCCCAGTAGTGGCGACATGGGCACACATCAATAGGAAAGCCCCTATCCCAACGTGGCGACTTCGAGCAGAGGCCCTGAGGGAGGGTGAGTTTGAGGAACACCTCCATGAGGTGATCGATGATTATTTTGAGCAAAACGAGGGCAGTGTTGAGAGTGGCGCCGTATTATGGGACGCATTCAAGGTGGTAATAAGGGTAGCGGCAATAGGCAAAACAGGAGGATTGACGGGGCGGCCATGAGGGAATTGAATGAACTCAAGAGGGTGATCGAATTGAGAGAACAACGAGCGGGACTAGAGGGGGAAGAACCTGGAGAGCTGATAGAGCTGCGGACTAAATGTATGTTGCTCTGGGAAAAACTAGGGAGGCTAAACTATGGGAGGTACCTACAGCGGTTACACGTGGAAGGGGATAAACCTAGCAGGCTCCTGGCCTGGCTTACCAGACAAGAGAATAAAAAAGATCCCATAACGGTGTTAGAAGATCACACCGGGACGGAGACCAGGGACCAAGGGCACATTAACGCAATGTTTGCACGTTTTTATGAGCAACTGTACGCCCAAAATCCGGAAACAGACCCGAAGGACATCACAGATGCACTGGCAGAAATAGGGTTGCCGAGGATAGAGGAGGAACAGGCCCAGCTGCTGGATGCACCCCTCACGGTGGAAGAAATAGAGACAGTGATCGCAGAGCTTCCCACCGGCAAAACCCCGGGCCCGGATGGGCTTCCGGGGGAATTCTATAAAACGTACAAGAGCGCCATTGCCCCGAAACTGCTTGAGACATTCCAAGACGCATATGAGACCATGTGTCTCCTGACAAGCCTGTCGGAATCGATAATTGTCCCGATCCTCAAAACAGGGAAGCCCCCCAGGAAATGCGCCTCCTATAAGCCAATATCCCTTATTAATCAGGATGCCAAAATACTAACGGCAGTCCTAGCCAACGGCTTAAAACAGGTAATATCCACGCTGATCCACCCGGACCAAACGGGCTACGTTCCGGGAAGGAACACGTCCTGGAACCTCCGCAGACTTCACCGTGTGATAGATGAGACAAATCGACTGCAAGACGAGAGTGTAATAGTGTCTTTGGACGCTGTCAAAGCTTTCGATTCTGTGCGTTGGGAATGGCTGATGGGTGTACTCGCCCACTTTGGTATTCGGGAGGGGTACCTCCGGTGGATCAGGTTACTATACAAGGAACCCAGAGCAAGGGTGAAAACAGGCGATTAATTTCCGAGGAGTGGAAGATACATAGGGGAACCAAGCAGGGGTGCCCGCTATCGCCAATGTTATATATCCTGGCTCTAGAGCCATTTGCGGTATTCCTTAGAGCAGAATATAGAGACACCGGACTGGACATAGATGGGGTGCTCCACCAAATCTCGCTATACGCGGATGATATGCTCCTATTCATACGCGAGCCAACCACTAACCTACCCTGCCTCCTAGAGGCGATCGGGGCATACACTAGGCTTTCAGGCATAGCGATTAATAAAGAGAAGTCCCTCCTCTTCCCCTTGGCAGGACTGAAACACGTCCCCCATTGCGTGCCGGACCTGGGTCTGACGTGGGCACCCCGCACCTTTAAATATTTGGGTATACGGATACATCACAATACCGCTGATACCCATGCATCCAACACGCTCGTCGCTCTAGAGAGAACGCAGCAGTCAACTACCACTGGGAATGATGGGAAGAGCAGCCCTCCTGAAAATGGTGGTGCTACCACACCTATTATACTTCCTCACGAACATCCCATACAACATACCCAGGGCCTTTTTCACCAAACTAAGTACAATAACGCGTTCATTCCTATGGGGGGGAGGGAGAAATAGGATCGCAATAAGGACCCTGCAGAAGGACTATGAAGAAGGGGGTATCAGACTACCGGACTTTGAGAAGTACTATTTAGCGGGGCGGCTGCAATTTGCAGTAAAATGGCTGGGGGAAGACTAAACAATAGACACTCGCATTTTCCAACCTGCACTGAAACAGTATTACCCTGGATCAGAACCCTGCCGGACATGCTCAACATCGCAGTGGACTTATGGAAAATTGTGTGGAAACTCCAAGGGGTAAAGGATCCGCAGTCAACGCAAATCCCTCTAGCGGGTCTCCTGGGAGGGAACACAAATACATTAGCAACATATCGAGCACACTGGGAGGCTAAAGGGGTAGCACAAATTGGAGACCTGAGAAGGGAGGTAAGGTGGGCGGACTTCCACGAAATGGTAGATGAATACGAAATACATATGGGTCAATTCATCCTACATACCGGCATGCTGAGAAACATCACGGGAAGATGGCCAGATTGGGAAGACCAGGACGAGGAAACAGCATTAGATGTATGGTATGACATTGCAGAGGGAACGCACACAACCTCCAGGTTGTACGAACAGCTACTGAAGGCCAAGGACCCACGGGAACAACACACGAGGCCGCGTTGGGAGGAGGAGTTGGGGAGGCCCCTCAGCGATCAAGAATGGACTAGGGCCTTACGATACCCAAAATAGGTATCCAGAAATGCAAGATTTAGGCAGGCGCAGCTATATGTAACGCATAGAGCGTATCTCACACCCAAGAAGATGAATAAAGTCCATACAGGAGCTCAGAGCGGATGCCCCCGCTGCTCGTCGGAAGAAGCGGACATGGTACACATGTTCTGGTCCTGCCCAGTGATACAGGAGTTCTGGGACGGGATCAGACTCAAGATAGCGGGAAGCAGACTTCAAATCCAGGCGGAACATCCCGAAAAGTACCCACTGGGCCTCTTCTCGAGAGGGGGTAAGCATGATTCGCATCTGGCAAAGATGAAAGATTTGATAAGTATACTGGCCAAGAGACAGATAGCAATGACATGGAAGTCAAAGGAGGGCCCGCGTGTGGAGGCATGGTGGTCAGACCTTCAGAAGTGGGCGCAGGCAGAGACAGTGGTGTGGACAAGAGCAGTGACAAGAGGGGAAGGGGAAACTGCGCACAAGTTGTCTGCATGGAACACACTAATACAAGACCTCTTTGGCCAACCGGAGGAAGGAAACTCTGAAGATCTGTCGGAAATAGAGGATCCGTAGGTGAAATAGTAAGGCCAGCACGAGGCCCAAGAATAGAACATTGTGCGTACCAGACCTGGTGCTCGACTCCACGGGAGGTCCAGACCGAACTGATAAGGTCGCTGGGGAAACTATGAAACCACAATGGAAAGACAAGATCCGTAAGAAGTGCCAATAAGCCATCTATGTTAAAGTTGTTTGTATGTTATGTGTTTGTTGTTGTTTAAAAAAAAAACAATAAAGATATTTTAAAAAAAAGAAGGAAAGAGAGTTGGTGTGGCAATCATTCTATAAAGTTGCTTCACCAACCACTCTCTCTCCCCTAACACGGTGGACAATTGTGAATATTTATCAATACAATTACAGATTGATCATAATACCTTGATTAACATTTTAATTCTTTATCACCCACATCTGCCACACCTACTTTTGAAGAACAGCTTTTAGCCTTGATTGCAAACATCACTAAACCCTCATCCCCTGCTATTGTCTTAGGAGATTTCACCCTTTGGGACAGCAAGAGCAAGGATCACTTTGCAGTTTCCCTGCATTCTTCCCTCAAGGCCATTGTATTCAATCAAATCATTACTGAGCCTACTCACAATGCAGGTCACATACTTGATTGGATATTAATTTGTAATTTGGAAACTTCCACTCCCAAAATCTCTCTATGCCCATTGTCTAACCACCGCCTTATAAACTTTGAACTACTACCTTCTGCTCCCTACCAAAAGGTTAATACTAATCTAAGACAAAAAATGAGAACAAGAAATCTACATAGAGTCACTCCTGACGCTTTCGAAAAACTTGTCACTCCTATGTTAACCAACATTACTCAAACTAACGACATGCATATTCTCACTCATAGTTTTCTGTATATTACTGCCTCAACTATTAACAAACTCGCTCCAGTGGTAGTTAAAACACTTAGAACTGAAGCACGTAATAGATCTTGGTTCTCTCTAGACATTCTAAATTGTAGAAGAAACAAGAGGTTGCAAGAGAGGATTTGGAGAAAAAATCCTTGCACTTCCACTGATGCCAAATATAAAGCCACCACCTTGGAATATGAGCAGGCCATCTTGGCTGCAAAAAAGGATTGTTTTAACTCCAGAATATCCGAGGCAAAAACCGACAAGAAAGAGCTTTTCCTAATTCTTAAAGAACTGGAGGGGAAAAGAACTCCTTATGCTGCAATGCAATTTAATGGCACCTGTTCTACGAGAATCCAAGATGGCTTCTCCACTAAGATTAAATCCCACCAGCATACTATCAATTCTCAGCGTCAGGATACTGCTAATCATGACGTGTCTAATCCTGTACACCATGACGCAACTATCAACGACTCCATCAAAGTCTCTGCCTCTGTTCCTATTTTCTCTCTCCCCGTTACTAACAATGCTCTTCTCGACATCATCTCTGGGCTGAATCCTACTATTTGTCCCTACGATATCTGCACAGGCACCACTGTCAAGAACTGCATTCAGTGCAGTTCTTGACAGTGTCATGAACATCATTAACAAGCTGTGGTTCCTCAATGCCTCAGGGAGGCCTGGATCACTTCTGTTCTTAAGAAGATAACTCTTGACCCTGAGGTTATAGGGAAATAGCTAGGGTACCCGGTGTTGCCCGTGTCCTGATCGAGTGGTGTCTCATGTACCCTGGAGGATGTTGCTCTTGTCCTCTTGTCGGCAAGTCTTGCTTCAGTTTGCTCTGGTGTCTCATGTGCCGTGGAGGATGTTGCTGTTGTCCTCATGTCAGCAAGTATTGCTTCAGTTTGCTCTGGCATCTCATTTGCCTTGGAGAAAGTTGCTCTTGTCCTCTGTTTGGCAAGTCATGCTGCTATTTGTTGTTGTGTTTCAGAAGCTCCGGATATTGCTTTTTGCTTTGCATCAGATGGAGTTTTTCCAAGTGATCTTCATTTTTTGTGCAGCATGTTTCAGTCACTTAATGACTTTAGAAGATTTGAGGAAATGTCCAAGAAAGATTGATTGATTTTTCTCTCTTCTTGTGAATGAACTTAAGTAAACAGTAATCTTGTCATTTCCCATATTTGGAGGGACATCGAACATTTTTCTTCAGACACTTTCCCAAATTGTGCCTCCATGTAGTAGTAGTGAATCGGGGAGTGCACCAGTAAATGTGGGCGTCTACAGAGGGAATTCTTTTCATCCAAACATAGACTACGATCTTATCCCAGACAAACGAGGAATCCATGCAAAATTTGCTAGCAGTGGGTTTAACTGTGTGGATTTGCATAGCCGGACAAACATGCACACACATCCAACATTTTTTTGGGATATAAGATTTTTACATCCAAACATAGACTACGATCTTGCCCCAGACAAAAGAGCAATCCATGCAAAATTTGGTAGACGTGGGTTCAACAGTGTGGATTTGTATAGCCGGACAAACATACACACATACATATATTCAGCTTTATATATAAAGATTACCTCCCTATCACAACCGTCACATTTTTATTGAAGGTCCTTGACAGGGTTGTATATCTTCAAATACAAAAGCACATGACTGATAATAATTTACTGGGTGCTCATCAGTCTGGCTTTCGTGCAATGCACGAACAGAGACTGCAATGTTAAATCTGAGAGACAACCTGGTCGAAACCGATGAAAAGGGTAAAATCACCTTACTGATGTTACTTGACCTTTCAGTGGCTTTCGATCAGCTGGATCACTCCTTGCTCTTGGTGAGGTTGGGCAGTCTCACTAACTGTTCCAAGCAGACCATAGCATGGATGTCATCTTTCCTCCATTGGAGGGTTCCAATCACAGTTGGAGATATTAGCATGTGGCGTTCCACAAGACGCATGCCTTTCGCCAACTCGTTTTAACATGTATGTACATCCTCTCTTTGACTTGCTTGACGCTATAGATATAGAATACACAAATTACGCTGATGATACTCAGCTTGTGTTTGAGGTCTCTGGCAACTATGATCTTGACACAGCCATGGTGAACAGAGTTGATGACCTCATCAAAAATCTTTATATAATGAAAAAACAAGCTGATGCCTGTTGGCTCAGTTAATCAGTTAAAAAAGATGGTTATGAGATACAGCCACCTTAGAATTGCCACCTGCTCCATACAAATCAGTTACAAAGTTAAGACACTCAGAGCTTTTCTGGATTCTGTCCTTAACATGCAGAAACATGTCCTACAGGTGAAGGCATCAAGCGCCTATGTAAGTAAACTTTTACGCCAGATCAAACCATATCTTACTACTTCTAACCTTGCATCAGTTGCTTCTACCCTAGTAAATACCTGCATCGACTATTGCAACAGCCTGCTGATCGGCACTACCAAAAGCCACATCAGAATACTCCAGGTTGCTTAGAATGGGGCTCTTAGAGCTGTCCTTGGGGAAAAAACTTAGAGACCATATCACTGAAGCCAGAAGATCCCTGCACTGGCTTCTGGTTTGTCACCATATTACACAGAAGGTCCTCACTCTGACACATACGTGTATTTCAGGTAAGGCTCCTGAATACCTTAAAAAGCACATGCAAAAGGCACGTTAATTAAGAAATTGATGCTCAAGCGAAACTAACAAGCTTGCCATCCCAAGAAAACAAGTTAAAAAGCTTTGGATGTACAACCTTCAATGTGTGTACTACTTCGCTCTGGAATTTGATTCCCCAAAGTATTAGCAAAATATCAGGTCTCTCTAATTTGAAAAAGGCTGTTAAAACACATCTCTTTAATTCCAAGGGATAATAGGAGTCACTCCCTGCCTCACCTTCCCTGACTTATCCTGCTTTCTTTGTTAGTTTGTTATCTGTTTTTCTTGTGCACAGAGGCCTCTGGGTGTGTTGCGCTCTACAAGAAACTTAATAATAATAATAATAATAATATTGGGTGCTTGGATCTATTCTGGAGGCCCGGGACAGTTCCCACGAAGTGTGATCAATCCAAATTCAGCCACTCCTTGGTCTAGCTGGAAGTCCTGCTCTAGGAGGCCCACACTAATGATGGCCTCCTTCATGAGTCCAACATTCACTATGGCTTGCTTGATGAACCCTTGAAAGCAGGATACCCTTTCCTATGGCCCAGCTCCTTACACACAAAACAACTTTTGGGCTGTGTGAACACTGGTGTCCCAGTGTTAGGGGTTCCTGCGCTCTTCTTTTCGGTGTGTATGGCAGAACTAAAGTTTTGGGATTTCCCTTCATTCTTTTGGGGACCAGACTTAGAAGATGAGTGGCAGGACCTTTGTCCCTACCATCTGTTTACTTTTCCTGTCTGAGGATTTCTCGTCTGGTTTTGGTTTGCTCACTTGAGCCTTTTTCTGGACTTGAGTACTTACAAACCTGTCTGCAACCTTTGCAAGGTCCTTAGGATCTGTAATAGTCTTGTCCACAAGATGCTGGTGTAGGTCAACCTCACAAGTCTTCAAGACAATCTCAGACGCAATCAAATTGTACATCCCTTTAAATGTGTCAACGTTGTTATCAGACACCCACCCGCTCAGATATTTCAACAAGTACGTGAGCGCTTCAAATGTCTACCCGCTTTTCTTTCTGAGTCTCTGATGCTCTTGAGATACTGTTATGGGTTTTTACAGAACTTTCTGAGGAGGACCGCCTTCATGCTCTCATGAACTGGCCTTTCATCCAGAGTCAACTGAAGAATTGTATCAGTCCCCTGGGTCGGTAAGCGACTCATCAGGGCTGCAACCCACAGTATCTCCTCCACCTGCTGTAGCTGAAGAGCAAGCTTGAGCACTTCAAACCAGTCAAAAATATTCTTCCCCACTTCATAAGCCTGCACTAAGTCTTTGGGGATGTTGCGTGAGTGATTATCCCAGACACCCTGGTTTGAGCCACTTCCACTGCTTTCAATAGCAATTGATCTGTTGACCTCCTTCTTCTTTTCAAATGCCAGCTTGCGCAGCTCTATGGTGACCTTGTCCCACTGTTATTGTTCCTCCAGCGCTAGTCCCCTCTCCTCCTCTAGGCCCTGACCTCACTGACACTCTGGAGTGTTGGGAAAACACACTTGCCACCCTGAGGGAAGGTTGGTGAGAAACACACTAAGGTTGTCTTCCTTACCATTGTCCACCACCCCATCTAAAAGGTCTTCTTAATTTGGGTACACTGGGCGTAGCTAGTTCCCTAGGGACTATTCTCCAGCTGCCCTAGCTTCTACCGAAGCTTGGAGGCTGATAAGCACTCAGGTTTACTAAACCTGGTGCTGTGCAGAAGTCTGCTCTCTTCACATTGGACGTGTAGGACATCCTTGCTCATGCCTTTCACAGTCTCTATGTCGAGATCCATGATTTCCAACAATACCTAGCAGTGTTCTAAACGTTAATTGTAATAATACTTTTATTGTTCTGTGACTGAGCTGTGCACAAGGCTCAAACTAGATCCGACCATCTGCCACCAATGTGATGAATCAACTTCGGGGGTACCAGTGGTCCAGGAGTCAATATAGGTTTCTAAACCATCAATCAGCCCCACACCTCTAATACACCTGAAGGGATCCAAACAGATTGGAATAACAAGTAAATTATAAACCTCCTTGTTCAATTTTGGTAATGTGGATGGAACCACAGTCTTATCTTGGAAAGGTCATGGATCATTGGTTAGTTGCAAAACAGCGAAAATACAATGTTTACCCAATGATAAAAGGGACTATGCAGCCAAGGTTATATCAAAAATATCAACTTTATTTATATCACAACAGACAGTTCTAGCAACACTACACAATACAACCCACTCTGTAAAGGAATGCAGAGGAGGGACAGTTTCAAAGAAGGAAAAGGGATGCACTCTGGATACTGGCCGGAGGATAGTAATAACCACAACAGTTTAAGGTTTCTTGGCTTCAGTACAAGTGCAACAGGTCTTAATATGTCTCTAGGGGCCTTCTCGGAAGGACCGGGGGGACAGAACCACAATATACCTTGTGCTGTATGTGTTCTTGGTGCTTGACAGGGTTGAGTCGGCTTCAAGGAGCTTTGTAGGCTTCTGTGACAGAGGTCTGGATGGGGGTCAGCTGCAGGTATCAGGTGGCTCAATGGTTCGGCAAGCAAAGCTTTGCAACAGGAAAGGTAAAGGGGTAAAAACAGGAGCAAGGTGTGCCCCAGAACTAAAATGGCTGAAAACCTCTCTCAACAGAAAGCTCTGGTCACACTTCCTCGTGACACTAATTCCCACCTATCTTCCTGTCTGTTGTGTTCAAAGAGTATCTTTGGTTAATGGTCCTCTCTATGTGATCCTTTTTATAGCCACAGGTCTCCCTTGAAGCAGCGGCAAGACCAGACTCCTGCAAACCACATTCTCATACCTAATGAATTGGTTCCTCCTAGCAGGGTGGCTTACTGTAAACTGCAGTCCCAGAAATTACAGCTGACTGGGCCTCATTACAAGTATGGCAGTGCGAGAAAACATTGGTGGTACCGCCACGTTTCCCACACCGTCATACTATTGGAGTGGGGGATTTACCTCCAGCATTATGCTGGAGGTAAATCATCCTGCTTTCCTGTTGAAAATTGGCAGAATCGGCGGGATTACGCTGTAGTAATTCTGCTGATGCTAATTCTGATGGCAGTTATTCCGCCGGGGGTAATTCTGTCAAAAACCCCCCAAAGAGTCCAATGGACTTTACAAAAATGGGGATTAACTCGGCCCAGCCACTTGTAATTGTTACGCTCACCTGGTCTCTGCGGGGACGTTGGGGCACGGTTGGATCCCTCCCTGGATTCGGCTCCCCGGGAGGTTCGCACCCCCAGCTGCTGCCAAGAATACTGTTCTGGATGCTGATACTGCCCCTGAGGGAACATGAGAGGCAATGAGAAGGGTGCGGAGGTATCGTGATTCCCCTTGGACATTTTGTGCTAAAACGAGGTAAGTAAGCGTTTACCCATATAGGCTCACCTGATATATAGTTAGGGCGAGCTCTCCGTCCTGCTTCTCATCAGCAGGGGCGCTTCAAGATGACCCAGTTGCTTCACTGGTCCATAGATGTGGTGGCCCAGGCCGGCTGTGACCGAACCACTTTGAAGGTAAGAGTCTTTGTGATGATTATTGTTCATATAAGTATTAATGTCTTGTTGCATGATTTAAGTTTGTACTAATGTCTCTTTCTCCCTTATAGGTGATGGCAGCCTAGCAGAGCCGTTGTGCTGGTGGAGGACTTTGAAGTGTTCCTAAGAAGATTACTAGTTGTAATCCAAAGGTAAGCGCTAGATGCAATGGCGCGTGACCTTAGCAAATGTCTCAATTAGGTTTCTAACCTTATTTGTTCTTTCCTCCTGCAGGTATAGTCTGGCGGCGCTTGGAGAAGAGTTGCAGTGTGCGCACCTGGCGGCGGGTGAAGGCTGCCTGCGACCGCGATGAAGCTGCTATGTAGAACTTCTGAGTTGGTGTCCGAGCTCAAGGTCAGGTAAGGCGTGCAGTCGGTGGTTGTATTCCACGAGCCATGTAAGTGAGCTCTGGTTGATCGCGGATGGAGTTGCTGCGAGCTGATAAGAGACGTTTCTGCGACATTAAAGCTGGGTCTGATGGAGAAAACGGGTAAGTTGCGCATTCCGCAATGGTTTGGCCGGCTATGCAGGTAAGGTGCTTCTCCACGATGGTTTCACTGGAGGACAGGTAAGAAGTTTCTCCGAGATGGTTTCGCTGGACGACAGGTAAGATGCTTCTCCGGTGTGGTTTACTGGGAGGCAGGTAAGAGGCTTCTCCAAGATGGTTGCACTGGAAAACAGGTAAGATGCTTCTCAGGCGGCGGTGAGCGTTTCACTGCTTAGGCAGAATAACGCGAAGCCTAGGCCTGCGGGTGGGGCAGGCTTAAATAGCCTGGTCCTGGCCACACACCCTTGCTCTGCTAGATGGTTCCACCCTGCCACTCCCAAGTGGTGCTGCACGTGCAGCTTCATTGATTCCTATGGCCATGCCTGGCCCAGATACATGTGGTTGACTGAAATGAGATGGAATGACACGTGCCCAAGGGAAAAAGTGTGCAGAGCACACTTTCCTATGAGACTGGCACCTAAGGCGCCAGGACTGGGTCCAACTGGACCCTTTAGGGAAAGTGAACTGGGGTTCCTGTCCAGTGGCCATGATAGTACTCCCCCTCAAGGGCCCTCTCATGATTGTTCCCCCTCCTGGCCTTGGTTTGGTGGGATTATTATGATGAAACCGTCTAACTAGCCGTGGGGCATGGACAAATTCACCGGGCTCCCAAGTTCGATCTTGCAGTTCATAGCCTTTCCAATCAATTAAGTAGTACAGTTTGGATCTTACTACCTTAGAATCCAAAATGTCTTTGACTTCGTATTCTGGTTCCCCTTCTATGACAGCTGGTTCAGGTGGTGTTTCAATCCGAGTATCTAGCTTCATTGGTTTCAAGAGGGAGACATGGAACACCGGATGGATCTGCATTTTAGTTGGTAAATCTAACTTCATGGCTGCAGGATTAATAATATCCTTGATGGGATAGGGTCCTAAGTACCTGGGTCGGAAGGGCCGGGGTCCTTTCAATGGGAAGCTCTTGGATGCCAACCAAACTTTATCCCCAACTTGGTAATGTGGAGCTTCCTTTCGGTGTCTATCTGCAAACTTTTTCTTTTGTTCTTTAGCCCTGGTTAGTGTCTCTGTAGCCCTTTTTAGAGTTTGTGAGATAGTTTTGTGTAAGGTTTTGACAGCTGGCATTTCCAGATCGTCAGGAGAGTCAAAGACGGATGTTGGAGGGTGGCGACCTTGGACTGTATAAACAGGGTCTGTCCGGTGCTAGTGTGGACTGAGTTGTTGTAGGCAAATTCCGTCAACAGGGGAAGGATTTTCCAAGGTTCCTCAGTTTGTTGCAGCATGCACCAGAGTTATTGCTCGAAGGTCTGCTTGGTCCTTTCAGTCTGTCCATCAGTTTGGGGATGGTGACTCGTGGATAGCCAGAGGTCAATCTTGGCTATTTTGCAGCATCTCCTCCAGAGAGCAGAAATAAATTGTGTTCCGCGATCTGAAATTAGCACCGACGGGAAACCATGTAGTTTTACAACTTGCTCTAAAAACACTGTGGCGAGTGCAGAAGCAGTTGGAAGCCCCTTCAAAGGAATAAAATGGGCCATCTTGGAGAACAAGTCTACAATAACCAGAATTGTATTGAGCCCGTTGCAAGAAGGTAGGTCGGTAATAAAATCCATCGACAATGTATATCATGGTGCTGGTGGTACCGCTAAAGGACGTAATAGCTCTGCAGGGCTTTTTTTCTGAGATTTATTTTGTGCGCACACCCCCAGGTGGCGATGTATTGAGCAATGTCTTTTCTCCAGGATGGCCACCAGTAGCCCTTTTGGACCTTAGCCCAAGTCTTGGTGATTCCAGGATGCCCTTCCACTAGCGAATCATGGTAATTTGCTATTATCTGCCTTTGCAAGGTTTTGTCTTGAATATATAACCTTTCTTGGAAATAAGGCAAATCGTCCTTAATGGAGTATTGATTTCCTCGAACTAGCCATTCCTGTTGTTCAGTTGGAGTCATTGAAGATCGAAGATCAGTTTTCACTTCTTCCAAACAGGAGGTTGCAGTGATTTGATTCTGAATCCGTACTTCGGGTATAATGGCCACAGGCTCGGAGGTTGCAAAGGCTTCCTTGTCTTCTCCCATACGGGATAGGGCGTTGGCTTTCCCATTGCGCACCCCTGGTCTGTATGTAATTACGAAATCATATTCTGCAAAGAAAAGAGCCCAGTGGAGCTGGCGCGAGGATTGGGCCTTGGCTGTCTTTAGATATTGTAAATTTTGTTGATCTGTAATAACCGTGACCGTGTACCTGGCTCCCAAAAGATAGTGTCTCCATGTCTTGAAGGCCCCTTTGATTGCCATAGTTCCTTGTCGGTAATTGCATAGTTCAACTCAGGTGCAGAGAATTTACGGGAACAGAAGACTATGGGATGCAGTTGTCCGGTATCCGGATCTCTCTGTGATAAAACCGCTCCCATGGCAATGCTAGAAGCGTCTGTTTCAACTACATGTGGCAGGTCAGGACGGAGGTACCGCAGAACTGGTGCTGAAGTGAAGGCCTTTTTCAGTTCCTGGAAGGCCTTTTCTGCCTCAGGAGACCAAAGGAATCATTTATTCTTCTTCAGTAAGGAAGTGATTGGATGGACTATTTGCGAAAAATCCAGGAATTAATCGTCGGTAAAAGTGAGAGCAGTGAGCCTGGGAAAGAAGAGGCAAGGTATAGACTACAGATGGATTGGCTAGTCCCTTGCAGAATTTTAAAGAGTTCAGACATATTGTTAGAACCTCCAGAGACATGGCCCTAAATGTAAGCCCTCTTCTTGGAGCGAATGGAGAGACAATATTGATTTTGGAGAAGGCGAGAGGCCAGTTTATCAGAGGATGAGCTTGAGGTCTGCCACTTCCATTCAGTAGCTCTGCACTTGCGTTTCAGGGCTGTTAGATCAGAGTCATACGAATTGTTATGCTTGAGGCAGGTTTCAGGTATATGCTCACGACTGGGGCAAGAATATTGATAACAAGAGCTATGTTGTTGAGTGCAGAGTCAATAGTTGGAGTCAGAAGTTGGAGGATGGGTGGGGAGTGAAGATGGAAGCGAAACCAGCAACTGACACTCGTTCATTGGAGGGATGTCTGCATACGAGGCTGCCAGGGCTGCCAGGGCTGGGGGAGGTTCAGTCAGAGGTCCCGGGTTTCGAGGAAAGGAGAGTGTAGTCAGACCAAGATAGCAGGGAAGAGAGTGGTGTGGAGAGCAAGAGATCAGAATGGATGAAGGCATCGAGAGTGTGTCCAGCCGAGCAGTTAGGGCCGGAGGGGAGAATAGAGAGGGGGAGAGAAGTGCAGAGGTCACAGAAGAGAGTGGAGGCCATGATTGAAGTGGTTGTTGAAGTTTCCCAAAAGGAGGAGATTGGAGGTGGAGGTCAGGAGAGAGGATCGGAAATTGGTCCATTCTGAAAGAAAAGTGGAGATAAGGCACAGTGTCCTGTAGATAGTAGCAATGGTCAAAGAGGAAGTGGTAGAGATGCCAAGCTTGCAGAACAAGCTTTCAAAGGAGGAGTAGGCCTCTGCGGGTATGAGGTAAGAAGGGACCTAGTCAGATAAGAGCAGGGCTACTCCTCCGCCAGTGCGATTGGGACAAGGCTTAGAGATGATCTTATAGCCATCAGGGAGAAGGGAGTCAAAAGTAGTGACTGAGCTGTCATTAAACCATGTCTCGGTGAGAGTAAGGATGTCAAGATCAAAGTCTTCAATGAGGAGGCAAATGACGGAAGAATGTTTGATAGGAGAATGAGCATTGAGTGTGGCTAAGTGAAGCTAGTCACCACCCTTAAAGGTTTTCAGAGGTGGGATACAGTGGGGTGGTACACCCATCAGGGTAGTGATTGAGGTGCGAGAGAGAAAGGAGAAGTTGCAGGAGCAGGAAGGAAGTTCATGAGAAAAGGCAGGCACTGGTCAAAGAGGAGGAGATTGGGTTGAGGACCCTGGGTCATGATAGTGCCATTGTGATAGACATTAATGATGCACCTCGAGGATGAGAAGCCAGCCAACAGAACTTCCCATCTAGTGCCACCATTAATGGATGAGGAAGCCTAAGGAAAGAGCGTGGAAATAAGATGTGGAGTCCATAGGTCTGGAGAGGGGACAGAAAAGAGGATGTCAGTGACAATATGTCTGGAAGTGCCACTGATGTAGGTATCTGCGATAGGTAATCCAGGGTTACAAGAAAGGATTTATTTTTTGAACTTTTTTCCTTCCAGACTTAGTGAGAGAGGGGGGCTAGGTGATGGCATAGAAGTAAGAGTAGATAGGAGAGATGGAGACAGCCATAGAGGGAGATATAGAGGGGAGTGGGACAGGAGTAGGTACTGCACAGGTATGAGACATCTCACCAGGCGGACTAGCAGCCTTGGGTAGAGGATAGTTAAAGTACACCCAGGTTTGACGTAGCACATAACCACTTAAATAGCACAAAAGTGGAGATTGCAACAATTTAAAAAGCGCACCTAGGTTTGACTTAGCACAGAAGCACTAAAATAGCACACACTTGGAGGTTGCGACAATTTAAAAAAGCACACCTAGGTTTGACTTGGGGAGAGCGTGCCAGTGCAGCATAGAAGGATTTGGCATCGTAGGCAGCAGAAAGCAGGCAAACGAGAGATGTACAATAAGTAGCAAGTTGTAAGAGGACACCTTTAGCAGTGTGGCTGTGAGCCAAAGGAGGAAATAGTCAGTAGGCAGTCAAGTGGAGAGTTATTGTCACCCAAGACAGGTGATCCGGTGTGCTTACCGGGACAGGGTTGTAGCACATTGATCATGGTAATGGGCGCAGGATGCAGCTAGATCGTTCTGTGATGGATGGAATGGAGAAGCAGTGCCCCTTCCAGCGATGGACAGAGCCAGACCTGGGCCTTAGGGTGGGCCTTGGTAGGGGGGCTGGCTTTTCCCTGCCGGTTCCCCGGATTGGCCCTTTTGGTGGTGGTCAGGCCATTCACTATAGTCATTGTATACGCTGCACAGGCCCTCCGGTGGTTGGAAAATAGGCAGCCATGATGGAGGTGCGCCGAGCACCAAAACAGCAAGCAGCCCGGATGAGGCCCTGCAATGCAGTTGGCATGCAATAATCACAGTATGTAAGAGAGTCAATACTGCGTAGAGTCAATACTATGTAGTAATACTCCAAGTTAAGTGGATTGATACCTTAGACTGTGCGCTAGTCACCAAACCTATTGAGTTTTCTAAAAGTGTGAATAAGAAAAAACATCCAGCAGCGGGAGTCTCTCAGCTGCCAGAAGTGAGGCCAATTATGAGTGGCATAGGCTGGGCCACACTGGCAATAAGTGCTTTAGAATTCACCTTTAGGAATTGTTCAGCTTCTCATTGGAAGCATGTGGAGATGTTGAAGGAATTTTTACTGTTCACCTTGAAAATCAATGTGTGGTTATTTAATGATCAATTAATGATCAAGAGGAGTAGCAATGGGTGTGAAATTCGCGCCCTCTCTTGCGAATCTTGTCATGTCTCAGTATGAGGAGGAACATATATATCAACATAATGTCTTTGTGAATAATATCACCAGATGGAAGAGATTCATAGATGATATCATCATAGTATGGGATGGAACATTAGAATCTTTTGAAGACTTTTTGTGAAACATGCTAATAACAACAAATTTGGAATTCAGGTTACGGGACATGCCAGTCCGTCATATATTGATTTTTTGGATTTGCATATTTTCATTTTAGATAATCAGATACAAACCAAAACTTATCGCAAACCAACAGAGGTTAACTCAGTATTACACGCTAGTAGTGGTCACCAAAGGAGAACCATTAATAACATTCCCGGGAGCGAATTCTACAGAACCCGCAGAAATTGTAGTCAAGACTGCGATTACAAACTAGAATGCCAACTATTAACAAAGAGGTTTCTTGACAGAGGGTATAGCCTTAGGACCGTCAATAAAGCAGCCAATAAATATATGCACACTAAACAAAAAGAACTTTCAGTAACTGTAGAAAAAACAGGACTCAGACACAACCTATTGCCATTATAACTCGATTCTCCAGAGATAGTAGCGTCTTATACCAAATGGCAGCGAAACACTGGAACATTCTCAAATTAGATAAGGACTTAACACCTTTCCTTACAGATAGGCCAAATCTTACTTTTAATAAAGCGCCCACCCTGAGGAATAAACTATGTCCCTCATTTTTGAATTTGACACCAACAACGGAAACAGGTAACTGGCTTAAAAGTGGAGGGGGCTTTTGCAAATGCGGACCCTGCAATTAATGTAAATATGCTTTAGATAAATGCAAAATTTATAAGGACAGGTTTGGGAATGAAATCGGTATTGATGATCACATTGATTGTAAAACATGTTATGTCATTTATGTAATCAAATGTGTTTGTGGCAAACAATATGTTGGCAACACTATCAGGCAGCTGCGCATACGTATTCGTGAACATCTTTTGAGTTTGAGGAGTACTGAACCCAAGACACCTTTGGCCATACATTGGCAAAAAGAGCACCAAATGGACAACATTGAAGATTTACGCTTCTTTGGTCTGATGAAAGTTAAAAAAGGAAAGGTGGGGGAGACGTACAACTTGCACTTCGTAAAATGGAATCGAAATTAATTTGTCTCTTAAGAACAACGGAATCCGGTTTGAACTCGGACCATCAGCGGTATGTGTTCTTGTAACTAGGACATTTACCTAAATGAACCTCACATACAAATAATTGAATTCAAACTTAGTCTGCGCATTTATGGTGGAAGACTGTGCCCGGCACGTTTGACCAATCTTTTTTGAGAAACTAGAAACTTCTAGTCTCTATTTAAGTGTAGAACCACGTTTGCCAATTACTGCAACCAGCGCCCATGGCATTAGAATTCATTTTACTTATAACACATATTTTCGCTCTGACCACTAATAATTAATAATGAATAATTTTTAATATTTACCTATACAAGCCTTAATCCATTTGGCATACAGAACATATGGAGTTGAGTATGTACCACTGACATTTCATGTTGACTATTTATTCACCACTAGTAAACCTTACAACCTTGATTGGCCACAGGGCCATCACACATGGGCGCATTGGAGCGTTACTTGGAATATTCTGACGCTCTGACCACCATTTATTCACAGGGACACCTATACAAGCCATAACTCATGGGCACAGAGAATGAACATAGAGTCGAGTTTGCACCATTTGGAATTCATGTTGACTACTCTTTTAAATTATATAATTCTCATCACTTTATCTGGATACAGGGCCATTACACATGGACGCATAAGCACTACATAATAGCGCGAGCAAGACAATCACCTCTCATGACGTTCACCTCTCATGACATTCTTGTTTACATGGTGACGTCTAGTGCAGTCGTGCTGAATGTTGTCTTTAACAAAGGAGCGGGGCTCACGCAAGAGTATCTTTCGATGAGGACGGACATTTAGGGATCATTCCCTTCATAGGTGAGCTGGAGCATTGGAAGGTAGTTGTTTCACATGACTAGCCATTGTTCACCACAATTTACGTTTTTTATGTTCTTTTTTTGAAGGGCGCAGTGATTTAACCCAGGAGAACTTTTTGCCTAACTAAGAAGACTCCACCATTGATGATAGACCGAAAGGTCCACAAGGTGGGCACTCACTCTAACACATTGCAAACCGCTTATTTGTATCTACAGACCTAAGCAGGAAGTAATATATAGGGGGCTAAGCCCATGTAATGGACTTTGAATAATTCCCCATCCAGCACACTTGGGTGAACCACTAACATGGGCGAAGGCTGCAGTTCTCTCATCTTTCTAATATTGCCACAATGGCTTATATATTATGGGCTCTAAACAGTTGGTCAAGTGTGGTGCACGCATGCTATTCCCAATAGCGCACTTATACATTTTTTAATCAGAGTTTTTTTACAACAATACACGTGGCATGGTAACGGCCTACTGAAAATGCATGTTATTTGTGAAATTTACTGTGAATTGAAGCTGTTTTTATTATCTTTCCATGGGCGCTTGCTTTCCTTATACTCGCATCAACCTGTGTGGTATGGTCTTACTACATTATTTATTATATGGTTTATAATTTGTTGATTTTTTTTCTTGCACCAATTGGATGTAAATTTTACAATATGGTGATAAATATTTTGTGACTGATTGGGAGCTTATGTTTCAAAATAGCCTTGAGAACGACCACATTGGTCGAAACACGTGTCGGATATTGAACTCTTGTACAACTGCAATACAAAGAAGATATCACTTTAGATGCAATGCGTGGACTTTATTATCATTACCAGCATTATTTGTGCATCTGCAAGATCGATACAATTGTGCTTAGGACCATTTACCAAGAATATTAGTTCCAAGCGCGGTGAAAGTCGTTCAATAGTTCTTAGGATATCAATACTATGTAGAGCTACAAACTCATCCTCTTTCATAACCAAAATGAGACAAGCAATAACCAATTTCATGCAAATTCATAGCTGTCAATGGTCTAACCAAGAGGCATAAACTGCATCTTTTTTGAAAAAAGACAGAAACATACTCCTGCATTAATGTGGGACCTGTGTTAAAATATATTGCTCTCAAATGTGTGTGGAAAATCACTTGCACTGGCTTCCAGTGACTCCGCGGGTCAACTTTAAAGCACTATGCATCGTGCACAGCGCTTTTCATAATCAAGGCGCAGAATGCCTTCAGGCCAAATTCACACGCTATTTGCCCAGCCGGAGACTGCGCTCTGCCTCTGCTGACCTGTTGATGGTCCCCACCTATAAGTGGACTCGGATCGGAGGTCGGGCCTTCTCTGTAGCAGCTGTAGAGCTATGGAAGGAACTCCCACTGGCTATTAAAAAATCTCAATTGCTTGGCCTTTAGGAAGGCTGTTAAAACTTTCCTATTTTAGGCTTCCTGTTTTGGTTCTCTGGCTAGGGATTTCTCCCTCTAGCGCCAAGATACCGTAGGGTGACCCTGCGCTTTATACATGGGCTTAACATAACATAACTTGCATGCTGCTTTGAGACCACAGTCCGATGAAAGTCATTGCAAAGTTGCTACCTTTGCCTCACTTTATAGAATACATCTTGATCAAAATGGAACAATGCATGAGCTTTAATAAACGGGACAACATCATGCAATGCACTCTGTCACTCATTTAGGGCTTACTAAACAGTCCACATCTTTTGCACTGAAATCAAAGATGGAAAAACAATACATATATGGGCCATAATGCAGATCCAACTTTTCATTAGAGTGTGAGAATGGCTGAAATTAAAACCTACTAAAACAGTTATCTATCCTGCGTTTTTTTGAGAATCGGGAACATCTGAAAAATCAGTAGTCCAGGCACTTGAGGAATCAGAAAACAAAATCTACATACATGTATGTATGTATTTATTTATTTATTTATTTATTTATTTATTTATTTATGATACAGATGTTTCTGACAGTGACACGTGCACAAGCAATCTACATTCAGTGGGCCAATCCTGAATCAGGTGGTTTACAATAGAGGGAGCAAGAGATCAAAACAGGCTCGTGGTTGATGGGGGAGAATGTTAGACACCAGAGACATGAAAGACACTTAAGACAGAAATAGTTATAAAGAGGTTCGAATGTAGAGTAGAGGGCAGAAAGAACAGGGAGGAAGGGTAATGAGGGTGTAGGAGGTAAAGGAGGTGGAACTTACGTGAGGGCTTAAATGAGCGAATAGTGGAGTGAGTGGGAGAGGGGGGTTCCAGCGATGGTGGGGGGGCAAGGAGGGAGAAGGAATAGAAGGAAGAGGGAACACAGGGAGGATGGGGGACAGAAGGATTCGGCAGTGAATAAAAGAGGAGAATGCACAGAGCATTGTAGTGAGTGCTAGTCAGCTAGGCAGTGGGGGAGTAAGTCCATGAAGAGATTTGAAGCCAAGCAGTAGAGATTTAAGGAGAGGTTGGTTTGTCTTTGAGAGGCTTTCAGTATGGTGGTAGTGTTTGGCGGTGGGAGAGGAGCAGCAAAGGTTTAGAGTATGCTGGTTGCAAAACTGAGTATATTGCATGTCGTCAAGTTCCTTAGACCTCGCTATATTTATCAGCTGAAAAAGTAGCATTGGCACCTCTTTCAGAGATGCTTTGACCCCAATCTATCGGTGACGCTGGCCATACACAACCTTTTGTGATGCTGTTTCTCATTGTATAAATGGATCACTCTTTATAAATTGAATGGGGCCTGAGCACCCGTGTCTTCATTGGCTGGCCACAGAGATGGTGCGACTGGGAGGAAGGTGTGACTTAGTCGTCAATTCAAGCACAAAGGCGCCCAGATTCTCAGTACTCTGGACTATGTCCATGGTGGCAGGTCTCAGTTATGGCTGTCTTGTTCCCTGCAATAGATTTAGCTGAAGGGTTCAATTAGTTGGGGAGCACTTTATAAATTGTGGGACCCAGATCAATTATCCACAGTGCTCGATGGCCCGCTGCTATCACTTTTTTTTAAATGTTATGCTTACATAGTTTTATGGATAATTCACCCATTTCAATATAGGAGGTATCTATCATATGAACATGTATAATTCTGTGTTGGAAGTAGGATTTAGTGAGGGTGTGCCTGACCCCCTTTAAAGAGGGGATAAACTGTATAATTTCTACTGAGCTTAAATGTATGTTTTGTAAGGCAGTTTTCTGCAACACAACTCTGCTATGTTGGTCTAATGACCACTTTACCTATAGTAATATATGCATCCCTGCACTTCTGTGCCCATTCCAAAAGGAGAACTGCTGCACAGCACATGTGCCTGAGAGAAAGTAATGTTAGCAAAAGGTTCCTTCTGTAATGGCCATATGACTGAGCCAGCACCCTTTCGATATATCAGGTTCACTACTAGTTTACTGGTGAGTGCCAAAGAAACTTGCAAGAGGAGCAGCAGACTCAAAAGATTGGTGCTAGTTTGTTATAACTTGAACCCTACTAAGATTGGTCAGAAGGTGTAATACAGGCAGTCCCCTGAAGGACGCCCTGTCTAAAATGCATCAGATTAACTCTGAAAATAGAAGCCTGTACACGTACACACAGGAATTGTGATGTTACATTGAGTAAATGTGGAAATGTATATTCATAATGTTTTAATTCATGACTATAGAAAAGGTAAAAGATTGTTGGCTCAGGCCAACGTGGGTTCACCCAGTCATTAACAAATGTTGTTGACAACGTTCTGAACCTCAGATTACTAGATTACTTGCTCAGGAGGATTTTTGGTGTGGACCAAGTATCTACATAACTTACATTCTTTCAATAATGTAAGTTAAAATCGGTGGCTGAATTGATATTAGAAAAATGTGGCAACTCAAAATCTGACTTATTGGAAAATCTAATGTGGGTAAATACATCTATAATTCGAGCAGACTGGATAGTAACGATTGAGAGGATGCAAAACTATCGCTTGCATTCTACTTGCATACGAACTAGATAAACCACTGGGAATTCTCCCAAAGTATTTAGGAAAATGTCCTAATGCCCTTGGCGAGATCCATTTTTGAGATTTTGCTTAAACCTATTGTATACAGAAGAGATCCTGGAAGCTCGTCAGATTGTATTGGGTCATAATGGTTTGTGTCAAATATGTTTAAAAAAGGATATGACGCAAACATTAAGACTATCACGGTAGAATGTCAGGGCCTGCAAAATCTCAGCCAGAAATGTTTGGGTCAAATTGTTCATGAGATAGAAGGGCCTAATTTGGATGAGTTCTGGGAAAGGTTAAGTGCGGGTAATGAAACATTTTTTACAAAAGACATGTTAAGGATGTTAAAGGAAGTAGGATTGGTGAAGTTTTAACTGTCTTGGGCAGTATGTTTTATGGATGAATTAAGGGTAAAGGGATTATTAAGTGGGTTTATTGATGACTAATGTGTATACATCGTGTGTATACATTTTATAAGGATTATAATCAAATTAATTTGTGCATAACACAATAAAAATGTATGTTTTAATTAACGTGGAACCCACGCAATTTAGATGTGTTTGTAATCCTGTACCCCCCTACCAAGTGCTTTCAATTTGACCTCCTCAACAATACAACCAGTATCTTAACCCCCAGCCCCCATCATTATGAGTTCCCAAGCTCAAAACTTCATGTTGACCGTGCAGTGATCTTTGTGGCAGTGAATTATGTATGTGTTTGTGCATTTATTATGTATTTAACTATTTTTTATAGTTTTATAAAGTGCAAGCTAGGCCCCATGGGCAATTGTTCACATTAGAAATATCACTACAAATTTAACATAAAACCTGGCAGAATATCAAAAAAACATCGCAAGACAGCAATAGAATCGAAGATATCCTTCAGGTATTTCAAAATGCTTTTATTGCAGGCATGTTGCACAATGTAAGGCAGTGCTGCAGTACAGTAGCCATTTTCCAATTAATGACATTGTACTGTGTGCTGCATCATTTGCCCTAGAGCAGGTCATGATGCTCCGAGCTGTCCAAAATCAGTATTGGTTTTGACAACTTCTGGGCAGGGTGCGTTTACACCATCAGCTGAAAGAATGTTCGTGGAGGCTTCTAAAAGGTAGCTGAAGCATTGTCACATTACAGTAAAAACTAAATTGGATACTGCATTATACGCACAAGGGCACAAAATACCTCCAGTTTGATCAGGAGAATTCATGCAACAGTATTAGCCTTCTGTGAATACTGGATGAGGGTTTCAATTGCAATCAATTTCCTTACAGTGTACCCCACATCTCCTCACTGACACTTCTCTTCTTAAAACTAGGAATGGGCACCTCTTGGCACTGCCACACACCAGGGTGCCTAACAGCCACATTCATCCTGCTACAGTACTATACAGTACGCCCATTGCATGGAATGGGCCTCATTCTGAGGTGGGCGCAAAGGGATACCGGGCACCGGTAATGACACCAGTGCCGGTAATCCCTTTGCACCCTATTTCGAGGTCCCTTTGCGGCCCCGTCCTTACCAGGCATTATGGACAGGACCCGCAAAGGGACTTCAGAGCTAATAACGGTACCGCAATTTACGGTACCGTTATTTGCGCCTTCCCATTGAGCCCTATGGGGGCTGAAATGGGAATGGGGAATGGCTTTTTCAATGGGGACTTACCGGTCCCGCAAAGGTCAGACTAGACCGGTAAGTCCCCATTGAACGAGGGCAGACACGGTACCAGTATTGGTGCTAGTCATAGCGCTAATAGCACCATGACTAGCACCAACCTTGGAATGAGGCCCAATGTGATGCTTTAATCAGTTCACTAGAAGCCCATCGGCCCACTGAGCTATAAGAATGGAGACAGCACTCCCAAGCCCAGGCATACTGCATTAGATTTTTCAACTTTGCTGGACCTTCTCTGCTTCCTCGTTTTTGGCTCCATAGAATCGCTGAAGAAGAACACTGTCAGTTTCTATGGCAGGAGCACTCGTAATAGCCTAATGAAAGTGGAGTTTGGCAACCATCAACTTAGTCACCTGCTCCCTGTACTACACAGTCTCTCTCTCTCTCTCTCTCTCTCTCTCTCTCTCTCTCTCTCTCTCTCATCAGTTCTGAGTTGGGTGAATGCAACAGGATGTAACATTACTACTGCAATAGACCTTGGTACAAAAGATAAAACAAATAGGTGACTTACAAAGGGAGCATTAACCTGGGGGGCTTCAAACTAAAGGGTAGATTTGCACAGAAATACAACATGTAACATACACCGTATGAAGAGCACCAAACTCACTGTAGGCTCTTATCTGCCTAGACGTCCAGTATGTACTGCTTTATGTGACAATGTTCTCTATTATTCATGTGAATCGTGTTTTATTCTCAACATATGTACATTTTGATTCTTAATATATGTACAAAACCAGACAATTGATGTTTCCAGTCTAGGAGTGGTCGCTAAAATCGTTCCCTCAAGCTCACACCTACTGTAAGAGGATTCAATTCAACACTACAGCTAAGTCAATGCCTAGTCTGGGATACTGAATGGAAACCCTTATTGATATATCTTTATGTCCAGTTCATGCGTTCTGGATGACTACATCTATATAACACCCCTCTCTTGGAATCCCCCTGACCCCACTGAGCCAAGAAGTAGTTTTGTTTTGTAAGTTAAAAGGTTTATTTGAGAATTTAGACTATATATATATATATATATATATATATATATATATATATATATATATATATATATATATCACACTTTATAATAAATTAATAATTGAATATCACACTTAATCTGATATGATAAAGATTAACAACGGAGAATCTGGCACTAGCCCACTTCTTTATAATCACTAAGGAGTTGACATGAAATGGATAAGGTAGCACACTGGTAAATAGGGACAGAAGAATAATGTGGTAGAGAATGCTTTATAGGGTTCAAGGAAATGCAAGGTTGAATGAATAAAATGCAGTATAGAAGATAAACTGATATGGTTTCACAAAAGACAAGGTAATCACTTTCCCTTTGTGGCAATTCACCCCCCCTATACAATGTAAGGAGATGGAAGGAAGAGCACACAGTTCAGGTATACAATCACAATGTAATACAGAGTTCCAGTTTCCCAGCAAGCTTAGAGGAGAATAGATATGAGTTTTACACAGGCTCAAAATGCTTTAAAATGTGATAGCAATATATTGGAAAATGTGCTAAAATGATTTTAATTCCCTCTGGAGGTTCAGGTTGAGGATTAGTTGGTTTAAATAAGTTCAGGCTTACTTTAGCAATGTTCTAGGAATGATTGGCAGGTTAAACACATTTTTGGCAAATGAAAGCAAGGAAGCTGCTGTTTTCACACGTGGAGAAATTTGCAAATCGGGGTAAAATTCGCGAGTGCGTTTTTCGCGATTGCGGCAAAAGTATAGGGAATAGGAATGCGGTTCTGGGTTCGTTGAAAAGCCAGCTTTCAGAGGAAAGTTACTGCAAGTCTCTAAGACAAACGGTCACGGAGATATGAGCGATATGGTAAAGGTCGTTTTTCAGATTTGAAATTTTAAAAGTTCAAAGTGACAAGTTACAGCTAGCAACTAGAAATGACAGGTGACAGCTTTGCAAATGACAGGTGACAGTTAGGAGACAGTTCTGGTTAGATTAAAATAGATTGAATTATATTATTTTAACTAAGAGATTGGTTCTGCACAGTTCTGCTAGGTACTCACAATATATTTTTTAAATAAATGGGCCTCGCCACGGATCTGGTCAGGTTTTCTTCACTCGCCACGGACGGTCTCTGCACACAGCGGTCTGGGTCAGCTCTCTGGTTCTGCAAACAGCGGTCTGGGTCAGCTCTGCTCTGCCTCTGGTTCTGGATACTGCTCTGCTTTCTCTGGGTACAGCACTGCTTCTGGATCTTTCTGCACAGCTTTCTCTGGACCCAGCGCTGATCTGCACGGCTCCTGGATGCTGCTATCACTGTTAGGTTTGCTGGATGCTGAGGCCCACTGAGGAGAGTTCTCAGTTTGTGGGTTTAGGCCCTTGCTTTGAGTTCTGAATCAAGTTCTTTGGAGTTTTAAAGTCTAAGTGTTGAATCTAGTATCTTCTGGATGTTGTGTGGTCCGGCAGAGCGCGTTGCAGCAAATGGAATTGAATGTCCCTATCTGTCCTGACTGTGCTTTTATGTGTTTTGAAAGTGGGTGGAGAGGCTAGCTTTCTAGACCCTACCCCTCTCCACTTGTCATTCGCCACTTCATCCTCTTCCCCTTGATTGGGGGAATGAAATGAAGTGTCATCATGATGAGGTCTGTTTATGATACAGAGAACCCACCCCTGTCAAATTACACACAATCTATATTTTGACCCAAAAGACATATTTGCACAGGTACACATTTGTTTAAAATTACATGCACCCATCACATATCACAGGAGGTATACCCTGTCCAAATCTCCTCTTCCTGAGAGCTTGCATTGAGAAATGGCAACATTTGCACTTTTTAACTGGTTTTGCAATATCGGACATTAACCCAAATTTACACACATGTGCGCAAGGAGTATGGACATTAATTGATGAAGTGTCAGATTTTTAACATGCATACATTTTAAGTAATACCCTCTTAACTGCTAGCTTGCCTCCAGATCATACCACCGGTTGTAAAAACCTCTTAAAATGTGGGCAGAAAAATCACAAGAATTATGGTATCATTTATAAAATTTTCACAAGTCCGCTCTATGAATGATCCATCTTTTTAGAGTTATGTTCTGGCCCCAAAGGGGTGTGGTTTCCCCCCAGCACAAGGTTGAATTTCTGGTTTTTCCAGTTCTGCCAAGCCAGCTTGCTCTCACATGCAGTGCTCCTCCCCTTTCCTTCCAGGAGGAAGCCACATTTACGACTCCCACCAATAAAACATTTGCCTGAGTCAGGACAGGGCTTTGATCAATTTCCTGCAGAGCCCAGGTAATTCAATCAGAGAAGTGTCATATCCCTTTTCGTGGGAACAGCAAAAGGCAGCTAGGCCTGGGAACACAGCTGTTGTGCAAGTCTCATCTCCTGTCGGGGGTAGCTGGTGGGCAGAATTCAGTTCCTTAAGCCAGGCCCCAGCTAATGTCACTTTTAGTTACCCAGTTTTCTGCATTCAAATAAAACTAACCATTTTTACATATGCAGCTAGAATGCTGATTCTAAGTTTAAAACTATGACATTTAAACAATTGAAACCTATGTGACACTCAAAAGTAGGTCACTCATTTCTTTTAAACATTTAGATTTTTAGTGTCTTTCAGTCCAAATTTACTTAAACTGCTGAAATCCACAGCTCAGCCAGTCTTGTTATAAACCTTCAAGTCACTTCAGAATATAACTTTACATTGTATCCACCCCTCAGTAAGTCTTTCTTTGGCCTGCTTTGGGTTCATTTATTCAGTTTTACACAAAAAAAAAAGTCTGGTGTTGTTTTAAAACGTCGGCTTTCTGATAGTGGTGAGTACTGGTAATGCACCCATTTTTGGGATTTAAGAAAATGAATTCCCCACAATTCTAGGTTGCTCTTGGCAATCAGCATTGCCATTCCCAATGGTTTCAGGCTACTGTGTGGGTAGTCCAATGGGGTTTTAGGCAGTGCCCTTCTGTGCCCATAACATCGGCAAAAATGGGTGGCAGCCTATTCTTCATGCATTTCCCTGGGCATTTTCTGGAAAGCTCTGGCCATCATGATGTTTTCAATGCCAGTACTGCACAGTTTTTGAGGTAGGGCTCGGATGCATGGGTAAAAACATCCCACACTACACAGCCCATGCTCTCTATTCCAAATGGCTTGTTTAAAGAGTGGCATATCATAGCCAGGTTACCCCTACAGCCTAATCTCTCCCTGCCCTAGGTAGCCCTAAAGGCAGTAGCCTTATCTATATGACTCCCTCAGGGACCTAAATGAGGTACTTCCTTCTCCCTGGTGCGACTTTCGTCTGGATGACATCTGTCTACCTTTTGTTCACTCTCTTCTTACTATACCTACCTCCACTATGTTTATCTTCCTAACTGTATGGGCCTATTTACGAGTTTGCTGGTCTGGATACAACAGTACCTGTAAGTTTACTGGTACCGTTGTATCCAGACCGGCAAACTCCGATTTGTGCTCACGGGTGCCTTTCATTCCGCCAGGTCTGACCTGGCGGAATGAAAGGCACCTCCGAGCACAGCTTGCTGGAGCACCGGCACGGTAATGAACGGTGCCGGTGCTACAGGCATCCCCATTCCCATTGAGGTTTTACCGGCAAGGCTACGTCCAACCTTGTAATGAGGCCCATATGTCTCTCTCTCCACCTTTCTACACTCCGTCTCCTGACCTTACCACTTCTCTGCCTTCTTCTTTTTCTACTCCCCTCCTGCCTCCTAATTCTGCAGTCTGATAATGAATACTTTCTCTACACTCCAACCACTTCTTGGGATAGGATTCCCAGCTCACCTTCCAGGGATATAGTACCCTCCTCACTAAACTGTACCTATGGATACAGCACCCTGCTCACTAAACACCCAGCGATAAAGTGAACGTGCTCTTTAAGCTCCTTCTCCAGCTCGCGCCTACAGATATAGTGCCCTGCTCCCTAAATACGTTTCCCCATTCCTACTTACCTCCTCTACTTAACCTAACTCAAGTCTTACTTATCTTTCTCTCACACGCACCCGTCTACATGCAAACAGTTCTAAAATGGGTGCCACTCTCTCAATCCCAACCCCTTACCATCACTTTCTCCAAACATGCCAATAGTATCCTTCAAGGGCTTCTCTACCTGCTGCACAATGCTCCTCTCTAGCGTTTTGCTCCTCCTTTCGCCTCCGATGACCTCACCAATGTAACTCTTACCGCTAATTGATTCTGCTAGCCTTTTTTATCCCCCCTTTTGTGCTTCTCTGCTCCTAGTCCGAGTCAGCTGCTTTCCTGGGCCAATCTCTAGATTCTCTAATCCCAACTCCTCCCCTTCTGGGCCGGGACATCCCATGGAAGTCTTCATATGGGCTCCAAGCATCACCCAATTTCCAATCTACATTTTCCTCAAGCCAGCCATATTGTTTCTTACATTGTTTGCTTTCTCCTCCTCTTCTGGGCCAATTAAATTACTGTACACATGGGGTTTTGGGAGTGTTGCCTGGTCTCCCTTACTACTGCACATTTCCCCACTGTGTCCTGTTTTGTTGCTGCTGCCCTGTTCCTCTGTACTGATCCTGAGGACCCTATGGTGGGCGGTGGGTTTCTCATTTGGCTGATGAATGGGAAGGTCTAGTCCATTTGTACTATTAGTAATCAGTCCGTTCCTCGTGTTCCTGGCTGGGTCTGTTGTCTCCAGGGTTACTTTTAGCCGCAAGTCTTCTCTGGACGTTGCTGCCTCCCAGGAACTACCTGGAAGGGAAGAGAAAGAGACCTGACCAGAACATAGGCTGATAGTCCCATACAGTTACCAAAGTAAATACACAGCTTCATGCATGCAGCGAGACAGGGACAGGGGTCCCCCTCAAATCTCCCACGCTGCTTGTGGGGTACGTTTGGCTTAGCCCTGGTAGGCCACCCATCCCAGGTTGACACGGGTCCTCTCTCCCACTTGGCAGGGTCAAACCAATAACCCTGTCACAAATAAGAGCACAAAACTCAACGTGGGAGTACTGTGACTCTATATCTGGCAGTGACTACACACCCCAGCATGCACTACATTAAGAGCACGAAACTCACAGCTGGTGCATACATGCTATAGACTACATGTCCAAGAATACACTGTGTTAAGAGCACACAACTCAATGTTGGTGCATATCTGGCAGTGACTACACATGCCAGCATGCACTGCGTTAATAGCAAAAAACTCACCGAGGCACATATCTGGCAATGATTACATACAAAGAAAAAGAGTTGATGTCCAGGAGGTTTAGAATTATCTTAACCTCTGACATAGCTCTGGACAATCCTCCAGACCATTGTTCTTCAGCCTGGCAAGCCATTACAGAAAGGGGAAAGGCCATCAGGCTTGCCCAAACTGCTTGCTCACGTCCCTTCTGCACGAGACCAGAAGCAACTCCAGACATGTGTCTGCCTCGTTGGCCAACATCAGTGAGTTGCAGCTTGGGTCTCAGGGGCCAGAAGACTCACAACCCACATCTGGGCATACCTGTGCCATTTAGGGTGACTAACGCAAAGCAAAAGAGGTGATGGATGCATAGTGTAGAATGAATCTTAACCTCTGTAATAGCTCTGGGCAACCTTCCAAACCATCATGGTAGGCTGCTAGCCATTATAGAAAGGGGAAAGACCATATGCAAATCAAGCTTGGTCCCACCCCCAAAGGGGCAGTCAAGCTCGAACTGCTAGCTTACATCAATAATGCACACGACCACAAGCAACCCCAGACATGTTTCAGGCTTGTTGGGCATAGTCAGTGAGGTGTGGGTCTGGTTTCTAGGCCCAGCAGGGACCCAGTAGAGCTGACTGTGTGACGCGTGCACTGGGGGCACATATCTGGCATTGACTACATGTCCTAGCATGCACTGCGTTAAGAGTCCCAAACATACTGTACACATATATGAAATTACACATAAGCATAGTTAAGAAGAGTGCAAAACATACCGTACAAATATATAAAATTACATATACGCTGTGTTAAGAGCACACGGCTCAGTGTGGGTTCATACCCAGCTTATACACATCCGATCATGCACTGTATTGAGAACACTAAACTTACTGGCAGTGACTGCAAGTGCTAGCATAGTCTATCTCTTTATGCCACAGCGGACTGTACTCGATACTAAATGGAGAGATATTGCTGTGACCAATATCCTTTTTGTACAGTGTGTGTGTACACACTACACCCGTCCAATGAAACGCATGCATCTCCTGTCATGCATGCACACAGGTACTGTATCCTCGTTGCAGGACAGCTCGGCAAAGCATGATATATACTCTCGGTTGGTCCTAGTGGATGCAGACTGTGTAGCATATCTCTGTGGTTTTAGGCGCCACACTGTGGAGAGAGTAGAGCGGTGCATGCAATGTTTCCACAGTGCCATCTGGGATGATAAAAAAAAAAAAAAAAACAGCTAGAGCGCACTCAGCAATGCAAGGGCTCGCATTCAGGTTAAAGGTTGCCATGAAATATCAGGCAAAGTTACAAATCTCAATGACACCGACTGTATTTATCGAGCAGAGTTGTAGAAAGGGATGCCCAGGACATTTTTGAAGATGAGAAGAGAGGTGTGGGGGGGGGTGTCTTTGAGACGCATATGAAGGTGACATTGCATGTCTGTTTTGCAGAGGCAGAGCTTAAGTGGGGAATTTCATGAGTGGATAGTGGTAGATTTTTATAACATGTAAGATGAAGGAGGCCCAATGATGGGGCGTAGGGGGGAGTAGAAGAGGCATAAGCAAGGGGAGCACAGTGAGGATGGGGGACAGAAGAAGTAGGGGTAATCCAGGACTGGTGGCATGATGTCTAAAGTGTTAAGGTAAGAGACGGATGTTGAAGGTCAGTGGGATTAAAGCCATGTAAGGTCTTATCAAAAGAAGAGGCCAGAGGAGAAAGAGAGTACAGGGAAGACCAGATTCCCACTAGTTAAGGAGCTGGGGAGGCAGGTTTGAAAGTGCATCTTGGGATAGAAGAAATGGAAGGAGGAGCAACTGAGGGGAACAGTAATATTAAAATGGAGACAGAATAATCTCTTTGAATCACCACTCTGCAGATAAGGTTTGACCTTTTGATACAATTGTTGCCTGACCTTAAAGTTGCTGGAGTCAATCTGCTCCAAGGTGACATCTATAATGTTTTATATGAAAAATGCAATAAAATATTCTTACCTAACTTGCAAGGAGCGATGGAGGGAGTAGGAATATCAGTATCTTAAAACACAGACAAGATTACAATGTTTCTAAAAAGTAAGGATAAAATGGACAAGGGGCCTAACTAACTAATCTCTTTATCCAATATAGACAGGACATTATATACAGACATTCTGGTAATCCATTTATCAAATTAATAATTTACTAATTTCATTTTCCCTGGTTTTACATCCATTTGAAAGTGCTTTGTAGTGAGCTCTGATACACATCTGTGCTCTGTTAAAGACTAATGTGAACCAAGCAATAACTAATACATATGGCCATTTCTCCCATTAATCATGGTTTCATACCCAGACTGTTTACTATCGAGCATGCCAGCAATATTATATCTAGAGTAGGTTATACAGTGATTTGTGTAGACACCAAACTGTCTTTGGACCATGTTAACATCACAGTTTCACTGGTGACCTTGACCATTGAAGGGTTTAGGCCCCAATGTATTTACGCAGTGAACCTGCCATATAATAATGCACAGAATAGAGGTTGTGTCAACTCTGAACTATGTGATTTCCTCTTCATTTAGAGAGGTACAGAACAGAATGCTCCATTATGCTCCTTGCTCTTTTACTTCTATACTAAAACACATAGAGAGAGATCAGGGAGCAATAGCCAGAGACATTCCTTAGGTATCCAATGTGGAAAGGTCAGGAACCTGACTCTGTCAATGGGGAATGGAGACCCCTCTAAACATGGGGCAAAAGGGCCAACCAGGGTGTTTGCCAAAGCCAGTCCTGATGAAAGAAGGGGCGAGGGATGGGGGGGGCAGTCTCTGTCCCCTCTGCATGTGTCTGGACTCAATTGGCAAGTACCACTTTTGCTTGCCCCATACCCACTGTGCCCCCTGTTTTGGCCTATGCTGTTTTTCTTCTATTCCATGACTGAAGAGCGCAGAAGTCCCTGTGGTGGAGGAGCAAACCAGCAACTCACCTGGGAGAGATGCAGCGATGAACACCAAGGCAGCAGAGTGTACGTGCTGTAGACCGACAAACAGGAAGTTCAAGGCTACCCAAATAAGTACTGGTGGACCTGAATTTGAGATGGGGGAGAGCATCTAAATAGAAAGATGGAGATTGACTTGAGGAACCAGGTGGGTGCCAGGACCAATGGGGTGGGAGGAGGAATATAAAGGGTGACATAGAAAAGAGGGAAGTGTGGGTTTTTCAGGTCAGGGGAAGAAGGAGGGCCATAAAACCAGGTCGAGGAAAAACTTTGTAGCGAATCATGGAGGAAGATTGCAGAGAGCATGTGCAAGGTGATACCTTGGTTAGTGAGCGAGAGTGGTGTTGGGGGAGAGAAGACGTGTATTAATGACTGAAGAGAGTGACAGAGGTTAAGTTGCAGAGTATGGTAACTAAATACAAGTGTGTTAGAAAACTGAATGCAAGAGTGAAAGGAAGGCGACTGAGAAAGAAAGTCGGGTGGAGTATAGTATAGAGTGGGAGGATATTGTAGTGGAGAATCGTGGCACGAGAGTGTAGTGGAGAGTAGAGGGAGAAGAGTGTAGTGAAGAGTAGGGGGAGCAGAGTAGCATAGAGTAGAGGAAGGAAAGTGTAGTGGGGAGTAGGGGAGGAAAGTGTAGTAGAGAGTATAAGGCGGTGAGTGTAGTGGAGAGTAGAGGAGGAGAGTGTAGAAGAGAGGTGTGGGAGGAGAGGGTTATAGAGAACAGGAATGGCAAGAGAGTGAAGAGTAGAGAGTAGGGCCATACTAGAGGGAGAGGAAAAGTGGCACTAGGCACGTGAGGAGGCAGATGGGTTATCTCTCATGAGAGCGGTGGAGAGGAATGATGAGGAAGGAGTCACAAAGTACATCAAGAAGGAGGTGGGGTGGAATATCAAGAGGAAAGTGGGAGGAAGAAAAATGGAAGAGGTTGTAGGAAATCGCAAGAAAGATATCAGACAGAATAACGAGAAGGAGTTGACAAAAGAGTTGACAAAGTATGCCCACCACTGACACACCCAAGATTTTTAGTTGAAGTATCTTCCAAGCTTGTTAACTCACATGAGTCATTCATATATTTTCACAAACATAGCTCATGTTTTATTGCTGTGAGTTTCAGCTCCAATCATTTAATGTGGTGCCTATTTATGTTCCTCTACATTTACTGCTTTCTTATGTACTTCCAAAATTGCTACCAACTAAAGAGTTTCTTCAAATACACATCCTCTGTCCACCAAGACAAGATAACACATTTATTTATGTATCTATTGTTGTCGTTGTATATAGCTCAAATAACGTTTACAACGGATACAATTACAAGATATAAATATATTAAAACATTAAAACATACCAAAAACAAAATTCACAGAACAGATCTCCAGTACAACAAGTCTTAATAGACTATCTGTCAGGAGCCTGCAAGGGGGGTGAAGGAAAATATATATCAGGGTTTGCACTGTTGGTCAGTGGAAATTTGAGAGGTAATAGAAAGGCGTACACACCAGGCTGATGTAAGTTTGCACAGCTAATGACAGGTACTTCAGGGGCAGGAGCTGGCTGTAAAAAAAAGAGGCACAGAGAAAACAGCAAATTATCTGTGTAACAGAGATTGATCAGAATAAGGAGTACACTGGAATAAGGTAAGGGATCTCCAGGGAGATTAGGGATAGCCCTTGGGATTGATAACAACAGATTATTGTTTACATGTGTCATTCAGCAGAGTGTTTGCTTGGATAAGCTGAAAAGATTGTTGTACTCGGTGTAAGGGTAAAACTGGAGACCACATGTACTGAAATAGATAAGACTGAGGCAACGGGGTTTTTCTCTTATGATAAAGGAGGCCAATGCAGGGGTCACACTGTACATGGACACATAGTTGAGGCACAACAATGGCCAATTTGCAATGAAAGCGGAAAGACAGAGTGGTTAGACATCCCCAGATAAAGGTTATTCGATGAAAAGAAGCACAATGCAGAGACTGCAGATAGAGGCTGTGGAAGGACGCTATACAAGTACTCTAACTTAAAGGACAAGTGTGAATACCAGTAGGGAGAACAATATGGACCAAATATTAGAACAGAGTTCAGGAACTATTATGTAAGCAGATAAGGAAAGTTGCCAAACAGAAATGTGGAAAACCTGGCGTTTTACGAATATCAGGAAATGAAAAGCACTAGTCACAGACAAGATAGTACATTGCTGCCAACTTAGTGAATACATGCATTCCAGAAACTCATTACTATGAAGAGCAGGCACTTAAACTATGGACTGAAGTCTAGTATTAAATCAAGTATAAAACAGACAGGAAACTTTAAAATGGCAGGTTACTGCATGGGCAAGAGGGGAAGCAGCATTTTAAAACACAAGGGAAGTTTGGGAGGGAGCAATGCGCACAGTAAAGCAGGATGTTTGTAGAAAAACAGAAAGGATGGACACATATTGACAGAGAACTGGTTGACTTTCACAGCAGACAGGAGAGGACACGGCACAAAGCACTGACGGCAGGCAAGATTCAGAAGCTAAGGCAGCATCTCAAGGAAGCATTCAAGAACTGGCGGGCTGCAACAGCGGACTGGACAAGGCCCTGCTTAAAGCAGCTGCAGCAGATAGAATGTACCAGCAAAACCAGAATATCAAAGGAAGCCTCAAAAACTGGCAAGAGAAGCACAAAGCAGGAACTCTAAAAGCATTTGACGTAACAACTGCAACTATTGAAAGAGAGCTCATGTAAGCCCTTTCTGCTCACACCCATGGAGGTTGAGACAGCCTGCAAGCAGAGGCAGCTGTGAAAAATCAATCTAACTTTGCATGTCCTATGCAGCAGCAGAGTGCAATCCCTCTCTCTCTAGCTCGGGGCAGCCTGAGGCAAGTGAAAGCCATTAATGTCCCTTCTCCAAACCTCTGCCTCCTGGAAAGCATACAACTACCACAATGCACTTTCTGGATGAAACCAAAACCTGGAATGGAACATGAAATGAGTTGGGTACAAAACTGTAGCATTAAATCAGGCAACATAATTCAGAGGTCAATCTCTAAATGTCCGCATTCCACGTTTCTAGGTGGCAGGCAGGATATTGATATGTTCTAGTTCAAAACTCACAACCTCATGAAAGTGTACCATGTTTGTTTTCTTTTGTATTCAGCCAAGTTAATATAGTAACATTGGAGTAAGTGGTTTCTTTCATTTTGTGAAAGTCTTAACCATTGTAAATGAACACTAATTGTTCTACCCTTCACAATAAAAGAATACCGAATGGGGCACATTCCTAGTTGGCATCTAATTGCATACTTCATATGAAAACTGAAAATATGTAGGATAGGTGGAATTACACTGACTGAAATTCTGCCTTCATAGGATAATCTAACAGAATTGCAATTGGCAACCATGTTCTATTCAATTTTATGTTGCCTATTGCTGTAAGTCAGACATAGAAGACAGACATGAAAACCGGCTCTCAATTGGTTCAGCTTTATTAAAGTAAATGCCTGTCCTATCTATACTTCTATGATGGTAGTTCCCTATCCTACAAAATATTTAAAAAAAATGGTCCTTGTCATGATGCTTCGCAGAATAACATTCATCCTCTGTTTGAAACATATCTGTCCCATTGCCTGACCCTAACACTAGGACAATGAAACTCCAACTCCTCTCTTGGGCTGGGCTGGCTGGTGCGTGACCGCCACCCAATTGTTTTTACAGTTCTTTCATTGTGGTTCAGGCCTGCAGGTACAGTTCAAAAACAAGTTCTGTGTTACTTTAGAAGGGGACTCCTGACCCCCTCAACCAGGTTCTGCTTAACTGAAAAAGTTCAGTCTTTAGTTGCAATATGTATTCCTGTAGATCAGTCACTTGTAGTTCCACCACCTGTGTGTCACAACAGGATTTGAACCTCAGGTTCTGTGGCCTCTCTTTCGCTTCCTTCCTGGGTACCTCTATATTTCTTATCGGATTCATTTTCTTGGTCCAGCCTGGTTCTTCTGATTCTTTTGCTCATTGTGAATTGTTGTGATTCTCAACCCGCTGTGGGGCGCTCAGTTTCTCGGCCCTGGCTGGGTTCTCTGGTCTTTCAGACCGTCTAGTTCTCTTGTGTATTTCTTATTTCTCGTTAGGCCTACATGGCCTACATGGGCTATCCAGGCTAAGTGGTCTTAGGTGTAGTACAATGCCCTCACCCCCTCTAGGGTTACTGAGTCTCTCAGGCGGTCCTGTACTATTCTGCCTCACTGGCTGTATGCTTGATACAATGTTCTCACCCCCTTAAGAGGCACTGGGCCTCTCAGCCCTTCTTCTGCTATCCAGACTCACTCCTTCTTACAGTGCTTCAGGGCTTCACTGACCTCCTCCATTTCCTCCATATCGGCCATGTACCAGTGTTGCAGCGGCTTTGTTCATCAAAAGAGGTGGTGGCACCAGTGGCTGAGGACCCGCACCTGTGTGGTCGCCAACTATCTTGCAGCAGGCACTGTGTCTCTCGTGGCTCAGTCTCCCACTTCAGGGGTCCTGGGATCATCGGGTGCTCTGCCCTTCTGGGATCAGCAGCATTCTGCAGGCTCAGTTATTCCTCCACCCACCACGTATTTGACGTGATCCTGCCTCCTGGATCGATCCTTCCAGCATTAAAGCATAGGTGTCCACTTTTCACAGGCTGGCTGAAGCTCATTTTTCCCCCGAAGGTACTGACTATAGTCCTTTAACGTTTTTTTTCAAAAAAAGAGAGAAAACAGGATTGGTTCCAGATCACCTGAACAGAGGTCAATAGAGTGGGTCAGCAAAGCCATTCACAGTTAAAGAAACCTCTGTATTCTAACATGGTTCAATCCTCATATAACCCATACACAGTGAAGATTCTGGGGGTCATTACAACCTGGGCAGTAGCCATGGAGCTATTAGCTCCATGGCTACCTCTCATACCGTGTCCGGGCATGGTAAGTCCCCATTGCACAAACCATTCCCCATTCCCATTTGAGCCCCCATAGGGCTCAATGGGAATGGGGAGGGCGCTAATAACGGGCTCGCGACTTGCAAGTGAACGGTCAGACCACACGTTCCTTACAGTCCCCGCCAAGGAAACTTGGAATTGGGCGGTAAGGGATTACTGGCACCGGTCTTCTTACCGGTGCCCGGTATCCCTTACCGCCCACGTTGTAAGGACCCCCTCTGTCTCAAAGGGAAGGTGTAGTCATAAGCTTACTTGGGGCTTCCTAAAAGGGGGCCACCACAAGTGAGATACCACTTACCCGGTCCCCTAGGAAGTATATTGCATAGCGAGCTCACCTCCTATTCTCAAAAGGGGTGGCTCCCGCTAGAGGAGAATGAACAGAATGGATGAATTTCCTGGATTCGTCACACTACGCAATTCATTCTGGATTAACTCCCTTTTCAACCCCACCAGCAGTGCTGCAGCTGCTGGCAACTGCTGGTGTGGAGTATGATTGAACTCCTTTTTTCCCAAAACAACAGCCTACAAAAGAGGCTACTAAAGAATTGTCTGAGTGTGACACACTTGCACATGCAAGTTGTGAGTTTGCCCTGTCAGTTAAATAAAACCGACAACATGAAAATGAAACTGAATTGGGCCACAGACCTCCCAAGAACCTGCCAAATCTCCCCACGAGATTCAGCAGTTCTTATAAGCCTGCCGAAGTTGACCATACCCCAGTGATCTTGCAGGAGATTTTAGGCTTCTGGCCAAACCTGCAAGATCTCACAGACCCACTGAATTCTAGCCATTGGATTTGGTTTGAGCCGCAAGATTATACAGGGAGAAAGAAGATCGACTAGCCTAAATGTACATTTCATGAAATTGAAAAAAGTAATTAGCAACACCTGAAAAGGAACACAGCTAACACAGCCTCCCTGATGAGAGTTTGAGACTTGAAAGTACTTGGAGGAGTAGAACTAATTATTGTGCTTTGGAACTGTAGCAGTTGGGATTTAACCCTGGTAATTTTTGAACATTGTTGGGACTATTTGCATCTGGGGTTCAGCCCTGTTATTATTTTTTGAACTGTGTTGGGATTCAACTCTGTTATTACTTACATCAGGATTAAATGACTTGGAACCAGAGTGCGCGCCTGACCTTCTTTTTCTACTTAATGTTACAGGAGACCCGGGCTCCAGAGGCAGCAGCACCGGGGCTATTATGCCCCACTTTGGAGAGCCATATTCATGGTTTTCCCCCCTCCCCCAATTGTGGGTAAGATTTGTGTTTGGAGGGGAGTTGGTTCCTGGTCTCCTGAATGAAACACTTGTGCCATCACTACAATAACCAGAATCCTTTGAGACTGAAATTGAAAAAAGTAATTAGCAACACCTGAAAAGGAACACAGCTAACACAGCCTCCCTGATGAGAGTTTGAGACTTGAAAGTACTTGGAGTAGAACTAATTATTGTGCTTTGGGACTGTAGCAGTTGGGATTTAACCCTGGTAATTTTTGAACATTGTTGGGACTATTTGCATCTGGGATTCAGCCCTGTTATTATTTTTTGAACTGTGTTGGGATTCAACCCTGTTATTACTTACATCAGGATTAAATGACTTGGAACCAGAGTGCGCGCCTGACCTTCTTTTTCTACTAAATGTACAAGCACTCAGCAGGCGATCTTAAGGTAATTGAATAGAGTAATTGGCTCTGCGAAAGAAGACAGTGGGCCTCATTACACGGATGGCGCTAAGTGATTACCGGCACCGGTAAGGGCACCGTTGCCGGTAATCCCTCAGCGCCATACTACGAGGTCCCCCAGCGGGTCCCGTCAACGTGTGGCCAGACCACACGTTAAGGAAGGGACCCGCTGAGGGACTTCAGGGCAAATAAAGGTACCGCTAATAGCGGTACCGTTATTTGCTCCTTCCCCATTCCCATTGAGCCCTATGGGGGCTCAAATGGGAATGGGGAAAGGCCTTGGTGAATGGGGAATTACCGCCCCGCCAACCTTGGAATGGGGCGGTAATTCCCCCATTCTCCAAGGCAGAATCGGTAAAATACCGGCAGCAACCATAGCGCTAATAGCGGCATGATTACCGCTGTCCGTGTAATGAGGCCCAGTGAGTTAGATAGTTGAACAACATGCTTGGGGTGGGTAATTTATTTATTCTAGAAATGTGGCAAGTGCTTTGAGGCCAACAAACGGTACCAACCAGAGCTTCACCAATTTCCGATACTAAATATTTTAAGTTTTCCATTGTATATTGGCTGAATCAAGTTCAACCTCAACAATACAAATAGATTACAAATTTAAATTTCATTTAAATTTCAAATTTTTAGATTAAAAAATCGCATAAAACAATCACTAAAAAGAGTACAAAACATTCAGTGCCCCAAATAATAAGCAAAGTTACATACAGCTCATCTGTTTGAACACTTGAATAACCTAATAAAACACAATTGCAGAGTTAATACTAAACTCTATATGCAACTTCATAACAATACATTAATCTAATTAAACTAAATAAATGAATGCAACTTCATTTCTCGGTTTGCTCTTTCCGCATCATTAATTCAGCAAGAAAAATTTGAAAATCCAGTCTAACATGATTTAACAATTACTGATTATGTCGATAGATTTTTAAACACATATTTTAATTTATGTCAAATCATATGTTGATGAAATATAGTTTGGACCACTATTCGAGGTATTATTTAATCATCCTTCCCATTTTCATGGGGGACTGCAATATTGTTGTGTGGTGGCGATTCAAGAGTTTCCTACAGAGAGAAGGGTCCTGTGCCTGTGCTTGATGGGCTAGCATGACCTGGAAGCACTTTCCCAGGGTTGGTGAGCAGGCAAAATCCTGTTACGGTCTTGCTGCACTTGGTTTTGTTGGTTGACGATTGGAGGCTGGTTGTAATTTAGGAGGGTCTTGGAGAGCCCTGTGTCTGCAGATGATGCTCTAGACTGACCCATTTGAGTTTGGTTAGCGGGAAGGTGAACAGTGAATTTCTGATAGAGATTCAATTCATCTATCAAATCGGGTAGGCTTTCCTTTTGTTATTTTTAGGGTATTCCCTTCATACATATGCAGGAGGTTTTCACTATCTTCGACAGAGCCATTATGTCCATTGCGCAGTATTAAGAATGCCATATCCAGTGTGCACAGAGCATGTGCAGGTTCTCGCTGAATAAATCCTTGCAACACCCTCTACTACGTCACTTACAGAATGATTTTATATGATATGATAAGTTATTTATAACGTGCCTGTACACAAGTGTTTCTAGGCGAGTGAAGACAACGGAGGGAAGACAGAGTGAGGAAAAGACAAACGATCTTACTAGGCCATGTGTCAATCAGATCGTGCAAGTGTGACAAGACAAAAGGCAGGGGGAATAGAAGGGGGATACTGCCTGGGAGAGGGAAGGGGGCAATGCAATCAGGGCAGCACAGCTCTAGGTAAGTGCAAGGAGGCAGGGGACAGTAGGGTTACAGTTACAGCCCCTAAGTGCGTGTTAGACCCGGAGGATGAGCAGGGGAGACTGATTGTGGAGAAGCCTGGTACCCAGGGCGATTCTGAGGGTATCCAAGCAACCAGTCAGTGCAGCAGACAGGCAGTTCAGAAGGGTAGATAGAGAGAGAAAGAGAGAGAGAGAGAGAAAGCAGAGGAAGGTCTTGAGCTGCTTCCAGAACTTCAGGTGGTCTGGCTCAAGTTTGAGAGGGTCGGGGAGGCCATTCCAGAGGTAGGCACCTGCAGAGGAGAGAGTTCTACCCCCAATCTCTGCCTGGAGAAGTGTCTGACCCTCAGAGAGTTAGAGTTAGTTTAGCAAAAGGCTCCAGAAGGAAGGTATTTTGGAAGAGAGAGTTGGCTGTAGTGCGGGCCCCGGTCCAAGAAAGCCTTGATGACGAAGCAGAGGGTCTTCAACTTGATTCTTGCAGCCACCAGGAGCCATTGGAGAGATGTCAGGGCAGGAGAGATATGTTCCCTGGGCTTGAGGCCAAGGACAAGTCTTGCTGTCCTGTTCAGGATTACTTGCAGAGGGCGGAGAGTAGAGGAAGACAGGTTGAGAAAGAGGTTTTTGCAGTAGTCCAGCCTAGAGAGAACTAGGGCTCTGGAGACATTGAGCTTCTAGGGGGATTTGAGAAATTTAAGAATACCTCTTAGGAGGTGCAGCTCATAGTGGGCCTTCTTGAAAAGGTCTGTGATATGTGGAGAGAAAGAGAGAGTGGAGCTGAAGATAACATCAAGGTTTTTTGCCTCACAGGAGGGCAAAGGAAGAGGGCCCAAGGAGGGCAGCCAGAGAGAGAGGGAAAGCGGGAGCAGGGGTCCTAATGAGAAGGATCTCAGTCTTTCTGGCATTAAGGCAGAGATCGTTGGAGGTGCACCAATCCTGAATCGTGCACAGTCAGGAATGAGCAAGAGGAGAGGAGGCTAAGGGAGCCTGCATAACACTGAAAGTTAGAGGAGATGGTAGTGATCAGGTGGGCCAAAGGGGCCAAGTAGACATTGAAGAGACAGAGTGAGAGGTTAGAGCTCTGGGTAACACCACATGTGGAGAGAGAGGTGGTTGAGAAAAAGGACCCAAGTTGGACCTGGGAAGGTCGGTCCTGGAGGAAGGAGGTCAACCAATGCAGGGCCTGCTCCATGATACCCACATTCTCATGGAGTCAATTGATCAGGATGGCATGATTGACTATGTCAAAAACAGAGGAAAGTTCAAGGAGGATGAGAACAGAAGGAAGGCTGGAATCAAGATTAGTGAGCAGATATTGTGTGTTCAGGAGAGCAGTTTCCATGCCTCTGACTGCTCTGAAGCCAGACTGATGGTCGTGGAGACAACCAACAGATTCAGTGTGGAAGGTAAGCTGGGTGATGGCCAGCTTTTACAGGAGTTTGCCCAGGAAAGAAGTGATAGAGATCGGGTAATAGTATGCCGGACAGGTAGATCAGCAGAAGACTTTTTAAGCAGGGGGTGCACAAGGGAGTGCTTGAGGAGAGAGTGGAAAGATCCAGTGGCGAAAGAGTGATTGCAGAAATCAGCCAAGGCCGGAGCGAGGGTGTCAATGTGGTCCTTGATGGTTCTGGAGGAGCAGGGGAGCACCTGTTTGGACAACACTTTCGGAGATCGGACTTGTCTAGAAACCTTGTCACGTGTAGTCATAGAGAAAGAGGAGAAAGGAGGAGGAGGAGAGGGAGAGGCAGCCAGAGGTGGACCACAGATGTAGAGGGAGAGGAGGAGGAGAGAGAGGACAGGATGTCCTGTGTTTTAGTGGTGAAGTCAGAAGCCAGAGCTGTACAGAGGGCCTTGGAGGGAGCAGGAGAGGTGGAAACTGCAGAAGGATTGCCCAGCTCGTTACAGATTTGAAAGAGTTTGGCCGTGTTGTTGGAGGCAGCAGAGATGCAAGCTTGGATGTGAACTCTCTTCTTGGGCATGACAGAGAGTCTGTATTGCCTTTGGAGCAGTCGGCAGGCCAGATTTTCAGAGGATGAGCCTGAAGCACTCCACCTCCGCTAAGCCACCCTGCACTTGCGTTTCAGGGCGGTGAAGTCAGAGTCATACCAAGAGTTGCACTTGGAGGTAGGCTTCAGACGGATTCTCATGACCGGGACAAGGACGTCAAGAGTGTTAGAGATAGCAAGAGGCAGGTTAAAGAGGGCTGTGGCATATTAAGCGATATAGCTCCTCCATGAACAATCACAGGTTCCTTAGCCAGGGATCAGAAAAAGAAAATCATTTATTTTTATGCATACTACATTGACTCGCATTTTGAAAGTTTCAGATTTGGCCCCCAGAACCAAGCATCCAATACACAATCACAGTGTTTGTATCCGTTGGAACCAATTTATGAGAAATCTGATGATGTTGCGGCAAAATATTCTCTGCAAACATAGACTCCAAAAGGTATGGATGTAGCAAATAGGAAACACTATCACGGGATTCAGATTTTAAAATAAAAGGCCATTAGTACATGCTGATGGAAGTGTTGTGACAATCATATTGAAGAAGTCAGTCCACTGGAATCACCATTTTCCTATTTCCATCCATGGAAAGTGAGATGCCATTCCCAATCTGGAGGGGATGGTGGGTGAGCTTGTACAGCTGGTGGTGATGGTTGCAACCATACTGTGACATCTTTAGAGGGTGCACTAGAGGTGCTGAATGAAGTAGTAGCAGAGAAGGCAGTCTAGCCTTCAGGTTCAATAGGACACCCCAATAGGAAGACAACAGAGGCCATAAAGTGACAATCTTCATCCTCCCCAGTACCATCAAGGAGGGAAAGAAGTGATGGAACGAATTAAAGTGCATGGACTGTTCTCTCGTCAAAGAACATTGGAGGGAGAAGGTGGCCACAAAGGAAGAGACATAAGCTTTTTAAGTGCTGCAACTGTTGAGGGAGAGGGCCCTTTGCAGTCTTTGACATTAGTGTCATCTGAGGCATTGGCTTCAAGCAGGCGGGAGCAGGAACAACTGCAGCTAGTGGTGAGGACAATTCCAATATATTTGCCTTCCACTAGTCCACCTAACCTAACAAAGCATGCATCTGAAATTATGCATATATTTAGAGAGGCAAGCCCACAACTATTGACATCCTGACAAAAGGGGCCTTGTCACATAATGAAATAGAAAAAAAGACCAGGCCAAAAGGATCCAAGCTCTCGCTGGTGGACATAAGGTTTTTGCAGCACAAAGTATTCGCCGGTAATCCAAATATCTATCTCATTTTATTTACATTATATTAAAAACACTATAAAGTCAAAATTTTAGGGTGAATGCAAGAAAACTGTTTCTTTGTCCTGCTGAAGGCCGTTTGAGTATTGAGGGAGACCAGTGATCACATCGCAATCTAAAGCCGAAACACAGGTTCTTGTCAGGGGTATTGAGCTACGTTTGAGTCATTAAGCTGCAACAGTTGGTGCGTTGGGCTTAGAAAATCCAAGATGGCCGAAAAGCCCACGTTGCGCCAGAATCCAGGAAAACCGTGCAGTTTTGGCGCACACCAAAATGTTCCCCTGACCTGCCACCCACCAGTGCGAGCGTGATGGGCCAGGAGTGCCATGGGTGAAATGTGTGCCAAAGGAAAAACAGCAGTGCCGGTTAGCTCAGAAAGCGCTTTGAAATCACCTTTGTTTCTCTGAAATGCAAGCTAAAAATGCCTATTTTAAACATTGCAAGATATTCAAAAATCTCAATGAACACCAGCAGACATTTGGCAAAAGGTAGACTTGTGTGCATACAAAATCTGGAAAGAAAGAGAAAGAGCCCAACATAATGTTCATAATGAAACTGGCTGAGCTGTGGATGACAGCAGCTGAAGTGAAATTGGACTTAAAGCCACTAAAATCGAAATGTTTAAAATAAATGAGTGACCTACTGTTGTGTCACATAGTTTGCAACTGTTAAATGTTATAGTTTTGAACTTAGAATCAGCATTCTAGCTGCATGTGTAAAAATTGTAAGTTTGATTTGGATGAAGAAAAACTTGGAACAAAAGTGACATTTAGCCGAAGCCTGGCTTAAAGAGATTGAATTCTGCCTGGCAACTACCCCCAACAGGAGTTGAAACTTGCTCAGCCACTCTTCCCAGGCCTGGCCTGCATTCTCTTGCCCTCACCAAAGGGAGATGACACCTCTCTGATTGGATTAGGGGAGGAGCAGCTGGGGACTGCAGGAAACTGAACAATGAGCCTTCCTTGGCTCAGGCAAATGTTAAATTGGGGGGGGTCGTAAATGGCTTCCTCTTGAGAGAAACTGGGAGGGGCAGTGCCTCTGTGAGCAACTTGAGTTGGAGGAAGTGGACAATCCAGAAATTCCACCATGTGCTTTGGGAAACCACACCCCTCTGGGCCAGAGCATAATTTTAAAAAGATGGATAATTCATAGTACGGACTTGTCAAAATTATTTAATATCATTATTCTTGTGATTTTTCTGTGCACATTTTAAGAGGTGTTAGAACTCTGTATCATGTTCTGAGGCAAAACCCATGAATTATGGAGATTGCAGACATGGGGTTCACGCTAGAAAAATGAACATTTACTGGAATATGTGTAGAGAGATGGTGTACATCTGTGTAATTTCTGGTAAAAATCCAATATTGGCAAACCAACCAAAAAGCGCAAAATCTTGTCATTTCTTAATCCAAGCTCTTAGAAACATCAGAGTTGGAACAGAAACTACCAATGTGATATATGATGGTATATGTAATGTCAACCACTTGTGTATCTGGGAAATGTGTTTAGTTATGAAAATGATTTTCTAAGGTAAAAGCAAAGGGGAGTGTTCTTTCTGTATGCCATAAAGATGACACCTGATGACTCACTGCTCCCTTCTCAAATCAGGTCAAAGAGAAATCCTTGACCTATCAAATCGTGAGTAGGTTGGCCATAGAAAGATAGCCTTCACACCCACTTCCCAAAAGACATAAAAAGAGCCACTGGAAGCCAGACAGGGACATTAATTTTCCAACCTTCAACTGAATTCCTGCACAGCACGCTGACGGAGAACTCCAGAATCCAGAACTCCAGAGATCCAGACTGACTCCAGCTAGACTACAGAACTTTGAACCAAGAAGACCTACTGCAAGCAAAAGTATTCTCAGCAGGCCTCAAAATCATTTGCAAATTATTCAAACAGCTGGGCGGAGCTGTTTGATTCTGGCCTAGAACCCTGTCCCAGACCCAGAAAGCGGTGCTATATCCAGAATACATTTGATCCAGACCAGTAGAACCAGAGATCCATGCAGTGCCGAGTGCCAGACCAGACCACTGTATCCAGAACCGCAGACCAGACCCAGACCGCTGTGGGCAGAACTGGTGCCTGATTGACCCGCCGAGCTGAGAGAACCGCAGCTAAACCTATTGACCAGATCCGTGACAAGGCCATTCCTTTCAAATTTATAGTGTGAGTACCCAGCTAGAACTGTGCAGAACCCATCTCTTAGCTTAAAATAATCTGATTCAAAACATTTAACCTGTCCAAAACTGCATCATAGAATAGTGTGTCCCTTCTCCGATTTTAAACCTGTAAAAGTGTCATTTGCAATTTGGAATCATTATTTCTTTTCTGAAAAACCACCTTCATAAAATCGTCCGTATCTCTTTAACCGTTTGTGCTAGAAGCGAGATTCATCTTAAAGCTAAGATTCTAGGCTTTCCAACTAATCCAGAACCGACTTTCTATTCATTATACTTTTTCCGTAATCGCGCTCGACGCACTCGGAAAAAGTGCCGCGATTTGCGATTTGGCTCAAATTTCTTCACTTGTCAAAATAGCAGCTTCTTGCTTTCCTTTGCTGAAATTCGTTTGCAACCTGACAATCATTCAAAGAGCATTGCTAAAGTGATCCTGAACTAATTTAAAGTAGCTATCACCCACCCTGAATCTCTTATAGGGAATTAAAATCATTTTTAGCATATTTTTCCCCTTCTTTGCATACCACCTTTAAAGTACTTTGCCTGTGTTTAAAGTCATCCCTGTTTCTCTAAGCTTGCTAGGGGGGAACTGAATTCAGATTGTACTGTGATTGTATTCCTTAAGACTGTGGGCCTCATTACGACCCAGGCGGTAAGGGGTTTATGGCAGCGTAAACAGCGCCGACCCTTACCGCCTGAGTACGAGGTCCCTTAGCGCCATGGCGGATTTAACACCTGCTTTTAGCAGGTGTTAAAATCCATGGCGCTAAGGGACCATGGAGTTAATTACGCCACCGTAATTTACGGTGGCGTAATTAACGCCTTCCCCACTCCCATTATGCCCTATGGGGCAAAAATGGGAATGGGGAAGGGTAAATGGGGATTGGGGACTTACCGCCCCGCCAAGGTCGGAATGGGGCGGTAAGTCCGCCAACCACCATGGCGTAAACGTAGTTTACGCCATGGTGGTAAAGTCACGGCCCAGGCGGTAACTTACCGCCTGGGTCGTAATGAGGCCCTGTGTGTGTTACTTCCATCTCCTTACATTGCATAGGGGGGGAGTGAATTGTTAGAGTAATCATATTATCTTTTGCTGAAATCATATCAAGTTTATTTCTGTACTGCCTTTTATTCATCTTTGCATCTCCTTGAAACCATAAAGCATTCCCAGCTACCTTGTTCTTTCCGTACCAACTCCTAAGTAATAAAATAAGTGTGCTAGTATAACATTATCCATTGTTGATCGACATTATACTCATAAGTGTGATATCAAATATTAATTTATTATAAAAGTGTGATATATATCTATTGTTTAATTTTTCAAATAAACCTTTTTAATTTGCAAAACAAACCTACTTCTTGGCTCAGTGGGGTCAGGGGGATTCTAAGAGAGGGGCGTTATACAAGGGTTCATCATCCAGATTATAACTTGTCATAAAAATATATAAATAAGGGCTTCCCTTGAGCAATCCCAGACAAGGCACTGACTTAGTGGGTATGCTTGATTGGAGTCATTAACAATCTATGTGATCACTGCGACGGCCGAAAATGCCGACTTTTATTTTTAACCCTTTACACCACATATATATGCGGGGGGAGACCCCCGCAGCCTCCCCGATATTCATATTATACACTTAACCCCCCCACATATCTATATGGTGTAAGGGAGGGGTTAAATAGAAAAAAAAAGTCAGCATTTTCAGCCGTCGCAGTTCCCAGGTCGACATTTTTTGTACGATTCCCGAAGCACACAGTGTCAACATGCCTGTCCTGTTATATACATGCTTGATTGACTTCAGGGAGGGGCATGGTGCCATTCCATGTTGTAATGAAATAAGGATTAGATGTGTAGTTAAAAATATCTATCTCGTTTTATTACTGTTATATCAAAAACACAATAAAGTCAAAAACTGAGGGTGAACGCAGGAAATCTGCTTCTTTTTCCTGACAAAGGTGGTTTGAGAATCGAGGGAGGCCAATGATTACATCTCAAACAAAGGCCAAAACACATAGGGCCTCATCACGAATTGGGCTGTAGCCCTTAAATACGGCGGTAACAGTATTACCGCTTCATTTAAGGGCTGGCCCTATCACGAATTGGGCGTTAAATGGGCTGTTTTACCTCCAGCTTTTTTCTGGAGGTGAAAATCCCTGTATTCGGCTGTTTTACAGCCGGCTGTATTAGCCTGCAGTATTAGCACTGAAAATGTCCCATTGGATCCAATGGACCCAATCAGGAATGGGGATATACCGTTAAGGCCCAACCCGTGATCCGGTGGTAATACCGCCGGACCGGTCGGTGCTAGGGCTATTACAGTCGGCGGTATTACAGCTGGGATACAGCCCAACTCGTGATGAGGCCCATGGTGTCGACATACCTACTCTGATATAGAGATGTATGATTGATATCAGGAAGGGACATGGTGCCCTTCCATGTTGTAATGAATTAAGGATTAAGGATTTTATGTGTAATTAAAAATATGTATCTTGTTTTATTCCCGTTATATCAAAAACACAAAAAAGTCAAAAATTGAGGGTGATAGAAAGAAAACTGCACCTGATATTTTGCAATATAGAGAGAGCTGTGTAACAGTCATGCCCAACACTGCCCTAAGCTATAAGCACCTGTGCTGCCCAACCCTCACACACATGTGTACCCATTACAGTCTAAGACATTTTGCAGAAAACAATTGATAGCAAAGGACTATACAAGTACCAGAGTGCATTGTGGATTGCTCACCCAAAGCATGCCTGCCTCCCGGCATGCAAAGACACATTTCTCCCACACTTTGAAACAGCTCAACATTGCATCATGTCCTAGCTAGATCTCATCACCTGCTAGACGCAGAGCAACTGCTTGAGGCCAGGACCTGAACTGAATCACTGGAGAGTCACACAACGACTTTAACCAGTGGTTACAACAATGACTCGACCCAGTCTGCCCTTGAAATGCCACCTCACCAACAACACCACGACGCACCCAATATCACCATTTTGCTGACTGTTGCCCACCGCCTCGAACCGCTGGAGCATCACTCATCGACCCCCCTCCTGGCTGTCAAAATCACCTCTGCCTTGCCAACTGCAAAGCGCTCCTGCATCCTTGAGAGCCGCCCTTCTACTGCACAGAGCGACTGACTTCACCCCTACTCGATGCCCATTTACTGCTTAGGCCCTGCACAATCCAATGTGCCCAAACTGAGCTTGAGCTGCTCGCATCTATGTTTGACATTGGGTCTGATTTTGTCAGCCCACCAAGAACTGAATCATAGTACTGTTGACTCTGACTTGCCCCCTCGGCCCAACTGAACCCTAGCGACTGGTTGGTCATGGTCATTCATGCTTTTATCCAAGATATCCTTTTTGTGGATAGTGATTTACCTATCACCTCTGGAACTATGCTCAAAGTGCAACTTTCTCCAGCCTGTTGCATGTTCTGGTATTCCTTTGGGGTGGGGTTTGTAGAGTCCTTGCTATTCATTCTATGTGCAGATGGTGTGTTTGATTAAAGTATATCTATTTTTTTTAAACGTTGATAGGACATTCCCTTTATTTTGTACTGTAAAACTGTGCTATTTGGGTCACTACTGGTTCACCTTCATACCCCTCTTAATAGCATAGTCTTCCCTCGGCCCATGCTATCACAATGTTGGGCCCTGTCCAATGAAGCGATCCCCCACTCACCTCTTGCCTTGGAGGTTGGGTGGTGTTCCCAATCGGCTCCTCAGGATAACCGGGTGGAGAAGCACACCAGACCCATACTGTGAAACATGAGGGTCCTTTCTTCTGAGGCAACGTCAGCACACAGCACTGTTTGTGTGACGTTGGTTCCTAGCAATAGGATCCCTTAAGAAGATGCGAGACACATAGCAATGTGTTCTCACAACAAAGACGCTTCCTGTTTGTGTTCCATAGTGCGGCCACGTATTCATTTCTAGGTAGTTAGTATCTTCTTCATGGTTGTGTTGTATTCACAACCCCTTCTATCTAAACCGCACCCAGTCTATCTAGCACCTTTCAAGAGGGGTTTGCTAGCATAATCTACCTTTATTGTATTTTTGAAAGGAACTTGGGGTTGGTCACCCTAGGTTACCTGGGGGCAACCAGACGTGGACTCCCTGCTCACTGTGCTTAGAGAGGCTCAGCTTCACCTCACTGATGATGCCCAACAAGGCTGAAACACGTGTATGGGGTTGCTGATGGTACTCTTGTTCAGAGAGGAATTGCCATAGCATTTCGGTGCTGGACTGCCCTTGTGGGTGGGACAAAGACTGATATGCAAATGGATATTTCCCATCTGTGAAGGTACAGTGAGCAAAAGGCAATGGCTGCGAACTCTCAATGTGGTTAATAACCACTGAACAGGTTATCATGCCTTGTTCTTTCGAGAGAGGGGCGCCTGCTACCTTTATTGTATTTTTGAAAGGAACTTGGGGTTGGTCACCCTAGGTTACCTGGGGGCAACCAGACGTGGACTCCCTGCTCACTGTGCTTAGAGAGGCTCAGCTTCACCTCACTGATGATGCCCAACAAGGCTGAAACACGTGTATGGGGTTGCTGATGGTACTCTTGTTCAGAGAGGAATTGCCATAGCATTTCGGTGCTGGACTGCCCTTGTGGGTGGGACAAAGACTGATATGCAAATGGATATTTCCCATCTGTGAAGGTACAGTGAGCAAAAGGCAATGGCTGCGAACTCTCAATGTGGTTAATAACCACTGAACAGGTTATCATGCCTTGTTCTTTCGAGAGAGGGGCGCCTGCTACCTTTATTGTATTTTTGAAAGGAACTTGGGGTTGGTCACCCTAGGTTACCTGGGGGCAACCAGACGTGGACTCCCTGCTCACTGTGCTTAGAGAGGCTCAGCTTCACCTCACTGATGATGCCCAACAAGGCTGAAACACGTGTATGGGGTTGCTGATGGTACTCTTGTTCAGAGAGGAATTGCCATAGCATTTCGGTGCTGGACTGCCCTTGTGGGTGGGACAAAGACTGATATGCAAATGGATATTTCCCATCTGTGAAGGTACAGTGAGCAAAAGGCAATGGCTGCGAACTCTCAATGTGGTTAATAACCACTGAACAGGTTATCATGCCTTGTTCTTTCGAGAGAGGGGCGCCTGCTACCTTTATTGTATTTTTGAAAGGAACTTGGGGTTGGTCACCCTAGGTTACCTGGGGGCAACCAGACGTGGACTCCCTGCTCACTGTGCTTAGAGAGGCTCAGCTTCACCTCACTGATGATGCCCAACAAGGCTGAAACACGTGTATGGGGTTGCTGATGGTACTCTTGTTCAGAGAGGAATTGCCATAGCATTTCGGTGCTGGACTGCCCTTGTGGGTGGGACAAAGACTGATATGCAAATGGATATTTCCCATCTGTGAAGGTACAGTGAGCAAAAGGCAATGGCTGCGAACTCTCAATGTGGTTAATAACCACTGAACAGGTTATCATGCCTTGTTCTTTCGAGAGAGGGGCGCCTGCTACCTTTATTGTATTTTTGAAAGGAACTTGGGGTTGGTCACCCTAGGTTACCTGGGGGCAACCAGACGTGGACTCCCTGCTCACTGTGCTTAGAGAGGCTCAGCTTCACCTCACTGATGATGCCCAACAAGGCTGAAACACGTGTATGGGGTTGCTGATGGTACTCTTGTTCAGAGAGGAATTGCCATAGCATTTCGGTGCTGGACTGCCCTTGTGGGTGGGACAAAGACTGATATGCAAATGGATATTTCCCATCTGTGAAGGTACAGTGAGCAAAAGGCAATGGCTGCGAACTCTCAATGTGGTTAATAACCACTGAACAGGTTATCATGCCTTGTTCTTTCGAGAGAGGGGCGCCTGCTACCTTTATTGTATTTTTGAAAGGAACTTGGGGTTGGTCACCCTAGGTTACCTGGGGGCAACCAGACGTGGACTCCCTGCTCACTGTGCTTAGAGAGGCTCAGCTTCACCTCACTGATGATGCCCAACAAGGCTGAAACACGTGTATGGGGTTGCTGATGGTACTCTTGTTCAGAGAGGAATTGCCATAGCATTTCGGTGCTGGACTGCCCTTGTGGGTGGGACAAAGACTGATATGCAAATGGATATTTCCCATCTGTGAAGGTACAGTGAGCAAAAGGCAATGGCTGCGAACTCTCAATGTGGTTAATAACCACTGAACAGGTTATCATGCCTTGTTCTTTCGAGAGAGGGGCGCCTGCTACCTTTATTGTATTTTTGAAAGGAACTTGGGGTTGGTCACCCTAGGTTACCTGGGGGCAACCAGACGTGGACTCCCTGCTCACTGTGCTTAGAGAGGCTCAGCTTCACCTCACTGATGATGCCCAACAAGGCTGAAACACGTGTATGGGGTTGCTGATGGTACTCTTGTTCAGAGAGGAATTGCCATAGCATTTCGGTGCTGGACTGCCCTTGTGGGTGGGACAAAGACTGATATGCAAATGGATATTTCCCATCTGTGAAGGTACAGTGAGCAAAAGGCAATGGCTGCGAACTCTCAATGTGGTTAATAACCACTGAACAGGTTATCATGCCTTGTTCTTTCGAGAGAGGGGCGCCTGCTACCTTTATTGTATTTTTGAAAGGAACTTGGGGTTGGTCACCCTAGGTTACCTGGGGGCAACCAGACGTGGACTCCCTGCTCACTGTGCTTAGAGAGGCTCAGCTTCACCTCACTGATGATGCCCAACAAGGCTGAAACACGTGTATGGGGTTGCTGATGGTACTCTTGTTCAGAGAGGAATTGCCATAGCATTTCGGTGCTGGACTGCCCTTGTGGGTGGGACAAAGACTGATATGCAAATGGATATTTCCCATCTGTGAAGGTACAGTGAGCAAAAGGCAATGGCTGCGAACTCTCAATGTGGTTAATAACCACTGAACAGGTTATCATGCCTTGTTCTTTCGAGAGAGGGGCGCCTGCTACCTTTATTGTATTTTTGAAAGGAACTTGGGGTTGGTCACCCTAGGTTACCTGGGGGCAACCAGACGTGGACTCCCTGCTCACTGTGCTTAGAGAGGCTCAGCTTCACCTCACTGATGATGCCCAACAAGGCTGAAACACGTGTATGGGGTTGCTGATGGTACTCTTGTTCAGAGAGGAATTGCCATAGCATTTCGGTGCTGGACTGCCCTTGTGGGTGGGACAAAGACTGATATGCAAATGGATATTTCCCATCTGTGAAGGTACAGTGAGCAAAAGGCAATGGCTGCGAACTCTCAATGTGGTTAATAACCACTGAACAGGTTATCATGCCTTGTTCTTTCGAGAGAGGGGCGCCTGCTACCTTTATTGTATTTTTGAAAGGAACTTGGGGTTGGTCACCCTAGGTTACCTGGGGGCAACCAGACGTGGACTCCCTGCTCACTGTGCTTAGAGAGGCTCAGCTTCACCTCACTGATGATGCCCAACAAGGCTGAAACACGTGTATGGGGTTGCTGATGGTACTCTTGTTCAGAGAGGAATTGCCATAGCATTTCGGTGCTGGACTGCCCTTGTGGGTGGGACAAAGACTGATATGCAAATGGATATTTCCCATCTGTGAAGGTACAGTGAGCAAAAGGCAATGGCTGCGAACTCTCAATGTGGTTAATAACCACTGAACAGGTTATCATGCCTTGTTCTTTCGAGAGAGGGGCGCCTGCTACCTTTATTGTATTTTTGAAAGGAACTTGGGGTTGGTCACCCTAGGTTACCTGGGGGCAACCAGACGTGGACTCCCTGCTCACTGTGCTTAGAGAGGCTCAGCTTCACCTCACTGATGATGCCCAACAAGGCTGAAACACGTGTATGGGGTTGCTGATGGTACTCTTGTTCAGAGAGGAATTGCCATAGCATTTCGGTGCTGGACTGCCCTTGTGGGTGGGACAAAGACTGATATGCAAATGGATATTTCCCATCTGTGAAGGTACAGTGAGCAAAAGGCAATGGCTGCGAACTCTCAATGTGGTTAATAACCACTGAACAGGTTATCATGCCTTGTTCTTTCGAGAGAGGGGCGCCTGCTACCTTTATTGTATTTTTGAAAGGAACTTGGGGTTGGTCACCCTAGGTTACCTGGGGGCAACCAGACGTGGACTCCCTGCTCACTGTGCTTAGAGAGGCTCAGCTTCACCTCACTGATGATGCCCAACAAGGCTGAAACACGTGTATGGGGTTGCTGATGGTACTCTTGTTCAGAGAGGAATTGCCATAGCATTTCGGTGCTGGACTGCCCTTGTGGGTGGGACAAAGACTGATATGCAAATGGATATTTCCCATCTGTGAAGGTACAGTGAGCAAAAGGCAATGGCTGCGAACTCTCAATGTGGTTAATAACCACTGAACAGGTTATCATGCCTTGTTCTTTCGAGAGAGGGGCGCCTGCTACCTTTATTGTATTTTTAATCTAAGTATCCATTAGATTCCCTTTGGTTGACTTCCTTATTCCTTTTTCTAAGTCAAAGATCTTCTGTGCCATTTTCAGTTGGTTTCCTCCTGCTTACAGATAGCGCTACTGTTTGGAGGGAAAGGGAAAAAAGTATTCTAGATATTCTTCTGTTACTAATCTGTCCCTGCTTGTCCCTGTAGCTCCTGGGGAAGTCACCAACTGTCTAGAGGGGTATGTCAAGTAGCACTCCTGCCTAGGGGAATCTGTCCCACAGTTGTGTTATCCCAATTGTGGTGCTGTTCCTTTTGGGT